>NC_082741.1:21637500-24137500 GCF_016772045.2 Ovis aries | reverse complement strand
ACCCCATGGACTGTAGCCTTACAGGCTCCTCCATCTATAGTATACTCAGGCAGGAATACTGGAATGGGTTGCCATTTCCTTCTTCAGGGGATCTTCCTAACCCAGGATTAGAACCCAGGGCTCCATTTCAAGCAGACATTTTACCCTCTGAGCCACCACGGAAGCCCAATACTCTACTGATGTTGTAATGCATTCTAAAGCACACGAGAAATATGAAATAAAAAAAGATTAGAAAAATGTTGAAACATCACTAAATGTTTTTAAAATGCTTCTGTTCCAGTTTTGCTATCATTTATCAGAGGCTATAATAATATAACTACATTTTTATTTTTTGTATTTATGATGTTTTTGTCATCATCTTTTATGTATTTGGAGTTATGAATGATGTCAATGTTGAAATGAACATCTTAAAGACATCAGTTAAATCTTGGCTTAAAAACAAGCAAAAAAAAGCACCAGTTTTATTTGAAAAAGTATCAGTTGCAAATCTGAAAGTATAAAATGCTTATATACAAAGAAAGAATCTAGTAATGAAATGTGTATTAAGTAGATGTCTATTTCGTGATGATTTGTAGTTTATAGGTCGTTTGTAAAGCTGACAACATATTTCGTAGAAGTGCTGTCATCTCTCTAACGTTTTGTTTAGTTTTGCCGAAGATTCCTTGTGGCTAAATTAATACTGTGGAGATACAACTGACACTTACTTTCTTTGGTAAGAATGTAAAATGCACCAGTTGCATAGTATGCTATTTGACACCTGAAGGTTGTCAGCACTGAGCTGGGGTTGAAGGCAAGGAATCTAACCAAAGGGAATACTTAAATACCAAGCCCCACAGAGGTAAGCCTGTCCTTAGAAGGAAAAGAGAATAGCTTTCTGGAGCTGTGACTTAGCACGTTTAAGGTAATTACTGATCATTATGATCCCGTTGCCATTTCCTTTATTGTTTTGGGTTTGGGGTTAAACACCCTTTTTGTGTTTCCTGTGTGCAGAATATCCTTTAGCATTTGTTGGAGAGCTGGTTTAGTGGTGCTGAGTTCTCTCAGCTTTTGCGTGTCTGTAAAGCTTTTGATTTCTCCTTCGTATTTGAATGAGATCCTTGCTGGGTACAGTAATCTGGGCTGTAAGTTATTCTCTTTCTTCACTTTAAGTATGTCTTGCCATTCCTTCCTGGCCTGAAGAGTTTCTTTGGAAAGATCAGCTGTTACCGTTATGGGAATCCCCTCATGTGTTATTTCTTGTTTTTCCCATGCTGCTTTTAATATTTGTTCTCGTGTTTGCTCTTTGTTAATTTGATTAATATGTGTCTTGGGGTGTTTTGCCTTGGGTTTATCCTGTTTGGGACTCTCTGGTTTTCTTGGGACTGGGTGATTATTTCCATGCCCACTGTAGGGAGGTTTTCAACTATTGTCTCCTGGAGGATTTTCTCATGGTCTTTCTTTTGGTCTTCTTCTTCTGGGACTCCTATAATTCGAATGTTGGAGCGTTTCATATTGTCCTGGAGGTCTCTGAGATTGTCCTCATTTCTTTTAACTCATTTTTCTTGTTTCCTCTCTGATTCATTTATTTCTACCATTCTATTTCACTAATCCTATCTTCTGCCTCTGTTATTCTACTATTTGTTGCCTCCAGAGTGTTTCTGATCTCATTTATTGAGTCATTCATTATCTATTGACTCGTTGTTATTCTTCTAGGTCCTTGTTAAACCTTTCTTGCATCTTCTCAATCCTTGTCTCCAGGCTATTTATCTGTGATTCCATTTTGATTTCAAGATTTTGGATCCTTTTCAGTATCAATATCTGGAATCCTTTCTCAGGTAGATTCCCTATCTCTTCCTCTTTTGTTTGATTTGGTGGGCATTTCTCCTGTTCTTTATCTGCTGAGTATCCCTCTGTCTCTTCATCTTGGTTCTATTGCTGCGTTTGGGGTGGCCTTTCTATATTCTGGGAATTTGTGGAGTTCTCTTCATTATGGAGTTTCTCCACTGTGGGTGGGGTTGTATCAGTGGCTTGTCAAGATTTCTTGGTTTGGGAAGCTTGTGTTGGAGTTCTGGTGGGTGAGGCTGGATTTCTTCTCTCTGGAGTGCAATGGAGTGACCAGTAATGTGTTATGAGACGCCAATGGTTTTGGAGTAACTTTGAGCTGCCTGTATATTGAAGCTCAGGGCTGTGTTCCTGTGTCGCTGGAGAATTTGCATGGTGTGTCTGACTCTGGAACTTGTTGGCCCTTGGGTGGTGCTTGGTTTCAGTGTAGGTATGGAGGCATTTGATGAGCTGCTATCAATTAATGTTCCCTGGAGTCAGGACTTGTCTGATGTTCTCAGGGTTTGGACTTAAGCCTCCTGCTTCTGGTTTTCAGTTTTCTTTCTACAGTAGCCTCAAGACCTCTCCACCTATACAGCACTGATGATAACACATCTAGGTTAAAGATGAAAGGTTTACCCACAGTGAGGGGCAACCGGAGAGGTTCACTGAGTTACATGGAGGAGAGAAGAGGGAGGGGGTAGTTAGAAGTGACTGGAATGAGATGAGGTGGGGTCAAAAGAGGAGAGACAGAGAAAAAAAAAAAAAGAGGAGAGAGCAAGCTAGCCAGGAATCACATCCTTATGTGTGCTCCACCGTTTGGACCACTCAGAGGTATTCACGGAGTTATACAGGGAAGAGGAGAGGGAGGAAGTAGACAGAGGTGGCCAGGAGGTTATAAGAGGGAAATGAAAGCGGAGAGACAGATCCAGCCAGTAACCAGTTCCTGAAGTGTTCTCCACCGTCTGGAACACGGAGATTCACAGAATTGGGTAGAGAAGAGAAGGGGGAGGGAAGAGACAGAGGCCACCTGGTGGAGAAAAAGGAGTGTCCAAAGGAGGAGAGAGTGGTCAAGCCAGTAATCTCGCTCTCAGGTAAAATTGGGTAGTGAAGTTTGGGTTTTTAAATGTACAAAATTGACAACAAATACCAAAAAGCAAAGATTAAAAATCTAGAATAGAGGTTGGATTTTAAAAAATGCAATATTAAGGAAAGAAGAAGAAGAAAAAAAAAGCCACAAGAACTATTAAAACAACAACAACAACCACACAAAGACTATATACAGTGTTTGCTTTAAAAAATAGGTTTCTTTTTAAGTAAGAGTAGGTTATAAGAATAAAAATTAAAGGATAAATACAGGACTTAAATATTTCTAAAAGTTAAAAAAAGAAGAAGAAAAAGAAAAGAAGAAAAAACTACCACACAACAACATCAGCGAAAAAGAAAAAAAAGAAAAAGAAATGGTCATAAAAATAGTAAAGATATTTCTGGCCCTTTCTCTGGTGTTGTGGGGTTATTTCCAAGGCGGTTCCCTCCATTTAATTTCTTCTGTTTGCTGGTATCTTCAGTGTCTGATTTCCGTCCTAATAAGGGGGGGGGGCATGGTGGACACTTTTTATTTTTTATTTTTTTGGCTCTCTTGTTCAGTTGCACTGTGGGGAGGGAGGGATGCTGCAAAGAACTAACACCTGTGTGTGCTTTCAGTGTCTCAGTTGCACTGGGCCTGCCCCTGCTCATGGTGCACACCGCTCATGCTCTACGTTGCTCCAGGGTCTGAGGCCGGCCTTAGGCTGCACGCACCTCCCAGGTCTAAGCCGAACTCAGGTTCGGTGCTCAGGTAAGCCCTCAGAGGCGCAGGTTCGGTTGGGACTGCCTTTTGTGTCCTTCCCACGTCCGAGTAGCTCAGGTGTGTGGTGAGCGCGGTCACTGTGACTTATCGCCTTTCCCGTCTCTGCTGCTAGTTTTCTGGATGTACCACTGGCGCCCCTTGAGAGGTGGATGGTGACTGTCCAGAACCCCCAGAAGCCTTAGCAAAGAAGCCTGCTTACAGTTTTGTAGGTAAAGTCTCTCCGGGGCTGCAATCACCCCCTTCCAGCCCATACGGTTCTGGCTGCCTGTCACCAGCGGGGGATGGTCTGTAACCAGCTATTTCTGTTCCATCCTTTGTTCTGTGTGCGGTCCTGGTGGTGTCTTATGTTCGGGCTTTTCACGTGGTAGCTATCCCACAGTCTGGTTTGCTAGCGCAGGTTCATTCATTGTGGTTATGTGTGGGGCGTTCCTGCCTGATTCTTAAAAAGCACTGCAGCCCGTGCCTCCTGCGCCTCCCTGCTCTGCCCCCACTTGCTAGTGTCGGATGCAGGCATCTGTGCTGCTTTTCCGCTGGGGGAGTTACTGTTGGGCTTGTAATCTGTTGGTTTGAATTATGTATTTATGTTTCCTTCCTGATAAGTTGCCCTCTGTGCTTCCAAAGCTCGCCACATTGGAAACCTCCCTTCTTAAGATTCCCTGCCCAGAACGGGATTCCCTTCCCAGGATGGAGCTCCCTTCCTACCTCCTTTGTCTCTTTTTTCATCTTTTATATTTTTTCCTACCTGTTTTTGAAGACAATGATCTGCTTTTCCGGGTGCCTGAAGTCCTCTGCCAGCATTCAGAACTTGTTTTTTGGAATTTGCTCATCGCTGAAATGTTCTTTTGATGAATTTGTGAGGGAGAAAGTGGTCTCCCTGTCCTATTCCTATTGACAAACTTGTACTCCTTAGGAGCATACTTCACAGCAACTAACAGCAACAGTGTTGATAATACTAAGCAACAGTAAAAACAAGTAACTAAAATTATCATATCTTTTACTATACAAATCAAAGAAAACAGATACAAATGCAATAGTCTGCATATTTATTTATACAGAGAGTTTTCACCTGAGACCAGAACACACACACACTCTTTACACAACTAAAAGTGGTTTCAGCTGACACTTAGCAAAGCGCTTTGGCCCAAGTAAACTAACCAGAAAGGCCTAGTAAAATATTCAAAGTGCAAATAAATCAATCAAGCTTTGAATAAATAAACACAATTTATTTGAATTTGAATTTATACTCACGAATTACCTAAAATGGAGACAACAGATTCACTACAGCTTCATCATCTGTAGTCCTTCCTTTTCAGTTCTGAGAAGGATGCTAACCGCTTGGTGATGATCTCTTTCCAGCATTTTGTGAAAGCTTAGAGGACTTAAAGAAATTGAGGACTGGGGAGAGTGGCGAGAGACAAAGAGGAGGAGAAAGGAAGAGGAAACGGAGAGATTGCTCCTGGCATAGGTCTACAGACAGGATCCCAGCTTCCTGGAATGGTGCACAGAGATTGCTAGGTATCCGTGCCAGAAGTGGAGAAGGGGTGACATTCAACTCCAGGAGGAGACTCAACTGTAAGAACCTACAGAGGCAGCCAAGTGCGCTGATGTTCAGGCACCAATACTTAGAGGGTACCCCACAGGTCTGTGAAAGAGCCCTTGGAGACTGCAAGAAAGAAGGTTTCCACAAGTATAATCACAGATTAGTTGGTTGGATAGATTAGAGGAAGGGTAACTCTATGACCTGATAATTACTGAAATACATGAGACAATTCTTGCACATCAGACTGTGTCAAGAAAGACGGAAACTCAATCAGTTTGATACAATGGGAAATTACACACGCAAAGAATTAGCTGTTAACTGTACTACATTTGTGTCCAAGGCAAGATAAGATACAGAACCGAAATCTTCACATGGTCAACTCGGGTAAGACACATGTAACTGGAAATTGGAAGGAAGAGTTCCAAAAAGGCTTTAATCACCCTGGACTATTTTTGTCCGCTATATTTACGATTCTTGGACAACTCCATTGTAGCTTAAGGGTAAGAGAACTCAATTTAGCCCAATTCAAAAGCTGAACAGATTTCCTGTGTTTGATCCTTTTCAGTTACAACTATGGGTCCAGCGCAAATTAAAGTGGACGTCAAGGCTCTTTTTCCTTTGGGAATTTTAACTTGCTTTGCTACTGTGTCTGACACAGATATGCCGACCTCACTGTGACTACAGGCCAGCCAAATGGGAAAGGGGACAGAATGAATCAAATCCCCCTTTTGCTCACTCAACAGGAGGTCCACAGGCACCAGGTCTCATTCTATTAACTATCTCTGCTTCTCCAACTGCAGTCAGTGCTACACAGGGCCTGCTTCATGCTTGCCAGGGTCTCTCACCAAACACAGGCATTTTAGCGGCTGGTATCCTTGAGATGTCCCTGGGCTAGGTGAAAGCACTCTGAGACAGTGTTCCTTCTCCCTTGGCTCTGTGCCTGCAGTGAATGTATGCCTCTTCCTCAGCTGGGACAAGAAGCCACAGCTCTTCTCTGATTAAATCCCGTGTCTGGTCCAAACTCACATCGTAGCTTCTCCATCAACCTCCACTGCACACTTTCAGAGCCAGGTTATCTTAGATCAGCCCAAGAGGCACTTCAGAGAGTGACATTCAAATCTGGCTATATAGCTGATACTGAGATCTGCAAGGCATGAAAACACTTCAAAATTACGTTGCTAAAACACTCTACAGATTATATGTATAGGAGAGCTTTCGAACTTACAAGTAACATCAAATACCAAAATAGGTTCTTACTTTTCCTTTCTCCACTTCTCTCATTTTCTCTCTCTCACACACACATGCACACATCCTTTTTACATGTTAAGACAATTACACGAAAAACAGATCATAGATTTTTAAATAACATCTCAATATGCAGATCACGCAAAACTGTACTTCCTCTATTTAAAACAAAATCACATAAATTACCCATCGGTTTCCCTATATTTGATATTATTGAATAATGCTATAAGTTGATCTTTTTGTTTTTAATGGGGTTTTTAACTTTGACTGAAATACTTGCTTCAGACTTACTGAAGGCAGAATTAACTATTATTTTTCTTTTTTTGACCTCCTCCTTTTAGATTTGGGGGGTGATGATTCAAAATCAGATGTGTTCACAGTAATGGATGCAACTTCCACCAATCCTGGCTGAAGGGGTTCCAGTGATACCTGAATAACAATTTTTGTTTCAGGAGACAATCCTTCTAGCTGCTTAGGCTTCTTAAACATTTGATGACACTGGGTCTTGTGCTCCCTCTCCTCTTTGGAAGTTAAAAACTGTAGCCGACATTTGCAACACTGGTGAAAACTCTTTTCCCAGTGCCCTCGATGATGACGTCTGTATGCTGTTGCAGTTTGAAAAATTTTGAGACAAAATGGGCAAAGTAAATTCTTGGTGTTACCATGGTATGCTCTGAAATGTGAATCCACATCTGCAAAAAATGATGATCTGTAACTGCAAACCTGGCATACGTAGGGCATTTCACCAGGCTTATGATTGTCTTTCATGTGCTCTAAGAGAACCTGATCTGTCTCAAAGGACAACTCACAGATGTGACAGACTGCGGAGGGCTCCTGGGCCGTGTGGACACTTTCAATGTGACACTGCAGCTGGAAGGGAGTAGGAAACTGGCGGAGGCAGTGCTGGCAGGTGGTGTGGGTTTTCCAGCTGTCACCTCTCTGCCTCTCAAGTTCCAAATGGTGCTTCATGTGATTCATAAGCTTGACATATTTTAGAACTTTCAAGCAGCTGAGGCATTTAAATGCCGTGTGGGTCTTCGGTTCTGGCTGCCCAACTCCTTCATGCTCGCCATAGTAGAAGTCACGAAGTAACACAATCAGATTTCCTTCTGTGGGATCACCAATTTTGTTTGGACTTGCCAAACTTGGAAAATCAGTTTTTGTCCGTCCACTTTCCCCTAAAGGTCTTACAGGCTTGCAATGAACACTGTCCTTTGGAAAAGGTTCTCCAACTGAACATGGCCTAGTGAGGTATGGACACGGTCTGGTGTGCTTTGCTGAGTGGTCTCTGTATGAAAAAAACGTGACGGGGAGAAACCTAAAGAATGTTCCCCTACAATGCCATCACTGAGTTTAGGCCTTCTGGGATTTCTGCGATTTGTTTCACAAGGGGAAACTCGCTTTGATACATGAGGACTTTTATTCATATCTCCTGCAGAAACTGCTGTTTCTACTCGATGCTGCAATGACCTTGTGAAGGTAATCAAAGAAGAACATAACTCCTTCGAAAAGCCATCAGGCACTATTTGTGGTGAAAGATTTTTATAATCAGCTTGAGACGGAGGTTCAATAATAATAGGACTACCTGTTGATCTTGAGTCAGAGTCAGACACTGGCAAGACAGTCTTTGCTTCTGATGTAGGAGTCACATGACTAACAGGCTGTAATCTGTGAGCGTTACCTCTCCTGAAGTGACCATACCTTTTTCTCCTTGAATAAGAACCTGGGGTATCTCTGTTCAGTATGTTTGAAACGACTGGTTTTGAAGCTGAGCTCATCCCAACAAAGATCACGTCAGCATCTTCATTTCCATGTTCCACTCCAACCAAGATCACTTCATCATCATCATCATCATCATCTAGTTTTTTCGTCTCTCCCTCCCTTTTCCGTACTTCTGGCTCTTGTTCTTCTTCACGTAACATACGTGGGAATTCCATATTTTTAATACTTTTTTATTCTTAGAGGGTGCAGCCACAAGTCCCAGTGCTTCCTTTATACAAACTGCCACCTAAGTGTAAACATACTACAGATTAGTTAAGTACAGAAAAATGGGCTATTTGATTATCTCCAAAACTCTAGAGTACTTATACACACCCTTATCTTACAGACAAAGACACTGAGTGTCAACCAGACTCAATGACAGCTGAAAAAACTACGACTACAAGTCTACATGGCTCTAGAATCATTGCTTTGTCGCATGTTCACTTTAACCTCTTCTACTTAAATAAATAAAGAGGGGAAAAAAAACAAAACGCCACACTGATCATTACGTGAAATCACATGTAAAGGATGAGTATTTTTACAAAAGCATTGTTCTACAGCGTTTCGAAGCATGGACTTTGGAGTCAAAGGTGATTAAGTTGGAATTCTAATTTAACCACACACCAGTTGCATCTTCTTGGGCAAATTTGTAACTTTTAAATGTGTTTCTGTATCTTAAAGACAAACATGCTTATTTCTTAGACTTAAGGTTAACAGCTTTTTAAAAAGGCATCAGCTATTCAATGGCATCTTGTTTTGTAGTAAAAATGGAAGAAAATGGATCTTAAATGCACATTACAACCGATCCACAAATTCTAATTTCATAAATGTTAACAAAGAAAATAGGTAGCAAATTCAAAGTATAATCTATCTATACCTAGTTAACAAACAGCATAAGTCAATGTCAAGCACTTAATTCAGGCCTAGGAAACTGAGAATGAGCTCTCTGATAATCTCACCCCAATTCCACACAGATATATCCTAAATTTCTCCCTCTAATCCTGGCTAAACTTCAATCCAACAATGCTTCATCTTTATGCCACACGTCTCTTCCCCACATAGCAGGCAAAATGATGCCAGTCTTTCTCTCATACCAATATCAGACAGAGACATCACACACAGACACACACACACACACACACACACACACACACACACACCTGATATCCCTTATGGATACAGGTGAAAGAGTCCTCAACAAAATACTGGCAAACAAAATCCAACAGCATATAAAAAAGACTGTACACTATGATCACATGCGATTTAGGGAGGTATGCAAAGTTGGTTCATTATAGGAAAGTCAATCAACATTATGCCATTTTAAAACAATAAAACAAATAACACATCTGCCTGAAGAAAAGGCATTTCCCTGAATCTAGCACCTTTTCATAACCGGGGTTAAAAGAACACTTAATAATTAAGAACAGAAGAGAACTTTCTCAATCAAAGGGCACCTGTAAAATGACCCACAGCTAACATCATACTAAAGAATGAAAAACTGAAAGCTTTCCCTCTAAGACTGGGAACAACACAAGGAAGTCTATTACACACTTTGGCTCAACATTATACTGGCAGTTCTATAACCAGAGCAATCAGGTAACAAAAGAGAATTGTTGCTGTAGTTAAAAAAAAAAAAAACAACAACGAAAAAACACAAAACAATAAAAAACAAAAAACAGCCTTCAGAATGGAAAGGAAGAAGTCAAAGTATATTGGAGATAAGATAATTTAGTATAGAAAATGTTGAAGAAACACAAGTATTAGAATTAATATAAAGCTTGCAGAATAGAAGACAAATATTTTAAAAGTCAACCACATTTTATACAGTAGCAACAAATGTTGTTAAGTAAATACTTGAATCTACACTAGCATTCAAAAGAATACTTAGGAAGTCAGAAAGAGAAAGACAATATATTCTTTTGAATGGCTGAGTAATACTCCACTGGGTATATGTACCACAGCTTTCTGATCCATTTATCTGTTGATGGACATCTAGGTTGTTCCATGTCCTGGCTATTATAAACAGTGTTCTCCATAGTGGCTGTACTAGACTGCATTCCCACCAACAGTGTAAGAGGGTTCCCTTTTCTCCACAGCCTCTCCAGCATTTATTGCTTGCAGACTTTATACGAATCAATTCTAATGAGATGGATGAAACTGGAGCCGATTATACACAGTGAAGTGAGCCAGAAAAAAAACACCAACACAGTATACTAACACATATATATGGAATTTAGAAAGATGGTAAAGATAACCCTGTATGAGAGACAGCAGAAGAGACACAGATGTATAGAACAGATTTTTGGACTCTGAGGGAGCGGGAGAGGGTGGGATAATACGGGAGAATGGCACTGAAATACGTACACTATCATGTAAGATAGTCGCCAGTCTATGTTCGATGCAGGATACAGGATGCTTGGCGCTGGTGCACAGGGATGATCCAGAGAGATGATATGGGGTGGGCGGTGGGAGGGGGGTGAGTATTTGGAACTCATGTACACCTGTGGCAGATTCATGTCAATGTATGGCAAAACCAACACAGTGTTGTAAAATAAAATATAGTAAAAATAAAAATTAAAAAAAAGAGAGAGAAAGACAAATATCGTATGGTATCACTTACATGCACTCTAAAATATGCCACAAATAAACTGATCTATGAAAGAGAAACAGACTCACAGACATAGAGAGCAGACTATGTGATTCCCAAGAGGGAAAGGTATGGCAGGCACAGATTGGGAGCTGGTGATTAGCAGATGCAAAGCATAATATATACAATAGACAAACAAGAGCGTACTGTATAGCACAAGGAACTATATTCATAATTTGTGATAAACAATAATGGAACAAGGTATGAAAGAAATTGTGTGTGCATATGTGTGTGTTTACATATGAAGGAAAGGAAAGGGCAACTGTTGGCAAGCACGTACAGAAACTGGATCCTTGTGTGTTACGGATAGATTTTAAAATGGTGCAACTGCTACAGAAAACAGTTTAAAGGCTCCTCGAAAAATTAAAGAACTAGAGCTGACACATGATTCAGAAATTCCACTTCAGGATATAAATTCAAAAGAAGTTAACATGGGGTCTTGGGATATCTGCAGAGCCATGCTCACAGCAGCACGAAGCACAACAACTAAGAGGTGGAAGCATCGAAATGTCCATCAAATGTGATATATACACACAATGAAATATTATTTAGCCATATAGAGAAAATTCTGTCACATGCTACAACATGCATGATCATTTCAGACATCAAGCCAAATGCAATAAGCCAGTCGGACAAAAAGACAAATACTGTAAGTTTCTACTTGCATGAAATAGCTAACACAGTCAAGCAATAGAAAGGAAACAAAAAAGAACGATGGAGTCCATGGTCTAGGTCAATGGGCAAGAAAACAGGAGTTGCCGTTTAATGGGACAAGTGATGGGTACAGAGTTTCGATTTTGCAAGCTGTAAAGGTGTAGAGATCTGCTTCATAACAATGTGATAAGGAATTCCCTCGTAGTTCAGAGGTTAGGACTCCACAGTGTCCTATCAGGGGCCTGGGTATGATCCTCAACCAGGGAACTGTCATTCAAGCAGCACAACACAGCTAAAACAATGACAACAACAACAAATCAACACTGTGACTATGTGTGTGTATATGTCTTAGTCACTCAGTTGTGCCCAACTTTGCATCCCCCGGGACTGAAGTTCACGACGATCCCTTCTCCATCAGATTTGCAGTGGGTTGCCATTTCTTTCTCCAAAAGGCTGATGAAAGTGTGCAAAATACTTAGCATGCAAAAATGGTTAAAATGGTAAAAATTTAACTTAGATGTTTTCTACAACAATTAAAAAGAGAAAAGCATTTAAGAACCAGGAAAATAATGTGAATAGACATTTCCGACTCTTTGCAATCCCATGGACTGTAGCCTACCAGGCTACTCCATTCATGGGATTTTCCAGGCAAGAGTGCTGGAGTGGATTACCATTTCCTTCTCAAGGCTATCTTCCCCACCCAGGAATTGATGCCAGGTCTCCTACCTAAGACAGACATTTGAATATTTGAAATTCACCTGTGGCCTTGACAAGAGTGGCTTTATAGGAAAATGAGAGAACTCGAGATAACAAAGTCTAGGAACAACTCTGCAGAGGTCTGTAACAAGCAAATATGAAATAAAAGCAGCAGAAGCAGGATTTGTTACCAAAAGATGGAGTTTTAACGACAGGTCACATTATAGTCAGTCTGTTTGCTGATGGGAACCATCCAGAGAAACAGAAACCTTAATCCAGGGCAAAGAGGAGACTTGCTAGAACATCAAGAAATGAGTAGGTCTAGAACTGAGTAGATCAAAATTGAGTACATCAGGCCAGAGAGCACACAAGCTGGAGAAGGCAATGGAAACCCAAACCAGTACTCTTGCCTGGAATATCCCACAAACGGAGGAACCTGGTAGGCCGCAGTCCATGTGGTTTCGAAGGGTCGGACACGACTGAGCGACTTCACTCTCATGCACTGGAGAAGGAAATGGCAACCCACTCCAGCGTTCTTGCCTGGAGAATCCCAGATAAGGGAGAGCCTTGTGTGTGGCTGTCCATGAGACTGCAGAGTCGGACATGACTGAAGTGGCTTAGCAGCTGTAGCAGCACACAAGAAGGGTACACAAGCCAAATAACTTGCTTATATTGACAGAGCCGAGATCATATAAAAAAAAGGCTGGCATAGTGGATTAATGGGTATGGTAACCAGCCTTCAAGTGAATTCAATCTCCTAATATTCCCACCCCTGTGTAGTTCTCTCTCAATCTATCACAGGGTAGACCTGTGAGACTAAGCAAATACACAAGTGCAGATGTGTAACATCTGAAAAAAGACTCTGCACTTTATCATGGGTGCAAGCGCTTTCCTGAATCACTCATTCTGAGAAAAGACAGCAGCCTCCACAAGAGAAGCCCCTAGGAGAGGCCCACAGAAGGAGGAACTGAGGCTTCAAGAGTACAGACAAGTGAGAGAGCTTAGATTCCACAAGCTAAGTCTTCAGAGGTTGCCAAGCCAGACAAAAGCTTGACTACTACCTCAGGAGAGATCCTAGGCCAAGAGATAACAAGTGGTAAGTTCTTTCAAACTATTCCATTTTGAGATCATATGTACAACACAAACATTTTAAGTTCTAATACCATTCACATCATACTTACACACCGAACAGTTCTCCTATAAATATAGCAAAAATAAACACACACACACACACACACACACACACACACACACACACACACACTCACCCAATCCAAAGCACCGAAACACAGGAGTTGCCTAGTAGTCCAGTGGTTTGGTTAGGACTCAGCACTCTCACTGCCAGGATCCTGTGTTGGATCCCTGGCTGGGGAACTAATGTCCTATGAAGCCACATGTTGTGACCAAAACAAAACATGCTGTGATGTCAAAGCTGTACCAGCAAGATAAGTATGCAACACAGCTGTAGGCACAAGTGGCTGGGCATAGAGCTTCCTATGATCTTGTTTACTCGCATGAAATGAACTCAGATGGTGCCTCACCCCCATCCAGTGGAGTTCACTTACTTAACCAAGAAAAGCCCTTAAGGGTACAGAAATGAGCAAGCAATCTGACGTGAACATGTTAAATCACAGGGTATTTTCTCTGAATGAACCACTGGATTCATTCATTCATTTGGCCATGCTGTTTGGCTTGTGGGGTCCCAGTTCCCTGACCAGAGATTGAATCCAGACCACTGTAGTGAAAGCCCAGAATCCTAATCACCAGGCCACCAGGGAACCCCCACACCTGCATTGCTTTGCTTTGCTAGCTAAAACCTTAGGATATATGCATTGCCCCATTTTAGCCTCACCAAGTGGTAGGAGTCAGCTCTACACAGCTTAAGACCCATGGTGCTCTTACTTTTTTTCTTTCAAGAAGGCAGGGGAAAGCAAGCCACCCTGCCTGTTTTTAAGCTTGCCACTCAGAAAGCTGCAAACCTGAAACCATGATGGCCCTGAAGTCAGCACCCGCAATCAGGGTCACGTAATCCCCAATCAGGAATACTCTCTCTCAACAGCAATGTGTCAGCCGACGAATGAAAGGAGAAAAACGCAAAGTAAGAAAGCCACACCTTTGTCCCTGTTGTAAAGATGTCTGTCACCTTACCTCAGGGGCCCACTGAAATCCTGAGCGCTTGAGACCTCCCAGGCAGCACACGGTCACATCCTGGGGACAAGCAGAGGAAATGGCCAGGGTGAGTCCCCTGTTCTGGGAACATTCTATCCCCCCAGGCCCTCCCTGGTCCTACCCTACGGATGCTGACCAGGCGTCTCACACTCAACCAGACCAAGTGATTGAACTCCTTTGCCCTGGGCTTCTTCCTCCCACCTCCCTTCTCTCAGTAACAAACAAACAAATACCTCATCTGCCAACTTCCCGACCAAAGGCCTGAATCTCGGGGCCCCCAGGGACAGGGCAGCCCTGGAGTCCGAAGAGAGGCAGAGGAAACAGGAAAACGACTAAAGCACCAGGGCAGTGAAGACGCTACTAGATAGATGTTTTTTTGGTTTTTGTTTTTGTTTTTTTGCTGCTCCTGCCTGACTGTGCCTGGGTGCAGAACCAGGTTGGGCCGTGAAGATTTGTGCATCTGTGTTTAAATACATTAGGTTCCACAGGAGAGCTGGCGGTGGTGCCAGGGGCCAGGGGCCTAAGAGGCCCTTTCCGCGAGCTGGCTTGTCCCGCCCCTGGGCAGGAAAGCTGCTGGAGGGCAGAGCCCGCCCAGACTAGACAGGGGAGAGGGCGAAAGGAGCCTGAAGCCTGTGGATCCTGCCGCAAGCTCTCACCGCCCTCACCAGCCGCCCCGCCGAGCAAGTCCTCGTGCGAGTGGGGACCCGAGAAACCCTCCCTTTAGCCGTCAGGCACTGCTTTGGCTGAACCACGCTCCAGTCCTTACCGGTCCCCACTGAGGGAGGAGACAGAACTGCTGGCAGCTCACCTGCCCTAGGCAGTTCCAAGATTAACCCCGAGGAGTCGAGCCTGCGGGGACGAGGCCTCCTCAGGTCTGGGGCGCCGCCTCAGCTCCCCCTACAGGCCTGCGGGCTGCTTCCGATGATTGGCTGCCAGGTGTCGGCGCCTGCCATCTGATTGGCCGCGAGGCCGAGTTGGGCGCATGCGCGCGCGATGAGCCCGCCCCACACCCCCTCCCCCCATAAAAGCAGCCGCTGTAGGCGTGGTCAGGCTGAATCTGAATGTCAAGGATCTTGGCTCAAGATTGCTCAGCTCACCAAATGCGAAGAAAGAAAAAACAGATGGCACAGTCGCCAGGGCTCAGGGCTGAGAACGGCCTCCGCGTCTACCAGGGGAGTCCAGTGATGGTGTCCGGCACTCACAGCCCTCAGGGGTGACCTCCCTTAAGCCAGTTCTTTGCTTAAGGAACTTGACCTTACAGTGCATCTTGGCGCCCCTCCTCTTGGAATTCCATTTCAATCAAGGCAGGGCAGCCTGCCCCTGTTTTTGCACTGTCTATTGTGAGCTGAGAATGAGCTTTACTTTTTCTTCTTCTTCTTTTTAATTTTAGAGCTTTACACTTTTAATGGCTGAGGAAAACCGAAAAGACTTTTCTTTTCTGACGTGAAAATTGTGTGTAATTCAGTTTTCGGAGTCCTTAAAGGTGGAAGAGGGACTTGCCAGCTTCTTTGGTTATCCTCTATGCCCGAAAACTTAATTAATTGCCAATGGTCATATTCGCAAAGCCTAACATATTTCTTTTTTGGCCCTTTACAGAGTGTTTTTTAACTGCTCTGTTTTGCTGGAAGTCTCCTGGTAGTCATATGGGAGAATAAAGTTTTGGTTTTGTTACAATATTTCTTTTCTTTTTTTTTTTTTTTATATACCTTTTCTTTATTTTCCTCAACTCATGTTATTTCCCCCCCCCAGTGGTTTTTTTTTTTTTTAATGTTAATATCTTTAATTCTTACATGTGTTTCCAAACATGACCCCCCCTCCCACCTCCCTCCCCTCAACATCTCTCTGGGTCATCCCCATGCACCAGCCCCAAGCATGCTGCACCCTACGTCAGACATGGACTGGTGATTCAATTCTTACATGATAGTATACATGTTAGAATTCCCATTCTCCCAAATCATCCCACCCTCTCCCTCTCCCTCTGAGTCCAAAAGTCCGTTATACACATCTGTGTCTTTTTTCCTGTCTTGCATACAGGGTCGTCATTGCCATCTTCCTAAATTCCATATATATGTGTTAGTATACTGTATTGGTGTTTTTCTTTCTGGCTTACTTCACTCTGTATAATTGGCTCCAGTTTCATCCATCTCATCAGAACTGACTCAAATGAATTCTTTTTAACGGCTAGTAATACTCCATTGTGTATATGTACCACAGCTTTCTTATCCATTCATCTGCTGATGGACATCTAGGTTGTTTCCATGTCCTGGCTATTATAAACAGAGCTGCGATGAACATTGGGGTACATGTGTCTATTTCAATTCTGGTTTCCTCAGTGTGGATGCCCAGCAGTGGGATTGCTGGGTCATAAGGTAGTTCTATTGGCAATTTCTTAAGGAATCTCCACACTGTTCTCCATAGTGGCTGTACTAGTTTGCATTCCCACCAACAGTGTAGGAGGGTTCCCTTTTCTCCACTTCTCCATTATATTCATTTTTCATTCTTTACTAATTTCATTCCTTCATATCACTATAAGTTTCCTTTAGTGGAAGCAATGAAATAACATCAAAGAAAATACCTCTGTTGGTAGTTTTAACAGGTAACATGTTAGAAGGTATATGCTCAACTACAAATATGTTGTATATATACAGTAAATACCACTTTAAGTAGCTTCAGAACTTGTATCTGGTTCAAGTCACTAGGAAGGTTTGTTGAACATCCAATATTCTAACCTCCAGCTGTTCTCAACTTCAAAAAGATACAACTTTTTCAATAATTTGTTATCTCAAGTTTAAACTCCGTTTTAGCCACATATATGAACATGCTTTCTAGGTCACATGATTGAATCTGACCCATTGCCAAAAAGTGAAAATTTTGGAATACCTTTCTCAAAAGAGAGATGTTGTTTTCTTCTTCTAGAAAGACTGGTAGTGCAGCCGATCTTTGAACAGTTTGTCGGTTTTTGTTAACTCCATAAAGATTAAGCTGTCGAATTAACCTCTTCATGCTCTTGGTTTCAAATTTTCTGAAAGGCTCCTTTCTTTCCAAGACTTCTTTCCTGAAGAGTTCTTCATTGATCACTCTACATGTGCCTGTCTCATCCCACCAAATAGATTCAAACTGATCACTTTCCACTATATTCCAAAGTTTTTGTGGAAATGTGAGTGAAAGAAAATTATTCACATCATCTGTTACAGAGACAGAATATGTGTAGTGTGGCCTTTTGATCACCAGATCCTCAGCCAAAGGCTGAAAAGCATATTCTTCAATCATAGATCTCAAAACTGAGTCCCCAGTTGTATAATCATACCAGTAAGATCGAATGGAGGTTTCTGAACCAGTGGACTCACCTTTAGGAGGTCCATCTTGAATTTCTGAAGAAATATGTGCCATCTCAGGGAAATCTTTCTTCAGATAATGTTCTCATTTGTCTGCTTTTACACAATGCAACTTCAAATGATGTTTGGCTGGCCTACAGAGAGAAACTCTCTGGACAATCACAGAGATCCTCCCAGTCAAACAGCTGTGACATCACAAAATCACTGGTCTCCTAGCAATCGAAGGTTAGTTGTGACATGACAAAGTCACTGGTCTCCTAGCAACTGAAGGGTAATGTTCAACCAAGTGTTTACTTCAGCATCAACTTAAAATACAGACTGCTGGCAGAAATAGTAACCAAAACCATGAAGCATGCAAAAATCTCATTAGTCAATTTGGCCTTTTTTTTTTTTTTTTTGGGTCGGGGTGGGGTTCCTGTGTTTGGGATGGTCTTTCTCTTTCTGGCAGTTTGTGGTTCCTCTTTATTGTGGAGGTTCCTCCCTGTGGCTGGGGTTGGACGAGGGGCTTGTCAGGTTTCCTGGTTAGGGAAGCTTGTGTCAGTGTTCCGGTGGGTGGAGCTGCATCTCTTCTCTCTGGAGGGCAATGAAGTGTCCAGTAGTGAGGTTTGAGATGTCTATGGGTTTGCTGTTTGGGCAACCTGTGTATTGAAGCTCCAGGTTCTGTTCCTGTGTTGCTGGAGAATTGGCATGGTATGTCTTCCTGTGGAACTTGTTGGCTCTTGGTCGTGCTTGGTTTCAATGTAGGTGTGTAGCTTTTTGGAAGATTTCCTTTTTTTTTTAAATAAATTTATTATTTTAATTGTAGGGTAATTACTTTACATTATTGTAATGATTTTGCCGTACATTAACATATGTCCACCACAGGTGTACACATGTTCTCTTTCCTGAACCCCTTCCTTTCTGCCAACCCGTACCATCCCTCTGGGTCGTCCCAGTGCACCAGCCCCAAGCATCCAGTATCATGCATTGAACCTGGGCTGGAGACCCATTTCATATATGATATTATACATGTTTCAATGCCATTCTCCCAAAACATCCCACCCTCTCACTCTCCCACAGAGTGCAAAAGACTGTTCTATACATCTGTGTCTCTTTTGCTATCTCGCATACAGCGTTATCTAAAACTCACATCAATAAATCTACTTTATTTCTGAAATAAAAGTGATTTATCATCCTTCTATGCACACATTCTTAATATTCAGTACTGTTACCCTAGCAGACTTGGTCTACTTGCTTCTGTGCAAACAAATTTATGAATTGACTGTGGGTTTCAGTGTGGAGGGGGGAGGGGGGAAGTGCTTATTGTAGGACAAAGCAAGGTGTCTTAGCAGCTGGTGCTTCAAAGACACAAATCCCCAAATACTTTCAGGGGGACTATTTTAATGGCTGAGTGAGGGTGGAACATGGGGTCTGTGATCAATATTGGGACATTCTACTAATGGCCTATTAGTGAGGATATTGGGAGTCCACATCATTGACCGTCTAGTTCCAACTATGCACTTACATTTCAGCCTGGTTTGGGCTTTAGCATCTCTAAAATTGTTCACAGGATATTGCTCCGAATGTCAGCGATGGTCCTTGCTGCTGCTGCTGCTAATTCGCTTCAGTCGTGTCTGACTCGGTGCGATCCCAAAGATGGCAGCCCACCAGGCTCCCCCATCCCTGGGATTCTCCAGGCAGAACACTAGAGTGGGTTGCCATTTCCTTCTCCACGCTGGCCCTTGAGGAGGGACTAAAGACCCTTGAGTTTGATTAGTGGCTAAATCATTATTATTGTCTATCACTTGATTGTTTTCTTTAGTTTCTGTCTTTTCTAGCTTCTCTGATTAAAATTCCTTTTGAACATGAGGAGGTCTACAATCTCCTACCTCTCTCTCTCGATTTCCAGGCTTTTCAATCTTAAGAAGGGACTGCTTAGTACAATAAAGGAAAACAAGTCTTGGACTTAGAGCTCGATCATAAATATGACAGAAAATCTCAGTGCAGGTTCCGTTTCTTTTTCAGGTTTCCCAGCTCTTGGAGTGATTGAGTCAGCAACAACTTTGGCTCTTTCCTGTTGAGATGGAGCATGGAGGTGGAACTAATTCTAAAATCTAGGCTTGCTATCAACAGTTTATGATATGAAAATATATCTCTATTTTATATATATTATATATATATATGTCTATGTTAGTATTTTGTCATTAAACTGGACAAACATTTGAAAATTGGTCTATATTTATGAAAAGGAGAGAGGTGAGTGATATAAAAGAGTCCTCATATGTTACATGCAGCCAAAGAAACATATTTTGAAGTATTTCAACTGACATAATATTCAATAATCGAGTAGAATTTGAATCATTCTACATTTGGGTTTTATTGTTTTCCCATTTCTATTACACCTGACATGAATTAAAAGCCAATGTTTATTACAATTCTCTTTCTGAAAGCTATGACTTGCACGTAATCTAGATGCACATCAGCAGATGAAAATATAAGGAAGTTGTGCTATATATTCAAATATAATATTACTTAGCTACAGAAAACCACATATTTGTGTCACTTTTGGTAAGGCAGTTCAATCTGCAGCCTATTATTCAGAGTAAAAAAAAAAGTTAGAAAGAGAAAGGCAAATATTGTTTATTAATGCGTACAAATGGGATTTAGGAAGACAGTAACAATGATTCTGCATGAAGGCCAGTAAAAAAGATCCACATATAAAGAACAGACTCTGAGACTCAATGGGAGAGTTCAAGGATGGGATGATTGGAGAAATTAGCATTGAAACAGGTACATTACCATACATAAAAGAGATGACCAGTGCAAGTTCAATGCATGAAAGATGCATCCAGCTCTGGTGCTGTGGATGAACCCAGAAGCGTGGGGTAATAAGGGAGGTTTGAGTTGTGTTCAGGATAGGGGCACGCATGTATCCATGCGGCTGATTCATGTTGATGTATATGTCAAAAACCATCACAGTAATACACAGTAATTCTATTCCAATTAAATCATTTTTTAAAAGAAATATGAAGAAATACAAAAAGAATGCATTCAGAAATAGCAGGGACATGCTCCAGAGTACAACCTCAACAGTTGTTTCATATCTCTTCCAGAAAGCGGGCTTAGGAGGGGCCGAACATGTGTGCTGGTATAAAAGCTGAAAGTCGAAGAAGGTAAGCTTGAGATTGCAACTATGCAGTTGCAGCATGACCTCAGTATCATAGTCTAAATAGTGAAAGATGCATGCGGCACAATGCAAGCTTAGTAGATCGGCATGACAACTGTGGAGCTTAGGCTGAGTAGGAGTTCAATGCATGCACTTGAGCATCCTTTCAGGAGTGACGGTACGTATGTTTCAGAGTGAAGATAAAGAGATGCAGCAAAAGTGCTCTAAAATGGTGGACAAATACTTGTAAGAAGGAAGGTTCAGAGTGGAAGCTCAGTATTTGCTATAGACTTAGACTTAAGTTGAAGACAGTAGGGAAGACCACTCGATGATTCAGGTTTGACCTAAATCAGATCCATTATGATGGTACAGTGGACATGAGAAAATATTTAAGGGATTAGGCATAATATAGTGTTTGAAGAAGTACATTTGGAGGTTCATGACATTGTAGAGGAGGCAGTGATGAAGACCATCCCCAAGAACATGAATGCAAAAAGGCAAAATGGTTGTCTGAGGAGGCCTTACAAATAACTGAGAAAGGAATAGAAACAACAGGCAAAGGAGAAAAGGGAAGATATACCCATATGAATAGAGTGTACCAAAGAATAGCAAAGAGCGATAAGAAAGCCTTCCTCGGTGATGAGTGCAAAAAATAGAGGAAAGCAGCAGAATGGGAAAGAGTAGAGATCTCTTCAAGAAAATTAGAGATACCAAGGGAACATTTCATGCAAAGGTGGATACAGTAAAGGACAGAGATTGTATGGACTGAACAGAAGCAGAAGATATTAAGAAGAGGTAGCAAAAATCTATACCGCAAAGATTGAAGAACTATGCAGAAAAGATCTCCATGATCCAGATAATCATCATGATCTAATCACTCACCTAGAGCCAAACATCCTGGAATGTGAGGTCAAGCGGGCCGCAAGAAGCATCAACAGAAACAAAGCTAGCGGAGATAGAGAACTCCACTTGAGTGATTTCAAATCCTAATAGATAGTGAGTGCTTTGAAAGTGCTGAACTCAATATGCAAGCAAATTTGGAAAACTCAGCAGTGGCTACAAGACTGGAAAAAATCAGTTGTTCCAGTATATGCATTTTAGAGCTTCTTCTCTGTAGTGGTGAAATGTGTTCCACACAGAGTTAGACAGGACTGAAGCAATCCTGTGCAAATAGTTGCACAATTTGTTTTTTTAACCAGTAGCAGCTTTTTTCCAATGAGAGTTAACTGTGAAAGTGGAGCAGCTGCTTGGCTTTGAGGGACGCAGGTGGTGTCAAACGGGCAGGGTGCAGGGACACAGACTGACTACACCACAGGAGTTAGGGCCCTATCAGAGCCTTTTTTTTTCTTTTTTGAGCCCTTGTATCCGGTGATAAGAAGGCGTCTTTGGCCAGTCTTCTCCCTAGTTCCACCTATTCGGCCACTCAGAAGGCTTCCTTGCCTGGGATCCTTCTCTGTCGTTCAATGGGTCAGCACATAGACCGAATTTCCTGGCTGGGGTCCTCCTGTGTAAATCAGTGCATCCAACACTTAAAGGAGCATCCTGAGTGGGATTCTACTCTAGTATGGTGCATCAGGCACTTAAAGGAGGACCCTGCGTGGTGTCCTGCTCAGCATTTCAGTGTGTTCAGCATTTGATGGGTCAGCCTCACTAATGTAGTAACTGCTGATGCTAGCATGTGGGAGAGAGAGGCTATGGTGATTGCTCCACCCCCGACATGTGTCTCGGTGTTATTGCCCTGCTTTCATGGCTGCCTAGCTTTCCTCCACAGGCATACCCTACGACAGTGTCCTCCTTGAAACCCCCTCTCTCCATCTCTCCCCAGGAAACAGCAGCCCTCCCCATGAATTGCCCCAAAGTCCCTAAACTGCAGCTGCCAGCCACGGGGCCTTTCAGGGGATGGATGTCCTTGTACGGGGTATGTACAGCTGCAGCAAGGACCCTCTGCTTCTCATTGCACCCAGCTTCCCACAGATCAGCTGTATCACTCTCAGCTTTAAATGTCTATTCTACAATTCAGACGATTGACCCAATGTGGGATTGGACCTCAGCTTCAGTTCCTTCCCCCACTCAGGGCAGATCCAGTCCTACTAACATTCCTGATTTTTCACCCAGATCTTTCCCCCGACTGAGTTTTGCGTGGTTCTAGATATTCTTTTCCACTTGTCAGGTACTCCTGTCTACTTTCCGGTAACATTTTAAATACTCTCCTGTGTCTGAAGGTGTATGCCTGCTGTATCCATGGAGAGATGTACTCCACATCCACTTATAGCTCCACCATCTTGTTCTCTCATCTCACGAGAGTTTTAGAGCACAGAATTTACCGTGGTAGTAGGTGTGGCTATAAAATGTGAGTTCAGATATACTCTTGAGGGCAAGCTCAGTGATTTTAGCACAGCTGATCTAAAGCGTGGATTTAGTGTTGGCCAGACATATGCTTCAAATGTTAAGAAAATTATGTATGGTGTGCCAATTCTAGAGCACAAGGTCAGTGTTTGTGTACCATTTCCTGTAGAATGCAAGTTCACTTGTGGAAAGAGGTATGCTCCGCAATGCAACTGAGCAGTTTTAGACATCTTGTGGTAGAGTACACGCTCAATAGTGGCAGGAACTGTGCTCTAGTGTGCATTCAGCAGTGGCTGGACACATGTTGCCAGTGCCAATGGGATGGCTTCAGATAGCCTGCTCTAAAGTGCAAGCACACTAGTGGCAGAACGTGTGCTCTGGATTGCGAGCTAAGCTGTTTCAGTACTTCCAGGCTAGAGCAGAGACGCAGTAGTGAGGCATGCAGGCTCCAAAGTGTCACACCCGCTCTAGAGCACAGATTTAGTAGTGGGGGGGAGAATCCGCGAAAGCACCATCTCAGGAGATGAAGCACGTGTTCTCGAAAGCCAAGATTCAGGATTTGAAGCATGCCTGCTCTAGATCATGGGTCTGTATTAAGAGGGGTATGCCTAAAGTGTGTTTCACTGTTGAGAGGCATGCTGAAGAGCTAAGTTCAGCAGATGCAGCATGCCTGCTCTACATGTGCTTCAGAGTGTTGTCTCAGGAGTTGCAGTGCCCTTCCTCAAGAGTGCAGACTGCAGAAGGACGTGTTCTCTTGAAAGCTGGGTTTTTATTTTTGGTTGCATATCCAGAGATCCAATTCAGAAAATGTGATATACCTGCTCTGCCACACAAGCTCAGTAGAGGGAAGACAAGCCCTCAACAGTGCAAGCGCAAGGGTTGTGGCATATGTGTATGGTGACGCACGATCATTTGAGGCAGGACATATGAAGTATACACCAGGTCGGTAGTGGTGGCACGTCATCCACAGATATACAGGTACACTACTCACAGCTTGCACAGTCTAGAGTGCTGGGTGACTAGCTGCAAAATGTCTGGTATAAAACGTCACTGGGGTAATAGTTACACACACCTTCTCGAGCAAAACCTCAAGGAAGTTAATATAACACTTCAGAATTCAAGGTCACTAGTGGTCACACAGTTGATCTAGAATGACGGTTCACTCGTGGAGATGATATGTGTTTTAGAAAGCAGCCTCCTGGAGTAGGTGCTCCAGAATGCAGGAAGAAGCATGGGGAAAATATGCAACAGACGGCAAGACAAGTCATTGGCAATTTTCAGCTGCAGAGTGTAGGCTCACAGGTTTAAGCACTCAGGCCATCGAGCAAGATTAGTAGTAGTGGAACTCATGCTCTGTAACGCAGGCTCATCAGTGATAAAGGAGTGTACCAGGGTGCAATATCAGTAGCTGAAACATGAATATTTGGGGGCCTGAGCTTACAAGTGGCAAGACACAGGCTTCCGAGTCTGAAATTAGTAATGGCCACACACATGCTCTAGACCACATGCTCACTAGCTGTTCCATGCCTGCTTAGTGTAAGAACTCAGAAGTGACAAGTGTGCTGTAGTGCTAGGATTTATACTGCTGGGATGCATGATTCAGTGTGCAGTTGTGTAGTTCAGGCATTCTTACTCTACAGCACAGTCTCTGTAGTGTCAGAACATTGGCTCTTGAAGGCACACGCAGTCACGATGGAAGATATGCTTCTGAGTAAACCTCAGAAGTGCAAAACCCATGATGAAATGCACTCACTCTGTATTCATGAGATCTGTACCCCCAGCTGCACGTTCAGTTACTTTGGCATGTGTGCAACTAGAGCATGTTCTCAGCAGAGCCCGGATGCCTGCACTTGAGCTCATGCTCAGGAGAGGCCTACCATGTCCTCCAGTGTTTAAAATCACTCTGTCTACAGGAGTTCTGGCTCAATTGTGTCCAGAAGGAAACTTCAGAGTGCAAGTTCAGTAACTATTTAGGCACACCTGAACTACAGTGCAGGTCGAGTAGTGGCCTGACTTACCTATAAAGCAACAAGCTAATGATCGTGATGTTCATGCTTCAGAAGGAAAGTTCAGCCGCTGATGAACTCTTGTTCTGGAAGGCAATTTCAGTAGTGCAGGGATGCAGAATCCAGAGCGTAATACACCAAAAGTGTATGTGAGTTTACAACAGGCATGTTTTAGGGACAGGCTCAGTAGTGGTAGGCCATATCCTAAAGAACCCGGGTTTAGGAGTGATGGGATGTATGCTCTACTGTGCAGTCCCAGTGACAGCAATGCACTTGTTCTAAAGCTTGTTAATAGTCTCAATGGTGGCAGAAAGGGTGATCCACATTGGAAACTAAGTAGATCCTGCGAGCGTTCTCTAGATGGCGGCCTCAGTATCAACAAGCGCGTATTCCAGAGGGCAAGCTCAGTGTTTGTAGCATGTGTGGTTTGACATAAGAGAAGGAAATGGCAACTCACCCCAATATTCTTGCCTGGAGAATCCCGTGGACAGAGGGGCGTCGTGGGCTACTGTCCATAGGTTCGCATGGAGTCGGATAAGACTAAAGCGACTTAGCATGCATGCATGCATTGGAGAAGGAAGTGGCAACGCACTCCAGTATTCTTGCCCCAAGAATCCCAGGGACAGGGGAGCCTGGTGGGCTGCTATCTATGCGGTCACACAGAGTCGGACACGACTGAAGTGACTTAGCCGCAGCGGCAGCAGTGGTTTCAAATCAGGGGTCAGTAACTGTGAAAAGTTTCTTGCATTTTCAGTCGTTGCCGCATGCCAGGTCCGGAGTGCAGACGCACGTGGTTGTGATCCTTATGCTCTAGAGTTGTAATGTATGTGCCAGAGTGCAAGCTAAGTAGTGCACCTGTCCTAATTCAATTCTTAGTAAAAGCAGAATGCAAACTCGTGCTTTCAACCTCAGTAGTTGCTGCATGCATCATCAGAAGTAGTGGTGCATACACTCATTTGATCTCTGGTTCCTCTGACTTGTCCAAAACCAGCTTGAACATCTGGAAGTTTATGGTTCGTGTATTGCTGAAGCTTGGCTTGGATATTTTTGTGCATTACTCTACTAGTGTGTGAGAAGAGTGCAATTGTGCAGTAGTTTGAGCATTTTTTGGCATTGCCTTTGTTTGGGATTGAAATGAAGACTGACCTTTCCCAGTCCTGAGCCGCTGCTTAGTTTTTTAAATTTGCTGACATATTGAGTGAAGCACTTCCGCAGCATAATCGTTTAGGATTTCAAATAGCTCAACTGGAATTCTATCACTTCCACTCACTTTGTTCATAGTGATGCTTCTTAAGGCCCACTTGACTTCACATTCCAAGTATCTGGATGTAGGTGAGTGATCACATCGTCATGATTATTTGGGTTGTGAAGATCTTTGATGTACAGTTCTTCTGTGTGTTCTTTGCCACCTCGTCTTAATACCTATTGCTTCTGTTAGGTCCGTACCATTTATGTCCCTAATAGTGCCCATCTTTGCATGAAATGCCCCCTTGGTATCTCCGGTTTTCTTGAAGAAATCTTTAGTCTTCCCCATTGCATTGCTTTGCTTTATTGCTTTGCTTTATTTCTTGGCACTGATCACCGAGGAAGGCTTTCTTCTCTCTCCTTGGAACTCTGTGTTCAAATAGGTATATCTTTCCTTCTCTCCTTTGCCTTCATTTCTCTTCATTTCACAGCTAATTGTAAGGCCTCCTCAGGTAGCCATTTTGCCTTTTTGCATTTCTTTTTTCTTGGGAATGGTTTTGATCCCTGTCTCCTTTACAATGTCATGAACCTCCGTCCATAGTTCATCAGGCATTCTACCAGATCTAGTCCCTTACATTTATTTCTCACTTACACTGTGTAATCATAAGGGATTTGAGATAGGTCATTCCTGAATGGTTTAGTGGTTTGTTCCTCCTTTCTTCAATTTAAGTCTGAATTTGGCAATACAGATTTCATGATCTGAGCTACAGTCAGCCTCTGGTCTTGTTTTATGCTGTCTAGGAAGAGTAAGTGTCTTTTAATTTCATGGCTTCAGTCAGTATCTTCAGTGATTTTGGAGCCCCCCCTCCCCCCAAAAAACAGTCTGCCACCATTTCCAATGTTTTCCCATCTATTTGTCATGCAGTGATGCGACAGGATGCCATCTCAGGTTTCCTAATGTAGAGCTTTAAGCCCACTTCTTCACTTTCCTCTTTCACTTTCATCAAGAGACTCTTCAGTCTCTCTTTAGTTTCTGCCATAAGGGGGGGGGGGTGTCATCTACATATCTGAAGTTTTTGACATTTCTCCTGGCAGTCTTGATTCCCGTTTGCATTTCTTCCAGCCACACATTTCTCTGCATAGAAGTTAAATAAGCAGGGTGACAATATATACCCTTGAGGTGCTGCTTTTCCTATTTGGAACCAGTCTGTTATTCAATGTCCAGTTCTAACTGTTGCTTCCTGAACTGTATACAGGCTTCTTAAGAGGCAGATCTGCTGGTGTGGTACTACCGCCTCTTTCAGAATTTTCCACAGTTTATTTTGATCCGTACACTCAAAGGCTTTGGCATACTCAGTAAAGCAGAACTAGATGTTTTTCTGGAACTTGCTTGCTTTTTTGCGAAGATCCAGCAGATGTTGGGAATTTGATCTTTGGTTCCTCTGTATTTTCTAAAACAAGATTGAATATCTGGAAGTTCATGGTTCACATATTGCTGAAGCCTGGCTTGGAGAATTTTGAGCATTTCTTTGTTAGCATGTGAGATGAGTAAAATTGCATGGTAGTTTGAGCATTCATTGACATTGCCTTTTTCGAGACTGGAATGACAACTGACCATTTCCAACTGAGCCACAGCTGAGATTTTCAAATTTCTTGTCTTATTGAGTACATCACTTTCACAGCATCGTCTTCGAGGATTTGAAGTAGCTCATCTGGAATCGAAGCCGTAAAAGAGCCTTCTAAGTCCCTAATGGACACTGCATGGACTCTCAGAACAAGTGAGATCAACAGCCATCCTCTTTAACAACAACAAGAAAAAGTTCTCTCAACAAGAAAACTTACACAAGCCACTGGTCCCACCACATTCACTTGGAGGAGACCACCCAATTAATAGCAATGATGGCCCTCCGGTGTGCAGAAAATAGACCTCGAAGACAGTCATCGAAACAACATGAAAAGGCAGAGACATATCCAGCAGATGAAGGAATACAATGAAAATCAACAAACCAGTGAAAGAGGAGGAGGTAGGAAGTCTACAGCAAAAACAGTTCAGCACAATAATAGTCAATGTCTTGGAAACAAATGGATCGACAGATAAATAGACTTCAGGCATGGATTGAGAAGATGAAAGGGGTGTTTTAAATGGACCTGGAAGAAATCATGAGTAGTCAATCAATAATGAGCGATGACATAACTGAGATAGAAATCACTCTGGACAACAGGAACAGTACTGTAACTGAGGCAGAAGAAAGACTAAGTGAGCTGGAAGTTCGGATATGGGAAATAAATGAAGCAGAGCAGGAAAAAAAAAAAAAGCAAGAGAGAAATGAAGACAATCACAGAGACCTATGGGACAAGGTTAAATGCCCCCATATTTAAATCATAGGTTTCTCAGAGAAAGAAGACAAAAGGAAAGGGCATGAGAAAATATTTGAGGAGGAAATAGTTAAAAACTTCCCTGAAATGGGAAAAAGAACAGACAACTAAAATGAAAAATCCCAGTGTGTCCCATAGGGGGAAAACCAAGACACAACATGTCAAAAGACACATTAATCAAAACAAACAAACAAACAAACAAACAAACAAATATACACAATGAACAAATATTCAAGGTAACAAAGGAATGACAACAAATAACATAGAAGGGAATCCCCATAAGGATAACAGCTGATCTTACAATAGAAACTCTTCAGCTTAGAAGGGAATGGCAGGATGTACCTAAATTGCTGAAAGGCAAAAGCCTAAAGCCAAAATTACTCTATCCAACAAGGATAGTATTCTCATTCAAAAGACAAAACAAGAGCTTTACAGACAAACAAAAGCAGTTAGTGTTCAGAACCACCAAACCAGCACTTCAGCAAATGCTGAAGGATCTTCTCTAGATAGGAAACAGAAAAGCTTATAAAAACAAAGCCACAAAATATATAGTAAATGGTAAGAAGATCATACTTATCAACAACTACCTTAAACAGAAATGGGCTAAATGCTCCAATGAAAAGGCAAAGACTGGGTGAATGCATACAAGAATATACTGTCTGCAAGAAAACCATCTCATACCTAGGGACACATACAGCCTGAAAGTGATGGCCAGGAAAAAGCTATCGATGAGAAAAGAGACAAAGGAGGTAGGAAGGGAGCTCCATCCCGGGAAGGGAATCCCGTTCCGGGAAGGGAATCTTAAGAAGAGGGGTTTCCAAACACCAAGAAACATTCTCCCTGCCGAGTCTGTGGCGAGCTTTGGAAGCACAGAGGGCAACGTAGCAGGAAGGAACCATAAATATATAATTAAAACCAACAGATTACAAGCCCAACAGTAACTCCCCCAGCAGAAAAGCAGCACAGACGCCTGCATCCGACACTAGCAAGTGGGGGCAGGGCAGGGAGGTGCAGGAGGCGTGGGCTGCAGTGCTTTTTAAGAATCAGGCAGGAACGCCCCGCACATAACCACAACGAATGAACCTGCACTAGCAAACTAGACTGTGGGATAGCTACCATGTGAAAAGCCCGAACATAAAACACCACCAGAACCACACACAGAACAAAGGATGGAACAGAAATAGCCAGTTACAGACCATTCCCCGCCGGTGACTGGCAGCCAGAACCGTATGGGCTGGAAGGGGGTGATCACAGCCCGGGAGAGACTTTACCTACAAAACTGCAAGCAGGCTTCTTTGCTAAGGCTTCTGGGGGTTCTGGACAGTCACCATCCACCTCACAAGGGGCACCAGTGGTACATCCAGAAAACTAGCAGCGGACATGGGAAAGGCGATAAGTCACCGTGACCGCGCTCACCACCCACCTGAGCTACTCGGACGTCAGAAGGACACAAAAGGCAGTCCCAACCGAATCTGTGCCTCTGAGGGCTTACCTGAGCACCGAACCTGAGTTCGGCTTAGACCTGGGAGGTGCGTGCAGCCTAGGGCCGGCCTCAGACCCTGGAGCAACGTAGAGCATGAGCGGTGTGCATCGTGAGCAGGGGCAGGCCCAGTGGGTCTGAGACGCTGAAAGCACACGCAGGTGTTATTTGTTTGCAGCATCCCTCCCTCCCCACAGCGCAACTGAACAACGGAGCCAAAAAAAAAAATAAAAATAAAAAGTGTCCACCATGCCCCCCCCCCCTTAAGAGGACAGAAATCAGACACTGAAGAGACCAGCAAACAGAAGAAATTTAATGGAGTGAACCGCCTTGGAAATAACCCCACACTGCCCACAACACCAGAGAAAGGGCCAGAAATATCTTTACTATTTTTATGACCATTTCTTTTTCTTTTTTTCTTTTTCGCTGATGTTGTTGTGTGGTAGTTTTTTCTTCTTTTCTTTTTCTTCTTCTTCTTTTTTTAACTTTTAAAAATATTTAAGTCCTGTATTTATCCTTTAATTTTTATTCTTATAACCTCCTCTTATTTAAAAAGAAACCTATTTTTTAAAGCAAACACTGTATATAGTCTTTGTGTGGTTGTTGTTGTTGTTTTAATAGTTCTTGTGGCTTTTTTTTCTTCTTCTTCTTTTCCTTAATATTGCATTTTTTAACATCCAACCTCTATTCTAGATTTTTAATCTTTGCTTTTTGGTATTTGTTGTCAATTTTGTACATTTAAAAACCCAAACTTCACTACCCAATTTTACCTGAGAGCGAGATTACTGGCTTGACCACTCTCTCCTCCTTTGGACACTCCTTTTTCTCCACCAGGTGGCCTCTGTCTCTTCCCTCCCCCTTCTCTTCTCTACCCAATTCTGTGAATCTCCGTGTTCCAGACGGTGGAGAACACTTCAGGAACTGGTCACTGGCTGGATCTGTCTCTCTGCTTTTCATTTCCCTCTTTTATCCTACTGGCCACCTCTGTCTACTTCCTCCCTCTCCTCTTCCCTGTATAACTCCGTGAATACCTCTGAGTGGTCCAGACGTTGGAGCACACATAAGGATGTGATAGCTGGCTAGCTTGCTCTCTCCTCTTTTTATTTTTTTCTCTCTCTCTCCTCTTTTGATCCCACCTCATCTCATTCCAGTCACCTCTAACTACCCCTCCCTCTTCTCTCCTCCATGTAACTCAGTGAACCTCTCTGGTTGCCCCTCACTGTGGGTAAACCTTTCATCTTTAACCTAGATATCTTATCATTGGTGCTGTATAGGTGGAGAAGTCTTGAGGCTACTGTAAAAATAAAACTGAAAACCAGAAGCAGGAGGCTTAAGTCCAAACCCTGAGAACATCAGACAAGTCCTGACTCCAGGAACATTAATTGATAGCAGCTCATCAAATGCCTCCATACCTACACTGAAACCAAGCACCACCCAAGGGCCAACAAGTTCCAGAGTCAGACACACCATGCAAATTCTCCAGCGACACAGGAACACAGCCCTGAGCTTCAATATACAGGCAGCTCAAAGTTACTCCAAAACCATTGGCGTCTCATAACACATTACTGGTCACTCCATTGCACTCCAGAGAGAAGAAATCCAGCCTCACCCACCAGAACTCCAACACAAGCCTCCCGAACCAAGAAATCTTGACAAGCCACTGATACAAACCCACCCACAGTGGAGAAACTCCATAATGAAGAGAACTCCACAAATTCCCAGAATATAGAAAGGCCACCCCAAACGCAGCAATAGAACCAAGATGAAGAGACAGAGGGATACTCAGCAGGTAAAGAACAGGAGAAATGCCCACCAAATCAAACAAAAGAGGAAGAGATAGGGAATCTACCTGAGAAAGGATTCCAGATATTGATACTGAAAGTGATCCAAAATCTTGAAATCAAAATGGAATCACAGATAAATAGCCTGGAGACAAGGATTGAGAAGATGCAAGAAAGGTTTAACAAGGACCTAGAAGAATAAAAACGAGTCAATAGATAATGAATGACTCAATAAATGAGATCAGAAACACTCTGGAGGCAACAAATAGTAGAGTAACAGAGGCAGAAGATATGATTAGTGAAATAGAATGGTAGAAATAAATGAATCAGAGAGGAAACAAGAAAAATGAGTTAAAAGAAATGAGGATAATCTCAGAGACCTCCAGGACAATATGAAACGCTCCAACATTTGAATTATAGGAGTCCCAGAAGAAGAAGACCAAAAGAAAGACCATGAGAAAATCCTCCAGGCGACAATAGTTGAAAACCTCCCTACAGTGGGCATGGAAATAATCACCAGTCCCAAGAAAACCAGAGAGTCCCAAACAGGATAAACCCAAGGCAAAACACCGCAAGACACATATTAATCAAATTAACAAAGAGCAAACACGAGAACAAATATTAAAAGCAGCATGGGAAAAACAGGAAATAACACATGAGGGGATTCCCATAACGGTAACAGCTGATCTTTCCAAAGAAACTCTTCAGGCCAGGAAGGAATGGCAAGATATACTTAAAGTGAAGAAAGAGAATAACCTACAACCCAGATTACTGTACCCAGCAAGGATCTCATTCAAACACGAAGGAGAAATCAGAAGCTTTACAGACAAGCAAAAGCTGAGAGAACTCAGCACCGCTAAACCAGCTCTCCAACAAATGCTAAAGGATATTCTGCACACAGGAAACACAAAAAGGGTGTTTAAACCCAAACCCAAAACAATAAAGGAAATGGCAACGGGATCATAATGATCAGTAATTACCTTAAACCTGCTTAGTCACAGCTCCAGAAAGCTATTCTCTTTTCCTTCTAAGGACAGGCTTACCTCTGTGGGGCTTGGTATTTAAGTATTCCCTTTGGTTAGATTCCTTGCCTTCAACCCCAGCTCAGTGCTGACAACCTTCAGGTCTCAAATAACATACTATGCAACTGGTGCATTTTACATTCTTACCAAAGAAAGTAAGTGTCAGTTGTATCTCCACAGTATTAATTTAGCCACAAGGAATCTTCGGCAAAACTAAACAAAACGTTAGAGAGATGACAGCACTTCTACGAAATATGTTGTCAGCTTTACAAACGACCTATAAACTACAAAGTCATCACGAAATAGACATCTACCCAATACACATTTCATTACTAGATTCTTTCTTTGTATATAACCATTTTATACCTTCAGATTTGCAACTGGTACTTTTTCAAATAAAACTGGTGCTTTTTTTTTTTGCTTCTTTTTAAGCCTAGATTTAACTGATGTCTTTAAGATGTTCATTTCAACATTGACATCATTCATAACTCCAAATACATAAAAGATGATGACAAAAACATCATAAATACAAAAAATAAAAATGTAGTTCTATTATTATAGCCTCCAATAAATGCTAGCAAAACTGGAACAGAAGCATTGTAAAAACATTTAGTGATGTTTCAACATTTTTCTAATCTTTTTTGATTTCATCTTTCTCATGTGCTTTAGAATGCATTACAACATCAGTAGAGTATTGGGCTTCCATGGTGGCTCAGAGGGTAAAATGTCTGCTTGAAATGGAGCCCTGGGTTCTAATCCTGGGTTAGGAAGATCCCCTGAAGAAGGAAATGGCAACCCATTCCAGTATTCCTGCCTGAGAATCCTATAGATGGAGGAGACTGTAAGGCTACAGTCCATGGAGTCGCAAAGGGTCGGTCGGGCACGACTGAACGGCTCCACTTTCACTTTAGTCGAGTATTGTCATATGTTTAAAACATCTATAAAAATATGGTAAATAATACTGGTACAAATTTCATCATTAAACATACATATTCAGCTGTTTTAATGCATGATGAGAGAACTCTGAAACAACTTGCGTTTTCATTGTTATTGGTGACCATGCCAGACCTGCCTCTTGAGAAATCTATGTGCAGTTGAGAAAGCAACATTTAGAACTGGACATGGAAAAACAGACTGGTTCCAAATAGGAAAAGGAGTACATCAGGCTGTATAATGTCACCCTGCTTATTTAACGTCTATGCATAGTACATCATGAGAAATGTTAGACTGGACGAAACACAAGCTGGAATCAAGATTACCGGGAGAAATTTCAAGAACCTCCGATACGCAGATGACACCACCCTTATGGCAGAAAGTGAAGAGGAACTAAAAAGCCTCTTGATGCAAGTGAAAGAGGAGAGTGAAAAAGTTGGCTTAAAGCTCACCTTTCAGAAAATGAAGATCATGGCTTCTGGTCCCATCACTTCATGGGAAATAGATGGGGAAACAGTGGAAACAGTGTCAGAGTTTACTTTTGGGGCTCCAAAATCCCTGCAGATGGTGACTGCAGCCATGAAATTAAAAGACACTTACTCCTTGAAAGAAAAGTTATGACTAACCTAGATAGCACGTTCAAAAGCAGAAACATTACTTTACCGACTAAGGTCCGTCTAGTCAAGGCTATGGTGTTTCCTGCGGTCATGTATGGATGCGAGTTGGACTGTGTAGAAAGCTGAGCACCGAAGAATTGATGCTTTTGAACTATGGTGCTGGAGAAGACTCTTGAGAGTGCCTTGGACTGCGAGGAGATCCAACCAGTCCATTCTGAAGGAGATCAGCCCTGGGACTTCTTTGGAAGGAATGATGCTAAAGCGGAAACTCCAGTAGTTTGGCCACCTCATGTGAAGAGTTGACTCATTGGAAAAGAACTCTGATGCTGGGAGGGATTGGGGGCAGGCGGAGAAGGAGACGACAGAGGATGAGATGGCTGGATGGCATCGCTGACTCGATGGACGTGAGTCTGAGTGAACTTCGGGAGTTGGTGATGGACAGGGAGGCCTGGCGTGCTGCATTTCATGGGGTCACAAAGAGTCAGACACAACTGAGTGACTGAACGGAACTGAACTGAACGGAACTGAAGCTAGGGACTGTTGGTGGCAGAGGTAGAGGCCCCAGTCTGTGTATCCAAATTTGGAGTGATGGAATACAGTTAAAGTGACTGTAAACATAGGGAATTTAGAAAGATGGTAACGATAGCCCTGTATGCGAGACAGCAAAAGAGACACAGATGAATAGAACAGTCGTTTGGACTCTGTGGGAAAGGAGAGGGTGGGATGATTTGCGAGAATGGCATTGAAACATGTATAATGTCATATAAGAAAAGAATCACCAGTCTAGCTTCAGTGTAGGAGAGGATGCTTGGGACTGTTGCACAGGGTTGACCCAGAGGGATGGTAAGGGGAGGGCGGAGGGAGGGGGTTTAGGATTGGGAACACGTCTACACCCGTGGAGGGTTCATGTTGGTGTCTGACAAAACCAATGCACTATTGTAAAGTACAATATAAATAAATAAAGTGACTGTAAACAAAGAAACAGAAAAGAGTTTCTCTTCAGAAATAAAATGTTCAGAATTGATTTTCATACTGAGGGAAGGCCTTTTCACCTACTAAGTATTAGTGAACATTCTGGCTAGATATAGTTTTGCTTGAACTTTATGCTAGACAGCCTATTTTTGACCTGGGAAACACATATTGTACATCTGCTTTAACCATGGAGGAGAGTCACTGGGTATTCACTGGAATGGGAAAGTAAAAATCTGTTGCAGTTGTCTTTCATCAGTGTACCCTCTGGGGAAGTCAGGATATGAAAATGAGATTGTGCATTTCTGTGCTTTGGAGTTATGTGTTCCTAGTTAGTGAAGATAATTAAGAAGTGTAATGATTCCAGATTCTCGCCTAGGAAAACACTAACATCACTGTTGTCAGACCTGTATTTTGTGGTTAACAGGATCCTTTTCCCACGAGATATGTTTCATTCATGTACTTTCAACTTTAAAGAATTTTCTCTGTGTCCTGGCTCTGCCCCTACAGCTTCAGAACACTCCTCTTTAAACTGTACGGAAGACCATTTCCCAGGCTATGGTCCTTGAGTTTATTTTTATTTTTCTCCTAATTTTAGTATATATAATTTATTGGGTATTTTTATCATTATGGCATAATTTTCTTCAAACTTCGTACTGAAAGTTGTCTCCTATTTAATCATGACATATGATCAGTGAGTCCACATACTAAGGAATGACAATTGGCACTTTTTAGCAGAAACCAGGGCTTCCCTGGGAGGTAAGCTGCCTAAGAATCTGATGCAATGCAGGAGACCCCAGTTTGATTTCTGGTTTGGGAGGATGCTCTGGAGAAGCAACAGGCCACTCCCTCCAGGGTTCTTTAGGTTTCGCTGGTGGTTAGATAGCAAACAATCCATCTGCTATGAGAGAGCCACTGGAAGACTGGCCTAACAACCCACTCCAGTATTCTTGCCTGAAGAACCCCCTTGGACAGAGGAGCTTGACGGGCTATATTCCAGACACTCACAAAGAACCAGACACGACTGTGAGAATGAGCAGACCAGAAACCAAAATATATTTTTAAGAAATCCTTGAAAACCTTGAAATTTGGAAGTGTTCCTTAGAAAGAGCATGTTAACCCTGAAAAAAAAAAAAACCACCATAAAGCAATGAACTTTATTACTCTCTTTTCCCTATAAGATCAGAAGAGAAATGGAGTGTCATTTCCCTTTTTAGAAGCTAGTTGTTCTCGTAGAAACTATGAAATGATTAAATAAATTATTGAAACCTACTGAAATGCTGCTTTCAAATAAATAAATAAATAAAACCCAATTCAAGACGGATACCAAAGCAAGAACATAATCGAAATCACTTGCTGTTGTGAGACATGGCTTCAAAAGAGAACCAAATTAATGTATATAATGACTGGCTAAATTCTCTGGCAATACATTATAACAATTTACAGTCAACATTGAAAGGGATTTTTACACACAATAAAATAAAAATGCCTTTTACTCATGCATACTTTTAATAATCAAAAGCACTGACTAATTTTCAGTCATTGCAGGCCAAGGACATTTAAACAAACTACCTACTTTATCTGCCAAACAACACGGTGTTGGTGGTCATGATTAGCTGCTAAGTCATTTCCGTCTCTTCATCTCCATGGACCATAGACCACCAGGCTCCTCTGCCCGTGGGTTTTCCCAGGCAAGAATACTGAGTCTGGTTTTCATTCTCTCTTCCAGAAGATCTATCTTCCCAACTCAGGGATTTCTCAACCCTGGGTCATCTACATTGGGAAGTGTACTCTTTACCAATGAGCCACCAGGAGAATACTCCAAAGAAAAACAGTATCTACTTAAGTACTTCTTGGCTTTCATATGTACGGTATCAACCTTCCAGCCTATATAGTCTGTGTTGAACTATCCTAGTGATCCATCGATTAATAGTCAGCCTCCCAGTGATTCTTGTCTGGGAAGATCCCACATGCTGAAGTGTAACTAAGCTCATGGGCCACAGCTCAGGAGCTCATGTGCCGAAACTAGAGCCAGTGTTCTCCAGCAAAAGAAACATCACAATGGGAAGGTTATGCAGCATAGTGAAGTGCACCATACCACTTGCCTCAGCTACAGAAAGCCCTTGAACATCCATGACTACCTGGCCCTGCCAAAATAAATGCAGTTTTAACAATAACAAATATTCATGTCAATGTATGGGAAAACCAATACAGTGTTGTAAAGAAAAATAAAGTAAAAATAAAAATTAAAGAAAAAAATAAATAAAATGGAAAAATAAATTCATAAATAAGACCTTAAAGGGCAAAAAACAAACAAACAAACAAACAAAAACCAGTGAGTTTAGCAGAGAAGTTAGTTACATATATTTAGCAACAAGCAAATATAATTTGCATGTTGAAAGTGCAAAAATACTAATTTTTCAAAACGTGATAGAATGATACTGATTAGAAGAAATCTATCACAGAATAAAAATATTCTAGGCAATAGTTCAGCAGGATGAGAGATAAGGGTATCCCAGCCATCAGAGTTCACATTTGTGGTGTGAATGCCGAAAAGCCTATGAAACATCATGTTGGTCAAATAATTCGAGTATCCATATATCCACTTAAGCTCTTAGCTATCTCTCCTGCACCTTTATATTTCATTCTGAAGCCATTTGGATTTTCTGAAAGAATGTGTAGATTTGTTTTGTTTGTGTTAGTTTCTGAGGAGACTTCTCATTCTGCCCACATGCTAGGAAACTTTTACTATATTTTCCATTACTATAATTCAAGTTTCATCTACTCTAACCTTTCATACCATTAATCCCATATTGATTTCCTTTAGCAGGCTCTAGTGATGTTCTTCAAGCTCTTTTAGCCATTCTTTCACTTGGGTATAATGCTCACTGATTTGAATAGCAAATTACCACTTTTCTAATGTGCTTTTAGAGTGTGGTGAGCTGCTCTGTTTCAGGCTTTTGGTTGGAAAACCCTGCCTTATTGTCAGGGCTGCAGTATCTTCTGATACCAAAGGAAAGACTACAAATATTCCAAACAAATTTGATTATGGTAATTAACATTTTCTAAAGAATTAAAGAGTTCCTCATCAAAATATTTATTCCCATGGAAAAAATAGCCCCAGCTCCTTAAGTACATCATGATTTTATTAAGGGAATCTGTGAGAACGGCCATGTTCTCTGTGCATCGTGACTTCATCAACACACCTCTCTGAGGTGAAAAAACAAGTTAGAATTCACATACTTCAGGAAAGCCATATTTAAATATGGAAAAACCTTGTTTCAATAAGAGGAAAAATGGCTGCATGAGAAGTGGATTGATATTGTTTCTCTATTTTTCTCTGAGCATCTTCCTGTAAGTTGTGTCTTCACTTCTTACTGAAATGGTTGATTCTGCTGTTGTTCTGTTGCTCAGGCATAGTAACTCTCTGCAACATAATAAGGCATGTTACGTTCCTTATTATGCAGCACACCACGCCTCACTGTCCATCACTAACTCCCAGAGTTTGCTCAAAGTCATGTGCCTCAAATTAGTTGTATCATCCAACCATCTCATCGTCTGCTAGGCTCTTCTCCTTCTGCACTCAAGCTTTCCCAGCATCAGGGTCTTTTCCTATAGTTAGCTCTTTGCATCGGGTGGCGAAAGTACCAGAGTTTCAGCTGCAGCAAAAGTACTTCCAATGAATATTCAGGGCTGATTTCCATCAGGATTGACTGCTTTGATCTCCTTGCAGTCCAAGGGACTCGCAAGAGTCTTCTCCAACACCACAGTTCAAAATCATCAATGATTCCATGCGCAACTTCCTGTATAGTCCAACTCTCCCATCCATACATGAGTAATGAAAACTCCATAGGTATGACCTGATAGACCATTAATTGCAAAGTAATGCCTCTGCTTTTGCATATGCTCTTTAGGTGGTTACAGCTTTTCTTCATAGGATCTAGCACCTTTTAATTCCGCAGCTGCCCTCACCATCTGCAGTGATTTTGGAGCCCGAGAAAATAAAGTCTATCACTGTTTCCATTTTTCCCCGTGATTTCCCTATTTGATGTGAAGTCACGGGGCCAGATGCCATGATCTTCATGGTTTCAACATTGAGTTTTAAGCAAGGTTCTTCACTCTCTTCTTTCTTTCCATCAATACGCTCTTTATTTATTCTCCACTTTCTGTCATATATGTGGTGTCAACTGCAAATCTGTGGTTATTGATAGTTCTCCAAGCAATCTTGATTCTAGTTGGGCTTCATCCAGCCTGGCATTTCACACGACGTGCTGAATATAAGTTAAATAAGCCACATGACAATATACAGCCTTGATGTGCTCCTTTCCCAATTTGAAGCTAGCGCATTGTTCTATGTCCAAGTGTTGCTTCTTGACATGCCTACAGATTTCTCAGCAGGCAGCTAAAGAGGTCTGGTATTTGCATCTTTCCAGGAATTTCCCATAGCTTGTTGTCATCCCCACAGTCAAAACCTTTGGCATAGTCCAAATCAGAAGTCGATGTTTTTCTTGAACTCCTTTGCTTTTTCTCTGATCCAATGGATGCTGACAATTTGATCTCTGGTTTCTCTGACTTTTCTAAATCCAGCTTTAACATCTGGAAGTTCTCGGTTCATGTACTGCTGAAGCCTAGCTTGAAGAACTTTGAACATGACTGTGCTTACATGTGAGATGTGTGCAATTGTGTGTTAGTTTAAACAATCTTTGGCCTAGCTTTTCTTGATGATTGGAGTTTAAACTAACCTTTCCAAGTTCGGCGGCCAGTGCCGAGCTTTTCAAATTCGCTGGCATATTGCGTGCAGGATTGTAATGTCATAATCTGGTAGGACTTGAAATTCCACAACTGGAAACACATTACCTCTAGTAACTTTATTCATAGTTATGTACTAAGGGCTGCTTGACTTCACATTGCAGGATGTCTGGTTCTGGGTGAGTAAAGACACCTTCACGGTTATGTGGGTCATTAAGATCTTCTTTTTCTTCTTCCTTTTTTTTTTTTTTTAAGTTCAGTTCTTCTGTGTATTCTTGCCACCACTTCTTAATATATCTGCTTCTGTTAGGTCCATATATTTTGTCTCCTTTATTGTGCCCATCTTTGCATGAAATGTTCCCTTGGTATCTGTATCATTCCTGAGGTAATCTCTGTTCTTTGCCATCCTATTGTGTTTCTCTGCTTCTTTGCATTGATCCCTGAGGAAGGCTTTTCTTATCTCTCCATGCTATTCTTAAGAAAACTGCATTCAAATGGATTATCTTTCTTTTTCTCCTATGCCTTTAGCTTCTCTTCTTTTCTAAGTTATTTGTAAGCCCTCCTCAGACAAACCTTTTGCCTTTTTGCATTTCTTTTTCTTGGGTAGGTTTTGTTCATTGTCTCATGCAGAATGTCATGACCCTTGGTCCATAGTCTCCAAGCAGTCTGTCTATAAGATCTAATCCCTCAAATCTATTTGTCACATCCACTGCATAATCATAAGAGACTGATTTTGGCCAACCCAAATGGTCTAGTGGTTTTCCATACTTTCTTCAACTTAAGTCTGAAGTTTTCTTTAAGGCATTCCTGATCTGAGCCATCTCACTGCTCAGTCTTGTGTTTTTGTTTTTCTTTTTTTTTTTTCTGATTGCATAGAGCTTCTCCATCTTCAGCTACAAAGGACCGAATCAATCTGATTTCAGCATTGACCATCTCAAGAGTCATCTCTTGTGTTGTTGGAAGAGGGTGTTTTCTATGAATGGTGAGTTCTCTTAGGGAATTCTGTTAGCCTTTGCCATACTTCATATGTACTCCAAGGTCCAACTTGCTTGTTATTCCAGGTATCTCTTGACTTCCTACTTTCTCTAGGAGGCAATGAACGTGGGCAGTATAAGCTCTCATTCCTCTGCCTTTTCTAAATCCATCGCATATATTTGGAAGTTCTTGGTTCAAATACTTTGAAGCCTAGCACAAAGGATTTTGAGCCTTATCTTGCTTAGTATGTGAAATGAGCACAAGAGTGCAGTACTTTGACAAATTTTCAGCATTACCCTTTGATGTGGGGATCAGTACGTTGTCATGTGTACACTAGAGCTTGCTCAGTAGTGGCATAATGTGTATTCCATAGTGCAAACTCAGAAGTTGGAACATGTATGGCATATAATGTTGACTCAGTAGAGGTAGGATGATACTTTCAGAGTGCAAGCTCAGTAGTTGTGCTAAGCCTTCTGTAGAACACTGATTCAGCAATGGTAAGATGTGTGTTCTAGAATTCAGGGTCAATAGTGTTGTCACATTTCCTCCAGAGTTTAGCCACTGCAGAAGTGGCATGTGTGCTTAGAATGGGGTCTTAATAGTGGTGAGATGCATGCTCTACATCTCAGTCTCAGTAGAAGAGAGGTGTGTTCTCTAGAGTGCAAGCTAGTAGTTACAAGACACTTGGTGTGCTGACCTGTAGTACACAAAGAAGCAGTGGAAGTTGTCACAGCACTGAAACACTGACTGGAGAAAAACTCCTCGGTGTGCTTGACCCACAGTAGAAAAAGAAACGTTCCAAGAATGTTTTACCTATGAGTTACAGCATGGTGGTAATTATTGAGTGCGTTCCAGCTAATGTAGATGGAGATGCGCTTAAGCCATGTCATAAAACTGAACCAGTGATAGTTACAATCTCTTAGTCTTGCCTGAGCTATTTGGATGCAGAAACACTTAAAAAATTCACAGCACTGAAGCACTGGAATTTGACAAATTATCGGCTGTGTCTTCCAAGAATGGATGCTGAAGCACTTGAACTGTATCACGTAGCTGAAAGACTGGATGTTGATGAATACTGGGTGTATTTGACCTGGGGTAAGAAGGGGACTCATTTAACCGTATGACAGCCCTAAAACACAATATGGAGAAAAATGTATGCGTGTTTATGAACTGGTATGTACAGAAACAATTGAGACATATCACAGAACTCAACAGTTGATGGTGAACAACTTCTAGGTGTATTTGAACCAGAGTATACGAAACAAGACTTGAAGAATGTAACAGAACTGAAACAACTGATGGTGATAAACTATTGCATGCGTTCAGCATGGCGTAGAAGAAGAAGGACTTGAAACATGTCGCAGCACCGAAACACCAATGGTCATAAGCTACTGGGTATGTTTCAGCTCAAGTGGATTAGAGAACCATTTGAAGCATGTCGCACAACTGAAACATTGCATGCTTATGAACGACTGCATGTACTTGATATGGAGTGAATGAAGAAAGCACTTGAAGCATGTGACATCACTGAAGCACTGGTTGAGAATATGGACTATGTTTGAGCCGGAATGGACACAGAGGCTTCAGAATCATTTCATAGTACTGAACACTAGCACTAGATGGGGAAAAAGCTACTGAGTTCGTTTGACACAGGAATGGATGAAGAAGCAGTTGACATTATGTCACAGCAGTGAAACAAGATGGGTATAAACGGTGAGTGTATTGACGTTAGTGGGACCAAGAACATATTTAATCTTATCAAAGTCCTGAAACACTGGAGCATGGTGAACTGCTGGCTGTGTATGCCTCAGTGTGCACAGACAACATTTCAAATCATGTCACAGCACTGAAACGCTTGTATGGAGACGACAGACTGACTGTCTAGATCTGGGGTGGATGAGGAAGCTCTTGAAGCATGTCACTTCATGTATACACTAGATGGCGACAAACTACGGAGTTGGTGTATGGGTGCGCATGAAGAAGCCATTGGGTCGTGCTGCAAAGTAAAACACTGGCCGTTTATAACTACTAGAAGTTTTACACTAGGATTAATGTAGAAGCATTTGAAGACTGTCAGTGTACTGAAGCAATGGATGGTGATAAAGGACTATGTTAACCTGGAGTGGGTGAGGAAGTACTCGAATCCAGGGGCAGCCATGGAACACTGTGTATTGATAAACTCCGGGATGTTTTATTTAGTCACTTCGTTAAGGAAGAATTGAACTTGGTCATATGTCACAGCACTGGACACTGGTTGGTACCACTTATTGACGATGACTGACCTGAGTGGGAAGAGAGCCTTTGAATTGTGCCACACCCACTGCACTAAAGAAATAGAGGAAACAATAGAATGCGAAAGACTAGGGATCTCCTCAAAAACTTAGAGATACCAAGCAAACATTTCTTGCAAAGATGGGCTGAATAAAGGACAGAAGTCGTATGGGCCCAACAGAAGCAGAAGATATTAAGAAGAGGTAGCAAAAATACACAGAAGAACTGTACATAAAAGATAGTCATGACGCAGATAATCACGATGATGTGATCATTCACCTAGAACCAGACATCCAGGAATGTACACTCAAGTGGGTCTTAGGAAGCATCACTACAAAGAAAGCTAGTGGAGGGGATAGAATTCCAGTTGAGCTAGTTCAAATCCCAAAGGACCATGCTATGAAAGGGTTGCACTTAACATGGCACCAAATGTGGAAAATTCAGCACTGGCCACAGGACTGGAAAGGGGCAGTTTTCACTCCAATCCCAAAGAAAGGCAATGCCAAAGAATTCTCCAACTAGTACACAGTTGCACTCATCTCATATGCTACTAAATTACTGGGCAAAATTATCCAAGCCATGCTTCAGCAATACAGCAACCAGGAACTTCCAGCTATTCGAGTTGGTTTTCCAAAAGGCAGAGCAACCAAGATCAAATTGCCAACATCTGCTGCATCATTGAAAAACCAAGAGAGTTCCAAAAGATCTACTTCGGTTTTATTGAGACTTTGACTATGTGGATCACAAGAAACTTTGGGAAATTCTGAAAGAGATTTCAGGGAATACCAGACAACCTGACTTGCCTCTTGATAAACTTGTATGCAGGTCAGGAAGCAACAATTAGAACTGGAAATAGAACAACAGACTGGCTCCAAAAAGGAAAAGGAGTACCCCGAGGCTGTATAATTGCCACCTTGCTTATTTAACTTCTACACAGACTACATAACGAGAAACACTGGGCTGGAGGAATCTCAAGGTGGAAACAAGATTGACAGAGAAATATCAATCATCTGAAATATGCCGATGACACCAGCCTTATGGCAGAAAGTGAAGAACTAAAGAGCCTCTTGATAAAAGTGACACGAGAGAGTGAATAAGTTGGCTTAATGCTCAACATTCAAAAAACAAAGATCATGGCATCGGATGCCACCACATCATGGCAAATAGGTGGGAAACAGTGGAAACAGAAGATGACTTTATACTTCTGGGCTCCAAAATCGCTGCAGATGGTGACTGCAGCCATGAAATTAAAAGACGCTTCGTCCTTAGAAGGAAACTTATGACCAACCTAGATGATTAATTATCATTATTGATTATTGCTGATGATTGATTATTATTGATTATTATATTCATATTGAAAAACAGAGGCTTTACTTTGTCAAGAAAGGTCCATCTAGTCAACGCTACGGTTTTCCCAGTAGTCATGTGTGGATGTAAGTTTTGGAATATAAAGAAGGCTGAGCACTGAAGTATTGATGCTTTTGAACTGGGTGTTTAAGAAGACTCTTGAGAGTCCCTTGGACTGCTAGGAGATCCAACCAGTCCATCCTAAAAGAAATCAGTCCTTAGTGTTCGTTGACAGGACTGATGTTGAAGCTGAAACTCCAATAATTTGGCCCCGTGATGTGAAGAGCTGGCTCATTTGAAAGCATCTTGTTGCTGGAAATGATTGAGGGCAGGAGGAGAAGGGGACGTCAGAAGGTGAGATGGATGGATGGTATCACCGACTCAATGGACATGGGTTTAGGTTACCCATGTGAGTTGATGATGGACAGGGAGGTCTGGCTTGCTGCGGTTCATGGGATAACAAAGAGCTGGACATGCCTGAGTGACTCAACTGAACTGATCACCCCTTAAAGAGTGGTTTTTTTTTGTTTCTTTTCCTTTTTCTTTTAAATAATCTTGGGCACATTTGACTGAAGCATGCCATGCAATGAAACGTTAAATGGTCAGTAACTACCAGCTGGGCTTGACATTGGATGGACGGAGAAGCACTGCAGGCATGTCACTGAACTTCAACACTGTATGGTGATAGCCTAGTGAATGCCTTTAAATGGGGAGAATGAACACACCATTGAAGTGGATCTTGGCATTGGAACTGGAGGTGGTGAATGTTATGGATGTGTTTGACGTGCGATAATGAGGAAGACTTGAGGAATGTCACACACAGTAAAACATTGGATGGTGTTAATGTTTGAGTGTGTTTGGCCTGGTGAGGATGGAAACGTCCTGGAATCTGCCATAAAATGGAAACATTCAATGGTCATAAGCTACTGCATGTGCTTCACCTAGAGAGGATGAAGAAGCACATGAAGCATGCTACAGGACTGAAACAGTGGATGGTGATAATCCACTGGGTGTGTTTTGTCTGGGGTTGTGAAGAAGCACTTGAGGCAAGTCCTCGAACTGAGGCATGGGATGTTGATAAACTGTTGGGTACTTCTGAACAGTGGTGTGTGGCAAAATTCTTGAAATATGTTACAGTATGGAAACATTGGATGATGCTAAACTCCTGGTGTGTTTGATCCAGGATGGGCAAGAAGCAATTGATGCTTGTCAAAAACCTGAAACAGGTGATAAACAACAGGGTGTGTATGACCCAGAGTGCATGGGGAAGTATCTGAACCTTGTCACCAACATGAAACACTGGATGGTGACAAACTGTTGAGGGTGCTTGATTCAGGGTGGACAGGAAGCACATGATCCATTTCACAGAACTCAAACGTGGACGGGGCAAGAGACTTGGAATGTTTGACCCAGGGAGAAAAAGAAGCTCTGGAAGCATGCTGTAACCCTGAAACACTGGATAGTGAGAAACCACTTGGTGTGATGACCTGAGGGAATGAAGAAACCCAGAAGCATGTTGCATAACTGAAACATTGGATAACGACACACTACTGGGTGTCTTTGACCCCGTGTACACAAAGGAGCACTTGAAGCATGTCACAGAACTTGAACACTGGATGGTGAAAAACTCCTGGGAGTGTTTGACTGGGTGGATGAAGACGCTCCTCAAGCATGTCTCTGCACTAAGACACTGGATGAGGAGTGTGTTTTAGCCTCAGAAAATGAAGCACTTGACCTGTGTAACGGCACTAAAATAGAGTATGGCACTTATACCACTGGGTGATTAGTCCCAGGTGACAAGGAAACACCGGAAAGTGTCGCATGTTAATGCACTGAATACTCTACGGGGATAAAGTACTGAATGTGTTTGATCCGGGGTTGCGAAGAAGCAGGTAAAGCAGGTCCCTGGGGTGACACAAGGGATTCTGATACACTACTGGGAGTGTAGGAATTCAAGTGGAATAAGAAGCACTGGAAGCATGTCACATCCATGAAACAATAAATGTTGCTAAACTACTGAGTGGGAATGAGAGCCTGGGAAAGACTAGAGATCTCTTCAGGAAAATAAGTGGTATCAAGGGAGTATTTCATGCACATATGTGTATAATAAAGGGCCGAAAATGTGTGAACCTAAAAGAAGTGGAAGATATTAAGGAGTGTTGGCATGATTACATAGAAGAACTATCCAAAAAGTTCCCGATGACCTAGATAACCATGATGGGGTGATCACTCGCCTACAGCTAGACATCTTGGAGTGGGAAATCCAGTGGCTCTTAGAAAGCATCACTACCAACAAAGATAGTGGAGGTGATGGAACACCAGCTGAGCTATTTCAAATTTTAAAAGATGATATTGTTGAAGTGCTGCACTCAGTATGCCAGAAAACTTGGGAAACTCAGCAGTGGCTGCAGGACTGGAAAAGGTCAGTTTTTCGTTTGAAATCCAAGGAAGGGCAACACCACATGATGTTCCAAATATCACACAACGGCCATTATTTTACGCACTAACTCCTTTGAACACAATTTATGAACAACTGAGATAGCTGGATGACGTCACTGACTCGATGGACATGAGTCTGAGTGAACTAAGAGAGTTGGTGACGGACAGGGAGGCTTGGCTTGTGGCGATTCATGGGGGCGCAAAGAGTCGGACAGGCTGAACTGAATTGAACTGAGACAGCATATTAAAAAGCAGAGATGTTAATGTGCCAACAAAGCTCCACCTAGTTAAGATTATGATTTTTCCAGTAGGCGTGTATGGATGTACCAGTGGAACTATAAAGAAAGCTGAGCACCAAAGAAGTGATGCTTTTGAACTGTGTTGTTGGAGGAGATTCTTGAGAGTCCCTTGAACGGCAAGGAGATCCAACCAGTCCATCCGAAAGGAGATCAATCACGAATATTCATTAGAAGGACTGAGGTTAAAGCTGAAACTCCAATACTTTGGCCAACTGATGTGAAGAGCTGACTCATTTGAAAAGACCCTGATGTTTGGCAAGATTGAAAGCAGGAGGAGAAGGAGACGACAGAGGATGAGACAGTTAGCTGGTATCACCGACTCAAAGGACATGAATTTCAGTAAACTGCGGGAGTTGGTGATGGACAGGAAGGCCTGATTTGCTGTAGTCCATGGGCTCACAAACAGTCATACACAACTGAGCAGCTGAAGTGAATCGAACAAAGACATGCTCACAATTCTCCTGCCAAGACTTTAACAGCACATTAACCTAGAAGCTGCAAATGTTCAAACTGGATTTAGAAAAGACAGAAACCAGAGGTCAAATTGGCAACATCCATTGGATCATGGAAAAAGCAAGAATATTATTAAAAAAAAAAACTATTTCTGCTTTATTGAGTATGATAAAAATCCACTGTGTGGATCACAACAAACTGCAGAAAATTCTTAAAGACATGGAAATACCAGACTACCTACATGCCTCCTGAGAGACCTGTATCCAGGTCAAGAAACAACCAGTGAGAACCAGGTAAAGAAGAACAGATGGTTTGAAATTGGAAACAAACAAACAAACAAACAAACAAACTACTACATGTGTCACCCTGTTGATTTAACTTATATGCAGAGCACATCTTGGAAAATGCGGGGCTGGAGGAAACACAAGCTGAAATTAAGAGAAAAATAGAAATATTAATAACTTCAGATATGCAGATGACACCACCGATATAGCATCAAGCAAAGAATAACTAAAGAGCCTCTTGATGCAGGTGAAAGAGGAGAGTGAAAAAGCTGGCTTAAGACGCAACATTCAAAACACTAAGATCCTAGCATCGTGTCCTATTATTTCATGGCAAATAGATGGGAAAACAATGGTAACAGTGAGACTTCTGTTTCCTTGGACTCCAAAATCATGGCAGGTGATGACTGCAGCTATGAAATTAAATGACACTTGTTTCTTGGAAGAAAAGCAGTGACAAACCTAGACTGCATGTTAAAGAGCAGAGGCATCCGTTTGCCAAGAAGCGTCCATATAGTCAGAGCTATATTTGTGTTTTTTTAAGCAGTCATGTGACAATGTAAGTTAGGCCATAAAGAAGGCTGAACATTAAGAAACTGATACTTTTGAACCACAGTCTTGGAGAAGACCCTTGTGAGTCCCTTGGGCTGCAAGGAAATCAATCCAGTCAACTGTAAAGGACATCAATCCTGAAAATTCACTGGAGGGGCTGATGCTGAGGCAGAAGCTCCAATATTATGGCTATCTGATGTGAAGAGTCAACTCGTTGGCAAAGACTCTGATGCCGCCAAAGATTGGAGCAGAAGAAGGGGACGATGGAGGACCAGATACTTGGATGGCATCACCGACCCAGTGGATTTGAGTTTGAACAAGCTCCGGGAGATGGTCAAGGGCAAGAAGGCGTGACATACTGCAGTCCATGGGATTTGGAGAGTTGGAGATGACTGAATGACTGAACAACCTATAACAGCCAGCAACAACAAATCTACAGAGTGCCTTTGACCGTGAGTAGTTTCAGGAGCTCTTGAAGCATGTCACAGATCTGAAACCCAAGATAGTGGCAAACCACTGAAGGTGTTTGACTTGGAGTTAGTGAAGCAGCCATTAGTATGTGCTACAACATTGAAACAATGAATGTCGATAACCTATATGGTGTATTTGTTGTGGAGTAAGTGAAGAACCCCTTGAAGTGGGTTTCATGACTGAAACACTGTATGTTCACACTTCAGATGGTCTGTGTTTGATCTTGTATATAGAAAGAAGCACAAGGAGCCTGTCACAACCCTGAAACTGGATCATGGTAAATCATTGTGTATGATGAGCTGTGGTAGTTGAAAAATCAATGAAAGTATGTACTAGCCCTGAATCAATGGATGGTGATAAACTAAGAGTGTGCTCAACCTTGAGTGGACAAAGGATCTTTTGAAGCATATGCCAGAATTAACACACTGGATTGTGATAAATTATTGGTTATGTATTTTCTGCAGAGAATGACGAAGCAGTTGAGCAGGAAACAGCCTTGAAACACTGGATGATGATAAACTACGGGGTTTGTTTGATACATGTTGAATGAGGAGAAACTGAGAGCATGGCACAGACGAAAACATGGGACCATCATAAACTTCTGAATGCGTTTTATCTAGAATGGCCTAAAGAAGGACTTTAAACTCAGCACAGAACCGAAACAGGAATTGTGATAAGCTACCTACCATATTTTATATGGAGAGGATAAAGGAGTACATGAGGCATGCCACAGTACTGGAACCCTGGATAGTGGTAAACGACAGGGAGTGTTTGACTAAATGAGACAAAGGGACCCTTCAGGCCGGTAATAGCGCAGCATCAATGAATGATGAAAATGTACAGGGTGTGTTTTACCTGGAGGGGATGGAGGAGGCTCAAAACATGTCACAATACAGAAAAAATGGATGGTGATAGCTGTCACATTAATTTCTTCTGGAGTGGATTAAAAACCCCTTGAAGCATATCTAAAGTTACACACTGGATGGGGATATAATATTGTGTGTATTTAATGCCAGTAAGAAATAGAGGGAACAATAGAATAGGAAAGACGAGAAATCTTGCCCAGAAACTGAGAGACTGCAAGGGAATATTTCATGAGACATGGGCACAATCCAGGACAGAAGGGGTATGAACCTAGCAGAAGGAGAAAATGTGATGGAGTGCTGGCAAGAGTACACGAGAAGAGCTGTACCAAAGCAAGGTCTTAATCACCTGCTGCCGCTGCTGCTGCTGCTGCTGCTATGTCGCTTCTCTCGTGTCCAGCTCTTCATGACCCCATGGACAGCTCACTACCAGGCTCCTCTGTCCATGGGATTTTCCAGGCAAGAATATTGGAGTGGGGTGCCATCACCTTCTCTGCTTAATCACCCACATAACCATAATGGTGTGATCACTCACGTAGAGCAGACAACCTGGGGTGTGAAGTCAAGTGGATCTTAGGCAGAAATATCACAAACAATGCTAGTCAAGATGATAGACTTGAAGCTCAGCTATTTCAAATTGTAAAAGATAATGCTGTTAAAATGCTGCACTCAATGTGCCAGGACATTTGGAAAACTCATCAATGACCACAGGACAGGAAAAGGTCAGATTTACTCTGATCCCAAAAAAGGGCATTGTGAAGGCATGCTCAAACTGCTGCCCAGTCGTTCTCACTTCATATGCTGGCTGGGTAATGCTCCAAATGCCTCCATCTAGGTTTCAACAGTATGTGAACTGAGAACTTTCAAATGTACAAATTGGATTACGAAAGGCAGAGGAACCAGAGATCAAATTGCCAACATTCATTGGATCATAGAAAAAGCAGGGAGTTCCTGAAAATGACCGACTTCTGCTTCATTCACTATGCTAAAGCATTTGACTGTGGGGGTCACAGAAATTGCGGAAAATTCTTAAAGAGGTGGGTATACTAGACCACTTTACCTGGCTCCTGAGAAACCTGTATGCAGGTCACGAAGTAACAGAATCAGACAGGAACAATGGAGTTGTTCAGAATTGGTAACGGAGTAGGTCAAGGCTGTCTTGTTGTCACGCCACTTATTTAACTTACATGCACAGTATATCACGCAAAATGTCAGACTGGATGAAGCGCAAAGTGGAATCGAAATTGCTGGGAGAAACATAAATAAACTCAGACATGCCCATGACAGAAAGCAGACGAGGGATTAGAGCTCTTTGCTGAGATGAAAGTGGAGATTTAAAACGTTGACTTAAACCTCTACATGCAATAAATTCAGATCCTGTCATCCAGTCCCACCTCTTGATAGCAAATAAATCAGGACACAATGGAAACTGTGAAAGAGTTTTATTTTCATGAGTTCCAAAACTACTGTATGTATTTGAAAGAGGATAGTTGCGGAAGCACTTGTGCATTAATCAGCACTGAAAGAACGGATGTGTGTATTAACCCAGAGCAGTTAAGAAAGCACTGTAGTATGTCACAGCACTGATAGAATAAATGGCGAAAAAACAGGTGTTGAGTTTCACCTCTGGGGATCAAACAAGCGCCTACTAAATGCCACAAGTTATGGCCCTGAAACCTTGGCTAATGATAAAATGCTGGGAATGTTCAACTGATGTGGACTAGTAAGCACTTGAAGCATATCACTGTACTGAATATTGGATGATGATACACTAATGAGTATGTTTTTCAGGAGAAGATGAAGCACATGAAGCATATTACAGCACTGAAGCACTGAAGGGTGGTAAACTCCAAGGAGTGACGGGCCAGGATTGACAAAGGAGCATACACAGTGATTCACAGTACTGAGATACAGATGTTGGAAAACTATTGAGTATTTGACACCAGGTGGACAAAGAAGCATTCGGAGCATGTCCTCTGTCAAGGCACTGAGCACTGCATGGTGATAAACTACAGACTGTGTTTTTGCAGAGAGTGGATGAATAGGCACTTGAATCACGTCATAGCACTGAAACACTGACTTTAGTAAAGTACCGGATGTATTTTTCCAGTCTGGATGATACAGCAGTTTGTGTCACAGCTTGGAAGTGCTGGATGGTGATAAACGGCTGGTGTGTTTGATAAAGATGCACTTGAACTTGTGACAGCAGTGAAAAGCAGCAAGGGATAAGCTGGTGAGGCTATTTTACCTGGGGTGGAGAAAGATGTGGCTGAACCTCCTCTCTGAAGTGTGGATAATAAGTGACTTAGTATGTTTGACCTGGGGTGGATGGAGAAACACTGAAAGCATGTCACAGCAGTGCAACACTGGAGGGAGATACACAACAGGATGTGTTTGACCCAGGGTGCATGAAGAATAACTCGAGGTGTCACTGCACTGAAACAGTAGACGATGATAATCTACTGGACACGTTCAGCCAGTAATCAACGAAGAAGCACATGGAATGGCACTACATTGTGATAAACACCTGCTTGTATTTGACCAGTGTGGATGAAGAAGTTCCTGAAGCATGTCCAATCTTTGCAACCCTGGATGCTGATATGTTCCCATCAAGCAATGTGTCTCTTTCATATGAGGCGTAAAAGCAGGCACTTAGAGCATGTCACAGGGCCTCTCCTGGTGGTCCAGCGGTTAAGCATCCACCTTGTAGTGTAGGGGATGAAGGTTCAATCCCCGATTGGGAAAGGAACATCCCATATGCTACAGAGTAAGTAAACCTGCATAGCTGCAAATACTGAAGTTATCACACTCCCGAGACTTCATGCCATGGTTAGAGTTGGCTTGTCTCAAGGACTATCTTACGTGACACAACTGAGACCCAGCACAGCCAACTACATAAATGAAGAAGAATCACGTCTCAGGTGAAACACTGGTGACAAACTGCTGAGTATGCTTTACCTGGAGGAAATGAAGAAACGCTTGAATCATCTCTCTGCACTGAAACATGGGATAGTGATAAGCTACTGGGTACGTTTGACATGGGGTGCATGAAGAAGACTTGTGGGATGTTCCGCAGTTAAGACATTGGATGATGATAATCTACTGAGTGTGTTAGACCTGGAGTGGATAGAAGCCCGTCACAAAATGAAACACTAAGGGTGGTAAACTACTGTTGTGTTTAACTAGGGGAGGATGAAGAAACACTGAACCTGTCACAGCACTGAATACTAGATATGTTTGTCCCGGAGTGAGTTGAACAAGCACTCGAAACAGGTTACAGAACTGAGAGAAACACTGGATGGTGGTAAGCGACACAGAGTGATGACCAGAGATGAAGAAGCAATGGGAACATGTCATGACAGTGAAACACTAGCTGATGATGAACAGTATTATCAGTGGCAAGATGCCTGCTCCAGAGTTCCGGTTCAAGACGCAGCATGCTTGCACTAGAATGCGGGCTTAGTAAGTTTGTGATGCCTCCCCTAAAGTGCAAATTCAGCAGTTACCACAGCCTACCCTGGATCGTGATGTCAGAAGGGGTAAAAGGAGAGCTGGAGGCGGCAAGCTCAGAACGTGCACGACGTGCACTAGAATGAGGGCTCCTTGGTGGCTGATGCGTGCATTAGATTGCAAGTTCAGAAGTTGTGACATGGGTATCCCATATCACCCATGTTGTAAAACCTCACACTGGTCTTCTATTTTTTACATATGGTACCGTACCCATTTAAGTGCGCTTTTCTCAAGGCATCCCACCTTCACCTTCTCCCACTGAGTCAAACGTCTGTTCTTGAGATCCTTGTCTCTTCTCCTTGCCTGTGTAGAGCCCATCTTTCTAAATTCCACATCTGTGCATTAATATACAGTTTTGTCTCTCTCTTTCTTAGTTCCTTCATTCTGTGTAATAGGTTTCGTGCTCTTCCCACTCATTAGAACTGACACCATGAATCACAGCCCGCCAGGCCTCCCTGTCCATCGCCAACTCCTGGAGTTCACTCAGAGTTGCTCTTATTTTCTCCCAATTCTGAAGCTACATATTCACCTTAGTTATAGTTTCCTTCAATGTACAAAAGCTATAGAGTTTAATTAGGTTCCTTTTTTCAAACATTTTTATTTCCTTTAGGCAATGGGCCACAGAGGACCTTGCTGTGACTTATTTTGTGGTGGTTATACCTATATTGTACTCTGAGGGTGGTATATTTTCTGGTCTTACTTTTCCACCTGTAATCCATTTTGAGTTTATTTTTGAACATGATGTTAGATAGCGTTCTAGCTTCTACACAGAGCTGTCCACTTTTCCCATAACACTTTTTTGAAGAAAATGTCTTTTTCTGTTGCACATTTTTGCCTGCATCGTCAAAGATAATGGGGGCAGGAATCTATCATTGGACTTCATATTTGTTTTCCATTGGTCTATATTTCTACATTTGTGCAAGTTTCATACTCTCTTGATATCTTCGTAGTGTAGTCTGAAGCTAGAAAATTTGACTCCTCTCGTTCCATTCTTCTTTCTCAAAACTGCTTTGGCTCTTCGAGGTCTTATGTGTTTCCATGCAGATCGTAAAATAATTTGTTCTAGTTTATGAAAAATACTGTCGGTAGTTTGAGAGGTATTGTATTGAATCTATTGATTGTTTTGGCTGGTATATTGATTTTAACTCTATCAGTTAGTCCAATCCAAGAACATGATATCTGTCTCCATCTATATATGTTTTGATTTCTTTCCTCAGTGCTTTCTTTCATCCTTCTGGGAAAGTGAAAGTTGCTCAGTCACGTCTGACTCTTAGCAATCCCGTGGGCTATACAGTGTATGGAATTTGAAATTCTCCACGCCAGAATACTGGAATGGGTAGCCTTCCCTTCTCCAGAGGATCTTCCCAACCCAGTCCTCAAATGCAGGTCTCACACATTGCAGGAGGATTTGTCACCAGCTGGGGCCACAAGGGAAGCCCAAGAACACCATAGTGCCTAGCCTATCCCTTCTTCAGGGGGTCTTCGTGACCCAGGAACCAAACAGGAGTCTCCTGCATTGCAGGCAGCTTCTTTACCAATTGAGCCATCGGGGACGTCCTTTGTCTCTTTATGCAAACTTATTTCTAGTTGTTTTATTCCTTTCATTGCAATGGGGAACAGGATTGTTCCTTCATTTCTCTTTCTGATTTTTCATTGTGAATGTGTAGGACTATAAGGGTTTCTGTGTATTAGTTTTATACCCTGCACGTTTACTGTATTCATTGATAAACTCCAGGAATTTTCTGGTGGCATCTCTTGGGTTTTCTTTGTAAAGGGTAATAGCATGTGCAAATAGACAGTTATACCTCTTCTTTTCAAATGAGGATTCTGTTCATATCTTTTTCTTCTTTGAAAACTGTGGCTAGAATTCCCAGAACGAGTACTGATGAGTGTGGGCACATTGTCTTCGTGCTGACTTTTAAGGAAATTTTTTCAGCTTTTCATTATTGACAATAATGTTTACAATGGTTTTGTCATATTTGGCTTTCATTATGTTGAGGTATGTTCCACCTATGACTACTTTGGCAGAGGTTTGTTTGTTTGTTTGTTTTTTCATAAAAGTTTTGGATTTTGTTGAATTCAAATGTGAATTTTGGGGGTTTTAGCCTCCAAATTTTTTGTGTTTCCTCTAGTTGTTTTTGTTGTTGTCGTTTTCCTGTGGTTGATATCTGATCGAACAACATTGTGATCAGAAACTATGCTTGCAAATAGTATAATATCTTGAAGTTTATTAAGGTTAGATGTGATCTAACCTTGGGTGTGATCTGTCCTAAGATAATGTTCCATTTGCACGTGAGAAAAAGGAGAAAAAAAGGAGAAACAGGTGAAATCTGTTCTTTGGCGGTGGGATGACCTCTAGATATCAATTAGCTCAAACTGGTCTAATGTATCTTCTAAAACCTGAGTTTCCCTTATTTCATTTTCTGTCTGGATGATCTGTTCATGTTATGAGTGAAGTATTAAAATCACCCAATACTATTGGTTAGTGTCTATTTCTGCTCTACTAGTTGTTGGCATTTGCCTCTTGTATTGAGGTGCTCCTACATTGGGTGCATGTAGCTTCTTCTTGGATTGATGCCTTGAATGTTCTGTAATGCAACTTTCTTTGTCTCCTATAGTGGTCTTTAGGTAAAGTCCATTTATCTGATATGAATATCGCTCCTCCCACTTTTGCTCTCCATTTTCACAAGATAGCTTTTTCCTGGCCATCACTTTCAGGCTGCATGTGTCCCTAGGTATGAGGTGGTTTTCTTGCAGACAGTATATTCTTGTATGCATTCACCCAGTCTTTGCCTTTTCGTTGGAGCATTTAGCCCATTTCTGTTTAAGGTAGTTGTTGATAAGTATGATCTTCTTACCATTTACTATATATTTTGTGGCTTTGTTTTTATAAGCTTTTCTGTTTCCTATCTAGAAAAGATCCTTCAGCATTTGCTGAAGTGCTGGTTTGGTGGTTCTAAACACTAACTGCTTTTGTTTGTCTGTAAAGCTCTTGTTTTGTCTTTTGAATGAGAATACTATCCTTGTTGGATAGAGTAATTTTGGCTTTAGGCTTTTGCCTCTCAGCACTTTAGGTACATCCTGCCATTCCCTTCTAAGCTGAAGAGTTTCTATAGTAAGATCAGCTGTTATCCTTATGGGGATTCCCTTCTATGTTATTTGTTGTGATTCCTTTGTTACCTTGAATATTTGTTCATTCTCTATATTTATTTGTTTGTTTTCATTTTGATTAATGTGTGTTTTGACATGTTGTGTCTTGATTTTACCCCTGTGGGACACACTGGGATTTTTCATCTTAGGTGTCTGGTTTTTTTTTTTTTTTTTTCCCATTTCAGGGATGTTTTTAACTATTTCCTCCTCAAATATTTTCTCATGCCCTTTTCTTTTGTCTTCTTTCTCTGAGAAACCTATGATTTAAATATGGGGGCATTTAACATTGTCCCATAGGTCTCTGTGATTGTCTTCATTTCTCTCTTTCTTTTTTTTTTCCTGCTCTGCTTCATTTATTTGCCATATCCGAACTTCCAGCTCACTTAGTCTTTCTTCTGCCTCAGTTACAGTACTGTTCCTGTTGTCCAGAGTGATTTCTCAGTTATGTCATCGCTCATTATTGATTGACTACTCATGATTTCTTCCAGGTCCATTTAAAACACCCCTTTCATCTTCTGAATCCATGCCTGAAATCTATTTATCTGTCGATCCATTTGTTTCCAAGACATTGACTATTTTTGTGCTGAACTGTTTTTCCTGTAGACTTCCTACCTCCTCCTCTTTCACTGGTTTGTTGATTTTCATTGTATTCCTTCATCTGCTGGATATGTCTCTGCCTTTTCATGTTGTTTCGATGACTGTCTTCGAGGTCTATTTTCTGCACACCCGAGGGCCATCATTGCTATTAATTGGGTGGTCTCCTCCAAGTGAATGTGGTGGGACCAGTGGCTTGTGTAAGTTTTCTTGTTGAGAGAACTTTCTGTTGTTGTTGTTAAAGAGGATGGCTGTTGATCTCACTTGTTCTGAGAGTCCATGCAGTGTCCATTAGGGACTTAGAAGGCTCTATTACGGCTTCGATTCCAGATGAGCTACTTCAAATCCTCGAAGACGATGCTGTGAAAGTGATGTACTCAATAAGACAAGAAATTTGAAAATCTCAGCTGTGGCTCAGTTGGAAATGGTCAGTTGTCATTCCAGTCTCGAAAAAGGCAATGCCAACGAATGCTCAAACTACCATGCAATTTTACTCATCTCACATGCTAACAAAGAAATGCTCAAAATTCTCCAAGCCAGGCTTCAGCAATATGTGAACCATGAACTTCCAGATATTCAATCTTGTTTTAGAAAATACAGAGGAACCAAAGATCAAATTCCCAACATCTGCTGGATCTTCACAAAAAAGCAAGCAAGTTCCAGAAAAACATCTAGTTCTGCTTTATTGAGTATGCCAAAGCCTTTGAGTGTACGGATCAAAATAAACTGTGGAAAATTCTGAAAGAGACGGTAGTACCACACCACCAGATCTGCCTCTTGAGAAGCCTGTATACAGTTCAGGAAGCAACAGTTAGAACTGGACATTGAATAACAGACTGGTTCCAAATAGGAAAACCAGCACCTCAAGGGTATATATTGTCACTCTGCTTATTTAACTTCTATGCAGAGAAATGTGTGGTTGGAAGAAATGCAAACAGGAATCAAGACTGCCAGGAGAAATGTCAAAAACTTCAGATATGTAGATGACACCCCCTTTATGGCTGAAACTAAAGAGGAACTGAAGAGTCTCTTGATGAAAGTGAAAGAGGAAAGTGAAGAAGTAGGCTTAAAGCTCTAAATAAGGAAACCTGAGATGGCATCCTGTCCCATCAGTTCATGACAAATAGATGGGAAAACAGTGGAAATGGTGGCAGACTGTTTTTTTTTTTTTTTTTTTGGGGGGGGAGGCTCCAAAATCACTGAAGATAGTGACTGCAGCCATGAAATGAAAAGACGCTTACTCTTCCTAGACAGCATAAAACAAGACCAGAGGCTGACTGCAGCTCAGATCATGAAATCTGCATTGCCAAATTCAGACTTAAATTGAAGAAAGCAGGAACAAACCACTAAACCATTCAGGAATGACCTATCTCAAATCCCTTATGATTACACAGTGTAAGTGAGAAATACATGTAAGGGACTAGATCTGATAGAATGCCTGATGAACTATGGACGGAGGTTCATGACATTGTACAGGAGACAGGGATCAAGACCATTCCCAAGAAAAAAGACACGCAAAAAGGCAAAATGGCTGCCGGAGGAGGCCTTACAATTAGCTGTGAAATGAAGAGAAATGAAGCCAAAGGAGAGGAGGAAAGATATAGCCATCTGAACACAGAGTTCCAAGGAGAGAGAAGAAAGCCTTCCTCGGTGATCAGTGCCAAGAAATAAAGCAAAGCAATAAAGCAAAGCAATGCAATGGGGAAGACTAAAGATTTCTTCAAGAAAACCGGAGATACCAAGGGGGCATTTCATGCAAAGATGGGCACTATTAGGGACATAAATGGTACGGACCTAACAGAAGCAATAGGTATTAAGACGAGGTGGCAAAGAACACACAGAAGAACTGTACATCAAAGATCTTCACAACCCAAATAATCATGACGATGTGATCACTCACCTACATCCAGATACTTGGAATGTGAAGTCAAGTGGGCCTTAAGATGCATCACTATGAACAAAGTGAGTGGAAGTGATAGAATTCCAGTTGAGCTATTTGAAATCCTAAACGATTATGCTGCGGAAGTGCTTCACTCAATATGTCAGCAAATTTAAAAAACTAAGCAGCGGCTCAGGACTGGGAAAGGTCAGTTTTCATTCCAATCCCAAACAAAGGCAATGCCAAAGAATGCTCAAACTACTGCACAATTGCACTCATCTCACACGCTAGTAGAGTAATGCACAAAAATATCCAAGCCAAGCTTCAGCAATACACGAACCATAAACTTCCAGATGTTCAAGCTGGTTTTGGACAAGTCAGAGGAACCAGAGATCAAATGAGTGTATGCACCACTACTTCTGATGATGCATGCAGCAACTACTGAGGTTGAAATCACGAGTTTGCATTCTGCTTTTACTAAGAATTGAATTAGGACAGGTGCACTACTTAGCTTGCACTCTGGCACATACATTACAACTCTAGAGCATAAGTATCACAACCACGTGCGTCTGCACTCCGGACCTGGCATGCGGCAACGACTGAAAATGCAAGAAGCTTTTCAGAGTTACTGACCCCTGATTTGAAACCACTGCTGCTGCTGCTGCTAAGTCACTTCAGTCGTGTCCGACTCTGTGTGACCACATAGATTACCAGCCCACCAGGCTCCCCTGTCCCTGGGATTCTTGGGGCAAGAATACTGGAGTGCGTTGCCACTTCCTTCTCCAATGCATGCATGCATGCTATGTCGCTTTAGTCTTATCCGACTCCCTGCGAACCTATGGACAGTAGCCCACGACGCCCCTCTGTCCACGGGATTCTCCAGGCAAGAATATTGGGGTGAGTTGCCATTTCCTTCTCTTATGTCAAACCATACATGCTACAAACACTGAGCTTGCCCTCTGGAATATGCGCTTGTTGATACTGAGGCCGCTATCTAGAGAACGCTCGCAGGAGCTACTTAGTTTCCAATCTGGATCACCCTTTCTGCCACTATTGAGACTATTAACAAGCTTTAGAACAAGTGCATTGCTGTCACTGAGACTGCACAGTAGAGCATACATCCCATCACTCCTAAACCCGGGTTCTTTAGGATATGGCCTACCACTACTGAGCCTGTCCCTAAAACATGCCTGTTGTAAACTCACATACACTTTTGGTGTATTACGCTCTGGATTCGGCATCCCTGCACTACTGAAATTGCCTTCCAGAACAAGAGTTCATCACCGGCTGAACTTTCACTCTGAAGCATGAACATCACAATCATTAGCTTGTTGCTTTATAGGTAAGTCAGGCCACTACTCAACCTGCACTGTAGTTCAGGTGTGCCTAAATAGTTACTGAACTTGCACTCTGAAGTTTCCTTCTGGACACAACTGAGCCAGAACTCCTGTAGACAGAGTGATTTTAAACACTGGAGGACATGGTACACCTCTCCTGAGCATGAGCTCAAGTGCAGGCATCCGGGCTCTGCTGAGAACATGCTCTAGGTGCACACATGCCAAAGTAACTGAACGTGCAGCTGGGGGTACAGATCTCATGAATACAGAGTGAGCACATTTCATCATGGGTTTTGCGCTTCTGAGGTTTACTCAGAAGCATATCTTCCATCGTGACTGCGTGTGCCTTCAAGAGCCAATGTTCTGACACTACGGAGACTGTGCTGTAGAGTAAGAATGCCTGAACTACACAACTGCACACTGAATCATGCATCCCAGCAGTATAAATCCTAGCACTGCAGCACACTTGTCACTTCTGAGTCCTTACACTAAGCAGGCATGGCACAGCTAGTGAGCATGTGGTCTAGAGCATATGTGTGGCCATTACTAATTTCAGACTCGGAAGCCTGTGTCTTGCCACTTGTAAGCCCAGGCCCCCAAATATTCATGCTTCAGCTACTGATATTGCACCCTGGTACACTCCTTTATCACTGCTGAGCCTGCGTTACAGAGCATGAGTTCCACTACTACTAATCTTGCTCGATGGCCTGAGTGCTTAAACCTGTGAGCCTACACTCTGCAGCTGAAAATTGCCAATGACTTGGCTTGCCGTCTGTTGCATATGTTCCCCACGCTTCTTCCTGCACTCTGGAGCACCTACTCCAGGAGGCTGCTTTCTAAAACACATATCGTCTCCACGAGTGAACCGTCATTCTAGATCAACTGTGTGACCAATACTGACCTTGAATTCTGAAGTGTTATCTTAACTTCCTTGAGGTATTGCTCGAGAAGGTGTGTGCAACAATTACCCCCGTGACATTTTATACCAGCCATTTTGCTGCTAGTCACCCAGCACTCTAGACTGTGCAAGCTGTGAGTAGTGTACCTGTCTATCTGTGGATGACGTGCCACCACTACAGACCTGGTGTATACTTCATATGTCCTGCCTCAATTGATCGTGCGTCACCATACACATATGCCACAACCCTTGCGCTTGCACTGTTGAGGGCTTGTCTTCCCGCTACTGAGCTTGTGTGGCAGAGCAGGTATATCACATTTTCTGAATTGGATCTCTGGATATGCAACCAAAAATAAAAACCCAGCTTTCAAGAGAACATGTCCCTCTGCAGTCTGCACTCTTGAGCAAGGGCACCAACTCCTGAGACAACACTCTGAAGCACATGTAGAGCAGGCAAGCTACATCTGCTGAACTTAGCTCTTCAGCATGCCTCTCAACAGTGAAACACACTTTAGGCATACCCCTCTTAATACAGACCCATGATCTAGAGCAGGCATGCTTCACATCCTGAATCTTGGCTTTCAAGAACACGTGCTTCATCTCCTGAGATGGTGCTTTTGCCGATTCTCCCCCCCCCACTACTAAATCTGTGCTCTAGAGCGAGTGTGACACTTTGGAGCCTGCATGCCTCACTTCTGCGTCCCTGCTCTAGCCTGGAAGTACTGAAACAGCTTAGCTCGCAATCCAGAGCACACGTTCTGCCACTAGTGTGCTTGCACTTTAGAGCAGGCTGTCTGAAGCCATCCCATTGGCACTGGCAACATGCGTGCAGCCACTGCTGAATGCACACTAGAGCACAGTTCCTGCCACTATTGAGCATGTACTCTACCACAAGATGTCTAAAACTGCTCAGTTGCATTGCGGAGCATACCTCTTTCCACAAGTGAACTTGCATTCTACAGGAAATGGTACACAAACACTGACCTTGTGCTCTAGAATTGGCACACCATACATAATTTTCTTAACATTTGAAGCATATGTCTGGCCAACACTAAATCCACGCTTTAGATCAGCTGTGCTAAAATCACTGAGCTTGCCCTCAAGAGTATATCTGAACTCACATTTTATAGCCACACCTACTACCACGGTGGATTCTGTGCTCTAAAACCCTTGTGAGATGAGAGAACAAGATGGTGGAGCTATAAGTGGATGTGGAGTACATCTCTCCATGGATACATCAGGCATACACCTTCAGACACAGAAGAGTAATCAGAACATTACTGGAAAGTAGACAGGAGTACCTGACAAGTGGCAAAGAATATATAGAACCACGCAAAACTCAGTCGGGGGAAAGAACTGGGGGAAAAATCAGGAGTGTTAGTAGGACTGGATCTGCCCTGAGTGGGGGAAGGAACTGAAGCTGTGGTCCAATCCTACATTGGGTCAATCGTCTGAAGTGTAGAATAGACATTTAAAGCTGAGAGTGAAACAGCTGATCTGTGGAAAGCTGGGTGCAATGAGAAGCAGAGGGTCCTTGCTGCAGCCATACATACCCCGTACAAGGACATCAGTCCCCTGAAAGGCCCCGTGGCTGGCAGCTGCAGTTTAGGGACTTTGTGGCAATTCATGGCGAGGGCTGCTGTTTCCTGGGGAGAAATCGAGAGAGGGGGTTTGAAGGAGGACACTGTCGTAGGGGATGCCTGTGGAGGAAAGCTAGGCAGCCATGAAAGCAAGGCCATAACACCGAGTCACATGTCGGGGGTGGAGCAATCACCATAGCCTCTCTCTCCCACATGCTAGCATCAGTAGTTACTACAATAATGAGGCTGACCCTTCAAATGCTGAACACACTGAAATGCAGAGCAGGACACCACGCAGGGTCATCCATTAAGTGCCTGATGCACCATACTAGAGTAGAATCCCACTCAGGATGCTCCTTTAAGTGTCGGATGCACTGATTTACACAGGAGGACCCCAGCCAGGAAATTCGCTCTATGTGCTGACCCATTGAACGACAGAGAAGGATCCCAGGCAAGGAAGCCTTCTGAGTGGCCGAATAGGTGGAACTAGGGAGAAGACTGGCCAAAGACGCCTTCTTATCACCGGATACAAGGGCTCAAAAAAGAAAAAAAAAAGGCTCTGATAGGGCCCTAACTCCTGTGGTGTAGTCAGTCTGTGTCCCTGCACCCTGCCCATTTGACACCACCTGTGTCCCTCAAAGCCAAGCAGCTGCTCCACTTTCACAGTTAACTCTCATTGGAAAAAAGCTGCTACTGGTTAAAAAAACAAATCGTGCAACTATTTGCACAGGATTGCTTCAGTCCTGTCTAACTCTGTGTGGAACACATTTCACCACTACAGAGAAGAAGCTCTAAAATGCATATACTGGAACAACTGATTTTTTCCAGTCTTGTAGCCACTGCTGAGTTTTCCAGATTTGCTTGCATATTGAGTTCAGCACTTTCATAGCACTCACTATCTATTAGGATTTGAAATCACTCAAGTGGAGTTCTCTATCTCCGCTAGCTTTCTTTCTATTGATGCCTCTTGCGACCCGCTTGACCTCACATCCAGGATGTTTGGCTCTAGGTGAGTGATTAGATCATGATGATTATCTGGATCATGGAGATCTTTTCTGCATAGTTCTTCAATCTTTGTGGTATCGATTTTTGCTACCTCTTCTTAATATCTTCTGCTTCTGTTCAGTCCATACAATCTCTGTCCTTTACTGTATCCACCTTTGCATGAAATGTTCCCTTGGTATCTCTAATTTTCTTGAAGAGATCTCTACTCTTTCCCATTCTGTTGCTTTCCTCTATTTTTTGCACTCATCACCGAGGAAGGCTTTCTTATCGCTCTTTGCTATTCTTTGGTGCACTCTATTCATATGGGTATATCTTCCCTTTTCTCCTTTGCCTTTTGTTTCTATTCCTTTCTCAGTTATTTGTCAGGCCTCCTCAGACAACCATTTTGCCTTTTTGCATTCATGTTCTTGGGGATGGTCTTCATCACTGCCTCCTCTACAATGTCATGAACCTCCAAATGTAGTTCTTCAAACACTATATTATGCCTAATCCCTTAAATATTTTCTCTTGTCCACTGTACCATCATAAGGGATCTGATTTAGGTCAAACCTGAATCATCGAGTGGTCTTCCCTACTGTCTTCAACTTAAGTCTAAGTCTATAGCAAATACTGAGCTTCCACTCTGAACCTTCCTTCTTACAAGTATTTGTCCACCATTTTAGAGCACTTTTGCTGCATCTCTTTATCTTCACTCTGAAACATACGTACCGTCACTCCTGAAAGGATGCTCAAGTGCATGCATTGAACTCCTACTCAGCCTAAGCTCCACAGTTGTCATGCCGATCTACTAAGCTTGCATTGTGCCGCATGCGTCTTTCACTATTTACACTATGATACTGAGGTCATGCTGCAACTGCATAGTTGCAATCTCAAGCTTATCTTCTTCGACTTTCAGCTGTTATACCAGCACACATGTTCTGCCCCTCCTAAGCCCGCTTTCTGGAAGAGATATGAAACAACTGTTGAGGTTGTATTCTGGAGCATGTCCCTGCTATTTCTGAATGCATTCTTTTTGTATTTCTTCATATTTCTTTTAAAAAATGATTTAATTGGAATAGAATTATTGTGTATTACTGTGATAGTTTTTGACATATACATCAACATGAATCAGCCGCATGGATACATGCGTCCCCCTATCCTGAACACAACTCAAACCTCATTTATTACCCCACGCTTCTGGGTTCGTCCACAGCACAAGGGTTGGATGCATCTTTCATGCATTGAAATTGCACTGGTCATCTCTTTTATGTATGGTAATGTACCTGTTTCAATGCTAATTTCTCCAATCATCCCATCCTTGAACTCTCCCATTGAGTCTCAGAGTCTGTTCTTTATATGTGGATCTTTTTTACTGGCCTTCATGCAGAATCATTGTTACTGTCTTCCTAAATCCCATTTGTACGCATTAATAAACAATATTTGCCTTTCTCTTTCTAACTTTTTTTTTTGCTCTGAATAATAGGCTGCAGGTTGAACTGCCTTACCAAAAGTGACACAAACATGTGTTTTTCTGTAGCTAAGTAATATTATATTTGAATATATAGCACAACTTCCTTATATTTTCATCTGCTGATGTGCATCTAGATTACGTGCAAGTCATAGCTTTCGGAAAGAGAATTGTAATAAACATTAGCTTTTAATTCATGTTAGGTGTAATAGAAATGGGAAAACAATAAAACCCAAATGTAGAATGATTCAAATTCTACTCGATTGTTGAATATTATGTAAGTTGAAATACTTCAAAATCTGTTTCCTTGGCTGCATGTAACATATGAGGACTCTTTTATATCACTCACCTCTCTCCTTTTCATAAATATAGACCAATTTTCAAATGTTTGTCCAGTTTAATGACAAAATACTAACATAGACATATATATATAATATATATAAAATAGAGATATGTTTTCATATCATAAACTGTTGATAGCAAGCCTAGATTTTAGAATTATTTCCACCTCCATGCTCCATCTCAACAGGAAAGAGCCAAAGTTGTTGCTGACTTAATCACTCCAAGAGCTGGGAAACCTGAAAAAGAAACGGAACCTGCACTGAGATTTTCTGTCATATTTAAGATCGAGCTCTAAGTCCAAGACTTGTTTTCCTTTATTGTACTAAGCAGTCCCTTCTTAAGATTGAAAAGCCTGGAAATCGAGAGAGAGAGGTAGGAGATTGTAGACCTCCTCATGTTCAAAAGGAATTTTAATCAGAGAAGCTAGAAAAGACAGGAACTAAGGAAAACAATCAAGTGATAGACAATAATAATGATTTAGCCACTAATCAAACTCAAGGGTCTTTAGTCCCTCCTCAAGGGCCAGCGTGGAGAAGGAAATGGCAACCCACTCCAGTGTTCTGCCTGGAGAATCCCAGGGATGGGGGAGCCTGGTGGGCTGCCATCTTTGGGATCTCACAGAGTCGGACACGACTGAAGTGAATTAGCAGCAGCAGCAGCAAGGACCATCGCTGACATTCGGAGCAATATCCTGTGAACAATTTTAGAGATGCTAAAGCCCAAACCAGGCTGAAATGTAAGTGCATAGTTGGAACTAGACGGTCAATGATGTGGACTCCCAATATCCTCACTAATAGGCCATTAGTAGAATGTCCCAATATTGATCACAGACCCCATGTTCCACCCTCACTCAGCCATTAAAATAGTCCCCCTGAAAGTATTTGGGGATTTGTGTCTTTGAAGCACCAGCTGCTAAGACACCTTGCTTCGTCCTACAATAAGCACTTCCCCCCGCCCTCCACACTGAAACCCACAGTCAATTCATAAATTTGTTTGCACAGAAGCAAGTAGACCATATATGCTAGGGTAACAGTACTGAATATTAAGAATGTGTGCATAGAAGGATGATAAATCACTTTTATTTCAGAAATAAAGTAGATTTATTGATGTGAGTTTTCGATAACCCTGTATGCGAGATAGCAAAAGAGACACAGATGTATAGAACAGTCTTTTGCACTCTGTGGGAGAGTGAGAGGGTGGGATGTTTTGGGAGAATGGCATTGAAACATGTATAATATCACATATGAAATGGGTCTCCAGCCCAGGTTCAATGCATGATACTGGATGCTTGGGGCTGGTGCACTGGGACGACCCAGAGGGATGGTACGGGTTGGCAGAAGGGAAGGGGTTCAGGAAAGGGAACGTGTGTACACCTGTGGCGGACATATGTTAATGTACGGCAAAATCATTACAATAATGTAAAGTAATTACCCTACAATTAAAATAATAAATTTATTTTTTTAAAAAAAAGGAAATCTTCTAAAAAAGCTCCACACCTACATTGAAACCAAGCACGACCAAGAGCCAACAAGTTCCACAGGAAGACATACCATGCCAATTCTCCAGCAACACAGGAACAGAACCTGGAGCTTCAATACACAGGTTGCCCAAACAGCAAACCCATAGACATCTCAAACCTCACTACTGGACACTTCATTGCCCTCCAGAGAGAAGAGATGCAGCTCCACCCACCGGGACACTGACACAAGCTTCCCTAACCAGGAAACCTGACAAGCCCCTCGTCCACCCCCAGCCACAGGGAGGAACCTCCACAATAAAGAGGAACCACAAACTGCCAGAAAGAGAAAGACCATCCCAAACACAGGAACCCCCCCTGACCCCCCCCCAAAAAAAAGGCCAAATTGACTAATGAGATTTTTGCATGCTTCATGGTTTTGGTTACTATTTCTGCCAGCAGTCTGTATTTTAAGTTGATGCTGAAGTAAACACTTGGTTGAACATTACCCTTCAGTTGCTAGGAGACCAGTGACTTTGTCATGTCACAACTAACCTTCGATTGCTAGGAGACCAGTGATTTTGTGATGTCACAGCTGTTTGACTGGGGGGATCTCTGTGATTGTCCAGAGACTTTCTCTCTGTAGGCCAGCCAAACATCATTTGAAGTTGCATTGTGTAAAAGCAGACAAATGAGAACATTATCTGAAGAAAGATTTCCCTGAGATGGCACATATTTCTTCAGAAATTCAAGATGGACCTCCTAAAGGTGAGTCCACTGGTTCAGAAACCTCCATTCGATCTTACTGGTATGATTATACAACTGGGGACTCAGTTTTGAGATCTATGATTGAAGAATATGCTTTTCAGCCTTTGGCTGAGGATCTGGTGATCAAAAGGCCACACTACACATATTCTGTCTCTGAAACAGATGATGTGAATGATTTTCTTTCACTCACATTTCCTCGAAAACTTTGGAATATAGTGGAAAGTGATCAGTTTGAGTCTATTTGGTGGGATGAGACAGGCACATGTAGAGTGATCAATGAAGAACTCTTCAGGAAAGAAGTCTTGGAAAGAAAGGAGCCTTTCAGAAAATTTGAAACCAAGAGCATGAAGAGGTTAATTCGACAGCTTAATCTTTATGGAGTTAACAAAAACCGACAAACTGTTCAAAGATCGGCTGCACTACCAGTCTCTCTGGAAGAAGAAAACAACATCTCTCTTTTGAGAAAGGTATTCCAAAATTTTCACTTTTTGGCAATGGGTCAGATTCAATCATGTGACCTAGAAAGCATGTTCATATATGTGGCTAAATCGGAGTTTAAACTTGAGATAACAAATTATTGAAAAAGTTGTATCTTTTTGAAGTTGAGAACAGCTGGAGATTAGAATATTGGATGTTCAACAAACCTTCCTAGTGACTTGAAACCAGATACAAGTTCTGAAGCTACTTAAAGTGGTATTTACTGTATATATACAACATATTTGTAGTTGAGCATATACCTTCTAACATGTTACCTGTTAAAACTACCAACAGAGGTACTTTCTTTGATGTTATTTCATTGCTTCCATTAAAGGAAACTTATAGTGATATGAAGGAATGAAATTAGTAAAGAATGAAAAATGAATATAATGGAGAAGTGGAGAAAAGGGAACCCTCCTACACTGTTGGTGGGAATGAAAACTAGTACAGCCACTATGGAGAACAGTGTGGAGATTCCTTAAGAAATTGCCAATAGAACTACCTTATGACCCAGCAATCCCACTGCTGGGCATCCACACTGAGGAAACCAGAATTGAAATAGACACATGTACCCCAATGTTCATCGCAGCTCTGTTTATAATAGCCAGGACATGGAAACAACCTAGATGTCCATCAGCAGATGAATGGATAAGAAAGCTGTGGTACATATACACAATGGAGTATTACTAGCCGTTAAAAAGAATTCATTTGAGTCAGTTCTGATGAGATGGATGAAACTGGAGCCAATTATACAGAGTGAAGTAAGCCAGAAAGAAAAACACCAATACAGTATACTAACACATATATATGGAATTTAGGAAGATGGCAGTGACGACCCTGTATGCAAGACAGGAAAAAAGACACAGATGTGTATAACGGACTTTTGGACTCAGAGGGAGAGGGAGAGGGTGGGATGATTTGGGAGAATGGGAATTCTAACATGTATACTATCATGTAAGAATTGAATCACCAGTCCATGTCTGACGTAGGGTGCAGCATGCTTGGGGCTGGTGCATGGGGATGACCCAGAGAGATGTTGAGGGGAAGGAGGTGGGAGGGGGGGTCATGTTTGGGAACGCATGTAAGAATTAAAGATATTAACATTTAAAAAAAAACACTGGGGGGGGAATAACATGAGTTGAGGAAAATAAAGAAAAGGTATTAAAAAAAAAAAAGAAAAGAAATATTGTAACAAAACCAAAACTTTATTCTCCCATATGACTACCAGGAGACTTCCAGCAGAACAGAGCATTTAAAAAACACTCTGTAAAGGGCCAAAAAAGAAATATGTTAGGCTTTGCGAATATGACCATTGGCAATTAATTAAGTTTTCAGGCATCGAGGATAACCAAAGAAGCTGGCAAGTCCCTCTTCCACCTTTAAGGACTCCGAAAACTGAATTACACACAATTTTCACGTCAGAAAAGAAAAGTCTTTTCGGTTTTCCTCAGCCATTAAAAGTGTAAAGCTCTAAAATTAAAAAGAAGAAGAAGAAGAAAAAGTAAAGCTCATTCTCAGCTCACAATAGACAGTGCAAAAACAGGGGCAGGCTGCCCTGCCTTGATTGAAATGGAATTCCAAGAGGAGGGGCGCCAAGATCCACTGTACAGTCAAGTTCCTTAAGCAAAGAACTGGCTTAAGGGAGGTCACCCCTGAGGGCTGTGAGTGCCGGTCACCATCACTGGACTCCCCTGGTAGACTCGGAGGCCGTTCTCAGCCCTGAGCCCTGGCGACTGTGCCATCTGTTTTTTCTTTCTTCGCGTTTGGTGAGCTGAGCAATCTTGACCCAAGATCCTTGACATTCAGATTCAGCCTGACCACGCCTACAGCGGCTGCTTTTATGGGGGGAGGGGGTGTGGGGCGGGCTCATCGCGCGCGCATGCGCCCAACTCGGCCTCGCGGCCAATCCGATGGCAGGCGCCGACACGTGGCAGCCAATCATCGGAGGCAGCCCGCACGCCTGTAGGGGGAGCTGAGGCGGCGCCCCAGACGTGAGGAGGCCTCGTCCCTGCAGGCTCGACTCCTCGGGGTTAATCTTGGAACTGCCTAGGGCAGGTGAGCTGCCAGCAGTTCTGTCTCCTCCCTCAGTGGGGACCGGTAAGGACTGGAGCGTGGTTCAGCCAAAGCAGTGCCTGACGGCTAAAGGGAGGGTTTCTCGGGTCCCCACTCGCACGAGGCCTTGCTCGGCGGGGCAGCTGGTGAGGGCGGTGAGAGCTTGCGGCAGGATCCACAGGCTTCAGGCTCCTTTCGCCCTCTCCCCTCTCTAGTCTGGGCGGGCTCTGCTCTCCAGCAGCTTTCCTGCCCAGGGGCGGGACAAGCCAGCTCGCGGAAAGGGCCTCTTAGGCCCCTGGCCCCTGGCACCACCCCCAGCTCTCCTGTGGAACCTAATGTATTTAAACACAGACGCACAAATCTTCACAGCCCAAACCGGTTCTGTACCCAGGCACAGTCAGGCAGGAGCAGAAAAAAACAAAAACAAAAACCAAAAAAAACATCTATCTAGCAGCCTCTTCACTGCCCTGGTGCTTTAGTCGTTTTCCTGTTTCCTCTGCCTCTCCTCAGACTCCAGGGCTGCCCCGTCCCTGGGGGCCCCGAGATTCAGGCCTTTGGTTCTGGAAGTTGGCAGATGAGGTATTTGTTTGTTTGTTACTGAGAGAAGGGAGGTGGGAGGCAGAAGCTCAGGGCAAAGGAGTTCAATCACTTGGTCTGGTTGAGTGTGAGACGCCTGGTCAGCATCCGTAGGGTAGGACCAGGTAGGTCCTGGGGGGATAGAATGTTCCCAGAACAGGGGACTCACCCTGGCCGTTTCCTCTGCTTGTCCCCAGGATGTGACCGTGTACTGCCTGGGAGGTCTCAAGCGCTCAGGAGTTCAGTGGGCCCCTGAGGTAAGGTGACAGACATCTTTACAACAGGGACAAAGGTGTGGCTTTCTTACTTTGCATTTTTCTCCTTTCATTCGTCGGCTGACACGTTGCTGTTGAGAGAGAGTATTCCTGATTGGGGATTACCTGACCCTGATTGCGGGTACTGACTTCAGGGCCATCATGGTTTCAGGTTTGCAGCTTTCTGAGTGGCAAGCTTAAAAACAGGCATCGTGACTTGCTTTCGCCTGCCTTCTTGAAAGAAAAAAAGTAAGAACACCATGGGTCTTAAGCTGTGTAGAGCTGACTCCTACCACTTGGTGAGGCTAAAATGGGGCAATGCACATATCCTAAGGTTTTAGCTGGCAAAGCAAAGCAATGCAGGTGTGGGGGTTCCCTGGTGGCCTGCTGATTAGGATTCTGGGCTTTCACTACAGTGGTCTGGATTCAATTTCTGGTCAGGGAACTGGGACCCCACAAGCCAAACAGCATGGCCAAATGAATGAATGAATCCAGTGGTACATTCAGAGAAAATATCCTGTGATTTAACATGTTCACGTGAGATTGCTTTCTCATTTCTGTACCCTTAAGGGCTTTTCTTCATTAAGTAAGTCAGCTCCACTGGATGGGGGTGAGGCACCATCTGAGTTCATTTCATGCGAGTAAACAAGATCATAGGAAGCTCTATGCCCAGCCACTTGTGCTTACAGCTGTGTTGTATACTTATCTTGCTGGTACAGCTTTGACTTCACAGCATGTTTTGTTTTGGTCACAACATGTGGCTTCATAGGACATTAGTTCCCCAGCCAGGGATCGAACACAGGATCCTGGCAGTGAGAGGGCTGAGTCCTAACCAAACCACTGGGCTGCTAGGCAACTCCTGTGTTTCGGTGCTTTGGATTGGGTGAGTGTGTGTGTGTGTGTGTGTGTGTGTGTGTGTTTTGATTTTTGCTATATTTATAGGAGAACTGTTCTGTGTGTAAGCATGATGTGAATGGTATTAAAACTTGAAATGTTTGTGTTGTACCTATGATCTCAAAATGGAATAGTTTGAAAGAACATACCACTTGTTATCTCTTGACTTAGGATCTCCCCTGAGGTAGTTAGTAGTCAAGCTTTTGTCTGGCTTGGCAACCTCTGAAGACTTAGCTTGTTGAATCTAAGCTCTCTCACTTGTCTGTACTCTTGAAGCCTCAGTTCCTCCTTCTGTGGGCCTCTCCAAGGGGCTTCTCTTGTGGAGGCTGCTGTCTTTTCTCAGAATGAGTGATTCAGGAAAGCGCTTGCACCCATGATAAAGTGCAGAGTCTTTTTTGAGATGTTACACATCTTCACTTGTGTATTTGCTTAGTCTCTCAGGTCTACCCTGTGATAGATTGAGAGAGAACTACACAGGGGTGGGAATATTAGGAGATTGAATTCACTTGAAGGCTGGTTACCATACCCATTAATCCACTATGCGAGCCTTTTTTTTATATGATCTCAGCTCTGTCAATGTGAGCAAATTATTTGGCTTGTGTACCCTTCTTGTGTGCTGCTACTGCTGCTAACCACTTCAGTCGTGTCCGACTCTGCAGTCTCATGGACAGCCACACACAAGGCTCTCCCTTATCTGGGATTCTCCAGGCAAGAACGCTGGAGTGGGTTGCCATTTCCTTCTCCAGTGCATGAGAGTGAAGTCGCTCAGTCGTGTCCGACCCTTCGAAACCACATGGACTGCGGCCTACCAGGCTCCTCCGTCTGTGGGATATTCCAGGCAAGAGTACTGGTTTGGGTTTCCATTGCCTTCTCCAGCTTGTGTGCTCTCTGGCCTGATGTACTCAATTTTGATCTACTCAGTTCTAGACCTACTCATTTCTTGAAGTTCTAGCAAGTCTCCTCTTTGCCCTGGATTAAGGTTTCTGTTTCTCTGGATGGTTCCCATCAGCAAACTGACTGACTATAATGTGACCTGTCGTTACAAATCCATCTTTTGGTGACACATCCTGCTTCTGCTGCTTTTATTTCATATTTGCTTGTTACAGACCTCTGCAGAGTTGTTCCTAGACTTTGTTATCTCGAGTTCTCTCATTTTCCTATAAAGCCACTCTTGTCAAGGCCACAGGTGAATTTCAAATATTCAAATGTCTGCCTGCAAGGTAGGAGACCTGGCATCAATTCCTGGGTGGGGAAGATCGCCTTGAGAAGGAAATGGTAATCCACTCCAGCACTCTTGCCTGGAAAACCCATGAACGGAGGAGCCTGGTAGGCTACAGTCCATGGGATTGCAAAGAGTTGGAAATGTCTATTCAAATTCTTTTCCTGGTTATTAAATGCTTTTCTGTTTTTAATTGTTTTAGAAAACATCTAAGTTAAATTTTTACCATTTTAACCATTTTTGCATGCTAAGTATTTTGCACACTTTCATCAGCCTTTTGGAGAAAGAAATGGCAACCCACTGCAAATCTGATGGAGAAGGGAACGTGGTGAACTTTAGTCCATGGGGATGCAAAGTTGGGCACAACTGAGTGACTAAGACATATACACACACATAGTCACAGTGTTGATTTGTTGTTGTTGTCATTGTTTTAGCTGTGTTGTGCAGCTTGAATGACAGTTCCCAGGCCCCTGATAGGACACTGTGGAGTCCTAACCTCTGAACTACCAGGGAATTCCTTATCACATTGTTATGATGCAGATCTCTACACCTTTACAGCTTGCAAAATCGAAACTCTGTACCCATCACTTGTCCCATTAAACAAACTGCAACTCCTCTTTTCTTGCCCGTTGACCTAGACCATGGACTCCATCATTCTTTTTTGTTTCCTTTCTATTGCTTGACTGTGTTAGCTATTTCATGCAAGTAGAAACTTACAGTATTTGTCTTTTTGTACGACTGGCTTATTGCATTTGGCTTGATGTCTGAAATGATCATGCATGCTGTAGCATGTGACAGAATTTTCTCTATATGGCTAAATAATATTTCATTGTGTGTATATATCACATTTGATGGACATTTCGATGCTTCCACCTCTTAGTTGTTGTGCTTCGTGCTGCTGTGAGCACGGCTCTGCAGATATCCCAAGACCCCATGTTAACTTCTTTTGAATTTATATCCTGAGGTGGAATTGCTGAATCATGTGTCAGCTCTAGTTCTTTAATTTTTCGAGGAGCCTTTAAACTGTTTTCGGTAGCAGTTGCACCATTTTAAAATCTATCCGTAACACACAAGGATCCAGTTTCTGTACGTGCTTGCCAACAGTTGCCCTTTCCTTTCCTTCATATGTAAACACACACATATGCACACACAATTTCTTTCATACCCTTTTCCATGACTGTTTATCTCAAATTATGAATATAGTTCCTTGTGCTATACAGTACGCTCTTGTTTGTCTATTGTATGTATTATGCTTTGCATCTGCTAATCACCAGCTCCCAATCTGTGCCTGCCGTACCTTTCCCTCTTGGGAATCACATAGTCTGCTCTCTATGTCTGTGAGTCTGTTTCTCTTTCATAGATCAGCTTATTTGTGGCATATTTTAGAGTCCATGTAAGTGATACCATACGATATTTGTCTTTCTCTCTCTTTTTTTTAATTTTTATTTTTACTATGTTTTATTTTACAACACTGTGTTGGTTTTGCCATACATTGACATGAATCCGCCACAGGTGTACATGAGTTCCCAATCCTCACCCCCCTCCCACCGCCCACCCCATATCATCTCTTTGGATCATCCCTGTGCACCAGCGCCAAGCATCCTGTATCCTGCATCGAACATAGACTGGCGACTATCTTACATGATAGTGTACATATTTCAGTGCCATTCTCCCGTATTATCCCACCCTCTCCCGCTCCCTCAGAGTCCAAAAATCTGTTCTATACATCTCTGTCTCTTCTGCTGTCTCTCATACAGGGTTATCATTACCATCTTTCTAAATTCCATATATATGTGTTAGTATACTGTGTTGGTGTTTTTTCTCTGGCTCACTTCACTGTGTATAATCGGCTCCAGTTTCATCCATCTCATTAGAATTTATTCCTATAAAGTCTGCAAGCAATAATGCTGGAGAGGGTGTGGAGAAAAGGGAACCCTCTTACACTGTTGGTGGGAATGCAATCTAGTACAGCCACTATGGAGAACACTGTTTATAATAGCCAGGACATGGAACAACCTAGATGTCCATCAACAGATAAATGGATCAGAAAGCTGTGGTACATATACCCAGTGGAGTATTACTCAGCCATTCAAAAGAATATATTGTCTTTCTCTTTCTGACTTCCTAAGTATTCTTTTGAATGCTAGTGTAGATTCAAGTATTTACTTAACAACATTTGTTGCTACTGTATAAAATGTGGTTGACTTTTAAAATATTTGTCTTCTATTCTGCAAGCTTTATATTAATTCTAATACTTGTGTTTCTTTAACATTTTCTATACTAAATTATCTTATGTCTAATATACTTTGACTTCTTCCTTTCCATTCTGAAGGCTGTTTTTTGTTTTTTATTGTTTTTTGTTTTTTCGTTTTTTTTTTTTTTTTTTTTGAAACTACAGCAACAATTCTCTTTTGTTACCTGATTGCTCTGGTTATAGAACTGCCAGTATAATGTTGAGCCAAAGTGTGTAATAGACTTCCTTGTGTTGTTCCCAGTCTTAGAGGGAAAGCTTTCAGTTTTTCATTCTTTAGTATGATGTTAGCTGTGGGTCATTTTACAGGTGCCCTTTGATTGAGAAAGTTCTCTTCTGTTCTTAATTATTAAGTGTTCTTTTAACCCCGGTTATGAAAAGGTGCTAGATTCAGGGAAATGCCTTTTCTGCAGGCAGATGTGTTATTTGTTTTATTGTTTTAAAATGGCATAATGTTGATTGACTTTCCTATAATGAACCAACTTTGCATACCTCCCTAAATCGCATGTGATCATAGTGTACAGTCTTTTTTATATGCTGTTGGATTTTGTTTGCCAGTATTTTGTTGAGGACTCTTTCACCTGTATCCATAAGGGATATCAGGTGTGTGTGTGTTTGTGTGGTGTGTGTGTGTGTCTGTGTGTGTGTGTGTGTGTGATGTCTCTGTCTGATATTGGTATGAGAGAAAGACTGGCATCATTTTGCCTGCTATGTGGGGAAGAGACGTGTGGCATAAAGATGAAGCATTGTTGGATTGAAGTTTAGCCAGGATTAGAGGGAGAAATTTAGGATATATCTGTGTGGAATTGGGGTGAGATTATCAGAGAGCTCATTCTCAGTTTCCTAGGCCTGAATTAAGTGCTTGACATTGAATTATGCTGTTTGTTCACTAGGAATATATAGATTATACTTTGAATTTGCTACCTATTTTGTTTGTTAACATTTATGAAATTAGAATTTATGGATCAGTTGTAATGTGCATTTAAGATCCATTTTCTTCCATTTTTACTACAAAACAAGATGCCATTGAATAGCTGATGCCTTTTAAAAAAGCTGTTAACCTTAAGTCTAAGAAATAAGCATGTTTGTCTTTAAGATACAGAAACACATTTAAAAGTTACAAATTTGCCCAAGAAGAGGCAACTGGTGTGTGGTTAAGTTAGAATTCCAACTTCATCTCCGATGACTCCAAAGTCCATGCTTCGAAACGCTGTAGAACAATGCTTTTGTAAAAATACTCTCCTTTACATGTGATTTCACGTAATGATCAGTGTGGTGTTTTGTTTTTTTTTTCCCCCTCTTTATTTTTTTAAGTAGAAGAGGTTAAAGTGAACATGCGACAAAGCAATGATTCTAGAGCCATGGAGACTTGTAGTCGTAGTTTTTTCAGCTGTCATTGAGTCTGGTTGACACTCAGTGTCTTTGTCTGTAAGATAAGGGTGTGTATAAGTACTCTAGAGTTTTGGAGATAATCAAATAGCCCATTTTTCTGTACTTAACTAATCTGTAGTATGTTTATACTTAGGTGGCAGTTGTATAAAGGAAGCACTGGGACTTGTGACCGCACCCTGTAAGAATAAGAAAGTATTAAAAATATGGAACTCCCACGTATGTTACGTGAAGAAGAACAAGAGCCAGAAGTACAGAAAAGGGAGGGAGAGACCAAACAAGTAGATGATGATGATGATGATGAAGTGATCTTGGTTGGAGTGGAACATGGAAATGAAGATGCTGACGTGATCTTTGTTGGGATGAGCTCAGCTTCAAAACCAGTCGTTTCAAACATACTGAACAGAGATACCCCAGGTTCTTATTCAAGGAGAAAAAGGTGTGGTCACTTCAGGAAAGGTAACGCTCACAGATTACAGCCTGTTAGTCATGTGACTCCTACATCAGAAGCAAAGACTGTCTTGCCAGTGTCTGACTCTGACTCAAGATCAACAGGTAGTCCTATTATTATTGAACCTCCGTCTCAAGCTGATTATAAAAATCTTTCACCACAAATAGTGCCTGATGGCTTTTCGAAGGAGTTATGTTCTTCTTTGATTACCTTCACAAGTTCATTGCAGCATCCAGTAGAAACAGCAGTTTCTGTAGGAGATATGAATAAAAGTCCTCATGTATCAAAGCGAGTTTCCCCTTGTGAAACAAATCGCAGGAATCCCAGAAGGCCTAAACTCAGTGATGGCATTGTAGGGGAACATTCTTTAGGTTTCTCCCCGTCACGTTTTTTTCATACAGAGACCACTCAGCAAAGCACACCAGACCGTGTCCATACCTCACTAAGCCATGTTCAGAATGGAGAACCTTGTCCAACACCTTTTCCAAAGGACAGTGTTCATTGCAAGCCTGTAAGACCTTTAGGGGAAAGTGGACGGACAAAAACTGATTTTCCAAGTTTGCCAAGTCCAAACAAAATTGGTGATCCCACAGAAGGAAATCTGATTGTGTTACTTCGTGACTTCTACTATGGCGAGCATGGAGGAGTTGGGCCGCCAGAACCGAAGACCCACACGGCGTTTAAATGCCTCAGCTGCTTGAAAGTTCTAAAAAATGTCAAGTTTATGAATCACATGAAGCACCATTTGGAACTTGATAGGCAGAGAGGTGACAGCTGGAAAACCCACACCACCTGCCAGCACTGCCTCCGCCAGTTTCCTACTCCTTTCCAGCTGCAGTGTCACATTGAAAGTGTCCACACGGCCCAGGAGCCCTCCGCAGTCTGTCACATCTGTGAGTTGTCCTTTGAGACAGATCAGGTTCTCTTAGAGCACATGAAAGACAATCATAAGCCTGGTGAAATGCCCTACGTATGCCAGGTTTGCAGTTACAGATCATCATTTTTTGCAGATGTGGATGCACATTTCAGAGCATACCATGGTAACACCAAGAATTTACTTTGCCCGTTTTGTCTCAAAATTTTTCAAACTGCAACAGCATACAGACGTCATCATCGAGGGCACTGGGAAAAGAGTTTTCACCAGTGTTCCAAATGTCGGCTACAGTTTTTAACTTCCAAAGAGGAGAGGGAGCACAAGACCCAGTGTCATCAAATGTTTAAGAAGCCTAAGCAGCTAGAAGGATTGTCTCCTGGAACAAAAATTGTTATTCAGGTATCACTGGAACCCCTTCAGCCAGGATTGTTGGGAGTTGCATCCATTACTGTGAACACATCTGATTTTGAATCATCACCCCCCAAATCTAAAAGGAGGAGGTCAAAAAAAGAAAAATAATAGTTAATTCTGCCTTCAGTAAGTCTGAAGCAAGTATTTCAGTCAAAGTTAAAAATCCCATTAAAAACAAAAAGATCAACTTATAGCATTATTCAATAATATCAAATATAGGGAAACCGATGGGTAATTTATGTGATTTTGTTTTAAATAGAGGAAGTACAGTTTTGTTTGATCTTCATATTGAGATGCTATTTAAAAATCTATGATCTGTTTTTCGTGTAATTGTCTTAACATGTAAAAAGGATGTGTGCATGTGTGTGTGAGAGAGAGAGAATGAGAGAAGTGGAGAAAGGAAAAGTAAGAACCTATTTTGGTATTTGATGTTACTTGTAAGTTCGAAAGCTCTCCTATACATATAATCTGTAGAGTGTTTTAGCAACGTAATTTTGAAGTGTTTTCATGCCTTGCAGATCTCAGTATCAGCTATATAGCCAGATTTGAATGTCACTTTCTGAAGTGCCTCTTGGGCTGATCTAAGATAACCTGGCTCTGAAAGCGTGCAGTGGAGGTTGATGGAGAAGCTACGATGTGAGTTTGGACCAGACACGGGATTTAATCAGTGAAGAGCTGTGGCTTCGTGTCCCAGCTGAGGAAGAGGCATACATTCACTGCAGGCACAGAGCCAAGGGAGAAGGAACACTGTCTCATAGTGCTTTCACCTAGCCCAGGGACATCTCAAGGAAGCCAGCCGTTAAAATGCCTGTGTTTGGTGAGAGACCCTGGCAAGCATGAAGCAGGCCCTGTGTAGCACTGACTGCAGTTGGAGAAGCAGAGATCGTTAATGAGACCTGGTGCCTGTGGACCTCCTGTTGAGTGATCAAAAGGGGAATTTGATTCATTCTGTCCCCTTTCCCATTTGGCTGGCCTGTAGTCACAGTGAGGTCGGCATATCTGTGTCAGACACAGTAGCAAAGCAAGTTAAAATTCCCAAAGGAAAAAGAGCCTTGACGTCCACTTTGATTGGCGCTGGACCCATAGTTGTAGCTGAAAAGGATCAAACAGAGGAAATCTGTTCAGCTTTTGAATTGGGCTAAATTGAGTTCTCTTACCCTTAAGCTACAGTGGAGTTGTCCAAGAATCGTAAATATAGTGGATAAAAATAGTCCAGGGTGATTAAAGCCTTTTTGGAACTCTTGCTCCCATTTTGCAGTTACATGTGTCTTACCCGAGTTGACCATGTGAAGATTTCGGTTCTGTATCTTATCTTGCCTTGGACACAAATGTAGTACAGTTAACAGCTAATTCTTTGCGTGTGTAATTTCCCATTGTATCAAACTGATTGAGTTTCCGTCTTTCTTGACACAGTCTGATGTGCAAGAATTGTCTCATGTATTTCAGTAATTATCAGGTCATAGAGTTACCCTTCCTCTAATGTATCCAACCATCTAATCTGTGATTATACTTGTGGAAACCTTCTTTCTTGCGGTCTCCAAGGGCTCTTTCACAGACCTGTGGGGTACCCTCTAAGTATCGGTTCCTGAACATCAGCACACTTGGCTGCCTCTGTAGGTTCTTGGAGTTGAGTCTCCTCCTGCAGTTGAATGTCACCCCTTCTCCACTTCTGGCACGGATACCTAGCAATCTCTGTGCACCATTCCAGGAAGCTGGGATCCTGTCTGTAGACCTATGCCAGGAGCAACTCTCCGTTTCCTCTTCCTTTCTCCTCCTCTTTGTCTCTCGCCACTCTCCCCAGGCCTCAGTTTCTTTAAGTCCTCTAAGCTTTCACAAAATGCTGGAAAGAGATCATCACCAAGCGGTTAGCATCCTTCTCAGACCTGAAGAGGAAGGACTACAGATGATGAAGCTGTAGTGAATCTGTTGTCTCCATTTTAGGTAATTTCATGAGTGTAAATTCAAATTCAAATAAATTGTGTTTATTTACTCAGAGCCTGATTGATTTATTTGCACTTTGAATTCTTTACTAGGCCTTTCTGGTTAGTTTATTTGGGCCAAAGCACTTTGCTAAGTGTCAGCTGAAACCACTTTTAGTTGTGTAAAGAGTGTGTGTGTGTTCTGGTCTCACGTGAAAACTCTCTGTATAAATAAATATGCAGACTATTGCATTTGTATCTCCTTTCTTCGATTTCTATAGTAAAAAATACGAAATGTTTTAGTTACGTGCTTTTATTGTTGCTTAGTATTATCAACACTGTTGCTGTTAGTTGCTGTGAAGTATGCTCCTAAGGACTACAAGTTGTATTTATTGCCAAATTAAAAGGTTCCCGCAATATGGTCCCTGACTGCTTCCTCTCTTCCATTCTCTGTCTTCTACTCTACTTTTTTCCCCACTAATGTACTCTTTTTGACAACACTGGCCTTGGTTTTCCCCCATCAAATTCCATTTCTTCCCGATCCCAAGACTGCAAGTGCTGTTCTTCTGGAAATGCTCTTCCCGCAGGCGTGCATGGCTTGCTACCTCCCTTGTTTGAGCTTCACCAATGCTGTTCAAATAACACAATCAAATCTCCAACCCCCTCTCTTTCCTCCTCCTCCTTAAAGGCACTTGAAGTCTCTATCCTCTTCTTCCCTCTCCAGCCTAAATTTCCTAACTTTTCACAAAAAAAGAAAAAGAAAAAAGGAAAAAAGAAGAGATAATAACATCAGGGCTTTGCTTCTTCGAATTAACATGAGTCAGTTTCTGTGCCTGCAAATCAAAGATAGTTAATAGTGAGTTGAGTTCTTTCAGGAGCTTCCTCTGTTTTTCTTTTGATCCCTCTATATTTTGTTCACACAATGACACTTTGTTTTCTTTACAAATATATTGAAGATGTGTCAAGATTACTATTTTGTTACTGCCCTTTGTGAATTCCCTTGTCTGCCTTGCTTGTTCTTTGGGAAAATTTATTATTTTATTAATGTCATCTTAAAAGACTGGAAACTTCCCAAATCAGCAAGTTTTGTCCCCTGTTTTAATAATCTTTATCTTAAACATTAAAAAAAAATTCCCTTCATGTTTTACTACAGGCAGCAAGAAGAAACCAGGAGGCACTTTTGGCTGTTTGGATGGAAATCCTCTCAGATAACTCAATTAAGTACCGTTTGTTCTCCCAGCTCATTAGGTGCATTTTCTACTTTTCATAATACTGCAGATGTAGTCGACTTTCGTCTTCACAATCCCCAGACTCTTTCCTCCTGCCTCTCCTTTCTGCCAAGCATCCTAGGTGCACGACTGTGATTCTACTTAGAACGTGTTTTCTTAGTGAGCAAACGGGGAGCGATTCCCTGGCTTCAGTGCTTCTGCTGGCCAGAGACTCTGTACCGTTCCCTAAGAACTTCATGGTTTCGCTGTCCAACTTCTATCACCTGGCTAGGTCAGTTGCAGTAGTTCATACTCACAAGTGAACTAGCAGGGATTACTACACGCACATGTGCAGAAACATACATGTGTACACAGTAACATCGCTGAGGGGAAACCTGTCCATATGCAGAAGTAAAGCTTTCTTTTCCAGGAACTTGAATTTTGGTAGACACTCAAATTTCTGCACGCACATGTGCACAAACATGCACGTGTACTCAGTAACATCCCTGGGAGGAAACTTGTCCATATGCAGAAGTACAAGCTTTCTTTTCCAGGGACATTAGTTTTGGTAAGCACTCAAATTTCTATGTGCACATGTGCACAAATATATGCATGCACACAGTAAGATCGCTGAGAGGAAACTTGTCCATATTCCGAAGTACAAGTTTTCTTTTCCAGGAACATGAATGTTGGTAAGCATCCACATTTCTGTCCTTGTTTTTTCACTTGCTCATCGATTATGTCATGTTACACTTCTAACTCTGTGCCTTATCCTCAAAGGTTCCAAAACCTTGGCATTTGCTATTGATAGGGACTGGCCTGCAGAGCAGCAGGCAGCATTGGAAGTTCTTGCCATGAACAGCTGTATAACATGTGCCTGCCTTCTGCATTCTCCCATCACCTTGGACAGCTTCACAGTACCAGTCACGTTGGCCTGATCCATTGACTGTGCATTCCTTCAGGGGACCAGAAAACAAGGACCTCTGAGCTCAGCTGACTTGAAGAACTTCTTTCTCGGTGTGCACCTGTCTAGGTCATTCCGTGTCAATGTTGTGCCCCTCTTGGTAGCCTACCACCCGTTACAGCCCCCAGCATTCTGAATGAGGCCCCCTGTTCTTCCTATCTGTGGAGCGTTCTGTGTGCACCATCTACCTGTGCCCCGATGTGCTCTCTCCATGTGGCAGGAAAAGGCCAGAAACGCCTGAGCCTCCAAAAGCCCCCGGAGACTGTGACAGGCCTGGTTCTGATCCAAGGTTGTGAAGAAGGTACACATGGATGCAGGGTCTCTTCCGATACCAAGAATGGAACCGGAGGCCATCAAAGTAAGGTGGCATCCCTACACATCTTCCTTTCTGTTTAACACTACCCATGCATATGGGAGTCCCCCAACAGATGATGCCCTGGGGAACCTGTAGGTTCTGGGCCTAGAGCTAATGCCTCCGTTGGACAGAAAGCAGCGTTACTATCTCAAATGGACCAAGAGGGCTTGAACCACCCATGCCTCAGTGATTTGCTAAATGCCAAGGCTCTCTTTCAGTTGCTCTCATTAGGCCCAGGTAGGACTCCCTACAGTCACGCATCCCTGCTTCCCTACACAGCACCGGTGCCAAGGAAGCCAGTGCGCGGTTGGGCCCAGGGATATCCAAGACGGTCACCTGGAAGGCAGCATCCCTCTGTGTCACCTGGGTGCAGATCCCCTACAACGCAATCAGAGATTCTGCTCCAGCAAGACTACCAGAATCCTCCTTCAGGTACAGACGTGCACCTTTGACACTCAGGCCCCCAAGCCAGGGGCAAGACCCCAAAGAAAAGGAGGAATTCATATCAGAACTTTCAGCACAGACCATTGGGTATCTTTGGCAGGACCGCTACTGCCTAGAGTCTGGACCCTGAAAACCAGCAGGCCCTGAACTGCCCCAGGGGCTTCTCTGTCTCCACTCCCCTGAGGTCCCTTAGGACATGCAGTTTACCCACCGCCCTTGTCTTTTCTCTGTTCCCTCCCTCACAGGCATATCCCGGATAGGGTCACACAGGGAAACCCACTTGCGCATTTCTCGGCTTTGGGCACTGCCAGGGAGGCAGGCTGGAAGTGCCTGGAGGCATGCCTTGCTTACAGACCATGTCTCTCCTAGGATGCCTGTGGTTGGCAGATACAGCATACTTTAGCGCATCTCATGTTTTGTGTCATATTGTGCCAGTGTGTGCCACCCTCAGGGAGGGCGTGTGCTGGCTGCTGGGCTGATCCGGGGCAGCACTGGCCCAGGACCTTCCCAGTTCTCCTTTTCACATGTGTGTGGAACAATCTCCAGTGCAGCAGGCAATCTATGACTCTTTCTCCTTCAGCTCTCTGCCCATCTCGGCAGGACCTTAGCCTCACCATCCCAGATCTTGCCATAGCCACGTCCCTCATTTCCAGAGGCCAGCCCATGGCCCCACACACGGAGGGCTCCACAGGCAGTGGTTTCAAAGCCCCACCCCACGTGATTTGCTCTGTGTGAATCCTTAGACCATGAAACCCTCTTCCTGATCCAAGCACACACAACAACACGGTAGAACTGATGAGCGTGTTTTGTATCTGGTCTAATTGCAGATATCTGGAGCCACAGTCTGGAGTTATCACTGGCCATCCTTTCCTTGTTCCCATCCTGGGCAGGGTCAATGCAGAGATGAGGCGACAGACCACCTTCAGCCTGGTCGCCTCATGACTCCTCTTCTGGTTGCTCAGCACCTCCTCTCCTGCCACCTTCATCTCTGCCTCTGCCCTGGGCCGGACACACACACACACACACACACACACACACACACACACACACAATCACAGCCAGCATAAATAAGCACACGTGTGTATACACACACATGCTCAGCACGGGGACACAGATGCAAACAACGAGCATAGGTGTTTCAGGAGGTGAAGACGACCGAGGCCAGCAATGTCGGGGATGGCGACAGTAGGCACCATGTCCTGCCCTTGGGGCTCCCTGTTCACCTTCTCCACGAACTCTTCCGTATGTTCCCAAGGCAGCCTGAAGCCGCTTCCAGCGCAGCATGTTTGGTGGTTGTGAGACACTGAGTGGTGAATGTGGAAATTCACAGAAGATCCCAAAGTCAGCACACAGGTGCACTGGGACCCCGGAGAGGACAGCTTTTCAATGATAGGCCTTCCCTGGGTAAGGGGCGGGAGTGAAGTGCCCAGGCAATCTCAAACTCAGTGAGCAGCAGGAGGCCAGGGGATGAAAGGACCCACAAAGGATGATTCTGACAAAGATACTTAATACACACTGCCTCTAGTAGTATCACCTGGACTCTGGTGCTGCCACCTCAGCTGATTTAATGGAGACTTGCTTCACTCACGGACACACCAAGTCCCCAAATAAACAGTCTCAGGAGGTCACCTGCTACAAGCACGACCCAAACTCAGGCTCCACAGCCAGCTTGCATGAGTCTGAGCATCCCCATTTGGGAAAGGACAGTGTCCCTGTAGTATCACATGAGTGTCCCTTCAGGGCCCACCTTCAGACCCCATCTCCACACGTTTCTGTCAGTTACTCTCATGGAAGAACCTTCCTGACCAGGGTACTACTTCAGGCGATCATCCCACACATCTTGGCCGACAATCCGCTGGCAATCCGAGCAAGGTGAGCCAGCAGCCAAGAATCCCAAAGTGAATTGCTAACTGTGTTCAGGCCCAAAGCAACCACACCTCAGCAATCCTGTTCGACTCTGAGCAGTTGTGACCTGACAAACAGCCGAGAAAGTTAAGGCTCCTGGTGTCCACGCTGAGGCTGGATGCTCCCCGTTCAAAGTCCCAGAACCAGTGGACAGGAGTGGAACAACGTGCCCTATGCCCTACAGAGAGACGGGAGATGGGTGTGGATCCCACAGGTGGACACTCCACAACCTTGCACACCCACACTCATCACCCCAGGAACCACGTTTCACAAGTGATGTCAAGGTAATTCTACTTAGTGGTCACTGTGTCCAAGAAGTAGGGGGGTCCTGAAAGGAAAATATCAACTTGCAGTGGGACGATGGATGGCTCCGCAACAGCACCTGTCAGGATAGGGAGCAGGGAAAAGGTTCCTGCGCCGCCTCCTCTTCCTGAGCAGCAGACTTCAAAGAGCAGCAGAAAGGATACAGCTACGGCCCAGAAGCAAGGGATGCCCCAGGTGATGGCGATCCTCCAAGCCATGTCAGGCTTCCTCCTCTGATGGTTCTTGCACATGAACTGGAAGTAGGCCCTGCAGTTCTTCTTATGCTCAGAGCTCAGTTCCACCAGCAGGGCAGCCAGTGCCTGCAGCGCATCTTGCCCTGGAAGCTCAGTAGTGCTCATGCTCATGGTAAGGTCAGAGAAAGTATGCCTGGCACTTGAGAAGGATGGAAAGGCCCTTGTATCAGGGTGTTCAAAGGGCTGTGGGGTCACCCACTGTGGCTTCTGTGTCTGGGATTGCAACCTGTTCTGTGTCTCAGATCTTCTGCACTCTCACTGGTCACCCCCAGACACTTTATTCCTGCCTCTCCTTTCTGCCAGGCATCCTTGCTGTACCACTGTGATTCCACTCAGAACTTGCTCACTCAGTGAGATAACGGGGATCAGAAAGTATGTCTACATATGTTCTGTGGGTTTGTGTATGTGTGTGTGTCTGCGCGCGCGCTTGTGTGTGTAACTCCCATATCTCAGTTATTTTCGGAATCATTCACCTTTACAACAATAACTGTCAGCTAAGGTGGCTCTCATGTACTGTCTCTGGTCATTTCTGACTTAGAGGCTAATCCTCCTCAGATGCAGGCCTGAAGGAGACACACAGAGTCATGGCTGCGACACTTACAGGTGTGGCCCTGCCCGGACTCTACTCAGCTGTGCCTGTGGAGCCTGCCAATTGCCCAGTACCACACTTCCTTCAGGGTCCACCATTCTGCCCCCTCGCCTCCACCCCTCCTCCTGCTCCTGCCTCTGCACCTCCCCCTCCTCCTGAGCACTGGACCACAACGAGTAGCAGAAAGGATACCACGTTGGCCCAGAAGCCAGGGATGCCCTGGATGTTGGCACTCTTCTGAGCCAAGTCACGCTTCCTCCTCTCATGACTCTTGCACATGAACCAAACGTAGGCCCTGCAGGTTTTCTCAGGCTTAGAGCTAAGTTCCACTTACAAGGTCGCCAGTGCCTGCATCACATCTAGTGCCGGGAGCTCACTCGGGCCTCCAGGCCTTTCCTGGCACTGCTCCTCCAATGTCTTCTCCTCCAGCTCCAGGGAGGACCCCTGTTTCTGTCATTCATCTGGCACAACCTCCACATCCTCAGTGATGTCCTCTGCAAGCAGCTGGAAACCCCGTCTGATCCCTGCCACGACTCCGTCCACCTGGGCCTCGCTGTCCTCTCCTGCCTCCACTCTGAAGAGGGTGGCATCTTCGCCTGGTGTGGCCACTGGTGGCTCCAACGTCCCAGCCATGCACAGCATCACCAGGACAGGCTGTTGCTGGCCAGATGCTAGGGAAGTAGGGAAAAACCCCACCGTTTGCCACGTTGATCTCCATTGTTCACGGACACCAAATGGGAAAGGGGACGGAATGAATCAAATTCCCCTTTTGATCACTCAACAGGAGGTCCTAGTCACCAGGTCTCATTCATGTTCCTGAAAAAGAAAGCTTGTACTTCAGCATATAGACAAGTTTCCTCTCAGCGATGTTACTGTGTACACGCATATTTTTGTGCACATGTGCACGTAGAAATTTTAGTGCTTACCAAAATTCAAGGCCCTGGGAAAGAAAGCTTGTACTTCTGCATATGGACAGGTTTCCTCTCAGCGATGTTACTGTGTCCACGCATATATTTGTGCACATGTGCACGTAGAAATTTGAGTGCTTACCAAAATTCAATGTCCTGGGAAGGAAAGCTTGTACTTCTGCATATGGACAGGTTTTGTCTCAGCGATGTAACTGTATTCACCCATCTATTTGTGCACATGTGTGTGTAGAAATTTGAGTGCTTACCAAAATTAATGTTCCTGGAAAAGAAAGCTTGTACTTCTGCATATGGCCAGTTTCCTCTCAGGGATGTTAGTGAGTACACGTGCATGTTTGTGCACATGTGCGTGCAGAAATTTGAGTGCTTATTAAAATTCAAGTTCCTGGAAAAGCAAGCTTGTACTTCTGCATATGGACAGGTTACCCCTCAGCGATCTTACTGTGTACACGCATATATTTGTGCACATGTGCACATAGAAATTTGAGTGCTTACCAAAATTAATGTTCCTGAAAAGAAAGCTTGTACTTCTGCATATGGACAAGTTTCCTCTCAGGGATGTTACTGAGTACACGTGCATGTTTGTGCACATGTGCGTGCAGAAATTTGAGTGCTTACCAAAATTTATGTTCCTGGAAAAGCAAGCTTGTACTTCTGCATATGGACAGGTTTCCTCTCAGCGATGTAACTGTATTCACCAATATATTTGCGCACATGTGTGTGTAGAAATTTGAGTGCTTACCAAAATTCACGTTCCTGGAAAAGAAAGCTGTACTTCTGCATATGGACAGGTTTCCCCTCAGCGATGTTACCGTGTACACATGTATGTTTCTGCACATGTGCGTGTAGAAATCCCTGCCAGTTCGCTTGTGAGTATGAGCTACTGCAACTGACCTAGCCAGGTGATAGAAGTTGGACAGCGAAACCATGAAGTTCTTAGGGAACGGTACAGAGTCTCTGGCCAGCAGAAGCACTGAAGCCAGGGAATCGCTCCCCGTTTGCTCACTGAGCAAACACGTTCTAGGCGGAATCACAGTCGTGCACCTAGGATGCTTGGCAGAAAGGAGAGGCAGGAAGAGAGAGCCTGGGGAGTGTGAAGAGGAAAGTCCACTACATCTGCAGTTTTATGAAAAGTAGAAAATGTACCTAATGAGCTGGGAGCACAAACTGTACTTAATTAATTGAGTTATCTAAGAGGATTTCCATCCAAACAGCCAAAAGTGCTTCCTGGTTTTTTCTTGCTGCCTGTAGTAAAACATGAAGGGATTTTTTTTTTCTTTAATGTTTAATATAAAGATTATTAAAACAGGGGACAAAACTTGCTGATTTGGGAATTTTCCAGTCTTTTAAGATGACAGAAGTTGTTAAAATTAATGACTCTCAAGCAAGATCATATCCAGGGCATTGAGATTAGGTGGTCTAAATACAACATTTTACACCACCGATAGGCCAGTTCTTCTTCATATTATTTTTTATAAACAAAGGTGTTCTAAAGACGAGTGTGACTGTAAAATTCTTTGTTAAGCCTCAGAAAGCTGGAAGGGGATGCCTCATGGCATTATTTAGTCAGGCCAATACCCTCCAAAGAGTTTAGGGGTGTCACTCAGAGATCCTTTCAGTCACACAATAAGACTTCTACCAAGGTTCAGGGTGTTTATCCCTCAGCTATCTCAGCAGAAAACCAAGACAGAGTAAGCCTTATTATGAAGACATGTGTGACTGTCGCTTTGGAGTGGGGTGCTTTGCCTTGAACACCAGTAAGAGTATCAGGAGACACACCAAGGTTTTAAGATAACATATTTAAGTTCAGCTCGGACTGAAAGGACCAGCAATAGTACAAAATAGGAGCTCTGGACTTCTACCTTCTACAAGCAGGAAGCAGGCTAGGGAGACTGTTTCATGTAACCATATACTAGCCACCTTTCATGCAATGGCATCATGTCAGCGGGTAGAATGAAAAAATCAGAGACTGAAGCCTAGGAAGTGTCCAGGCCTTAAGTACTAATCAAAGGACTGCCCGCAAGAACCCATGGGATTTCAGAACTGCTACTATTGACTCCCATCTCCCCTCCCCTTTCTGGAACAGGAGTGTCTATGAAGGTTATCTATGCCTGAACCACCACTGTATGTTGGCTGTGAAAGGGAGCAGATTAACTCATCTCTTTTGTTCACACATCCTCAGGTCTAGAGGAACTACACTTCTATAATTTGAACTGATGTGTTGCAGACTTGAGAGGCTCTTGGACTGCAAGGAGATCAAACCAGTCAATCCTAAAGTAAATCTCTCCTGCATATTCATTCGAAGGACTGATGCTGAAGCTGAAGCTCCAATACTTGGGCTATGTGATGGGAATAACCGTCTCATTGGAAAAGACCGTGATGCGGAAAAAGATGAAGGTAGGAGAAGGGGACAGCAGAGGATGGGATTGTTGGATAGCATCATCGACTCAATGGACTTGAGTTTGAGCAAGCTCCTGGAGTTGATGGACAGGGAAGCCTGCAGCGCTGCAGCCCATGGGGTCGCCAAGAATACGACACAACTGAGCAACAGAACACTTGAGATACTGTACACGTGGACCCTGATCCATAGCTGGACCTGACTTAGATGACAAGGTCCTGAACTTCAAGTTAATGCTGTAACAGATAAATTGTTTAAAAGCATTGGCAGGAAAAGGCATTTTGGACATACACGTATGTGAACAATTTCTGGCCATGTGTGTACCACGTGGTTTTAAATTATGTCCACGGTTCCTTCCTCCGCCCCTTCACATGTGTGGTGGGCTTAGTGGCTCACTTCTCATGTTAGAATACTGTAGAAACGAACAATGAAGCGTCTGAGACTAGGTCATAAAAGGCACTGCAGCCTCCTTGATCATCCTCTTGGATCACTCACTCTAGAAGCCAGCTTAGTCATATCTCGAGAGCACTCAGGTAGCCCTTTAGAGAGGCCCATGTGAAAGAACCGAGGCTTTCTCCCAACAGCCAGCAAGCAAACCGGTTTCATCAGCTATGTGAGTAAGCCATCTTGGAAGGAAATCCACCAGCGCATGTCAAGGCTTCAGAGGATGGCAATCTCATCAGACACTGAGCCACAACACTCAGCTGAATTACTCCTGGATTCCCAACTTTCAGCAGCAGTATGAAATAATATTGTTTTAAGCTGCTAGTTTTGGCTAACTGCTTATGCAGCACTAGTTCATTAATGCACTGCCAACTTTGGGCAATGTCTTTATTCAGGGCTGCCTGTCCATCTAGTCCAATCTAATCCAGAATCTGCTACTTCAGTTTAGAAAACATAGCCCACCCTTGATCTGACCACCCTCAGTATCCGATCAAATATCATTTCACTCACCGGAATATCTTATCAGCCTTGCCTAGCCTCAGCAATGATCCTCTCAGTTGAGCCAGAGTCCACCCTCATGCTTATAGTCCTCATTTTAATAAGTCTCCATCCACTGACACCCATTCTGTTATTGTTGTCCATTGCTTTTCAGTCTCCCATCTCTGTCTGCAATCCCATGGGCCCACCCTGTTCCTTAGCTATAAATCCCAGCTGCACCCCTCCTGGAGTCACACATAAGCTCAATCTCTCTCCCATGTTATAATACGCCACTGTAGTACTCTTACCTTGAATAAAGTTTTTCTTGCCACCTTTCGTAAGTGTTATGAGTACTCTTTGAACATTCCCAAGTTCTGTTAGTAAGGATTACTCTCAAAGGAATCTAGTTTTATATCTTTAGTCTTTATACTATATTCATTCGGGGGAACAAATTTCTAGAATTAAAACATTTCATGTTTTTACCATACAAACAGAAAATATCTTTGAAAATACATTTACATATCTTAAAACATGTAGTAATCTGAAAAGGATGCGTATATAGACATATCAGTGTATATACACACATACCCTCAGAGCTCCAGGGAAAACTTAATTCTCAGTAAACAATAAATGAAAACATTCAGCCTGAAAATAGTGAACTCTTTGGAATCAACTTGCCAAAAATCTTAGACAATGAAATTTTAATTAAAAAACATGGATACATAAAAATATTTGGGATTCAGACAAAATTGCTAAATAAAGATAGGTCAACCCCTAAATCATCTATGGAAAAAAAAAGAAAAGAAATCCTCAGTATCATGTAACAACCTATCATGGAAAAGGACCTACAAAAGAATAGATACGTATCTGCATAACTAAATCACTCTGATATACATCTGAAATTCAACATTGTAAATCTAATATATTTACAGGAAAAAAATTGTGAAGAAACTTCTAAAATGCAAAGGTATAAAGAAAAAAAATCCTAAAGAATGTAGGAAGTATCTATGAATTGAAACAAAAATAGAAAACAAAAATAAAGCTTGTTGGGATAAGACGACAAGAGCTGCTTCTTGGAAAAAGAAAATCAGAAACATTGATACAACTGTGGCAAATCTAATAAGGGGACAGGGAGGTTAATTCCAATACTAGAAATGAGGAATGAAATGGGATTCTGAGAGGATAACATTCAACTCTGAGTGGAATTCCTTTTGTTTCAGGAAAGGTCCAGTCAAGCAACAACCTGGGGAAAGAAAGGGAAGGAAAGAAAGAGGAAGAGAGACAAGGGAAGAAAGCAAGAAAAAGAAAGGAGAGGAGAAGGAAGGAACAGTAAATGTCTCAACAAATGTTGTAAACTATCCAATAAAACAATTCTCTTCAAGATCTAAAAGCAGAAACGGAAATTTATTAAGCCAGATACTCATTGCTTTTGATGGTACTCAGAACAAGAAAGCCCACTTACACATCACTGTTTAGAACTGGCCAACACAATATGATTATTTAAAAAAAATAAAAACATGCCATGTTATTTGTAAAGAGACAGCAGAAATAATTTTTAAAACATTATTTCTACAAATACTAATTTTACTTACAATGTTTTGGCAACATTAATCAAATAATAAATTTTACCTGAAAGAACAAGCAAGGCAGACAAGGAAATTCACAAAGGGCAGTAACAAAATAATAATCTTGACACATCTTCAATAATTTGTAAAGAAAACAAAGTGTCATTGTGTGAACAAAATATAGAGGTATCAAAAGAAAAACAGAGGAAGCTCCTGAAAGAATTCAACTCACTATTAACTATCTTTGATTTGCAGGCACAGAAACTGACTCAAGTTAATTCTAAGAAGCAAAGCCCTGATGTTATTATCTCTTCTCTTTTTCATGTTTCTTTTTTTTTTTTTTTTTGTGAAAATTTAGGAAATTTAGGCTGGAGAGGGAAGAAGAGGATAGAGACTTCAAGTGCCTTTAAGGAGGAGGAGGAAAGAGAGGGGGTTGGAGATTTGATTGTGTTATTTGAACAGCATTGGTGAAGCTCAAACATGGGAGCCATGCAGGCCTACGGGAAGAGTATTTCCAGAAGAACAACACTTGCAGTCTGGATCGGGAAGAAATGGAATTTGATGGAGGAAAACCAAGGCCTGTGTTGTCAAAAAGAGTACATTAGTGGGGAAAATAGTACAGTAGAAGACAGAGAATGGAAGAGAGGAAGCAGTCAGGGACCATATTGTGGGAACCTTTTAATTTGGCAATAAATACAACTTAGGAGCATACTTCACAGCAACTAACAGCAACAGTGTTGATAATACTAAGCAACAGTAAAAACACGTAACTAAAACATTTCATATTTTTTACTATAGAAATCGAAGAAAGCAGATACAAATGCAATAGTCTGCATATTTATTTATACAGAGAGTTTTCACCTGAGACCAGAACACACACACACTCTTTATACAACTAAAAGTGGTTTCAGCTGACACTTAGCAAAGTGCTTTGGCCCAAATAAACTAACCAGAAAGGCCTAGTAAAATATTCAAAGTGCAAATATATCAATCAAGCTTTGAATAAATAAACACAATTTATTTGAATTTTAATTTACACTCACGAAATTACCTAAAATGGAGACAACAGATTCACTACAGCTTCATCATCTATAGTCCTTCCTCTTCAGTTCTGAAAAGGATGCTACCCACTTGGTGATGATCTCTTTCCAGCATTTTGTGAAAGCTTAGAGGATTAAAGAAACTGAGGCCTGGGGAGAGAGGCGAGAGACAAAGAGGAGGAGAAAGGAAGAGGAAACGGAGAGATTGCGCCTGGCATAGGTCTACAGACAGGATCCCAGCTCCTGGAATGGTGCACAGAGATTGCTAGGTATCCGTGCCAGAAGTGGAGAAGGGGTGACATTCAACTCCAGGAGGAGACTCAACTCCAAGGACCTACAGAGGCAGCCAAGTGTGCTGATGTTCAGGAACCAATACTTAGAGGGTACCCCACAGGTCTGTGAAAGAGCCCTTGGAGACCGCAAGAAAGAAGGTTTCCACAAGTATAATCACAGATTAGATGGTTGGATACATTAGAGGAAGGAAAACTCTATGACCTGATAATTACTGAAATACATGAGACAATTCTTGCACATCAGACTGTGTCAAGAAAGACGGAAACTCAATTAGTTTGATACAATGGGAAATTACACACGCAAAGAATTAGCTGTTAACTGTACTACATTTGTGTGCAAGGCAAGATAAGATACAGAACCGAAATCTTCACATGGTCAACTCGGGTAAGACACATGTAACTGGAAAATGGAAGCAAGAGTTCCAAAAAGGCTTTAATCACCCTGGACTATTTTTATCCACTATATTTACGATTCTTGGACAACTCCACTGTAGCTTAAGGGTAAGAGAACTCAATTTAGCCCAATTCAAAAGCTGAACAGATTTCCTCTGTTTGATCCTTTTCAGCTACAACTATGGGTCCAGCGCAAATCAAAGTGGACGTCAAGGCTCTTTTTCCTTTGGGAATTGTAACTTGCTTTGCTACTGTGTCTGACACAGATATGCCGACCTCACTGTGACTACAGGCCAGCCAAATGGGAAAGGGGACAGAATGAATCAAATTCCCCTTTTGATCACTCAACAGGAGGTCCACAGGCACCAGGTCTCATTAACGATCTCTGCTTCTCCAACTGCAGTCAGTGCTACACAGGGCCTGCTTCATGCTTGCCAGGGTCTCTCACCAAACACAAGCATTTTAACGGCTGGCTTCCTTGAGATGTCCCTGGGCTAGGTGAAAGCACTCTGAGACAGTGTTCCTTCTCCCTTGGCTCTGTGCCTGCAGTGAATGTATGCCTCTTCCTCAGCTGGGACACGAAGCCACAGCTCTTCACTGATTAAATCCCGTGTCTGGTCCAAACTCACATCGTAGCTTCTCCATCAACCTCCACTGCACGCTTTCAGAGCCAGGTTATTTAGATCAGCCCAAGAGGCACTTCAGAGAGTGACATTCAAATCTGGCTATATAGCTGGTACTGAGATCTTCAAGGCATGAAAACACTTCAAAATTACGTTGCTAAAACATTCTACAGATTATATGTATAGGAGAGCTTTCGAACTTACAAGTAACATCAAATACCAAAATAGGTTCTTACTTTTCCTTTCTCCACTTCTCTCATTCTCTCTCTCTCACACACACATGCACACATCCTTTTTACATGTTAAGACAATTACACGAAAAACAGATCATAGATTTTTAAATAGCATCTCAATATGAAGATCACACAAAACTGTACTTCCTCTATTTAAAACAAAATCACATAAATTACCCATCGGTTTCCCTATATTTGATATTATTGAATAATGCTATAAATTGATCTTTTTGTTTTTAATGGGGTTTTTAACTTTGACTGAAATACTTGCTTCAGACTTACTGAAGGCAGAATTAACTATTATTTTTCTTTTTTTGACCTCCTCCTTTTAGATTTGGGGGGTGATGATTCAAAATCAGATGTGTTCACAGTAATGGATGCAACTTCCACCAATCCTGGCTGAAGGGGTTCCAGTGATACCTGAATAACAATTTTTGTTTCAGGAGACAATCCTTCTAGCTGCTTAGGCTTCTTAAACATTTGATGACACTGGGTCTTGTGCTCCCTCTCCTCTTTGGAAGTTAAAAACTGTAGCCGACATTTGGAACACTGGTGAAAACTCTTTTCCCAGTGCCCTCGATGATGACGTCTGTATGCTGTTGCAGTTTGAAAAATTTTGAGACAAAACGGGCAAAGTAATTCTTGGTGTTACCATGGTATGCTCTGAAATGTGCATCCACATCTGCAAAAAATGATGATCTGTAACTGCAAACCTGGCATACATAGGGCATTTCACCAGGCTTATGATTGTCTTTCATGTGCTCTAAGAGAACCTGATCTGTCTCAAAGGACAACTCACAGATGTGACAGACTGCGGAGGGCTCCTGGGCCGTGTGGACACTTTCAATGTGACACTGCAGCTGGAAGGGAGTAGGAAACTGGCGGAGGCAGTGCTGGCAGGTGGTGTGGGTTTTCCAGCTGTCACCTCTCTGCCTCTCAAGTTCCAAATGGTGCTTCACGTGATTCATAAACTTGACATTTTTTAGAACTTTCAAGCAGCTGAGGCATTTAAATGCCGTGTGGGTCTTCGGTTCTGGCTGCCCAACTCCTCCATGCTCGCCATAGTAGAAGTCACGAAGTAACACAATCAGATTTCCTTCTGTGGGATCACCAATTTTGTTTGGACTTACCAAACTTGGAAAATCAGTTTTTGTCCGTCCATTTTCCCCTAAAGGTCTTACAGGCTTGCAATGAACACTGTCCTTTGGAAAAGGTTTTGGACAAGGTTCTCCATTCGGAACATGGCTTAGTGAGGTATGGACACGGTCTGGTGTGCTTTGCTGAGTGGTCTCTATATGAAAAAAACCTGACGGGGAGAAACCTAAAGAATGTTCCCCTACAATGCCATCACTGAGTTTAGGCCTTCTGGGATTTCTGCGATTTGTTTCACAAGGGGAAACTCGCTTTGATACATGAGGACTTTTATTCATATCACCTGCAGAAACTGCTGTTTCTACTCGATGCTGCAATGAACTTGTGAAGGTAATCAAAGAAGAACATAACTCCTTCGAAAAGCCATCAGGCACTATTTGTGGTGAAAGATTTTTATAATCAGCTTGAGACGGAGGTTCAATAATAATAGGACTACCTGTTGATCTTGAGTCAGAGTCAGACACTGGCAAGACAGTCTTTGCTTCTGATGTAGGAGTCACATGACTAACAGGCTGTAATCTGTGAGCGTTACCTCTCCTGAAGTGACCATACCTTTTTCTCCTTGAATAAGAACCTGGGGTATCTCTGTTCAGTATGTTTGAAACGACTGGTTTTGAAGCTGAGCTCATCCCAACAAAGATCACGTCAGCATCTTCATTTCCATGTTCCACTCCAACCAAGATCACTTCATCATCATCATCAGCATCATCTACTTGTTTGGTCTCTCCCTCCCTTTTCTGTACTTCTGGCTCTTGTTCTTCTTCACGTAACATACGTGGGAGTTCCATATTTTTAATACTTTTTTATTCTTAGAGGGTGCGGCCTCAAGTCCCAGTGCTTCCTTTATACAAACTGCTACCTAAGTGTAAACATACTACAGATTAGTTAAGTACAGAAAAATGGGCTATTTGATTATCTCCAAAACTCTAGAGTACTTATACACACCCTTATCTTACAGACAAAGACACTGAGTGTCAACCAGACTCAATGACAGCTGAAAAAACTACGACTACAAGTCTACATGGCTCTAGAATCATAGCTTTGTCGCATGTTCACTTTAACCTCTTCTACTTAAAAAAATAAAGAGGGGGAAAAAAAAAAAAACACCACACTGATCATTACGTGAAATCACATGTAAAGGAGAGTATTTTTACAAAAGCATTGTTCTACAGCGTTTCGAAGCATAGACTTTGGAGTCATAGGAGATTAAGTTGGAATTCTAACTTAACCACACACCAGTTGCGTCTTCTTTGGCAAATTTGTAACTTTTAAATGTGTTTTTGTATCGTAAAGACAAACATGCTTATTTCTTAGACTTAAGGTTAACAGCTTTTTTAAAAGGCATCAGCTATTCAATGGCATCTTGTTTTGTAGTAAAAATGGAAGAAAATGGATCTTAAATGCACATTACAACTGATCCATAAATTCTAATTTCATAAATGTTAACAAACAAAATAGGTAGCAAATTCAAAGTATAATCTATATATTCCTAGTTAACAAACAGCATAATTCAATGTCAAGCACTTAATTCAGGCCTAGGAAACTGAGAATGAGCTCTCTGATAATCTCACCCCAATTCCACACAGATATATCCTAAATTTCTCCCTCTAATCCTGGCTAAACTTCAATCCAACAATGCTTCATCTTTATGCCACACGTCTCTTCCCCACATAGCAGGCAAAATGATGCCAGTCTTTCTCTCATACCAATATCAGACAGAGACATCACACACACACACACACACACTCACAAACACACACAGACCTGATATCCCTTATGGATACAGGTGAAAGAGTCCTCAACAAAATACTGGCAAACAAAATCCAACAGCATATAAAAAAGACTGTACACTATGATCACATGCGATTTAGGGAGGTATGCAAAGTTGGTTCATTATAGGAAAGTCAATCAACATTATGCCATTTTAAAACAATAAAACAAATAACACATCTGCCTGAAGAAAAGGCATTTCCCTGAATCTAGCACCTTTTCATAACCGGGGTTAAAAGAACATTTAATAATTAAGAACAGAAGAGAACTTTCTCAATCAAAGGGCACCTGTAAAATGACCCACAGCTAACATCATACTTAAGAATGAAAAACTGAAAGCTTTCCCTCTAAGACCGGGAACAACACAAGGAAGTCTATTACACACTTTGGCTCAACATTATACTGGCAGTTCTATAACCAGAGCAATCAGGTAACAAAAGAGAATTGTTGCTGTAGTTTCAGAAAAAAAAAAAAAAAAAAAAAACGAAAAAACAAAAAACAATAAAAAAAAAAAAACAGCCTTCAGAATGGAAAGGAAGAAGTCAAAGTATATTAGACATAAGATAATTTAGTATAGAAAATGTTGAAGAAACACAAGTATTAGAATTAATATAAAGCTTGCAGAATAGAAGACAAATATTTTAAAAGTCAACCACATTTTATACAGTAGCAACAAATGTTGTTAAGTAAATACTTGAATCTACACTAGCATTCAAAAGAATACTTAGGAAGTCAGAAAGAGAAAGACAATATATTCTTTTGAATGGCTGAGTAATACTCCACTGGGTATATGTACCACAGCTTTCTGATCCATTTATCTGTTGATGGACATCTAGGTTGTTCCATGTCCTGGCTATTATAAACAGTGTTCTCCATAGTGGCTGTACTAGATTGCATTCCCACCAATAGTGTAAGAGGGTTCCCTTTTCTCCACACCCTCTCCAGCATTATTGCTTGCAGACTTTATAGGAATCAATTCTAATGAGATGAATGAAACTCGAGCCAATTATACACAGTGAAGTGAGCCAGAAAAAAAACACCAACACAGTATACTAACACATATATATGGAATTTAGAAAGATGGTAATGATAACCCTGTATGAGAGACAGCAGAAGAGACACAGATGTATAGAACAGATTTTTGGACTCTGAGGGAGCGGGAGAGGGTGGGATAATACGGGAGAATGGCACTGAAATATGTACACTATCATGTAAGATAGTCGCCAGTCTATGTTCGATGCAGGATACAGGATGCTTGGCGCTGGTGCACAGGGATGATCCAAAGAGATGATATGGGGTGGGCGGTGGGAGGGGGGTGAGGATTGGGAACTCATGTACACCTGTGGCGGATTCATGTCAATGTATGGCAAAACCAACACAGTGTTGTAAAATAAAACATAGTAAAAATAAAAATTAAAAAAAAGAGAGAGAAAGACAAATATCGTATGGTATCACTTACATGGACTCTAAAATATGCCACAAATAAGCTGATCTATGAAAGAGAAACAGACTCACAGACATAGAGAGCAGACTATGTGATTCCCAAGAGGGAAAGGTACGGCAGGCACAGATTGGGAGCTGGTGATTAGCAGATGCAAAGCATAATACATACAATAGACAAACAAGAGCATACTGTATAGCACAAGGAACTATATTCAAAATTTGAGATAAACAATCATGGAAAAGGGTATGAAAGAAATTGTGTGTGCATATGTGTGTGTTTACATATGAAGGAAAGGAAAGGGCAACTGTTGGCAAGCACGTACAGAAACTGGATCCTTGTGTGTTACGGATAGATTTTAAAATGGTGCAACTGCTACCGAAAACAGTTTAAAGGCTCCTCGAAAAATTAAAGAACTAGGGCTGACACATGATTCAGCAATTACACTTCAGGATATAAATTCAAAAGAAGTTAACATGGGGTCTTGGGATATCTGCAGAGCCGTGCTCACAGCAGCACGAAGCACAACAACTAAGAGGTGGAAGCATCGAAATGTCCATCAAATGTGATATATACACACAATGAAATATTATTTAGCCATATAGAGAAAATTCTGTCACATGCTACAACATGCATGATCATTTCAGACATCAAGCCAAATGCAATAAGCCAGTCGTACAAAAAGACAAATACTGTAAGTTTCTACTTGTATGAAATAGGTAACAGAGTCAAGCAATAGAAAGGAAACAAAAAAGAATGATGGAGTCCATGGTCTAGGTCAACGGGCAAGAAAAGAAGACTTGCTGTTTAATGGGACAAGTGATGGGTACAGAGTTTCGATTTTGCAAGCTGTAAAGGTGTAGAGATCTGCTTCATAACAATGTAATAAGGAATTCCCTCATAGTTCAGAGGTTAGGACTCCACAGTGTCCTATCAGGGGCCTGGGTATGATCCTCAACCAGGGAACTGTCATTCAAGCTGCACAACACAGCTAAAACAATGACAACAACAACAAATCAACACTGTGACTACGTGTGTGTATATGTCATAGTCACTCAGTTGTGCCCAACGTTGCATCCCCAGGGACTAAAGCTCACCACGTTCCCTTCTCCATCAGATTTGCAGTGGGTTGCCATTTCTTTCTCCAAAAGGCTGATGAAAGTGTGCAAAATACTTAGCATGCAAAAATGGTTAAAATGGTAAAAATTTAAGTTAGATGTTTTCTACAACAATTAAAAACAGAAAAGCATTTAACAACCAGGAAAAGAATTTGAATAGACATTTCCGACTCTTTGCAATCCCATGGACTGTAGCCTACCAGGCTCCTCCGTTCATGGGTTTTCCAGGCAAGAGTGCTGGAGTGGATTACCATTTCCTTCTCAAGGCGATCTTCCCCACCAAGGAATTGATGCCAGGTCTCCTACCTTGCAGGCAGACATTTGAATATTTGAAATTCACCTGTGGCCTTGACAAGAGTGGCTTTATAGGAAAATGAGAGAACTCGAGATAACAAAGTCTAGGAACAACTCTGCAGAGGTCTGTAACAAGCAAATATGAAATAAAAGCAGCAGAAGCAGGACGTGTCACCAAAAGATGGATTTGTAATGACAGGTCACATTATAGTCAGTCAGTTTGCTGATGGGAACCATCCAGAGAAACAGAAACCTTAATCCAGGGCAAAGAGGAGACTTGCTAGAACTTCAAGAAATGAGTAGGTCTAGAACTGAGTAGATCAAAATTGAGTACATCAGGCCAGAGAGCACACAAGCTGGAGAAGGCAATGGAAACCCAAACCAGTACTCTTGCCTGCAATATCCCACAGATGGAGGAGCCTGGTAGGCCCCAGTCCATGTGGTTTCGAAGGGTCGGACACGACTGAGCGACTTCACTCTCATGCACTGGAGAAGGAAATGGCAACCCACTCCAGCGTTCTTGCCTGGAGAATCCCAGATAAGGGAGAGCCTTGTGTGTGGCTGTCCATGAGACTGCAGAGTCGGACACGACTGAAGTGGCTTAGCAGCAGTAGCAGCACACAAGAAGGGTACACAAGCCAAATAATTTGCTCACATTGACAGAGCTGAGATCATATAAAAAAAAGGCTGGCATAGTGGATTAATGGGTATGGTAACCAGCCTTCAAGTGAATTCAATCTCCTAATATTCCCACCCCTGTGTAGTTCTCTCTCAATCTATCACAGGGTAGACCTGTGAGACTAAGCAAATACACAAGTGCAGATGTGTAACATCTGAAAAAAGACTCTGCACTTTATCATGGGTGCAAGCGCTTTCCTGAATCACTCATTCTGAGAAAAGACAGCAGCCTCCACAAGAGAAGCCCCTTGGAGAGGCCCACAGAAGGAGGAACTGAGGCTTCAAGAGTACAGACAAGTGAGAGAGCTTAGATTCAACAAGCTAAGTCTTCAGAGGTTGCCAAGCCAGACAAAAGCTTGACTACTAACTACCTCAGGAGAGATCCTAGGCCAAGAGATAACAAGTGGTAAGTTCTTTCAAACTATTCCATTTTGAGATCATAGGTACAACACAAACATTTCAAGTTTTAATACCATTCACATCATACTTACACACAGAACAGTTCTCCTATAAATATAGCTAAAATCAAAAGACACACACACACACACACACACACACACACTCACCCAATCCAAAGCACCGAAACACAGGAGTTGCCTAGCAGCCCAGTGGTTTGGTTAGGACTCAGCCCTCTCACTGTCAGGATCCTGTGTTCGATCCCTGGCTGGGGAACTAATGTCCTATGAAGCCACATGTTGTGACCAAAACAAAACATGCTGTGAAGTCAAAGCTGTACCAGCAAGAAAAGTATACAACACAGCTGTAGGCACAAGTGGCTGGGCATAGAGCTTCCTATGATCTTGTTTACTCGCATGAAATGAACTCAGATGGTGCCTCACCCCCATCCAGTGGAGCTGACTTACTTAATGAAGAAAAGCCCTTAAGGGTACAGAAATGAGAAAGCAATCTCACGTCAACATGTTAAATCACAGGATATTTTCTCTGAATGTACCACTGGATTCATTCATTCATTTGGCCATGCTGTTTGGCTTGTGGGGTCCCAGTTCCCTGACCAGAGATTGAATCCAGACCACTGTAGTGAAAGCCCAGAATCCTAATCAGCAGGCCACCAGGGAACCCCCACACCTGCATTGCTTTGCTTTGCCAGCTAAAACCTTAGGATATGTGCATTGCCCCATTTTAGCCTCACCAAGTGGTAGGAGTCAGCTCTACACAGCTTAAGACCCATGGTGTTCTTACTTTTTTTCTTTCAAGAAGGCAGGCGAAAGCAAGTCACTCTGCCTGTTTTTAAGCTTGCCACTCAGAAAGCTGCAAACCTGAAACCATGATGGCCCTGAAGTCAGCACCCGCAATCAGGGTCAGGTAATCCCCAATCAGGAATACTCTCTCTCAACAGCAACGTGTCAGCCGACGAATGAAAGGAGAAAAACGCAAAGTAAGAAAGCCACACCTTTGTCCCTGTTGTAAAGATGTCTGTCACCTTACCTCAGGGGCCCACTGAAATCCTGAGCGCTTGAGACCTCCCAGTCAGCACACGGTCACATCCTGGGGACAAGCAGAGGAAATGGCCAGGGTGAGTCCCCTGTTCTGGGAACATTCTATCCCCCAGGCCCTACCTGGTCCTACCCTACGGATGCTGACCAGGCGTCTCACACTCAACCAGACCAAGTGATTGAACTCCTTTGCCCTGAGCTTCTTCCTCCCACCTCCCTTCTCTCAGTAACAAACAAACAAATACCTCATCTGCCAACTTCCCGAACCAAAGGCCTGAATCTCGGGGCCCCCAGGGACGGGGCAGCCCTGGAGTCTGAGGAGAGGCAGAGGAAACAGGAAAACGACTAAAGCACCAGGACAGTGAAGAGGCTGCTAGATAGATGTTTTTTTGGTTTTTGTTTTTGTTTTTTTGCTGCTCCTGCCTGACTGTGCCTGGGTGCAGAACCGGGTCGGGCCGTGAAGATTTCTGCGTCTGTGTTTAAATACATTAGGTTCCACAGGAGAGCTGGGGGTGGTGCCAGGGGCCAGGGGCCTAAGAGGCCCTTTCCGCGAGCTGGCTTGTCCCGCCCCTGGGCAGGAAAGCTGCTGGAGCAGAGCCCGCCCAGACTAGAGAGGGGAGAGGGCGAAAGGAGCCTGAAGCCTGTGGATCCTGCTGCAAGCTCTCACCGCCCTCACCAGCCGCCCCGCCAAGCAAGGCCTCGTGCGAGTGGGGACCTGAGAAACCCTCCCTTTAGCCGTCAGGCACTGCTTTGGCTGAACCAAGCTCCAGTCCTTACCGGTCCCCATTGAGGGAGGAGACAGAACTGCTGGCAGCTCACCTGCCCTAGGCAGTTCCAAGATTAACCCCGAGGAGTCGAGCCTGCGGGGACGAGGCCTCCTCAGGTCTGGAGCGCCGCCTCAGCTCCCCCTACAGGCCTGCTGGCTGCCTCCGATGATTGGCTGCCAGGTGTCGGCACCTGCCATCTGATTGGCCGCGAGGCCGAGTTGGGCGCATGCGCGCGCGATAAGCCTGTCCCCCACCCCCTCCCCCCATAAAAGCAGCCGCTGTAGGCGTGGTCAGGCTGAATCTGAATGTCAAGGATCTTGGGTCAAGATTGCTCAGCTCACCAAATGCGAAGATAGAAAAAACAGATGGCACAGTCGCCAGGGCTCAGGGCTGAGAACGGCCTCCGAGTCTACCAGGGGAGTCCAGTGATGGTGTCCGGCACTCACAGCCCTCAGGGGTGACCTCCCTTAAGCCAGTTCTTTGCTTAAGGAACTTGTCCTTACAGTGCATCTTGGGGCCCCTCCTCTTGGAATTCCATTTCAATCAAGGCAGGGCAGCCTGCCCCTGTTTTTGCACTGTCTATTGTGAGCTGAGAATGAGCTTTACTTTTTCTTCTTCTTCTTCTTTTTAATTTTAGAGCTTTACACTTTTAATGGCTGAGGAAAACCGAAAAGACTTTTCTTTTCTGACGTGAAAATTGTGTGTAATTCAGTTTTCGGAGTCCTTAAAGGTGGAAGAGGGACTTGCCAGCTTCTTTGGTTATCCTCTATGCCTGAAAACTTAATTAATTGCCAATGGTCATATTCGCAAAGCCTAACATATTTCTTTTTTGGCCCTTTACAGAGTGTTTTTTAAATGCTCTGTTCTGCTGGAAGTCTCCTGGTAGTCATATGGGAGAATAAAATTTTGGTTTTGTTACAATATTTCTTTTCTTTTTTTTTTTTTAGTACCTTTTCTTTATTTTCCTCAACTCATGTTATTTCCCCCCCCCCAGTGTTTTTTTTTTAAATGTTAATATCTTTAATTCTTACATGCGTTCCCAAACATGACCCCCCCTCCCACCTCCTTCCCCTCAACATCTCTCTGGGTCATCCCCATGCACCAGCCCCAAGCATGCTGCACCCTACGTCAGACATGGACTGGTGATTCAATTCTTACATGATAGTATACATGTTAGAATTCCCATTCTCCCAAATCATCCCACCCTCTCCCTCTCCCTCTGAGTCCAAAAGTCCGTTATACACATCTGTGTCTTTTTTCCTGTCTTGCATACAGGGTCGTCATTGCCATCTTCCTAAATTCCATATATATGTGTTAGTATACTGTATTGGTGTTTTTCTTTCTGGCTTACTTCACTCTGTATAATCGGCTCCAGTTTCATCCATCTCATCAGAACTGATTCAAATGAATTCTTTTTAACGGCTAGTAATACTCCATTGTGTATATGTACCACAGCTTTCTTATCCATTCATCTGCTGATGGACATCTAGGTTGTTTCCATGTCCTGGCTATTATAAACAGAGCTGCGATGAACATTGGGGTACATGTGTCTATTTCAATTCTGGTTTCCTCAGTGTGGATGCCCAGCAGCGGGATTGCTGGGTCATAAGGTAGTTCTATTGGCAATTTCTTAAGGAATCTCCACACTGTTCTCCATAGTGGCTGTACTAGTTTGCATTCTCACCAACAGTGTAGGAGGGTTCCCTTTTCTCCACTTCTCCATTATATTCATTTTTCATTCTTTACTAATTTCATTCCTTCATATCACTATAAGTTTCCTTTAATGGAAGCAATGAAATAACATCAAAGAAAATACCTCTGTTGGTAGTTTTAACAGGTAACATGTTAGAAGGTATATGCTCAACTACAAATATGTTGTATATATACAGTAAATACCACTTTAAGTAGCTTCAGAACTTGTATCTGGTTTCAAGTCACTAGGAAGGTTTGTTGAACATCCAATATTCTAATCTCCAGCTGTTCTCAACTTCAAAAAGATACAACTTTTTCAATAATTTGTTATCTCAAGTTTAAACTCCGATTTAGCCACATATATGAACATGCTTTCTAGGTCACATGATTGAATCTGACCCATTGCCAAAAAGTGAAAATTTTGGAATACCTTTCTCAAAAGAGAGATGTTGTTTTCTTCTTCCAGAGAGACTGGTAGTGCAGCCGATCTTTGAACAGTTTGTCGGTGTTTGTTAACTCCATAAAGATTAAGCTGTCGAATTAACCTCTTCATGCTCTTGGTTTCAAATTTTCTGAAAGGCTCCTTTCTTTCCAAGACTTCTTTCCTGAAGAGTTCTTCATTGATCACTCTACATGTGCCTGTCTCATCCCACCAAATAGACTCAAACTGATCACTTTCCACTATATTCCAAAGTTTTTGTGGAAATGTGAGTGAAAGAAAATAATTCACATCATCTGTTTCAGAGACAGAATATGTGTAGTGTGGCCTTTTGATCACCAGATCCTCAGCCAAAGGCTGAAAAGCATATTCTTCAATCATAGATCTCAAAACTGAGTCCCCAGTTGTATAATCATACCAGTAAGATCGAATGGAGGTTTCTGAACCAGTGGACTCACCTTTAGGAGGTCCATCGTGAATTTCTGAAGAAATATGTGCCATCTCAGGGAAATCTTTCTTCAGATAATGTTCTCATTTGTCTGCTTTTACACAATGCAACTTCAAATGATGTTTGGCTGGCCTACAGAGAGAAACTCTCTGGACAATCACAGAGATCCTCCCTGTCAAACAGCTGTGACATCACAAAATCACTGGTCTCCTAGCAATCGAAGGTTAGTTGTGACATGACAAAGTCACTGGTCTCCTAGCAACTGAAGGGTAATGTTCAACCAAGTGTTTACTTCAGCATCAACTTAAAATACAGACTGCTGGCAGAAATAGTAACCAAAATCATGAAGCATGCAAAAATCTCATTAGTAAATTTGACCTTTTTTTGGGGGGGGGGTCGGGGGGGGGTTCCTGTGTTTGGGATGGTCTTTCTCTTTCTGGCAGTTTGTGGTTCCTCTTTATTGTGGAGGTTCCTCCCTGTGGCTGGGGTTGGACGAGGGGCTTGTCAGGTTTCCTGGTTAGGGAAGCTTGTGTCAGTGTTCCGGTGGGTGGAGCTGCATCTCTTCTCTCTGGAGGGCAATGAAGTGTCCAGTAGTGAGGTTTGAGATGTCTATGGGTTTGCTGTTTGGGCAACCTGTGTATTGAAGCTCCAGGTTCTGTTCCTGTGTTGCTGGAGAATTGGCATGGTATGTCTTCCTGTGGAACTTGTTGGCTCTTGTTCGTGCTTGGTTTCAATGCAGGTGTGGAGCTTTTTTAGAAGATTTCCTTTTTTTTTTTAAATAAATTTATTATTTTAATTGTAGGGTAATTACTTTACATTATTGTAATGATTTTGCCGTACATTAACATATGTCCGCCACAGGTGTACACACGTTCCCTTTCCTGAACCCCTTCCCTTCTGCCAACTCGTACCATCCCTCTGGGTCATCCCAGTGCACCAGCCCCAAGCATCCAGTATCATGCATTGAACCTGGGCTGGAGACCCATTTCATAGATGATATTATACATGTTTCAATGCCATTCTCCCAAAACATCCCACCCTCTCACTCTCCCACAGAGTGCAAAAGACTGTTCTATACATCTGTGTCTCTTTTGCTATCTCGCATACAGGGTTATCGAAAACTCACATCAATAAATCTACTTTATTTCTGAAATAAAAGTGATTTATCATCCTTCTATGCACACATTCTTAATATTCAGTACTGTTACCCTAGCAGACTTGGTCTACTTGCTTCTGTGCAAACAAATTTATGAATTGACTGTGGGTTTCAGTGGCGGGGGTGGGGGGAGTGCTTATTGTAGGACGAAGCATGGTGTCTTAGCAGCTGGTGCTTCAAAGACACAAATCCCCAAATACTTTCAGGGGGACTATTTTAATGGCTGAGTGAGGGTGGAACATGGGGTCTGTGATCAATATTGGGACATTCTACTAATGGCCTATTAGTGAGGATATTGGGAGTCCACATCATTGACCGTCTAGTTCCAACTATGCACTTACATTTCAGCCTGGTTTGGGCTTTAGCATCTCTAAAATTGTTCACAGGATATTGCTCCGAATGTCAGCGATGGTCCTTGCTGCTGCTGCTGCTAATTCGCTTCAGTCGTGTCCGACTCGGTGCGATCCCAAAGATGGCAGCCCACCAGGCTCCCCCATCCCTGGGATTCTCCAGGCAGAACACTGGAGTGGGTTGCCATTTCCTTCTCCACGCTGGCCCTTGAGGAGGGACTAAAGACCCTTGAGTTTGATTAGTGGCTAAATCATTATTATTGTCTATCACTTGATTGTTTTCCTTAGTTTCTGTCTTTTCTAGCTTCTCTGATTAAAATTCCTTTTGAACATGAGGAGGTCTACAATCTCCTACCTCTCTCTCTCGATTTCCAGGCTTTCAATCTTAAGAAGGGACTGCTTAGTACAATAAAGGAAAACAAGTCTTGGACTTAGAGCTCGATCATAAATATGACAGAAAATCTCAGTGCAGGTTCCGTTTCTTTTTCAGGTTTCCCAGCTCTTGGAGTGATTGAGTCAGCAACAACTTTGGCTCTTTCCTGTTGAGATGGAGCATGGAGGTGGAAATAATTCTAAAATCTAGGCTTGCTATCAACAGTTTATGATATGAAAACATATCTCTATTTTATATATATTATATATATATATATGTCTATGTTAGTATTTTGTCATTAAACTGGACAAACATTTGAAAATTGGTCTTTATTTATGAAAAGGAGAGAGGTGAGTGATATAAAAGAGTCCTCATATGTTACATGCAGCCAAGGAAACATATTTTGAAGTATTTCAACTTACATAATATTCAACAATCGAGTAGAATTTGGATCATTCTACATTTGGGTTTTATTGTTTTCCCATTTCTATTACACCTAACATGAATTAAAAGCCAATGTTTATTACAATTCTCTTTCCGAAAGCTATGACTTGCACATAATCTAGATGCACATCAGCAGATGAAAATGTAAGGAAGTTGTGCTATATATTCAAATATAATATTACTTAGCTACAGAAAACCACATATTTGTGTCACTTTTGGTAAGGCAGTTCAACCTGCAGCCTATTATTCAGAGCAAAAAAAAAAGTTAGAAAGAGAAAGGCAAATATTGTTTATTAATGTGTACAAATGGGATTTAGGAAGACAGTAACAATGATTCTGCATGAAGGCCAGTAAAAAAGATCCACATATAAAGAACAGACTCGGAGACTCAATGGGAGAGTTCAAGGATGGGATGTTTGGAGAAATTAGCATTGAAACAGGTACACTACCATACATAAAAGAGATGACCAGTGCAAGTTCAATGCATGAAAGATGCATGCAGCTCTGGTGCTGTGGATGAACCCAGAAGCGTGGGGTAATAAGGGAGGTTTGAGTTGTGTTCAGGATAGGGGCACGCATGTATCCATGCGGCTGATTCATGTTGATGTATATGTCAAAAACCATCACAGTAATACACAGTAACTCTATTCCAATTAAAATAAATCATTTTTTAAAAGAAATATGAAGAAATACAAAAAGAATGCATTCAGAAATAGCAGGGACATGCTCCAGAATACAACCTCAACAGTTGTTTCATATCTCTTCAAGAAAGCGGGCTTAGGAGGGGCAGAACATGTGTGCTGGTATAAAAGCTGAAAGTCGAAGAAGGTAAGCTTGAGATTGCAACTGTGCAGTTGCAGCATGACCTCAGTATCATAGTCTAAATAGTGAAAGATGCATGCGGCACAATGCAAGCTTAGTAGATCGGCATGACTACTGTGGAGCTTAGGCTGAGTAGGAGTTCAATGCATGCACTTGAGCATCCTTTCAGGAGTGACGGTACGTATGTTTCACAGTGAAGATAGAGAGATGCAGCGAAAGTGCTCTAAAATGGTGGACAAATACTTGTAAGAAGGAAGGTTCAGAGTGGAAGCTCAGTATTTGCTATAGACTTGGACTTAAGTTGAAGACAGTAGGGAAGACCACTCGATGATTCAGGTTTGACCTAAATCAGATCCCTTATGATGGTACAGTGGACATGAGAAAATATTTAAGGGATTAGGTATAATATAGTGTTTGAAGAACTACATTTGGAGGTTCATGACATTGTAGAGGAGGCAGTGATGAAGACCATCCCCAAGAAAATGAATGCAAAAAGGCAAAATGGTTGTCTGAGGAGGCCTTACAAATAACTGAGAAAGGAATAGAAACAAAAGGCAAAGGAGAAAAGGGAAGATATACCCATATGAATAGAGTGCACCAAAGAATAGCAAAGAGCGATAAGAAAGCCTTCCTCGGTGATGAGTGCAAAAAATAGAGTAAAGCAACAGAATGGGAAAGAGTAGAGATCTCTTCAAGAAAATTAGAGATACCAAGGGAACATTTCATGCAAAGGTGGATACAGTAAAGGACAGAGATTGTATGGACTGAACAGAAGCAGAAGATATTAAGAAGAGGTAGCAAAAATCTATACCACAAAGATTGAAGAACTAGGCAGAAAAGATCTCCATGATCCAGATAATCATCATGATCTAATCACTCACCTAGAGCCAAACATCCTGGAATGTGAGGTCAAGCGGGCCGCAAGAAGCATCAATAGAAACAAAGCTAGCGGAGATAGAGAACTCCACTTGAGTGATTTCAAATCCTAATAGATAGTGAGTGCTATGAAAGTGCTGAACTCAATATGCAAGCAAATTTGGAAAACTCAGCAGTGGCTACAAGACTGGAAAAAATCAGTTGTTCCAGTATATGCATTTTAGAGCTTCTTCTCTGTAGTGGTGAAATGTGTTCCACACAGAGTTAGACAGGACTGAAGCAATCCTGTGCAAATAGTTGCACGATTTTTTTTTTTTAACCAGTAGCAGCTTTTTTCCAATGAGAGTTAACTGTGAAAGTGGAGCAACTGTTTGGCTTTGAGGGACGCAGGTGGTGTCAAACGGGCAGGGTGCAGGGACACAGACTGACTACACCACAGGAGTTAGGGCCCTATCAGAGCCTTTTTTTTTTTCTTTTTTGAGCCCTTGTATCCGGTGATAAGAAGGCGTCTTTGGCCAGTCTTCTCCCTAGTTCCACCTATTCAGCCACTCAGAAGGCTTCCTTGCCTGGGATCCTTCTCTGTCGTTCAATGGGTCAGCACATAGAGCGAATTTCCTGGCTGGGGTCCTCCTGTGTAAATCAGTGCATCCGACACTTAAAGGAGCATCCTGAGTGGGATTCTACTCTAGTATGGTGCATCAGGCACTTAAAGGAGGACCCTGCGTGGTGTCCTGCTCTGCATTTCAGTGTGTTCAGCATTTGATGGGTCAGCCTCACTATTGTACTAACTGCTGATGCTAGGATGTGGGAGAGAGAGGCTATGGTGATTGCTCCACCCCCGACATGTGACTCGGTGTTATTGCCTTGCTTTCATGGCTGCCTGGCTTTCCTCCACAGGCATACCCTACGACAATGTCCTCCTTCAAACCCCTTCTCTCCATCTCTCCCCATGAAACAGCAGCCCTCCCCATGAATTGCCCCAAAGTCCCTAAACTGCAGCTGCCAGCCACGGGGCCTTTCAGGGGATGGATGTCCTTGTACGGGGTATGTACAGCTGCAGCAAGGACCCTCTGCTTCTCATTGCACCCAGCTTTCCACAGATCAGCTGTTTCACTCTCAGCTTTAAATGTCTATTCTACACTTCAGACGATTGACCCAATGTGGAATTGGACATCAGCTTCAGTTCCTTCCCCCACTCAGGGCAGATCCAGTCCTACTAACATTCCTGATTTTTCACCCAGATCTTTCCCCCGACTGAGTTTTGCGTGGTTCTATATATTCTTTGCCACTTGTCAGGTACTCCTGTCTACTTTCCAGTAACATTCTAAATACTCTCCTGTGTCTGAAGGTGTATGCCTGCTGTATCCATGGAGAGATGTACTCCACATCCACTTATAGCTCCACCATCTTGTTCTCTCATCTCACGAGAGTTTTAGAGCACAGAATCCACCGTGGTAGTAGGTGTGGCTATAAAATGTGAGTTCAGATATACTCTTGAGGGCAAGCTCAGTGATTTTAGCACAGCTGATCTAAAGCGTGGATTTAGTGTTGGCCAGACATATGCTTCAAATGTTAAGAAAATTATGTATGGTGTGCCAATTCTAGAGCACAAGGTCAGTGTTTGTGTACCATTTCCTGTAGAATGCAAGTTCACTTGTGGAAAGAGGTATGCTCCGCAATGCAACTGAGCAGTTTTAGACATCTTGTGGTAGAGTACATGCTCAATAGTGGCAGGAACTGTGCTCTAGTGTGCATTCAGCAGTGGCTGCACGCATGTTGCCAGTGCCAATGGGATGGCTTCAGACAGCCTGCTCTAAAGTGCAAGCACACTAGTGGCAGAACGTGTGCTCTGGATTGCGAGCTAAGCTGTTTCAGTACTTCCAGGCTAGAGCAGGGACGCAGAAGTGAGGCATGCAGGCTCCAAAGTGTCACACCCGCTCTAGAGCACAGATTTAGTAGTGGGGGGGAGAATCCGCAAAAGCACCATCTCAGGAGATGAAGCACGTGTTCTGGAAAGTCAAGATTCAGGATTTGAAGCATGCCTGCTCTAGATCATGGGTCTGTATTAAGAGGGGTATGCCTAAAGTGTGTTTCACTGTTGAGAGGCATGCTGAAGAGCTAAGTTCAGCAGATGCAGCATGCCTGCTCTACATGTGCTTCAGAGTGTTGTCTCAGGAGTTGCAGTGCCCTTGCTCAAGAGTGCAGACTGCAGAGGGACATGTTCTCTTGAAAGCTGGGTTTTTAATTTTGGTTGCATATCCAGAGATCCAATTCAGAAAATGTGATATACCTGCTCTGCCACACAAGCTCAGTAGAGGGAAGACAAGCCCTCAACAGTGCAAGCGCAAGGGTTGTGGCATATGTGTATGGTGACGCACGATCAATTGAGGCAGGACATATGAAGTATACACCAGGTCTGTAGTGGTGGCACGTCATCCACAGATATACAGGTACACTACTCACAGCTTGCACAGTCTAGAGTGCTGGGTGACTAGCAGCAAAATGGCTGGTATAAAACGTCACTGGGGTAATTGTTACACACACCTTCTCGAGCAATACCTCAAGGAAGTTAATATAACACTTCAGAATTCAAGGTCACTAGTGGTCACACAGTTGATCTAGAATGACGGTTCACTCGTGGAGATGATATGTGTTTTAGAAAGTAGCCTCCTGGAGTAGGTGCTCCAGAGTGCAGGAAGAAGCGTGGGGAACATATGCAACAGACGGCAAGCCAAGTCATTGGCAATTTTCAGCTGCAGAGTGTAGGCTCACAGGTTTAAGCACCCAGGCCATCGAGCAAGATTAGGAGTAGTGGAACTCATGCTCTGTAACGCAGTCTCAGCAGTGATAAAGGAGTGTACCAGGGTGCAATATCAGTAGCTGAAGCATGAATATTTGGGGGCCTGGGCTTACAAGTGGCAAGACACAGGCTTCCGAGTCTGAAATTAGTAATGGCCACACATATGCTCTAGACCACATGCTCACTAGCTGTGCCATGCCTGCTTAGTGTAAGGACTCAGAAGTGACAAGTGTGCTGTAGTGCTAGGATTTATACTGCTGGGATGCATGATTCAGTGTGCAGTTGTGTAGTTCAGGCATTCTTACTCTACAGCACAGTCTCCGTAGTGTCAGAACATTGGCTCTTGAAGGCACACGCAGTCACGATGGAAGATATGCTTCTGAGTAAACCTCAGTAGTGCAAAACCCATGATGAAATGCGCTCACTCTGTATTCATGAGATCTGTACCCCCAGCTGCACGTTCAGTTACTTTGGCATGTGTGCAACTAGAGCATGTTCTCAGCAGAGCCCGGATGCCTGCACTTGAGCTCCTGCTCAGGAGAGGCGTAACATGTCTTCCAGTGTTTAAAATCACTCTGTCTACAGGAGTTCTGGCTCAGTTGTGTCCAGAAGGAAACTTCAGAGTGCAAGTTCAGTAACTATTTAGGCACACCTGAACTACAGTGCAGGTTGAGTAGTGGCCTGACTTACCTATAAAGCAACAAGCTAATGATTGTGATGTTCATGCTTCAGAGTGAAAGTTCAGCCGGTGATGAACTCTTGTTCTGGAAGGCAATTTCAGTAGTGCAGGGATGCCGAATCCAGAGCGTAATACACCAAAAGTGTATGTGAGTTTACAACAGGCATGTTTTAGGGACAGGCTCAGTAGTGGTAGGCCATATCCTAAAGAACCCGGGTTTAGGAGTGATGGGATGTATGCTCTACTGTGCAGCCTCAGTGACAGCAATGCACTTGTTCTAAAGCTTGTTAATAGTCTCAATGGTGGCAGAAAGGGTGATCCAGATTGGAAAATAAGTGGCTCCTGCGAGCGTTCTCTAGATAGCGGCCTCAGTATCAACAAGCGCGTATTCCAGAGGGCAAGCTCAGTGTTTGTAGCATGCGTGGTTTGACATAAGAGAAGGAAATGGCAACTCACCCCAATATTCTTGCCTGGAGAATCCCGTGGACAGAGGGGCGTCGTGGGCTACTGTCCATAGGTTCGCATGGAGTTGGATAAGACTAAAGCGACTTAGTATGCATGCATGCATTGGAGAAGGAAGTGGCAACGCACTCCAGTATTCTTGCCCCAAGAATCCCAGGGACAGGGGAGCCTGGTGGGCTGCTATCTATGCGGTCAGACAGAGTCGGACACGACTGAAGTGACTTAGCAGCAGCAGCAGCAGTGGTTTCAAATCAGGGGTCAGTAACTGTGAAAAGTTTCTTGCATTTTCAGTCGTTGCCACATGCCAGGTCCGGAGTGCAGACGCACGTGGTTGTGATACTTATGCTCTAGGGTTGTAATGTATGTGCCAGAGTGCAAGCTAAGCAGTGCACCTGTCCTAATTCAATTCTTAGTAAAAGCAGAATGCAAACTCGTGCTTTCAACCTCAGTAGTTGCTGCATGCATCATCAGAAGTAGTGGTGCATACACTCATTTGATCTCTGGTTCCTCTGACTTGTCCAAAACCAGCTTGAACATCTGGAAGTTTATGGTTCGTGTATTGCTGAAGCTTGGCTTGGATATTTTTGTGCATTACTCTACTAGTGTGTGAGAAGAGTGCAATTGTGCAGTAGTTTGAGCATTCTTTGGCATTGCCTTTGTTTGGGATTGAAATGAAGACTGACCTTTCCCAGTCCTGAGCCGCTGCTTAGTTTTTTAAATTTGCTGACATATTGAGTGAAGCACTTCCGCAGCATAATCGTTTAGGATTTCAAATAGCTCAACTGGAATTCTATCACTTCCACTCACTTTGTTCATAGTGATGCTTCTTAAGGCCCACTTGACTTCACATTCCAAGTATCTGGATGTAGGTGAGTGATCACATCGTCATGATTATTTGGGTTGTGAAGATCTTTGATGTACAGTTCTTCTGTGTGTTCTTTGCCACCTCATCTTACTATCTATTGCTTCTGTTAGGTCCATACCATTTATATCCTTAATAGTGCCCATCTTTGCATGAAATGCCCCCTTGGTATCTCCGGTTTTCTTGAAGAAATCTTTAGTCTTCCCCATTGCATTGCTTTGCTTTATTGCTTTGCTTTATTTCTTGGCACTGATCACCGAGGAAGGATTTCTTCTCTCTCCTTGGAACTCTGTGTTCAAATAGGTATATCATTCCTTCTCTCCTTTGCCTTCATTTCTCTTCATTTCACAGCTAATTGTAAGGCCTCCTCCGGCAGCCATTTTGCCTTTTTGCGTGTCTTTTTTCTTGGGAATGGTTTTGATCCCTGTCTCCTTTACAATGTCATGAACCTCCGTCCATAGTTCATCAGGCATTCTACCAGATCTAGTCCCTTACATTTATTTCTCACTTACACTGTGTAATCATAAGGGATTTGAGATAGGTCATTCCTGAATGGTTTAGCGGTTTGTTCCTGCTTTCTTCAATTTAAGTCTGAATTTGGCAATACAGATTTCATGATCTGAGCTACAGTCAGCCTCTGGTCTTGTTTTATGCTGTCTAGGAAGAGTAAGCGTCTTTTCATTTCATGGCTTCAGTCAGTATCTTCAGTGATTTTGGAGCCCCCCCTCCCCCCAAAAAACAGTCTTCCACCATTTCCACTGTTTTCCCATCTACTTGTCATGCAGTGATGCGACAGGATGCCATCTCAGGTTTCCTAATGTAGAGCTTTAAGCCCACTTCTTCACTTTCCTCTTTCACTTTCATCAAGAGACTCTTCAGTCTCTCTTTAGTTTCTGCCATAAGGGGGGAGGGTGTGTGTGTCATCTACATATCTGAAGTTTTTGACATTTCTCCTGGCAGTCTTGATTCCCGTTTGCATTTCTTCCAGCCACACATTTCTCTGCATAGAAGTTAAATAAGCAGGGTGACAATATATACCCTTGAGGTGCTGCTTTTCCTATTTGGAACCAGTCTGTTATTCAATGTCCAGTTCTAACTGTTGCTTCCTGAACTGTATACAGGCTTCTTAAGAGGCAGATCTGCTGGTGTGGTACTACCGTCTCTTTCAGAATTTTCCACAGTTTATTTTGATCCGTACACTCAAAGGCTTTGGCATACTCAGTAAAGCAGAACTAGATGTTTTTCTGGAACTTGCTTGCTTTTTTGCGAAGATCCAGCAGATGTTGGGAATTTGATCTTTGGTTCCTCTGTATTTTCTAAAACAAGATTGAATATCTGGAAGTTCATGGTTCACATATTGCTGAAGCCTGGCTTGGAGAATTTTGAGCATTTCTTTGTTAGCATGTGAGATGAGTAAAATTGCATGGTAGTTTGAGCATTCGTTGGCATTGCCTTTTTCGAGACTGGAATGACAACTGACCATTTCCAACTGAGCCACAGCTGAGATTTTCAAATTTCTTGTCTTATTGAGTACATCACTTTCACAGCATCGTCTTCGAGGATTTGAAGTAGCTCATCTGGAATCGAAGCCATAATAGAGCCTTCTAAGTCCCTAATGGACACTGCATGGACTCTCAGAACAAGTGAGATCAACAGCCATCCTCTTTAACAACAACAACAAAAAGTTCTCTCAACAAGAAAACTTACACAAGCCACTGGTCCCACCACATTCACTTGGAGGAGACCACCCAATTAATAGCAATGATGGCCCTCCGGTGTGCAGAAAATAGACCTCGAAGACAGTCATCGAAACAACATGAAAAGGCAGAGACATATCCAGCAGATGAAGGAATACAATGAAAATCAACAAACCAGTGAAAGAGGAGGAGGTAGGAAGTCTACAGGAAAAACAGTTCAGCACAAAAATAGTCAATGTCTTGGAAACAAATGGATCGACAGATAAATAGACTTCAGGCATGGATTCAGAAGATGAAAGGGGTGTTTTAAATGGACCTGGAAGAAATCATGAGTAGTCAATCAATAATGAGCGATGACATAACTGAGATAGAAATCACTCTGGACAACAGGAACAGTACTGTAACTGAGGCAGAAGAAAGACTAAGTGAGCTGGAAGTTCGGATATGGGAAATAAATGAAGCAGAGCAGGAAAAAAAAAAGCAAGAGAGAAATGAAGACAATCACAGAGACCTATGGGATAATGTTAAATGCCCCCATATTTAAATCATAGGTTTCTCAGAGAAAGAAGACAAAAGGAAAGGGCATGAGAAAATATTTGAGGAGGAAATAGTTAAAAACTTCCCTGAAATGGGAAAAAGAACAGACAACTAAAATGAAAAATCCCAGTGTGTCCCATAGGGGGAAAACCAAGACACAACATGTCAAAAGACACATTAATCAAACAAACAAACAAACAAACAAACAAACAAATAAATATACACAATGAACAAATATTCAAGGTAACAAAGGAATGACAACAAATAACATAGAAGGGAATCCCCATAAGGATAACAGCTGATCTTACAATAGAGTCTCTTCAGCTTAGAAGGGAATGGCAGGATGTACCTAAACTGCTGAAAGGCAAAAGCCTAAAGCCAAAATTACTCTATCCAACAAGGATAGTATTCTCATTCAAAAGACAAAACAAGAGCTTTACAGACAAACAAAAGCAGTTAGTGTTCAGAACCACCAAACCAGCACTTCAGCAAATGCTGAAGGATCTTTTCTAGATAGGAAACAGAAAAGCTTATAAAAACAAAGCCACAAAATATATAGTAAATGGTAAGAAGATCATACTTATCAACAACTACCTTAAACAGAAATGGGCTAAATGCTCCAATGAAAAGGCAAAGACTGGGTGAATGCATACAAGAATATACTGTCTGCAAGAAAACCATCTCATACCTAGGGACACATACAGCCTGAAAGTGATGGCCAGGAAAAAGCTATCGATGAGAAAAGAGACAAAGGAGGTAGGAAGGGAGCTCCATCCCGGGAAGGGAATCCCATTCCGGGAAGGGACTCTTAAGAAGAGGGGTTTCCAAACACCAAGAAACATTCTCCCTGCCGAGTCTGTGGCGAGCTTTGGAAGCACAGAGGGCAACGTAGCAGGAAGGAAACATAAATATATAATTAAAACCAACAGATTACAAGCCCAACAGTAACTCCCCCAGCAGAAAAGCAGCACAGACGCCTGCATCCGACACTAGCAAGTGGGGGCAGGGCAGGGAGGTGCAGGAGGCGTGGGCTGCAGTGCTTTTTAAGAATCAGGCAGGAACGCCCCGCACATAACCACAACGAATGAACCTGCACTAGCAAACCAGACTGTGGGATAGCTACCATGTGAAAAGCCCGAACATAAAATACCACCAGAACCACACACAGAACAAAGGATGGAACAGAAATAGCCAGTTACAGACCATTCCCCGCCGGTGACTGGCAGCCAGAACCGTATGGGCTGGAAGGGGGTGATCACAGCCTGGGAGAGACTTTACCTACAAAACTGCAAGCAGGCTTCTTTGCTATGGCTTCTGGGGGTTCTGGACAGTCACCATCCACCTCACAAGGGGCACCAGTGGTACATCCAGAAAACTAGCAGCGGACACGGGAAAGGCGATAAGTCACCGTGACCGCGCTCACCACCCACCTGAGCTACTCGGACGTCAGAAGGACACAAAAGGCAGTCCCAACCGAATCTGTGCCTCTGAGGGCTTACCTGAGCACCGAACCTGAGTTCGGCTTAGACCTGGGAGGTGCGTGCAGCCTAGGGCCGGCCTCAGACCCTGGAGCAACGTAGAGCATGAGCGGTGTGCATCGTGAGCAGGGGCAGGCCCAGTGGGTCTGAGACGCTGAAAGCACACGCAGGTGTTATTTGTTTGCAGCATCCCTCCCTCCCCACAGCGCAACTGAACAAGGGAGCCAAAAAAAATAAAAATAAAAAGTGTCCACCATGCCCCCCCCCCTTAAGAGGACGGAAATCAGACACTGAAGAGACCAGCAAACAGAAGAAATTTAATGGAGGGAACCGCCTTGGAAATAACCCCACACTGCCCACAACACCAGAGAAAGGGCCAGAAATATCGTTACTATTTTTATGACCATTTCTTTTTCTTTTTTTCTTTTTCGCTGATGTGGTTGTGTGGTAGTTTTTTCTTCTTTTCTTTTTCTTCTTCTTTTTTTAACTTTTAGAAATATTTAAGTCCTCTATTTATCCTTTAATTTTTATTCTTATAACCTACTCTTACTTAAAAAGAAACCTATTTTTTAAAGCAAACACTGTATATAGTCTTTGTGTGGTTGTTGTTGTTGTTTTAATAGTTCTTGTGGCTTTTTTTTCTTCTTCTTCTTTTCCTTAATATTGCATTTTTTAACATCCAACCTCTATTCTAGATTTTTAATCTTTGCTTTTTGGTATTTGTTGTCAATTTTGTACATTTAAAAATCCAAACTTCACTACCCAATTTTACCTGAGAGCGAGATTACTGGCTTGACCACTCTCTCCTCCTTTGGACTCTCCTTTTTCTCCACCAGGTGGCCTCTGTCTCTTCCCTCCCCCTTCTCTTCTCTACCCAATTCTGTGAATCTCCGTGTTCCAGACGGTGGAGAACACTTCAGGAACTGGTCACTGGCTGGATCTGTCTCTCTGCTTTTCATTTCCCTCTTTTATCCTCCTGGCCACCTCTGTCTACTTCCTCCCTCTCCTCTTCCCGTATAACTCCGTGAATACCTCTGAGTGGTCCAGACGGTGGAGCACACATAAGGATGTGATTGCTGGCTAGCTTGCTCTCTCCTCTTTTTTTTTTTTTCTCTCTCTCTCCTCTTTTGATCCCACCTCATCTCTTTCCAGTCACCTCTAACTACCCCTCCCTCTTCTCTCCTCCATGTAACTCAGTGAACCTCTCCGGTTGCCCCTCACTGTGGGTAAACCTTTCATCTTTAAACTAGATATCTTATCATTGGTGCTGTATAGGTGGAGAAGTCTTGAGGCTACTGTAAAAATAAAACTGAAAACCAGAAGCAGGAGGCTTAAGTCCAAACCCTGAGAACATCAGACAAGTCCTGACTCCAGGAACATTAATTGATAGCAGCTCATCAAATGCCTCCATACCTACACTGAAACCAAGCACCACCCAAGGGCCAACAAGTTCCAGAGTCAGACACACCATGCAAATTCTCCAGCGACACAGGAACACAGCCCTGAGCTTCAATATACAGGCAGCTCAAAGTTACTCCAAAACCATTGGCGTCTCATAACACATTACTGGTCACTCCATTGCACTCCAGAAAGAAGAAATCCAGCCTCACCCACCAGAACTCCAACACAAGCCTCCCGAACCAAGAAATCTTGACAAGCCACTGATACAACCCCACCCACAGTGGAGAAACTCCATAATGAAGAGAACTCCACAAATTCCCAGAATATAGAAAGGCCACCCCAAACGCAGCAATAGAACCAAGATGAAGAGACAGAGGGATACTCAGCAGGTAAAGAACAGGAGAAATGCCCACCAAATCAAACAAAAGAGGAAGAGATAGGGAATCTACCTGAGAAAGGATTCCAGATATTGATACTGAAAGTGATCCAAAATCTTGAAATCAAAATGGAATCACAGATAAATAGCCTGGAGACAAGGATTGAGAAGATGCAAGAAAGTTTTAACAAGGACCTAGAAGAATAAAAACGAGTCAATAGATAATGAATGACTCAATAAATGAGATCAGAAACACTCTGGAGGCAACAAATAGTAGAATAACAGAGGCAGAAGATAGGATTAGTGAAATAGAATGGTAGAAATAAATGAATCAGAGAGGAAACAAGAAAAATGAGTTAAAAGAAATGAGGACAATCTCAGAGACCTCCAGGACAATATGAAACGCTCCAACATTTGAATTATAGGAGTCCCAGAAGAAGAAGACCAAAAGAAAGACCATGAGAAAATCCTCCAGGCGACAATAGTTGAAAACCTCCCTACAGTGGGCATGGAAATAATCACCCAGTCCCAAGAAAACCAGAGACTCCCAAACAGGATAAACCCCAGGCAAAACACCCCAAGACACATCTTAATCAAATTAACAAAGAGCAAACACGAGAACAAATATTAAAAGCAGCATGGGAAAAACAGGAAATAACACATGAGGGGATTCCCATAACGGTAACAGCTGATCTTTCCAAAGAAACTCTTCAGGCCAGGAAGGAATGGCAAGATATACTTAAAGTGAAGAAAGAGAATAACCTACAACCCAGATTACTGTACCCAGCAAGGATCTCATTCAAACACGAAGGAGAAATCAAAAGCTTTACAGACAAGCAAAAGCTGAGAGAACTCAGCACCGCTAAACCAGCTCTCCAACAAATGCTAAAGGATATTCTGCACACAGGAAACACAAAAAGGGTGTTTAAACCCAAACCCAAAACAATAAAGGAAATGGCAAAGGGATCATAATGATCAGTAATTACCTTAAACCTGCTTAGTCACAGCTCCAGAAAGCTATTCTCTTTTCCTTCTAAGGACAGGCTTACCTCTGTGGGGCTTGGTATTTAAGTATTCCCTTTGGTTAGATTCCTTGCCTTCAACCCCAGCTCAGTGCTGACAACCTTCAGGTCTCAAATAACATACTATGCAACTGGTGCATTTTACATTCTTACCAAAGAAAGTAAGTGTCAGTTGTATCTCCACAGTATTAATTTAGCCACAGGAATCTTCGGTAAAACTAAACAAAACGTTAGAGAGATGACAGCACTTCTACGAAATATGTTGTCAGCTTTACAAACGACCTATAAACTACAAAGTCATCACGAAATAGACATCTACCCAATACACATTTCATTACTAGATTCTTTCTTTGTATATAACCATTTTATAGTTTCAGATTTGCAACTGGTACTTTTTCAAATAAAACTGGTGCTTTTTTTTTTTTGCTTGTTTTTAAGCCTAGATTTAACTGATGTCTTTAAGATGTTCATTTCAACATTGACATCATTCATAACTCCAAATACATAAAAGATGATGACATAAACATCATAAATACAAAAAATAAAAATGTAGTTCTATTATTATAGCCTCCGATAAATGCTAGCAAAACTGGAACAGAAGCATTGTAAAAACATTTAGTGATGTTTCAACATTTTTCTAATCTTTTTTGATTTCATCTTTCTCATGTGCTTTAGAATGCATTACAACATCAGTAGAGTATTGGGCTTCCGTGGTGGCTCAGAGGGTAAAATGTCTGCTTGAAATGGAGCCCTGGGTTCTAATCCTGGGTTAGGAAGATCCCCTGAAGAAGGAAATGGCAACCCATTCCAGTATTCCTGCCTGAGAATCCTATAGATGGAGGAGCCTGTAAGGCTACAGTCCATGGGGTCGCAAAGGGTCGGTCGGGCACGACTGAACGGCTCCACTTTCACTTTAGTCGAGTATTGTCATATGTTTAAAACATCTATAAAAATATGGTAAATAATACTGGTACAAATTTCATCATTAAACATACATATTCAGCTGTTTTAATGTATGATGAGAGAACTCTGAAACAACTTGCGTTTTCATTGTTATTGGTGACCATGCCTGACCTGCCTCTTGAGAAATCTATGTGCAGTTGAGAAAGCAACATTTAGAACTGGACATGGAAAAACAGACTGGTTCCAAATAGGAAAAGGAGTACATCAGGCTGTATAATGTCACCCTGCTTATTTAACGTCTATGCATAGTACATCATGAGAAATGCTAGACTGGACGAAACACAAGCTGGAATCAAGATAACCGGGAGAAATTTCAAGAACCTCCGATACACAGATGACACCACCCTTATGGCAGAAAGTGAAGAGGAACTAAAAAGCCTCTTGATGCAAGTGAAAGAGGAGAGTGAAAAAGTTGGCTTAAAGCTCACCTTTCAGAAAATGAAGATCATGGCTTCTGGTCCCATCACTTCATGGGAAATAGATGGGGAAACAGTGGAAACAGTGTCAGAGTTTACTTTTGGGGCTCCAAAATCCCTGCAGATGGTGACTGCAGCCATGAAATTAAAAGATGCTTACTCCTTGAAAGAAAAGTTATGACTAACCTAGATAGCATTTTCAAAAGCAGAAACATTACTTTACCGACTAAGGTCCGTCTAGTCAAGGCTATGGTGTTTCCTGGGTCATGTATGGATGTGAGTTGGACTGTGAAGAAAGCTGAGCACCGAAGAATTGATGCTTTTGAACTATGGTGCTGGAGAAGACTCTTGAGAGTGCCTTGGACTGCGAGGAGATTCAACCAGTCCATTCTGAAGGAGATCAGCCCTGGGACTTCTTTGGAAGGAATGATGCTAAAGCGGAAACTCCAGTAGTTTGGCCACCTCATGTGAAGAGTTGACTCATTGGAAAAGAACTCTGATGCTGGGATGGATTGGGGGCAGGAGGAGAAGGAGACGACAGAGGATGAGATGGCTGGATGGCATCGCTGACTCGATGGACGTGAGTCTGAGTGAACTTCGGGAGTTGGTGATGGACAGGGAGGCCTGGCGTGCTGCATTTCATGGGGTCACAAAGAGTCAAACACAACTGAGTGACTGAACGGAACTGAACTGAACGGACCTGAAGCTAGGGACTGTTGGTGGCAGAGGTAGAGGCCCCAGTCTGTGTATCCAATGTTGGAGTGATGGAATACAGTTAAAGTGACTGTAAACATAGGGAATTTAGAAAGATGGTAACGATAAACCTGTATGCGAGACAGCAAAAGAGACACAGATGAATAGAACAGTCTTTTGGACTCTGTGGGAAAGGGAGAGGGTGGGATGATTTGCGAGAATGGCATTGAAACATGTATAATGTCATATAAGAAAAGAATCGCCAGTCTAGCTTCAGTGTAGGAGAGGATGCTTGGGACTGTTGCACGGGGTTGACCCAGAGGGATGGTAAGGGGAGGGCGGAGGGAGGGGGTTTAGGCTTGGGAACACGTCTACACCCGTGGAGGGTTCATGTTGGTGTCTGACAAAACCAATGCACTATTGTAAAGTACAATATAAATAAATAAAGTGACTGTAAACAAAGAAACAGAAAAGAGTTTCTCTTCAGAAATAAAATGTTCAGAATTGATTTTCATACTGAGGGAAGGCCTTTTCACCTACTAAGTATTAGTGAACATTCTGGCTAGATATAGTTTTGCTTGAACTTTATGCTAGACAGCCTATTTTTGACCTGGGAAACACATATTGTACATCTGCTTTAACCATGGAGGAGAGTCACTGGGTATTCACTGGAATGGGAAAGTAAAAATCTGTTGCAGTTGTCTTTCATCAGTGTACCCTCTGGGGAAGTCAGGATATGAAAATGAGATTGTGCATTTCTGTGCTTTGGAGTTATGTGTTCCTAGTTAGTGAAGATAATTAAGAAGTGTAATGATTCCAGATTCTCGCCTAGGAAAACACTAACATCACTCTTGTCAGACCTGTATTTTGTGGTTAACAGGATCCTTTTCCCACGAGATATGTTTCATTCATGTACTTTCAACTTTAAAGAATTTTCTCTGTGTCCTGGCTCTGCCCCTACAGCTTCAGAACACTCCTCTTTAAACTGTACGGAAGACCATTTCCCAGGCTATGGTCCTTGAGTTTATTTTTATTTTTCTCCTAATTTTAGTATATATAATTTATTGGGTATTTTTATCATTATGGCATAATTTTCTTCAAACTTCGTACTGAAAGTTGTCTCCTATTTAATCATGACATATGATCAGTGAGTCCACATACTAAGGAATGACAATTGGCACTTTTTAGCAGAAACCAGGGCTTCCCTGGGAGGTAAGCTGCCTAAGAATCTGATGCAATGCAGGAGACCCCAGTTTGATTTCTGGTTTGGGAGGATGCTCTGGAGAAGCAACAGGCCACTCCCTCCAGGGTTCTTTAGGTTTCCCTGGTGGTTAGATAGCAAACAATCCATCTGCTATGAGAGAGCCACTGGAAGACTGGCCTAACAACCCACTCCAGTATTCTTGCCTGAAGAACCCCCTTGGACAGAGGAGCTTGACGGGCTATATTCCAGACACTCACAAAGAACCAGACACGACTGTGAGAATGAGCAGACCAGAAACCAAAATATATTTTTAAGAAATCCTTGAAAACCTTGAAATTTGGAAGTGTTCCTTAGAAAGAGCATGTTAACCCTGAAAAAAAAAAAAAAACCACCATAAAGCAATGAACTTTATTACTCTCTTTTCCCTATAAGATCAGAAGAGAAATGGAGTGTCATTTCCCTTTTTAGAAGCTAGTTGTTTTCGTAGAAACTATGAAATGATTAAATAAATTATTGAAACCTACTGAAATGCTGCTTTCAAATAAATAAATAAATAAAACCCAATTCAAGACGGATACCAAAGCAAGAACATAATCGAAATCACTTGCTGTTGTGAGACATGGCTTCAAAAGAGAACCAAATTAATGTATATAATGACTGGCTAAATTCTCTGGCAATACATTATAACAATTTACAGTCAACATTGAAAGGGATTTTTACACACAATAAAATAAAAATGCCTTTTACTCATGCATACTTTTAATAATCAAAAGCACTGACTAATTTTCAGACATTGCAGGCCAAGGACATTTAAACAAACTACCTACTTTATCTGCCAAAACAACACGGTGGTGGTGGTCATGATTAGCTGCTAAGTCATTTCCGTCTCTTCATCTCCATGGACCATAGACCACCAGGCTCCTCTGCCCGTGGGATTTCCCAGGCAAGAATACTGAGTCTGGTTTTCATTCTCTCTTCCAGAAGATCTATCTTCCCAACTCAGGGATTTCTCAACCCTGGGTCATCTACATTGGGAAGTGGACTCTTTACCAATGAGCCACCAGGAGAATACCCCAAAGAAAAACAGTATCTACTTAAGTACTTCTTGGCTTTCATATGTACGGTATCAACCTTCCAGCCTATATAGTCTGTGTTGAACTATCCTAGTGATCCATCGATTAATAGTCAGCCTCCCAGTGATTCTTGTCTGGGAAGATCCCACATGCTGAAGTGTAACTAAGCTCATGGGCCACAACTCAGGAGCTCATGTGCCGAAACTAGAGCCAGTGTTCTCCAGCAAAAGAAACATCACAATGGGAAGGTTATGCAGCATAGTGAAGTGCACCATACCACTTGCCTCAGCTACAGAAAGCCCTTGAACATCCATGACTACCTGGCCCTGCCAAAATAAATGCAGTTTTAACAATAACAAATATTCATGTCAATGTATGGGAAAACCAATACAGTGTTGTAAAGAAAAATAAAGTAAAAATAAAAATTAAAGAAAAAAATAAATAAAATGGAAAAATAAATTCATAAATACGACCTTAAAGGGCAAAAAACAAACAAACAAACAAAAAAAAACCAGTGAGTTTAGCAGAGAAGTTAGTTACATATATTTAGCAACAAGCAAATATAATTTGCATGTTGAAAGTGCAAAAATACTAATTTTTCAAAACGTGATAGAATGATACTGATTAGAAGAAATCTATCACAGAATAAAAATATTCTAGGCAATAGTTCTGCAGGATGAGAGGTAAGGGTATCCCAGCCATCAGAGTTCACATTTGTGGTGTGAATGCCGAAAAGCCTATGAAACATCATGTTGGTCAAATAATTCGAGTATCCATATATCCACTTAAGCTCTTAGCTATCTCTCCTGCACCTTTATATTTCATTCTGAAGCCATTTGGATTTTTTGAAAGAATGTGTAGATTTGTTTTGTTTGTGTCAGTTTCTGAGGAGACTTCTCATTCTGCCCACATGCTAGGAAACTTTTACTATATTTTCCATTAATATAATTCAAGTTTCATCTACTCTAACCTTTCATACCATTAATCCCATATTGATTTCCTTTAGCAGGCTCTAGTGATGTTCTTCAAGCTCTTTTAGCCATTCTTTCACTTGCGTATAATGCTCACTGATTTGAATAGCAAATTACCACTTTTCTAATGTGCTTTTAGAGTGTGGTGAGCTGCTCTGTTTCAGGCTTTTGGTTGGAAAACCCTGCCTTATTGTCAGGGCTGCAGTATCTTCTGATACCAAAGGAAAGACTACAAATATTCCAAACAAATTTGATTATGGTAATTAACATTTTCTAAAGAATTAAAGAGTTCCTCATCAAAATATTTATTCCCATGGAAAAAATAGCCCCAGCTCCTTAAGTACATCATGATTTTATTAAGGGAATCTGTGAGAACGGCCATGTTCTCTGTGCATCGTGACTTCATCAACACACCTCTCTGAGGTGAAAAAACAAGTTAGAATTCACATACTTCAGGAAAGCCATATTTCAATATGGAAAAACCTTGTTTCAATAAGAGGAAAAATGGCTGCATGAGAAGTGGATTGATATTGTTTCTCTATTTTTCTCTGAGCATCTTCCTGTAAGTTGTGTCTTCACTTCTTACTGAAATGGTTGATTCTGCTGTTGTTCTGTTGCTCAGGCATAGTAACTCTCTGCAACATAATAAGGCATGTTACGTTCCTTATTATGCAGCACACCACGCCTCACTGTCCATCACTAACTCCCAGAGATTGCTCAAAGTCATGTGCCTCAAATTAGTTGTACCATCCAACCATCTCATCGTCTGCTAGGCCCTTCTCCTTCTGCACTCAAGCTTTCCCAGCATCAGGGTCTTTTCCTATAGTTAGCTCTTTGCATCGGGTGGCGAAAGTACCAGAGTTTCAGCTTCAGCAAAAGTACTTCCAATGAATATTCAGGGCTGATTTCCATCAGGATTGACTGCTTTGATCTCCTTGCAGTCCAAGGGACTCGCAAGAGTCTTCTCCAACACCACAGTTCAAAATCATCAATGATTCCATGTGCAACTTCCTGTATAGTCCAACTCTCCCATCCATACATGAGTAATGGAAACTCCATAGGTATGACCTGATAGACCATTAATTGCAAAGTAATGCCTCTGCTTTTGCATATGCTCTTTAGGTGGTTACAGCTTTTCTTCATAGGATCTAGCACCTTTTAATTCCGCAGCTGCCCTCACCATCTGCAGTGATTTTGGAGCCCGAGAAAATAAAGTCTATCACTGTTTCCATTTTTCCCCGTGATTTCCCTATTTGATGCGAAGTCACGGGGCCAGATGCCATGATCTTCATGGTTTCAACATTGAGTTTTAAGCAAGGTTCTTCACTCTCTTCTTTCTTTCCATCAATACGCTCTTTATTTATTCTCCACTTTCTGTCATATATGTGGTGTCAACTGCAAATCTGTGGTTATTGATAGTTCTCCAAGCAATCTTGATTCTAGCTGGGCTTCATCCAGCCTGGCATTTCACATGACGTGCTGAATATAAGTTAAATAAGCCACATGACAATATACAGCCTTGATGTGCTCCTTTCCCAATTTGAAGCTAGCGCATTGTTCTATGTCCAAGTGTTGCTTCTTGACATGCCTACAGATTTCTCAGCAGGCAGCTAAAGAGGTCTGGTATTTGCATCTTTCCAGGAATTTCCCATAGCTTGTTGTCATCCACACAGTCAAAACCTTTGGCATAGTCCAAATCAGAAGTCGATGTTTTTCTTGAACTCCTTTGCTTTTTCTCTGATCCAATGGATGCTGACAATTTGATCTCTGGTTTCTCTGACTTTTCTAAATCCAGCTTTAACATCTGGAAGTTCTCGGTTCATGTACTGCTGAAGCCTAGCTTGAAGAACTTTGAACATGACTGTGCTTACATGTGAGATGTGTGCAATTGTGTGTTAGTTTAAACAATCTTTGGCCTAGCTTTTCTTGAGGATTGGAGTTTAAACTAACCTTTCCAAGTTCTGCGGCCAGTGCCGAGCTTTTCAAATTCGCTGGCATATTGCGTGCAGGATTGTAATGTCATAATCTGGTAGGACTTGAAATTCCACAACTGGAAACACATTACCTCTAGTAACTTTGTTCATAGTTATGTACTAAGGGCTGCTTGACTTCACATTGCAGGATGTCTGGTTCTGGGTGAGTAAAGACACCTTCACGGTTATGTGGGTCATTAAGATCTTCTTTTTCTTCTTCCTTTTTTTTTTTTTTTTAAGTTCAGTTCTTCTGTGTATTCTTGCCACCACTTCTTAATATATCTGCTTCTGTTAGGTCCATATATTTTGTCTCCTTTATTGTGCCCATCTTTGCATGAAATGTTCCCTTGGTATCTGTATCATTCCTGAGGTAATCTCTGTTCTTTGCCATCCTATTGTGTTTCTCTGCTTCTTTGCATTGATCCCTGAGGAAGGCTTTTCTTATCTCTCCATGCTATTCTTAAGAAAACTGCATTCAAATGGATTATCTTTCTTTTTCTCCTATGCCTTTAGCTTCTCTTCTTTTCTAAGTTATTTGTAAGGCCTCCTCAGACAAACCTTTTGCCTTTTTGCATTTCTTTTTCTTGGGTAGGTTTTGTTCATTGTCTCATGCAGAATGTCATGACCCTTGGTCCATAGTCTCCAAGCTCTGTCTATAAGATCTAATCCCTCAAATCTATTTGTCACATCCACTGCATAATCATAAGAGACTGATTTTGGCCAACCCAAATGGTCTAGTGGTTTTCCACACTTTCTTCAACTTAAGTCTGAAGTTTTCTTTAAGGCATTCCTGATTTGAGCCATCTCACTGCTCAGTCTTTTGTTTTTGTTTTTCTGTTTTTTTTTTTTTTCTGACTGCATAGAGCTTCTCCATCTTCAGCTACAAAGGACAGAATCAATCTGATTTCAGCATTGACCATCTCAAGAGTCATCTCTTGTGTTGTTGGAAGAGGGTGTTTTCTGTGAATGGTGAGTTCTCTTAGGGAATTCTGTTAGCCTTTGCCATACTTCATATGTACTCCAAGGTCCAACTTGCTTGTTATTCCAGGTATCTCTTGACTTCCTACTTTCTCTAGGAGGCAATGAACGTGGGCAGTATAAGCCCTCATTCCTCTGCCTTTTCTTAATCCATCGCATATATTTGGAAGTTCTTGGTTCAAATACTTTGAAGCCTAGCACAAAGGATTTTGAGCCTTATCTTGCTTAGTATGTGAAATGAGCACAAGAGTGCAGTACTTTGACAAATTTTCAGCATTACCCTTTGATGTGGGGATCAGTACATTGTCATGTGTACACTAGAGCTTGCTCAGTAGTGGCATAATGTGTATTCCATAGTGCAAACTCAGAAGTTGGAACATGTATGGCATATAATGTTGACTCAGTAGAGGTAGGATGATACTTTCAGAGTGCAAGCTCAGTAGTTGTGCTAAGCCTTCTGTAGAACACTGATTCAGCAATGGTAAGATGTGTGTTCTAGAATTCAGGGTCAATAGCGTTGTCACATTTCCTCGAGAGTTTAGCCACTGCAGAAGTGGCATGTGTGCTTAGAATGGGGTCTTAATAGTGGTGAGATGCATGCTCTACATCTCAGTCTCAGTAGAAGAGAGGTGTGTTCTCTAGAGTGCAAGCTAGTAGTTACAAGACACTTGGTGTGCTGACCTGTAGTACACAAAGAAGCAGTGGAAGTTGTCACAGCACTGAAACACTGACTGGAGAAAAACTCCTCGGTGTGCTTGACCCACAGTAGACAAAGAAACGTTCCAAGAATGTTTTACCTATGAGTTACAGCATGGTGGTAATTATTGAGTGCGTTCCAGCTAATGTAGATGGAGATGCGCTTAAGCCATGTCATAAAACTGAACCAGTGATAGTTACAATCTCTTAGTCTTGCCTGAGCTATTTGGATGCAAAAACACTTAAAAAATTCACAGCACTGAAGCACTGGAATTTGACAAATTATCGGCTGTGTCTTCCAAGAATGGATGCTGAAGCACTTGAACTGTATCACGTAGCTGAAAGACTGGATGTTGATGAATACTGGGTGTATTTGACCTGGGGTAAGAAGGGGACTCATTTAACCGTATGACAGCCCTAAAACACAATATGGAGAAAAATGTATGCGTGTTTATGAACTGGTATGTACAGAAACAATTGAGACATATCACAGAACTCAACAGTTGATGGTGAACAACTTCTAGGTGTATTTGAACCAGAGTATACGAAACAAGACTTGAAGAATGTAACAGAACTGAAACAACTGATGGTGATAAACTATTGCATGCGTTCAGCATGGCGTAGAAGAAGAAGGACTTGAAACATGTCGCAGCACTGAAACACCAATGGTCATAAGCTACTGGGTATGTTTCAGCTCAAGTGGATTAGAGAACCATTTGAAGCATGTCGCACAACTGAAACATTGCATGCTTATGAACGACTGCATGTACTTGATATGGAGTGAATGAAGAAAGCACCTGAAGCATGTGACATCACTGAAGCAGTGGTTGAGAATATGGACTATGTTTGAGCCGGAATGGACACAGAGGCTTCAGAATCATTTCATAGTACTGAACACTAGCACTAGATGGGGAAAAAGCTACTGAGTTCGTTTGACACAGGAATGGATGAAGAAGCAGTTGACATTATGTCACAGCAGTGAAACAAGATGGTTATAAACGGTGAGTGTATTGACGTTAGTGGGACCAAGAACATATTTAATCTTATCAAAGTCCTGAAACACTGGAGCATGGTGAACTGCTGGCTGTGTATGCCTCAGTGTGCACAGACAACATTTCAAATCATGTCACAGCACTGAAACGCTTGTATGGAGACGACAGACTGACTGTCTAGATCTGGGGTGGATGAGGAAGCTCTTTAAGCATGTCACTTCATGTATACACTAGATGGCGACAAACTACGGCGTTGGTGTATGGGTGCGCATGAAGAAGCCATTGGGTCGTGCTGCAAAGTAAAACACTGGCCGTTTATAACTACTAGAAATTTTACACTAGGATTAATGTAGAAGCATTTGAAGACTGTCAGTGTACTGCAGCAATGGATGGTGATAAAGGACTATGTTAACCTGGAGTGGGTGAGGAAGTACTCGAATCCAGGGGCAGCCATGGAACACTGTGTATTGATAAACTCCGGGATGTTTTATTTAGTCACTTCGTTAAGGAAGAATTGAACTTGGTCATATGTCACAGCACTGGACACTGGTTGGTACCACTTGTTGACGATGACTGACCTGAGTGGGAAGAGAGCCTTTGAATTGTGCCACACCCATTGCACTAAAGAAATAGAGGAAACAATAGAATGCGAAAGACTAGGGATCTCCTCAAAAACTTAGAGATACCAAGCAATATTTCTTGCAAAGATGGGCTGAATAAAGGACAGAAGTCGTATGGGCCCAACAGAAGCAGAAGATATTCAGAAGAGGTAGCAAAAATACACAGAAGAACTGTACATAAAAGATAGTCATGACGCAGATAATCACGATGATGTGATCATTCACCTAGAACCAGACATCCAGGAATGTACACTCAAGTGGGTCTTAGGAAGCATCACTACAAAGAAAGCTAGTGGAGGGGATAGAATTCCAGTTGAGCTAGTTCAAATCCCAAAGGACCATGCTATGAAAGGGTTGCACTTAACATGGCACCAAATGTGGAAAATTCAGCACTGGCCACAGGACTGGAAAGGGGCAGTTTTCACTCCAATCCCAAAGAAAGGCAATGCCAAAGAATTCTCCAACTACTACACAGTTGCACTCATCTCATATGCTACTAAATTACTGGGCAAAATTATCCAAGCCATGCTTCAGCAATACAGCAACCAGGAACTTCCAGCTATTCGAGTTGGTTTTCCAAAAGGCAGAGCAACCAAGATCAAATTGCCAACATCTGCTGCATCATTGAAAAACCAAGAGAGTTCCAAAAGATCTACTTCGGTTTTATTGAGACTTTGACTATGTGGATCACAATAAACTTTGGGAAATTCTGAAAGAGATTTCAGGGAATACCAGACAACCTGACTTGCCTCTTGATAAACTTGTATGCAGGTCAGGAAGCAACAATTAGAACTGGAAATAGAACAACAGACTGGCTCCAAAAAGGAAAAGGAGTACCCCGAGGCTGTATAATTGCCACCTTGCTTATTTAACTTCTACACAGACTACATAATGAGAAACACTGGGCTGGAGGAATCTCAAGGTGGAAACAAGGTTGACAGAGAAATATCAATCATCTGAAATATGCCGATGACACCAGCCTTATGGCAGAAAGTGAAGAACTAAAGAGCCTCTTGATAAAAGTGACACGAGAGAGTGAATAAGTTGGCTTAATGCTCAACATTCAAAAAACAAAGATCATGGCATCGGATGCCGCCACATCATGGCAAATAGGTGGGAAACAGTGGAAACAGAAGATGACTTTATACTTCTGGGCTCCAAAATCGCTGCAGATGGTGACTGCAGCCATGAAATTAAAAGACGCTTCGTCCTTAGAAGGAAACTTATGACCAACCTAGATGATTAATTATCATTATTGACTATTGCTGATGATTGATTATTATTGATTATTATATTCATATTGAAAAACAGAGGCTTTACTTTGTCAAGAAAGGTCCATCTAGTCAACGCTACGGTTTTCCCAGTAGTCATGTGTGGATGTAAGTTTTGGAATATAAAGAAGGCTGAGCACTGAAGTATTGATGCTTTTGAACTGGGTGTTTAAGAAGACTCTCGAGAGTCCCTTGGACTGCTAGGAGATCCAACCAGTCCATCCTAAAAGAAATCAGTCCTTAGTGTTCATTGACAGGACTGATGTTGAAGCTGAAACTCCAATAATTTGGCCCCGTGATGTGAAGAGCTGGCTCATTTGAAAGCATCTTGTTGCTGGAAATGATTGAGGGCAGGAGGAGAAGGGGACGTCAGAAGGTGAGATGGATGGATGGTATCACCGACTCAATGGACATGGGTTTGGGTTACCCATGGGAGTTGATGATGGACAGGGAGGTCTGGCTTGCTGCGGTTCATGGGATAACAAAGAGCTGGACATGAATGAGTGACTCAACTGAACTGATCACCCCTTAAAGAGTGATGTTTTTTCTTTCTTTTCCTTTTTCTTTTAAATAATCTTGGGCACATTTGACTGAAGCATGCCATGCAATGAAACGTTAAATGGTCAGTAACTACCAGCTGGGCTTGACATTGGATGGACGGAGAAGCACTGCAGGCATGTCACTGAACTTCAACACTGCATGGTGATAGCCTAGTGAATGCCTTTAAATGGGGAGAATGAACACACCATTGAAGTGGATCTTGGCATTGGAACTGGAGGTGGTGAATGTTATGGATGTGTTTGACGTGCGATAATGAGGAAGACTTGAGGAATGTCACACACAGTAAAACATTGGATGGTGTTAATGTTTGAGTGTGTTTGGCCTGGTGAGGATGGAAACGTCCGGGAATCTGCCATAAAATGGAAACACTCAATGGTCATAAGCTACTGCATGTGCTTCACCTAGAGAGGATGAAGAAGCACATGAAGCATGCTACAGGACTGAAACAGTGGATGGTGATAATCCACTGGGTATGTTTTGTCTGGGGTTGTGAAGAAGCACTTGAGGCAAGTCCTCGAACTGAGGCATGGGATGCTGATAAACTGTTGGGTACTTCTGAACAGTGGTGTGTGGCAAAATTCTTGAAATATGTTACAGTATGGAAACATTGGATGATGCTAAACTCCTGGTGTGTTTGATCCAGGATAGGCAAGAAGCAATTGATGCATGTCAAAAACCTGAAACAGGTGATAAACAACAGGGTGTGTATGACCCAGAGTGCATGGGGAAGTATCTGAACCTTGTCACCAACATGAAACACTGGATGGTGACAAACTGTTGAGGGTGCTTGATTCAGGGTGGACAGGAAGCACATGATCCATTTCACAGAACTCAAACGTGGACGGGGCAAGAGACTTGGAATGTTTGACCCAGGGAGAAAAAGAAGCTCTGGAAGCATGCTGTAACCCTGAAACACTGGATAGTGAGAAACCACTTGGTGTGATGACCTGAGGGAATGAAGAAACCCAGAAGCATGTTGCATAACTGAAACATTGGATAACGACACACTACTGGGTGTCTTTGACCCCGTGTACACAAAGGAGCACTTGAAGCATGTCACAGAACTTGAACACTGGATGGTGAAAAACTCCTGGGAGTGTTTGACTGGGTGGATGAAGACGCTCCTCAAGCATGTCTCTGCACTAAGACACTGGATGGGGAGTGTGTTTTAGCCTCAGAAAATGAAGCACTTGACCTGTGTAACGGCACTAAAGTAGAGTATGGCACTTATACCACTGGGTGATTAGTCCCAGGTGACAAGGAAACACCGGAAAGTGTCGCATGTTAATGCACTGAATACTCTACGGGGATAAAGTACTGAATGTGTTTGATCCGGGGTTGCGAAGAAGCAGGTAAAGCAGGTCCCTGGGGTGACACAAGGGATTCTGATACACTACTGGGAGTGTAGGAATTCAAGTGGAATAAGAAGCACTGGAAGCATGTCACATCCATGAAACAATAAATGTTGCTAAACTACTGAGTGGGAATGAGAGCCTGGGAAAGACTAGAGATCTCTTCAGGAAAATAAGTGGTATCAAGGGAGTATTTCATGCACATATGTGTATAATAAAGGGCCGAAAATGTGTGAACCTAAAAGAAGTGGAAGATATTAAGGAGTGTTGGCATGATTACATAGAAGAACTATCCAAAAAGTTCCCGATGACCTAGATAACCATGATGGGGTGATGACTCGCCTACAGCTAGACATCTTGGAGTGGGAAATCCAGTGGCTCTTAGAAAGCATCACTACCAACAAAGATAGTGGAGGTGATGGAACACCAGCTGAGCTATTTCAAATTTTAAAAGATGATATTGTTGAAGTGCTGCACTCAGTATGCCAGAAAACTTGGGAAACTCAGCAGTGGCTGCAGGACTGGAAAAGGTCAGTTTTTCGTTTGAAATCCAAGGAAGGGCAACACCACATGATGTTCCAAATATCACACAACGGCCATTATTTTACGCACTAACTCCTTTGAAGACAATTTATGAACAACTGAGATAGCTGGATGACGTCACTGACTCGATGGACATGAGTCTGAGTGAACTAAGAGAGTTGGTGACGGACAGGGAGGCTTGGCTTGTGGCGATTCATGGGGGCGCAAAGAGTCGGACAGGCTGAACTGAATTGAACTGAGACAGCATATTAAAAAGCAGAGATGTTAATGTGCCAACAAAGCTCCACCTAGTTAAGATTATGATTTTTCCAGTAGGCGTGTATGGATGTACCAGTGGAACTATAAAGAAAGCTGAGCACCAAAGAAATGATGCTTTTGAACTGTGTTGTTGGAGGAGATTCTTGAGAGTCCCTTGAACTGCAAGGAGATCCAACCAGTCCATCCGAAAGGAGATCAATCACGAATATTCATTAGAAGGACTGAGGTTAAAGCTGAAACTCCAATACTTTGGCCAACTGATGTGAAGAGCTGACTCATTTGAAAAGACCCTGATGTTTGGCAAGATTGAAAGCAGGAGGAGAAGGAGACGACAGAGGATGAGACAGTTAGCTGGTATCACCGACTCAAAGGACATGAATTTCAGTAAACTGCGGGAGTTGGTGATGGACAGGAAGGCCTGATTTGCTGTAGTCCATGGGCTCACAAACAGTCATACACAACTGAGCAGCTGAAGTGAATCGAACAAAGACATGCTCACAATTCTCCTGGCAAGACTTTAACAGCACATTAACCTAGAAGCTGCAAATGTTCAAACTGGATTTAGAAAAGACAGAAACCAGAGGTCAAATTGGCAACATCCATTGGATCATGGAAAAAGCAAGAATATTATTGAAAAAAAAAAAACTATTTCTGCTTTATTGAGTATGATAAAAATCCACTGTGTGGATCACAACAAACTGCAGAAAATTCTTAAAGACATGGAAATACCAGACTACCTACATGCCTCCTGAGAGACCTGTATCCAGGTCAAGAAACAACCAGTGAGAACCAGGTAAAGAAGAACAGATGGTTTGAAATTGGAAACAAACAAACAAACAAACAAACAAACTACTACATGTGTCACCCTGTTGATTTAACTTATATGCAGAGCACATCTTGGAAAATGCGGGGCTGGAGGAAACACAAGCTGAAATTAAGAGAAAAATAGAAATATTAATAACTTCAGATATGCAGATGACACCACCGATATAGCATCAAGCAAAGAATAACTAAAGAGCCTCTTGATGCAGGTGAAAGAGGAGAGTGAAAAAGCTGGCTTAAGACGCAACATTCAAAACACTAAGATCCTAGCATCGTGTCCTATTATTTCATGGCAAATAGATGGGAAAACAATGGTAACAGTGAGACTTCTGTTTCCTTGGACTCCAAAATCATGGCAGGTGATGACTGCAGCTATGAAATTAAATGACACTTGTTTCTTGGAAGAAAAGCAGTGACAAACCTAGACTGCATGTTAAAGAGCAGAGGCATCCGTTTGCCAAGAAGCGTCCATATAGTCAGAGCTATATTTGTGTTTTTTTAAGCAGTCATGTGACAATGTAAGTTAGGCCATAAAGAAGGCTGAACATTAAGAAACTGATACTTTTGAACCACAGTCTTGGAGAAGACCCTTGTGAGTCCCTTGGGCTGCAAGGAAATCAATCCAGTCAACTGTAAAGGACATCAATCCTGAAAATTCACTGGAGGGGCTGATGCTGAGGCAGAAGCTCCAATATTATGGCTATCTGATGTGAAGAGTCAACTCGTTGGCAAAGACTCTGATGCCGCCAAAGATTGGAGCAGAAGAAGGGGACGATGGAGGACCAGATACTTGGATGGCATCACCGACCCAGTGGATTTGAGTTTGAACAAGCTCCGGGAGATGGTCAAGGGCAAGAAGGCGTGACATACTGCAGTCCATGGGATTTGGAGAGTTGGAGATGACTGAATGACTGAACAACCCATAACAGCCAGCAACAACAAATCTACAGAGTGCCTTTGACCGTGAGTAGTTTCAGGAGCTCTTGAAGCATGTCACAGATCTGAAACCCAAGATAGTGGCAAACCACTGAAGGTGTTTGACTTGGAGTTAGTGAAGCAGCCATTAGTATGTGCTACAACATTGAAACAATGAATGTCGATAACCTATATGGTGTATTTGTTGTGGAGTAAGTGAAGAACCCCTTGAAGTGGGTTTCATGACTGAAACACTGTATGTTCACACTTCAGATGGTCTGTGTTTGATCTTGTATATAGAAAGAAGCACAAGGAGCCTGTCACAACCCTGAAACTGGATCATGGTAAATCATTGTGTATGATGAGCTGTGGTAGTTGAAAAATCAATGAAAGTATGTACTAGCCCTGAATCAATGGATGGTGATAAACTAAGAGTGTGCTCAACCTTGAGTGGACAAAGGATCTTTTGAAGCATATGCCAGAATTAACACACTGGATTGTGATAAATTATTGGTTATGTATTTTCTGCAGAGAATGACGAAGCAGTTGAGCAGGAAACAGCCTTGAAACACTGGATGATGATAAACTACGGGGTTTGTTTGATACATGTTGAATGAGGAGAAACTGAAAGCATGGCACAGACGAAAACATGGGACCATCATAAACTTCTGAATGCGTTTTATCTAGAATGGCCTAAAGAAGGACTTTAAACTCAGCACAGAACCGAAACAGGAATTGTGATAAGCTACCTACCATATTTTATATGGAGAGGATAAAGGAGTACATGAGGCATGCCACAGTACTGGAACACTGGATAGTGGTAAACGACAGGGAGTGTTTGAGTAAATGAGACAAAGGGACCCTTCAGGCCGGTAATAGCGCAGCATCAACGAATGATGAAAATGTACAGGGTGTGTTTTACCTGGAGGGGATGGAGGAGGCTCAAAACATGTCACAATACAGAAAAAATGGATGGTGATAGCTGTCACATTAATTTCTTCTGGAGTGGATTAAAAACCCCTTGAAGCATATCTAAAGTTACACACTGGATGGGGATATAATATTGTGTGTATTTAATGCCAGTAAGAAATAGAGGGAACAATAGAATAGGAAAGACGATAAATCTTGCCCAGAAACTGAGAGACTGCAAGGGAATATTTCATGAGACATGGGCACAATCCAGGACAGAAGGGGTATGAACCTAGCAGAAGGAGAAAATGTGATGGAGTGCTGGCAAGAGTACACGAGAAGAGCTGTACCAAAGCAAGGTCTTAATCACCTGCTGCCGCTGCTGCTGCTGCTGCTGCTATGTCGCTTCTCTCGTGTCCAGCTCTTCATGACCCCATGGACAGCTCACTACCAGGCTCCTCTGTCCATGGGATTTTCCAGGCAAGAATATTGGAGTGGGGTGCCATCACCTTCTCTGCTTAATCACCCACATAACCATAATGGTGTGATCACTCACGTAGAGCAGACAACCTGGGGTGTGAAGTCAAGTGGATCTTAGGCAGAAATATCACAAACAATGCTAGTCAAGATGATAGACTTGAAGCTCAGCTATTACAAATTGTAAAAGATAATGCTGTTAAAATGCTGCACTCAATGTGCCAAGACATTTGGAAAACTCATCAATGACCACAGGACAGGGAAAGGTCAGATTCACTCTGATCCCAAAAAAGGGCATTGTGAAGGCATGCTCAAACTGCTGCCCAGTCGTTCTCACTTCATATGCTGGCTGGGTAATGCTCCAAATGCCTCCATCTAGGTTTCAACAGTATGTGAACTGAGAACTTTCAAATGTACAAATTGGATTACGAAAGGCAGAGGAACCAGAGATCAAATTGCCAACATTCATTGGATCATAGAAAAAGCAGGGAGTTCCAGAAAATGACCTACTTCTGCTTCATTCACTATGCTAAAGCATTTGACTGTGGGGGTCACAGAAATTGCGGAAAATTCTTAAAGAGGTGGGTATACTAGACCACTTTACCTGGCTCCTGAGAAACCTGTATGCAGGTCACGAAGTAACAGAATCAGACAGGAACAATGGAGTTGTTCAGAATTGGTAACGGAGTAGGTCAAGGCTGTCTTGTTGTCACGCCACTTATTTAACTTACATGCACAGTATATCACGCAAAATGTCAGACTGGATGAAGCGCAAAGTGGAATCGAAATTGCTGGGAGAAACATAAATAAACTCAGACATGCCCATGACAGAACGCAGACGAGGGATTAGAGCTCTTTGCTGAGATGAAAGTGGAGATTTAAAACGTTGACTTACACCTCTACATGCAATAAATTCAGAGCCTGTCATCCAGTCCCACCTCTTGATAGCAAATAAATCAGGACACAATGGAAACTGTGAAAGAGTTTTATTTTCATGAGTTCCAAAACTACTGTATGTATTTGAAAGAGGATAGTTGCGGAAGCACTTGTGCATTAATCAGCACTGAAAGAACGGATGTGTGTATTAACCCAGAGCAGTTAAGAAAGCACTGTAGTATGTCACAGCACTGATAGAATAAATGGCGAAAAAACAGGTGTTGAGTTTCACCTCTGGGGATCAAACAAGCACCTACTAAATGCCACAAGTTACGGCCCTGAAACCTTGGCTAATGATAAAATGCTGGGAATGTTCAACTGATGTGGACTAGTAAGCACTTGAAGCATATCACTGTACTGAATATTGGATGATGATACACTAATGAGTATGTTTTTCAGGAGAAGATGAAGCACATGAAGCATATTACAGCACTGAAGCACTGAAGGGTGGTAAACTCCAAGGAGTGACGGGCCAGGATTGACAAAGGAGCATACGCAGTGATTCACAGTACTGAGATACAGATGTTGGAAAACTATTGAGTATTTGACACCAGGTGGACAAAGAAGCATTCGGAGCATGTCCTCTGTCAAGGCACTGAGCACTGCATGGTGATAAACTACAGAGTGTGTTTTTGCAGAGAGTGGATGAATAGGCACTTGAATCACGTCATAGCACTGAAACACTGACTTTAGTAAAGTACCGGATGTATTTTTCCAGTCTGGATGATACAGCAGTTTGTGTCACAGCTTGGAAGTGCTGGATGGTGATAAACTGCTGGTGTGTTTGATAAAGATGCACTTGAACTTGTGACAGCAGTGAAAAGCAGCAAGGGATAAGCTGGTGAGGCTATTTTACCTGGGGTGGAGAAAGATGTGGCTGAACCTCCTCTCTGAAGTGTGGATAATAAGCGACTTAGTATGTTTGACCTGGGGTGGATGGAGAAACACTGAAAGCATGTCACAGCAGTGCAACACTGGAGGGAGATACACAACAGGATGTGTTTGACCCAGGGTGCATGAAGAATAACTCGAGGTGTCACTGCACTGAAACAGTAGACGATGATAATCTACTGGACACGTTCAGCCAGTAATCAACGAAGAAGCACATGGAATGGCACTACATTGTGATAAACACCTGCTTGTATTTGACCAGTGTGGATGAAGAAGTTCCTGAAGCATGTCCAATCTTTGCAACCCTGGATGCTGATATGTTCCCATCAAGCAATGTGTCTCTTTCATATGAGGCGTAAAAGCAGGCACTTAGAGCATGTCACAGGGCCTCTCCTGGTGGTCCAGCGGTTAAGCATCCACCTTGTAGTGTAGGGGATGAAGGTTCAATCCCCGATTGGGAAAGGAACATCCCATATGCTACAGAGTAAGTAAACCTGCATAGCTGCAAATACTGAAGTTATCACACTCCCGAGACTTCATGCCATGGTTAGAGTTGGCTTGTCTCAAGGACTATCTTACGTGACACAACTGAGACCCAGCACAGCCAACTACATAAATGAAGAAGAATCACGTCTCAGGTGAAACACTGGTGACAAACTGCTGAGTATGCTTTACCTGGAGGAAATGAAGAAACGCTTGAATCATCTCTCTGCACTGAAACATGGGATAGTGATAAGCTACTGGGTACGTTTGACATGGGGTGCATGAAGAAGACTTGTGGGATGTTCCGCAGTTAAGACATTGGATGATGATAATCTACTGAGTGTGTTAGACCTGGAGTGGATAGAAGCCCGTCACAAAATGAAACACTAAGGGTGGTAAACTACTGTTGTGTTTAACTAGGGGAGGATGAAGAAACACTGAACCTGTCACAGCACTGAATACTAGATATGTTTGTCCCGGAGTGAGTTGAACAAGCACTCGGAACAGGTTACAGAACTGAGAGAAACACTGGATGGTGGTAAGCGACACAGAGTGATGACCAGAGATGAAGAAGCAATGGGAACATGTCATGACAGCGAAACACTAGCTGATGATGAACAGTATTATCAGTGGCAAGATGCCTGCTCCAGAGTTCCGGTTCAAGACGCAGCATGTTTGCACTAGAATGCGGGCTTAGTAAGTTTGTGATGCCTCCCCTAAAGTGCAAATTCAGCAGTTACCACAGCCTACCCTGGATCGTGATGTCAGAAGGGGTAAAAGGAGAGCTGGAGGCGGCAAGCTCAGAATGTGCACGACGTGCACTAGAATGAGGGCTCCTTGGTGGCTGATGCGTGCATTAGATTGCAAGTTCAGAAGTTGTGACATGGGTATCCCATATCACCCATGTTGTAAAACCTCACACTGGTCTTCTATTTTTTACATATGGTACCGTACCCATTTAAGTGCGCTTTTCTCAAGGCATCCCGCCTTCACCTTCTCCCACTGAGTCAAACGTCTGTTCTTGAGATCCTTGTCTCTTCTCCTTGCCTGCGTAGAGCCCATCTTTCTAAATTCCACATCTGTGCATTAATATACAGTTTTGTCTCTCTCTTTCTTAGTTCCTTCATTCTGTGTAATAGGTTTCGTGCTCTTCCCACTCATTAGAACTGACTCAAATGCATGACTTCTTATACCTGAGTAATACTTCATATGTATATGTAGCAAAACTTCCTTAACCATTCATCTGCTGATGGACCTCGTGGTCACTTTCACATCCGTGGTATTGCAAACAGTGCTTCAATAAACGTTGGAGTACTGTTTCTTACCATTCTCGTTTCCTTGAAGTTCATGCCTAAGAGCGGGATCGCTGGGTCATATGGTATTTCTCTTTCCAACTTTCTAAGGAGTCTCCATAATGGTTGTACCAGTTTGCATTCCCATCCACAGTGTAAAAAGGTTCCCTTTTCTCCACACCCTCTCCAGCAGTTATATTGTAGACATTTTAATGATGGCCAATCTGACCAGTGTGAAATGATACCTCAATGTGGTTTTGATTTGCATTTCTCTTATAATGAGTGATGCTGAGCAACGTTTCTGTGTCTCTTAGTAATCTGTGTATCTTCTTTGCAGAGGGCTTTTACCTATGTTTTGATTGGTGGTTTGTTTTGCTGAGTAGTATTTGTAGCTGAGTATTGAGATGCGTGAGCACCTTGCATATTTTGGAGACAACTTTTTTGTTAGCTTTTCAGTTGCTATTCAGTTCAGTTCAGTTCAGTCGCTCAGTCGTGTCCGTCTCTTTGCGACGCTGTGAATGGCAGCACCCCAGGCCTCCCTGTCCATCGCCAACTCCCGGAGTTCACTCAGAGTTGCTCTTATTTTCTCCCAATTCTGAAGCTACATATTCACCTTAATTATAGTTTCCTTCAATGTACAAAAGCTATAGAGTTTAATTAGGTTCCTTTTTTCAAACATTTTTATTTCCTTTAGGCAATGGCCCACAGAGGACCTTGCTGTGACTTATTTTGTGGTGGTTATACCTATATTGTACTCTGAGGGTGGTATATTTTCTGGTCTTACTTTTCCACCTGTAATCCATTTTGAGTTTATTTTTGAACATGATGTTAGATAGCGTTCTAGCTTCTACACAGAGCTCTCCACTTTTCCCATAACACTTTTTTGAAGAAAATGTCTTTTTCTGTTGCGCATTTTTGCCTGCATCGTCAAAGATAATGGGGGCAGGAATCTATCATTGGACTTCATATTTGTTTCCCATTGGTCTATATTTCTATATTTGTGCAAGTTTCATACTCTCTTGATATCTTCGTAATGTAGTCTGAAGCTAGAAAATTTGACTCCTCTCGTTCCATTCTTCTTTCTCAAAACTGCTTTGGCTCTTCGAGGTCTTATGTGTTTCCATGCAAATCGTAAAATAATTTGTTCTAGTTTATGAAAAATACTGTCGGTAGTGTGAGAGGTATTGTATTGAATCTATTGATTGTTTTGGCTGGTATATTGATTTTAACTCTATCAGTTAGTCCAATCCAAGAACATGATATCTGTCTCCATCTATATATGTTTTGATTTCTTTCCTCAGTGCTTTCTTTCATCCTTCTGGGAAAGTGAAAGTTGCTCAGTCACGTCTGACTCTTAGCAATCCCATGGGCTATACAGTGTATGGAATTTGAAATTCTCCACGCCAGAATACTGGAATGGGTAGCTTTCCCTTCTCCAGAGGATCTTCCCAACCCAGTCCTCAAATGCAGGTCTCACACATTGCAGGAGGATTTGTCACCAGCTGGGGCCACAAGGGAAGCCCAAGAACACCATAGTGGCTAGCCTATCCCTTCTTCAGGGGGTCTTCGTGACCCAGGAACCAAACAGGAGTCTCCTGCATTGCAGGCAGCTTCTTTACCAATTGAGCCATCGGGGACGTCCTTTGTCTCTTTATGCAAACTTATTTCTAGTTGTTTTATTCCTTTCATTGCAATGGGGAACAGGATTGTTCCTTCATTTCTCTTTCTGATTTTTCATTGTGAATGTGTAGGACTATAAGGGTTTCTGTGTATTAGTTTTATACCCTGCACGTTTACTGTATTCATTGATAAACTCCAGGAATTTTCTGGTGGCATCTCTTGGGTTTTCTTTGTAAAGGGTAATAGCATGTGCAAATAGACAGTTATACCTCTTCTTTTCAAATGAGGATTCTGTTCATATCTTTTTCTTCTTTGAAAACTGTGGCTAGAATTCCCAGAACGAGTACTGATGAGTGTGGGCACATTGTCTTCGTGCTGACTTTTAAGGAAATTTTTTCAGCTTTTCATTATTGACAATAATGTTTATAATGGTTTTGTCATATTTGGCTTTCATTATGTTGAGGTATGTTCCACCTATGACTACTTTGGCAGAGGTTTGTTTGTTTGTTTGTTTTTTCATAAAAGTTTTGGATTTTGTTGAATTCAAATGTGAATTTTGGTGGTTTTAGCCTCCAAATTTTTTGTGTTTCCTCTAGTTGTTGTTGTTGTTGTCGTTTTCCTGTGGTTGATATCTGATCGAACAACATTGTGATCAGAAATTATGCTTGCAAATAGTATAATATCTTGAAGTTTATTAAGGTTAGATGTGATCTAACCTTGGGTGTGATCTGTCCTAAGATAATGTTCCATTTACACGTGAGAAAAAGGAGAAAAAAAGGAGAAACAGGTGAAATCTGTTCTTTGGCGGTGGGATGACCTCTAGATATCAATTAGCTCAAACTGGTCTAATGTATCTTCTAAAACCTGAGTTTCCCTTATTTCATTTTCTGTCTGGATGATCTGTTCATGTTATGAGTGAAGTATTAAAATCACCCAATACTATTGGTTAGTGTCTATTTCTGCTCTACTAGTTGTTGGCATTTGCCTCTTGTATTGAGGTGCTCCTACATTGGGTGCATGTAGCTTCTTCTTGGATTGATGCCTTGAATGTTCTGTAATGCAACTTTCTTTGTCTCCTATAGTGGTCTTTAGGTAAAGTCCATTTATCTGATATGAATATCGCTCCTCCCACTTTTGCTCTCCATTTTCACAAGATAGCTTTTTCCTGGCCATCACTTTCAGGCTGCATGTGTCCCTAGGTATGAGGTGGTTTTCTTGCAGACAGTATATTCTTGTATGCATTCACCCAGTCTTTGCCTTTTCGTTGGAGCATTTAGCCCATTTCTGTTTAAGGTAGTTGTTGATAAGTATGATCTTCTTACCATTTACTATATATTTTGTGGCTTTGTTTTTATAAGCTTTTCTGTTTCCTATCTAGAAAAGATCCTTCAGCATTTGCTGAAGTGCTGGTTTGGTGGTTCTGAACACTAACTGCTTTTGTTTGTCTGTAAAGCTCTTGTTTTGTCTTTTGAATGAGAATACTATCCTTGTTGGATAGAGTAATTTTGGCTTTAGGCTTTTGCCTCTCAGCACTTTAGGTACATCCTGCCATTCCCTTCTAAGCTGAAGAGTTTCCATAGTAAGATCAGCTGTTGTCCTTATGGGGATTCCCTTCTATGTTATTTGTTGTGATTCCTTTGTTACCTTGAATATTTGTTCATTCTGTATATTTATTTGTTTGTTTTCATTTTGATTAATGTGTGTTTTGACATGTTGTGTCTTGATTTTACCCCTGTGGGACACACTGGGATTTTTCATCTTAGGTGTCTGTTTTTTTATTTTTTATTTTTCCACTTCAGGGATGTTTTTAACTATTTCCTCCTCAAATATTTTCTCATGCCCTTTCCTTTTGTCTTCTTTCTCTGAGAAACCTATGATTTAAATATGGGGGCATTTAACATTGTCCCATAGGTCTCTGTGATTGTCTTCATTTCTCTCTTTCTTTTTTTTTTCCTGCTCTGCTTCATTTATTTCCCATATCTGATCTTCCAGCTCACTTAGTCTTTCTTCTGCCTCAGTTACAGTACTGTTCCTGTTGTCCAGAGTGATTTCTATCTCAGTTATGTCATCGCTCATTATTGATTGACTACTCATGATTTCTTCCAGGTCCATTTAAAACACCCCTTTCATCTTCTGAATCCATGCCTGAAGTCTATTTATCTGTCGATCCATTTGTTTCCAAGACATTGACTATTTTTGTGCTGAACTGTTTTTCCTGTAGACTTCCTACCTCCTCCTCTTTCACTGGTTTGTTGATTTTCATTGTATTCCTTCATCTGCTGGATATGTCTCTGCCTTTTCATGTTGTTTCGATGACTGTCTTCGAGGTCTATTTTCTGCACACCCGAGGGCCATCATTGCTATTAATTGGGTGGTCTCCTCCAAGTGAATGTGGTGGGACCAGTGGCTTGTGTAAGTTTTCTTGTTGAGAGAACTTTTTGTTGTTGTTGTTAAAGAGGATGGCTGTTGATCTCACCTGTTCTGAGAGTCCATGCAGTGTCCATTAGGGACTTAGAAGGCTCTATTACGGCTTCGATTCCAGATGAGCTACTTCAAATCCTCGAAGACGATGCTGTGAAAGTGATGTACTCAATAAGACAAGAAATTTGAAAATCTCAGCTGTGGCTCAGTTGGAAATGGTCAGTTGTCATTCCAGTCTCGAAAAAGGCAATGCCAACGAATGCTCAAACTACCATGCAATTTTACTCATCTCACATGCTAACAAAGAAATGCTCAAAATTCTCCAAGCCAGGCTTCAGCAATATGTGAACAATGAACTTACAGATATTCAATCTTATTTTAGAAAATACAGAGGAACCAAAGATCAAATTCCCAACATCTGCTGGATCTTCACAAAAAAGCAAGCAAGTTCCAGAAAAACATCTAGTTCTGCTTTATTGAGTATGCCAAAGCCTTTGAGTGTACGGATCAAAATAAACTGTGGAAAATTCTGAAAGAGACGGTAGTACCACACCACCAGATCTGCCTCTTGAGAAGCCTGTATACAGTTCAGGAAGCAACAGTTAGAACTGGACATTGAATAACAGACTGGTTCCAAATAGGAAAAGCAGCACCTCAAGGGTATATATTGTCACTCTGCTTATTTAACTTCTATGCAGAGAAATGTGAGGTTGGAAGAAATGCAAACGGGAATCAAGACTGCCAGGAGAAATGTCAAAAACTTCAGATATGTAGATGACACCCCCCTTATGGCAGAAACTAAAGAGGAACTGAAGAGTCTCTTGATGAAAGTGAAAGAGGAAAGTGAAGAAGTAGGCTTAAAGCTCTAAATAAGGAAACCTGAGATGGCATCCTGTCCCATCAGTTCATGACAAATAGATGAGAAAACAGTGGAAATGGTGGCAGACTGTTTTGTTTTTTTTTTTTGGGGGGGTGGGGGGAGGCTTCAAAATCACTGAAGATAGTGACTGCAGCCATGAAATGAAAAGACGCTTAGTCTTCCTAGACAGCAAAAAACAAGACCAGAGGCTGACTGCAGCTCAGATCATGAAATCTGTATTGCCAAATTCAGACTTAAATTGAAGAAAGCAGGAACAAACCACTAAACCATTCAGGAATGACCTCTCTCAAATCCCTTATGATTACACACTGTAAGTGAGAAATACATGTAAGGGACTAGATCTGATAGAATGCCTGATGAACTATGGACGGAGGTTCATGACATTGTACAGGAGACAGGGATGAAGACCATTCCCAAGAAAAAAGACACGCAAAAAGGCTAAATGGCTGCCGGAGGAGGCCTTACAATTAGCTGTGAAATGAAGAGAAATGAAGCCAAAGGAGAGGAGGAAAGATATAGCCATCTGAACACAGAGTTCCAAGGAGAGAGAAGAAAGCCTTCCTCGGTGATCAGTGCCAAGAAATAAAGGAAAGCAATAAAGCAAAGCAATGCAATGGGGAAGACTAAAGATTTCGTCAAGAAAACCGGAGATACCAAGGGGGCATTTCATGCAAAGATGGGCACTATTAGGGACATAAATGGTACGGACCTAACAGAAGCAATAGGTATTAAGACGAGGTGGCAAAGAACACACAGAAGAACTGTACATCAAAGATCTTCACAACCCAAATAATCATGACGATGTGATCACTCACCTACATCCAGATACTTGGAATGTGAAGTCAAGTGGGCCTTAAGAAGCATCACTATGAACAAAGTGAGTGGAAGTGATAGAATTCCAGTTGAGCTATTTGAAATCCTAAACGATTATGCTGCGGAAGTGCTTCACTCAATATGTCAGCAAATTTAAAAAACTAAGCAGCGGCTCAGGACTGGGAAAGGTCAGTTTTCATTCCAATCCCAAACAAAGGCAATGCCAAAGAATGCTCAAACTACTGCACAATTGCACTCTTCTCACACGCTAGTAGAGTAATGCACAAAAATATCCAAGCCAAGCTTCAGCAATACACGAACCATAAACTTCCAGATGTTCAAGCTGGTTTTGGACAAGTCAGAGGAACCAGAGATCAAATGAGTGTATGCACCACTACTTCTGATGATGCATGCAGCAACTACTGAGGTTGAAATCACGAGTTTGCATTCTGCTTTTACTAAGAATTGAATTAGGACAGGTGCACTACTTAGCTTGCACTCTGGCACATACATTACAACTCTAGAGCATAAGTATCACAACCACGTGCGTCTGCACTCCGGACCTGGCATGCGGCAACGACTGAAAATGCAAGAAGCTTTTCACAGTTACTGACCCCTGATTTGAAACCACTGCTGCCGCTGCTGCTAAGTCACTTCAGTCGTGTCCGACTCTGTGTGACCACATAGATTACCAGCCCACCAGGCTCCCCTGTCCCTGGGATTCTTGGGGCAAGAATACTGGAGTGCGTTGCCACTTCCTTCTCCAATGCATGCATGCATGCTATGTCGCTTTAGTCTTATGCGACTCCATGCGAACCTATGGACAGTAGCCCACGACGCCCCTCTGTCCACGGGATTCTCCAGGCAAGAATATTGGGGTGAGTTGCCATTTCCTTCTCTTAAGTCAAACCATACATGCTACAAACACTGAGCTTGCCCTCTGGAATACGCGCTTGTTGATACTGAGGCCGCTATCTAGAGAACGCTCGCAGGAGCTACTTAGTTTCCAATCTGGATCACCCTTTCTGCCACCATTGAGACTATTAACAAGCTTTAGAACAAGTGCATTGCTGTCACTGAGACTGCACAGTAGAGCATACATCCCATCACTCCTAAACCCGGGTTCTTTAGGATATGGCCTACCACTACTGAGCCTGTCCCTAAAACATGCCTGTTGTAAACTCACATACACTTTTGGTGTATTACGCTCTGGATTCTGCATCCCTGCACTACTGAAATTGCCTTCCAGAACAAGAGTTCATCACCGGCTGAACTTTCACTCTGAAGCATGAACATCACAATCATTAGCTTGTTGCTTTATAGGTAAGTCAGGCCACTACTCAACCTGCACTGTAGTTCAGGTGTGCCTAAATAGTTACTGAACTTGCACTCTGAAGTTTCCTTCTGGACACAACTGAGCCAGAACTCCTGTAGACAGAGTGATTTTAAACACTGGAGGACATGGTACGCCTCTCCTGAGCATGAGCTCAAGTGCAGGCATCCGGGCTCTGCTGAGAACATGCTCTAGTTGCACACATGCCAAAGTAACTGAACGTGCAGCTGGCGGTACAGATCTCATGAATACAGAGTGAGCACATTTCATCATGGGTTTTGCGCTTCTGAGGTTTACTCAGAAGCATATCTTCCATCGTGACTGCGTGTGCCTTCAAGAGCCAATGTTCTGACACTACGGAGACTGTGCTGTAGAGTAAGAATGCCTGAACTACACAACTGCACACTGAATCATGCATCCCAGCAGTATAAATCCTAGCACTGCAGCACACTTGTCACTTCTGAGTCCTTACACTAAGCAGGCATGGCACAGCTAGTGAGCATGTGGTCTAGAGCATATGTGTGGCCATTACTAATTTCAGACTCGGAAGCCTGTGTCTTGCCACTTGTAAGCCCAGGCCCCCAAATATTCATGCTTCAGCTACTGATAGTGCACCCTGGTACACTCCTTTATCACTGCTGAGCCTGTGTTACAGAGCATGAGTTCCACTACTACTAATCTTGCTCGATGGCCTGAGTGCTTAAACCTGTGAGCCTACACTCTGCAGCTGAAAATTGCCAATGACTTGGCTTGCCCTCTGTTGCATATGTTCCCCACGCTTCTTCCTGCACTCTGGAGCACCTACTCCAGGAGGCTGCTTTCTAAAACACATATCGTCTCCACGAGTGAACCGTCATTCTAGATCAACTGTGTGACCACTAGTGATCTTGAATTCTGAAGTGTTATCTTAACTTCCTTGAGGTATTGCTCGAGAAGGTGTGTGCAACAATTACCCCCGTAACATTTTATACCAGCCATTTTGCTGCTAGTCACCCAGCACTCTAGACTGTGCAAGCTGTGAGTAGTGTACCTGTATATCTGTGGATGACGTGCCACCACTACAGACCTGGTGTATACTTCATATGTCCTGCGTCAATTGATCGTGCGTCACCAAACACATATGCCACAACCCTTGCGCTTGCACTGTTGAGGGCTTGTCTTCCCGCTACTGAGCTTGTGTGGCAGAGCAGGTATATCACATTTTCTGAATTGGATCTCTGGATATGCAACCAAAAAAAAAAAACACCCAGCTTTCAAGAGAACATGTCCCTCTGCAGTCTGCACTCTTGAGCAAGGGCACCAACTCCTGAGACAACACTCTGAAGCACATGTAGAGCAGGCATGCTACATCTGCTGAACTTAGCTCTTCAGCATGCCTCTCAACAGTGAAACACACTTTAGGCATACCCCTCTTAATACAGACCCATGATCTAGAGCAGGCATGCTTCACATCCTGAATCTTGGCTTTCGAGAACACGTGCTTCATCTCCTGAGATGGTGCTTTTGCCGATTCTCCCCACCACTACTAAATCTGTGCTCTAGAGCGGGTGTGACACTTTGGAGTCTCCATGCCTCACTACTGCGTCTCTGCTCTAGCCTGGAAGTACTGAAACAGCTTAGCTCGCAATCCGCAGCACACGTTCTGCCACTAGTGTGCTTACACTTTAGAGCAGGCTGTCTGAAGCCATCCCATTGGCACTGGCAACATGCGTGCAGCCACTGCTGAATGCACACTAGAGCACAGTTCCTGCCACTATTGAGCGTGTACTCTACCACAAGATGTCTAAAACTGCTCAGTTGCATTGCGGAGCATACCTCTTTCCACAAGTGAACTTGCATTCTACAGGAAATGGTACACAAACACTGACCTTGTGCTCTAGAATTGGCACACCATACATAATTTTCTTAACATTTGAAGCATATGTCTGGCCAACACTAAATCCACGCTTTAGATCAGCTGTGCTAAAATCACTGAGCTTGCCCTCAAGAGTATATCTGAACTCACATTTTATAGCCACACCTACTACCACGGTGGATTCTGTGCTCTAAAACTCTCGTGAGGTGAGAGAACAAGATGGTGGAGCTATAAGTGGATGTGGAGTACATCTCTCCATGGATACATCAGGCATACACCTTCAGACACAGAAGAGTAATCAGAACATTACCGGAAAGTAGACAGGAGTACCTGACAAGTGGCAAAGAATATATAGAACCACGCAAAACTCAGTCGGGGGAAAGAACTGGGGGAAAAATCAGGAGTGTTAGTAGGACTGGATCTGCCCTGAGTGGGGGAAGGAACTGAAGCTGTGGTCCAATCCCACATTGGGTCAATCGTCTGAAGTGTAGAATAGACATTTAAAGCTGAGAGTGAAACAGCTGATCTGTGGAAAGCTGGGTGCAATGAGAAGCAGAGGGTCCTTGCTGCAGCTGTACATACCCCGTACAAGGACATCCGTCCCCTGAAAGGCCCCGTGGCTGGCAGCTGCAGTTTAGGGACTTTGCGGCAATTCATGGGGAGGGCTGCTGTTTCCTGGGGAGAAATGGAGAGAGGGGGTTTGAAGGAGAACACTGTCGTAGGGTATGCCTGTGGAGGAAAGCTAGGCAGCCATGAAAGCAAGGCAATAACACCGAGTCACTTGTCGGGGGTGGAGCAATCACCATAGCCTCTCTCTCCCACATGCTAGCATCAGTAGTTACTACAATAATGAGGCTGACCCTTCAAATGCTGAACACACTGAAATGCAGAGCAGGACACCACGCAGGGTCATCCATTAAGTGCCTGATGCACCATACTAGAGTAGAATCCCACTCAGGATGCTCCTTTAAGTGTCGGATGCACTGATTTACACAGGAGGACCCCAGCCAGGAAATTCGCTCTATGTGCTGACCCATTGAACGACAGAGAAGGATCCCAGGCAAGGAAGCCTTCTGAGTGGCCGAATAGGTGGAACTAGGGAGAAGACTGGCCAAAGACGCCTTCTTATCACCGGATACAAGGGCTCAAAAAAGAAAAAAAAAGGCTCTGATAGGGCCCTAACTCCTGTGGTGTAGTCAGTCTGTGTCCCTGCACTCTGCCCGTTTGACACCACCTGTGTCCCTCAAAGCCAAGCAGCTGCTCCACTTTCACAGTTAACTCTCATTGGAAAAAAGCTGCTACTGGTTAAAAAAACAAATCGTGCAACTATTTGCACAGGATTGCTTCAGTCCTGTCTAACTCTGTGTGGAACACATTTCACCACTACAAAGAAGAAGCTCTAAAATGCATATACTGGAACAACTGATTTTTTCCAGTCTTGTAGCCACTGCTGAGTTTTCCAGATTTGCTTGCATATTGAGTTCAGCACTTTCATAGCACTCACTATCTATTAGGATTTGAAATCACTCAAGTGGAGTTCTCTATCTCCGCTAGCTTTCTTTCTATTGATGCCTCTTGCGGCCTGCTTGACCTCACATTCCAGGATGTTTGGCTCTAGGTGAGTGATTAGATCATGATGATTATCTGGATCATGGAGATCTTTTCTGCATAGTTCTTCAATCTTTGCGGTATAGATTTTTGCTACCTCTTCTTAATATCTTCTGCTTCTGTTCAGTCCATACAATCTCTGTCCTTTACTGTATCCACCTTTGCATGAAATGTTCCCTTGGTATCTCTAATTTTCTTGAAGAGATCTCTACTCTTTCCCATTCTGTTGCTTTCCTCTATTTTTTGCACTCATCACCGAGGAAGGCTTTCTTATCGCTCTTTGCTATTCTTTGGTGCACTCTATTCATATGGGTATATCTTCCCTTTTCTCCTTTGCCTTTTGTTTCTATTCCTTTCTCAGTTATTTGTAAGGCCTCCTCAGACAACCATTTTGCCTTTTTGCATTCATGTTCTTGGGGATGGTCTTCATCACTGCCTCCTCTACAATGTCATGAACCTCCAAATGTACTTCTTCAAACACTATATTATGCCTAATCCCTTAAATATTTTCTCATGTCCACTGTACCATCATAATGGATCTGATTTAGGTCAAACCTGAATCATCGAGTGGTCTTCCCTACTGTCTTCAACTTAAGTCTAAGTCTATAGCAAATACTGAGCTTCCACTCTGAACCTTCCTTCTTACAAGTATTTGTCCACCATTTTAGAGCACTTTTGCTGCATCTCTTTATCTTCACTCTGAAACATACGTACCGTCACTCCTGAAAGGATGCTCAAGTGCATGCATTGAACTCCTACTCAGCCTAAGCTCCACAGTAGTCATGCCGATCTACTAAGCTTGCATTGTGCCGCATGCGTCTTTCACTATTTACACTATGATACTGAGGTCATGCTGCAACTGCATAGTTGCAATCTCAAGCTTATCTTCTTCGACTTTCAGCTGTTATACCAGCACACATGTTCTGCCCCTCCTAAGCCCGCTTTCTGGAAGAGATATGAAACAACTGTTGAGGTTGTATTCTGGAGCCTGTCCCTGCTATTTCTGAATGCATTCTTTTTGTATTTCTTCATATTTCTTTTAAAAAATGATTTAATTGGAATAGAATTATTGTGTATTACTGTGATAGTTTTTGACATATACATCAACATGAATCAGCCGCATGGATACATGCGTGCCCCTATCCTGAACACAACTCAAACCTCATTTATTACCCCACGCTTCTGGGTTCGTCCACAGCACAAGGGTTGGATGCATCTTTCATGCATTGAACTTGCACTGGTCATCTCTTTTATGTATGGTAATGTACCTGTTTCAATGCTAATTTCTCCAATCATCCCATCCTTGGACTCTGCCATTGAGTCTCAGAGTCTGTTCTTTATATGTGGATCTTTTTTACTGGCCTTCATGCAGAATCATTGTTACTGTCTTCCTAAATCCCATTTGTACGCATTAATAAACAATATTTGCCTTTCTCTTTCTAACTTTTTTTTTTTGCTCTGAATAATAGGCTGCAGGTTGAACTGCCTTACCAAAAGTGACACAAACATGTGTTTTTCTGTAGCTAAGTAATATTATATTTGAATATATAGCACAACTTCCTTACATTTTCATCTGCTGATGTGCATCTAGATTACGTGTAAGTCATAGCTTTCGGAAAGAGAATTGTAATAAACATTAGCTTTTAATTCATGTTAGGTGTAATAGAAATGGGAAAACAATAAAACCCAAATGTAGAATGATTCAAATTCTACTCGATTGTTGAATATTATGTAAGTAAGTTGAAATACTTCAAAATATGTTTCCTTGGCTGCATGTAACATATGAGGACTCTTTTATATCACTCACCTCTCTCCTTTTCATAAATATAGATCAATTTTCAAATGTTTGTCCAGTTTAATGACAAAATACTAACATAGACATATATATATATAATATATATAAAATAGAGATATGTTTTCATATCATAAACTGTTGATAGCAAGCCTAGATTTTAGAATTATTTCCACCTCCATGCTCCATCTCAACAGGAAAGAGCCAAAGTTGTTGCTGACTTAATCACTCCAAGAGCTGGGAAACCTGAAAAAGAAACGGAACCTGCACTGAGATTTTCTGTCATATTTAAGATCGAGCTCTAAGTCCAAGACTTGTTTTCCTTTATTGTACTAAGCAGTCCCTTCTTAAGATTGAAAAGCCTGGAAATCGAGAGAGAGAGGTAGGAGATTGTAGACCTCCTCATGTTCAAAAGGAATTTTAATCAGAGAAGCTAGAAAAGACAGAAACTAAGGAAAACAATCAAGTGATAGACAATAATAATGATTTAGCCACTAATCAAACTCAAGGGTCTTTAGTCCCTCCTCAAGGGCCAGCGTGGAGAAGGAAATGGCAACCCACTCCAGTGTTCTGCCTGGAGAATCCCAGGGATGGGGGAGCCTGGTGGGCTGCCATCTTTGGGATCGCACCGAGTCGGACACGACTGAAGCGAATTAGCAGCAGCAGCAGCAAGGACCATCGCTGACATTCGGAGCAATATCCTGTGAACAATTTTAGAGATGCTAAAGCCCAAACCAGGCTGAAATGTAAGTGCATAGTTGGAACTAGACGGTCAATGATGTGGACTCCCAATATCCTCACTAATAGGCCATTAGTAGAATGTCCCAATATTGATCACAGACCCCATGTTCCACCCTCACTCAGCCATTAAAATAGTCCCCCTGAAAGTATTTGGGGATTTGTGTCTTTGAAGCACCAGCTGCTAAGACACCTTGCTTCATCCTACAATAAGCACTTCCCCCCCCCCCACATTGAAACCCACAGTCAATTCATAAATTTGTTTGCACAGAAGCAAGTAGACCAAGTCTGCTAGGGTAACAGTACTGAATATTAAGAATGTGTGCATAGAAGGATGATAAATCACTTTTATTTCAGAAATAAAGTAGATTTATTGATGTGAGTTTTCGATAACCCTGTATGCGAGATAGCAAAAGAGACACAGATGTATAGAACAGTCTTTTGCACTCTGTGGGAGAGTGAGAGGGTGGGATGTTTTGGGAGAATGGCATTGAAACATGTATAATATCATATATGAAATGGGTCTCCAGCCCAGGTTCAATGCATGATACTGGATGCTTGGGGCTGGTGCACTGGGATGACCCAGAGGGATGGTACGGGTTGGCAGAAGGGAAGGGGTTCAGGAAAGGGAACGTGTGTACACCTGTGGTGGACATATGTTAATGTACGGCAAAATCATTACAATAATGTAAAGTAATTACCCTACAATTAAAATAATAAATTTATTTTTTTAAAAAAAAAGGAAATCTTCTAAAAAAGCTCCACACCTACATTGAAACCAAGCACGACCAAGAGCCAACAAGTTCCACAGGAAGACATACCATGCCAATTCTCCAGCAACACAGGAACAGAACCTGGAGCTTCAATACACAGGTTGCCCAAACAGCAAACCCATAGACATCTCAAACCTCACTACTGGACACTTCATTGCCCTCCAGAGAGAAGAGATGCAGCTCCACCCACCGGAACACTGACACAAGCTTCCCTAACCAGGAAACCTGACAAGCCCCTCGTCCACCCCCAGCCACAGGGAGGAACCTCCACAATAAAGAGGAACCACAAACTGCCAGAAAGAGAAAGACCATCCCAAACACAGGACCCCCCCCCGACCCCCCCCCCCAAAAAAGGCCAAATTGACTAATGAGATTTTTGCATGCTTCATGGTTTTGGTTACTATTTCTGCCAGCAGTCTGTATTTTAAGTTGATGCTGAAGTAAACACTTGGTTGAACATTACCCTTCAGTTGCTAGGAGACCAGTGACTTTGTCATGTCACAACTAACCTTCGATTGCTAGGAGACCAGTGATTTTGTGATGTCACAGCTGTTTGACTGGGGGGATCTCTGTGATTGTCCAGAGAGTTTCTCTCTGTAGGCCAGCCAAACATCATTTGAAGTTGTATTGTGTAAAAGCAGACAAATGAGAACATTATCTGAAGAAAGATTTCCCTGAGATGGCACATATTTCTTCAGAAATTCAAGATGGACCTCCTAAAGGTGAGTCCACTGGTTCAGAAACCTCCATTCGATCTTACTGGTATGATTATACAACTGGGGACTCAGTTTTGAGATCTATGATTGAAGAATATGCTTTTCAGGCTTTGGCTGAGGATCTGGTGATCAAAAGGCCACACTACACATATTCTGTCTCTGAAACAGATGATGTGAATGATTTTCTTTCACTCACATTTCCACAAAAACTTTGGAATATAGTGGAAAGTGATCAGTTTGAGTCTATTTGGTGGGATGAGACAGGCACATGTAGAGTGATCAATGAAGAACTCTTCAGGAAAGAAGTCTTGGAAAGAAAGGAGCCTTTCAGGAAATTTGAAACCAAGAGCATGAAGAGGTTAATTCGACAGCTTAATCTTTATGGAGTTAACAAAAACCGACAAACTGTTCAAAGATCGGCTGCACTACCAGTCTTTCTGGAAGAAGAAAACAACATCTCTCTTTTGAGAAACGTATTCCAAAATTTTCACTTTTTGGCAATGGGTCAGATTCAATCATGTGACCTAGAAAGCATGTTCATATATGTGGCTAAAACGGAGTTTAAACTTGAGATAACAAATTATTGAAAAAGTTGTATCTTTTTGAAGTTGAGAACAGCTGGAGGTTAGAATATTGGATGTTCAACAAACCTTCCTAGTGACTTGAAACCAGATACAAGTTCTGAAGCTACTTAAAGTGGTATTTAGTGTATATATACAACATATTTGTAGTTGAGCATATACCTTCTAACATGTTACCTGTTAAAACTACCAACAGAGGTATTTTCTTTGATGTTATTTCATTGCTTCCATTAAAGGAAACTTATAGTGATATGAAGGAATGAAATTAGTAAAGAATGAAAAATGAATATAATGGAGAAGTGGAGAAAAGGGAACCCTCCTACACTGTTGGTGGGAATGCAAACTAGTACAGCCACTATGGAGAACAGTGTGGAGATTCCTTAAGAAATTGCCAATAGAACTACCTTATGACCCAGCAATCCCACTGCTGGGCATCCACACTGAGGAAACCAGAATTGAAATAGACACATGTACCCCAATGTTCATCGCAGCTCTGTTTATAATAGCCAGGACATGGAAACAACCTAGATGTCCATCAGCAGATGAATGGATAAGAAAGCTGTGGTACATATACACAATGGAGTATTACTAGCCGTTAAAAAGAATTCATTTGAGTCAGTTCTGATGAGATGGATGAAACTGGAGCCAATTATACAGAGTGAAGTAAGCCAGAAAGAAAAACACCAATACAGTATACTAACACATATATATGGAATTTAGGAAGATGGCAATGACGACCCTGTATGCAAGACAGGAAAAAAGACACAGATGTGTATAACGGACTTTTGGACTCAGAGGGAGAGGGCGAGGGTGGGATGATTTGGGGGAATGGGAATTCTAACATGTATACTATCATGTAAGAATTGAATCACCAGTCCATGTCTGACGTAGGGTGCAGCATGCTTGGGGCTGGTGCATGGGGATGACCCAGAGAGATGTTGAGGGGAGGGAGGTGGGAGGGGTGGTCATGTTTGGGAACGCATGTAAGAATTAAAGATATTAACATTTAAAAAAAAAAACACTGGGTGGGGGAAATAACATGAGTTGAGGAAAATAAAGAAAAGGTATTTAAAAAAAAAAAAGAAAAGAAATATTGTAACAAAACCAAAACTTTATTCTCCCATATGACTACCAGGAGACTTCCAGCAGAACAGAGCATTTAAAAAACACTCTGTAAAGGGCCAAAAAAGAAATATGTTAGGCTTTGCGAATATGACCATTGGCAATTAATTAAGTTTTCAGGCATAGAGGATAACCAAAGAAGCTGGCAAGTCCCTCTTCCACCTTTAAGGACTCCGAAAACTGAATTACACACAATTTTCACGTCAGAAAAGAAAAGTCTTTTCGGTTTTCCTCAGCCATTAAAAGCGTAAAGCTCTAAAATTAAAAAGAAGAAGAAGAAGAAGTAAAGCTCATTCTCAGCTCACAATAGACAGTGCAAAAACAGGGGCAGGCTGCCCTGCCTTGATTGAAATGGAATTCCAAGAGGAGGGGCGCCAAGATCCACTGTATGGTCAAGTTCCTTAAGCAAAGAACTGGCTTAAGGGAGGTCACCCCTGAGGGCTGTGAGTGCCGGACACCATCACTGGACTCCCCTGGTAGACTCGGAGGCCGTTCTCAGCCCTGAGCCCTGGCGACTGTGCCATCTGTTTTTTCTTTCTTCGCATTTGGTGAGCTGAGCAATCTTGACCCAAGATCCTTGACATTCAGATTCAGCCTGACCACGCCTACAGCGGCTGCTTTTATGGGGGGAGGGGGTGTGGGGCGGGCTCATCGCGCGCGCATGCGCCCAACTCGGCCTCGCGGCCAATCCGATGGCAGGTTCCGACACCTGGCAGCCAATCATCGGAGGCAGCCCGCACGCCTGTAGGGGGAGCTGAGGCGGCGCCCCAGACCTGAGGAGGCCTCGTCCCCGCAGGCTCGACTCCTCTGGGTTAATCTTGGAACTGCCTAGGGCAGGTGAGCTGCCAGCAGTTCTGTCTCCTCCCTCAATGGGGACCGGTAAGGACTGGAGCGTGGTTCAGCCAAAGCAGTGCCTGACGGCTAAAGGGAGGGTTTCTCGGGTCCCCACTCGCACGAGGCCTTGCTCGGCGGGGCGGCTGGTGAGGGCGGTGAGAGCTTGCGGCAGGATCCACAGGCTTCAGGCTCCTTTCGCCCTCTCCCCTCTCTAGTCTGGGCGGGCTCTGCTCTCCAGCAGCTTTCCTGCCCAGGGGCGGGACAAGCCAGCTCGCGGAAAGGGCCTCTTAGGCCCCTGGCCCCTGGCACCACCCCCAGCTCTCCTGTGGAACCTAATGTATTTAAACACAGACGCACAAATCTTCACGGCCCAACCCGTTTCTGTACCCAGGCACAGTCAGGCAGGAGCAGAAAAAAAGAAAAACAAAAACCAAAAAAAAACATCTATCTAGCAGCCTCTTCACTGCCCTGGTGCTTTAGTCGTTTTCCTGTTTCCTCTGCCTCTCCTCAGACTCCAGGGCTGCCCCGTCCCTGGGGGCCCCGAGATTCAGGCCTTTGGTTCTGGAAGTTGGCAGATGAGGTATTTGTTTGTTTGTTACTGAGAGAAGGGAGGTGGGAGGAAGAAGCTCAGGGCAAAGGAGTTCAATCACTTGGTCTGGTTGAGTGTGAGACGCCTGGTCAGCATCCGTAGGGTAGGACCAGGTAGGGCCTGGGGGGATAGAATGTTCCCAGAACAGGGGACTCACCCTGGCCGTTTCCTCTGCTTGTCCCCAGGATGTGACCGTGTGCTGCCTGGGAGGTCTCAAGCGCTCAGGAGTTCAGTGGGCCCCTGAGGTAAGGTGACACACATCTTTACAACAGGGACAAAGGTGTGGCTTTCTTACTTTGCGTTTTTCTCCTTTCATTCGTCGGCTGACACGTTGCTGTTGAGAGAGAGTATTCCTGATTGGGGATTACGTGACCCTGATTGCGGGTGCTGACTTCAGGGCCATCATGGTTTCAGGTTTGCAGCTTTCTGAGTGGCAAGCTTAAAAACAGGCATGGTGACTTGCTTTCGCCTGCCTTCTTGAAAGAAAAAAAGTAAGAACACCATGGGTCTTAAGCTGTGTAGAGCTGACTCCTACCACTTGGTGAGGCTAAAATGGGGCAATGCACATATCCTAAGGTTTTAGCTGGCAAAGCAAAGCAATGCAGGTGTGGGGGTTCCCTGGTGGCCTGCTGATTAGGATTCTGGGCTTTCACTACAGTGGTCTGGATTCAATCTCTGGTCAGGGTACTGGGACCCCACAAGCCAAACAGCATGGCCAAATGAATGAATGAATCCAGTGGTACATTCAGAGAAAATATCCTGTGATTTAACATGTTCACGTGAGATTGCTTTCTCATTTCTGTACCCTTAAGGGCTTTTCTTCATTAAGTAAGTCAGCTCCACTGAATGGGGGTGAGGCACCATCTGAGTTCATTTCATGCGAGTAAACAAGATCATAGGAAGCTCTATGCCCAGCCACTTGTGCTTACAGCTGTGTTGTATACTTATCTTGCTGGTACAGCTTTGACTTCACAGCATGTTTTGTTTTGGTCACAACATGTGGCTTCATAGGACATTAGTTCCCCAGCCAGGGATCGAACACAGGATCCTGGCAGTGAGAGGGCTGAGTCCTAACCAAACCACTGGGCTGCTAGGCAACACCTGTGTTTCGGTGCTTTGGATTGGGTGAGTGTGTGTGTGTGTGTGTCTGTGTGTGTGTGTTTTGATTTTTGCTATATTATAGGAGAATAGTTCTGTGTGTAAGTATGATGTGAATGGTATTAAAACTTGAAATGTTTGTGTTGTACCTATGATCTCAAAATGGAATAGTTTGAAAGAACATACCACTTGTTATCTCTTGACTTAGGATCTCCCCTGAGGTAGTTAGTAGTCAAGCTTTTGTCTGGCTTGGCAACCTCTGAAGACTTAGCTTGTTGAATCTAAGCTCTCTCACTTGTCTGTACTCTTGAAGCCTCAGTTCCTCCTTCTGTGGGCCTCTCCAAGGGGCTTCTCTTGTGGAGGCTGCTGTCTTTTCTCAGAATGAGTGATTCAGGAAAGCGCTTGCACCCATGATAAAGTGCAGAGTCTTTTTTGAGATGTTACACATCTTCACTTGTGTATTTGCTTAGTCTCACAGGTCTACCCTGTGATAGATTGAGAGAGAACTACACAGGGGTGGGAATATTAGGAGATTGAATTCACTTGAAGGCTGGTTACCATACCCATTAATCCACTATGCCAGCCTTTTTTTTATATGATCTCAGCTCTGTCAATGTGAGCAAATTATTTGGCTTGTGTACCCTTCTTGTGTGCTGCTACTGCTGCTAAGCCACTTCAGTCGTGTCCGACTCTGCAGTCTCATGGACAGCCACACACAAGGCTCTCCCTTATCTGGGATTCTCCAGGCAAGAACGCTGGAGTGGGTTGCCATTTCCTTCTCCAGTGCATGAGAGTGAAGTCGCTCAGTCGTGTCCGACCCTTCGAAACCACATGGACTGCGGCCTACCAGGCTCATCCGTCTGTGGGATATTCCAGGCAAGAGTACTGGTTTGGGTTTCCATTGCCTTCTCCAGCTTGTGTGCTCTCTGGCCTGATGTACTCAATTTTGATCTACTCAGTTCTAGACCTACTCATTTCTTGAAGTTCTAGCAAGTCTCCTCTTTGCCCTGGATTAAGGTTTCTGTTTCTCTGGATGGTTCCCATCAGCAAACTGACTGACTATAATGTGACCTGTCGTTACAAATCCATCTTTTGGTGACACATCCTGCTTCTGCTGCTTTTATTTCATATTTGCTTGTTACAGACCTCTGCAGAGTTGTTCCTAGACTTTGTTATCTCGAGTTCTCTCATTTTCCTATAAAGCCACTCTTGTCAAGGCCACAGGTGAATTTCAAATATTCAAATGTCTGCCTGCAAGGTAGGAGACCTGGCATCAATTCCTGGGTGGGGAAGATCGCCTTGAGAAGGAAATGGTAATCCACTCCAGCACTCTTGCCTGGAAAACCCATGAACGGAGGAGCCTGGTAGGCTACAGTCCATGGGATTGCAAAGAGTTGGAAATGTCTATTCAAATTCTTTTCCTGGTTGTTAAATGCTTTTCTGTTTTTAATTGTTGTAGAAAACATCTAAGTTAAATTTTTACCATTTTACCCATTTTTGCATGCTAAGTATTTTGCACACTTTCATCAGCCTTTTGGAGAAAGAAATGGCAACCCACTGCAAATCTGATGGAGAAGGGAACGTGGTGAACTTTAGTCCCGGGGGATGCAAAGTTGGGCACAACTGAGTGACTAAGACATATACACACACATAGTCACAGTGTTGATTTGTTGTTGTTGTCATTGTTTTAGCTGTGTTGTGCAGCTTGAATGACAGTTCCCAGGTCCCTGATAGGACACTGTGGAGTCCTAACCTCTGAACTACCAGGGAATTCCTTATCACATTGTTATGATGCAGATCTCTACACCTTTACAGCTTGCAAAATCGAAACTCTGTACCCATCACTTGTCCCATTAAACAAAATGCACTCCTCTTTTCTTGCCCGTTGACCTAGACCATGGACTCCATCATTCTTTTTTGTTTCCTTTCTATTGCTTGACTGTGTTAGCTATTTCATGCAAGTAGAAACTTACAGTATTTGTCTTTTTGTACGACTGGCTTATTGCATTTGGCTTGATGTCTGAAATGATCATGCATGCTGTAGCATGTGACAGAATTTTCTCTATATGGCTAAATAATATTTCATTGTGTGTATATATCACATTTGATGGACATTTCGATGCTTCCACCTCTTAGTTGTTGTGCTTCGTGCTGCTGTGAGCACGGCTCTGCAGATATCCCAAGACCCCATGTTAACTTCTTTTGAATTTATATCCTGAAGTGGAATTGCTGAATCATGTGTCAGCCCTAGTTCTTTAATTTTTCGAGGAGCCTTTAAACTGTTTTCTGTAGCAGTATGCACCATTTTAAAATCTATCCGTAACACACAAGGATCCAGTTTCTGTACGTGCTTGCCAACAGTTGCCCTTTCCTTTCCTTCATATGTAAACACACACATATGCACACACAATTTCTTTCATACCCTTTTCCATGATTGTTTATCTCAAATTATGAATATAGTTCCTTGTGCTATACAGTACGCTCTTGTTTGTCTATTGTATATATTATGCTTTGCATCTGCTAATCACCACCTCCCAATCTGTGCCTGCCGTATCTTTCCCTCTTGGGAATCACATAGTCTGCTCTCTATGTCTGTGAGTCTGTTTCTCTTTCATAGATCAGTTTATTTGTGGCATATTTTAGAGTCCATGTAAGTGATACCATACGATATTTGTCTTTCTCTCTCTTTTTTTTTAATTTTTATTTTTACTATGTTTTATTTTACAACACTGTGTTGGTTTTGCCATACATTGACATGAATCCGCCACAGGTGTACATGAGTTCCCAATCCTCACCCCCCTCCCACCGCCCACCCCATATCATGTCTCTGGATCATCCCTGTGCACCAGCGCCAAGCATCCTGTATCGTGCATCGAACATAGACTGGCGACTACCTTACATGATAGTGTACATATTTCAGTGCCATTCTCCTGTATTATCCCACCCTCTCCCGCTCCCTCAGAGTCCAAAAGTCTGTTCTATACATCTGTGTCTCTTCTGCTGTCTCTCATACAGGGTTATCATTACCATCTTTCTAAATTCCATATATATGTGTTAGTATACTGTGTTGGTGTTTTTTCTCTGGCTCACTTCACTGTGTATAATCGGCTCCAGTTTCATCCATCTCATTAGAATTTATTCCTATAAAGTCTGCAAGCAATAATGCTGGAGAGGGTGTGGAGAAAAGGGAACCCTCTTACACTGTTGGTGGGAATGCAATCTAGTACAGCCACTATGGAGAACACTGTTTATAATAGCCAGGACATGGAACAACCTAGATGTCCATCAACAGATAAATGGATCAGAAAGCTGTGGTACATATACCCAGTGGAGTATTACTCAGCCATTCAAAAGAATATATTGTCTTTCTCTTTCTGACTTCCTAAGTATTCTTTTGAATGCTAGTGTAGATTCAAGTATTTATTAACAACATTTGTTGCTACTGTATAAAATGTGGTTGACTTTTAAAATATTTGTCTTCTATTCTGCAAGCTTTATATTAATTCTAATACTTGTGTTTCTTCAACATTTTCTATACTAAATTATCTTCTGTCTAATATACTTTGACTTCTTCCTTTCCATTCTGAAGGCTGTTTTTTGTTTTTTATTGTTTTTTTTTTTTTTGAAACTACAGCAACAATTCTCTTTTGTTACCTGATTGCTCTGGTTATAGAACTGCCAGTATAATGTTGAGCCAAAGTGTGTAATAGACTTCCTTGTGTTGTTCCCAGTCTTAGAGGGAAAGCTTTCAGTTTTTCATTCTTTAGTATGATGTTAGCTGTGGGTCATTTTACAGGTGCCCTTTGATTGAGAAAGTTCTCTTCTGTTCTTAATTATTAAGTGTTCTTTTAACCCCGGTTATGAAAAGGTGCTAGATTCAGGGAAATGCCTTTTCTTCAGGCAGATGTGTTATTTGTTTTATTGTTTTAAAATGGCATAATGTTGATTGACTTTCCTATAATGAACCAACTTTGCATACCTCCCTAAATCGCATGTGATCATAGTGTACAGTCTTTTTTATATGCTGTTGGATTTTGTTTGCCAGTATTTTGTTGAGGACTCTTTCACCTGTATCCATAAGGGATATCAGGTGTGTGTGTGTTTGTGGTATGTGTGTGTGTGTGTGTGTGTGTGTGTGTGTGTGTGTGTGTGTGTGTGTGTGATGTCTCTGTCTGATATTGGTATGAGAGAAAGACTGGCATCATTTTGCCTGCTATGTGGGGAAGAGACGTGTGGCATAAAGATGAAGCATTGTTGGATTGAAGTTTAGCCAGGATTAGAGGGAGAAATTTAGGATATATCTGTGTGGAATTGGGGTGAGATTATCAGAGAGCTCATTCTCAGTTTCCTAGGCCTGAATTAAGTGCTTGACATTGAATTATGCTGTTTGTTAACTAGGAATATATAGATTATACTTTGAATTTGCTACCTATTTTGTTTGTTAACATTTATGAAATTAGAATTTATGGATCAGTTGTAATGTGCATTTAAGATCCATTTTCTTCCATTTTTACTACAAAACAAGATGCCATTGAATAGCTGATGCCTTTTAAAAAAGCTGTTAACCTTAAGTCTAAGAAATAAGCATGTTTGTCTTTAAGATACAGAAACACATTTAAAAGTTACAAATTTGCCCAAGAAGAGGCAACTGGTGTGTGGTTAAGTTAGAATTCCAACTTAATCTCCTATGACTCCAAAGTCCATGCTTCGAAACGCTGTAGAACAATGCTTTTGTAAAAATACTCTCCTTTACATGTGATTTCACGTAATGATCAGTGTGGTGTTTTTTTTTTTTTCCCCCTCTTTATTTTTTTAAGTAGAAGAGGTTAAAGTGAACATGCGACAAAGCTATGATTCTAGAGCCATGTAGACTTGTAGTCGTAGTTTTTTCAGCTGTCATTGAGTCTGGTTGACACTCAGTGTCTTTGTCTGTAAGATAAGGGTGTGTATAAGTACTCTAAAGTTTTGGAGATAATCAAATAGCCCATTTTTCTGTACTTAACTAATCTGTAGTATGTTTACACTTAGGTGGCAGTTTGTGTAAAGGAAGCACTGGGACTTGTGGCCGCACCCTCTAAGAATAAGAAAGTATTAAAAATATGGAACTCCCACGTATGTTACGTGAAGAAGAACAAGAGCCAGAAGTACAGAAAAGGGAGGGAGAGACCAAACAAGTAGATGATGATGATGATGATGATGAAGTGATCTTGGTTGGAGTGGAACATGGAAATGAAGATGCTGACGTCATCTTTGTTGGGATGAGCTCAGCTTCAAAACCAGTCGTTTCAAACATACTGAACAGAGATACCCCAGGTTCTTATTCAAGGAGAAAAAGGTGTGGTCACTTCAGGAGAGGTAACGCTCACAGATTACAGCCTGTTAGTCATGTGACTCCTACATCAGAAGCAAAGACTGTCTTGCCAGTGTCTGACTCTGACTCAGGATCAACAGGTAGTCCTATTATTATTGAACCTCCGTCTCAAGCTGATTATAAAAATCTTTCACCACAAATAGTGCCTGATTGCTTTTCGAAGGAGTTATGTTCTTCTTTGATTACCTTCACAAGGTCATTGCAGCATCCAGTAGAAACAGCAGTTTCTGTAGGAGATATGAATAAAAGTCCTCATGTATCAAAGCGAGTTTCCCCTTGTGAAACAAATCGCAGAAATCCCAGAAGGCCTAAACTCAGTGATGGCATTGTAGGGGAACATTCTTTAGGTTTCTCCCCGTCAGGTTTTTTTCATACAGAGACCACTCAGCAAAGCACACCAGACCGTGTCCATACCTCACTAAGCCATGTTCAGAATGGAGAACCTTGTCCAACACCTTTTCCAAAGGACAGTGTTCATTGCAAGCCTGTAAGACCTTTAGGGGAAAGTGGACGGACAAAAACTGATTTTCCAAGTTTGGCAAGTCCAAACAAAATTGGTGATCCCACAGAAGGAAATCTGATTGTGTTACTTCGTGACTTCTACTATGGCGAGCATGGAGGAGTTGGGCCGCCAGAAGCGAAGACCCACACGGCGTTTAAATGCCTCAGCTGCTTGAAAGTTCTAAAAAATGTCAAGTTTATGAATCACGTGAAGCACCATTTGGAACTTGAGAGGCAGAGAGGTGACAGCTGGAAAACCCACACCACCTGCCAGCACTGCCTCCGCCAGTTTCCTACTCCTTTCCAGCTGCAGTGTCACATTGAAAGTGTCCACACGGCCCAGGAGCCCTCCGCAGTCTGTCACATCTGTGAGTTGTCCTTTGAGACAGATCAGGTTCTCTTAGAGCACATGAAAGACAATCATAAGCCTGGTGAAATGCCCTACGTATGCCAGGTTTGCAGTTACAGATCATCATTTTTTGCAGATGTGGATGCACATTTCAGAGCATACCATGGTAACACCAAGAATTTACTTTGCCCGTTTTGTCTCAAAATTTTTCAAACTGCAACAGCATACAGACGTCATCATCGAGGGCACTGGGAAAAGAGTTTTCACCAGTGTTGCAAATGTCGGCTACAGTTTTTAACTTCCAAAGAGGAGAGGGAGCACAAGACCCAGTGTCATCAAATGTTTAAGAAGCCTAAGCAGCTAGAAGGATTGTCTCCTGAAACAAAAATTGTTATTCAGGTATCACTGGAACCCCTTCAGCCAGGATTGGTGGAAGTTGCATCCATTACTGTGAACACATCTGATTTTGAATCATCACCCCCCAAATCTAAAAGGAGGAGGTCAAAAAAAGAAAAATAATAGTTAATTCTGCCTTCAGTAAGTCTGAAGCAAGTATTTCAGTCAAAGTTAAAAATCCCATTAAAAACCAAAAGATCAACTTATAGCATTATTCAATAATATCAAATATAGGAAAACCGATGGGTAATTTATGTGATTTTGTTTTAAATAGAGGAAGTACAGTTTTGTTTGATCTTCATATTGAGCTGCTATTTAAAAATCTATGATCTGTTTTTCGTGTAATTGTCTTAACATGTAAAAAGGATGTGTGCATGTGTGTGTGAGAGAGAGAGAATGAGAGAAGTGGAGAAAGGAAAAGTAAGAACCTATTTTGGTATTTGATGTTACTTGTAAGTTCGAAAGCTCTCCTATACATATAATCTGTAGAGTGTTTTAGCAACGTAATTTTGAAGTGTTTTCATGCCTTGCAGATCTCAGTATCAGCTATATAGCCAGACTTGAATGTCACTCTCTGAAGTGCCTCTTGGGCTGATCTAAGATAACCTGGCTCTGAAAGCCTGCAGTGGAGGTTGATGGAGAAGCTACGATGTGAGTTTGGACCAGACACGGGATTTAATCAGTGAAGAGCTGTGCCTTCGTGTCCCAGCTGAGGAAGAGGCATACATTCAGTGCAGGCACAGAGCCAAGGGAGAAGGAACACTGTCTCATAGTGCTTTCACCTAGCCCAGGGACATCTCAAGGAAGCCAGCCGTTAAAATGCCTGTGTTTGGTGAGAGACCCTGGCAAGCATGAAGCAGGCCCTGTGTAGCACTGACTGCAGTTGGAGAAGCAGAGATAGTTAATGAGACCTGGTGCCTGTGGACCTCCTGTTGAGTGATCAAAAGGGGAATTTGATTCATTCTGTCCCCTTTCCCATTTGGCTGGCCTGTAGTCACAGTGAGGTCGGCATATCTGTGTCAGACACAGTAGCAAAGCAAGTTACAATTCCCAAAGGAAAAAGAGCCTTGACGTCCACTTTGATTTGCGCTGGACCCATAGTTGTAGCTGAAAAGGATCAAACAGAGGAAATCTGTTCAGCTTTTGAATTGGGCTAAATTGAGTTCTCTTACCCTTAAGCTACAGTGGAGTTGTCCAAGAATCGTAAATATAGTGGATAAAAATAGTCCAGGGTGATTAAAGCCTTTTTGGAACTCTTGCTCCCATTTTCCAGTTACATGTGTCTTACCCGAGTTGACCATGTGAAGATTTCGGTTCTGTATCTTATCTTGCCTTGGACACAAATGTAGTACAGTTAACAGCTAATTCTTTGCGTGTGTAATTTCCCATTGTATCAAACTGATTGAGTTTCCGTCTTTCTTGACACAGTCTGATGTGCAAGAATTGTCTCATGTATTTCAGTAATTATCAGGTCATAGAGTTACCCTTCCTCTAATGTATCCAACCATCTAATCTGTGATTATACTTGTGGAAACCTTCTTTCTTGCGGTCTCCAAGGGCTCTTTCACAGACCTGTGGGGTACCCTCTAAGTATCGGTTCCTGAACATCAGCACACTTGGCTGCCTCTGTAGGTTCTTGGAGTTGAGTCTCCTCCTGCAGTTGAATGTCACCCCTTCTCCACTTCTGGCACGGATACCTAGCAATCTCTGTGCACCATTCCAGGAAGCTGGGATCCTGTCTGTAGACCTATGCCAGGAGCAACTCTCCGTTTCCTCTTCCTTTCTCCTCCTCTTTGTCTCTCGCCACTCTCCCCAGGCCTCAGTTTCTTTAAGTCCTCTAAGCTTTCACAAAATGCTGGAAAGAGATCATCACCTAGCGGTTAGCATCCTTCTCAGACCTGAAAAGGAAGGACTACAGATGATGAAGCTGTAGTGAATCTGTTGTCTCCATTTTAGGTAATTTCATGAGTGTAAATTCAAATTCAAATAAATTGTGTTTATTTACTCAGAGCCTGATTGATTTATTTGCACTTTGAATTCTTTACTAGGCCTTTCTGGTTAGTTTATTTGGGCCAAAGCACTTTGCTAAGTGTCAGCTGAAACCACTTTTAGTTGTGTAAAGAGTGTGTGTGTGTTCTGGTCTCAGGTGAAAACTCTCTGTATAAATAAATATGCAGACTATTGCATTTGTATCTCCTTTCTTCGATTTCTATAGTAAAAAATACGAAATGTTTTAGTTACGTGCTTTTATTGTTGCTTAGTATTATCAACACTGTTGCTGTTAGTTGCTGTGAAGTATGCTCCTAAGGAATACAAGTTGTATTTATTGCCAAATTAAAAGGTTCCCGCAATATGGTCCCTGACTGCTTCCTCTCTTCCATTCTCTGTCTTCTACTCTACTTTTTTCCCCACTAATGTACTCTTTTTGACAACACTGGCCTTGGTTTTCCCCCATCAAATTCCATTTCTTCCCGATCCCAAGACTGCAAGTGCTGTTCTTCTGGAAATGCTCTTCCCGCAGGCCTGCATGGCTTGCTACCTCCCTTGTTTGAGCTTCACCAATGCTGTTCAAATAACACAATCAAATCTCCAACCCCCTCTCTTTCCTCCTCCTCCTTAAAGGCACTAAGTCTCTATCCTCTTTTTCCCTCTCCAGCCTAAATTTCCTAACTTTTCACAAAAAAAGAAAAAGAAAAAAGGAAAAAAGAAGAGATAATAACATCAGGGCTTTGCTTCTTAGAATTAACATGAGTCAGTTTCTGTGCCTGCAAATCAAAGATAGTTAATAGTGAGTTGAGTTCTTTCAGGAGCTTCCTCTGTTTTTCTTTTGATACCTCTATATTTTGTTCACACAATGACACTTTGTTTTCTTTACAAGTATATTGAAGATGTGTCAAGATTACTATTTTGTTACTGCCCTTTGTGAATTCCCTTGTCTGCCTTGCTTGTTCTTTCAGGGAAAATTTATTATTTTATTAATGTCATCTTAAAAGACTGGAAACTTCCCAAATCAGCAAGTTTTGTCCCCTGTTTTAATAATCTTTATCTTAAACATTAAAAAAAAAAATTCCCTTCATGTTTTACTACAGGCAGCAAGAAGAAACCAGGAGGCACTTTTGGCTGTTTGGATGGAAATCCTCTTAGATAACTCAATTAAGTACCGTTTGTTCTCCCAGCTCATTAGGTGCATTTTCTACTTTTCATAATACTGCAGATGTAGTCGACTTTCGTCTTCACAATCCCCAGACTCTTTCCTCCTGCCTCTCCTTTCTGCCAAGCATCCTAGGTGCACGACTGTGATTCTACTTAGAACGTGTTTTCTTAGTGAGCAAACGGGGAGCGATTCCCTGGCTTCAGTGCTTCTGCTGGCCAGAGACTCTGTACCGTTCCCTAAGAACTTCATGGTTTCGCTGTCCAACTTCTATCACCTGGCTAGGTCAGTTGCAGTAGTTCATACTCACAAGTGAACTAGCAGGGATTACTACACGCACATGTGCAGAAACATACATGTGTACACAGTAACATCGCTGAGGGGAAACCTGTCCATATGCAGAAGTAAAGCTTTCTTTTCCAGGAACTTGAGTTTTGGTAGACACTCAAATTTCTGCACGCACATGTGCACAAACATGCACGTGTACTCAGTAACATCCCTGGGAGGAAACTTGTCCATATGCAGAAGTACAAGCTTTCTTTTCCAGGGACATTAGTTTTGGTAAGCACTCAAATTTCTATGTGCACATGTGCACAAATATATGCATGCACACAGTAAGATCGCTGAGAGGAAACTTGTCCATATTCCGAAGTACAAGTTTTCTTTTCCAGGAACATGAATGTTGGTAAGCATCCACATTTCTGTCCTTGTTTTTTCACTTGCTCATCGATTATGTCATGTTACACTTCTAACTCTGTGCCTTATCCTCAAAGGTTCCAAAACCTTGGCATTTGCTATTGATAGGGACTGGCCTGCAGAGCAGCAGGCAGCATTGGAAGTTCTTGCCATGAACAGCTGTATAACATGTGCCTGCCTTCTGCATTCTCCCATCACCTTGGACAGCTTCACAGTACCAGTCACGTTGGCCTGATCCATTGACTGTGCATTCCTTCAGGGGACCAGAAAACAAGGACCTCTGAGCTCAGCTGACTTGAAGAACTGCTTTCTCGGTGTGCACCTGTCTAGGTCATTCCGTGTCAATGTTGTGCCCCTCTTGGTAGCCTACCACCCGTTACAGCCCCCAGCATTCTGAATGAGGCCCCCTGTTCTTCCTATCTGTGGAGCGTTCTGTGTGCACCATCTACCTGTGCCCCGATGTGCTCTCTCCATGTGGCAGGAAAAGGCCAGAAACGCCTGAGCCTCCAAAAGCCCCCGGAGACTGTGACAGGCCTGGTTCTGATCCAAGGTTGTGAAGAAGGTACACATGGATGCAGGGTCTCTTCCGATACCAAGAATGGAACCGGAGGCCATCAAAGTAAGGTGGCATCCCTACACGTCTTCCTTTCTGTTTAACACTACCCATGCACATGGGAGTCCCCCAACAGATGATGCCCTGGGGAACCTGCAGGTTCTGGGCCCAGAGCTAATGCCTCCGTTGGACAGAAAGCAGTGTTACTATCTCAAATGGACCAAGAGGGCTTGAACCACCCATGCCTCAGTGATTTGCTAAATGCCAAGGCTCTCTTTCAGTTGCTCTCATTAGGCCCAGGTAGGACTCCCTACAGTCACGCATCCCTGCTTCCCTACACAGCACCCGTGCCAAGGAAGCCAGTGCGCGGTTGGGCCCAGGGATATCCAAGACGGTCACCTGGAAGGCAGCATCCCTGTGTCACCTGGGTGCAGATCCCCTACAACGCAATCAGAGATTCTGCTCCAGCAAGACTACCAGAATCCTCCTTCAGGTACAGACGTGCACCTTTGACACTCAGGCCCCCAAGCCAGGGGCAAGACCCCAAAGAAAAGGAGGAATTCATATCAGAACTTTCAGCACAGACCATGGGGAATCGTTGGCAGGACCGCTACTGCCTAGAGTCTGGATCCTGAAAACCAGCAGGCCCTGAACTGCCCCAGGGGCTTCTCTGTCTCCACTCCCCTGAGGTCCCTTAGGACATGCAGTTTACCCACCGCCCTTGTCTTTTCTCTGTTCCCTCCCTCACAGGCATATCCCGGATAGGGTCACACAGGGAAACCCACTTGCACATTTCTCGGCTTTGGGCACTGCCAGCGAGGCAGGCTGGAAGTGCCTGGAGGCATGCCTTGCTTACAGACCATGTCTCTCCTAGGATGCCTGTGGTTGGCAGATACAGCATACTTTAGTGCATCTCATGTTTTGTGTCATATCGTGCCAGTGTGTGCCACACTCAGGGAGGGCGTGTGCTGGCTGCTGGGCTGATCTGGGCAGCACTGGCCCAGGACCTTCCCAGTTCTCCTTTTCACATGTGTGTGGAACAATCTCCAGTGCAGCAGGCAATCTATGACTCTTTCTCCTTCAGCTCTCTGCCCATCTCGGCAGGACCTTAGCCTCACCATCCCAGATCTTGCCATAGCCACGTCCCTCATTTCCAGAGGCCAGCCCATGGCCCCACACACGGAGGGCTCCACAGGCAGTGGTTTCAAAGCCCCACCCCACGTGATTTGCTCTGTGTGAATCCTTAGACCATGAAACCCTCTTCCTGATCCAAGCACACACAACAACACGGTAGAACTGATGAGCGTGTTTTGTATCTGGTCTAATTGCAGATATCTGGAGCCACAGTCTGGAGTTATCACTGGCCATCCTTTCCTTGTTCCCATCCTGGGCAGGGTCAATGCAGAGATGAGGCGACAGACCACCTTCAGCCTGGTCGCCTCATGACTCCTCTTCTGGTTGCTCAGCACCTCCTCTCCTGCCACCTTCATCTCTGCCTCTGCCCTGGGCCGGACACACACACACACACACACACACACACACACACACAATCACAGCCAGCATAAATAAGCACACGTGTGTATACACACACATGCTCAGCACGGGGACACAAATGCAAACAACGAGCATAGGTGTTTCAGGAGGTGAAGACGACCGAGGCCAGCAATGTCGGGGATGGCGACAGTAGGCACCATGTCCTGCCCTTGGGGTTCCCTGTTCACCTTCTCCACGAACTCTTCCGTATGTTCCCAAGGCAGCCTGAAGCCGCTTCCAGCGCAGCATGTTTGGTGGTTGTGAGACACTGAGTGGTGAATGTGGAAATTCACAGAAGATCCCAAAGTCAGCACACAGGTGCACTGGGACCCCGGAGAGGACAGCTTTTCAATGATAGGCCTTCCCTGGGTAAGGGGCGGGAGTGAAGTGCCCAGGCAATCTCAAACTCAGTGAGCAGCAGGAGGCCAGGGGATGAAAGGACCCACAAAGGATGATTCTGACAAAGATACTTAATACACACTCCCTCTAGAAGTATCACCTGGACTCTGGTGCTGCCACCTCAGCTGATTTGATGGAGACTTGCTTCACTCACGGACACACCAAGTCCCCAAATAAACAGTCTCAGGAGGTCACCTGCTACAAGCACGACCCAAACTCAGGCTCCACAGCCAGTTTGCATGAGTCTGAGCATCCCCATTTGGGAAAGGACAGTGTCCCTGTAGTATCACATGAGTGTCCCTTCAGGGCCCACCTTCAGACCCCATCTCCACACGTTTCTGTCAGTTACTCTCATGGAAGAACCTTCCTGCCCAGGGTACTACTTCAGGCGATCATCCCACACATCTTGGCCGACAATCCGCTGGCAATACGAGCAAGGTGAGCCAGCAGCCAAGAATCCCAAAGTGAATTGCTAACTGTGTTCAGGCCCAAAGCAACCACACCTCAGCAATCCTGTTCGACTCTGAGCAGTTGTGACCTGACAACCAGCCGAGAAAGTTAAGGCTCCTGGTGTCCACGCTGCGGCTGGATGCTCCCCGTTCAAAGTCCCAGAACCAGTGGACAGGAGTGGAACAACGTGCCCTATGCCCTACAGAGAGACGGGAGATGGGTGTGGATCCCACAGGTCGACACTCCACAACCTTGCACACCCACACTCACCACCCCAGGAACCACGTTTCACAAGTGATGTCAAGGTAATTCTACTTAGTGGTCACTGTGTTCAAGAAGTACGGGGGTCCTGAAAGGAAAATATCAACTTGCAGTGGGACGATGGATGGCTCCGCAACAGCACCTGTCAGGATAGGGAGCAGGGAAAAGGTTCCTGCGCCGCCTCCTCTTCCTGAGCAGCAGACTTCAAAGAGCAGCAGAAAGGATACAGCTACAGCCCAGAAGCAAGGGATGCCCCAGGTGATGGCGATCCTCCAAGCCAAGTCAGGCTTCCTCCTCTGATGGTTCTTGCACATGAACTGGAAGTAGGCCCTGCAGTTCTTCTTATGCTCAGAGCTCAGTTCCACCAGCAGGGCAGCCAGTGCCTGCAGCTCATCTTGCCTGGAAGCTCAGTAGTGCTCATGCTCATGGTAAGGTCAGAGAAAGTATGCCTGGCACTTGGGAAGGATGGAAAGGCCCTTGTATCAGGGTGTTCAAAGGGCTGTAGGGTCACCCACTGTGGCTTCTGTGTCTGGGATTGCAACCTGTTCTGTGTCTCAGATCTTCTGCACTCTCACTGGTCAACCCCAGACACTTTATTCCTGCCTCTCCTTTCTGCCAGGCATCCTTGCTGTACCACTGTGATTCCACTCAGAACTTGCTCACTCAGTGAGATAACGGGGATCAGAAAGTATGTCTACATATGTTCTGTGGGTTTGTGTATGTGTGTGTGTCTGCGCGCGCGCTTGTGTGTGTGACTCCCATATCTCAGTTATTTTCGGAATCATTCACCTTTACAACAATAACTGTCAGCTAAGGTGGCTCTCATGTACTGTCTCTGGTCATTTCTGACTCAGAGGCTAATCCTCCTCAGATGCAGGCCTGAAGGAGACACACAGAGTCATGGCTGCGACCCTTACAGGTGTGGCCCTGCCCGGACTCTACTCAGCTGTGCCTTTGGAGCCTGCCAATTGCCCAGTACCACACTTCCTTCAGGGTCCACCATTCTGCCCCCTCGCCTCCACCCCTCCTCCTGCTCCTGCCTCTGCACCTCCCCCTCCTCCTGAGCACTGGACCACAACAAGTAGCAGAAAGGATACCACGTTGGCCCAGAAGCCAGGGATGCCCTAGATGTTGGCACTCTTCTGAGCCAAGTCACGCTTCCTCCTCTCATGACTCTTGCACATGAACCAAACGTAGGCCCTGCAGGTTTTCTCAGGCTTAGAGCTAAGTTCCACTTACAAGGTCGCCAGTGCCTGCATCACATCTAGTGCCGGGAGCTCACTCGGGCCTCCAGGCCTTTCCTGGCACTGCTCCTCCAATGTCTTCTCCTCCAGCTCCAGGGAGGACCCCTGTTTCTGTCATTCATCTGGCACAGCCTCCACATCCTCAGTGATGTCCTCTGCAAGCAGCTGGAAACCCCGTCTGATCCCTGCCACGACTCCGTCCACCTGGGCCTCGCTGTCCTCTCCTGCCTCCACTCTGAAGAGGGTGGCATCTTCACCTGGTGTGGCCACTGGTGGCTGCAACGTCCCAGCCATGCACAGCATCACCAGGACAGGCTGTTGCTGGCCAGATGCTAGGGAAGTAGGGAAAAACCCCACCGTTTGCCACGTTGATCTCCATTGTTCACGGACACCAAATGGGAAAGGGGACGGAATGAATCAAATTCCCCTTTTGATCACTCAACAGGAGGTCCTAGTCACCAGGTCTCATTCATGTTCCTGAAAAAGAAAGCTTGTACTTCAGCATATAGACAAGTTTCCTCTCAGCGATGTTACTGTGTACACGCATATTTTTGTGCACATGTGCACGTAGAAATTTTAGTGCTTACCAAAATTCAAGGTCCTGGGAAAGAAAGCTTGTACTTCTGCATATGGACAGGTTTCCTCTCAGCGATGTTACTGTGTCCACGCATATACTTGTGCACATGTGCACGTAGAAATTTTAGTGCTTACCAAAATTCAATGTCCTGGGAAGGAAAGCTTGTACTTCTGCATATGGACAGGTTTTGTCTCAGCGATGTAACTGTATTCACCCATCTATTTGTGCACATGTGTGTGTAGAAATTTGAGTGCTTACCAAAATTAATGTTCCTGGAAAAGAAAGCTTGTACTTCTGCATATGGCAAGTTTCCTCTCAGGGATGTTACTGAGTACACGTGCATGTTTGTGCACATGTGTATGCAGAAATTTGAGTGCTTATTAAAATTCAAGTTCCTGGAAAAGAAAGCTGTACTTCTGCATATGGACAGGTTACCCCTCAGCGATCTTACTGTGTACACGCATATATTTGTGCACATGTGCACATAGAAATTTGAGTGCTTACCAAAATTAATGTTCCTGAAAAGAAAGCTTGTACTTCTGCATATGGACAAGTTTCCTCTCAGGGATGTTACTGAGTACACGTGCATGTTTGTGCACATGTGCGTGCAGAAATTTGAGTGCTTACCAAAATTTATGTTCCTGGAAAAGCAAGCTTGTACTTCTGCATATGGACAGGTTTCCTCTCAGCGATGTAACTGTATTCACCAATATATTTGTGCACATGTGTGTGTAGAAATTTGAGTGCTTACCAAAATTTATGTTCCTGGAAAAGAAAGCTTGTACTTCTGCATATGGACAGGTTTCCTCTCAGCGATGTAACTGTATTCACCAATATATTTGTGCACATGTGTGTGTAGAAATTTGAGCGCTTACCAAAATTCACATTCCTGGAAAAGAAAGCTGTACTTCTGCATATGGACAGGTTTCCCCTCAGCGATGCTCCCGTGTACACATGTATGTTTCTGCACATGTGCGTGTAGAAATCCCTGCAGTTCGCTTGTGAGTATGAGCTACTGCAACTGACCTAGCCAGGTGATAGAAGTCGGACAGCGAAACCATGAAGTTCTTAGGGAACGGTACAGAGTCTCTGGCCAGCAGAAGCACTGAAGCCAGGGAATCGCTCCCCGTTTGCTCACTGAGCAAACACGTTCTAGGCGGAATCACAGTCATACACCTAGGATGCTTGGCAGAAAGGAGAGGCAGGAGGAGAGAGCCTGGGGAGTGTGAAGACGAAAGTCCACTACATCTGCAGTTTATGAAAAGTAGAAAATGTACCTAATGAGCTGGGAGGACAAACTGTACTTAATTAATTGAGTTATCTAAGAGGATTTCCATCCAAACAGCCAAAAGTACTTCCTGGTTTTTTCTTGCTGCCTGTAGTAAAACATGAAGGGATTTTTTTTTCTTTAATGTTTAATATAAAGATTATTAAAACAGGGGACAAAACTTGCTGATTTGGGAATTTTCCAGTCTTTTAAGATGACAGAAGTTGTTAAAATTAATGACTCTCAAGCAAGATCATATCCAGGGCATTGAGATTAGGTGGTCTAAATACAACATTTTACACCACCGATAGGCCAGTTCTTCTTATTATTTTTTATAAACAAAGGTGTTCTAAAGACGAGTGTGACTGTAAAATTCTTTGTTAAGCCTCAGAAAGCTGGAAGGGGATGCCTCATGGCATTATTTAGTCAGGCCAATAGCCTCCAAAGAGTTTAGGGGTGTCACTCAGAGATCCTTTCAGTCACACAATAAGACTTCTACCAAGGTTCAGGGTGTTATCCCTCAGCTATCTCAGCAGAAAACCAAGACAGAGTAAGCCTTATTATGAAGACATGTGTGACTGTCGCTTTGGAGTGGGGTGCTTTGCCTTGAACACCAGTAAGAGTATCAGGAGACACACCAAGGTTTTAAGATAACATATTTAAGTTCAGCTCGGACTGAAAGGACCAGCAATAGTACAAAATAGGAGCTCTGGACTTCTACCTTCTACAAGCAGGAAGCAGGCTAGGGAGACTGTTTCATGTAACCATATACTAGCCACCTTTCATGCAATGGCATCATGTCAGCGGGTAGAATGAAAAAATCAGAGACTGAAGCCTAGGAAGTGTCCAGGCCTTAAATACTAATCAAAGGACTGCCCGCAAGAACCCATGGGATTTCAGAACTGCTACTATTGACTCCCATCTCCCCTCCCCTTTCTGGAACAGGAGTGTCTATGAAGGTTATCTATGCCTGAACCACCACTGTATGTTGGCTGTGAAAGGGAGCAGATTAACTCATCTCTTTTGTTCACACATCCTCAGGTCTAGAGGAACTACACTTCTATAATTTGAACTGATGTGTTGCAGACTTGAGAGGCTCTTGGACTGCAAGGAGATCAAACCAGTCAATCCTAAAGTAAATCTCTCCTGCATATTCATTCGAAGGACTGATGCTGAAGCTGAAGCTCCAATACTTGGGCTATGTGATGGGAATAACCGTCTCATTGGAAAAGACCGTGATGCGGAAAAAGATGAAGATAGGAGAAGGGGACAGCAGAGGATGGGATTGTTGGATAGCATCATCGACTCAATGGACTTGAGTTTGAGCAAGCTCCTGGAGTTGATGAACAGGGAAGCCTGCAGCGCTGCAGCCCATGGGGTCGCCAAGAATACGACACAACTGAGCAACAGAACACGAGATACTGTACACGTGGACCCTGATCCATAGCTGGACCTGACTTAGATGACAAGGTCCTGAACTTCAAGTTAATGCTGTAACAGATAAATTGTTTAAAAGCATTGGCAGGAAAAGGCATTTTGGACATACACGCATGTGAACAATTTCTGGCCATGTGTGTACCACGTGGTTTTAAATTATGTCCACGGTTCCTTCCTCCGCCCCTTCACATGTGTGGTGGGCTTAGTGGCTCACTTCTCATGTTAGAATACTGTAGAAACGAACAATGAAGCGTCTGAGACTAGGTCATAAAAGGCACTGCAGCCTCCTTGATCATCCTCTTGGATCACTCACTCTAGAAGCCAGCTTAGTCATATCTCGAGAGCACTCAGGTAGCCCTTTAGAGAGGCCCATGTGAAAGAACCGAGGCTTTCTCCCAACAGCCAGCAAGCAAACCGGTTTCATCAGCTATGTGAGTAAGCCATCTTGGAAGGAAATCCACCAGCGCATGTCAAGCCTTCAGAGGATGGCAATCTCATGAGACACTGAGCCACAACACTCAGCTGAATTACTCCTGGATTCCCAACTTTCAGCAGCAGTATGAAATAATATTGTTTTAAGCTGCTAGTTTTGGCTAACTGCTTATGCAGCACTAGTTCATTAATGCACTGCCAACTTTGGGCAATGTCTTTATTCAGGGCTGCCTGTCCATCTAGTCCAATCTAATCCAGAATCTGCTACTTCAGTTTAGAAAACATAGCCCACCCTTGATCTGACCACCCTCAGTATCCGATCAAATATCATTTCACTCACCGGAATATCTTATCAGCCTTGCCTAGCCTCAGCAATGATCCTCTCAGTTGAGCCAGAGTCCACCCTCACGATTATAGTCCTCATTTTAATAAGTTTCCATCCACTGACACCCATTCTGTTATTGTTGTCCATTGCTTTTCAGTCTCCCATCTCTGTCTGCAATCCCATGGGCCCACCCTGTTCCTTAGCTATAAATCCCAGCTGCACCCCTCCTGGAGTCACACATAAGCTCAATCTCTCTCCCATGTTATAATACGCCACTGTAGTACTCTTACCTTGAATAAAGTTTTTCTTGCCACCTTTCGTAAGTGTTATGAGTACTCTTTGAACATTCCCAAGTTCTGTTAGTAAGGATTACTCTCAAAGGAATCTAGTTTTATATCTTTATTCTTTATACTATATTCATTCGGGGGAACAAATTTCTAGCATTAAAACATTTCATGTTTTTACCATACAAACAGAAAATATCTTTGAAAATACATTTACATATCTTAAAACATGTAGTAATCTGAAAAGGATGCGTATATAGACATGTCAGTGTATATACACACATGCCCTCAGAGCTCCAAGGAAAACTTAATTCTCAGTAAACAATAAATGAAAACATTCAGCCTGAAAATAGTGAACTCTTTGGAATCAACTTGCCAAAAATCTTAGACAATGAAATTTTAATTAAAAAACATGGATACATAAAAATATTTGGGATTCAGACAAAATTGCTAAATAAAGATAGGTCAACCCCTAAATCATCTATGGAAAAAAAAAGAAAAGAAATCCTCAGTATCATGTAATACCCTATCATGGAAAAGGACCTACAAAAGAATAGATACGTATCTGCATAACTAAATCACTCTGATATACATCTGAAATTCAACATTGTAAATCTAATATATTTACAGGAAAAAAATTGTGAAGAAACTTCTAAAATGCAAAGGTATAAAGAAAAAAAATCCTAAAGAATGTAGGAAGTATCTATGAATTGAAACAAAAATAGAAAACAAAAATAAAGCTTGTTGGGATAAGACGACAAGAGCTGCTTCTTGGAAAAAGAAAATCAGAAACATTGATACAACTGTGGCAAATCTAATAAGGGGACAGGGAGGTTAATTCCAATACTAGAAATGAGGAACGAAATGGCATTCTGAGAGGATAACATTCAACTCTGTGTGGAATTCCTTTTGTTTCAGGAAAGGTCCAGTCAAGCAACAACCTGGGGAAAGAAAGGGAAGGAAAGAAAGAGGAAGAGAGACAAGGGAAGAAAGCAAGAAAAAGAAAGGAGAGGAGAGGAAGGAACAGTAAGTGTCTCAACAAATGTTGTAAACTATCCAATAAAACAATTCTCTTCAAGATCTAAAAGCAGAAACGGAAATTTATTAAGCCAGATACTCATTGCTTTTGATGGTACTCAGAACAAGAAAGCCCACTTACACATCACTGTTTAGAACTGGCCAACACAATACGATTATTTAAAAAAAATAAAAACATGCCATGTTATTTGTAAAAAGACAGCAGAAATAATTTTTAAAACATTATTTCTACAAATACTAATTTTACTTACAATGTTTTGGCAACATTAATAAAATAATAAATTTCACCTGAAAGAACAAGCAAGGCAGACAAGGAAATTCACAAAGGGCAGTAACAAAATAATAATCTTGACACATCTTCAATAATTTGTAAAGAAAACAAAGTGTCACTGTGTGAACAAAATATAGAGGTATCAAAAGAAAAACAGAGGAAGCTCCTGAAAGAATTCAACTCACTATTAACTATCTTTGATTTGCAGGCACAGAAACTGACTCAAGTTAATTCTAAGAAGCAAAGCCCTGATGTTATTATCTCTTCTCTTTTTCATTTTTCTTTCTTTTTTTTTTTTTGTGAAAATTTAGGAAATTTAGGCTGGAGAGGGAAGAAGAGGATAGAGACTTCAAGTGCCTTTAAGGAGGAGGAGGAAAGAGAGGGGGTTGGAGATTTGATTGTGTTATTTGAACAGCATTGGTGAAGCTCAAACAAGGGAGCCATGCAGGCCTACGGGAAGAGTATTTCCAGAAGAACAACACTTGCAGTCTGGATCGGCAAGAAACGGAATTTGATGGAGGAAAACCAAGGCCTGTGTTGTCAAAAAGAGTACATTAGTGGGGAAAATAGTACAGTAGAAGACAGAGAATGGAAGAGAGGAAGCAGTCAGGGACCATATTGTGGGAACCTTTTAATTTGGCAATAAATACAACTTGTATTCCTTAGGAGCATACTTCACAGCAACTAACAGCAACAGTGTTGATAATACTAAGCAACAGTAAAAACACGTAACTAAAACATTTCGTATTTTTTACTATAGAAATCGAAGAAAGCAGATACATATGCAATAGTCTGCATATTTATTTATACAGAGAGTTTTCACCTGAGACCAGAACACACACACACTCTTTATACAACTAAAAGTGGTTTCAGCTGACACTTAGCAAAGTGCTTTGGCCCAAATAAACTAACCAGAAAGGCCTAGTAAAATATTCAAAGTGCAAATATATCAATCAAGCTTTGAATAAATAAACACAATTTATTTGAATTTGAATTTATACTCACGAAATTACCTAAAATGGAGACAACAGATTCACTGCAGCTTCATCATCTGTAGTCCTTCCTTTTCAGTTCTGAGAAGGATGCTAACCGCTTGGTGATGATCTCTTTCCAGCATTTTGTGAAAGCTTAGAGGACTTAAAGAAATTGAGGACTGGGGAGAGTGGGGAGAGACAAAGAGGAGGAGAAAGGAAGAGGAAACGGAGAGATTGCTCCTGGCATAGGTCTACAGACAGGATCCCAGCTTCCTGGAATGGTGCACAGAGATTGCTAGGTATCCATGCCAGAAGTGGAGAAGGGGTGACATTCAACTGCAGGAGGAGACTCAACTTCAAGAACCTAGAGGCAGCCAAGTGCGCTGATGTTAAGGCACCAATACTTAGAGGGTACCCCACAGGTCTGTGAAAGAGCCCTTGGAGACCGCAAGAAAGAAGGTTTCCACAAGTATAATCACAGATTAGATGGTTGGATACATTAGAGGAAGGGTAACTCTATGACCTGATAATTACTGAAATACATGAGACAATTCTTGCACATCAGACTGTGTCAAGAAAGACGGAAACTCAATCAGTTTGATACAATGGGAAATTACACACGCAAAGAATTAGCTGTTAACTGTACTACATTTGTGTCCAAGGCAAGATAAGATACAGAACCGAAATCTTCACATGGTCAACTCGGGTAAGACACATGTAACTGGAAATTGGAAGGAAGAGTTCCAAAAAGGCTTTAATCACCCTGGACTATTTTTGTCCACTATATTTACGATTCTTGGACAACTCCATTGTAGCTTAAGGGTAAGAGAACTCAATTTAGCCCAATTCAAAAGCTGAACAGATTTCCTCTGTTTGATCCTTTTCAGTTACAACTATGGGTCCAGCGCAAATCAAAGTGGACGTCAAGGCTCTTTTTCCTTTGGGAATTTTAATTTGCTTTGCTACTGTGTCTGACACAGATATGCCGACCTCACTGTGACTACAGGCCAGCCAAATGGGAAAGGGGACAGAATGAATCAAATCCCCCTTTTGCTCACTCAACAGGAGGTCCACAGGCACCAGGTCTCATTCTATTAACTATCTCTGCTTCTCCAACTGCAGTCAGTGCTACACAGGGCCTGCTTCATGCTTGCCAGGGTCTCTCACCAAACACAGGCATTTTAGCAGCTGGCATCCTTGAGATGTCCCTGGGCTAGGTAAAAGCACTCTGAGACAGTTTTCCTTCTCCCTTGGCTCTGTGCCTGCACTGAATGTATGCCTCTTCCTCAGCTGGGACAAAAAGCCACAGCTCTTCACTGATTAAATCCCGTGTCTGGTCCAAACTCACATCGTAGCTTCTCCATCAACCTCCACTGCACGCTTTCAGAGCCAGGTTATCTTAGATCAGCCCAAGAGGCACTTCAGAGAGTGACATTCAAGTCTGGCTATATAGCTGATACTGAGATCTGCAAGGCATGAAAACACTTCAAAATTACGTTGCTAAAACACTCTACAGATTATATGTATAGGAGAGCTTTCAAACTTACAAGTAACATCAAATACCAAAATAGGTTCTTACTTTTCCTTTCTCCACTTCTCTCATTCTCTCTCTCACACACACACATGCACACATCCTTTTTACATGTTAAGACAATTACACGAAAAACAGATCATAGATTTTTAAATAACATCTCAATATGCAGATCAAACAAAACTGTACTTCCTCTATTTAAAACAAAATCACATAAATTACCCATCGGTTTCCCTATATTTGATATTATTGAATAATGCTATAAGTTGATCTTTTTGTTTTTAATGGGATTTTTAACTTTGACTGAAATACTTGCTTCAGACTTACTGAAGGCAGAATTAACTATTATTTTTCTTTTTTTGACCTCCTCCTTTTAGATTTGGGGGGTGATGATTCAAAATCAGATGTGTTCACAGTAATGGATGCTACTTCCACCAATCCTGGCTGAAGGGGTTCCAGTGATACCTGAATAACAATTTTTGTTTCAGGAGACAATCCTTCTAGCTGCTTAGGCTTCTTAAACATTTGATGACACTGGGTCTTGTGCTCCCTCTCCTCTTTGGAAGTTAAAAACTGTAGCCGACATTTGGAACACTGGTGAAAACTCTTTTCCCAGTGCCCTCGATGATGACGTCTGTATGCTGTTGCAGTTTGAAAAATTTTGAGGCAAAACGGGCAAAGTAATTTCTTAGTGTTACCATGGTATGCTCTGAAATGTGCATCCACATCTGCAAAAAATGATGATCTGTAACTGCAAACCTGGCATACGTAGGGCATTTCACCAGGCTTATGATTGTCTTTCATGTGCTCTAAGAGAACCTGATCTGTCTCAAAGGACAACTCACAGATGTGACAGACTGCGGAGGGCTCCTGGGCCGTGTGGACACTTTCAATGTGACACTGCAGCTGGAAAGGAGTAGGAAACTGGCGGAGGCAGTGCTGGCAGGTGGTGTGGGTTTTCCAGCTGTCACCTCTCTGCCTCTCAAGTTCCAAATGGTGCTTCATGTGATTCATAAACTTGACATTTTTTAGAACTTTCAAGCAGCTGAGGCATTTAAACGCCGTGTGGGTCTTCGCTTCTGGCTGCCCAACTCCTCTATGCTCGCCATAGTAGAAGTCACGAAGTAACACAATCAGATTTCCTTCTGTGGGATCACCAATTTTGTTTGGACTTGCCAAATTTGGAAAATCAGTTTTTGTCTGTCCACTTTCCCCTAAAGGTCTTACAGGCTTGCAATGAACACTGTCCTTTGGAAAAGGTGTTGGACAAGGTTCTCCATTCTGAACATGGCCTAGTGAGATATGGACACGGTCTGGTGTGCTTTGCTGAGTGGTCTCTGTATGAAAAAAACCTGACGGGGAAAAACCTAAAGAATGTTCCCCTACAATGCCATCACTGAGTTTAGGCCTTCTGGGATTTCTGCGATTTGTTTCACAAGGGGAAACTCGCTTTGATACATGAGGACTTTTATTCATATCTCCTACAGAAACTGCTGTTTCTACTGGATGCTGCAATGACCTTGTGAAGGTAATCAAAGAAGAACATAACTCCTTCGAAAAGCCATCAGGCACTATTTGTGGTGAAAGATTTTTATAATCAGCTTGAGACGGAGGTTCAATAATAATAGGACTACCTGTTGATCTTGAGTCAGAGTCAGACACTGGCAAGACAGTCTTTGCTTCTGATGTAGGAGTCACATGACTAACAGGCTGTAATCTGTGAGCGTTACCTTTCCTGAAGTGACCATACCTTTTTCTCCTTGAATAAGAACCTGGGGTATCTCTGTTCAGTATGTTTGAAACGACTGGTTTTGAAGCTGAGCTCATCCCAACAAAGATGACGTCAGCATCTTCATTTCCATGTTCCACTCCAACCAAGATCACGTCATCATCATCATCATCATCTACTTGTTTGGGCTCTCCCTCCCTTTTCCGTACTTCTGGCTCTTGTTCTTCTTCACGTAACATACATGGGAGTTCCATATTTTTAATACTTTCTTATTCTTAGAGGGTGCGTCCACAAGTCCCAGTGCTTCCTTTATACAAACTGCCACCTAAGTGTAAACATACTACAGATTAGTTAAGTACAGAAAAATGGGCTATTTGATTATCTCCAAAACTCTAGAGTACTTATACACACCCTTATCTTACAGACAAAGACACTGAGTGTCAACCAGACTCAATGACAGCTGAAAAAACTACGACTACAAGTCTACATGGCTCTAGAATCATAGCTTTGTCGCATGTTCACTTTAACCTCTTCTACTTAAAAAAATAAAGAGGAAAAATAAAAAAAACCCGCCACACTGATCATTAGGTGAAATCACACGTAAAGGATGAGTATTTTTACAAAAGCATTGTTCTACAGCGTTTCGAAGCATGGACTTTGGAGTCATAGGAGAGTAAGTTGGAATTCTAACTTAACCACACACCAGTTGCGTCTTCTTGGGCAAATTTGTAACTTTTAAATGTGTTTCTGTATCTTAAAGACAAACATGCTTATTTCTTAGACTTAAGGTTAACAGCTTTTTTAAAAGGCATCAGCTATTCAATGGCATCTTGTTATGTAGTAAAAATGGAAGAAAATGGATCTTAAATGCGCATTACAACCGATTCACAAATTCTAATTTCATAAATGTTAACAAACAAAATAGGTAGCAAATTCAAAGTATAATCTATCTATACCTAGTTAACAGACAGCATAATTCAATGTCAAGCACTTAACACAGGCCTAGGAAAAGGAGAATGGGCTCTCTTTGATAATCTCACCCCAATTCCACACTGATATATCCTAACTTTCTCCCTCTAATCCTGGCTAAACTTCAATCCAACAATGCTTCATCCTTTATGCCACATGTCTCTTCCCCACATAGCAGGCAAAGTGATGCCAGTCTTTCTCTCATACCAATATCAGACAGAGATATCACTCACACACACACACACACACACACAAACACACACACACACACACCTGATATCCCTCATGAATACAGGTGAAAGAGTCCAAAACAAAATACTGGCAAACAAAATTCAACAGCATATAAACAAGACTGTATACCATGATCACATGGGATTTAGGGAGGTATGCAAAGTTGGTTCATGATAGGAAAGTCACCAACATTATGCCATTTTAAAACAATAAAACAAATAACACATCTGCCTGAAGAAAAAGCATTTCCTTGAATCTAGCACCTTTTCATAACCAGGGTTAAAAGAACACTTAATAATTAAGAACAGAAGAGAACTTTCTCAATCAAAGGGCACCTGTAAAAAGACCCACAGCTAACATCATACTTAAGAATGAAAAACTGAAAGCTTTCCCTCTAAGACTGGGAACAACACAAGGAAGTCTATTACACACTTTGGCTCAACATTATACTGGCAGTTTTACAACCAGAGCAATCAGGTAACAAAAGAGAATTGTTGCTGTAGTTTTAAAAAAAAAAAAACAATGAAAAAACAAAAAACCGCCTTCAGAATGGAAAGTAAAAATCAAAGTATATTGGAGATAACATACATTTGTATATAGAAAATCTTGAAGAAAACCCAAGTATTAGAATTAATATAAAGCTTGCAGAATAGAAGACAAATATTTTAAAAGTCAACCACATTTTACACTGTAGCAACAAATGTTGTTGAGTAAATACTTGAATCTACACTAGCATTCAAAAGAATACTTAGGAAGTCAGAAAGAGGAAGACAATATATTCTTTTGAATGGCTGAGTAACACTCCATTGTGTATATGTACCACAGCTTTCTGATCCATTTATCTGTTGGTGGACATCTAGGTTGTTCCATGTCCTGGCTATTATAAACAGTGCTGCGATGAACACCGGGGTACATGTGTCTCTTTCAATTCTGGTTTCCTCAGTGTGTATGCCCAGCGGTGGGATTGCTGGGTCATATGGCAGTTCTATTTGCCATTTTTTAAGGAATCTCCACAATGTTCTCCATAGTGGCTGCACTAGATTGCATTCCCACCAACAGTGTAAGACGGTTCCCTTTTCTCCACACCCTCTCCAGCATTTATTGCTTGCAGACTTTATAGGAGTCAATTCTAATGAGACGGATGAAACTGGAGCCGATTATACACAGTGAAGTGAGCCAGAAAGAAAAACACCAATACAGTATACTAACACATATATATGGAATTTAGAAAGATGGTAATGATAACCCTGCATGAGAGACAGCAGAAGAGACACAGATGTATAGAACAGATTTTTGGACTCTGAGGGAGCGGGAGAGGGTGGGATAATTTGGGAGTTAATAGCACTGAAACATGTACACTATCATGTAAGGTAGTCGCCAGTCTATGTTTGATGCAGGATACAGGATGTTTGGGGCTGGTGCACAGGGATGATCCAGAGAGATGATATGGGGTGGGAGGTGGGAGGGGGGTCAGGATTGGGAACTTATGTACACCTGTGGTGCATTCATGTCAATGTATGGCAAAACCAACACAGTGTTGTAAAATAAAATAAAGTACAAATAAAAATAATAAAAAGGAGAGAAAGACAAATATCATATGGTATCACTTACATGGACTCTAAAATATGACACAAATGAACTTATCTATGAAACAGAAACAGACTCACAGACATAGAGAGCACACTATGTGATTCCCCAGAGGGGAAAGTTGGGGTAGGCACAGATTGGGAGCTGGTGATTAGCAGATGCAAACTATAATATATACAAGAGAGAAATAACAGCGTACTGTATATCACAAGGAACTATATTCATAATTTGTGATAAACAATCATGGAACAGGGTATGAAAAAATTGTATGTGCATATGTGTGTGTTTACATATGAAGGAAAGGAAAGGACAACTGTTGGCAAGCACATACAGAAACTGGATCCTTGTGTGTTATAGATAGATTTTAAAATGGTGCACCTGCTACAGAAAACAGTTTAAAGGCTCCTCAAAAAACTAAAAAACTAGACCTGATACATGATTCAGCAATTCCACTTCCGGATATAAAATCAAAAGAAGTTAACATGGGGTCTTGGGATATCTGCAGAGCCGTGCTCACAGCAGCACGAAGCACAACAACTAAGAGGTGGAAGCATCGAAATGTCCATCAAATGTGATATATACACACAATGAAATATTATTTAGCCATATAGAGAAAATTCTGTCACATGCTACAACATGCAAGATCATTTCAAACATCAAGCCAAATGCAATAAGCCAGTCGTACAAAAAGACAAATACTGTAAGTTTCTACTTGCATGAATTAGCTAACACAGTCAAGCAATAGAAAGGAAACAAAAAAGAACGATGGAGTCCATGGTCTAGGTCAACGGGCAAGAAAAGAGGAGTTGCTGTTTAATGGGACAGGTGATGGGTACAGAGTTTCGATTTTGCAAGCTGTAAAGGTGTAGAGATCTGCTTCATAACAATGTGATAAGGAATTATCTGGTAGTTCAGAGGTTAGGACTCCACAGTGTCCTATCAGGGGCCTGGGTATGATCCTCAACCAGGGAACTGTCATTCAAGCTGCACAACACAGCTAAAACAATGACAACAACAACAAATCAACACTGTGACTACGTGTGTGTATATGTCTTAGTCACTCAGTTGTGCCCAACGTTGCATCCCCAGGGACTAAAGCTCACCACGTTCCCTTCTCCATCAGATTTGCAGTGGGTTGCCATTTCTTTCTCCAAAAGGCTGATGAAAGTGTGCAAAATACTTAGCATGCAAAAATGGGTAAAATGGTAAAAATTTAAGTTAGATGTTTTCTACAACAATTAAAAACAGAAAAGCATTTAATAACCAGGAAAAGAATTTGAATAGACATTTCCGACTCTTTGCAACCCCATGGACTGTAGTCTACCAGGCTCCTCCATTCATGGGATTTTCCAGGCAAGAGTGCTGGAGTGGATTACCATTTCCTTCTCAAGGCGATCTTCCCCACCCAGGAATTGATCCCAGGTCTCCTACCTTGCAGGCAGACACTTTCCCTTCTGAGCCACCAGGGAAGCCCTGAGCAAAATGTCAATCAGTCTCACTGAGATACTACTTCACACCAGACTACTTCACACCCAATCAAAAGGACGAATAATAACAAGTGCTGCAGAAGATGTGGAGAAAAGGAATCTTCATGATATTGTTGAGGTAATTGCTGTAAAATGGTACAACCACTCTTGCAAAAGTGGTTGGTCAGTACCTCAAAAATTAAATGTAGAGTAGAGATATGATCCAGGAATTTCCCTCTTTTGTATATATGCACCAACACTGAAAATGTTCAGTCCATGCAAAATCAGTGTTCACAGCAACATTACTCGCAATAGCCACAAAGAGTACACCATCCACGTATTATCCATTCATTGACGAATGGATAAACAAACTGTGGTATATGCTCAAAATGGACTGCATGGAAGCCATTTACCATATTCATATACCATATTCAGCCATAAAAATAAAATAAAAACATTCACTGCTATACAAGCATGAACACGATGAATCTTGAAAGTACACAAACGAGGGGACTTTCCTGGCGATCCAGGGTTTAAGACTCTCCACAGGTGCCATCCCTGGGCTGGGAACTAAGATCCCACATGCCACATAGCTAAATAAATAAATATTTAAACAGAAAATACGACATCTGAATAAAGCCAGACACAAAGGTCACACATTGTATGTGGGGAACTGTAGGTGGAAGACAAGCAGGAAAGAGAAGCACTCTGTAATCCAAGTGAAACATTTTTTTCAGGGAGGAGGAAATGAAGTACTCTGATAAAGGCTGCCAACAAATTAAATAAAATAACAATTAAAAGTTCACCACTGAGTTAAACATTTGAATTCACCTGTGGCCTTGACAAGAGTGGCTTTATGGGAAAATGAGAGAACTCGAGATAACAAAGTCTAGGAACAACTCTGCAGAGTTCTATAACAAGCAAATATGAAATAAAAGCAGCAGAAGCAGGAGGTGTCAACAAAAGATGGATTTTTAACGACAGGTCACGTTATAGTCAGTCTGTTTGCTGATGGGAACCATCCAGAGAAACAGAAACCTTAATCCAGGAGGACAAAGAGGAGACTTGCGAGAATATCAAGAAATGAGTAGGTCTAGAAATGAGCAGATCAGGAATTGAGTACATCAAACCACAAGAGCACACAAGCTGGAGAAGGCAATGGAAACCCAAACCAGTACTCTGGCCTGGAATATCCCACAGGTGGAGGAGCCTGGTAGGCCGCAGTCCATGGGGTTTCGAAGGGTTGGACACGACTGGGCGACTTCACTCTCATGCACTGGAGAAGGAAATGGCAACCCACTCCAGCATTCTTGCCTGGAGAATCCCAGAAAAGGGGGAGCCTTGTGGGTGGCTGTCCATGAGACTGCAGAGTCAGACACGACTGAAGCGGCTTAGCAGCAGTAGCAGCACACAAGAAGGGTACACAAGCCGAATAATTTGCTCACATTGACAGAGCTGAGATCATATTAAAAAAAAAAGGCTGGCATAGTATATTAATGGGTATGGTAACCAGCCTTCAAGTGAATTCAATCTCCTGATATTCCTACCCCTGTGTAGTTCTCTCTCAATCTATCACAGGGTAGACCTGTGAGACTAAGCAAATACACAAGTGCAGATGTGTAACATCTCAAAAAAACTCTGCACTTTATCATGGGTGCAAGTACTTTCCTGAATCACTCATTCTGAGTAAAGACAGCAGCCTCCACAAGAGAAGCCCCTTGGAGAGGCCCACAGAAGGAGGAACTGAGGCTAGAAGAGTACAGACAAGTGAGAGAGCTTAGATTCAACTAGCTAAGTCTTCAGAGGTTGCCAAGCCAGACAAAAGCTTGACTACTACCTCAGGAGAGAACCTAGGCCAAGAGATAACAAGTGGTAAGTTCTTTCAAACTATTCCATTTTGAGATCATAGGTACAACACAAACATTTCAAGTTCTAATACCATTCACATCATACTTACACACAGATCAGTTCTCCTATAAATATAGCAAAAATCAAGACACACACACACACACACACACATACACACACACATACACACACACACACACACACACACACACCCCTATCCACAGCACCGAAACACAGGAGTTGCCTGGCAGTCCAGTGGTTTGGTTAGGACTCAGCCCTCTCACTGCCAGGATCCTGTGTTCGATCCCTGGCTGGGGAACTAATATCCTATGAAGCCACATGTTGTGACCAAAACAAAACATGCAGTGAAGTTCAAAGCTGTACCAGCAAGATAAGTATACAACACAGCTGTAGGCACAAGTGGCTGGGCATAGAGCTTCCTATGATCTTGTTTACTCGCATGAAATGAACTCAGATGGTGCCTCACCCCCATCCAGTGGAGTTCACTTACTTAATGAAGAAAAGCCCTTAAGGGTACAGAAATGAGCAAGTAATCTCACGTGAACATGTTAAATCACAGGATAATTTCTCTGAATGAACCACCGAATTCATTCATTCATTTGGCCATGCTGTTTGGCTTGTGGGGTCCCAGTTCCCTGACCAGAGACTGAATCCAGACCACTGCAGTGAAAACCCAAAATCCTAATCACCAGGCCACCAGGGAACCCCACACCTGCATTGCTTTGCTTTGCCAGCTAAAACCTTAGGATATGTGCATTGCCCCATTTTAGCCTCACCAAGTGGCAGGAGTCAACTCTACACAGCTTAAGACCCATGGTGCTCTTACTTTTTTTCTTTCAAGAAGGCAGGAGAAAGCAAGTCACCCTGCCTGTTTTTAAGCTTGCCACTCAGAAAGCTGCAAACCTGAAACCATGATGGCCCTGAAGTCAGCACCCGCAATCAGGGTCACGTAATCCCCAATCAGGAATACTCTCTCTCAACAGCAACGTGTCAGCCGACGAATGAAAGGAGAAAAACACAAAGTAAGAAAGCCACAACTTTGTCCCTTGTTGTAAAGATGTCTGTCACCTTACCTCAGGGGCCCACTGAAGTCCTGAGCGCTTGAGACCTCCCAGGCAGCACACGGTCACATCCTGGGGACAAGCAGAGGAAACGGCCAGGGTGAGTCCCCTGTTCTGGGAACATTCTATCCCCCCAGGCCCTCCCTGGTCCTACCCTACGGATGCTGACCAGGCGTCTCACACTCAACCAGACCAAGTGATTGAACTCCTTTGCCCTGAGCTTCTTCCTCCCACCTCCCTTCTCTCAGTAACAAACAAATACCTCATCTGCCAACTTCCCGAACCAAAGGCCTGAATCTCGGGGCCCCCAGGGACGGGGCAGCCCTGGAGTCTGAGGAGAGGCCGAGGAAACAGGAAAACGACCAAAGCACCAGGGCAGTGAAGAGGCCACTAGATCGATTTTTTTTCTTTTTTTTTTGCTGCGCTCGCCTGACTATGCCTGGGTGCAGGACCGGGTTGGGCCGTGAAGATTTGTGTGTGTGTGTGTTTAAATCATTAGGTTCCACAGGAGAGCTGGGGGTGGTGCCCGGGGCCAGGGGCCTAAGAGGCCCTTTCCGCGAGCTGACTTGTGCCACCCACCCCCGGGCCGGAAAGCTGCTGGAGAGCTGAGCCCGCCCAGACTAGAGAGGAGAGAGGGCGAAAGGCGCCTGAGGCCTGTGGGTCCTGCCGCACGCTCCCTCCTGAGGGCCCGCGGGCCCTCACCAGCCGCCCCACCGAGAAAGGCCTCGTGCGAGTGGGGACCCGAGAAACCCTCCCTTTAGCCGTCAGGCACCTCTTAGGCTGAACCACGCTCCAGTCCTTACCAGCCCCCGTTGACGGAGGAGACAGAACTGCCTGCGGCTCACCTGCCTTAGGCAGTTCCCGGATCAAGCCTGAGGAGGCGAGCCCGAGGGGATGAGGAGGCGAGGCGGACGGGACGAGGCCTCCTCAGGTCTGGGGCGCCGCCTCAGCTCCCCCTACAGGCGACCGGGCTGCCTCCGATGATTGGCTGCCAGGTGTTGGCTCCTGCCATCTGATTGGCCGCGAGGCTGAGTTGGGCGCATGCGCGCGCGATGGACACCCCCCCACCCCCTCCCCCCACCCCGTAAAAGCACCCCCTGTGGGCGTGGTCAGGATGAATCTGAATGTCAAGGATCTTGGGTCAAGATTGCTCAGCTCACCGAGGGCGAAGAAAGAAAAAACAGATGGCACAGTCGCCAGGGCACAGGGCTGAGAACGGCCTCCGAGTCTACTAGGGGAGTCCAGTGATGGTGTCCGGCACTCACAGCCCTCAGGGGTGACCTCCCTTAAGCCAGTTCTTTGCTTAAGGAACTTGACCTTACAGTGAATCTTGGCGCCCCTCCTCTTGGAATTCCATTTCAATCAAGGCAGGGCAGCCTGCCCCTGTTTTTGCACTGTCTATTGTGAGCTGAGAATGAGCTTTACTTCTTCTTCTTCTTCTTTTTAATTTTAGAGCTTTACACTTTTAATGGCTGAGGAAAACCGAAAAGACTTTTATTTTCTGACGTGGAAATTGTGTGAAATTCAGTTTTCGGAGTCCTTAAATTTGGAACAGGGACTTGCCAGTTTCTTTCGTTGTTGTCTATGGCTGAAAACTTAATGGCCAATGATCATATTCGCAAAGCCTAAAATATTTCTTCTTTGGCCCTTCACAGAGTCTTTTTTAAATGCCCTGTGCTGCTGGAAGTCTCCTAGTAGACCGTTGAGATCTCCTATGGGAGGATAAAGTTTTGGTTTTGTTACATTATTTTCTTCTCTAATATATTCATTTTTCATTCTTTACTAATTTCATTCCTTCACATCGCTATAAGTTTGTTCTGTTGCTCATCTTTACAACTTTTTGAGATAACTGTTTGTAACTCTCATTTCTCTTGTATCTAATGCTATAAATTTACCTTAATTTGTTGTTGTTGTTCAGTCCCTCAGTCATGTTGGACTCTTTGCAACGCCATGGACTGCATGCAGCACACCAGGCTTTCCTGTCCTTCACTGTCTCCTGGAGTTTGCTCAAACTCATGTCCATTGAGTTGGTGATACCATCCGAACATCTCATCCATCGCCGCCCACTTCTTCTCCTGCCCTCAGTCGTTCCCAGCATCAAGGTGGTTTCCAATGAGTTGGCTTTTCCCATCAGGTGGCCAAACTATTGGATCGTCAGATTCAGCATCAGTCCTTCCAGTGAATATTCAGAGTTGATTTCCCTTAGGATTGACTGGTTGAATCTTGCTGTCCAAGGGACTCTCGAGAGTCTTCAACACCACAGTTCAAAAGCATCAGTTCTTCGGCACTCCACCTTCTTTACGGTCCAGCTGTCACATCCATACATGACTGTGGGGAAAACCATAGCTGTGACTAGATGGACTTTGTCAGCAAAGAAATGTCTCTGCTTTTTACTAGGCTGTCTAGGCTTGTCATAGCTCTTCTTCCAAGGGCCACATATCTTTTAAGCTCATGGCTGCATTCACCATCCACAATCATTTTGGACCCCAAGAAAATAAAGTCTGTTACTCTTTCCATTGTTTCTCCGTACAACTTTAACTGTGTCCCGCAATTTTTGCAAATAGGCTGTTCATTATCATTCACGTCCGAGTATATCCTAATATTCTCTTCTAAAGACAAGCCTAAATATTGCATGGGCTTCCCTGGTCACTCAACTGGTAAATCGCTTTCCAGCCAATGCAGGAGACACAAAAGGCCTGGGTTCGATCCCGGGTCAGGAGGATCCCCTGGAGAAAATAATGACAATCTGCTCCAGGATTCTTGCATGAAAATTCCATAGAGATATGTGTTAAGATAGTTATTTGTATTTTCCAAGTGAATGGCATTTTCAAAGACATTTCTTGGTCAATTTCTCATTATTGCATTATAGTCAGATGACACAGTCTAAATATTATTGATCCTTTGTATTCGAAGATTTCCGTTAAGTATGCCGTACTTCAGATTTCCATCTCGGTGAAGTCAAAATGAAGTGGGTGTTGTGTAGAGAAAACACTTGCAATGTCTGAAATGTGTGTATGTGAAATGACTTCCTTTATGCTTCACAATTATTCCAGCATCTTTCAGTAGGGTACCTTTAACTAAGTTCCAGGGTTTTCTCAAATTTTACCAGTTTTTCCACAAATGTTCTTTCCTAGTTTCATAGTCCCATATAGAATACTGAACTGCATGAGAATATAGAGCAAGAAGCTACAGATACCTCCCTTAGCTTACTCTGGTCTATAGCTGTTTCTTAAACTTTCCTTGTTTTTCAAGACTTTTGACAGTTTTCAGGAGTCCTTCAGGGACAGGTATTTTGCAGAATGACTCTCTATATGGGTTTGGGATGTTTCTCCTGATTGCCCTGGGGTTTATATAATTGTAGAACTATACCTCCAAGGCAAAATATCTTTCTCATCATCTCCCATCAAGGATTCATACTATCAATATGACCTACCACTAGTTCGTCTGCTAGAAAGTTGTCTCCTTCCTGCTGACATATTCTGTTCTTGGAAACAAGCCGCTAAACACAGCCTACATTTAGGGAGGGGCATGGAATCTCATCTTGAGGAAAATATCGAAGAGATACACAAATTACTGAGTATACAAGTTAATTGAAACTCCTTTGTAAGGAAGATCTGATCCTTCTAGCCATATCTTTTAATGTTAAATTAATTAAAGTAAAGATTTAATAGGTTTCCCAGTTGGTGCTAGTGGTAAAGTACCTGCCTGCCAATACAGGAGATGTAAAAGATGTGGGTTCAGAGGAGCCTGGTGCGCTACACTGATGGGGTCGCAAAGAGTTGGACAGACTGAAGCCGCTGAACACACACAAAGATTTAATACCGCAGTCACACTGGCTACATTTTAACATTTGCAAAGTGGCATATTAGATACGGACATAGAAAATATATTTTACTGAGGATTCCTTAATGATCGGGTTGTTAGAGATTTGTGCTTCCACTGCAGGGGGCAGAGAGTCAATCCCTGGTTGAAGATCTAAGATCCATTAATCCTCACCGCAAGGCAAAAAAAAAAAAAAAAAAACAAAGAAAGAAAACAAACCCTGCTGGATGAATACTCCATCTGAATATACAGATAAAGGATATAAACAGAACACCTCACAGAAAAGAAAAGAAACATAAGCATTTATATAAGTGAAAAGCTGATCGCCCTTATGAGGGAATATATGTAACAATTATGAAAATGTTTTCTATTGCTGCAGAAAGGTCTGTGAATAGCACTGACTTAGGTCATTGTTTTTCCAACCTTTCTTCTTTTCAAATGTGATGCATATTAACACATGAAACTGCTTTAGCTCTGTCTCAAAAATTTGCTATTTTCACTATCATTCAGTTCAAATAATGTTTTTCCCATAACAATTTCTCTTAGGAGCAATAAGTTATTTAGGTTCAGAAGCAGGAGAAGGAGAAGCCTAAACCACAACATTAAAGAGGCTTGTGAATTGCAGAGGTGCCGCTTTTGCACTTTGGGTTCCTGGCAATCCTTACTCTATCCTCAGCCTGTGTGCAGTGCCATTGCTTCATTTTCAAACTTTGGGAGTTCTGTACTCCTCAGTTATCTTTCTGGGGTTTTGTTTGGTCATGCCACAGAAGCTGTGGGATCTTAGTTCCACAACCAGGTGTTGAACCCTGGCCATTGACCGTGAAAGCATCAAGTCCGAACCACTGAAGCAACAGGGAATTCTCATACCTCTTTCTTTCTTTCTTTCAAATATTTGTTCATTTATTTGGCTGTGCTTGTTTTTAGTTCCAGCACAAGGACCCTTCAATCTTCATTGTAGCATGTGGGAGCAGGAATTTTAATTGTCACATGTGGTATTTTTAGTTGCAGTATGTGGGATCTAATGCCCTGACCAAGGAATGAACTTGGATGCCCTAATCTGGGAGCACCGAGTATTTCCACCGGACTACAGGGATGTCCTTCCCATGAATGAACCCAGGTCTCCCACATTGCAAGTGAATTCCTTACTGTCTGAACCACCATAGCTTTGACTATAAGAATTTTGGTCAGCAGAGTGATGCCTTAGCTTTTTTTTTTTTTTTTTTCCTTTTTTAATGCTGTCTATGTTTGCCATAGCTTTCTTCCAAGGAGCTAGCTTCCTTTGATTTTGTGGCTACATTCACGATCCTCAGTGATTTTGGAGTCCAAGAAAATCAAACGTGCTGTTATTTTCAGTTGTTCACCATTTCCTTGCCATAAAGTGATGGGACCAGACGTTGTGATCTTCGTCTTTTGAAATTTGAGTTTTAAGCCAGCCTTTCACTCTCCTCTTTTGCCACCATCAAGAGGCTCTTCACTTTCTGCTCTTAGGGTGACATCATCTGCATATCTGAGGTTGTCGCTGTTTCTCCAGCAATCTTGATTCCAGATTGTGCTTCATCCGGCCCAGTGTTTTTCATGATGTACTCTGCGTTTAAGTTAAATAAGCAGGGCAACAGTATATAATCCTGACGTACTCCTTTCCCTATTTGGAACCAGTCGCTTGTTCCATGTCCAGTTCTAAGTGTTGCTTCTTGACCTGCATACAGATTTCTCAGGAGGCAGGTCAGATGGTCTGGTATTCCCATCTCTTTAAGAATTTTCCAGTTTGTTGTGGTTCACACAGGCAAAGGTCTCATCACTTCATGGAAAATAGATGAAGAAACAATGGAAACAGTGACAGAATTTATTTTCTTGAGCTCCAAAATCACTGCAGATGGTGACTGCAGCCACGAAATTAAAAGATGCTCACTGCTTGGAAGAAAAGTTGTGACAAAGCTAGGCAGTGTTTTAAAAGAAAGAGACATTACTTTGCCAACAAATGTCCATAAAGTCAAAGCTATGGTTTTTCCAGGAGTCAGGTACAGATGGAGGAGCTGCACCATAAAGAAGGCTGAGTGCTGAAGAACGGATCCTTTCAAACTGTGGTGCTGGAGAATGGAGAAGACTCTTGAGAGTCCCTTGGACTGCAAGGAGATCCAACCAGTCAATCCTAAGGGAAATCAACCCTGAATCTTCAGTGGAAAAACTGATGCTGAAGCTCCAATACTTTGGCCTCCTGAAGGGAAGAGTCAGCTCATTGGGAAAACAAAACAAAACAAAACCCTTGATCCTGGGAAATATTGAAGGCAGCAGCAGAAGGCATGACAGAGGATGAGATGATTGGGTGGCGTCAGCAACCCAACGGAATGAGTTTGAGCAAGCTTCAGGGGATGATGATGGACATGGAAGCGTGGCATACAGAAGTTCATGGGGTCACAGGGAGTCAGACACGACTGAGCAACTGAACAACAAAAGCCAGGCAGGGTCTTTATGTACAGCTGGCTGAACCTCAATGGGGCTTTTCTGAATTTCTGGAGGTGGGTAGAACATAATTTTTTAGCCAGATCCCATGCTGCAGCATGTCTGGAATATTTTTGCTCGTAGTCAATCTTTTTTGTGTGTTTTCTGGGTGGCACTTGGGAGTCAGTGTTCCTCACAATGATGGATGCTGTCTCTCTCAGTCCCAGCTGAACTGAACTTTGGATCATGACCTCTGTTTCAGGAGGCAACCCTGGCAAGTGCTCTGGCTGTTTGAATGACTGATGATTCTTGGTTTGGTGCTCGGTCTTTTCCTTCACGTTCAAACTTTGTAGCCAGCACGTGCAACATGGAAAGACCCTCCTGTTGCAGTTCCTCCGAGCGTGATTTACAAAGGATGTCACCTATTTGAACATTTTGAGGCAAAACAGACAAACAAATTGTTCATGTTTCCATGCCATGTTCTAAAATACGCCTCTACATTGGCAAAGGCTGACAATCTGTAAGTGCAAACACGGCAGACATAGGGCATTTTGCCAGGTTTGTGACTGTCCTTCAGGTACTGTAAGAGAACCTGATCTGTTTTGAAGGACAATTCACAGATATTACAGACCGTGGAGGGCTCCCAGGAAGCAGGGACACTTTCCATGCGACACTGCAGCTGGAACGAGGTGGGAAACTGGCGGTGGCAGTGCTGGCAGGTAGTGTGGGTTTCCCAGCTGTCACCCTTCTACCTCTCAAGCTCCAGATGGTTCCTCAGGTGGGTCATAAACTTGACATATTTTAGAAGACTCAAGCAGCTGAGGCATTTGAAGGCTGTGTGAGTCTTCTGTTCTGGTGCCGTCTCTTGTATGCTCCAAAGTAAAAGCCATCAGATAACATTTACTCTCATCAGTGAATTTGATCCCAGATTTACTTTCATGGGATCAACAGTCTTGCTCTGACGTGCAAGAGTCAGAAAGTCCATTTTCTCCAGGCCTGACAAACTGCATGTTCCTTCTGGATCCATAAGACGGAAGCATGCCTGGCCATTGGTGCGAGTCCGTGAAAATGATGCCCCACCATGCACACGGCTCGGTGAGGTCGGGGAATCTTCCAAGGTCATAACCGTGTTTTTCCAGGAGGGATACCTGGAGGGGCCATGGTGGAGGCAGGTCCCCCTGGGATTCCATCGCTGAGTTTGGGTCTTTTGGGATTCCCACTGTTAAAATTCACATCTGAAGTGGGACACCGCTTTGAATTAAGAGGGCTTTCATCCTTGCCTCCTAATGAGAGAACGGCTCGAGAGAGACAGGGAGGCCGCAGAGAGAACGATTCTGAATTGTGAAGGACAGTTTCTGGCGAGCTCGTTTTCTAATCAGGTTTAGATGAAGGCTCCGAAATAATAGAACTGCCTCTTCCTCCCCATACACACTGAGAAACTGGTGATACGGCAGCTGGCTCTGATGCTGGGGTCCTAAGATTTGCAGGTTGCCACCTGCAGGAGGGATCCGGATTCACGTGGTCCTTCATTCTTCTTGAAGATGAGTCCCTGGTCACTCTGTTCAAAACGTTAGAAATGACTGGCTTTGAAGTTGAAATCACTCTGACAAAGAAGGTTTCAGCATCCTCCTTGACGTGCTCCACTCCAACAAAGATGACCTCAGCATCGTCATTGTCCTCACCTCTGGATTTGGACACGGCGGTCTTTTTCTCGGGTTGTGGTGGTGCTTGTGCTTCCTCACACGGGAAGAGATGGGCCATTTTGCAACCACTTGTGGCTTCAAGTGGCCCCTTCTAGTGTTTTTCTCCCCCTAAAAGCAATCACCAGGCAAGGTCATCCCCTCTGATCTCAGGTGTCAGTCTCTGTGGTTTCAGGTCACCCTCAGTTGGTCACCGAGAATATTAAATGGAAAACTCCAGAAATATACAACTTACGCATTTTAAGCTGCAGGTAATTCTGAGGAGAGTGATTGGAATCTCACACCATCCTGCTTCCTCCTGCCCAGAATGTGAATCGTTCCTTAGTCCTGAACATCCCACGCGTCTGTCACTCGGTTACCACAATGACTGTTGAGATGCCACAGGGCTTGTGACCAAGTTTTCCTTACTTTACTCAATAATGGCCCCAAACCGTAAGTGGAGGGATGCTGTCCATTGACATATGCCAGAGAAAAATCCATTAAGTGCTGCCTTTCAGTGAAAAGATCCAAGTTCTCAATTTGATATAAAAGAGAAAGAAACAATGTATGCTGAGGTTGCTAATATCTGTGGTGAATGTGAAGAAGAGAAAATAAATCTGGGTTAGTTTTGCTCTCAAACCTCCAACTGCAAAAGGTATGGACACAGAGCGTAGTAAGTGCTTAGTTAGGGTGAAAAAAAATCGCTCAATTAGTACAGTAGTATATTTTACATAGCGACTACACTCACAACACTTTTATAAAAGTATATTGTTATAATTGTTCCATGTTATTATTACACCTTCCCTGGTGGCTCAGATGGTAAAGTGTCTGCCTACAATTCGGGAGAGCCAGGTTCAATGCCTGGGTCAGGAAGATCCTGTGAAGAAGGAAATGGCAATCCAGCCCAGAATTCTTGCCTGGGAAATCCCATGGACAGAGGAGCGTAATAAGCGGCACTCCATGGGGTCGCAAAGAGTTGCACACGACTGAGCGACTTCACTTTCACTTTCCTGTTCTTTTTAGGCAGTGGCTATCTCTTACTGTGCCTCTATACAGTAGACTGCATCACAGGTGTGTTTGTATAGAAGAACCATTGGGTACATAGAGTTTGATACTGTGTGAGGTTACCGATGTCCCCTGGGGGTCTTGAAACTTACTCTCTGCCGATAAGTGGTGATGATTATATTTCTTTCAAAAGACAAAATTAGTACCTGGTTGAATCGCTGGCTGAAACATTGAGATAACTATTAGCACCCTTAGACATAAGGAAACATCTCAAACTCAGTGAAATGACATGACCGTTTTAAACTTCCTTCTCCAGCCACCACTTTTGCCTTGAGTCCCCATGGTGGCCCCCGTGTTCCTCTTAAACTCTGCAGGAGAGCTGGTAGGCACCATTTTGCTTACAGATCTACAATCTCACTCAGAAATGCTGACCGACAGAAAATGTCCAAAAGAGCCCCCAGCTGTCCCTTGGGGGTGCCTCTCACTCCCTCCACTCTCCGAGTCCAGAAGGCACCATAGTCTATACATGGATCCAAAATATTTTCTTTAAATCCCAGCCATTTCTAATAGCAGGACTTGAACCTGCCTCATGCTGGCAACTCTCTCTCTCTCTCTCTCTCTCTCTCAGAGAGGGAGAGCATTTACACTGTACTTGAAACTACTTCCACAGCATCAACATTGTATTAGGTATTATACGGATGTGGAGATGATTTAAAACATGTGGGAGTATCCCCTTATGTTACATGCAAAGACTGTACCATTTTATGTAATGGACTTGATCACCCATTAATTTTGGTGTCTCCAGGTGCAGGGTTCCCAGACCCAATCTCCCAAGGGTACCGAGGAGGGAGGGACGGGACTTCTCAAGACTTCTACTGCTCCCCCTGCCTTGGATGCTGTCTCAATTACCAGCACCCAACTCCTGAGCTGCCTCGGTCCACAGTTTCTCTGCCAGGCTTTCCTGACCATGATGTCAGAGATCACAGCCTCCCCCAAACTCACATGCCATTTTCCCCTCCAGAGCTATTGGGCTGCTGTATTTTGGTTTCTAGAACAACATGGAGTGTCTGTCAGTGCTACATGCCTGCTGCAGAAATAAACAGTAACTGTTATGAAACAATCATTTACCTGTACCTCAAGCTCGGCCCACTCATTCCTGGCTCCCCAGGTACTTACACTTGATCTTAGCCAAAAGGCTGAGAAGCAATTTCTCCAAGCATTTGATGACTTCCAAATCTGAATGGATTAAAACTATCAGGCAAGAGAGAAAGTCAGCCAGTAGGTAGCTGGATGCTGACAGGGGCAGCGGTGCTCCTTGAAATTAAAGGTTTGTAACACAGTTTCTCTCCATATAATACATTTGTTGATAGCTTCCATGCCATTAACACGTTTCATAGACATTAAAGGCCATTCTAAAGTTTACATTTGGCCATTTGTGATGCCAGATCACATTTCATCAGTAGCATATCATAGTTTGTTTGCTTGTGTGTAAATGATGTCCCTAGCGGTAAAGGTCCCTCCTGCCAATGCAGAAGACCTAAGAGATGCAGGTTCCATCTCTGGGTCAGGAAGACCCCCTGGAGGAGGGCATGGCAACCCACTGCAGTATTCCTACCTGAAGAATCGTATGGACAGAGAAGAATCGTGGGCGACAGTCCATAGGGTTGCAGAAAGTCAAGCATGACTGAAGCAACTGAACACACACGCAGACATATGTATATAAATATATATTTTATAGTGGTATGAAAAATAGTGCTGTGGGACCTCCCTGGTATTCCAGTATTTAAGACTTCTCACTTCCAGGCCAGGGACACAGCTTCAATCCCTGGTCAGGGACCTGTGATCCCACATGCCACTGGGTGTGGCCAAAGGTAAATGGAATAATGTATCTTACAGCTGATGTCATCTTAGATTTATTGAAGATTTCTATTTTTCATAAGCAGAATCCAGCCTACTAAATTCATGTCACAAGTCACTAATGGCATGCTAGCTGCATTATATAGGCAAGTGGTTTAGACAGGGATTGACAAATCGGCTTGCTTCCCGATTGTTTTTTTTTTTTTTAATTTTTAAAAACGTTTAACATTTTTTACATTGATGTTTAATTTTGGGAAAAACAAAGGAAAGGTTTGTGACGTGTGAACATTATATGATATCTAAATTTCAGTGTCACAAAGAAAGTTTTATTGGAACACAGACGTGATCATTTGCCTCTGCCTGAGGCTATTTCACCCTGCTAATGGGAGAGACCTCATGGCCCTTAATGCCTGGTTACTCTCTAGCCCTTAACAGAGAAATTTTGCAGACTCATGGCTGCAGAGAACAAAAGGAAGCATTCCAAACCCCATCCTGAAGTCCAGTTGACTCTGTGCAGCTAAACACTTCCTACTCTGAGACCAAGTGGAGGGTGAAGCTGGAGTGTCTTTGTCTCCACGTCCCAGAAAGATTTCTCTGGGAATAGCAGCACCGCTTCCTGTGTCCAGTGTCCGTGAAACTCCTCCCTGGCTCTCCAAAAGCCTTTTCCCAGTGAGGCGGCATCAGGAGATTCCACGCCTTTTAAAGCCCATTCGAGTCCAATCCATAGTACCCAAACCAGGCTCCAATCAGGTTTCTGAACCAGTTTTTCCCCATAGGATCTTTCAACTAGAAACCTTTCTAGCAAAATGTTGGAGAGGGGAAAGAATCTGAGTGGGGCTTCAGGGCCCCTCCCAGGGGCTATTTTCCAGGTCTCAGTGTGGTGAGAGTCCCCACTTGCATCTCCGGCATCCAGAGGCCCACCACCTTATCTCCAGTTTATCTGAGTCTTTAGATATTTGGGGCTCAATAGCTCAAGGGCAAGGGAAGGTGGTCCACACAGCTATTCCAACAGGGCATGGGCTGATGTCAGGAACCTACAAAGTCAGGAGTTCTCTTCCAATGGCAAAAAATTCTCCAGCTGCAAACAGCGAACCCCTGTCCTCTTCCGAGGGCAAGGGGGTGGGTTGGGGAGGAGGCAGGGTGAGGAGGGCAGGAAGCAAGCTTACTCCCAAGTGATCTGCACTTGAAGGCTCAGCACTCGCTGGATTCCCAGGGTCCTCACTGTGAATCTACATGCTGAACCCCAGGAGCTTTTTCTAGGCGGGGGCTCATGCGTTCTTAAACCACGTCAGGGGTGTCAGGTCACACCCTCACCGCCCTCCTGCACCCTTCCCCCCTGACTCGCCCTCTTCTCTGTCCTCCTTTGCAGCACCTAGATTATATCTCAAGCTTTCCCTCCCACTGCCTTTACAGCCCTGTGCACACAGATTCGTGGGTTTCAGAGAGGGTTTCAGAGAAGAAATACGTGTATTTCCATTCGTTATAAGGTAATAGAGTCACTGAATTCGAACAAAAATGATGTCCACTAATGAACGTGATCTCAAATGCTGTGATCAGATACACCATCAAAGACACCATTATCATCAAATCAACATGTTCTCCCCTTAAACTTACAGAAGGTATGTCCATTACATCTCAATGAACCAGGGAAAAAAGAAGAAAAACTGACCATTAGAAAGAGCTCGTTTTAGACTCTTTTCAGAAGCATGATGGCCGGTGCTGTGCCTAGGAGCTCAGCTGTGTCTGACTTTTTGCGACCCCATGGACTGCAGCCAGCCAGCCTCCTCTACCCGTGAGTTCACCAGGGAAAAATGCTGGAGTGGGTTGCCATGTCCTCCAATGTCGGTGAGTATCAGAACCCAGGGCTAGGGATTTCCTGGCGGTCCAGTGGTTGAGGATCTGCCTTCCAATGCTGGGAATGTGAGTTTAATACGTGGTGGGTAAGATCCCACATGCCAGAGGGCCGTAGAACGGACAAAGGATCCTGCATGACACGGCTAAGCCCCGAAGAAGCCAAATAAGTTAATAAAACGGAATATTTTTAAAACTCTATGCTCTTTACGTTCTTCTGGATATGTTTGAAAGCATGATATTAACAGTTTTATTTATTTATGGACACACCATGAGACTTCCTGCAGGAGCTTAGTTTCCTGACCAGGCGCTGAACCCCGGTCACCAGACTGAAAGCATTGAACACGAAGTGCTGGCTTGCCAGGCAATTCCTAGTTTGATTTACTTAAAAGGGTTTATTTTGATTGTATGCCAAAAGGTACATCCTTTGCAGTGTTTACACTTACAACAGAAATATTTTGGGTGTCAGTTTTAAAATGTTTGCAAATACTTAGGGGAGGGGAAGAAACATTTTGACTACAGACTTATGCTTCTAGGCTTCCCTGATGGCTCAGAGAGTAAAACATCTGCCTGCAGTACAGGAGACCAGGGTTTAATCCCTGTGTCAGGAAGATCTGCCAGAGAAGGAAATGGCTCTCCACTCAAGTATGCTTGCCTGGGGAATTCCATGGACAGAGGAGCCTGGTGAGCTACTATCCATGGTTTGGCAAAGTGTCAGACACAACTGGATAACTAACACTTTCACTTTCATATGCTTCTGAAGATTGCTCAAATCTCAGAATCTCCTGGGACATTATTAAACACAGAGATTCCAGGGCTGCATATCACACCTAAGAAATTCAAATTGCCCTAGGAGAGGACCTGCGAACCTGAAAACGCAAAGCTCGCCTCACTTGATTCTGAAGTGAAGTGAATCCCAGGGTGTAAAGTCATCCAGTACTTTGGGAAAGGTTGATCTCTGGTGGCTCAGCAGTAAAGAATCCACCTCTTAATGCAGGAGACCTGGGTACAGTCTCTGGGTCGGAAAGCTCTCCTGGAGGAAGAAATGGCAACCACGCCAGGATTCTTGCCTGAGAAATCCCATGGACAGAGGAGCCTGGCAGGCTACAGTCTATGGGGTCACAAAAGACTCAGACACACAACTTAGCAACTCTGCCGCAACAGTGAAAGTGAGAGGTGCTCAGTTGTGTCCAACCCTTTGTGACCGCGTGGACCATATGCAGTCCATGGAATCGTGCAGGCTAGAATACTGGCGTGGCTAGCCTTTCCTGTCTCCAGGGGATCTTCCCAACCCAGGGATCAAACCCAGGTCTCCCGCATTGCAGGCAGATTCTTTACCAGATGGGGCACAATGGGAGCCCAAGCAACAATAAGAACAAGCTTAAAATGCCCAAGAATATACACCTTCAGGAGACCCTAAGGGTTGAGGGTCAGGAATGCATTTTTTCCTTCATGTGACACACTGAGCACCTGCCTTGGGAGGAGCAGGTTATTGGCAATTCAATAAACTAAAGAGATGTAGCTTGAGCTGGGAGCTTCATCCTCCCCACCACCCTTCAGAGATTCTAGGAGCTCCACACCCTCTTTGGGGGCTTCTGGAGGTCCTTCGTATTGAAGGAAGTTAGGATATATTCAAAGCTGAGAGATCTGGATGCAAACATCTCCGTTTGGGCCACACTTTCAAATCTCCTGGGCTGTGCTTCTTCACCATCAGTGAATCTAAGGAATTGCCTATGTGTCTTGTGCAAAAGCACATTCTCATCCAACAGTTGTGGGTGGGGCCTGAGAGCCTGAGTGTCTCCCAAGCTCCAGGTGTTGCCCAGGCTGCTTAAGGTGTCCATATTAAACAGTGAGTACTAGAGAGCTTTTGAAAAGTACGGACGTTCTGATTGATTCTGTCAAGCTTACTCCCTGCCCACAGACTCAGTGTCTCCAGGAATGGGACCAGGGAGTCAACGTTATTAAAGGTCTCAGGTATTTCTAAGGAGCAGATAGGGTGCAAATGTGTAGCCAGGCAAATCACCCTACCATCAACCCTGTTTTGGGCTTCATCGTGTCCTGCAAAATCCATATGTTGCAGGGACTTTCCCAAAGGTCCAGTGGCTAAAACTCTCCACTCCCAGTGCAGGGGGCTGGGCTTCTGTCCGTGGTCAGGGAACTAGATCCCACGTGCTGCCAGGAAGACTGAAGACCCTACGTACCACTACTAACACCTGGTGCCATCAAATAAATTAATTCATTAAAAAAAAATCTGTAGAATATCTAAGCCCCAACACTTTGGAGATTCGTAATCCTCTTTGTAGATTCTGCCTTTAATGAGGTGATTCAGTTAAAACGAGGTCACTAGGGTGGGCCCTAGTCCAAGCTGATGGTTCTTTATATAAAAAGAAAGAGGGAAATTTCCTGGAAGGCCAGTGGTTAGGGCTCAGATCTTTCACTGCCAAGGGCCCAAGTTCAATCCCTGGCCTGGAAACTAAGACCCAGAAGAAAAGCTGCATGGCCGGAAAACAAAGAGGAAATTAGGACACACAAGATATCAAGGATGCATGGACATAAAGGGACAGGAGGACACGAGAATGCGGGTGCCTGCTCATCAAGGAAAGGGACCTCCAGAGACACCACACTGTCAACACCTTAATCCTGGATTTCTAGCCTCCAGAACTGGGAGAAAACAATTTCCTGTTCTTTAAGTCTCGTGTATTTCTGGTGGCCACCTGAGAACCTCAACGTGTTCTTTAGATCAGGAGTCCCTAGAGAGGGTTCACCTCAAGGACAGTAGGGGGTATGCAGGTGATGACTCGGCTTCCAGCTGACTCCCAAACATCAACAAATGCCACCCACCCAGATCTTCCAGGACGCAGCCTGCTCCTGTGGACCCCATCTTGCAGACCACTACTGCTAAACGCCCCACACAAATCTCTTTCTGCCCCGCCCCCATTGTTTGTTTCTTTGTTTGTTTGACTTCTCTCCTAGACTCTGAGGGACAGAACCTTGAGAACAGAGTGAGGCCTGTCCTCACACCATCCTGAATGTGAAGGAGAGTATGTGTTTTAACCAAAAAACAAACAAACAAACAACACCAACAAAGGAAGAAAACCCAAAGCTGTCTAGCAGAAGCTTGTCACCAAGTGTACAGAAAAGCCTTCACATGACAGGTTAGGAAGAAGCAGAGGACATGATTTCAACCTCTTCTTCAGGGAAGGTATCTGGGCAGGAGGATAGCACGCTTTCTGCAGATGGATTGAGGGCAGATGAATTTATTGGAAGGCATTGGGTAGCCAGGAAAGGAATATGAGTGGAGAGGGGTATGTCATCCATTCTGTCTAGTTCCAGAAGTTTCTATGATACGGGCCACGGTCACAGGTCTCCCAGAGGTCAGGGAGAAAGGAACGTTTGGTGACCTCATCAAAGCCTGGCCCATAGAAGCCTGGCTCTCAGCAGCCAACATCAGGCTTCCAGGGCATCCACCAGGCTCAGGAAATGACCTACTGGGCACTCTCTGGTAGTCCTGGGGTGGTTAGGACTCTGCACTTTCACTGCTGAGGGCGTGGATTCTGTCCTTAGTTGGGGAACTAAGATCCTGCAAGCTGTGTTGGCTGGCCAACAAAAGAAACCAAAAAAGAAAGACAGACATGACCTGTTCCTGCCTTTCGTTCCGCGGACAACCCCAAGGCCAACTCCGGTCCAGGTCCATTGCTGTGGTCAAGGAGGAAGCTCCCTGGGGCTTGTGGCCGTGGAGTGATATGTGGTCAGCCTGAGTGTCCTCCATCAAGGCTGATCATCTCACACCAACTGAGAAGCTGGTACCCAGGAGGAGATCAGGCCCTTGGGACAGGGCCGTGTGAGAAGTGGGCTCTACAAGGTGTCCAAAAGGCACACCTTTCAAGACAGCACTAATCCAGGTGGCTAGCCTCTACCCACTTCCTCCATCTCTAGGGGAGAGCTTGGCCCTTCCATTGTTCTCACAAATCTTTTCCTCTTCTACTCTCCCTGGAACAGCTTTATCTCAAGAATTTGTTGTTGTTCCTTTGCTCGGTTATATCCGCAACTCCAGGGACTTCAGGACACCAGACCTCCCTGTCCCTCACCGTTTCCTGAAGTTTGCTCCACTTCATGTCTAGTGCATTGGTGATGCCATCCAGCCATCTTATTCTCTGTTGCCCTCTTCTTCTGCCCTCAGTCTTGCCCAGCATCAGGGACTTTCCCAGTGAATCAGCTGCTTATACCGCATGACCAATATAGTGGGCCTTCAGCTTCAGCATCAACCCTTCTAACAAGTACTCAGGGTTGATCTCCCTTAAGATTGACTGGTTTGAACTCCTTGCTGTCCAAAGGACTTCCAGGAGGTTCACCAGCACAGCAACTCGAAGGCAACAATTCTTTGGCGCTCTGCCTTCTTTGTGGTCCAGCTCTCACAACCGTACATGACCACTTGGAAGACCATAGCCTTGACTCTACAGACCTTTGTTGGCAGAGTAACGTCTCTGCATTTCAACACACTGTCTAGGTTTGTCATAGCTTTCCTGCCAAGAAGCAACCGTCTTTTGATCTCATGGTTGCAATCACCATTGCAGTGATTGTACAGCCCAAGAAGAGGAAATCTGTCAGTACTTCCACAATTTTGCTTCTATTTACCATGGAGTAATGGGGCTAGATGCCATGATCTTAGTGTTTTGAGTATGTAGGCTTAAGCTGGCTCTTTCACCCTCCTCCTTCATCCTCACCTAATCAGTGCAGAGTGTCTGGCTTCTTGCTGCTTCTTCCCTCAGTTCGAATTCCCTGAGTAAGAAATCATAAAGGGATGGTTTTGTAGCTTCAATGCAAGGGTGCAACAGAGAGGGCCCAAAACATGGGATCATGACACATTGAGAAACTCAACCAACGACGACTTGCACCACCTGCTTACCTACAGGATTAAAGGTGACGTGAACGTGTTAGTCAGTCCTATCTGATGCTTTATGACTTCATGTACTCTAACCCAGCAGGCTCCTCTATGGAACTCTCCAGGAAAGAATACTGGAGTGTTGCCACTCCCTTCTTCCAGGGGATCTTCCTGATTCAGGGACTGAATTCTGAGCCTCCTGCATTGCAGGTGGACTCTTTACCACCTGAGTCACCAGGAAATCTCAAACCAAGGCAATGCTAATTTCCAGGACATTACTATAGCAAAATTTTGGTGGTCCATGCCGGTCGCAGCTTCTCGGTCACAAAAAGTTGTATAGTTGGAGCCCACCACTCTGAACGGGTGCTGTTGTTTGGTTTAGCTGCTAAATCTCCTCTGACTCTAAGAGGACTTGGTCTCAGTAAAGAGCTCTCGTGGAAAAAGAGAATTAGTTAAAAGCCTTAGTACGGCCAGGTTGGCAGAGAACTAGGATTTGGAGGAAATTTTATCTTTACCATTTGGATTAAGCTAAATGCCTCAGGAATAAGGTTTTATTTAAAAAAAAAAGTTACAGATGAATGACACCAAGGAGAAAAATGCCAAGTTACACTCAACACTGAAATACTGAACTCATCAGTGACACTTTTGGACGATCGGGAATAGATTTCCAGCAGCCTTTGAGTAAATATGTGTGTGTGAAAGTGTTTATTCATGTAAAAACAGAATAAAACGTGTGGGGATATGAGCGACATAAATGCACATTTGGACAATGGATTCGGGGATGTTGGGTTGTCTCTTAGCAACTGGAGGCTTGCCTGGCTGCTCAGTCGTGCATGCAATGCAGGAGACCCAAGTTCAATCCCTGGGTTGAGAAGGTCTCCCGGAAAAGAGATCTGTTACCCACTGTAGTATTCTCAGCTGAAGAATTCCATAGGCAGAGAAGCCTGGCAGCCTACAATCCATGGAGTCCCAAAGAGTCAGACACGGCTGAGCAGTGGGAAAACGGGCATGGGCTGGTGGGTCCCAGAGGCTCCAGGTGGACTGCGGGTGAATATCACCCAGGACTCTGGGGCTGATTTTGCACAGTGAACCCATTTTGGCCCCGCCAGGGTATGAGATGGAGGATTTGCATCTGCTGAATCCACTGGGGAAAATGCTCCAGTCCAGGGCCTGGGTGAGGGTCCCTTGGAAGAAGGTTCCCTCTAGTGATGTTCACTCCTGGACACTTAGTTCAGCTACCAAAGAGGGAATCAATGCAACGCATTCATACAGACAGACTAGGCCGCATCCTCTCAGCTTTTATCACTGTGTTCAAGGCAGAGTGACAACCTGCTATTGAGAATTTCCTATGTAGTCAGAAGTCTTAGAGGAAAACAAGAATTGCAATTTGGACTTAGATTGGAGCCACTTCAGCAATGATGCTTATGTAACTTTTTATCTTCTCTGGACTGCTTAGGAGCTGCAATTTCCCCTCACGGTCCCTCCTTGTCATCTCGAGAATCACCTACTTTCCACAGCTCACCTGGAGCCTAAAACAGCTCAGGAGAAATGTGGCAGGTGGGAGGGAGAAACAGAACTTCGGACTTCAAACTTCACGCCTGATGGACCAATGTCCTCCTTGCTTAATTATTTGTAATCACCTCAGCTAAGACATCATTCTCTCGGAAAGAATTCCCAAGGGCATCACACCTGACCGCCACCGTGCGGACTCCCAGAAAGAAGTCCGCTTTGACAGCATCTAACCTAGGCCACACCTCTGACCCTAGTCAGGAAGGTGACCTGACAAGAAGCCCGGGGACAGAGCGGCAGCATCGTGAGGACTTTCGAGTGACCCGGGCACCCTGGCAATGTCCACAGCAGGCACAGAGTACACGTCCTGACGGTAACGAAAGAGAGAGGCCCATTCTGGTCTACGGAGCTGGCGCCATGCCTTACCTGAGCACCCGGTGCAGGCGGCTCTCGAGGAAGGAGATGGAGTTCAGCTAGAGCTCCTACAGGAGTTCAAGAAAAACATCGACTTCTGATTTGGACTATGCCAAAGGTTTTGACTGTGTGGATGACAACAAGCTATGGGAAATTCCTGGAAAGATGCAAATACCAGACCTCTTTAGCTGCCTGCTGAGAAATCTGTAGGCATGTCAAGAAGCAACACTTGGACATAGAACAATGCGCTAGCTTCAAAATGGGAAAGGAGCACATCAAGGCTGTATATTGTCATGTGGCTTATTTAACTTATATTCAGCACGTCATGTGAAATGCCAGGCTGGATGAAGCCCAACTAGAATCAAGATTGCTTGGAGAACTATCAATAACCACAGATTTGCAGTTGACACCACAAATATGACAGAAAGCGGAGAATAAATAAAGAGCATATTGATGGAAAGAAAGAAGAGAGTGAAGAACCTTGCTTAAAACTCAATGTTGAAAAAATGAAGATCATGGCATCTGGCCCCGTGACTTCACATGAAATAGGGAAATCATGAGGAAAAATGGAAACAGTGATAGACTTTATTTTCTCGGGCTCCAAAATCACTGCAGATGGTGAGGGCAGCCGCGGAATTAAAAGGTGCTAGATCCTATGAAGAAAAGCTGCAACCACCTAAAGAGCATATGCAAAAGCAGAGGCATTACTTTGCAATTAATGGTCTATCAGGTCATACCTATGGAGTTTCCATTACTCATGTATGGATGGGAGAGTTGGACTATACGGGAAGTTGCGCATGGAATCATTGATGATTTTGAACTGTGGTGTTGGAGAAGACTCTTGCAAGTCCCTTGGACTGCAAGGAGATCAAAGCAGTCAATCCTGATGGAAATCAGCCCTGAATATTCATTGGAAGTACTTTTGCTGAAGCTGAAACTCTGGTACTTTCGCCACCCGATGCAAAGAGCCAACTATAGGAAAAGACCCTGATGCTGGGAAAGCTTGAGTGCAGAAGGAGAAGGGCCTAGCAGTGTTGTTTTGGCAGATAAAGTAGGTAGTTTGTTTAAATGTCCTTGGCCTGGAATGTCTGAAAAGTAGTCAGTGCTTTTGATTATAAGAAGTATGCATAAGTAAAAGGCATTTTTATTTTATTGTGTGTAAAAATCCCTTTCAATGTTGACTGCAAGTTTTTATAACGTATTGCCAGAGAATTTAGCCAGTCATTATATACATTAATTTGGTTCTCTTTTGAAGCCATGTCTCACAACAGCAAGTGATATCGATTATGTTCTTGCTTTGGTATCCGTCTTGAATTGGATTTTATTTATTTATTTACTTATTTGAAAGCAGCATTTCAGTAGGTTTCAATAATTTATTTAATCATTTCATAGTTTCTACGAGAACAACTAGCTTCTAAAAAGGGAAATGACACTCCATTTCTCTTCTGATCTTATAGGGAAAAGAGAGCAGTAAAGTTCATTGCTTTATGGTGTTTTTTCTTTTTTTTTCAGGGTTAACATGCTCTTTCTAAGGAACACTTCCAAATTTCAAGGTTTTCAAGGATTTCTTAAAAATATATTTTGGTTTCTGGTCTGCTCATACTCACAGTCGTGTCTGGTTCTTTGTGAGTGTCTGGAATATAGCCCATCAAGCTCCTCTGTCCATGGGTGTTCTTCAGGCAAGAATACTGGAGTGGGTTGTTAGGCCACTCTTCCAGTGGCTCTCTCATAGCAGATGGATTGTTTGCTATCTAAACCACCAGGGAAACCTAAAGAACCCTGGAGGGAGTGGCCTGTTGCTTCTCCAGAGCATCCTCCCAAACCAGAAATCAAATTGGGGTCTCCTGCATTGCATCAGATTCTTAGGCAGCTTACCTCCCAGGGAAGCCCTGGTTTCTGCTAAAAAGTGCCAATTGTCATTCCTTAGTATGTGGACTCACTGATCACATGTCATGATTAAATAGGAGACAACTTTCAGTACGAAGTTTGAAGAAAATTATGCCATAATAATAAAAATACCCAATAAATTATACATAATAAAATTAGGAGAAAAATAAAAATAAACTCAAGGACCATAGCCTGGGAAATGGTCTTCCGTACAGTTTAAAGAGGAGTGTTCTGAAGCTGTAGGGGCAGAGCCAGGACACAGAGAAAATTCTTTAAAGTTGAAAGTACATGAATGAAACATATCTCGTGGGAAAAGGATCCTGTTAACCACAAAATACAGGTCTGACAAGAGTGATGTTAGTGTTTTCCTAGGCGAGAATCTGGAATCATTACACTTCTTAATTATCTTCACTAACTAGGAACACATAACTCCAAAGCACAGAAATGCACAATCTCATTTTCATATCCTGACTTCCCCAGAGGGTACACTGATGAAAGACAACTGCAACAGATTTTTACTTTCCCATTCCAGTGAATACCCAGTGACTCTCCTCCATGGTTAAAGCAGATGTACAATATGTGTTTCCCAGGTCAAAAATAGGCTGTCTAGCATAAAGTTCAAGCAAAACTATATCTAGCCAGAATGTTCACTAATACTTACTAGGTGAAAAGGCCTTCCCTCAGTATGAAAATCAATTCTGAACATTTTATTTCTGAAGAGAAACTCTTTTCTGTTTCTTTGTTTACAGTCACTTTATTTATTTATATTGTACTTTACAATAGTGCATTGGTTTTGTCAGACACCAACATGAACCCTCCACGGGTGTAGACGTGTTCCCAATCCTAAACCCCCTCCCTCCGCCCTCCCCTTACCATCCCTCTGGGTCAACCCCGTGCAACAGTCCCAAGCATCCTCTCCTACACTGAAGCTAGACTGGTGATTCTTTTCTTATATGACATTATACATGTTTCAATGCCATTCTCGCAAATCATCCCACCCTCTCCCTTTCCCACAGAGTCCAAAAGACTGTTCTATTCATCTGTGTCTCTTTTGCTGTCTCGCATACAGGGTTATCATTACCATCTTTCTAAATTCCCTATGTTTACAGTCACTTTAAACTGTATTCCATCACTCCAACTGTGGATACACAGACTGGGGCCTCTACCTCTGCCACCAACAGTCCCTAGCTTCAGTTCCGTTCAGTTCAGTTCCGTTCAGTCACTCAGTTGTGTCTGACTCTTTGTGACCCCATGAAATGCAGCACGCCAGGCCTCCCTGTCCGTCACCAACTCCCGAAGTTCACTCAGACTCACGTCCATCGAGTCAGCGATGCCATCCAGCCATCTCATCCTCTGTCGTCTCCTTCTCCTCCTGCTCCCAATCCCTCCCAGCATCAGAGTTCTTTTCCAATGAGTCAACTCTTCACATGAGGTGGCCAAACTACTGGAGTTTCCGCTTTAGCATCATTCCTTCCAAAGAAGTCCCAGGGCTGATCTCCTTCAGAATGGACTGGTTGGATCTCCTCGCAGTCCAAGGCACTCTCAAGAGTCTTCTCCAGCACCATAGTTCAAAAGCATCAATTCTTCGGTGCTCAGCTTTCTTCACAGTCCAACTCACATCCATACATGACCGCAGGAACCACCATAGCCTTGACTAGACGGACCTTAGTCGGTAAAGTAATGTTTCTGCTTTTGAACGTGCTATCTAGGTTAGTCATAACTTTTCTTTCAAGGAGTAAGCATCTTTTAATTTCATGGCTGCAGTCACCATCTGCAGGGATTTTGGAGCCCCAAAAATAAACTCTGACACTGTTTCCACTGTTTCCCCATCTATTTCCCATGAAGTGATGGGACCAGAAGCCATGATCTTCATTTTCTGAAAGGTGAGCTTTAAGCCAACTTTTTCACTCTCTTTCACTTGCATCAAGAGGCTTCTTAGTTCCTCTTCACTTTCTGCCATAAGGGTGGTGTCATCTGCATATCGGAGGTTCTTGAAATTTCTCCCGGCAATCTTGATTCCAGCTTGTGTTTCGTCCAGTCTAGCATTTCTCATGATGTACTATGCATAGACGTTAAATAAGCAGGGTGACATTATACAGCCTGATGTACTCCTTTTCCTATTTGGAACCAGTCTGTTTTTCCATGTCCAGTTCTAAATGTTGCTTTCTCAACTGCACATAGATTTCTCAAGAGGCAGGTCTGGCATGGTCACCAATAACAATGAAAACGCAAGTTGTTTCAGAGTTCTCTCATCATGCATTAAAACAGCTGAATATGTATGTTTAATGATGAAATTTGTACCGGTATTATTTACCATATTTTTATAGATTTTTAAACATATGACAATACTCGACTAAAGTGAAAGTGGAGCCGTTCAGTCGTGTCTGACCCTTTGCGACCCCATGGACTGTAGCCTTACAGGCTCCTCCATCTATAGGATTCTCAGGCAGGAATACTGGAATGGGTTGCCATTTCCTTCTTCAGGGGATCTTCCTAACCCAGGATTAGAACCCAGGGCTCCATTTCAAGCAGACATTTTACCCTCTGAGCCACCACGGAAGCCCAATACTCTACTGATGTTGTAATGCATTCTAAAGCACATGAGAAAGATGAAATCAAAAAAGATTAGAAAAATGTTGAAACATCACTAAATGTTTTTACAATGCTTCTGTTCCAGTTTTGCTATCATTTATCGGAGGCTATAATAATAGAACTACATTTTTATTTTTTGTATTTATGATGTTTTTGTCATCATCTTTTATGTATTTGGAGTTATGAATGATGTCAATGTTGAAATGAACATCTTAAAGACATCAGTTAAATCTTGGCTTAAAAACAAGCAAAAAAAAGCACCAGTTTCATTTGAAAAAGTATCAGTTGCAAATCTGAAAGTATAAAATGGTTATATACAAAGAAGAAATCTAATAAAGAAATGTGTATTAAGTAGATGTCTATTTCGTGATGACTTTGTAGTTTATAGGTCGTTTGTAAAGCTGACAACACATTTCGTAGAAGTGCTGTCATCTCTCTAACGTTTTGTTTAGTTTTGCCGAAGATTCCTTGTGGCTAAATTAATACTGTGGAGATACAACTGACACTTACTTTCTTTGGTAAGAATGTAAAATGCACCAGTTGCATAGTATGCTATTTGACACCTGAAGGTTGTCAGCACTGAGCTGGGGTTGAAGGCAGGGAATCTAACCAAAGGGAATACTTAAATACCAAGCCCCACAGAGGTAAGCCTTTCCTTAGAAGGAAAAGAGAATAGCTTTCTGGAGCTGTGACTAAGCACGTTTAAGGTAATTACTGATCATTATGATCCCGTTGCCATTTCCTTTATTGTTTTGGGTTTGGGGTTAAACACCCTTTTTGTGTTTCCTGTGTACAGGATATCCTTTAGCATTTGTTGGAGAGCTGGTTTAGTGGTGCTGAGTTCTCTCAGCTTTTGCTTGTCTGTAAAGCTTTTGATTTCTCCTTCGTATTTGAATGAGATCCTTGCCGGGTACAGTAATCTGGGCTGTAGGTTATTCTCTTTCTTCACTTTAAGTATGTCTTGCCATTCCTTCCTGGCCTGAAGAGTTTCTTTGGAAAGATCAGCTGTTACCGTTATGGGAATCCCCTCATGTGTTATTTCTTGTTTTTCCCATGCTGCTTTTAATATTTGTTCTCGTGTTTGCTCTTTGTTAATTTGATTAAGATGTGTCTTGGGGTGTTTTGCCTTGGGTTTATCCTGTTTGGGACTCTCTGGTTTTCTTGGGACTGGGTGATTATTTCCATGCCCACTGTAGGGAGGTTTTCAACTATTGTCTCCTGGAGGATTTTCTCATGGTCTTTCTTTTGGTCTTCTTCTTCTGGGACTCCTATAATTCGAATGTTGGAGCGTTTCATATTGTCCTGGAGGTCTCTGAGATTGTCCTCATTTCTTTTAATTCGTTTTTCTTGTTTCCTCTCTGATTCATTTATTTCTACCATTCTATTTCACTAATCCTATCTTCTGCCTCTGTTATTCTACTATTTGTTGCCTCCAGAGTGTTTCTGATCTCATTTAGTGAGTCATTCATTATCTATTGACTCGTTGTTATTCTTCTAGGTCCTTGTTAAACCTTTCTTGCATCTTCTCAATCCTTGTCTCCAGGCTATTTATCTGTGATTCCATTTTGATTTCAAGATTTTGGATCCTTTTCAGTATCAATATCTGGAATCCTTTCTCAGGTAGATTCCCTATCTCTTCCTCTTTTGTTTGATTTGGTGGGCATTTCTCCTGTTCTTTACCTGCTGAGTATCCCTCTGTCTCTTCATCTTGGTTCTATTGCTGCGTTTGGGTTGGCCTTTCTATATTCTGGGAATTTGTGGCGTTCTCTTCATTATGGAGTTTCTCCACTGTGGGTGGGGTTGTATCAGTGGCTTGTCAAGATTTCTTGGTTCGGGAGGCTTGTGTTGGAGTTCTGGTGGGTGAGGCTGGATTTCTTCTTTCTGGAGTGCAATGGAGTGACCAGTAATGTGTTATGAGACGCCAATGGTTTTGGAGTAACTTTGAGCTGCCTGTATATTGAAGCTCAGGGCTGTGTTCCTGTGTCACTGGAGAATTTGCATGGTGTGTCTGACTCTGGAACTTGTTGGCCCTTGGGTGGTGCTTGGTTTCAGTGTAGGTATGGAGGCATTTGATGAACTGCTATCAATTAATGTTCCCTGGAGTCAGGACTTGTCTGATGTTCTCAGGGTTTGGACTTAAGCCTCCTGCTTCTGGTTTTCAGTTTTATTTTTACAGTAGCCTCAAGACCTCTCCACCTATACAGCACCGATGATAACACATCTAGGTTAAAGATGAAAGGTTTACCCACAGTGAGGGGCAACTGGAGTGGTTCACTGAGTTACATGGAGGAGAGAAGAGGGAGGGGGTAGTTAGAAGTGACTGGAATGAGATGAGGTGGGGTCAAAAGAGGAGAGAGAGAGAGAAAAAAAAAAAAGAGGAGAGAGCAAGCTAGCCAGCTATCACATCCTTATGTGTGCTCCACCGTCTGGAACACTCAGAGGTATTCACGGAGTTATACAGGGAAGAGGAGAGGGAGGAAGTAGACAGAGGTGGCCAGTAGGATAAAAGAGGGAAATGAAAAACGGAGAGACAGATTCAGCCAGTAACCAGTTCCTGAAGTGTTCTCCACCGTCTTGAACACGGAGATTCACAGAATTGGGTAGAGAAGAGAAGGGGGAGGGAAGAGACAGAGGCCACCTGGTGGAGAAAAAGGAGTGTCCAAAGGAGGAGAGAGTGGTCAATCCAGTAATCTCACTCTCAGGTAAAATTGGGTAGTGAAGTTTGGGTTTTTAAATGTACAAAATTGACAACAAATACCAAAAAGCAAAGATTAAAAATCTAGAATAGAGGTTGGATTTTTAAAAATGCAATATTAAGGAAAAGAAGAAGAAGAAAAAAAAAGCCACAAGAACTATTAAAACAACAACAACAACCACACAAAGACTATATACAGTGTTTGCTTTAAAAAATAGGTTTCTTTTTAAGTAAGAGTAGGTTATAAGAATAAAAATTAAAGGATAAATAGAGGACTTAAATATTTCTAAAAGTTAAAAAAAGAAGAAGAAGAAAAAGAAAAGAAGAAAAATCTACCACACAACAACATCAGCGAAAAAGAAAAAAAGAAAAAGAAATGGTCATAAAAATAGTAACGATATTTCTGGCCCTTTCTCTGGTGTTGTGGGGTTATTTCCAAGGCGGTTCCTGCCATTTAATTTCTTCTGTTTGCTGGTATCTTCAGTGTCTGATTTCCGTCCTAATAGGGGGGGGGGGAGGGCATGGTGGACACTTTTTATTTTTTATTTTTTTGGCTCTCTTGTTGAGTTGCACTGTGGGGAGGGAGGGATGCTGCAAAGAACTAACACCTGTGTGTGCTTTCAGTGTCTCAGGCCCACTGGGCCTGCCCCTGCTCATGGTGCACACCGCTCAGGCTCTACATTGCTCCAGGGTCTGAGGCCGGCCTTAGGCTGCACGCACCTCCCAGGTCTAAGCCGAACTCAGGTTCGGTGCTCAGGTAAGCCCTCAGAGGCGCAGGTTCGGTTGGGACTGCCTTTTGTGTCCTTCCCACGTCCGAGTAGCTCAGGTGTGTGGTGAGCGCGGTCACTGTGACTTATCGCCTTTCCCGTGTCTGCTGCTAGTTTTCTGGATGTACCACTGGCGCCCCTTGTGAGGTGGATGGTGACTGTCCAGAACCCCCAGAAGCCTTAGCAAAGAAGCCTGCTTACAGTTTTGTAGGTAAAGTCTCTCCGGGGCTGCGATCACCCCCTTCCAGCCCATACGGTTCTGGCTGCCCGTCACCGGCGGGGAATGGTCTGTAACCGGCTATTTCTGTTCCATCCTTTGTTCTGTGTGCGGTCCTGGTGGTGTCTTATGATCGGGCTTTTCACGTGGTAGCTGTCCCACAGTCTGGTTTGCTAGAGCAGGTTCATTCATTGTGGTTATGTGCGGGGTGTTCCTGCCTGATTCTTAAAAAGCACTGCAGCCCATGCCTCCTGCACCTCCCTGCCCTGCCCCCACTTGCTAGTGTCGGATGCAGGCGTCTGTGCTGCTTTTCCGCTGGGGGAGTTACTGTTGGGCTTGTAATCTGTTGGTTTGAATTATGTATTTATGTTTCTTTCCTGCTACATTGCCCTCTGTGCTTCCAAAGCTCGCCACATTGGAAACCTCCCTTCTTAAGATTCCCTGCCCAGAACGGGATTCCCTTCCCAGGACGGAGCTCCCTTCCTACCTCCTTTGTCTCTTTTTTCATCTTTTATATTTTTTCCTACCTGTTTTTGAAGACAATGATCTGCTTTTCCGGGTGCCTGAAGTCCTCTGCCAGCATTCAGAAGTTGTTTTTTGGAATTTGCTCATCGCTGAAATGTTCTTTTGATGAATTTGTGAGGGAGAAAGTGGTCTCCCTGTCCTATTCCTCCGCCAGCTTTACCATATTTCTTAACCAAACAGAATTTGGCAGGGGGTGCGCAGGGGGGGCATGGCATAGCGTATGGTGAGAGTGAGGGGATACGGTCACACCAAATAGAATCTGGGGTCATAGTTCCCTAATGGGAATAGAGCTCATGCCCCTGCAGTGAAAGCACAGAGTCCTCCTCACTGAACTGCCTGGGAAGTCCCAGGAATTGATTTAATGAAAGATACCTAATTAGGATCTGGTGACATTTTACATTGTAGTGTGTTACCAGTGATTATGGTTCATATCATTTTATAGGTTTGTGATTTTACTAGCTTAAAATTTTGGGGGGTTTCTTTTTGTTTTAAAAGCTGAAAACTGTTTTTTAATTCCATGGAATTAAAAACAATCTGTAGAATATATTAAATAGTGGCGGCTTTTTTCTGCATGTGGATGTTTTGCTCCATTGAACTGAATGGTAGTAACATTTGTAGAAGAGACACAGAGTGTAAGGTATGTCTTTTTTATTAAGTGACATAACAACACCCATTGCGTGAGTTATTGGTTGGAGTTTAGAGACAGACTGTGTGGACTAACCTCCTTATTCCTGTTTTCAGCCCTTGAGTAATAATCAGAAGCTTTCTCTGAAGAAAGTGGGGCCAGCTGTCAGGCTCCTAAGTATCTACTGGCCAGCAGGGCTAGGAATAAATGCAGAAACTGGTAGATACGGGTTGGGGCAAGAGGCTACCTTGTCCCTTTTTTTTTTTTTTTTTTTTTTTTGCTGCCTGGAGAGATGCTTGTCCTGGTACAAGTGTGGCCAAAACTGTGTCTTTGTGGCCAGAGGATGTCTCTGAGCCTGCCTTGGGTTCTCCCAGGATGGAGGGACAGCAAGTTCTCCCCGGTTCCTTGGCCAGAGAAGACCGTGCCCCCACTTGCTCTATGACATCCCCCCACGACTCACTCCATATTAGGTTCTTCAGAACGGGTGTCCAGGACCCACCCCAACTCCTGGGCCTGGCGGGCCAGAGCCTGCTGTGGAATGAGGCCTTGGCCATGGTGGCCCTGGAGGAGCTGCCCCTAGAGCTCTTCCCGCCACTGTTTATGGTGGCCTTTGCCGGGAGGCACACCCAGGCCCTGAAAGTGGTGGTGCAGTCCAGGCCCTTCCCCTGCCTCTGCTGGGGACCCTGATGAAGGAACACCAGCCTCATCTGGACACCTTCCAGGCTCCACTCGATGACCTGGACGTCGTGCTTGCTCAGAGGGTCCAACCCAGGTAAGGTCAACCTGGCAGACTGGTGGGGCCTGGGGGTGTGAGCAAGATGCAGCCAGAGCAGGAGGATGAGGGGTTCACTTGGACAGGCCTCCGGATGTACAGGACTGGTTGAGGGGCAGAAGGGACGAAAGGCATGTGCTCCCCACCAGTGTCCCTTAAGGTAGGGACCAAGGGGGTTCCTGAAGCCGGGGGAGCGGTGGTATATGGAGTGCAGAGCCCTCGCGTGGTCCTGGTGCCAGTCAGCCTCTGCACAGCACAGCGTGTCTCCTGTGGCCCTGCAGGCAGTGGAAGCTGCAGCTGCTGAACTTGCACTGGAAAGCCCACTAGGACATCTGGACCATGTGATCCAGCCACATGGACAGTGTTTGCTTGTTGCTGGAGCCCGAGCCAGCCCAGTCCATGCAGAAGAGGTGCAGGGTGGAGGTGCAGGTGGGCTAAAGCCGGCACAGGCCCCTGTGCAGGTGCTGCTTGACCTGTGCCTCAAGGAGGACACCTTGAAACAGACCCTCAGCTACCTGCTGAAGAAGGCCAAACAGGAGGAGCCTGCTGCACCTGAGCTGCCAGAAGCTCAGCATCTCCACCATGCCCACGCGGAGCATCAGGAGGATCCTGAAGGTGTTGCAGCTGGACTGAGTCGAGGACTTGGAGGTGAATTGCACCTGGAATCGGGCCACTTTGGGCAGGTTTGTGCTGCACCTGGGCCAGATGGGCAACCTGCCCCGGCTGCCGCTCTGGCGCATCCACGTGTTGCCGCACACAGCCCCCAAACAGGAGGAGCACTGCATCACCCAGCTCACGGCCCAGTTCCTGAACCTGCCCCACCTGTAGGAGCTCTAGCTGAACTCCATCTCCTTCCTCGAGAGCCGCCTGCACCGGGTGCTCAGGTAAGGCATGGTGCCAGCTCCGTAGACCAGAATGGGCCTCTCTCTTTCGTTACCGTCAGGACGTGTACTCTGTGCCTGCTGTGGACATTGCCAGGGTGCCCGGGTCACTCGAAAGTCCTCACGATGCTGCCGCTCTGTCCCCGGGCTTCTTGTCAGGTCACCTTCCTGACTAGGGTCAGAGGTGTGGCCTAGGTTAGATGCTGTCAAAGCGGACTTCTTTCTGGGAGTCCGCACGGTGGCGGTCAGGTGTGATGCCCTTGGGAATTCTTTCCGAGAGAATGATGTCTTAGCTGAGGCGATCACAAATAATTAAGCAAGGAGGACATTGGTCCATCAGGCGTGAGGTTTGAAGTCCGAAGCTCTGTTTCTCCCTCCCACCTGCCACATTTGTCCTGAGCTGTTTTAGGCTCCAGGTGAGCTGTGGAAAGTAGGTGATTCTCGAGATGACAAGGAGGGACCGTGAGGGGAAATTGCAGCTCCTAAGCAGTCCAGAGAAGATAAAAAGTTACATAAGCATCATTGCTGAAGTGGCTCCAATCTAAGTCCAAATTGCAATTCTTGTTTTCCTCTAAGACTTCTGACTACATAGGAAATTCTCAATAGCAGGTTGTCGCTCTGCCTTGAACACAGTGATAAAAGCTGAGAGGATGCGGCCTAGTCTGTCTGTATGAATGCGTTGCATTGATTCCCTCTTTGGTAGCTGAACTAAGTGTCCAGGAGTGAGCATCACTAGAGGAACCGTCTTCCAAAGGACCCTCACCCAGGCCCTGGACTGGAGCATTTTCCCCAGTGGATTCAGCAGATGCAAATCCTCCATCTCATACCCTGGCGGTGCCAAAATGGGTTCACTGTGCAAAATCAGCCCCAGAGTCCTGGGTGATATTCACCCGCAGTCCACCTGGAGCCTCTGGGACCCACCAGCCCATGCCCGTTTTCCCACTGCTCAGCCGTGTCTGACTCTTTGGGACTCCATGGATTGTAAGCTGCCAGGCTTCTCTGCCTATGGAATTCTTCAGCTGAGAATACTACAGTGGGTAACAGATCTCTTTTCCAGGAGACCTTCTCAACCCAGGGATTGAACTTGGGTCTCCTGCATTGCATGCACGACTGAGCAGCCAGGCGAGCCTCCAGTTGCTAAGAGACAACCCAACATCCCCGAATCCATTGTCCAAATGTGCGTTTATGTCGCTCATATCCCCACACGTTTTATTCTGTTTTTACATGAATAAACACTTTCACACACAAATATTTACTCAAAGGCTGCTGGAAATCTATTCCCGATCGTCCAAAAATGTCACTGATGAGTTCAGTATTTCAGTGTTGAGTGTAACTTGGCATTTTTCTCCTTGGTGTCATTCATCTGTAACTTTTTTTTTTTTTAATAAAACCTTATTCCTGAGGCATTTAGCTTAAGCCAAATGGTAAAGATAAAATTTCCTCCAAATCCTAGTTCTCTGCCAACCTGGCCATACTAAGGCTTTTAACTAATTCTCTTTTCCCACCAGAGCTCTTTACTGAGACCAAGTCCTCTAAGAGTCAGAGGAGATTTAGCAGCGAAACCAAACAACAGCACCCCTTCAGAGTGGTGGGCTCCAACTATACCATTTTTTGTGACCGAGAAGCTGCGACCGGCATGGACCACCAAAATTTTGCTATAGTAATGTCCTGGAAATTAGCACTGCCTTGGTTTGAGATTTCCTGGTGCCTCAGGTGGTAAAGAGTCCACCTGCAATGCAGGAGGCTCAGAATTCAGTCCCTGAATCAGGAAGATCCCCTGGGAGAAGGGAGTGGCAATCCACTCCAATATTCTTTCCTGGAGAGTTCCATAGAGGAGCCTGTTGGGTTACAGTACATGAAGTCATAAACCATCAGATAGGACTGACTAACATGTTCACGTCACCTTTAATCCTGTAGGTAAGCAGGTGGTGCAAGTCGTCGTTGGTTGAGTTTCTCAATGTGTCATGATCCCATGTTTTGGGCCCTCTCTGTCCCACCCTTGCACTGAAGCTACAAAACCATCCCTTTATGATTTCTTACTCAGGGAATTCGAACTGAGGGAAGAAGCAGCAAGAAGCCAGACGCTCTGCACTGATTAGGTGAGGATGAAGGAGGAGAGTGAAAGAGCCAGCTTAAACCTACATACTCAAAACACTAAGATCATGGCATCTAGCCCCATTACTCCATGGTAAATAGAAGCAAAATTGTGGAAGTACTGACAGATTTCCTCTTCTTGGGCTGTACAATCACTGCAATGGTGATTGCAACCATGAGATCAAAAGACGGTTGCTTCTTGGCAGGAAATCTATGACAAACCTAGACAGTGTGTTGAAACGCAGAGACGTTACTCTGCCAACAAAGGTCTGTAGAGTCAAGGCTATGGTCTTCCAAGTGGTCATGTACGGTTGTGAGAGCTGGACCACAAAGAAGGCAGAGCGCCAAAGAATTGTTGCCTTCGAGTTGCGGTGCTGGTGAACACTCCTGGAAGTCCTTTGGACAGCAAGGAGTTCAAACCAGTCAATCTTAAGGGAGATCAACCCTGAGTACTTGTTAGAAGGGTTGATGCTGAAGCTGAAGGTCCACTATATTGGTCATGCGGTATAAGCCGCTGATTCACTGGGAAAGTCCCTGATGCTGGGCAAGACTGAGGGCAGAAGAAGAGGGCAACAGAGAATAAGATGGCTGGATGGCATCACCAATGCACTAGACATGAAGTGGAGCAAACTTCAGGAAACGGTGAGGGACAGGGAGGTCTGGTGCGCTAAAGTCCCTGGGGTTGCGGATATAACCGAGCAAAAGAACAACAACAATTTCTTGAGATAGAGCTGTTCCAGGGAGAGTAGAAGAGGAAAAGATTTGTGAGAACAATGGAAGGGCCAAGCTCTCCCCTAGAGATGGAGGAAGTGGATAGAGGCTAGCCACCTGGATTAGTGCTGTCTTGAAAGGTGTGCCTTTTGGACACCTTGTAGAGCCCACTTCTCACACGGCCCTGTCCCAGGGGCCTGATCTCCTCCTGGGTACCAACTTCTCAGTTGGTGTGAGATGATCAGCCTTGTTGGTGGACACTCAGTCTGACCACATATCACTCCACGGCCACAAGCCCCAGGGAGCTTCCTCCTTGACCACAGCAATGGACCTGGACCGGAGTTGGCCTTGGGGTTGTCCGCGGAACGAAAGGCAGGAATAGGTCATGTCTGTCTTTCTTTTTTGGTTTCTTTTGTTGGCCAGCCAAAGCAGCATGCAGGATCTTAGTTCCGCAACTAAGGATAGAATCCATGCCCTCAGCAGTGAAAGTGCAGAGTCCTAACCACCCCAGGACTACCAGAGTGTTCCCAGTAGGTCATTTCCTGAGCCTGGTGGATGCCCTGGAAGCCTGATGTTGGCTGCTGAGAGCCAGGCTTCTATGGGCCAGGCTTTGATGAGGTCACCAAACGTTCCTTTCTCCCTGACCTCTGGGAGACCTGTGACCGTGGCCCGTATCATAGAAACTTCTGGAACTAGACAGAATGGATGACATACCCCTCTCCACTCATATTCCTTTCCTGGCTACCCAATGCCTTCCAATAAATTCATCTGCCCTCAATCCATCTGCAGAAAGCGTGCTATCCTCCTGCCCAGATACCTTCCCTGAAGAAGAGGTTGAAATCATGTCCTCTGCTTCTTCCTAACCTGTCATGTGAAGGCTTTTCTGTACACTTGGTGACAAGCTTCTGCTAGACAGCTTTGGGTTTTCTTCCTTTTGTTGGTGTTGTTTGTTTGTTTGTTTTTTGGTTAAAACACATACTCTCCTTCACATTCAGGATGGTGTGAGGACAGGCCTCACTCTGTTCTCAAGGTTCTGTCCCTCAGAGTCTAGGAGAGAAGTCAAACAAACAAAGAAACAAACAAAGGGGGCGGGGCAGAAAGAGATTTGTGTGGGGCGTTTAGCAGTAGTGGTCTGCAAGATGGGGTCCACAGGAGCAGGCTGCGTCCTGGAAGATCTGGGTGGGTGGCATTTGTTGATGTTTGGGAGTCAGCTGGAAGCCGAGTCATCACCTGCATACCCCCTACTGTCCTTGAGGTGAACCCTCTCTAGGGACTCCTGATCTAAAGAACACGTTGAGGTTCTCAGGTGGCCACCAGAAATACACGAGACTTAAAGAACAGGAAATTGTTTTCTCCCAGTTCTGGAGGCTAGAAATCCAGGATTAAGGTGTTGACAGTGTGGTGTCTCTGGAGGTCCCTTTCCTTGATGAGCAGGCACCCGCATTCTCATGTCCTCCTGTCCCTTTATGTCCATGCATCCTTGATATCTTGTGTGTCCTAATTTCCTCTTTGTTTTCCGGCCATGCTGCTTTTCTTCTGGGTCTTAGTTTCCAGGCCAGGGATTGAACTTGGGCCCTTGGCAGTGAAAGATCTGAGCCCTAACCACTGGCCTTCCAGGAAATTTCCCTCTTTCTTTTTATATAAAGAACCATCAGCTTGGACTAGGGCCCACCCTAGTGACCTCGTTTTAACTGAATCACCTCATTAAAGGCAGAATCTACAAAGAGGATTACGAATCTCCAAAGTGTTGGGGCTTAGATATTCTACAGATTTTTTTTTAATGAATTAATTTATTTGATGGCACCAGGTGTTAGTAGTGGTACGTAGGGTCTTCAGTCTTCCTGGCAGCACGTGGGATCTAGTTCCCTGACCACGGACAGAAGCCCAGCCCCCTGCACTGGGAGTGGAGAGTTTTAGCCACTGGACCTTTGGGAAAGTCCCTGCAACATATGGATTTTGCAGGACACGATGAAGCCCAAAACAGGGTTGATGGTAGGGTGATTTGCCTGGCTACACATTTGCACCCTATCTGCTCCTTAGAAATACCTGAGACCTTTAATAACGTTGACTCCCTGGTCCCATTCCTGGAGACACTGAGTCTGTGGGCAGGGAGTAAGCTTGACAGAATCAATCAGAACGTCCGTACTTTTCAAAAGCTCTCTAGTACTCACTGTTTAATATGGACACCTTAAGCAGCCTGGGCAACACCTGGAGCTTGGGAGAAACTCAGGCTCTCAGGCCCCACCCACAACTGTTGGATGAGAATGTGTTTTTGCACAAGACACATAGGCAATTCCTTAGATTCACTGATGGTGAAGAAGCACAGCCCAGGAGATTTGAAAGTGTGGCCCAAACGGAGATGTTTGCATCCAGATCTCTCAGCTTTGATTATATCCTAACTTCCTTCAATACGAAGGACCTCCAGAAGCCCCCAAAGAGGGTGTGGAGCTCCTAGAATCTCTGAAGGGTGGTGGGGAGGATGAAGCTCCCAGCTCAAGCTACATCTCTTTAGTTTATTGAATTGCCAATAACCTACTCCTCCCAAGGCAGGTGCTCAGTGTGTCACATGAAGGAAAAAATGCATTCCTGACCCTCAACCCTTAGGGTCTCCTGAAGGTGTATATTCTTGGGCATTTTAAGCTTGTTCTTATTGTTGCTTGGGCTCCCATTGCGCCCCATCTGGTAAAGAATCTGCCTGCAATGCGGGAGACCTGGGTTTGATCCCTGGGTTGGGAAGATCCCCTGGAGACAGGAAAGGCTAGCCACGCCAGTATTCTAGCCTGCACGATTCCATGGACTGCATATGGTCCACGCGGTCACAAAGGGTTGGACACAACTGAGCACCTCTCACTTTCACTGTTGCGGCAGAGTTGCTAAGTTGTGTGTCTGAGTCTTTTGTGACCCCATAGACTGTAGCCTGCCAGGCTCCTCTGTCCATGGGATTTCTCAGGCAAGAATCCTGGCGTGGTTGCCATTTCTTCCTCCAGGAGAGCTTTCCGACCCAGAGACTGTACCCAGGTCTCCTGCATTAAGAGGTGGATTCTTTACTGCTGAGCCACCAGAGATCAACCTTTCCCAAAGTACTGGATGACTTTACACCCTGGGATTCACTTCACTTCAGAATCAAGTGAGGCGAGCTTTGCGTTTTCAGGTTCGCAGGTCCTCTCCTAGGGCAATTTGAATTTCTTAGGTGTGATATGCAGCCCTGGAATCTCTGTGTTTAATAATGTCCCAGGAGATTCTGAGATTTGAGCAATCTTCAGAAGCATATGAAAGTGAAAGTGTTAGTTATCCAGTTGTGTCTGACACTTTGCCAAACCATGGATAGTAGCTCACCAGGCTCCTCTGTCCATGGAATTCCCCAGGCAAGCATACTTGAGTGGAGAGCCATTTCCTTCTCTGGCAGATCTTCCTGACACAGGGATTAAACCCTGGTCTCCTGTACTGCAGGCAGATGTTTTACTCTCTGAGCCATCAGGGAAGCCTAGAAGCATAAGTCTGTAGTCAAAATGTTTCTTCCCCTCCCCTAAGTATTTGCAAACATTTTAAAACTGACACCCAAAATATTTCTGTTGTAAGTGTAAACACTGCAAAGGATGTACCTTTTGGCATACAATCAAAATAAACCCTTTTAAGTAAATCAAACTAGGAATTGCCTGGCAAGCCAGCACTTCGTGTTCAATGCTTTCAGTCTGGTGACCGGGGTTCAGCGCCTGGTCAGGAAACTAAGCTCCTGCAGGAAGTCTCATGGTGTGTCCATAAATAAATAAAACTGTTAATATCATGCTTTCAAACATATCCAGAAGAACGTAAAGAGCATAGAGTTTTAAAAATATTCCGTTTTATTAACTTATTTGGCTTCTTCGGGGCTTAGCCGTGTCATGCAGGATCCTTTGTCCGTTCTACGGCCCTCTGGCATGTGGGATCTTACCCACCACGTATTAAACTCACATTCCCAGCATTGGAAGGCAGATCCTCAACCACTGGACCGCCAGGAAATCCCTAGCCCTGGGTTCTGATACTCACCGACATTGGAGGACATGGCAACCCACTCCAGCATTTTTCCCTGGTGAACTCACGGGTAGAGGAGGCTGGCTGGCTGCAGTCCATGGGGTCGCAAAAAGTCAGACACAGCTGAGCTCCTAGGCACAGCACCGGCCATCATGCTTCTGAAAAGAGTCTAAAACGAGCTCTTTCTAATGGTCAGTTTTTCTTCTTTTTTCCCTGGTTCATTGAGATGTAATGGACATACCTTCTGTAAGTTTAAGGGGAGAACATGTTGATTTGATGATAATGGTGTCTTTGATGGTGTATCTGATCACAGCATTTGAGATCACGTTCATTAGTGGACATCATTTTTGTTCGAATTCAGTGACTCTATTACCTTATAACGAATGGAAATACACGTATTTCTTCTCTGAAACCCTCTCTGAAACCCACGAATCTGTGTGCACAGGGCTGTAAAGGCAGTGGGAGGGAAAGCTTGAGATATAATCTAGGTGCTGCAAAGGAGGACAGAGAAGAGGGCGAGTCAGGGGGGAAGGGTGCAGGAGGGCGGTGAGGGTGTGACCTGACACCCCTGACGTGGTTTAAGAACGCATGAGCCCCCGCCTAGAAAAAGCTCCTGGGGTTCAGCATGTAGATTCACAGTGAGGACCCTGGGAATCCAGCGAGTGCTGAGCCTTCAAGTGCAGATCACTTGGGAGTAAGCTTGCTTCCTGCCCTCCTCACCCTGCCTCCTCCCCAACCCACCCCCTTGCCCTCGGAAGAGGACAGGGGTTCGCTGTTTGCAGCTGGAGAATTTTTTGCCATTGGAAGAGAACTCCTGACTTTGTAGGTTCCTGACATCAGCCCATGCCCTGTTGGAATAGCTGTGTGGACCACCTTCCCTTGCCCTTGAGCTATTGAGCCCCAAATATCTAAAGACTCAGATAAACTGGAGATAAGGTGGTGGGCCTCTGGATGCCGGAGATGCAAGTGGGGACTCTCACCACACTGAGACCTGGAAAATAGCCCCTGGGAGGGGCCCTGAAGCCCCACTCAGATTCTTTCCCCTCTCCAACATTTTGCTAGAAAGGTTTCTAGTTGAAAGATCCTATGGGGAAAAACTGGTTCAGAAACCTGATTGGAGCCTGGTTTGGGTACTATGGATTGGACTCGAATGGGCTTTAAAAGGCGTGGAATCTCCTGATGCCGCCTCACTGGGAAAAGGCTTTTGGAGAGCCAGGGAGGAGTTTCACGGACACTGGACACAGGAAGCGGTGCTGCTATTCCCAGAGAAATCTTTCTGGGACGTGGAGACAAAGACACTCCAGCTTCACCCTCCACTTGGTCTCAGAGTAGGAAGTGTTTAGCTGCACAGAGTCAACTGGACTTCAGGATGGGGTTTGGAATGCTTCCTTTTGTTCTCTGCAGCCATGAGTCTGCAAAATTTCTCTGTTAAGGGCTAGAGAGTAACCAGGCATTAAGGGCCATGAGGTCTCTCCCATTAGCAGGGTGAAATAGCCTCAGGCAGAGGCAAATGATCACGTCTGTGTTCCAATAAAACTTTCTTTGTGACACTGAAATTTAGATATCATATAATGTTCACACGTCACAAACCTTTCCTTTGTTTTTCCCAAAATTAAACATCAATGTAAAAAATGTTAAACGTTTTTAAAAATTAAAAAAAAAAAAAAACAATCGGGAAGCAAGCCGATTTGTCAATCCCTGTCTAAACCACTTGCCTATATAATGCAGCTAGCATGCCATTAGTGACTTGTGACATGAATTTAGTAGGCTGGATTCTGCTTATGAAAAATAGAAATCTTCAATAAATCTAAGATGACATCAGCTGTAAGATACATTATTCCATTTACCTTTGGCCACACCCAGTGGCATGTGGGATCACAGGTCCCTGACCAGGGATTGAAGCTGTGTCCCTGGCCTGGAAGTGAGAAGTCTTAAATACTGGAATACCAGGGAGGTCCCACAGCACTATTTTTCATACCACTATAAAATATATATTTATATACATATGTCTGCGTGTGTGTTCAGTTGCTTCAGTCATGCTTGACTTTCTGCAACCCTATGGACTGTCGCCCACGATTCTTCTCTGTCCATACGATTCTTCAGGTAGGAATACTGCAGTGGGTTGCCATGCCCTCCTCCAGGGGGTCTTCCTGACCCAGAGATGGAACCTGCATCTCTTAGGTCTTCTGCATTGGCAGGAGGGACCTTTACCGCTAGGGACATCATTTACACACAAGCAAACAAACTATGATATGCTACTGATGAAATGTGATCTGGCATCACAAATGGCCAAATGTAAACTTTAGAATGGCCTTTAATGTCTATGAAACGTGTTAATGGCATGGAAGCTATCAACAAATGTATTATATGGAGAGAAACTGTGTTACAAACCTTTAATTTCAAGGAGCACCGCTGCCCCTGTCAGCATCCAGCTACCTACTGGCTGACTTTCTCTCTTGCCTGATAGTTTTAATCCATTCAGATTTGGAAGTCATCAAATGCTTGGAGAAATTGCTTCTCAGCCTTTTGGCTAAGATCAAGTGTAAGTACCTGGGGAGCCAGGAATGAGTGGGCCGAGCTTGAGGTACAGGTAAATGATTGTTTCATAACAGTTACTGTTTATTTCTGCAGCAGGCATGTAGCACTGACAGACACTCCATGTTGTTCTAGAAACCAAAATACAGCAGCCCAATAGCTCTGGAGGGGAAAATGGCATGTGAGTTGGGGGAGGCTGTGATCTCTGACATCATGGTCAGGAAAGCCTGGCAGAGAAACTGTGGACCGAGGCAGCTCAGGAGTTGGGTGCTGGTAATTGAGACAGCATCCAAGGCAGGGGGAGCAGTAGAAGTCTTGAGAAGTCCCGTCCCTCCCTCCTTGGTACCCTTGGGAGATTGGGTCTGGGAACCCTGCACCTGGAGACACCAAAATTAATGGGTGATCAAGTCCATTACATAAAATGGTACAGTCTTTGCATGTAACATAAGGGGATACTCCCACATGTTTTAAATCATCTCCACATCCGTATAATACCTAATACAATGTTGATGCTGTGGAAGTAGTTTCAAGTACAGTGTAAATGCTCTCCCTCTCTGAGAGAGAGAGAGAGAGAGAGAGAGTTGCCAGCATGAGGCAGGTTCAAGTCCTGCTATTAGAAATGGCTGGGATTTAAAGAAAATATTTTGGATCCATGTATAGACTATGGTGCCTTCTGGACTCGGAGAGTGGAGGGAGTGAGAGGCACCCCCAAGGGACAGCTGGGGGCTCTTTTGGACATTTTCTGTCGGTCAGCATTTCTGAGTGAGATTGTAGATCTGTAAGCAAAATGGTGCCTACCAGCTCTCCTGCAGAGTTTAACAGGAACACGGGGGCCACCATGGGGACTCAAGGCAAAAGTGGTGGCTGGAGAAGGAAGTTTAAAACGGTCATGTCATTTCACTGAGTTTGAGATGTTTCCTTATGTCTAAGGGTGCTAATAGTTATCTCAATGTTTCAGCCAGTGATTCAACCAGGTACTAATTTTGTCTTTTGAAAGAAATATAATCATCACCACTTATCGGCAGAGAGTAAGTTTCAAGACCCCCAGGGGACATCGGTAACCTCACACAGTATCAAACTCTATGTACACAATGGTTCTTCTATACAAACACACCTGTGATGCAGTCTAGTGTATAGAGGCACAGTAAGAGATAGCCACTGCCTAAAAATAACAGGAAAGTGAAAGTGAAGTCGCTCAGTCGTGTGCAACTCTTTGCGACCCCATGGAGTGCCGCTTATTACGCTCCTCTGTCCATGGGAGTTCCCAGGCAAGAATTCTGGGCTGGATTGCCATTTCCTTCTTCACAGGATCTTCCTGACCCAGGCATTGAACCTGGCTCTCCCGAATTGTAGGCAGACACTTTACCATCTGAGCCACCAGGGAAGGTGTAATAATAACATAGAACAATTATAACAATATACTTTTATAAAAGTGTTGTGAGTGTAGTCGCTATGTAAAATATACTACTGTACTAATTGAGCGATTTTTTTTCACCCTAACTAAGCACTTACTACGCTCTGTGTCCATACCTTTTGCAGTTGGAGGTTTGACAGCAAAACTAACCCAGATTTATTTTCTCTTCTTCACATTCACCACAGATATTAGCAACCTCAGCATACATTGTTTCTTTCTCTTTTATATCAAATTGAGAACTTGGATCTTTTCACTGAAAGGCAGCACTTAATGGATTTTTCTCTGGCATATGTCAATGGACAGCATCCCTCCAGTTACGGTTTGGGGCCATTATTGAGTAAAGTAAGGATAACTTGGTCACAAGCCCTGTGGCATCTCAACAGTCATTGTGGTAACCGAGTGACAGACGCGTGGGATGTTCAGGACTAAGGAACGATTCACATTCTGGGCAGGAGGAAGCAGGATGGTGTGAGATTCCAATCACTCTCCTCAGAATTACCTGCAGCTTAAAATGCGTAAGTTGTATATTTCTGGAGTTTTCCATTTAATATTCTCGGTGACCAACTGAGGGTGACCTGAAACCACAGAGACTGACACCTGAGATCAGAGGGGATGACCTTGCCTGGTGATTGCTTTTAGGGGGAGAAAAACACTAGAAGGGGCCACTTGAAGCCACAAGTGGTTGCAAAATGGCCCATCTCTTCCCGTGTGAGGAAGCACAAGCACCACCACAACCCGAGAAAAAGACCGCCGTGTCCAAATCCAGAGGTGAGGACAATGACGATGCTGAGGTCATCTTTGTTGGAGTGGAGCACGTCAAGGAGGATGCTGAAACCTTCTTTGTCAGAGTGATTTCAACTTCAAAGCCAGTCATTTCTAACGTTTTGAACAGAGTGACCAGGGACTCATCTTCAAGAAGAATGAAGGACCACGTGAATCCGGATCCCTCCTGCAGGTGGCAACCTGCAAATCTTAGGACCCCAGCATCAGAGCCAGCTGCCGTATCACCAGTTTCTCAGTGTGTATGGGGAGGAAGAGGCAGTTCTATTATTTCGGAGCCTTCATCTAAACCTGATTAGAAAACGAGCTCGCCGGAAACTGTCCTTCACAATTCAGAATCGTTCTCTCTGCGGCCTCCCTGTCTCTCTCGAGCCGTTCTCTCATTAGGAGGCAAGGATGAAAGCCCTCTTAATTCAAAGCGGTGTCCCACTTCAGATGTGAATTGTAACAGTGGGAATCCCAAAAGACCCAAACTCAGTGATGGAATCCCAGGGGGACCTGCCTCCACCATGGCCCCTCCAGGTATCCCTCCTGGAAAAACACGGTTATGACCTTGGAAGATTCCCCGACCTCACCGAGCCGTGTGCATGGTGGGGCATCATTTTCACGGACTCGCACCAATGGCCAGGCATGCTTCCGTCTTATGGATCCAGAAGGAACATGCAGTTTGTCAGGCCTGGAGAAAATGGACTTTCTGACTCTTGCACGTCAGAGCAAGACTGTTGATCCCATGAAAGTAAATCTGGGATCAAATTCACTGATGAGAGTAAATGTTATCTGATGGCTTTTACTTTGGAGCATACAAGAGACGGCACCAGAACAGAAGACTCACACAGCCTTCAAATGCCTCAGCTGCTTGAGTCTTCTAAAATATGTCAAGTTTATGACCCACCTGAGGAACCATCTGGAGCTTGAGAGGCAGAAGGGTGACAGCTGGGAAACCCACACTACCTGCCAGCACTGCCACCGCCAGTTTCCCACCTCGTTCCAGCTGCAGTGTCGCATGGAAAGTGTCCCTGCTTCCTGGGAGCCCTCCACGGTCTGTAATATCTGTGAATTGTCCTTCAAAACAGATCAGGTTCTCTTACAGTACCTGAAGGACAGTCACAAACCTGGCAAAATGCCCTATGTCTGCCGTGTTTGCACTTACAGATTGTCAGCCTTTGCCAATGTAGAGGCGTATTTTAGAACATGGCATGGAAACATGAACAATTTGTTTGTCTGTTTTGCCTCAAAATGTTCAAATAGGTGACATCCTTTGTAAATCACGCTCGGAGGAACTGCAACAGGAGGGTCTTTCCATGTTGCAAGTGCTGGCTACAAAGTTTGAACGTGAAGGAAAAGACCGAGCACCAAACCAAGAATCATCAGTCATTCAAACAGCCAGAGCACTTGCCAGGGTTGCCTCCTGAAACAGAGGTCATGATCCAAAGTTCAGTTCAGCTGGGACTGAGAGAGACAGCATCCATCATTGTGAGGAACACTGACTCCCAAGTGCCACCCAGAAAACACACAAAAAAGATTGACTACGAGCACAAACTATTCCAGACATGCTGCAGCATGGGATCTGGCTAAAAAATTATGTTTTACCCACCTCCAGAAATTCAGAAAAGCCCCATTGAGGTTCAGCCAGCTGTACATAAAGACCCTGCCTGGCTTTTGTTGTTCAGTTGCTCAGTCGTGTCTGACTCCCTGTGACCCCATGAACTTCTGTATGCCACGCTTCCATGTCCATCATCATCCCCTGAAGCTTGCTCAAACTCATTCCGTTGGGTTGCTGACGCCACCCAATCATCTCATCCTCTGTCATGCCTTCTGCTGCTGCCTTCAATATTTCCCAGGATCAAGGGTTTTGTTTTGTTTTGTTTTCCCAATAAGCTGACTCTTCCCTTCAGGAGGCCAAAGTATTGGAGCTTCAGCATCAGTTTTTCCACTGAAGATTCAGGGTTGATTTCCCTTAGGATTGACTGGTTGGATCTCCTTGCAGTCCAAGGGACTCTCAAGAGTCTTCTCCATTCTCCAGCACCACAGTTTGAAAGGATCCATTCTTCAGCACTCAGCCTTCTTTATGGTGCAGCTCCTCCATCTGTACCTGACTCCTGGAAAAACCATAGCTTTGACTTTATGGACGTTTGTTGGCAAAGTAATGTCTCTTTCTTTTAAAACACTGCCTAGCTTTGTCACAACTTTTCTTCCAAGCAGTGAGCATCTTTTAATTTCGTGGCTGCAGTCACCATCTGCAGTGATTTTGGAGCTCAAGAAAATAAATTCTGTCACTGTTTCCATTGTTTCTTCATCTATTTTCCATGAAGTGATGAGACCTTTGCCTGTGTGAACCACAACAAACTCTGGAAAATTCTTAAAGAGATGGGAATACCAGACCATCTGACCTGCCTCCTGAGAAATCTGTATGCAGGTCAAGAAGCAACACTTAGAACTGGACATGGAACAAGCGACTGGTTCCAAATAGGGAAAGGAGTACGTCAGGATTATATACTGTTGCCCTGCTTATTTAACTTAAACGCAGAGTACATCATGAAAAACACTGGGCCGGATGAAGCACAATCTGGAATCAAGATTGCTGGAGAAACAGCGACAACCTCAGATATGCAGATGATGTCACCCTAAGGGCAGGAAGTGAAGAGCCTCTTGATGGTGGCAAAAGAGGAGAGTGAAAGGCTGGCTTAAAACTCAAATTTCAAAAGACGAAGATTACAACGTCTGGTCCCATCACTTTATGGCAAAGAAATGGTGAACAACTGAAAATAACAGCACGTTTGATTTTCTTGGACTCCAAAATCACTGTGGATGGTGAATGTAGCCACAAAATCAAAGGAAGCTAGCTCCTTGGAAGAAAGCTATGGCAAACACAGACGGCATTAAAAAAGAAAAAAAAAAAAAAGCTATGGCATCACTCTGCTGACCAAAATTCTTATAGTCAAAGCTATGGTGGTTCAGACAGTAAGGAATTCACTTGCAATGTGGGAGACCTGGGTTCATTCATGGGAAGGACATCCCTGTAGTCCGGTGGAAATACTCGGTGCTCCCAGATTAGGGCGTCCAAGTTCATTCCTTGGTCCGGGCATTAGATCCCACTTACTGCAACTAAAAATACCACATGTGACAATTAAAATTCCTGCTCCCACATGCTACAATGAAGATTGAAGGGTCCTTGTGCTGGAACTAAAAACAAGCACAGCCAAATAAATGAACAAATATTTGAAAGAAAGAAAGAAAGAGGTATGAGAATTCCCTGTTGCTTCAGTGGTTCGGAGTTGATGCTTTCACGGTCAATGGCCAGGGTTCAACACCTGGTTGTGGAACTAAGATCCCACAGCTTCTGTGGCATGACCAAACAAAACCCCAGAAAGATAACTGAGGAGTACAGAACTCCCAAAGTTTGAAAATGAAGCAATGGCACTGCACACAGGCTGAGGATAGAGTAAGGATTGCCAGGAACCCAAAGTGCAAAAGCGGCACCTCTGCAATTCACAAGCCTCTTTAATGTTGTGGTTTAGGCTTCTCCTTCTCCTGCTTCTGAACCTAAATAACTTATTGCTCCTAAGAGAAATTGTTATGGGAAAAACATTATTTGAACTGAATGATAGTGAAAATAGCAAATTTTTGAGACAGAGCTAAAGCAGTTTCATGTGTTAATATGCATCACATTTGAAAAGAAGAAAGGTTGGAAAAACAATGACCTAAGTCAGTGCTATTCACAGACCTTTCTGCAGCAATAGAAAACATTTTCATAATTGTTACATGTATTCCCTCATAAGGGCGATCAGCTTTTCACATATATAAATGCTTATGTTTCTTTTCTTTTCTGTGAGGTGTTCTGTTTATATCCTTTATCTGTATACTCAGATGGAGTGTTCATCCGGCAGGGTTTGTTTTCTTTCTTTTTTTTTCTTTTTTTCTTTTGCCTTGCGGTGAGGATTAAGGGATCTTAGATCTTCAACCAGGGGTTGACTCTCTGCCCCCTGCAGTGGAAGCACAAATCTCTAATAACCAGATCACTAAGGAATTCTCAGTAAAATATATTTTCTATGTCTGTGTCTAATATGCCACTTTGCAAATGTTAAAATGTAGCCAGTGTGACTGAGGTATTAAATCTTTTTGTGTGTTCAGGGGCTTCAGTCTGTCCAACTCTTTGCGACCCCATCAGTGTAGCGCACCAGGCTCCTCTGAACCCACATCTTTTACATCTCCTGTATTGGCAGGCAGGTACTTTACCACTAGCACCAACTGGGAAACCTATTAAATCTTTACTTTAATTAATTTAACATTAAAAGATATGGCTAGAAGGACCAGATCTTCCTTACAAGGGAGTTTCAATTAACTTGTATACTCAGTAATTTGTGTATCTCTTCGATATTTTCCTCAAGATGAGATTCCATGCCCCTCCCTAAATGTAGGCTGTGTTTAGCGGCTTGTTTCCAAGAACAGAATATGTCAGCAGGAAGGAGACAACTTTCTAGCAGACGAACTAGTGGTAGGTCATATTGATAGTATGAATCCTTGATGGGAGATGATGAGAAAGATATTTTGCCTTGGAGGTATAGTTCTACAATTATATAAACCCCAGGGCAATCAGGAGAAACATCCCAAACCCATATAGAGAGTCATTCTGCAAAATACCTGTCCCTGAAGGACTCCTGAAAACTGTCAAAAGTCTTGAAAAACAAGGAAAGTTTAAGAAACTGCTATAGACCAGAGTAAGCTAAGGGAGGTATCTGTAGCTTCTTGCTCTATATTCTCATGCAGTTCAGTATCCTATATGGGACTATGAAACTAGGAAAGAACATTTGTGGAAAAACTGGTAAAATTTGAGAAAACCCTGGAACTTAGTTAAAGGTACCCTACTGAAAGATGCTGGAATAATTGTGAAGCATAAAGGAAGTCATTTCACATACACACATTTCAGACGTTGCAAGTGTTTTCTCTACACAACACCCACTTCATTTTGACTTCACGGAGATGGAAATCTGAAGTACGGCATACTTAACGGAAATCTTCGAATACAAAGGATCAATAATATTTAGACTGTGTCATCTGACTATAATGCAATAATGAGAAATTGACCAAGAAACGTCTTTGAAAATGCCATTCACTTGGAAAATAGAAATAACTATCTTAACACATATCTCTATGGAATTTTCATGCAAGCATCCTGGAGCAGATTGTCATTATTTTCTCCAGGGGATGCTCCTGACCCGGGATCGAACCCAGGCCTTTTGTGTCTCCTGCATTGGCTGGAAAGCGATTTACCAGTTGAGTGACCAGGGAAGCCCATGCAATATTTAGGCTTGTCTTTAGAAGAGAATATTAGGATATACTCGGACGTGAATGATAATGAACAGCCTATTCGCAAAAATTGCGGGACACAGTTAAAGTTGTACGGAGAAACAATGGAAAGAGTAACAGACTTTATTTTCTTGGGGTCCAAAATGATTGTGGATGGTGAATGCAGCCATGAGCTTAAAAGATATGTGGCCCTTGGAAGAAAAGCTATGACAAGCCTAGACAGCCTAGTAAAAAGCAGAGACATTTCTTTGCTGACAAAGTCCATCTAGTCACAGCTATGCTTTTCCCCACAGTCATGTATGGATGTGACAGCTGGACCGTAAAGAAGGTGGAGTGCCGAAGAACTGATGCTTTTGAACTGTGGTGTTGAAGACTCTCGAGAGTCCCTTGGACAGCAAGATTCAACCAGTCAATCCTAAGGGAAATCAACTCTGAATATTCACTGGAAGGACTGATGCTGAATCTGACGATCCAATAGTTTGGCCACCTGATGGGAAAAGCCAACTCATTGGAAACCACCTTGATGCTGGGAACGACTGAGGGCAGGAGAAGAAGTGGGCGGCGATGGATGAGATGTTCGGATGGTATCACCAACTCAATGGACATGAGTTTGAGCAAACTCCAGGAGACAGTGAAGGACAGGAAAGCCTGGTGTGCTGCCTGCAGTCCATGGCGTTGCAAAGAGTCCAACATGACTGAGGGACTGAACAACAACAACAAATTAAGGTAAATTTATAGCATTAGATACAAGAGAAATGAGAGTTACAAACAGTTATCTCAAAAAGTTGTAAAGATGAGCAACAGAACAAACTTATAGCGATGTGAAGGAATGAAATTAGTAAAGAATGAAAAATGAATATATTAGAGAAGAAAATAATGTAACAAAACCAAAACTTTATCCTCCCATAGGAGATCTCAACGGTCTACTAGGAGACTTCCAGCAGCACAGGGCATTTAAAAAAGACTCTGTGAAGGGCCAAAGAAGAAATATTTTAGGCTTTGCGAATATGATCATTGGCCATTAAGTTTTCAGCCATAGACAACAACGAAAGAAACTGGCAAGTCCCTGTTCCAAATTTAAGGACTCCGAAAACTGAATTTCACACAATTTCCACGTCAGAAAATAAAAGTCTTTTCGGTTTTCCTCAGCCATTAAAAGTGTAAAGCTCTAAAATTAAAAAGAAGAAGAAGAAGAAGTAAAGCTCATTCTCAGCTCACAATAGACAGTGCAAAAACAGGGGCAGGCTGCCCTGCCTTGATTGAAATGGAATTCCAAGAGGAGGGGCGCCAAGATTCACTGTAAGGTCAAGTTCCTTAAGCAAAGAACTGGCTTAAGGGAGGTCACCCCTGAGGGCTGTGAGTGCCGGACACCATCACTGGACTCCCCTGGTAGACTCGGAGGCCGTTCTCAGCCCTGTGCCCTGGCGACTGTGCCATCTGTTTTTTCTTTCTTCGCGTTTGGTGAGCTGAGCAATCTTGACCCAATACTCTTGAGATTCAGATTCAGCCTGACCACGCCCACAGGGGGTGCTTTTACGGGGTGGGGGGAGGGGGTGGGGGTGGGGTGTCCATCGCGCGCGCATGCGCCCAACTCGGCCTCGCGGCCAATCAGATGGCAGGAGCCGACACCTGGCAGCCAATCATCGGAGGCAGCCCGCTCGCCTGTAGGGGGAGCTGAGGCGGCGCCCCAGACCTGAGGAAGCCTCGTCCCGTCCGGCTTGCCTCCTCATCCCCTCGGGCTCGCCTCCTCAGGCTTGATCCGGGAACTGCCTAAGGCAGGTGAGCCACAGGCAGTTCTGTCTCCTCTGTCAACGGGGGCTGGTAAGGACTGGAGCGTGGTTCAGCCTAAGAGGTGCCTGACGGCTATAGGGAGGGTTTCTCGGGTTCCCACTCCAACGAGGCCTTGCTCGGTGGGGCGGCTGTTGAGGGCCCGCGGGCCCTCAGGAGGGAGTGTGCGGCAGGACCCACAGGCCTCAGGCGCCATTCGCCCTCTCTCCTCTCTAGTCTGGGCGGGCTCAGCTCTCCAGCAGCTTTCCGGCCCGGGGGGTGGGTGGGACAAGCCAGCTCCAGGAAAGGGCCTCTTAGTCCCTGGCCCTGGGCACCACCCCCAGCTCTCCTGTGGAACCTAATGATTTAAACACACACACACACAAATCTTCACGGCCCAACCCGGTCCTGCACCCAGGCATAGTCAGGCGAGCGCAGCAAAAAAAAAAAGAAAAAAAATCGATCTAGTGGCCTCTTCACTGCCCTGGTGCTTTGGTCGTTTTCCTGTTTCCTCGGCCTCTCCTCAGACTCCAGGGCTGCCCCGTCCCTGGCGGCCCCGAGATTCAGGCCTTTGGTTCGGGAAGTTGGCAGATGAGGTATTTGTTTGTTTGTTACTGAGAGAAGGGAGGTGGGAGGAAGAAGCTCAGGGCAAAGGAGTTCAATCACTTGGTCTGGTTGAGTGTGAGACGCCTGGTCAGCATCCGTAGGGTAGGACCAGGTAGGGCCTGGGGGGATAGAATGTTCCCGGAACAGGGGACTCACCCTGGCCGTTTCCTCTGCTTGTCCCCAGGATGTGACCGTGTGCTGCCTGGGAGGTCTCAAGCGCTCAGGAGTTCAGTGGGCCCCTGAGGTAAGGTGACAGACATCTTTACAACAAGGGACAAAGTTGTGGCTTTCTTACTTTGTGTTTTTCTCCTTTCATTCGTCGGCTGACACGTTGCTGTTGAGAGAGAGTATTCCTGATGGGGATTACGTGACCCTGATTGCGGGTGCTGACTTCAGGGCCATCATGGTTTCAGGTTTGCAGCTTTCTGAGTGGCAAGCTTAAAAACAGGCAGGGTGACTTGCTTTCTCCTGCCTTCTTGAAAGAAAAAAAGTAAGAGCACCATGGGTCTTAAGCTGTGTAGAGCTGACTCCTGCCACTTGGTGAGGCTAAAATGGGGCAATGCACATATCCTAAGGTTTTAGCTAGCAAAGCAAAGCAATGCAGGTGTGGGGTTCCCTGGTGGCCTGGTGATTAGGATTTTGGGTTTTCACTGCAGTGGTCTGGATTCAGTCTATGGTCAGGGAACTGGGACCCCACAAGCCAAACAGCATGGCCAAATGAATGAATGAATTCGGTGGTTCATTCAGAGAAATTATCCTGTGATTTAACATGTTCACGTGAGATTACTTGCTCATTTCTGTACCCTTAAGGGCTTTTCTTCATTAAGTAAGTGAACTCCACTGGATGGGGGTGAGGCACCATCTGAGTACATTTCATGCGAGTAAACAAGATCATAGGAAGCTCTATGCCCAGCCACTTGTGCCTACAGCTGTGTTGTATACTTATCTTGCTGGTACAGCTTTGAACTTCACTGCATGTTTTGTTTTGGTCACAACATGTGGCTTCATAGGATATTAGTTCTCCAGGCAGGGATCGAACACAGGATCCTGGCAGTGAGAGGGCTGAGTCCTAACCAAACCACTGGACTGCCAGGCAACTCCTGTGTTTCGGTGCTGTGGATAGGTGTGTGTGTGTGTGTGTGTGTGTGTGTGTATGTGTGTGTGTGTGTGTGTCTTGATTTTTGCTATATTTATAGGAGAACTGTTCTGTGTGTAAGTATGATGTGAATGGTATTAGAACTTGAAATGTTTGTGTTGTACATATGATCTCAAAATGGAATAGTGTGAAAGAACTTACCACTTGTTATCTCTTGGCCTAGGATCTCTCCTGAGGTAGTAGTCAAGCTTTTGTCTGGCTTGGCAACCTCTGAAGACTTAGCTAGTTGAATCTAAGCTCTCTCACTTGTCTGTACTCTTGAAGCCTCAGTTCCTCCTTCTGTGGGCCTCTCCAAGGGGCTTCTCTTGTGGAGGCTGCTGTCTTTACTCAGAATGAGTGATTCAGGAAAGTACTTGCACCCATGATAAAGTGCAGAGTTTTTTTGAGATGTTACACATCTGCACTTGTGTATTTGCTTAGTCTCACAGGTCTACCCTGTGATAGATTGAGAGAGAACTACACAGGGGTAGGAATATCAGGAGATTGAATTCACTTGAAGGCTGGTTACCATACCCATTAATCCACTATGCCAGCCTGTTTTTTTTTAATATGATCTCAGCTCTGTCAATGTGAGCAAATTATTTGGCTTGTGTACCCTTCTTGTGTGCTGCTACTGCTGCTAAGCCGCTTCAGTCGTGTCTGACTCTGCAGTCTCATGGACAGCCACCCACAAGGCTCCCCCTTTTCTGGGATTCTCCAGGCAAGAATGCTGGAGTGGGTTGCCATTTCCTTCTCCAGTGCATGAGAGTGAAGTCGCCCAGTCGTGTCCAACCCTTCGAAACCCCATGGACTGCGGCCTACCAGGCTCCTCCACCTGTGGGATATTCCAGGCCAGAGTACTGGTTTGGGTTTCCATTGCCTTCTCCAGCTTGTGTGCTCTTGTGGTTTGATGTACTCAATTCCTGATCTGCTCATTTCTAAACCTACTCATTTCTTGATATTCTAGCAAGTCTCTTCTTTGTCGTCCTGGATTAAGGTTGCTGTTTCTCTGGATGGTTCCCATCAGCAAACAGACTGACTATAACGTGACCTGTCGTTAAAAATCCATCTTTTGGTGACACCTCCTGCTTCTGCTGCTTTTATTTCATATTTGCTTGTTATAGAACTCTGCAGAGTTGTTCCTAGACTTTGTTATATCGAGTTCTCTCATTTTCCCATAAAGCCACTCTTGTCAAGGCCACAGGTGAATTCAAATGTTTAACTCAGTGGTGAACTTTTAATTGTTATTTTATTTAATTTGTTGGCAGCCTTTATCAGAGTAGTTCATTTCCTCCTCCCTGAAAAAAATGTTTCACTTGGATTACAGAGTGCTTCTCTTTCCTGCTTGTCTTCCACCTATAGTTCCCCACATACAATGTGTGACCTTTGTGTCTGGCTTTATTCAGATGTCGTATTTTCCTTTTAAGTATTTATTTATTTAGCTATGTGGCATGTGGGATCTTAGTTCCCAGCCCAGGGATGGCACCTGTGGAGAGTCTTAAACCCTGGATCGCCAGGAAAGTCCCCTCGTTTGTGTACTTTCAAGATTCATCGTGTTCATGCTTGTATAGCAGTGAATGTTTTTATTTTATTTTTATGGCTGAATATGGTATATGAATATGGTAAATGGCTTCCATGCAGTCCATTTTGAGCATATACCACAGTTTGTTTATCCATTCGTCAATGAATGGATAATACGTGGATGGTGTACTCTTTGTGGCTATTGCGAGTAATGTTGCTGTGAACACTGATTTTGCATGGACTGAACATTTTCAGTGTTGGTGCATATATACAAAAGAGGGAAATTCCTGGATCATATCTCTACTCTACATTTAATTTTTGAGGTACTGACCAACCACTTTTGCAAGAGTGGTTGTACCATTTTACAGCAATTACCTCAACAATATCATGAAGATTCCTTTTCTCCACATCTTCTGCAGCACTTGTTATTATTCGTCCTTTTGATTGGGTGTGAAGTAGTCTGGTGCGAAGTAGTATCTCAGTGAGACTGATTGACATTTTGCTCAGGGCTTCCCTGGTGGCTCAGAAGGGAAAGTGTCTACCTGCAAGGTAGGAGACCTGGGATCAATTCCTGGGTGGGGAAGATCGCCTTGAGAAGGAAATGGTAATCCACTCAAGCACTCTTGCCTGGAATATCCCATGAATGGAGGAGCCTGGTAGACTACAGTCCATGGGGTTGCAAAGAGTCGGAAATGTCTATTCAAATTCTTTTCCTGGTTATTAAATGCTTTTCTGTTTTTAATTGTTGTAGAAAACATCTAAGTTAAATTTTTACCATTTTACCCATTTTTGCATGCTAAGTATTTTGCACACTTTCATCAGCCTTTTGGAGAAAGAAATGGCAACCCACTGCAAATCTGATGGAGAAGGGAACGTGGTGAGCTTTAGTCCCTGGGGATGCAACGTTGGGCACAAATGAGTGACTAAGACATATACACACACGTAGTCACAGTGTTGATTTGTTGTTGTTGTCATTGTTTTAGCTGTGTTGTGCAGCTTGAATGACAGTTCCCTGGTTGAGGATCATACCCAGGCCCCTGATAGGACACTGTGGAGTCCTAACCTCTGAACTACCAGGGAATTCCTTATCACATTGTTATGAAACAGATCTCTACACCTTTACAGCTTGCAAAATCGAAACTCTGTACCCATCACCTGTCCCATTAAACAGCAACTCCTCTTTTCTTGCCCGTTGACCTAGACCATGGACTCCATCGTTCTTTTTTGTTTCCTTTCTATTGCTTGACTGTGTTAGCTATTTCATGCAAGTAGAAACTTACAGTATTTGTCTTTTTGTACGACTGGCTTATTGCATTTGGCTTGATGTCTGAAATGATCATGCATGTTGTAGCATGTGACAGAATTTTCTCTATATGGCTAAATAATATTTCATTGTGTGTATATATCACATTTGATGGACATTTCGATGTTTCCACCTCTTAGTTGCTGTGCTTCGTGCTGCTGTGAGCACGGCTCTGCAGATATCCCAAGACCCCATGTTAACTTCTTTTGATTTTATATCCGGAAGTGGAACTGCTGAATCATGTATCAGGTCTAGTTTTTTAGTTTTTTGAGGAGCCTTTAAACTGTTTTCTGTAGCAGTTGCACCATTTTAAAATCTATCTATAACACACAAGGATCCAGTTTCTGTATGTGCTTGCCAACAGTTGTCCTTTCCTTTCCTTCATATGTAAACACACACATATGCACATACAATTTTTTCATACCCTGTTCCATGATTGTTTATCACAAATTATGAATATAGTTCCTTGTGATATACAGTACGCTGTTATTTCTCTCTTGTATATATTATAGTTTGCATCTGCTAATCACCAGCTCCCAATCTGTGCCTACCCCAACTTTCCCCTCTGGGGAATCACATAGTGTGCTCTCTATGTCTGTGAGTCTGTTTCTGTTTCATAGATAAGTTCATTTGTGTCATATTTTAGAGTCCATGTAAGTGATACCATATGATATTTGTCTTTCTCTCCTTTTTATTATTTTTATTTGTACTTTATTTTATTTTACAACACTGTGTTGGTTTTGCCATACATTGACATGAATGCACCACAGGTGTACATAAGTTCCCAATCCTGACCCCCCTCCCACCTCCCACCCCATATCATCTCTCTGGATCATCCCTGTGCACCAGCCCCAAACATCCTGTATCCTGCATCAAACATAGACTGGCGACTACCTTACATGATAGTGTACATGTTTCAGTGCTATTCTCCCAAATTATCCCACCCTCTCCCGCTCCCTCAGAGTCCAAAAATCTGTTCTATACATCTGTGTCTCTTCTGCTGTCTCTCATGCAGGGTTATTATTACCATCTTTCTAAATTCCATATATATGTGTTAGTATACTGTATTGGTGTTTTTCTTTCTGGCTCACTTCACTGTGTATAATCGGCTCCAGTTTCATCCGTCTCATTAGAATTGACTCCTATAAAGTCTGCAAGCAATAAATGCTGGAGAGGGTGTGGAGAAAAGGGAACCGTCTTACACTGTTGGTGGGAATGCAATCTAGTGCAGCCACTATGGAGAACATTGTGGAGATTCCTTAAAAAATGGCAAATAGAACTGCCATATGACCCAGCAATCCCACCGCTGGGCATACACACTGAGGAAACCAGAATTGAAAGAGACACATGTACCCCGGTGTTCATCGCAGCACTGTTTATAATAGCCAGGACATGGAACAACCTAGATGTCCACCAACAGATAAATGGATCAGAAAGCTGTGGTACGTATACACAATGGAGTGTTACTCAGGCATTCAAAAGAATATATTGTCTTCCTCTTTCTGACTTCCTAAGTATTCTTTTGAATGCTAGTGTAGATTCAAGTATTTACTCAACAACATTTGTTGCTACAGTGTAAAATGTGGTTGACTTAAAATATTTGTCTTCTATTTTGCAAGCTTTATATTAATTCTAATACTTGGGTTTTCTTCAAGATTTTCTATATACAAATGTATGTTATCTCCAATATACTTTGATTTTTACTTTCCATTCTGAAGGCGGTTTTTTGTTTTTTCATTGTGTTTTTTTTTTTTTAAACTGCAGCAACAATTCTCTTTTGTTACCTGATTGCTCTGGTTGTAAAACTGCCAGTATAATGTTGAGCCAAAGTGTGTAATAGACTTCCTTGTGTTGTTCCCAGTCTTAGAGGGAAAGCTTTCAGTTTTTCATTCTTAAGTATGATGTTAGCTGTGGGTCGTTTTACAGGTGCGCTTTGATTGAGAAAGTTCTCTTCTGTTCTTAATTATTAAGTGTTCTTTTAACCCTGGTTATGAAAAGGTGCTAGATTCAAGGAAATGCTTTTTCTTCAGGCAGATGTGTTATTTGTTTTATTGTTTTAAAATGGCATAATGTTGGTGACTTTCCTATCATGAACCAACTTTGCATACCTCCCTAAATCCCATGTGATCATGGTATACAGTCTTGTTTATATGCTGTTGAAATTTGTTTGCCAGTATTTTGTTTTGGACTCTTTCACCTGTATTCATGAGGGATATCAGGTGTGTGTGTGTGTGTGTGTGTGTGTGTGTGTGTGTGTGTGTGTGTGTGTGTGAGTGATATCTCTGTCTGACATTGGTATGAGAGAAAGACTGGCATCACTTTGCCTGCTATGTGGGGAAGAGACATGTGGCATAAAGGATGAAGCATTGTTGGATTGAAGTTTTGCCAGGATTAGAGGGAGAAATTTAGGATATGTCAGTGTGGAATTGGGGTGAGATTATCAAAGAGAGCCCACTCTCCTTTTCCTAGGCCTGTGTTAAGGGCTTGACATTGAATTATGCTGTTTGTTAACTAGGTATAGATAGATTATACTTTGAATTTGCTACCTATTTTGTTTGTTAACATTTATGAAATTAGAATTTGTGGATCGGTTGTAATGTGCATTTAAGATACATTTTCTTCCATTTTTACTACAAAACAAGATGCCATTGAATAGCTGATGCCTTTTAAAAAAGCTGTTAACCTTAAGTCTAAGAAATAAGCATGTTTGTCTTTAAGATACAGAAACACATTTAAAAGTTACAAATTTGCCAAAGAAGATGCAACTGGTGTGTGGTTAAGTTAGAATTCCAACTTAATGTCCTTTGACTCCAAAGGCCATGCTTCTAAACGCTGTAGAACAATGCTTTTGTAAAAATACTCTCCTTTACATGTGATTTCACCTAATGATCAGTGTGGCTGTTTTTTTTTTTAATTTTTCCTCTTTATTTTTTTAAGTAGAAGAGGTTAAAGTGAACATGCGACAAAGCTATGATTCTAGAGCCATGTAGACTTGTAGTCGTAATTTTTTCAGCTGTCATTGAGTCTGGTTGATACTCAGTGTCTTTGTAAGATAAGGGTGTGTATAAGTACTCTAGAGTTTTGGAGATAATCAAATAGCCCATTTTTCTGTACTTAACTAATCTGTAGTATGTTTACACTTAGGTGGCAGTTTGTATAAAGGAAGCACTGGGACTTGTGGACGCACCCTCTAAGAATAAAAAAGTATTAAAAATATGGAACTCCCATGTATGTTACGTGAAGAAGACCAAGAGCCAGAAGTACGGAAAAGGGAGGGAGAGACCAAACAAGTAGATGATGATGATGATGATGAAGTGATCTTGGTTGGAGTGGAACATGGAAATGACGATGCTGACGTGATCTTTGTTGGGATGAGCTCAGCTTCAAAACCAGTCGTTTCAAACTTACTGAACAGAGATACCCCAGGTTCTTATTCAAGGAGAAAAAGGTGCGGTCACTTCAGGAGAGGTAACGCTCACAGATTACAGCTTGTTAGTCATGTGACTCCTACATCAGAATCAAAGACTGTCTTGCCAGTGTCTGACTCTGACTCAAGATCAACAGGTAGTCCTATTATTATTGAACCTCCGTCTCAAGCTGATTATAAAAATCTTTCACCACAAATAGTGCCTGATGGCTTTTCGAAGGAGTTATGTTCTTCTTTGATTACCTTCACAAGGTCATTGCAGCATCCAGTAGAAACAGCAGTTTCTGCAGGAGATATGAATAAAAGTCCTCATGTATCAAAGCGAGTTTCCCCTTGTGAAACAAATCGCAGAAATCCCAGAAGGCCTAAACTCAGTGATGGCATTGTAGGGGAACATTCTTTAGGTTTTTCCCTGTCAGGTTTTTTTCATACAGAGACCACTCAGCAAAGCACACCAGACTGTGTCCATACCTCACTAAGCCATGTTCAGAATGGAGAACCTTGTCCAACACCTTTTCCAAAGGATAGTGTTCATTGCAAGCCTGTAAGACCTTTAGGGGAAAGTGGACGGACAAAAACTGATTTTCCAAGTTTGGCAAGTCCAAACAAAATTGGTGATCCCACAGAAGGAAATCTGATTGTGTTACTTCGTGACTTCTACTATGGCGAGCATGGAGGAGTTGGGCAGCCAGAACCGAAGACCCACACGGCGTTTAAATGCCTCAGCTGCTTGAAAGTTCTAAAAAATGTCAAGTTTATGAATCACGTGAAGCACCATTTGGAACTTGAGAGGCAGAGAGGTGACAGCTGGAAAACCCACACCACCTGCCAGCACTGCCTCCGCCAGTTTCCTACTCCCTTCCAGCTGCAGTGTCACATTGAAAGTGTCCACACGGCCCAGGAGCCCTCCGCAGTCTGTCACATCTGTGAGTTGTCCTTTGAGACAGATCAGGTTCTCTTAGAGCACATGAAAGACAATCATAAGCCTGGTGAAATGCCCTACGTATGCCAGGTTTGCAGTTACAGATCATCATTTTTTGCAGATGTGGATGCACATTTCAGAGCATACCATGGTAACACCAAGAGTTTACTTTGCCCGTTTTGTCTCAAAATTTTTCAAACTGCAACAGCATACAGACGTCATCATCGAGGGCACGGGGAAAAGAGTTTTCACCAGTGTTCCAAATGTCGGCTACAGTTTTTAACTTCCAGAGAGGAAAGGGAGCAGAAGACCCAGTGTCATCAAATGTTTAAGAAGCCTAAGCAGCTAGAAGGATTGTCTCCTGAAACAAAAATTGTTATTCAGGTATCACTGGAACCCCTTCAGCCAGGATTGGTGGAAGTAGCATCCATTACTGTGAACACATCTGATTTTGAATCATCACCCCGCAAATCTAAAAGGAGGAGGTCAAAAAAAGAAAAATAATAGTTAATTCTGCCTTCAGTAAGTCTGAAGCAAGTATTTCAGTCAAAGTTAAAAATCCCATTAAAAACAAAAAGATCAACTTATAGCATTATTCAATAATATCAAATATAGGGAAACCGATGGGTAATTTATGTGATTTTGTTTTAAATAGAGGAAGTACAGTTTTGTTTGATCTGCATATTGAGATGTTATTTAAAAATCTATGATCTGTTTTTCGTGTAATTGTCTTAATATGTAAAAAGGATGTGTGCATGTGTGTGTGAGAGAGAGAGAATGAGAGAAGTGGAGAAAGGAATAGTAAGAACCTATTTTGATATTTGATGTTACTTGTAAGTTCGAAAGCTCTCCTATACATATAATCTGTAGAGTGTTTTAGCAACGTAATTTTGAAGTGTTTTCATGCCTTGCAGATCTCAGTATCAGCTATATAGCCAGACTTGAATGTCACTCTCTGAAGTGCCTCTTGGGCTGATCTAAGATAACCTGGCTCTGAAAGCGTGCAGTGGAGGTTAAGTGATGGAGAAGCTACGATGTGAGTTTGGACCAGACACGGGATTTAATCAGTGAAGAGCTGTGGCTTCTTGTCCCAGCTGAGGAAGAGGCATACATTCACTGCAGGCGCAGAGCCAAGGGAGAAGGAACACTGTCTCAGAGTGCTTTCACCTAGCCCAGGGACATCTCAAGGATGCCAGCTGCTAAAATGCCTGTGTTTGGTGAGAGACCCTGGCAAGCATGAAGCAGGCCCTGTGTAGCACTGACTGCAGTTGGAGAAGCAGAGATAGTTAATAGAATGAGACCTGGTGCCTGTGGACCTCCTGTTGAGTGAGCAAATGGGGAATTTGATTCATTCTGTCCCCTTTCCCATTTGGCTGGCCTGTAGTCACAGTGAGGTCGGCATATCTGTGTCAGACACAGTAGCAAAGCAAGTTAAAATTCCCAAAGGAAAAAGAGCCTTGAGGTCCACTTTGATTTGCGCTGGACCCATAGTTGTAACTGAAAAGGATCAAACAGAGGAAATCTGTTCAGCTTTTGAATTGGGCTAAATTGAGTTCTCTTACCCTTAAGCTACAATGGAGTTGTCCAAGAATCGTAAATATAGTGGACAAAAATAGTCCAGGGTGATTAAAGCCTTTTTGGAACTCTTCCTTCCAATTTCCAGTTACATGTGTCTTACCCGAGTTGACCATGTGAAGATTTCGGTTCTGTATCTTATCTTGCCTTGGACACAAATGTAGTACAATTAACAGCTAATACTTTGCGTGTGTAATTTCCCATTGTATCAAACTGATTGAGTTTCCGTCTTTCTTGACACAGTCTGATGTGCAAGAATTGTCTCATGTATTTCAGTAATTATCACGTCATAGAGTTACCCTTCCTCTAATGTATCCAACCATCTAATCTGTGATTATACTTGTGGAAACCTTCTTTCTTGCGGTCTCCAAGGGGTCTTTCACAGACCTGTGAGGTACCCTCTAAGTATTGGTGCCTTAACATCAGCGCACTTGGCTGCCTCTCTAGGTTCTTGGAGTTGAGTCTCCTCCTGCTGTTGAATGTCACCCCTTCTCCACTTCTGGCACGGATACCTAGCAATCTCTGTGCACCATTCCAGGAAGCTGGGATCCTGTCTGTAGACCTATGCCAGGAGCAATCTCTCCGTTTCCTCTTCCTTTCTCCTCCTCTTTGTCTCTCCCCACTCTCCCCAGTCCTCAGTTTCTTTAAGTCCTCTAAGCTTTCACAAAATGCTGGAAAGAGATCATCACCAAGCGGTTAGCATCCTTCTCAGACCTGAAAAGGAAGGACTACAGATGATGAAGCTGCAGTGAATCTGTTGTCTCCATTTTAGGTAATTCGTGAGTATAAATTCAAATTCAAATAAATTGTGTTTATTTATTCAAAGCATGATTGATATATTTGCACTTTGAATATTTTACTAGGCCTTTCTCGTTAGTTTATTTGGGCCAAAGCGCTTTGCTAAGTGTCAGCTGAAACCACTTTTAGTCGTACAAAGAGTGTGTGTGTGTTCTGGTCTCAGGTGAAAACTCTCTGTATAAATAAATATGCAGACTATTGCATTTGTATCTGCTTTCTTCGATTTCTGTAGTAAAAAATACGAAATGTTTTAGTTACGTGTTTTTACTGTTGCTTAGTATTATCAACACTGTTGCTGTTAGTTGCTGTGAAGTATGCTCCTAAGGAGTACAAGTTGTATTTATTGCCAAATTAAAAGGTTCCCACAATATGGTCCCTGACTGCTTCCTCTCTTCCATTCTCTGTCTTCTACTGTACTATTTTCCCCACTAATGTACTCTTTTTGACAACACAGGCCTTGGTTTTCCTCCATCAAATTCCGTTTCTTGCCGATCCAGACTGCAAGTGTTGTTCTTCTGGAAATACTCTTCCCGTAGGCCTGCATGGCTCCCTTGTTTGAGCTTCACCAATGCTGTTCAAATAACACAATCAAATCTCCAACCCCCTCTCTTTCCTCCTCCTCCTTAAAGGCACTTGAAGTCGCTATCCTCTTCTTCCCTCTCCAGCCTAAATTTCCTAAATTTTCACAAAAAAAAAAAAAGAAAAATGAAAAAGAGAAGAGATAATAACATCAGGGCTTTGCTTCTTAGAATTAACTTGAGTCAGTTTCTGTGCCTGCAAATCAAAGATAGTTAATAGTGAGTTGAATTCTTTCAGGAGCTTCCTCTGTTTTTCTTTTGATACCTCTATATTTTGTTCACACAATGACACTTTGTTTTCTTTACAAATTATTGAAGATGTGTCAAGATTATTATTTTGTTACTGCCCTTTGTGAATTTCCTTGTCTGCCTTGCTTGTTCTTTCAGGTAAAATTTATTATTTGATTAATGTTGCCAAAACATTGTAAGTAAAATTAGTATTTGTAGAAATAATGTTTTAAAATTATTTCTGCTGTCTTTTTACAAATAACATGGCATATTTTTATTTTTTTTAAATAATCGTATTGTGTTGGCCAGTTCTAAACAGTGATGTGTAAGTGGGAGCAATGAGTATCTGGCTTAATAAATTTCCATTTCTGCTTTTAGATCTTGAAGAGAATTGTTTTATTGGATAGTTTACAACATTTGTTGAGACACTTACTGTTCCTTCCTCTCCTCTCCTTTCTTTTTCTTACTTTCTTCCCTTGTCTCTCTTCCTCTTTCTTTCCTTCCCTTTCTTTCCCCAGGTTGTTGCTTGACTGGACCTTTCCTGAAACAAAAGGCATTCCACTCAGAGTTGAATGTTATCCTCTCAGAATCCCATTTCATTCCTCATTTCTAGTATTGGAATTAACCTCCCTGTCCCCTTATTAGATTTGCCACAGTTGTATCAATGTTTCTGATTTTCTTTTTCCAAGAAGCAGCTCTTGCGTCTTATCCCAACAAGCTTTATTTTTGTTTTCTATTTTTGTTTCAATTCATAGATACTTCCTACATTCTTTAGGATTTTTTTTCTTTATAACTTTGTATTTTAGAAGTTTCTTCACAATTTTTTTCCTGTAAGTATATTAGATTTACAATGTTGAATTTCAGATGTATATCAGAGTGATTTAGTTATGCAGATACGTATCTATTCTTTTGTAGGTCCTTTTCCATGATAGGGTATTACATGATACTGAGGATTTCTTTTCTTTTTTTTTCCATAGATGATTTAGGGGTTGACCTATCTTTATTTAGCAATTTTGTCTGAATCCCAAATATTTTTATGTATCCATGTTTTTTAATTAAAATTTCATTGTCTAAGATTTTTGGCAAGTTGATTCCAAAGAGTTCACTATTTTCAGGCTGAATGTTTTCATTTATTGTTTACTGAGAATTAAGTTTTCCTTGGAGCTCTGAGGGTATGTGTGTATATACACTGACATGTCTATATACGCATCCTTTTCAGATTACTACATGTTTTAAGATATGTAAATGTATTTTCAAAGATATTTTCTGTTTGTATGGTAAAAACATGAAATGTTTTAATGCTAGAAATTTGTTCCCCCAAATGAATATAGTATAAAGAATAAAGATATAAAACTAGATTCCTTTGAGAGTAATCCTTACTAACAGAACTTGGGAATGTTCAAAGAGTACTCATAACACTTACGAAAGGTGGCAAGAAAAACTTTATTCAAGGTAAGAGTACTACAGTGGCGTATTATAACATGGGAGAGAGATTGAGCTTATGTGTGACTCCAGGAGGGGTGCAGCTGGGATTTATAGCTAAGGAACAGGGTGGGCCCATGGGATTGCAGACAGAGATGGGAGACTGAAAAGCAATGGACAACAATAACAGAATGGGTGTCAGTGGATGGAAACTTATTAAAATGAGGACTATAAGTGTGAGGGTGGACTCTGGCTCAACTGAGAGGATCATTGCTGAGGCTAGGCAAGGCTGATGAGATATTCCGGTGAGTGAAATGATATTTGATCTGATACTGAGGGTGGTCAGATCAAGGGTGGGCTATGTTTTCTAAACTGAAGTAGCAGATTCTGGATTAGATTGGACTAGATGGACAGGCAGCCCTGAATAAAGACATTGCCCAAAGTTGGCAGTGCATTAATGAACTAGTGCTGCATAAGCAGTTAGCCAAAACTAGCAGCTTAAAACAATATTATTTCATACTGCTGCTGAAAGTTGGGAATCCAGGAGTAATTCAGCTGAGTGTTGTGGCTCAGTGTCTGATGAGATTGCCATCCTCTGAAGCCTTGATATTCGCTGGTGGATTTCCTTCCAAGATGGCTTACTCACATAGCTGATGAAACCGGTTTGCTTGCTGGCTGTTGGGAGAAAGCCTCGGTTCTTTCACATGGACCTCTCTAAAGGGCTACCTGAGTGCTCTCGAGATATGACTAAGCTGGCTTCTAGAGTGAGTGATCCAAGAGGATGATCAAGGAGGCTGCAGTGCCTTTTATGACCTAGTCTCAGACGCTTCATTGTTCGTTTCTACAGTATTCTAACATGAGAAGTGAGCCACTAAGCCCACCACACATGTGAAGGGGCGGAGGAAGGAACCGTGGACATAATTTAAAACCACGTGGTACACACATGGCCAGAAATTGTTCACATACGTGTATGTCCAAAATGCCTTTTCCTGCCAATGCTTTTAAACAATTTATCTGTTACAGCATTAACTTGAAGTTCAGGACCTTGTCATCTAAGTCAGGTCCAGCTATGGATCAGGGTCCACGTGTACAGTATCTCAAGTGTTCTGTTGCTCAGTTGTGTCGTATTCTTGGCGACCCCATGGGCTGCAGCGCTGCAGGCTTCCCTGTCCATCAACTCCAGGAGCTTGCTCAAACTCAAGTCCATTGAGTCGATGATGCTATCCAACAATCCCATCCTCTGCTGTCCCCTTCTCCTACCTTCATCTTTTTCCGCATCACGGTCTTTTCCAATGAGACGGTTATTCCCATCACATAGCCCAAGTATTGGAGCTTCAGCTTCAGCATCAGTCCTTCGAATGAATATGCAGGAGAGATTTACTTTAGGATTGACTGGTTTGATCTCCTTGCAGTCCAAGAGCCTCTCAAGTCTGCAACACATCAGTTCAAATTATAGAAGTGTAGTTCCTCTAGACCTGAGGATGTGTGAACAAAAGAGATGAGTTAATCTGCTCCCTTTCACAGCCAACATACAGTGGTGGTTCAGGCATAGATAACCTTCATAGACACTCCTGTTCCAGAAAGGGGAGGGGAGATGGGAGTCAATAGTAGCAGTTCTGAAATCCCATGGGTTCTTGCGGGCAGTCCTTTGATTAGTATTTAAGGCCTGGACACTTCCTAGGCTTCCGTCTCTGATTTTTTCATTCTACCCGCTGACATGATGCCATTGCATGGAAGGTGGCTAGTATATGGTTACATGAAACAGTCTCCCTAGCCTGCTTCCTGCTTGTAGAAGGTAAAAGTCCAGAGCTCCTATTTTGTACTATTGCTGGTCCTTTCAGTCCGAGCTGAACTTAAATATGTTATCTTAAAACCTTGGTGTGTCTCCTGATACTCTTACTGGTGTTCAAGGCAAAGCACCCCACTCCAAAGCGACAGTCACACATGTCTTCATAATAAGGCTTACTCTGTCTTGGTTTTCTGCTGAGATAGCTGAGGGATAACACCCTGAACCTTGGTAGAAGTCTTATTGTGTGACTGAAAGGATCTCTGAGTGACACCCCTAAACTCTTTGGAGGGTATTGGCCTGACTAAATAATGCCATGAGGCATCCCCTTCCAGCTTTCTGAGGCTTAACAAAGAATTTTACAGTCACACTCGTCTTTAGAACACCTTTGTTTATAAAAAATAATATGAAGCAGAACTGGCCTATCGGTGGTGTAAAATGTTGTATTTAGACCACCTAATCTCAATGCCGTGGATATGATCTTGCTTGAGAGTCATTAATTTTAACAACTTCTGTCATCTTAAAAGACTGGAAAATTCCCAAATCAGCAAGTTTTGTCCCCTGTTTTAATAATCTTTATATTAAACATTAAAGAAAAAAAAAAATCCCTTCATGTTTTACTACAGGCAGCAAGAAAAAACCAGGAAGCACTTTTGGCTGTTTGGATGGAAATCCTCTTAGATAACTCAATTAATTAAGTACAGTTTGTCCTCCCAGCTCATTAGGTACATTTTCTACTTTTCATAAACTGCAGATGTAGTGGACTTTCGTCTTCACACTCCCCAGGCTCTCTCCTCCTGCCTCTCCTTTCTGCCAAGCATCCTAGGTGCACGACTGTGATTCCGCCTAGAACGTGTTTGCTCAGTGAGCAAACGGGGAGCGATTCCCTGGCTTCAGTGCTTCTGCTGGCCAGAGACTCTGTACCGTTCCCTAAGAACTTCATGGTTTCGCTGTCCAACTTCTATCACCTGGCTAGGTCAGTTGCAGTAGCTTATACTCACAAGCGAACTGGCAGGGATTTCTACACGCACATGTGCAGAAACATACATGTGTACACGGGAACATCGCTGAGGGGAAACCTGTCCATATGCAGAAGTACAGCTTTCTTTTCCAGGAACGTGAATTTTGGTAAGCGCTCAAATTTCTACACACACATGTGCGCAAATAGATGGGTGAATACAGTTACATCGCTGAGACAAAACCTGTCCATATGCAGAAGTACAAGCTTTCCTTCCCAGGACATTGAATTTTGGTAAGCACTCAAATTTCTACGTGCACATGTGCACAATATATGCGTGGACACAGTAACATCGCTGAGAGGAAACCTGTCCATATGCAGAAGTACAAGCTTTCTTTCCCAGGACCTTGAATTTTGGTAAGCACTAAAATTTCTACGTGCACATGTACACAGATATATGCGTGTACACAGTAACATCGCTGAGAGGAAACTTGTCTATATGCTGAAGTACAAGCTTTCTTTTTCAGGAACATGAATGAGACCTGGTGACTAGGACCTCCTGTTGAGTGATCAAAAGGGGAATTTGATTCATTCCGTCCCCTTTCCCATTTGGTGTCCGTGAACAATGGAGATCAACGTGGCAAACGGTGGGTTTTTTCCCTACTTCCTTAGCATCTGGCCAGCAACAGCCTGTCCTGGTGATGCTGTGCATGGCTGGGACGTTGCAGCCACCAGTGGCCACACCAGGCGAAGATGCCACCCTCTTCAGAGTGGAGGCAGGAGAGGACAGCGAGGCCCAGGTGGACGGAGTCGTGGCAGGGATCAGACGGGGTTTCCAGCTGCTTGCAGAGGACATTACTGAGGATGTGGAGGTTGTGCCAGATGAATGACAGAAACAGGGGTCCTCCCTGGAGCTGGAGGAGAAGACATTGGAGGAGCAGTGCCAGGAAAGGCCTGGAGGCCCGAGTGAGCTCCTGGCACTAGATGTGATGTAGGCACTGGCGACCTTGTAAGTGGAACTTAGCTCTAAGCCTGAGAAAACCTGCAGGGCCTACGTTTGGTTCATGTGCAAGAGTCATGAGAGGAGGAAGCGTGACTTGGCTCAGAAGAGTGCCAACATCCAGGGCATCCCTGGCTTCTGGGCCAACGTGGTATCCTTTCTGCTACTCGTTGTGGTCCAGTGCTCAGGAGGAGGGGGAGGTGCAGAGGCAGGAGCAGGAGGAGGGGTGGAGGCGAGGGGGCAGAATGGTGGACCCTGAAGGAAGTGTGGTACTGGGCAATTGGCAGGCTCCAAAGGCACAGCTGAGTAGAGTCCGGGCAGGGCCACACCTGTAAGTGTCGCAGCCATGACTCTGTGTGTCTCCTTCAGGCCTGCATCTGAGGAGGATTAGCCTCTGAGTCAGAAATGACCAGAGACAGTACATGAGAGCCACCTTAGCTGACAGTTATTGTTGTAAAGGTGAATGATCCCGAAAATAACTGAGATATGGGAGTCACACACACAAGCGCGCGCGCAGACACACACACATACACAAACCCACAGAACATATGTAGACATACTTTCTGATCCCCGTTATCTCACTGAGTGAGCAAGTTCTGAGTGGAATCACAGTGGTACAGCAAGGATGCCTGGCAGAAAGGAGAGGCAGGAATAAAGTGTCTGGGGGTGACCAGTGAGAGTGCAGAAGATCTGAGACACAGAACAGGTTGCAATCCCAGACACAGAAGCCACAGTGGGTGACCCCACAGCCCTTTGAACACCCTGATACAAGGGCCTTTCCATCCTTCCCAAGTGCCAGGCATACTTTCTCTGACCTTACCATGAGCATGAGCACTACTGAGCTTCCAGGCAAGATGCGCTGCAGGCACTGGCTGCCCTGCTGGTGGAACTGAGCTCTGAGCATAAGAAGAACTGCAGGGCCTACTTCCAGTTCATGTGCAAGAACCATCAGAGGAGGAAGCCTGACTTGGCTTGGAGGATCGCCATCACCTGGGGCATCCCTTGCTTCTGGGCCGTAGCTGTATCCTTTCTGCTGCTCTTTGAAGTCTGCTGCTCAGGAAGAGGAGGCGGCGCAGGAACCTTTTCCCTGCTCCCTATCCTGACAGGTGCTGTTGCGGAGCCATCCATCGTCCCACTGCAAGTTGATATTTTCCTTTCAGGACCCCCGTACTTCTTGAACACAGTGACCACTAAGTAGAATTACCTTGACATCACTTGTGAAACGTGGTTCCTGGGGTGATGAGTGTGGGTGTGCAAGGTTGTGGAGTGTCCACCTGTGGGATCCACACCCATCTCCCGTCTCTCTGTAGGGCATAGGGCACGTTGTTCCACTCCTGTCCACTGGTTCTGGGACTTTGAACGGGGAGCATCCAGCCGCAGCGTGGACACCAGGAGCCTTAACTTTCTCGGCTGGTTGTCAGGTCACAACTGCTCAGAGTCGAACAGGATTGCTGAGGTGTGGTTGCTTTGGGCCTGAACACAGTTAGCAATTCACTTTGGGATTCTTGGCTGCTGGCTCACCTTGCTCGTATTGCCAGCGGATTGTCGGCCAAGATGTGTGGGATGATCGCCTGAAGTAGTACCTTGGGCAGGAAGGTTCTTCCATGAGAGTAACTGACAGAAACGTGTGGAGATGGGGTCTGAAGGTGGGCCCTGAAGGGACACTCATGTGATACTACAGGGACACTGTCCTTTCCCAAATGGGGATGCTCAGACTCATGCAAGCTGGCTGTGGAGCCTGAGTTTGGGTCGTGCTTGTAGCAGGTGACCTCCTGAGACTGTTTATTTGGGGACTTGGTGTGTCCGTGAGTGAAGCAAGTCTCCATCAAATCAGCTGAGGTGGCAGCACCAGAGTCCAGGTGATACTACTAGAGGCAGTGTGTATTAAGTATCTTTGTCAGGATCATCCTTTGTGGGTCCTTTCATCCCCTGGCCTCCTGCTGCTCACTGAGTTTGAGATTGCCTGGGCACTTCACTCCCGCCCCTTACCCAGGGAAGGCCTATCATTGAAAAGCTGTCCTCTCCGGGGTCCCAGTGCACCTGTGTGCTGACTTTGGGATCTTCTGTGAATTTCCACATTCACCACTCAGTGTCTCACAACCACCAAACATGCTGCGCTGGAAGCGGCTTCAGGCTGCCTTGGGAACATACGGAAGAGTTCGTGGAGAAGGTGAACAGGGAGCCCCAAGGGCAGGACATGGTGCCTACTGTCGCCATCCCCGACATTGCTGGCCTCGGTCGTCTTCACCTCCTGAAACACCTATGCTCGTTGTTTGCATTTGTGTCCCCGTGCTGAGCATGTGTGTGTATACACACGTGTGCTTATTTATGCTGGCTGTGATTGTGTGTGTGTGTGTGTGTGTGTGTGTGTGTGTGTGTCCGGCCCAGGGCAGAGGCAGAGATGAAGGTGGCAGGAGAGGAGGTGCTGAGCAACCAGAAGAGGAGTCATGAGGCGACCAGGCTGAAGGTGGTCTGTCGCCTCATCTCTGCATTGACCCTGCCCAGGATGGGAACAAGGAAAGGATGGCCAGTGATAACTCCAGACTGTGGCTCCAGATATCTGCAATTAGACCAGATACAAAACACGCTCATCAGTTCTACCGTGTTGTTGTGTGTGCTTGGATCAGGAAGAGGGTTTCATGGTCTAAGGATTCACACAGAGCAAATCACGTGGGGTGGGGCTTTGAAACCACTGCCTGTGGAGCCCTCCGTGTGTGGGGCCATGGGCTGGCCTCTGGAAATGAGGGACGTGGCTATGGCAAGATCTGGGATGGTGAGGCTAAGGTCCTGCCGAGATGGGCAGAGAGCTGAAGGAGAAAGAGTCATAGATTGCCTGCTGCACTGGAGATTGTTCCACACACATGTGAAAAGGAGAACTGGGAAGGTCCTGGGTCAGTGCTGCCCAGATCAGCACAGCAGCCAGCACACGCCCTCCCTGAGTGTGGCACACACTGGCACGATATGACACAAAACATGAGATGCGCTAAAGTATGCTGTATCTGTCAACCACAGGCATCCTAGGAGAGACATGGTCTGTAAGCAAGGCATGCCTCCAGGCACTTCCAGCCTGCCTCGCTGGCAGTGCCCAAAGCCGAGAAATGTGCAAGTGGGTTTCCCTGTGTGACCCAATCCGGGATATGCCTGTGAGGGAGGGAACAGAGAAAAGACAAGGGCGGTGGGTAAACTGCATGTCCTAAGGGACCTCAGGGGAGTGGAGACAGAGAAGCCCCTGGGGCAGTTCAGGGCCTGCTGGTTTTCAGGGTCCAGACTCTAGGCAGTAGCGGTCCTGCCAAAGATACCCCATGGTCTGTGCTGAAAGTTCTGATATGAATTCCTCCTTTTCTTTGGGGTCTTGCCCCTGGCTTGGGGGCCTGAGTGTCAAAGGTGCACGTCTGTACCTGAAGGAGGATTCTGGTAGTCTTGCTGGAGCAGAATCTCTGATTGCGTTGTAGGGGATCTGCACCCAGGTGACACAGGGATGCTGCCTTCCAGGTGACCGTCTTGGATATCCCTGGGCCCAACCGCGCACTGGCTTCCTTGGCACGGGTGCTGTGTAGGGAAGCAGGGATGTGTGACTGTAGGGAGTCCTACCTGGGCCTAATGAGAGCAACTGAAAGAGAGCCTTGGCATTTAGCAAATCACTGAGGCATGGGTGGTTCAAGCCCTCTTGGTCCATTTGAGATAGTAACGCTGCTTTCTGTCCAACGGAGGCATTAGCTCTGGGCCCAGAACCTGCAGGTTCCCCAGGGCATCATCTGTTGGGGGACTCCCATGTGCATGGGTAGTGTTAAACAGAAAGGAAGACGTGTAGGGATGCCACCTTACTTTGATGGCCTCCGGTTCCATTCTTGGTATCGGAAGAGACCCTGCATCCATGTGTACCTTCTTCACAACCTTGGATCAGAACCAGGCCTGTCACAGTCTCCGGGGGCTTTTGGAGGCTCAGGCGTTTCTGGCCTTTTCCTGCCACATGGAGAGAGCACATCGGGGCACAGGTAGATGGTGCACACAGAACGCTCCACAGATAGGAAGAACAGGGGGCCTCATTCAGAATGCTGGGGGCTGTAACGGGTGGTAGGCTACCAAGAGGGGCACAACATTGACACGGAATGACCTAGACAGGTGCACACCGAGAAAGCAGTTCTTCAAGTCAGCTGAGCTCAGAGGTCCTTGTTTTCTGGTCCCCTGAAGGAATGCACAGTCAATGGATCAGGCCAACGTGACTGGTACTGTGAAGCTGTCCAAGGTGATGGGAGAATGCAGAAGGCAGGCACACGTTATACAGCTGTTCATGGCAAGAACTTCCAATGCTGCCTGCTGCTCTGCAGGCCAGTCCCTATCAATAGCAAATGCCAAGGTTTTGGAACCTTTGAGGATAAGGCACAGAGTTAGAAGTGTAACATGACATAATCGATGAGCAAGTGAAAAAACAAGGACAGAAATGTGGATGCTTACCAACATTCATGTTCCTGGAAAAGAAAACTTGTACTTTGGAATATGGACAAGTTTCCTCTCAGCGATCTTACTGTGTGCATGCATATATTTGTGCACATGTGCACATAGAAATTTGAGTGCTTACCAAAACTAATGTCCCTGGAAAAGAAAGCTTGTACTTCTGCATATGGACAAGTTTCCTCTCAGGGATGTTACTGAGTACACGTGCATGTTTGTGCACATGTGCGTGCAGAAATTTGAGTGTCTACCAAAACTCAAGTTCCTGGAAAAGAAAGCTTTACTTCTGCATATGGACAGGTTTCCCCTCAGCGATGTTACTGTGTACACATGTATGTTTCTGCACATGTGCGTGTAGTAATCCCTGCTAGTTCACTTGTGAGTATGAACTACTGCAACTGACCTAGCCAGGTGATAGAAGTTGGATAGTGAAACCATGAAGTTCTTAGGGAACGGTACAGAGTCTCTGGCCAGCAGAAGCACTGAAGCCAGGGAATCGCTCCCCGTTTGCTCACTAAGAAAACACGTTCTAAGTAGAATCACAGTCGTGCACCTAGGATGCTTGGCAGAAAGGAGAGGCAGGAGGAAAGAGTCTGGGGATTGTGAAGACGAAAGTCGACTACATCTGCAGTATTATGAAAAGTAGAAAATGCACCTAATGAGCTGGGAGAACAAACTGTACTTAATTGAGTTATCTAAGAGGATTTCCATCCAAACAGCCAAAAGTGCCTCCTGGTTTCTTCTTGCTGCCTGTAGTAAAACATGAAGGGAATTTTTTTTTTTAATGTTTAAGATAAAGATTATTAAAACAGGGGACAAAACTTGCTGATTTGGGAAGTTTCCAGTCTTTTAAGATGACATTAATAAAATAATAAAATTTCCCTGAAAGAACAAGCAAGGCAGACAAGGGAATTCACAAAGGGCAGTAACAAAATAGTAATCTTGACACATCTTCAATATATTTGTAAAGAAAACAAAGTGTCATTGTGTGAACAAAATATAGAGGGATCAAAAGAAAAACAGAGGAAGCTCCTGAAAGAACTCAACTCACTATTAACTATCTTTGATTTGCAGGCACAGAAACTGACTCATGTTAATTCTAAGAAGCAAAGCCCTGATGTTATTATCTCTTCTTTTTTCCTTTTTTCTTTTTCTTTTTTTGTGAAAAGTTAGGAAATTTAGGCTGGAGAGGGAAGAAGAGGATAGAGACTTCAAGTGCCTTTAAGGAGGAGGAGGAAAGAGAGGGGGTTGGAGATTTGATTGTGTTATTTGAACAGCATTGGTGAAGCTCAAACAAGGGAGGTAGCAAGCCATGCAGGCCTGCGGGAAGAGCATTTCCAGAAGAACAGCACTTGCAGTCTTGGGATCGGGAAGAAATGGAATTTGATGGGGGAAAACCAAGGCCAGTGTTGTCAAAAAGAGTACATTAGTGGGGAAAAAAGTAGAGTAGAAGACAGAGAATGGAAGAGAGGAAGCAGTCAGGGACCATATTGCGGGAACCTTTTAATTTGGCAATAAACACAACTTGTAGTCCTTAGGAGCATACTTCACAGCAACTAACAGCAACAGTGTTGATAATACTAAGCAACAATAAAAGCACGTAACTAAAACATTTCGTATTTTTTACTATAGAAATCGAAGAAAGGAGATACAAATGCAATAGTCTGCATATTTATTTATACAGAGAGTTTTCACCTGAGACCAGAACACACACACACTCTTTACACAACTAAAAGTGGTTTCAGCTGACACTTAGCAAAGTGCTTTGGCCCAAATAAACTAACGAGAAAGGCCTAGTAAAGAATTCAAAGTGCAAATAAATCAATCAGACTCTGAGTAAATAAACACAATTTATTTGAATTTGAATTTACACTCACGAAATTACCTAAAATGGAGACAACAGATTCACTACAGCTTCATCATCTGTAGTCCTTCCTCTTCAGTTCTGAGAAGGATGCTAACCGCTTGGTGATGATCTCTTTCCAGCATTTTGTGAAAGCTTAGAGGACTTAAAGAAACTGAGGCCTGGGGAGAGTGGCGAGAGACAAAGAGGAGGAGAAAGGAAGAGGAAACGGAGAGTTGCTCCTGGCATAGGTCTACAGACAGGATCCCAGCTTCCTGGAATGGTGCACAGAGATTGCTAGGTATCCGTGCCAGAAGTGGAGAAGGGGTGACATTCAACTGCAGGAGGAGACTCAACTCCAAGAACCTACAGAGGCAGCCAAGTGTGCTGATGTTCAGGAACCGATACTTAGAGGGTACCTCACAGGTCTGTGAAAGAGCCCTTGGAGACCGCAAGAAAGAAGGTTTCCACAAGTATAATCACAGATTAGATGGTTGGATACATTAGAGGAAGGATAACTCTATGACCTGATAATTACTGAAATACATGAGACAATTCTTGCACATCAGACTGTGTCAAGAAAGACGGAAACTCAATTAGTTTGATACAATGGGAAATTACACACGCAAAGAATTAGCTGTTAACTGTACTACATTTGTGTCCAAGGCAAGATAAGATACAGAACCGAAATCTTCACATGGTCAACTCGGGTAAGACACATGTAACTGGAAAATGGAAGCAAGAGTTCCAAAAAGGCTTTAATCACCCTGGACTATTTTTATCCACTATATTTACGATTCTTGGACAACTCCACTGTAGCTTAAGGGTAAGAGAACTCAATTTAGCCCAATTCAAAAGCTGAACAGATTTCCTCTGTTTGATCCTTTTCAGCTACAACTATGGGTCCAGCGCAAATCAAAGTGGACGTCAAGGCTCTTTTTCCTTTGGGAATTTTAACTTGCTTTGCTACTGTGTCTGACACAGATATGCCGACCTCACTGTGACTACAGGCCAGCCAAATGGGAAAGGGGACAGAATGAATCAAATTCCCCTTTTGATCACTCAACAGGAGGTCCACAGGCACCAGGTCTCATTAACTATCTCTGCTTCTCCAACTGCAGTCAGTGCTACACAGGGCCTGCTTCATGCTCGCCAGGGTCTCTCACCAAACACAGGCATTTTAACGGCTGGCTTCCTTGAGATGTCCCTGGGCTAGGTAAAAGCACTCTGAGACAGTGTTCCTTCTCCCTTGGCTCTGTGCCTGCAGTGAATGTATGCCTCTTCTTCAGCTGGGACACGAAGCCACAGCTCTTCACTGATTAAAACCCGTGTCTGGTCCAAACTCACATCGTAGCTTCTCCATCAACTTCCACTGCACGCTTTCAGAGCCAGGTTATCTTAGATCAGCCCAAGAGGCACTTCAGAAAGTGACATTCAAATCTGGCTATATAGCTGATACTGAGATCTGCAAGGCATGAAAACACTTCAAAATTACGTTGCTAAAACACTCTACAGATTATATGTATAGGAGAGCTTTCGAACTTACAAGTAACATCAAATACCAAAATAGGTTCTTACTTTTCCTTTCTCCACTTCTCTTTCTCTCTCTCTCACACACACATGCACACATCCTTTTTACATGTTAAGACAATTACACGAAAAACAGATCATAGATTTTTAAATAGCAGCTCAATATGAAGATCAAACAAAACTGTACTTCCTCTATTTAAAACAAAATCACATAAATTACCCATCGGTTTCCCTATATTTGATATTATTGAATAATGCTATAAGTTGATCTTTTGGTTTTTAATGGGATTTTTAACTTTGACTGAAATACTTGCTTCAGACTTACTGAAGGCAGAATTAACTATTATTTTTCTTTTTTTGACCTCCTCCTTTTAGATTTGGGGGGTGATGATTCAAAATCAGATGTGTTCACAGTAACGGATGCAACTTCCACCAATCCTGGCTGAAGGGGTTCCATTGATACTTGAATAAAAATTTTTGTTTCAGGAGACAATCCTTCTAGCTGCTTAGGCTTCTTAAACATTTGATGACACTGGGTCTTGTGCTCCCTCTCCTCTTTGGTAGTTAAAAACTGTAGCCGACATTTGGAACACTGGTGAAAACTCTTTTCCCAGTGCCCTCGATGATGACGTCTGTATGCTGTTGCAGTTTGAAAAATTTTGAGACAAAACGGGCAAAGTAAATTCTTGGTGTTACCATGGTATGCTCTGAAATGTGCATCCACATCTGCAAAAAATGATGATCTGTAACTGCAAACCTGGCATACATAGGGCATTTCACCAGGCTTATGATTGTCTTTCATGTGCTCTAAGAGAACCTGATCTGTCTCAAAGGACAACTCACAGATGTGACAGACTGCGGAGGGCTCCTGGGCCGTGTGGACACTTTCAATGTGACACTGCAGCTGGAAGGGAGTAGGAAACTGGCGGAGGCAGTGCTGGCAGGTGGTGTGGGTTTTCCAGCTGTCACCTCTCTGCCTCTCAAGTTCCAAATGGTGCTTCATGTGATTCATAAACTTGACATTTTTTAGAACTTTCAAGCAGCTGAGGCATTTAAACGCGGTGTGGGTCTTCGCTTCTGGCTGCCCAACTCCTCCATGCTCGCCATAGTAGAAGTCATGAAGTAACACAATCAGATTTCCTTCTGTGGGATCACCAATTTTGTTTGGACTTGCCAAACTTGGAAAATCAGTTTTTGTCCGTCCACTTTCCCCTAAAGGTCTTACAGGCTTGCAATGAACACTGTCCTTTGGAAAAGGTGTTGGACAAGGTTCTCCATTCTGAACATGGCTTAGTGAGGTATGGACACGGTCTGGTGTGCTTTGCTGAGTGGTCTCTGTATGAAAAAAACGTGACGGGGAGAAACCTAAAGAATGTTCCCCGACAATGCCATCACTGAGTTTAGGCCTTCTGGGATTTCTGCGATTTGTTTCACAAGGGGAAACTCGCTTTGATACATGAGGACTTTTATTCATATCTCCTGCAGAAACTGCTGTTTCTACTGGATGCTGCAATGAACTTGTGAAGGTAATCAAAGAAGAACATAACTCCTTCGAAAAGCAATCAGGCACTATTTGTGGTGAAAGATTTTTATAATCAGCTTGAGACGGAGGTTCAATAATAATAGGACTACCTGTTGATCTTGAGTCAGAGTCAGACACTGGCAAGACAGTCTTTGCTTCTGATGTAGGAGTCACATGACTAACAGGCTGTAATCTGTGAGCGTTACCTCTCCTGAAGTGACCACACCTTTTTCTCCTTGAATAAGAACCTGGGGTATCTCTGTTCAGTATGTTTGAAACGACTGGTTTTGAAGCTGAGCTCATCCCAACAAAGATCACGTCAGCATCTTCATTTCCATGTTCCACTCCAACCAAGATCACTTCATCATCATCATCAGCATCATCTACTTGTTTGGTCTCTCCCTCCCTTTTCCGTACTTCTGGCTCTTGTTCTTCTTCACGTAACATACGTGGGAGTTCCATATTTTTAATACTTTCTTATTCTTAGAGGGTGCGGTCACAAGTCCCAGTGCTTCCTTTATACAAACTGCCACCTAAGTATAAACATACTACAGATTAGTTAAGTACAGAAAAATGGGCTATTTGAGTATCTCCAAAACTCTAGAGTACTTATACACACCCTTATCTTACAGACAAAGACACTGAGCGTCAACCAGACTCAATGACAGCTGAAAAAACTACGAGTACAAGTCTACATGGCTCTAGAATCATAGCTTTGTCACATGTTCACTTTAACCTCTTCTACTTAAAAAAATAAAGACGGGGAAAAAAAACCAAAACACCACACTGATCATTACGTGAAATCAAATGTAAAGGAGAGTATTTTTACAAAAGCATTGTTCTACAGCGTTTCGAAGCATGGACTTTGGAGTCATAGGAGATTAAGTTGGAATTCTAACTTAACCACACACCAGTTGCCTCTTCTTGGGCAAATTTGTAACTTTTAAATGTGTTTCTGTATCTTAAAGACAAACATGCTTATTTCTTAGACTTAAGGTTAACAGCTTTTTTAAAAGGCATCAGCTATTCAATGGCATCTTGTTTTGTAGTAAAAATGGAAGAAAATGGATCTTAAATGCACATTACAACTGATCCATAAATTCTAAATTCAAAAATGTTAACAAACAAAATAGGTAGCAAATTCAAAGTATAATCTATATATTCCTAGTTAACAAACAGCATAATTCAATGTCAAGCACTTAATTCAGGCCTAGGAAACTGAGAATGAGCTCTCTGATAATCTCACCCCAATTCCACACAGATATATCCTAAATTTCTCCCTCTAATCCTGGCTAAACTTCAGTCCAACAATGCTTCATCTTTATGCCACACGTCTCTTCCCCACATAGCAGGCCAAATGATGCCAGTCTTTCTCTCATACCAATATCAGACAGAGACATCACACACACACACACACACACACACACACACACACACACAAACACACACACACCTGATATCCCTTATGGATACAGGTGAAAGAGTCCTCAACAAAATACTGGCAAACAAAATCCAACAGCATATAAAAAAGACTGTACACTATGATCACATGCGATTTAGGGAGGTATGCAAAGTTGGTTCATTATAGGAAAGTCAATCAACATTATGCCATTTTAAAACAATAAAACAAATAACACATCTGCCTGAAGAAAAGGCATTTCCCTGAATCTAGCACCTTTTCATAACCGGGTTTAAAAGAACACTTAATAATTAAGAACAGAAGAGAACTTTCTCAATCAAAGGGCACCTGTAAAATGACCCACAGCTAACATCATACTTAAGAATGAAAAACTGCAAGCTTTCCCTCTAAGACTGGGAACAACACAAGGAAGTCTATTACACACTTTGGCTCAACATTATACTGGCAGTTTTACAACCAGAGCAATCAGGTAACAAAAGAGAATTGTTGCTGTAGTTTCAAAAAAAAAAAAAAAAACGAAAAAACAAAAAACAATAAAAAACAAAAAACAGCCTTCAGAATGGAAAGGAAGAAGTCAAAGTATATTAGACATAAGATAATTTAGTATAGAAAATGTTGAAGAAACACAAGTATTAGAATTAATATAAAGCTTGCAGAATAGAAGACAAATATTTTAAAAGTCAACCACATTTTATACAGTAGCAACAAATGTTGTTAAGTAAATACTTGAATCTACACTAGCATTCAAAAGAATACTTAGGAAGTCAGAAAGAGAAAGACAATATATTCTTTTGAATGGCTGAGTAATACTCCACTGTGTATATGTACCACAGCTTTCTGATCCATTTATCTGTTGATGGACATCTAGGTTGTTCCATGTCCTGGCTATTATAAACAGTGTTCTCCATAGTGGCTGTACTAGATTGCATTCCCACCAACAGTGTAAGAGGGTTCCCTTTTCTCCACACCCTCTCCAGCATTATTGCTTGCAGACTTTATAGGAATCAATTCTAATGAGATGGATGAAACTGGAGCCGATTATACACAGTGAAGTGAGCCAGAAAAAAAACACCAACACAGTATACTAACACATATATATGGAATTTAGAAAGATGGTAATGATAACCCTGTATGAGAGACAGCAGAAGAGACACAGATGTATAGAACAGATTTTTGGACTCTGAGGGAGCGGGAGAGGGTGGGATAATACGGGAGAATGGCACTGAAATATGTACACTATCATGTAAGACAGTCGCCAGTCTATGTTCGATGCAGGATACAGGATGCTTGGCGCTGGTGCACAGGGATGATCCAGAGAGATGATATGGGGTGGGCGGTGGGAGGGGGGTGAGGATTGGGAACTCATGTACACCTGTGGCGGATTCATGTCAATGTATGGGAAAACCAACACAGTGTTGTAAAATAAAACATAGTAAAAATAAATATTAAAAAAAAGAGAGAGAAAGACAAATATCGTATGGTATCACTTACATGGACTCTAAAATATGCCACAAATAAGCTGATCTATGAAAGAGAAACAGACTCACAGACATAGAGAGCAGACTATGTGATTCCCAAGAGGGAAAGGTACGGCAGGCACAGATTGGGAGCTCGTGATTAGCAGATGCAAAGCATAATACATACAATAGACAAACAAGAGCGTACTGTATAGCACAAGGAACTATATTCATAATTTGAGATAAACAATCATGAAAAGGGTATGAAAGAAATTGTGTGTGCATATGTGTGTGTTTACATATGAAGGAAAGGAAAGGGCAACTGTTGGCAAGCACGTACAGAAACTGGATCCTTGTGTGTTTCGGATAGATTTTAAAATGGTGCAACTGCTACCGAAAACAGTTTAAAGGCTCCTCAAAAAATTAAAGAACTAGGGCTGACACATGATTCAGCAATTCCACTTCAGGATATAAATTCAAAAGAAGTTAACATGGGGTCTTGGGATATCTGCAGAGCCGTGCTCACAGCAGCACGAAGCACAACAGCTAAGAGGTGGAAGCATCGAAATGTCCATCAAATGTGATATATACACACAATGAAATATTATTTAGCCATATAGAGAAAATTCTGTCACATGCTACAGCATGCATGATCATTTCAGACATCAAGCCAAATGCAATAAGCCAGTCGTACAAAAAGACAAATACTGTAAGTTTCTACTTGCATGAAATAGCTAACACAGTCAAGCAATAGAAAGGAAACAAAAAAGAATGATGGAGTCCATGGTCTAGGTCAACGGGCAAGAAAAGAGGAGTTGCTGTTTGTTTAATGGGACAAGTGATGGGTACAGAGTTTTGATTTTGCAAGCTGTAAAGGTGTAGAGATCTGCTTCATAACAATGTGATAAGGAATTCCCTGGTAGTTCAGAGGTTAGGACTCCACAGTGTCCTATCAGGGGCCTGGGAACTGTCATTCAAGCTGCACAACACAGCTAAAACAATGACAACAACAACAAATCAACACTGTGACTACGTGTGTGTATATGTCTTAGTCACTCAGTTGTGCCCAACGTTGCATCCCCATGGACTAAAGTTCACCACGTTCCCTTCTCCATCAGATTTGCAGTGGGTTGCCATTTCTTCCTCCAAAAGGCTGATGAAAGTGTGCAAAATACTTAGCATGCAAAAATGGTTAAAATGGTAAAAATTTAAGTTAGATGTTTTCTACAACAATTAAAAACAGAAAAGCATTTAACAACCAGGAAAAGAATTTGAATAGACATTTCCGACTCTTTGCAATCCCATGGACTGTAGCCTACCAGGCTCCTCCGTTCATGGGTTTTCCAGGCAAGAGTGCTGGAGTGGATTACCATTTCCTTCTCAAGGCGATCTTCCCCACCCAGGAATTGATGCCAGGTCTCCTACCTTGCAGGCAGACATTTGAATATTTGAAATTCACCTGTGGCCTTGACAAGAGTGGCTTTATAGGAAAATGAGAGAACTCGAGATAACAAAGTCTAGGAACAACTCTGCAGAGGTCTGTAACAAGCAAATATGATATAAAAGCAGCAGAAGCAGGATGTGTCACCAAAAGATGGATTTGTAACGACAGGTCACATTATAGTCAGTCAGTTTGCTGATGGGAACCATCCAGAGAAACAGAAACCTTAATCCAGGGCAAAGAGGAGACTTGCTAGAACTTCAAGAAATGAGTAGGTCTAGAACTGAGTAGATCAAAATTGAGTACATCAGGCCAGAGAGCACACAAGCTGGAGAAGGCAATGGAAACCCAAACCAGTACTCTTGCCTGCAATATCCCACAGACGGAGGAGCCTGGTAGGCCCCAGTCCATGTGGTTTCGAAGGGTCGGACACGACTGAGCGACTTCACTCTCATGCACTGGAGAAGGAAATGGCAACCCACTCCAGCGTTCTTGCCTGGAGAATCCCAGATAAGGGAGAGCCTTGTGTGTGGCTGTCCATGAGACTGCAGAGTCGGACACGACTGAAGTGGCTTAGCAGCAGTAGCAGCACACAAGAAGGGTACACAAGCCAAATAATTTGCTCACATTGACAGAGCTGAGATCATATAAAAAAAAGGCTGGCATAGTGGATTAATGGGTATGGTAACCAGCCTTCAAGTGAATTCAATCTCCTAATATTCCCACCCCTGTGTAGTTCTCTCTCAATCTATCACAGGGTAGACCTGTGAGACTAAGCAAATACACAAGTGAAGATGTGTAACATCTCAAAAAAGACTCTGCACTTTATCATGGGTGCAAGCGCTTTCCTGAATCACTCATTCTGAGAAAAGACAGCAGCCTCCACAAGAGAAGCCCCTTGGAGAGGCCCACAGAAGGAGGAACTGAGGCTTCAAGAGTACAGACAAGTGAGAGAGCTTAGATTCAACAAGCTAAGTCTTCAGAGGTTGCCAAGCCAGACAAAAGCTTGACTACTAACTACCTCAGGAGAGATCCTAAGTCAAGAGATAAAAAGTGGTAAGTTCTTTCAAACTATTCCATTTTGAGATCATACGTACAACACAAACATTTCAAGTTTTAATACCATTCACATCATACTTACACACAGAACAGTTCTCCTATAAATATAGCAAAAATCAAAACACACACACACACAGACACACAGACACACACACACTCACCCAATCCAAAGCACCGAAACAGAGGAGTTGCCTGGCAGTCCAGTAGTTTGGTTAGGACTCAGCCCTCTCACTGCCAGGATCCTGTGTTCGATCCCTGGCTGGGGAACTAATGTCCTATGAAGCCACATGTTGTGACCAAAACAAAACATGCTGTGAAGTCAAAGCTGTACCAGCAAGATAAGTATACAACACAGCTGTAGGCACAAGTGGCTGGGCATAGAGCTTCCTATGATCTTGTTTACTCGCATGAAATGAACTCAGATGGTGCCTGACCCCCATCCAGTGGAGCTGACTTACTTAATGAAGAAAAGCCCTTAAGGGTACAGAAATGAGAAAGCAATCTCACGTGAACATGTTAAATCACAGGATATTTTCTCTGAATGTACCACTGGATTCATTCATTCATTTGGCCATGCTGTTTGGCTTGTGGGGTCCCAGTTCCCTGACCAGAGATTGAATCCAGACCACTGTAGTGAAAGCCCAGAATCCTAATCAGCAGGCCACCAGGGAACCCCCACACCTGCATTGCTTTGCTTTGCCAGCTAAAACCTTAGGATATGTGCATTGCCCCATTTTAGCCTCACCAAGTGGTAGGAGTCAGCTCTACACAGCTTAAGACCCATGGTGTTCTTACTTTTTTTCTTTCAAGAAGGCAGGCGAAAGCAAGTCACTCTGCCTGTTTTTAAGCTTGCCACTCAGAAAGCTGCAAACCTGAAACCATGATGGCCCTGAAATCAGCACCCGCAATCAGGGTCACGTAATCCCCAATCAGGAATACTCTCTCTCAACAGCAACGTGTCAGCCGACGAATGAAAGGAGAAAAACGCAAAGTAAGAAAGCCACACCTTTGTCCCTGTTGTAAAGATGTCTGTCACCTTACCTCAGGGGCCCACTGAACTCCTGAGCGCTTGAGACCTCCCAGGCAGCACACGGTCACATCCTGGGGACAAGCAGAGGAAACGGCCAGGGTGAGTCCCCTGTTCTGGGAACATTCTATCCCCCCAGGCCCTCCCTGGTCCTACCCTACGGATGCTGACCAGGCGTCTCACACTCAACCAGACCAAGTGATTGTACTCCTTTGCCCTGAGCTTCTTCCTCCCACCTCCCTTCTCTCAGTAACAAACAAACAAATACCTCATCTGCCAACTTCCAGAACCAAAGGCCTGAATCTCGGGGCCCCCAGGGACGGGGCAGCCCTGGAGTCTGAGGAGAGGCAGAGGAAACAGGAAAACGACTAAAGCACCAGGGCAGTGAAGAGGCTGCTAGATAGATGTTTTTTTGGTTTTTGTTTTTGTTTTTTTTTTCTGCTCCTGCCTGACTGTGCCTGGGTGCAGAACCGGGTTGGGCCGTGAAGATTTGTGCATCTGTGTTTAAATACATTAGGTTCCACAGGAGAGCTGGGGGTGGTGCCAGGGGCCAGGGGCCTAAGAGGCCCTTTCCGCGAGCTGGCTTGTCCCGCCCCTGGGCAGGAAAGCTGCTGGAGAGCAGAGCCCGCCCAGACTAGAGAGGGGAGAGGGCGAAAGGAGCCTGAAGCCTGTGGATCCTGCCGCAAGCTCTCACCGCCCTCACCAGCCGCCCCGCCGAGCAAGGCCTCGTGCGAGTGGGGACCCGAGAAACCCTCCCTTTAGCCGTCAGGCACTGCTTTGGCTGAACCACGCTCCAGTCCTTACCGGTCCCCACTGAGGGAGGAGACAGAACTGCTGGCAGCTCACCTGCCCTAGGCAGTTCCAAGATTAACCCCGAGGAGTCGAGCCTGCGGGGACAAGGCCTCCTCAGGTCTGGGGCACCGCCTCAGCTCCCTCTACAGGCTTGCGGGCTGCCTCCGATGATTGGCTGCCAGGTGTCGGCACCTGCCATCTGATTGGCCGCGAGGCCGAGTTGGGCGCATGCGCGCGCGATGAGCCCGCCCCACAGCCCCTCCTCCCATAAAAGCAGCCGCTGTAGGCCTGGTCAGGCTGAATCTGAATGTCAAGGATCTTGGGTCAAGATTGCTCAGCTCACCAAATGCGAAGAAAGAAAAAACAGATGGCACAGTCGCCAGGGCACAGGGCTGAGAACGGCCTCCGAGTCTACCAGGGGAGTCCAGTGATGGTGTCCGGCACTCACAGCCCTCAGGGGTGACCTCCCTTAAGCCAGTTCTTTGCTTAAGGAACTTGACCTTACAGTGGATCTTGGCGCCCCTCCTCTTGGAATTCCATTTCAATCAAGGCAGGGTAGCCTGCCCCTGTTTTTGCACTGTCTATTGTGAGCTGAGAATGAGCTTTACTTTTTCTTCTTCTTCTTCTTTTTAATTTTAGAGCTTTACACTTTTAATGGCTGAGGAAAACCGAAAAGACTTTTATTTTCTGACGTGAAAATTGTGTGTAATTCAGTTTTCGGAGTCCTTAAAGGTGGAAGAGGGACTTGCCAGCTTCTTTGGTTATCCTCTATGCCTGAAAACTTAATTAATTGCCAATGGTCATATTCGCAAAGCCTAACATATTTCTTTTTTGGCCCTTTACAGAGTGTTTTTTAAATGCTCTGTTCTGCTGGAAGTCTCCTGGTAGTCATATGGGAGAATAAAGTTTTGGTTTTGTTACAATATTTCTTTTCTTTTTTTTTTCATACCTTTTCTTTATTTTCCTCAACTCCTGTTATTCCCCCCCCCCCAGTGTTTTTTTTTTTTTAAATGTTAATATCTTTAATTCTTACATGCGTTCCCAAACATGACCCCCCCTCCCACCTCCCTCCCCTCAACAACTCTCTGGGTCATCCCCATGCACCAGCCCCAAGCATGCTGCACCCTACGTCAGACATGGACTAGTGATTCAATTCTTACATGATAGTATACATGTTAGAATTCCCATTCTCCCAAATCATCCCACCCTCTCCCTCTCCCTCTGCGTCCAAAAGTCCGTTATACACATCTGTGTCTTTTTTCCTGTCTTGCATACAGGGTCGTCACTGCCATCTTCCTAAATTCCATATATATGTGTTAGTATACTGTATTGGTGTTTTTCTTTCTGGCTTACTTCACTCTGTATAATTGGCTCCAGTTTCATCCATCTCATCAGAACTGACTCAAATGAATTCTTTTTAACGGCTAGTAATACTCCATTGTGTATATGTACCACAGCTTTCTTATCCATTCATCTGCTGATGGACATCTAGGTTGTTTCCATGTCCTGGCTATTACAAACAGAGCTGCGATGAACATTGGGGTACATGTGTCTATTTCAATTCTGGTTTCCTCAGTGTGGATGCCCAGCAGTGGGATTGCTGGGTCATAAGGTAGTTCTATTGGCAATTTCTTAAGGAATCTCCACACTGTTCTCCATAGTGGCTGTACTAGTTTGCATTCCCACCAACAGTGTAGGAGGGTTCCCTTTTCTCCACTTCTCCATTATATTCATTTTTCATTCTTTACTAATTTCATTCCTTCATATCACTATAAGTTTCCTTTAATGGAAGCAATGAAATAACATCAAAGAAAATACCTCTGTTGGTAGTTTTAACAGGTAACATGTTAGAAGGTATATGCTCAACTACAAATATGTTGTATATATACACTAAATACCACTTTAAGTAGCTTCAGAACTTGTATCTGGTTTCAAGTCACTAGGAAGGTTTGTTGAACATCCAATATTCTAACCTCCAGCTGTTCTCAACTTCAAAAAGATACAACTTTTTCAATAATTTGTTATCTCAAGTTTAAACTCCGTTTTAGCCACATATATGAACATGCTTTCTAGGTCACATGATTGAATCTGACCCATTGCCAAAAAGTGAAAATTTTGGAATACCTTTCTCAAAAGAGAGATGTTGTTTTCTTCTTCCAGAAAGACTGGTAGTGCAGCCGATCTTTGAACAGTTTGTCGGTTTTTGTTAACTCCATAAAGATTAAGCTGTCGAATTAACCTCTTTATGTTCTTGGTTTCAAATTTTCTGAAAGGCTCCTTTCTTTCCAAGACTTCTTTCCTGAAGAGTTCTTCATTGATCACTCTACATGTGCCTGTCTCATCCCACCAAATAGACTCAAACTGATCACTTTCCACTATATTCCAAAGTTTTTGTGGAAATGTGAGTGAAAGAAAATCATTCACATCATCTGTTTCAGAGACAGAATATGTGTAGTGTGGCCTTTTGATCACCAGATCCTCAGCCAAAGGCTGAAAAGCATATTCTTCAATCATAGATCTCAAAACTGAGTCCCCAGTTGTATAATCATACCAGTAAGATCGAATGGAGGTTTCTGAACCAGTGGACTCACCTTTAGGAGGTCCATCTTGAATTTCTGAAGAAATATGTGCCATCTCAGGGAAATCTTTCTTCAGATAATGTTCTCATTTGTCTGCTTTTACACAATGCAACTTCAAATGATGTTTGGCTGGCCTACAGAGAGAAACTCTCTGGACAATCACAGTGATCCCCCCAGTCAAACAGCTGTGACATCACAAAATCACTGGTCTCCTAGCAATCGAAGGTTAGTTGTGACATGACAAAGTCACTGGTCTCCTAGCAACTGAAGGGTTTTGTTCAACCAAGTGTTTACTTCAGCATCAACTTAAAATACAGACTGCTGGCAGAAATAGTAACCAAAACCATGAAGCATGCAAAAATCTCATTAGTCAATTTGGCCTTTTTTTTTTTTTTGGGTGCGGGGGGGTTCCTGTGTTTGGGATGGTCTTTCTCTTTCTGGCAGTTTGTGGTTCCTCTTTATTGTGGAGGTTCCTCCCTGTGGCTGGGGTTGGACGAGGGGCTTGTCAGGTTTCCTGGTTAGGGAAGCTTGTGTCAGTGTTCCGGTGGGTGGAGCTGCATCTCTTCTCTCTGGAGGGCAATGAAGTGTCCAGTAGTGAGGTTTGAGATGTCTATGGGTTTGCTGTTTGGGCAACCTGTGTATTGAAGCTCCAGGTTCTGTTCCTGTGTTGCTGGAGAATTGGCATGGTATGTCTTCCTGTGGAACTTGTTGGCTCTTGGTCGTGCTTGGTTTCAATGTAGGTGTGGAGCTTTTTTAGAAGATTTCCTTTTTTTTTTAAAATAAATTTATTATTTTAATTGTAGGGTAATTACTTTACATTATTGTAATGATTTTGCCGTACATTAACATATGTCCGCCACAGGTGTACACACGTTCCCTTTCCTGAACCCCTTCCCTTCTGCCAACCCGTACCATCCCTCTGGGTCGTCCCAGTGCACCAGCCCCAAGCATCCAGTATCATGCATTGAACCTGGGCTGGAGACCCATTTCATATATGATATTATACATGTTTCAATGCCATTCTCCCAAAACATCCCACCCTCTCACTCTCCCACAGAGTGCAAAAGACTGTTCTATACATCTGTGTCTCTTTTGCTATCTCGCATACAGGGTTATCGAAAACTCACATCAATAAATCTACTTTATTTCTGAAATAAAAGTGATTTATCATCCTTCTATGCACACATTCTTAATATTCAGTACTGTTACCCTAGCAGACTTGGTCTACTTGCTTCTGTGCAAACAAATTTATGAATTGACTGTTGGTTTCAGTGGCGGGGGCGGGGGGGAAGTGCTTATTGTAGGACGAAGCAAGGTGTCTTAGCAGCTGGTGCTTCAAAGACACAAATCCCCAAATACTTTCAGGGGGACTATTTTAATGGCTGAGTGAGGGTGGAACATGGGGTCTGTGATCAATATTGGGACATTCTACTAATGGCCTATTAGTGAGGATATTGGGAGTCCACATCATTGACCGTCTAGTTCCAACTATGCACTTACATTTCAGCCTGGTTTGGGCTTTAGCATCTCTAAAATTGTTCACAGGATATTGCTCCGAATGTCAGCGATGGTCCTTGCTGCTGCTGCTGCTAATTCGCTTCAGTCGTGTCCGACTCTGTGCGATCCCAAAGATGGCAGCCCACCAGGCTCCCCCATCCCTGGGATTCTCCAGGCAGAACACTGGAGTGGGTTGCCATTTCCTTCTCCACGCTGGCCCTTGAGGAGGGACTAAAGACCCTTGAGTTTGATTAGTGGCTAAATCATTATTATTGTCTATCACTTGATTGTTTTCCTCAGTTTCTGTCTTTTCTAGCTTCTCTGATTAAAATTCCTTTTGAACATGAGGAGGTCTACAATCTCCTACCTCTCTCTCTCGATTTCCAGGCTTTTCAATCTTAAGAAGGGACTGCTTAGTACAATAAAGGAAAACAAGTCTTGGACTTAGAGCTCGATCATAAATATGACAGAAAATCTCAGTGCAGGTTCCGTTTCTTCTTCAGGTTTCCCAGCTCTTGGAGTGATTGAGTCAGCAACAACTTTGGCTCTTTCCTGTTGAGATGGAGCATGGAGGTGGAAATAATTCTAAAATCTAGGCTTGCTATCAACAGTTTATGATATGAAAACATATCTCTATTTTATATATATTATATATATATATATGTCTATGTTAGTATTTTGTCATTAAACTGGACAAACATTTGAAAATTGGTCTATATTTATGAAAAGGAGAGAGGTGAGTGATATAAAAGAGTCCTCATATGTTACATGCAGCCAAGGAAACAGATTTTGAAGTATTTCAACTTACATAATATTCAACAATCGAGTAGAATTTGAATCATTCTACATTTGGGTTTTATTGTTTTCCCATTTCTATTACACCTAACATGAATTAAAAGCTAATGTTTATTACAATTCTCTTTCCAAAAGCTATGACTTGCACGTAATCTAGATGCACATCAGCAGATGAAAATATAAGGAAGTTGTGCTATATATTCAAATATAATATTACTTAGCTACAGAAAAACACATATTTGTGTCACTTTTGGTAAGGCAGTTCAACCTGCAGCCTATTATTCAGAGCAAAAAAAAAAGTTAGAAAGAGAAAGGCAAATATTGTTTATTAATGCGTACAAATGGGATTTAGGAAGACAGTAACAATGATTCTGCATGAAGGCCAGTAAAAAAGATCCACATATAAAGAACAGACTCTGAGACTCAATGGGAGAGTTCAAGGATGGGATGATTGGAGAAATTAGCATTGAAACAGGTACATTACCATACATAAAAGAGATGACCAGTGCAAGTTCAATGCATGAAAGATGCATCCAACCCTTGTGCTGTGGACGAACCCAGAAGCGTGGGGTAATAAATGAGGTTTGAGTTGTGTTCAGGATAGGGGGATGCATGTATCCATGCGGCTGATTCATGTTGATGTATATGTCAAAAACTATCACAGTAATACACAATAATTCTATTCCAATTAAATCATTTTTAAAAAGAAATATGAAGAAATACAAAAAGAATGCATTCAGAAATAACAGGGACATGCTCCAGAATACAACCTCAACAGTTGTTTCATATCTCTTCCAGAAAGCGGGCTTAGGAGGGGCAGAACATGTGTGCTGGTATAAAAGCTGAAAGTCGAAGAAAGTATGCCTGAGATTGCAACTATGCAGTTGCAGCATGACCTCAGTATCATAGTCTAAATAGTGAAAGACGCATGCGGCAGAATGCAAGCTTAGTAGATCGGCATGACTACTGTGGAGCTTAGGCTGAGTAGGAGTTCAATGCATGCACTTGAGCATCCTTTCAGGAGTGACGGTACGTATGTTCAGAGTGAAGATAAAGAGATGCAGCAAAAGTGCTCTAAAATGGTGGACAAATACTTGTAAGAAGGAAGGTTCAGAGTGGAAGCTCAGTATTTGCTATAGACTTGGACTTAAGTTGAAGACAGTAGGGAAGACCACTCGATGATTCAGGTTTGACCTAAATCAGATCCCTTATGATGGTACAGTGGACATGAGAAAATATTTAGGGGATTAGGCATAATATAGTGTTTGAAGAACTACATTTGGAGGTTCATGACATTGTAGAGGAGGCAGTGATGAAGACCATCCCCAAGAACATGAATGCAAAAAGGCAAAATGGTTGTCTGAGGAGGCCTTACAAATAACTGAGAAAGGAATAGAAACAACAGGCAAAGGAGAAAAGGGAAGATATACCCATATGAATAGAGTGCACCAAAGAATAGCAAAGAGCGATAAGAAAGCCTTCCTCGGTGATGAGTGCAAAAAATAGAGGAAAGCAACAGAATGGGAAAGAGTAGAGATCGCTTCAAGAAAATTAGAGATACCAAGGGAACATTTCATGCAAAGGTGGATACAGTAAAGGACAGAGATTGTATGGACTGAACAGAAGCAGAAGATATTAAGAAGAGGTAGCAAAAATCGATACCGCAAAGATGGAAGAACTAGGCAGAAAAGATCTCCATGATCCAGATAATCATCATGATCTAATCACTCACCTAGAGCCAAACATCCTGGAATGTGAGGTCAAGCATGCCGCAAGAGGCATCAATAGAAACACAGCTAGTGGAGATAGAGAACTCCACTTGAGTGATTTCAAATCCTAATAGTGAGTGCTATGAAAGTGCTGAACTCAATATGCAAGCAAATCTGGAAAACTCAGCAGTGGCTACAAGACTGGAAAAAATCAGTTGTTCCAGTATATGCATTTTAGAGCTTCTTCTCTGTAGTGGTGAAATGTGTTCCACACAGAGTTAGACAGGACTGAAGCAATCCTGTGCAAATAGTTGCACGATTTGTTTTTTTAACCAGTAGCAGCTTTTTTCCAATGAGAGTTAACTGTGAAAGTGGAGCAGCTGCTTGGCTTTGAGGGACACAGGTGGTGTCAAACGGGCAGGGTGCAGGGACACAGACTGACTACACCACAGGAGTTAGGACCCTATCAGAGCCTTTTTTTTTTTTCTTTTTTGAGCCCTTGTATCCGGTGATAAGAAGGCATCTTTGGCCAGTCTTCTCCCTAGTTCCACCTATTCGGCCACTCAGAAGGCTTCCTTGCCTGGGATCCTTCTCTGTCGTTCAATGGGTCAGCACATAGAGCGAATTTCCTGGCTGGGGTCCTCCTGTGTAAATCAGTGCATCCGACACTTAAAGGAGCATCCTGAGTGGGATTCTACTCTAGTATGATGCATCAGGCACTTAATGGATGACCCTGCGTGGTGTCCTGCTCTGCATTTCAGTGTGTTCAGCATTTGAAGGGTCAGCCTCATTATTGTAGTAACTACTGATGCTAGCATGAGGGAGAGAGAGGCTATAGTGATTGCTCCACCCCCGACATGTGACTCGGCGTTATGGCCCTGCTTTCATGGCTGCCTAGCTTTCCTCCACAGGCATACCCTACGACAGTGTCCTCCTTCAAACCCCCTCTCTCGATTTCTCCCCAGGAAACAGCAGCCCTCCCCATGAATTGCCGCAAAGTCCCTAAACTGCAGCTGCCAGCCACGGGGCCTTTCAGGGGACAAATGTCCTTGTACGGGGTATGTACGGCTGCAGCAAGGACCCTCTGCTTCTCATTGCACCCAGCTTTCCACAGATCATCTGTTTCACTCTCAGCTTTAAATGTCTATTCTACACTTCAGACGATTGACCCAATGTGGGATTGGACCTCAGCTTCAGTTCCTTCCCCCACTCAGGGCAGATCCAGTCCTACTAACACTCCTGATTTTTCCCCCAGTTCTTTCCCCCGACTGAGTTTTGCGTGGTTCTATATATTCTTTGCCACTTGTCAGGTACTCCTGTCTACTTTCCGGTAATGTTCTGATTACTCTTCTGTGTCTGAAGGTGTATGCCTGATGTATCCATGGAGAGATGTACTCCACATCCACTTATAGCTCCACCATCTTGTTCTCTCATCTCACAAGGGTTTTAGAGCACAGAATCCACCGTGGTAGTAGGTGTGGCTATAAAATGTGAGTTCAGATATACTCTTGAGGGCAAGCTCAGTGATTTTAGCACAGCTGATCTAAAGCGTGGATTTAGTGTTGGCCAGACATATGCTTCAAATGTTAAGAAAATTATGTATGGTGTGCCAATTCTAGAGCACAAGGTCAGTGTTTGTGTACCATTTCCTGTAGAATGCAAGTTCACTTGTGGAAAGAGGTATGCTCCGCAATGCAACTGAGCAGTTTTAGACATCTTGTGGTAGAGTACATGCTCAATAGTGGCAGGAACTGTGCTCTAGTGTGCATTCAGCAGTGGCTGGACGCATGTTGCCAGTGCCAATGGGATGGCTTCAGACAGCCTGCTCTAAAGTGCAAGCACACTAGTGGCAGAACGTGTGCTGCGGATTGCGAGCTAAGCTGTTTCAGTACTTCCAGGCTAGAGCAGAGACGCAGTAGTGAGGCATGGAGGCTCCAAAGTGTCACACCCGCTCTAGAGCACAGATTTAGTAGTGGTGGGGAGAATCGGCAAAAGCACCATCTCAGGAGATGAAGCACGTGTTCTCGAAAGCCAAGATTCAGGATGTGAAGCATGCCTGCTCTAGATCATGGGTCTGTGTTAAGAGGGGTATGCCTAAAGTGTGTTTCACTGTTGAGAGGCATGCTGAAGAGCTAAGTTCAGCAGATGTAGCATGCCTGCTCTACATGTGCTTCAGAGTGTTGTCTCAGGAGTTGGTGCCCTTGCTCAAGAGTGCAGACTGCAGAGGGACATGTTCTCTTGAAAGCTGGGTTTTTATTTTGGGTTGCATATCCAGAGATCCAATTCAGAAAATGTGATATACCTGCTCTGCCACACAAGCTCAGTAGAGGGAAGACAAGCCCTCAACAGTGCAAGCGCAAGGGTTGTGGCATATGTGTATGGTGACGCACGATCAATTGAGGCAGGACATATGAAGTATACACCAGGTCTGTAGTGGTGGCACGTCATCCACAGATATACAGGTACACTACTCACAGCTTGCACAGTCTAGAGTGCTGGTTGACTTGCAGCAAAATGGCTGCTATAAAATGTCACAGGGGTAATTGTTGCACACACCTTCTCGAGCAATACCTCAAGGAAGTTAAGATAACACTTCAGAATTCAAGGTCACTAGTGGTCACACAGTTGATCTAGAATGACGGTTCACTCGTGGAGACGATATGTGTTTTAGAAAGCAGCCTCCTGGAGCAGGTGCTCCAGAGTGCAGGAAGAAGCGTGGGGAACATATGCAACAGAGGGCAAGCCAAGCCATTGGCAATTTTCAGCTGCAGAGTGTAGGCTCACAGGTTTAAGCACTCAGGCCATCGAGCAAGATTAGTAGTAGTGGATCTCATGCTCTGTAATGCAGTCTCAGCAGTGATAATGGAGTGTACCAGGGTGCAATATCAGTAGCTGAAGCATGAATATTTGGGGGCCTGGGCTTACAAGTGGCAAGACACAGGCTTCCGAGTCTGAAATTAGTAATGGCCACACATATGCTCTAGACCACATGCTCACTAGCTGTGCCATGCCTGCTTAGTGTAAGGACTCAGAAGTGACAAGTGTGCTGCAGTGCTAGGATTTATACTGCTGGGATGCATGATTCAGTGTGCAGTTGTGTAGTTCAGGCATTCTTACTCTACATCCCTTGCTGCTTTTCACTGCTGTCACAAGTTCAAGTGCATCTTTATCAAACACACCAGCCGTTTATCACCATCCAGCACTTCCAAGCTGTGACACAAACTGCTGTATCATCCAGACTGGAAAAATACATCCGGTACTTTACTAAAGTCAGTGTTTCAGTGCTATGACGTGATTCAAGTGCCTATTCATCCACTCTCTGCAAAAACACACTCTGTAGTTTATCACCATGCAGTGCTCAGTGCCTTGACAGAGGACATGCTCCGAATGCTTCTTTGTCCACCTGGTGTCAAATACTCAATAGTTTTCCAACATCTGTATCTCAGTACTGTGAATCACTGCGTATGCTCCTTTGTCAATCCTGGCCCGTCACTCCTTGGAGTTTACCACCCTTCAGTGCTTCAGTGCTGTAATATGCTTCATGCGCTTCATCTTCTCCTGAAAAACATACTCATTAGTGTATCATCATCCAATATTCAGTACAGTGATATGCTTCAAGTGCTTACTAGTCCACATCAGTTGAACATTCCCAGCATTTTATCATTAGCCAAGGTTTCAGGGCCGTAACTTGTGGCATTTAGTAGGTGCTTGTTTGATCCCCAGAGGTGAAACTCAACACCTGTTTTTTCGCCATTTATTCTATCAGTGCTGTGACATACTACAGTGCTTTCTTAACTGCTCTGGGTTAATACACACATCCGTTCTTTCAGTGCTGATTAATGCACAAGTGCTTCCGCAACTATCCTCTTTCAAATACATACAGTAGTTTTGGAACTCATGAAAATAAAACTCTTTCACAGTTTCCATTGTGTCCTGATTTATTTGCTATCAAGAGGTGGGACTGGATGACAGGATCTGAATTTATTGCATGTAGAGGTTTAAGTCAACGTTTTAAATCTCCACTTTCATCTCAGCAAAGAGCTCTAATCCCTCGTCTGCTTTCTGTCATGGGCATGTCTGAGTTTATTTATGTTTCTCCCAGCAATTTCGATTCCACTTTGCGCTTCATCCAGTCTGACATTTTGCGTGATATACTGTGCATGTAAGTTAAATAAGTGGCGTGACAACAAGACAGCCTTGACCTACTCCGTTACCAATTCTGAACAACTCCATTGTTCCTGTCTGATTCTGTTACTTCGTGACCTGCATACAGGTTTCTCAGGAGCCAGGTAAAGTGGTCTAGTATACCCACCTCTTTAAGAATTTTCCGCAATTTCTGTGACCCCCACAGTCAAATGCTTTAGCATAGTGAATGAAGCAGAAGTCGGTCATTTTCTGGAACTCCCTGCTTTTTCTATGATCCAATGAATGTTGGCAATTTGATCTCTGGTTCCTCTGCCTTTCGTAATCCAATTTGTACATTTGAAAGTTCTCAGTTCACATACTGTTGAAACCTAGATGGAGGCATTTGGAGCATTACCCAGCCAGCATATGAAGTGAGAACGACTGGGCAGCAGTTTGAGCATGCCTTCACAATGCCCCTTTTTGGGATCAGAGTGAATCTGACCTTTTCCTGTCCTGTGGTCATTGATGAGTTTTCCAAATGTCCTGGCACCTTGAGTGAAGCATTTTAACAGCATTATCTTTTACAATTTGAAATAGCTGAGCTTCAAGTCTATCATCTTGACTAGCATTGTTTGTGGTATTTCTGCCTAAGATCCACTTGCCTTCACACCCCAGGTTGTCTGCTCTACGTGAGTGATCACACCATTATGGTTATGTGGGTGATTAAGCAGAGAAGGTGATGGCACCCCACTCCAATATTCTTGCCTGGAAAATCAAATGGACAGAGGAGCCTGGTAGTGAGCTGTCCATGGGGTCATGAAGAGCTGGACACGAGAGAAGCGACATAGCAGCAGCAGCAGCAGCAGCGGCAGCAGGTGATTAAGACCTTGCTTTGGTACAGCTCTTCTCGTGTACTCTTGCCAGCACTCCATCACATTTTCTCCTTCTGCTAGGTTCATACCCCTTCTGTCCTGGATTGTGCCCATGTCTCATGAAATATTCCCTTGCAGTCTCTCAGTTTCTGGGCAAGATTTATCGTCTTTCCTATTCTATTGTTCCCTCTATTTCTTACTGGCATTAAATACACACAATATTATATCCCCATCCAGTGTGTAACTTTAGATATGCTTCAAGGGGTTTTTAATCCACTCCAGAAGAAATTAATGTGACAGCTATCACCATCCATTTTTTCTGTATTGTGACATGTTTTGAGCCTCCTCCATCCCCTCCAGGTAAAACACACCCTGTACATTTTCATCATTCGTTGATGCTGCGCTATTACCGGCCTGAAGGGTCCCTTTGTCTCATTTACTCAAACACTCCCTGTCGTTTACCAGTATCCAGTGTTCCAGTACTGTGGCATGCCTCATGTACTTCTTTATCCTCTCCATATAAAATATGGTAGGTAGCTTATCACAATTCCTGTTTCGGTTCTGTGCTGAGTTTAAAGTCCTTCTTTAGCCATTCTAGATAAAACGCATTCAGAAGTTTATGATGGTCCCATGTTTTCGTCTGTGCCATGCTTTCAGTTTCTCCTCATTCAACATGTATCAAACAAACCCTGTAGTTTATCATCATCCAGTGTTTCAAGGCTGTTTCCTGCTCAACTGCTTCGTCATTCTCTGCAGAAAATACATAACCAATAATTTATCACAATCCAGTGTGTTAATTCTGGCATATGCTTCAAAAGATCCTTTGTCCACTCAAGGTTGAGCACACTCTTAGTTTATCACCATCCATTGATTCAGGGCTAGTACATACTTTCATTGATTTTTCAACTACCACAGCTCATCATACACAATGATTTACCATGATCCAGTTTCAGGGTTGTGACAGGCTCCTTGTGCTTCTTTCTATATACAAGATCAAACACAGACCATCTGAAGTGTGAACATACAGTGTTTCAGTCATGAAACCCACTTCAAGTGGTTCTTCACTTACTCCACAACAAATACACCATATAGGTTATCGACATTCATTGTTTCATTGTTGTAGCACATACTAATGGCTGCTTCACTAACTCCAAGTCAAACACCTTCAGTGGTTTGCCACTATCTTGGGTTTCAGATCTGTGACATGCTTCAAGAGCTCCTGAAACTACTCACGGTCAAAGGCACTCTGTAGATTTGTTGTTGCTGGCTGTTATAGGTTGTTCAGTCATTCAGTCATCTCCAACTCTCCAAATCCCATGGACTGCAGTATGTCACGCCTTCTTGCCCTTGACCATCTCCCGGAGGTTGTTCAAACTCAAATCCACTGGGTCGGTGATGCCATCCAAGTATCTGGTCCTCCATCGTCCCCTTCTTCTGCTCCAATCTTTGGCGGCATCAGAGTCTTTGCCAACGAGTTGACTCTTCACATCAGATAGCCATTATATTGGAGCTTCTGCCTCAGCATCAGCCCCTCCAGTGAATTTTCAGGATTGATGTCCTTTACAGTTGACTGGATTGATTTCCTTGCAGCCCAAGGGACTCACAAGGGTCTTCTCCAAGACTGTGGTTCAAAAGTATCAATTTCTTAATGTTCAGCCTTCTTTATGGCCTAACTTACATTGTCACGTGACTGCTTAAAAAAACACAAATATAGCTCTGACTATATGGACGCTTCTTGGCAAACGGATGCCTCTGCTCTTTAACATGCAGTCTAGGTTTGCCACTGCTTTTCTTCCAAGAAACAAGTGTCATTTAATTTCATAGCTGCAGTCATCACCTGCCATGATTTTGGAGTCCAAGGAAACAGAAGTCTCACTGTTACCATTGTTTTCCCATCTATTTGCCATGAAATAATAGGACACGATGCTAGGATCTTAGTGTTTTGAATGTTGCGTCTTAAGCCAGCTTTTTCACTCTCCTCTTTCACCTGCATCAAGAGGCTCTTTAGTTATTCTTTGCTTGATGCTATATCGGTGGTGTCATCTGCATATCTGAAGTTATTGATATTTCTATTTTTCTCTTAATTTCAGCTTGTGTTTCCTCCAGCCCCGCATTGTCCAAGATGTGCTCTGCATATAAGTTAAATCAACAGGGTGACACATGTAGTAGTTTGTTTGTTTGTTTGTTTGTTTGTTTTCCAATTTCAAACCATCTGTTCTTCTTTACCTGGTTCTCACTGGTTGTTTCTTGACCTGGATACAGGTCTCTCAGGAGGCATGTAGGTAGTCTGGTATTTCCATGTCTTTAAGAATTTTCTGCAGTTTGTTGTGATCCACACAGTGGATTTTTATCATACTCAATAAAGCAGAAATAGTTTTTTTTTTCAATAATATTCTTGCTTTTTCCATGATCCAATGGATGTTGCCAATTTGACCTCTGGTTTCTGTCTTTTCTAAATCCAGTTTGAACATTTGCAGCTTCTAGGTTAATGTGCTGTTAAAGTCTTGCCAGGAGAATTGTGAGCATGTCTTTGTTCGATTCACTTCAGCTGCTCAGTTGTGTATGACTGTTTGTGAGCCCATGGACTACAGCAAATCAGGCCTTCCTGTCCATCACCAACTCCCGCAGTTTACTGAAATTCATGTCCTTTGAGTCGGTGATACCAGCTAACTGTCTCATCCTCTGTCGTCTCCTTCTCCTCCTGCTTTCAATCTTGCCAAACATCAGGGTCTTTTCAAATGAGTCAGCTCTTCACATCAGTTGGCCAAAGTATTGGAGTTTCAGCTTTAACCTCAGTCCTTCTAATGAATATTCGTGATTGATCTCCTTTCGGATGGACTGGTTGGATCTCCTTGCAGTTCAAGGGACTCTCAAGAATCTCCTCCAACAACACAGTTCAAAAGCATCACTTCTTTGGTGCTCAGCTTTCTTTATTGTTCCACTGGTACATCCATACACGCCTACTGGAAAAATCATAATCTTAACTAGGTGGAGTTTTGTTGGCACATTAACATCTCTGCTTTTTAATATGCTGTCTCAGTTCAGTTCAGCCCGTCCGACTCTTTGCGACCCCATGAATCGCCACAAGCCAAGCCTCCCTGTCCGTCACCAACTCTCTTAGTTCACTCAGACTCATGTCCATCGAGTCAGTGACGTCATCCAGCTATCTCAGTTGTTCATAAATTGTGTTCAAAGGAGTTAGTGCGTAAAATAATGGCCGTTGTGTGATATTTGGAACATCATGTGGTGTTGCCCTTCCTTGGATTTCAAACAAAAAACTGACCTTTTCCAGTCCTGCAGCCACTGCTGAGTTTCCCAAGTTTTCTGGCATACTGAGTGCAGCACTTCAACAATATCATCTTTTAAAATTTGAAATAGCTCAGCTGGTGTTCCATCACCTCCACTATCTTTGTTGGTAGTGATGCTTTCTAAGAGCCACTGGATTTCCCACTCCAAGATGTCTAGCTGTAGGCGAGTCATCACCCCATCATGGTTATCTAGGTCATCGGGAACTTTTTGGATAGTTCTTCTATGTAATCATGCCAACACTCCTTAATATCTTCCACTTCTTTTAGGTTCACACATTTTCGGCCCTTTATTATACACATATGTGCATGAAATACTCCCTTGATACCACTTATTTTCCTGAAGAGATCTCTAGTCTTTCCCAGGCTCTCATTCCCACTCAGTAGTTTAGCAACATTTATTGTTTCATGGATGTGACATGCTTCCAGTGCTTCTTATTCCACTTGAATTCCTACACTCCCAGTAGTGTATCAGAATCCCTTGTGTCACCCCAGGGACCTGCTTTACCTGCTTCTTCGCAACCCCAGATCAAACACATTCAGTACTTTATCCCCGTAGAGTATTCAGTGCATTAACATGCGACACTTTCCGGTGTTTCCTTGTCACCTGGGACTAATCACCCAGTGGTATAAGTGCCATACTCTATTTTAGTGCCGTTACACAGGTCAAGTGCTTCATTTTCTGAGGCTAAAACACACTCCTCATCCAGTGTCTTAGTGCAGAGACATGCTTGAGGAGCGTCTTCATCCACCCAGTCAAACACTCCCAGGAGTTTTTCACCATCCAGTGTTCAAGTTCTGTGACATGCTTCAAGTGCTCCTTTGTGTACACGGGGTCAAAGACACCCAGTAGTGTGTCGTTATCCAATGTTTCAGTTATGCAACATGCTTCTGGGTTTCTTCATTCCCTCAGGTCATCACACCAAGTGGTTTCTCACTATCCAGTGTTTCAGGGTTACAGCATGCTTCCAGAGCTTCTTTTTCTCCCTGGGTCAAACATTCCAAGTCTCTTGCCCCGTCCACGTTTGAGTTCTGTGAAATGGATCATGTGCTTCCTGTCCACCCTGAATCAAGCACCCTCAACAGTTTGTCACCATCCAGTGTTTCATGTTGGTGACAAGGTTCAGATACTTCCCCATGCACTCTGGGTCATACACACCCTGTTGTTTATCACCTGTTTCAGGTTTTTGACATGCATCAATTGCTTCTTGCCTATCCTGGATCAAACACACCAGGAGTTTAGCATCATCCAATGTTTCCATACTGTAACATATTTCAAGAATTTTGCCACACACCACTGTTCAGAAGTACCCAACAGTTTATCAGCATCCCATGCCTCAGTTCGAGGACTTGCCTCAAGTGCTTCTTCACAACCCCAGACAAAACATACCCAGTGGATTATCACCATCCACTGTTTCAGTCCTGTAGCATGCTTCATGTGCTTCTTCATCCTCTCTAGGTGAAGCACATGCAGTAGCTTATGACCATTGAGTGTTTCCATTTTATGGCAGATTCCCGGACGTTTCCATCCTCACCAGGCCAAACACACTCAAACATTAACACCATCCAATGTTTTACTGTGTGTGACATTCCTCAAGTCTTCCTCATTATCGCAAGTCAAACACATCCATAACATTCACCACCTCCAGTTCCAATGCCAAGATCCACTTCAATGGTGTGTTCATTCTCCCCATTTAAAGGCATTCACTAGGCTATCACCATACAGTGTTGAAGTTCAGTGACATGCCTGCAGTGCTTCTCCGTCCATCCAATGTCAAGCCCAGCTGGTAGTTACTGACCATTTAACGTTTCATTGCATGGCATGCTTCAGTCAAATGTGCCCAAGATTATTTAAAAGAAAAAGGAAAAGAAAGAAAAAAAATCACTCTTTAAGGGGTGATCAGTTCAGCTGAGTCACTCATTCATGTCCAGCTCTTTGTTATCCCATGAACCGCAGCAAGCCAGACGTCCCTGTCCATCATCAACTCCCATGGGTAACCCAAACCCATGTCCATTGAGTCGGTGATACCATCCATCCATCTCACCTTCTGACGTCCCCTTCTCCTCCTGCCCTCAATCATTTCCAGCAACAAGATGCTTTCAAATGAGCCAGCTCTTCACATCACGGGGCCAAATTATTGGAGTTTCAGCTTCAACATCAGTCCTGTCAATGAACACTAAGGACTGATTTCTTTTAGGATGGACTGGTTGGATCTCCTAGCAGTCCAAGGGACTCTCGAGAGTCTTCTTAAACACCCAGTTCAAAAGCATCAATACTTCAGTGCTCAGCCTTCTTTATATTCCAAAACTTACATCCACACATGACTACTGGGAAAACCGTAGCGTTGACTAGATGGACCTTTCCTGACAAAGTAAAGCCTCTGTTTTTCAATATGAATATAATAATCAATAATAATCAATCATCAGCAATAATCAATAATGATAATTAATCATCTAGGTTGGTCATAAGTTTCCTTCTAAGGACGAAGCGTCTTTTAATTTCATGGCTGCAGTCACCATCTGCAGCGATTTTGGAGCCCAGAAGTATAAAGTCATCTTCTGTTTCCACTGTTTCCCACCTATTTGCCATGATGTGGCGGCATCCGATGCCATGATCTTTGTTTTTTGAATGTTGAGCATTAAGCCAGCTTATTCACTCTCTCGTGTCACTTTTATCAAGAGGCTCTTTAGTTCTTCACTTTCTGCCATAAGGCTGGTGTCATCGGCATATTTCAGATGATTGATATTTCTCTGTCAATCTTGTTTCCACCTTGAGATTCCTCCAGCCCAGTGTTTCTCGTTATGTAGTCTGTGTAGAAGTTAAATAAGCAAGGTGGCAATTATACAGCCTCGGGGTACTCCTTTTCCTTTTTGGAGCCAGTCTGTTGTTCTATTTCCAGTTCTAATTGTTGCTTCCTGACCTGCATACAAGTTTATCAAGAGGCAAGTCAGGTTGTCTGGTATTCCCTGAAATCTCTTTCAGAATTTCCCAAAGTTTATTGTGATCCACATAGTCAAAGTCTCAATAAAACCGAAGTAGATCTTTTGGAACTCTCTTGGTTTTTCAATGATGCAGCAGATGTTGGCAATTTGATCTTGGTTGCTCTGCCTTTTGGAAAACCAACTCGAATAGCTGGAAGTTCCTGGTTGCTGTATTGCTGAAGCATGGCTTGGATAATTTTGCCCAGTAATTTAGTAGCATATGAGATGAGTGCAACTGTGTAGTAGTTGGAGAATTCTTTGGCATTGCCTTTCTTTGGGATTGGAGTGAAAACTGCCCCTTTCCAGTCCTGTGGCCAGTGCTGAATTTTCCACATTTGGTGCCATGTTAAGTGCAACCCTTTCATAGCATGGTCCTTTGGGATTTGAACTAGCTCAACTGGAATTCTATCCCCTCCACTAGCTTTCTTTGTAGTGATGCTTCCTAAGACCCACTTGAGTGTACATTCCTGGATGTCTGGTTCTAGGTGAATGATCACATCATCGTGATTATCTGCGTCATGACTATCTTTTATGTACAGTTCTTCTGTGTATTTTTGCTACCTCTTCTTAATATCTTCTGCTTCTGTTGGGCCCATACGACTTCTGTCCTTTATTCAGACCGTCTTTGCAAGAAATGTTTGCTTGGTATCTCTAAGTTTTTGAGGAGATCCCTAGTCTTTCGCATTCTATTGTTTCCTCTATTTCTTTAGTGCAGTGGGTGTGGCAGAATTCAAAGGCTCTCTTCCCACTCAGGTCAGTCATCGTCAATAAGTGGTACCAACCAGTGTCCAGTGCTGTGACATATGACCAAGTTCAATTCTTCCTTAACGAAGTGACTAAATAAAACATCCCGGAGTTTATCAATACACAGTGTTCCATGGCTGCCCCTGGATTCGAGTACTTCCTCACCCACTCCAGGTTAACATAGTCCTTTATCACCATCCATTGCTGCAGTACACTGACAGTCTTCAAATGCTTCTACATTAATCCTGGTGTAAAACTTCTAGTAGTTATAAACGGCCAGTGTTTTACTTTGCAGCACGACCCAATGGCTTCTTCATGCGCACCCATACACCAACTCCGTAGTTTGTCGCCATCTAGTGTATACATGAAGTGACATGCTTCAAGAGCTTCCTCATCCACCCCAGATCTAGACAGTCAGTCTGTCGTCTCCATACAAGCGTTTCAGTGCTGTGACATGATTTGAAATGTTGTCTGTGCACACTGAGGCATACACAGCCAGCAGTTCACCATGCTCCAGTGTTTCAGGACTTTGATAAGATTAAATATGTTCTTGGTCCCACTAACGTCAATACACTCACCGTTTATAACCATCTTGTTTCACTGCTGTGACATAATGTCAACTGCTTCTTCATCCATTCCTGTGTCAAACGAACTCAGTAGCTTTTTCCCCATCTAGTGCTAGTGTTCAGTACTATGAAATGATTCTGAAGCCTCTGTGTCCATTCCGGCTCAAACATAGTCCATATTCTCAACCAGTGCTTCAGTGATGTCACATGCTTCAAGTGCTTTCTTCATTCACTCCATATCAAGTACATGCAGTCGTTCATAAGCATGCAATGTTTCAGTTGTGCGACATGCTTCAAATGGTTCTCTAATCCACTTGAGCTGAAACATACCCAGTAGCTTATGACCATTGGTGTTTCAGTGCTGCGACATGTTTCAAGTCCTTCTTCTTCTACGCCATGCTGAACGCATGCAATAGTTTATCACCATCAGTTGTTTCAGTTCTGTTACATTCTTCAAGTCTTGTTTCCTATACTCTGGTTCAAATACACCTAGAAGTTGTTCACCATCAACTGTTGAGTTCTGTGATATGTCTCAATTGTTTCTGTACATACCAGTTCATAAACACGCATACATTTTTCTCCATATTGTGTTTTAGGGCTGTCATACGGTTAAATGAGTCCCCTTCTTACCCCAGGTCAAATACACCCGGTATTCATCAACATCCAGTCTTTCAGCTACGTGATACAGTGCAAGTGCTTCAGCATCCATTCTTGGAAGACACAGCCGATAATTTGTCAAATTCCAGTGCTTCAGTGCTGTGAATTTTTTAAGTGTTTCTGCATCCAAATAGCTCAGGCAAGACTAAGAGATTGTAACTATCACTGGTTCAGTTTTATGACATGGCTTAAGCGCATCTCCATCTACATTAGCTGGAACGCACTCAATAATTACCACCATGCAGTAACTCATAGGTAAAACATTCTTGGAACGTTTCTTTTTCTACTGTGGTCAAGCACACCGAGGAGTTTTTCTCCAGTCAGTGTTTCAGTGCTGTGACAACTTCCACTGCTTCTTTGTGTACTACAGGTCAGCACACCAAGTGTCTTGTAACTACTAGCTTGCACTCTAGAGAACACACCTCTCTTCTACTGAGACTGAGATGTAGAGCATGCATCTCACCACTATTAAGACCCCATTCTAAGCACACATGCCACTTCTGCAGTGGCTAAACTCTGGAGGAAATGTGACAACACTATTGACCATGAATTCTAGAACACACATCTTACCATTGCTGAATCAGTGTTCTACAGAAGGCTTAGCACAACTACTGAGCTTGCACTCTGAAAGTATCATCCTACCTCTACTGAGTCAACATTATATGCCATACATGTTCCAACTTCTGAGTTTGCACTATGGAATACACATTATGCCACTACTGAGCAAGCTCTAGTGTACACATGACAACGTACTGATCCCCACATCAAAGGGTAATGCTGAAAATTTGTCAAAGTACTGCACTCTTGTGCTCATTTCACATACTAAGCAAGATAAGGCTCAAAATCCTTTGTGCTAGGCTTCAAAGTATTTGAACCAAGAACTTCCAAATATATGCGATGGATTTAGAAAAGGCAGAGGAATGAGAGCTTATACTGCCCACGTTCATTGCCTCCTAGAGAAAGTAGGAAGTCAAGAGATACCTGGAATAACAAGCAAGTTGGACCTTGGAGTACATATGAAGTATGGCAAAGGCTAACAGAATTCCCTAAGAGAACTCACCATTCATAGAAAACACCCTCTTCCAACAACACAAGAGATGACTCTTGAGATGGTCAATGCTGAAATCAGATTGATTCTGTCCTTTGTAGCTGAAGATGGAGAAGCTCTATGCAATCAGAAAAAAAAAAAAGAAAAACAAAAACACAAGACTGAGCAGTGAGATGGCTCAGATCAGGAATGCCTTAAAGAAAACTTCAGACTTAAGTTGAAGAAAGTATGGAAAACCACTAGACCATTTGGGTTGGCCAAAATCAATCTCTTATGATTATGCAGTGGATGTGACAAATAGATTTGAGGGATTAGATCTTATAGACAGACTGCTTGGAGACTATGGACCAAGGGTCATGACATTCTGCATGAGACAATGAACAAAACCTACCCAAGAAAAAGAAATGCAAAAAGGCAAAAGGTTTTTCTGAGGAGGGCTTACAAATAACTTAGAAAAGAAGAGAAGCTAAAGGCATAGGAGAAAAAGAAAGATAATCCATTTGAATGCAGTTTTCTTAAAAATAGCATGGAGAGATAAGAAAAGCCTTCCTCAGGGATCAATGCAAAGAAGCAGAGGAACACAATAGGATGGCAAAGAACAGAGATTACCTCAGGAATGATACAGATACCAAGGGAACATTTCATGCAAAGATGGGCACAATAAAGGAGACAAAATATATGGACCTAACAGAAGCAGATATATTAAGAAGTGGTGGCAAGAATACACAGAAGAACTGAACTTAAAAAAAAAAAAAAAAGGAAGAAGAAGAAGAAGATCTTAATGAACCACATAACCGTGAAGATGTCTTTACTCACCCAGAACCAGACATCCTGGAATGTGAAGTCAAGCAGCCCTTAGTACATAACTATGAACAAAGTTACTAGAGGTAATGTGTTTCCAGTTGTGGAATTTCAAGTCCTACCAGATTATGACATTACAATCCTGCACACAATATGCCAGCAAATGTGAAAAGCTCGCCACTGGCCGCCGAACTTGGAAAGGTTAGTTTAAACTCCAATCCTCAAGAAAAGCTAGGCCAAAGATTGTTTAAACTAACACACAATTGCACACATCTCACATGTAAGCACAGTCATGTTCAAAGTTCTTCAAGCTAGGCTTCAGCAGTACATGAACTGAGAACTTCCAGATGTTAAAGCTGGATTTAGAAAAGTCAGAGAAACCAGAGATCAAATTGTCAGCATCCATTGGATCAGAGAAAAAGCAAAGGAGTTCAAGAAAAACATCGACTTCTGATTTGGACTATGCCAAAGGTTTTGACTGTGTGGATGACAACAAGCTATGGGAAATTCCTGGAAAGATGCAAATACCAGACCTCTTTAGCTGCCTGCTGAGAAATCTGTAGGCATGTCAAGAAGCAACACTTGGACATAGAACAATGCGCTAGCTTCAAATTGGGAAAGGAGCACATCAAGGCTGCATATTGTCATGTGCCTTATTTAACTTATATTCAGCACGTCATGTGAAATGCCAGGCTGGATGAAGCCCAACTAGAATCAAGATTGCTTGGAGAACTATCAATAACCACAGATTTGCAGTTGACACCACATATATGACAGAAAGTGGAGAATAAATAAAGAGCGTATTGATGGAAAGAAAGAAGAGAGTGAAGAACCTTGCTTAAAACTCAATGTTGAAACCATGAAGATCATGGCATCTGGCCCCGTGACTTCACATCAAATAGGGAAATCACGGGGAAAACTGGAAACAGTGATAGACTTTATTTTCTCGGGCTCCAAAATCACTGCAGATGGTGAGGGCAGCTGCGGAATTAAAAGGTGCTAGATCCTATGAAGAAAAGCTGTAACCACCTAAAGAGCATATGCAAAAGCAGAGGCATTACTTTGCAATTAATGGTCTATCAGGTCATACCTATGGAGTTTCCATTACTCATGTATGGATGGGAGAGTTGGACTATACAGGAAGTTGCGCATGGAATCATTGATGATTTTGAACTGTGGTGTTGGAGAAGACTCTTGCGAGTCCCTTGGACTGCAAGGAGATCAAAGCAGTCAATCCTGATGGAAATCAGCCCTGAATATTCATTGGAAGTACTTTTGCTGAAGCTGAAACTCTGGTACTTTCGCCACCCGATGCAAAGAGCTAACTATAGGAAAAGACCCTGATGCTGGGAAAGCTTGAGTGCAGAAGGAGAAGGGCCTAGCAGACGATGAGATGGTTGGATGGTACAACTAATTTGAGGCACATGACTTTGAGCAAACTCTGGGAGTTAGTGATGGACAGTGAGGCGTGGTGTGCTGCATAATAAGGAACGTAACATGCCTTATTATGTTGCAGAGAGTTACTATGCCTGAGCAACAGAACAACAGCAGAATCAACCATTTCAGTAAGAAGTGAAGACACAACTTACAGGAAGATGCTCAGAGAAAAATAGAGAAACAATATCAATCCACTTCTCATGCAGCCATTTTTCCTCTTATTGAAACAAGGTTTTTCCATATTGAAATATGGCTTTCCTGAAGTATGTGAATTCTAACTTGTTTTTTCACCTCAGAGAGGTGTGTTGATGAAGTCACGATGCACAGAGAACATGGCCGTTCTCACAGATTCCCTTAATAAAATCATGATGTACTTAAGGAGCTGGGGCTATTTTTTCCATGGGAATAAATATTTTGATGAGGAACTCTTTAATTCTTTAGAAAATGTTAATTACCATAATCAAATTTGTTTGGAATATTTGTAGTCTTTCCTTTGGTATCAGAAGATACTGCAGCCCTGACAATAAGGCAGGGTTTTCCAACCAAAAGCCTGAAACAGAGCAGCTCACCACACTCTAAAAGCACATTAGAAAAGTGGTAATTTGCTATTCAAATCAGTGAGCATTATACCCAAGTGAAAGAATGGCTAAAAGAGCTTGAAGAACATCACTAGAGCCTGCTAAAGGAAATCAATATGGGATTAATGGTATGAAAGGTTAGAGTAGATGAAACTTGAATTATATTAATGGAAAATATAGTAAAAGTTTCCTAGCATGTGGGCAGAATGAGAAGTCTCCTCAGAAACTGACACAAACAAAACAAATCTACACAGTCTTTCAGAAAATCCAAATGGCTTCAGAATGAAATATAAAGGTGCAGGAGAGATAGCTAAGAGCTTAAGTGGATATATGGATACTCGAATTATTTGACCAACATGATGTTTCATAGGCTTTTCGGCATTCACACCACAAATGTGAACTCTGATGGCTGGGATACCCTTACCTCTCATCCTGCTGAACTATTGCCTAGAATATTTTTATTCTGTGATAGATTTCTTCTAATCAGTATCATTCTATCACGTTTTGAAAAATTAGTATTTTTGCACTTTCAACATGCAAATTATATTTGCTTGTTGCTAAATATATGTAACTAACTTCTCTGCTAAACTCACTAGGTTTTTTTTTTGTTTGTTTGTTTGTTTTTTGCCCTTTAAGGTCTTATTTATGAATTTATTTTTCCATTTTATTTATTTTTTTCTTTAATTTTTATTTTTACTTTATTTTTCTTTACAACACTGTATTGGTTTTCCCATACATTGACATGAATATTTGTTATTGTTAAAACTGCATTTATTTTGGCAGGGCCAGGTAGTCATGGATGTTCAAGGGCTTTCTGTAGCTGAGGCAAGTGGTATGGTGCACTTCACTATGCTGCATAACCTTCCCATTGTGACGTTTCTTTTGCTGGAGAACACTGGCTCTAGTTTCGGCACATGAGCTCCTGAGTTGTGGCCCATGAGCTTAGTTACACTTCAGCATGTGGGATCTTCCCAGACAAGAATCACTGGGAGGCTGACTATTAATCGATGGATCACTAGGATAGTTCAACACAGACTATATAGGCTGGAAGGTTGATACCGTACATATGAAAGCCAAGAAGTACTTAAGTAGATACTGTTTTTCTTTGGGGTATTCTCCTGGTGGCTCATTGGTAAAGAGTCCACTTCCCAATGTAGATGACCCAGGGTTGAGAAATCCCTGAGTTGGGAAGATAGATCTTCTGGAAGAGAGAATGAAAACCAGACTCAGTATTCTTGCCTGGGAAAACCCACGGGCAGAGGAGCCTGGTGGTCTATGGTCCATGGAGATGAAGAGACGGAAATGACTTAGCAGCTAATCATGACCACCACCACCGTGTTGTTTGGCAGATAAAGTAGGTAGTTTGTTTAAATGTCCTTGGCCTGCAATGACTGAAAATTAGTCAGTGCTTTTGATTATTAAAAGTATGCATGAGTAAAAGGCATTTTTATTTTATTGTGTGTAAAAATCCCTTTCAATGTTGACTGTAAATTGTTATAACGTATTGCCAGAGAATTTAGCCAGTCATTATATACATTAATTTGGTTCTCTTTTGAAGCCATGTCTCACAACAGCAAGTGATTTCGATTATGTTCTTGCTTTGGTATCCGTCTTGAATTGGGTTTTATTTATTTATTTATTTGAAAGCAGCATTTCAGTAGGTTTCAATAATTTATTTAATCATTTCATAGTTTCTACGAGAACAACTAGCTTCTAAAAAGGGAAATGACACTCCATTTCTCTTCTGATCTTATAGGGAAAAGAGAGTAATAAAGTTCATTGCTTTATGGTGGTTTTTTTTTTTTTTCAGGGTTAACATGCTCTTTCTAAGGAACACTTCCAAATTTCAAGGTTTTCAAGGATTTCTTAAAAATATATTTTGGTTTCTGGTCTGCTCATTCTCACAGTCGTGTCTGGTTCTTTGTGAGTGTCTGGAATATAGCCCGTCAAGCTCCTCTGTCCAAGGGGGTTCTTCAGGCAAGAATACTGGAGTGGGTTGTTAGGCCAGTCTTCCAGTGGCTCTCTCATAGCAGATGGATTGTTTGCTATCTAACCACCAGGGAAACCTAAAGAACCCTGGAGGGAGTGGCCTGTTGCTTCTCCAGAGCATCCTCCCAAACCAGAAATCAAACTGGGGTCTCCTGCATTGCATCAGATTCTTAGGCAGCTTACCTCCCAGGGAAGCCCTGGTTTCTGCTAAAAAGTGCCAATTGTCATTCCTTAGTATGTGGACTCACTGATCATATGTCATGATTAAATAGGAGACAACTTTCAGTACGAAGTTTGAAGAAAATTATGCCATAATGATAAAAATACCCAATAAATTATATATACTAAAATTAGGAGAAAAATAAAAATAAACTCAAGGACCATAGCCTGGGAAATGGTCTTCCGTACAGTTTAAAGAGGAGTGTTCTGAAGCTGTAGGGGCAGAGCCAGGACACAGAGAAAATTCTTTAAAGTTGAAAGTACATGAATGAAACATATCTCGTGGGAAAAGGATCCTGTTAACCACAACATACAGGTCTGACAACAGTGATGTTAGTGTTTTCCTAGGCGAGAATCTGGAATCATTACACTTCTTAATTATCTTCACTAACTAGGAACACATAACTCCAAAGCACAGAAATGCACAATCTCATTTTCATATCCTGACTTCCCCAGAGGGTACACTGATGAAAGACAACTGCAACAGATTTTTACTTTCCCATTCCAGTGAATACCCAGTGACTCTCCTCCATGGTTAAAGCAGATGTACAATATGTGTTTCCCAGGTCAAAAATAGGCTGTCTAGCATAAAGTTCAAGCAAAACTATATCTAGCCAGAATGTTCACTAATAGTAGGTGAAAAGGCCTTCCCTCAGTATGAAAATCAATTCTGAACATTTTATTTCTGAAGAGAAACTCTTTTCTGTTTCTTTGTTTACAGTCACTTTATTTATTTATATTGTACTTTACAATAGTGCATTGGTTTTGTCAGACACCAACATGAACCCTCCACGGGTGTAGACGTGTTCCCAATCCTAAACCCCCTCCCTCCGCCCTCCCCTTACCATCCCTCTGGGTCAACCCTGTGCAACAGTCCCAAGCATCCTCTCCTACACTGAAGCTAGACTGGCGATTCTTTTCTTATATGACATTATACATGTTTCAATGCCATTCTCGCAAATCATCCCACCCTCTCCCTTTCCCACAGAGTCCAAACGACTGTTCTATTCATCTGTGTCTCTTTTGCTGTCTCGCATACAGGGCTATCGTTACCATCTTTCTAAATTCCCTATGTTTACAGTCACTTTAACTGTATTCCATCACTCCAAATTTGGATACACAGACTGGGGCCTCTACCTCTGCCACCAACAGTCCCTAGCTTCAGTTCCGTTCAGTTCAGTTCCGTTCAGTCACTCAGTTGTGTCTGACTCTTTGTGACCCCATGAAATGCAGCACGCCAGGCCTCCCTGTCCGTCACCAACTCCCGAAGTTCACTCAGACTCACGTCCATCGAGTCAGCGATGCCATCCAGCCATCTCATCCTCTGTCGTCTCCTTCTCCTCCTGCCCCCAATCCCTCCCAGCATCAGAGTTCTTTTCCAATGAGTCAACTCTTCACATGAGGTGGCCAAACTACTGGAGTTTCCGCTTTAGCATCATTCCTTCCAAAGAAGTCCCAGGGCTGATCTCCTTCAGAATGGACTGGTTGAATCTCCTCGCAGTCCAAGGCACTCTCAAGAGTCTTCTCCAGCACCATAGTTCAAAAGCATCAATTCTTCGGTGCTCAGCTTTCTACACAGTCCAACTCGCATCCATACATGACCGCAGGAAACACCATAGCCTTGATTAGACGGACCTTAGTCGGTAAAGTAATGTTTCTGCTTTTGAACGTGCTATCTAGGTTAGTCATAACTTTTCTTTCAAGGAGTAAGTGTCTTTTAATTTCATGGCTGCAGTCACCATCTGCAGGGATTTTGGAGCCCCAAAAGTAAACTCTGACACTGTTTCCACTGTTTCCCCATCTATTTCCCATGAAGTGATGGGACCAGAAGCCATGATCTTCATTTTCTGAAAGGTGAGCTTTAAGCCAACTTTTTCACTCTCCTCTTTCACTTGCATCAAGAGGCTTTTTAGTTCCTCTTCACTTTCTGCCATAAGGGTGGTGTCATCTGCGTATCGGAGGTTCTTGAAATTTCTCCCGGTAATCTTGATTCCAGCTTGTGTTTCGTCCAGTCTAGCATTTCTCATGATGTACTATGCATAAACGTTAAATAAGCAGGGTGACATTATACAGCCTGATGTACTCCTTTTCCTATTTGGAACCAGTCTGTTTTTCCATGTCCAGTTCTAAATGTTGCTTTCTCAACTGCACATAGATTTCTCAAGAGGCAGGTCAGGCATGGTCACCAATAACAATGAAAACGCAAGTTGTTTCAGAGTTCTCTCATCATGCATTAAAACAGCTGAATATGTATGTTTAATGATGAAATTTGTACCAGTATTATTTACCATATTTTTATAGATGTTTTAAACATATGACAATACTCGACTAAAGTGAAAGTGGAGCCGTTCAGTCGTGCCCGACCGACCCTTTGCGACTCCATGGACTGTAGCCTTACAGTCTCCTCCATCTATAGGATTCTCAGGCAGGAATACTGGAATGGGTTGCCATTTCCTTCTTCAGGGGATCTTCCTAACCCAGGATTAGAACCCAGGGCTCCATTTCAAGCAGACATTTTACCCTCTGAGCCACCACGGAAGCCCAATACTCTACTGATGTTGTAATGCATTCTAAAGCACATGAGAAAGATGAAATCAAAAAAGATTAGAAAAATGTTGAAACATCACTAAATGTTTTTACAATGCTTCTGTTCCAGTTTTGCTAGCATTTATTGGAGGCTATAATAATAGAACTACATTTTTATTTTTTGTATTTATGATGTTTTTGTCATCATCTTTTATGTATTTGGAGTTATGAATGATGTCAATGTTGAAATGAACATCTTAAAGACATCAGTTAAATCTAGGCTTAAAAAGAAGCAAAAAAAAAAAGCACCAGTTTTATTTGAAAAAGTACCAGTTGCAAATCTGAAAGTATAAAATGGTTATATACAAAGAAAGAATCTAGTAATGAAATGTGTATTGGGTAGATGTCTATTTCGTGATGACTTTGTAGTTTATAGGTCGTTTGTAAAGCTGACAACATATTTCGTAGAAGTGCTGTCATCTCTCTAACGTTTTGTTTAGTTTTACCGAAGATTCCTTGTGGCTAAATTAATACTGTGGAGATACAACTGACACTTACTTTCTTTGGTAAGAATGTAAAATGCACCAGTTGCATAGTATGTTATTTGAGAGCTGAAGGTTGTCAGCACTGAGCTGGGGTTGAAGGCAAGGAATCTAACCAAAGGGAATACTTAAATACCAAGCCCCACAGAGGTAAGCCTGTCCTTAGAAGGAAAAGAGAATAGCTTTCTGGAGCTGTGACTAAGCACGTTTAAGGTAATTACTGATCATTATGATCCCGTTGCCATTTCCTTTATTGTTTTGGGTTTGGGTTTAAACACCCTTTTTGTGTTTCCTGTGTGCAGAATATCCTTTAGCATTTGTTGGAGAGCTGGTTTAGCGGTGCTGAGTTCTCTCAGCTTTTGCTTGTCTGAAAAGCTTCTGATTTCTCCTTCGTGTTTGAATGAGATCCTTGCTGGGTACAGTAATCTGGGTTGTAGGTTATTCTCTTTCTTCACTTTAAGTATATCTTGCCATTCCTTCCTGGCCTGAAGAGTTTCTTTGGAAAGATCAGCTGTTACCGTTATGGGAATCCCCTCATGTGTTACTTCCTGTTTTTCCCATGCTGCTTTTAATATTTGTTCTCGTGTTTGCTCTTTGTTAATTTGATTAAGATGTGTCTTGGGGTGTTTTGCCTGGGGTTTATCCTGTTTGGGACTCTCTGGTTTTCTTGGGACTGGGTGATTATTTCCATGCCCACTGTAGGGAGGTTTTCAACTATTGTCGCCTGCAGGATTTTCTCATGGTCTTTCTTTTGGTCTTCTTCTTCTGGGACTCCTATAATTCAAATGTTGGAGCGTTTCATATTGTCCTGGAGGTCTCTGAGATTGTCCTCATTTCTTTTAACTCATTTTTCTTGTTTCCTCTCTGATTCATTTATTTCTACCATTCTATTTCACTAATCCTATCTTCTGCCTCTGTTATTCTACTATTTGTTGCCTCCAGAGTGTTTCTGATCTCATTTAGTGAGTCATTCATTATCTATTGACTCGTTGTTATTCTTCTAGGTCCTTGTTAAACCATTCTTGCATCTTCTCAATCCTTGTCTCCAGGCTATTTATCTGTGATTCCATTTTGATTTCAAGATTTTGGATCCTTTTCAGTATCAATATCTGGAATCCTTTCTCAGGTAGATTCCCTATCTCTTCCTCTTTTGTTTGATTTGGTGGGCATTTCTCCTGTTCTTTACCTGCTGAGTATCCCTCTGTCTCTTCATCTTGGTTCTATTGCTGCGTTTGGGGTGGTCTTTCTATATTCTGGGAATTTGTGGAGTTCTCTTCATTATGGAGTTTCTCCACTGTGGGTGGGGTTGTATCAGTGGCTTGTCAAGATTTCTTGGTTCGGGAGGCTTGTGTTGGAGTTCTGGTGGGTGAGGCTGGATTTCTTCTCTCTGGAGTGCAATGGAGTGACCAGTAATGTGTTATGAGACGCCAATGGTTTTGGAGTAACTTTGAGCTGCCTGTATATTGAAGCTCAGGGCTGTGTTCCTGTGTCGCTGGAGAATTTGCATGGTGTGTCTGACTCTGGAACTTGTTGGCCCTTGGGTGGTGCTTGGTTTCAGTGTAGGTATGGAGGCATTTGATGAGCTGCTATCAATTAATGTTCCTGGAGTCAGGACTTGTCTGATGTTCTCAGGGTTTGGAATTAAGCCTCCTGCTTCTGGTTTTCAGTTTTATTTTTACAGTAGCCTCAAGACTTCTCCACCTATACAGCACCAATGATAAGATATCTAGGTTAAAGATGAAAGGTTTACCCACAGTGAGGGGCAACCGGAGAGGTTCACTGAATACATGGAGGAGAGAAGAGGGAGGGGTAGTTAGAGGTGACTGGAATGAGATGAGGTGGGATCAAAAGAGGAAAGAGAGAGAAAAAAAAAAAAAAAAGATGAGAGAGCAAGCTAGCCAGCAATCACATCCTTATGTGTGCTCCACCGTCTGGACCACTCAGAGGTATTCACGGAGTTATACAGGGAAGAGGAGAGGGAGGAAGTAGACAGAGGTGGCCAGGAGGATAAAAGAGGGAAATGAAAAGCAGAGAGACAGATCCAGCCAGTGACCAGTTCCTGAAGTGTTCTCCACCGTCTGGAACACGGAGATTCACAGAATTGGGTAGAGAAGAGAAGGGGGAGGGAAGAGACAGAGGCCACCTGGTGGAGAAAAAGGAGTGTCCAAAGGAGGAGAGAGTGGTCAAGCCAGTAATCTCGCTCTCAGGTAAAATTGGGTAGTGAAGTTTGGGTTTTTAAATGTACAAAATTGACAACAAATACCAAAAAGCAAAGATTAAAAATCTAGAATAGAGGTTGGATGTTAAAAAATGCAATATTAAGGAAAAGAAGAAGAAGAAAAAAAAGCCACAAGAACTATTAAAACAACAACAACAACCACACAAAGACTATATACAGTGTTTGCTTTAAAAAATAGGTTTCTTTTTAAGTAAGAGTAGGTTATAAGAATAAAAATTAAAGGATAAATAGAGGACTTAAATATTTCTAAAAGTTAAAAAAAGAAGAAGAAGAAAAAGAAAAGAAGAAAAAACTACCACACAACAACATCAGCGAAAAAGAAAAAAAGAAAATGAAATGGTCATAAAAATAGTAAAGATATTTCTGGCCCTTTCTCTGGTGTTGTGGGCAGTGTGGGGTTATTTCCAAGGCGGTTCCCTCCATTAAATTTCTTCTGTTTGCTGGTCTCTTCAGTGTCTGATTTCCGTCCTCTTAAGGGGGGGGGGCATGGTGGACACTTTTTATTTTTATTTTTTTTGGCTCCCTTGTTCAGTTGCGCTGTGGGGAGGGAGGGAGGCTGCAAACAAATAAAACCTGCGTGTGCTTTCAGCATCTCAGACCCACTGGGCCTGCCCATGCTCACGATGCACACCGCTCATGCTCTACGTTGCTCCAGGGTCTGAGGCCGGCCCTAGGCTGCACGCACCTCCCAGGTCTAAGCCGAACTCAGGTTCGGTGCTCAGGTAAGCCCTCAGAGGCACAGATTCGGTTGGGACTGCCTTTTGTGTCCTTCTGACGTCCGAGTAGCTCAGGTGGGTGGTGAGCGCGGTCACGGTGACTTATCGCCTTTCCCGTGTCCGCTGCTAGTTTTCTGGATGTACCACTGGTGCCCCTTGTGAGGTGGATGGTGACTGTCCAGAACCCCCAGAAGCCTTAGCAAAGAAGCCTGCTTGCAGTTTTGTAGGTAAAGTCTCTCCCGGGCTGTGATCACCCCCTTCCAGCCCATACGGTTCTGGCTGCCAGCCACCGGCAGGGAATGGTCTGTAACTGGCTATTTCTGTTCCATCCTTTGTTCTGTGTGTGGTTCTGGTGGTGTTTTATGTTCGGGCTCTTCACATGGTAGCTATCCCACAGTCTGGTTTGCTAGTGCAGGTTCATTCGTTGTGGTTATGTGCGGGGCGTTCCTGCCTGATTCTTAAAAAGCACTGCAGCCCACGCCTCCTGCACCTCCCTGCCCTGCCCCCACTTGCTAGTGTCGGATGCAGGCGTCTGTGCTGCTTTTCTGCTGGGGGAGTTACTGTTGGGCTTGTAATCTGTTGGTTTTAATTATATATTTATGTTTCCTTCCTGCTACGTTGCCCTCTCTGCTTCCAAAGCTCGCCACAGACTCGGCAGGGAGAATGTTTCTTGGTGTTTGGAAACCCCTCTTCTTAAGATTCCCTTCCCGGAACGGGATTCCCTTCCCGGGATGGAGCTCCCTTCCTACCTCCTTTGTCTCTTTTCTCATCGATAGCTTTTTCCTGGCCATCACTTTCAGGCTGTATGTGTCCCTAGGTATGAGATGGTTTTCTTGCAGACAGTATATTCTTGTATGCATTCACCCAGTCTTTGCCTTTTCATTGGAGCATTTAGCCCATTTCTGTTTAAGGTAGTTGTTGATAAGTATGATCTTCTTACCATTTACTATATATTTTGTGGCTTTGTTTTTATAAGCTTTTCTGTTTCCTATCTAGAGAAGATCCTTCAGCATTTGCTGAAGTGCTGGTTTGGTGGTTCTGAACACTAACTGCTTTTGTTTGTCTGTAAAGCTCTTGTTTTGTCTTTTGAATGAGAATACTATCCTTGTTGGATAGAGTAATTTTGGCTTTAGGCTTTTGCCTTTCAGCAATTTAGGTACATCCTGCCATTCCCTTCTAAGCTGAAGAGTTTCTATTGTAAGATCAGCTGTTATCCTTATGGGGATTCCCTTCTATGTTATTTGTTGTGATTCCTTTGTTACCTTGAATATTTGTTCATTGTGTATATTTATTTGTTTGTTTGTTTGTTTGTTTGATTAATGTGTCTTTTGACATGTTGTGTCTTGGTTTTCCCCCTATGGGACACACTGGGATTTTTCATTTTAGTTGTCTGTTCTTTTTCCCATTTCAGGGAAGTTTTTAACTATTTCCTCCTCAAATATTTTCTCATGCCCTTTACTTTTGTCTTCTTTCTCTGAGAAACCTATGATTTAAATATGGGGGCATTTAACATTGTCCCATAGGTCTCTGTGATTGTCTTCATTTCTCTCTTGCTTTTTTTTTTCCTGCTCTGCTTCATTTATTTCCCATATCCGATCTTCCAGCTCACTTAGTCTTTCTTCTGCCTCAGTTACAGTACTGTTCCTGTTGTCCAGAGTGATTTCTATCTCAGTTATGTCATCGCTCATTATTGATTGACTACTCATGATTTCTTCCAGGTCCATTTAAAACACCCCTTTCATCTTCTCAATCCATGCCTGAAGTCTATTTATCTGTCGATCCATTTGTTTCCAAGACATTGACTATTTTTGTGCTGAACTGTTTTTCCTGTAGACTTCCTACCTCCTCCTCTTTCACTGGTTTGTTGATTTTCATTGTATTCCTTCATCTGCTGGATATGTCTCTGCCTTTTCATGTTGTTTCGATGACTGTCTTCGAGGTCTATTTTCTGCACACCGGAGGGCCATCATTGCTATTAATTGGGTGGTCTCCTCCAAGTGAATGTGGTGGGACCAGTGGCTTGTGTAAGTTTTCTTGTTGAGAGAACTTTTTGTTGTTGTTGTTAAAGAGGATGGCTGTTGATCTCACTTGTTCTGAGAGTCCATGCAGTGTCCATTAGGGACTTAGAAGGCTCTATTACGGCTTCGATTCCAGATGAGCTACTTCAAATCATCGAAGACGATGCTGTGAAAGTGATGTACTCAATAAGACAAGAAATTTGAAAATCTCAGCTGTGGCTCAGTTGGAAATGGTCAGTTGTCATTCCAGTCTCGAAAAAGGCAATGCCAACGAATGCTCAAACTACCATGCAATTTTACTCATCTCACATGCTAACAAAGAAATGCTCAAAATTCTCCAAGCCAGGCTTCAGCAATATGTGAACCATGAACTTCCAGATATTCAATCTTGTTTTAGAAAATACAGAGGAACCAAAGATCAAATTCCCAACATCTGCTGGATCTTCACAAAAAAGCAAGCAAGTTCCAGAAAAACATCTAGTTCTGCTTTATTGAGTATGCCAAAGCCTTTGAGTGTACGGATCAAAATAAACTGTGGAAAATTCTGAAAGAGACGGTAGTACCACACCACCAGATCTGCCTCTTGAGAAGCCTGTATACAGTTCAGGAAGCAACAGTTAGAACTGGACATTGAATAACAGACTGGTTCCAAATAGGAAAACCAGCACCTCAAGGGTATATATTGTCACTCTGCTTATTTAACTTCTATGCAGAGAAATGTGTGGTTGGAAGAAATGCAAACGGGAATCAAGACTGCGAGGAGAAATGTCAAAAACTTCAGATATGTAGATGACACCCCCCTTATGGCAGAAACTAAAGAGGAACTGAAGAGTCTCTTGATGAAAGTGAAAGAGGAAAGTGAAGAAGTAGGCTTAAAGCTCTAAATAAGGAAACCTGAGATGGCATCCTGTCCCATCAGTTCATGACAAATAGATGGGAAAACAGTGGAAATGGTGGCAGACTGTTTTTTGGGGGGAGGGGGGGCTCCAAAATCACTGAAGATACTGACTGACGCCATGAAATTAAAAGACGCTTACTCTTCCTAGACAGCATAAAACAAGACCAGAGGCTGACTGTAGCTCAGATCATGAAATCTGTATTGCCAAATTCAGACTTAAATTGAAGAAAGGAGGAACAAACCACTAAACCATTCAGGAATGACCTATCTCAAATCCCTTATGATTACACAGTGTAAGTGAGAAATAAATGTAAGGGACTAGATCTGGTAGAATGCCTGATGAACTATGGACGGAGGTTCATGACATTGTAAAGGAGACAGGGATCAAAACCATTCCCAAGAAAAAAGAAATGCAAAAAGGCAAAATGGCTACCTGAGGAGGCCTTACAATTAGCTGTGAAATGAAGAGAAATGAAGGCAAAGGAGAGAAGGAAAGATATACCTATTTGAACACAGAGTTCCAAGGAGAGAGAAGAAAGCCTTCCTCGGTGATCAGTGCCAAGAAATAAAGCAAAGCAATAAAGCAAAGCAATGCAATGGGGAAGACTAAAGATTTCTTCAAGAAAACCGGAGATACCAAGGGGGCATTTCATGCAAAGATGGGCACTATTAAGGACATAAATGGTATGGACCTAACAGAAGCAATAGGTATTAAGATGAGGTGGCAAAGAACACACAGAAGAACTGTACATCAAAGATCTTCACAACCCAAATAATCATGACGATGTGATCACTCACCTACATCCAGATACTTGGAATGTGAAGTCAAGTGGGCCTTAAGAAGCATCACTATGAACAAAGTGAGTGGAAGTGATAGAATTCCAGTTGAGCTATTTGAAATCCTAAACGATTATGCTGCGGAAGTGCTTCACTCAATATGTCAGCAAATTTAAAAAACTAAGCAGCGGCTCAGGACTGGGAAAGGTCAGTCTTCATTTCAATCCCAAACAAAGGCAATGCCAAAGAATGCTCAAACTACTGCACAATTGCACTCTTCTCACACGCTAGTAGAGTAATGCACAAAAATATCCAAGCCAAGCTTCAGCAATACATGAACCATAAACTTCCAGATGTTCAAGCTGGTTTTGGACAAGTCAGAGGAACCAGAGATCAAATGAGTGTATGCACCACTACTTCTGATGATGCATGCAGCAACTACTGAGGTTGAAATCACGAGTTTGCATTCTGCTTTTACTAAGAATTGAATTAGGACAGGTGCACTACTTAGCTTGCACTCTGGCACATACATTACAACTCTAGAGCATAAGGATCACAACCACGTGCGTCTGCACTCCGGACCTGGCATGTGGTAATGACTGAAAATGCAAGAAGCTTTTCACAGTTACTGACCCCTGATTTGAAACCACTGCTGCTGCTGCTGCTAAGTCACTTCAGTCGTGTCCTACTCTGTGTGACCACATTGATTACCAGCCCACCAGGCTCCCCTGTCCCTGGGATTCTTGGGGCAAGAATACTGGAGTGCGTTGCCACTTCCTTCTCCAATGCATGCATGCATGCTAAGTCGCTTTAGTCTTATCCGACTCCATGCGAACCTATGGACAGTAGCCCACGACGCCCCTCTGTCCACGGGATTCTCCAGGCAAGAATATTGGGGTGAGTTGCCATTTCCTTCTCTTATGTCAAACCACACATGCTACAAACACTGAGCTTGCCCTCTGGAATACGCGCTTGTTGATACTGAGGCCGCCATCTAGAGAACGCTCGCAGGAGCTACTTAGTTTCCAATCTGGATCACCCTTTCTGCCACCATTGAGACTATTAACAAGCTTTAGAACAAGTGCATTGCTGTCACTGAGACTGCACAGTAGAGCATACATCCCATCACTCCTAAACCCGGGTTCTTTAGGATATGGCCTACCACTACTGAGCCTGTCCCTAAAACATGCCTGTTGTAAACTCACATACACTTTTGGTGTATTACGCTCTGGATTCGGCATCCCTGCACTACTGAAATTGCCTTCCAGAACAAGAGTTCATCACCGGCTGAACTTTCACTCTGAAGCATGAACATCACAATCATTAGCTTGTTGCTTTATAGGTAAGTCAGGCCACTACTCAACCTGCACTGTAGTTCAGGTGTGCCTAAATAGTTACTGAACTTGCACTCTGAAGTTTCCTTCTGGACACAACTGAGCCAGAACTCCTGTAGACCGAGTGAGTTTAAACACTGGAGGACATGGTACGCCTCTCCTGAGCATGAGCTCAAGTGCAGGCATCCGGGCTCTGCTGAGAACATGCTCTAGTTGCACACATGCCAAAGTAACTGAACGTGCAGCTGGGGGTACAGATCTCATGAATACAGAGTGAGCGCATTTCCTCATGGGTTTTGCACTACTGAGGTTTACTCAGAAGCATATCTTCCATCGTGACTGCGTGTGCCTTCAAGAGCCAATGTTCTGACACTACGGAGACTGTGCTGTAGAGTAAGAATGCCTGAACTACACAACTGCACACTGAATCATGCATCCCAGGAGTATAAATCCTAGCACTACAGCACACTTGTCACTTCTGAGTCCTTACACTAAGCAGGCATGGCACAGCTAGTGAGCATGTGGTCTAGAGCATATGTGTGGCCATTACTAATTTCAGACTCGGAAGCCTGTGTCTTGCCACTTGTAAGCCCAGGCCCCCAAATATTCATGCTTCAGCTACTGATAGTGCACCCTGGTACACTCCTTTATCACTGCTGAGCCTGCGTTACAGAGCATGAGTTCCACTACTACTAATCTTGCTCGATGGCCTGGGTGCTTAAACCTGTGAGCCTACACTCTGCAGCTGAAAATTGCCAATGACTTGGCTTGCCGTCTGTTGCATATTTTCCCCAGGCTTCTTCCTGCACTCTGGAGCACCTACTCCAGGAGGCTACTTTCTAAAACACATATCATCTCCACGAGTGAACCGTCATTCTAGATCAACTGTGTGACCACTAGTGACCTTGAATTCTGAAGTGTTATCTTAACTTCCTTGAGGTATTGCTCGAGAAGGTGTGTGTAACAATTACCCCAGTGACGTTTTATACCAGACATTTTGCTGCTAGTCACCCAGCACTCTAGACTGTGCAAGCTGTGAGTAGTGTACCTGTATATCTGTGGATGACGTGCCACCACTACAGACCTGGTGTATACTTCATATGTCCTGCCTCAATTGATCGTGCGTCACCATACACATATGCCACAACCCTTGCGCTTGCACTGTTGAGGGCTTGTCTTCCCTCTACTGAGCTTGTGTGGCAGAGCAGGTATATCACATTTTCTGAATTGGATCTCTGGATATGCAACCAAAAATAAAAACCCAGCTTTCAAGAGAACATGTCCCTCTGCAGTCTGCACTCTTTTTCCTTTGGGAATTTTAACTTGCTTTGCTACTGTGTCTGACACAGATATGCCAACCTCACTGTGACTACAGGCCAGCCAAATGGGAAAGGGGACAGAATGAATCAAATCCCCCTTTTGCTCACTCAACAGGAGGTCCACAGGCACCAGGTCTCATTCTATTAACTATCTCTGCTTCTCCAACTGCAGTCAGTGCTACACAGGGCCTGCTTCATGCTTGCCAGGGTCTCTCACCAAACACAGGCATTTTAGCAGCTAGCATCCTTGAGATGTCCCTGGGCTAGGTGAAAGCACTCTGAGACAGTGTTCCTTCTCCCTTGGCTCTGTGCCTGCAGTGAATGTATGCCTCTTCCTCAGCTGGGACATGAAGCCACAGCTCTTCACTGATTAAATCCCGTGTCTGGTCCAAACTCACATCGTAGCTTCTCCATCAACCTCCACTGCACGCTTTCAGAGCCAGGTTATCTTAGATCAGCCCAAGAGGCACTTCAGAAAGTGACATTCAAATCTGGCTATATAGCTGATACTGAGATCTTCAAGGCATGAAAACACTTCAAAATTACGTTGCTAAAACATTCTACAGATTATATGTATAGGAGAGCTTTCGAACTTACAAGTAACATCAAATACCAAAATAGGTTCTTACTTTTCCTTTCTCCACTTCTCTCATTCTCTCTCACACACACATGCACACATCCTTTTTACATGTTAAGACAATTACACGAAAAACAGATCATAGATTTTTAAATAACATCTCAATATGCAGATCAAACAAAACTGTACTTCCTCTATTTCAAACAAAATCACATAAATTACCCATTGGTTTCCCTATATTTGATATTATTGAATAATGCTATAAGTTGATCTTTTTGTTTTTAATGGGGTTTTTAACTTTGACTGAAATACTTGCTTCAGACTTACTGAAGGCAGAATTAACTATTTTTTTTTCTTTTTTTGACCTCCTCCTTTTAGATTTGGGGGGTGATGTTTCAAAGTCAGATGTGTTCACAGTAATGGATGCTACTTCCACCAGTCCTGGCTGAAGGGGTCCCAGTGATACCTGAATAACAATTTTTGTTTCAGGAGACAATCCTTCTAGCTGCTTAGGCTTCTTAAACATTTGATGACACTGGGTCTTGTGCTCCCTTTCCTCTCTGGAAGTTAAAAACTGTAGCCGACATTTGGAACACTGGTGAAACTCTTTTCCCAGTGCCCTCGATGATGTCTGCATGCTGTTGCAGTTTGAAAAATTTTGAGACAAAACGGGCAAAGTAAATTCTTGGTGTTACCATGGTATGCTCTGAAATGTGCATCCACATCTGCAAAAAATGATGATCTGTAACTGCAAACCTGGCATACATAGGGCATTTCACCAGGCTTATGATTGTCTTTCATGTGCTCTAAGAGAACCTGATCTGTCTCAAAGGACAACTCACAGATGTGACAGACTGCGGAGGGCTCCTGGGCCGTGTGGACACTTTCAATGTGACACTGCAGCTGGAAGGGAGTAGGAAACTGGCGGAGGCAGTGCTGGCAGGTGGTGTGGGTTTTCCAGCTGTCACCTCTCTGCCTCTCAAGTTCCAAATGGTGCTTCATGTGATTCATAAACTTGACATTTTTTAGAACTTTCAAACAGCTGAGGCATTTAAACGCCGTGTGGGTCTTCGGTTCTGGCTGCCCAACTCCTCCATGCTCGCCATAGTAGAAGTCGCGAAGTAACACAATCAGATTTCCTTCTGTGGGATCACCAATTTTGTTTGGACTTGCCAAACTTGGAAAATCAGTTTTTGTCCGTCCACTTTCCCCTAAAGGTCTTACAGGCTTGCAATGAACACTGTCCTTTGGAAAAGGTGTTGGACAAGGTTCTCCATTCTGAACATGGCTTAGTGAGGTATGGACACGGTCTGGTGTGCTTTGCTGAGTGGTCTCTGTATGAAAAAAACCTGAGGGGGAGAAACCTAAAGAATGTTCCCCTACAATGCCATCACTGAGTTTAGGCCTTCTGGGATTTCTGCGATTTGTTTCACAAGGGGAAACTCGCTTTGATACATGAGGACTTTTATTCATATCTCCTGCAGAAACTGCTGTTTCTACTGGATGCTGCAATGACCTTGTGAAGGTAATCAAAGAAGAACATAACTCCTTCGAAAAGCAATCAGGCACTATTTGTGGTGAAAGATTTTTATAATCAGCTTGAGACGGAGGTTCAATAATAATAGGACTACCTGTTGATCTTGAGTCAGAGTCAGACACTGGCAAGACAGTCTTTGCTTCTGATGTAGGAGTCACATGACTAACAGGCTGTAATCTGTGAGCGTTACCTCTCCTGAAGTGACCACACCTTTTTCTCCTTGAATAAGAACCTGGGGTATCTCTGTTCAGTATGTTTGAAACGACTGGTTTTGAAGCTGAGCTCATCCCAACAAAGATCACGTCAGCATCGCATTTCCATGTTCCACTCCAACCAAGATCACTTCATCATCATCATCAGCATCTACTTGTTTGGGCTCTCCCTCCCTTTTCCGTACTTCTGGCTCTTGTTCTTCTTCACGTAACATACATGGGAGTTCCATATTTTTAATACTTTTTTATTCTTAGAGGGTGCGGCCACAAGTCCCAGTGCTTCCTTTACACAAACTGCCACCTAAGTGTAAACATACTACAGATTAGTTAAGTACAGAAAAATGGGCTATTTGAGTATCTCCAAAACTCTAGAGTACTTATACACACCCTTATCTTACAGACAAAGACACTGAGTGTCAACCAGACTCAATGACAGCTGAAAAAACTACGACTACAAGTCTACATGGCTCTAGAATCATAGCTTTGTCGCATGTTCAATTTAACCTCTTCTACTTAAAAAAATAAAGAGGGGGAAAAAAAAACAAAACGCCACACTGATCATTAGGTGAAATCACATGTAAAGGAGAGTATTTTTACAAAAGCATTGTTCTACAGCGTTTAGAAGCATGGACTTTGGAGTCAAAGGAGATTAAGTTGGAATTCTAACTTAACCACACACCAGTTGCGTCTTCTTGGGCAAATTTGTAACTTTTAAATGTGTTTCTGTATCTCAAAAACAAACATGCTTATTTCTTAGACTTAAGGTTAACAGCTTTTTTAAAAGCATCAGCTATTCAATGGCATCTTGTTTTGTAGTAAAAATGGAAGAAAATGTATCTTAAATGCACATTACAACCGATCCACAAATTCTAATTTCATAAATGTTAACAAAGAAAATAGGTAGCAAATTCAAAGTATAATCTATCTATACCTAGTTAACAAACAGCATAATTCAATGTCAAGCCCTTAACACAGGCCTAGGAAAAGGAGAATGGGCTCTCTTTGATAATCTCACCCCAAATCCACACTGACATATCCTAAATTTCTCCCTCTAATCCTCGCTAAACGTCAATCCAACAATGCTTCATCCTTTATGCCACATGTCTCTTCCCCACATAGCATGCAAAGTGTTGCCATTCTTTCTCTCATACCAATATCAGACAGAGATATCACTCACACACACACACACACACACACACACACACACACACACACCCCTGATATCCCTTATGAATACAGGTGAAAGAGTCCTCAACAAAATACTGGCAAACAAAATTCAACAGCATATAAAAAAGACTGTATACCATGATCACATGGGATTTAGGGAGGTATGCAAAGTTGGTTCATTATAGGAAAGTCAATCAACATTATGCCATTTTAAAACAATAAAACAAATAACACATCTGCCTGAAGATAAAGCATTTCCTTGAATCTAGCACCGTTTCATAACCAGGGTTAAAAGAACACTTAATACTTAAGAACAGAAGAGAACTTTCTCAATCAAAGGGCACCTGTAAAAAGACCCACAGCTAACATCATACTTAAGAATGAAAAACTGAAAGCTTTCCCTCTAAGACCGGGAACAACACAAGGAAGTCTATTACACACTTTGGCTCAACATTATACTGGCAGTTTTACAACCAGAGCAATCAGGTAACAAAAGAGAATTGTTGCTGTAGTTTAAAAAAAAAAACACAATGAAAAAACAAAAAACAGCCTTCAGAATGGAAAGGAAAAAGTCAAAGTATATTGGAGATAACATACTTTTGTATAGAAAATCTTGAAGAAAACACAAGTATTAGAATTAATATAAAGCTTACAGAATAGAAGACAAATATTTTAAAAGTCAACCACATTTTACACTGTAGCAACAAATGTTGTTGAGTAAATACTTGAATCTACACGAGCATTCAAAAGAATACTTAGGAAGTCAGAAAGAGGAAGACAATATATTATTTTGAATGGCTGAGTAATACTCCACTGTGTATATGTACCACAGCTTTCTGATCCATTTATCTGTTGGTGGACATCTAGGTTGTTCCATGTCCTGGCTATTATAAACAGTGCTGCGATGAACACCAGGGTACATGTGTCTCTTTCAATTCTGGTTTCCTCAGTGTGTATGCCCAGCGGTGGGATTGCTGGGTCATATGGCAGTTCTATTTGCCATTTTTTAAGGAATCTCCACAATGTTCTCCATAGTGGCTGCACTAGATTGCATTCCCACCAACAGTGTAAGAGGGTTCCCTTTTCTCCACACCCTCTCCAGCATTTATTGCTTGCAGACTTTATAGGAATCAATTCTAATGAGACGGATGAAACTGGAGCCGATTATACACAGTGAAGTGAGCCAGAAAGAAATACACCAATACAGTCTACTAACACATATATATGGAATTTAGAAAGATGGTAATGATAACACTGCACGAGAGACAACAGAAGAGACACAGATGTATAGAACAGATTTTTGGACTCTGAGGGAGCAGGAGAGGGTGGGATAATTTGGGAGAATAGCACTGAAACATGTACACTATCATGTAAGGTAGTCGCCAGTCTATGTTTGAAGCAGGATACAGGATGTTTGGGGCTGGTGCACAGGGATGATCCAGAGAGATGATATGGGGTGGGAGGTGGGAGGGGGGTCAGGATTGGGAACTTATGTACACCTGTGGTGGATTCATGTCAATGTATGGCAAAACCAACACAGTGTTATAAAATAAAATAAAGTAAAAATAAAAATAATAAAAAGGAGAGAAAGACAAATATCATATGGCATCACTTACATGGACTCTAAAATATGACACAAATGAACTTATCTATGAAACAGAAACAGACTCACAGACATAGAGAGCACACTATGTGATTCCCAAGAGGGGAAAGTTGGGGTAGGCACAGATTGGGAGCTGGTGATTAGCAGATGCAAACTATAATATATACAAGAGAGAAATAAGAGCATACTGTATAGCACAAGGAACTATATTCATAATTTGTGATAAACAATCATGGAACAGTGTATGAAAAAATTGTATGTGCATATGTGTGTGTTTACATATGAAGGAAAGGAAAGGACAACTGTTGGCAAGCACGTACAGAAATTGGATCCTTGTGTGTTATAGATAGATTTTAAAATGGTGCACCTGCTACAGAAAACAGTTTAAAGGCTCCTCAAAAAACTAAAAAACTAGACCTGATACATGATTCTGCAATTCCACTTCAGGATATAAAATCAAAAGAATTTAACATGGGGTCTTGGGATATCTGCAGAGCTGTGCTCACAGCAGCACGAAGCACAACAACTAAGAGGTGGAAGCATCGAAATGTCCATCAAATGTGATATATACACACAATGAAATATTATTTAGCCATATAGAGAAAATTCTGTCACATGCTACAACATGCATGATCATTTCAGACATCAAGCCAAATGCAATAAGACAGTCGTACAAAAAGACAAATACTGTAAGTTTCTACTTGTATGAAATAGCTAACACAGTCAAGCAATAGAAAGGAAACAAAAAAGAACGATGGAGTCCATGGTCTAGGTCAACGGGCAAGAAAAGAGGAGTTGCTGTTTAATGGGACAGGTGATGGGTACAGAGTTTCGATTTTGCAAGCTGTAAAGGTGTAGAGATCTGCTTCATAACAATGTGATAAGGAATTCTCTGGTAGTTCAGAGGTTAGGACTCCACAGTGTCCTATCAGGGGCCTGGGTATGATCCTCAACCAGGGAACTGTCATTCAAGCTGCACAACACAGCTAAAACAATGACAACAACAACAAATCAACACTGTGACTACGTGTGTGTATATGTCTTAGTCACTCAGTTGTGCCCAACGTTGCATCCCCAGGGACTAAAGCTCACCACGTTCCCTTCTCCATCAGATTTGCAGTGGGTTGCCATTTCTTTCTCCAAAAGGCTGATGAAAGTGTGCAAAGTACTTAGAATTCAAAAATGGTAAAATGGTAAAAATTTAAGTTAGATGTTTTCTACAACAATTAAAAACAGAAAAGCATTTAACAACCAGGAAAAGAATTTGAATAGACATTTCCGACTCTTTGCAACCCAATGGACTGTAGTCTACCAGGCTCCTCCGTTCATGGGATATTCCAGGCAAGAGTGCTGGAGTGGATTACCATTTCCTTCTCAAGGCGATCTTCCCCACCCAGGAATTGATCCCAGGTCTCCTACCTTGCAGGCAGACACTTTCCCTTCTGAGCCACCAGGGAAGCCCTGAGCAAAATGTCAATCAGTCTCACTGAGATACTACTTCACACCCAGACTACTTCACACCCAATCAAAAGGACGAATAATAACAAGTGCTGCAGAGGATGTGGAGAAAAGGAATCTTCATGATATTGTTGAAGTAATTGCTATAAAATGGTACAACCACTCTTGCAAAAGTGGTTGGTCAGTACCTCAAAAATTAAATGTAGAGTAGAGATATGATCCAGGAATTTCCCTCTTTTGTATATATGCACCAACACTGAAAATGTTCAGTCCATGCAAAATCAGTGTTCACAGCAACATTACTCGCAATAGCCACAAAGAGTACACCATCCACGTATTATCCATTCATTGACGAATGGATAAACAAACTGTAGTATATGCTCAAAATGGACTGCATGGAAGCCATTTACCATATTCATATACCATATTCAGCCATAAAAATAAAACAAAAACATTCACTGCTATACAAGCATGAACACGATGAATCTTGAAAGTACACAAACGAGGGGACTTTCCTGGCGATCCAGGGTTTAAGACTCTCCACAGGTGCCATCCCAGGGCTGGGAACTAAGATCCCACATGCCACAGAGCTAAATGAATAAATATTTAAAAAGAAAATACGACATCTGAATAAAGCCAGACACAAAGGTCACACATTGTATGTGGGAGAACTGTATGTGGAAGACAAGCAGGAAAGAGAAGCACTCTGTAATCCAAGTGAAACATTTTTTTCAGGGAGGAGGAAATGAACTACTCTGATAAAGGCTACCAACAAATTAAATAAAATAACCATTAAAAATTCACCACTGAGTTAAACATTTGAATTCACCTGTGGCCTTGACAAGAGTGGCTTTATGGGAAAATGAGAGAACTCGAGATAACAAAGTCTAGGAACAACTCTGCAGAGTTCTATAACAAGCAAATATGAAATAAAAGCAGCAGAAGCAGGAGGTGTCACCAAAAGATGGGTTTTTAACGACAGGTCACATTATAGTCAGTCTGTTTGCTGATGGGAACCATCCAGAGAAACAGAAACCTTAATCCAGGAGGACAAAGAGGAGACTTGCTAGAATATCAAGAAATGAGTAGGTCTAGAAATGAGCAGATAAAGAATTGAGTACATCAAACCACAAGAGCACACAAGCTGGAAAAGGCAATGGAAACCCACACCAGTACTCTGGCCTGGAATATCCCACAGGTGGAGGAGCCTGGTAGGCCGCAGTCCATGGGGTTTCGAAGGGTTGGACACGACTGGGCGACTTCACTCTCATGCACTGGAGAAGGAAATGGCAACCCACTCCAGCATTCTTGCCTGGAGAATCCCAGAAAAGGGGGAGCCTTGTGGGTGGCTGTCCATGAGACTGCAGAGTCAGACACGACTGAAGCGGCTTAGCAGCAGTAGCAGCACCCAAGAAGGGTACACAAGCCAAATAATCTGCTCATGTTGACAGAGCTGAGATAATATTAAAAAAAGGCTGGCATAGTGGATTAATGGGTATGGTAACCAGCCTTCAAGTGAATTCAATCTCCTGATATTCCCACCCCTGTGTAGTTCTCTCTCAATCTATCACAGGGTAGACCTGTGAGACTAAGCAAATACACTAGTGCAGATGTGTAACATCTCAAAAAAACCCTGCACTTTATCATGGGTGCAAGCACTTTCCTGAATCACTCATTCTGAGTAAAGACAGCAGCCTCCACAAGAGAAGCCCCTTGGAGAGGCCCACAGAAGGAGGAACTGAGGCTTCAAGAGTACAGACAAGTGAGAGAGCTTAGATTCAACAAGCTAAGTCTTCAAGGTTGCCAAGCCAGACAAAAGCTTGACTACTACCTCAGGAGAGATCCTAGGCCAAGAGATAACAAGTGGTAAGTTCTTTCAAACTATTCCATTTTGAGATCATATGTACAACACAAACATTTCAAGTTCTAATACCATTCACATCATACTTACACACAGAACAGTTCTCCTATAAATATAGCAAAAATCAAAACACACACACACACACACACACACACACACACACACACACACACCCCTATCCACAGCACCGAAACACAGGAGTTGCCTGGCAGTCCAGTGGTTTGGTTAGGACTCAGCCCTCTCACTGCCAGGATCCTGTGTTCGATCCCTGGCTGGGGAACTAATATCCTATGAAGCCACATGTTGTCACCAAAACAAAACATGCTGTGAAGTTCAAAGCTGTACCAGCAAGATAAGTATACAACACAGCTGTAGGCACAAGTGGCTGGGCATAGAGCTTCCTATGATCTTGTTTACTCGCATTAAATGAACTCAGATGGTGCCTCACCCCCATCCAGTGGAGTTCACTTACTTAATGAAGAAAAGCCCTTAAGGGTACAGAAATGAGCAAGTAATCTCACGTGAACATGTTAAATCACAGGATATTTTCTCTGAATGAACCACCGAATTCATTCATTCATTTGGCCAGGCCGTTTGGCTTGTGGGGTCCCAGTTCCCTGACCAGAGACTGAATCCAGACTACTGCAGTGAAAGCCCAAAATCCTAATCACCAGGCCACCAGGGAACCCCACACCTGCATTGCTTTGCTTTGCTAGCTAAAACCTTAGGATATGTGCATTGCCCCACTTTAGCCTCACCAAGTGGTAGGAGTCACCTCTACACAGCTTAAGACCCATGGTGCTCTTACTTTTTTTCTTTCAAGAAGGCAGGAGAAAGCAAGTCACCCTGCCTGTTTTTAAGCTTGACACTCAGAAAGCTGCAAACCTGAAACCATGATGGCCCTGAAGTCAACACCCGCAATCAGGGTCAGGTAATCCCCAATCAGGAATACTCTCTCTCAACAGCAACGTGTCAGCCTACGAATGAAAGGAGAAAAACGCAAAGTAAGAAAGCCACACCTTTGTCCCTCGTTGTAAAGATGTCTGTCACCTTACCTCAGGGGCCCACTGAAATCCTGAGCGCTTGAGACCTCCCAGGCAGCACACGGTCACATCCTGGGGACAAGCAGAGGAAACGGCCAGGGTGAGTCCCCTGTTCTGGGAACATTCTATCCCCCCAGTCCCTACCTGGTCCTATTCTATGGATGCTGACCAGGCGTCTCACACTCAACCAGACCAAGTGATTGAACTCCTTTGCCCTGAGCTTCTTCCTCCCACCTCCCTTCTCTCAGTAACAAACAAACAAATACCTCATATGCCAACTTCCGAACCAAAGGCCTGAATCTTGGGGCTCCCAGGGACGGGGCAGCCCTGGAGTCTGAGGAGAGGCCGAGGAAACAGGAAAACGACCAAAGCACTAGGGCAGTGAAGAGGCCACTAGATCGATTTTTTTTCTTTTTTTTTTGCTGTGCTCGCCTGACTATGCCTGGGTGCAGGACCGGGTTGGGCCGTGAAGATTTGTGTGCGTGTGTATTTAAATCATTAGGTTCCACAGGAGAGCTAGGGGTGGTGCCCCACCCACCCCCCGGGCCGGAAAGCTGCTGGAGAGCTGAGCCCGCCCAGACTAGAGAGGACAGAGGGCGAAAGGCGCCTGAGGCCTGTGGGTCCTGCCGCACGCTCCCTCCTGAGGGCCCGTGGGCCCTCACCAGCCGCCCCACCGAGCAAGGCCTCGTGAGAGTGGGGACCCGAGAAACCCTCCCTATAGCCGTCAGGCACCGCTTTGGCTGAACCACGCTCCAGTCCTTACCAGCCCCCATTGACGGAGGAGACAGAACTGCCTGCTGCTCACCTGCCTTAGGCAGTTCCCGGATCAAGCCTGAGGAGGCGAGCCCGAGGGGATGAGGAGGGGAGCCTGAGGGGATGAGGCCTCCTCAGGTCTGGGGCGCCGCCTCAGCTCCCCCTACAGGCGAGCGGGCTGCCTCCGATGATTGGCTGCCAGGTGCCGGCGCCTGCCATCTGATTGGCCGCAAGGCTGAGTTGGGCGCATGCGCACGCGATGGACACCCCACCCCCTCCCCCACCCCGTAAAAGCACCCCCTGTGGGCGTGGTCAGGCTGAATCTGAATCTCAAGAGTATTGGGTCAAGATTGCTCAGCTCACCGAAGGCGAAGAAAGAAAAAAACAGATGGCACAGTCGCCAGGGCACAGGGCTGAGAACGGCCTCCGAGTCTACTAGGGGAGTCCAGTGATGGTGTCCGGCACTCACAGCCCTCAGGGGTGACCTCCCTTAAGCCAGTTCTTTGCTTAAGCAACTTGTCCTTACAGTGCATCTTGGCGCCCCTCCTCTTGGAATTCCATTTCAATCAAGGCAGGGCAGCCTGCCCCTGTTTTTGCACTGTCTATTGTGAGCTGAGAATGAGCTTTACTTCTTCTTCTTCTTCTTTTTAATTTTAGAGCTTTACACTTTTAATGGCTGAGGAAAACCGAAAAGACTTTTATTTTCTGACGTGGAAATTGTGTGAAATTCAGTTTTCGGAGTCCTTAAATTTGGAACAGGGACTTGCCAGTTTCTTTCGTTGTTGTCTATGGCTGAAAACTTAATGGCCAATGATCATATTCGCAAAGCCTAAAATATTTCTTCTTTGGCCCTTCACAGAGTCTTTTTTAAATGCCCTGTGCTGCTGGAAGTCTCCTAGTAGACCGTTGAGATCTCCTATGGGAGGATAAAGTTTTGGTTTTGTTACATTATTTTCTTCTCTAATATATTCATTTTTCATTCTTTACTAATTTCATTCCTTCACATCGCTATAAGTTTGTTCTGTTGCTCATCTTTACAACTTTTTGAGATAACTGTTTGTAACTCTCATTTCTCTTGTATCTAATGCTATAAATTTACCTTAATTTGTTGTTGTTGTTCAGTCCCTCAGTCATGTTGGACTCTTTGCAACGCCATGGACTGCATGCAGCACACCAGGCTTTCCTGTCCTTCACTGTCTCCTGGAGTTTGCTCAAACTCATGTCCATTGAGTTGGTGATACCATCCGAACATCTCATCCATCGCCGCCCACTTCTTCTCCTGCCCTCAGTCGTTCCCAGCATCAAGGTGGTTTCCAATGAGTTGGCTTTTCCCATCAGGTGGCCAAACTATTGGATCGTCAGATTCAGCATCAGTCCTTCCAGTGAATATTCAGAGTTGATTTCCCTTAGGATTGACTGGTTGAATCTTGCTGTCCAAGGGACTCTCGAGAGTCTTCAACACCACAGTTCAAAAGCATCAGTTCTTCGGCACTCCACCTTCTTTACGGTCCAGCTGTCACATCCATACATGACTGTGGGGAAAAGCATAGCTGTGACTAGATGGACTTTGTCAGCAAAGAAATGTCTCTGCTTTTTACTAGGCTGTCTAGGCTTGTCATAGCTTTTCTTCCAAGGGCCACATATCTTTTAAGCTCATGGCTGCATTCACCACCCACAATCATTTTGGACCCCAAGAAAATAAAGCCTGTTACTCTTTCCATTGTTTCTCCGTACAACTTTAACTGTGTCCCGCAATTTTTGCGAATAGGCTGTTCATTATCATTCACGTCCGAGTATATCCTAATATTCTCTTCTAAAGACAAGCCTAAATATTGCATGGGCTTCCCTGGTCACTCAACTGGTAAATCGCTTCCAGCCAATGCAGGAGACACAAAAGGCCTGGGTTTGATCCCGGGTCAGGAGGATCCCCTGGAGAAAATAATGGCAATCTGCTCCAGGATGCTTGCATGAAAATTCCATAGAGATATGTGTTAAGATAGTTATTTCTATTTTCCAAGTGAATGGCATTTTCAAAGACGTTTCTTGGTCAATTTCTCATTATTGCATTATAGTCAGATGACACAGTCTAAATATTATTGATCCTTTGTATTCGAAGATTTCCGTTAAGTATGCCGTACTTCAGATTTCCATCTCCGTGAAGTCAAAATGAAGTGGGTGTTGTGTAGAGAAAGCACTTGCAATGTCTGAAATGTGTGTATGTGAAATGACTTCCTTTATGCTTCACAATTATTCCAGCATCTTTCAGTAGGGTACCTTTAACTACGTTCCAGGGTTTTCTCAAATTTTACCAGTTTTTCCACAAATGTTCTTTCCTAGTTTCATAGTCCCATATAGGATACTGAACTGCATGAGAATATAGAGCAAGAAGCTACAGATACCTCCCTTAGCTTACTCTGGTCTATAGCAGTTTCTTAAACTTTCCTTGTTTTTCAAGACTTTTGACCGTTTTCAGGAGTCCTTCAGGGACAGGTATTTTGCAGAATGACTCTCTATATGAGTTTGGGATGTTTCTCCTGATTGCCCTGGGGTTTATATAATTGTAGAACTATACCTCCAAGGCAAAATATCTTTCTCATCATCTCCCATCAAGGATTCATACTATCAATATGACCTACCACTAGTTCGTCTGCTAGAAAGTTGTCTCCTTCCTGCTGACATATTCTGTTCTTGGAAACAAGCCGCTAAACACAGCCTACATTTACGGAGGGGCATGGAATCTCATCTTGAGGAAAATATCGAAGAGATACACAAATTACTGAGTATACAAGTTAATTGAAACTCCCTTGTAAGGAAGATCTGGTCCTTCTAGCCATATCTTTTAATGTTAAATTAATTAAAGTAAAGATTTAATAGGTTTCCCAGTTGGTGCTAGTGGTAAAGTACCTGCCTGCCAATACAGGAGATGTAAAAGATGTGGGTTCAGAGGAGCCTGGTGTGCTACACTGATGGGGTCGCAAAGAGTTGGACAGACTGAAGCCGCTGAACACACAAAAAGATTTAATACCTCAGTCACACTGGCTACATTTTAACATTTGCAAAGTGGCATATTAGACACAGACATAGAAAATATATTTTACTGAGAATTCCTTAGTGATCGGGTTATTAGAGATTTGTGCTTCCACTGCAGGGGGCAGAGAGTCAACCCCTGGTTGAAGATCTAAGATCCCTTAATCCTCACCGCAAGGCAAAAAAAAAAAAAAAAAAAAAAAAGAAAGAAAACAAGCCCTGCCGGATGAACACTCCTTCTGAGTATACAGATAAAGGATATAAACAGAACACCTCACAGAAAAGAAAAGAAACATAAGCATTTATATATGTGAAAAGCTGATCGCCCTTATGAGGGAATACATGTAACAATTATGAAAATGTTTTCTATTGCTGCAGAAAGGTCTGTGAATAGCACTGACTTAGGTCATTGTTTTTCCAACCTTTCTTCTTTTCAAATGTGATGCATATTAACACATGAAACTGCTTTAGCTCTGTCTCAAAAATTTGCTATTTTCACTATCATTCAGTTCAAATAATGTTTTTCCCATAACAATTTCTCTTAGGAGCAATAAGTTATTTAGGTTCAGAAGCAGGAGAAGGAGAAGCCTAAACCACAACATTAAAGAGGCTTGTGAATTGCAGAGGTGCCGCTTTTGCACTTTGGGTTCCTGGCAATCCTTACTCTATCCTCAGCCTGTGTGCAGTGCCATTGCTTCATTTTCAAACTTTGGGAGTTCTGTACTCCTCAGTTATCTTTCTGGGGTTTTGTTTGGTCATGCCACAGAAGCTGTGGGATCTTAGTTCCACAACCAGGTGTTGAACCCTGGCCATTGACCGTGAAAGCATCAACTCCGAACCACTGAAGCAACAGGGAATTCTCATACCTCTTTCTTTCTTTCTTTCAAATATTTGTTCATTTACTTGGCTGTGCTTGTTTTTAGTTCCAGCACAAGGACCCTTCAATCTTCATTGTAGCATGTGGGAGCAGGAATTTTAATTGTCACATGTGGTATTTTTAGTTGCAGTATGTGGGATCTAATGCCCGGACCAAGGAATGAACTTGGATGCCCTAATCTGGGAGCACCGAGTATTTCCACCGGACTACAGGGATGTCCTTCCCATGAATGAACCCAGGTCTCCCACATTGCAAGTGAATTCCTTACTGTCTGAACCACCATAGCTTTGACTATAAGAATTTTGGTCAGCAGAGTGATGCCTTAGCTTTTTTTTTTTTTTTTTTTCTTTTTTAATGCTGTCTATGATTGCCATAGCTTTCTTCCAAGGAGCTAGCTTCCTTTGATTTTGTGGCTACATTCACGATCCTCAGTGATTTTGGAGTCCAAGAAAATCAAACGTGCTGTTATTTTCAGTTGTTCACCATTTCTTTGCCATAAAGTGATGGGACCAGACGTTGTGATCTTCGTCTTTTGAAATTTGAGTTTTAAGCCAGCCTTTCACTCTCCTCTTTTGCCACCATCAAGAGGCTCTTCACTTTCTGCCCTTAGGGTGACATCATCTGCATATCTGAGGTTGTCGCTGTTTCTCCAGCAATCTTGATTCCAGATTGTGCTTCATCCAGCCCAGTGTTTTTCATGATGTACTCTGCGTTTAAGTTAAATAAGCAGGGCAACAGTATATAATCCTGACGTACTCCTTTCCCTATTTGGAACCAGTCGCTTGTTCCATGTCCAGTTCTAAGTGTTGCTTCTTGACCTGCATACAGATTTCTCAGGAGGCAGGTCAGATGGTCTGGTATTCCCATCTCTTTAAGAATTTTCCAGTTTGTTGTGGTTCACACAGGCAAAGGTCTCATCACTTCATGGAAAATAGATGAAGAAACAATGGAAAAAGTGACAGAATTTATTTTCTTGAGCTCCAAAATCACTGCAGATGGTGACTGCAGCCACGAAATTAAAAGATGCTCACTGCTTGGAAGAAAAGTTGTGACAAAGCTAGGCAGTGTTTTAAAAGAAAGAGACATTACTTTGCCAACAAATGTCCATAAAGTCAAAGCTATGGTTTTTCCAGGAGTCAGGTACAGATGGAGGAGCTGCACCATAAAGAAGGCTGAGTGCTGAAGAATGGATCCTTTCAAACTGTGGTGCTGGAGAATGGAGAAGACTCTTGAGAGTCCCTTGGACTGCAAGGAGATCCAACCAGTCAATCCTAAGGGAAATCAACCCTGAATCTTCAGTGGAAAAACTGATGCTGAAGCTCCAATACTTTGGCCTCCTGAAGGGAAGAGTCAGCTCATTGGGAAAACAAAACAAAACAAAACCCTTGATCCTGGGAAATATTGAAGGCAGCAGCAGAAGGCATGACAGAGGATGAGATGATTGGGTGGCGTCATCAACCCAACGGAATGAGTCTGAGCAAGCCTCAGGGGATGATGATGGACATGGAAGCGTGGCATACAGAAGTTCATGGGGTCACAGGGAGTCAGACACGACTGAGCAACTGAACAACAAAAGCCAGGCAGGGTCTTTATGTACAGCTGGCTGAACCTCAATGGGGCTTTTCTGAATTTCTGGAGGTGGGTAAAACATAATTTTTTAGCCAGATCCCATGCTGCAGCATGTCTGGAATATTTTGTGCTCGTAGTCAATCTTTTTTGTGTGTTTTCTGGGTGGCACTTGGGAGTCAGTGTTCCTCACAATGATGGATGCTGTCTCTCTCAGTCCCAGCTGAACTGAACTTTGGATCATGACCTCTGTTTCAGGAGGCAACCCTGGCAAGTGCTCTGGCTGTTTGAATGACTGATGATTCTTGGTTTGGTGCTCGGTCTTTTCCTTCACGTTCAAACTTTGTAGCCAGCACGTGCAACATGGAAAGACCCTCCTGTTGCAGTTCCTCCGAGCGTGATTTACAAAGGATGTCACCTATTTGAACATTTTGAGGCAAAACAGACAAACAAATTGTTCATGTTTCCATGCCATGTTCTAAAATACGCCTCTACATTGGCAAAGGCTGACAATCTGTAAGTGCAAACACGGCAGACATAGGGCATTTTGCCAGGTTTGTGACTGTCCTTCAGGTACTGTAAGAGAACCTGATCTGTTTTGAAGGACAATTCACAGATATTACAGACCGTGGAGGGCTCCCAGGAAGCAGGGACACTTTCCATGCGACACTGCAGCTGGAACGAGGTGGGAAACTGGCGGTGGCAGTGCTGGCAGGTAGTGTGGGTTTCCCAGCTGTCACCCTTCTGCCTCTCAAGCTCCAGATGGTTCCTCAGGTGGGTCATAAACTTGACATATTTTAGAAGACTCAAGCAGCTGAGGCATTTGAAGGCTGTGTGAGTCTTCTGTTCTGGTGCCGTCTCTTGTATGCTCCAAAGTAAAAGCCATCAGATAACATTTACTCTCATCAGTGAATTTGATCCCAGATTTACTTTCATGGGATCAACAGTCTTGCTCTGACGTGCAAGAGTCAGAAAGTCCATTTTCTCCAGGCCTGACAAACTGCATGTTCCTTCTGGATCCATAAGACGGAAGCATGCCTGGCCATTGGTGCGAGTCCGTGAAAATGATGCCCCACCATGCACACGGCTTGGTGAGGTCAGGGAATCTTCCAAGGTCATAACCGTGTTTTTCCAGGAGGGATACCTGGAGGGGCCATGGTGGAGGCAGGTCCCCCTGGGATTCCATCGCTGAGTTTGGGTCTTTTGGGATTCCCACTGTTAAAATTCACATCTGAAGTGGGACACCGCTTTGAATTTAGAGGGCTTTCATCCTTGCCTCCTAATGAGAGAACGGCTCGAGAGAGACAGGGAGGCCACAGAGAGAACGATTCTGAATTGTGAAGGACAGTTTCTGGCGAGCTCGTTTTCTAATCAGGTTTAGATGAAGGCTCCGAAATAATAGAACTGCCTCTTCCTCCCCATACACACTGAGAAACTGGTGATACGGCAGCTGGCTCTGATGCTGGGGTCCTAAGATTTGCAGGTTGCCACCTGCAGGAGGGATCCGGATTCACGTGGTCCTTCATTCTTCTTGAAGATGAGTCCCTGGTCACTCTGTTCAAAACGTTAGAAATGACTGGCTTTGAAGTTGAAATCACTCTGACAAAGAAGGTTTCAGCATCCTCCTTGACGTGCTCCACTCCAACAAAGATGACCTCAGCATCGTCATTGTCCTCACCTCTGGATTTGGACACGGCGGTCTTTTTCTCGGGTTGTGGTGGTGCTTGTGCTTCCTCACACGGGAAGAGATGGGCCATTTTGCAACCACTTGTGGCTTCAAGTGGCCCCTTCTAGTGTTTTTCTCCCCCTAAAAGCAATCACCAGGCAAGGTCATCCCCTCTGATCTCAGGTGTCAGTCTCTGTGGTTTCAGGTCACCCTCAGTTGGTCACCGAGAATATTAAATGGAAAACTCCAGAAATATACAACTTACGCATTTTAAGCTGCAGGTAATTCTGAGGAGAGTGATTGGAATCTCACACCATCCTGCTTCCTCCTGCCCAGAATGTGAATCGTTCCTTAGTCCTGAACATCCCACGCGTCTGTCACTCGGTTACCACAATGACTGTTGAGATGCCACAGGGCTTGTGACCAAGTTTTCCTTACTTTACTCAATAATGGCCCCAAACCGTAAGTGGAGGGATGCTGTCCATTGACATATGCCAGAGAAAAATCCATTAAGTGCTGCCTTTCAGTGAAAAGATCCAAGTTCTCAATTTGATATAAAAGAGAAAGAAACAATGTATGCTGAGGTTGCTAATATCTGTGGTGAATGTGAAGAAGAGAAAATAAATCTGGGTTAGTTTTGCTGTCAAACCTCCAACTGCAAAAGGTATGGACACAGAGCGTAGTAAGTGCTTAGTTAGGGTGAAAAAAAATCGCTCAATTAGTACAGTAGTATATTTTACATAGCGACTACACTCACAACACTTTTATAAAAGTATATTGTTATAATTGTTCCATGTTATTATTACACCTTCCCTGGTGGCTCAGATGGTAAAGTGTCTGCCTACAATTCGGGAGAGCCAGGTTCAATGCCTGGGTCAGGAAGATCCTGTGAAGAAGGAAATGGCAATCCAGCCCAGAATTCTTGCCTGGGAAATCCCATGGACAGAGGAGCGTAATAAGCGGCACTCCATGGGGTCGCAAAGAGTTGCACACGACTGAGCGACTTCACTTTCACTTTCCTGTTCTTTTTAGGCAGTGGCTATCTCTTACTGTGCCTCTATACAGTAGACTGCATCACAGGTGTGTTTGTATAGAAGAACCATTGTGTACATAGAGTTTGATACTGTGTGAGGTTACCGATGTCCCCTGGGGGTCTTGAAACTTACTGTCTGCCGATAAGTGGTGATGATTATATTTCTTTCAAAAGACAAAATTAGTACCTGGTTGAATCACTGGCTGAAACATTGAGATAACTATTAGCACCCTTAGACATAAGGAAACATCTCAAACTCAGTGAAATGACATGACCGTTTTAAACTTCCTTCTCCAGCCAACACTTTTGCCTTGACTCCCCATGGTGGCCCCCGTGTTCCTCTTAAACTCTGCAGGAGAGTTGGTAGGCACCATTTTGCTTACAGATCTACAATCTCACTCAGAAATGCTGACCGACAGAAAATGTCCAAAAGAGCCCCCAGCTGTCACTTGGGGGTGCCTCTCACTCCCTCCACTTTCCGAGTCCAGAAGGCACCATAGTCTATACATGGATCCAAAATATTTTCTTTAAATCCCAGCCATTTCTAATAGCAGGACTTGAACCTGCCTCATGCTGGCAACTCTCTCTCTCTCTCTCTCTCTCTCTCTCTCTCTCTCTCTCTCTCTCTCTCTCTCTCAGAGAGGGAGAGCATTTACACTGTACTTGAAACTACTTCCACAGCATCAACATTGTATTAGGTATTATACGGATGTGGAGATGATTTAAAACATGTGGGAGTATCCCCTTATGTTACATGCAAAGACTGTACCATTTTATGTAATGGACTTGATCACCCATTAATTTTGGTGTCTCCAGGTGCAGGGTTCCCAGACCCAATCTCCCAAGGGTACCAAGGAGGGAGGGACGGGACTTCTCAAGACTTCTACTGCTCCCCCTGCCTTGGATGCTGTCTCAATTACCAGCACCCAACTCCTGAGCTGCCTCGGTCCACAGTTTCTCTGCCAGGCTTTCCTGAGCATGATGTCAGAAATCACAGCCTCCCCCAACTCACATGCCATTTTCCCCTCCAGAGCTATCGGGCTGCTGTATTTTGGTTTCTAGAACAACATGGAGTGTCTGTCAGTGCTACATGCCTGCTGCAGAAATAAACAGTAACTGTTATGAAACAATCATTTACCTGTACCTCAAGCTCGGCCCACTCATTCCTGGCTCCCCAGGTACTTACACTTGATCTTAGCCAAAAGGCTGAGAAGCAATTTCTCCAAGCATTTGATGACTTCCAAATCTGAATGGATTAAAACTATCAGGCAAGAGAGAAAGTCAGCCAGTATGTAGCTGGATGCTGACAGGGGCAGCGGTGCTCCTTGAAATTAAAGGTTTGTAACACAGTTTCTCTCCATATAATACATTTGTTGATAGCTTCCATGCCATTAACACGTTTCGTAGACATTAAAGGCCATTCTAAAGTTTACATTTGGCCATTTGTGATACCAGATCACATTTCATCAGTAGCATATCATAGTTTGTTTGCTTGTGTGTAAATGATGTCCCTAGCGGTAAAGGTCCCTCCTGCCAATGCAGAAGACCTAAGAGATGCAGGTTCCATCTCTGGGTCAGGAAGACCCCCTGGAGGAGGGCATGGCAACCCACTGCAGTATTCCTACCTGAAGAATCGTATGGACAGAGAAGAATCGTGGGCGACAGTCCATAGGGTTGCAGAAAGTCAAGCATGACTGAAGCAACTGAACACACATGCAGACATATGTATATAAATATATATTTTATAGTGGTATGAAAAATAGTGCTGTGGGACCTCCCCGGTATTCCAGTATTTAAGACTTCTCACTTCCAGGCCAGGGACACAGCTTCAATCCCTGGTCAGGGACCTGTGATCCCAAATGCCACTGGGTGTGGCCAAAGGTAAATGGAATAATGTATCTTACAGCTGATGTCATCTTAGATTTATTGAAGATTTCTATTTTTCATAAGCAGAATCCAGCCTACTAAATTCATGTCACAAGTCACTAATGGCATGCTAGCTGCATTATATAGGCAAGTGGTTTAGACAGGGATTGACAAATCGGCTTGCTTCCCGATTGGTTTTTTTTTTTTTTTTTAATTTTTAAAAACGTTTAACATTTTTTACATTGATGTTTAATTTTGGGAAAAACAAAGGAAAGGTTTGTGACATGTGAACATTATATGATATCTAAATTTCAGTGTCACAAAGAAAGTTTTATTGGAACACAGACGTGATCATTTGCCTCTGCCTGAGGCTATTTCACCCTGCTAATGGGAGAGACCTCATGGCCCTTAATGCCTGGTTACTCTCTAGCCCTTAGCAGATAAATTTTGCAGACTCATGGCTGCAGAGAACAAAAGGAAGCATTCCAAACCCCATGGCTCACCAGCTCCTGAAGTCCAGTTGACTCAGTGCAGCTAAACACTTCCTACTCTGAGACCAAGTGGAGGGTGAAGCTGGAGTGTCTTTGTCTCCACGTCCCAGAAAGATTTCTCTGGGAATAGCAGCACCGCTTCCTGTGTCCAGTGTCCGTGAAACTCCTCCCTGGCTCTCCAAAAGCCTTTTCCCAGTGAGGCGGCATCAGGAGATTCCACGCCTTTTAAAGCCCATTCGAGTCCAATCCATAGTACCCAAACCAGGCTCCAATCAGGTTTCTGAACCAGTTTTTCCCCATAGGATCTTTCAACTAGAAACCTTTCTAGCAAAATGTTGGAGAGGGGAAAGAATCTGAGTGGGGCTTCAGGGCCCCTCCCAGGGGCTATTTTCCAGGTCTCAGTGTGGTGAGAGTCCCCACTTGCATCTCCAGCATCCAGAGGCCCACCACCTTATCTCCAGTTTGTCTGAGTCTTTAGATATTTGCGGTTCAATAGCTCAAGGGCAAGGGAAGGTGGTCCACACAGCTATTCCAACAGGGCATGGGCTGATGTCAGGAACCTACAAAGTCAGGAGTTCTCTTCCAATGGCAAAAAATTCTCCAGCTGCAAACAGTGAACCCCTGTCCTCTTCCGAGGGCAAGGGGGTGGGTTGGGGAGGAGGCAGGGTGAGGAGGGCAGGAAGCAAGCTTACTCCCAAGTGATCTGCACTTGAAGGCTCAGCACCCGCTGGATTCCCAGGGTCCTCACTGTGAATCTACATGCTGAACCCCAGGAGCTTTTTCTAGGCGGGGGCTCATGCGTTCTTAAACCACGTCAGGGGTGTCAGGTCACACCCTCACCGCCCTCCTGCACCCTTCCCCCCTGACTCGCCCTCTTCTCTGTCCTCCTTTGCAGCACCTAGATTATATCTCAAGCTTTCCCTCCCACTGCCTTTACAGCCCTGTGCACACAGATTCGTGGGTTTCAGAGAGGGTTTCAGAGAAGAAATACGTGTATTTCCATTCGTTATAAGGTAATAGAGTCACTGAATTCGAACAAAAATGATGTCCACTAATGAACGTGATCTCAAATGCTGTGATCAGATACACCATCAAAGACACCATTATCATCAAATCAACATGTTCTCCCCTTAAACTTACAGAAGGTATGTCCATTACATCTCAATGAACCAGGGAAAAAAGAAGAAAAACTGACCATTAGAAAGAGCTCGTTTTAGACTCTTTTCAGAAGCATGATGGCCGGTGCTGTGCCTAGGAGCTCAGCTGTGTCTGACTTTTTGCGACCCCATGGACTGCAGCCAGCCAGCCTCCTCTACCCGTTGAGTGCACCAGGGAAAATTGCTGGAGTGGGTTGCCATGTCCTCCAATGTCGGTAAGTATCAGAACCCAGGGCTAGGGATTTCCTGGCGGTCCAGTGGTTGAGGATCTGCCTTCCAATGCTGGGAATGTGAGTTTAATACGTGGTGGGTAAGATCCCACATGCCAGAGGGCCGTAGAACGGACAAAGGATCCTGCATGACACGGCTAAGCCCCGAAGAAGCCAAATAAGTGAATAAAACGGAATATTTTTAAAACTCTATGCTCTTTACGTTCTTCTGGATATGTTTGAAAGCATGATATTAACAGTTTTATTTATTTATGGACACACCATGAGACTTCCTGCAGGAGCTTAGTTTCCTGACCAGGGGCTGAACCCCGGTCACCAGACTGAAAGCATTGAACACGAAGTGCTGGCTTGCCAGGCAATTCCTAGTTTGATTTACTTAAAAGGGTTTATTTTGATTGTATGCCAAAAGGTACATCCTTTGCAGTGTTTACACTTGCAACAGAAATATTTTGGGTGTCAGTTTTAAAATGTTTGCAAATACTTAGGGGAGGGGAAGAAACATTTTGACTACAGACTTATGCTTCTAGGCTTCCCTGATGGCTCAGAGAGTAAAACATCTGCCTGCAGTACAGGAGACCAGGGTTTAATCCCTGTGTCAGGAAGATCTGCCGGAGAAGGAAATGGCTCTCCACTCAAGTATGCTTGCCTGGGGAATTCCATGGACAGAGGAGCCTGGTGAGCTACTATCCATGGTTTGGCAAAGTGTCAGACACAACTGGATAACTAACACTTTCACTTTCATATGCTTCTGAAGATTGCTCAAATCTCAGAATCTCCTGGGACATTATTAAACACAGAGATTCCAGGGCTGCATATCACACCTAAGAAATTCAAATTGCCCTAGGAGAGGACCTGCGAACCTGAAAACGCAAAGCTCGCCTCACTTGATTCTGAAGTGAAGTGAATCCCAGGGTGTAAAGTCATCCAGTACTTTGGGAAAGGTTGATCTCTGGTGGCTCAGCAGTAAAGAATCCACCTCTTAATGCAGGAGACCTGGGTACAGTCTCTGGGTCGGAAAGCTCTCCTGGAGGAAGAAATGGCAACCACGCCAGGATTCTTGCCTGAGAAATCCCATGGACAGAGGAGCCTGGCAGGCGACAGTCTATGGGGTCACAAAAGACTCAGACACACAACTTAGCAACTCTGCCGCAACAGTGAAAGTGAGAGGTGCTCAGTTGTGTCCAACCCTTTGTGACCGCGTGGACCATATGCAGTCCATGGAATCGTGCAGGCTAGAATACTGGCGTGGCTAGCCTTTCCTGTCTCCAGGGGATCTTCCCAACCCAGGGATCAAACCCAGGTCTCCCGCATTGCAGGCAGATTCTTTACCAGATGGGGCGCAATGGGAGCCCAAGCAACAATAAGAACAAGCTTAAAATGCCCAAGAATATACACCTTCAGGAGACCCTAAGGGTTGAGGTCAGGAATGCATTTTTTCCTTCATGTGACACACTGAGCACCTGCCTTGGGAGGAGTAGGTTATTGGCAATTCAATAAACTAAAGAGATGTAGCTTGAGCTGGGAGCTTCATCCTCCCCACCACCCTTCAGAGATTCTAGGAGCTCCACACCCTCTTTGGGGGCTTCTGGAGGTCCTAGGATATAATCAAAGCTGAGAGATCTGGATGCAAACATCTCCGTTTGGGCCACACTTTCAAATCTCCTGGGCTGTGCTTCTTCACCATCAGTGAATCTAAGGAATTGCCTATGTGTCTTGTGCAAAAGCACATTCTCATCCAACAGTTGTGAGTGGGGCCTGAGAGCCTGAGTTTCTCCCAAGCTCCAGTTGTTGCCCAGGCTGCTTAAGGTGTCCATATTAAACAGTGAGTACTAGAGAGCTTTTGAAAAGTACGGACGTTCTGATTGATTCTGTCAAGCTTACTCCCTGCCCACAGACTCAGTGTCTCCAGGAATGGGACCAGGGAGTCAACGTTATTAAAGGTCTCAGGTATTTCTAAGGAGCAGATAGGGTGCAAATGTGTAGCCAGGCAAATCACCCTACCATCAACCCTGTTTTGGGCTTCATCGTGTCCTGCAAAATCCATATGTTGCAGGGACTTTCCCAAAGGTCCAGTGGCTAAAACTCTCCACTCCCAGTGCAGGGGGCTGGGCTTCTGTCCGTGGTCAGGGAACTAGATCCCACGTGCTGCCAGGAAGACTGAAGACCCTACGTACCACTACTAACACCTGGTGCCATCAAATAAATTAATTCATTAAAAAAAAATCTGTAGAATTTCTAAGCCCCAACACTTTGGAGATTCGTAATCCTCTTTGTAGATTCTGCCTTTAATGAGGTGATTCAGTTAAAACGAGGTCACTAGGGTGGGCCCTAGTCCAAGCTGATGGTTCTTTATATAAAAAGAAAGAGGGAAATTTCCTGGAAGGCCAGTGGTTAGGGCTCAGATCTTTCACTGCCAAGGGCCCAAGTTCAATCCCTGGCCTGGAAACTAAGACCCAGAAGAAAAGCAGCATGGCCGGAAAACAAAGAGGAAATTAGGACACACAAGATATCAAGGATGCATGGACATAAAGGGACAGGAGGACACGAGAATGCGGGTGCCTGCTCATCAAGGAAAGGGACCTCCAGAGACACCACACTGTCAACACCTTAATCCTGGATTTCTAGCCTCCAGAACTGGGAGAAAACAATTTCCTGTTCTTTAAGTCTCGTGTATTTCTGGTGGCCACCTGAGAACCTCAACGTGTTCTTTAGATCAGGAGTCCCTAGAGAGGGTTCACCTCAAGGACAGTAGGGGGTATGCAGGTGATGACTCGGCTTCCAGCTGACTCCCAAACATCAACAAATGCCACCCACCCAGATCTTCCAGGACGCAGCCTGCTCCTGTGGACCCCATCTTGCAGACCACTACTGCTAAACGCCCCACACAAATCTCTTTCTGCCCCGCCCCCTTTGTTTGTTTCTTTGTTTGTTTGACTTCTCTCCTAGACTCTGAGGGACAGAACCTTGAGAACAGAGTGAGGCCTGTCCTCACACCATCCTGAATGTGAAGGAGAGTATGTGTTTTAACCAAAAAACAAACAAACAAACAACACCAACAAAAGGAAGAAAACCCAAAGCTGTCTAGCAGAAGCTTGTCACCAAGTGTACAGAAAAGCCTTCACATGACAGGTTAGGAAGAAGCAGAGGACATGATTTCAACCTCTTCTTCAGGGAAGGTATCTGGGCAGGAGGATAGCACGCTTTCTGCAGATGGATTGAGGGCAGATGAATTTATTGGAAGGCATTGGGTAGCCAGGAAAGGAATATGAGTGGAGAGGGGTATGTCATCCATTCTGTCTAGTTCCAGAAGTTTCTATGATACGGGCCACGGTCACAGGTCTCCCAGAGGTCAGGGAGAAAGGAACGTTTGGTGACCTCATCAAAGCCTGGCCCATAGAAGCCTGGCTCTCAGCAGCCAACATCAGGCTTCTGGGGCATCCACCAGGCTCAGGAAATGACCTACTGGGCACTCTCTGGTAGTCCTGGGGTGGTTAGGACTCTGCACTTTCACTGCTGAGGGCGTGGATTCTGTCCTTAGTTGGGGAACTAAGATCCTGCAAGCTGTGTTGGCTGGCCAACAAAAGAAACCAAAAAAGAAAGACAGACATGACCTGTTCCCACCTTTCGTTTCGCGGACAACCCCAAGGCCAACTCCGGTCCAGGTCCATTGCTGTGGTCAAGGAGGAAGCTCCCTGGGGCTTGTGGCCGTGGAGTGATATGTGGTCAGCCTGAGTGTCCTCCATCAAGGCTGATCATCTCACACCAACTGAGAAGCTGGTACCCAGGAGGAGATCAGGCCCTTGGGACAGGGCCGTGTGAGAAGTGGGCTCTACAAGGTGTCCAAAAGGCACACCTTTCAAGACAGCACTAATCCAGGTGGCTAGCCTCTACCCACTTCCTCCATCTCTAGGGGAGAGCTTGGCCCTTCCATTGTTCTCACAAATCTTTTCCTCTTCTACTCTCCCTGGAACAGCTTTATCTCAAGAAATTGTTGTTGTTCCTTAGCTCGGTTATATCCGCAACTCCAGGGACTTCAGCACACCAGACCTCCCTGTCCCTCACCGTTTCCTGAAGTTTGCTCCACTTCATGTCTAGTGCATTGGTGATGCCATCCAGCCATCTTATTCTCTGTTGCCCTCTTCTTCTGCCCTCAGTCTTGCCCAGCATCAGGGACTTTCCCAGTGAATCAGCTGCTTATACCGCATGACCAATATAGTGGACCTTCAGCTTCATCATCAACCCTTCTAACAAGTACTCAGGGTTGATCTCCCTTAAGATTGACTGGTTTGAACTCCTTGCTGTCCAAAGGACTTCCAGGAGGTTCACCAGCACAGCAACTCGAAGGCAACAATTCTTTGGCGCTCTGCCTTCTTTGTGGTCCAGCTCTCACAACCGTACATGACCACTTGGAAGACCATAGCCTTGACTCTACAGACCTTTGATGGCAGAGTAACGTCTCTGCATTTCAACACACTGTCTAGGTTTGTCATAGCTTTCCTGCCAAGAAGCAACCGTCTTTTGATCTCATGGTTGCAATCACCATTGCAGTGATTGTACAGCCCAAGAAGAGGAAATCTGTCAGTACTTCCACCTTTTTGCTTCTATTTACCATGGAGTAATGGGGCTAGATGCCATGATCTTAGTGTTTTGAGTATGTAGGCTTAAGCTGGCTCTTTCACCCTCCTCCTTCATCCTCACCTAATCAGTGCAGAGTGTCTGGCTTCTTGCTGCTTCTTCCCTCAGTTCGAATTCCCTGAGTAAGAAATCATAAAGGGATGGTTTTGTAGCTTCAATGCAAGGGTGCAACAGAGAGGGACCAAAACATGGGATCATGACACATTGAGAAACTCAACCAACGACGACTTGCACCACCTGCTTACCTACAGGATTAAAGGTGACGTGAACGTGTTAGTCAGTCCTATCTGATGCTTTATGACTTCATGTACTCTAACCCAGCAGGCTCCTCTATGGAACTCTCCAGGAAAGAATACTGGAGTGTTGCCACTCCCTTCTTCCAGGGGATCTTCCTGATTCAGGGACTGAATTCTGAGCCTCCTGCATTGCAGGTGGACTCTTTACCACCTGAGGCACCAGGAAATCTCAAACCAAGGCAATGCTAATTTCCAGGACATTACTATAGCAAAATTTTGGTGGTCCATGCCGGTCGCAGCTTCTCGGTCACAAAAAGTGATATAGTTGGAGCCCACCACTCTGAACGGGTGCTGTTGTTTGGTTTAGCTGCTAAATCTCCTCTGACTCTTAGAGGACTTGGTCTCAGTAAAGAGCTCTGGTGGGAAAAGAGAATTAGTTAAAAGCCTTAGTACGGCCAGGTTGGCAGAGAACTAGGATTTGGAGGAAATTTTATCTTTACCATTTGGATTAAGCTAAATGCCTCAGGAATAAGGTTTTATTAAAAAAAAAGTTACAGATGAATGACACCAAGAAGAAAAATGCCAAGTTACACTCAACACTGAAATACTGAACTCATCAGTGACACTTTTGGACGATCGGGAATAGATTTCCAGCAGCCTTTGAGTAAATATTTGTGTGTGAAAGTGTTTATTCATGTAAAAACAGAATAAAACATGTGGGGATATGAGCGACATAAATGCACATTTGGACAATGGATTCGGGGATGTTGGGTTGTCTCTTAGCAACTGGAGGCTTGCCTGGCTGCTCAGTCGTGCATGCAATGCAGGAGATCCAAGTTCAATCCCTGGGTTGAGAAGGTCTCCCGGAAAAGAGATCTGTTACCCACTGTAGTATTCTCAGCTGAAGAATTCCATAGGCAGAGAAGCCTGGCAGCCTACAATCCATGGAGTCCCAAAGAGTCAGACACGGCTGAGCAGTGGGAAAACGGGCATGGGCTGGTGGGTCCCAGAGGCTCCAGGTGGACTGCGGGTGAATATCACCCAGGACTCTGGGGCTGATTTTGCACAGTGAACCCATTTTGGCACCGCCCAGCGTACGAGATGGAGGATTTGCATCTGCTGAATCCACTGGGGAAAATGCTCCAGTCCAGGGCCTGGGTGAGGGTCCCTTGGAAGAAGGTTCCCTCTAGTGATGCTCACTCCTGGACACTTAGTTCAGCTACCAAAGAGGGAATCAATGCAACGCATTCATACAGACAGACTAGGCCGCATCCTCTCAGCTTTTATCACCGTGTTCAAGGCAGAGCGACAACCTGCTATTGAGAATTTCCTATGTAGTCAGAAGTCTTAGAGGAAAACAAGAATTGCAATTTGGACTTAGATTGGAGCCACTTCAGCAATGATGCTTATGTAACTTTTTATCTTCTCTGGACTGCTTAGGAGCTGCAATTTCCCCTCACGGTCCCTCCTTGTCATCTCGAGAATCACCTACTTTCCACAGCTCACCTGGAGCCTAAAACAGCTCAGGACAAATGTGGCAGGTGGGAGGGAGAAACAGAGCTTCGGACTTCAAACTTCACGCCTGATGGACCAATGTCCTCCTTGCTTAATTATTTGTAATCGCCTCAGCTAAGACATCATTCTCTCGGAAAGAATTCCCAAGGGCATCACACCTGACCGCCACCGTGCGGACTCCCAGAAAGAAGTCCGCTTTGACAGCATCTAACCTAGGCCACACCTCTGACCCTAGTCAGGAAGGTGACCTGACAAGAAGCCCGGGGACAGAGCGGCAGCATCGTGAGGACTTTCGAGTGACCCGGGCACCCTGGCAATGTCCACAGCAGGCACAGAGTACACGTCCTGACGGTAACGAAAGAGAGAGGCCCATTCTGGTCTACGGAGCTGGCGCCATGCCTTACCTGAGCACCCGGTGCAGGCGGCTCTCGAGGAAGGAGATGGAGTTCAGCTAGAGCTCCTACAGGTGGGGCAGGTTCAGGAACTGGGCCGTGAGCTGGGTGATGCAGTGCTCCTCCTGTTTGGGGGCTGTGTGCGGCAACATGTGGATGCGCCAGAGCGGCAGCCGGGGCAGGTTGCCCATCTGGCCCAGGTGCAGCACAAACCTGCCCAAAGTGGCCCGATTCCAGGTGCAATTCACCTCCAAGTCCTCGACTCAGTCCAGCTGCAACACCTTCAGGATCCTCCTGATGCTCCGCGTGGGCATGGTGGAGATGCTGAGCTTCTGGCAGCTCAGGTGCAGCAGGCTCCTCCTGTTTGGCCTTCTTCAGCAGGTAGCTGAGGGTCTGTTTCAGGGTGTCCTCCTTGAGGCACAGGTCAAGCAGCACCTTCACAGGGGCCTGTGCCGGCTTTAGCCCACCTGCACCTCCACCCTGCACCTCTTCTGCATGGACTGGGCTGGCTCGGGCTCCAGCAACGAGCAAACACTGTCCGTGTGGCTGGATCACATGGTCCAGATGTCCTAGTGGGCTTTCCAGTGCAAGTTCAGCAGCTGCAGCTTCCACTGCCTGCAGGGCCACAGGAGACACGCTGAGCTGTGCAGAGGCTGACTGGCACCAGGACCACGCGAGGGCTCTGCACTCCATATACCACCGCTCCCCCGGCTTCAGGAACCCCCTTGGTCCCCACCTTAAGGGACACTGGTGGGGAGCACATGCCTTTCGTCCCTTCTGTCCCTCAACCAGTCCTGTACATCCGGAGGCCTGTCCAAGTGAACCCCTCATCCTCCTGCTCTGGCTGCAAGACTGGAAAAAAATCAGTTGTTCCAGTATATGCATTTTAGAGCTTTTTCTCTGTAGTGGTGAAATGTGTTCCACACAGAGTTAGACAAGACTGAAGCAATCCTGTGCAAATAGTTGCACGATTTTTTTTTTTTTAACCTGTAGCAGCTTTTTTCCAATGAGAGTTAACTGTGAAGGTGGAGCAGCTGCTTGGCTTTGAGGGACGCAGGTGGTGTCAAACGGGCAGGGTGCAGGGACACAGACTGACTACACCACAGGAGTTAGGGCCCTATCAGAGCCTTTTTTTTCTTTTTTGAGCCCTTGTATCCGGTGATAAGAAGGCATCTTTGACCAGTCTTCTCCCTAGTTCCACCTATTCGGCCACTCAGAAGGCTTCCTTGCCTGGGATCCTTCTCTGTCGTTCAATGGGTCAGCACATAGAGCGAATTTCCTGGCTGGGGTCCTCCTGTGTAAATCAGTGCATCCGACACTTAAAGGAGCATCCTGAGTGGGATTCTACTCTAGTATGGTGCATCAGGCACTTGAAGGAGGACTCTGCGTGGTGTCCTGCTCTGCATTTCAGTGTGTTCAGCATTTGATGGGTCAGCCTCACTATTGTAGTAACTGCCGATGCTAGCATGTGGGAGAGAGAGGCTATGGTGATTGCTCCACCCCCGACATGTGACTCGGTGTTATTGCCTTGCTTTCATGGCTGCCTGGCTTTCCTCCACAGGGATACCCTACCACAGTGTCCTCCTTCAAACCCCCTCTCTCCATCTCTCCCCAGGAAACAGCAGCCCTCCCCATGAATTGCCACAAAGTCCCTAAACTGCAGCTGCCAGCCACGGGGCCTTTCAGGGGATGGATGTCCTTGTACGGGGTATGTACAGCTGCAGCAAGGACCCTCTGCTTCTCATTGAACCCAGCTTTCCACAGATCAGCTGTTTCACTCTCAGCTTTAAATGTCTATTCTACACTTCAGACGATTGACCCAATGTGGGATTGGACCTCAGCTTCAGTTCCTTCCCCCACTCAGGGCAGATCCAGTCCTACTAACACTCCTGATTTTTCCCCCAGTTCTTTCCCCCGACTGAGTTTTGCGTGGTTCTATATATTCTTTGCCACGTGTCAGGTACTCCTGTCTACTTTCCGGTAACGTTCTGAATACTCTCCTGTGTCTGAAGGTGTATGCCTGATGTATCCATGGAGAGATGTACTCCACATCCACTTATAGCTCCACCATCTTGTTCTCTCATCTCACGAGAGTTTTAGAGCACAGAATCCACCGTGGTAGTAGGTGTGGCTATAAAATGTGAGTTCAGATATACTCTTGAGGGCAAGCTCAGTGATTTTAACACAGCTGATCTAAAGCGTGGATTTAGTGTTGGCCAAGTTCAATTCTTCCTTAACGAAGTGACTAAATAAAACATCCCGGAGTTTATCAATACACAGTGTTCCATGGCTGCCCCTGGATTCGAGTACTTCCTCACCCACTCCAGGTTAACATAGTCCTTTATCACCATCCATTGCTGCAGTACACTGACAGTCTTCAAATGCTTCTACATTAATCCTGGTGTAAAACTTCTAGTAGTTATAAACGGCCAGTGTTTTACTTTGCAGCACGACCCAATGGCTTCTTCATGCGCACCCATACACCAACTCCGTAGTTTGTCGCCATCTAGTGTATACATGAAGTGACATGCTTCAAGAGCTTCCTCATCCACCCCAGATCTAGACAGTCAGTCTGTCGTCTCCATACAAGCGTTTCAGTGCTGTGACATGATTTGAAATGTTGTCTGTGCACACTGAGGCATACACAGCCAGCAGTTCACCATGCTCCAGTGTTTCAGGACTTTGATAAGATTAAATATGTTCTTGGTCCCACTAACGTCAATACACTCACCGTTTATAACCATCTTGTTTCACTGCTGTGACATAATGTCAACTGCTTCTTCATCCATTCCTGTGTCAAACGAACTCAGTAGCTTTTTCCCCATCTAGTGCTAGTGTTCAGGACTATGAAATGATTCTGAAGCCTCTGTGTCCATTCCGGCTCAAACATAGTCCATATTCTCAACCAGTGCTTCAGTGATGTCACATGCTTCAAGTGCTTTCTTCATTCACTCCATATCAAGTACATGCAGTCGTTCATAAGCATGCAATGTTTCAGTTGTGCGACATGCTTCAAATGGTTCTCTAATCCACTTGAGCTGAAACATACCCAGTAGCTTATGACCATTGGTGTTTCAGTGCTGCAACATGTTTCAAGTCCTTCTTCTTCTACGCCATGCTGAACGCATGCAATAGTTTATCACCATCAGTTGTTTCAGTTCTGTTACATTCTTCAAGTCTTGTTTCGTATACTCTGGTTCAAATACACCTAGAAATTGTTCACCATCAACTGTTGAGTTCTGTGATATGTCTCAATTGTTTCTGTACATACCAGTTCATAAACACGCATACATTTTTCTCCATCCTGTGTTTTAGGGCTGTCATATGGTTAAATGAGTCCCCTTCTTACCCCAGGTCAAATACACCCAGTATTCATCAACATCCAGTCTTTCAGCTATGTGGTACAGTTCAAGTGCTTCAGCATCCATTCTTGGAAGACACAGCCGATAAGTTGTCAAATTCCAGTGCTTCAGTGCTGTGAATTTTTTAAGTGTTTCTGCATCCAAATAGCTCAGGCAAGACTAAGAGATTGTAACTATCACTGGTTCAGTTTTATGACATGGCTTAAGCGCATCTCCATCTACATTAGCTGGAACGCACTCAATAATTACCACCATGCTGTAACTCATAGGTAAAACATTCTTGGAACGTTTCTTTGTCTACTGTGGGTCAAGCACACCGAGGAATTTTTCACCAGTCAGTGTTTCAGTGCTGTGACAACTTCCACTGCTTCTTTGTGTACTACAGGTCAGCACACCAAGTGTCTTGTAACTACTAGCTTGCACTCTAGAGAACACACCTCTCTTCTACTGAGACTGAGATGTAGAGCATGCATCTCACCACTATTAAGACCCCATTCTAAGCACACATGCCACTTCTGCAGTGGCTAAACTCTCGAGGAAATGTGACAACTATTGACCCTGAATTCTAGAACACACATCTTACCATTGCTGAATCAGTGTTCTACAGAAGGCTTAGCACAACTACTGAGCTTGCACTCTGAAAGTATCATCCTACCTCTACTGAGTCAACATTATATGCCATACATGTTCCAACTTCTGAGTTTGCACTATGGAATACACATTATGCCACTACTGAGCAAGCTCTAGTGTACACATGACAACGTACTGATCCCCACATCAAAGGGTAATGCTGAAAATTTGTCAAAGTACTGCACTCTTGTGCTCATTTCACATACTAAGCAAGATAAGGCTCAAAATCCTTTGTGCTAGGCTTCAAAGTATTTGAACCAAGAACTTCCAAATATATGCGATGGATTTAGAAAAGGCAGAGGAATGAGGGCTTATACTGCCCACGTTCATTGCCTCCTAGAGAAAGTAGGAAGTCAAGAGATACCTGGAATAACAAGCAAGTTGGACCTTGGAGTACATATGAAGTATGGCAAAGGCTAACAGAATTCCCTAAGAGAACTCACCATTCATAGAAAACACCCTCTTCCAACAACGCAAGAGATGACTCTTGAGATGGTCAATGCTGAAATCAGATTGATTCTGTTCTTTGTAGCCGAAGATGGAGAAGCTCTATGCAGTCAGAAAAAAAAAAAAAACACCCAAGACTGAGCAGTGACATGGCTCAGATCAGGAATGCCTTAAAGAAAACTTCAGACTTAAGTTGAAGAAAGTATGGAAAACCGCTAGACCATTTGGGTTGGCCAAAATCAGTCTCTTATGATTACGCAGTGGATGTGACAAATAGATTTGAGGGATTAGATCTTATAGACAGACTGCTTGGAGAACTATGGACCAAGGGTCATGACATTCTGCATGAGACAATGAACAAAACCTACCCAAGAAAAAGAAATGCAAAAAGGCAAAAGGTTTGTCTGAGGAGGCCTTACAAATAACTTAGAAAAGAAGAGAAGCTAAAGGCATAGGAGAAAAAGAAAGATAATCCATTTGAATGCAGTTTTCTTAAGAATAGCAAGGAGAGATAAGAAAAGCCTTCCTCAGGGATCAATGCAAAGAAACAGAGAAACACAATAGGATGGCAAAGAACAGAGATTACCTCAAGAATGATACAGATACCAAGGGAACATTTCATGCAAAGATGGGCACAATAAAGGAGACAAAATATATGGACCTAACAGAAGCAGATATATTAAGAAGTGGTGGCAAGAATACACAGAAGAACTGAACTTAAAAAAAAAAAAAAAGAAGAAGAAGAAGATCTTAATGACCCACATAACCGTGAAAGTGTCTTTACTCACCCAGAACCAGACATCCTGGAATGTGAAGTCAAGCAGCCCTTAGTACATAACTATGAACAAAGTTACTAGAGGTAATGTGTTTCCAGTTGTGGAATTTCAAGTCCTACCAGATTATGACATTACAAACCTGCACGCAATATGCCAGCGAATTTGAAAAGCTCGGCACTGGCCGCAGAACTTGGAAAGGTTAGTTTAAACTCCAATCCTCAAGAAAAGCTAGGCCAAAGATTGTTTAAACTAACACACAATTGCACACATCTCACATATAAGCAAAGTCATGTTCAAAGTTCTTCAAGCTAGGCTTCAGCAGTACATGAACCGAGAACTTCCAGATGCTAAAGCTGGATTTAGAAAAGTCAGAGAAACCAGAGATCAAATTGCCAGCATCCATTGGATCAGAGAAAAAGCAAAGGAGTTCAAGAAAAACATCGACTTCTGATTTGGACTATGCCAAAGGTTTTGACTGTGTGGATGACAACAAGCTATGGGAAATTCCTGGAAAGATGCAAATACCAGACCTCTTTAGCTGCCTGCTGAGAAATCTGTAGGCATGTCAAGAAGCAACACTTGGACATAGAACAATGCGCTAGCTTCAAAATGGGAAAGGAGCACATCAAGGCTGTATATTGTCATGTGGCTTATTTAACTTATATTCAGCACGTCATGTGAAATGCCAGGCTGGATGAAGCCCAACTAGAATCAAGATTGCTTGGAGAACTATCAATAACCACAGATTTGCAGTTGACACCACAAATATGACAGAAAGTGGAGAATAAATAAAGAGCATATTGATGGAAAGAAAGAAGAGAGTGAAGAACCTTGCTTAAAACTCAATGTTGAAAAAATGAAGATCATGGCATCTGGCCCCGTGACTTCACATGAAATAGGGAAATCATGAGGAAAAATGGAAACAGTGATAGACTTTATTTTCTCGGGCTCCAAAATCACTGCAGATGGTGAGGGCAGCCGCGGAATTAAAAGGTGCTAGATCCTATGAAGAAAAGCTGTAACCACCTAAAGAGCATATGCAAAAGCAGAGGCATTACTTTGCAATTAATGGTCTATCAGGTCATACCTATGGAGTTTCCATTACTCATGTATGGATGGGAGAGTTGGACTATATGGGAAGTTGCGCATGGAATCATTGATGATTTTGAACTGTGGTGTTGGAGAAGACTCTTGCGAGTCCCTTGGACTGCAAGGAGATCAAAGCAGTCAATCCTGATGGAAATCAGCCCTGAATATTCATTGGAAGTACTTTTGCTGAAGCTGAAACTCTGGTACTTTCGCCACCCGATGCAAAGAGCTAACTATAGGAAAAGACCCTGATGCTGGGAAAGCTTGAGTGCAGAAGGAGAAGGGCCTAGCAGTGTTGTTTTGGCAGATAAAGTAGGTAGTTTGTTTAAATGTCCTTGGCCTGGAATGTCTGAAAAGTAGTCAGTGCTTTTGATTATTAGAAGTATGCATAAGTAAAAGGCATTTTTATTTTATTGTGTGTAAAAATCCCTTTCAATGTTGACTGCAAGTTTTTATAACGTATTGCCAGAGAATTTAGCCAGTCATTATATACATTAATTTGGTTCTCTTTTGAAGCCATGTCTCACAACAGCAAGTGATATCGATTATGTTCTTGCTTTGGTATCCGTCTTGAATTGGATTTTATTTATTTATTTACTTATTTGAAAGCAGCATTTCAGTAGGTTTCAATAATTTATTTAATCATTTCATAGTTTCTACGAGAACAACTAGCTTCTAAAAAGGGAAATGACACTCCATTTCTCTTCTGATCTTATAGGGAAAAGAGAGCAGTAAAGTTCATTGCTTTATGGTGTTTTTTCTTTTTTTTTCAGGGTTAACATGCTCTTTCTAAGGAACACTTCCAAATTTCAAGGTTTTCAAGGATTTCTTAAAAATATATTTTGGTTTCTGGTCTGCTCATTCTCACAGTCGTGTCTGGTTCTTTGTGAGTGTCTGGAATATAGCCCGTCAAGCTCCTCTGTCCAAGGGGGTTCTTCAGGCAAGAATACTGGAGTGGGTTGTTAGGCCAGTCTTCCAGTGGCTCTCTCATAGCAGATGGATTGTTTGCTATCTAAACCACCAGGGAAACCTAAAGAACCCTGGAGGGAGTGGCCTGTTGCTTCTCCAGAGCATCCTCCCAAACCAGAAATCAAACTGGGGTCTCCTGCATTGCATCAGATTCTTAGGCAGCTTACCTCCCAGGGAAGCCCTGGTTTCTGCTAAAAAGTGCCAATTGTCATTCCTTAGTATGTGGACTCACTGATCACATGTCATGATTAAATAGGAGACAACTTTCAGTACGAAGTTTGAAGAAAATCATGCCATAATGATAAAAATACCCAATAAATTATATATACTAAAATTAGGAGAAAAATAAAAATAAACTCAAGAACCATAGCCTGGGAAATGGTCTTCCGTACAGTTTAAAGAGGAGTGTTCTGAAGCTGTAGGGGCAGAGCCAGGACACAGAGAAAATTCTTTAAAGTTGAAAGTACATGAATGAAACATATCTCGTGGGAAAAGGATCCTGTTAACCACAAAATACAGGTCTGACAACAGTGATGTTAGTGTTTTCCTAGGCGAGAATCTGGAATCATTACACTTCTTAATTATCTTCACTAACTAGGAACACATAACTCCAAAGCACAGAAATGCACAATCTCATTTTCATATCCTGACTTCCCCAGAGGGTACACTGATGAAAGACAACTGCAACAGATTTTTACTTTCCCATTCCAGTGAATACCCAGTGACTCTCCTCCATGGTTAAAGCAGATGTACAATATGTGTTTCCCAGGTCAAAAATAGGCTGTCTAGCATAAAGTTCAAGCAAAACTATATCTAGCCAGAATGTTCACTAATACTTAGTAGGTGAAAAGGCCTTCCCTCAGTATGAAAATCAATTCTGAACATTTTATTTCTGAAGAGAAACTCTTTTCTGTTTCTTTGTTTACAGTCACTTTATTTATTTATATTGTACTTTACAATAGTGCATTGGTTTTGTCAGACACCAACATGAACCCTCCACGGGTGTAGACGTGTTCCCAATCCTAAACCCCCTCCCTCCGCCCTCCCCTTACCATCCCTCTGGGTCAACCCCGTGCAACAGTCCCAAGCATCCTCTCCTACACTGAAGCTAGACTGGCGATTCTTTTCTTATATGACATTATACATGTTTCAATGCCATTCTCGCAAATCATCCCACCCTCTCCCTTTCCCACAGAGTCCAAACGACTGTTCTATTCATCTGTGTCTCTTTTGCTGTCTCGCATACAGGGTTATCGTTACCATCTTTCTAAATTCCCTATGTTTACAGTCACTTTAAACTGTATTCCATCACTCCAACTGTGCATACACAGACTGGGGCTTCTACCTCTGCCACCAACAGTCCCTAGCTTCAGTTCCGTTCAGTTCAGTTCCGTTCAGTCACTCAGTTGTGTCTGACTCTTTGTGACCCCATGAAATGCAGCACGCCAGGCCTCCCTGTCCGTCACCAACTCCCGAAGTTCACTCAGACTCACGTCCATCGAGTCAGCGATGCCATCCAGCCATCTCATCCTCTGTCGTCTCCTTCTCCGCCTGCCCCCAATCCCTCCCAGCATCAGAGTTCTTTTCCAATGAGTCAACTCTTCACATGAGGTGGCCAAACTACTGGAGTTTCCGCTTTAGCATCATTCCTTCCAAAGAAGTCCCAGGGCTGATCTCCTTCAGAATGGACTGGTTGGATCTCCTCGCAGTCCAAGGCACTCTCAAGAGTCTTCTCCAGCACCATAGTTCAAAAGCATCAATTCTTCGGTGCTCAGCTTTCTTCACAGTCCAACTCACATCCATACATGACCGCAGGAAACACCATAGCCTTGACTAGACGGACCTTAGTCGGTAAAGTAATGTTTCTGCTTTTGAACGTGCTATCTAGGTTAGTCATAACTTTTCTTTCAAGGAGTAAGCATCTTTTAATTTCATGGCTGCAGTCACCATCTGCAGGGATTTTGGAGCCCCAAAAATAAACTCTGACACTGTTTCCACTGTTTCCCCATCTATTTCCCATGAAGTGATGGGACCAGAAGCCATGATCTTCATTTTCTGAAAGGTGAGCTTTAAGCCAACTTTTTCACTCTCTTTCACTTGCATCAAGAGGCTTCTTAGTTCCTCTTCACTTTCTGCCATAAGGGTGGTGTCATCTGCATATCGGAGGTTCTTGAAATTTCTCCCGGCAATCTTGATTCCAGCTTGTGTTTTGTCCAGTCTAGCATTTCTCATGATGTACTATGCATAGACGTTAAATAAGCAGGGTGACATTATACAGCCTGATGTACTCCTTTTCCTATTTGGAACCAGTCTGTTTTTCCATGTCCAGTTCTAAATGTTGCTTCCTGACCTGCACATAGATTTCTCAAAAGGCAGCTCAGGCATGGTCACCAATAACAATGAAAATGCAAGTTGTTTCAGAGTTCTCTCATCATGCATTAAAACAGCTGAATATGTATGTTTAATGATGAAATTTGTACCGGTATTATTTACCATATTTTTATAGATTTTTAAACATATGACAATACTCGACTAAAGTGAAAGTGGAGTCGTTCAGTCGTGTCTGACCCTTTGCGACCCCATGGACTGTAGCCTTACAGGCTCCTCCATCTATAGGATTCTCAGGCAGGAATACTGGAATGAGTTGCCATTTCCTTCTTCAGGGGATCTTCCTAACCCAGGATTAGAACCCAGGGCTCCATTTCAAGCAGACATTTTACCCTCTGAGCCACCACGGAAGCCCGATACTCTACTGATGTTGTAATGCATTCTAAAGCACATGAGAAAGATGAAATCAAAAAAGATTAGAAAAATGTTGAAACATCACTAAATGTTTTTACAATGCTTCTGTTCCAGTTTTGCTATCATTTATCGGAGGCTATAATAATATAACTACATTTTTATTTTTTGTATTTATGATGTTTTTGTCATCATCTTTTATGTATTTGGAGTTATGAATGATGTCAATGTTGAAATGAACATCTTAAAGACATCAGTTAAATCTTGGCTTAAAAACAAGCAAAAAAAAGCACCAGTTTCATTTGAAAAAGTACCAGTTGCAAATCTGAAAGTATAAAATGGTTATATACAAAGAAAGAATCTAATAATGAAATGTGTATTAAGTAGATGTCTATTTCGTGATGACTTTGTAGTTTATAGGTCGTTTGTAAAGCTGACAACATATTTCGTAGAAGTGCTGTCATCTCTCTAACGTTTTGTTTAGTTTTGCCGAAGATTCCTTGTGGCTAAATTAATACTGTGGAGATACAACTGACACTTACTTTCTTTGGTAAGAATGTAAAATGCACCAGTTGCATAGTATGCTATTTGACACCTGAAGGTTGTCAGCACTGAGCTGGGGTTGAAGGCAGGGAATCTAACCAAAGGGAATACTTAAATACCAAGCCCCACAGAGGTAAGCCTGTCCTTAGAAGGAAAAGAGAATAGCTTTCTGGAGCTGTGACTAAGCACGTTTAAGGTAATTACTGATCATTATGATCCCGTTGCCATTTCCTTTATTGTTTTGGGTTTGGGGTTAAACACCCTTTTTGTGTTTCCTGTGTACAGGATATCCTTTAGCATTTGTTGGAGAGCTGGTTTAGTGGTGCTGAGTTCTCTCAGCTTTTGCTTGTCTGTAAAGCTTTTGATTTCTCCTTCGTATTTGAATGAGATCCTTGCCGGGTACAGTAATCTGGGCTGTAGGTTATTCTCTTTCTTCACTTTAAGTATGTCTTGCTATTCCTTCCTGGCCTAAAGAGTTTCTTTGGAAAGATCAGCTGTTACCGTTATGGGAATCCCCTCATGTGTTATTTCTTGTTTTTCCCATGCTGCTTTTAATATTTGTTCTCGTGTTTGCTCTTTGTTAATTTGATTAATATGTGTCTTGGGGTGTTTTGCCTGGGGTTTATCCTGTTTGGGACTCTCTGGTTTTCTTGGGACTGGGTGATTATTTCCATGCCCACTGTAGGGAGGTTTTCAACTATTGTCTCCTGGAGGATTTTCTCATGGTCTTTCTTTTGGTCTTCTTCTTCTGGGACTCCTATAATTCGAATGTTGGAGCGTTTCATATTGTCCTGGAGGTCTCTGAGATTGTCCTCATTTCTTTTAATTCGTTTTTCTTGTTTCCTCTCTGATTCATTTATTTCTACCATTCTATTTCACTAATCCTATCTTCTGCCTCTGTTATTCTACTATTTGTTGCCTCCAGAGTGTTTCTGATCTCATTTATTGAGTCATTCATTATCTATTGACTCGTTGTTATTCTTCTAGGTCCTTGTTAAACCTTTCTTGCATCTTCTCAATCCTTGTCTCCAGGCTATTTATCTGTGATTCCATTTTGATTTCAAGATTTTGGATCCTTTTCAGTATCAATATCTGGAATCCTTTCTCAGGTAGATTCCCTATCTCTTCCTCTTTTGTTTGATTTGGTGGGCATTTCTCCTGTTCTTTACCTGCTGAGTATCCCTCTGTCTCTTCATCTTGGTTCTATTGCTGCGTTTGGGTTGGCCTTTCTATATTCTGGGAATTTGTGGCGTTCTCTTCATTATGGAGTTTCTCCACTGTGGGTGGGGTTGTATCAGTGGCTTGTCAAGATTTCTTGGTTCGGGAGGCTTGTGTTGGAGTTCTGGTGGGTGAGGCTGGATTTCTTCTCTCTGGAGTGCAATGGAGTGACCAGTAATGTGTTATGAGACGCCAATGGTTTTGGAGTAACTTTGAGCTGCCTGTATACTGAAGCTCAGGGCTGTGTCCCTGTGTCGCTGGAGAATTTGCATGGTGTGTCTGACTCTGGAACTTGTTGGCCCTTGGGTGGTGCTTGGTTTCAGTGTAGGTATGGAGGCATTTGATGAGCTGCTATCAATTAATGTTCCCTGGAGTCAGGACTTGTCTGATGTTCTCAGGGTTTGGACTTAAGCCTCCTGCTTCTGGTTTTCAGTTTTATTTTTACAGTAGCCTCAAGACCTCTCCACCTATACAGCACCGATGATAACACATCTAGGTTAAAGATGAAAGGTTTACCCACAGTGAGGGGCAACTGGAGTGGTTCACTGAGTTACATGGAGGAGAGAAGAGGGAGGGGGTAGTTAGAAGTGACTGGAATGAGATGAGGTGGGGTCAAAAGAGGAGAGAGAGAGAGGAAAAAAAAAAAAAAGAGGAGAGAGCAAGCTAGCCAGCTATCACATCCTTATGTGTGCTCCACCGTCTGGAACACTCAGAGGTATTCACGGAGTTATACAGGGAAGAGGAGAGGGAGGAAGTAGACAGAGGTGGCCAGTAGGATAAAAGAGGGAAATGAAAAACGGAGAGAGAGATTCAGCCAGTAACCAGTTCCTGAAGTGTTCTCCACCGTCTGGAACACGGAGATTCACAGAATTGGGTAGAGAAGAGAAGGGGGAGGGAAGAGACAGAGGCCACCTGGTGGAGAAAAAGGAGTGTCCAAAGGAGGAGAGAGTGGTCAAGCCAGTAATCTCGCTCTCAGGTAAAATTGGGTAGTGAAGTTTGGGTTTTTAAATGTACAAAATTGACAACAAATACCAAAAAGCAAAGATTAAAAATCTAGAATAGAGGTTGGATTTTTAAAAATGCAATATTAAGGAAAAGAAGAAGAAGAAAAAAAAGCCACAAGAACTATTAAAACAACAACAACAACCACACAAAGACTATATACAGTGTTTGCTTTAAAAAATAGGTTTCTTTTTAAGTAAGAGTAGGTTATAAGAATAAAAATTAAAGGATAAATAGAGGACTTAAATATTTCTAAAAGTTAAAAAAAGAAGAAGAAGAAAAAGAAAAGAAGAAAAATCTACCACACAACAACATCAGCGAAAAAGAAAAAAAGAAAAAGAAATGGTCATAAAAATAGTAACGATATTTCTGGCCCTTTCTCTGGTGTTGTGGGGTTATTTCCAAGGCGGTTCCCTCCATTTAATTTCTTCTGTTTGCTGGTATCTTCAGTGTCTGATTTCCGTCCTAATAAGGGGTGGGGGGGGAGGGCATGGTGGACACTTTTTATTTTTTATTTTTTTGGCTCTCTTGTTGAGTTGCACTGTGAGGAGGGAGGGATGCTGCAAAGAACTAACACCTGTGTGTGCTTTCAGTGTCTCAGGCCCACTGGGCCTGCCCCTGCTCATGGTGCACACCGCTCAGGCTCTACGTTGCTCCAGGGTCTGAGGCCGGCCCTAGGCTGCACGCACCTCCCAGGTCTAAGCTGAACTCAGGTTCGGTGCTCAGGTAAGCCCTCAGAGGCACAGATTCGGTTGGGACTGCCTTTTGTGTCCTTCCCACGTCCGAGTAGCTCAGGTGTGTGGTGAGCGCGGTCACTGTGACTTATCGCCTTTCCCGTGTCTGCTGCTAGTTTTCTGGATGTACCACTGGTGCCCCTTGTGAGGTGGATGGTGACTGTCCAGAACCCCCAGAAGCCTTAGCAAAGAAGCCTGCTTACAGTTTTGTAGGTAAAGTCTCTCCGGGGCTGCGATCACCCCCTTCCAGCCCATACGGTTCTGGCTGCCCGTCACCGGCGGGGAATGGTCTGTAACCGGCTATTTCTGTTCCATCCTTTGTTCTGTGTGCGGTCCTGGTGGTGTCTTGTGATCGGGCTTTTCACGTGGTAGCTGTCCCACAGTCTGGTTTGCTAGCGCAGGTTCGTTCATTGTGGTTATGTGCGGGGTGTTCCTGCCTGATTCTTAAAAAGCACTGCAGCCCATGCCTCCTGCGCCTCCCTGCCCTGCCCCCACTTGCTAGTGTCGGATGCAGGCGTCTGTGCTGCTTTTCCGCTGGGGGAGTTACTGTTGGGCTTGTAATCTGTTGGTTTGAATTATGTATTTATGTTTCTTTCCTGCTACGTTGCCCTCTGTGCTTCCAAAGCTCGCCACATTGGAAACCTCCCTTCTTAAGATTCCCTGCCCAGAACGGGATTCCCTTCCCAGGACGGAGCTCCCTTCCTACCTCCTTTGTCTCTTTTTTCATCTTTTATATTTTTTCCTACCTGTTTTTGAAGACAATGATCTGCTTTTCCGGGTGCCTGAAGTCCTCTGCCAGCATTCAGAAGTTGTTTTTTGGAATTTGCTCATCGCTGAAATGTTCTTTTGATGAATTTGTGAGGGAGAAAGTGGTCTCCCTGTCCTATTCCTCCGCCAGCTTTACCATATTTCTTAACCAAACAGAATTTGGCAGGGGGTGCGCAGGGGGGGCATGGCATAGCGTATGGTGAGAGTGAGGGGATACGGTCACACCAAATAGAATCTGGGGTCATAGTTCCCTAATGGGAATAGAGCTCATGCCCCTGCAGTGAAAGCACAGAGTCCTCCTCACTGAACTGCCTGGGAAGTCCCAGGAATTAATTTAATGAAAGATACCTAATTAGGATCTGGTGACATTTTACATTGTAGTGTGTTACCAGTGATTATGGTTCATATCATTTTATAGGTTTGTGATTTTACTAGCTTAAAATTTTGGGGGGTTTCTTTTTGTTTTAAAAGCTGAAAACTGTTTTTTAATTCCATGGAATTAAAAACAATCTGTAGAATATATTAAATAGTGGCGGCTTTTTTCTGCATGTGGATGTTTTGCTCCATTGAACTGAATGGTAGTAACATTTGTAGAAGAGACACAGAGTGTAAGGTATGTCTTTTTTATTAAGTGACATAACAACACCCATTGCGTGAGTTATTGGTTGGAGTTTAGAGACAGACTGTGTGGACTAACCTCCTTATTCCTGTTTTCAGCCCTTGAGTAATAATCAGAAGCTTTCTCTGAAGAAAGTGGGGCCAGCTGTCAGGCTCCTAAGTATCTACTGGCCAGCAGGGCTAGGAATAAATGCAGAAACTGGTAGATACGGGTTGGGGCAAGAGGCTACCTTGTCCCTTTTTTTTTTTTTTTTTTTTTTTTTGCTGCCTGGAGAGATGCTTGTCCTGGTACAAGTGTGGCCAAAACTGTGTCTTTGTGGCCAGAGGATGTCTCTGAGCCTGCCTTGGGTTCTCCCAGGATGGAGGGACAGCAAGTTCTCCCCGGTTCCTTGGCCAGAGAAGACCGTGCCCCCACTTGCTCTATGACATCCCCCCACGACTCACTCCATATTAGGTTCTTCAGAACGGGTGTCCAGGACCCACCCCAACTCCTGGGCCTGGCGGGCCAGAGCCTGCTGTGGAATGAGGCCTTGGCCATGGTGGCCCTGGAGGAGCTGCCCCTAGAGCTCTTCCCGCCACTGTTTATGGTGGCCTTTGCCGGGAGGCACACCCAGGCCCTGAAAGTGGTGGTGCAGTCCAGGCCCTTCCCCTGCCTCTGCTGGGGACCCTGATGAAGGAACACCAGCCTCATCTGGACACCTTCCAGGCTCCACTCGATGACCTGGACGTCGTGCTTGCTCAGAGGCTCCAACCCAGGTAAGGTCAACCTGGCAGACTGGTGGGGCCTGGGGGTGTGAGCAAGATGCAGCCAGAGCAGGAGGATGAGGGGTTCACTTGGACAGGCCTCCGGATGTACAGGACTGGTTGAGGGACAGAAGGGACGAAAGGCATGTGCTCCCCACCAGTGTCCCTTAAGGTAGGGACCAAGGGGGTTCCTGAAGCCGGGGGAGCGGTGGTATATGGAGTGCAGAGCCCTCGCGTGGTCCTGGTGCCAGTCAGCCTCTGCACAGCACAGCGTGTCTCCTGTGGCCCTGCAGGCAGTGGAAGCTGCAGCTGCTGAACTTGCACTGGAAAGCCCACCAGGACATCTGGACCATGTGATCCAGCCACATGGACAGTGTTTGCTCGTTGCTGGAGCCCGAGCCAGCCCAGTCCATGCAGAAGAGGTGCAGGGTGGAGGTGCAGGTGGGCTAAAGCCGGCACAGGCCCCTGTGAAGGTGCTGCTTGACCTGTGCCTCAAGGAGGACACCTTGAAACAGACCCTCAGCTACCTGCTGAAGAAGGCCAAACAGGAGGAGCCTGCTGCACCTGAGCTGCCAGAAGCTCAGCATCTCCACCATGCCCACGCGGAGCATCAGGAGGATCCTGAAGGTGTTGCAGCTGGACTGAGTCGAGGACTTGGAGGTGAATTGCACCTGGAATCGGGCCACTTTGGGCAGGTTTGTGCTGCACCTGGGCCAGATGGGCAACCTGCCCCGGCTGCCGCTCTGGCGCATCCACGTGTTGCCGCACACAGCCCCCAAACAGGAGGAGCACTGCATCACCCAGCTCACGGCCCAGTTCCTGAACCTGCCCCACCTGTAGGAGCTCTAGCTGAACTCCATCTCCTTCCTCGAGAGCCGCCTGCACCGGGTGCTCAGGTAAGGCATGGCGCCAGCTCCGTAGACCAGAATGGGCCTCTCTCTTTCGTTACCGTCAGGACGTGTACTCTGTGCCTGCTGTGGACATTGCCAGGGTGCCCGGGTCACTCGAAAGTCCTCACGATGCTGCCTCTCTGTCCCCGGGCTTCTTGTCAGGTCCCCTTCCTGACTAGGGTCAGAGGTGTGGCCTAGGTTAGATGCTGTCAAAGCGGACTTCTTTCTGGGAGTCCGCACGGTGGCGGTCAGGTGTGATGCCCTTGGGAATTCTTTCCGAGAGAATGATGTCTTAGCTGAGGCGATTACAAATAATTAAGCAAGGAGGACATTGGTCCATCAGGCGTGAAGTTTGAAGTCCGAAGCTCTGTTTCTCCCTCCCACCTGCCACATTTGTCCTGAGCTGTTTTAGGCTCCAGGTGAGCTGTGGAAAGTAGGTGATTCTCGAGATGACAAGGAGGGACCGTGAGGGGAAATTGCAGCTCCTAAGCAGTCCAGAGAAGATAAAAAGTTACATAAGCATCATTGCTGAAGTGGCTCCAATCTAAGTCCAAATTGCAATTCTTGTTTTCCTCTAAGACTTCTGACTACATAGGAAATTCTCAATAGCAGGTTGTCGCTCTGCCTTGAACACGGTGATAAAAGCTGAGAGGATGCGGCCTAGTCTGTCTGTATGAATGCGTTGCATTGATTCCCTCTTTGGTAGCTGAACTAAGTGTCCAGGAGTGAGCATCACTAGAGGGAACCTTCTTCCAAGGGACCCTCACCCAGGCCCTGGACTGGAGCATTTTCCCCAGTGGATTCAGCAGATGCAAATCCTCCATCTCGTACGCTGGGCGGTGCCAAAATGGGTTCACTGTGCAAAATCAGCCCCAGAGTCCTGGGTGATATTCACCCGCAGTCCACCTGGAGCCTCTGGGACCCACCAGCCCATGCCCGTTTTCCCACTGCTCAGCCGTGTCTGACTCTTTGGGACTCCATGGATTGTAGGCTGCCAGGCTTCTCTGCCTATGGAATTCTTCAGCTGAGAATACTACAGTGGGTAACAGATCTCTTTTCCGGGAGACCTTCTCAACCCAGGGATTGAACTTGGATCTCCTGCATTGCATGCACGACTGAGCAGCCAGGCAAGCCTCCAGTTGCTAAGAGACAACCCAACATCCCCGAATCCATTGTCCAAATGTGCATTTATGTCGCTCATATCCCCACATGTTTTATTCTGTTTTTACATGAATAAACACTTTCACACACAAATATTTACTCAAAGGCTGCTGGAAATCTATTCCCGATCGTCCAAAAGTGTCACTGATGAGTTCAGTATTTCAGTGTTGAGTGTAACTTGGCATTTTTCTTCTTGGTGTCATTCATCTGTAACTTTTTTTTTAATAAAACCTTATTCCTGAGGCATTTAGCTTAATCCAAATGGTAAAGATAAAATTTCCTCCAAATCCTAGTTCTCTGCCAACCTGGCCGTACTAAGGCTTTTAACTAATTCTCTTTTCCCACCAGAGCTCTTTACTGAGACCAAGTCCTCTAAGAGTCAGAGGAGATTTAGCAGCTAAACCAAACAACAGCACCCGTTCAGAGTGGTGGGCTCCAACTATATCACTTTTTGTGACCGAGAAGCTGCGACCGGCATGGACCACCAAAATTTTGCTATAGTAATGTCCTGGAAATTAGCATTGCCTTGGTTTGAGATTTCCTGGTGCCTCAGGTGGTAAAGAGTCCACCTGCAATGCAGGAGGCTCAGAATTCAGTCCCTGAATCAGGAAGATCCCCTGGAAGAAGGGAGTGGCAACACTCCAGTATTCTTTCCTGGAGAGTTCCATAGAGGAGCCTGCTGGGTTAGAGTACATGAAGTCATAAAGCATCAGATAGGACTGACTAACACGTTCACGTCACCTTTAATCCTGTAGGTAAGCAGGTGGTGCAAGTCGTCGTTGGTTGAGTTTCTCAATGTGTCATGATCCCATGTTTTGGTCCCTCTCTGTTGCACCCTTGCATTGAAGCTACAAAACCATCCCTTTATGATTTCTTACTCAGGGAATTCGAACTGAGGGAAGAAGCAGCAAGAAGCCAGACACTCTGCACTGATTAGGTGAGGATGAAGGAGGAGGGTGAAAGAGCCAGCTTAAGCCTACATACTCAAAACACTAAGATCATGGCATCTAGCCCCATTACTCCATGGTAAATAGAAGCAAAAAGGTGGAAGTACTGACAGATTTCCTCTTCTTGGGCTGTACAATCACTGCAATGGTGATTGCAACCATGAGATCAAAAGACGGTTGCTTCTTGGCAGGAAAGCTATGACAAACCTAGACAGTGTGTTGAAATGCAGAGACGTTACTCTGCCATCAAAGGTCTGTAGAGTCAAGGCTATGGTCTTCCAAGTGGTCATGTACGGTTGTGAGAGCTGGACCACAAAGAAGGCAGAGCGCCAAAGAATTGTTGCCTTCGAGTTGCTGTGCTGGTGAACCTCCTGGAAGTCCTTTGGACAGCAAGGAGTTCAAACCAGTCAATCTTAAGGGAGATCAACCCTGAGTACTTGTTAGAAGGGTTGATGATGAAGCTGAAGGTCCACTATATTGGTCATGCGGTATAAGCAGCTGATTCACTGGGAAAGTCCCTGATGCTGGGCAAGACTGAGGGCAGAAGAAGAGGGCAACAGAGAATAAGATGGCTGGATGGCATCACCAATGCACTAGACATGAAGTGGAGCAAACTTCAGGAAACGGTGAGGGACAGGGAGGTCTGGTGTGCTGAAGTCCCTGGAGTTGCGGATATAACCGAGCTAAGGAACAACAACAATTTCTTGAGATAAAGCTGTTCCAGGGAGAGTAGAAGAGGAAAAGATTTGTGAGAACAATGGAAGGGCCAAGCTCTCCCCTAGAGATGGAGGAAGTGGGTAGAGGCTAGCCACCTGGATTAGTGCTGTCTTGAAAGGTGTGCCTTTTGGACACCTTGTAGAGCCCACTTCTCACACGGCCCTGTCCCAAGGGCCTGATCTCCTCCTGGGTACCAGCTTCTCAGTTGGTGTGAGATGATCAGCCTTGATGGAGGACACTCAGGCTGACCACATATCACTCCACGGCCACAAGCCCCAGGGAGCTTCCTCCTTGACCACAGCAATGGACCTGGACCGGAGTTGGCCTTGGGGTTGTCCGCGAAACGAAAGGTGGGAACAGGTCATGTCTGTCTTTCTTTTTTGGTTTCTTTTGTTGGCCAGCCAACACAGCTTGCAGGATCTTAGTTCCCCAACTAAGGACAGAATCCACGCCCTCAGCAGTGAAAGTGCAGAGTCCTAACCACCCCAGGACTACCAGAGAGTGCCCAGTAGGTCATTTCCTGAGCCTGGTGGATGCCCCAGAAGCCTGATGTTGGCTGCTGAGAGCCAGGCTTCTATGGGCCAGGCTTTGATGAGGTCACCAAACGTTCCTTTCTCCCTGACCTCTGGGAGACCTGTGACCGTGGCCCGTATCATAGAAACTTCTGGAACTAGACAGAATGGATGACATACCCCTCTCCACTCATATTCCTTTCCTGGCTACCCAATGCCTTCCAATAAATTCATCTGCCCTCAATCCATCTGCAGAAAGCGTGCTATCCTCCTGCCCAGATACCTTCCCTGAAGAAGAGGTTGAAATCATGTCCTCTGCTTCTTCCTAACCTGTCATGTGAAGGCTTTTCTGTACACTTGGTGACAAGCTTCTGCTAGACAGCTTTGGGTTTTCTTCCTTTTGTTGGTGTTGTTTGTTTGTTTGTTTTTTGGTTAAAACACATACTCTCCTTCACATTCAGGATGGTGTGAGGACAGGCCTCACTCTGTTCTCAAGGTTCTGTCCCTCAGAGTCTAGGAGAGAAGTCAAACAAACAAAGAAACAAACAAAGGGGGCGGGGCAGAAAGAGATTTGTGTGGGGCGTTTAGCAGTAGTGGTCTGCAAGATGGGGTCCACAGGAGCAGGCTGCGTCCTGGAAGATCTGGGTGGGTGGCATTTGTTGATGTTTGGGAGTCAGCTGGAAGCCGAGTCATCACCTGCATACCCCCTACTGTCCTTGAGGTGAACCCTCTCTAGGGACTCCTGATCTAAAGAACACGTTGAGGTTCTCAGGTGGCCACCAGAAATACACGAGACTTAAAGAACAGGAAATTGTTTTCTCCCAGTTCTGGAGGCTAGAAATCCAGGATTAAGGTGTTGACAGTGTGGTGTCTCTGGAGGTCCCTTTCCTTGATGAGCAGGCACCCGCATTCTCGTGTCCTCCTGTCCCTTTATGTCCATGCATCCTTGATATCTTGTGTGTCCTAATTTCCTCTTTGTTTTCCGGCCATGCTGCTTTTCTTCTGGGTCTTAGTTTCCAGGCCAGGGATTGAACTTGGGCCCTTGGCAGTGAAAGATCTGAGCCCTAACCACTGGCCTTCCAGGAAATTTCCCTCTTTCTTTTTATATAAAGAACCATCAGCTTGGACTAGGGCCCACCCTAGTGACCTCGTTTTAACTGAATCACCTCATTAAAGGCAGAATCTACAAAGAGGATTACGAATCTCCAAAGTGTTGGGGCTTAGAAATTCTACAGATTTTTTTTTAATGAATTAATTTATTTGATGGCACCAGGTGTTAGTAGTGGTACGTAGGGTCTTCAGTCTTCCTGGCAGCACGTGGGATCTAGTTCCCTGACCACGGACAGAAGCCCAGCCCCCTGCACTGGGAGTGGAGAGTTTTAGCCACTGGACCTTTGGGAAAGTCCCTGCAACATATGGATTTTGCAGGACACGATGAAGCCCAAAACAGGGTTGATGGTAGGGTGATTTGCCTGGCTACACATTTGCACCCTATCTGCTCCTTAGAAATACCTGAGACCTTTAATAACGTTGACTCCCTGGTCCCATTCCTGGAGACACTGAGTCTGTGGGCAGGGAGTAAGCTTGACAGAATCAATCAGAACGTCCGTACTTTTCAAAAGCTCTCTAGTACTCACTGTTTAATATGGACACCTTAAGCAGCCTGGGCAACAACTGGAGCTTGGGAGAAACTCAGGCTCTCAGGCCCCACTCACAACTGTTGGATGAGAATGTGCTTTTGCACAAGACACATAGGCAATTCCTTAGATTCACTGATGGTGAAGAAGCACAGCCCAGGAGATTTGAAAGTGTGGCCCAAACGGAGATGTTTGCATCCAGATCTCTCAGCTTTGATTATATCCTAGGACCTCCAGAAGCCCCCAAAGAGGGTGTGGAGCTCCTAGAATCTCTGAAGGGTGGTGGGGAGGATGAAGCTCCCAGCTCAAGCTACATCTCTTTAGTTTATTGAATTGCCAATAACCTACTCCTCCCAAGGCAGGTGCTCAGTGTGTCACATGAAGGAAAAAATGCATTCCTGACCTCAACCCTTAGGGTCTCCTGAAGGTGTATATTCTTGGGCATTTTAAGCTTGTTCTTATTGTTGCTTGGGCTCCCATTGCGCCCCATCTGGTAAAGAATCTGCCTGCAATGCGGGAGACCTGGGTTTGATCCCTGGGTTGGGAAGATCCCCTGGAGACAGGAAAGGCTAGCCACGCCAGTATTCTAGCCTGCACGATTCCATGGACTGCATATGGTCCACGCGGTCACAAAGGGTTGGACACAACTGAGCACCTCTCACTTTCACTGTTGCGGCAGAGTTGCTAAGTTGTGTGTCTGAGTCTTTTGTGACCCCATAGACTGTCGCCTGCCAGGCTCCTCTGTCCATGGGATTTCTCAGGCAAGAATCCTGGCGTGGTTGCCATTTCTTCCTCCAGGAGAGCTTTCCGACCCAGAGACTGTACCCAGGTCTCCTGCATTAAGAGGTGGATTCTTTACTGCTGAGCCACCAGAGATCAACCTTTCCCAAAGTACTGGATGACTTTACACCCTGGGATTCACTTCACTTCAGAATCAAGTGAGGCGAGCTTTGCGTTTTCAGGTTCGCAGGTCCTCTCCTAGGGCAATTTGAATTTCTTAGGTGTGATATGCAGCCCTGGAATCTCTGTGTTTAATAATGTCCCAGGAGATTCTGAGATTTGAGCAATCTTCAGAAGCATATGAAAGTGAAAGTGTTAGTTATCCAGTTGTGTCTGACACTTTGCCAAACCATGGATAGTAGCTCACCAGGCTCCTCTGTCCATGGAATTCCCCAGGCAAGCATACTTGAGTGGAGAGCCATTTCCTTCTCCGGCAGATCTTCCTGACACAGGGATTAAACCCTGGTCTCCTGTACTGCAGGCAGATGTTTTACTCTCTGAGCCATCAGGGAAGCCTAGAAGCATAAGTCTGTAGTCAAAATGTTTCTTCCCCTCCCCTAAGTATTTGCAAACATTTTAAAACTGACACCCAAAATATTTCTGTTGCAAGTGTAAACACTGCAAAGGATGTACCTTTTGGCATACAATCAAAATAAACCCTTTTAAGTAAATCAAACTAGGAATTGCCTGGCAAGCCAGCACTTCGTGTTCAATGCTTTCAGTCTGGTGACCGGGGTTCAGCCCCTGGTCAGGAAACTAAGCTCCTGCAGGAAGTCTCATGGTGTGTCCATAAATAAATAAAACTGTTAATATCATGCTTTCAAACATATCCAGAAGAACGTAAAGAGCATAGAGTTTTAAAAATATTCCGTTTTATTCACTTATTTGGCTTCTTCGGGGCTTAGCCGTGTCATGCAGGATCCTTTGTCCGTTCTACGGCCCTCTGGCATGTGGGATCTTACCCACCACGTATTAAACTCACATTCCCAGCATTGGAAGGCAGATCCTCAACCACTGGACCGCCAGGAAATCCCTAGCCCTGGGTTCTGATACTTACCGACATTGGAGGACATGGCAACCCACTCCAGCAATTTTCCCTGGTGCACTCAACGGGTAGAGGAGGCTGGCTGGCTGCAGTCCATGGGGTCGCAAAAAGTCAGACACAGCTGAGCTCCTAGGCACAGCACCGGCCATCATGCTTCTGAAAAGAGTCTAAAACGAGCTCTTTCTAATGGTCAGTTTTTCTTCTTTTTTCCCTGGTTCATTGAGATGTAATGGACATACCTTCTGTAAGTTTAAGGGGAGAACATGTTGATTTGATGATAATGGTGTCTTTGATGGTGTATCTGATCACAGCATTTGAGATCACGTTCATTAGTGGACATCATTTTTGTTCGAATTCAGTGACTCTATTACCTTATAACGAATGGAAATACACGTATTTCTTCTCTGAAACCCTCTCTGAAACCCACGAATCTGTGTGCACAGGGCTGTAAAGGCAGTGGGAGGGAAAGCTTGAGATATAATCTAGGTGCTGCAAAGGAGGACAGAGAAGAGGGCGAGTCAGGGGGGAAGGGTGCAGGAGGGCGGTGAGGGTGTGACCTGACACCCCTGACGTGGTTTAAGAACGCATGAGCCCCCGCCTAGAAAAAGCTCCTGGGGTTCAGCATGTAGATTCACAGTGAGGACCCTGGGAATCCAGCGGGTGCTGAGCCTTCAAGTGCAGATCACTTGGGAGTAAGCTTGCTTCCTGCCCTCCTCACCCTGCCTCCTCCCCAACCCACCCCCTTGCCCTCGGAAGAGGACAGGGGTTCACTGTTTGCAGCTGGAGAATTTTTTGCCATTGGAAGAGAACTCCTGACTTTGTAGGTTCCTGACATCAGCCCATGCCCTGTTGGAATAGCTGTGTGGACCACCTTCCCTTGCCCTTGAGCTATTGAACCGCAAATATCTAAAGACTCAGACAAACTGGAGATAAGGTGGTGGGCCTCTGGATGCTGGAGATGCAAGTGGGGACTCTCACCACACTGAGACCTGGAAAATAGCCCCTGGGAGGGGCCCTGAAGCCCCACTCAGATTCTTTCCCCTCTCCAACATTTTGCTAGAAAGGTTTCTAGTTGAAAGATCCTATGGGGAAAAACTGGTTCAGAAACCTGATTGGAGCCTGGTTTGGGTACTATGGATTGGACTCGAATGGGCTTTAAAAGGCGTGGAATCTCCTGATGCCGCCTCACTGGGAAAAGGCTTTTGGAGAGCCAGGGAGGAGTTTCACGGACACTGGACACAGGAAGCGGTGCTGCTATTCCCAGAGAAATCTTTCTGGGACGTGGAGACAAAGACACTCCAGCTTCACCCTCCACTTGGTCTCAGAGTAGGAAGTGTTTAGCTGCACTGAGTCAACTGGACTTCAGGAGCTGGTGAGCCATGGGGTTTGGAATGCTTCCTTTTGTTCTCTGCAGCCATGAGTCTGCAAAATTTATCTGCTAAGGGCTAGAGAGTAACCAGGCATTAAGGGCCATGAGGTCTCTCCCATTAGCAGGGTGAAATAGCCTCAGGCAGAGGCAAATGATCACGTCTGTGTTCCAATAAAACTTTCTTTGTGACACTGAAATTTAGATATCATATAATGTTCACACGTCACAAACCTTTCCTTTGTTTTTCCCAAAATTAAACATCAATGTAAAAAATGTTAAACGTTTTTAAAAATTAAAAAAAAAAAAAAAACCAGTCGGGAAGCAAGCCGATTTGTCAATCCCTGTCTAAACCACTTGCCTATATAATGCAGCTAGCATGCCATTAGTGACTTGTGACATGAATTTAGTAGGCTGGATTCTGCTTATGAAAAATAGAAATCTTCAATAAATCTAAGATGACATCAGCTGTAAGATACATTATTCCATTTACCTTTGGCCACACCCAGTGGCATGTGGGATCACAGGTCCCTGACCAGGGATTGAAGCTGTGTCCCTGGCCTGGAAGTGAGAAGTCTTAAATACTGGAATACCGGGGAGGTCCCACAGCACTATTTTTCATACCACTATAAAATATATATTTATATACATATGTCTGCATGTGTGTTCAGTTGCTTCAGTCATGCTTGACTTTCTGCAACCCTATGGACTGTCGCCCACGATTCTTCTCTGTCCATACGATTCTTCAGGTAGGAATACTGCAGTGGGTTGCCATGCCCTCCTCCAGGGGGTCTTCCTGACCCAGAGATGGAACCTGCATCTCTTAGGTCTTCTGCATTGGCAGGAGGGACCTTTACCGCTAGGGACATCATTTACACACAAGCAAACAAACTATGATATGCTACTGATGAAATGTGATCTGGTATCACAAATGGCCAAATGTAAACTTTAGAATGGCCTTTAATGTCTACGAAACGTGTTAATGGCATGGAAGCTATCAACAAATGTATTATATGGAGAGAAACTGTGTTACAAACCTTTAATTTCAAGGAGCACCGCTGCCCCTGTCAGCATCCAGCTACATACTGGCTGACTTTCTCTCTTGCCTGATAGTTTTAATCCATTCAGATTTGGAAGTCATCAAATGCTTGGAGAAATTGCTTCTCAGCCTTTTGGCTAAGATCAAGTGTAAGTACCTGGGGAGCCAGGAATGAGTGGGCCGAGCTTGAGGTACAGGTAAATGATTGTTTCATAACAGTTACTGTTTATTTCTGCAGCAGGCATGTAGCACTGACAGACACTCCATGTTGTTCTAGAAACCAAAATACAGCAGCCCGATAGCTCTGGAGGGGAAAATGGCATGTGAGTTGGGGGAGGCTGTGATCTCTGACATCATGCTCAGGAAAGCCTGGCAGAGAAACTGTGGACCGAGGCAGCTCAGGAGTTGGGTGCTGGTAATTGAGACAGCATCCAAGGCAGGGGGAGCAGTAGAAGTCTTGAGAAGTCCCGTCCCTCCCTCCTTGGTACCCTTGGGAGATTGGGTCTGGGAACCCTGCACCTGGAGACACCAAAATTAATGGGTGATCAAGTCCATTACATAAAATGGTACAGTCTTTGCATGTAACATAAGGGGATACTCCCACATGTTTTAAATCATCTCCACATCCGTATAATACCTAATACAATGTTGATGCTGTGGAAGTAGTTTCAAGTACAGTGTAAATGCTCTCCCTCTCTGAGAGAGAGAGAGAGAGAGAGAGAGAGAGAGAGAGAGAGTTGCCAGCATGAGGCAGGTTCAAGTCCTGCTATTAGAAATGGCTGGGATTTAAAGAAAATATTTTGGATCCATGTATAGACTATGGTGCCTTCTGGACTCGGAAAGTGGAGGGAGTGAGAGGCACCCCCAAGGGACAGCTGGGGGCTCTTTTGGACATTTTCTGTCGGTCAGCATTTCTGAGTGAGATTGTAGATCTGTAAGCAAAATGGTGCCTACCAACTCTCCTGCAGAGTTTAAGAGGAACACGGGGGCCACCATGGGGAGTCAAGGCAAAAGTGTTGGCTGGAGAAGGAAGTTTAAAACGGTCATGTCATTTCACTGAGTTTGAGATGTTTCCTTATGTCTAAGGGTGCTAATAGTTATCTCAATGTTTCAGCCAGTGATTCAACCAGGTACTAATTTTGTCTTTTGAAAGAAATATAATCATCACCACTTATCGGCAGAGAGTAAGTTTCAAGACCCCCAGGGGACATCGGTAACCTCACACAGTATCAAACTCTATGTACACAATGGTTCTTCTATACAAACACACCTGTGATGCAGTCTACTGTATAGAGGCACAGTAAGAGATAGCCACTGCCTAAAAAGAACAGGAAAGTGAAAGTGAAGTCGCTCAGTCGTGTGCAACTCTTTGCGACCCCATGGAGTGCCGCTTATTACGCTCCTCTGTCCATGGGATTTCCCAGGCAAGAATTCTGGGCTGGATTGCCATTTCCTTCTTCACAGGATCTTCCTGACCCAGGCATTGAACCTGGCTCTCCCGAATTGTAGGCAGACACTTTACCATCTGAGCCACCAGGGAAGGTGTAATAATAACATGGAACAATTATAACAATATACTTTTATAAAAGTGTTGTGAGTGTAGTCGCTATGTAAAATATACTACTGTACTAATTGAGCGATTTTTTTTCACCCTAACTAAGCACTTACTACGCTCTGTGTCCATACCTTTTGCAGTTGGAGGTTTGACAGCAAAACTAACCCAGATTTATTTTCTCTTCTTCACATTCACCACAGATATTAGCAACCTCAGCATACATTGTTTCTTTCTCTTTTATATCAAATTGAGAACTTGGATCTTTTCACTGAAAGGCAGCACTTAATGGATTTTTCTCTGGCATATGTCAATGGACAGCATCCCTCCACTTACGGTTTGGGGCCATTATTGAGTAAAGTAAGGAAAACTTGGTCACAAGCCCTGTGGCATCTCAACAGTCATTGTGGTAACCGAGTGACAGACGCGTGGGATGTTCAGGACTAAGGAACGATTCACATTCTGGGCAGGAGGAAGCAGGATGGTGTGAGATTCCAATCACTCTCCTCAGAATTACCTGCAGCTTAAAATGCGTAAGTTGTATATTTCTGGAGTTTTCCATTTAATATTCTCGGTGACCAACTGAGGGTGACCTGAAACCACAGAGACTGACACCTGAGATCAGAGGGGATGACCTTGCCTGGTGATTGCTTTTAGGGGGAGAAAAACACTAGAAGGGGCCACTTGAAGCCACAAGTGGTTGCAAAATGGCCCATCTCTTCCCGTGTGAGGAAGCACAAGCACCACCACAACCCGAGAAAAAGACCGCCGTGTCCAAATCCAGAGGTGAGGACAATGACGATGCTGAGGTCATCTTTGTTGGAGTGGAGCACGTCAAGGAGGATGCTGAAACCTTCTTTGTCAGAGTGATTTCAACTTCAAAGCCAGTCATTTCTAACGTTTTGAACAGAGTGACCAGGGACTCATCTTCAAGAAGAATGAAGGACCACGTGAATCCGGATCCCTCCTGCAGGTGGCAACCTGCAAATCTTAGGACCCCAGCATCAGAGCCAGCTGCCGTATCACCAGTTTCTCAGTGTGTATGGGGAGGAAGAGGCAGTTCTATTATTTCGGAGCCTTCATCTAAACCTGATTAGAAAACGAGCTCGCCAGAAACTGTCCTTCACAATTCAGAATCGTTCTCTCTGTGGCCTCCCTGTCTCTCTCGAGCCGTTCTCTCATTAGGAGGCAAGGATGAAAGCCCTCTAAATTCAAAGCGGTGTCCCACTTCAGATGTGAATTTTAACAGTGGGAATCCCAAAAGACCCAAACTCAGCGATGGAATCCCAGGGGGACCTGCCTCCACCATGGCCCCTCCAGGTATCCCTCCTGGAAAAACACGGTTATGACCTTGGAAGATTCCCTGACCTCACCAAGCCGTGTGCATGGTGGGGCATCATTTTCACGGACTCGCACCAATGGCCAGGCATGCTTCCGTCTTATGGATCCAGAAGGAACATGCAGTTTGTCAGGCCTGGAGAAAATGGACTTTCTGACTCTTGCACGTCAGAGCAAGACTGTTGATCCCATGAAAGTAAATCTGGGATCAAATTCACTGATGAGAGTAAATGTTATCTGATGGCTTTTACTTTGGAGCATACAAGAGACGACACCAGAACAGAAGACTCACACAGCCTTCAAATGCCTCAGCTGCTTGAGTCTTCTAAAATATGTCAAGTTTATGACCCACCTGAGGAACCATCTGGAGCTTGAGAGGCAGAAGGGTGACAGCTGGGAAACCCACACTACCTGCCAGCACTGCCACCGCCAGTTTCCCACCTCGTTCCAGCTGCAGTGTCGCATGGAAAGTGTCCCTGCTTCCTGGGAGCCCTCCACGGTCTGTAATATCTGTGAATTGTCCTTCAAAACAGATCAGGTTCTCTTACAGTACCTGAAGGACAGTCACAAACCTGGCAAAATGCCCTATGTCTGCCGTGTTTGCACTTACAGATTGTCAGCCTTTGCCAATGTAGAGGCGTATTTTAGAACATGGCATGGAAACATGAACAATTTGTTTGTCTGTTTTGCCTCAAAATGTTCAAATAGGTGACATCCTTTGTAAATCACGCTCGGAGGAACTGCAACAGGAGGGTCTTTCCATGTTGCACGTGCTGGCTACAAAGTTTGAACGTGAAGGAAAAGACCGAGCACCAAACCAAGAATCATCAGTCATTCAAACAGCCAGAGCACTTGCCAGGGTTGCCTCCTGAAACAGAGGTCATGATCCAAAGTTCAGTTCAGCTGGGACTGAGAGAGACAGCATCCATCATTGTGAGGAACACTGACTCCCAAGTGCCACCCAGAAAACACACAAAAAAGATTGACTACGAGCACAAAATATTCCAGACATGCTGCAGCATGGGATCTGGCTAAAAAATTATGTTTTACCCACCTCCAGAAATTCAGAAAAGCCCCATTGAGGTTCAGCCAGCTGTACATAAAGACCCTGCCTGGCTTTTGTTGTTCAGTTGCTCAGTCGTGTCTGACTCCCTGTGACCCCATGAACTTCTGTATGCCACGCTTCCATGTCCATCATCATCCCCTGAGGCTTGCTCAGACTCATTCCGTTGGGTTGATGACGCCACCCAATCATCTCATCCTCTGTCATGCCTTCTGCTGCTGCCTTCAATATTTCCCAGGATCAAGGGTTTTGTTTTGTTTTGTTTTCCCAATGAGCTGACTCTTCCCTTCAGGAGGCCAAAGTATTGGAGCTTCAGCATCAGTTTTTCCACTGAAGATTCAGGGTTGATTTCCCTTAGGATTGACTGGTTGGATCTCCTTGCAGTCCAAGGGACTCTCAAGAGTCTTCTCCATTCTCCAGCACCACAGTTTGAAAGGATCCATTCTTCAGCACTCAGCCTTCTTTATGGTGCAGCTCCTCCATCTGTACCTGACTCCTGGAAAAACCATAGCTTTGACTTTATGGACATTTGTTGGCAAAGTAATGTCTCTTTCTTTTAAAACACTGCCTAGCTTTGTCACAACTTTTCTTCCAAGCAGTGAGCATCTTTTAATTTCGTGGCTGCAGTCACCATCTGCAGTGATTTTGGAGCTCAAGAAAATAAATTCTGTCACTTTTTCCATTGTTTCTTCATCTATTTTCCATGAAGTGATGAGACCTTTGCCTGTGTGAACCACAACAAACTGGAAAATTCTTAAAGAGATGGGAATACCAGACCATCTGACCTGCCTCCTGAGAAATCTGTATGCAGGTCAAGAAGCAACACTTAGAACTGGACATGGAACAAGCGACTGGTTCCAAATAGGGAAAGGAGTACATCAGGATTATATACTGTTGCCCTGCTTATTTAACTTAAACGCAGAGTACATCATGAAAAACACTGGGCTGGATGAAGCACAATCTGGAATCAAGATTGCTGGAGAAACAGCGACAACCTCAGATATGCAGATGATGTCACCCTAAGGGCAGAAAGTGAAGAGCCTCTTGATGGTGGCAAAAGAGGAGAGTGAAAGGCTGGCTTAAAACTCAAATTTCAAAAGACGAAGATCACAACGTCTGGTCCCATCACTTTATGGCAAAGAAATGGTGAACAACTGAAAATAACAGCACGTTTGATTTTCTTGGACTCCAAAATCACTGAGGATCGTGAATGTAGCCACAAAATCAAAGGAAGCTAGCTCCTTGGAAGAAAGCTATGGCAATCATAGACAGCATTAAAAAAGAAAAAAAAAAAAAAAAAAAAGCTAAGGCATCACTCTGCTGACCAAAATTCTTATAGTCAAAGCTATGGTGGTTCAGACAGTAAGGAATTCACTTGCAATGTGGGAGACCTGGGTTCATTCATGGGAAGGACATCCCTGTAGTCCGGTGGAAATACTCGGTGCTCCCAGATTAGGGCATCCAAGTTCATTCCTTGGTCCGGGCATTAGATCCCACATACTGCAACTAAAAATACCACATGTGACAATTAAAATTCCTGCTCCCACATGCTACAATGAAGATTGAAGGGTCCTTGTGCTGGAACTAAAAACAAGCACAGCCAAGTAAATGAACAAATATTTGAAAGAAAGAAAGAAAGAGGTATGAGAATTCCCTGTTGCTTCAGTGGTTCGGAGTTGATGCTTTCACGGTCAATGGCCAGGGTTCAACACCTGGTTGTGGAACTAAGATCCCACAGCTTCTGTGGCATGACCAAACAAAACCCCAGAAAGATAACTGAGGAGTACAGAACTCCCAAAGTTTGAAAATGAAGCAATGGCACTGCACACAGGCTGAGGATAGAGTAAGGATTGCCAGGAACCCAAAGTGCAAAAGCGGCACCTCTGCAATTCACAAGCCTCTTTAATGTTGTGGTTTAGGCTTCTCCTTCTCCTGCTTCTGAACCTAAATAACTTATTGCTCCTAAGAGAAATTGTTATGGGAAAAACATTATTTGAACTGAATGATAGTGAAAATAGCAAATTTTTGAGACAGAGCTAAAGCAGTTTCATGTGTTAATATGCATCACATTTGAAAAGAAGAAAGGTTGGAAAAACAGTGACCTAAGTCAGTGCTATTCACAGACCTTTCTGCAGCAATAGAAAACATTTTCATAATTGTTACATATATTCCCTCATAAGGGCGATCAGCTTTTCACTTATATAAATGCTTATGTTTCTTTTCTTTTCTGTGAGGTGTTCTGTTTATATCCTTTATCTGTATATTCAGATGGAGTATTCATCCAGCAGGGTTTGTTTTCTTTCTTTGTTTTTTTTTTTTTTTGCCTTGCGGTGAGGATTAATGGATCTTAGATCTTCAACCAGGGGTTGACTCTCTGCCCCCTGCAGTGGAAGCACAAATCTCTAACAACCCGATCATTAAGGAATCCTCAGTAAAATATATTTTCTATGTCCGTATCTAATATGCCACTTTGCAAATGTTAAAATGTAGCCAGTGTGACTGCGGTATTAAATCTTTGTGTGTGTTCAGCGGCTTCAGTCTGTCCAACTCTTTGCGACCCCATCAGTGTAGCGCACCAGGCTCCTCTGAACCCACATCTTTTACATCTCCTGTATTGGCAGGCAGGTACTTTACCACTAGCACCAACTGGGAAACCTATTAAATCTTTACTTTAATTAATTTAACATTAAAAGATATGGCTAGAAGGATCAGATCTTCCTTACAAAGGAGTTTCAATTAACTTGTATACTCAGTAATTTGTGTATCTCTTCGATATTTTCCTCAAGATGAGATTCCATGCCCCTCCCTAAATGTAGGCTGTGTTTAGCGGCTTGTTTCCAAGAACAGAATATGTCAGCAGGAAGGAGACAACTTTCTAGCAGACGAACTAGTGGTAGGTCATATTGATAGTATGAATCCTTGATGGGAGATGATGAGAAAGATATTTTGCCTTGGAGGTATAGTTCTACAATTATATAAACCCCAGGGCAATCAGGAGAAACATCCCAAACCCATATAGAGAGTCATTCTGCAAAATACCTGTCCCTGAAGGACTCCTGAAAACTGTCAAAAGTCTTGAAAAACAAGGAAAGTTTAAGAAACAGCTATAGACCAGAGTAAGCTAAGGGAGGTATCTGTAGCTTCTTGCTCTATATTCTCATGCAGTTCAGTATCCTATATGGGACTATGAAACTAGGAAAGAACATTTGTGGAAAAACTGGTAAAATTTGAGAAAACCCTGGAACTTAGTTAAAGGTACCCTACTGAAAGATGCTGGAATAATTGTGAAGCATAAAGGAAGTCATTTCACATACACACATTTCAGACATTGCAAGTGTTTTCTCTACACAACACCCACTTCATTTTGACTTCACGGAGATGGAAATCTGAAGTACGGCATACTTAACGGAAATCTTCGAATACAAAGGATCAATAATATTTAGACTGTGTCATCTGACTATAATGCAATAATGAGAAATTGACCAAGAAACGTCTTTGAAAATGCCATTCACTTGGAAAATAGAAATAACTATCTTAACTAACATATCTCTATGGAATTTTCATGCAAGAATCCTGGAGCAGATTGTCCTTATTTTCTCCAGGGGATCCTCCTGACCCGGGATCGAACCCAGGCCTTTTGTGTCTCCTGCATTGGCTGGAAAGCGATTTACCAGTTGAGTGACCAGGGAAGCCCATGCAATATTTAGGCTTGTCTTTAGAAGAGAATATTAGGATATACTCGGACGTGAATGATAATGAACAGCCTATTCGCAAAAATTGCGGGACACAGTTAAAGTTGTACGGAGAAACAATGGAAAGAGTAACAGGCTTTATTTTCTTGGGGTCCAAAATGATTGTGGGTGGTGAATGCAGCCATGAGCTTAAAAGATATGTGGCCCTTGGAAGAAAAGCTATGACAAGCCTAGACAGCCTAGTAAAAAGCAGAGACATTTCTTTGCTGACAAAGTCCATCTAGTCACAGCTATGCTTTTCCCCACAGTCATGTATGGATGTGACAGCTGGACCGTAAAGAAGGTGGAGTGCCGAAGAACTGATGCTTTTGAACTGTGGTGTTGAAGACTCTCGAGAGTCCCTTGGACAGCAAGATTCAACCAGTCAATCCTAAGGGAAATCAACTCTGAATATTCACTGGAAGGACTGATGCTGAATCTGACGATCCAATAGTTTGGCCACCTGATGGGAAAAGCCAACTCATTGGAAACCACCTTGATGCTGGGAACGACTGAGGGCAAGAGAAGAAGTGGGCGGCGATGGATGAGATGTTCGGATGGTATCACCAACTCAATGGACATGAGTTTGAGCAAAGTCCAGGAGACAGTGAAGGACAGGAAAGCCTGGTGTGCTGCATGCAGTCCATGGCGTTGCAAAGAGTCCAACATGACTGAGGGACTGAACAACAACAACAAATTAAGGTAAATTTATAGCATTAGATACAAGAGAAATGAGAGTTACAAACAGTTATCTCAAAAAGTTGTAAAGATGAGCAACAGAACAAACTTATAGCGATGTGAAGGAATGAAATTAGTAAAGAATGAAAAATGAATATATTAGAGAAGAAAATAATGTAACAAAACCAAAACTTTATCCTCCCATAGGAGATCTCAACGGTCTACTAGGAGACTTCCAGCAGCACAGGGCATTTAAAAAAGACTCTGTGAAGGGCCAAAGAAGAAATATTTTAGGCTTTGCGAATATGATCATTGGCCATTAAGTTTTCAGCCATAGACAACAACGAAAGAAACTGGCAAGTCCCTGTTCCAAATTTAAGGACTCCGAAAACTGAATTTCACACAATTTCCACGTCAGAAAATAAAAGTCTTTTCGGTTTTCCTCAGCCATTAAAAGCGTAAAGCTCTAAAATTAAAAAGAAGAAGAAGAAGAAGTAAAGCTCATTCTCAGCTCACAATAGACAGTGCAAAAACAGGGGCAGGCTGCCCTGCCTTGATTGAAATGGAATTCCAAGAGGAGGGGCGCCAAGATCCACTGTAAGGTCAAGTTCCTTAAGCAAAGAACTGGCTTAAGGGAGGTCACCCCTGAGGGCTGTGAGTGCCGGACACCATCACTGGACTCCCCTGGTAGACTCGGAGGCCGTTCTCAGCCCTGTGCCCTGGCGACTGTGCCATCTGTTTTTTCTTTCTTCGCGTTTGGTGAGCTGAGCAATCTTGACCCAATACTCTTTTGAGATTCAGATTCAGCCTGACCACGCCCACAGGGGGTGCTTTTACGGGGTGGGGGGAGGGGGGGGTGGTGTCCATCGCGTGCGCATGCGCCCAACTCAGCCTCGCGGCCAATCAGATGGCAGGAGCCGACACCTGGCAGCCAATCATCGGAGGCAGCCCGGTCGCCTGTAGGGGGAGCTGAGGCGGCACCCCAGACCTGAGGAAGCTTCGTCCCGTCCGCCTCGCCTCCTCATCCCCTCCGGCTGGCCTCCTCAGGCCTGATCCGGGAACTGCCTAAGGCAGGTGAGCTGCAGGCAGTTCTGTCTCCTCCGTCAACGGGGGCTGGTAAGGACTGGAGCGTGGTTCAGCCTAAGAGGTGCCTGACGGCTAAAGGGAGGGTTTCTCGGGTCCCCACTCGCACGAGGCCTTGCTCGGTGGGGCGGCTGGTGAGGGCCCGCGGGCCCTCAGGAGGGAGTGTGCGGCAGGACCCACAGGCCTCAGGCGCCATTCGCCCTCTCTCCTCTCTAGTCTGGGCGGGCTCAGCTCTCCAGCAGCTTTCCGGCCCGGGGGTGGGTGGCACAAGTCAGCTCGCGGAAAGGGCCTCTTAGGCCCCTGGCCCCGGGCACCACCCCCAGCTCTCCTGTGGAACCTAATGATTTAAACACACACACACACAAATCTTCACGGCCCAACCCGGTCCTGCACCCAGGCATAGTCAGGCGAGCGCAGCAAAAAAAAAAGAAAAAAAAATCGATCTAGTGGCCTCTTCACTGCCCTGGTGCTTTGGTCGTTTTCCTGTTTCCTCGGCCTCTCCTCAGACTCCAGGGCTGCCCCGTCCCTGGGGGCCCCGAGATTCAGGCCTTTGGTTCGGGAAGTTGGCAGATGAGGTATTTGTTTGTTACTGAGAGAAGGGAGGTGGGAGGAAGAAGCTCAGGGCAAAGGAGTTCAATCACTTGGTCTGGTTGAGTGTGAGACGCCTGGTCAGCATCCGTAGGGTAGGACCAGGGAGGGCCTGGGGGGATAGAATGTTCCCGGAACAGGGGACTCACCCTGGCCGTTTCCTCTGCTTGTCCCCAGGATGTGACCGTGTGCTGCCTGGGAGGTCTCAAGCGCTCAGGAGTTCAGTGGGCCCCTGAGGTAAGGTGACAGACATCTTTACAACAAGGGACAAAGTTGTGGCTTTCTTACTTTGTGTTTTTCTCCTTTCATTCGTCGGCTGACACGTTGCTGTTGAGAGAGAGTATTCCTGATTGGGGATTACGTGACCCTGATTGCGGGTGCTGACTTCAGGGCCATCATGGTTTCAGGTTTGCAGCTTTCTGAGTGGCAAGCTTAAAAACAGGCATGGTGACTTGCTTTCTCCTGCCTTCTTGAAAGAAAAAAAGTAAGAGCACCATGGGTCTTAAGCTGTGTAGAGTTGACTCCTGCCACTTGGTGAGGCTAAAATGGGGCAATGCACATATCCTAAGGTTTTAGCTAGCAAAGCAAAGCAATGCAGGTGTGGGGTTCCCTGGTGGCCTGGTGATTAGGATTTTGGGTTTTCACTGCAGTGGTCTGGATTCAGTCTCTGGTCAGGGAACTGGGACCCCACAAGCCAAACAGCATGGCCAAATGAATGAATGAATTCGGTGGTTCATTCAGAGAAATTATCCTGTGATTTAACATGTTCACGTGAGATTACTTGCTCATTTCTGTACCCTTAAGGGCTTTTCTTCATTAAGTAAGTGAACTCCACTGGATGGGGGTGAGGCACCATCTGAGTTCATTTCATGCGAGTAAACAAGATCATAGGAAGCTCTATGCCCAGCCACTTGTGCCTACAGCTGTGTTGTATACTTATCTTGCTGGTACAGCTTTGAACTTCACCGCATGTTTTGTTTTGGTCACAACCTGTGGCTTCATAGGATATTAGTTCCCCAGCCAGGGATCGAACACAGGATCCTGGCAGTGAGAGGGCTGAGTCCTAACCAAACCACTGGACTGCCAGGCAACTCCTGTGTTTCGGTGCTGTGGATAGGGGTGTGTGTGTGTGTGTGTGTGTGTGTGTATGTGTGTGTGTATGTGTGTGTGTGTGTGTGTGTCTTGATTTTTGCTATATTTATAGGAGAACTGATCTGTGTGTAAGTATGATGTGAATGGTATTAGAACTTGAAATGTTTGTGTTGTACATATGATCTCAAAATGGAATAGTTTGAAAGAACTTACCACTTGTTATCTCTTGGCCTAGGATCTCTCCTTAGGTAGTAGTCAAGCTTTTGTCTGGCTTGGCAACCTCTGAAGACTTAGCTAGTTTAATCTAAGCTCTCTCACTTGTCTGTACTCTTCTAGCCTCAGTTCCTCCTTCTGTGGGCCTCTCCAAGGGGCTTCTCTTGTGGAGGCTGCTGTCTTTACTCAGAATGAGTGATTCAGGAAAGTACTTGCACCCATGATAAAGTGCAGAGTTTTTTTGAGATGTTACACATCTGCACTTGTGTATTTGCTTAGTCTCACAGGTCTACCCTGTGATAGATTGAGAGAGAACTACACAGGGGGAGGAATATCAGGAGATTGAATTCACTTGAAGGCTGGTTACCATACCCATTAATCCACTATGCCAGCCTTTTTCTTTTAATATGATCTCAGCTCTGTCAATGTGAGCAAATTATTCGGCTTGTGTACCCTTCTTGTGTGCTGCTACTGCTGCTAAGCCGCTTCAGTCGTGTCTGACTCTGCAGTCTCATGGACAGCCACCCACAAGGCTCCCCCTTTTCTGGGATTCTCCAGGCAAGAATGCTGGAGTGGGTTGCCATTTCCTTCTCCAGTGCATGAGAGTGAAGTCGCCCAGTCGTGTCCAACCCTTCGAAACCCCATGGACTGCGGCCTACCAGGCTCCTCCACCTGTGGGATATTCCAGGCCAGAGTACTGGTTTGGGTTTCCATTGCCTTCTCCAGCTTGTGTGCTCTTGTGGTTTGATGTACTCAATTCCTGATCTGCTCATTTCTAGACCTACTCATTTCTTGATATTCTAGCAAGTCTCCTCTTTGTCCTCCTGGATTAAGGTTTCTGTTTCTCTGGATGGTTCCCATCAGCAAACAGACTGACTATAACGTGACCTGTCGTTAAAAATCCATCTTTTGGTGACACCTCCTGCTTCTGCTGCTTTTATTTCATATTTGCTTGTTATAGAACTCTGCAGAGTTGTTCCTAGACTTTGTTATCTCGAGTTCTCTCATTTTCCCATAAAGCCACTCTTGTCAAGGCCACAGGTGAATTCAAATGTTTAACTCAGTGGTGAACTTTTAATTGTTATTTTATTTAATTTGTTGGCAGCCTTTATCAGAGTAGTTCATTTCCTCCTCCCTGAAAAAAATGTTTCACTTGGATTACAGAGTGCTTCTCTTTCCTGCTTGTCTTCCACCTACAGTTCCCCACATACAATGTGTGACCTTTGTGTCTGGCTTTATTCAGATGTCGTATTTTCTTTTTAAGTATTTATTTATTTAGCTATGTGGCATGTGGGATCTTAGTTCCCAGCCCAGGGATGGCACCTGTGGAGAGTCTTAAACCCTGGATCGCCAGGAAAGTCCCCTCGTTTGTGTACTTTCAAGATTCATCGTGTTCATGCTTGTATAGCAGTGAATGTTTTTATTTTATTTTTATGGCTGAATATGGTATATGAATATGGTAAATGGCTTCCATGCAGTCCATTTTGAGCATATACCACAGTTTGTTTATCCATTCATCAATGAATGGATAATACGTGGATGGTGTACTCTTTGTGGCTATTGCGAGTAATGTTGCTGTGAACACTGATTTTGCATGGACTGAACATTTTCAGTGTTGGTGCATATATACAAAAGAGGGAAATTCCTGGATCATATCTCTACTCTACATTTAATTTTTGAGGTACTGACCAACCACTTTTGCAAGAGTGGTTGTACCATTTTACAGCAATTACCTCAACAATATCATGAAGATTCCTTTTCTCCACATCTTCTGCAGCACTTGTTATTATTCGTCCTTTTGATTGGGTGTGAAGTAGTCTGGTGTGAAGTAGTATCTCAGTGAGACTGATTGACATTTTGCTCAGGGCTTCCCTGGTGGCTCAGAAGGGAAAGTGTCTGCCTGCAAGGTAGGAGACCTGGGATCAATTCCTGGGTGGGGAAGATCGCCTTGAGAAGGAAATGGTAATCCACTCCAGCACTCTTGCCTGGAAAATCCCATGAATGGAGGAGCCTGGTAGACTACAGTCCATGGGGTTGCAAAGAGTCGGAAATGTCTATTCAAATTCTTTTCCTGGTTATTAAATGCTTTTCTGTTTTTAATTGTTGTAGAAAACATCTAAGTTAAATTTTTACCATTTTACCCATTTTTGCATGCTAAGTATTTTGCACACTTTCATCAGCCTTTTGGAGAAAGAAATGGCAACCCACTGCAAATCTGATGGAGAAGGGAACGTGGTGAGCTTTAGTCCCTGGGGATGCAACGTTGGGCACAACTGAGTGACTAAGACATATACACACACGTAGTCACAGTGTTGATTTGTTGTTGTTGTCATTGTTTTAGCTGTGTTGTGCAGCTTGAATGACAGTTCCCTGGTTGAGGATCATACCCAGGCCCCTGATAGGACACTGTGGAGTCCTAACCTCTGAACTACCAGAGAATTCCTTATCACATTGTTATGAAGCAGATCTCTACACCTTTACAGCTTGCAAAATCGAAACTCTGTACCCATCACCTGTCCCATTAAACAGCAACTCCTCTTTTCTTGCCCGTTGACCTAGACCATGGACTCCATCGTTCTTTTTTGTTTCCTTTCTATTGCTTGACTGTGTTAGCTAATTCATGCAAGTAGAAACTTACAGTATTTGTCTTTTTGTACGACTGGCTTATTGCATTTGGCTTGATGTTTGAAATGATCTTGCATGTTGTAGCATGTGACAGAATTTTCTCTATATGGCTAAATAATATTTCATTGTGTGTATATATCACATTTGATGGACATTTCGATGCTTCCACCTCTTAGTTGTTGTGCTTCGTGCTGCTGTGAGCACGGCTCTGCAGATATCCCAAGACCCCATGTTAACTTCTTTTGATTTTATATCCGGAAGTGGAATTGCTGAATCATGTATCAGGTCTAGTTTTTTAGTTTTTTGAGGAGCCTTTAAACTGTTTTCTGTAGCAGGTGCACCATTTTAAAATCTATCTATAACACACAAGGATCCAGTTTCTGTATGTGCTTGCCAACAGTTGTCCTTTCCTTTCCTTCATATGTAAACACACACATATGCACATACAATTTTTTCATACCCTGTTCCATGATTGTTTATCACAAATTATGAATATAGTTCCTTGTGATATACAGTACGCTGTTATTTCTCTCTTGTATATATTATAGTTTGCATCTGCTAATCACCAGCTCCCAATCTGTGCCTACCCCAACTTTCCCCTCTGGGGAATCACATAGTGTGCTCTCTATGTCTGTGAGTCTGTTTCTGTTTCATAGATAAGTTCATTTGTGTCATATTTTAGAGTCCATGTAAGTGATACCATATGATATTTGTCTTTCTCTCCTTTTTATTATTTTTATTTGTACTTTATTTTATTTTACAACACTGTGTTGGTTTTGCCATACATTGACATGAATGCACCACAGGTGTACATAAGTTCCCAATCCTGACCCCCCTCCCACCTCCCACCCCATATCATCTCTCTGGATCATCCCTGTGCACCAGCCCCAAACATCCTGTATCCTGCATCAAACATAGACTGGCGACTACCTTACATGATAGTGTACATGTTTCAGTGCTATTAACTCCCAAATTATCCCACCCTCTCCCGCTCCCTCAGAGTCCAAAAATCTGTTCTATACATCTGTGTCTCTTCTGCTGTCTCTCATGCAGGGTTATCATTACCATCTTTCTAAATTCCATATATATGTGTTAGTATACTGTATTGGTGTTTTTCTTTCTGGCTCACTTCACTGTGTATAATCGGCTCCAGTTTCATCCGTCTCATTAGAATTGACTCCTATAAAGTCTGCAAGCAATAAATGCTGGAGAGGGTGTGGAGAAAAGGGAACCCTCTTACACTGTTGGTGGGAATGCAATCTAGTGCAGCCACTATGGAGAACATTGTGGAGATTCCTTAAAAAATGGCAAATAGAACTGCCATATGACCCAGCAATCCCACCGCTGGGCATACACACTGAGGAAACCAGAATTGAAAGAGACACATGTACCCCGGTGTTCATCGCAGCACTGTTTATAATAGCCAGGACATGGAACAACCCAGATGTCCACCAACAGATAAATGGATCAGAAAGCTGTGGTACATATACACAATGGAGTGTTACTCAGCCATTCAAAAGAATATATTGTCTTCCTCTTTCTGACTTCCTAAGTATTCTTTTGAATGCTAGTGTAGATTCAAGTATTTACTCAACAACATTTGTTGCTACAGTGTAAAATGTGGTTGACTTTTAAAATATTTGTCTTCTATTCTGCAAGCTTTATATTAATTCTAATACTTGGGTTTTCTTCAAGATTTTCTATATACAAATGTATGTTATCTCCAATATACTTTGATTTTTACTTTCCATTCTGAAGGCGGTTTTTTGTTTTTTCATTGTGTTTTTTTTTTTTAAAACTACAGCAACAATTCTCTTTTGTTACCTGATTGCTCTGGTTGTAAAACTGCCAGTATAATGTTGAGCCAAAGTGTGTAATAGACTTCCTTGTGTTGTTCCCAGTCTTAGAGGGAAAGCTTTCAGTTTTTCATTCTTAAGTATGATGTTAGCTGTGGGTCTTTTTACAGGTGCCCTTTGATTGAGAAAGTTCTCTTCTGTTCTTAATTATTAAGTGTTCTTTTAACCCTGGTTATGAAAAGGTGCTAGATTCAAGGAAATGCTTTTTCTTCAGGCAGATGTGTTATTTGTTTTATTGTTTTAAAATGGCATAATGTTGGTGACTTTCCTATCATGAACCAACTTTGCATACCTCCCTAAATCCCATGTGATCATGGTATACAGTCTTGTTTATATGCTGTTGAAATTTGTTTGCCAGTATTTTGTTTTGGACTCTTTCACCTGTATTCATGAGGGATATCAGGTGTGTGTGTGTGTGTGTGTGTGTGTGTGTGTGTGTGTGTGTGTGTGTGAGTGATATCTCTGTCTGATATTGGTATGAGAGAAAGAATGGCATCACTTTGCCTGCTATGTGGGGAAGAGACATGTGGCATAAAGGATGAAGCATTGTTGGATTGAAGTTTTGCCAGGATTAGAGGGAGAAATTTAGGATATATCAGTGTGGAATTGGGGTGAGATTATCAAAGAGAGCCCATTCTCCTTTTCCTAGGCCTGTGTTAAGTGCTTGACATTGAATTATGCTGTCTGTTAACTAGGTATAGATAGATTATACTTTGAATTTGCTACCTATTTTGTTTGTTAACATTTATGAAATTAGAATTTGTGAATCGGTTGTAATGTGCATTTAAGATCCATTTTCTTCCATTTTTACTACGAAACAAGATGCCATTGAATAGCTGATGCCTTTTAAAAAAGCTGTTAACCTTAAGTCTAAGAAATAAGCATGTTTGTCTTTAAGATACAGAAACACATTTAAAAGTTACAAATTTGCCAAAGAAGACGCAACTGGTGTGTGGTTAAGTTAGAATTCCAACTTAATCTCCTATGACTCCAAAGTCCATGCTTCGAAACGCTGTAGAACAATGCTTTTGTAAAAATACTCATCCTTTACATGTGATTTCACCTAATGATCAGTGTGGCGGGTTTTTTTTATTTTTCCTCTTTTTTAAGTAGAAGAGGTTAAAGTGAACATGCGACAAAGCTATGATTCTAGAGCCATGGAGACTTGTAGTCGTAGTTTTTTCAGCTGTCATTGAGTCTGGTGGACACTCAGTGTCTTTGTCTGTAAGATAAGGGTGTGTATAAGTACTCTAGAGTTTTGGAGATAATCAAATAGCCCATTTTTCTGTACTTAACTAATCTGTAGTATGTTTACACTTAGGTGGCAGTTTGTATAAAGGAAGCACTGGGACTTGTGGCCGCACCCTCTAAGAATAAAAAATATTAAAAATATGGAACTCCCACGTATGTTACGTGAAGAAGAACAAGAGCCAGAAGTACGGAAAAGGGAGGGAGAGACGAAACAAGTAGATGATGATGATGATGATGAAGTGATCTTGGTTGGAGTGGAACATGGAAATGACGATGCTGACGTGATCTTTGTTGGGATGAGCTCAGCTTCAAAACCAGTCGTTTCAAACATACTGAACAGAGATACCCCAGGTTCTTATTCAAGGAGAAAAAGGTGTGGTCACTTCAGGAGAGGTAACGCTCACAGATTACAGCCTGTTAGTCATGTGACTCCTACATCAGAAGCAAAGACTGTCTTGCCAGTGTCTGACTCTGACTCAGGATCAACAGGTAGTCCTATTATTATTGAACCTCCGTCTCAAGCTGATTATAAAAATCTTTCACCACAAATAGTGCCTGATTGCTTTTCGAAGGAGTTATGTTCTTCTTTGATTACCTTCACAAGGTCATTGCAGCATCGAGTAGAAACAGCAGTTTCTGCAGGAGATGTGAATAAAAGTCCTCATGTATCAAAGCGAGTTTCCCCTTGTGAAACAAATCGCAGAAATCCCAGAAGGCCTAAACTCAGTGATGGCATTGTAGGGGAACATTCTTTAGGTTTCTCCCCGTCAGGTTTTTTTCATACAGAGACCACTCAGCAAAGCACACCAGACCGTGTCCATACCTCACTAGGCCATGTTCAGAATGGAGAACCTTGTCCAACACCTTTTCCAAAGGACAGTGTTCATTGCAAGCCTGTAAGACCTTTAGGGGAAAGTGGACAGACAAAAACTGATTTTCCAAGTTTGGCAAGTCCAAACAAAATTGGTGATCCCACAGAAGGAAATCTGATTGTGTTACTTCGTGACTTCTACTATGGCGAGCATAGAGGAGTTGGGCAGCCAGAAGCGAAGACCCACACGGCGTTTAAATGCCTCAGCTGCTTGAAAGTTCTAAAAAATGTCAAGTTTATGAATCACATGAAGCACCATTTGGAACTTGAGTGGCAGAGAGGTGACAGCTGGAAAACCCACACCACCTGCCAGCACTGCCTCCGCCAGTTTCCTACTCCTTTCCAGCTGCAGTGTCACATTGAAAGTGTCCACACGGCCCAGGAGCCCTCCGCAGTCTGTCACATCTGTGAGTTGTCCTTTGAGACAGATCAGGTTCTCTTAGAGCACATGAAAGACAATCATAAGCCTGGTGAAATGCCCTATGTATGCCAGGTTTGCAGTTACAGATCATCATTTTTTGCAGATGTGGATGCACATTTCAGAGCATACCATGGTAACACTAAGAAATTACTTTGCCCGTTTTGTCTCAAAATTTTTCAAACTGCAACAGCATACAGACGTCATCATCGAGGGCACTGGGAAAAGAGTTTTCACCAGTGTTCCAAATGTCGGCTACAGTTTTTAACTTCCAAAGAGGAGAGGGAGCACAAGACCCAGTGTCATCAAATGTTTAAGAAGCCTAAGCAGCTAGAAGGATTGTCTCCTGAAACAAAAATTGTTATTCAGGTATCACTGGAACCCCTTCAGCCAGGATTGGTGGAAGTTGCATCCATTACTGTGAACACATCTGATTTTGAATCATCACCCCCCAAATCTAAAAGGAGGAGGTCAAAAAAAGAAAAATAATAGTTAATTCTGCCTTCAGTAAGTCTGAAGCAAGTATTTCAGTCAAAGTTAAAAACCCCATTAAAAACAAAAAGATCAACTTATAGCATTATTCAATAATATCAAATATAGGGAAACCGATGGGTAATTTATGTGATTTTGTTTTAAATAGAGGAAGTACAGTTTTGTGTGATCTTCATATTGAGCTGCTATTTAAAAATCTATGATCTGTTTTTCGTGTAATTGTCTTAACATGTAAAAAGGATGTGTGCATGTGTGTGTGAGAGAGAGAGAATGAGAGAAGTGGAGAAAGGAAAAGTAAGAACCTATTTTGGTATTTGATGTTACTTGTAAGTTCGAAAGCTCTCCTATATATATAATCTGTAGAGTGTTTTAGCAACGTAATTTTGAAGTGTTTTCATGCCTTGCAGATCTCAGTATCAGCTATATAGCCAGACTTGAATGTCACTCTCTGAAGTGCCTCTTGGGCTGATCTAAGATAACCTGGCTCTGAAAGCGTGCAGTGGAGGTTGATGGAGAAGCTACGATGTGAGTTTGGACCAGACACGGGATTTAATCAGTGAAGAGCTGTGGCTTCTTGTCCCAGCTGAGGAAGAGGCATACATTCACTGCAGGCACAGAGCCAAGGGAGAAGGAACACTGTCTCAGAGTGCTTTCACCTAGCCCAGGGACATCTCAAGGATGCCAGCTGCTAAAATGCCTGTGTTTGGTGAGAGACCCTGGCAAGCATGAAGCAGGCCCTGTGTAGCACTGACTGCAGTTGGAGAAGCAGAGATAGTTAATAGAATGAGACCTGGTGCCTGTGGACCTCCTGTTGAGTGAGCAAAAGGGGGATTTGATTCATTCTGTCCCCTTTCCCATTTGGCTGGCCTGTAGTCACAGTGAGGTCGGCATATCTGTGTCAGACACAGTAGCAAAGCAAATTAAAATTCCCAAAGGAAAAAGAGCCTTGACGTCCACTTTGATTTGCGCTGGACCCATAGTTGTAACTGAAAAGGATCAAACAGAGGAAATCTGTTCAGCTTTTGAATTGGGCTAAATTGAGTTCTCTTACCCTTAAGCTACAATGGAGTTGTCCAAGAATCGTAAATATAGTGGACAAAAATAGTCCAGGGTGATTAAAGCCTTTTTGGAACTCTTCCTTCCAATTTCCAGTTACATGTGTCTTACCCGAGTTGACCGTGTGAAGATTTCGGTTCTGTATCTTATCTTGCCTTGGACACAAATGTAGTACAGTTAACAGCTAATTCTTTGCGTGTGTAATTTCCCATTGTATCAAACTGATTGAGTTTCCGGCTTTCTTGACACAGTCTGATGTGCAAGAATTGTCTCATGTATTTCAGTAATTATCAGGTCATAGAGTTATCCTTCCTCTAATGTATCCAACCATCTAATCTGTGATTATACTTGTGGAAACCTTCTTTCTTGCGGTCTCCAAGGGCTCTTTCACAGACCTGTGGGGTGCCCTCTAAGTATTGGTGCCTGAACATCAGCGCACTTGGCTGCCTCTAGGTTCTTGAAGTTGAGTCTCCTCCTGCAGTTGAATGTCACCCCTTCTCCACTTCTGGCACGGATACCTAGCAATCTCTGTGCACCATTCCAGGAAGCTGGGATCCTGTCTGTAGACCTATGCCAGGAGCAATCTCTCCGTTTCCTCTTCCTTTCTCCTCCTCTTTGTCTCTCCCCACTCTCCCCAGTCCTCAATTTCTTTAAGTCCTCTAAGCTTTCACAAAATGCTGGAAAGAGATCATCACCAAGCGGTTAGCATCCTTCTCAGAACTGAAAAGGAAGGACTACAGATGATGAAGCTGCAGTGAATCTGTTGTCTCCATTTTAGGTAATTTCGTGAGTATAAATTCAAATTCAAATAAATTGTGTTTATTTATTCAAAGCTTGATTGATATATTTGCACTTTGAATATTTTACTAGGCCTTTCTGGTTAGTTTATTTGGGCCAAAGCACTTTGCTAAGTGTCAGCTGAAACCACTTTTAGTTGTATAAAGAGTGTGTGTGTGTTCTGGTCTCAGGTGAAAACTCTCTGTATAAATAAATATGCAGACTATTGCATATGTATCTGCTTTCTTCGATTTCTATAGTAAAAAATACGAAATGTTTTAGTTACGTGTTTTTACTGTTGCTTAGTATTATCAACACTGTTGCTGTTAGTTGCTGTGAAGTATGCTCCTAAGGACTACAAGTTGTATTTATTGCCAAATTAAAAGGTTCCCACAATATGGTCCCTGACTGCTTCCTCTCTTCCATTGTCTGTCTTCTACTCTACTCTTTTCCCCACTAATGTACTCTTTTTGACAACACAGGCCTTGGTTTTCCTCCATCAAATTCCGTTTCTTGCCGATCCAGACTGCAAGTGTTGTTCTTCTGGAAATACTCTTCCCGTAGGCCTGCATGGCTCCCTTGTTTGAGCTTCACCAATGCTGTTCAAATAACACAATCAAATCTCCAACCCCCTCTCTTTCCTCCTCCTCCTTAAAGGCAATTGAAGTCTCTATCCTCTTCTTCCCTCTCCAGCCTAAATTTCCTAAATTTTCACAAAAAAAAAAAAAAAAAGAAAAATGAAAAAGAGAAGAGATAATAACATCAGGGCTTTGCTTCTTAGAATTAACTTGAGTCAGTTTCTGTGCCTGCAAATCAAAGATAGTTAATAGTGAGTTGAATTCTTTCAGGAGCTTCCTCTGTTTTTCTTTTGATACCTCTATATTTTGTTCACACAATGACACTTTGTTTTCTTTACAAATTATTGAAGATGTGTCAAGATTATTATTTTGTTACTGCCCTTTGTGAATTTCCTTGTCTGCCTTGCTTGTTCTTTCAGGTAAAATTTATTATTTGATTAATGTTGCCAAAACATTGTAAGTAAAATTAGTATTTGTAGAAATAATGTTTTAAAAATTATTTCTGCTGTCTTTTTACAAATAACATGGCATATTTTTATTTTTTTTAAATAATCGTATTGTGTTGGCCAGTTCTAAACAGTGATGTGTAAGTGGGCTTTCTTGTTCTGAGTACCATCAAAAGCAATGAGTATCTGGCTTAATAAATTTCCGTTTCTGCTTTTAGATCTTGAAGAGAATTGTTTTATTGGATAGTTTACAACATTTGTTGAGACATTTACTGTTCCTTCCTTCTCCTCTCCTTTCTTTTTCTTGCTTTCTTCCCTTGTCTCTCTTCCTCTTTCTTTCCTTCCCTTTCTTTCCCCAGGTTGTTGCTTGACTGGACCTTTCCTGAAACAAAAGGCATTCCACTCAGAGTTGAATGTTATCCTCTCAGAATGCCATTTCGTTCCTCATTTCTAGTATTGGAATTAACCTCCCTGTCCCCTTATTAGATTTGCCACAGTTGTATCAATGTTTCTGATTTTCTTTTTCCAAGAAGCAGCTCTTGTCGTCTTATCCCAACAAGCTTTATTTTTGTTTTCTCTTTTTGTTTCAATTCATAGATACTTCCTACATTCTTTAGGATTTTTTTTCTTTATACCTTTGTATTTTAGAAGTTTCTTCACAATTTTTTTCCTGTAAATATATTAGATTTACAATTTTGAATTTCAGATGTATATCAGAGTGATTTAGTTATGCAGATACGTATCTATTCTTTTGTAGGTCCTTTTCCATGATAGGTTATTACATGATACTGAGGATTTCTTTTCTTTTTTTTTCCATAGATGATTTAGGGGTTGACCTATCTTTATTTAGCAATTTTGTCTGAATCCCAAATATTTTTATGTATCCATGTTTTTTAATTAAAATTTCATTGTCTAAGATTTTTGGCAAGTTGATTCCAAAGAGTTCACTATTTTCAGGCTGAATGTTTTCATTTATTGTTTACTGAGAATTAAGTTTTCCTTGGAGCTCTGAGGGTATGTGTGTATATACACTGACATGTCTATATACGCATCCTTTTCAGATTACTACATGTTTTAAGATATGTAAATGTATTTTCAAAGATATTTTCTGTTTGTATGGTAAAAACATGAAATGTTTTAATTCTAGAAATTTGTTCGCCCGAATGAATATAGTATAAAGAATAAAGATATAAAACTAGATTCCTTTGAGAGTAATCCTTACTAACAGAACTTGGAAATTTTCAAAGAGTACTCATAACACTTACGAAAGGTGGCAAGAAAAACTTTATTCAAGGTAAGAGTACTACAGTGGCGTATTATAACATGGGAGAGAGATTGAGCTTATGTGTGACTCCAGGAGGGGTGCAGCTGGGATTTATAGCTAAGGAACAGGGTGGGCCCATGGGATTGCAGACAGAGATGGGAGACTGAAAAGCAATGGACAACAATAACAGAATGGGTGTCAGTGGATGGAACTTATTAAAATGAGGACTATAAGCGTGAGGGTGGACTCTGGCTCAACTGAGAGGATCATTGCTGAGGCTAGGCAAGGCTGATAAGATATTCCGGTGAGTGAAATGATATTTGATCGGATACTGAGGGTGGTCAGATCAAGGGTGGGCTATGTTTTCTAAACTGAAGTAGCAGATTCTGGATTAGATTGGACTAGATGGACAGGCAGCCCTGAATAAAGACATTGCCCAAAGTTGGCAGTGCATTAATGAACTAGTGCTGCATAAGCAGTTAGCCAAAACTAGCAGCTTAAAACAATATTATTTCATACTGCTGCTGAAAGTTGGGAATCCAGGAGTAATTCAGCTGAGTGTTGTGGCTCAGTGTCTCATGAGATTGCCATCCTCTGAAGCCTTGATATGCGCTGGTGGATTTCCTTCCAAGATGGCTTACTCACTTAGCTGATGAAACCGGTTTGCTTGCTGGCTGTTGGGAGAAAGCCTCGGTTCTTTCACATGGGCCTCTCTAAAGGGCTACCTGAGTGCTCTCGAGATATGACTAAGCTGGCTTCTAGAGTGAGTGATCCAAGGGGATGATCAAGGAGGCTGCAGTGCCTTTTATGACCTAGTCTCAGACGCTTCATTGTTCGTTTCTACAGTATTCTAACATGAGAAGTGAGCCACTAAGCCCACCACACATGTGAAGGGGCGGAGGAAGGAACCGTGGACATAATTTAAAACCACGTGGTACACACATGGCCAGAAATTGTTCACATACGTGTATGTCCAAAATGCCTTTTCCTGCCAATGCTTTTAAACAATTTATCTGTTACAGCATTAACTTGAAGTTCAGGACCTTGTCATCTAAGTCAGGTCCAGCTATGGATCAGGGTCCACGTGTACAGTATCTCGTGTTCTGTTGCTCAGTTGTGTCGTATTCTTGGCGACCCCATGGGCTGCAGCGCTGCAGGCTTCCCTGTCCATCAACTCCAGGAGCTTGCTCAAACTCAAGTCCATTGAGTCGATGATGCTATCCAACAATCCCATCCTCTGCTGTCCCCTTCTCCTACCTTCATCTTTTTCCGCATCACGGTCTTTTCCAATGAGACGGTTATTCCCATCACATAGCCCAAGTATTGGAGCTTCAGCTTCAGCATCAGTCCTTCGAATGAATATGCAGGAGAGATTTACTTTAGGATTGACTGGTTTGATCTCCTTGCAGTCCAAGAGCCTCTCAAGTCTGCAACACATCAGTTCAAATTATAGAAGTGTAGTTCCTCTAGACCTGAGGATGTGTGAACAAAAGAGATGAGTTAATCTGCTCCCTTTCACAGCCAACATACAGTGGTGGTTCAGGCATAGATAACCTTCATAGACACTCCTGTTCCAGAAAGGGGAGGGGAGATGGGAGTCAATAGTAGCAGTTCTGAAATCCCATGGGTTCTTGCGGGCAGTCCTTTGATTAGTACTTAAGGCCTGGACACTTCCTAGGCTTCCGTCTCTGATTTTTTCATTCTACCCGCTGACATGATGCCATTGCATGAAAGGTGGCTAGTATATGGTTACATGAAACAGTCTCCCTAGCCTGCTTCCTGCTTGTAGAAGGTAGAAGTCCAGAGCTCCTATTTTGTACTATTGCTGGTCCTTTCAGTCCGAGCTGAACTTAAATATGTTATGTTAAAACCTTGGTGTGTCTCCTGATACTCTTACTGGTGTTCAAGGCAAAGCACCCCACTCCAAAGCGACAGTCACACATGTCTTCATAATAAGGCTTACTCTGTCTTGGTTTTCTGCTGAGATAGCTGAGGGATAACACCCTGAACCTTGGTAGAAGTCTTATTGTGTGACTGAAAGGATCTCTGAGTGACACCCCTAAACTCTTTGGAGGGTATTGGCCTGACTAAATAATGCCATGAGGCATCCCCTTCCAGCTTTCTGAGGCTTAACAAAGAATTTTACAGTCACACTCGTCTTTAGAACACCTTTGTTTATAAAAAATAATAAGAAGAACTGGCCTATCGGTGGTGTAAAATGTTGTATTTAGACCACCTAATCTCAATGCCCTGGATATGATCTTGCTTGAGAGTCATTAATTTTAACAACTTCTGTCATCTTAAAAGACTGGAAAATTCCCAAATCAGCAAGTTTTGTCCCCTGTTTTAATAATCTTTATATTAAACATTAAAGAAAAAAAAATCCCTTCATGTTTTACTACAGGCAGCAAGAAAAAACCAGGAAGTACTTTTGGCTGTTTGGATGGAAATCCTCTTAGATAACTCAATTAATTAAGTACAGTTTGTCCTCCCAGCTCATTAGGTACATTTTCTACTTTTCATAAAACTGCAGATGTAGTGGACTTTCGTCTTCACACTCCCCAGGCTCTCTCCTCCTGCCTCTCCTTTCTGCCAAGCATCCTAGGTGCACGACTGTGATTCCGCCTAGAACGTGTTTGCTCAGTGAGCAAACGGGGAGCGATTCCCTGGCTTCAGTGCTTCTGCTGGCCAGAGACTCTGTACCGTTCCCTAAGAACTTCATGGTTTCGCTGTCCAACTTCTATCACCTGGCTAGGTCAGTTGCAGTAGCTCATACTCACAAGCGAACTGGCAGGGATTTCTACACGCACATGTGCAGAAACATACATGTGTACACGGGAACATCGCTGAGGGGAAACCTGTCCATATGGAGAAGTACAGCTTTCTTTTCCAGGAACGTGAATTTTGGTAAGCGCTCAAATTTCTACACACACATGTGCGCAAATATATTGGTGAATACAGTTACATCGCTGAGAGGAAACCTGTCCATATGCAGAAGTACAAGCTTGCTTTTCCAGGAACATAAATTTTGGTAAGCACTCAAATTTCTGCACGCACATGTGCACAAACATGCACGTGTACTCAGTAACATCCCTGAGAGGAAACTTGTCCATATGCAGAAGTACAAGCTTTCTTTTCAGGAACATTAATTTTGGTAAGCACTCAAATTTCTATGTGCACATGTGCACAAATATATGCGTGTACACAGTAAGATCGCTGAGGGGTAACCTGTCCATATGCAGAAGTACAGCTTTCTTTTCCAGGAACTTGAATTTTAATAAGCACTCAAATTTCTGCACGCACATGTGCACAAACATGCACGTGTACTCAGTAACATCCCTGAGAGGAAACTGGCCATATGCAGAAGTACAAGCTTTCCTTCCCAGGACATTGAATTTTGGTAAGCACTAAAATTTCTACGTGCACATGTGCACAAATATATGCGTGTACACAGAAACATCGCTGAGAGGAAACCTGTCCATATGCAGAAGTACAAGCTTTCTTTTCAGGAACATTAATTTTGGTAAGCACTCAAATTTCTACGTGCACATGTGCACAAATATATGCGTGGACACAGTAACATCGCTGAGAGGAAACCTGTCCATATGCAGAAGTACAAGCTTTCTTTCCCAGGACCTTGAATTTTGGTAAGCACTAAAATTTCTACGTGCACATGTGCACAAAAATATGCGTGTACACAGTAACATCGCTGAGAGGAAACTTGTCTATATGCTGAAGTACAAGCTTTCTTTTTGAGGAACATGAATGAGACCTGGTGACTAGGACCTCCTGTTGAGTGATCAAAAGGGGAATTTGATTCATTCCGTCCCCTTTCCCATTTGGTGTCCGTGAACAATGGAGATCAACGTGGCAAACAGTGGGGTTTTTCCCTACTTCCCTAGCATCTGGCCAGCAACAGCCTGTCCTGGTGATGCTGTGCATGGCTGGGACGTTGCAGCCACCAGTGGCCACACCAGGCGAAGATGCCACCCTCTTCAGAGTGGAGGCAGGAGAGGACAGCGAGGCCCAGGTGGACGGAGTCGTGGCAGGGATCAGACGGGGTTTCCAGCTGCTTGCAGAGGACATCACTGAGGATGTGGAGGTTGTGCCAGATGAATGACAGAAATAGGGGTCCTCCCTGGAGCTGGAGGAGAAGACATTGGAGGAGCAGTGCCAGGAAAGGCCTGGAGGCCCGAGTGAGCTCCCGGCACTAGATGTGATGCAGGCACTGGCGACCTTGCAAGTGGAACTTAGCTCTAAGCCTGAGAAAACCTGCAGGGCCTACGTTTGGTTCATGTGCAAGAGTCATGAGAGGAGGAAGCGTGACTTGGCTCAGAAGAGTGCCAACATCCAGGGCATCCCTGGCTTCTGAGCCAACGTGGTATCCTTTCTGCTACTCGTTGTGGTCCAGTGCTCAGGAGGAGGGGGAGGTGCAGAGGCAGGAGCAGGAGGAGGGGTGGAGGCGAGGGGGCAGAATGGTGGACCCTGAAGGAAGTGTGGTACTGGGCAATTGGCAGGCTCCAAAGGCACAGCTGAGTAGAGTCCGGGCAGGGCCACACCTGTAAGTGTCGCAGCCATGACTCTGTGTGTCTCCTTGAGGCCTGCATCTGAGGAGGATTAGCCTCTGAGTCAGAAATGACCAGAGACAGTACATCAGAGCCACCTTAGCTGACAGTTATTGTTGTAAAGGTGAATGATTCCGAAAATAACAGATGTGGGAGTCACACACACGCGTGCACGCGCGCAGACACACACACATACACAAACCCACAGAACATATGTAGACATACTTTCTGATCCCCGTTATCTCACTGAGTGAGCAAGTTCTGAATGGAATCACAGTGGTACAGCAAGGATGCCTGGCAGAAAGGAGAGGCAGGAATAAAGTGTCTGGGGGTGACCAGTGAGAGTGCAGAAGATCTGAGACACAGAACAGGTTGCAATCCCAGACACAGAAGCCACAGTGGGTGACCCCACAGCCCTTTGAACACCCTGATACAAGGGCCTTTCCATCCTTCCCAAGTGCCAGGCATACTTTCTCTGACCTTACCATGAGCATGAGCACTACTGAGTTCCAGGGCAAGATGCGCTGCAGGCACTGGCTGCCCTGCTGCTGGAACTGAGCTCTGAGCATAAGAAGAACTGCAGGGCCTACTTCCAGTTCATGTGCAAGAACCATCAGAGGAGGAAGCCTGACTTGGCTTGGAGGATCGCCATCACCTGGGGCATCCCTTGCTTCTGGGCCGTAGCTGTATCCTTTCTGCTGCTCTTTGAAGTCTGCTGCTCAGGAAGAGGAGGCGGCGCAGGAACCTTTTCCCTGCTCCCTATCCTGACAGGTGCTGTTGCGGAGCCATCCATCGTCCCACTGCAAGTTGATATTTTCCTTTCAGGACCCCCCTACTTCTTGAACACAGTGACCACTAAGTAGAATTACCTTGACATCACTTGTGAAACGTGGTTCCTGGGGTGATGAGTGTGGGTGTGCAAGGTTGTGGAGTGTCGACCTGTGGGATCCACACCCATCTCCCGTCTTTCTGTAGGGCATAGGGCACGTTGTTCCACTCCTGTCCACTGGTTCTGGGACTTTGAACGGGGAGCATCCAGCCGCAGCGTGGACACCAGGAGCCTTAACTTTCTCAGCTGGTTGTCAGGTCACAACTGCTCAGAGTCGAACAGGATTGCTGAGGTGTGGTTGCTTTGGACCTGAACACAGTTAGCAATTCACTTTGGGATTCTTGGCTGCTGGCTCACCTTGCTCGTATTGCCAGCGGATTGTTGGCCAAGATGTGTGGGATGATCGCCTGAAGTAGTACCCTGGGCAGGAAGGTTCTTCCATGAGAGTAACTGACAGAAACGTGTGGAGATGGGGTCTGAAGGTGGGCCCTGAAGGGACACTCATGTGATACTACAGGGACACTGTCCTTTCCCAAATGGGGATGCTCAGACTCATGCAAACTGGCTGTGGAGACTGAGTTTGGGTCGTGCTTGTAGCAGGTGACCTCCTGAGACTGTTTATTTGGGGACTTGGTGTGTCCGTGAGTGAAGCAAGTCTCCATCAAATCAGCTGAGGTGGCAGCACCAGAGTCCAGGTGATACTACTAGAGGCAGTGTGTATTAAGTATCTTTGTCAGAATCATCCTTTGTGGGTCCTTTCATCCCCTGGCCTCCTGCTGCTCACTGAGTTTGAGATTGCCTGGGCACTTCACTCCCCACCCCCCCTTACCCAGGGAAGGCCTATCATTGAAAAGCTGTCCTCTCCGGGGTCCCAGTGCACCTGTGTGCTGACTTTGGGATCTTCTGTGAATTTCCACATTCACCACTCAGTGTCTCACAACCACCAAACATGCTGCGCTGGAAGCGGCTTCAGGCTGCCTTGGGAACATACGGAAGAGTTCGTGGAGAAGGTGAACAGGGAGCCCCAAGGGCAGGCCATGGTGCCTACTGTCGCCATCCCCGACATTGCTGGCCTTGGTCGTCTTCACCTCCTGAAACACCTATGTTCGTTGTTTGCATTTGTGTCCCCGTGCTGAGCATGTGTGTGTATACACACGTGTGCTTATTTATGCTGGCTGTGATTGTGTGTGTGTGTGTGTGTGTGTGTGTGTGTGTGTGTGTGTGTGTGTGTCCGGCCCAGGGCAGAGGCAGAGATGAAGGTGGCAGGAGAGGAGGTGCTGAGCAACCAGAAGTGGAGTCATGAGGCGACCAGGCTGAAGGTGGTCTGTCGCCTCATCTCTGCATTGACCCTGCCCAGGATGGGAACAAGGAAAGGATGGCCAGTGATAACTCCAGACTGTGGCTCCAGATATCTGCAATTAGACCAGATACAAAACACGCTCATCAGTTCTACCGTGTTGTTGTGTGTGCTTGGATCAGGAAGAGGGTTTCATGGTCTAAGGATTCACACAGAGCAAATCACGTGGGGTGGGGCTTTGAAACCACTGCCTGTGGAGCCCTCCATGTGTGGGGCCATGGGCTGGCCTCTGGAAATGAGGGACGTGGCTATGGCAAGATCTGGGATGGTGAGGCTAAGGTCCTGCCGAGATGGGCAGAGAGCTGAAGGAGAAAGAGTCATAGATTGCCTGCTGCACTGGAGATTGTTCCACACACATGTGAAAAGGAGAACTGGGAAGGTCCTGGGCCAGTGCTGCCCAGATCAGCCCAGCAGCCAGCACACACCCTCCGTGAGGGTGGCACACACTGGCACGATATGACACAAAACATGAGATGCACTAAAGTATGCTGTATCTGCCAACCACAGGCATCCTAGGAGAGACATGGTCTGTAAGCAAGGCATGCCTCCAGGCACTTCCAGCCTGCCTCGCTGGCAGTGCCCAAAGGCAAGGAATGTGCAAGTGGGTTTCCCTGTGTGACCCTATCCGGGATATGCCTGTGAGGGAGGGAACAGAGAAAAGACAAGGGCGGTGGGTAAACTGCATGTCCTAAGGGACCTCAGGGGAGTGGAGACAGAGAAGCCCCTGGGGCAGTTCAGGGCCTGCTGGTTTTCAGGGTCCAGACTCTAGGCAGTAGCGGTCCTGCCAAAGATACCCCATGGTCTGTGCTGAAATTTCTGATATGAATTCCTCCTTTTCTTTGGGGTCTTGCCCCTGGCTTGGGGGCCTGAGTGTCAAAGGTGCACGTCTGTACCTGAAGGAGGATTCTGGTAGTCTTGCTGGAGCAGAATCTCTGATTGCGTTGTAGGGGATCTGCACCCAGGTGACACAGAGGGATGCTGCCTTCCAGGTGACCGTCTTGTATATCCCTGGGCCCAACCGCGCACTGGCTTCCTTGGCACGGGTGCTGTGTAGGGAAGCAAGGATGCGTGACTGTAGGGAGTCCTACCTGGGCCTAATGAGAGCAACTGAAAGAGAGCCTTGGCATTTAGCAAATCACTGAGGCATGGGTGGTTCAAGCCCTCTTGGTCCATTTGAGATAGTAACGCTGCTTTCTGTCCAACGGAGGCATTAGCTCTGGGCCCAGAACCTGCAGGTTCCCCAGGGCATCATCTGTTGGGGGACTCCCATGTGCATGGGTAGTGTTAAACAGAAAGGAAGACGTGTAGGGATGCCACCTTACTTTGATGGCCTCTGGTTCCATTCTTGGTATCGGAAGAGACCCTGCATCCATGTGTACCTTCTTCACAACCTTGGATCAGAACCAGGCCTGTCACAGTCTCCGGGGGCTTTTGGAGGCTCAGGCGTTTCTGGCCTTTTCCTGCCACATGGAGAGAGCACATCGGGGCACAGGTAGATGGTGCACACAGAACGCTCCACAGATAGGAAGAACAGGGGGCCTCATTCAGAATGCTGGGGGCTGTAACGGGTGGTAGGCTACCAAGAGGGGCACAACATTGACACGGAATGACCTAGACAGGTGCACACCGAGAAAGCAGTTCTTCAAGTCAGCTGAGCTCAGAGGTCCTTGTTTTCTGGTCCCCTGAAGGAATGCACAGTCAATGGATCAGGCCAACGTGACTGGTACTGTGAAGCTGTCCAAGGTGATGGGAGAATGCAGAAGGCAGGCACATGTTATACAGCTGTTCATGGCAAGAACTTCCAATGCTGCCTGCTGCTCTGCAGGCCAGTCCCTATCAATAGCAAATGCCAAGGTTTTGGAACCTTTGAGGATAAGGCACAGAGTTAGAAGTGTAACATGACATAATCGATGAGCAAGTGAAAAAACAAGGACAGAAATGTGGATGCTTACCAACATTCATGTTCCTGGAAAAGAAAACTTGTACTTCGGAATATGGACAAGTTTCCTCTCAGCGATCTTACTGTGTGCATGCATATATTTGTGCACATGTGCACATAGAAATTTGAGTGCTTACCAAAACTAATGTCCCTGGAAAAGAAAGCTTGTACTTCTGCATATGGACAAGTTTCCTCTCAGGGATGTTACTGAGTACACGTGCATGTTTGTGCACGTGTGCGTCCAGAAATTTGAGTGCTTACCAAAATTCAAGTTCCTGGAAAGGAAAGCTTTACTTCTGCATATGGACAGGTTTCCCCTCAGCGATGTTACTGTGTACACATGTATGTTTCTGCACATGTGCGTGTAGTAATCCCTGCTAGTTCACTTGTGAGTATGAACTACTGCAACTGACCTAGCCAGGTGATAGAAGTTGGACAGCGAAACCATGAAGTTCTTAGGGAACGGTACAGAGTCTCTGGCCAGCAGAAGCACTGAAGCCAGGGAATCGCTCCCCGTTTGCTCACTAAGCAAACACGTTCTAAGTAGAATCACAGTCGTGCACCTAGGATGCTTGGCAGAAAGGAGAGGCAGGAGGAAAGAGCCTGGGGATTGTGAAGACGAAAGTCGACTACATCTGCAGTTTTATGAAAAGTAGAAAATGCACCTAAAGAGCTGGGAGAACAAACTGTACTTAATTGAGTTATCTAAGAGGATTTCCATCCAAACAGCCAAAAGTGCCTCCTGGTTTCTTCTTGCTGCCTGTAGTAAAACATGAAGGGAATTTTTTTTTTCAATGTTTAAGATAAAGATTATTAAAACAGGGGACAAAACTTGCTGATTTGGGAAGTTTCCAGTCTTTTAAGATGACATTAATAAAATAATAAATTTTCCCTGAAAGAACAAGCAAGGCAGACAAGGGAATTCACAAAGGGCAGTAACAAAATAGTAATCTTGACACATCTTCAATATATTTGTAAAGAAAACAAAGTGTCATTGTGTGAACAAAATATAGAGGGATCAAAAGAAAAACAGAGGAAGCTCCTGAAAGAACTCAACTCACTATTAACTATCTTTGATTTGCAGGCACAGAAACTGACTCATGTTAATTCTAAGAAGCAAAGCCCTGATGTTATTATGTCTTCTTTTTTCTTTTTTCTTTTTCTTTTTTTGTGAAAAGTTAGGAAATTTAGGCTGGAGAGGGAAGAAGAGGATAGAGACTTCAAGTACCTTTAAGGAGGAGGAGGAAAGAGAGGGGGTTGGAGATTTGATTGTGTTATTTGAACAGCATTGGTGAAGCTCAAACAAGGGAGGTAGCAAGCCATGCAGGCCTGCGGGAAGAGCATTTCCAGAAGAACAGCACTTACAGTCTTGGGATCGGGAAGAAATGGAATTTGATGGGGGAAAACCAAGGCCAGTGTTGTCAAAAAGAGTACATTAGTGGGGAAAAAAGTAGAGTAGAAGACAGAGAATGGAAGAGAGGAAGCAGTCAGGGACCATATTGCGGGAACCTTTTAATTTGGCAATAAATACAACTTGTAGTCCTTAGGAGCATACTTCACAGCAACTAACAGCAACAGTGTTGATAATACTAAGCAACAATAAAAGCACATAACTAAAACATTTCGTATTTTTTACTATAGAAATCGAAGAAAGGAGATACAAATGCAATAGTCTGCATATTTATTTATACAGAGAGTTTTCACCTGAGACCAGAACACACACACACTCTTTACACAACTAAAAGTGGTTTCAGCTGACACTTAGCAAAGTGCTTTGGCCAAATAAACTAACGAGAAAGGCCTAGTAAAGAATTCAAAGTGCAAATATATCAATCAGGCTCTGAGTAAATAAACACAATTTATTTGAATTTGAATTTACACTCACGAAATTACCTAAAATGGAGACAACAGATTCACTACAGCTTCATCATCTGTAGTCCTTCCTCTTCAGTTCTGAGAAGGATGCTAACCGCTTGGTGATGATCTCTTTCCAGCATTTTGTGAAAGCTTAGAGGACTTAAAGAAACTGAGGCCTGGGGAGAGTGGCAAGAGACAAAGAGGAGGAGAAAGGAAGAGGAAACGGAGAGTTGCTCCTGGCATAGGTCTACAGACAGAATCCCAGCTTCCTGGAATGGTGCACAGAGATTGCTAGGTATCCGTGCCAGAAGTGGAGAAGGGGTGACATTCACCTCCAGGAGGAGACTCAACTCCAAGAACCTACAGAGGCAGCCAAGTGTGCTGATGTTCAGGAACCGATACTTAGAGGGTACCCCACAGGTCTGTGAAAGAGCCCTTGGAGACCGCAAGAAAGAAGGTTTCCACAAGTATAATCACAGATTACATGGTTGGATAGATTAGAGGAAGGATAACTCTATGACCTGATAATTACTGAAATACATGAGACAATTCTTGCACATCAGACTGTGTCAAGAAAGGCGGAAACTCAATTAGTTTGATACAATGGGAAATTACACACGCAAAGAATTAGCTGTTAACTGTACTACATTTGTGTGCAAGGCAAGATAAGATACAGAACCGAAATCTTCACATGGTCAACTCGGGTAAGACACATGTAACTGGAAAATGGGAGCAAGAGTTCCAAAAAGGCTTTCATCACCCTGGACTATTTTTATCCACTATATTTACGATTCTTGGACAACTCCACTGTAGCTTAAGGGTAAGAGAAGTCAATTTAGCCCAATTCAAAAGCTGAACAGATTTCCTCTGTTTGATCCTTTTCAGCTACAACTATGGGTCCAGCGCAAATCAAAGTGGACGTCAAGGCTCTTTTTCCTTTGGGAATTGTAACTTGCTTTGCTACTGTGTCTGACACAGATATGCCGACCTCACTGTGACTACAGGCCAGCCAAATGGGAAAGGGGACAGAATGAATTAAATTCCCCTTTTGATCACTCAACAGGAGGTCCACAGGCACCAGGTCTCATTAACTATCTCTGCTTCTCCAACTGCAGTCAGTGCTACACAGGGCCTGCTTCATGCTTGCCAGGGTCTCTCACCAAACACAGGCATTTTAACGGCTGGCTTCCTTGAGATGTCCCTGGGCTAGGTGAAAGCACTCTGAGACAGTGTTCCTTCTCCCTTGGCTCTGTGCCTGCAGTGAATGTATGCCTCTTCCTCAGCTGGGACACGAAGCCACAGCTCTTCACTGATTAAATCCCGTGTCTGGTCCAAACTCACATCGTAGCTTCTCCATCAACCTCCACTGCACGCTTTCAGAGCCAGGTTATCTTAGATCAGCCCAAGAGGCACTTCAGAGAGTGACATTCAAATCTGGCTATATAGCTGATACTGAGATCTGCAAGGCATGAAAACACTTCAAAATTACGTTGGTAAAACATTCTACAGATTATATGTATAGGAGAGCTTTCGAACTTACAAGTAACATCAAATACCAAAATAGGTTCTTACTTTTCCTTTCTCCACTTCTCTCATTCTCTCTCTCTCACACACACATGCACACATCCTTTTTACATGTTAAGACAATTACACGAAAAACAGATCATAGATTTTTAAATAGCAGCTCAATATGAAGATCAAACAAAACTGTACTTCCTCTATTTAAAACAAAATCACATAAATTACCCATCGGTTTCCCTATATTTGATATTATTGAATAATGCTATAAGTTGATCTTTTTGTTTTTAATGGGATTTTTAACTTTGACTGAAATACTTGCTTCAGACTTACTGAAGGCAGAATTAACTATTATTTTTCTTTTTTTGACCTCCTCCTTTTAGATTTGGGGGGTGATGATTCAAAATCAGATGTGTTCACAGTAACGGATGCAACTTCCACCAATCCTGGCTGAAGGGGTTCCAGTGATACCTGAATAACAATTTTTGTTTCAGGAGACAATCCTTCTAGCTGCTTAGGCTTCTTAAACATTTGATGACACTGGGTCTTATGCTCCCTCTCCTCTTTGGAAGTTAAAAACTGTAGCCGACATTTGCAACACTGGTGAAAACTCTTTTCCCAGTGCCCTCGATGATGACGTCTGTATGCTGTTGCAGTCTGAAAAATTTTGAGACAAAACGGGCAAAGTAAATTCTTGGTGTTACCATGGTATGCTCTGAAATGTGCATCCACATCTGCAAAAAATGATGATCTGTAACTGCAAACCTGGCATACGTAGGGCATTTCACCAGGCTTATGATTGTCTTTCATGTGCTCTAAGAGAACCTGATCTGTCTCAAAGGACAACTCACAGATGTGACAGACTGCGGAGGGCTCCTGGGCCGTGTGGACACTTTCAATGTGACACTGCAGCTGGAAGGGAGTAGGAAACTGGCGGAGGCAGTGCTGGCAGGTGGTGTGGGTTTTCCAGCTGTCACCTCTCTGCCTCTCAAGTTCCAAATGGTGCTTCATGTGATTCATAAACTTGACATTTTTTAGAACTTTCAAGCAGCTGAGGCATTTAAACGCCGTGTGGGTCTTCGCTTCTGGCGGCCCAACTCCTCCATGCTCGCCATAGTAGAAGTCACGAAGTAACACAATCAGATTTCCTTCTGTGGGATCACCAATTTTGTTTGGACTTGCCAAACTTGGAAAATCAGTTTTTGTCTGTCCACTTTCCCCTAAAGGTCTTACAGGCTTGCAATGAACACTGTCCTTTGGAAAAGGTGTTGGACAAGGTTCTCCATTCTGAACATGGCTTAGTGAGGTATGGACACGGTCTGGTGTGCTTCGCTGAGTGGTCTCTGTATGAAAAAAACGTGACGGGGAGAAACCTAAAGAATGTTCCCCTACAATGCCATCACTGAGTTTAGGCCTTCTGGGATTTCTGCGATTTGTTTCACAAGGGGAAACTCGCTTTGATACATGAGGACTTTTATTCATATCTCCTGCAGAAACTGCTGTTTCTACTGGATGCTGCAAGGAACTTGTGAAGGTAATCAAAGAAGAACATAACTCCTTCGAAAAGCCGTCAGGCACTATTTGTGGTGAAAGAATTTTATAATCAGCTTGAGACGGAGGTTCAATAATAATAGGACTACCTGTTGATCTTGAGTCAGAGTCAGACACTGGCAAGACAGTCTTTGCTTCTGATGTAGGAGTCACATGACTAACAGGCTGTAATCTGTGAGCGTTACCTTTCCTGAAGTGACCCATACCTTTTTCTCCTTGAATAAGAACGTGGGGTATCTCTGTTCAGTATGTTTGAAACGACTGGTTTTGAAGCTGAGCTCATCCCAACAAAGATCACGTCAGCATCTTCATTTCCATGTTCCACTCCAACCAAGATCACTTCATCATCATCATCATCATCTACTTGTTTCGTCTCTCCCTCCCTTTTCCGTACTTCTGGCTCTTGTTCTTCTTCACGTAACATACGTGGGAGTTCCATATTTTTAATACTTTTTTATTCTTAGAGGGTGCGGTCACAAGTCCCAGTGCTTCCTTTATACAAACTGCCACCTAAGTGTAAACATACTACAGATTAGTTAAGTACAGAAAAATGGGCTATTTGATTATCTCCAAAACTCTAGAGTACTTATACACACCCTTATCTTACAAAGACACTGAGTGTCAACCAGACTCAATGACAGCTAAAAAACCTACGACTACAAGTCTACATGGCTCTAGAATCATAGCTTTGTCGCATGTTCACTTTAACCTCTTCTACTTAAAAAAATAAAGAGGGGGAAAAAAAACAAAACGCCACACTGATCATTACGTGAAATCACATGTAAAGGAGAGTATTTTTACAAAAGCATTGTTCTACAGCGTTTCGAAGCATAGACTTTGGAGTCATAGGAGATTAAGTTGGAATTCTAACTTAACCACACACCAGTTGCGTCTTCTTTGGCAAATTTGTAACTTTTAAATGTGTTTTTGTATCTTAAAGACAAACATGCTTATTTCTTAGACTTAAGGTTAACAGCTTTTTAAAAAGGCATCCGCTATTCAATGGCATCTTGTTTTGTAGTAAAAATGGAAGAAAATGGATCTTAAATGCACATTACAACTGATCCATAAATTCTAATTTCATAAATGTTAACAAACAAAATAGGTAGCAAATTCAAAGTATAATCTATATATTCCTAGTTAACAAACAGCATAATTCAATGTCAAGCACTTAATTCAGGCCTAGGAAACTGAGAATGAGCTCTCTGATAATCTCACCCCAATTCCACACAGATATATCCTAAATTTCTCCCTCTAATCCTGGCTAAACTTCAATCCAACAATGCTTCATCTTTATGCCACACGTCTCTTCCCCACATAGCAGGCAAAATGATGCCAGTCTTTCTCTCATACCAATATCAGACAGAGACATCACACACACACACACACACACACACACACACACACACAAACACACACAGACCTGATATCCCTTATGGATACAGGTGAAAGAGTCCTCAACAAAATACTGGCAAACAAAATCCAACAGCATATAAAAAAGACTGTACACTATGATCACATGCGATTTAGGGAGGTATGCAAAGTTGGTTCATTATAGGAAAGTCAATCAACATTATGCCATTTTAAAACAATAAAACAAATAACACATCTGCCTGAAGAAAAGGCATTTCCCTGAATCTAGCACCTTTTCATAACCGGGGTTAAAAGAACACTTAATAATTAAGAACAGAAGAGAATTTTCTCAATCAAAGGGCACCTGTAAAATGACCCACAGCTAACATCATACTAAAGAATGAAAAACTGAAAGCTTTCCCTCTAAGACTGGGAACAACACAAGGAAGTCTATTACACACTTTGGCTCAACATTATACTGGCAGTTCTATAACCAGAGCAATCAGGTAACAAAAGAGAATTGTTGCTGTAGTTTCAAAAAAAAAAAAAAAAACGAAAAAACAAAAAACAATAAAAAACAGCCTTCAGAATGGAAAGGAAGAAGTCAAAGTATATTAGACATAAGATAATTTAGTATAGAAAATGTTGAAGAAACACAAGTATTAGAATTAATATAAAGCTTGCAGAATAGAAGACAAATATTTTAAAAGTCAACCACATTTTATACAGTAGCAACAAATGTTGTTAAGTAAATACTTGAATCTACACTAGCATTCAAAAGAATACTTAGGAAGTCAGAAAGAGAAAGACAATATATTCTTTTGAATGGCTGAGTAATACTCCACTGGGTATATGTACCGCAGCTTTCTGATCCATTTATCTGTTGATGGACATCTAGGTTGTTCCATGTCCTGGCTATTATAAACAGTGTTCTCCATAGTGGCTGTACTAGATTGCATTCCCACCAACAGTGTAAGAGGGTTCCCTTTTCTCCACACCCTCTCCAGCATTATTGCTTGCAGACTTTATAGGAATCAATTCTAATGAGATGGATGAAACTGGAGCCAATTATACACAGTGAAGTGAGCCAGAAAAAAAACACCAACACAGTATACTAACACATATATATGGTATTTAGAAAGATGGTAATGATAACCCTGTATGAGAGACAGCAGAAGAGACACAGATGTATAGAACAGATTTTTGGACTCTGAGGGAGCGGGAGAGGGTGGGATAATACGGGAGAATGGCACTGAAATATGTACACTATCATGTAAGATAGTCTCCAGGCTATGTTCGATGCAGGATACAGGATGCTTGGCGCTGGTGCACAGGGATGATCCAGAGAGATGATATGGGGTGGGCGGTGGGAGGGAGGTGAGGATTGGGAACTCATGTACACCTGTGGCGGATTCATGTCAATGTATGGCAAAACCAACACAGTGTTGTAAAATAAAACATAGTAAAAATAAAAATTAAAAAAAAAGAGAGAGAAAGACAAATATCGTATGGTATCACTTACATGGACTCTAAAATATGCCACAAATAAGCTGATCTATGAAAGAGAAACAGACTCACAGACATAGAGAGCAGACTATGTGATTCCCAAGAGGGAAAGGTACGGCAGGCACAGATTGGGAGCTGGTGATTAGCAGATGCAAAGCATAATATATACAATAGACAAACAAGAGCGTACTGTATAGCACAAGGAACTATATTCATAATTTGAGATAAACAATCATGGAAAAGGGTATGAAAGAAATTGTGTGTGCATATGTGTGTGTTTACATATGAAGGAAAGGAAAGGGCAACTGTTGGCAAGCACGTACAGAAACTGGATCCTTGTGTGTTACGGATAGATTTTAAAATGGTGCAACTGCTACAGAAAACAGTTTAAAGGCTCCTCGAAAAATTAAAGAACTAGAGCTGACACATGATTCAGCAATTCCACTTCAGGATATAAATTCAAAAGAAGTTAACATGGGGTCTTGGGATATCTGCAGAGCCGTGCTCACAGCAGCACGAAGCACAACAACTAAGAGGTGGAAGCATCGAAATGTCCATCAAATGTGATATATACACACAATGAAATATTATTTAGCCATATAGAGAAAATTCTGTCACATGCTACAGCATGCATGATCATTTCAGACATCAAGCCAAATGCAATAAGCCAGTCGTACAAAAAGACAAATACTGTAAGTTTCTACTTGCATGAAATAGCTAACACAGTCAAGCAATAGAAAGGAAACAAAAAAGAATGATGGAGTCCATGGTCTAGGTCAACGGGCAAGAAAAGAGGACTTGCCGTTTAATGGGACAAGTGATGGGTACAGAGTTTCGATTTTGCAAGCTGTAAAGGTGTAGAGATCTGCTTCATAACAATGTGATAAGGAATTCCCTGGTAGTTCAGAGGTTAGGACTCCACAGTGTCCTATCAGGGGCCTGGGAACTGTCATTCAAGCTGCACAACACAGCTAAAACAATGACAACAACAACAAATCAACACTGTGACTGTGTGTGTGTATATGTCTTAGTCACTCAGTTGTGCCCAACTTTGCATCCCCAAGGACTAAAGTTCACCACGTTCCCTTCTCCATCAGATTTGCAGTGGGTTGCCATTTCTTTCTCCAAAAGGCTGATGAAAGTGTGCAAAATACTTAGCATGCAAAAATGGTTAAAATGGTAAAAATTTAAGTTAGATGTTTTCTACAACAATTAAAAACAGAAAAGCATTTAACAACCAGGAAAAGAATTTGAATAGACATTTCCGACTCTTTGCAATCCCATGGACTGTAGCCTACCAGGCTCCTCCGTTCATGGGTTTTCCAGGCAAGAGTGCTGGAGTGGATTACCATTTCCTTCTCAAGGCGATCTTCCCCACCCAGGAATTGATGCCAGGTCTCCTACCTTGCAGGAAGACATTTGAATATTAGAAATTCACCTGTGGCCTTGACAAGAGTGGCTTTATAGGAAAATGAGAGAACTCGAGATAACAAAGTCTAGGAACAACTCTGCAGAGGTCTGTAACAAGCAAATATGAAATAAAAGCAGCAGAAGCAGGATGTGTCACCAAAAGATGGATTTGTAACGACAGGTCACATTATAGTCAGTCAGTTTGCTGATGGGAACCATCCAGAGAAACAGAAACCTTAATCCAGGGCAAAGAGGAGACTTGCTAGAACTTCAAGAAATGAGTAGGTCTAGAACTGAGTAGATCAAAATTGAGTACATCAGGCCAGAGAGCACACAAGCTGGAGAAGGCAATGGAAACCCAAACCAGTACTCTTGCCTGCAATATCCCACAGACGGAGGAGCCTGGTAGGCCGCAGTCCATGTGGTTTCGAAGGGTCGGACACGACTGAGCGACTTCACTCTCATGCACTGGAGAAGGAAATGGCAACCCACTCCAGCGTTCTTGCCTGGAGAATCCCAGATAAGGGAGAGCCTTGTGTGTGGCTGTCCATGAGACTGCAGAGTCGGACACGACTGAAGTGGCTTAGCAGCAGTAGCAGCACACAAGAAGGGTACACAAGCCAAATAATTTGCTCACATTGACAGAGCTGAGATCATATAAAAAAAAGGCTGGCATAGTGGATTAATGGGTATGGTAACCAGCCTTCAAGTGAATTCAATCTCCTAATATTCCCACCCCTGTGTAGTTCTCTCTCAATCTATCACAGGGTAGACCTGTGAGACTAAGCAAATACACAAGTGCAGATGTGTAACATCTCAAAAAAGACTCTGCACTTTATCATGGGTGCAAGCGCTTTCCTGAATCACTCATTCTGAGAAAAGACAGCAGCCTCCACAAGAGAAGCCCCTTGGAGAGGCCCACAGAAGGAGGAACTGAGGCTTCAAGAGTACAGACAAGTGAGAGAGCTTAGATTCAACAAGCTAAGTCTTCAGAGGTTGCCAAGCCAGACAAAAGCTTGACTACTAACTACCTCAGGAGAGATCCTAAGTCAAGAGATAACAAGTGGTAAGTTCTTTCAAACTATTCCATTTTGAGATCATAGGTACAACACAAACATTTCAAGTTTTAATACCATTCACATCATACTTACACACAGAGCAGTTCTCCTATAAATATAGCAAAAATCAAAACACACACACACACAGACACACACACACACACACACTCACCCAATCAAAAGCACCGAAACACAGGAGTTGCCTAGCAGCCCAGTGGTTTGGTTAGGACTCAGCCCTCTCACTGCCAGGATCCTGTGTTCGATCCCTGGCTGGGGAACTAATGTCCTATGAAGCCACATGTTGTGACCAAAACAAAACATGCTGTGAAGTCAAAGCTGTACCAGCAAGATAAGTATACAACACAGCTGTAGGCACAAGTGGCTGGGCATAGAGCTTCCTATGATCTTGTTTACTCGCATGAAATGAACTCAGATGGTGCCTCACCCCCATCCAGTGGAGCTGACTTACTTAATGAAGAAAAGCCCTTAAGGGTACAGAAATGAGAAAGCAATCTCACGTGAACATGTTAAATCACAGGATATTTTCTCTGAATGTACCACTGGATTCATTCATTCATTTGGCCATGCTGTTTGGCTTGTGGGGTCCCAGTACCCTGACCAGAGATTGAATCCAGACCACTGTAGTGAAAGCCCAGAATCCTAATCACCAGGCCACCAGGGAACCCCCACACCTGCATTGCTTTGCTTTGCCAGCTAAAACCTTAGGATATGTGCATTGCCCCATTTTAGCCTCACCAAGTGGTAGGAGTCAGCTCTACACAGCTTAAGACCCATGGTGTTCTTACTTTTTTTCTTTCAAGAAGGCAGGCGAAAGCAAGTCACCATGCCTGTTTTTACGCTTGCCACTCAGAAAGCTGCAAACCTGAAACCATGATGGCCCTGAAGTCAGCACCCGCAATCAGGGTCACGTAATCCCCAATCAGGAATACTCTCTCTCAACAGCAACGTGTCAGCCGACGAATGAAAGGAGAAAAACGCAAAGTAAGAAAGCCACACCTTTGTCCCTGTTGTAAAGATGTCTGTCACCTTACCTCAGGGGCCCACTGAAGTCCTGAGCGCTTGAGACCTCCCAGGCAGCACACGGTCACATCCTGGGGACAAGCAGAGGAAACGGCCAGGGTGAGTCCCCTGTTCTGGGAACATTCTATCCCCCCAGGCCCTACCTGGTCCTACCCTACTGATGCTTACCAGGCGTCTCACACTCAACCAGACCAAGTGATTGAACTCCTTTGCCCTGAGCTTCTTCCTCCCACCTCCCTTCTCTCAGTAACAAACAAACAAATACCTCATCTGCCAACTTCCCGAACCAAAGGCCTGAATCTCGGGGCCCCCAGGGACGGGGCAGCCCTGGAGTCTGAGGAGAGGCAGAGGAAACAGGAAAACGACTAAAGCACCAGGGCAGTGAAGAGGCTGCTAGATAGATGTTTTTTTTGGTTTTTGTTTTTGTTTTTTTGCTGCTCCTGCCTGACTGTGCCTGGGTGCAGAACCGGGTTGGGCCGTGAAGATTTGTGCATCTGTGTTTAAATACATTAGGTTCCACAGGAGAGCTGGGGGTGGTGCCAGGGGCCAGGGGCCTAAGAGGCCCTTTCCGCGAGCTGGCTTGTCCCGCCCCTGGGCAGGAAAGCTGCTGGAGAGCAGAGCCCGCCCAGACTAGAGAGGGGAGAGGGCGAAAGGAGCCTGAAGCCTGTGGATCCTGCCGCAAGCTCTCACCGCCCTCACCAGCCGCCCCTCGGAGCAAGGCCTCGTGCGAGTGGGGACCCGAGAAACCCTCCCTTTAGCCGTCAGGCACTGCTTTGGCTGAACCACGCTCCAGTCCTTACCGGTCCCCATTGAGGGAGGAGACAGAACTGCTGGCAGCTCACCTGCCCTAGGCAGTTCCAAGATTAACCCCGAGGAGTCGAGCCTGCGGGGACCAGGCCTCCTCACGTCTGGGGCGCCGCCTCAGCTCCCCCTACAGGCTTGCGGGCTGCCTCCGATGATTGGCTGCCAGGTGTCGGCACCTGCCATCGGATTGGCCGCGAGGCCGAGTTGGGCGCATGCGCGCGCGATGAGCCCGCCCCACACCCCCTGCCCCCATAAAAGCAGCCGCTGTAGGCGTGGTCAGGCTGAATCTGAATGTCAAGGATCTTGGGTCAAGATTGCTCAGCTCACCAAACGCGAAGAAAGAAAAAACAGATGGCACAGTCGCCAGGGCTCAGGGCTGAGAACGGCCTCCGAGTCTACCAGGGGAGTCCAGTGATGGTGTCCGGCACTCACAGCCCTCAGGGGTGACCTCCCTTAAGCCAGTTCTTTGCTTAAGGAACTTGACCGTACAGTGGATCTTGGCGCCTCTCCTCTTGGAATTCCATTTCAATCAAGGCAGGGCAGCCTGCCCCTGTTTTTGCACTGTCTATTGTGAGCTGAGAATGAGCTTTACTTCTTCTTCTTCTTTTTAATTTTAGAGCTTTACACTTTTAATGGCTGAGGAAAACCGAAAAGAATTTTATTTTCTGACGTGAAAATTGTGTGTAATTCAGTTTTCGGAGTCCTTAAAGGTGGAAGAGGAACTTGCCAGCTTCTTTGGTTATCCTCTATGCCTGAAAACTTAATTGCCAATGGTCATATTCGCAAAGCCTAACATATTTCTTTTTTGGCCCTTTACAGAGTGTTTTTTAAATGCTCTGTTCTGCTGGAAGTCTCCTGGTAGTCATATGGGAGAATAAAGTTTTGGTTTTGTTACAATATTTCTTTTCTTTTTTTTTTTAATACCTTTTCTTTATTTTCCTCAACTCATGTTATTTCCCCCCCCCACGTGTTTTTTTTTTTAAATGTTAATATCTTTAATTCTTACATGCGTTCCCAAACATGACCCCCCCCCCACCTCCCTCCCCTCAACATCTCTCTGCGTCATCCCCATGCACCAGCCCCAAGCATGCTGCACCCTACGTCAGACATGGACTGGTGATTCAATTCTTACATGATAGTATACATGTTAGAATTCCCATTCTCCCAAATCATCCCACCCTCTCCCTCTCCCTCTGAGTCCAAAAGTCCGTTATACACATCTGTGTCTTTTTTCCTGTCTTGCATACAGGGTCGTCATTGCCATCTTCCTAAATTCCATATATATGTGTTAGTATACTGTATTGGTGTTTTTCTTTCTGGCTTACTTCACTCTGTATAATTGGCTCCAGTTTCATCCATCTCATCAGAACTGACTCAAATGAATTCTTTTTAACGGCTAGTAATACTCCATTGTGTATATGTACCACAGCTTTCTTATCCATTCATCTGCTGATGGACATCTAGGTTGTTTCCATGTCCTGGCTATTATAAACAGAGCTGCGATGAACATTGGGGTACATGTGTCTATTTCAATTCTGGTTTCCTCAGTGTGGATGCCCAGCAGTGGGATTGCTGGGTCATAAGGTAGTTCTATTGGCAATTTCTTAAGGAATCTCCACACTGTTCTCCATAGTGGCTGTACTCGTTTGCATTCCCACCAACAGTGTAGGAGGGTTCCCTTTTCTCCACTTCTCCATTATATTCATTTTTCATTCTTTACTAATTTCATTCCTTCATATCACTATAAGTTTCCTTTCATGGAAGCAATGAAATAACATCAAAGAAAATACCTCTGTTGGTAGTTTTAACAGGTAACATGTTAGAAGGTATATGCTCAACTACAAATATGTTGTATATATACAGTAAATACCACTTTAAGTAGCTTCAGAACTTGTATCTGGTTTCAAGTCACTAGGAAGGTTTGTTGAACATCCAATATTCTAACCTCCAGCTGTTCTCAACTTCAAAAAGTTACAACTTTTTCAATAATTTGTTATCTCAAGTTTAAACTCCGTTTTAGCCACATATATGAACATGCTTTCTAGGTCACATGATTGAATCTGACCCATTGCCAAAAAGTGAAAATTTTGGAATACCTTTCTCAAAAGAGAGATGTTGTTTTCTTCTTCCAGAAAGACTGGTAGTGCAGCCGATCTTTGAACAGTTTGTCGGTTTTTGTTAACTCCATAAAGATTAAGCTGTCGAATTAACCTCTTCATGCTCTTGGTTTCAAATTTTCTGAAAGGCTCCTTTCTTTCCAAGACTTCTTTCCTGAAGAGTTCTTCATTGATCACTCTACATGTGCCTGTCTCATCCCACCAAATAGACTCAAACTGATCACTTTCCACTATATTCCAAAGTTTTTGTGGAAATGTGAGTGAAAGAAAATCATTCACATCATCTGTTTCAGAGACAGAATATGTGTAGTGTGGCCTTTTGATCACCAGATCCTCAGCCAAAGGCTGAAAAGCATGTTCTTCAATCATAGATCTCAAAACTGAGTCCCCAGTTGTATAATCATACCAGTAAGATCGAATGGAGGTTTCTGAACCAGTGGACTCACCTTTAGGAGGTCCATCTTGAATTTCTGAAGAAATATGTGCCATCTCAGGGAAATCTTTCTTCAGATAATGTTCTCATTTGTCTGCTTTTACACAATGCAACTTCAAATGATGTTTGGCTGGCCTACAGAGAGAAACTCTCTGGACAATCACAGAGATCCCCCCAGTCAAACAGCTGTGACATCACAAAATCACTGGTCTCCTAGCAATCGAAGGTTAGTTGTGACATGACAAAGTCACTGGTCTCCTAGCAACTGAAGGGTAATGTTCAACCAAGTGTTTACTTCAGCATCAACTTAAAATACAGACTGCTGGCAGAAATAGTAACCAAAACCATGAAGCATGCAAAAATCTCATTAGTCAATTTGGCCTTTTTTTTTTTTGGGTGGGGGTGGGGTTCCTGTGTTTGGGATGGTCTTTCTCTTTCTGGCAGTTTGTGGTTCCTCTTTATTGTGGAGGTTCCTCCCTGTGGCTGGGGTTGGACGAGGGGCTTGTCAGGTTTCCTGGTTAGGGAAGCTTGTGTCAGTGTTCCGGTGGGTGGAGCTGCATCTCGTCTCTCCGGAGGGCAATGAAGTGTCCAGTAGTGAGGTTTGAGATGTCTATGGGTTTGCTGTTTGGGCAACCTGTGTATTGAAGCTCCAGGTTCTGTTCCTGTGTTGCTGGAGAATTGGCATGGTATGTCTTCCTGTGGAACTTGTTGGCTCTTGGTCGTGCTTGGTTTCAATGTAGGTGTGGAGCTTTTTTAGAAGATTTCCTTTTTTTTAAAAATAAATTTATTATTTTAATTGTAGGGTAATTACTTTACATTATTGTAATGATTTTGCCGTACATTAACATATGTCCGCCACAGGTGTACACACGTTCCCTTTCCTGAACCCCTTCCCTTCTGCCAACCCGTACCATCCCTCTGGGTCATCCCAGTGCACCAGCCCCAAGCATCCAGTATCATGCATTGAACCTGGGCTGGAGACCCATTTCATATATGATATTATACATGTTTCAATGCCATTCTCCCAAAACATCCCACCCTCTCACTCTCCCACAGAGTGCAAAAGACTGTTCTATACATCTGTGTCTCTTTTGCTATCTCGCATACAGGGTTATCGAAAACTCACATCAATAAATCTACTTTATTTCTGAAATAAAAGTGATTTATCATCCTTCTATGCACACATTCTTAATATTCAGTACTGTTACCCTAGCATATATGGTCTACTTGCTTCTGTGCAAACAAATTTATGAATTGACTGTGGGTTTCAGTGTGGAGGGCGGGGGGAAGTGCTTATTGTAGGACGAAGCAAGGTGTCTTAGCAGCTGGTGCTTCAAAGACACAAATCCCCAAATACTTTCAGGGGGACTATTTTAATGGCTGAGTGAGGGTGGAGCATGGGGTCTGTGATCAATATTGGGACATTCTACTAATGGCCTATTAGTGAGGATATTGGGAGTCCACATCATTGACCGTCTAGTTCCAACTATGCACTTACATTTCAGCCTGGTTTGGGCTTTAGCATCTCTAAAATTGTTCACAGGATATTGCTCCGAATGTCAGCGATGGTCCTTGCTGCTGCTGCTGCTAATTCGCTTCAGTCGTGTCCGACTCTGTGCAATCCCAAAGATGGCAGCCCACCAGGCTCCCCCATCCCTGGGATTCTCCAGGCAGAACACTGGAGTGGGTTGCCATTTCCTTCTCCACGCTGGCCCTTGAAGAGGGACTAAAGACCCTTGAGTTTGATTAATGGCTAAATCATTATTATTGTCTATCACTTGATTGTTTTCCTTAGTTTCTGTCTTTTCTAGCTTCTCTGATTAAAATTCCTTTTGAACATGAGGAGGTCTACAATCTCCTACCTCTCTCTCTCGATTTCCATGCTTTTCAATCTTAAGAAGGGACTGCTTAGTACAATAAAGGAAAACAAGTCTTGGACTTAGAGCTCGATCATAAATATGACAGAAAATCTCAGTGCAGGTTCCATTTCTTTTTCAGGTTACCCAGCTCTTGGAGTGATTAAGTCAGCAACAACTTTGGCTCTTTCCTGTTGAGATGGAGCATGGAGGTGGAAATAATTCTAAAATCTAGGCTTGCTATCAACAGTTTATGATATGAAAACATATCTCTATTTTATATATATTATATATATATATATGTCTATGTTAGTATTTTGTCATTAAACTGGACAAACATTTGAAAATTGGTCTATATTTATGAAAAGGAGAGAGGTGAGTGATATAAAAGAGTCCTCATATGTTACATGCAGCCAAGGAAACAGATTTTGAAGTATTTCAACTTACATAATATTCAACAATCGAGTAGAATTTGAATCATTCTACATTTGGGTTTTATTGTTTTCCCATTTCTATTACACCTAACATGAATTAAAAGCCAATGTTTATTACAATTCTCTTTCCGAAAGCTATGACTTGCACGTAATCTAGATGCACATCTGCAGATGAAAATATAAGGAAGTTGTGCTATATATTCAAATATAATATTACTTAGCTACAGAAAACCACATATTTGTGTCACTTTTGGTAAGGCAGTTCAACCTGCAGCCTATTATTCAGAGTAAAAAAAAAGTTAGAAAGAGAAAGGCAAATATTGTTTATTAATGTGTACAAATGGGATTTAGGAAGACAGTAACAATGATTCTGCATGAAGGCCAGTAAAAAAGATCCACATATAAAGAACAGACTCTTAGACTCAATGGGAGAGTTCAAGGATGGGATGATTTGAGAAATTAGCATTGAAACTGGTACATTACCATACATAAAAGAGATGACCAGTGCAAGTTCAATGCATGAAAGATGCATCCAACTCTTGTGCTGTGGATGAACCCAGAAGCGTGGGGTAATAAATGAGGTTTGAGTTGTGTTCAGGATAGGGGGACACATGTATCCATGCGGCTGATTCATGTTGATGTATATGTCAAAAACTATCACAGTAATACACAATAATTCTATTCCAATTAAATCATTTTTTAAAAGAAATATGAAGAAATACAAAAAGAATGCATTCAGAAATAACAGGGACATGCTCCAGAATACAACCTCAACAGTTGTTTCATATCTCTTCAAGAAAGCGGGCTTAGGAGGGGCAGAACATGTGTGCTGGTATAAAAGCTGAAAGTCGAAGAAGGTAAGCTTGAGATTGCAACTATGCAGTTGCAGCATGACCTCAGTATCATAGTCTAAATAGTGAAAGATGCATGCGGCAGAATGCAAGCTTAGTAGATCGGCATGACTACTGTGGAGCTTAGGCTGAGTAGGAGTTCAATGCATGCATTTGAGCATCCTTTCAGGAGTGACGGTACGTATGTTTCAGAGTGACGATAAAGAGATGCAGCGAAAGTGCTCTAAAATGGTGGACAAATACTTGTAAGAAGGAAGGTTCAGAGTGGAAGCTCAGTATTTGCTATAGACTTAGACTTAAGTTGAAGACAGTAGGGAAGACCACTCGATGATTCAGGTTTGACCTAAATCAGATCCCTTATGATGGTACAGTGGACATGAGAAAATATTTAAGGGTTAGGCATAATATAGTGTTTGAAGAACTACATTTGGAGGTTCATGACATTGTAGAGGAGGCAGTGAGGAAGACCATCTCCAAGAACATGAATGCAAAAAGGCAAAATGGTTGTCTGAGGAGGCCTTACAAATAACTGAGAAAGGAATAGAAACAAAAGGCAAAGGAGAAAAGGGAAGATATACCCATATGAATACAGTGCACCAAAGAATAGCAAAGAGCGATAAGAAAGCCTTCCTCGGTGATGAGTGCAAAAAATAGAGGAAAGCAACAGAATGGGAAAGAGTAGAGATCTCTTCAAGAAAATTAGAGATACCAAGGGAACATTTCATGCATAGGTGGATACAGTAAAGGACAGAGATTGTATGGACTGAACAGAAGCAGAAGATATTAAGAAGAGGTAGCAAAAATCGATACCGCAAAGATTGAAGAACTATGCAGAAAAGATCTCCATGATCCAGATAATCATCATGATCTAATCACTCACCTAGAGCCAAACATCCTGGAATGTGAGGTCAAGCGGGCCGCAAGAGGCATCAATAGAAACAAAGCTAGCGGAGATAGAGAACTCCACTTGAGTGATTTCAAATCCTAATAGATAGTGAGTGCTATGAAAGTGCTGAACTCAATATGCAAGCAAATCTGGAAAACTCAGCAGTGGCTACAAGACTGGAAAAAATCAGTTGTTCCAGTATATGCATTTTAGAGCTTCTTCTCTGTAGTGGTGTAATGTGTTCCACACAGAGTTAGACAGGACTGAAGCAATCCTGTGCAAATAGTTGCACGATTTGTTTTTTTAACCAGTAGCAGCTTTTTTCCAATGAGAGTTAACTGTGAAAGTGGGGCAGCTGCTTGGCTTTGAGGGACACAGGTGGTGTCAAACGGGCAGGGTGCAGGGACACAGACTGACTACACCACAGGAGTTAGGCCCTATCAGAGCCTTTTTTTTTTCTTTTTTGAGCCCTTGTATCCGGTGATAAGAAGGCGTCTTTGGCCAGTCTTCTCCCTAGTTCCACCTATTCGGCCACTCAGAAGGCTTCCTTGCCTGGGATCCTTCTCTGTCGTTCAATGGGTCAGCACATAGAGCGAATTTCCTGGCTGGGGTCCTCCTGTGTAAATCAGTGCATCCGACACTTAAAGGAGCATCCTGAGTGGGATTCTACTCTAGTATGGTGCATCAGGCACTTAATGGATGACCCTGCGTGGTGGCCTGCTCTGCATTTCAGTGTGTTCAGCATTTGAAGGGTCAGCCTCGTTATTGTAGTAACTACTGATGCTAGCATGTGGGAGAGAGAGGCTATGGTGATTGCTCCACCCCCGACATGTGACTCGGTGTTATGGCCTTGCTTTCATGGCTGCCTAGCTTTCCTCCACAGGCATACCCTACGACAGTGTCCTCCTTCAAACCCCCTCTCTCCATCTCTCCCCACGAAACAGCAGCCCTCCCCATGAATTGCCGCAAAGTCCCTAAACTGCAGCTGCCAGCCACGGGGCCTTTCAGGGGATGGATGTCCTTGTACGGGGTATGTACGGCTGCAGCAAGGACCCTCTGCTTCTCATTGCACCCAGCTTTCCACAGATCAGCTGTTTCACTCTCAGCTTTAAATGTCTATTCTACACTTCAGACGATTGACCCAATGTAGGATTGGACCACAGCTTCAGTTCCTTCCCCCACTCAGGGCAGATCCAGTCCTACTAACACTCCTGATTTTTCCCCCAGTTCTTTCCCCCGACTGAGTTTTGCGTGGTTCTATATATTCTTTGCCACTTGTCAGGTACTCCTGTCTACTTTCCGGTAATGTTCTGATTACTCTTCTGTGTCTGAAGGTGTATGCCTGATGTATCCATGGAGAGATGTACTCCACATCCACTTATAGCTCCACCATCTTGTTCTCTCATCTCACGAGAGTTTTAGAGCACAGAATCCACCGTGGTAGTAGGTGTGGCTATAAAATGTGAGTTCAGATATACTCTTGAGGGCAAGCTCAGTGATTTTAGCACAGCTGATCTAAAGCGTGGATTTAGTGTTGGCCAGACATATGCTTCAAATGTTAAGAAAATTATGTATGGTGTGCCAATTCTAGAGCACAAGGTCAGTGTTTGTGTACCATTTCCTGTAGAATGCAAGTTCACTTGTGGAAAGAGGTATGCTCCGCAATGCAACTGAGCAGTTTTAGACATCTTGTGGTAGAGTACATGCTCAATAGTGGCAGGAACTGTGCTCTAGTGTGCATTCAGCAGTGGCTGCACGCATGTTGCCAGTGCCAATGGGATGGCTTCAGACAGCCTGCTCTAAAGTGCAAGCACACTAGTGGCAGAACGTGTGCTGCGGATTGCGAGCTAAGCTGTTTCAGTACTTCCAGGCTAGAGCAGAGACGCAGTAGTGAGGCATGGAGGCTCCAATGTGTCACACCCGCTCTAGAGCACAGATTTAGTAGTGGTGGGGAGAATCGGCAAAAGCACCATCTCAGGAGATGAAGCACGTGTTCTCGAAAGCCAAGATTCAGGATGTGAAGCATGCCTGCTCTAGATCATGGGTCTGTATTAAGAGGGGTATGCCTAAAGTGTTGTTCACTGTTGAGAGGCATGCTGAAGAGCTAAGTTCAGCAGATGTAGCATGCCTGCTCTACATGTGCTTCAGAGTGTTGTCTCAGGAGTTGCAGTGCCCTTGCTCAAGAGTGCAGACTGCAGAGGGACATGTTCTCTTGAAAGCTGGGTTTTTATTTTTGGTTGCATATCCAGAGATCCAATTCAGAAAATGTGATATACCTGCTCTGCCACACAAGCTCAGTAGTGGGAAGACAAGCCCTCAACAGTGCAAGCGCAAGGGTTGTGGCATATGTGTATGGTGACGCACGATCAATTGAGGCAGGACATATGAAGTATACATCAGGTCTATAGTGGTGGCACGTCATCCACAGATATACAGGTACACTACTCACAGCTTGCACAGTCTAGAGTGCTGGGTGACTAGCAGCAAAATGGCTGGTATAAAATGTCATGGGGGTAATTGTTGCACACACCTTCTCGAGCAATACCTCAAGGAAGTTAAGATAACACTTCAAAATTCAAGGTCACTAGTGGTCACACAGTTGATCTAGAATGATGGTTCACTCGTGGAGACGATATGTGTTTTAGAAAGCAGCCTCCTGGAGTAGGTGCTCCAGAGTGCAGGAAGAAGCGTGGGGAACATATGCAACAGAGGGCAAGCCACGTCATTGGCAATTTTCAGCTGCAGAGTGTAGGCTCACAGGTTTAAGCACTCAGGCCATCGAGCAAGATTAGTAGTAGTGGAACTCATGCTCTGTAATGCAGTCTCAGCAGTGATAAAGGAGTGTACCAGGGTGCAATATCAGTAGCTGAAGCATGAATATTTGGGGGCCTGGGCTTACAAGTGGCAAGACACAGGCTTCCGAGTCTGAAATTAGTAATGGCCACACATATGCTCTAGACCACATGCTCACTAGCTGTGCCATGCCTGCTTAGTGTAAGGACTCAGAAGTGACAAGTGTGCTGCAGTGCTAGGATTTATACTGCTGGGATGCATGATTCAGTGTGCAGTTGTGTAGTTCAGGCATTCTTACTCTACAGCACAGTCTCCGTAGTGTCAGAACATTGGCTCTTGAAGGCACACGCAGTCACGATGGAAGATATGCTTCTGAGTAAACCTCAGAAGCGCAAAACCCATGATGAAATGTGCTCACTCTGTATTCATGAGATCTGTACCCCCAGCTGCACGTTCAGTTACTTTGGCATGTGTGCAACTAGAGCATGTTCTCAGCAGAGCCCGGATGCCTGCACCTGAGTTCATGCTCAGGAGAGGCGTATCATGTCCTCCAGTGTTTAAAATCACTCTGTCTACAGGAGTTCTGGCTCAGTTGTGTCCAGAAGGAAACTTCAGAGTGCAAGTTCAGTAACTATTTAGGCACACCTGAACTACAGTGCAGGTTGAGTAGTGGCCTGACTTACCTATAAAGCAACAAGCTAATGATTGTGATGTTCATGCTTCAGAGTGAAAGTTCAGCCGGTGATGAACTCTTGTTCTGGAAGGCAATTTCAGTAGTGCAGGGATGCCGAATCCAGAGCGTAATACACCAAAAGTGTATGTGAGTTTACAACAGGCATGTTTTAGGGACAGGCTCAGTAGTGGTAGGCCATATCCTAAAGAACCCGGGTTTAGGAGTGATGGGATGTATGCTCTACTGTGCAGTCTCAGTGACAGCAATGCACTTGTTCTAAAGCTTGTTAATAGTCTCAATAGTGGCAGAAAGGGTGATCCAGATTGGAAACTAAGTAGCTCCTGCGAGCGTTCTCTAGATAGCAGCCTCAGTATCAACAAGCGCATATTCCAGAGGGCAAGCTCAGTGTTTGTAGCATGTATGGTTTGACATAAGAGAAGGAAATGGCAACTCACCCCAATATTCTTGCCTGGAGAATCCCGTAGACAGAGGGGCGTCGTGGGCTACTGTCCATAGGTTCGCACGGAGTCGGATAAGACTAAAGCGACATAGCATGCATGCATGCATTGGAGAAGGAAGTGGCAACGCACTCCAGTATTCTTGCCCCAAGAATCCCAGGGACAGGGGAGCCTGGTGGGCTGGTAATCTATGTGGCCACACAGAGTCGAACACGACTGAAGTGACTTAGCAGCAGCAGCAGCAGTGGTTTCAAATCAGGGGTCAGTAACTGTGAAAAGCTTCTTGCATTTTCAGTCGTTGCCGCATGCCAGGTCCGGAATGCAGACGCACGTGGTTGTGATACTTATGCTCTAGAGTTGTAATGTATGTGCCAGAGTGCAAGCTAAGTAGTGCACCTGTCCTAATTCAATTCTTAGTAAAAGCAGAATGCAAACTCGTGATTTCAACCTCAGTAGTTGCTGCATGCATCATCAGAAGTAGTGGTGCATACACTCATTTGATCTCTGGTTCCTCTGACTTGTCCAAAACCAGCTTGAACATCTGGAAGTTTATGGTTCATGTATTGCTGAAGCTTGGCTTGGATATTTTTGTGCATTACTCTACTAGCGTGTGAGATGAGTGCAATTGTGCAGTAGTTTGAGCATTCTTTGGCATTGCCTTTGTTTGGGATTGGAATGAAAACTGACCTTTCCCAGTCCTGAGCCGCTGCTTAGTTTTTTAATTTTGCTGACATATTGAGTGAAGCACTTCCACAGCATAATCGTTTAGGATTTCAAATAGCTCAACTGGAATTCTATCACTTCCACTCACTTTGTTCATAGTGATGCTTCTTAAGGCCCACTTGACTTCACATTCCAAGTATCTGGATGTAGGTGAGTGATCACATCGTCATGATTATTTGGGTTGTGAAGATCTTTGATGTACAGTTCTTCTGTGTATTCTTTGCCACCTCGTCTTAATACCTATTGCTTCTGTTAGGTCCGTACCATTTATGTCCCTAGTAGTGCCCATCTTTGCATGAAATGCCCCCTTGGTATCTCCGGTTTTCTTGAAGAAATCTTTAGTCTTCCCCATTCTATTGCTTTGCTTTATTGCTTTGCTTTATTTCTTGGCACTGATCACCGAGGAAGGCTTTCTTCTCTCTCCTTGGAACTCTGTGTTCAGATGGCTATAACTTTCCTCCTCACCTTTGGCTTCATTTCTCTTCATTTCACAGCTAATTGTAAGGCCTCCTCCGGCAGCCATTTTGCCTTTTTGCGTGTCTTTTTTCTTGGGAATGGTCTTGATCCCTGTCTCCTATACAATGTCATGAACCTCCGTCCATAGTTCATCAGGCATTCTATCAGATCTAGTCCCTTACATGTATTTCTCACTTACACTGTGTAATCATAAGGGATTTGAGATAGGTCATTCCTGAATGGTTTAGTGGTTTGTTCCTGCTTTCTTCAATTTAAGTCTGAATTTGGCAATACAGATTTCATGATCTGAGCTGCAGTCAGCCTCTGGTCTTGTTTTTTGCTGTCTAGGAAGAGTAAGCGTCTTTTCATTTCATGGCTGCAGTCACTATCTTCAGTGATTTTGGAGCCTCCCCCCCCCCCAAAAAAAAAAAAAAAAAACAAAACAGTCTGCCACCATTTCCACTGTTTTCCCATCCATTTGTCATGAACTGATGGGACAGGATGCCATCTCAGGTTTCCTTATTTAGAGCTTTAAGCCTACTTCTTCACTTTCCTCTTTCACTTTCATCAGGAGACTCTTCAGTTCCTCTTTAGTTTCTGCCATAAGGGGGGTGTCATCTACATATCTGAAGTTTTTGACATTTCTCCTGGCAGTCTTGATTCCCGTTTGCATTTCTTCCAACCACACATTTCTCTGCATAGAAGTTAAATAAGCAGAGTGACAATATATACCCTTGAGGTGCTGGTTTTCCTATTTGGAACCAGTCTGTTATTCAATGTCCAGTTCTAACTGTTGCTTCCTGAACTGTATACAGGCTTCTCAAGAGGCAGATCTGGTGGTGTGGTACTACCGTCTCTTTCAGAATTTTCCACAGTTTATTTTGATCCGTACACTCAAAGGCTTTGGCATACTCAATAAAGCAGAACTAGATGTTTTTCTGGAACTTGCTTGCTTTTTTGTGAAGATCCAGCAGATGTTGGGAATTTGATCTTTGGTTCCTCTGTATTTTCTAAAACAAGATTGAATATCTGGAAGTTCATGGTTCACATATTGCTGAAGCCTGGCTTGGAGAATTTTGAGCATTTCTTTGTTAGCATGTGAGATGAGTAAAATTGCATGGTAGTTTGAGCATTCGTTGGCATTGCCTTTTTCGAGACTGGAATGACAACTGACCATTTCCAACTGAGCCACAGCTGAGATTTTCAAATTTCTTGTCTTATTGAGTACATCACTTTCACAGCATCGTCTTCGAGGATTTGAAGTAGCTCATCTGGAATCGAAGCCGTAATAGAGCCTTCTAAGTCCCTAATGGACACTGCATGGACTCTCAGAACAAGTGAGATCAACAGCCATCCTCTTTAACAACAACAACAAAAAGTTCCCTCAACAAGAAAACTTACACAAGCCACTGGTCCCACCACATTCACTTGGAGGAGACCACCCAATTAATAGCAATGATGGCCCTCCGGTGTGCAGAAAATAGACCTCAAAGACAGTCATCGAAACAACATGAAAAGGCAGAGACATATCCAGCAGATGAAGGAATACAATGAAAATCAACAAAGCAGTGAAAGAGGAGGAGGTAGGAAGTCTACAGGAAAAACAGTTCAGCACAATAATAGTCAATGTCTTGGAAACAAATGGATCGACAGATAAATAGACTTCAGGCATGGATTGAGAAGATGAAAGGGATGTTTTAAATGGACCTGGAAGAAATCATGAGTAGTCAATCAATAATGAACAATGAAATAACTGAGATAGAAATCACTCTGGACAACAGGAACAGTACTGTAACTGAGGCAGAAGAAAGACTAAGTGAGCTGGAAGATCGGATATGGGAAATAAATGAAGCAGAGCAGGAAAAAAAAAAGAAAGAGAGAAATGAAGACAATCACAGAGACCTATGGGACAATGTTAAATGCCCCCATATTTAAATCATAGGTTTCTCAGAGAAAGAAGACAAAAGGAAAGGGCATGAGAAAATATTTGAGGAGGAAATAGTTAAAAACATCCCTGAAATGGGAAAAAAAAAATAAAAAAACAGACACCTAAGATGAAAAATCCCAGTGTGTCCCACAGGGGTAAAATCAAGACACAACATGTCAAAACACACATTAATCAAAATGAAAACAAACAAATAAATATACAGAATGAACAAATATTCAAGGTAACAAAGGAATCACAACAAATAACATAGAAGGGAATCCCCATAAGGATAACAGCTGATCTTACTATAGAAACTCCTCAGCTTAGAAGGGAATGGCAGGATGTACCTAAAGTGCTGAGAGGCAAAAGCCTAAAGCCAAAATTACTCTATCGAACAAGGATAGTATTCTCATTCAAAAGACAAAACAAGAGCTTTACAGACAAACAAAAGCAGTTAGTGTTCAGAACCACCAAACCAGCACTTCAGCAAATGCTGAAGGATCTTTTCTAGATAGGAAACAGAAAAGCTTATAAAAACAAAGCCACAAAATATATAGTAAATGGTAAGAAGATCATACTTATCAACAACTACCTTAAACAGAAATGGGCTAAATGCTCCAACGAAAAGGCAAAGACTGGGTGAATGCATACAAGAATATACTGTCTGCAAGAAAACCACCTCATACCTAGGGACACATGCAGCCTGAAAGTGATGGCCAGGAAAAAGCTATGTTGTGAAAATGGAGAGCAAAAGTGGGAGGAGCGATATTCATATCAGATAAATGGACTTTACCTAAAGACCACTATAGGAGACAAAGAAAGTTGCATTACAGAACATTCAAGGCATCAATCCAAGAAGAAGCTACATGCACCCAATGTAGGAGCACCTCAATACAAGAGGCAAATGCCAACAACTAGTAGAGCAGAAATAGACACTAACCAATAGTATTGGGTGATTTTAATACTTCACTCATAACATGAACAGATCATCCAGACAGAAAATGAAATAAGGAAAACTCAGGTTTTAGAAGATACATTAGACCAGTTTGAGCTAATTGATATCTACAGGTCATCCCACCGCCAAAGAACAGATTTCACCTGTTTCTCCTTTTTTTCTCCTTTTTCTCACGTGCAAATGGAACATTATCTTAGGACAGATCACACCCAAGGTTAGATCACATCTAACCTTAATAAACTTCAAGATATTATACTATTTGCAAGCATAATTTCTGATCACAATGTCGTTCGATCAGATATCAACCACAGGAAAACGACAACAACAACAACAACTAGAGGAAACACAAAAAATTTGGAGGCTAAAACCACCAAAATTCACATTTGAATTCAACAAAATCCAAAACTTTTATGAAAAAACAAACAAACAAACAAACCTCTGCCAAAGTAGTCATAGGTGGAACATACCTCAACATAATGAAAGCCAAATATGACAAAACCATTGTAAACATTATTGTCAATAATGAAAAGCTGAAAAAATTTCCTTAAAAGTCAGCACGAAGACAATGTGCCCACACTCATCAGTACTCGTTCTGGGAATTCTAGCCACAGTTTTCAAAGAAGAAAAAGATATGAACAGAATCCTCATTTGAAAAGAAGAGGTATAACTGTCTATTTGCACATGCTATTACCCTTTACAAAGAAAACCCAAGAGATGCCACCAGAAAATTCCTGGAGTTTATCAATGAATACAGTAAACGTGCAGGGTATAAAACTAATACACAGAAACCCTTATAGTCCTACACATTCACAATGAAAAATCAGAAAGAGAAATGAAGGAACAATCCTGTTCCCCATTGCAATGAAAGGAATAAAACAACTAGAAATAAGTTTGCATAAAGAGACAAAGGACGTCCCCGATGGCTCAATTGGTAAAGAAGCTGCCTGCAATGCAGGAGACTCCTGTTTGGTTCCTGGGTCACGAAGACCCCCTGAAGAAGGGATAGGCTAGGCACTATGGTGTTCTTGGGCTTCCCTTGTGGCCCCAGCTGGTGACAAATCCTCCTGCAATGTGTGAGACCTGCATTTGAGGACTGGGTTGGGAAGATCCTCTGGAGAAGGGAAAGCTACCCATTCCAGTATTCTGCCGTGGAGAATTTCAAATTCCATACACTGTATAGCCCACGGGATTGCTAAGAGTCAGACGTGACTGAGCAACTTTCACTTTCCCAGAAGGATGAAAGAAAGCACTGAGGAAAGAAATCAAAACATATATAGATGGAGACAGATATCATGTTCTTGGATTGGACTAACTGATAGAGTTAAAATCAATATACCAGCCAAAACAATCAATAGATTCAATACAATACCTCTCAAACTACCGACAGTATTTTTCATAAACTAGAACAAATTATTTTATGATTTGCATGGAAACACATAAGACCTCGAAGAGCCAAAGCAGTTTTGAGAAAGAAGAATGGAACGAGAGGAGTCAAATTTTCTAGCTTCAGACTACACTACGAAGATATCAAGAGAGTATGAAACTTGCACAAATATAGAAATATAGACCAATGGAAAACAAATATGAAGTCCAATGATAGATTCCTGCCCCCATTATCTTTGACGATGCAGGCAAAAATGCGCAACAGAAAAAGACATTTTCTTCAAAAAAGTGTTATGGGAAAAGTGGAGAGCTCTGTGTAGAAGCTAGAACGCTATCTAACATCATGTTCAAAAATAAACTCAAAATGGATTACAGGTGGAAAAGTAAGACCAGAAAATATACCACCCTCAGAGTACAATATAGGTATAACCACCACAAAATAAGTCACAGCAAGGTCCTCTGTGGCCCATTGCCTAAAGGAAATAAAAATGTTTGAAAAAAGGAACCTAATTAAACTGTATAGATTTGTACATTGAAGGAAACTATAATTAAGGTGAATATGTAGCTTCAGAATTGGGAGAAAATAAGAGCAACTCTGAGTGAACTCCGGGAGTTGGCGATGGACAGGGAGGCCTGGGTTGCTGCCATTCACAGCGTCGCAAAGAGACGGACACGACTGAGCGACTGAACTGAACTGAACTGAATAGCAACTGAAAAGCTAACAAAAAAGTTGTCTCCAAAATATGCAAGGTGCTCACGCATCTCAATACTCAGCTACAAATACTACTCAGCAAAACAAACCACCAATCAAAACATAGGTAAAAGCCCTCTGCAAAGAAGATACACAGATTACTAAGAGACACAGAAACGTTGCTCAGCATCACTCATTATAAGAGAAATGCAAATCAAAACCACATTGAGGTATCATTTCACACTGGTCAGATTGGCCATCATTAAAATGTCTACAATATAACTGCTGGAGAGGGTGTGGAGAAAAGGGAACCTTTTTACACTGTGGATGGGAATGCAAACTGGTACAACCATTATGGAGACTCCTTAGAAAGTTGGAAAGAGAAATACCATATGACCCAGCGATCCCGCTCTTAGGCATGAACTTCAAGGAAACGAGAATGGTAAGAAACAGTACTCCAACGTTTATTGAAGCACTGTTTGCAATACCACGGATGTGAAAGTGACCACGAGGTCCATCAGCAGATGAATGGTTAAGGAAGTTTTGCTACATATACATATGAAGTATTACTCAGGTATAAGAAGTCATGCATTTGAGTCAGTTCTAATGAGTGGGAAGAGCACGAAACCTATTACACAGAATGAAGGAACTAAGAAAGAGAGAGACAAAACTGTATATTAATGCACAGATGTGGAATTTAGAAAGATGGGCTCTACGCAGGCAAGGAGAAGAGACAAGGATCTCAAGAACAGACGTTTGACTCAGTGGGAGAAGGTGAAGGCGGGATGCCTTGAGAAAAGCGCACTTAAATGGGTACGGTACCATATGTAAAAAATAGAAGACCAGTGTGAGGTTTTACAACATGGGTGATATGGGATACCCATGTCACAACTTCTGAACTTGCAATCTAATGCACGCATCAGCCACCAAGGAGCCCTCATTCTAGTGCACGTCGTGCACATTCTGAGCTTGCCGCCTCCAGCTCTCGTTTTACCCCTTCTGACATCACGATCCAGGGTAGGCTGTGGTAACTGCTGAATTTGCACTTTAGGGGAGGCATCACAAACTTACTAAGCCCGCATTCTAGTGCAAGCATGCTGCGTCTTGAACCGGAACTCTGGAGCAGGCATCTTGCCACTGATAATACTGTTCATCATCAGCTAGTGTTTCGCTGTCATGACATGTTCCCATTGCTTCTTCATCTCTGGTCATCACTCTGTGTCGCTTACCACCATCCAGTGTTCCTCTCAGTTCTGTAACCTGTTTCGAGTGCTTGTTCAACTCACTCCGGGACAAACATATCTAGTATTCAGTGCTGTGACAGGTTCAGTGTTTCTTCATCCTCCCCTAGTTAAACACAACAGTAGGTTACCACCCTTAGTGTTTCATTTTGTGACGGGCTTCTATCCACTCCAGGTCTAACACACTCAGTAGATTATCATCATCCAATGTCTTAACTGCGGAACATCCCACAAGTCTTCTTAACGCACCCCATGTCAAACGTACCCAGTAGCTTATCACTATCCCATGTTTCAGTGCAGAGAGATGATTCAAGCGTTTCTTCATTTCCTCCAGGTAAAGCATACTCAGCAGTTTGTCACCAGTGTTTCACCTGAGACGTGATTCTTCTTCATTTATGTAGTTGGCTGTGCTGGGTCTCAGTTGTGTCACGTAAGATAGTCCTTGAGACAAGCCAACTCTAACCATGGCATGAAGTCTCGGGAGTGTGAGAACTTCAGTATTTGCAGCTATGCAGGTTTACTTACTCTGTAGCATATGGGATGTTCCTTTCCCAATCGGGGATTGAACCTTCATCCCCTACACTACAAGGTGGATGCTTAACCGCTGGACCACCAGGAGAGGCCCTGTGACATGCTCTAAGTGCCTGCTTTTACGCCTCATATGAAAGAGACACATTGCTTGATGGGAACATATCAGCATCCAGGGTTGCAAAGATTGGACATGCTTCAGGAACTTCTTCATCCACACTGGTCAAATACAAGCAGGTGTTTATCACAATGTAGTGCCATTCCATGTGCTTCTTCGTTGATTACTGGCTGAACGTGTCCAGTAGATTATCATCGTCTACTGTTTCAGTGCAGTGACACCTCGAGTTATTCTTCATGCACCCTGGGTCAAACACATCCTGTTGTGTATCTCCCTCCAGTGTTGCACTGCTGTGACATGCTTTCAGTGTTTCTCCATCCACCCCAGGTCAAACATACTAAGTCGCTTATTATCCACACTTCAGAGAGGAGGTTCAGCCACATCTTTCTCCACCCCAGGTAAAATAGCCTCACCAGCTTATCCCTTGCTGCTTTTCACTGCTGTCACAAGTTCAAGTGCATCTTTATCAAACACACCAGCCGTTTATCACCATCCAGCACTTCCAAGCTGTGACACAAACTGCTGTATCATCCAGACTGGAAAAATACATCCGGTACTTTACTAAAGTCAGTGTTTCAGTGCTATGACGTGATTCAAGTGCCTATTCATCCACTCTCTGCAAAAACACACTCTGTAGTTTATCACCATGCAGTGCTCAGTGCCTTGACAGAGGACATGCTCCGAATGCTTCTTTGTCCACCTGGTGTCAAATACTCAATAGTTTTCCAACATCTGTATCTCAGTACTGTGAATCACTGCGTATGCTCCTTTGTCAATCCTGGCCCGTCACTCCTTGGAGTTTACCACCCTTCAGTGCTTCAGTGCTGTAATATGCTTCATGTGCTTCATCTTCTCCTGAAAAACATACTCATTAGTGTATCATCATCCAATATTCAGTACAGTGATATGCTTCAAGTGCTTACTAGTCCACATCAGTTGAACATTCCCAGCATTTTATCATTAGCCAAGGTTTCAGGGCCGTAACTTGTGGCATTTAGTAGGTGCTTGTTTGATCCCCAGAGGTGAAACTCAACACCTGTTTTTTCGCCATTTATTCTATCAGTGCTGTGACATACTACAGTGCTTTCTTAACTGCTCTGGGTTAATACACACATCCGTTCTTTCAGTGCTGATTAATGCACAAGTGCTTCCGCAACTATCCTCTTTCAAATACATACAGTAGTTTTGGAACTCATGAAAATAAAACTCTTTCACAGTTTCCATTGTGTCCTGATTTATTTGCTATCAAGAGGTGGGACTGGATGACAGGCTCTGAATTTATTGCATGTAGAGGTGTAAGTCAACGTTTTAAATCTCCACTTTCATCTCAGCAAAGAGCTCTAATCCCTCGTCTGCGTTCTGTCATGGGCATGTCTGAGTTTATTTATGTTTCTCCCAGCAATTTCGATTCCACTTTGCGCTTCATCCAGTCTGACATTTTGCGTGATATACTGTGCATGTAAGTTAAATAAGTGGCGTGACAACAAGACAGCCTTGACCTACTCCGTTACCAATTCTGAACAACTCCATTGTTCCTGTCTGATTCTGTTACTTCGTGACCTGCATACAGGTTTCTCAGGAGCCAGGTAAAGTGGTCTAGTATACCCACCTCTTTAAGAATTTTCCGCAATTTCTGTGACCCCCACAGTCAAATGCTTTAGCATAGTGAATGAAGCAGAAGTCGGTCATTTTCTGGAACTCCCTGCTTTTTCTATGATCCAATGAATGTTGGCAATTTGATCTCTGGTTCCTCTGCCTTTCGTAATCCAATTTGTACATTTGAAAGTTCTCAGTTCACATACTGTTGAAACCTAGATGGAGGCATTTGGAGCATTACCCAGCCAGCATATGAAGTGAGAACGACTGGGCAGCAGTTTGAGCATGCCTTCACAATGCCCTTTTTTGGGATCAGAGTGAATCTGACCTTTCCCTGTCCTGTGGTCATTGATGAGTTTTCCAAATGTCTTGGCACATTGAGTGCAGCATTTTAACAGCATTATCTTTTACAATTTGTAATAGCTGAGCTTCAAGTCTATCATCTTGACTAGCATTGTTTGTGATATTTCTGCCTAAGATCCACTTGACTTCACACCCCAGGTTGTCTGCTCTACGTGAGTGATCACACCATTATGGTTATGTGGGTGATTAAGCAGAGAAGGTGATGGCACCCCACTCCAATATTCTTGCCTGGAAAATCCCATGGACAGAGGAGCCTGGTAGTGAGCTGTCCATGGGGTCATGAAGAGCTGGACACGAGAGAAGCGACATAGCAGCAGCAGCAGCAGCAGCGGCAGCAGGTGATTAAGACCTTGCTTTGGTACAGCTCTTCTCGTGTACTCTTGCCAGCACTCCATCACATTTTCTCCTTCTGCTAGGTTCATACCCCTTCTGTCCTGGATTGTGCCCATGTCTCATGAAATATTCCCTTGCAGTCTCTCAGTTTCTGGGCAAGATTTCTCGTCTTTCCTATTCTATTGTTCCCTCTATTTCTTACTGGCATTAAATACACACAATATTATATCCCCATCCAGTGTGTAACTTTAGATATGCTTCAAGGGGTTTTTAATCCACTCCAGAAGAAATTAATGTGACAGCTATCACCATCCATTTTTTCTGTATTGTGACATGTTTTGAGCCTCCTCCATCCCCTCCAGGTAAAACACACCCTGTACATTTTCATCATTCGTTGATGCTGCGCTATTACCGGCCTGAAGGGTCCCTTTGTCTCATTTAGTCAAACACTCCCTGTCGTTTACCACTATCCAGTGTTCCAGTACTGTGGCATGCCTCATGTACTCCTTTATCCTCTCCATATAAAATATGGTAGGTAGCTTATCACAATTCCTGTTTCGGTTCTGTGCTGAGTTTAAAGTCCTTCTTTAGGCCATTCTAGATAAAACGCATTCAGAAGTTTATGATGGTCCCATGTTTTCGTCTGTGCCATGCTTTCAGTTTCTCCTCATTCAACATGTATCAAACAAACCCCGTAGTTTATCATCATCCAGTGTTTCAAGGCTGTTTCCTGCTCAACTGCTTCGTCATTCTCTGCAGAAAATACATAACCAATAATTTATCACAATCCAGTGTGTTAATTCTGGCATATGCTTCAAAAGATCCTTTGTCCACTCAAGGTTGAGCACACTCTTAGTTTATCACCATCCATTGATTCAGGGCTAGTACATACTTTCATTGATTTTTCAACTACCACAGCTCATCATACACAATGATTTACCATGATCCAGTTTCAGGGTTGTGACAGGCTCCTTGTGCTTCTTTCTATATACAAGATCAAACACAGACCATCTGAAGTGTGAACATACAGTGTTTCAGTCATGAAACCCACTTCAAGGGGTTCTTCACTTACTCCACAACAAATACACCATATAGGTTATCGACATTCATTGTTTCAATGTTGTAGCACATACTAATGGCTGCTTCACTAACTCCAAGTCAAACACCTTCAGTGGTTTGCCACTATCTTGGGTTTCAGATCTGTGACATGCTTCAAGAGCTCCTGAAACTACTCACGGTCAAAGGCACTCTGTAGATTTGTTGTTGCTGGCTGTTATGGGTTGTTCAGTCATTCAGTCATCTCCAACTCTCCAAATCCCATGGACTGCAGTATGTCACGCCTTCTTGCCCTTGACCATCTCCCGGAGCTTGTTCAAACTCAAATCCACTGGGTCGGTGATGCCATCCAAGTATCTGGTCCTCCATCGTCCCCTTCTTCTGCTCCAATCTTTGGCGGCATCAGAGTCTTTGCCAACGAGTTGACTCTTCACATCAGATAGCCATAATATTGGAGCTTCTGCCTCAGCATCAGCCCCTCCAGTGAATTTTCAGGATTGATGTCCTTTACAGTTGACTGGATTGATTTCCTTGCAGCCCAAGGGACTCACAAGGGTCTTCTCCAAGACTGTGGTTCAAAAGTATCAGTTTCTTAATGTTCAGCCTTCTTTATGGCCTAACTTACATTGTCACATGACTGCTTAAAAAAACACAAATATAGCTCTGACTATATGGACGCTTCTTGGCAAACGGATGCCTCTGCTCTTTAACATGCAGTCTAGGTTTGTCACTGCTTTTCTTCCAAGAAACAAGTGTCATTTAATTTCATAGCTGCAGTCATCACCTGCCATGATTTTGGAGTCCAAGGAAACAGAAGTCTCACTGTTACCATTGTTTTCCCATCTATTTGCCATGAAATAATAGGACACGATGCTAGGATCTTAGTGTTTTGAATGTTGCGTCTTAAGCCAGCTTTTTCACTCTCCTCTTTCACCTGCATCAAGAGGCTCTTTAGTTATTCTTTGCTTGATGCTATATCGGTGGTGTCATCTGCATATCTGAAGTTATTGATATTTCTATTTTTCTCTTAATTTCAGCTTGTGTTTCCTCCAGCCCCGCATTTTCCAAGATGTGCTCTGCATATAAGTTAAATCAACAGGGTGACACATGTAGTAGTTTGTTTGTTTGTTTGTTTGTTTGTTTTCCAATTTCAAACCATCTGTTCTTCTTTACCTGGTTCTCACTGGTTGTTTCTTGACCTGGATACAGGTCTCTCAGGAGGCATGTAGGTAGTCTGGTATTTCCATGTCTTTAAGAATTTTCTGCAGTTTGTTGTGATCCACACAGTGGATTTTTATCATACTCAATAAAGCAGAAATAGTTTTTTTTTTTCAATAATATTCTTGCTTTTTCCATGATCCAATGGATGTTGCCAATTTGACCTCTGGTTTCTGTCTTTTCTAAATCCAGTTTGAACATTTGCAGCTTCTAGGTTAATGTGCTGTTAAAGTCTTGCCAGGAGAATTGTGAGCATGTCTTTGTTCGATTCACTTCAGCTGCTCAGTTGTGTATGACTGTTTGTGAGCCCATGGACTACAGCAAATCAGGCCTTCCTGTCCATCACCAACTCCCGCAGTTTACTGAAATTCATGTCCTTTGAGTCGGTGATACCAGCTAACTGTCTCATCCTCTGTCGTCTCCTTCTCCTCCTGCTTTCAATCTTGCCAAACATCAGGGTCTTTTCAAATGAGTCAGCTCTTCACATCAGTTGGCCAAAGTATTGGAGTTTCAGCTTTAACCTCAGTCCTTCTAATGAATATTCGTGATTGATCTCCTTTCGGATGGACTGGTTGGATCTCCTTGCAGTTCAAGGGACTCTCAAGAATCTCCTCCAACAACACAGTTCAAAAGCATCATTTCTTTGGTGCTCAGCTTTCTTTATAGTTCCACTGGTACATCCATACACGCCTACTGGAAAAATCATAATCTTAACTAGGTGGAGCTTTGTTGGCACATTAACATCTCTGCTTTTTAATATGCTGTCTCAGTTCAATTCAGTTCAGCCTGTCCGACTCTTTGCGACCCCATGAATCGCCACAAGCCAAGACTCCCTGTCCGTCACCAACTCTCTTAGTTCACTCAGACTCATGTCCATCGAGTCAGTGACGTCATCCAGCTATCTCAGTTGTTCATAAATTGTCTTCAAAGGAGTTAGTGCGTAAAATAATGGCCGTTGTGTGATATTTGGAACATCATGTGGTGTTGCCCTTCCTTGGATTTCAAACGAAAAACTGACCTTTTCCAGTCCTGCAGCCACTGCTGAGTTTCCCAAGTTTTCTGGCATACTGAGTGCAGCACTTCAACAATATCATCTTTTAAAATTTGAAATAGCTCAGCTGGTGTTCCATCACCTCCACTATCTTTGTTGGTAGTGATGCTTTCTAAGAGCCACTGGATTTCCCACTCCAAGATGTCTAGCTGTAGGCGAGTCATCACCCCATCATGGTTATCTAGGTCATCGGGAACTTTTTGGATAGTTCTTCTATGTAATCATGCCAACACTCCTTAATATCTTCCACTTCTTTTAGGTTCACACATTTTCGGCCCTTTATTATACACATATGTGCATGAAATACTCCCTTGATACCACTTATTTTCCTGAAGAGATCTCTAGTCTTTCCCAGGCTCTCATTCCCACTCAGTAGTTTAGCAACATTTATTGTTTCATGGATGTGACATGCTTCCAGTGCTTCTTATTCCACTTGAATTCCTACACTCCCAGTAGTGTATCAGAATCCCTTGTGTCACCCCAGGGACCTGCTTTACCTGCTTCTTCGCAACCCCGGATCAAACACATTCAGTACTTTATCCCCGTAGAGTATTCAGTGCATTAACATGCGACACTTTCCGGTGTTTCCTTGTCACCTGGGACTAATCACCCAGTGGTATAAGTGCCATACTCTATTTTAGTGCCGTTACACAGGTCAAGTGCTTCATTTTCTGAGGCTAAAACACACTCCTCATCCAGTGTCTTAGTGCAGAGACATGCTTGAGGAGCGTCGTCATCCACCCAGTCAAACACTCCCAGGAGTTTTTCACCATCCAGTGTTCAAGTTCTGTGACATGCTTCAAGTGCTCCTTTGTGTACACGGGGTCAAAGACACCCAGTAGTGTGTCGTTATCCAATGTTTCAGTTATGCAACATGCTTCTGGGTTTCTTCATTCCCTCAGGTCATCACACCAAGTGGTTTCTCACTATCCAGTGTTTCAGGGTTACAGCATGCTTCCAGAGCTTCTTTTTCTCCCTGGGTCAAACATTCCAAGTCTCTTGCCCCGTCCACGTTTGAGTTCTGTGAAATGGATCATGTGCTTCCTGTCCACCCTGAATCAAGCACCCTCAACAGTTTGTCACCATCCAGTGTTTCATGTTGATGACAAGGTTCAGATACTTCCCCATGCACTCTGGGTCATACACACCCTGTTGTTTATCACCTGTTCAGGTTTTTGACATGCATCAATTGCTTCTTGCCCATCCTGGATCAAACACACCAGGAGTTTAGCATCATCCAATGTTTCCATACTGTAACATATTTCAAGAATTTTGCCACACACCACTGTTCAGAAGTACCCAACAGTTTATCAGCATCCCATGCCTCAGTTCGAGGACTTGCCTCAAGTGCTTCTTCACAACCCCAGACAAAACACACCCAGTGGATTATCACCATCCACTGTTTCAGTCCTGTAGCATGCTTCATGTGCTTCTTCATCCTCTCTAGGTGAAGCACATGCAGTAGCTTATGACCATTGAATGTTTCCATTTTATGGCAGATTCCAGGACGTTTCCATCCTCACCAGGCCAAACACACTCAAACATTAACACCATCCAATGTTTTACTGTGTGTGACATTCCTCAAGTCTTCCTCATTATCGCACGTCAAACACATCCATAACATTCACCACCTCCAGTTCCAATGCCAAGATCCACTTCAATGGTGTGTTCATTCTCCCCATTTAAAGGCATTCACTAGGCTATCACCATACAGTGTTGAAGTTCAGTGACATGCCTGCAGTGCTTCTCCGTCCATCCAATGTCAAGCCCAGCTGGTAGTTACTGACCATTTAACGTTTCATTGCATGGCATGCTTCAGTCAAATGTGCCCAAGATTATTTAAAAGAAAAAGGAAAAGAAACAAAAAAAAAACCACTCTTTAAGGGGTGATCAGTTCAGTTGAGTCACTCAGGCATGTCCAGCTCTTTGTTATCCCATGAACCGCAGCAAGCCAGACCTCCCTGTCCATCATCAACTCACATGGGTAACCTAAACCCATGTCCATTGAGTCGGTGATACCATCCATCCATCTCACCTTCTGACGTCCCCTTCTCCTCCTGCCCTCAATCATTTCCAGCAACAAGATGCTTTCAAATGAGCCAGCTCTTCACATCACGGGGCCAAATTATTGGAGTTTCAGCTTCAACATCAGTCCTGTCAACGAACACTAAGGACTGATTTCTTTTAGGATGGACTGGTTGGATCTCCTAGCAGTCCAAGGGACTCTCAAGAGTCTTCTTAAACACCCAGTTCAAAAGCATCAATACTTCAGTGCTCAGCCTTCTTTATATTCCAAAACTTACATCCACACATGACTACTGGGAAAACCGTAGCGTTGACTAGATGGACCTTTCTTGACAAAGTAAAGCCTCTGTTTTTCAATATGAATATAATAATCAATAATAATCAATCATCAGCAATAATCAATAATGATAATTAATCATCTAGGTTGGTCATAAGTTTCCTTCTAAGGACGAAGCGTCTTTTAATTTCATGGCTGCAGTCACCATCTGCAGCGATTTTGGAGCCCAGAAGTATAAAGTCATCTTCTGTTTCCACTGTTTCCCACCTATTTGCCATGATGTGGTGGCATCCGATGCCATGATCTTTGTTTTTTGAATGTTGAGCATTAAGCCAACTTATTCACTCTCTCATGTCACTTTTATCAAGAGGCTCTTTAGTTCTTCACTTTCTGCCATAAGGCTGGTGTCATCGGCATATTTCAGATGATTGATATTTCTCTGTCAATCTTGTTTCCACCTTGAGATTCCTCCAGCCCAGTGTTTCTCGTTATGTAGTCTGTGTAGAAGTTAAATAAGCAAGGTGGCAATTATACAGCCTCGGGGTACTCCTTTTCCTTTTTGGAGCCAGTCTGTTGTTCTATTTCCAGTTCTAATTGTTGCTTCCTGACCTGCATACAAGTTTATCAAGAGGCAAGTCAGGTTGTCTGGTATTCCCTGAAATCTCTTTCAGAATTTCCCAAAGTTTATTGTGATCCACATAGTCAAAGTCTCAATAAAACCGAAGTAGATCTTTTGGAACTCTCTTGGTTTTTCAATGATGCAGCAGATGTTGGCAATTTGATCTTGGTTGCTCTGCCTTTTGGAAAACCAACTCGAATAGCTGGAAGTTCCTGGTTGCTGTATTGCTGAAGCATGGCTTGGATAATTTTGCCCAGTAATTTAGTAGCATATGAGATGAGTGCAACTGTGTACTAGTTGGAGAATTCTTTGGCATTGCCTTTCTTTGGGATTGGAGTGAAAACTGCCCCTTTCCAGTCCTGTGGCCAGTGCTGAATTTTCCACATTTGGTGCCATGTTAAGTGCAACCCTTTCATAGCATGGTCCTTTGGGATTTGAACTAGCTCAATTGGAATTCTATCCCCTCCACTAGCTTTCTTTGTAGTGATGCTTCCTAAGACCCACTTGAGTGTACATTCCTGGATGTCTGGTTCTAGGTGAATGATCACATCATCGTGATTATCTGCGTCATGACTATCTTTTATGTACAGTTCTTCTGTGTATTTTTGCTACCTCTTCTTAATATCTTCTGCTTCTGTTGGGCCCATACGACTTCTGTCCTTTATTCAGCCCATCTTTGCAAGAAATGTTTGCTTGGTATCTCTAAGTTTTTGAGGAGATCCCTAGTCTTTCGCATTCTATTGTTTCCTCTATTTCTTTAGTGCAGTGGGTGTGGCACAATTCAAAGGCTCTCTTCCCACTCAGGTCAGTCATCGTCAATAAGTGGTACCAACCAGTGTCCAGTGCTGTGACATATGACCAAGTTCAATTCTTCCTTAACGAAGTGACTAAATAAAACATCCCGGAGTTTATCAATACACAGTGTTCCATGGCTGCCCCTGGATTCGAGTACTTCCTCACCCACTCCAGGTTAACATAGTCCTTTATCACCATCCATTGCTTCAGTACACTGACAGTCTTCAAATGCTTCTACATTAATCCTAGTGTAAAACTTCTAGTAGTTATAAACGGCCAGTGTTTTACTTTGCAGCACGACCCAATGGCTTCTTCATGCGCACCCATACACCAACGCCGTAGTTTGTCGCCATCTAGTGTATACATGAAGTGACATGCTTCAAGAGCTTCCTCATCCACCCCAGATCTAGACAGTCAGTCTGTCGTCTCCATACAAGCGTTTCAGTGCTGTGACATGATTTGAAATGTTGTCTGTGCACACTGAGGCATACACAGCCAGCAGTTCACCATGCTCCAGTGTTTCAGGACTTTGATAAGATTAAATATGTTCTTGGTCCCACTAACGTCAATACACTCACCGTTTATACCCATCTTGTTTCACTGCTGTGACATAATGTCAACTGCTTCTTCATCCATTCCTGTGTCAAACGAACTCAGTAGCTTTTTCCCCATCTAGTGCTAGTGTTCAGTACTATGAAATGATTCTGAAGCCTCTGTGTCCATTCCGGCTCAAACATAGTCCATATTCTCAACCAGTGCTTCAGTGATGTCACATGCTTCAAGTGCTTTCTTCATTCACTCCATATCAAGTACATGCAGTCGTTCATAAGCATGCAATGTTTCAGTTGTGCGACATGCTTCAAATGGTTCTCTAATCCACTTGAGCTGAAACATACCCAGTAGCTTATGACCATTGGTGTTTCAGTGCTGCGACATGTTTCAAGTCCTTCTTCTTCTACGCCATGCTGAACGCATGCAATAGTTTATCACCATCAGTTGTTTCAGTTCTGTTACATTCTTCAAGTCTTGTTTCGTATACTCTGGTTCAAATACACCTAGAAGTTGTTCACCATCAACTGTTGAGTTCTGTGATATGTCTCAATTGTTTCTGTACATACCAGTTCATCAACACGCATACATTTTTCTCCATATTGTGTTTTAGGGCTGTCATACGGTTAAATGAGTCCCCTTCTTACCCCAGGTCAAATACACCCAGTATTCATCAACATCCAGTCTTTCAGCTACGTGATACAGTTCAAGTGCTTCAGCATCCATTCTTGGAAGACACAGCCGATAATTTGTCAAATTCCAGTGCTTCAGTGCTGTGAATTTTTTAAGTGTTTCTGCATCCAAATAGCTCAGGCAAGACTAAGAGATTGTAACTATCACTGGTTCAGTTTTATGACATGGCTTAAGCGCATCTCCATCTACATTAGCTGGAACGCACTCAATAATTACCACCATGCTGTAACTCATAGGTAAAACATTCTTGGAACGTTTCTTTGTCTACTGCGGGTTCAACACACCGAGGAGTTTTTCTCCAGTCAGTGTTTCAGTGCTGTGACAACTTCCACTGCTTCTTTGTGTACTACAGGTCAGCACACCAAGTGTCTTGTAACTACTAGCTTGCACTCTAGAGAACACACCTCTCTTCTACTGAGACTGAGATGTAGAGCATGCATCTCACCACTATTAAGACCCCATTCTAAGCACACATGCCACTTCTGCAGTGGCTAAACTCTGGAGGAAATGTGACAACACTATTGACCCTGAATTCTAGAACACACATCTTACCATTGCTGAATCAGTGTTCTACAGAAGGCTTAGCACAACTACTGAGCTTGCACTCTGAAAGTATCATCCTACCTCTACTGAGTCAACATTATATGCCATACATGTTCCAACTTCTTAGTTTGCACTATGGAATACACATTATGCCACTACTGAGCAAGCTCTAGTGTACACATGACAACGTACTGATCCCCACATCAAAGGGTAATGCTGAAAATTTGTCAAAGTATTGCACTCTTGTGCTCATTTCACATACTAAGCAAGATAAGGCTCAAAATCCTTTGTGCTAGGCTTCAAAGTATTTGAACCAAGAACTTCCAAATATATGCGATGGATTTAGAAAAGGCAGAGGAATGAGGGTTTATACTGCCCACGTTCATTGCCTCCTAGAGAAAGTAGGAAGTCAAGAGATACCTGGAATAACAAGCAAGTTGGACCTTGGAGTACATATGAAGTATGGCAAAGGCTAACAGAATTCCCTAAGAGAACTCACCATTCACAGAAAACACCCTCTTCCAACAACACAAGAGATGACTCTTGAGATGGTCAATGCTGAAATCAGATTGATTCTGTCCTTTGTAGCTGAAGATGGAGAAGCTCTATGCAGTCAGAAAAAAAAAAAAAAACAAACAGAAAAACAAAAACACAAGACTGAGCAGTGAGATGGCTCAAATCAGGAATGCCTTAAAGAAAACTTCAGACTTAAGTTGAAGAAAGTATGGAAAACCACTAGACCATTTGGGTTGGCCAAAATCAGTCTCTTATGATTATGCAGTGGATGTGACAAATAGATTTGAGGGATTAGATCTTATAGACAGACTGCTTGGAGACTATGGACCAAGGGTCATGACATTCTGCATGAGACAATGAACAAAACCTACCCAAGAAAAAGAAATGCAAAAAGGCAAAAGGTTTTTCTGAGGAGGGCTTACAAATAACTTAGAAAAGAAGAGAAGCTAAAGGCATAGGAGAAAAAGAAAGATAATCCATTTTAATGCAGTTTTCTTAAGAATAGCATGGAGAGATAAGAAAAGCCTTCCTCAGGGATCAATGCAAAGAAGCAGAGAAACACAATAGGATGGCAAAGAACAGAGATTACCTCAGGAATGATACAGATACCAAGGGAACATTTCATGCAAAGATGGGCACAATAAAGGAGACAAAATATATGGACCTAACAGAAGCAGATATATTAAGAAGTGGTGGCAAGAATACACAGAAGAACTGAACTTAAAAAAAAAAAAAAAGGAAGAAGAAAAAGAAGATCTTAATGACCCACATAACCGTGAAGGTGTCTTTACTCACCCAGAACCAGACATCCTGCAATGTGAAGTCAAGCAGCCGTTAGTACATAACTATGAACAAAGTTACTAGAGGTAATGTGTTTCCAGTTGTGGAATTTCAAGTCCTACCAGATTATGACATTACAATCCTGCACGCAATATGCCAGCGAATTTGAAAAGCTCGGCACTGGCCGCAGAACTTGGAAAGGTTAGTTTAAACTCCAATCCTCAAGAAAAGCTAGGCCAAAGATTGTTTAAACTAACACACAATTGCACACATCTCACATGTAAGCACAGTCATGTTCAAAGTTCTTCAAGCTAGGCTTCAGCAGTACATGAACCGAGAACTTCCAGATGTTAAAGCTGGATTTAGAAAAGTCAGAGAAACCAGAGATCAAATTGTCAGCATCCATTGGATCAGAGAAAAAGCAAAGGAGTTCAAGAAAAACATCGACTTCTGATTTGGACTATGCCAAAGGTTTTGACTGTGTGGATGACAACAAGCTATGGGAAATTCCTGGAAAGATGCAAATACCAGACCTCTTTAGCTGCCTGCTGAGAAATCTGTAGGCATGTCAAGAAGCAACACTTGGACATAGAACAATGCGCTAGCTTCAAATTGGGAAAGGAGCACATCAAGGCTGTATATTGTCATGTGGCTTATTTAACTTATATTCAGCACGTCATGTGAAATGCCAGGCTGGATGAAGCCCAACTAGAATCAAGATTGCTTGGAGAACTATCAATAACCACAGATTTGCAGTTGACACCACATATATGACAGAAAGTGGAGAATAAATAAAGAGCGTATTGATGGAAAGAAAGAAGAGAGTGAAGAACCTTGCTTAAAACTCAATGTTGAAACCATGAAGATCATGGCATCTGGCCCCGTGACTTCACATCAAATAGGGAAATCACGGGGAAAAATGGAAACAGTGATAGACTTTATTTTCTCGGGCTCCAAAATCACTGCAGATGGTGAGGGCAGCTGCGGAATTAAAAGGTGCTAGATCCTATGAAGAAAAGCTGTAACCACCTAAAGAGCATATGCAAAAGCAGAGGCATTACTTTGCAATTAATGGTCTATCAGGTCATACCTATGGAGTTTCCATTACTCATGTATGGATGGGAGAGTTGGACTATACAGGAAGTTGCGCATGGAATCATTGATGATTTTGAACTGTGGTGTTGGAGAAGACTCTTGCGAGTCCCTTGGACTGCAAGGAGATCAAAGCAGTCAATCCTGATGGAAATCAGCCCTGAATATTCATTGGAAGTACTTTTGCTGAAGCTGAAACTCTGGTACTTTCGCCACCCGATGCAAAGAGCTAACTATAGGAAAAGACCCTGATGCTGGGAAAGCTTGAGTGCAGAAGGAGAAGGGCCTAGCAGACGATGAGATGGTTGGATGGTACAACTAATTTGAGGCACATGACTTTGAGCAAACTCTGGGAGTTAGTGATGGACAGTGAGGCGTGGTGTGCTGCATAATAAGGAACGTAACATGCCTTATTATGTTGCAGAGAGTTACTATGCCTGAGCAACAGAACAACAGCAGAATCAACCATTTCAGTAAGAAGTGAAGACACAACTTACAGGAAGATGCTCAGAGAAAAATAGAGAAACAATATCAATCCACTTCTCATGCAGCCATTTTTCCTCTTATTGAAACAAGGTTTTTCCATATTGAAATATGGCTTTCCTGAAGTATGTGAATTCTAACTTGTTTTTTCACCTCAGAGAGGTGTGTTGATGAAGTCACGATGCACAGAGAACATGGCCGTTCTCACAGATTCCCTTAATAAAATCATGATGTACTTAAGGAGCTGGGGCTATTTTTTCCATGGGAATAAATATTTTGATGAGGAACTCTTTAATTCTTTAGAAAATGTTAATTACCATAATCAAATTTGTTTGGAATATTTGTAGTCTTTCCTTTGGTATCAGAAGATACTGCAGCCCTGACAATGAGGCAGGGTTTTCCAACCAAAAGCCTGAAACAGAGCAGCTCACCACACTCTAAAAGCACATTAGAAAAGTGGTAATTTGCTATTCAAATCAGTGAGCATTATACCCAAGTGAAAGAATGGCTAAAAGAGCTTGAAGAACATCACTAGAGCCTGCTAAAGGAAATCAATATGGGATTAATGGTATGAAAGGTTAGAGTAGATGAAACTTGAATTATATTAATGGAAAATATAGTAAAAGTTTCCTAGCATGTGGGCAGAATGAGAAGTCTCCTCAGAAACTGACACAAACAAAACAAATCTACACAGTCTTTCAGAAAATCCAAATTGCTTCAGAATGAAATATAAAGGTGCAGGAGAGATAGCTAAGAGCTTAAGTGGATATATGGATACTCGAATTATTTGACCAACATGATGTTTCATAGGCTTTTCGGCATTCACACCACAAATGTGAACTCTGATGGCTGGGATACCCTTACCTCTCATCCTGCTGAACTATTGCCTAGAATATTTTTATTCTGTGATAGATTTCTTCTAATCAGTATCATTCTATCATGTTTTGAAAAATTAGTATTTTTGCACTTTCAACATGCAAATTATATTTGCTTGTTGCTAAATATATGTAACTAACTTCTCTGCTAAACTCACTGGTTTTTTTTTGTTTGTTTGTTTGTTTTTTGCCCTTTAAGGTCTTATTTATGAATTTATTTTTCCATTTTATTTATTTTTTTCTTTAATTTTTATTTTTACTTTATTTTTCTTTACAACACTGTATTGGTTTTCCCATACATTGACATGAATATTTGTTATTGTTAAAACTGCATTTATTTTGGCAGGGCCAGGTAGTCATGGATGTTCAAGGGCTTTCTCTAGCTGAGGCAAGTGGTATGGTGCACTTCACTATGCTGCATAACCTTCCCATTGTGATGTTTCTTTTGCTGGAGAACACTGGCTCTAGTTTCGGCACATGAGCTCCTGAGTTGTGGCCCATGAGCTTAGTTACACTTCAGCATGTGGGATCTTCCCAGACAAGAATCACTGGGAGGCTGACTATTAATCGATGGATCACTAGGATAGTTCAACACAGACTATATAGGCTGGAAGGTTGATACCGTACATATGAAAGCCAAGAAGTACTTAAGTAGATACTGTTTTTCTTTGGGGTATTCTCCTGGTGGCTCATTGGTAAAGAGTACACTTCCCAATGTAGATGACCCAGGGTTGAGAAATCCCTGAGTTGGGAAGATAGATCTTCTGGAAGAGAGAATGAAAACCAGACTCAGTATTTTTGCCTGGGAAATCCCACGGGCAGAGGAGCCTGGTGGTCTATGGTCCATGGAGATGAAGAGACGGAAATGACTTAGCAGCTAATCATGACCACCACCACCGTGTTGTTTGGCAGATAAAGTAGGTAGTTTGTTTAAATGTCCTTGGCCTGCAATGACTGAAAATTAGTCAGTGCTTTTGATTATTAAAAGTATGCATGAGTAAAAGGCATTTTTATTTTATTGTGTGTAAAAATCCCTTTCAATGTTGACTGTAAATTGTTATAATGTATTGCCAGAGAATTTAGCCAGTCATTATATACATTAATTTGGTTCTCTTTTGAAGCCATGTCTCACAACAGCAAGTGATTTCGATTATGTTCTTGCTTTGGTATCCGTCTTGAATTGGGTTTTATTTATTTATTTATTTGAAAGCAGCATTTCAGTAGGTTTCAATAATTTATTTAATCATTTCATAGTTTCTACGAGAACAACTAGCTTCTAAAAAGGGAAATGACACTCCATTTCTCTTCTGATCTTATAGGGAAAAGAGAGTAATAAAGTTCATTGCTTTATGGTGGTTTTTTTTTTTTTTTTCAGGGTTAACATGCTCTTTCTAAGGAACACTTCCAAATTTCAAGGTTTTCAAGGATTTCTTAAAAATATATTTTGGTTTCTGGTCTGCTCATTCTCACAGTCGTGTCTGGTTCTTTGTGAGTGTCTGGAATATAGCCCGTCAAGCTCCTCTGTCCAAGGGGGTTCTTCAGGCAAGAATACTGGAGTGGGTTGTTAGGCCAGTCTTCCAGTGGCTCTCTCATAGCAGATGGATTGTTTGCTATCTAACCACCAGGGAAACCTAAAGAACCCTGGAGGGAGTGGCCTGTTGCTTCTCCAGAGCATCCTCCCAAACCAGAAATCAAACTGGGGTCTCCTGCATTGCATCAGATTCTTAGGCAGCTTACCTCCCAGGGAAGCCCTGGTTTCTGCTAAAAAGTGCCAATTGTCATTCCTTAGTATGTGGACTCACTGATCATATGTCATGATTAAATAGGAGACAACTTTCAGTACGAAGTTTGAAGAAAATTATGCCATAATGATAAAAATACCCAATAAATTATATATACTAAAATTAGGAGAAAAATAAAAATAAACTCAAGGACCATAGCCTGGGAAATGGTCTTCCGTACAGTTTAAAGAGGAGTGTTCTGAAGCTGTAGGGGCAGAGCCAGGACACAGAGAAAATTCTTTAAAGTTGAAAGTACATGAATGAAACATATCTCGTGGGAAAAGGATCCTGTTAACCACAACATACAGGTCTGACAACAGTGATGTTAGTGTTTTCCTAGGCGAGAATCTGGAATCATTACACTTCTTAATTATCTTCACTAACTAGGAACACATAACTCCAAAGCACAGAAATGCACAATCTCATTTTCATATCCTGACTTCCCCAGAGGGTACACTGATGAAAGACAACTGCAACAGATTTTTACTTTCCCATTCCAGTGAATACCCAGTGACTCTCCTCCATGGTTAAAGCAGATGTACAATATGTGTTTCCCAGGTCAAAAATAGGCTGTCTAGCATAAAGTTCAAGCAAAACTATATCTAGCCAGAATGTTCACTAATACTTAGTAGGTGAAAAGGCCTTCCCTCAGTATGAAAATCAATTCTGAACATTTTATTTCTGAAGAGAAACTCTTTTCTGTTTCTTTGTTTACAGTCACTTTATTTATTTATATTGTACTTTACAATAGTGCATTGGTTTTGTCAGACACCAACATGAACCCTCCACGGGTGTAGACGTGTTCCCAAGCCTAAACCCCCTCCCTCCGCCCTCCCCTTACCATCCCTCTGGGTCAACCCCGTGCAACAGTCCCAAGCATCCTCTCCTACACTGAAGCTAGACTGGCGATTCTTTTCTTATATGACATTATACATGTTTCAATGCCATTCTCGCAAATCATCCCACCCTCTCCCTTTCCCACAGAGTCCAAAAGACTGTTCTATTCATCTGTGTCTCTTTTGCTGTCTCGCATACAGGGTTATCGTTACCATCTTTCTAAATTCCCTATGTTTACAGTCACTTTAACTGTATTCCATCACTCCAACATTGGATACACAGACTGGGGCCTCTACCTCTGCCACCAACAGTCCCTAGCTTCAGTTCCGTTCAGTTCAGTTCCGTTCAGTCACTCAGTTGTGTCTGACTCTTTGTGACCCCATGAAATGCAGCACGCCAGGCCTCCCTGTCCGTCACCAACTCCCGAAGTTCACTCAGACTCACGTCCATCGAGTCAGCGATGCCATCCAGCCATCTCATCCTCTGTCGTCTCCTTCTCCTCCTGCCCCCCATCCTTCCCAGCATCAGAGTTCTTTTCCAATGAGTCAACTCTTCACATGAGGTGGCCAAACTACTGGAGTTTCCGCTTTAGCATCATTCCTTCCAAAGAAGTCCCAGGGCTGATCTCCTTCAGAATGGACTGGTTGAATCTCCTCGCAGTCCAAGGCACTCTCAAGAGTCTTCTCCAGCACCATAGTTCAAAAGCATCAATTCTTCGGTGCTCAGCTTTCTACACAGTCCAACTCGCATCCATACATGACCGCAGGAAACACCATAGCCTTGACTAGACGGACCTTAGTCGGTAAAGTAATGTTTCTGCTTTTGAACGTGCTATCTAGGTTAGTCATAACTTTTCTTTCAAGGAGTAAGTGTCTTTTAATTTCATGGCTGCAGTCACCATCTGCAGGGATTTTGGAGCCCCAAAAGTAAACTCTGACACTGTTTCCACTGTTTCCCCATCTATTTCCCATGAAGTGATGGGACCAGAAGCCATGATCTTCATTTTCTGAAAGGTGAGCTTTAAGCCAACTTTTTCACTCTCCTCTTTCACTTGCATCAAGAGGCTTTTTAGTTCCTCTTCACTTTCTGCCATAAGGGTGGTGTCATCTGCGTATCGGAGGTTCTTGAAATTTCTCCCGGTTATCTTGATTCCAGCTTGTGTTTCGTCCAGTCTAGCATTTCTCATGATGTACTATGCATAGACGTTAAATAAGCAGGGTGACATTATACAGCCTGATGTACTCCTTTTCCTATTTGGAACCAGTCTGTTTTTCCATGTCCAGTTCTAAATGTTGCTTTCTCAACTGCACATAGATTTCTCAAGAGGCAGGTCAGGCATGGTCACCAATAACAATGAAAACGCAAGTTGTTTCAGAGTTCTCTCATCATACATTAAAACAGCTGAATATGTATGTTTAATGATGAAATTTGTACCAGTATTATTTACCATATTTTTATAGATGTTTTAAACATATGACAATACTCGACTAAAGTGAAAGTGGAGCCGTTCAGTCGTGCCCGACCGACCCTTTGCGACCCCATGGACTGTAGCCTTACAGGCTCCTCCATCTATAGGATTCTCAGGCAGGAATACTGGAATGGGTTGCCATTTCCTTCTTCAGGGGATCTTCCTAACCCAGGATTAGAACCCAGGGCTCCATTTCAAGCAGACATTTTACCCTCTGAGCCACCACGGAAGCCCAATACTCTACTGATGTTGAAATGCATTCTAAAGCACATGAGAAAGATGAAATCAAAAAAGATTAGAAAAATGTTGAAACATCACTAAATGTTTTTACAATGCTTCTGTTCCAGTTTTGCTAGCATTTATCGGAGGCTATAATAATAGAACTACATTTTTATTTTTTGTATTTATGATGTTTTTGTCATCATCTTTTATGTATTTGGAGTTATGAATGATGTCAATGTTAAAATGAACATCTTAAAGACATCAGTTAAATCTAGGCTTAAAAACAAGCAAAAAAAAAAGCACCAGTTTTATTTGAAAAAGTACCAGTTGCAAATCTGAAAGTATAAAATGGTTATATACAAAGAAAGAATCTAGTAATGAAATGTGTATTGGGTAGATGTCTATTTCGTGATGACTTTGTAGTTTATAGGTCGTTTGTAAAGCTGACAACATATTTCGTAGAAGTGCTGTCATCTCTCTAACGTTTTGTTTAGTTTTACCGAAGATTCCTTGTGGCTAAATTAATACTGTGGAGATACAACTGACACTTACTTTCTTTGGTAAGAATGTAAAATGCACCAGTTGCATAGTATGCTATTTGACACCTGAAGGTTGTCAGCACTGAGCTGGGGTTGAAGGCAAGGAATCTAACCAAAGGGAATACTTAAATACCAAGCCCCACAGAGGTAAGCCTGTCCTTAGAAGGAAAAGAGATTAGCTTTCTGGAGCTGTGACTAAGCACGTTTAAGGTAATTACTGATCATTATGATCCCGTTGCCATTTCCTTTATTGTTTTGGGTTTGGGTTTAAACACCCTTTTTGTGTTTCCTGTGTGCAGAATATTCTTTAGCATTTGTTGGAGAGCTGGTTTAGCGGTGCTGAGTTCTCTCAGCTTTTGCTTGTCTGTAAAGCTTTTGATTTCTCCTTCGTGTTTGAATGAGATCCTTGCTGGGTACAGTAATCTGGGTTGTAGGTTATTCTCTTTCTTCACTTTAAGTATATCTTGCCATTCCTTCCTGGCCTGAAGAGTTTCTTTGGAAAGATCAGCTGTTACCGTTATGGGAATCCCCTCATGTGTTATTTCCTGTTTTTCCCATGCTGCTTTTAATATTTGTTCTCGTGTTTGCTCTTTGTTAATTTGATTAAGATGTGTCTTGGGATGTTTTGCCTGGGGTTTATCCTGTTTGGGAGTCTCTGGTTTTCTTGGGACTGGGTGATTATTTCCATGCCCACTGTAGGGAGGTTTTCAACTATTGTCGCCTGGAGGATTTTCTCATGGTCTTTCTTTTGGTCTTCTTCTTCTGGGACTCCTATAATTCAAATGTTGGAGCGTTTCATATTGTCCTGGAGGTCTCTGAGATTGTCCTCATTTCTTTTAACTCATTTTTCTTGTTTCCTCTCTGATTCATTTATTTCTACCATTCTATTTCACTAATCCTATCTTCTGCCTCTGTTATTCTACTATTTGTTGCCTCCAGAGTGTTTCTGATCTCATTTATTGAGTCATTCATTATCTATTGACTCGTTGTTATTCTTCTAGGTCCTTGTTAAACCATTCTTGCATCTTCTAAATCCTTGTCTCCAGGCTGTTTATCTGTGATTCCATTTTGTTTTCAAGATTTTGGATCACTTTCAGTATCAATATCTGGAATCGTTTCTCAGGTAGATTCCCTATCTCTTCCTCTTTTGTTTGATTTGGTGGGCATTTCTCCTGTTCTTTACCTGCTGAGTATCCCTCTGTCTCTTCATCTTGGTTCTATTGCTGCGTTTGGGGTGGCCTTTCTATATTCTGGGAATTTGTGGAGTTCTCTTCATTATGGAGTTTCTCCACTGTGGGTGGGGTTGTATCAGTGGCTTGTCAAGATTTCTTGGTTCGGGAGGCTTGTGTTGGAGTTCTGGTGGGTGAGGCTGGATTTCTTCTCTCTGGAGTGCAATGGAGTGACCAGTAATGTGTTATGAGACGCCAATGGTTTTGGAGTAACTTTGAGCTGCCTGTATATTGAAGCTCAGGGCTGTGTTCCTGTGTCGCTGGAGAATTTGCATGGTGTGTCTGACTCTGGAACTTGTTGGCCCTTGGGTGGTGCTTGGTTTCAGTGTAGGTATGGAGGCATTTGATGAGCTGCTATCAATTAATGTTCCTGGAGTCAGGACTTGTCTGATGTTCTCAGGGTTTGGACTTAAGCCTCCTGCTTCTGGTTTTCAGTTTTATTTTTACAGTAGCCTCAAGACTTCTCCACCTATACAGCACCAATGATAAGATATCTAGGTTAAAGATGAAAGGTTTACCCACAGTGAGGGGCAACCGGAGAGGTTCACTGAGTTACATGGAGGAGAGAAGAGGGAGGGGTAGTTAGAGGTGACTGGAAAGAGATGAGGTGGGATCAAAAGAGGAGAGAGAGAGAAAAAAAAAAAAGAGGAGAGAGCAAGCTAGCCAGCAATCACATCCTTATGTGTGCTCCACCGTCTGGACCACTCAGAGGTATTCACGGAGTTATACGGGAAGAGGAGAGGGAGGAAGTAGACAGAGGTGGCCAGGAGGATAAAAGAGGGAAATGAAAAGCAGAGAGACAGATCCAGCCAGTGACCAGTTCCTGAAGTGTTCTCCACCGTCTGGAACACGGAGATTCACAGAATTGGGTAGAGAAGAGAAGGGGGAGGGAAGAGACAGAGGCCACCTGGTGGAGAAAAAGGAGAGTCCAAAGGAGGAGAGAGTGGTCAAGCCAGTAATCTCGCTCTCAGGTAAAATTGGGTAGTGAAGTTTGGGTTTTTAAATGTACAAAATTGACAACAAATACCAAAAAGCAAAGATTAAAAATCTAGAATAGAGGTTGGATGTTAAAAAATGCAATATTAAGGAAAAGAAGAAGAAGAAGAAAAAGCCACAAGAACTATTAAAACAACAACAACAACCACACAAAGACTATATACAGTGTTTGCTTTAAAAAATAGGTTTCTTTTTAAGTAAGAGTAGGTTATAAGAATAAAAATTAAAGGATAAATAGAGGACTTAAATATTTCTAAAAGTTAAAAAAAGAAGAAGAGGAAAAAGAAAAGAAGAAAAAACTACCACACAACCACATCAGCGAAAAAGAAAAAAAGAAAAAGAAATGGTCATAAAAATAGTAACGATATTTCTGGCCCTTTCTCTGGTGTTGTGGGCAGTGTGGGGTTATTTCCAAGGCGGTTCCCTCCATTAAATTTCTTCTGTTTGCTGGTCTCTTCAGTGTCTGATTTCCGTCCTCTTAAGGGGGGGGGGGGCATGGTGGACACTTTTTATTTTTATTTTTTTTGGCTCCCTTGTTCAGTTGCGCTGTGGGGAGGGAGGGATGCTGCAAACAAATAACACCTGCATGTGCTTTCAGCGTCTCAGACCCACTGGGCCTGCCCCTGCTCACGATGCACACCGCTCATGCTCTACGTTGCTCCAGGGTCTGAGGCCGGCCCTAGGCTGCACGCACCTCCCAGGTCTAAGCCGAACTCAGGTTCGGTGCTCAGGTAAGCCCTCAGAGGCACAGATTCGGTTGGGACTGCCTTTTGTGTCCTTCTGACGTCCGAGTAGCTCAGGTGGGTGGTGAGCGCGGTCACGGTGACTTATCGCCTTTCCCATGTCCGCTGCTAGTTTTCTGGATGTACCACTGGTGCCCCTTGTGAGGTGGATGGTGACTGTCCAGAACCCCCAGAAGCCTTAGCAAAGAAGCCTGCTTGCAGTTTTGTAGGTAAAGTCTCTCCCGGGCTGTGATCACCCCCTTCCAGCCCATACGGTTCTGGCTGCCAGTCACCGGCGGGGAATGGTCTGTAACTGGCTATTTCTGTTCCATCCTTTGTTCTGTGTGTGGTTCTGGTGGTGTTTTATGTTCGGGCTTTTCACATGGTAGCTATCCCACAGTCTGGTTTGCTAGTGCAGGTTCATTCGTTGTGGTTATGTGCGGGGCATTCCTGCCTGATTCTTAAAAAGCACTGCAGCCCGCACCTCCTGCGCCTCCCTGCCCTGCCCCCACATGCTAGTGTCGGATGCAGGCGTCTGTGCTGCTTTTCTGCTGGGGGAGTTACTGTTGGGCTTGTAATCTGTTGGTTTTAATTATATATTTATGGTTCCTTCCTGCTACGTTGCCCTCTGTGCTTCCAAAGCTCGCCACAGACTCGGCAGGGAGAATGTTTCTTGGTGTTTGGAAACCCCTCTTCTTAAGATTCCCTTCCCGGAACGGGATTCCCTTCCCGGGATGGAGCTCCCTTCCTACCTCCTTTGTCTCTTTTCTCATCGATAGCTTTTTCCTGGCCATCACTTTCAGGCTGTATGTGTCCCTAGGTATGAGATGGTTTTCTTGCAGACAGTATATTCTTGTATGCATGCACCCAGTCTTTGCCTTTTCATTGGAGCATTTAGCCCATTTCTGTTTAAGGTAGTTGTTGATAAGTATGATCTTCTTACCATTTACTATATATTTTGTGGCTTTGTTTTTATAAGCTTTACTGTTTCCTATCTAGAGAAGATCCTTCAGCATTTGCTGAAGTGCTGGTTTGGTGGTTCTGAACACTAACTGCTTTTGTTTGTCTGTAAAGCTCTTGTTTTGTCTTTTGAATGAGAATACTATCCTTGTTGGATAGAGTAATTTTGGCTTTAGGCTTTTGCCTTTCAGCAATTTAGGTACATCCTGCCATTCCCTTCTAAGCTGAAGAGTTTCTATTGTAAGATCAGCTGTTATCCTTATGGGGATTCCCTTCTATGTTATTTGTTGTGATTCCTTTGTTACCTTGAATATTTGTTCATTCTGTATATTTATTTGTTTGTTTGTTTGTTTGTTTGTTTGTTTGATTAATGTGTCTTTTGACATGTTGTGTCTTGGTTTTCCCCCTATGGGACACACTGGGATTTTTCATTTTAGTTGTCTGTTCTTTTTCCCATTTCAAGGAAGTTTTTAACTATTTCCTCCTCAAATATTTTCTCATGCCCTTTCCTTTTGTCTTCTTTCTCTGAGAAACCTATGATTTAAATATGGGGGCATTTAACATTGTCCCATAGGTCTCTGTGATTGTCTTCATTTCTCTCTTGCTTTTTTTTTTCCTGCTCTGCTTCATTTATTTGCCATATCCGAACTTCCAGCTCACTTAGTCTTTCTTCTGCCTCAGTTACAGTACTGTTCCTGTTGCCCAGAGTGATTTCTATCTCAGTTATGTCATCGCTCATTATTGATTGACTACTCATGATTTCTTCCAGGTCCATTTAAAACACCCCTTTCATCTTCTGAATCCATGCCTGAAGTCTATTTATCTGTCGATCCATTTGTTTCCAAGACATTGACTATTTTTGTGCTGAACTGTTTTTCCTGTAGACTTCCTACCTCCTCCTCTTTCACTGGTTTGTTGATTTTCATTGTATTCCTTCATCTGCTGGATATGTCTCTGCCTTTTCATGTTGTTTCGATGAGTGTCTTCGAGGTCTATTTTCTGCACACCGGAGGGCCATCATTGCTATTAATTGGGTGGTCTCCTCCAAGTGAATGTGGTGGGACCAGTGGCTTGTGTAAGTTTTCTTGTTGAGAGAACTTTCTGTTGTTGTTGTTAAAGAGGATGGCTGTTGATCTCACTTGTTCTGAGAGTCCATGCAGTGTCCATTAGGGACTTAGAAGGCTCTATTACGGCTTCGATTCCAGATGAGCTACTTCAAATCCTCGAAGACGATGCTGTGAAAGTGATGTACTCAATAAGACAAGAAATTTGAAAATCTCAGCTGTGGCTCAGTTGGAAATGGTCAGTTGTCATTCCAGTCTCGAAAAAGGCAATGCCAACGAATGCTCAAACTACCATGCAATTTTACTCATCTCACATGCTAACAAAGAAATGCTCAAAATTCTCCAAGCCAGGCTTCAGCAATATGTGAACCATGAATTTCCAGATATTCAATCTTGTTTTAGAAAATACAGAGGAACCAAAGATCAAATTCCCAACATCTGCTGGATCTTCACAAAAAAGCAAGCAAGTTCCAGAAAAACATCTAGTTCTGCTTTATTGAGTATGCCAAAGCCTTTGAGTGTCCGGATCAAAATAAACTGTGGAAAATTCTGAAAGAGACGGTAGTACCACACCACCAGATCTGCCTCTTAAGAAGCCTGTATACAGTTCAGGAAGCAACAGTTAGAACTGGACATTGAATAACAGACTGGTTCCAAATAGGAAAAGCAGCACCTCAAGGGTATATATTGTCACCCTGCTTATTTAACTTCTATGCAGAGAAATGTGTGGCTGAAAGAAATGCAAACGGGAATCAAGACTGCCAGGAGAAATGTCAAAAACTTCAGATATGTAGATGACACCCCCCCCCTTATGGAAGAAACTAAAGAGAGACTGAAGAGTCTCTTGATGAAAGTGAAAGAGGAAAGTGAAGAAGTGGGCTTAAAGCTCTATATTAGGAAACCTGAGATGGCATCCTGTCGCATCACTGCATGACAAATAGATGGGAAAACAGTGGAAATGGTGGCAGACTGTTTTTTGGGGGGAGGGGGGGCTCCAAAATCACTGAAGATACTGACTGAAGCCATGAAATGAAAAGACGCTTACTCTTCCTAGACAGCATAAAACAAGACCAGAGGCTGACTGCAGCTCAGATCATGAAATCTGTATTGCCAAATTCAGACTTAAATTGAAGAAAGCAGGAACAAACCACTAAACCATTCAGGAATGACCTATCTCAAATCCCTTATGATTACACAGTGTAAGTGAGAAATACATGTAAGGGACTAGATCTGATAGAATGCCTGATGAACTATGGACGGAGGTTCATGACATTGTACAGGAGACAGGGATCAAGACCATTCCCAAGAAAAAAGACACGCAAAAAGGCAAAATGGCTGCCGGAGGAGGCCTTACAATTAGCTGTGAAATGAAGAGAAATGAAGCCAAAGGAGAGGAGGAAAGATATAGCCATCTGAACACAGAGTTCCAAGGAGAGAGAAGAAAGCCTTCCTCGGTGATCAGTGCCAAGAAATAAAGCAAAGCAATAAAGCAAAGCAATGCAATGGGGAAGACTAAAGATTTCTTCAAGAAAACCGGAGATACCAAGGGGGCATTTCATGCAAAGATGGGCACTATTAGGGACATAAATGGTACGGACCTAACAGAAGCAATAGGTATTAAGACGAGGTGGCAAAGAACACACAGAAGAACTGTACATCAAAGATCTTCACAACCCAAATAATCATGACGATGTGATCACTCACCTACATCCAGATACTTGGAATGTGAAGTCAAGTGGGCCTTAAGAAGCATCACTATGAACAAAGTGAGTGGAAGTGATAGAATTCCAGTTGAGCTATTTGAAATCCTAAACGATTATGCTGCGGAAGTGCTTCACTCAATATGTCAGCAAATTTAAAAAACTAAGCAGCGGCTCAGGACTGGGAAAGGTCAGTTTTCATTCCAATCCCAAACAAAGGCAATGCCAAAGAATGCTCAAACTACTGCACAATTGCACTCATCTCACACGCTAGTAGAGTAATGCACAAAAATATCCAAGCCAAGCTTCAGCAATACACGAACCATAAACTTCCAGATGTTCAAGCTGGTTTTGGACAAGTCAGAGGAACCAGAGATCAAATGAGTGTATGCACCACTACTTCTGATGATGCATGCAGCAACTACTGAGATTGAAATCACGAGTTTGCATTCTGCTTTTACTAAGAATTGAATTAGGACAGGTGCACTACTTAGCTTGCACTCTGGCACATACATTACAACTCTAGAGCATAAGTATCACAACCACGTGCGTCTGCACTCCGGACCTGGCATGCGGCAACGACTGAAAATGCAAGAAGCTTTTCACAGTTACTGACCCCTGATTTGAAACCACTGCTGCTGCTGCTGCTAAGTCACTTCAGTCGTGTCCGACTCTGTGTGACCACATAGATTACCAGCCCACCAGGCTCCCCTGTCCCTGGGATTCTTGGGGCAAGAATACTGGAGTGCGTTGCCACTTCCTTCTCCAATGCATGCATGCATGCTATGTCGCTTTAGTCTTATCCGACTCCCTGCGAACCTATGGACAGTAGCCCACGACGCCCCTCTGTCCACGGGATTCTCCAGGCAAGAATATTGGGGTGAGTTGCCATTTCCTTCTCTTATGTCAAACCATACATGCTACAAACACTGAGCTTGCCCTCTGGAATACGCGCTTGTTGATACTGAGGCCGCTATCTAGAGAACGCTCGCAGGAGCTACTTAGTTTCCAATCTGGATCACCCTTTCTGCCACTATTGAGACTATTTACAAGCTTTAGAACAAGTGCATTGCTGTCACTGAGACTGCACAGTAGAGCATACATCCCATCACTCCTAAACCCGGGTTCTTTAGGATATGGCCTACCACTACTGAGCCTGTCCCTAAAACATGCCTGTTGTAAACTCACATACACTTTTGGTGTATTACGCTCTGGATTCGGCATCCCTGCACTACTGAAATTGCCTTCCAGAACAAGAGTTCATCACTGGCTGAACTTTCACTCTGAAGCATGAACATCACAATCATTAGCTTGTTGCTTTATAGGTAAGTCAGGCCACTACTCAACCTGCACTGTAGTTCAGGTGTGCCTAAATAGTTACTGAACTTGCACTCTGAAGTTTCCTTCTGGACACAACTGAGCCAGAACTCCTGTAGACAGAGTGATTTTAAACACTGGAGGACATGGTACGCCTCTCCTGAGCATGAGCTCAAGTGCAGGCATCCGGGCTCTGCTGAGAACATGCTCTAGTTGCACACATGCCAAAGTAACTGAACGTGCAGCTGGGGGTACAGATCTCATGAATACAGAGTGAGCACATTTCATCATGGGTTTTGCGCTTCTGAGGTTTACTCAGAAGCATATCTTCCATCGTGACTGCATGTGCCTTCAAGAGCCAATGTTCTGACACTACGGAGACTGTGCTGTAGAGTAAGAATGCCTGAACTACACAACTGCACACTGAATCATGCATCCCAGCAGTATAAATCCTAGCACTGCAGCACACTTGTCACTTCTGAGTCCTTACACTAAGCAGGCATGGCACAGCTAGTGAGCATGTGGTCTAGAGCATATGTGTGGCCATTACTAATTTCAGACTCGGAAGCCTGTGTCTTGCCACTTGTAAGCCCAGGCCCCCAAATATTCATGCTTCAGCTACTGATATTGCACCCTGGTACACTCCTTTATCACTGCTGAGCCTGCGTTACAGAGCATGAGTTCCACTACTACTAATCTTGCTCGATGGCCTGAGTGCTTAAACCTGTGAGCCTACACTCTGCAGCTGAAAATTGCCAATGACTTGGCTTGCCCTCTGTTGCATATGTTCCCCACGCTTCTTCCTGCACTCTGGAGCACCTACTCCAGGAGGCTGCTTTCTAAAACACATATCGTCTCCACGAGTGAACCGTCATTCTAGATCAACTGTGTGACCACTAGTGACCTTGAATTCTGAAGTGTTATCTTAACTTCCTTGAGGTATTGCTCGAGAAGGTGTGTGTAACAATTACCCCCGTGACATTTTATACCAGCCATTTTGCTGCTAGTCACCCAGCACTCTAGACTGTGCACGCTGTGAGTAGTGTACCTGTCTATCTGTGGATGACGTGCCACCACTACAGACCTGGTGTATACTTCATATGTCCTGCCTCAATTGATCGTGCGTCACCATACACATATGCCACAACCCTTGCGCTTGCACTGTTGAGGGCTTGTCTTCCCGCTACTGAGCTTGTGTGGCAGAGCAGGTATATCACATTTTCTGAATTGGATCTCTGGATATGCAACCAAAAATAAAAACCCAGCTTTCAAGAGAACATGTCCCTCTGCAGTCTGCACTCTTGAGCAAGGGCACCAACTCCTGAGACAACACTCTGAAGCACATGTAGAGCAGGCATGCTACATCTGCTGAACTTAGCTCTTCAGCATGCCTCTCAACAGTGAAACACACTTTAGGCATACCCCTCTTAATACAGACCCATGATCTAGAGCAGGCATGCTTCACATCCTGAATCTTGGCTTTCGAGAACACGTGCTTCATCTCCTGAGATGGTGCTTTTGCCGATTCTCCCCACCACTACTAAATCTGTGCTCTAGAGCGGGTGTGACACTTTGGAGCCTCCATGCCTCACTACTGCGTCTCTGCTCTAGCCTGGAAGTACTGAAACAGCTTAGCTCGCAATCCGCAGCACACGTTCTGCCACTAGTGTGCTTGCACTTTAGAGCAGGCTGTCTGAAGCCATCCCATTGGCACTGGCAACATGCGTGCAGCCACTGCTGAATGCACACTAGAGCACAGTTCCTGCCACTATTGAGCATGTACTCTACCACAAGATGTCTAAAACTGCTCAGTTGCATTGCGGAGCATACCTCTTTCCACAAGTGAACTTGCATTCTACAGGAAATGGTACACAAACACTGACCTTGTGCTCTAGAATTGGCACACCATACATAATTTTCTTAACATTTGAAGCATATGTCTGGCCAACACTAAATCCACGCTTTAGATCAGCTGTGCTAAAATCACTGAGCTTGCCCTCAAGAGTATATCTGAACTCACATTTTATAGCCACACCTACTACCACGGTGGATTCTGTGCTCTAAATCTCTCGTGAGATGAGAGAACAAGATGGTGGAGCTATAAGTGGATGTGGAGTACATCTCTCCATGGATACAGCAGGCATACACCTTCAGACACAGGAGAGTATTTAGAATGTTACCGGAAAGTAGACAGGAGTACCTGACAAGTGGCAAAGAATATATAGAACCACGCAAAACTCAGTCGGGGGAAAGATCTGGGTGAAAAATCAGGAGTGTTAGTTGGACTGGATCTGCCCTGAGTGGGGGAAGGAACTGAAGCTGAGGTCCAATCCCACATTGGGTCAATCGTCTGAAGTGTAGAATAGACATTTAAAGCTGAGAGTGAAACAGCTGATCTGTGGAAAGCTGGGTGCAATGAGAAGCAGAGGGTCCTTGCTGCAGCTGTACATACCCCGTACAAGGACATCCATCCCCTGAAAGGCCCCGTGGCTGGCAGCTGCAGTTTAGGGACTTTGCGGCAATTCATGGGGAGGGCTGCTGTTTCCTGGGGAGAGATGGAGAGAAGGGGTTTGAAGGAGGACACTGTCGTAGGGTATGCCTGTGGAGGAAAGCCAGGCAGCCATGAAAGCAAGGCAATAACACCGAGTCACATGTCGGGGGTGGAGCAATCACCATAGCCTCTCTCTCCCACATGCTAGCATCAGCAGTTAGTACAATAGTGAGGCTGACCCATCAAATGCTGAACACACTGAAATGCAGAGCAGGACACAACGCAGGGTCCTCCTTTAAGTGTCTGATGCACCATACTAGAGTAGAATCCCACTCAGGATGCTCCTTTAAGTGTCGGATGCACTGATTTACACAGGAGGACCCCAGCCAGGAAATTCGCTCTATGTGCTGACCCATTGAACGACAGAGAAGGATCCCAGGCAAGGAAGCCTTCTGAGTGGCTGAATAGGTGGAACTAGGGAGAAGACTGGCCAAAGACGCCTTCTTATCACCGGATACAAGGGCTCAAAAAAGAAAAAAAAAAAAGGCTCTGATAGGGCCCTAACTCCTGTGGTGTAGTCAGTCTGTGTCCCTGCACCCTGCCCGTTTGACACCACCTGCGTCCCTCAAAGCCAAGCAGTTGCTCCACTTTCACAGTTAACTCTCATTGGAAAAAAGCTACTACTGGTTAAAAAAAAAAAATCGTGCAACTATTTGCACAGGATTGCTTCAGTCCTGTCTAACTCTGTGTGGAACACATTTCACCACTACAGAGAAGAAGCTCTAAAATGCATATACTGGAACAACTGATTTTTTCCAGTCTTGTAGCCACTGCTGAGTTTTCCAAATTTGCTTGCATATTGAGTTCAGCACTTTCATAGCACTCACTATCTATTAGGATTTGAAATCACTCAAGTGGAGTTCTCTATCTCCACTAGCTTTGTTTCTATTGATGCTTCTTGCGGCCCGCTTGACCTCACATTCCAGGATGTTTGGCTCTAGGTGAGTGATTAGATCATGATGATTATCTGGATCATGGAGATCTTTTCTGCCTAGTTCTTCAATCTTTGCAGTATAGATTTTTGCTACCTCTTCTTAATATCTTCTGCTTCTGTTCAGTCCATACAATCTCTGTCCTTTACTGTATCCACCTTTGCATGAAATGTTCCCTTGGTATCTCTAATTTTCTTGAAGAGATCTCTACTCTTTCCCATTCTGTTGCTTTCCTCTATTTTTTGCACTCATCACCGAGGAAGGCTTTCTTATCGCTCTTTGCTATTCTTTGGTGCACTCTATTCATATGGGTATATCTTCCCTTTTCTCCTTTGCCTTTTGTTTCTATTCCTTTCTCAGTTATTTGTAAGGCCTCCTCAGACAACCATTTTGCCTTTTTGCATTCATGTTCTTGGGGATGGTCTTCATCACTGCCTCCTCTACAATGTCATGAACCTCCAAATGTAGTTCTTCAAACACTATATTATGCCTAATCCCTTAAATATTTTCTCATGTCCACTGTACCATCATAAGGGATCTGATTTAGGTCAAACCTGAATCATCGAGTGGTCTTCCCTACTGTCTTCAACTTAAGTCCAAGTCTATAGCAAATACTGAGCTTCCACTCTGAACCTTCCTTCTTACAAGTATTTGTCCACCATTTTAGAGCACTTTCGCTGCATCTCTTTATCTTCACTCTGAAACATACGTACCGTCACTCCTGAAAGGATGCTCAAGTGCATGCATTGAACTCCTACTCAGCCTAAGCTCCACAGTAGTCATGCCGATCTACTAAGCTTGCATTGTGCCGCATGCATCTTTCACTATTTAGACTATGATACTGAGGTCATGCTGCAACTGCACAGTTGCAATCTCAAGCTTACCTTCTTCGACTTTCAGCTTTTATACCAGCACACATGTTCTGCCCCTCCTAAGCCCGCTTTCTTGAAGAGATATGAAACAACTGTTGAGGTTGTATTCTGGAGCATGTCCCTGCTATTTCTGAATGCATTCTTTTTGTATTTCTTCATATTTCTTTTAAAAATGATTTATTTTAATTGGAATAGACTTACTGTGTATTACTATGATGGTTTTTGACATATACATCAACATGAATCAGCCGCATGGATACATGCATGCCCCTATCCTGAACACAACTCAAACCTCCCTTATTACCCCACGCTTCTGGGTTCATCCACAGCACCAGAGCTGGATGCATCTTTCATGCATTGAACTTGCACTGGTCATCTCTTTTATGTATGGTAATGTACCTGTTTCAATGCTAATTTCTCCAATCATCCCATCCTTGAACTCTCCCATTGAGTCTCAGAGTCTGTTCTTTATATGTGGATCTTTTTTACTGGCCTTCATGCAGAATCATTGTTACTGTCTTCCTAAATCCCATTTGTACGCATTAATAAACAATATTTGCCTTTCTCTTTCTAACTTTTTTTTTTACTCTGAATAATAGGCTGCAGGTTGAACTGCCTTACCAAAAGTGACACAAATATGTGGTTTTCTGTAGCTAAGTAATATTATATTTGAATATATAGCACAACTTCCTTACATTTTCATCTGCTGATGTGCATCTAGATTACGTGCAAGTCATAGCTTTCGGAAAGAGAATTGTAATAAACATTGGCTTTTAATTCATGTTAGGTGTAATAGAAATGGAAAACAATAAAACCCAAATGTAGAATGATTCAAATTCTACTCGATTGTTGAATATTATGTAAGTTGAAATACTTCAAAATCTGTTTCCTTGGCTGCATGTAACATATGAGGACTCTTTTATATCACTCACCTCTCTCCTTTTCATAAATATAGACCAATTTTCAAATGTTTGTCCAGTTTAATGACAAAATACTAACATAGACATATATATATATATAATATATATAAAATAGAGGTATGTTTTCATATCATAAACTGTTGATAGCAAGCCTAGATTTTAGAATTATTTCCACCTCCATGCTCCATCTCAACAGGAAAGAGTCAAAGTTGTTGCTGACTCAATCACTCCAAGAGCTGGGAAACCTGAAAAAGAAACGGAACCTGCACTGAGATTTTCTGTCATATTTAAGATCGAGCTCTAAGTCCAAGACTTGTTTTCCTTTATTGTACTAAGCAGTCCCTTCTTAAGATTGAAAAGCCTGGAAATCGAGAGAGAGAGGTAGGAGATTGTAGACCTCCTCATGTTCAAAAGGAATTTTAATCAGAGAAGCTAGAAAAGACAGAAACTAAGGAAAACAATCAAGTGATAGACAATAATAATGATTTAGCCACTAATCAAACTCAAGGGTCTTTAGTCCCTCCTCAAGGGCCAGCGTGGAGAAGGAAATGGCAACCCACTCCAGTGTTCTGCCTGGAGAATCCCAGGGATGGGGGAGCCTGGTGGGCTGCCATCTTTGGGATCGCACCGAGTCGGACACGACTGAAGCGAATTAGCAGCAGCAGCAGCAAGGACCATCGCTGACATTCGGAGCAATATCCTGTGAACAATTTTAGAGATGCTAAAGCCCAAACCAGGCTGAAATGTAAGTGCATAGTTGGAACTAGACGGTCAATGATGTGGACTCCCAATATCCTCACTAATAGGCCATTAGTAGAATGTCCCAATATTGATCACAGACCCCATGTTCCACCCTCACTCAGCCATTAAAATAGTCCCCCTGAAAGTATTTGGGGATTTGTGTCTTTGAAGCACCAGCTGCTAAGACACCTTGCTTCGTCCTATAATAAGCACTTCCCCCCCCCCTCCACATTGAAACCCACAGTCAATTCATAAATTTGTTTGCACAGAAGCAAGTAGACCAAGTCTGCTAGGGTAACAGTACTGAATATTAAGAATGTGTGCATAGAAGGATGATAAATCACTTTTATTTCAGAAATAAAGTAGATTTATTGATGTGAGTTTTCGATAACCCTGTATGCGAGATAGCAAAAGAGACACAGATGTATAGAACAGTCTTTTGCACTCTGTGGGAGAGTGAGAGGGTGGGATGTTTTGGGAGAATGGCATTGAAACATGTATAATATCATATATGAAATGGGTCTCCAGCCCAGGTTCAATGCATGATACTGGATGCTTGGGGCTGGTGCACTGGGACGACCCAGAGGGATGGTACGGGTTGGCAGAAGGGAAGGGGTTCAGGAAAGGGAACGTGTGTACACCTGTGGCGGACATATGTTAATGTACGGCAAAATCATTACAATAATGTAAAGTAATTACCCTACAATTAAAATAATAAAATTATTTTTAAAAAAAAAAGGAAATCTTCTAAAAAAGCTCCACACCTACATTGAAACCAAGCACGACCAAGAGCCAACAAGTTCCACAGGAAGACATACCATGCCAATTCTCCAGCAACACAGGAACAGAACCTGGAGCTTCAATACACAGGTTGCCCAAACAGCAAACCCATAGACATCTCAAACCTCACTACTGGACACTTCATTGCCCTCCAGAGAGAAGAGATGCAGCTCCACCCACCGGAACACTGACACAAGCTTCCCTAACCAGGAAACCTGACAAGCCCCTCGTCCAACCCCAGCCACAGGGAGGAACCTCCACAATAAAGAGGAACCACAAACTGCCAGAAAGAGAAAGACCATCCCAAACACAGGAACCCCCCCCGACCCCCCCCCCAAAAAAAGGCCAAATTGACTAATGAGATTTTTGCATGCTTCATGGTTTTGGTTACTATTTCTGCCAGCAGTCTGTATTTTAAGTTGATGCTGAAGTAAACACTTGGTTGAACATTACCCTTCAGTTGCTAGGAGACCAGTGACTTTGTCATGTCACAACTAACCTTCGATTGCTAGGAGACCAGTGATTTTGTGATGTCACAGCTGTTTGACTGGGGGGATCTCTGTGATTGTCCAGAGAGTTTCTCTCTGTAGGCCAGCCAAACATCATTTGAAGTTGCATTGTGTAAAAGCAGACAAATGAGAACATTATCTGAAGAAAGAGTTCCCTGAGATGGCACATATTTCTTCAGAAATTCAAGATGGACCTCCTAAAGGTGAGTCCACTGGTTCAGAAACCTCCATTCGATCTTACTGGTATGATTATACAACTGGGGACTCAGTTTTGAGATCTATGATTGAAGAATATGCTTTTCAGCCTTTGGCTGAGGATCTGGTGATCAAAAGGCCACACTACACATATTCTGTCTCTGAAACAGATGATGTGAATGATTTTCTTTTACTCACATTTCCACAAAAACTTTGGAATATAGTGGAAAGTGATCAGTTTGAGTCTATTTGGTGGGATGAGACAGGCACATGTAGAGTGATCAATGAAGAACTCTTCAGGAAAGAAGTCTTGGAAAGAAAGGAGCCTTTCAGAAAATTTGAAACCAAGAGCACGAAGAGTTTAATTCGACAGCTTAATCTTTATGGAGTTAACAAAAACCGACAAACTGTTCAAAGATCGGCTGCACTACCAGTCTTTCTGGAAGAAGAAAACAACATCTCTCTTTTGAGAAAGGTATTCCAAAATTTTCACTTTTTGGCAATGGGTCAGATTCAATCATGTGACCTAGAAAGCATGTTCATATATGTGGCTAAAACGGAGTTTAAACTTGAGATAACAAATTATTGAAAAAGTTGTATCTTTTTGAAGTTGAGAACAGCTGGAGGTTAGAATATTGGATGTTCAACAAACCTTCCTAGTGACTTGAAACCAGATACAAGTTCTGAAGCTACTTAAAGTGGTATTTACTGTATATATACAACATATTTGTAGTTGAGCATATACCTTCTAACATGTTACCTGTTAAAACTACCAACAGAGGTATTTTCTTTGATGTTATTTCATTGCTTCCATTAAAGGAAACTTATAGTGATATGAAGGAATGAAATTAGTAAAGAATGAAAAATGAATATAATGGAGAAGTGGAGAAAAGGGAACCCTCCTACACTGTTGGTGGGAATGCAAACTAGTACAGCCACTATGGAGAACAGTGTGGAGATTCCTTAAGAAATTGCCAATAGAACTACCTTATGACCTAGCAATCCCACTGCTGGGCATCCACACTGAGGAAACCAGAATTGAAATAGACACATGTACCCCAATGTTCATCGCAGCTCTGTTTATAATAGCCAGGACATGGAAACAACCTAGATGTCCATCAGCAGATGAATGGATAAGAAAGCTGTGGTACATATACACAATGGAGTAATACTAGCCGTTAAAAAGAATTCATTTGAGTCAGTTCTGATGACATGGATGAAACTGGAGCCAATTATACAGAGTGAAGTAAGCCAGAAAGAAAAACACCAATACAGTATACTAACACATATATATGGAATTTAGGAAGATGGCAATGACGACCCTGTATGCAAGACAGGAAAAAAGACACAGATGTGTATAACGGACTTTTGGACTCAGAGGGAGAGGGAGAGGGTGGGATGATTTGGGAGAATGGGAATTCTAACATGTATACTATCATGTAAGAATTGAATCACCAGTCCATGTCTGACGTAGGGTGCAGCATGCTTGGGGCTGGTGCATGGGGATGACCCAGAGAGATGTTGAGGGGAGGGAGGTGGGGGGGGGTCATGTTTGGGAACGCATGTAAGAATTAAAGATATTAACATTAAAAAAAAAAAAACACTGGGGGGGGGGAAATAACATGAGTTGAGGAAAATAAAGAAAAGGTATTAAAAAAAAAAAGAAAAGAAATATTGTAAAAAAACCAAAACTTTATTCTCCCATATGACTACCAGGAGACTTCCAGCAGAACAGAGCATTTAAAAAACACTCTGTAAAGGGCCAAAAAAGAAATATGTTAGGCTTTGCGAATATGACCATTGGCAATTAATTAAGTTTTCAGGCATAGAGGATAACCAAAGAAGCTGGCAAGTCCCTCTTCCACCTTTAAGGACTCCGAAAACTGAATTACACACAATTTTCACGTCAGAAAAGAAAAGTCTTTTCGGTTTTCCTCAGCCATTAAAAGTGTAAAGCTCTAAAATTAAAAAGAAGAAGAAGAAGAAAAAGTAAAGCTCATTCTCAGCTCACAATAGACAGTGCAAAAACAGGGGCAGGCTGCCCTGCCTTGATTGAAATGGAATTCCAAGAGGAGGGGCGCCAAGATCCACTGTACAGTCAAGTTCCTTAAGCAAAGAACTGGCTTAAGGGAGGTCACCCCTGAGGGCTGTGAGTGCCGGTCACCATCACTGGACTCCCCTGGTAGACTCGGAGGCCGTTCTCAGCCCTGAGCCCTGGCGACTCTGCCATCTGTTTTTTCTTTCTTCGCATTTGGTGAGCTGAGCAATCTTGACCCAAGATCCTTGACATTCAGATTCAGCCTGACCACGCCTACAGCGGCTGCTTTTATGGGGGGAGGGGGTGTGGGGCGGGCTCATCGCGCGCGCATGCGCCCAACTCGGCCTCGCGGCCAATCCGATGGCAGGTGCCGACACCTGGCAGCCAATCATCGGAGGCAGCCCGCAGGCCTGTAGGGGGAGCTGAGGCAGCGCTCCAGACCTGAGGAGGCCTCGTCCCCGCAGGCTCGACTCCTCGGGGTTAATCTTGGAACTGCCTAGGGCAGGTGAGCTGCCAGCAGTTCTGTCTCCTCCCTCAATGGGGACCGGTAAGGACTGGAGCGTGGTTCAGCCAAAGCAGTGCCTGAAGGCTAAAGGGAGGGTTTCTCGGGTCCCCACTCGCACGAGGCCTTGCTCGGCGGGGCGGCCGGTGAGGGCGGTGAGAGCTTGCGGCAGGATCCACAGGCTTCAGGCTCCTTTCGCCCTCTCCCCTCTCTAGTCTGGGCGGGCTCTGCTCTCCAGCAGCTTTCCTGCCCAGGGGCGGGACAAGCCAGCTCGCGGAAAGGGCCTCTTAGGCCCCTGGCCCCTGGCACCACCCCCAGCTCTCCTGTGGAACCTAATGTATTTAAACACAGACGCACAAATCTTCACGGCCCAACCCGGTTCTGTACCCAGGCACAGTCAGGCAGGAGCAGAAAAAAACAAAAACAAAAACCAAAAAAAACATCTATCTAGCAGCCTCTTCACTGCCCTGGTGCTTTAGTCGTTTTCCTGTTTCCTCTGCCTCTCCTCAGAGTCCAGGGCTGCCCCGTCCCTGGGGCCCCGAGATTCAGGCCTTTGGTTCTGGAAGTTGGCAGATGAGGTATTTGTTTGTTTGTTACTGAGAGAAGGGAGGTGGGAGGAAGAAGCTCAGGGGAAAGGAGTTCAATCACTTGGTCTGGTTGAGTGTGAGACGCCTGGTCAGCATCCGTAGGGTAGGACCAGGTAGGGCCTGGGGGGATAGAATGTTCCCAGAACAGGGGACTCACCCTGGCCGTTTCCTCTGCTTGTCCCCAGGATGTGACCGTGTGCTGCCTGGGAGGTCTCAAGCGCTCAGGAGTTCAGTGGGCCCATGAGGTAAGGTGACAGACATCTTTACAACAGGGACAAAGGTGTGGCTTTCTTACTTTGCATTTTTCTCCTTTCATTCGTCGGCTGACACGTTGCTGTTGAGAGAGAGTATTCCTGATTGGGGATTACCTGACCCTGATTGCGGGTGCTGACTTCAGGGCCATCATGGTTTCAGGTTTGCAGCTTTCTGAGTGGCAAGCTTAAAAACAGGCATGGTGACTTGCTTTCGACTGCCTTCTTGAAAGAAAAAAAGTAAGAACACCATGGGTCTTAAGCTGTGTAGAGCTGACTCCTACCACTTGGTGAGGCTAAAATGGGGCAATGCACATATCCTAAGGTTTTAGCTGGCAAAGCAAAGCAATGCAGGTGTGGGGGTTCCCTGGTGGCCTGCTGATTAGGATTCTGGGCTTTCACTACAGTGGTCTGGATTCAATCTCTGGTCAGGGTACTGGGACCCCACAAGCCAAACAGCATGGCCAAATGAATGAATGAATCCAGTGGTACATTCAGAGAAAATATCCTGTGATTTAACATGTTGACGTGAGATTGCTTTCTCATTTCTGTACCCTTAAGGGCTTTTCTTCATTAAGTAAGTCAGCTCCACTGGATGGGGGTGAGGCACCATCTGAGTTCATTTCATGCGAGTAAACAAGATCATAGGAAGCTCTATGCCCAGCCACTTGTGCTTACAGCTGTGTTGTATACTTATCTTGCTGGTACAGCTTTGACTTCACAGCATGTTTTGTTTTGGTCACAACATGTGGCTTCATAGGACATTAGTTCCCCAGCCAGGGATCGAACACAGGATCCTGGCAGTGAGAGGGCTGAGTCCTAACCAAACCACTGGGCTGCTAGGCAACTCCTGTGTTTCGGTGCTTTGGATTGGGTGAGTGTGTGTGTGTGTGTGTGTGTGTGTGTTTTGATTTTTGCTATATTTATAGGAGAACTGTTCTGTGTGTAAGTATGATGTGAATGGTATTAAAACTTGAAATGTTTGTGTTGTACCTATGATCTCAAAATGGAATAGTTTGAAAGAACATACCACTTGTTATCTCTTGACTTAGGATCTCCCCTGAGGTAGTTAGTAGTCAAGCTTTTGTCTGGCTTGGCAACCTCTGAAGACTTAGCTTGTTGAATCTAAGCTCTCTGACTTGTCTGTACTCTTGAAGCCTCAGTTCCTCCTTCTGTGGGCCTCTCCAAGGGGCTTCTCTTGTGGAGGCTGCTGTCTTTTCTCAGAATGAGTGATTCAGGAAAGCGCTTGCACCCATGATAAAGTGCAGAGTCTTTTTTGAGATGTTACACATCTGCACTTGTGTATTTGCTTAGTCTCTCAGGTCTACCCTGTGATAGATTGAGAGAGAACTACACAGGGATGGGAATATTAGGAGATTGAATTCACTTGAAGGCTGGTTACCATACCCATTAATCCACTATGCCAGCCTTTTTTTTATATGATCTCAGCTCTGTCAATGTGAGCAAATTATTTGGCTTGTGTACCCTTCTTGTGTGCTGCTACTGCTGCTAAGCCACTTCAGTCGTGTCCGACTCTGCAGTCTCATGGACAGCCACACACAAGGCTCTCCCTTATCTGGGATTCTCCAGGCAAGAACGCTGGAGTGGGTTGCCATTTCCTTCTCCAGTGCATGAGAGTGAAGTCGCTCAGTCGTGTCCGACCCTTCGAAACCACATGGACTGCGGCCTACCAGGTTCCTCCGTCTGTGGGATATTCCAGGCAAGAGTACTGGTTTGGGTTTCCATTGCCTTCTCCAGCTTGTGTGCTCTCTGGCCTGATGTACTCAATTTTGATCTACTCAGTTCTAGACCTACTCATTTCTTGAAGTTCTAGCAAGTCTCCTCTTTGCCCTGGATTAAGGTTTCTTTTCTCTGGATGGTTCCCATCAGCAAACTGACTGACTATAATGTGACCTGTCGTTACAAATCCATCTTTTGGTGACACATCCTGCTTCTGCTGCTTTTATTTCATATTTGCTTGTTACAGACCTCTGCAGAGTTGTTCCTAGACTTTGTTATCTCGAGTTCTCTCATTTTCCTATAAAGCCACTCTTGTCAAGGCCACAGGTGAATTTCAAATATTCAAATGTCTGCCTGCAAGGTAGGAGACCTGGCATGAATTCCTGGGTGGGGAAGATCGCCTTGAGAAGGAAATGGTAATCCACTCCAGCACTCTTGCCTGGAAAACCCATGAACGGAGGAGCCTGGTAGGCTACAGTCCATGGGATTGCAAAGAGTTGGAAATGTCTATTCAAATTCTTTTCCTGGTTGTTAAATGCTTTTCTGTTTTTAATTGTTGTAGAAAACATCTAAGTTAAATTTTTACCATTTTAACCATTTTTGCATGCTAAGTATTTTGCACACTTTCATCAGCCTTTTGGAGAAAGAAATGGCAACCCACTGCAAATCTGATGGAGAAGGGAACGTGGTGAACTTTAGTCCATGGGGATGCAACGTTGGGCACAACTGAGTGACTAAGACATATACACACACATAGTCACAGTGTTGATTTGTTGTTGTTGTCATTGTTTTAGCTGTGTTGTGCAGCTTGAATGACAGTTCCCTGGTTGAGGATCATACCCAGGCCCCTGATAGGACACTGTGGAGTCCTAACCTCTGAACTACCAGGGAATTCCTTATCACATTGTGATGATGCAGATCTCTACACCTTTACAGCTTGCAAAATCGAAACTCTGTACCCATCACTTGTCCCATTAAACAAACTGCAACTCCTCTTTTCTTGCCCGTTGACCTAGACCATGGACTCCATCATTCTTTTTTGTTTCCTTTCTATTGCTTGACTGTGTTAGCTATTTCATGCAAGTAGAAATTTACAGTATTTGTCTTTTTGTACGACTGGCTTATTGCATTTGGCTTGATGTCTGAAATGATCATGCATGCTGTAGCATGTGACAGAATTTTCTCTATATGGCTAAATAATATTTCATTGTGTGTATATATCACATTTGATGGACATTTCGATGCTTCCACCTCTTAGTTGTTGTGCTTCGTGCTGCTGTGAGCACGGCTCTGCAGATATCCCAAGACCCCATGTTAACTTCTTTTGAATTTATATCCTGAGGTGGAATTGCTGAATCATGTGTCAGCTCTAGTTCTTTAATTTTTCGAGGAGCCTTTAAACTGTTTTCGGTAGCAGTTGCACCATTTTAAAATCTATCCGTAACACACAAGGATCCAGTTTCTGTACGTGCTTGCCAACAGTTGCCCTTTCCTTTCCTTCATATGTAAACACACACATATGCACACACAATTTCTTTCATACCCTTTTCCATGATTGTTTATCTCAAATTATGAATATAGTTCCTTGTGCTATACAGTACGCTCTTGTTTGTCTATTGTATATATTATGCTTTGCATCTGCTAATCACCAGCTCCCAATCTGTGCCTGCCGTACCTTTCCCTCTTGGGAATCACATAGTCTGCTCTCTATGTCTGTGAGTCTGTTTCTCTTTCACAGATCAGTTTATTTGTGGCATATTTTAGAGTCCATATAAGTGATACCATACGATATTTGTCTTTCTCTCTCTTTTTTTTAATTTTTATTTTTACTATGTTTTATTTTACAACACTGTGTTGGTTTTGCCATACATTGACATGAATCCGCCACAGGTGTACATGAGTTCCCAATCCTCACCCCCCTCCCACCGCCCACCCCATATCATCTCTCTGGATCATCCCTGTGCACCAGCGCCAAGCATCCTGTATCCTGCATCGAACATAGACTGGCGACTATCTTACATGATAGTGTACATATTTCAGTGCCATTCTCCCGTATTATCCCATCCTCTCCCGCTCCCTCAGAGTCCAAAAATCTGTTCTATACATCTGTGTCTCTTCTGCTGTCTCTCATACAGGGTTATCATTACCATCTTTCTAAATTCCATATATATGTGTTAGTATACTGTGTTGGTGTTTTTTCTCTGGCTCACTTCACTGTGTATAATCGGCTCCAGTTTCATCCATCTCATTAGAATTGATTCCTATAAAGTCTGCAAGCAATAATGCTGGAGAGGGTGTGGAGAAAAGGGAACCCTCTTACACTGTTGGTGGGAATGCAATCTAGTACAGCCACTATGGAGAACACTGTTTATAATAGCCAGGACATGGAACAACCTAGATGTCCATCAACAGATAAATGGATCAGAAAGCTGTGGTACATATACCCAGTGGAGTATTACTCAGCCATTCAAAAGAATATATTGTCTTTCTCTTTCTGACTTCCTAAGTATTCTTTTGAATGCTAGTGTAGATTCAAGTATTTACTTAACAACATTTGTTGCTACTGTATAAAATGTGGTTGACTTTTAAAATATTTGTCTTCTATTCTGCAAGCTTTATATTAATTCTAATACTTGTGTTTCTTCAACATTTTCTATACTAAATTATCTTATGTCTAATATACTTTGACTTCTTCCTTTCCATTCTGAAGGCTGTTTTTTGTTTTTTATTGTTTTTTGTTTTTTCGTTGTTGTTTTTTTTTTTTGAAACTACAGCAACAATTCTCTTTTGTTACCTGATTGCTCTGGTTATAGAACTGCCAGTATAATGTTGAGCCAAAGTGTGTAATAGACTTCCTTGTGTTGTTCCCAGTCTTAGAGGGAAAGCTTTCAGTTTTTCATTCTTTAGTATGATGTTAGCTGTGGGTCATTTTACAGGTGCCCTTTGATTGAGAAAGTTCTCTTCTGTTCTTAATTATTAAGTGTTCTTTTAACCCCGGTTATGAAAAGGTGCTAGATTCAGGGAAATGCCTTTTCTTCAGGCAGATGTGTTATTTGTTTTATTGTTTTAAAATGGCATAATGTTGATTGACTTTCCTATAATGAACCAACTTTGCATACCTCCCTAAATTGCATGTGATCATAGTGTACAGTCTTTTTTATATGCTGTTGGATTTTGTTTGCCAGTATTTTGTTGAGGACTCTTTCACCTGTATCCATAAGGGATATCAGGTGTGTGTGTGTTTGTGTGGTGTGTGTGTGTGTGTGTGTGTGTTTGTGTGCGATGTCTCTGTCTGATATTGGTATGAGAGAAAGACTGGCGTCATTTTGCCTGCTATGTGGGGAAGAGACGTGTGGCATAAAGATGAAGCATTGTTGGATTGAAGTTTAGCCAGGATTAGAGGGAGAAATTTAGGATATATCTGTGTGGAATTGGGGTGAGATTATCAGAGAGCTCATTCTCAGTTTCCTAGGCCTGAATTAAGTGCTTGACATTGAATTATGCTGTTTGTTAACTAGGAATATATAGATTATACTTTGAATTTGCTACCTATTTTGTTTGTTAACATTTTTGAATTTAGAATTTATGGATCAGTTGTAATGTGCATTTAAGATCCATTTTCTTCCATTTTTACTACAAAACAAGATGCCATTGAATAGCTGATGCCTTTTTAAAAAGCTGTTAACCTTAAGTCTAAGAAATAAGCATGTTTGTCTTTAAGATACAGAAACACATTTAAAAGTTACAAATTTGCCCAAGAAGAGGCAACTGGTGTGTGGTTAAGTTAGAATTCCAACTTAATCTCCTATGACTCCAAAGTCCATGCTTCGAAACGCTGTAGAACAATGCTTTTGTAAAAATACTCTCCTTTACATTTGATTTCACGTAATGATCAGTGTGGTGTTTTGTTTTTTTTTTCCCCATCTTTATTTTTTTAAGTAGAAGAGGTTAAAGTGAACATGCGACAAAGCAATGATTCTAGAGCCATGGAGACTTGTAGTCGTAGTTTTTTCAGCTGTCATTGAGTCTGGTCGACACTCAGTGTCTTTGTCTGTAAGATAAGGGTGTGTATAAGTACTCTAGAGTTTTGGAGATAATCAAATAGCCCATTTTTCTGTACTTAACTAATCTGTAGTATGTTTATACTTAGGTGGCAGTTTGTATAAAGGAAGCACTGGGACTTGTGACCGCACCCTGTAAGAATAAGAAAGTATTAAAAATATGGAACTCCCACGTATGTTACGTGAAGAAGAACAAGAGCCAGAAGTACGGAAAAGGGAGGGAGAGACGAAACAAGTAGATGATGATGATGATGATGAAGTGATCTTGGTTGGAGTGGAACATGGAAATGAAGATGCTGACGTGATCTTTGTTGGGATGAGCTCAGCTTCAAAACCAGTCGTTTCAAACATACTGAACAGAGATACCCCAGGTTCTTATTCAAGGAGAAAAAGGTGTGGTCACTTCAGGAGAGGTAACGCTCACAGATTACAGCCTGTTAGTCATGTGACTCCTACATCAGAAGCAAAGACTGTCTTGCCAGTGTCTGACTCTGACTCAAGATCAACAGGTAGTCCTATTATTATTGAACCTCCGTCTCAAGCTGATTATAAAAATCTTTCACCACAAATAGTGCCTGATGGCTTTTCGAAGGAGTTATGTTCTTCTTTGATTACCTTCACAAGTTCATTGCAGCATCCAGTAGAAACAGCAGTTTCTGTAGGAGATATGAATAAAAGTCCTCATGTATCAAAGCGAGTTTCCCCTTGTGAAACAAATCGCAGAAATCCCAGAAGGCCTAAACTCAGTGATGGCATTGTAGGGGAACATTCTTTAGGTTTCTCCCCGTCACGTTTTTTTCATACAGAGACCACTCAGCAAAGCACACCAGACCGTGTCCATACCTCACTAAGCCATGTTCAGAATGGAGAACCTTGTCCAACACCTTTTCCAAAGGACAGTGTTCATTGCAAGCCTGTAAGACCTTTAGGGGAAAGTGGACGGACAAAAACTGATTTTCCAAGTTTGGCAAGTCCAAACAAAATTGGTGATCCCACAGAAGGAAATCTGATTGTGTTACTTCGTGACTTCTACTATGGCGAGCATGGAGGAGTTGGGCCGCCAGAAGCGAAGACCCACACGGCGTTTAAATGCCTCAGCTGCTTGAAAGTTCTAAAAAATGTCAAGTTTATGAATCACATGAAGCACCATTTGGAACTTGAGAGGCAGAGAGGTGACAGCTGGAAAACCCACACCACCTGCCAGCACTGCCTCCGCCAGTTTCCTACTCCTTTCCAGCTGCAGTGTCACATTGAAAGTGTCCACACGGCCCAGGAGCCCTCCACAGTCTGTCACATCTGTGAGTTGTCCTTTGCGACAGATCAGGTTCTCTTAGAGCACATGAAAGACAATCATAAGCCTGGTGAAATGCCCTACGTATGCCAGGTTTGCAGTTACAGATCATCATTTTTTGCAGATGTGGATGCACATTTCAGAGCATACCATGGTAACACCAAGAATTTACTTTGCCCGTTTTGTCTCAAAATTTTTCAAACTGCAACAGCATACAGACGTCATCATCGAGGGCACTGGGAAAAGAGTTTTCACCAGTGTTCCAAATGTCGGCTACAGTTTTTAACTTCCAAAGAGGAGAGGGAGCACAAGACCCAGTGTCATCAAATGTTTAAGAAGCCTAAGCAGCTAGAAGGATTGTCTCCTGAAACAAAAATTGTTATTCAGGTATCACTGGAACCCCTTCAGCCAGGATTGGTGGAAGTTGCATCCATTACTGTGAACACATCTGATTTTGAATCATCACCCCCCAAATCTAAAAGGAGGAGGTCAAAAAAAGAAAAATAAGAGTTAATTCTGCCTTCAGTAAGTCTGAAGCAAGTATTTCAGTCAAAGTTAAAAACCCCATTAAAAACAAAGAGATCAACTTATAGCATTATTCAATAATATCAAATATAGGGAAACCGATGGGTAATTTATGTGATTTTGTTTTAAATAGAGGAAGTACAGTTTTGTTTGATCTTCATATTGAGCTGCTATTTAAAAATCTATGATCTGTTTTTCGTGTAATTGTCTTAACATGTAAAAAGGATGTGTGCATGTGTGTGTGAGAGAGAGAAAATGAGAGAAGTGGAGAAAGGAAAAGTAAGAACCTATTTTGGTATTTGATGTTACTTGTAAATTCGAAAGCTCTACTATACATATAATCTGTAGAGTGTTTTAGCAACGTAATTTTGAAGTGTTTTCATGCCTTGAAGATCTCAGTATCAGCTATATAGCCAGATTTGAATGTCACTCTCTGAAGTGCCTCTTGGGCTGATCTAAGATAACCTGGCTCTGAAAGCGTGCAGTGGAGGTTGATGGAGAAGCTACGATGTGAGTTTGGACCAGACACGGGATTTAATCAGTGAAGAGCTGTGCCTTCGTGTCCCAGCTGAGGAAGAGGCATACATTCACTGCAGGCACAGAGCCAAGGGAGAAGGAACACTGTCTCATAGTGCTTTCACCTAGCCCAGGGACATCTCAAGGAAGCCAGCCGGTAAAATGCCTGTGTTTGGTGAGAGACCCTGGCAAGCATGAAGCAGGCGCTGTGTAGCACTGACTGCAGTTGGAGAAGCAGAGATAGTTAATGAGACCTGGTGCCTGTGGACCTCCTGTTGAGTGATCAAAAGGGGAATTTGATTCATTCTGTCCCCTTTCCCATTTGGCTGGCCTGTAGTCACAGTGAGGTCGGCATATCTGTGTCAGACACAGTAGCAAAGCAAGTTACAATTCCCAAAGGAAAAAGAGCCTTGACGTCCACTTTGATTTGCGCTGGACCCATAGTTGTAGCTGAAAAGGATCAAACAGAGGAAATCTGTTCAGCTTTTGAATTGGGCTAAATTGAGTTCTCTTACCCTTAAGCTACAGTGGAGTTGTCCAAGAATCGTAAATATAGTGGATAAAAATAGTCCAGGGTGATTAAAGCCTTTTTGGAACTCTTGCTTCCATTTTCCAGTTACATGTGTCTTACCCGAGTTGACCATGTGAAGATTTCGGTTCTGTATCTTATCTTGCCTTGCACACAAATGTAGTACAGTTAACAGCTAATTCTTTGCATGTGTAATTTCCCATTGTATCAAACTAATTGAGTTTCCGTCTTTCTTGACACAGTCTGATGTGCAAGAATTGTCTCATGTATTTCAGTAATTATCAGGTCATAGAGTTATCCTTCCTCTAATCTATCCAACCAACTAATCTGTGATTATACTTGTGGAAACCTTCTTTCTTGCAGTCTCCAAGGGCTCTTTCACAGACCTGTGGGGTACCCACTAAGTATCGGTTCCTGAACATCAGCACACTTGGCTGCCTCTGTAGGTTCTTGGAGTTGAGTCTCCTCCTGGAGTTGAATGTCACTCCTTCTCCACTTCTGGCACGGATACCTAGCAATCTCTGTGCACCATTCCAGGAAGCTGGGATCCTATCTGTAGACCTATGCCAGGAGCAATCTCTCCGTTTCCTCTTCCTTTCTCCTCCTCTTTGTCTCTCGCCACTCTCCCCAGGCCTCAGTTTCTTTAAGTCCTCTAAGCTTTCACAAAATGCTGGAAAGAGATCATCACCAAGCGGTTAGCATCCTTCTCAGAACTGAAGAGGAAGGACTACAGATGATGAAGCTGTAGTGAATCTGTTGTCTCCATTTTAGGTAATTTCGTGAGTGTAAATTAAAATTCAAATAAATTGTGTTTATTTACTCAGAGCCTTATTGATTTATTTGCACTTTGAATTCTATACTAGGCCTTTCTCGTTAGTTTATTTGGGCCAAAGCACTTTGCTAAGTGTCAGCTGAAACCACTTTTAGTTGTGTAAAGAGTGTGTGTGTGTTCTGGTCTCAGGTGAAAACTCTCTGTATAAATAAATATGCAGACTATTGCATTTGTATCTCCTTTCTTCGATTTCTATAGTAAAAAATACGAAATGTTTTAGTTACGTGCTTTTATTGTTGCTTAGTATTATCAACACTGTTGCTGTTAGTTGCTGTGAAGTATGCTCCTAAGGACTACAAGTTGTATTTATTGCCAAATTAAAAGGTTCCCGCAATATGGTTCCTGACTGCTTCCTCTCTTCCATACTCTGTCTTCTACTCTACTTTTTTCCCCACTAATGTACTCTTTTTGACAACACTGGCCTTGGTTTTCCCCCATCAAATTCCATTTCTTCCCGATCCCAAGACTGCAAGTGCTGTTCTTCTGGAAATGCTCTTCCCGCAGGCCTGCATGGCTTGCTACCTCCCTTGTTTGAGCTTCAGCAATGCTGTTCAAATAACACAATCAAATCTCCAACCCCCTCTCTTTCCTCCTCCTCCTTAAAGGCACTTGAAGTCTCTATCCTCTTCTTCCCTCTCCAGCCTAAATTTCCTAACTTTTCACAAAAAAAGAAAAAGAAAAAAGGAAAAAAGAAGAGATAATAACATCAGGGCTTTGCTTCTTAGAATTAACTTGAGTCAGTTTCTGTGCCTGCAAATCAAAGATAGTTAATAGTGAGTTGAATTCTTTCAGGAGCTTCCTCTGTTTTTCTTTTGATACCTCTATATTTTGTTCACACAATGACACTTTGTTTTCTTTACAAATATATTGAAGATGTGTCAAGATTACTATTTTGTTACTGCCCTTTGTGAATTCCCTTGTCTGCCTTGCTTGTTCTTTCAGGGAAAATTTATTATTTTATTAATGTCATCTTAAAAGACTGGAAACTTCCCAAATCAGCAAGTTTTGTCCCCTGTTTTAATAATCTTTATCTTAAACATTAAAAAAAAAATTCCCTTCATGTTTTACTACAGGCAGCAAGAAGAAACCAGGAGGCACTTTTGGCTGTTTGGATGGAAATCCTCTTAGATAACTCAATTACGTACAGTTTGTCCTCCCAGCTCATTAGGTGCATTTTCTACTTTTCATAAAACTGCAGATGTAGTGAACTTTCATCTTCACACTCCCCAGGCTCTTTCCTCCTGCCTCTCCTTTCTGCCAAGCATCCTAGGTGCACGACTGTGATTCCACTTAGAACGTGTTTGCTCAGTGAGCAAACAGGGAGCGATTCCCTGGCTTCAGTGCTTCTGCTGGCCAGAGACTCTGTACCGTTCCCTAAGAACTTCATGGTTTCACTGTCCAACTTCTATCACCTGGCTAGGTCAGTTGCAGTAGTTCATACTCACAAGTGAACTGGCAGGGATTACTACACGCACATGTGCAGATACATACATGTGTACACAGTAACATCGCTGAGGGGAAACCTGTCCATATGCAGAAGTAAAGCTTTCCTTTCCAGGAACTTGAATTTTGGTAGGCACTCAAATTTCTGCACGCACATGTGCACAAACATGCACGTGTACTCAGTAACATCCCTGAGAGGAAACTTGTCCATATGCAGAAGTTCAACCTTTCTTTGCCAGGAATATTAGTTTTGGTAAGCACTCAAATTTCTATGTGCACATGTGCACAAATACATGCATGCACACAGTAAGATCGCTGAGAGGAAACTTGTCCATATTCCGAAGTACAAGTTTTCTTTTCCAGGAACATGAATGTTGGTAAGCATCCACATTTCTGTCCTTGTTTTTTCACTTGCTCATCGATTATGTCATGTTACACTTCTAACTCTGTGCCTTATCCTCAAAGGTTCCAAAATCTTGGCATTTGCTATTGATAGGGACTGGCCTGCAGAGCAGCAGGCAGCGTTGGAAGTTCTTGCCATGAACAGCTGTATAACGTGTGCCTGCCTTCTGCATTCTCCCATCACCTTGGACAGCTTCACAGTACCAGTCACGTTGGCCTGATCCATTGCCTGTGCATTCCTTCAGGGGACCAGAAAACAAGGACCTCCGAGCTCAGCTGACTTGAAGATCTGCTTTCTCGGTGTGCACCTGTCTAGGTCATTCCGTGTCAATGTTGTGCCCCTCTTGCTAGCCTACCACCCGTTACAGCCCCCAGCATTCTGAATGAGGCCCCCTGTTCTTCCTATCTGTGGAGCGTTCTGTGTGCACCATCTACCTGTGCCCCGATGTGCTCTCTCCATGTGGCAGGAAAAGGCCAGAAACGCCTGAGCCTCCAAAAGCCCCCGGAGACTGTGACAGGCCTGGTTCTGATCCAAGGTTGTGAAGAAGGTACATATGGATACAGGGTCTCTTCCGATACCAAGAATGGAACCGGAGGCCATCAAAGTAAGGTGGCATCCCTACACGTCTTCCTTTCTGTTTAACACTACCCATGCACATGGGAGTCCCCCAACAGATGATGCCCTGGGGAACCTGCAGGTTCTGGGCCCAGAGCTAATGCCTCCATTGGACAGAAAGCAGCGTTACTATCTCAAATGGACCAAGAGGGCTTGAACCACCCATGCCTCAGTGATTTGCTAAATGCCAAGGCTCTCTTTCAGTTGCTCTCATTAGGCCCAGGTAGGACTCCCTACAGTAACGCATCCCTGCTTCCCTACACAGCACCGGTGCCAAGGAAGCCAGTGCGCGGTTGGGCCCAGGGATATCCAAGACGGTCACCTGGAAGGCAGCATCCCTCTGTGTCACCTGGGTGCAGATCCCCTACAACACAATCAGAGATTCTGCTCCAGCAAGACTACCAGAATCCTCCTTCATGTGCAGACGTGCACCTTTGACACTCAGGCCCCCATAGCCAGGGGCAAGACCCCAAAGAAAAGGAGGAATTCATATCATAACTTTCAGCACAGACCATGGGGTATCTTTGGCAGGACCGCTACTGCCTAGAGTCTGGACCCTGAAAACCAGCAGGCCCTGAACTGCCCCAGGGGCTTCTCTGTCTCCACTCCCCTGAGGTCCCTTAGGACATGCAGTTTACCCACCGCCCTTGTCTTTTCTCTGTTCCCTCCCTCACAGGCATATCCCGGATAGGGTCACACAGGGAAACCCACTTGCACATTCCTCGCCTTTGGGCACTGCCAGGGAGGCAGGCTGGAAGTGCCTGGAGGCATGCCTTGCTTACAGACCATGTCTCTCCTAGGATGCCTGTGGTTTGGCAGATACAGCATACTTTAGCGCATCTCATGTTTTGTGTCATATCGTGCCAGTGTGTGCCACCCTCAGGGAGGGCGTGTGCTGGCTGCTGGGCTGATTCGGGGCAGCACTGGCCCAGGACCTTCCCAGTTCTCCTTTTCTCATGTGTGTGGAACAATCTCCAGTGCAGCAGGCAATCTATGACTCTTTCTCCTTCAGCTCTCTGCCCATCTCGGCAGGACCTTAGCCTCACCATCCCAGATCTTGCCATAGCCACGTCCCTCATTTCCAGGGGCCAGCCCATGGCCCCACACACGGAGGGCTCCACAGGCAGTGGTTTCAAAGCCCCACCCCATGTGATTTGCTCTGTGTGAATCCTTAGACCATGAAACCCTCTTCCTGATCCAAGCACACACAACAACACGGTAGAACTGATGAGTGTGTTTTGTATCCGGTCTAATTGCAGATATCTGGAGCCACAGTCTGGAGTTATCACTGGCCATCCTTTCCTTGTTCCCATCCTGGGCAGGGTCAATGCAGAGATAAGGTGACAAACTACCTTCAGCCTGGTCGCCTCATGACTCCTCTTCTGGTTGCTCAGCATCTCCTCTCCTGCCACCTTCATCTCTACCTCTGCCCTGGGCCGGACACACACACACACACACACACACACACACACACACACACAATCACAGCCAGCATAAATAAGCACACGTGTGTATACACCACATGCTCAGCACGGGGACACAGATGCAAACAACGAGCGTAGGTGTTTCAGGAGGTGAAGACGACCGAGGCCAGCAATGTCGGAGATGGCGACAGTAGGCACCATGTCCTGCCCTTGGGGCTCCCTGTTCACCTTCTCCACGAACTCTTCCATATGTTCCCAAGGCAGCCTGAAGCCGCTTCCAGCGCAGCATGTTTGGTGGTTGTGAGACACTGAGTGGTGAATGTGGAAATTCACAGAAGATCCCAAAGTCAGCACACAGGTGCACTGGGACCCCGGAGAGGACAGCTTTTCAATGATAGGCCTTCCCTGGGTAAGGGGCGGGAGTGAAGTGCCCAGGCAATCTCAAACTCAGTGAGCAGCAGGAGGCCAGGGGATGAAAGGACCCACAAAGGATGATTCTGACAAAGATACTTAATACACACTGCCTCTAGTAGTATCACCTGGACTCTGGTGCTGATTTGATGGAGACTTGCTTCACTCATGGACACACCAAGTCCCCAAATAAACAGTCTCAGGAGGTCACCTGCTACAAGCTCGACCCAAACCCAGGCTCCACAGCCAGCTTGCATGAGTCTGAGCATCCCCATTTGGGAAAGGACAGTGTCCCTGTAGTATCACACGAGTGTCCCTTCAGGGCCCACCTTCAGACCCCATCTCCACACATGTTTCTGTCAGTTACTCTCATGGAAGAACCTTCCTGCCCAGGGTACTACTTCAGGCGATCATCCCACACATCTTGGCCGACAATCCGCTGGCAATCCGAGCAAGGTGAGCCAGCAGCCAAGAATCCCAAAGTGAATTGCTAACTGTGTTCAGGCCCAAAGCAACCACACCTCAGCAATCCTGTTCGACTCTGAGCAGTTGTGACCTGACAACCAGCCGAGAAAGTTAAGGCTCCTGGTGTCCACGCTGCGGCTGGATGCTCCCCATTCAAAATCCCAGAACCAGTGGACAGGAGTGGAACAACGTGCCCTATGCCCTACAGAGAGACGGGAGATGGGTGTGGATCCCACAGGTCGACACTCCACAACCTTGCACACCCACACTCACCACCCCAGGAACCACGTTTCACAAGTGATGTCAAGGTAATTCTACTTAGTGGTCACTGTGTCCAAGAAGTAGGGGGGTCCTGAAAGGAAAATATCAACTTGCAGTGGGACGATGGATGGCTCCGCAACAGCACCTGTCAGGATAGGGAGCAGCGAAAAGGTTCCTGCGCCGCCTCCTCTTCCTGAGCAGCAGACTTCAAAGAGCAGCAGAAAGGATACAGCTATGGCCCAGAAGCAAGGGATGCCCCAGGTGATGGCGATCCTCCAAGCCACGTCAGGCTTCCTCCTCTGATGGTTCTTGCACATGAACTGGAAGTAGGCCCTGCAGTTCTTCTTATGCTCAGAGCTCAGTTCCACCAGCAGGGCAGCCAGTGCCTGCAGCGCATCTTGCCCTGGAAGCTCAGTAGTGCTCCCGGGCCTTCCCTGGCCCTGCTCCTCCACCGTCTTCTCAGCTCCTGGAAAAACCCCTATTGCTGCTCCTCATCTGCCACAACCTCCACCTCCTCCATGACGTCTTCTGCAAGCAGCTGGAACCACCACCCAATCCCCACCACGTCTCCGTCCACCAGGGGCTCACCGTCGTCCACCGCCTCCACCCTGCATAGCGTGGCTCCTTTGCCTGGCATGACAACTTGTGGCTGTAAGGTCCCAGCCTCAAAAAGCCTGAGGATGGCAGGCCACCAACCCCAGCGCCCTGAAACCGGAGCTCACAACTAGGAAGGTCTGGGGTCCCAGGATGCTCCTGCATTCCTCTGACGGCCTTTCACACGCCTCTTGGCCCTGGTCGTGACCCCAGGCTGGGGCAGATGCCAAGGGATGGGACATAATAGCACAACAAGTGGTGTGTAAATGCGGCTCAGGTTTCAGTAATCCTGTGGGACCCACTAGCTCTTTGGGGGCGGGGAGTGAGGGGGATGGTAGGGAAGCGGGGGCTGGTGTGTGTCCGGTGGCCTGAGGCTGAAGAAAGGGGTGGCAGACAGCATGGGACAGGGTGAACAGGCCCTGGGGAAATCAGCCGAATAGGCGGATCCCTAGGCCGTGAGCCACGGATAGGCTGCTGGCCCAAATCTAGTCCAATGGCTGAGAGAGTGGTGGGTGGCACCCTTCTGGACACGCCCCTCAAACGTAGGAAGTCTTCCACAGTTCCTGGGCTACAGCGCACCCACATGGCATATACCGCTCCAGGGAGTAATGCGTTTTGCATCTGCTGATACTCCAGGCGCTGTCATTGTCCGGACTCTGGAAATCCCAACGACGGGTTCCTGCTTCACAGTCTGAACAGCTTACTCCTGAGTCCCTCAGGACCCTCAATAACTGAGAAATTTCCCTGAGGATTCAAAGGATAAACAGGGACTCCACGTGCCTGGATACTTTTTCTCCATGGGACACAGAACCTGTTGTCCAGATGCTAGGGGAGAAGGGAAAATCCACACTGTTGGCTACAGTTGATCTCCACTGTTCAGGGACACCAGAGCCTTAGGGTACAGAGCTGGCTCTGTGTCTCTTCATCTCTGCTTCTGGCATAGCACTGTTTTGGGCAACCCTTCCATGTGTGTACCAAGGGCTGGTGTCTGTTTGTCTCCATCTCTCTAAGTGGTGCTCTTGCTGTCTGTCACTCTCTGCACACCAGTGCTCATACGAGAAGTTTATATGAGAAGGCAAGCCCTGCTCCTCCTTAGTGAGTTGCACCCATGGGAGATCAGACTTTGTTAGTCCACACATTCGGAGAGTGCTTTCTCAAACTTGAAAGTCCACAGTGTGCGGTCACTGCTGAACTGCAGAAGGTGCGGTGTGACCCTCCCTCCGTCGCTGGACAGACGTGAATAGTGCAAAGGCCTCAGGTAGCTTGGCCACACTTTGCACAGATGGAGAAATGGGGCATGGCCTGGGGCCTGAGGGCACTCCCTGAACATTATTTGAATACCTGCCAGGGAGATGGTAAGGACAGCTCCCCATTAAGTTCCATGACACACTGGTGCCAGAAACATGCATGGCTGCCAGTTTACCCTATCGAGGCCCTTTCAAAGCGGTTCTGTTCTCCATGTGAGAACACATTCAAGCCTGCCCGGTCACCCAAGCCTGTGGGGCTGGGAGCAGCAAGAGGATCAAGATAAGCCATCCAGCCTATAGTCCTGAGAGCCAATATATGTGTTCTGCAAAGAGTACAAAGAGTGATGATTCAGACTGGAAGACTGCAGGTAGCAGGTGCTTATGCTGAAGTTCTGGTCCATCACTGAAACCACACAAAATAGGCAAGGGTTGCTCATGCTCATGGTAAGGTCAGGGAAAGTATGCCTGGCACTTGGGAAGGATGGAAAGGCCCTTGTATCAGGGTGTTCAAAGGGCTGTGGGGTCACCCACCGTGGCTTCTGTGTCTGGGATTGCAACCTGTTCTGTGTCTCAGATCTTCTGCACTCTCACTGGTCACCCCCAGGCACTTTATTCCTGCCTCTCCTTTCTGCCAGGAATCCTTGCTGGACCACTGTGATTCCACTCAGAACTTGCTCACTCAGTGAGATAACGGGGATCAGTAAGTATGTCTACATATGTTCTGTGGGTTTGTGTATGTGTGTGTGCGCGCACACACGCGTGTGTGTGACTCCCACATCTCAGTTATTTTCGGAATCATTCACCTTTACAACAATAACTGTCAGCTAAGGTGGCTCTGATGTACTGTCTCTGGTCATTTCTGACTTAGAGGCTAATCCTCCTCAGATGCAGGCCTGAAGGAGACACACAGAGTCATGGCTGCGACACTTACAGGTGTGGCCCTGCCCGGACTCTACTCAGCTGTGCCTTTGGAGCCTGCCAATTGCCCAGTACCACACTTCCTTCAGGGTCCACCATTCTGCCCCCTCGCCTCCACCCCTCCTCCTGCTCCTGCCTCTGCACCTCCGCCTCCTCCTGAGCACTGGACCACAACGAGTAGCAGAAAGGATACCACGTTGGCCCAGAAGCCAGGGATGCCCTGGATGTTGGCACTCTTCTGAGCCAAGCCACGCTTCCTCCTCTCATGACTCTTGCACATAAACCAAACGTAGGCCCTGCAGGTTTTCTCAGGCTTAGAGCTAAGTTCCACTTACAAGGTCGCCAGTGCCAGCATCTCATCTAGTGCCGGGAGCTCACTCGGGACTCCAGGCCTTTCCTGGCACTGCTCCTCCAATGTCTTCTCCTCCAGCTCCAGGGAGGACCCCTGTTTCTGTTATTCATCTGGCACAACCTCCACATCCTCAGTGATGTCCTCTGCAAGCAGCTGGAAACCCCGTCTGATCCCTGCCACGACTCCGTCCACCTGGGCCTCGCTGTCCTCTCCTGCCTCCACTCTGAAGAGGGTGGCATCTTCGCCTGGTGTGGCCACTGGTGGCTCCAACGTCCCAGCCATGCACAGCATCACCAGGACAGGCTGTTGCTGGCCAGATGCTAGGGGAGTAGGGAAAAACCCCACCGTTTGCCACGTTGATCTCCATTGTTCAGGGACACCAAATGGGAAAGGGGACGGAATGAATCAAATTCCCCTTTTGATCACTCAACAGGAGGTCCTAGTCACCAGGTCTCATACATGTTCCTGAAAAAGAAAGCTTGTACTTCAGCATATAGACAAGTTTCCTCTCAGCGATGTTACTGTGTACACGCATATATTTGTGTACATGTGGACGTAGAAATTTTAGTGCTTACCAAAATTCAAGGTCCTGGGAAAGAAAGCTTGTACTTCTGCATATGGACAGGTTTCCTCTCAGCGATGTAACTGTATTCACCCATCTATTTGTGCACATGTGTGTGTAGAAATTTGAGTGCTTACCAAAATTCATGTTCCTTGAAAAGAAAGCTTGTACTTCCGCATATGGAGAAGCTTCCTCTCAGGGATGTTACTGTGTACACGAGTGTGTTTCTGCACATATGCGTGCAGAAATTTTAGTGCTTACCAAAACTCAAGTTCCTGGAAAAGAAAGCTTGTACTTCTGCATATGGACAGGTTTCCCCTCAGCGATCTTACTGTGTACACGCATCTATTTGTGCACATGTGCACATAGAAATTTGAGTGCTTACCACAATTAATGTTCCTGGAAAAGAAAGCTTGCACTTCTGCATATGGACAAGTTTTCTCTCAGGGATGTTACTGAGTACACGTGCATGTTTGTACACATGTGCGTGCAGAAATTTGAGTGCCTACCAAAATTCAAGTTCCTGGAAAAGAAAGCTGTACTTCTGCATATGGACAGGTTTCCCCTCAGCGATGTTACCGTGTACACATGTATGTTTCTGTACATGTGCGTGTAGAAATCCCTGCCAGTTCGCTTGTGTGTATGAGCTACTGCAACTGACCTAGCCAGGTGATAGAAGTTGGACAGCGAAACCATGAAGTTCTTAGGGAACGGTACAGAGTCTCTGGCCAGCAGAAGCACTGAAGCCAGGGAATCGCTTCCCGTTTGCTCACTGAGCAAACACGTTCTAGGCGGAATCACAGTCGTGCACCTAGGATGCTTGGCAGAAAGGAGAGGCCGGAGGAGAGAGCCTGGGGAGTGTGAAGATGAAAGTCCACTACATCTGCAGTTTACGAAAAGTAGAAAATGTACCTAATGAGCTGGGAGGACAACTGTACTTAATTAATTGAGTTATCTAAGAGGATTTCCATCCAAACAGCCAAAAGTGCTTCCTGGTTTCTTCTTGCTGCCTGTAGTAAAACATGAAGGGATATATATATATATATATATATATATATTTAATGTTTAACATAAAGATTATTAAAACAGGGGACAACATTTGCTGATTTGGGAATTTTCCAGTCTTTTAAGATGATGGAAGATGATAAATTAATGACTCTCAAGCAAGATCATATCCAGGGCATTGAGATTAGGTGGTCTAAATATAACATTTTACACCACCGATAGGCCAGTTCTTCTTCATATTATTTTTTCTAAACAAAGGTGTTCTAAAGATGAGTATGACTGTAAAATTCTTTGTTAAGCCTCAGAAAGCTGGAAGGGGATGCCTCATGGCATTATTTAGTCAGGCCAATACCCTCCAAAGAGTTTAGGGGTGTCACTCAGAGATCCTTTCAGTCACACAATAAGACTTCTACCAAGGTTCAGGGTGTTATCCCTCAGCTATCTCAGCAGAAAACCAAGACAGAGTAAGCCTTATTATGAAGACATGTGTGATTGTCGCTTTGGAGTGGGGTGCTTTGCCTTGAACACCAGTAAGAGTAACAGGAGACACACCAAGGTTTTAAGATAACATATTTAAGTTCAGCTCGGTCTGAAAGGACCAGCAATAGTACAAAATAGGAGCTCTGGACTTCTACCTTCTACAAGCAGGAAGCAGGCTAGGGACACTGTTTCATGTAACCATATACTAGCCACCTTTCATGCAATGGCATCATGTCAGCGGGTAGAAAGAAAAAATCAGAGACTGAAGCCTAGGAAGTGTCCAGGCCTTAAATACTAATCAAAGGACTGCCCGCAAGAACCCATGGGATTTCAGAACTGCTACTATTGACTCCCTTTTCCCTCCCCTTTCTGGAACAGGAGTGTCTATGAAGGTTATCTATGCCTGAACCACCACTGTATGTTGGCTGTGAAAGGGAGCAGATTAACTCATCTCTTTTGTTCACACATCCTCAGGTCTAGAGGAACTACACTTCTATAATTTGAACTGATGTGTTGCAGACTTGAGAGGCTCTTGGACTGCAAGGAGATCAAACCAGTCAATCCTAAAGTAAATCTCTCCTGCATATTCATTCGAAGGACTGATGCTGAAGCTGAAGCTCCAATACTTGGGCTATGTGATGGGAATAACCGTCTCATTGGAAAAGACCGTGATGCGGAAAAAGATGAAGGTAGGAGAAGGGGACAGCAGAGGATGGGATTGTTGGATAGCATCATCGACTCAATGGACTTGAGTTTGAGCAAGCTCCTGGAGTTGATGGACAGGGAAGCCTGCAGCGCTGCAGCCCATGGGGTCGCCAAGAATACGACACAACTGAGCAACAGAACACGAGATACTGTACACGTGGACCCTGATCCATAGCTGGACCTGACTTAGATGACAAGGTCCTGAACTTCAAGTTAATGCTGTAACAGATAAATTGTTTAAAAGCATTGGCAGGAAAAGGCATTTTGGACATACACGTATGTGAACAATTTCTGGCCATGTGTGTACCACGTGGTTTTAAATTATGTCCACGGTTCCTTCCTCCGCCCCTTCACATGTGTGGTGGGCTTAGTGGCTCACTTCTCATGTTAGAATACTGTAGAAACGAACAATGAAGTGTCTGAGACTAGGTCATAAAAGGCACTGCAGCCTCCTTGATCATCCTCTTGGATCACTCACTCTAGAAGCCAGCTTAGTCATATCTCGAGAACACTCAGGTAGCCCTTTAGAGAGGCCCATGTGAAAGAACCGAGGCTTTCTCCCAACAGCCAGCAAGCAAACTGGTTCCAACAGCTATGTGAGTAAGCCATCTTGGAAGGAAATCCACCAGCGCATGTCAAGGCTTCAGAGGATGGCAATCTCATGAGACACTGAGCCACAACACTCAGCTGAATTACTCCTGGATTCCCAACTTTCAGCAGCAGTATGAAATAATATTGTTTTAAGCTGCTAGTTTTGGCTAACTGCTTATGCAGCACTAGTTCATTAATGCACTGCCAACTTTGGGCAATGTCTTTATTCAGGGCTGCCTGTCCATCTAGTCCAATCTAATCCAGAATCTGCTACTTCAGTTCAGAAAACATAGCCCACCCTTGATCTGACCACCCTCAGTATCCGATCAAATATCATTTCACTCACCGGAATATCTTATCAGCCTTGCCTAGCCTCAGCAATGATCCTCTCAGTTGAGCCAGAGTCCACCCTCACGCTTATAGTCCTCATTTTAATAAGTTTCCATCCACTGACACCCATTCTGTTATTGTTGTCCATTGCTTTTCAGTCTCCCATCTCTGTCTGCAATCCCATGGGCCCACCCTGTTCCTCAGCTATAAATCCCAGCTGCACCCCTCCTGGAGTCACACATAAGCTCAATCTCTCTCCCATGTTATAATACGCCACTGTAGTACTCTTACCTTGAATAAAGTTTTTCTTGCCACCTTTCGTAAGTGTTATGAAAACTTTTTGAACATTCCCAAGTTCTGTTAGTAAGGATTACTCTCAAAGGAATCTAGTTTTATATCTTTATTCTTTATACTATATTCATTTGGGGGAACAAATTTCTAGAATTAAAACATTTCATGTTTTTACCATACAAACAGAAAATATCTTTGAAAATAATTTACATATCTTAAAATATGTAGTAATCTGAAAAGGATGTGTATATAGACATGTCACTGTATATACACACATACCCTCAGAGCTCCAAGGAAAACTTAATTCTCAGTAAACAATAAATGAATACATTCAGCCTGAAAATAGTGAACTCTTTGGATTCAACTTGCCAAAAATCTTAGACAATGAAATTTTAATTAAAAAACATGGATACATAAAAATAATTGGGATTCAGACAAAATTGCTAAATAAAGATAGGTCAACCCCTAAACCATCTCTGGAAAAAAAAAAAAAAAAGAAATCCTCAGTATCATGTAATAACCTATCATGGAAAAGAACCTACAAAAGAATAGATACATATCTGCATAACTAAATCACTCTGATATACATCTGAAATACAACATTGTAAATCTAATATATTTACAGGAAAAAAAAAATTGTGAAGAAACTTCTAAAATACAAAGTTATAAAGAAAAAAAATCCTAAAGAATGTAGGAAGTATCTATGAATTGAAACAAAAATAGAAAACAAAAATAAAGCTTGTTGGGTTAAGACGACAAGAGCTGCTTCTTGGAAAAAGAAAATCAGAAACATTGATACAACTGTGGCAAATCTAATAAGGGGACAGGGAGGTTAATTCCAATACTAGAAATGAGGAACGAAATGGGATTCTGAGAGGATAACATTCAACTCTGAGTGGAATTCCTTTTGTTTCAGGAAAGGTCCAGTCAAGCAACAACCTGGGGAAAGAAAGGGAAGGAAAGAAAGAGGAAGAGAGACAAGGGAAGAAAGCAAGAAAAAGAAAGGAGAGGAGAAGGAAGGAACAGTAAATGTCTCAACAAATGTTGTAAACTATCCAATAAAACAATTCTCTTCAAGATCTAAAAGCAGAAATGGAAATTTATTAAGCCAGATACTCATTGCTTTTGATGGTACTCAGAACAAGAAGCGCACTTACACATCACTGTTTAGAACTGGCCAACACAATACGATTATTTAAAAAAAATAAAAATATGCCATGTTATTTGTAAAAAGACAGCAGAAATAATTTTTAAAACATTATTTCTACAAATACTAATTTTACTTACAATGTTTTGGCAACATTAATCAAATAATAAATTTTACCTGAAAGAACAAGCAAGGCAGACAAGGAAATTCACAAAGGGCAGTAACAAAATAATAATCTTGACACATCTTCAATAATTTGTAAAGAAAACAGTGTCATTGTGTGAACAAAATATAGAGGTATCAAAAGAAAAACAGAGGAAGCTCCTGAAAGAACTCAACTCACTATAAACTATCTTTGATTTGCAGGCACAGAAACTGACTCAAGTTAATTCTAAGAAGCAAAGCCCTGATGTTATTATCTCTTCTTTTTTCTTTTCTTTTTTTTTTTTTTCTTTTCTTGTGAAAATTTAGGAAATTTAGGCTGGAGAGGGGAGAAGAGGATAGCGACTTCAAGTGCCTTTAAGGAGGAGGAGGAAAGAGATGGGGTTGGAGATTTGATTGTGTTATTTGAACAGCATTGGTGAAGCTCAAACAAGGGAGCCATGCAGGCCTACGGGAAGAGTATTTCCAGAAGAACAGCACTTGCAGTCTGGATCGGGAAGAAATGGAATTTGATGGAGGAAAACCAAGGCCAGTGTTGTCAAAAAGAGTACATTAGTGGGGAAAATAGTACAGTAGAAGACAGAGAATGGAAGAGAGGAAGCAGTCAGGGACCGTATTGTGGGAAACTTTTAATTTGGCAATAAATACAACTTGTACTCCTTAGGAGCATACTTCACAGCAACTAACAGCAACAGTGTTGATAATACTAAGCAACAGTAAAAACACGTAACTAAAACATTTCATATTTTTTTACTACAGAAATCGAAGAAAGCAGATACAAATGCAATAATCTGCATATTTATTTCTACAGAGAGTTTTCACCTGAGACCAGAACACACACACACTCTTTACACAACTAAAAGTGGTTTCAGCTGACACTTAGCAAAGAGCTTTGGCCCAAGTAAACTAACCAGAAAGGCCTAGTAAAATATTCAAAGTGCAAATAAATCAATCAAGCTTTGAATAAATAAACACAATTTATTTGAATTTGAATTTATACTCATGAAATTACCTAAAATGGAGACAACAGATTCACTACAGCTTCATCTTCTGTAGTCCTTCCTCTTCAGTTCTGAGAAGGATGCTAACCACTTGGTGATGATCTCTTTCCAGCATTTTGTGAAAGCTTAGAGGACTTAAAGAAATTGAGGACTGGGGAGAGTGGGGAGAGACAAAGAGGAGGAGAAAGGAGAGGAAACGGAGAGATTGCTCCTGGCATAGGTCTACAGACAGGATCCCAGCTTCCTGGAATGGTGCACAGAGATTGCTAGGTATCCGTGCCAGAAGTGGAGAAGGGGTGACATTCAACTGCAGGAGGAGACTCAACTCCAAGAACCTAGAGAGGCAGCCAAGTGCGCTGATGTTCAGGCACCAATACTTAGAGGGTACCTCACAGGTCTGTGAAAGAGCCCTTGGAGACCACAAGAAAGAAGGTTTCCACAAGTATAATCACAGATTAGATGGTTGGATAGATTAGAGGAAGGATAACTCTATGACCTGATAATTACTGAAATACATGAGACAATTCTTGCACATCAGACTGTGTCAAGAAAGACGGAAACTCAATTAGTTTGATACAATGGGAAATTACACACGCAAAGAATTAGCAGTTAACTGTACTACATTTGTGTCCAAGGCAAGATAAGATACAGAACCGAAATCTTCACATGGTCAACTCGGGTAAGACACATGTAACTGGAAAATGGAAGCAAGAGTTCCAAAAAGGCTTTAATCACCCTGGACTATTTTTATCCACTATATTTACGATTCTTGGACAACTCCATTGTAGCTTAAGGGTAAGAGAACTCAATTTAGCCCAATTCAAAAGCTGAACAGATTTCCTCTGTTTGATCCATTTCAGTTACAACTATGGGTCCAGCGCAAATCAAAGTGGACGTCAAGGCTCTTTTTCCTTTGGGAATTTTAACTTGCTTTGCAACTGTGTCTGACACAGATATGCCGACCTCACTGTGACTACAGGCCAACCAAATGGGAAAGGGGACAGAATGAATCAAATTCCCCTTTTGCTCACTCAACAGGAGGTCCACAGGCACCAGGTCTCATTCTATTAACTATCTCTGCTTCTCCAACTGCAGTCAGTGCTACACAGGGCCTGCTTCATGCTTGCCAGGGTCTCTCACCAAACACAGGCATTTTAGCGGCTGGCTTCCTTGAGATGTCCCTGGGCTAGGTGAAAGCACTATGAGACAGTGTTCCTTCTCCCTTGGCTCTGTGCCTGCAGTGAACGTATGCCTCTTCCTCAGCTGGGACAAGAAGCCACAGCTCTTCACTGATTAAATCCCGTGTCTGGTCCAAACTCACATCGTAGCTTCTCCATCAACCTCCACTGCACGCTTTCAGAGCCAGGTTATCTTAGATCAGCCCAAGAGGCACTTCAGAGAGTGACATTCAAGTCTGACTATATAGCTGATACTGAGATCTTCAAGGCATGAAAACACTTCAAAATTATGTTGCTAAAACACTCTACAAATTATATGTATAGTAGAGCTTTCGAACTTACAAGTAACATCAAATACCAAAATAGGTTCTTACTTTTCCTTTCTCCACTTCTCTCATTCTCTCTCTCTCACACACAGATGCACACATCCTTTTTACATGGTAAGACAATTACACGAAAAACAGATCATAGATTTTTAAATAACATCTCAATATGCAGATCAAACAAAACTGTACTTCCTCTATTTAAAACAAAATCACATAAATTACCCATCGGTTTCCCTATATTTGATATTATTGAATAATGCTATAAGTTGACCTTTTTGTTTTTAATGGGATTTTTAACTTTGACTGAAATACTTGCTTCAGACTTACTGAAGGCAGAATTAACTATTTTTTTTTTTTTGACCTCCTCCTTTTAGATTTGGGGGGTGATGTTTCAAAGTCAGATGTGTTCACAGTAATGGATGCTACTTCCACCAATCCTGGCTGAAGGGGTCCCAGTGATACCTGAATAACAATTTTTGTTTCAGGAGACAATCCTTCTAGCTGCTTAGGCTTCTTAAACATTTGATGACACTGGGTCTTGTGCTCCCTTTCCTCTCTGGAAGTTAAAAACTGTAGCCGACATTTGGAACACTGGTGAAAACTCTTTTCCCAGTGCCCTCGATGATGACGTCTGTATGCTGTCGCAGTTTGAAAAATTTTGAGACAAAACGGGCAAAGTAAATTCTTGGTGTTACCATGGTATGCTCTGAAATGTGCATCCACATCTGCAAAAAATGATGATCTGTAACTGCAAACCTGGCATACATAGGGCATTTCACCAGGCTTATGATTGTCTTTCATGTGCTCTAAGAGAACCTGATCTGTCTCAAAGGACAACTCACAGATGTGACAGACTGCGGAGGGCTCCTGGGCCGTGTGGACACTTTCAATATGACACTGCAGCTGGAAGGGAGTAGGAAACTGGCGGAGGCAGTGCTGGCAGGTGGTGTGGGTTTTCCAGCTGTCACCTCTCTGCCTCTCAAGTTCCAAATGGTGCTTCATGTGATTCATAAACTTGACATTTTTTAGAACTTTCAAGCAGCTGAGGCATTTAAACGCCGTGTGGGTCTTCGGTTCTGGCTGCCCAAATCCTCCATGCTCGCCATAGTAGAAGTCACGAAGTAACACAATCAGATTTCCTTCTGTGGGATCACCAATTTTGTTTGGACTTGCCAAACTTGGAAAATCAGTTTTTGTCCGTCCACTTTCCCCTAAAGGTCTTACATGCTTGCAATGAACACTGTCCTTTGGAAAAGGTGTTGGACAAGGTTCTCCATTCTGAACATGGCTTAGTGAGGTATGGACACGGTCTGGTGTGCTTTGCTGAGTGGTCTCTGTATGAAATAAACCTGACAGGGAAAAACCTAAAGAATGTTCCCCTACAATGCCATCACTGAGTTGAGGCCTTCTGGGATTTCTGCGATTTGTTTCACAAGGGGAAACTCGCTTTGATACATGAGGACTTTTATTCATATCTCCTGCAGAAACTGCTGTTTCTACTGGATGCTGCAATGACCTTGTGAAGGTAATCAAAGAAGAACATAACTCCTTCGAAAAGCCATCAGGCACTATTTGTGGTGAAAGATTTTTATAATCAGCTTGAGACGGAGGTTCAATAATAATAGGACTACCTGTTGATCTTGAGTCAGAGTCAGACACTGGCAAGACAGTCTTTGCTTCTGATGTAGGAGTCACATGACTAACAGGCTGTAATCTGTGAGCGTTACCTTTCCTGAAGTGACCATACCTTTTTCTCCTTGAATAAGAACCTGGGGTATCTCTGTTCAGTATGTTTGAAACGACTGGTTTTGAAGCTGAGCTCATCCCAACAAAGATCACGTCAGCATCTTCATTTCCATGTTCCACTCCAACCAAGATCACTTCATCATCATCATCATCATCTACTTGTTTGGTCTCTCCCTCCCTTTTCCGTACTTCTGGCTCTTGTTCTTCTTCACGGAATATACATGGGAGTTCCATATTTTTAATACTTTTTTATTCTTAGAGGGTGCAGCCACAAGTCCCAGTGCTTCCTTTATACAAACTGCCACCTAAGTGTAAACATACTACAGATTAGTTAAGTACAGAAAAATGGGCTATTTGATTATCTCCAAAACTCTAGAGTACTTATACACACCCTTATCTTACAGACAGAGACACTGAGTGTCATCCGGACTCAATGACAGCTGAAAAGACTACGACTACAAGTCTACATGGCTCTAGAATCATAGCTTTGTCCCATGTTCACTTTAACCTCTTCTACTTAAAAAAATTAAGAGGAAAAATAAAAAAAAACCCGCCACACTGATCATTAGGTGAAATCACATGTAATGGAGAGTATTTTTACAAAAGAACTGTTCTACAGCGTTTAGAAGCATGGACTTTGGAGTCAAAGGACATTAAGTTGGAATTCTAACTTAACCACACACCAGTTGCGTCTTCTTGAGCAAATTTGTAACTTTTAAATGTGTTTCTGTATCTTAAAGACAAACATGCTTATTTCTTAGACTTCAGGTTAACAGCTTTTTTAAAAGGCATCAGCTCTTCAATGGCATCTTGTTTTGTAGTAAAAATGGAAGAAAATGTATCTTAAATGCACATTACAACCGATCCACAAATTCTAATTTCATAAATGTTAACAAAGAAAATAGGTAGCAAATTCAAAGTATAATCTATATATACCTAGTTAACAAACAGCATAATTCAATGTCAAGCCCTTAACACAGGCCTAGGAAAAGGAGAATGGGCTCTCTTTGATAATCTCACCCCAATTCCACACTGACATATCCTAAATTTCTCCCTCTAATCCTCGCTAAACGTCAATCCAACAATGCTTCATCCTTTATGCCACATGTCTCTTCCCCACATAGCATGCAAAGTGATGCCAGTCTTTCTCTCATACCAATATCAGACAGAGATATCACTCACACACACACACACACACGCACACACACACACACACACACACACACACCCCTGATATCCCTTATGAATACAGGTGAAAGAGTCCTCAACAAAATACTGGCAAACAAAATTCAACAGCATATAAAACAGACTGTATACCATGATCACATGGGATTTAGGGAGGTATGCAAAGTTGGTTCATGATAGGAAAGTCAATCAACATTATGCCATTTTAAAACAATAAAACAAATAACACATCTGCCTGAAGAAAAAGCATTTCCTTGAATCTAGCACCTTTTCATAACCAGGGTTAAAAGAACACTTAATACTTAAGAACAGAAGAGAACTTTCTCAATCAAAGGGCACCTGTAAAAAGACCCACAGCTAAGATCATACTTAAGAATGAAAAACTGAAAGCTTTCCCTCTAAGACCGGGAACAACACAAGGAAGTCTAGTACACACTTTGGCTCAACATTATACTGGCAGTTTTACAACCAGAGCAATCAGGTAACAAAAGAGAATTGTTGCTGTAATTAAAAAAAAAAAAAAAACACACAATGAAAAAACAAAAAACAGACTTCAGAATGGAAAGGAAAAAGTCAAAGTATTTTGGAGATAACATACTTTTGTATAGAAAATCTTGAAGAAAACACAAGTATTAGAATTAATATAAAGCTTGCAGAATAGAAGACAAATATTTTAAAAGTCAACCACATTTTATACTGTAGCAACAAATGTTGTTGAGTAAATACTTGAATCTACACTAGCATTCAAAAGAATACTTAGGAAGTCAGAAAGAGGAAGACAATATATTCTTTTGAATGGCTGAGTAATACTCCACTGTGTATATGTACCACAGCTTTCTGATCCATTTATCTGTTGGTGGACATCTAGGTTGTTCCATGTCCTGGCTATTATAAACAGTGCTGCGATGAACACCAGGATACATGTGTCTCTTTCAATTCTGGTTTCCTCAGTGTGTATGCCCAGCGGTGGGATTGCTGGGTCATATGGCAGTTCTATTTGCCATTTTTAAAGGAATCTCCACAATTTTCTCCATAGTGGCTGCACTAGATTGCATTCCCACCAACAGTGTAAGAGGGTTCCCTTTTCTCCACACCCGCTCCAGCATTTATAGCTTGCAGACTTTATAGGAATCAATTCTAATGAGACGGATGAAACTGGAGCCGATTATACACAGTGAAGTAAGCCAGAAAGAAAAACACCAATACAGTATACTAACACATATATATGGAATTTAGAAAGATGGTAATGATAACCCTGCACGAGAGACAGCAGAAGAGACACAGATGTATAGAACAGATTTTTGGACTCTGAGGGAGCGGGAGACGGTGGGATAATCTGGGAGAATAGCACTGAAACATGTACACTATCATGTAAGGTAGTCGCCAGTCTATGTTTGATGCAGGATACAGGATGTTTGGGGCTGGTGCACAGGGATGATCCAGAGAGATGATATGGGGTGGGAGGTGGGAGGGGGGTCAGGATTGGGAACTTATGTACACCTGTGGTGGATTCATGTCAATGTATGGCAAAACCAACACAGTGTTGTAAAATAAAATAAAGTACAAATAAAAATAATAAAAAGGAGAGAAAGACAAATATCATATGGCATCACTTACATGGACTCTAAAATATGACACAAATGAACTTATCTATGAAACAGAAGCAGACTCACAGACATAGAGAGCACACTGTGATTCCCAAGAGGGGAAAGTTGGGGTAGGCACAGATTGGGACCTGGTGATTAGCAGATGCAAACTATAATATATACAAGAGAGAAACAAGAGCATACTGTATAGCACAAGGAACTATATTCATAATTTGTGATAAACAATCATGGAACAGGGTATGAAAAAATTGTATGTGCATATGTGTGTGTTTACATATGAAGGAAAGGAAAGGACAACTGTTGGCAAGCACATACAGAAATTGGATCCTTGTGTGTTATAGATAGATTTTAAAATGGTGCAACTGCTACGGAAAACAGTTTGAAGGCTCCTCAAAAAACTAAAAAACTAGACCTGATACATGATTCAGCAATTCCCCTTCAGGATATAAATTCAAAAGAAGTTAACATGGGGTCTTGGGATATCTGCAGAGCCGTGCTCACAGCAGCACGAAGCACAACAACTAAGAGGTGGAAGCATCGAAATGTCCATCAAATGTGATATATACACACAATGAAATATTATTTAGCCATATAGAGAAAATTCTGTCACATGCTACAGCATGCATGATCATTTCAGACATCAAGCCAAATGCAATAAGCCAGTCGTACAAAAAGACAAATACTGTAAGTTTCTACTTGCATGAAATAGCTAACACAGTCAAGCAATAGAAAGGAAACAAAAAAGAACGATGGAGTCCATGGTCTAGGTCAACGGGCAAGAAAAGAGGAGTTGCTGTTTAATGGGACAGGTGATGGGTACAGAGTTTCGATTTTGCAAGCTGTAAAGGTGTAGAGATCTGCTTCATAACAATGTGATAAGGAATTCTCTGGTAGTTCGGAGGTTAGGACTCCACAGTGTCCTATCAGGGGCCTGGGTATGATCCTCAACCAGGGAACTGTCATTCAAGCTGCACAACACAGCCAAAACAATGACAACAACAACAAATCAACACTGTGACTACGTGTGTGTATATGTCTTAGTCACTCAGTTGTGCCCAACTTTGCATCCCCAGGGACTAAAGCTCACCACGCTCCCTTCTCCATCAGATTTGCAGTGGGTTGCCATTTCTTTCTCCAAAAGGCTGATGAAAGTGTGCAAGTACTTAGAATGCAAAAATGGTAAAATGTTAAAAATTTATGTTAGATGTTTTCTACAACAATTAAAAACAGAAAAGCATTTAACAACCAGGAAAAGAATTTGAATAGACATTTCCGACTCTTTGCAACCCCATGGACTGTAGCCTACCAAGCTCCTCCGTTCATGGGATATTCCAGGCAAGAGTGCTGGAGTGGATTACCATTTCCTTCTCAAGGCGATCTTCCCCACCCAGGAATTGATCCCAGGTCTCCTACCTTGCAGGCAGACACTTTCCCTTCTGAGTCACCAGGGAAGCCCTGAGCAAAATGTCAATCAGTCTCACTGAGATACTACTTCACACCCAGACTACTTCACAGCCAATCAAAAGGACGAATAATAACAAGTGCTGCAGAGGATGTGGAGAAAAGGAATCTTCATGATATTGTTGAGGTAATTGCTGTAAAATGGTACAACCACTCTTGCAAAAGTGGTTGGTCAGTACCTCAAAAATTAAATGTAGAGTAGAGATATGATCCAGGAATTTCCCTCTTTTGTATATATGCACCAACACTGAAAATGTTCAGTCCATGCAAAATCAGTGTTCACAGCAACATTACTCGCAATAGCCACAAAGAGTACACCATCCACGTATTATCCATTCATTGACGAATGGATAAACAAACTGTAGTATATGCTCAAAATGGACTGCATGGAAGCCATTTACCATATTCATATACCATATTCAGCCATAAAAATAAAACAAAAACATTCACTGCTATACAAGCATGAACATGATGAATCTTGAAAGTACACAAACGAGGGGACTTTCCTGGCGATCCAGGGTTTAAGACTCTCCACAGGTGCCATCCCTGGGCTGGGAACTAAGATCCCACATGCCACATAGCTAAATAAATAAATATTTAAAAAGAAAATACGACATCTGAATAAAGCCAGACACAAACGTCACACATTGTATGTGGGAGAACTGTAGGTGGAAGACAAGCAGGAAAGAGAAGCACTCTGTAATCCAAGTGAAACTTTTTTTTCAGGGAGGAGGAAATGAACTACTCTGATAAACGCTGCCAACAAATTAAATAAAATAACAATTAAAAATTCACCACTGAGTTAAACATTTGAATTCACCTGTGGCCTTGACAAGAGTGGCTTTAAGGGAAAATGAGAGAACTTGAGATAACAAAGTCTAGGAACAACTCTGCAGAGTTCTATAACAAGCAAATATGAAATAAAAGCAGCAGAAGCAGGAGGTGTCACCAAAAGATGGATTTTTAACGACAGGTCACGTTATAGTCAGTCTGTTTGCTGATGGGAACCATCCAGAGAAACAGAAACCTTAATCCAGGAGGACAAAGAGGAGACTTGCTAGAATATCAAGAAATGAGTAGGTCTAGAAATGAGCAGATTAAGAATTGAGTACATCAAACCACAAGAGCACACAAGCTGGAGAAGGCAATGGAAACCCACACAAGTACTCTTCCCTGGAATATCCCACAGATGGAGGAGCCTGGTAGGCCGCAGTCCATGGGGTTTCGAAGGGTTGGACACGACTGGGCGACTTCACTCTCATGCACTGGAGAAGAAATGACAACCCACACCAGCGTTCTTGCCTGGAGAATCCCAGAAAAGGGGGAGCCTTGTGTGTGGCTGTCCATGAGACTGCAGAGTCAGACACGACTGAAGCGGCTTAGCAGCAGTAGCAGCACCCAAGAAGGGTACACAAGCCAAATAATTTGCTCACATTGACAGAGCTGAGATAATATTAAAAAAAGGCTGGCATAGTGGATTAATGGGTATGGTAACCAGCCTTCAACCGAATTCAATCTCCTGATATTCCCACCCCTGTGTAGTTCTCTCTCAATCTATCACAGGGTAGACCTGTGAGACTAAGCAAATACACAAGTGAAGATGTGTAACATCTCAAAAAAACCCTGCACTTTATCATGGGTGCAAGCACTTTCCTGAATCACTCATTCTGAGTAAAGACAGCAGCCTCCACAAGAGAAGCCCCTTGGAGAGGCCCACAGAAGGAGGAACTGAGGCTTCAAGAGTACAGACAAGTGAGAGAGCTTAGATTCAACAAGCTAAGTCTTCAGAGGTTGCCAAGCCAGACAAAAGCTTGACTACTACCTCAGGAGAGATTCTAGGCCAAGAGATAACAAGTGGTAAGTTCTTTCAAACTATTCCATTTTGAGATCATATGTACAACACAAACATTTCAAGTTCTAATACCATTCACATCATACTTACACACAGAACAGTTCTCCTATAAATATAGCAAAAATCAAAACACACACACACACACACACACACACACACACACACACACACCCCTATCCAAAGCACGGAAACACAGGCGTTGCCTGGCAGTCCAGTGGTTTGGTTAGGACTCGGCCCTCTCACTGCCAGGATCCTGTGTTCGATCCCTGGCTGGGGAACTAATATCCTATGAAGCCACATGCTGTCACCAAAACAAAACATGCTGTGAAGTTCAAAGCTGTGCCAGCAAGATAAGTATACAACACAGCTGTAGGCACAAGTGGCTGGGCATAGAGCTTCCTATGATCTTGTTTACTCGCATGAAATGAACTCAGATGGTGCCTCACCCCCATCCAGTGGAGTTCACTTACTTAATGAAGAAAAGCCCTTAAGGGTACAGAAATGAGCAAGTAATCTCACGTGAACATGTTAAATCACAGGATATTTTCTCTGAATGAACCACTGGATTCATTCATTCATTTGGCCATGCTGTTTGGCTTGTGGGGTCCCAGTTCCCTGTCCAGAGACTGAATCAAGAGCACTGCAGTGAAAGCCCAAAATCCTAATCACCAGGCCACCAGGGAACCCCACACCTGCATTGCTTTGCTTTGCTAGCTAAAACCTTAGGATATGTGCATTGCCCCACTTTAGCCTCACCAAGTGGTAGGAGTCAGCTCTACACAGCTTAAGACCCATGGTGCTTTTACTTTTTTTCTTTCAAGAAGGCAGGCGAAAGCAAGCTACCCTGCCTGTTTTTAAGCTTGCCACTCAGAAAGCTGCAAACCTGAAACCATGATGGCCCTGAAGTCAACAACCGCAATCAGGGTCACGTAATCCCCAATCAGGAATACTCTCTCTCAACAGCAACGTGTCAGCCGTCGAATGAAAGGAGAAAAATGCAAAGTAAGAAAGCCACACCTTTGTCCCTTGTTGTAAAGGTGCCTGTCACCTTACCTCAGGGGCCCACTGAAATCCTGAGCGCTTGAGACCTCCCAGGCAGCACACGGTCACATCCTGGGGACAAGCAGAGGAAACGGCCAGGGTGAGTCCCCTGTTCTGGGAACATTCTATCCCCCCAGGCCCTACCTGGTCCTATTCTATGGATGCTGACCAGGTGTCTCACACTCAACCAGACCAAGTGATTGAACTCCTTTGCCCTGAGCTTCTTCCTCCCACCTCCCTTCTCTCAGTAACAAACAAACAAATACCTCATCTGCCAACTTCCGAACCAAAGGCCTGAATCTCGGGGCCCCCAGGGACGGGGCAGCCCTGGAGTCTGAGGAGAGGCCGAGGAAACAGGAAAACGACCAAAGCACTAGGGCCGTGAAGAGGCCACTAGATCGATTTTTTTTCTTTTTTTTTTGCTGTGCTCGCCTGACTATGCCTGGGTGTAGGACCGGGTTGGGCCGTGAAGATTTGTGTGTGTGTTTAAATCATTAGGTTCCACAGGAGAGCTGGGGGTGGTGCCCGGGGCCAGGGGCCTAAGAGGCCCTTTCCTCGAGCTGACTTGTCCCACCCACCCCCCGGGCCGGAAACCTGCTGGAGAGCTGAGCCCCCCCAGACTAGAGAGGACAGAGGGCGAAAGGTGCCTGAGGCCTGTGGGTCCTGCCGCACGCTCCCTCCTGAGGGCCCGCGGGCCCTCACCAGCCGCCCCACCGAGCAAGGCCTCGTGAGAGTGGGGACCCGAGAAACCTTCCCTATAGCCTTCAGGCACCGCTTTGGCTGAACCACGCTCCAGTCCTTACCAGCCCCCTTTGATGGAGGAGACAGAACTGCCTGCTGCTCACCTGCCTTAGGCAGTTCCCGGATCAAGCCTGAGGAGGCAAGCCCGAGGGGATGAGGAGTCGAGCCTGAGGGGATGAGGCCTCCTCAGGTCTGGGGCGCCGCCTCAGCTCCCCCTACAGGCGAGCGGGTTGCCTCCGATGATTGGCTGCCAGGTGTCGGCGCCTGCAATCTGATTGGCCGCGAGGCCGAGTTGGGCGCATGCGCGCGCGATGGACACCCCCCGCCCACCTCCTGCCCCCACCCCGTAAAAGCACCCCCTGTGGGCGTGGTCAGGCTGAATCTGAATCTCAAGAGTATTGGGTCAAGATTGCTCAGCTCGCCGAAGGCGAAGAAAGAAAAAAACAGATGGCACAGTCGCCAGGGCACAGGGCTGAGAACGGCCTCCGAGTCTACTAGGGGAGTCCAGTGATGGTGTCCGGCACTCACAGCCCTCAGGTGTGACCTCCCGTAAGCCAGTTCTTTGCTTAAGCAACTTGACCTTACAGTGAATCTTGGCGCCCCTCCTCTTGGAATTACATTTCAATCAAGGCAGGGCAGCCTGCCCCTGTTTTTCACTGTCTATTGTGAGCTGAGAATGAGCTTTACTTTTTCTTCTTCTTCTTTTTTTTAATTTTAGAGCTTTTCACTTTTAATGGCTGAGGAAAACCGAAAAGACTTTTATTTTCTGACGTGGAAATTGTGTGAAATTCAGTTTTCGGAGTCCTTAAATTTGGAACAGGGACTTGCCAGTTTCTTTCGTTGTTGTCTATGGCTGAAAACTTAATCGCCAATGACAATATTCGCAAAGCCTAAAATATTTCTTTTTTGGCCCTTCACAGAGTCTTTTTTAAATGCCCTGTGCTGCTGGAAGTCTCCTAGTAGACCGTTGAGATCTCCTATGGGAGGATAAAGTTTTGGTTTTGTTACATTATTTTCTTCTCTAATATATTCATTTTCATTCTTTACTAATTTCATTCCTTCACATCGCTATAAGTTTGTTCTGTTGCTCATCTTTACAACTTTTTGAGATAACTGTTTGTAACTCTCATTTCTCTTGTATCTAATGCTATAAATTTACCTTAATTTGTTGTTGTTGTTCAGTCCCTCAGTCATGTTGGACTCTTTGCAATGCCATGGACTGCAGGCAGCACACCAGGCTTTCCTGTCCTTCACTGTCTCCTGGAGTTTGCTCAAACTCATGTCCATTGACTTGGTGATACCATCCGAACATCTCATCCATCGCCGCCCACTTCTTCTCCTGCCCTCAGTCGTTCCCAGCATCAAGGTGGTTTCCAATGAGTTGGCTTTTCCCATCAGGTGGCCAAACTATTGGATCGTCAGATTCAGCATCAGTCCTTCCAGTGAATATTCAGAGTTGATTTCCCTTAGGATTGACTGGTTGAATCTTGCTGTCCAAGGGACTCTCGAGAGTCTTCAACACCACAGTTCAAAAGCATCAGTTCTTCGGCACTCCACCTTCTTTACGGTCCAGCTGTCACATCCATACATGACTGTGGGGAAAACCATAGCTGTGACTAGATGGACTTTGTCAGCAAAGAAATGTTTCTGCTTTTTACTAGGCTATCTAGGCTTGTCATAGCTTTTCTTCCAAGGGCCACATATCTTTTAAGCTCATGGCTGCATTCACCATCCACAATCATTTTGGACCCCAAGAAAATAAAGTCTGTTACTCTTTCCATTGTTTCTCCATACAACTTTAACTGTGTCCCGTAATTTTTGCGAATAGACTGTTCATTATCATTCACGTCCGAGTATATCCTAATATTCTCTTCTAAAGACAAGCCTAAATATTGCATGGGCTTCCCTGGTCACTCAACTGGTAAATCGCTTTCCAGCCAATGCAGGAGGCACAAAAGGCCTGGGTTCGATCCTGGGTCAGGAGGATCCCCTGGAGAAAATAATGGCAATCTGCTCCAGGATTCTTGCATGAAAATTCCATAGAGATATGTGTTAAGATAGTTATTTCTATTTTCCAAGTGAATGGCATTTTCAAAGACGTTTCTTGGTCAATTTCTCATTATTGCATTATAGTCAGATGACACAGTCTAAATATTATTGATCCTTTGTATTCGAAGATTTCCGTTAAGTATGCCGTACTTCAGATTTCCACCTCCGTGAAGTCAAAATGAAGTGGGTGTTGTGTAGAGAAAACACTTGCAATGTCTGAAATGTATGTATGTGAAATGACTTCCTTTATGCTTCACAATTATTCCAGCATCTTTCAGTAGGGTACCTTTAACTAAGTTCCAGGGTTTTCTCAAATTTTACCAGTTTTTCCACAAATGTTCTTTCCTAGTTTCATAGTCCCATATAGGATACTGAACTGCATGAGAATATAGAGCAAGAAGCTACAGATACCTCCCTTAGCTTACTCTGGTCTATAGCTGTTTCTTAAACTTTCCTTGTTTTTCAAGACTTTTGACAGTTTTCAGGAGTCCTTCAGGGACAGGTATTTTGCAGAATGACTCTCTATATGGGTTTGGGATGTTTCTCCTGATTGCCCTGGGGTTTATATAATTGTAGAACTATACCTCCAAGGCAAAATATCTTTCTCATCATCTCCCATCAAGGATTCATACTATCAATATGACCTACCACTAGTTCGTCTGCTAGAAAGTTGTCTCCTTCCTGCTGACATATTCTGTTCTTGGAAACAAGCCGCTAAACACAGCCTACATTTAGGGAGGGGCATGGAATCTCATCTTGAGGAAAATATCGAAGAGATACACAAATTACTGAGTATACAAGTTAATTGAAACTCCTTTGTAAGGAAGATCTGGTCCTTCTAGCCATATCTTTTAATGTTAAATTAATTAAAGTAAAGATTTAATAGATTTCCCAGTTGGTGCTAGTGGTAAAGTACCTGCCTGCCAATACAGGAGATGTAAAAGATGTGGGTTCAGAGGAGCCTGGTGCGCTACACTGATGGGGTCAAAAAGAGTTGGACAGACTGAAGCCGCTGAACACACACAAAGATTTAATACCTCAGTCACACTGGCTACATTTTAACATTTGCAAAGTGGCATATTAGACACAGACATAGAAAATATATTTTACTGAGAATTCCTTAATGATCGGGTTGTTAGAGATTTGTGCTTCCACTGCAGGGGGCAGAGAGTCAATCCCTGGTTGAAGATCTAAGATCCCTTAATCCGCACCGCAAGGCAAAAAAAAAAAAAAAAAAAGAAAGAAAGAAAGAAAGAAAACAAACCCTCCCGGATGAACACTCCATCTGAATATACAGATAAAGGATATAAACAGAACACCTCACAGAAAAGAAAAGAAACATAAGCATTTATATATGTGAAAAGCTGATCGCCCTTATGAGGGAATACATGTAACAATTATGAAAATGTTTTCTATTGCTGCAGAAAGGTCTGTGAATAGCACTGACTTAGGTCATTGTTTTTCCAACCTTTCTTCTTTTCAAATGTGATGCATATTAACACCTGAAACTGCTTTAGCTCTGTCTCAAAAATTTGCTATTTTCACTATCATTCAGTTCAAATAATGTTTTTCCCATAACAATTTCTCTTAGGAGCAATAAGTTATTTAGGTTCAGAAGCAGGAGAAGGAGAAGCCTAAACCACAACATTAAACAGGCTTGTGAATTGCAGAGGTGCCGCTTTTGCACTTTGGGTTCCTGGCAATCCTTACTCTATCCTCAGCCTGTGTGCAGTGCCATTGCTTCATTTTCAAACTTTGGGAGTTCTGTACTCCTCAGTTATCTTTCTGGGGTTTTGTTTGGTCATGCCACAGAAGCTGTGGGATCTTAGTTCCACAACCAGGTGTTGAACCCTGGCCATTGACCGTGAAAGCATCAAGTCCGAACCACTGAAGCAACAGGGAATTCTCATACCTCTTTCTTTCAAATATTTGTTCATTTACTTGGCTGTGCTTGTTTTTAGTTCCAGCACAAGGACCCTTCAATCTTCATTGTAGCATGTGGGAGCAGGAATTTTAATTGTCACATGTGGTATTTTTAGTTGCAGTATGTGGGATCTAATGCCCGGACCAAGGAATGAACTTGGACGCCCTAATCTGGGAGCACCGAGTATTTCCACCGGACTACAGGGATGTCCTTCCCATGAATGAACCCAGGTCTCCCACATTGCAAGTGAATTCCTTACTGTCTGAACCACCATAGCTTTGACTATAAGAATTTTGGTCAGCAGAGTGATGCCTTAGCTTTTTTTTTTTTTATCTTTTTTAATGCTGTCTATGTTTGCCATAGCTTTCTTCCAAGGAGCTAGCTTCCTTTGATTTTGTGGCTACATTCACGATCCACAGTGATTTTGGAGTCCAAGAAAATCAAACGTGCTGTTATTTTCAATTGTTCACCATTTCCTTGCCATAAAGTGATGGGACCAGACGTTGTGATCTTCGTCTTTTGAAATTTGAGTTTTAAGCCAGCCTTTCACTCTCCTCTTTTGCCACCATCAAGAGGCTCTTCACTTTCTGCCCTTAGGGTGACATCATCTGCATATCTGAGGTTGTCGCTGTTTCTCCAGCAATCTTGATTCCAGATTGTGCTTCATCCGGCCCAGTGTTTTTCATGATGTACTCTGCGTTTAAGTTAAATAAGCAGGGCAACAGTATATAATCCTGACGTACTCCTTTCCCTATTTGGAACCAGTCGCTTGTTCCATGTCCAGTTCTAAGTGTTGCTTCTTGACCTGCATACAGATTTCTCAGGAGGCAGGTCAGATGGTCTGGTATTCCCATCTCTTTAAGAATTTTCCAGAGTTTGTTGTGGTTCACACAGGCAAAGGTCTCATCACTTCATGGAAAATAGATGAAGAAACAATGGAAAAAGTGACAGAATTTATTTTCTTGAGCTCCAAAATCACTGCAGATGGTGACTGCAGCCACGAAATTAAAAGATGCTCACTGCTTGGAAGAAAAGTTGTGACAAAGCTAGGCAGTGTTTTAAAAGAAAGAGACATTACTTTGCCAACAAATGTCCATAAAGTCAAAGCTATGGTTTTTCCAGGAGTCAGGTACAGATGGAGGAGCTGCACCATAAAGAAGGCTGAGTGCTGAAGAATGGATCCTTTCAAACTGTGGTGCTGGAGAATGGAGAAGACTCTTGAGAGTCCCTTGGACTGCAAGGAGATCCAACCAGTCAATCCTAAGGGAAATCAACCCTGAATCTTCAGTGGAAAAACTGATGCTGAAGCTCCAATACTTTGGCCTCCTGAAGGGAAGAGTCAACTCATTGGGAAAACAAAACAAAACAAAACCCTTGATCCTGGGAAATATTGAAGGCAGCAGCAGAAGGCATGACAGAGGATGAGATGATTGGGTGGCATCAGCAACCCAACGGAATGAGTCTGAGCAAGCCTCAGGGGATGATGATGGACATGGAAGCGTGGCATACAGAAGTTCATGGGGTCACAGGGAGTCAGACACGACTGAGCAACTGAACAACAAAAGCCAGGCAGGGTCTTTATGTACAGCTGGCTGAACCTCAATGGGGCTTTTCTGAATTTCTGGAGGTGGGTAGAACATAATTTTTTAGCCAGATCCCATGCTGCAGCATGTCTGGAATATTTTGTGCTCGTAGTCAATCTTTTTTGTGTGTTTTCTGGGAGGCACTTGGGAGTCAGTGTTCCTCACAATGATGGATGCTGTCTCTCTCAGTCCCAGCTGAACTGAACTTTGGATCATGACCTCTGTTTCAGGAGGCAACCCTGGCAAGTGCTCTGGCTGTTTGAATGACTGATGATTCTTGGTTTGGTGCTCGGTCTTTTCCTTCACGTTCAAACTTTGTAGCCAGCACTTGCAACATGGAAAGACCCTCCTGTTGCAGTTCCTCCGAGCGTGATTTACAAAGGATGTCACCTATTTGAACATTTTGAGGCAAAACAGACAAACAAATTGTTCATGTTTCCATGCCATGTTCTAAAATACGCCTCTACATTGGCAAAGGCTGACAATCTGTAAGTGCAAACACGGCAGACATAGGGCATTTGCCAGGTTTGTGACTGTCCTTCAGGTACTGTAAGAGAACCTGATCTGTTTTGAAGGACAATTCACAGATATTACAGACCGTGGAGGGCTCCCAGGAAGCAGGGACACTTTCCATGCGACACTGCAGCTGGAACGAGGTGGGAAACTGGCGGTGGCAGTGCTGGCAGGTAGTGTGGGTTTCCCAGCTGTCACCCTTCTGCCTCTCAAGCTCCAGATGGTTCCTCAGGTGGGTCATAAACTTGACATATTTTAGAAGACTCAAGCAGCTGAGGCATTTGAAGGCTGTGTGAGTCTTCTGTTCTGGTGCCGTCTCTTGTATGCTCCAAAGTAAAAGCCATCAGATAACATTTACTCTCATCAGTGAATTTGATCCCAGATTTACTTTCATGGGATCAACAGTCTTGCTCTGATGTGCAAGAGTCAGAAAGTCCATTTTCTCCAGGCCTGACAAACTGCATGTTCCTTCTGGATCCATAAGACGGAAGCATGCCTGGCCATTGGTGCGAGTCCGTGAAAATGATGCCCCACCATGCACACGGCTCGGTGAGGTCGGGGAATCTTCCAAGGTCATAACCGTGTTTTTCCAGGAGAGATACCTGGAGGGGCCATGGTGGAGGCAGGTCCCCCTGGGATTCCATCGCTGAGTTTGGGTCTTTTGGGATTCCCACTGTTAAAATTCACATCTGAAGTGGGACACCGCTTTGAATTAAGAGGGCTTTCATCCTTGCCTCCTAATGAGAGAACGGCTCGAGAGAGACAGGGAGGCCACAGAGAGAACAATTCTGAATTGTGAAGGACAGTTTCCGGCGAGCTCGTTTTCTAATCAGGTTTAGATGAAGGCTCCGAAATAATAGAACTGCCTCTTCCTCCCCATACACACTGAGAAACTGGTGATACGGCAGCTGGCTCTGATGCTGGGGTCCTAAGATTTGCAGGTTGCCACCTGCAGGAGGGATCCGGATTCACGTGGTCCTTCATTCTTCTTGAAGATGAGTCCCTGGTCACTCTGTTCAAAACGTTAGAAATGACTGGCTTTGAAGTTGAAATCACTCTGACAAAGAAGGTTTCAGCATCCTCCTTGACGTGCTCCACTCCAACAAAGATGACCTCAGCATCGTCATTGTCCTCACCTCTGGATTTGGACACGGCGGTCTTTTTCTCGGGTTGTGGTGGTGCTTGTGCTTCCTCACACGGGAAGAGATGGGCCATTTTGCAACCACTTGTGGCTTCAAGTGGCCCCTTCTAGTGTTTTTCTCCCCCTAAAAGCAATCACCGGGCAAGGTCATCCCCTCTGATCTCAGGTGTCAGTCTCTGTGGTTTCAGGTCACCCTCAGTTGGTCACCGAGAATATTAAATGGAAAACTCCAGAAATATACAACTTATGCATTTTAATCTGCAGGTAATTCTGAGGAGAGTGATTGGAATCTCACACCATCCTGCTTCCTCCTGCCCAGAATGTGAATCGTTCCTTAGTCCTGAACATCCCACGCATCTGTCACTCGGTTACCACGATGACTGTTGAGATGCCACAGGGCTTGTGACCAAGTTTTCCTTACTTTACTCAATAATGGCCCCAAACCGTAAGTGGAGGGATGCTGTCCATTGACATATGCCAGAGAAAAACCCATTAAGTGCTACCTTTCAGTGAAAAGATCCAAGTTCTCAATTTGATATAAAAGAGAAAGAAACAATGTATGCTGAGGTTGCTAATATCTGTGGTGAATGTGAAGAAGAGAAAATAAATCTGGGTTAGTTTTGCTGTCAAACCTCCAACTGCAAAAGGTATGGACACAGAGCGTAGTAAGTGCTTAGTTAGGGTGAAAAAAAATCGCTCAATTAGTACAGTAGTATATTTTACATAGCGACTACACTCACAACACTTTTATAAAAGTATATTGTTATAATTGTTCCATGTTATTATTACACCTTCCCTGGTGGCTCAGATGGTAAAGTGTCTGCCTACAATTCGGGAGAGCCAGGTTCAATGCCTGGGTCAGGAAGATCCTGTGAAGAAGGAAATGGCAATCCAGGCCAGAATTCTTGCCTGGGAAATCCCATGGACAGAGGAGCGTAATAAGCGGCAGTCCATGGGGTCGCAAAGAGTTGCACACGACTGAGCGACTTCACTTTCACTTTCCTGTTCTTTTTAGGCAGTGGCTATCTCTTACTGTGCCTCTATACAGTAGACTGCATCACAGGTGTGTTTGTATAGAAGAACCATTGTGTACATAGAGTTTGATACTGTGTGAGGTTACCGATGTCCCCTGGGGGTCTTGAAACTTACTCTCTGCCGATAAGTGGTGATGATTATATTTCTTTCAAAAGACAAAATTAGTACCTGGTTGAATCACTGGCTGAAACATTGAGATAACTATTAGCACCCTTAGACATAAGGAAACATCTCAAACTCAGTGAAATGACATGACCGTTTTAAACTTCCTTCTCCAGCCACCACTTTTGCCTTGATTCCCCATGGTGGCCCCCGTGTTCCTCTTAAACTCTGCAGGAGAGTTGGTAGGCACCATTTTGCTTACAGATCTACAATCTCACTCAGAAATGCTGACCGACAGAAAATGTCCAAAAGAGCCCCCAGCTGTCACTTGGGGGTGCCTCTCACTCCCTCCACTTTCCGAGTCCAGAAGGCACCATAGTCTATACATGGATCCAAAATATTTTCTTTAAATCCCAGCCATTTCTAATAGCAGGACTTGAACCTGCCTCATGCTGGCAACTCTTCGCCAAAGGCGAAAAAAGAAAAAAACAGATGGCACAGTCGCCATGGCACAGGGCTGAGAACGGCCTCCGAGTCTACTAGGGGAGTCCAGTGATGGTGTCCGGCACTCACAGCCCTCAGGGGTGACCTCCCTTAAGCCAGTTCTTTGCTTAAGGAACTTGACCTTACAGTGAATCTTGGCGCCCCTCCTCTTGGAATTACATTTCAATCATGGCAGGGCAGCCTGCCCCTGTTTTTGCACTGTCTATTGTGAGCTGAGAATGAGCTTTACTTTTTCTTCTTCTTCTTCTTTTTAATTTTAGAGCTTTACACTTTTAATAGCTGAGGAAAACCGAAAAGACTTTTATTTTCTGTCGTGAAAATTGTGTGTAATTCAGTTTTCGGAGTCCTTAAAGGTGGAAGAGGGACTTGCCAGCTTCTTTGGTTATCCTCTATGCCTGAAAACTTAATTAATTGCCAATGGTCATATTCGCAAAGCCTAACATATTTCTTTTTTGGCCCTTTACAGAGTGTTTTTTAAATGCTCTGTTCTGCTGGAAGTCTCCTGGTAGTCATATGGGAGAATAAAGTTTTGGTTTTGTTACAATATTTCTTTTCTTTTTTTTTTTTTAATACCTTTTCTTTATTTTCCTCAACTCATGTTATTTCCCCCCACCCCCAGTGTTTTTTTTTTTAAATGTTAATAACTTTAATTCTTACATGCGTTCCCAAACATGACCCCCCCTCCCACCTCCCTCCCCTCAACATCTCTCTGGGTCATCCCCATGCACCAGCCCCAAGCATGCTGCACCCTACGTCAGACATGGACTGGTGATTCAATTCTTACATGATAGTATACATGTTAGAATTCCCATTCTCCCAAATCATCCCACCCTCACCCTCTCCCTCTGAGTCCAAAAGTCCGTTATACACATCTGTGTCTTTTTTCCTGTCTTGCATACAGGGTCGTCATTGCCATCTTCCTAAATTCCATATATATGTGTTAGTATACTGTATTGGTGTTTTTCTTTCTGGCTTACTTCACTCTGTATAATTGGCTCCAGTTTCATCCATCTCATCAGAACTGATTCAAATGAATTCTTTTTAACGGCTGAGTAATACTCCATTGTGTATATGTACCACAGCTTTCTTATCCATTCATCTGCTGATGGACATCTAGGTTGTTTCCATGTCCTGGCTATTATAAACAGAGCTGCGATGAACATTGGGGTACATGTGTCTATTTCAATTCTGGTTTCCTCAGTGTGGATGCCCAGCAGTGGGATTGCTGGGTCATAAGGTAGTTCTATTGGCAATTTCTTAAGGAATCTCCACACTGTTCTCCATAGTGGCTGTACTCGTTTGCATTCCCACCAACAGTGTAGGAGGGTTCCCTTTTCTCCACTTCTCCATTATATTCATTTTTCATTCTTTACTAATTTCATTCCTTCATATCACTATAAGTTTCCTTTAGTGGAAGCAATGAAATAACATCAAAGAAAATACCTCTGTTGGTAGTTTTAACAGGTAACATGTTAGAAGGTATATGCTCAACTACAAATATGTTGTATATATACAGTAAATACCACTTTAAGTAGCTTCAGAACTTGTATCTGGTTTCAAGTCACTAGGAAGGTTTGTTGAACATCCAATATTCTAACCTCCAGCTGTTCTCAACTTCACAAAGATACAACTTTTTCAATAATTTGTTATCTCAAGTTTAAACTCCCTTTTAGCCACATATATGAACATGCTTTCTGGGTCACATGATTGAATCTGACCCATTGCCAAAAAGTGAAAATTTTGGAATACCTTTCTCAAAAGAGAGATGTTGTTTTCTTCTTCCAGAAAGACTGGTAGTGCAGCCGATCTTTGAACAGTTTGTCGGTTTTTGTTAACTCCATAAAGGTTAAGCTGTCGAATTAAACTCTTCGTGCTCTTGGTTTCAAATTTTCTGAAAGGCTCCTTTCTTTCCAAGACTTCTTTCCTGAAGAGTTCTTCATTGATCACTCTACATGTGCCTGTCTCATCCCACCAAATAGACTCAAACTGATCACTTTCCACTATATTCCAAAGTTTTTGTGGAAATGTGAGTGAAAGAAAATCATTCACATCATCTGTTTCAGAGACAGAATATGTGTAGTGTGGCCTTTTGATCACCAGATCCTCAGCCAAAGGCTGAAAAGCATATTCTTCAATCATAGATCTCAAAACTGAGTCCCCAGTTGTATAATCATACCAGTAAGATCGAATGGAGGTTTCTGAACCAGTGGACTCACCTTTAGGAGGTCCATCTTGAATTTCTGAAGAAATATGTGCCATCTCAGGGAAATCTTTCTTCAGATAATGTTCTCATTTGTCTGCTTTTACACAATGCAACTTCAAATGATGTTTGGCTGGCCTACAGAGAGAAACTCTCTGGACAATCACAGAGATCCCCCCAGTCAAACAGCTGTGACATCACAAAATCACTGGTCTCCTAGCAATCGAAGGTTAGTTGTGACATGACAAAGTCACTGGTCTCCTAGCAACTGAAGGGTAATGTTCAACCAAGTGTTTACTTCAGCATCAATTTAAAATACAGACTGCTGGCAGAAATAGTAACCAAAACCATGAAGCATGCAAAAATCTCATTAGTCAATTTGGCCTTTTTTTTTTTTTTTTTTTGGGTCGGGGGGGGGGTTCCTGTGTTTGGGATGGTCTTTCTCTTTCTGGCAGTTTGTGGTTCCTCTTTATTGTGGAAGTTCCTCCCTGTGGCTGGGGTTGGACGAGGGGCTTGTCAGGTTTCCTGGTTAGGGAAGCTTGTGTCAGTGTCCCGGTGGGTGGAGCTGCATCTCTTCTCTCTGGAGGGCAATGAAGTGTCCAGTAGTGAGGTTTGAGATGTCTATGGGTTTGCTGTTTGGGCAACCTGTGTATTGAAGCTCCAGGTTCTGTTCCTGTGTTGCTGGAGAATTGGCATGGTATGTCTTCCTGTGGAACTTGTTGGCTCTTGGTCGTGCTTGGTTTCAATGTAGGTGTGGAGCTTTTTTAGAAGATTTCCTTTTTTTTTAAAAAAATAAATTTATTATTTTAATTGTAGGTTAATTACTTTACATTATTGTAATGATTTTGCCGTACATTAACATATGTCTGCCACAGGTGTACACACGTTCCCTTTCCTGAACCCCTTCCCTTCTGCCAACCCGTACCATCCCTCTGGGTCGTCCCAGTGCACCAGCCCCAAGCATCCAGTATCATGCATTGAACCTGGGCTGGAGACCCATTTCATATATGATATTATACATGTTTCAATGCCATTCTCCCAAAACATCCCACCCTCTCACTCTCCCACAGAGTGCAAAAGACTGTTCTATACATCTGTGTCTCTTTTGCTATCTCGCATACAGGGTTATCGAAAACTCACATCAATAAATCTACTTTATTTCTGAAATAAAAGTGATTTATCATCCTTCTATGCACACATTCTTAATATTCAGTACTGTTACCCTAGCATACATGGTCTACTTGCTTCTGTGCAAACAAATTTATGAATTGACTGTGGGTTTCAGTGTGGGGGGGGGGAAGTGCTTATTGTAGGACGAAGCAAGGTGTCTTAGCAGCTGGTGCTTCAAAGACACAAATCCCCAAATACTTTCAGGGGGACTATTTTAATGGCTGAGTGAGGGTGGAACGTGGGGTCTGTGATCAATATTGGGACATTCTACTAATGGCCTATTAGTGAGGATATTGGGAGTCCACATAATTGACCGTCTAGTTCCAACTATGCACTTACATTTCAGCCTGGTTTGGGCTTTAGCATCTCTAAAATTGTTCACAGGATATTGCTCCGAATGTCAGCGATGGTCCTTGCTGCTGCTGCTGCTAATTCGCTTCAGTCGTGTCCGACTCGGTGCGATCCCAAAGATGGCAGCCCACCAGGCTCCCCCATCCCTGGGATTCTCCAGGCAGAACACTGGAGTGGGTTGCCATTTCCTTCTCCACGCTGGCCCTTGAGGAGGGACTAAAGACCCTTGAGTTTGATTAGTGGCTAACTCATTATTATTGTCTATCACTTGATTGTTTTCCTTAGTTTCTGTCTTTTCTAGCTTCTCTGATTAAAATTCCTTTTGAACATGAGGAGGTCTACAATCTCCTACCTCTCTCTCTCGATTTCCAGGCTTTCAATCTTAAGAAGGGACTGCTTAGTACAATAAAGGAAAACAAGTCTTGGACTTAGAGCTCGATCATAAATATGACAGAAAATCTCAGTGCAGGTTCCGTTTCTTTTTCAGGTTTCCCAGCTCTTGGAGTGATTGAGTCAGCAACAACTTTGGCTCTTTCCTGTTGAGATGGAGCATGGAGGTGGAAATAATTCTAAAATCTAGGCTTGCTATCAACAGTTTATGATATGAAAACATATCTCTACTTCATATATATTATATATATATATATGTCTATGTTAGTATTTTGTCATTAAACTGGACAAACATTTGAAAGTTGGTCTATATTTATGAAAAGGAGAGAGGTGAGTGATATAAAAGAGTCCTCATATGTTACATGCAGCCAAGGAAACAGATTTTGAAGTATTTCAACTTAGATAATATTCAACAATCGAGTAGAATTTGAATCATTCTACATTTGGGTTTTATTGTTTTCCCATTTCTATTACACCTAACATGAATTAAAAGCTAATGTTTATTACAATTCTCTTTCCGAAAGCTATGACTTGCACGTAATCTAGATGCACATCAGCAGATGAAAATATAAGGAAGCTGTGCTATATATTCAAATATAATATTACTTAGCTACAGAAAAACACATGTTTGTGTCACTTTTGGTAAGGCAGTACAACCTGCAGCCTATTATTCAGAGCAAAAAAAAAAAGTTAGAAAGAGAAAGGCAAATATTGTTTATTAATGCGTACAAATGGGATTTAGGAAGACAGTAACAATGATTCTGCATGAAGGCCAGTAAAAAAGATCCACATATAAAGAACAGACTCTGAGACTCAATGGGAGAGTTCAAGGATGGGATGATTGGAGAAATTAGCATTGAAACAGGTACATTACCATACATAAAAGAGATGACCAGTGCAAGTTCAATGCATGAAAGATGCATCCAACCCTTGTGCTGTGGACGAACCCAGAAGCGTGGGGTAATAAATGAGGTTTGAGTTGTGTTCAGGATAGGGGGACGCATGTATCCATGCTGATGTATATGTCAAAAACTATCACAGTAATACACAATAATTCTATTCCAATTAAATCATTTTTTAAAAGAAATATGAAGAAATACAAAAAGAATGCATTCAGAAATAGCAGGGACATGCTCCAGAATACAACCTCAACAGTTGTTTCATATCTCTTCCAGAAAGCGGGCTTAGGAGGGGCAGAACATGTGTGCTGGTATAAAAGCTGAAAGTCGAAGAAGGTATGCCTGAGATTGCAACTATGCAGTTGCAGCATGACCTCAGTATCATAGTCTAAATAGTGAAAGACGCATGCGGCCCAATGCAAGCTTAGTAGATCGGCATGACTACTGTGGAGCTTAGGCTGAGTAGGAGTTCAATGCATGCACTTGAGCATCCTTTCAGGAGTGACGGTACGTATGTTTCAGAGTGAAGATAAAGAGATGCAGCGAAAGTGCTCTAAAATGGTGGACAAATACTTGTAAGAAGGAAGGTTCAGAGTGGAAGCTCAGTATTTGCTATAGACTTGGACTTAAGTTGAAGACAGTAGGGAAGACCACTCGATGATTCAGGTTTGACCTAAATCAGATCCCTTATGATGGTACAGTGGACATGAGAAAATATTTAAGGGATTAGGCATAATATAGTGTTTGAAGAACTACATTTGGAGGTTCATGACATTGTAGAGGAGGCAGTGATGAAGACCATCCCCAAGAACATGAATGCAAAAAGGCAAAATGGTTGTCTGAGGAGGCCTTACAAATAACTGAGAAAGGAATAGAAACAAAAGGCAAAGGAGAAAAGGGAAGATATACCCATATGAATAGAGTGCACCAAAGAATAGCAAAGAGCGATAAGAAAGCCTTCCTCGGTGATGAGTGCAAAAAATAGAGGAAAGCAACAGAATGGGAAAGAGTAGAGATCTCTTCAAGAAAATTAGAGATACCAAGGGAACATTTCATGCAAAGGTGGATACAGTAAAGGACAGAGATTGTATGGACTGAACAGAAGCAGAAGATATTAAGAAGAGGTAGCAAAAATCGATACCACAAAGATTGAAGAACTATGCAGAAAAGATCTCCATGATCCAGATAATCATCATGATCTAATCACTCACCTAGAGCCAAACATCCTGGAATGTGAGGTCAAGCGTGCCGCAAGAGGCATCAAAAGAAACACAGCTAGTGGAGATAGAGAACTCCACTTGAGTGATTTCAAATCCTAATAGTGAGTGCTATGAAAGTGCTGAACTCAATATGCAAGCAAATCTGGAAAACTCAGCAGTGGCTACAAGACTGGAAAAAAATCATTTGTTCCAGTATATGCATTTTAGAGCTTCTTCTCTGTAGTGGTGAAATGTGTTCCACACAGAGTTAGACAGGACTGAAGCAATCCTGTGCAAATAGTTGCACGATTTTTTTTTTTTTAACCAGTAGCAGCTTTTTTCCAATGAGAGTTAACTGTGAAAGTGGAGCAGCTGCTTGGCTTTGAGGGACACAGGTGGTGTCAAACGGGCAGGGTGCAGGGACACAGACTGACTACACCACAGGAGTTAGGGCCCTATCAGAGCCTTTTTTTTTTTCTTTTTTGAGCCCTTGTATCTGGTGATAAGATGGCGTCTTTGGCCAGTCTTCTCCCTAGTTCCACCTATTCGGCCACTCAGAAGGCTTCCTTGCCTGGGATCCTTCTCTGTCGTTCAATGGGTCAGCACATAGAGCGAATTTCCTGGCTGGGGTCCTCCTGTGTAAATCAGTGCATCCGACACTTAAAGGAGCATCCTGAGTGGGATTCTACTCTAGTATGATGCATCAGGCACTTAATGGATGACCCTGCGTGGTGTCCTGCTCTGCATTTCAGTGTGTTCAGCATTTGAAGGGTCAGCCTCATTATTGTAGTAACTACTGATGCTAGCATGAGGGAGAGAGAGGCTATGGTGATTGCTCCACCCCCGACATGTGACTCGGTGTTATGGCCTTGCTTTCATGGCTGCCTAGCTTTTCTCCACAGGCATACCCTACGACAGTGTCCTCCTTCAAACCCCCTCTCTCGATTTCTCCCCAGGAAACAGCAGCCCTCCCCATGAATTGCCGCAAAGTCCCTAAACTGCAGCTGCCAGCCACGGGGCCTTTTAGGGGACGGATGTCCTTGTACGGGGTATGTACGGCTGCAGCAAGGACCCTCTGCTTCTCATTGCACCCAGCTTTCCACAGATCAGCTGTTTCACTCTCAGCTTTAAATGTCTATTCTACACTTCAGACGATTGACCCAATGTGGGATTGGACCTCAGCTTCAGTTCCTTCCCCCACTCAGGGCAGATCCAGTCCTACTAACACTCCTGATTTTTCCCCCAGTTCTTTCCCCCGACTGAGTTTTGCGTGGTTCTATATATTCTTTGCCACTTGTCAGGTACTCCTGTCTACTTTCCGGTAATGTTCTGATTACTCTTCTGTGTCTGAAGGTGTATGCCTGATGTATCCATGGAGAGATGTACTCCACATCCACTTATAGCTCCACCATCTTGTTCTCTCATCTCACAAGGGTTTTAGAGCACAGAATCCACCGTGGTAGTAGGTGTGGCTATAAAATGTGAGTTCAGATATACTCTTGAGGGCAAGCTCAGTGATTTTAGCACAGCTGATCTAAAGCGTGGATTTAGTGTTGGCCAGACATATGCTTCAAATGTTAAGAAAATTATGTATGGTGTGCCAATTCTAGAGCACAAGGTCAGTGTTTGTGTACCATTTCCTGTAGAATGCAAGTTCACTTGTGGAAAGAGGTATGCTCCGCAATGCAACTGAGCAGTTTTAGACATCTTGTGGTAGAGTACACGCTCAATAGTGGCAGGAACTGTGCTCTAGTGTGCATTCAGCAGTGGCTGCACGCATGTTGCCAGTGCCAATGGGATGGCTTCAGACAGCCTGCTCTAAAGTGCAAGCACACTAGTGGCAGAACGTGTGCTCTGGATTGCGAGCTAAGCTGTTTCAGTACTTCCAGGCTAGAGCAGGGACGCAAAAGTGAGGCATGCAGGCTCCAAAGTGTCACACCCGCTCTAGAGCACAGATTTAGTAGTGGGGGGGAGAATCCGCAAAAGCACCATCTCAGGAGATGAAGCACATGTTCTCGAAAGCCAAGATTCAGGATGTGAAGCATGCCTGCTCTAGATCATGGGTCTGTATTAAGAGGGGTATGCCTAAAGTGTGTTTCACTGTTGAGAGGCATGCTGAAGAGCTAAGTTCAGCAGATGTAGCATGCCTGCTCTACATGTGCTTCAGAGTGTTGTCTCAGGAGTTGGTGCCCTTGCTCAAGAGTGCAGACTGCAGAGGGACATGTTCTCTTGAAAGCTGGGTTTTTTTTTTTTTGGTTGCATATCCAGAGATCCAATTCAGAAAATGTGATATACCTGCTCTGCCACACAAGCTCAGTAGAGGGAAGACAAGCCCTCAACAGTGCAAGCGCAAGGGTTGTGGCATATGTGTATGGTGACGCACGATCAATTCAGGCAGGACGTATGAAGTATACACCAGGTCTGTAGTGGTGGCACGTCATCCACAGATATACAGGTACACTACTCACAGCTTGCACAGTCTAGAGTGCTGGGTGACTAGCAGCAAAATGGCTGGTATAAAATGTCACGGGGGTAATTGTTGCACACACCTTCTCGAGCAATACCTCAAGGAAGTTAAGATAACACTTCAGAATTCAAGGTCACTAGTGGTCACACAGTTGATCTAGAATGACGGTTCACTCGTGGAGACGATATGTGTTTTAGAAAGCAGCCTCCTGGAGTAGGTGCTCCAGAGTGCAGGAAGAAGCGTGGGGAACATATGCAACAGAGGGCAAGCCAAGTCATTGGCAATTTTCAGCTGCAGAGTGTAGGCTCACAGGTTTAAGCACTCAGGCCATCGAGCAAGATTAGTAGTAGTGGAACTCATGCTCTGTAATGCAGTCTCAGCAGTGATAAAGGAGTGTACCAGGGTGCAATATCAGTAGCTGAAGCATGAATATTTGGGGGCCTGGGCTTACAAGTGGCAAGACACAGGCTTCCGAGTCTGAAATTAGTAATGGCCACACATATGCTCTAGACCACATGCTCACTAGCTGTGCCATGCCTGCTTAGTGTAAGGACTCAGAAGTGACAAGTGTGCTGCAGTGCTAGGATTTATACTGCTGGGATGCATGATTCAGTGTGCAGTAGTGTAGTTCAGGCATTCTTACTCTACAGCACAGTCTCCGTAGTGTCAGAACATTGGCTCTTGAAGGCACACGCAGTCACGATGGAAGATATGCTTCTGAGTAAACCTCAGAAGCGCAAAACCCATGACGAAATGTGCTCACTCTGTATTCATGAGATCTGTACCCCCAGCTGCACGTTCAGTTACTTTGGCATGTGTGCAACTAGAGCATGTTCTCAGCAGAGCCCGGATGCCTGCACTTGAGCTCATGCTCAGGAGAGGCGTACCATGTCCTCCAGTGTTTAAAATCACTCTGTCTACAGGAGTTCTGGCTCAGTTGTGTCCAGAAGGAAACTTCAGAGTGCAAGTTCAGTAACTATTTAGGCACACCTGAACTACAGTGCAGGTTGAGTAGTGGCCTGACTTACCTATAAAGCAACAAGCTAATGATTGTGATGTTCATGCTTCAGAGTGAAAGTTCAGCCGGTGATGAACTCTTGTTCTGGAAGGCAATTTCAGTAGTGCAGGGATGCCGAATCCAGAGCGTAATACACCAAAAGTGTATGTGAGTTTACAACAGGCATGTTTTAGGGACAGGCTCAGTAGTGGTAGGCCATATCCTAAAGAACCCGGGTTTAGGAGTGATGGGATGTATGCTCTACTGTGCAGTCTCAGTGACAGCAATGCACTTGTTCTAAAGCTTGTTAATAGTCTCAATAGTGGCAGAAAGGGTGATCCAGATTGGAAACTAATAGCTCCTGCGAGCGTTCTCTAGATAGCGGCCTCAGTATTAACAAGCGCGTATTCCAGAGGGCAAGCTCAGTGTTTGTAGCATGTATGGTTTGACATAAGAGAAGGAAATGGCAACTCACCCCAATATTCTTGCCTGGAGAATCCCGTGGACAGAGGGGCGTCGTGGGCTACTGTCCATAGGTTCGCACGGAGTCGGATAAGACTAAAGCGACATAGCATGCATGCATGCATTGGAGAAGGAAGTGGCAACGCACTCCAGTATTCTTGCCCCAAGAATCCCAGGGACAGGGGAGCCTGGTGGGCTGGTAATCTATGTGGTCACACAGAGTCGGACACGACTGAAGTGACTTAGCAGCAGCAGCAGCAGTGGTTTCAAATCAGGGGTCAGTAACTGTGAAAAGTTTCTTGCATTTTCAGTCGTTGCCGCATGCCAGGTCCGGAGTGCAGACGCACGTGGTTGTGATCCTTATGCTCTAGAGTTGTAATGTATGTGCCAGAGTGCAAGCTAAGTAGTGCACCTGTCCTAATTCAATTCTTAGTAAAAGCAGAATGCAAACTCGTGATTTCAACCTCAGTAGTTGCTGCATGCATCATCAGAAGTAGTGTTGCATACACTCATTTGATCTCTGGTTCCTCTGACTTGTCCAAAACCAGCTTGATCATCTGGAAGTTTATGGTTCGTGTATTGCTGAAGCTTGGCTTGGATATTTTTGTGCATTACTCTACTAGCGTGTGAGAAGAGTGCAATTGTGCAGTAGTTTGAGCATTCTTTGGCATTGCCTTTGTTTGGGATTGGAATGAAAACTGACCTTTCCCACTCCTGAGCCGCTGCTTAGTTTTTTAAATTTGCTGACATATTGAGTGAAGCACTTCCGCAGCATAATCGTTTAGGATTTCAAATAGCTCAACTGGAATTCTATCACTTCCACTCACTTTGTTCATAGTGATGCTTCTTAAGGCCCACTTGACTTCACATTCCAAGTATCTGGATGTAGGTGAGTGATCACATCGTCATGATTATTTGGGTTGTGAAGATCTTTGATGTACAGTTCTTCTGTGTGTTCTTTGCCACCTCGTCTTAATACCTATTGCTTCTGTTAGGTCCGTACCATTTATGTCCCTATTAGTGCCCATCTTTGCATGAAATTCCCCCTTGGTATCTCCGGTTTTCTTGAAGAAATCTTTAGTCTTCCCCATTGCATTGCTTTGCTTTATTGCTTTGCTTTATTTCTTGGCACTGATCACCGAGGAAGGATTTCTTCTCTCTCCTTGGAACTCTGTGTTCAGATGGCTATATCTTTCCTCCTCTCCTTTGGCTTCATTTCTCTTCATTTCACAGCTAATTGTAAGGCCTCCTCCGGCAGCCATTTTGCCTTTTTGCGTGTCTTTTTTCTTGGGAATGGTCTTGATCCCTGTCTCCTGTACAATGTCATGAACCTCCGTCCATAGTTCATCAGGCATTCTATCAGATCTAGTCCCTTACATGTATTTCTCACTTACACTGTGTAATCATAAGGGATTTGAGATAGGTCATTCCTGAATGGTTTAGTGGTTTGTTCCTGCTTTCTTCATTTTAAGTCTGAATTTGGCAATACAGATTTCATGATCTGAGCTGCAGTCAGCCTCTGGTCTTGTTTTTTGCTGTCTAGGAAGAGTAAGCGTCTTTTCATTTCATGGCTGCAGTCCCTATCTTCAGTGATTTTGGAGCCTCCCCCCCCAAAAAAAAAAAAACAAAACAAAACAGTCTGCCACCATTTCCACTGTTTTCCCATCTATTTGTCATGAACTGATGGGACAGGATGCCATCTCAGGTTTCCTTATTTAGAGCTTTAAGCCTACTTCTTCACTTTCCTCTTTCACTTTCATCAAGAGACTCTTCAGTTCCTCTTTAGTTTCTGCCATAAGGGGGGTGTCATCTACATATCTGAAGTTTTTGACATTTCTCCTCGCAGTCTTGATTCCCGTTTGCATTTCTTCCAACCACACATTTCTCTGCATAGAAGTTAAATAAGCAGAGTGACAATATATACCCTTGAGGTGCTGGTTTTCCTATTTGGAACCAGTCTGTTATTCAATGTCCAGTTCTAACTGTTGCTTCCTGAACTGTATACAGGCTTCTCAAGAGGCAGATCTGGTGGTGTGGTACTACCGTCTCTTTCAGAATTTTCCACAGTTTATTTTGATCCGTACACTCAAAGGCTTTGGCATACTCAATAAAGCAGAACTAGATGTTTTTCTGGAACTTGCTTGCTTTTTTGTGAAGATCCAGCAGATGTTGGGAATTTGATCTTTGGTTCCTCTGTATTTTCTAAAACAAGATTGAATATCTGGAAGTTCATGGTTCACATATTGCTGAAGCCTGGCTTGGAGAATTTTGAGCATTTCTTTGTTAGCATGTGAGATGAGTAAAATTGCATGGTAGTTTGAGCATTCGTTGGCATTGCCTTTTTCGAGACTGGAATGACAACTGACCATTTCCAACTGAGCCACAGCTGAGATTTTCAAATTTCTTGTCTTATTGAGTACATCACTTTCACAGCATCATCTTCGAGGATTTGAAGTAGCTCATCTGGAATCGAAGCCGTAATAGAGCCTTCTAAGTCCCTAATGGACACTGCATGGACTCTCAGAACAAGTGAGATCAACAGCCATCCTCTTTAACAACAACAACAGAAAGTTCACTCAACAAGAAAACTTACACAAGCCACTGGTCCCACCACATTCACTTGGAGGAGACCACCCAATTAATAGCAATGATGGCCCTCCGGTGTGCAGAAAATAGACCTCGAAGACAGTCATCGAAACAACATGAAAAGGCAGAGACATATCCAGCAGATGAAGGAATACAATGAAAATCAACAAACCAGTGAAAGAGGAGGAGGTAGGAAGTCTACAGGAAAAACAGTTCAGCACAAAAATAGTCAATGTCTTGGAAACAAATGGATCGACAGATAAATAGACTTCAGGCATGGATTGAGAAGATGAAAGGGGTGTTTTAAATGGACCTGGAAGAAATCATGAGTAGTCAATCAATAATGAGCGATGACATAACTGAGATAGAAATCACTCTGGACAACAGGAACAGTACTGTAACTGAGGCAGAAGAAAGACTAAGTGAGCTGGAAGTTCGGATATGGCAAATAAATGAAGCAGAGCAGGAAAAAAAAAAGAAAGAGAGAAATGAAGACAATCACAGAGACCTATGGGACAATGTTAAATGCCCCCATATTTAAATCATAGGTTTCTCAGAGAAAGAAGACAAAAGGAAAGGGCATGAGAAAATATTTGAGGAGGAAATAGTTAAAAACATCCCTGAAATGGAAAAAAAAAAAAAAAAAAAAAAACAGACACCTAAGATGAAAAATCCCAGTGTGTCCCACAGGGGTAAAATCAAGACACAACATGTCAAAACACACATTAATCAAAATGAAAACAAACAAATAAATATACAGAATGAACAAATATTCAAGGTAACAAAGGAATCACAACAAATAACATAGAAGGGAATCCCCATAAGGATAACAGCTGATCTTACTATAGAAATTCTTCAGCTTAGAAGGGAATGGCAGGATGTACCTAAAGTGCTGAGAGGCAAAAGCCTAAAGCCAAAATTACTCTATCCAACAAGGATAGTATTCTCATTCAAAGGACAAAACAAGAGCTTTACAGACAAACAAAAGCAGTTAGTGTTCAGAACCACCAAACCAGCACTTCAGCAAATGCTGAAGGATCTTTTCTAGATAGGAAACAGAAAAGCTTATAAAAACAAAGCCACAAAATATATAGTACATGGTAAGAAGATCATACTTATCAACAACTACCTTAAACAGAAATGGGCTAAATGCTCCAATGAAAAGGCAAAGACTGGGTGAATGCATACAAGAATATACTGTCTGCAAGAAAACCACCTCATACCTAGGGACACATGCAGCCTGAAAGTGATGGCCAGGAAAAAGCTATCTTTTGAAAATGGAGAGCAAAAGTGGGAGGAGCGATATTCATATCAGATAAATGGACTTTACCTAAAGACCACTATAGGAGACAAAGAAAGTTGCATTACAGAACATTCAAGGCATCAATCCAAGAAGAAGCTACATGCACCCAATGTAGGAGCACCTCAATACAAGAGGCAAATGCCAACAACTAGTAGAGCAGAAATAGACACTAACCAATAGTATTGGGTGATTTTAATACTTCACTCATAACATGAACAGATCATCCAGACAGAAAATGAAATAAGGGAAACTCAGGTTTTAGAAGATACATTAGACCAGTTTGAGCTAATTGATATCTAGAGGTCATCCCACCGCCAAAGAACAGATTTCACCTGTTTCTCCTTTTTTTCTCCTTTTTCTCACGTGCAAATGGAACATTATCTTAGGACAGATCACACCCAAGGTTAGATCACATCTAACCTTAATAAACTTCAAGATATTATACTATTTGCAAGCATAATTTCTGATCACAATGCTGTTCGATCAGATATCAACCACAGGAAAACGACGACAACAACAACAACTAGAGGAAACACAAAAAATTTGGAGGCTAAAACCCCCAAAATTCACATTTGAATTCAACAAAATCCAAAACTTTTATGAAAAAACAAACAAACAAGCAAACCTCTGCCAAAGTAGTCATAGGTGGAACATACCTCAACATAATGAAAGCCAAATATGACAAAACCATTGTAAACATTATTGTCAATAATGAAAAGCTGAAAACATTTCCTTAAAAGTCAGCACGAAGACAATGTGCCCACACTCATCAGTACTCGTTCTGGGAATTCTAGCCACAGTTTTCAAAGAAGAAAAAGATATGAACAGAATCCTCATTTGAAAAGAAGAGGTATAACTGTCTATTTGCACATGCTATTACCCTTTACAAAGAAAACCCAAGAGATGCCACCAGAAAATTCCTGGAGTTTATCAATGAATACAGTAAACGTGCAGGGTATAAAACTAATACACAGAAACCCTTATAGTCCTACACATTCACAATGAAAAATCAGAAAGAGAAATGAAGGAACAATCCTGTTCCCCATTGCAATGAAAGGAATAAAACAACTAGAAATAAGTTTGCATAAAGAGACAAAGGACGTCCCCGATGGCTCAATTGGTAAAGAAGCTGCCTGCAATGCAGGAGACTCCTGTTTAGTTCCTGGGTCACGAAGACCCCCTGAAGAAGGGATAGGCTAGCCACTATGGTGTTCTTGGGCTTCCCTTGTGGCCCCAGCTGGTGACAAATCCTCCTGCAATGTGTGAGACCTGCATTTGAGGACTGGGTTGGGAAGATCCTCTGGAGAAGGGAAAGCTACCCATTCCAGTATTCTGGCGTGGAGAATTTCAAATTCCATACACTGTATAGCCCACGGGATTGCTAAGAGTCAGACGTGACTGAGCAACTTTCACTTTCCCAGAAGGATGAAAGAAAGCACTGAGGAAAGAAATCAAAACATATATAGATGGAGACAGATATCATGTTCTTGGATTGGACTAACTGATAGAGTTAAAATCAATATACCAGCCAAAACAATCAATAGATTCAATACAATACCTCTCAAACTACCGACAGTATTTTTCATAAACTAGAACAAATTATTTTACGATCTGCATGGAAACACATAAGACCTCGAAGAGCCAAAGCAGTTTTGAGAAAGAAGAATGGAACGAGAGGAGTCAAATTTTCTAGCTTCAGACTACACTACGAAGATATCAAGAGAGTATGAAACTTGCACAAATGTAGAAATATAGACCAATGGAAAACAAATATGAAGTCCAATGATAGATTCCTGCCCCCATTATCTTTGACGATGCAGGCAAAAATGTGCAACAGAAAAAGACATTTTCTTCAAAAAAGTGTTATGGGAAAAGTGGACAGCTCTGTGTAGAAGCTAGAACGCTATCTAACATCATGTTCAAAAATAAACTCAAAATGGATTACAGGTGGAAAAGTAAGACCAGAAAATATACCACCCTCAGAGTACAATATAGGTATAACCACCACAAAATAAGTCACAGCAAGGTCCTCTGTGGCCCATTGCCTAAAGGAAATAAAAATGTTTGAAAAAAGGAACCTAATTAAACTCTATAGCTTTTGTACATTGAAGGAAACTATAACTAAGGTGAATATGTAGCTTCAGAATTGGGAGAAAATAAGAGCAACTCTGAGTGAACTCCAGGAGTTGGCGATGGACAGGGAGGCCTGGCGGGCTGTGATTCATGGTGTCAGTTCTAATGAGTGGGAAGAGCACGAAACCTATTACACAGAATGAAGGAACTAAGAAAGAGAGAGACAAAACTGTATATTAATGCACAGATGTGGAATTTAGAAAGATGGGCTCTACACAGGCAAGGAGAAGAGACAAGGATCTCAAGAACAGACGTTTGACTCAGTGGGAGAAGGTGAAGGTGGGATGCCTTGAGAAAAGCGCACTTAAATGGGTACGGTACCATATGTAAAAAATAGAAGACCAGTGTGAGGTTTTACAACATGGGTGATATGGGATACCCATGTCACAACTTCTGAACTTGCAATCTAATGCACGCATCAGCCACCAAGGAGCCCTCATTCTAGTGCACGTCGTGCACATTCTGAGCTTGCCGCCTCCAGCTCTCCTTTTACCCCTTCTGACATCACGATCCAGGGTAGGCTGTGGTAACTGCTGAATTTGCACTTTAGGGGAGGCATCACAAACTTACTAAGCCCGCATTCTAGTGCAAGCATGCTGCGTCTTGAACCGGAACTCTGGAGCAGGCATCTTGCCACTGATAATACTGTTCATCATCAGCTAGTGTTTCGCTGTCATGACATGTTCCCATTGCCTCTTCATCTCTGGTCATCACTCTGTGTCGCTTACCACCATCCAGTGTTCCTCTCAGTTCTGTAACCTGTTTCGAGTGCTTGTTCAACTCACTCCGGGACAAACATATCTAGTATTCAGTGCTGTGACAGGTTCAGTGTTTCTTCATCCTCCCCTAGTTAAACACAACAGTAGGTTACCACCCTTAGTGTTTCATTTTGTGACGGGCTTCTATCCACTCCAGGTCTAACACACTCAGTAGATTATCATCATCCAATGTCTTAACTGCGGAACATCCCACAAGTCTTCTTCATGCACCCCATGTCAAACGTACCCAGTAGCTTATCACTATCCCATGTTTCAGTGCAGAGAGATGATTCAAGCGTTTCTTCATTTCCTCCAGGTAAAGCATACTCAGCAGTTTGTCACCAGTGTTTCACCTGAGACGTGATTCTTCTTCATTTATGTAGTTGGCTGTGCTGGGTCTCAGTTGTGTCACGTAAGATAGTCCTTGAGACAAGCCAACTCTAACCATGGCATGAAGTCTCGGGAGTGTGAGAACTTCAGTATTTGCAGCTATGCAGGTTTACTTACTCTGTAGCATATGGGATGTTCCTTTCCCAATCGGGGATTGAACCTTCATCCCCTACACTACAAGGTGGATGCTTAACCGCTGGACCACCAGGAGAGGCCCTGTGACATGCTCTAAGTGCCTGCTTTTACGCCTCATATGAAAGAGACACATTGCTTGATGGGAACATATCAGCATCCAGGGTTGCAAAGATTGGACATGCTTCAGGAACTTCTTCATCCACACTGGTCAAATACAAGCAGGTGTTTATCACAATGTAGTGCCATTCCATGTGCTTCTTCGTTGATTACTGGCTGAACGTGTCCAGTAGATTATCATCGTCTACTGTTTCAGTGCAGTGACACCTCGAGTTATTCTTCATGCACCCTGGGTCAAACACATCCTGTTGTGTATCTCCCTCCAGTGTTGCACTGCTGTGACATGCTTTCAGTGTTTCTCCATCCACCCCAGGTCAAACATACTAAGTCGCTTATTATCCACACTTCAGAGAGGAGGTTCAGCCACATCTTTCTCCACCCCAGGTAAAATAGCCTCACCAGCTTATCCCTTGCTGCTTTTCACTGCTGTCACAAGTTCAAGTGCATCTTTATCAAACACACCAGCCGTTTATCACCATCCAGCACTTCCAAGCTGTGACACAAACTGCTGTATCATCCAGACTGGAAAAATACATCCGGTACTTTACTAAAGTCAGTGTTTCAGTGCTATGACGTGATTCAAGTGCCTATTCATCCACTCTCTGCAAAAACACAGTCTGTAGTTTATCACCATGCAGTGCTCAGTGCCTTGACAGAGGACATGCTCCGAATGCTTCTTTGTCCACCTGGTGTCAAATACTCAATAGTTTTCCAACATCTGTATCTCAGTACTGTGAATCACTGTGTATGCTCCTTTGTCAATCCTGGCCCGTCACTCCTTGGAGTTTACCACCCTTCAGTGCTTCAGTGCTGTAATATGCTTCATGCGCTTCATCTTCTCCTGAAAAACATACTCATTAGTGTATCATCATCCAATATTCAGTACAGTGATATGCTTCAAGTGCTTACTAGTCCACATCAGTTGAACATTCCCAGCATTTTATCATTAGCCAAGGTTTCAGGGCCGTAACTTGTGGCATTTAGTAGGCGCTTGTTTGATCCCCAGAGGTGAAACTCAACACCTGTTTTTTCGCCATTTATTCTATCAGTGCTGTGACATACTACAGTGCTTTCTTAACTGCTCTGGGTTAATACACACATCCGTTCTTTCAGTGCTGATTAATGCACAAGTGCTTCCGCAACTATCCTCTTTCAAATACATACAGTAGTTTTGGAACTCATGAAAATAAAACTCTTTCACAGTTTCCATTGTGTCCTGATTTATTTGCTATCAAGAGGTGGGACTGGATGACAGGATCTGAATTTATTGCATGTAGAGGTGTAAGTCAACGTTTTAAATCTCCACTTTCATCTCAGCAAAGAGCTCTAATCCCTCATCTGCGTTCTGTCATGGGCATGTCTGAGTTTATTTATGTTTCTCCCAGCAATTTCGATTCCACTTTGCGCTTCATCCAGTCTGACATTTTGCGTGATATACTGTGCATGTAAGTTAAATAAGTGGCGTGACAACAAGACAGCCTTGACCTACTCCGTTACCAATTCTGAACAACTCCATTGTTCCTGTCTGATTCTGTTACTTCGTGACCTGCATACAGGTTTCTCAGGAGCCAGGTAAAGTGGTCTAGTATACCCACCTCTTTAAGAATTTTCCGCAATTTCTGTGACCCCCACAGTCAAATGCTTTAGCATAGTGAATGAAGCAGAAGTCGGTCATTTTCTGGAACTCCCTGCTTTTTCTATGATCCAATGAATGTTGGCAATTTGATCTCTGGTTCCTCTGCCTTTCGTAATCCAATTTGTACATTTGAAAGTTCTCAGTTCACATACTGTTGAAACCTAGATGGAGGCATTTGGAGCATTACCCAGCCAGCATATGAAGTGAGAACGACTGGGCAGCAGTTTGAGCATGCCTTCACAATGCCCTTTTTTGGGATCAGAGTAAATCTGACCTTTCCCTGTCCTGTGGTCATTGATGAGTTTTCCAAATGTCCTGGCACATTGAGTGAAGCATTTTAACAGCATTATCTTTTACAATTTGTAATAGCTGAGCTTCAAGTCTATCATCTTGACTAGCATTGTTTGTGATATTTCTGCCTAAGATCCACTTGACTTCACACCCCAGGTTGTCTGCTCTACGTGAGTGATCACACCATTATGGTTATGTGGGTGATTAAGCAGAGAAGGTGATGGCACCCCACTCCAATATTCTTGCCTGGAAAATCCCATGGACAGAGGAGCCTGGTAGTGAGCTGTCCATGGGGTCATGAAGAGCTGGACACGAGAGAAGCGACATAGCAGCAGCAGCAGCAGCAGCGGCAGCGGCAGCAGGTGATTAAGACCTTGCTTTGGTACAGCTCTTCTCGTGTACTCTTGCCAGCACTCCATCACATTTTCTCCTTCTGCTAGGTTCATACCCCTTCTGTCCTGGATTGTGCCCATGTCTCATGAAATATTCCCTTGCAGTCTCTCAGTTTCTGGGCAAGATTTCTCGTCTTTCCTATTCTATTGTTCCCTCTATTTCTTACTGGCATTAAATACACACAATATTATATCCCCATCCAGTGTGTAACTTTAGATATGCTTCAAGGGGTTTTTAATCCACTCCAGAAGAAATTAATGTGACAGCTATCACCATCCATTTTTTCTGTATTGTGACATGTTTTGAGCCTCCTCCATCCCCTCCAGGTAAAACACACCCTGTACATTTTCATCATTCGTTGATGCTGCGCTATTACCGGCCTGAAGGGTCCCTTTGTCTCATTTAGTCAAACACTCCCTGTCGTTTACCACTATCCAGTGTTCCAGTACTGTGGCATGCCTCATGTACTCCTTTATCCTCTCCATATAAAATATGGTAGGTAGCTTATCACAATTCCTGTTTCGGTTCTGTGCTGAGTTTAAAGTCCTTCTTTAGGCCATTCTAGATAAAACGCATTCAGAAGTTTATGATGGTCCCATGTTTTCGTCTGTGCCATGCTTTCAGTTTCTCCTCATTCAACATGTATCAAACAAACCCCGTAGTTTATCATCATCCAGTGTTTCAAGGCTGTTTCCTGCTCAACTGCTTCGTCATTCTCTGCAGAAAATACATAACCAATAATTTATCACAATCCAGTGTGTTAATTCTGGCATATGCTTCAAAAGATCCTTTGTCCACTCAAGGTTGAGCACACTCTTAGTTTATCACCATCCATTGATTCAGGGCTAGTACATACTTTCATTGATTTTTCAACTACCACAGCTCATCATACACAATGATTTACCATGATCCAGTTTCAGGGTTGTGACAGGCTCCTTGTGCTTCTTTCTATATACAAGATCAAACACAGACCATCTGAAGTGTGAACATACAGTGTTTCAGTCATGAAACCCACTTCAAGGGGTTCTTCACTTACTCCACAACAAATACACCATATAGGTTATCGACATTCATTGTTTCAATGTTGTAGCACATACTAATGGCTGCTTCACTAACTCCAAGTCAAACACCTTCAGTGGTTTGCCACTATCTTGGGTTTCAGATCTGTGACATGCTTCAAGAGCTCCTGAAACTACTCACGGTCAAAGGCACTCTGTAGATTTGTTGTTGCTGGCTGTTATGGGTTGTTCAGTCATTCAGTCATCTCCAACTCTCCAAATCCCATGGACTGCAGTATGTCACGCCTTCTTGCCCTTGACCATCTCCCGGAGCTTGTTCAAACTCAAATCCACTGGGTCGGTGATGCCATCCAAGTATCTGGTCCTCCATCGTCCCCTTCTTCTGCTCCAATCTTTGGCGGCATCAGAGTCTTTGCCAACGAGTTGACTCTTCACATCAGATAGCCATAATATTGGAGCTTCTGCCTCAGCATCAGCCCCTCCAGTGAATTTTCAGGATTGATGTCCTTTACAGTTGACTGGATTGATTTCCTTGCAGCCCAAGGGACTCACAAGGGTCTTCTCCAAGACTGTGGTTCAAAAGTATCAGTTTCTTAATGTTCAGCCTTCTTTATGGCCTAACTTACATTGTCACATGACTGCTTAAAAAAACACAAATATAGCTCTGACTATATGGACGCTTCTTGGCAAACGGATGCCTCTGCTCTTTAACATGCAGTCTAGGTTTGTCACTGCTTTTCTTCCAAGAAACAAGTGTCATTTAATTTCATAGCTGCAGTCATCACCTGCCATGATTTTGGAGTCCAAGGAAACAGAAGTCTCACTGTTACCATTGTTTTCCCATCTATTTGCCATGAAATAATAGGACACGATGCTAGGATCTTAGTGTTTTGAATGTTGCGTCTTAAGCCAGCTTTTTCACTCTCCTCTTTCACCTGCATCAAGAGGCTCTTTAGTTATTCTTTGCTTGATGCTATATCGGTGGTGTCATCTGCATATCTGAAGTTATTAATATTTCTGTTTTTCTCTTAATTTCAGCTTGTGTTTCCTCCAGCCCTGCATTTTCCAAGATGTGCTCTGCATATAAGTTAAATCAACAGGGTGACACATGTAGTAGTTTGTTTGTTTGTTTGTTTGTTTGTTTCCAATTTCAAACCATCTGTTCTTCTTTACCTGGTTCTCACTGGTTGTTTCTTGACCTGGATACAGGTCTCTCAGGAGGCATGTAGGTAGTCTGGTATTTCCATGTCTTTAAGAATTTTCTGCAGTTTGTTGTGATCCACACAGTGGATTTTTATCATACTCAATAAAGCAGAAATAGTTTTTTTTTTTTTCAATAATATTCTTGATTTTTCCATGATCCAATGGATGTTGCCAATTTGACCTCTGGTTTCTGTCTTTTCTAAATCCAGTTTGAACATTTGCAGCTTCTAGGTTAATGTGCTGTTAAAGTCTTGGCAGGAGAATTGTGAGCATGTCTTTGTTCGATTCACTTCAGCTGCTCAGTTGTGTATGACTGTTTGTGAGCCCATGGACTACAGCAAATCAGGCCTTCCTGTCCATCACCAACTCCCGCAGTTTACTGAAATTCATGTCCTTTGAGTCGGTGATACCAGCTAACTGTCTCATCCTCTGTCGTCTCCTTCTCCTCCTGCTTTCAATCTTGCCAAACATCAGGGTCTTTTCAAATGAGTCAGCTCTTCACATCAGTTGGCCAAAGTATTGGAGTTTCAGCTTTAACCTCAGTCCTTCTAATGAATATTCGTGATTGATCTCCTTTCGGATGGACTGGTTGGATCTCCTTGCAGTTCAAGGGACTCTCAAGAATCTCCTCCAACAACACAGTTCAAAAGCATCACTTCTTTGGTGCTCAGCTTTCTTTATAGTTCCACTGGTACATCCATACACGCCTACTGGAAAAATCATAATCTTAACTAGGTGGAGCTTTGTTGGCACATTAACATCTCTGCTTTTTAATATGCTGTCTCAGATCAATTCCGTTCAGCCTGTCCGACTCTTTGCGACCCCATGAATCGCCACAAGCCAAGCCTCCCTGTCCGTCACCAACTCTCTTAGTTCACTCAGACTCACGTCCATCGAGTCAGTGACGTCATCCAGCTATCTCAGTTGTTCATAAATTGTGTTCAAAGGAGTTAGTGCGTAAAATAATGGCCGTTGTGTGATATTTGGAACATCATGTGGTGTTGCCCTTCCTTGGATTTCAAACGAAAAACTGACCTTTTCCAGTCCTGCAGCCACTGCTGAGTTTCCCAAGTTTTCTGGCATACTGAGTGCAGCACTTCAACAATATCATCTTTTAAAATTTGAAATAGCTCAGCTGGTGTTCCATCACCTCCACTATCTTTGTTGGTAGTGATGCTTTCTAAGAGCCACTGGATTTCCCACTCCAAGATGTCTAGCTGTAGGCGAGTGATCACCCCATCATGGTTATCTAGGTCATCGGGAACTTTTTGGATAGTTCTTCTATGTAATCATGCCAACACTCCTTAATATCTTCCACTTCTTTTAGGTTCACACATTTTCGGCCCTTTATTATACACATATGTGCATGAAATACTCCCTTGATACCACTTATTTTCCTGAAGAGATCTCTAGTCTTTCCCAGGCTCTCATTCCCACTCAGTAGTTTAGCAACATTTATTGTTTCATGGATGTGACATGCTTCCAGTGCTTCTTATTCCACTTGAATTCCTACACTCCCAGTAGTGTATCAGAATCCCTTGTGTCACCCCAGGGACCTGCTTTACCTGCTTCTTCGCAACCCCGGATCAAACACATTCAGTACTTTATCCCCGTAGAGTATTCAGTGCATTAACATGCGACACTTTCCGGTGTTTCCTTGTCACCTGGGACTAATCACCCAGTGGTATAAGTGCCATACTCTATTTTAGTGCTGTTACACAGGTCAAGTGCTTCATTTTCTGAGGCTAAAACACACTCCTCATCCAGTGTCTTAGTGCAGAGACATGCTTGAGGAGCGTCTTCATCCACCCAGTCAAACACTCCCAGGAGTTTTTCACCATCCAGTGTTCAAGTTCTGTGACATGCTTCAAGTGCTCCTTTGTGTACACGGGGTCAAAGACACCCAGTAGTGTGTCGTTATCCAATGTTTCAGTTGTGCAACATGCTTCTGGGTTTCTTCATTCCCTCAGGTCATCACACCAAGTGGTTTCTCACTATCCAGTGTTTCAGGGTTACAGCATGCTTCCAGAGCTTCTTTTTCTCCCTGGGTCAAACATTCCAAGTCTCTTGCCCCGTCCACGTTTGAGTTCTGTGAAATGGATCATGTGCTTCCTGTCCACCCTGAATCAAGCACCCTCAACAGTTTGTCACCATCCAGTGTTTCATGTTGGTGACAAGGTTCAGATACTTCCCCATGCACTCTGGGTCATACACACCCTGTTGTTTATCACCTGTTTCAGGTTTTTGACATGCATCAATTGCTTCTTGCCCATCCTGGATCAAACACACCAGGAGTTTAGCATCATCCAATGTTTCCATACTGTAACATATTTCAAGAATTTTGCCACACACCACTGTTCAGAAGTACCCAACAGTTTATCAGCATCCCATGCCTCAGTTCGAGGACTTGCCTCAAGTGCTTCTTCACAACCCCAGACAAAACATACCCAGTGGATTATCACCATCCACTGTTTCAGTTCTGTAGCATGCTTCATGTGCTTCTTCATCCTCTCTAGGTGAAGCACATGCAGTAGCTTATGACCATTGAATGTTTCCATTTTATGGCAGATTCCCGGACGTTTCCATCCTCACCAGGCCAAACACACTCAAACATTAACACCATCCAATGTTTTACTGTGTGTGACATTCCTCAAGTCTTCCTCATTATCGCACGTCAAACACATCCATAACATTCACCACCTCCAGTTCCAATGCCAAGATCCACTTCAATGGTGTGTTCATTCTCCCCATTTAAAGGCATTCACTAGGCTATCACCATGCAGTGTTGAAGTTCAGTGACATGCCTGCAGTGCTTCTCCGTCCATCCAATGTCAAGCCCAGCTGGTAGTTACTGACCATTTAACGTTTCATTGCATGGCATGCTTCAGTCAAATGTGCCCAAGATTATTTAAAAGAAAAAGGAAAAGAAAGAAAAAAAATCACTCTTTAAGGGGTGATCAGTTCAGTTGAGTCACTCATTCATGTCCAGCTCTTTGTTATCCCATGAACCGCAGCAAGCCAGACCTCCCTGTCCATCATCAACTCCCATGGGTAACCCAAACCCATGTCCATTGAGTCGGTGATACCATCCATCCATCTCACCTTCTGACGTCCCCTTCTCCTCCTGCCCTCAATCATTTCCAGCAACAAGATGCTTTCAAATGAGCCAGCTCTTCACATCACGGGGCCAAATTATTGGAGTTTCAGCTTCAACATCAGTCCTGTCAATGAACACTAAGGACTGATTTCTTTTAGGATGGACTGGTTGGATCTCCTAGCAGTCCAAGGGACTCTCAAGGGTCTTCTTAAACACCCAGTTCAAAAGCATCAATACTTCAGTGCTCAGCCTTCTTTATATTCCAAAACTTACATCCACACATGACTACTGGGAAAACCGTAGCGTTGACTAGATGGACCTTTCTTGACAAAGTAAAGCCTCTGTTTTTCAATATGAATATAATAATCAATAATAATCAATCATCAGCAATAGTCAATAATGATAATTAATCATCTAGGTTGGTCATAAGTTTCCTTCTAAGGACGAAGCGTCTTTTAATTTCATGGCTGCAGTCACCATCTGCAGCGATTTTGGAGCCCAGAAGTATAAAGTCATCTTCTGTTTCCACTGTTTCCCACCTATTTGCCATGATGTGGCGGCATCCGATGCCATGATCTTTGTTTTTTGAATGTTGAGCATTAAGCCAACTTATTCACTCTCTCGTGTCACTTTTATCAAGAGGCTCTTTAGTTCTTCACTTTCTGCCATAAGGCTGGTGTCATCGGCATATTTCAGATGATTGATATTTCTCTGTCAATCTTGTTTCCACCTTGAGATTCCTCCAGCCCAGTGTTTCTCGTTATGTAGTCTGTGTAGAAGTTAAATAAGCAAGGTGGCAATTATACAGCCTCGGGGTACTCCTTTTCCTTTTTGGAGCCAGTCTGTTGTTCTATTTCCAGTTCTAATTGTTGCTTCCTGACCTGCATACAAGTTTATCAAGAGGCAAGTCAGGTTGTCTGGTATTCCCTGAAATCTCTTTCAGAATTTCCCAAAGTTTATTGTGATCCACATAGTCAAAGTCTCAATAAAACCGAAGTAGATCTTTTGGAACTCTCTTGGTTTTTCAATGATGCAGCAGATGTTGGCAATTTGATCTTGGTTGCTCTGCCTTTTGGAAAACCAACTCGAATAGCTGGAAGTTCCTGGTTGCTGTATTGCTGAAGCATGGCTTGGATAATTTTGCCCAGTAATTTAGTAGCATATGAGATGAGTGCAACTGTGTAGTAGTTGGAGAATTCTTTGGCATTGCCTTTCTTTGGGATTGGAGTGAAAACTGCCCCTTTCCAGTCCTGTGGCCAGTGCTGAATTTTCCACATTTGGTGCCATGTTAAGTGCAACCCTTTCATAGCATGGTCCTTTGGGATTTGAACTAGCTCAACTGGAATTCTATCCCCTCCACTAGCTTTCTTTGTAGTGATGCTTCCTAAGACCCACTTGAGTGTACATTCCTGGATGTCTGGTTCTAGGTGAATGATCACATCATCGTGATTATCTGCGTCATGACTATCTTTTATGTACAGTTCTTCTGTGTATTTTTGCTACCTCTTCTTAATATCTTCTGCTTCTGTTGGGCCCATACGACTTCTGTCCTTTATTCAGCCCGTCTTTGCAAGAAATGTTTGCTTGGTATCTCTAAGTTTTTGAGGAGATCCCTAGTCTTTCGCATTCTATTGTTTCCTCTATTTCTTTAGTGCAGTGGGTGTGGCAGAATTCAAAGGCTCTCTTCCCACTCAGGTCAGTCATCGTCAATAAGTGGTACCAACCAGTGTCCAGTGCTGTGACATATGACCAAGTTCAATTCTTCCTTAACGAAGTGACTAAATAAAACATCCCGGAGTTTATCAATACACAGTGTTCCATGGCTGCCCCTGGATTCGAGTACTTCCTCACCCACTCCAGGTTAACATAGTCCTTTATCACCATCCATTGCTTCAGTACACTGACAGTCTTCAAATGCTTCTACATTAATCCTGGTGTAAAACTTCTAGTAGTTATAAACGGCCAGTGTTTTACTTTGCAGCACGACCCAATGGCTTCTTCATGCGCACCCATACACCAATGCCGTAGTTTGTCGCCATCTAGTGTATACATGAAGTGACATGCTTCAAGAGCTTCCTCATCCACCCCAGATCTAGACAGTCAGTCTGTCGTCTCCATACAAGCGTTTCAGTGCTGTGACATGATTTGAAATGTTGTCTGTGCACACTGAGGCATACACAGCCAGCAGTTCACCATGCTCCAGTGTTTCAGGACTTTGATAAGATTAAATATGTTCTTGGTCCCACTAACGTCAATACACTCACCGTTTATAACCATCTTGTTTCACTGCTGTGACATAATGTCAACTGCTTCTTCATCCATTCCTGTGTCAAACGAACTCAGTAGCTTTTTCCCCATCTAGTGCTAGTGTTCAGTACTATGAAATGATTCTGAAGCCTCTGTGTCCATTCCGGCTCAAACATAGTCCATATTCTCAACCAGTGCTTCAGTGATGTCACATGCTTCAAGTGCTTTCTTCATTCACTCCATATCAAGTACATGCAGTCGTTCATAAGCATGCAATGTTTCAGTTGTGCGACATGCTTCAAATGGTTCTCTAATCCACTTGAGCTGAAACATACCCAGTAGCTTATGACCATTGGTGTTTCGGTGCTGCGACATGTTTCAAGTCCTTCTTCTTCTACGCCATGCTGAACGCATGCAATAGTTTATCACCATCAGTTGTTTCAGTTCTGTTACATTCTTCAAGTCTTGTTTCGTATACTCTGGTTCAAATACACCTAGAAGTTGTTCACCATCAACTGTTGAGTTCTGTGATATGTCTCAATTGTTTCTGTACATACCAGTTCATAAACACGCATACATTTTTCTCCATATTGTGTTTTAGGGCTGTCATACGGTTAAATGAGTCCCCTTCTTACCCCAGGTCAAATACACCCAGTATTCATCAACATCCAGTCTTTCAGCTACGTGATACAGTTCAAGTGCTTCAGCATCCATTCTTGGAAGACACAGCCGATAATTTGTCAAATTCCAGTGCTTCAGTGCTGTGAATTTTTTAAGTGTTTCTGCATCCAAATAGCTCAGGCAAGACTAAGAGATTGTAACTATCACTGGTTCAGTTTTATGACATGGCTTAAGCGCATCTCCATCTACATTAGCTGGAACGCACTCAATAATTACCACCATGCTGTAACTCATAGGTAAAACATTCTTGGAACGTTTCTTTTTCTACTGTGGGTCAAGCACACCGAGGAGTTTTTCTCCAGTCAGTGTTTCAGTGCTGTGACAACTTCCACTGCTTCTTTGTGTACTACAGGTCAGCACACCAAGTGTCTTGTAACTACTAGCTTGCACTCTAGAGAACACACCTCTCTTCTACTGAGACTGAGATGTAGAGCATGCATCTCACCACTATTAAGACCCCATTCTAAGCACACATGCCACTTCTGCAGTGGCTAAACTCTGGAGGAAATGTGACAACACTATTGACCCTGAATTCTAGAACACACATCTTACCATTGCTGAATCAGTGTTCTACAGAAGGCTTAGCACAACTACTGAGCTTGCACTCTGAAAGTATCATCCTACCTCTACTGAGTCAACATTATATGCCATACATGTTCCAACTTCTGAGTTTGCACTATGGAATACACATTATGCCACTACTGAGCAAGCTCTAGTGTACACATGACAACGTACTGATCCCCACATCAAAGGGTAATGCTGAAAATTTGTCAAAGTACTGCACTCTTGTGCTCATTTCACATACTAAGCAAGATAAGGCTCAAAATCCTTTGTGCTAGGCTTCAAAGTATTTGAACCAAGAACTTCCAAATATATGCGATGGATTTAGAAAAGGCAGAGGAATGAGGGTTTATACTGCCCACGTTCATTGCCTCCTAGAGAAAGTAGGAAGTCAAGAGATACCTGGAATAACAAGCAAGTTGGACCTTGGAGTACATATGAAGTATGGCAAAGGCTAACAGAATTCCCTAAGAGAACTCACCATTCACAGAAAACACCCTCTTCCAACAACACAAGAGATGACTCTTGAGATGGTCAATGCTGAAATCAGATTGATTCTGTCCTTTGTAGCTGAAGATGGAGAAGCTCTATGCAATCAGAAAAAAAAAAAAGAAAACAGAAAAACAAAAACACAAGCCTGAGCAGTGAGATGGCTCAAATCAGGAATGCCTTAAAGAAAACTTCAGACTTAAGTTGAAGAAAGTATGGAAAACCACTAGACCATTTGGGTTGGCCAAAATCAGTCTCTTATGATTATGCAGTGGATGTGACAAATAGATTTGAGGGATTAGATCTTATAGACAGACTGCTTGGAGACTATGGACCAAGGGTCATGACATTCTGCATGAGACAATGAACAAAACCTACCCAAGAAAAAGAAATGCAAAAAGGCAAAAGGTTTGTCTGAGGAGGCCTTACAAATAACTTAGAAAAGAAGAGAAGCTAAAGGCATAGGAGAAAAAGAAAGATAATCCATTTGAATGCAGTTTTCTTAAGAATAGCATGGAGAGATAAGAAAAGCCTTCCTCAGGGATCAATGCAAAGAAGCAGAGAAACACAATAGGATGGCAAAGAACAGAGATTACCTCAGGAATGATACAGATACCAAGGGAACATTTCATGCAAAGATGGGCACAATAAAGGAGACAAAATATATGGACGTAACAGAAGCAGATATATTAAGAAGTGGTGGCAAGAATACACAGAAGAACTGAACTTAAAAAAAAAAAAAAGGAAGAAGAAAAAGAAGATCTTAATGACCCACATAACCGTGAAGGTGTCTTTACTCACCCAGAACCAGACATCCTGCAATGTGAAGTCAAGCAGCCGTTAGTACATAACTATGAACAAAGTTACTAGAGGTAATGTGTTTCCAGTTGTGGAATTTCAAGTCCTACCAGATTATGACATTACAATCCTGCACGCAATATGCCAGCGAATTTGAAAAGCTCGGCACTGGCCGCAGAACTTGGAAAGGTTAGTTTAAACTCCAATCCTCAAGAAAAGCTAGGCCAAAGATTGTTTAAACTAACACACAATTGCACATATCTCACATGTAAGCACAGTCATGTTCAAAGTTCTTCAAGCTAGGCTTCAGCAGTACATGAACCGAGAACTTCCAGATGTTAAAGCTGGATTTAGAAAAGTCAGAGAAACCAGAGATCAAATTGTCAGCATCCATTGGATCAGAGAAAAAGCAAAGGAGTTCAAGAAAAACATCGACTTCTGATTTGGACTATGCCAAAGGTTTTGACTGTGTGGATGACAACAAGCTATGGGAAATTCCTGGAAAGATGCAAATACCAGACCTCTTTAGCTGCCTGCTGAGAAATCTGTAGGCATGTCAAGAAGCAACACTTGGACATAGAACAATGCGCTAGCTTCAAATTGGGAAAGGAGCACATCAAGGCTGTATATTGTCATGTGGCTTATTTAACTTATATTCAGCACGTCATGTGAAATGCCAGGCTGGATGAAGCCCAACTAGAATCAAGATTGCTTGGAGAACTATCAATAACCACAGATTTGCAGTTGACACCACATATATGACAGAAAGTGGAGAATAAATAAAGAGCGTATTGATGGAAAGAAAGAAGAGAGTGAAGAACCTTGCTTAAAACTCAATGTTGAAACCATGAAGATCATGGCATCTGGCCCCGTGACTTCACATCAAATAGGGAAATCACGGGGAAAAATGGAAACAGTGATAGACTTTATTTTCTCGGGCTCCAAAATCACTGCAGATGGTGAGGGCAGCTGCGGAATTAAAAGGTGCTAGATCCTATGAAGAAAAGCTGTAACCACCTAAAGAGCATATGCAAAAGCAGAGGCATTACTTTGCAATTAATGGTCTATCAGGTCATACCTATGGAGTTTCCATTACTCATGTATGGATGGGAGAGTTGGACTATACAGGAAGTTGCGCATGGAATCATTGATGATTTTGAACTGTGGTGTTGGAGAAGACTCTTGCGAGTCCCTTGGACTGCAAGGAGATCAAAGCAGTCAATCCTGATGGAAATCAGCCCTGAATATTCATTGGAAGTACTTTTGCTGAAGCTGAAACTCTGGTACTTTCGCCACCCGATGCAAAAAGCTAACTATAGGAAAAGACCCTGATGCTGGGAAAGCTTGAGTGCAGAAGGAGAAGGGCCTAGCAGACGATGAGATGGTTGGATGGTACAACTAATTTGAGGCACATGACTTTGAGCAAACTCTGGGAGTTAGTGATGGACAGTGAGGCGTGGTGTGCTGCATAATAAGGAACGTAACATGCCTTATTATGTTGCAGAGAGTTACTATGCCTGAGCAACAGAACAACAGCAGAATCAACCATTTCAGTAAGAAGTGAAGACACAACTTACAGGAAGATGCTCAGAGAAAAATAGAGAAACAATATCAATCCACTTCTCATGCAGCCATTTTTCCTCTTATTGAAACAAGGTTTTTCCATATTTAAATATGGCTTTCCTGAAGTATGTGAATTCTAACTTGTTTTTTCACCTCAGAGAGGTGTGTTGATGAAGTCACGATGCACAGAGAACATGGCCGTTCTCACAGATTCCCGTAATAAAATCATGATGTACTTAAGGAGCTGGGGGTATTTTTTCCATGGGAATAAATATTTTGATGAGGAACTCTTTAATTCTTTAGAAAATGTTAATTACCATAATCAAATTTGTTTGGAATATTTGTAGTCTTTCCTTTGGTATCAGAAGATACTGCAGCCCTGACAATGAGGCAGGGTTTTCCAACCAAAAGCCTGAAACAGAGCAGCTCACCACACTCTAAAAGCACATTAGAAAAGTGGTAATTTGCTATTCAAATCAGTGAGCATTATACCCAAGTGAAAGAATGGCTAAAAGAGCTTGAAGAACATCACTAGAGCCTGCTAAAGGAAATCAATATGGGATTAATGGTATGAAAGGTTAGAGTAGATGAAACTTGAATTATATTAATGGAAAATATAGTAAAAGTTTCCTAGCATGTGGGCAGAATGAGAAGTCTCCTCAGAAACTGACACAAACAAAACAAATCTACACAGTCTTTCAGAAAATCCAAATGGCTTCAGAATGAAATATAAAGGTGCAGGAGAGATAGCTAAGAGCTTAAGTGGATATATGGATACTCGAATTATTTGACCAACATGATGTTTCATAGGCTTTTCGGCATTCACACCACAAATGTGAACTCTGATGGCTGGGATACCCTTACCTCTCATCCTGCTGAACTATTGCCTAGAATATTTTTATTCTGTGATAGATTTCTTCTAATCAGTATCATTCTATCATGTTTTGAAAAATTAGTATTTTTGCACTTTCAACATGCAAATTATATTTGCTTGTTGCTAAATATATGTAACTAACTTCTCTGCTAAACTCACTGGTTTTTTTTTTGTTTGTTTGTTTGTTTTTTGCCCTTTAAGGTCTTATTTATGAATTTATTTTTCCATTTTATTTATTTTTTTCTTTAATTTTTATTTTTACTTTATTTTTCTTTACAACACTGTATTGGTTTTCCCATACATTGACATGAATATTTGTTATTGTTAAAACTGCATTTATTTTGGCAGGGCCAGGTAGTCATGGATGTTCAAGGGCTTTCTCTAGCTGAGGCAAGTGGTATGGTGCACTTCACTATGCTGCATAACCTTCCCATTGTGATGTTTCTTTTGCTGGAGAACACTGGCTCTAGTTTCGGCACATGAGCTCCTGAGTTGTGGCCCATGAGCTTAGTTACACTTCAGCATGTGGGATCTTCCCAGACAAGAATCACTGGGAGGCTGACTATTAATCGATGGATCACTAGGATAGTTCAACACAGACTATATAGGCTGGAAGGTTGATACCGTACATATGAAAGCCAAGAAGTACTTAAGTAGATACTGTTTTTCTTTGGGGTATTCTCCTGGTGGCTCATTGGTAAAGAGTCCACTTCCCAATGTAGATGACCCAGGGTTGAGAAATCCCTGAGTTGGGAAGATAGATCTTCTGGAAGAGAGAATGAAAACCAGACTCAGTATTCTTGCCTGGGAAAACCCACGGGCAGAGGAGCCTGGTGGTCTATGGTCCATGGAGATGAAGAGACGGAAATGACTTAGCAGCTAATCATGACCACCACCACCGTGTTGTTTGGCAGATAAAGTAGGTAGTTTGTTTAAATGTCCTTGGCCTGCAATGACTGAAAATTAGTCAGTGCTTTTGATTATTAAAAGTATGCATGAGTAAAAGGCATTTTTATTTTATTGTGTGTAAAAATCCGTTTCAATGTTGACTGTAAATTGTTATAATGTATTGCCAGAGAATTTAGCCAGTCATTATATACATTAATTTGGTTCTCTTTTGAAGCCATGTCTCACAACAGCAAGTGATTTCGATTATGTTCTTGCTTTGGTATCCATCTTGAATTGGGTTTTATTTATTTATTTATTTGAAAGCAGCATTTCAGTAGGTTTCAATAATTTATTTAATCATTTCATAGTTTCTACGAGAACAACTAGCTTCTAAAAAGGGAAATGACACTCCATTTCTCTTCTGATCTTATAGGGAAAAGAGAGTAATAAAGTTCATTGCTTTATGGTGGTTTTTTTTTTTTCAGGGTTAACATGCTCTTTCTAAGGAACACTTCCAAATTTCAAGGTTTTCAAGGATTTCTTAAAAATATATTTTGGTTTCTGGTCTGCTCATTCTCACAGTCGTGTCTGGTTCTTTGTGAGTGTCTGGAATATAGCCCGTCAAGCTCCTCTGTCCAAGGGGGTTCTTCAGGCAAGAATACTGGAGTGGGTTGTTAGGCCAGTCTTCCAGTGGCTCTCTCATAGCAGATGGATTGTTTGCTATCTAACCACCAGCGAAACCTAAAGAACCCTGGAGGGAGTGGCCTGTTGCTTCTCCAGAGCATCCTCCCAAACCAGAAATCAAACTGGGGTCTCCTGCATTGCATCAGATTCTTAGGCAGCTTACCTCCCAGGGAAGCCCTGGTTTCTGCTAAAAAGTGCCAATTGTCATTCCTTAGTATGTGGACTCACTGATCATATGTCATGATTAAATAGGAGACAACTTTCAGTACGAAGTTTGAAGAAAATTATGCCATAATGATAAAAATACCCAATAAATTATATATACTAAAATTAGGAGAAAAATAAAAATAAACTCAAGGACCATAGCCTGGGAAATGGTCTTCCGTACAGTTTAAAGAGGAGTGTTCTGAAGCTGTAGGGGCAGAGCCAGGACACAGAGAAAATTCTTTAAAGTTGAAAGTACATGAATGAAACATATCTCATTGGAAAAGGATCCTGTTAACCACAACATACAGGTCTGACAACAGTGATGTTAGTGTTTTCCTAGGCGAGAATCTGGAATCATTACACTTCTTAATTATCTTCACTAACTAGGAACACATAACTCCAAAGCACAGAAATGCACAATCTCATTTTCATATCCTGACTTCCCCAGAGGGTACACTGATGAAAGACAACTGCAACAGATTTTTACTTTCCCATTCCAGTGAATACCCAGTGACTCTCCTCCATGGTTAAAGCAGATGTACAATATGTGTTTCCCAGGTCAAAAATAGGCTGTCTAGCATAAAGTTCAAGCAAAACTATATCTAGCCAGAATGTTCACTAATACTTAGTAGGTGAAAAGGCCTTCCCTCAGTATGAAAATCAATTCTGAACATTTTATTTCTGAAGAGAAACTCTTTTCTGTTTCTTTGTTTACAGTCACTTTATTTATTTATATTGTACTTTACAATAGTGCATTGGTTTTGTCAGACACCAACATGAACCCTCCACGGGTGTAGACGTGTTCCCAATCCTAAACCCCCTCCCTCCGCCCTCCCCTTACCATCCCTCTGGGTCAACCCCGTGCAACAGTCCCAAGCATCCTCTCCTACACTGAAGCTAGACTGGCGATTCTTTTCTTATATGACATTATACATGTTTCAATGCCATTCTCGCAAATCATCCCACCCTCTCCCTTTCCCACAGAGTCCAAAAGACTGTTCTATTCATCTGTGTCTCTTTTGCTGTCTCGCATACAGGTTTATCGTTACCATCTTTCTAAATTCCCTATGTTTACAGTCACTTTAACTGTATTCCATTACTCCAACATTGGATACACAGACTGGGGCCTCTACCTCTGCCACCAACAGTTCCTAGCTTCAGTTCTGTTCAGTTCAGTTCCGTTCAGTCACTCAGTTGTGTCTGACTCTTTGTGACCCCATGAAATGCAGCAGGCCAGGCCTCCCTGTCCGTCACCAACTCCCGAAGTTCACTCAGACTCACGTCCATCGAGTCAGCGATGCCATCCAGCCATCTCATCCTCTGTCGTCTCCTTCTCCTCCTGACCCCATCCCTCCCAGCATCAGAGTTCTTTTCCAATGAGTCAACTCTTCACATGAGGTGGCCAAACTACTGGAGTTTCCGCTTTAGCATCATTCCTTCCAAAGAAGTCCCAGGGCTGATCTCCTTCAGAATGGACTGGTTGAATCTCCTCGCAGTCCAAGGCACTCTCAAGAGTCTTCTCCAGCACCATAGTTCAAAAGCATCAATTCTTCGGTGCTCAGCTTTCTACACAGTCCAACTCGCATCCATACATGACCGCAGGAAACACCATAGCCTTGACTAGACGGACCTTAGTCGGTAAAGTAATGTTTCTGCTTTTGAACGTGCTATCTAGGTTAGTCATAACTTTTCTTTCAAGGAGTAAGTGTCTTTTAATTTCATGGCTGCAGTCACCATCTGCAGGGATTTTGGAGCCCCAAAAGTAAACTCTGACACTGTTTCCACTGTTTCCCCATCTATTTCCCATGAAGTGATGGGACCAGAAGCCATGATCTTCATTTTCTGAAAGGTGAGCTTTAAGCCAACTTTTTCACTCTCCTCTTTCACTTGCATCAAGAGGCTTTTTAGTTCCTCTTCACTTTCTGCCATAAGGGTGGTGTCATCTGCGTATCGGAGGTTCTTGAAATTTCTCCCGGTTATCTTGATTCCAGCTTGTGTTTCGTCCAGTCTAGCATTTCTCATGATGTACTATGCATAGACGTTAAATAAGCAGGGTGACATTATACAGCCTGATGTACTCCTTTTCCTATTTGGAACCAGTCTGTTTTTCCATGTCCAGTTCTAAATGTTGCTTTCTCAACTGCACATAGATTTCTCAAGAGGCAGGTCAGGCATGGTCACCAATAACAATGAAAACGCAAGTTGTTTCAGAGTTCTCTCATCATGCATTAAAACAGCTGAATATGTATGTTTAATGATGAAATTTGTACCGGTATTATTTACCATATTTTTATAGATGTTTTAAACATATGACAATACTCGACTAAAGTGAAAGTGGAGCCGTTCAGTCGTGCCCGACCGACCCTTTGCGACCCCATGGACTGTAGCCTTACAGGCTCCTCCATCTATAGGATTCTCAGGCAGGAATACTGGAATGGGTTGCCATTTCCTTCTTCAGGGGATCTTCCTAACCCAGGATTAGAACCCAGGGCTCCATTTCAAGCAGACATTTTACCCTCTGAGCCACCACGGAAGCCCAATACTCTACTGATGTTGTAATGCATTCTAAAGCACATGAGAAAGATGAAATCAAAAAAGATTAGAAAAATGTTGAAACATCACTAAATGTTTTTACAATGCTTCTGTTCCAGTTTTGATAGCATTTATCAGAGGCTATAATAATAGAACTACATTTTTATTTTTTGTATTTATGATGTTTTTGTCATCATCTTTTATGTATTTGGAGTTATGAATGATGTCAATGTTAAAATGAACATCTTAAAGACATCAGTTAAATCTAGGCTTAAAAACAAGCAAAAAAAAAAAGCACCAGTTTTATTTGAAAAAGTACCAGTTGCAAATCTGAAAGTATAAAATGGTTATATACAAAGAAAGAATCTAGTAATGAAATGTGTATTGGGTAGATGTCTATTTCGTGATGACTTTGTAGTTTATAGGTCGTTTGTAAAGCTGACAACATATTTCGTAGAAGTGCTGTCATCTCTCTAACGTTTTGTTTAGTTTTACCGAAGATTCCTTGTGGCTAAATTAATACTGTGGAGATACAACTGACACTTACTTTCTTTGGTAAGAATGTAAAATGCACCAGTTGCATAGTATGCTATTTGAGACCTGAAGGTTGTCAGCACTGAGCTGGGTTTGAAGGCAAGGAATCTAACCAAAGGGAATACTTAAATACCAAGCCCCACAGAGGTAAGCCTGTCCTTAGAAGGAAAAGAGATTAGCTTTCTGGAGCTGTGACTAAGCACGTTTAAGGTAATTACTGATCATTATGATCCCGTTGCCATTTCCTTTATTATTTTGGGTTTGGGTTTAAACACCCTTTTTGTGTTTCCTGTGTGCAGAATATCCTTTAGCATTTGTTGGAGAGCTGGTTTAGCGGTGCTGAGTTCTCTCAGCTTTTGCTTGTCTGTAAAGCTTTTGATTTCTCCTTCGTGTTTGAATGAGATCCTTGCTGGGTACAGTAATCTGGGTTGTAGGTTATTCTCTTTCTTCACTTTAAGTATATCTTGCCATTCCTTCCTGGCCTGAAGAGTTTCTTTGGAAAGATCAGCTGTTACCGTTATGGGAATCCCCTCATGTGTTATTTCCTGTTTTTCCCATGCTGCTTTTAATATTTGTTCTCGTGTTTGCTCTTTGTTAATTTGATTAAGATGTGTCTTGGGGTGTTTTGCCTGGGGTTTATCCTGTTTGGGAGTCTCTGGTTTTCTTGGGACTGGGTGATTATTTCCATGCCCACTGTAGGGAGGTTTTCAACTATTGTCGCCTGGAGGATTTTCTCATGGTCTTTCTTTTGGTCTTCTTCTTCTGGGACTCCTATAATTCAAATGTTGGAGCGTTTCATATTGTCCTGGAGGTCTCTGAGATTGTCCTCATTTCTTTTAATTCGTTTTTCTTGTTTCCTCTCTGATTCATTTATTTCTACCATTCTATTTCACTAATCCTATCTTCTGCCTCTGTTATTCTACTATTTGTTGCCTCCAGAGTGTTTCTGATCTCATTTATTGAGTCATTGATTATCTATTGACTCGTTGTTATTCTTCTAGGTCCTTGTTAAGCCATTCTTGCATCTTCTCAATCCTTGTCTCCAGGCTGTTTATCTGTGATTCCATTTTGATTTCAAGATTTTGGATCCTTTTCAGTATCAATATCTGGAATCCTTTCTCAGGTAGATTCCCTATCTCTTCCTCTTTTGTTTGATTTGGTGGGCATTTCTCCTGTTCTTTACCTGCTGAGTATCCCTCTGTCTCTTCATCTTGGTTCTATTGCTGCGTTTGGGGTGGCCTTTCTATATTCTGGGAATTTGTGGAGTTCTCTTCATTATGGAGTTTCTCCACTGTGGGTGGGGTTGTATCAGTGGCTTGTCAAGATTTCTTGGTTCGGGAGGCTTGTGTTGGAGTTCTGGTGGGTGAGGCTGGATTTCTTCTCTCTGGAGTGCAATGGAGTGACCAGTAATGTGTTATGAGACGCCAATGGTTTTGGAGTAACTTTGAGCTGCCTGTATATTGAAGCTCAGGGCTGTGTCCCTGTGTCGCTGGAGAATTTGCATGGTGTGTCTGACTCTGGAACTTGTTGGCCCTTGGGTGGTGCTTGGTTTCAGTGTAGGTATGGAGGCATTTGATGAGCTGCTATCAATTAATGTTCCTGGAGTCAGGACTTGTCTGATGTTCTCAGGGTTTGGACTTAAGCCTCCTGCTTCTGGTTTTCAGTTTTATTTTTACAGTAGCCTCAAGACTTCTCCACCTATACAGCACCAATGATAAGATATCTAGGTTAAAGATGAAAGGTTTACCCACAGTGAGGGGCAACCGGAGAGGTTCACTGAGTTACATGGAGGAGAGAAGAGGGAGGGGTAGTTAGAGGTGACTGGAATGAGATGAGGTGGGATCAAAAGAGGAGAGAGAGAGAAAAAAAAAAAAGAGGAGAGAGCAAGCTAGCCAGCAATCACATCCTTATGTGTGCTCCACCGTCTGGACCACTCAGAGGTATTCACGGAGTTATACGGGAAGAGGAGAGGGAGGAAGTAGACAGAGGTGGCCAGGAGGATAAAAGAGGGAAATGAAAAGCAGAGAGACAGATCCAGCCAGTGACCAGTTCCTGAAGTGTTCTCCACCGTCTGGAACACGGAGATTCACAGAATTGGGTAGAGAAGAGAAGGGGGAGGGAAGAGACAGAGGCCACCTGGTGGAGAAAAAGGAGAGTCCAAAGGAGGAGAGAGTGGTCAAGCCAGTAATCTCGCTCTCAGGTAAAATTGGGTAGTGAAGTTTGGGTTTTTAAATGTACAAAATTGACAACAAATACCAAAAAGCAAAGATTAAAAATCTAGAATAGAGGTTGGATGTTAAAAAATGCAATATTAAGGAAAAGAAGAAGAAGAAGAAAAAGCCACAAGAACTATTAAAACAACAACAACAACCACACAAAGACTATATACAGTGTTTGCTTTAAAAAATAGGTTTCTTTTTAAGTAAGAGTAGGTTATAAGAATAAAAATTAAAGGATAAATAGAGGACTTAAATATTTCTAAAAGTTAAAAAAAGAAGAAGAAGAAAAAGAAAAGAAGAAAAAACTACCACACAACCACATCAGCGAAAAAGAAAAAAAGAAAAAGAAATGGTCATAAAAATAGTAACGATATTTCTGGCCCTTTCTCTGGTGTTGTGGGCAGTGTGGGGTTATTTCCAAGGCGGTTCCCTCCATTAAATTTCTTCTGTTTGCTGGTCTCTTCAGTGTCTCATTTCCGTCCTCTTAAGGGGGGGGGGCATGGTGGACACTTTTTATTTTTATTTTTTTTGGCTCCCTTGTTCAGTTGCGCTGTGGGGAGGGAGGGATGCTGCAAACAAATAACACCTGCGTGTGCTTTCAGCGTCTCAGACCCACTGGGCCTGCCCCTGCTCACGATGCACACCGCTCATGCTCTACGTTGCTCCAGGGTCTGAGGCCAGCCCTAGGCTGCACGCACCTCCCAGGTCTAAGCCGAACTCAGGTTCGGTGCTCAGGTAAGCCCTCAGAGGCACAGATTCGGTTGGGACTGCCTTTTGTGTCCTTCTGACGTCCGAGTAGCTCAGGTGGGTGGTGAGCGCGGTCACGGTGACTTATCGCCTTTCCCGTGTCCGCTGCTAGTTTTCTGGATGTACCACTGGTGCCCCTTGTGAGGTGGATGGTGACTGTCCAGAACCCCCAGAAGCCTTAGCAAAGAAGCCTGCTTGCAGTTTTGTAGGTAAAGTCTCTCCCGGGCTGTGATCACCCCCTTCCAGCCCATACGGTTCTGGCTGCCAGTCACCGGCGGGGAATGGTCTGTAACTGGCTATTTCTGTTCCATCCTTTGTTCTGTGTGTGGTTCTGGTGGTGTTTTATGTTCGGGCTTTTCACATGGTAGCTATCCCACAGTCTGGTTTGCTAGTGCAGGTTCATTCGTTGTGGTTATGTGCGGGGCGTTCCTGCCTGATTCTTAAAAAGCACTGCAGCCCGCACCTCCTGCGCCTCCCTGCCCTGCCCCCACATGCTAGTGTCGGATGCAGGCGTCTGTGCTGCTTTTCTGCTGGGGGAGTTACTGTTGGGCTTGTAATCTGTTGGTTTTAATTATATATTTATGGTTCCTTCCTGCTACGTTGCCCTCTGTGCTTCCAAAGCTCGCCACAGACTCAGCAGGGAGAATGTTTCTTGGTGTTTGGAAACCCCTCTTCTTAAGATTCCCTTCCCGGAACGGGATTCCCTTCCCGGGATGGAGCTCCCTTCCTACCTCCTTTGTCTCTTTTCTCATCGATAGCTTTTTCCTGGCCATCACTTTCAGGGTGTATGTGTCCCTAGGTATGAGATGGTTTTCTTGCAGACAGTATATTCTTGTATGCATGCACCCAGTCTTTGCCTTTTCATTGGAGCATTTAGCCCATTTCTGTTTAAGGTAGTTGTTGATAAGTATGATCTTCTTACCATTTACTATATATTTTGTGGCTTTGTTTTTATAAGCTTTACTGTTTCCTATCTAGAGAAGATCCTTCAGCATTTGCTGAAGTGCTGGTTTGGTGGTTCTGAACACTAACTGCTTTTGTTTGTCTGTAAAGCTCTTGTTTTGTCTTTTGAATGAGAATACTATCCTTGTTGGATAGAGTAATTTTGGCTTTAGGCTTTTGCCTTTCAGCAATTTAGGTACATCCTGCCATTCCCTTCTAAGCTGAAGAGTTTCTATTGTAAGATCAGCTGTTATCCTTATGGGGATTCCCTTCTATGTTATTTGTTGTCATTCCTTTGTTACCTTGAATATTTGTTCATTGTGTATATTTGTTTGTTTGTTTGTTTTTTTGATTAATGTGTCTTTTGACATGTTGTGTCTTGGTTTTCCCCCTATGGGACACACTGGGATTTTTCATTTTAGTTGTCTGTTCTTTTTCCCATTTCAGGGAAGTTTTTAACTATTTCCTCCTCAAATATTTTCTCATGCCCTTTCCTTTTGTCTTATTTCTCTGAGAAACCTATGATTTAAATATGGGGGCATTTAACATTGTCCCATAGGTCTCTGTGATTGTCTTCATTTCTCTCTTGCTTTTTTTTTTTCCTGCTCTGCTTCATTTATTTCCCATATCCGAACTTCCAGCTCACTTAGTCTTTCTTCTGCCTCAGTTACAGTACTGTTCCTGTTGTCCAGAGTGATTTCTATCTCAGTTATGTCATCGCTCATTATTGATTGACTACTCATGATTTCTTCCAGGTCCATTTAAAACACCCCTTTCATCTTCTCAATCCATGCCTGAAGTCTATTTATCTGTCGATCCATTTGTTTCCAAGACATTGACTATTATTGTGCTGAACTGTTTTTCCTGTAGACTTCCTACCTCCTCCTCTTTCACTGGTTTGTTGATTTTCATTGTATTCCTTCATCTGCTGGATATGTCTCTGCCTTTTCATGTTGTTTCGATGAGTGTCTTCGAGGTCTATTTTCTGCACACCGGAGGGCCATCATTGCTATTAATTGGGTGGTCTCCTCCAAGTGAATGTGGTGGGACCAGTGGCTTGTGTAAGTTTTCTTGTTGAGAGAACTTTTTGTTGGTGTTGTTAAAGAGGATGGCTGTTGATCTCACTTGTTCTGAGAGTCCATGCAGTGTCCATTAGGGACTTAGAAGGCTCTATTATGGCTTCGATTCAAGATGAGCTACTTCAAATCCTCGAAGATGATGCTGTGAAAGTGATGTACTCAATAAGACAAGAAATTTGAAAATCTCAGCTGTGGCTCAGTTGGAAATGGTCAGTTGTCATTCCAGTCTCGAAAAAGGCGATGCCAACGAATGCTCAAACTACCATGCAATTTTACTCATCTCACATGCTAACAAAGAAATGCTCAAAATTCTCCAAGCCAGGCTTCAGCAATATGTGAACCATGAACTTCCAGATATTCAATCTTGTTTTAGAAAATACAGAGGAACCAAAGATCAAATTCCCAACATCTGCTGGATCTTCGCAAAAAAGCAAGCAAGTTCCAGAAAAACATCTAGTTCTGCTTTACTGAGTATGCCAAAGCCTTTGAGTGTATGGATCAAAATAAACTGTGGAAAATTCTGAAAGAGACGGTAGTACCACACCACCAGATCTGCCTCTTAAAAAGCCTGTATACAGTTCAGGAAGCAACAGTTAGAACTGGACATTGAATAACAGACTGGTTCCAAATAGGAAAAGCAGCACCTCAAGGGTATATATTGTCACCCTGCTTATTTAACTTCTATGCAGAGAAATGTGCGGCTGGAAGAAATGCAAACGGGAATCAAGACTGCCAGGAGAAATGTCAAAAACTTCAGATATGTAGATGACACACACCCCCCCCCTTATGGCAGAAACTAAAGAGAGACTGAAGAGTCTCTTGATGAACGTGAAAGAGGAAAGTGAAGAAGTGGGCTTAAAGCTCTACATTAGGAAACCTGAGATGGCATCCTGTCGCATCACTGCATGACAAATAGATGGGAAAACAGTGGAAATGGTGGCAGACTGTTTTTTGGGGGGAGGGGGGGCTCCAAAATCACTGAAGATACTGACTGAAGCCATGAAATTAAAAGACGCTTACTCTTCCTAGACAGCATAAAACAAGACCAGAGGCTGACTGTAGCTCAGATCATGAAATCTGTATTGCCAAATTCAGACTTAAATTGAAGAAAGGAGGAACAAACCACTAAACCATTCAGGAATGACCTATCTCAAATCCCTTATGATTACACAGTGTAAGTGAGAAATAAATGTAAGGGACTAGATCTGGTAGAATGCCTGATGAACTATGGACGGAGGTTCATGACATTGTAAAGGAGACAGGGATCAAAACCATTCCCAAGAAAAAAGAAATGCAAAAAGGCAAAATGGCTACCTGAGGAGGCCTTACAATTAGCTGTGAAATGAAGAGAAATGAAGGCAAAGGAGAGAAGGAAAGATACACCTATTTGAACACAGAGTTCCAAGGAGAGAGAAGAAAGCCTTCCTCGGTGATCAGTGCCAAGAAATAAAGCAAAGCAATAAAGCAAAGCAATGCAATGGGGAAGACTAAAGATTTCTTCAAGAAAACCGGAGATACCAAGGGGGCATTTCATGCAAAGATGGGCACTATTAAGGACATAAATGGTATGGACCTAACAGAAGCAATAGGTATTAAGATGAGGTGGCAAAGAATACACAGAAGAACTGTACATCAAAGATCTTCACAACCCAAATAATCATGACGATGTGATCACTCACCTACATCCAGATACTTGGAATGTGAAGTCAAGTGGGCCTTAAGAAGCATCACTATGAACAAAGTGAGTGGAAGTGATAGAATTCCAGTTGAGCTATTTGAAATCCTAAACGATTATGCTGCGGAAGTGCTTCATTCAATATGTCAGCAAATTTAAAAAACTAAGCAGCGGCTCAGGACTGGGAAAGGTCAGTCTTCATTTCAATCCCAAACAAAGGCAATGCCAAAGAATGCTCAAACTACTGCACAATTGCACTCTTCTCACACGCTAGTAGAGTAATGCACAAAAATATCCAAGCCAAGCTTCAGCAATACACGAACCATAAACTTCCAGATGTTCAAGCTGGTTTTGGACAAGTCAGAGGAACCAGAGATCAAATGAGTGTATGCACCACTACTTCTGATGATGCATGCAGCAACTACTTAGTTTGAAATCACGAGTTTGCATTCTGCTTTTACTAAGAATTGAATTAGGACAGGTGCACTTCTTAGCTTGCACTCTGGCACATACATTACAACTCTAGAGCATAAGTATCACAACCACGTGCGTCTGCACTCCGGACCTGGCATGCGGCAACGACTGAAAATGCAAGAAGCTTTTCACAGTTACTGACCCCTGATTTGAAACCACTGCTGCTGCTGCTGCTGCTAAGTCACTTCAGTCGTGTCCGACTCTGTGTGACCACATAGATTACCAGCCCACCAGGCTCCCCTGTCCCTGGGATTCTTGGGGCAAGAATACTGGAGTGCGTTGCCACTTCCTTCTCCAATGCATGCATGCATGCTAAGTCGCTTTAGTCTTATCCGACTCCATGCGAACCTATGGACAGTAGCCCACGACGCCCCTCTGTCCACGGGATTCTCCAGGCAAGAATATTGGGGTGAGTTGCCATTTCCTTCTCTTATGTCAAACCACGCATGCTACAAACACTGAGCTTGCCCTCTGGAATACGCGCTTGTTGATACTGAGGCCGCCATCTAGAGAACGCTCGCAGGAGCCACTTAGTTTCCAATCTGGATCACCCTTTCTGCCACCATTGAGACTATTAACTAGCTTTAGAACAAGTGCATTGCTGTCACTGAGACTGCACAGTAGAGCATACATCCCATCACTCCTAAACCCGGGTTCTTTAGGATATGGCCTACCACTACTGAGCCTGTCCCTAAAACATGCCTGTTGTAAACTCACATACACTTTTGGTGTATTACGCTCTGGATTCGGCATCCCTGCACTACTGAAATTGCCTTCCAGAACAAGAGTTCATCACCGGCTGAACTTTCACTCTGAAGCATGAACATCACAATCATTAGCTTGTTACTTTATAGGTAAGTCAGGCCACTACTCAACCTGCACTGTAGTTCAGGTGTGCCTAAATAGTTACTGAACTTGCACTCTGAAGTTTCCTTCTGGACACAACTGAGCCAGAACTCCTGTAGACAGAGTGATTTTAAACACTGGAAGACATGTTACGCCTCTCCTGAGCATGAGCTCAAGTGCAGGCATCCGGGCTCTGCTGAGAACATGCTCTAGTTGCACACATGCCAAAGTAACTGAACGTGCAGCTGGCGGTACAGATCTCATGAATACAGAGTGAGCGCATTTCATCATGGGTTTTGCACTACTGAGGTTTACTCAGAAGCATATCTTCCATCGTGACTGCGTGTGCCTTCAAGAGCCAATGTTCTGACACTACGGAGACTGTGCTGTAGAGTAAGAATGCCTGAACTACACAACTGCACACTGAATCATGCATCCCAGGAGTATAAATCCTAGCACTACAGCACACTTGTCACTTCTGAGTCCTTACACTAAGCAGGCATGGCACAGCTAGTGAGCATGTGGTCTAGAGCATATGTGTGGCCATTACTAATTTCAGACTCGGAAGCCTGTGTCTTGCCACTTGTAAGCCCAGGCCCCCAAATATTCATGCTTCAGCTACTGATATTGCACCCTGGTACACCCCTTTATCACTGCTGAGACTGCGTTACAGAGCATGAGCTCCACTACTACTAATCTTGCTCGATGGCCTGGGTGCTTAAACCTGTGAGCCTACACTCTGCAGCTGAAAATTGCCAATGACTTGGCTTGCCGTCTGTTGCATATTTTCCCCACGCTTCTTCCTGCACTCTGGAGCACCTACTCCAGGAGGCTACTTTCTAAAACACATATCATCTCCACGAGTGAACCGTCATTCTAGATCAACTGTGTGACCACTAGTGACCTTGAATTCTGAAGTGTTATCTTAACTTCCTTGAGGTATTGCTCGAGAAGGTGTGTGTAACAATTACCCCAGTGACGTTTTATACCAGACATTTTGCTGCTAGTCACCCAGCACTCTAGACTGTGCAAGCTGTGAGTAGTGTACCTGTATATCTGTGGATGACGTGCCACCACTACAGACCTGGTGTATACTTCATATGTCCTGCCTCAATTGATCGTGCGTCACCATACACATATGCCACAACCCTTGCGCTTGCACTGTTGAGGGCTTGTCTTCCCTCTACTGAGCTTGTGTGGCAGAGCAGGTATATCACATTTTCTGAATTGGATCTCTGGATATGCAACCAAAAATAAAAACCCAGCTTTCAAGAGAACATGTCCCTCTGCAGTCTGCACTCTTGAGCAAGGGCACTGCAACTCCTGAGACAACACTCTGAAGCACATGTAGAGCAGGCATGCTGCATCTGCTGAACTTAGCTCTTCAGCATGCCTCTCAACAGTGAAACACACTTTAGGCATACCCCTCTTAATACAGACCCATGATCTAGAGCAGGCATGCTTCAAATCCTGAATCTTGGCTTTCGAGAACACATGCTTCATCTCCTGAGATGGTGCTTTTGCGGATTCTCCCCCCCACTACTAAATCTGTGCTCTAGAGCGGGTGTGACACTTTGGAGCCTGCATGCCTCACTTCTGCGTCCCTGCTCCAGCCTGGAAGTACTGAAACAGCTTAGCTCGCAATCCAGAGCACACGTTCTGCCACTAGTGTGCTTGCACTTTAGAGCAGGCTGTCTGAAGCCATCCCATTGGCACTGGCAACATGCGTCCAGCCACTGCTGAATGCACACTAGAGCACAGTTCCTGCCACTATTGAGCGTGTGCTCTACCACAAGATGTCTAAAACTTCTCAGTTGCATTGCAGAGCATACCTCTTTCCACAAGTGAACTTGCATTTTACAGGAAATGGTACACAAACACTGACCTTGTGCTCTAGAATTGGCACACCATACATAATTTTCTTAACATTTGAAGCATATGTCTGGCCAACACTAAATCCACGCTTTAGATCAGCTGTGCTAAAATCACTGAGCTTGCCCTCAAGAGTATATCTGAACTCACATTTTATAGCCACACCTACTACCACGGTGGATTCTGTGCTCTAAAACTCTCGTGAGGTGAGAGAACAAGATGGTGGAGCTATAAGTGGATGTGGAGTACATCTCTCCATGGATACAGCAGGCATACACCTTCAGACACAGGAGAGTATTTAGAATGTTACCGGAAAGTAGACAGGAGTACCTGACAAGTGGAAAAGAATATATAGAACCACGCAAAACTCAGTCGGGGGAAAGATCTGGGTGAAAAATCAGGAATGTTAGTAGGACTGGATCTGCCCTGAGTGGGGGAAGGAACTGAAGCTGAGGTCCAATCCACATTGGGTCAATCGTCTGAAGTGTAGAATAGACATTTAAAGCTGAGAGTGAAACAGCTGATCTGTGGAAAGCTGGGTGCAATGAGAAGCAGAGGGTCCTTGCTGCAGCTGTACATACCCCGTACAAGGACATCCATCCCCTGAAAGGCCCCGTGGCTGGCAGCTGCAGTTTAGGGACTTTGGGGCAATTCATGGGGAGGGCTGCTGTTACCTGGGGAGAGATGGAGAGAAGGGGTTTGAAGGAGGACATTGTCGTAGGGTATGCCTGTGGAGGAAAGCCAGGCAGCCATGAAAGCAAGGCCATAACACCGAGTCACATGTCGGGGGTGGAGCAATCACCATAGCCTCTCTCTCCCACATCCTAGCATCACCAGTTAGTACAATAGTGAGGCTGACCCATCAAATGCTGAACACACTGAAATGCAGAGCAGGACACCACGCAGGGTCCTCCTTTAAGTGCCTGATGCACCATACTAGAGTAGAATCCCACTCAGGATGCTCCTTTCAGTGTCGGATGCACTGATTTACACAGGAGGACCCCAGCCAGGAAATTCGCTCTATGTGCTGACCCATTGAACGACAGAGAAGGATCCCAGGCAAGGAAGCCTTCTGAGTGGCCGAATAGGTGGAACTAGGGAGAAGACTGGCCAAAGACGCCTTCTTAACACCGGATACAAGGGCTCAAAAAAGAAAAAAAAAAAAGGCTCTGATAGGGCCCTAACTCCTGTGGTGTAGTCAGTCTGTGTCCCTGCACCCTGCCGTTTGACACCACCTGCGTCCCTCAAAGCCAAGCAGTTGCTCCACTTTCACAGTTAACTCTCATTGGAAAAAAGCTGCTACAGGTTAAAAAAAAAAAAAATCGTGCAACTATTTGCACAGGATTGCTTCAGTCCTGTCTAACTCTGTGTGGAACACATTTCACCACTACAGAGAAGAAGCTCTAAAATGCATATACTGGAACAACTGATTTTTTCCAGTCTTGTAGCCACTGCTGAGTTTTCCAAATTTGCTTGCATATTGAGTTCAGCACTTTCATAGCACTCACTATCTATTAGGATTTGAAATCACTCAAGTGGAGTTCTCTATCTCCGCTAGCTTTGTTTCTATTGATGCTTCTTGCGGCCCGCTTGACCTCACATTCCAGGATGTTTGGCTCTAGGTGAGTGATTAGATCATGATGATTATCTGGATCATGGAGATCTTTTCTGCCTAGTTCTTCAATCTTTGCGGTATCGATTTTTGCTACCTCTTCTTAATATCTTCTGCTTCTGTTCAGTCCATACAATCTCTGTCCTTTACTGTATCCACCTTTGCATGAAATGTTCCCTTGGTATCTCTAATTTTCTTGAAGAGATCTCTACTCTTTCCCATTCTGTTGCTTTCCTCTATTTTTTGCACTCATCACCGAGGAAGGCTTTCTTATCGCTCTTTGCTATTCTTTGGTGCACTCTATTCATATGGGTATATCTTCCCTTTTCTCCTTTGCCTTTTGTTTCTATTCCTTTCTCAGTTATTTGTAAGGCCTCCTCAGACAACCATTTTGCCTTTTTGCATTCATGTTCTTGGGGATGGTCTTCATCACTGCCTCCTCTACAATGTCATGAACCTCCAAATGTACTTCTTCAAACACTATATTATGCCTAATCCCTTAAATATTTTCTCATGTCCACTGTACCATCATAAGGGATCTGATTTAGGTCAAACCTGAATCATCGAGTGGTCTTCCCTACTGTCTTCAACTTAAGTCTAAGTCTATAGCAAATACTGAGCTTCCACTCTGAACCTTCCTTCTTACAAGTATTTGTCCGCCATTTTAGAGCACTTTCGCTGCATCTCTTTATCGTCACTCTGAAACATACGTACCGTCACTCCTGAAAGGATGCTCAAGTGCATGCATTGAACTCCTACTCAGCCTAAGCTCCACAGTAGTCATGCCGATCTACTAAGCTTGCATTGTGCCGCATGCATCTTTCACTATTTACACTATGATACTGAGGTCATGCTGCAACTGCACAGTTGCAATCTCAAGCTTATCTTCTTCGACTTTCAGCTTTTATACCAGCACACATGTTCTGCCCCTCCTAAGCCCGCTTTCTTGAAGAGATATGAAACAACTGTTGAGGTTGTATTCTGGAGCATGTCCCTGCTATTTCTGAATGCATTCTTTTTGTATTTCTTCATATTTCTTTTAAAAAATGATTTATTTTAATTGGAATAGAGTTACTGTGTATTACTGTGATAGTTTTTGACATATACATCAACATGAATCAGCCGCATGGATACATGCGTGCCCCTATCCTGAACACAACTCAAACCTCCCTTATTACCCCATGCTTCTGGGTTCATCCACAGCACCAGAGCTGGATGCATCTTTCATGCATTGAACTTGCACTGATCATCTCTTTTATGTATGGTAATGTACCTGTTTCAATGCTAATTTCTCCAATCATCCCATCCTTGGACTCTGCCATTGAGTCGCAGAGTCTGTTCTTTATATGTGGATCTTTTTTACTGGCCTTCATGCAGAATCATTGTTACTGTCTTCCTAAATCCCATTTGTACACATTAATAAACAATATTTGCCTTTCTCTTTCTAACTTTTTTTTTGCTCTGAATAATAGGCTGCAGGTTGTACTGCCTTACCAAAAGTGACACAAATATGTGGTTTTCTGTAGCTAAGTAATATTATATTTGAATATATAGCACAACTTCCTTACATTTTCATCTGCTGATGTGCATCTAGATTACGTGCAAGTCATAGCTTTCGGAAAGAGAATTGTAATAAACATTGGCTTTTAATTCATGTTAGGTGTAATAGAAATGGGAAAACAATAAAACCCAAATGTAGAATGATTCAAATTCTACTCGATTGTTGAATATTATGTAAGTTGAAATACTTCAAAATCTGTTTCCTTGGCTGCATGTAACATATGAGGACTCTTTTATATCACTCACCTCTCTCCTTTTCATAAATATAGACCAATTTTCAAATGTTTGTCCAGTTTAATGACAAAATACTAACATAGACATATATATATATATAATATATATAAAATAGAGGTATGTTTTCATATCATAAACTGTTGATAGCAAGCCTAGATTTTAAAATTATTTCCACCTCCATGCTCCATCTCAACAGGAAAGAGCCAAAGTTGTTGCTGACTCAATCACTCCAAGAGCTGGGAAACCTGAAAAAGAAACGGAACCTGCACTGAGATTTTCTGTCATATTTAAGATCGAGCTCTAAGTCCAAGACTTGTTTTCCTTTATTGTACTAAGCAGTCCCTTCTTAAGATTGAAAAGCATGGAAATCGAGAGAGAGAGGTAGGAGATTGTAGACCTCCTCATGTTCAAAAGGAATTTTAATCAGAGAAGCTAGAAAAGACAGAAACTAAGGAAAACAATCAAGTGATAGACAATAATAATGATTTAGCCACTAATCAAACTCAAGGGTCTTTAGTCCCTCCTCAAGGGCCAGCGTGGAGAAGGAAATGGCAACCCACTCCAGTGTTCTGCCTGGAGAATCCCAGGGATGGGGGAGCCTGGTGGGCTGCCATCTTTGGGATCGCACCGAGTCGGACACGACTGAAGCGAATTAGCAGCAGCAGCAGCAAGGACCATCGCTGACATGCGGAGCAATATCCTGTGAACAATTTTAGAGATGCTAAAGCCCAAACCAGGCTGAAATGTAAGTGCATAGTTGGAACTAGACGGTCAATGATGTGGACTCCCAATATCCTCACTAATAGGCCATTAGTAGAATGTCCCAATATTGATCACAGACCCCATGTTCCACCCTCACTCAGCCATTAAAATAGTCCCCCTGAAAGTATTTGGGGATTTGTGTCTTTGAAGCACCAGCTGCTAAGACACCATGCTTCGTCCTACAATAAGCACTTCCCCCCCCCACCCCCGCCACTGAAACCCACAGTCAATTCATAAATTTGTTTGCACAGAAGCAAGTAGACCAAGTCTGCTAGGGTAACAGTACTGAATATTAAGAATGTGTGCATAGAAGGATGATAAATCACTTTTATTTCAGAAATAAAGTAGATTTATTGATGTGAGTTTTCGATAACCCTGTATGCGAGATAGCAAAAGAGACACAGATGTATAGAACAGTCTTTTGCACTCTGTGGGAGAGTGAGAGGGTGGGATGTTTTGGGAGAATGGCATTGAAACATGTATAATATCATATATGAAATGGGTCTCCAGCCCAGGTTCAATGCATGATACTGGATGCTTGGGGCTGGTGCACTGGGACGACCCAGAGGGATGGTACGGGTTGGCAGAAGGGAAGGGGTTCAGGAAAGGGAACGTGTGTACACCTGTGGCGGACATATGTTAATGTACGGCAAAATCATTACAATAATGTAAAGTAATTACCCTACAATTAAAATAATAAATTTATTTTAAAAAAAAAGGAAATCTTCTAAAAAAGCTCCACACCTGCATTGAAACCAAGCACGACCAAGAGCCAACAAGTTCCACAGGAAGACATACCATGCCAATTCTCCAGCAACACAGGAACAGAACCTGGAGCTTCAATACACAGGTTGCCCAAACAGCAAACCCATAGACATCTCAAACCTCACTACTGGACACTTCATTGCCCTCCGGAGAGAAGAGATGCAGCTCCACCCACCGGAACACTGACACAAGCTTCCCTAACCAGGAAACCTGACAAGCCCCTCGTCCAACCCCAGCCACAGGGAGGAACCTCCACAATAAAGAGGAACCACAAACTGCCAGAAAGAGAAAGACCATCCCAAACACAGGAACCCCCCACGACACCCCCCCCAAAAAAAAGGCCAAATTGACTAATGAGATTTTTGCATGCTTCATGGTTTTGGTTACTATTTCTGCCAGCAGTCTGTATTTTAAGTTGATGCTGAAGTAAACACTTGGTTGAACATTACCCTTCAGTTGCTAGGAGACCAGTGACTTTGTCATGTCACAACTAACCTTCGATTGCTAGGAGACCAGTGATTTTGTGATGTCACAGCTGTTTGACTGGGGGGATCTCTGTGATTGTCCAGAGAGTTTCTCTCTGTAGGCCAGCCAAACATCATTTGAAGTTGCATTGTGTAAAAGCAGACAAATGAGAACATTATCTGAAGAAAGATTTCCCTGAGATGGCACATATTTCTTCAGAAATTCAAGATGGACCTCCTAAAGGTGAGTCCACTGGTTCAGAAACCTCCATTCGATCTTACTGGTATGATTATACAACTGGGGACTCAGTTTTGAGATCTATGATTGAAGAATATGCTTTTCAGCCTTTGGCTGAGGATCTGGTGATCAAAAGGCCACACTACACATATTCTGTCTCTGAAACAGATGATGTGAATGATTTTCTTTCACTCACATTTCCACAAAAACTTTGGAATATAGTGGAAAGTGATCAGTTTGAGTCTATTTGGTGGGATGAGACAGGCACATGTAGAGTGATCAATGAAGAACTCTTCAGGAAAGAAGTCTTGGAAAGAAAGGAGCCTTTCAGAAAATTTGAAACCAAGAGCATGAAGAGGTTAATTCGACAGCTTAATCTTTATGGAGTTAACAAAAACCGACAAACTGTTCAAAGATCGGCTGCACTACCAGTCTTTCTGGAAGAAGAAAACAACATCTCTCTTTTGAGAAAGGTATTCCAAAATTTTCACTTTTTGGCAATGGGTCAGATTCAATCATGTGACCTAGAAAGCATGTTCATATATGTGGCTAAAACGGAGTTTAAACTTGAGATAACAAATTATTGAAAAAGTTGTATCTTTGTGAAGTTGAGAACAGCTGGAGGTTAGAATATTGGATGTTCAACAAACCTTCCTAGTGACTTGAAACCAGATACAAGTTCTGAAGCTACTTAAAGTGGTATTTACTGTAAATATTCAACATATTTGTAGTTGAGCATATACCTTCTAACATGTTACCTGTTAAAACTACCAACAGAGGTATTTTCTTTGATGTTATTTCATTGCTTCCACTAAAGGAAACTTATAGTGATATGAAGGAATGAAATTAGTAAAGAATGAAAAATGAATATAATGGAGAAGTGGAGAAAAGGGAACCCTCCTACACTGTTGGTGGGAATGCAAACTAGTACAGCCACTATGGAGAACAGTGTGGAGATTCCTTAAGAAATTGCCAATAGAACTACCTTATGACCCAGCAATCCCACTGCTGGGCATCCACACTGAGGAAACCAGAATTGAAATAGACACATGTACCCCAATGTTCATCACAGCTCTGTTTATAATAGCCAGGACATGGAAACAACCTAGATGTCCATCAGCAGATGAATGGATAAGAAAGCTGTGGTACATATACACAATGGAGTATTACTAGCCGTTAAAAAGAATTCATTTGAGTCAGTTCTGATGAGATGGATGAAACTGGAGCCAATTATACAGAGTGAAGTAAGCCAGAAAGAAAAACACCAATACAGTATACTAACACATATATATGGAATTTAGGAAGATGGCAATGACGACCCTGTATGCAAGACAGGAAAAAAGACACAGATGTGTATAACGGACTTTTGGACTCAGAGGGAGAGGGAGAGGGTGGGATGATTTGGGAGAATGGGAATTCTAACATGTATACTATCATGTAAGAATTGAATCACCAGTCCATGTCTGACGTAGGGTGCAGCATGCTTGGGGCTGGTGCATGGGGATGACCCAGAGAGATGTTGAGGGGAAGGAGGTGGGAGGGGGGGTCATGTTTGGGAACGCATGTAAGAATTAAAGATATTAACATTTAAAAAAAAACACTGGGGGCGGGGGGAAATAACATGAGTTGAGGATAATAAAGAAAAGGTATTAAAAAAAAAAAGAAAAGAAATATTGTAACAAAACCAAAACTTTATTCTCCCATATGACTACCAGGAGACTTCCAGCAGAACAGAGCAGTTAAAAAACACTCTGTAAAGGGCCAAAAAAGAAATATGTTAGGCTTTGCGAATATGACCATTGGCAATTAATTAAGTTTTCAGGCATAGAGGATAACCAAAGAAGCTGGCAAGTCCCTCTTCCACCTTTAAGGACTCCGAAAACTGAATTACACACAATTTTCACGTCAGAAAAGAAAAGTCTTTTCGGTTTTCCTCAGCCATTAAAAGTGTAAAGCTCTAAAATTAAAAAGAAGAAGAAGAAGAAAAAGTAAAGCTCATTCTCAGCTCACAATAGACAGTGCAAAAACAGGGGCAGGCTGCCCTGCCTTGATTGAAATGGAATTCCAAGAGGAGGGGCGCCAAGATCCACTGTAAGGACAAGTTCCTTAAGCAAAGAACTGGCTTAAGGGAGGTCACCCCTGAGGGCTGTGAGTGCCGGACACCATCACTGTACTCCCCTGGTAGACTCGGAGGCCGTTCTCAGCCCTGTGCCCTGGCGACTGTGCCATCTGTTTTTTCTTTCTTCGCATTTGGTGAGCTGAGCAATCTTGACCCAAGATCCTTGACATTCAGATTCAGCCTGACCACGCCTACAGCGGCTGCTTTTATGGGGGGAGGGGGTGGGGGACGGGCTTATCGCGCGCGCATGCGCCCAACTCGGCCTCGCGGCCAATCAGATGGCAGGTGCCGACACCTGGCAGCCAATCATCGGAGGCAGCCAGCAGGCCTGTAGGGGGAGCTGAGGCGGCGCCCCAGACCTGAGGAGGCCTCGTCCCCGCAGGCTGGGCTCCTCGGGGTTAATCTTGGAACTGCCTAGGGCAGGTGAGCTGCCAGCAGTTCTGTCTCCTCCCTCAATGGGGACCGGTAAGGACTGGAGCGTGGTTCAGCTAAAGCAGTGCCTGACGGCTAAAGGGAGGGTTTCTCGGGTGCCCACTCGCACGAGGCCTTGCTCGGCGGGGCGGCTGGTGAGGGCGGTGAGAGCTTGCGGCAGGATCCACAGGCTTCAGGCTCCTTTCGCCCTCTCCCCTCTCTAGTCTGGGCGGGCTCTGCCCTCCAGCAGCTTTCCTGCCCAGGGGCGGGACAAGCCAGCTCGCGGAAAGGGCCTCTTAGGCCCCTGGCCCCTGGCACCAGCTCCAGCTCTCCTGTGGAACCTAATGTATTTAAACACAGACGCACAAATCTTCACGGCCCGACCCGGTTCTGCACCCAGGCACAGTCAGGCAGGAGCAGCAAAAAAACAAAAACAAAAACCAAAAAAACATCTATCTAGCAGCCTCTTCACTGTCCTGGTGCTTTAGTCGTTTTCCTGTTTCCTCTGCCTCTCCTCAGACTCCAGGGCTGCCCCGTCCCTGGGGGCCCCGAGATTCAGGCCTTTGGTTAGGGAAGTTGGCAGATGAGGTATTTGTTTGTTTGTTACTGAGAGAAGGGAGGTGGGAGGAAGAAGCTCAGGGCAAAGGAGTTCAATCACTTGGTCTGGTTGAGTGTGAGACGCCTGGTCAGCATCCGCAGGGTAGGACCAGGTAGGGCCTGGGGGATAGAATGTTCCCAGAACAGGGGACTCACCCTGGCCATTTCCTGTGCTTGTCCCCAGGATGTGACCGTGTGCTGCCTGGGAGGTCTCAAGCGCTCAGGAGTTCAGTGGGCCCCTGAGGTAAGGTGACAGACATCTTTACAACAGGGACAAAGGTGTGGCTTTCTTACTTTGCGTTTTTCTCCTTTCATTCGTCGGCTGACACGTTGCTGTTGAGAGAGAGTATTCCTGATTGGGGATTACCTGACCCTGATTGCGGGTGCTGACTTCAGGGCCATCATGGTTTCAGGTTTGCAGCTTTCTGAGTGGCAAGCTTAAAAACAGGCAGAGTGACTTGCTTTCGCCTGCCTTCTTGAAAGAAAAAAAGTAAGAACACCATGGGTCTTAAGCTGTGTAGAGCTGACTCCTACCACTTGGTGAGGCTAAAATGGGGCAATGCACATATCCTAAGGTTTTAGCTAGCAAAGCAAAGCAATGCAGGTGTGGGGGTTCCCTGGTGGCCTGGTGATTAGGATTCTGGGCTTTCACTACAGTGGTCTGGATTCAATCTCTGGTCAGGGAACTGGGACCCCACAAGCCAAACAGCATGGCCAAATGAATGAATGAATCCAGTGGTACATTCAGAGAAAATATCCTGTGATTTAACATGTTCACGTGAGATTGCTTTCTCATTTCTGTACCCTTAAGGGCTTTTCTTCATTAAGTAAGTCAGCTCCACTGGATGGGGGTGAGGCACCATCTGAGTTCATTTCATGCGAGTAAACAAGATCATAGGAAGCTCTATGCCCAGCCACTTGTGCCTACAGCTGAGTTGTATACTTATCTTGCTGGTACAGCTTTGACTTCACAGCATGTTTTGTTTTGGTCACAACATGTGGCTTCATAGGACATTAGTTCCCCAGCCAGGGATCGAACACAGGATCCTGACAGTGAGAGGGCTGAGTCCTAACCAAACCACTGGGCTGCTAGGCAACTCCTGTGTTTCGGTGCTTTGGATTGGGTGAGTGTGTGTGTGTGTGTGTGTGTGTGTGTGTTTTGATTTTTGCTATATTTATAGGAGAACTGTTCTGTGTGTAAGTATGATGTGAATGGTATTAAAACTTGAAATGTTTGTGTTGTACCTATGATCTCAAAATGGAATAGTTTGAAAGAACTTACCACTTGTTATCTCTTGGCTTAGGATCTCTCCTGAGGTAGTTAGTAGTCAAGCTTTTGTCTGGCTTGGCAACCTCTGAAGACTTAGCTTGTTGAATCTAAGCTCTCTCACTTGTCTGTACTCTTGAAGCCTCAGTTCCTCCTTCTGTGGGCCTCTCCAAGGGGCTTCTCTTGTGGAGGCTGCTGTCTTTTCTCAGAATGAGTGATTCAGGAAAGCGCTTGCACCCATGATAAAGTGCAGAGTCTTTTTTCAGATGTTACACATCTGCACTTGTGTATTTGCTTAGTCTCACAGGTCTACCCTGTGATAGATTGAGAGAGAACTACACAGGGGTGGGAATATTAGGAGATTGAATTCACTTGAAGGCTGGTTACCATACCCATTAATCCACTATGCCAGCCTTTTTTTTATATGATCTCAGCTCTGTCAATGTGAGCAAATTATTTGGCTTGTGTACCCTTCTTGTGTGCTGCTACTGCTGCTAAGCCACTTCAGTCGTGTCCGACTCTGCAGTCTCATGGACAGCCACACACAAGGCTCTCCCTTATCTGGGATTCTCCAGGCAAGAACGCTGGAGTGGGTTACCATTTCCTTCTCCAGTGCATGAGAGTGAAGTCGCTCAGTCGTGTCCGACCCTTCGAAACCACATGGACTGCGGCCTACCAGGCTCCTCCGTCTGTGGGATATTGCAGGCAAGAGTACTGGTTTGGGTTTCCATTGCCTTCTCCAGCTTGTGTGCTCTCTGGCCTGATGTACTCAATTTTGATCTACTCAGTTCTAGACCTACTCATTTCTTGAAGTTCTAGCAAGTCTCCTCTTTGCCCTGGATTAAGGTTTCTGTTTCTCTGGATGGTTCCCATCAGCAAACTGACTGACTATAATGTGACCTGTCGTTACAAATCCATCTTTTGGTGACACATCCTGCTTCTGCTGCTTTTATTTCATATTTGCTTGTTACAGACCTCTGCAGAGTTGTTCCTAGACTTTGTTATCTCGAGTTCTCTCGTTTTCCTATAAAGCCACTCTTGTCAAGGCCACAGGTGAATTTCAAATATTCAAATGTCTGCCTGCAAGGTAGGAGACCTGGGATCAATTCCTGGGTGGGGAAGATCGCCTTGAGAAGGAAATGGTAATCCACTCCAGCACTCTTGCCTGGAAAACCCATGAACGGAGGAGCCTGGTAGGCTACAGTCCATGGGATTGCAAAGAGTCGGAAATGTCTATTCAAATTCATTTCCTGGTTGTTAAATGCTTTTCTGTTTTTAATTGTTGTAGAAAACATCTAAGTTAAATTTTTACCATTTTAACCATTTTTGCATGCTAAGTATTTTGCACACTTTCATCAGCCTTTTGGAGAAAGAAATGGCAACCCACTGCAAATCTGATGGAGAAGGGAACGTGGTAAACTTTAGTCCATGGGGATGCAAAGTTGGGCACAACTGAGTGACTAAGACATATACACACACATAGTCACAGTGTTGATTTGTTGTTGTTGTCATTATTTTAGCTGTGTTGTGCAGCTTGAATGACAGTTCCCAGGCCCCTGATAGGACACTGTGGAGTCCTAACCTCTGAACTACGAGGGAATTCCTTATCACATTGTTATGAAGCAGATCTCTACACCTTTACAGCTTGCAAAATCGAAACTCTGTACCCATCACTTGTCCCATTAAACAAACAGCAATTCCTCTTTTCTTGCCCGTTGACCTAGACCATGGACTCCATCATTCTTTTTTGTTTCCTTTCTATTGCTTGACTGTGTTAGCTATTTCATGCAAGTAGAAACTTACAGTATTTGTCTTTTTGTACGACTGGCTTATTGCATTTGGCTTGATGTCTGAAATGATCATGCATGCTGTAGCATGTGACAGAATTTTCTCTATATGGCTAAATAATATTTCATTGTGTGTATATATCATATTTGATGGACATTTCGATGCTTCCACCTCTTAGTTGTTGTGCTTCGTGCTGCTGTGAGCACGGCTCTGCAGATATCCCAAGACCCCATGTTAACTTCTTTTGAATTTATATCCTGAAGTGGAATTGCTGAATCATGTGTCAGCTCTAGTTCTTTAATTTTTCGAGGAGCCTTTAAACTGTTTTCTGTAGCAGTTGCACCATTTTAAAATCTATCCATAACACACAAGGATCCAGTTTCTGTACGTGCTTGCCAACAGTTGCCCTTTCCTTTCCTTCATATGTAAACACACACATATGCACACACAATTTCTTTCATACCCTTTTCCATGATTGTTTATCTCAAATTATGAATATAGTTCCTTGTGCTATGCAGTACGCTCTTGTTTGTCTATTGTATATATTATGCTTTGCATCTGCTAATCACCAGCTCCCAATCTGTGCCTGCCGTACCTTTCCCTCTTGGGAATCACATAGTCTGCTCTCTATGTCTGTGAGTCTGTTTCTCTTTCATAGATCAGCTTATTTGTGGCATATTTTAGAGTCCATGTAAGTGATACCATACGATATTTGTCTTTCTCTCTCTTTTTTTTTAATTTTTATTTTTACTATGTTTTATTTTACAACACTGTGTTGGTTTTGCCATACATTGACATGAATCCGCCACAGGTGTACATGAGTTGCCAGTCCTCACCCCCCTCCCACCGCCCACCCCATATCATCTCTCTGGATCATCCCTGTGCACCAGCGCCAAGCATCCTGTATCCTGCATCGAACATAGACTGGCGACTATCTTACATGATAGTGTACATATTTCAGTGCCATTCTCCCGTATTATCCCACCCTCTCCCGCTCCCTCAGAGTCCAAAAATCTGTTCTATACATCTGTGTCTCTTCTGCTGTCTCTCATACAGGGTTATCTTTACCATCTTTCTAAATTCCATATATATGTGTTAGTATACTGTGTTGGTGTTTTTTTTCTGGCTCACTTCACTGTGTATAATCGGCTCCAGTTTCATCCATCTCATTAGAATTGATTCGTATAAAGTCTGCAAGCAATAAATGCTGGAGAGGCTGTGGAGAAAAGGGAACCCTCTTACACTGTTGGTGGGAATGCAGTCTAGTACAGCCACTATGGAGAACACTGTTTATAATAGCCAGGACATGGAACAACCTAGATGTCCATCAACAGATAAATGGATCAGAAAGCTGTGGTACATATACCCAGTGGAGTATTACTCAGCCATTCAAAAGAATATATTGTCTTTCTCTTTCTGACTTCCTAAGTATTCTTTTGAATGCTAGTGTAGATTCAAGTATTTACTTAACAACATTTGTTGCTACTGTATAAAATGTGGTTGACTTTTAAAATATTTGTCTTCTATTCTGCAAGCTTTATATTAATTCTAATACTTGTGTTTCTTCAACATTTTCTATACTAAATTATCTTATGTCTAATATACTTTGACTTCTTCCTTTCCATTCTGAAGGCTGTTTTTTTGTTTTTTATTGTTTTTTGTTTTTTCGTTTTTTTTTTTTTTTTTTGAAACTACAGCAACAATTCTCTTTTGTTACCTGATTGCTCTGGTTATACAACTGCCAGTATAATGTTGAGCCAAAGTGTGTAATAGACTTCCTTGTGTTGTTCCCAGTCTTAGAGGGAAAGCTTTCAGTTTTTCATTCTTTAGTATGATGTTAGCTGTGGGTCATTTTACAGGTGCCCTTTGATTGAGAAAATTCTCTTCTGTTCTTAATTATTAAGTGTTCTTTTAACCCCGGTTATGAAAAGGTGCTAGATTCAGGGAAATGCCTTTTCTTCAGGCAGATGTGTTATTTGTTTTATTGTTTTAAAATGGCATAATGTTGATTGACTTTCCTATAATGAACCAACTTTGCATACCTCCCTAAATCGCATGTGATCATAGTGTACAGTCTTTTTTATATGCTGTTGGATTTTGTTTGCCAGTATTTTGTTGAGGACTCTTTCACCTGTATCCATAAGGGATATCAGGTGTGTGTGTGTTTGTGTGTGTGTGTGTGTGTGTGTGTGTGTGTGTGATGTCTCTGTCTGATATTGGTATGAGAGAAAGACTGGCATCATTTTGCTTGCTATGTGGGGAAGAGACGTGTGGCATAAAGATGAAGCATTGTTGGATTGAAGTTTAGCCAGGATTAGAGGGAGAAATTTAGGATATATCTGTGTGGAATTGGGGTGAGATTATCAGAGAGCTCATTCTCAGTTTCCTAGGCCTGAATTAAGTGCTTGACATTGAATTATGCTGTTTGTTAACTAGGAATATATAGATTATACTTTGAATTTGCTACCTATTTTGTTTGTTAACATTTATGAAATTAGAATTTATGGATCAGTTGTAACATGCATTTAAGATCCATTTTCTTCCATTTTTACTACAAAACAAGATGCCATTGAATAGCTGATGCCTTTTAAAAAAGCTGTTAACCTTAAGTCTAAGAAATAAGCATGTTTACCTTTAAGATACAGAAACACATTTAAAAGTTACAAATTTGCCCAAGAAGAGGCAACTGGTGTGTGGTTAAGTTAGAATTCCAACTTAATCTCCTATGAGTCCAAAGTCCATGCTTCGAAACGCTGTAGAACAATGCTTTTGTAAAAATACTCTCCTTTACATGTGATTTCACGTAATGATCAGTGTGGTGTTTTGTTTTTTTTGCCCCTCTTTATTTTTTTAAGTAGAAGAGGTTAAAGTGAACATGCGACAAAGCTATGATTCTAGAGCCATGTAGACTTGTAGTCGTAGTTTTTTCAGCTGTCATTGAGTCTGGTTGACGCTCAGTGTCTTTGTCTGTAAGATAAGGGTGTGTATAAGTACTCTAGAGTTTTGGAGATAATCAAATAGCCCATTTTTCTGTACTTAACTAATCTGTAGTATGTTTATACTTAGGTGGCACTTTGTATAAAGGAAGCACTGGGACTTGTGACCGCACCCTCTAAGAATAAGAAAGTATTAAAAATATGGAACTCCCACGTATGTTACGTGAAGAAGAACAAGAGCCAGAAGTACGGAAAAGGGAGGGAGAGACGAAACAAGTAGATGATGATGATGATAAAGTGATCTTGGTTGGAGTGGAACATGGAAATGAAGATGCTGACGTGATCTTTGTTGGGATGAGCTCAGCTTCAAAACCAGTCGTTTCAAACATACTGAACAGAGATACCCCAGGTTCTTATTCAAGGAGAAAAAGGTGTGGTCACTTCAGGAGAGGTAACGCTCACAGATTACAGCCTGTTAGTCATGTGACTCCTACATCAGAAGCAAAGACTGTCTTGCCAGTGTCTGACTCTGACTCAAGATCAACAGGTAGTCCTATTATTATTGAACCTCCGTCTCAAGCTGATTATAAAAATCTTTCACCACAAATAGTGCCTGATTGCTTTTCGAAGGAGTTATGTTCTTCTTTGATTACCTTCACAAGGTCATTGCAGCATCCAGTAGAAACAGCAGTTTCTGCAGGAGATATGAATAAAAGTCCTCATGTATCAAAGCGAGTTTCCCCTTGTGAAACAAATCGCAGAAATCCCAGAAGGCCTAAACTCAGTGATGGCATTGTAGGGGAACATTCTTTAGGTTTCTCCCCGTCAGGTTTTTTTCATACAGAGACCACTCAGCAAAGCACACCAGACCGTGTCCATACCTCACTAAGCCATGTTCAGAATGGAGAACCTTGTCCAACACCTTTTCCAAAGGACAGTGTTCATTGCAAGCCTGTAAGACCTTTAGGGGAAAGTGGACAGACAAAAACTGATTTTCCAAGTTTGGCAAGTCCAAACAAAATTGGTGATCCCACAGAAGGAAATCTGATTGTGTTACTTCGTGACTTCTACTATGGCGAGCATGGAGGAGTTGGGCAGCCAGAACCGAAGACCCACACGGCGTTTAAATGCCTCAGCTGCTTGAAAGTTCTAAATAATGTCAAGTTTATGAATCACATGAAGCACCATTTGGAACTTGAGTGGCAGAGAGGTGACAGCTGGAAAACCCACACCACCTGCCAGCACTGCCTCCGCCAGTTTCCTACTCCTTTCCAGCTGCAGTGTCACATTGAAAGTGTCCACACGGCCCAGGAGCCCTCCGCAGTCTGTCACATCTGTGAGTTGTCCTTTGAGACAGATCAGGTTCTCTTAGAGCACATGAAAGACAATCATAAGGCTGGTGAAATGCCCTACGTATGCCAGGTTTGCAGTTACAGATCATCATTTTTTGCAGATGTGGATGCACATTTCAGAGCATACCATGGTAACACCAAGAATTTACTTTGCCCGTTTTGTCTCAAAATTTTTCAAACTGCAACAGCATACAGACGTCATCATCGAGGGCACTGGGAAAAGAGTTTTCACCAGTGTTCCAAATATCGGCTACAGTTTTTAACTTCCAGAGAGGAAAGGGAGCACAAGACCCAGTGTCATCAAATGTTTAAGAAGCCTAAGCAGCTAGAAGGATTGTCTCCTGAAACAAAAATTGTTATTCAAGTATCACTGGAACCCCTTCAGCCAGGATTGGTGGAAGTTGCATCCGTTACTGTGAACACATCTGATTTTGAATCATCACCCCCCAAATCTAAAAGGAGGAGGTCAAAAAAAGGAAAATAATAGTTAATTCTGCCTTCAGTAAGTCTGAAGCAAGTATTTCAGTCAAAGTTAAAAATCCCATTAAAAACAAAAAGATCAACTTATAGCATTATTCAATAATATCAAATATAGGAAAACCGATGGGTAATTTATGTGATTTTGTTTTAAATAGAGGAAGTACAGTTTTGTTTGATCTTCATATTGAGCTGCTATTTAAAAATCTATGATCTGTTTTTCGTGTAATTGTCTTAACATGTAAAAAGGATGTGTGCATGTGTGTGTGAGAGAGAGAGAATGAGAGAAGTGGAGAAAGGAAAAGTAAGAACCTATTTTGGTATTTGATGTTACTTGTAAGTTCGAAAGCTCTCCTATACATATAATCTGTAGAGTGTTTTGGCAACGTAATTTTGAAGTGTTTTCATGCCTTGCAGATCTCAGTATCAGCTATATAGCCAGATTTGAATGTCACTCTCTGAAGTGCCTCTTGGGCTGATCTAAGATAACCTGGCTCTGAAAGCGTGCAGTGGAGGTTGATGGAGAAGCTACGATGTGAGTTTGGACCAGACACGGGATTTAATCAGTGAAGAGCTGTGGCTTCGTGTCCCAGCTGAGGAAGAGGCATACATTCACTGCAGGCACAGAGCCAAGGGAGAAGGAACACTGTCTCAGAGTGCTTTTACCTAGCCCAGGGACATCTCAAGGAAGCCAGCCGTTAAAATGCCTGTGTTTGGTGAGAGACCCTGGCAAGCATGAAGCAGGCCCTGTGTAGCACTGACTGCAGTTGGAGAAGCAGAGATCGTTAATGAGACCTGGTGCCTGTGGACCTCCTGTTGAGTGATCAAAAGGGGAATTTGATTCATTCTGTCCCCTTTCCCATTTGGCTGGCCTGTAGTCACAGTGAGGTCGGCATATCTGTGTCAGACACAGTAGCAAAGCAAGTTACAATTCCCAAAGGAAAAAGAGCCTTGACGTCCACTTTGATTGGCGCTGGACCCATAGTTGTAGCTGAAAAGGATCAAACAGAGGAAATCTGTTCAGCTTTTGAATTGGGCTAAATTGAGTTCTCTTACCCTTAAGCTACAGTGGAGTTGTCCAAGAATCGTAAATATAGTGGATAAAAATAGTCCAGGGTGATTAAAGCCTTTTTGGAACTCTTGCTCCCATTTTCCAGTTACATGTGTCTTACCCGAGTTGACCATGTGAAGATTTCGGTTCTGTATCTTATCTTGCCTTGGACACAAATGTAGTACAGTTAACAGCTAATTCTTTGCGTGTGTAATTTCCCATTGTATCAAACTGATTGAGTTTCCGTCTTTCTTGACACAGTCTGATGTGCAAGAATTGTCTCATGTATTTCAGTAATTATCAGGTCATAGAGTTATCCTTCCTCTAATCTATCCAACCATCTAATCTGTGATTATACTTGTGGAAACCTTCTTTCTTGCGGTCTCCAAGGGCTCTTTCACAGACCTGTGGGGTACCCTCTAAGTATCGGTTCCTGAACATCAGCACACTTGGCTGCCTCTGTAGGTTCTTGGAGTTGAGTCTCCTCCTGGAGGTGAATGTCACCCCTTCTCCACTTCTGGCACGGATACCTAGCAATCTCTGTGCACCATTCCAGGAAGCTGGGATCCTGTCTGTAGACCTATGCCAGGAGCAACTCTCCGTTTCCTCTTCCTTTCTCCTCCTCTTTGTCTCTCGCCACTCTCCCCAGGCCTCAGTTTCTTTAAGTCCTCTAAGCTTTCACAAAATGCTGGAAAGAGATCATCACCAAGCGGTTAGCATCCTTCTCAGAACTGAAGAGGAAGGACTACAGATGATGAAGCTGTAGTGAATCTGTTGTCTCCATTTTAGGTAATTTCGTGAGTGTAAATTCAAATTCAAATAAATTGTGTTTATTTACTCAGAGCCTGATTGATTTATTTGCACTTTGAATTCTTTACTAGGCCTTTCTGGTTAGTTTACTTGGGCCAAAGCACTTTGCTAAGTGTCAGCTGAAACCACTTTTAGCTGTGTAAAGAGTGTGTGTGTGTTCTGGTCTCAGGTGAAAACTCTCTGTGTAAATAAATATGCAGACTATTGCATTTGTATCTCCTTTCTTCGATTTCTGTAGTAAAAAATACGAAATGTTTTAGTTACGTGTTTTTACTGTTGCTTAGTATTATCAACACTGTTGCTGTTAGTTGCTGTGAAGTATGCTCCTAAGGACTACAAGTTGTATTTATTGCCAAATTAAAAGGTTCCTGCAATATGGTCCCTGACTGCTTCCTCTCTTCCATTGTCTGTCTTCTACTCTACTTTTTTCCCCACTAATGTACTCTTTTTGACAACACTGGCCTTGGTTTTCCCCCATCAAATTCCATTTCTTCCCGATCCCAAGACTGCAAGTGCTGTTCTTCTGGAAATGCTCTTCCCGCAGGCCTGCATGGCTTGCTACCTCCCTTGTTTGAGCTTCACCAATGCTGTTCAAATAACACAATCAAATCTCCAACCCCCTCTCTTTCCTCCTCCTCCTTAAAGGCACTTGAAGTCTCTATCCTCTTCTTCCCTCTCCAGCCTAAATTTCCTAACTTTTCACAAAAAAATAAAAAGAAAAAAGGAAAAAAGAAGAGATAATAACATCAGGGCTTTGCTTCTTAGAATTAACATGAGTCAGTTTCTGTGCCTGCAAATCAAAGATAGTTAATAGTGATTGAGTTCTTTCAGGAGCTTCCTCTGTTTTTCTTTTGATACCTCTATATTTTGTTCACACAATGACACTTTGTTTTCTTTACAAATATATTGAAGATGTGTCAAGATTACTATTTTGTTACTGCCCTTTGTGAATTCCCTTGTCTGCCTTGCTTGTTCTTTCAGGGAAAATTTATTATTTTATTAATGTCATCTTAAAAGACTGGAAACTTCCCAAATCAGCAAGTTTTGTCCCCTGTTTTAATAATCTTTATCTTAAACATTAAAAAAAAAAATTCCCTTCATGTTTTACTACAGGCAGCAGAAGAAACCAGGAGGCACTTTTGGCTGTTTGGATGGAAATCCTCTTAGATAACTCAATTAAGTACAGTTTGTTCTCCCAGCTCATTAGGTGCATTTTCTACTTTTCATAATACTGCAGATGTAGTCGACTTTCGTCTTCACAATCCCCAGACTCTTTCCTCCTGCCTCTCCTTTCTGCCAAGCATCCTAGGTGCACGACTGTGATTCTACTTAGAACGTGTTTTCTTAGTGAGCAAACGGGGAGCGATTCCCTGGCTTCAGTGCTTCTGCTGGCCAGAGACTCTGTACCGTTCCCTAAGAACTTCATGGTTTCGCTGTCCAACTTCTATCACCTGGCTAGGTCAGTTGCAGTAGTTCATACTCACAAGTGAACTAGCAGGGATTACTACACGCACATGTGCAGAAACATACATGTGTACACAGTAACATCGCTGAGGGGAAACCTGTCCATATGCAGAAGTAAAGCTTTCTTTTCCAGGAACTTGAATTTTGGTAGACACTCAAATTTCTGCACGCACATGTGCACAAACATGCACGTGTACTCAGTAACATCCCTGGGAGGAAACTTGTCCATATGCAGAAGTACAAGCTTTCTTTTCCAGGGACATTAGTTTTGGTAAGCACTCAAATTTCTATGTGCACATGTGCACAAATATATGCATGCACACAGTAAGATCGCTGAGAGGAAACTTGTCCATATTCCGAAGTACAAGTTTTCTTTTCCAGGAACATGAATGTTGGTAAGCATCCACATTTCTGTCCTTGTTTTTTCACTTGCTCATCGATTATGTCATGTTACACTTCTAACTCTGTGCCTTATCCTCAAAGGTTCCAAAACCTTGGCATTTGCTATTGATAGGGACTGGCCTGCAGAGCAGCAGGCAGCATTGGAAGTTCTTGCCATGAACAGCTGTATAACATGTGCCTGCCTTCTGCATTCTCCCATCACCTTGGACAGCTTCACAGTACCAGTCACGTTGGCCTGATCCATTGACTGTGCATTCCTTCAGGGGACCAGAAAACAAGGACCTCTGAGCTCAGCTGACTTGAAGAACTGCTTTCTCGGTGTGCACCTGTCTAGGTCATTCCGTGTCAATGTTGTGCCCCTCTTGGTAGCCTACCACCCGTTACAGCCCCCAGCATTCTGAATGAGGCCCCCTGTTCTTCCTATCTGTGGAGCGTTCTGTGTGCACCATCTACCTGTGCCCCGATGTGCTCTCTCCATGTGGCAGGAAAAGGCCAGAAACGCCTGAGCCTCCAAAAGCCCCCGGAGACTGTGACAGGCCTGGTTCTGATCCAAGGTTGTGAAGAAGGTACACATGGATGCAGGGTCTCTTCCGATACCAAGAATGGAACCGGAGGCCATCAAAGTAAGGTGGCATCCCTACACGTCTTCCTTTCTGTTTAACACTACCCATGCACATGGGAGTCCCCCAACAGATGATGCCCTGGGGAACCTGCAGGTTCTGGGCCCAGAGCTAATGCCTCCGTTGGACAGAAAGCAGCGTTACTATCTCAAATGGACCAAGAGGGCTTGAACCACCCATGCCTCAGTGATTTGCTAAATGCCAAGGCTCTCTTTCAGTTGCTCTCATTAGGCCCAGGTAGGACTCCCTACAGTCACGCATCCCTGCTTCCCTACACAGCACCCGTGCCAAGGAAGCCAGTGCGCGGTTGGGCCCAGGGATATCCAAGACGGTCACCTGGAAGGCAGCGTCCCTCTGTGTCACCTCGGTGCAGATCCCCTACAACGCAATCAGAGATTCTGCTCCAGCAAGAATACCAGAATCCTCCTTCAGGTACAGACGTGCACCTTTGACACTCAGGCCCCCAAGCCAGGGGCAAGACCCCAAAGAAAAGGAGGAATTCATATCAGAACTTTCAGCACAGACCATGGGGTATCTTTGGCAGGACCGCTACTGCCTAGAGTCTGGACCCTGAAAACCAGCAGGCCCTGAACTGCCCCAGGGGCTTCTCTGTCTCCACTCCCCTGAGGTCCCTTAGGACATGCAGTTTACCCACCGCCCTTGTCTTTTCTCTGTTCCCTCCCTCACAGGCATATCCCGGATAGGGTCACACAGGGAAACCCACTTGCACATTTCTCGGCTTTGGGCACTGCCAGCGAGGCAGGCTGGAAGTGCCTGGAGGCATGCCTTGCTTACAGACCATGTCTCTCCTAGGATGCCTGTGGTTGGCAGATACAGCATACTTTAGTGCATCTCATGTTTTGTGTCATATTGTGCCAGTGTGTGCCACCCTCAGGGAGGGCGTGTGCTGGCTGCTGGGCTGATCTGGGCAGCACTGGCCCAGGACCTTCCCAGTTCTCCTTTTCACATGTGTGTGGAACAATCTCCAGTGCAGCAGGCAATCTATGACTCTTTCTCCTTCAGCTCTCTGCCCATCTCGGCAGGACCTTAGCCTCACCATCCCAGATCTTGCCATAGCCACGTCCCTCATTTCCAGAGGCCAGCCCATGGCCCCACACACGGAGGGCTCCACAGGCAGTGGTTTCAAAGCCCCACCCCACGTGATTTGCTCTGTGTGAATCCTTAGACCATGAAACCCTCTTCCTGATCCAAGCACACACAACAACACGGTAGAACTGATGAGCGTGTTTTGTATCTGGTCTAATTGCAGATATCTGGAGCCACAGTCTGGAGTTATCACTGGCCATCCTTTCCTTGTTCCTATCCTGGGCAGGGTCAATGCAGAGATGAGGCGACAGACCACCTTCAGCCTGGTCGCCTCATGACTCCTCTTCTGGTTGCTCAGCACCTCCTCTCCTGCCACCTTCATCTCTGCCTCTGCCCTGGGCCGGACACACACACACACACACACACACACACACACACACAATCACAGCCAGCATAAATAAGCACACGTGTGTATACACACACATGCTCAGCACGGGGACACAAATGCAAACAACGAGCATAGGTGTTTCAGGAGGTGAAGACGACCGAGGCCAGCAATGTCGGGGATGGCGACAGTAGGCACCATGTCCTGCCCTTGGGGCTCCCTGTTCACCTTCTCCACGAACTCTTCCGTATGTTCCCAAGGCAGCCTGAAGCCGCTTCCAGCGCAGTATGTTTGGTGGTTGTGAGACACTGAGTGGTGAATGTGGAAATTCACAGAAGATCCCAAAGTCAGCACACAGGTGCACTGGGACCCCGGAGAGGACAGCTTTTCAATGATAGGCCTTCCCTGGGTAAGGGGCGGGAGTGAAGTGCCCAGGCAATCTCAAACTCAGTGAGCAGCAGGAGGCCAGGGGATGAAAGGACCCACAAAGGATGATTCTGACAAAGATACTTAATACACACTCCCTCTAGAAGTATCACCTGGACTCTGGTGCTGCCACCTCAGCTGATTTGATGGAGACTTGCTTCACTCACGGACACACCAAGTCCCCAAATAAACAGTCTCAGGAGGTCACCTGCTACAAGCACGACCCAAACTCAGGCTCCACAGCCAGTTTGCATGAGTCTGAGCATCCCCATTTGGGAAAGGACAGTGTCCCTGTAGTATCACATGAGTGTCCCTTCAGGGCCCACCTTCAGACCCCATCTCCACACGTTTCTGTCAGTTACTCTCATGGAAGAACCTTCCTGCCCAGGGTACTACTTCAGGCGATCATCCCACACATCTTGGCCGACAATCCGCTGGCAATACGAGCAAGGTGAGCCAGCAGCCAAGAATCCCAAAGTGAATTGCTAACTGTGTTCAGGCCCAAAGCAACCACACCTCAGCAATCCTGTTCGACTCTGAGCAGTTGTGACCTGACAACCAGCCGAGAAAGTTAAGGCTCCTGGTGTCCACGCTGCGGCTGGATGCTCCCCGTTCAAAGTCCCAGAACCAGTGGACAGGAGTGGAACAACGTGCCCTATGCCCTACAGAGAGACGGGAGATGGGTGTGGATCCCACAGGTGGACACTCCACAACCTTGCACACCCACACTCATCACCCCAGGAACCACGTTTCACAAGTGATGTCAAGGTAATTCTACTTAGTGGTCACTGTGTTCAAGAAGTAGGGGGGTCCTGAAAGGAAAATATCAACTTGCAGTGGGACGATGGATGGCTCCGCAACAGCACCTGTCAGGATAGGGAGCAGGGAAAAGGTTCCTGCGCCGCCTCCTCTTCCTGAGCAGCAGACTTCAAAGAGCAGCAGAAAGGATACAGCTACAGCCCAGAAGCAAGGGATGCCCCAGGTGATGGCGATCCTCCAAGCCAAGTCAGGCTTCCTCCTCTGATGGTTCCTGCACATGAACTGGAAGTAGGCCCTGCAGTTCTTCTTATGCTCAGAGCTCAGTTCCACCAGCAGGGCAGCCAGTGCCTGCAGCGCATCTTGCCCTGGAACTCAGTAGTGCTCATGCTCATGGTAAGGTCAGAGAAAGTATGCCTGGCACTTGGGAAGGATGGAAAGGCCCTTGTATCAGGGTGTTCAAAGGGCTGTGGGGTCACCCACTGTGGCTTCTGTGTCTGGGATTGCAACCTGTTCTGTGTCTCAGATCTTCTGCACTCTCACTGGTCACCCCCAGACACTTTATTCCTGCCTCTCCTTTCTGCCAGGCATCCTTGCTGTACCACTGTGATTCCACTCAGAACTTGCTCACTCAGTGAGATAACGGGGATCAGAAAGTATGTCTACATATGTTCTGTGGGTTTGTGTATGTGTGTGTGTCTGCGCGCGCGCTTGTGTGTGTGACTCCCATATCTCAGTTATTTTCGGGATCATTCACCTTTACAACAATAACTGTCAGCTAAGGTGGCTCTCATGTACTGTCTCTGGTCGTTTCTGACTCAGAGGCTAATCCTCCTCAGATGCAGGCCTGAAGGAGACACACAGAGTCATGGCTGCGACACTTACAGGCGTGGCCCTGCCCGGACTCTACTCAGCTGTGCCTTTGGAGCCTGCCAATTGCCCAGTACCACACTTCCTTCAGGGTCCACCATTCTGCCCCCTCGCCTCCACCCCTCCTCCTGCTCCTGCCTCTGCACCTCCCCCTCCTCCTGAGCACTGGACCACAACGAGTAGCAGAAAGGATACCACGTTGGCCCAGAAGCCAGGGATGCCCTGGATGTTGGCACTCTTCTGAGCCAAGTCACGCTTCCTCCTCTCATGACTCTTGCACATGAACCAAACGTAGGCCCTGCAGGTTTTCTCAGGCTTAGAGCTAAGTTCCACTTACAAGGTCGCCAGTGCCTGCATCACATCTAGTGCCGGGAGCTCACTCGGGCCTCCAGGCCTTTCCTGGCACTGCTCCTCCAATGTCTTCTCCTCCAGCTCCAGGGAGGACCCCTGTTTCTGTCATTCATCTGGCACAACCTCCACATCCTCAGTGATGTCCTCTGCAAGCAGCTGGAAACCCCGTCTGATCCCTGCCACGACTCCGTCCACCTGGGCCTCGCTGTCCTCTCCTGCCTCCACTCTGAAGAGGGTGGCATCTTCGCCTGGTGTGGCCACTGGTGGCTGCAACGTCCCAGCCATGCACAGCATCACCAGGACAGGCTGTTGCTGGCCAGATGCTAAGGAAGTAGGGAAAAACCCCACCGTTTGCCACGTTGATCTCCATTGTTCACGGACACCAAATGGGAAAGGGGACGGAATGAATCAAATTCCCCTTTTGATCACTCAACAGGAGGTCCTAGTCACCAGGTCTCATTCATGTTCCTGAAAAAGAAAGCTTGTACTTCAGCATATAGACAAGTTTCCTCTCAGCGATGTTACTGTGTACACGCATATATTTGTGTACATGTGCACGTAGAAATTTTAGTGCTTACCAAAATTCAAGGTCCTGGGAAAGAAAGCTTGTACTTCTGCATATGGACAGGTTTCCTCTCAGCGATGTTACTGTGTCCACGCATATATTTGTGCACATGTGCACGTAGAAATTTGAGTGCTTACCAAAATTCAATGTCCTGGGAAGGAAAGCTTGTACTTCTGCATATGGACAGGTTTTGTCTCAGCGATGTAACTGTATTCACCCATCTATTTGCGCAAATGTGTGTGTAGAAATTTGAGCGCTTACCAAAATTCACGTTCCTGGAAAAGAAAGCTGTACTTCTGCATATGGACAGGTTTCCCCTCAGCGATGTTCCCGTGTACACATGTATGTTTCTGCACATGTGCGTGTAGAAATCCCTGCCAGTTCGCTTGTGAGTATGAGCTACTGCAACTGACCTAGCCAGGTGATAGAAGTTGGACAGCGAAACCATGAAGTTCTTAGGGAACGGTACAGAGTCTCTGGCCAGCAGAAGCACTGAAGCCAGGGAATCGCTCCCCGTTTGCTCACTGAGCAAACACGTTCTAGGCGGAATCACAGTCGTGCACCTAGGATGCTTGGCAGAAAGGAGAGGCAGGAGGAGAGAGCCTGGGGAGTGTGAAGACGAAAGTCCACTACATCTGCAGTTTATGAAAAGTAGAAAATGTACCTAATGAGCTGGGAGGACAAACTGTACTTAATTAATTGAGTTATCTAAGAGGATTTCCATCCAAACAGCCAAAAGTGCTTCCTGGTTTTTTCTTGCTGCCTGTAGTAAAACATGAAGGGATTTTTTTTTTCTTTAATGTTTAATATAAAGATTATTAAAACAGGGGACAAAACTTGCTGATTTGGGAATTTTCCAGTCTTTTAAGATGACAGAAGTTGTTAAAATTAATGACTCTCAAGCAAGATCATATCCACGGCATTGAGATTAGGTGGTCTAAATACAATAGGCCAGTTCTGCTTCATATTATTTTTTATAAACAAAGGTGTTCTAAAGACGAGTGTGACTGTAAAATTCTTTGTTAAGCCTCAGAAAGCTGGAAGGGGATGCCTCATGGCATTATTTAGTCAGGCCAATACCCTCCAAAGAGTTTAGGGGTGTCACTCAGAGATCCTTTCAGTCACACAATAAGACTTCTACCAAGGTTCAGGGTGTTATCCCTCAGCTATCTCAGCAGAAAACCAAGACAGAGTAAGCCTTATTATGAAGACATGTGTGACTGTCGCTTTGGAGTGGGGTGCTTTGCCTTGAACACCAGTAAGAGTATCAGGAGACACACCAAGGTTTTAAGATAACATATTTAAGTTCAGCTCGGACTGAAAGGACCAGCAATAGTACAAAATAGGAGCTCTGGACTTCTACCTTCTACAAGCAGGAAGCAGGCTAGGGAGACTGTTTCATGTAACCATATACTAGCCACCTTCCATGCAATGGCATCATGTCAGCGGGTAGAATGAAAAAATCAGAGACGGAAGCCTAGGAAGTGTCCAGGCCTTAAATACTAATCAAAGGACTGCCCGCAAGAACCCATGGGATTTCAGAACTGCTACTATTGACTCCCATCTCCCCTCCCCTTTCTGGAACAGGAGTGTCTATGAAGGTTATCTATGCCTGAACCACCACTGTATGTTGGCTGTGAAAGGGAGCAGATTAACTCATCTCTTTTGTTCACACATCCTCAGGTCTAGAGGAACTACACTTCTATAATTTGAACTGATGTGTTGCAGACTTGAGAGGCTCTTGGACTGCAAGGAGATCAAACCAGTCAATCCTAAAGTAAATCTCTCCTGCATATTCATTCGAAGGACTGATGCTGAAGCTGAAGCTCCAATACTTGGGCTATGTGATGGGAATAACCGTCTCATTGGAAAAGACCGTGATGCGGAAAAAGATGAAGGTAGGAGAAGGGGACAGCAGAGGATGGGATTGTTGGATAGCATCATCGACTCAATGGACTTGAGTTTGAGCAAGCTCCTGGAGTTGATGGACAGGGAAGCCTGCAGCGCTGCAGCCCATGGGGTCGCCAAGAATACGACACAACTGAGCAACAGAACACTTGAGATACTGTACACGTGGACCCTGATCCATAGCTGGACCTGACTTAGATGACAAGGTCCTGAACTTCAAGTTAATGCTGTAACAGATAAATTGTTTAAAAGCATTGGCAGGAAAAGGCATTTTGGACATACACGTATGTGAACAATTTCTGGCCATGTGTGTACCACGTGGTTTTAAATTATGTCCACGGTTCCTTCCTCCGCCCCTTCACATGTGTGGTGGGCTTAGTGGCTCACTTCTCATGTTAGAATACTGTAGAAACGAACAATGAAGCGTCTGAGACTAGGTCATAAAAGGCACTGCAGCCTCCTTGATCATCCTCTTGGATCACTCACTCTAGAAGCCAGCTTAGTCATATCTCGAGAGCACTCAGGTAGCCCTTTAGAGAGGTCCATGTGAAAGAACCGAGGCTTTCTCCCAACAGCCAGCAAGCAAACCGGTTTCATCAGCTATGTGAGTAAGCCATCTTGGAAGGAAATCCACCAGCGCATGTCAAGGCTTCAGAGGATGGCAATCTCATGAGACACTGAGCCACAACACTCAGCTGAATTACTCCTGGATTCCCAACTTTCAGCAGCAGTATGAAATAATATTGTTTTAAGCTGCTAGTTTTGGCTAACTGCTTATGCAGCACTAGTTCATTAATGCACTGCCAACTTTGGGCAATGTCTTTATTCAGGGCTGCCTGTCCATCTAGTCCAATCTAATCCAGAATCTGCTACTTCAGTTTAGAAAACATAGCCCACCCTTGATCTGACCACCCTCAGTATCCGATCAAATATCATTTCACTCACCGGAATATCTTATCAGCCTTGCCTAGCCTCAGCAATGATCCTCTCAGTTGAGCCAGAGTCCACCCTCACGATTATAGTCCTCATTTTAATAAGTTTCCATCCACTGACACCCATTCTGTTATTGTTGTCCATTGCTTTTCAGTCTCCCATCTCTGTCTGCAATCCCATGGGCCCACCCTGTTCCTTAGCTATAAATCCCAGCTGCACCCCTCCTGGAGTCACACATAAGCTCAATCTCTCTCCCATGTTATAATACGCCACTGTAGTACTCTTACCTTGAATAAAGTTTTTCTTGCCACCTTTCATAAGTGTTATGAGTACTCTTTGAACATTCCCAAGTTCTGTTAGGAAGGATTACTCTCAAAGGAATCTAGTTTTATATCTTTATTCTTTATACTATATTCATTCGGGGGAAGAAATTTCTAGCATTAAAACATTTCATGTTTTTACCATACAAACAGAAAATATCTTTGAAAATACATTTACATATCTTAAAACATGTAGTAATCTGAAAAGGATGTGTATATAGACATGTCAGTGTATATACACACATGCCCTCAGAGCTCCAAGGAAAACTTAATTCTCAGTAAACAATAAATGAAAACATTCAGCCTGAAAATAGTGAACTCTTTGGAATCAACTTGCCAAAAATCTTAGACAATGAAATTTTAATTAAAAAACATGGATACATAAAAATATTTGGGATTCAGACAAAATTGCTAAATAAAGATAGGTCAACCCCTAAATCATCTATGGAAAAAAAAAGAAAAGAAATCCTCAGTATCATGTAATAACCTATCATGGAAAAGGACCTACAAAAGAATAGATACGTATCTGCATAACTAAATCACTCTGATATACATCTGAAATTCAACATTGTAAATCTAATATATTTACAGGAAAAAAAATTGTGAAGAAACTTCTAAAATGCAAAGGTATAAAGAAAAAAAATCCTAAAGAATGTAGGAAGTATCTATGAATTGAAACAAAAATAGAAAACAAAAATAAAGCTTGTTGGGATAAGACGACAAGAGCTGCTTCTTGGAAAAAGAAAATCAGAAACATTGATACAACTGTGGCAAATCTAATAAGGGGACAGGGAGGTTAATTCCAATACTAGAAATGAGGAACGAAATGGCATTCTGAGAGGATAACATTCAACTCTGTGTGGAATTCCTTTTGTTTCAGGAAAGGCCCAGTCAAGCAACAACCTGGGGAAAGAAAGGGAAGGAAAGAAAGAGGAAGAGAGACAAGGGAAGAAAGCACGAAAAAGAAAGGAGAGGAGAAAGAAGGAACAGTAAGTGTCTCAACAAATGTTGTAAACTATCCAATAAAACAATTCTCTTCAAGATCTAAAAGCAGAAACAGAAATTTATTAAGCCAGATACTCATTGCTTTTGATGGTACTCAGAACAAGAAAGCCCACTTAGACATCACTGTTTAGAACTGGCCAACACAATACGATTATTTAAAAAAAATAAAAATATGCCATGTTATTTGTAAAAAGACAGCAGAAATAATTTTTAAAACATTATTTCTACAAATACTAATTTTACTTACAATGTTTTGGCAACATTAATAAAATAAATTTTACCTGAAAGAACAAGCAAGGCAGACAAGGAAATTCACAAAGGGCAGTAACAAAATAATAATCTTGACACATCTTCAATAATTTGTAAAGAAAACAAAGTGTCATTGTGTGAACAAAATATAGAGGTATCAAAAGAAAAACAGAGGAAGCTCCTGAAAGAATTCAACTCACTATTAACTATCTTTGATTTGCAGGCACAGAAACTGACTCAAGTTAATTCTAAGAAGCAAAGCCCTGATGTTATTATCTCTTCTCTTTTTCATTTTTCTTTTTTTTTTTTTTTTTGTGAAAATTTAGGAAATTTAGGCTGGAGAGGGAAGAAGAGGATAGAGACTTCAAGTGCCTTTAAGGAGGAGGAGGAAAGAGAGGGGGTTGGAGATTTGATTGTGTTATTTGAACAGCATTGGTGAAGCTCAAACAAGGGAGCCATGCAGGCCTACGGGAAGAGTATTTCCAGAAGAACAACACTTGCAGTCTGGATCGGCAAGAAACGGAATTTGATGGAGGAAAACCAAGGCCTGTGTTGTCAAAAAGAGTACATTAGTGGGGAAAATAGTACAGTAGAAGACAGAGAATGGAAGAGAGGAAGCAGTCAGGGACCATATTGTGGGAACCTTTTAATTTGGCAATAAATACAACTTGTAGTCCTTAGGAGCATACTTCACAGCAACTAACAGCAACAGTGTTGATAATACTAAGCAACAGTAAAAACACGTAACTAAAACATTTCGTATTTTTTACTATAGAAATCGAAGAAAGCAGATACATATGCAATAGTCTGCATATTTATTTATACAGAGAGTTTTCACGTGAGACCAGAACACACACACACTCTTTATACAACTAAAAGTGGTTTCAGCTGACACTTAGCAAAGTGCTTTGGCCCAAGTAAACTAACCAGAAAGGCCTAGTAAAATATTCAAAGTGCAATATATCAATCAAGCTTTGAATAAATAAACACAATTTATTTGAATTTGAATTTATACTCACGAAATTACCTAAAATGGAGACAACAGATTCACTGCAGCTTCATCATCTGTAGTCCTTCCTTTTCAGTTCTGAGAAGGATGCTAACCGCTTGGTGATGATCTCTTTCCAGCATTTTGTGAAAGCTTAGAGGACTTAAAGAAACTGAGGCCTGGGGAGAGTGGCGAGAGACAAAGAGGAGGAGAAAGGAAGAGGAAACGGAGAGTTGCTCCTGGCATAGGTCTACAGACAGGATCCCAGCTTCCTGGAATGGTGCACAGAGATTGCTAGGTATCCGTGCCAGAAGTGGAGAAGGGGTGACATTCAACTGCAGGAGGAGACTCAACTCCAAGAACCTAGAGGCAGCCAAGTGCGCTGATGTTCAGGCACCAATACTTAGAGGGTACCCCACAGGTCTGTGAAAGAGCCCTTGGAGACCGCAAGAAAGAAGGTTTCCACAAGTATAATCACAGATTAGATGGTTGGATACATTAGAGGAAGGGTAATTCTATGACCTGATAATTACTGAAATACATGAGACAATTCTTGCACATCAGACTGTGTCAAGAAAGACGGAAACTCAATCAGTTTGATACAATGGGAAATTACACATGCAAAGAATTAGCTGTTAACTGTACTACATTTGTGTCCAAGGCAAGATAAGATACAGAACCGAAATCTTCACATGGTCAACTCGGGTAAGACACATGTAACTGGAAATTGGAAGGAAGAGTTCCAAAAAGGCTTTAATCACCCTGGACTATTTTTGTCCACTATATTTACGATTCTTGGACAACTCCATTGTAGCTTAAGGGTAAGAGAACTCAATTTAGCCCAATTCAAAAGCTGAACAGATTTCCTCTGTTTGATCCTTTTCAGTTACAACTATGGGTCCAGCGCAAATCAAAGTGGACGTCAAGGCTCTTTTTCCTTAGGGAGTTTTAATTTGCTTTGCTACTGTGTCTGACACAGATATGCCGACCTCACTGTGACTACAGGCCAGCCAAATGGGAAAGGGGACAGAATGAATCAAATCTCCCTTTTGCTCACTCAACAGGAGGTCCACAGGCACCAGGTCTCATTCTATTAACTATCTCTGCTTCTCCAACTGCAGTCAGTGCTACACAGGGCCTGCTTCATGCTTGCCAGGGTCTCTCACCAAACACAGGCATTTTAGCAGCTGGCATCCTTGAGATGTCCCTGGGCTAGGTGAAAGCACTCTGAGACAGTGTTCCTTCTCCCTTGGCTCTGTGCCTGCAGTGAATGTATGCCTCTTCCTCAGCTGGGACACGAAGGCACAGCTCTTCACTGATTAAATCCCGTGTCTGGTCCAAACTCACATCGTAGCTTCTCCATCAACCTCCACTGCACGCTTTCAGAGCCAGGTTATCTTAGATCAGCCCAAGAGGCACTTCAGAGAGTGACATTCAAGTCTGGCTATATAGCTGATACTGAGATCTGCAAGGCATGAAAACACTTCAAAATTACGTTGCTAAAACACTCTACAGATTATATGTATAGGAGAGCTTTCAAACTTACAAGTAACATCAAATACCAAAATAGGTTCTTACTTTTCCTTTCTCCACTTCTCTCATTGTCTCTCTCACACACACACATGCACACATCCTTTTTACATGTTAAGACAATTACACGAAAAACAGATCATAGATTTTTAAATAACATCTCAATATGCAGATCAAACAAAACTGTACTTCCTCTATTTAAAACAAAATCACATAAATTACCCATCGGTTTCCCTATATTTGATATTATTGAATAATGCTATAAGTTGATCTTTTTGTTTTTAATGGGATTTTTAACTTTGACTGAAATACTTGCTTCAGACTTACTGAAGGCAGAATTAACTATTATTTTTCTTTTTTTGACCTCCTCCTTTTAGATTTGGGGGGTGATGATTCAAAATCAGATGTGTTCACAGTAATGGATGCTACTTCCACCAATCCTGGCTGAAGGGGTTCCAGTGATACCTGAATAACAATTTTTGTTTCAGGAGACAATCCTTCTAGCTGCTTAGGCTTCTTAAACATTTGATGACACTGGGTCTTGTGCTCCCTCTCCTCTTTGGAAGTTAAAAACTGTAGCCGACATTTGGAACACTGGTGAAAACTCTTTTCCCAGTGCCCTCGATGATGACGTCTGTATGCTGTTGCAGTTTGAAAAATTTTGAGGCAAAACGGGCAAAGTAATTTCTTAGTGTTACCATGGTATGCTCTGAAATGTGAATCCACATCTGCAAAAAATGATGATCTGTAACTGCAAACCTGGCATACATAGGGCATTTCACCAGGCTTATGATTGTCTTTCATGTGCTCTAAGAGAACCTGATCTGTCTCAAAGGACAACTCACAGATGTGACAGACTGCGGAGGGCTCCTGGGCCGTGTGGACACTTTCAATGTGACACTGCAGCTGGAAAGGAGTAGGAAACTGGCGGAGGCAGTGCTGGCAGGTGGTGTGGGTTTTCCAGCTGTCACCTCTCTGCCACTCAAGTTCCAAATGGTGCTTCATGTGATTCATAAACTTGACATTTTTTAGAACTTTCAAGCAGCTGAGGCATTTAAACGCCGTGTGGGTCTTCGCTTCTGGCTGCCCAACTCCTCCATGCTCGCCATAGTAGAAGTCACGAAGTAACACAATCAGATTTCCTTCTGTGGGATCACCAATTTTGTTTGGACTTGCCAAACTTGGAAAATCAGTTTTTGTCTGTCCACTTTCCCCTAAAGGTCTTACAGGCTTGCAATGAACACTGTCCTTTGGAAAAGGTGTTGGACAAGGTTCTCCATTCTGAACATGGCCTAGTGAGGTATGGACACACTCTGGTGTGCTTTGCTGAGTGGTCTCTGTATGAAAAAAACCTGATGGGGAAAAACCTAAAGAATGTTCCCCTACAATGCCATCACTGAGTTTAGGCCTTCTGGGATTTCTGCGATTTGTTTCACAAGGGGAAACTCGTTTTGATACATGAGGACTTTTATTCATATCTCCTGCAGAAACTGCTGTTTCTACTGGATGCTGCAATGACCTTGTGAAGGTAATCAAAGAAGAACATAACTCCTTCGAAAAGCCATCAGGCACTATTTGTGGTGAAAGATTTTTATAATCAGCTTGAGACGGAGGTTCAATAATAATAGGACTACCTGTTGATCTTGAGTCAGAGTCAGACACTGGCAAGACAGTCTTTGCTTCTGATGTAGGAGTCACATGACTAACAGGCTGTAATCTGTGAGCGTTACCTCTCCTGAAGTGACCACACCTTTTTCTCCTTGAATAAGAACCTGGGGTATCTCTGTTCAGTATGTTTGAAACGACTGGTTTTGAAGCTGAGCTCATCCCAACAAAGATCACGTCAGCATCTTCATTTCCATGTTCCACTCCAACCAAGATCACGTCATCATCATCATCATCATCTACTTGTTTGGTCTCTCCCTCCCTTTTCTGTACTTCTGGCTCTTGTTCTTCTTCACGTAACATACATGGGAGTTCCATATTTTTAATACTTTTTTATTCTTAGAGGGTGCGGCCACAAGTCCCAGTGCTTCCTTTATACAAACTGCCACCTAAGTGTAAACATACTACAGATTAGTTAAGTACAGAAAAATGGGCTATTTGATTATCTCCAAAACTCTAGAGTACTTATACACACCCTTATCTTACAGACAAAGACACTGAGTGTCAACCAGACTCAATGACAGCTGAAAAAACTACGACTACAAGTCTCCATGGCTCTAGAATCATAGCTTTGTCGCATGTTCACTTTAACCTCTTCTACTTAAAAAAATAAAGAGGAAAAATAAAAAAAACCCGCCACACTGATCATTAGGTGAAATCACATGTAAAGGATGAGTATTTTTACAAAAACATTGTTCTACAGCGTTTCGAAGCATGGACTTTGGAGTCATAGGAGATTAAGTTGGAATTCTAACTTAACCACACACCAGTTGTGTCTTCTTGGGCAAATTTGTAACTTTTAAATGTGTTTCTGTATCTTAAAGACAAACATGCTTATTTCTTAGACTTAAGCTTAACAGCTTTTTTAAAAGGCATCAGCTATTCAATGGCATCTGTTTTGTAGTAAAAATGGAAGAAAATGGATCTTAAATGCACATTACAACCGATTCACAAATTCTAATTTCATAATTGTTAACAAACAAAATAGGTAGCAAATTCAAAGTATAATCTATCTATACCTAGTTAACAGACAGCATAATTCAAAGTCAAGCACTTAACACAGGCCTAGGAAAAGGAGAATGGGCTCTCTTTGATAATCTCACCCCAATTCCACACTGATATATCCTAACTTTCTCCCTCTAATCCTGGCTAAACTTCAATCCAACAATGCTTCATCCTTTATGCCACATGTCTCTTCCCCACATAGCAGGCAAAGTGATGCCAGTCTTTCTCTCATACCAATATCAGACAGAGATATCACTCACACACACACACACACACACACAAACACACACACACACACACCTGATATCCCTCATGAATACAGGTGAAAGAGTCCAAAACAAAATACTGGCAAACAAAATTCAACAGCATATAAACAAGACTGTATACCATGATCACATGGGATTTAGGGAGGTATGCAAAGTTGGTTCATGATAGGAAAGTCACCAACATTATGCCATTTTAAAACAATAAAACAAATAACACATCTGCCTGAAGAAAAAGCATTTCCTTGAATCTAGCACCTTTTCATAACCAGGGTTAAAAGAACACTTAATAATTAAGAACAGAAGAGAACTTTCTCAATCAAAGGGCACCTGTAAAAAGACCCACAGCTAACATCATACTTAAGAATGAAAAACTGAAAGCTTTCCCTCTAAGACTGGGAACAACACAAGGAAGTCTATTACACACTTTGGCTCAACATTATACTGGCAGTTTTACAACCAGAGCAACCAGGTAACAAAAGAGAATTGTTGCTGTAGTTTTAAAAAAAAAAAAAAACAATGAAAAAACAAAAAACCGCCTTCAGAATGGAAAGTAAAAATCAAAGTATATTGGAGATAACATACATTTGTATATAGAAAATCTTGAAGAAAACCCAAGTATTAGAATTAATATAAAGCTTGCAGAATAGAAGACCAATATTTTAAAAGTCAACCACATTTTACACTGTAGCAACAAATGTTGTTGAGTAAATACTTGAATCTACACTAGCATTCAAAAGAATACTTAGGAAGTCAGAAAGAGGAAGACAATATATTCTTTTGAATGGCTGAGTAACACTCCATTGTGTATATGTACCACAGCTTTCTGATCCATTTATCTGTTGGTGGACATCTAGGTTGTTCCATGTCCTGGCTATTATAAACAGTGCTGCGATGAACACCGGGGTACATGTGTCTCTTTCAATTCTGGTTTCCTCAGTGTGTATGCCCAGCGGTGGGATTGCTGGGTCATATGGCAGTTCTATTTGCCATTTTTTAAGGAATCTCCACAATGTTCTCCATAGTGGCTGCACTAGATTGCATTCCCACCAACAGTGTAAGAGGGTTCCCTTTTCTCCACACCCTCTCCAGCATTTATTGCTTGCAGACTTTATAGGAGTCAATTCTAATGAGACGGATGAAACTGGAGCCGATTATACACAGTGAAGTGAGCCAGAAAGAAAAACACCAATACAGTATACTAACACATATATATGGAATTTAGAAAGATGATAATGATAACCCTGCATGAGAGACAGCAGAAGAGACACAGATGTATAGAACAGATTTTTGGACTCTGAGGGAGCGGGAGAGGGTGGGATAATTTGGGAGAATAGCACTGAAACATGTACACTATCATGTAAGGTAGTCGCCAGTCTATGTTTGATGCAGGATACAGGATGTTTGGGGCTGGTGCACAGGGATGATCCAGAGAGATGATATGGGGTGGGAGGTGGGAGGGGGGTCAGGATTGGGAACTTATGTACACCTGTGGTGGATTCATGTCAATGTATGGCAAAACCAACACAGTGTTGTAAAATAAAATAAAGTACAAATAAAAATAATAAAAAGGAGAGAAAGACAAATATCATATGGTATCACTTACATGGACTCTAAAATATGACACAAATGAACTTATCTATGAAACAGAAACAGACTCACAGACATAGAGAGCACACTATGTGATTCCCCAGAGGGGAAAGTTGGGGTAGGCACAGATTGGGAGCTGGTGATTAGCAGATGCAAACTATAATATATACAAGAGAGAAATAACAGCGTACTGTATATCACAAGGAACTATATTCATAATTTGTGATAAACAATCATGGAACAGGGTATGAAAAAATTGTATGTGCATATGTGTGTGTTTACATATGAAGGAAAGGAAAGGACAACTGTTGGCAAGCACATACAGAAACTGGATCCTTGTGTGTTATAGATAGATTTTAAAATGGTGCAACTGCTACAGAAAACAGTTTAAAGGCTCCTCAAAAAACTAAAAAACTAGACCTGATACATGATTCAGCAGTTCCACTTCCGGATATAAAATCAAAAGAAGTTAACATGGGGTCTTGGGATATCTGCAGAGCCGTGCTCACAGCAGCACGAAGCACAACAACTAAGAGGTGGAAGCATCGAAATGTCCATCAAATGTGATATATACACACAATGAAATATTATTTAGCCATATAGAGAAAATTCTGTCACATGCTACAGCATGCATGATCATTTCAGACATCAAGCCAAATGCAATAAGCCAGTCGTACAAAAAGACAAATACTGTAAGTTTCTACTTGCATGAAATAGCTAACACAGTCAAGCAATAGAAAGGAAACAAAAAAGAATGATGGAGTCCATGGTCTAGGTCAACGGGCAAGAAAAGAGGAGTTGCTGTTTAATGGGACAGGTGATGGGTACAGAGTTTCGATTTTGCAAGCTGTAAAGGTGTAGAGATCTGTTTCATAACAATGTGATAAGGAATTCCCTGGTAGTTCAGAGGTTAGGACTCCACAGTGTCCTATCAGGGGCCTGGGAACTGTCATTCAAGCTGCACAACACAGCTAAAACAATGACAACAACAACAAATCAACACTGTGACTACGTGTGTGTATATGTCTTAGTCACTCAGTTGTGCCCAACGTTGCATCCCCAGGGACTAAAGCTCACCACGTTCCCTTCTCCATCAGATTTGCAGTGGGTTGCCATTTCTTTCTCCAAAAGGCTGATGAAAGTGTGCAAAATACTTAGCATGCAAAAATGGTTAAAATGGTAAAAATTTAACTTAGATGTTTTCTACAACAATTAAAAACAGAAAAGCATTTAACAACCAGGAAAAGAATTTGAATAGACATTTCCGACTCTTTGCAATCCCATGGACTGTAGCCTACCAGGCTCCTCCGTTCATGGGTTTTCCAGGCAAGAGTGCTGGAGTGGATTACCATTTCCTTCTCAAGGCGATCTTCCCCACCCAGGAATTGATCCCAGGTCTCTTACCTTGCAGGCAGACACTTTCCCTTCTGAGCCACCAGGGAAGCCCTGAGCAAAATGTCAATCAGTCTCACTGAGATACTACTTCACACCAGACTACTTCACACCCAATCAAAAGGACGAATAATAACAAGTGCTGCAGAAGATGTGGAGAAAAGGAATCTTCATGATATTGTTGAGGTAATTGCTATAAAATGGTACAACCACTCTTGCAAAAGTGGTTGGTCAGTACCTCAAAAATTAAATATAGAGTAGAGATATGATCCAGGAATTTCCCTCTTTTGTATATATGCACCAACACTGAAAATGTTCAGTCCATGCAAAATCAGTGTTCACAGCAACATTACTCGCAATAGCCACAAAGAGTACACCATCCACGTATTATCCATTCATTGACGAATGGATAAACAAACTGTGGTATATGCTCAAAATGGACTGCATGGAAGCCATTTACCATATTCATATACCATATTCAGCCATAAAAATAAAATAAAAACATTCACTGTTATACAAGCATGAACACGATGAATCTTGAAAGTACACAAACGAGGGGACTTTCCTGGCGATCCAGGGTTTAAGACTCTCCACAGGTGCCATCCCTGGGCTGGGAACTAAGATCCCACATGCCACATAGCTAAATAAATAAATACTTAAAAAGAAAATACGACATCTGAATAAAGCCAGACACAAAGGTCACACATTGTATGTGGGGAACTGTAGGTGGAAGACAAGCAGGAAAGAGAAGCACTCTGTAATCCAAGTGAAACATTTTTTTCAGGGAGGAGGAAATGAACTACTCTGATAAAGGCTGCCAACAAATTAAATAAAATAACAATTAAAAGTTCACCACTGAGTTAAACATTTGAATTCACCTGTGGCCTTGACAAGAGTGGCTTTATGGGAAAATGAGAGAACTCGAGATAACAAAGTCTAGGAACAACTCTGCAGAGTTCTATAACAAGCAAATATGAAATAAAAGCAGCAGAAGCAGGAGGTGTCACCAAAAAATGGATTTTTAACGACAGGTCACGTTATAGTCAGTCTGTTTGCTGATGGGAACCATCCAGAGAAACAGAAACCTTAATCCAGGAGGACAAAGAGGAGACTTGCTAGAATATCAAGAAATGAGTAGGTCTAGAAATGAGCAGATCAGGAATTGAGTACATCAAACCACAAGAGCACACAAGCTGGAGAAGGCAATGGAAACCCAAACCAGTACTCTGGCCTGGAATATCCCACAGGTGGAGGAGCCTGGTAGGCCGCAGTCCATGGGGTTTCGAAGGGTCGGACACGACTGGGCGACTTCACTCTCATGCACTGGAGAAGGAAATGGCAACCCACTCCAGCATTCTTGCCTGGAGAATCCCAGAAAAGGGGGAGCCTTGTGGGTGGCTGTCCATGAGACTGCAGAGTCAGACACGACTGAAGCGGCTTAGCAGCAGTAGCAGCACACAAGAAGGGTACACAAGCCGAATAATTTGCTCACATTGACAGAGCTGAGATCATATTAAAAAAAAAAGGCTGGCATAGTGGATTAATGGGTATGGTAACCAGCCTTCAAGTGAATTCAATCTCCTGATATTCCTACCCCTGTGTAGTTCTCTCTCAATCTATCACAGGGTAGACCTGTGAGACTAAGCAAATACACAAGAGCAGATGTGTAACATCTCAAAAAAAACTCTGCACTTTATCATGGGTGCAAGTACTTTCCTGAATCACTCATTCTGAGTAAAGACAGCAGCCTCCACAAGAGAAGCCCCTTGGAGAGGCCCACAGAAGGAGGAACTGAGGCTTCAAGAGTACAGACAAGTGAGAGAGCTTAGATTCAACTAGCTAAGTCTTCAGAGGTTGCCAAGCCAGACAAAAGCTTGACTACTACCTCAGGAGAGATCCTAGGCCAAGAGATAACAAGTGGTAAGTTCTTTCAAACTATTCCATTTTGAGATCATATGTACAACACAAACATTTCAAGTTCTAATACCATTCACATTATACTTACACACAGATCAGTTCTCCTATAAATATAGCAAAAATCAAGACACACACACACACACACACACACACACACACCCCTATCCACAGCACCAAAACACAGGAGTTGCCTGGCAGTCCAGTGGTTTGGTTAGGACTCAGCCCTCTCACTGCCAGGATCCTGTGTTCGATCCCTGGCTGGGGAACTAATATCCTATGAAGCCACATGTTGTGACCAAAACAAAACATGCGGTGAAGTTCAAAGCTGTACCAGCAAGATAAGTATACAACACAGCTGTAGGCACAAGTGGCTGGGCATAGAGCTTCCTATGATCTTGTTTACTCGCATGAAATGAACTCAGATGGTGCCTCACCCCCATCCAGTGGAGTTCACTTACTTAATGAAGAAAAGCCCTTAAGGGTACAGAAATGAGCAAGTAATCTCACGTGAACATGTTAAATCACAGGATAATTTCTCTGAATGAACCACCGAATTCATTCATTCATTTGGCCATGCTGTTTGGCTTGTGGGGTCCCAGTTCCCTGACCAGAGACTGAATCCAGACCACTGCAGTGAAAACCCAAAATCCTAATCACCAGGCCACCAGGGAACCCCACACCTGCATTGCTTTGCTAGCTAAAACCTTAGGATATGTGCATTGCCCCATTTTAGCCTCACCAAGTGGCAGGAGTCAACTCTACACAGCTTAAGACCCATGGTGCTCTTACTTTTTTTCTTTCAAGAAGGCAGGAGAAAGCAAGTCACCATGCCTGTTTTTAAGCTTGCCACTCAGAAAGCTGCAAACCTGAAACCATGATGGCCCTGAAGTCAGCACCCGCAATCAGGGTCACGTAATCCCCAATCAGGAATACTCTCTCTCAACAGCAACGTGTCAGCCGACGAATGAAAGGAGAAAAACACAAAGTAAGAAAGCCACACCTTTGTCCCTTGTTGTAAAGATGTCTGTCACCTTACCTCAGGGGCCCACTGAAGTCCTGAGCGCTTGAGACCTCCCAGGCAGCACACGGTCACATCCTGGGGACAAGCAGAGGAAACGGCCAGGGTGAGTCCCCTGTTCCGGGAACATTCTATCCCCCCAGGCCCTACCTGGTCCTACCCTACGGATGCTGACCAGGCGTCTCACACTCAACCAGACCAAGTGATTGAACTCCTTTGCCCTGAGCTTCTTCCTCCCACCTCCCTTCTCTCAGTAACAAACAAATACCTCATCTGCCAACTTCCCGAACCAAAGGCCTGAATCTCGGGGCCCCCAGGGACGGGGCAGCCCTGGAGTCTGAGGAGAGGCCGAGGAAACAGGAAAACGACCAAAGCACCAGGGCAGTGAAGAGGCCACTAGATCGATTTTTTTTCTTTTTTTTTTGCTGCGCTCGCCTGACTATGCCTGGGTGCAGGACCGGGTTGGGCCGTGAAGATTTGTGTGTGTGTGTGTTTAAATCATTAGGTTCCACAGGAGAGCTGGGGGTGGTGCCCGGGGCCAGGGGCCTAAGAGGCCCTTTCCACGAGCTGACTTGTGCCACCCACCCCCGGGCCGGAAAGCTGCTGGAGAGCTGAGCCCGCCCAGACTAGAGAGGAGAGAGGGCGAAAGGCGCCTGAGGCCTGTGGGTCCTGCCGCACGCTCCCTCCTGAGGGCCCGCGGGCCCTCAACAGCCGCCCCACCGAGAAAGGCCTCGTGAGAGTGGGGACCCGAGAAACCCTCCCTATAGCCGTCAGGCACCTCTTAGGCTGAACCACGCTCCAGTCCTTACCAGCCCCCGTTGACGGAGGAGACAGAACTGCCTGCGGCTCACCTGCCTTAGGCAGTTCCCGGATCAAGCCTGAGGAGGCGAGCCCGAGGGGATGACGAGGCGAGGCGGACGGGACGAGGCTTCCTCAGGTCTGGGGCGCCGCCTCAGCTCCCCCTACAGGCGAGCGGGCTGCCTCCGATGATTGGCTGCCAGGTGTCGGCTCCTGCCATCTGATTGGCCGCGAGGCTGAGTTGGGCGCATGCGCGCGCGATGGACACCCCACCCCCACCCCCTCCCCCCACCCGGTAAAAGCACCCCCTGTGGGCGTGGTCAGGCTGAATCTGAATCTCAAAAGAGTATTGGGTCAAGATTGCTCAGCTCACCAAACGCGAAGAAAGAAAAAACAGATGGCACAGTCGCCAGGGCACAGGGCTGAGAACGGCCTCCGAGTCTACCAGGGGAGTCCAGTGATGGTGTCCGGCACTCAGCCCTCAGGGGTGACCTCCCTTAAGCCAGTTCTTTGCTTAAGGAACTTGACCTTACAGTGAATCTTGGCGCCCCTCCTCTTGGAATTCCATTTCAATCAAGGCAGGGCAGCCTGCCCCTGTTTTTGCACTGTCTATTGTGAGCTGAGAATGAGCTTTACTTCTTCTTCTTCTTCTTTTTAATTTTAGAGCTTTACGCTTTTAATGGCTGAGGAAAACCGAAAAGACTTTTATTTTCTGACGTGGAAATTGTGTGAAATTCAGTTTTCGGAGTCCTTAAATTTGGAACAGGGACTTGCCAGTTTCTTTCGTTGTTGTCTATGGCTGAAAACTTAATCGCCAATGATCATATTCACAAAGCCTAAAATATTTCTTCTTTGGCCCTTCACAGAGTCTTTTTTAAATGCCCTGTGCTGCTGGAAGTCTCCTAGTAGACCGTTGAGATCTCCTATGGGAGGATAAAGTTTTGGTTTTGTTACATTATTTTCTTCTCTAATATATTCATTTTTCATTCTTTACTAATTTCATTCCTTCACATCGCTATAAGTTTGTTCTGTTGCTCATCTTTACAACTTTTTGAGATAACTGTTTGTAACTCTCATTTCTCTTGTATCTAATGCTATAAATTTACCTTAATTTGTTGTTGTTGTTCAGTCCCTCAGTCATGTTGGACTCTTTGCAACGCCATGGACTGCATGCAGCACACCAGGCTTTCCTGTCCTTCACTGTCTCCTGGAGTTTGCTCAAACTCATGTCCATTGAGTTGGTGATACCATCCGAACATCTCATCCATCGCCGCCCACTTCTTCTCTTGCCCTCAGTCGTTCCCAGCATCAAGGTGGTTTCCAATGAGTTGGCTTTTCCCATCAGGTGGCCAAACTATTGGATCATCAGATTCAGCATCAGTCCTTCCAGTGAATATTCAGAGTTGATTTCCCTTATGATTGACTGGTTGAATCTTGCTGTCCAAGGGACTCTCGAGAGTCTTCAACACCACAGTTCAAAAGCATCAGTTCTTCGGCACTCCACCTTCTTTACGGTCCAGCTGTCACATCCATACATGACTGTGGGGAAAAGCATAGCTGTGACTAGATGGACTTTGTCAGCAAAGAAATGTCTCTGCTTTTTACTAAGCTGTCTAGGCTTGTCATAGCTTTTCTTCCAAGGGCCACATATCTTTTAAGCTCATGGCTGCATTCACCATCCACAATCATTTTGGACCCCAAGAAAATAAAGTCTGTTACTCTTTCCATTGTTTCTCCGTACAACTGTAACTGTGTCCCGTAATTTTTGTGAATAGACTGTTCATTATCATTCACGTCCGAGTATAATCTAATATTCTCTTCTAAAGACAAGCCTAAATATTGCATGGGCTTCCCTGGTCACTCAACTGGTAAATCGCTTTCCAGCCAATGCAGGAGACACAAAAGGCCTGGGTTCGATCCCGGGTCAGGAGGATCCCCTGGAGAAAATATTGGCAATCTGCTCCAGGATGCTTGCATGAAAATTCCATAGAGATATGTGTTAAGATAGTTATTTCTATTTTCCAAGTGAATGGCATTTTCAAAGACGTTTCTTGGTCAATTTCTCATTATTGCATTATAGTCAGATGACACAGTCTAAATATTATTGATCCTTTGTATTCGAAGATTTCCGTTAAGTATGCCGTACTTCAGATTTCCATCTCCGTGAAGTCAAAATGAAGTGGGTGTTGTGTAGAGAAAACACTTGCAACGTCTGAAATGTGTGTATGTGAAATGACTTCCTTTATGCTTCACAATTATTCCAGCATCTTTCAGTAGGGTACCTTTAACTAAGTTCCAGGGTTTTCTCAAATTTTACCAGTTTTTCCACAAATGTTCTTTCCTAGTTTCATAGTCCCATATAGGATACTGAACTGCATGAGAATATAGAGCAAGAAGCTACAGATACCTCCCTTAGCTTACTCTGGTCTATAGCAGTTTCTTAAACTTTCCTTGTTTTTCAAGACTTTTGACAGTTTTCAGGAGTCCTTCAGGGACAGGTATTTTGCAGAATGACTCTCTATATGGGTTTGGGATGTTTCTCCTGATTGCCCTGGGGTTTATATAATTGTAGAACTATACCTCCAAGGCAAAATATCTTTCTCATCATCTCCCATCAAGGATTCATACTATCAATATGACCTACCACTAGTTCGTCTGCTATAAAGTTGTCTCCTTCCTGCTGACATATTCTGTTCTTGGAAACAAGCCGCTAAACACAGCCTACATTTAGGGAGGGGCATGGAATCTCATCTTGAGGAAAATATCGAAGAGATACACAAATTACTGAGTATACAAGTTAATTGAAACTCCCTTGTAAGGAAGATCTGGTCCTTCTAGCCATATCTTTTAATGTTAAATTAATTAAAGTAAAGATTTAATAGGTTTCCCAGTTGGTGCTAGTGGTAAAGTACCTGCCTGCCAATACAGGAGATGTAAAAGATGTGGGTTCAGAGGAGCCTGGTGTGCTACACTGATGGGGTCGCAAAGAGTTGGACAGACTGAAGCCGCTGAACACACAAAAAGATTTAATACCTCAGTCACACTGGCTACATTTTAACATTTGCAAAGTGGCATATTAGACACAGACATAGAAAATATATTTTACTGAGAATTCCTTAGTGATCGGGTTATTAGAGATTTGTGCTTCCACTGCAGGGGGCAGAGAGTCAACCCCTGGTTGAAGATCTAAGATCCCTTAATCCTCACCGCAAGGCAAAAAAAAAAAAAAAAGAAAGAAAACAAACCCTGCCGGATGAACACTCCATCTGAGTATACTATACAGATAAAGGATATAAACAGAACACCTCACAGAAAAGAAAAGAAACATAAGCATTTATATATGTGAAAAGCTGATCGCCCTTATGAGCGAATACATGTAACAATTATGAAAATGTTTTCTATTGCTGAAGAAAGGTCTGTGAATAGCACTGACTTAGGTCATTGTTTTTCCAACCTTTCTTCTTTTCAAATGTGATGCATATTAACACATGAAACTGCTTTAGCTCTGTCTCAAAAATTTGCTATTTTCACTATCATTCAGTTCAAATAATGTTTTTCCCATAACAATTCCTCTTAGGAGCAATAAGTTATTTAGGTTCAGAAGCAGGAGAAGGAGAAGCCTAAACCACAACATTAAAGAGGCTTGTGAATTGCAGAGGTGCCGCTTTTGCACTTTGGGTTCCTGGCAATCCTTACTCTATCCTCAGCCTGTGTGCAGTGCCATTGCTTCATTTTCAAACTTTGGGAGTTCTGTACTCCTCAGTTATCTTTCTGGGGTTTTGTTTGGTCATGCCACAGAAGCTGTGGGATCTTAGTTCCACAACCAGGTGTTGAACCCTGGCCATTGACAGTGAAAGCATCAAGTCCGAACCACTGAAGCAACAGGGAATTCTCATACCTCTTTCTTTCTTTCTTTCAAATATTTGTTCATTTACTTGGCTGTGCTTGTTTTTAGTTCCAGCACAAGGACCCTTCAATCTTCATTGTAGCATGTGGGAGCAGGAATTTTAATTGTCACATGTGGTATTTTTAGTTGCAGTATGTGGGATCTAATGCCCGGACCAAGGAATGAACTTGGACGCCCTAATCTGGGAGCACCGAGTATTTCCACCGGACTACAGGGATGTCCTTCCCATGAATGAACCCAGGTCTCCCACATTGCAAGTGAATTCCTTACTGTCTGAACCACCATAGCTTTGACTATAAGAATTTTGGTCAGCAGAGTCATGCCTTAGCTTTTTTTTTCTTTTTTCTTTTTTAATGCTGTCTATGTTTGCCATAGCTTTCTTCCAAGGAGCTAGCTTCCTTTGATTTTGTGGCTACATTCACCATCCACAGTGATTTTGGAGTCCAAGAAAATCAAACGTGCTGTTATTTTCAGTTGTTCACCATTTCTTTGCCATAAAGTGATGGGACCAGACGCTGTGATCTTCGTCTTTTGAAATTTGAGTTTTAAGCCAGCCTTTCACTCTCCTCTTTTGCCACCATCAAGAAGCTCTTCACTTTCTGCCCTTAGGGTGACATCATCTGCATATCTGAGGGTGTCGCTGTTTCTCCAGCAATCTTGATTCCAGATTGTGCTTCATCCGGCCCAGTGTTTTTCATGATGTACTCTGTGTTTAAGTTAAATAAGCAGGGCAACAGTATATAATCCTGACGTACTCCTTTCCCTATTTGGAACCAGTCGCTTGTTCCATGTCCAGTTCTAAGTGTTGCTTCTTGACCTGCATACAGATTTCTCAGGAGGCAGGTCAGATGGTCTGGTATTCCCATCTCTTTAAGAATTTTCCAGTTTGTTGTGGTTCACACAGGCAAAGGTCTCATCACTTCATGGAAAATAGATGAAGAAACAATGGAAAAAGTGACAGAATTTATTTTCTTGAGCTCCAAAATCACTGCAGATGGTGACTGCAGCCACGAAATTAAAAGATGCTCACTGCTTGGAAGAAAAGTTGTGACAAAGCTAGGCAGTGTTTTAAAAGAAAGAGACAGTACTTTCCCAACAAACGTCCATAAAGTCAAAGCTATGGTTTTTCCAGGAGTCAGGTACAGATGGAGGAGCTGCACCATAAAGAAGGCTGAGTGCTGAAGAATGGATCCTTTCAAACTGTGGTGCTGGAGAATGGAGAAGACTCTTGAGAGTCCCTTGGACTGCAAGGAGATCCAACCAGTCAATCCTAAGGGAAATCAACCCTGAATCTTCAGTGGAAAAACTGATGCTGAAGCTCCAATACTTTGGCCTCCTGAAGGGAAGAGTCAGCTCATTGGGAAAACAAAACAAAACAAAACCCTTGATCCTGGGAAATATTGAAGGCAGCAGCAGAAGGCATGACAGAGGATGAGATGATTGGGTGGCGTCAGCAACCCAACGGAATGAGTTTGAGCAAGCTTCAGGGGATGATGATGGACATGGAAGCGTGGCATACAGAAGTTCATGGGGTCACAGGGAGTCAGACACGACTGAGCAACTGAACAACAAAAGCCAGGCAGGGTCTTTATGTACAGCTGGCTGAACCTCAATGGGGCTTTTCTGAATTTCTGGAGGTGGGTAGAACATAATTTTTTAGCCAGATCCCATGCTGCAGCATGTCTGGAATATTTTGTGCTCGTAGTCAATCTTTTTTGTGTGTTTTCTGGGTGGCACTTGGGAGTCAGTGTTCCTCACAATGATGGATGCTGTCTCTCTCAGTCCCAGCTGAACTGAACTTTGGATCATGACCTCTGTTTCAGGAGGCAACCCTGGCAAGTGCTCTGGCTGTTTGAATGACTGATGATTCTTGGTTTGGTGCTCGGTCTTTTCCTTCACGTTCAAACTTTGTAGCCAGCACGTGCAACATGGAAAGACCCTCCTGTTGCAGTTCCTCCGAGCGTGATTTACAAAGGATGTCACCTATTTGAACATTTTGAGGCAAAACAGACAAACAAATTGTTCATGTTTCCATGCCATGTTCTAAAATACGCCTCTACATTGGCAAAGGCTGACAATCTGTAAGTGCAAACACGGCAGACATAGGGCATTTTGCCAGGTTTGTGACTGTCCTTCAGGTACTGTAAGAGAACCTGATCTGTTTTGAAGGACAATTCACAGATATTACAGACCGTGGAGGGCTCCCAGGAAGCAGGGACACTTTCCATGCGACACTGCAGCTGGAACGAGGTGGGAAACTGGCGGTGGCAGTGCTGGCAGGTAGTGTGGGTTTCCCAGCTGTCACCCTTCTGCCTCTCAAGCTCCAGATGGTTCCTCAGGTGGGTCATAAACTTGACATATTTTAGAAGACTCAAGCAGCTGAGGCATTTGAAGGCTGTGTGAGTCTTCTGTTCTGGTGCCGTCTCTTGTATGCTCCAAAGTAAAAGCCATCAGATAACATTTACTCTCATCAGTGAATTTGATCCCAGATTTACTTTCATGGGATCAACAGTCTTGCTCTGACGTGCAAGAGTCAGAAAGTCCATTTTCTCCAGGCCTGACAAACTGCATGTTCCTTCTGGATCCATAAGACGGAAGCATGCCTGGCCATTGGTGCGAGTCCGTGAAAATGATGCCCCACCATGCACACGGCTCGGTGAGGTCAGGGAATCTTCCAAGGTCATAACCGTGTTTTTCCAGGAGGGATACCTGGAGGGGCCATGGTGGAGGCAGGTCCCCCTGGGATTCCATCGCTGAGTTTGGGTCTTTTGGGATTCCCACTGTTAAAATTCACATCTGAAGTGGGACACCGCTTTGAATTTAGAGGGCTTTCATCCTTGCCTCCTAATGAGAGAACGGCTCGAGAGAGACAGGGAGGCCGCAGAGAGAACAATTCTGAATTGTGAAGGACAGTTTCCGGCGAGCTCGTTTGCTAATCAGGTTTAGATGAAGGCTCCGAAATAATAGAACTGCCTCTTCCTCCCCATACACACTGAGAAACTGGTGATACGGCAGCTGGCTCTGATGCTGGGGTCCTAAGATTTGCAGGTTGCCACCTGCAGGAGGGATCCGGATTCACGTGGTCCTTCATTCTTCTTGAAGATGAGTCCCTGGTCACTCTGTTCAAAACGTTAGAAATGACTGGCTTTGAAGTTGAAATCACTCTGACAAAGAAGGTTTCAGCATCCTCCTTGACGTGCTCCACTCCAACAAAGATGACCTCAGCATCGTCATTGTCCTCACCTCTGGATTTGGACACGGCGGTCTTTTTCTCGGGTTGTGGTGGTGCTTGTGCTTCCTCACACGGGAAGAGATGGGCCATTTTGCAACCACTTGTGGCTTCAAGTGGCCCCTTCTAGTGTTTTTCTCCCCCTAAAAGCAATCACCAGGCAAGGTCATCCCCTCTGATCTCAGGTGTCAGTCTCTGTGGTTTCAGGTCACCCTCAGTTGGTCACCGAGAATATTAAATGGAAAACTCCAGAAATATACAACTTACGCATTTTAAGCTGCAGGTAATTCTGAGGAGAGTGATTGGAATCTCACACCATCCTGCTTCCTCCTGCCCAGAATGTGAATCGTTCCTTAGTCCTGAACATCCCACGCGTCTGTCACTCGGTTACCACAATGACTGTTGAGATGCCACAGGGCTTGTGACCAAGTTTTCCTTACTTTACTCAATAATGGCCCCAAACCGTAAGTGGAGGGATGCTGTCCATTGACATATGCCAGAGAAAAATCCATTAAGTGCTACCTTTCAGTGAAAAGATCCAAGTTCTCAATTTGATATAAAAGAGAAAGAAACAATGTATGCTGAGGTTGCTAATATCTGTGGTGAATGTGAAGAAGAGAAAATAAATCTGGGTTAGTTTTGCTGTCAAACCTCCAACTGCAAAAGGTATGGACACAGAGCGTAGTAAGTGCTTAGTTAGGGTGAAAAAAAATCGCTCAATTAGTACAGTAGTATATTTTACATAGCGACTACACTCACAACACTTTTATAAAAGTATATTGTTATAATTGTTCTATGTTATTATTACACCTTCCCTGGTGGCTCAGATGGTAAAGTGTCTGCCTACAATTCGGGAGAGCCAGGTTCAATGCCTGGGTCAGGAAGATCCTGTGAAGAAGGAAATGGCAATCCAGCCCAGAATTCTTGCCTGGGAAATCCCATGGACAGAGGAGCGTAATAAGCGGCACTCCATGGGGTCGCAAAGAGTTGCACACGACTGAGCGACTTCACTTTCACTTTCCTGTTCTTTTTAGGCAGTGGCTATCTCTTACTGTGCCTCTATACAGTAGACTGCATCACAGGTGTGTTTGTATAGAAGAACCATTGTGTACATAGAGTTTGATACTGTGTGAGGTTACCGATGTCCCCCGGGGGTCTTGAAACTTACTGTCTGCCGATAAGTGGTGATGATTATATTTCTTTCAAAAGACAAAATTAGTACCTGGTTGAATCACTGGCTGAAACATTGAGATAACTATTAGCACCCTTAGACATAAGGAAACATCTCAAACTCAGTGAAATGACATGACCGTTTTAAACTTCCTTCTCCAGCCACCACTTTTGCCTTGAGTCCCCATGGTGGCCCCCGTGCTCCTGTTAAACTCTGCAGGAGAGCTGGTAGGCACCATTTTGCTTACAGATCTACAATCTCACTCAGAAATGCTGACCGACAGAAAATGTCCAAAAGAGCCCCCAGCTGTCCCTTGGGGGTGCCTCTCACTCCCTCCACTCTCCGAGTCCAGAAGGCACCATAGTCTATACATGAATCCAAAATATTTTTTTTTAAATCCCAGCCATTTCTAATAGCAGGACTTGAACCTGCCTCATGCTGGCAACTCTCTCTCTCTCTCTCTCTCTCTCTCTCTCTCTCTCTCTCTCTCTCTCTCTCTCTCTCTCTCTCCCTCCCTCCCTCCCTCCCTCCCTCCCTCCCTCCCTCCCTCCCTCCCTCCCTCCCTCTCTCTCTCTCTCTCTCTCTCTCTCTCTCTCTCTCTCTCTTTCTCTCTCTCTCTCAGAGAGGGAGAGCATTTACACTGTACTTGAAACTACTTCCACAGCATCAACATTGTATTAGGTATTATAAGGAATGTGGAGATGATTTAAAACTTGTGGGAGTATCCCCTTACGTTACATGCAAAGACTGTACCATTTTATGTAATGGACTTGATCACCCATTAATTTTGGTGTCTCCAGGTGCAGGGTTCCCAGACCCAATCTCCCAAGGGTACCGAGGAGGGAGGGACGGGACTTCTCAAGACTTCTACTGCTCCCCCTGCCTTGGATGCTGTCTCAATTACCAGCATCCAACTCCTGAGCTGCCTCGGTCCACAGTTTCTCTGCCAGGCTTTCCTGAACATGATGTCAGAAATCACAGCCTCCCCCAAACTCACATGCCATTTTCCCCTCCAGAGCTATTGGGCTGCTGTATTTTGGTTTCTAGAACAACATGGAGTGTCTGTCAGTGCTACATGCCTGCTGCAGAAATAAACAGTAACTGTTATGAAACAATCATTTACCTGTACCTCAAGCTCGGCCCACTCATTCCTGGCTCCCCAGGTACTTACACTTGATCTTAGCCAAAAGGCTGAGAAGCAATTTCTCCAAGCATTTGATGACTTCCAAATCTGAATGGATTAAAACTATCAGGCAAGAGAGAAAGTCAGCCAGTAGGTAGCTGGATGCTGACAGGGGCAGCGGTGCTCCTTGAAATTAAAGGTTTGTAACACAGTTTCTCTCCATATAATACATTTGTTGATAGCTTCCATGCCATTAACACGTTTCATAGACATTAAAGGCCATTCTAAAGTTTACATTTGGCCATTTGTGATACCAGATCACATTTCATCAGTAGCATATCATAGTTTCTTTGCTTGTGTGTAAATGATGTCCCTAGCGGTAAAGGTCCCTCCTGCCAATGCAGAAGACCTAAGAGATGCAGGTTCCATCTCTGGGTCAGGAAGACCCCCTGGAGGAGGGCATGGCAACCCACTGCAGTATTCCTGCCTGAAGAATCGTATGGACAGAGAAGAATCGTGGGTGACAGTCCATAGGGTTGCAGAAAGTCAAGCATGACTGAAGCAACTGAACACACACGCAGACATATGTATATAAATATATATTTTATAGTGGTATGAAAAATAGTGCTGTGGGACCTCCCCGGTATTCCAGTATTTAAGACTTCTCACTTCCAGGCCAGGGACACAGCTTCAATCCCTGGTCAGGGACCTGTGATCCCACATGCCACTGGGTGTGGCCAAAGGTAAATGGAATAATGTATCTTACAGCTGATGTCATCTTAGGTTTAATGAAGGTTTCTATTTTTCATAAGCAGAATCCAGCCTACTAAATTCATGTCTCAAGTCACTAATGGCATGCTAGCTGCATTATATAGGCAAGTGGTTTAGACAGGGATTGACAAATCGGCTTGCTTCCCGATTTTTTTTTCTTTTAATTTTTAAAAACATTTAATTTTTTTACATTGAGGTTTAATTTTGGGAAAAACAAAGGAAAGGTTTGTGACATGTGAGCATTATATGATATCTAAATTTCAGTGTCACAAAGAAAGTTTTATTGGAATACAGACGTGATCATTTGCCTCTGCCTGAGGCTCTTTCACCCTGCTAATGGGAGAGACCTCATGGCCCTTAATGCCTGGTTACTCTCTAGCCCTTAGCAGAGAAATTTTGCAGACTCATGGCTGCAGAGAACAAAAGGAAGCATTCCAAACCCCATGGCTCACCAGCTCCTGAAGTCCAGTTGACTCAGTGCAGCTAAACACTTCCTACTCTGAGACCAAGTGGAGGGTGAAGCTGGAGTGTCTTTGTCTCCACGTCCCAGAAAGATTTCTCTGGGAATAGCAGCACCGCTTCCTGTGTCCAGTGTCCGTGAAACTCCTCCCTGGCTCTCCAAAAGCCTTTTCCCAGTGAGGCGGCATCAGGAGATTCCACGCCTTTTAAAGCCCATTCGAGTCCAATCCATAGTACCCAAACCAGGCTCCAATCAGGTTTCTGAACCAGTTTTTCCCCATAGGATCTTTCAACTAGAAACCTTTCTAGCAAAATGTTGGAGAGGGGAAAGAATCTGAGTGGGGCTTCAGGGCCCCTCCCAGGGGCTATTTTCCAGGTCTCAGTGTGGTGAGAGTCCCCACTTGCATCTCCAGCATCCAGAGGCCCACCACCTTATCTCCAGTTTATCTGAGTCTTTAGATATTTGGGGTTCAATAGCTCAAGGGCAAGGGAAGGTGGTCCACACAGCTATTCCAACAGGGCATGGGCTGATGTCAGGAACCTAAAAAGTCAGGAGTTCTCTTCCAATGGCAAAAAATTCTCCAGCTGCAAACAGCGAACCCCTGTCCTCTTCCGAGGGCAAGGGGGTGGGTTGGGGAGGAGGCAGGGTGAGGAGGGCAGGAAGCAAGCTTACTCCCAAGTGATCTGCACTTGAAGGCTCAGCACCCGCTGGATTCCCAGGGTCCTCACTGTGAATCTACATGCTGAACCCCAGGAGCTTTTTCTAGGCGGGGGCTCATGCGTTCTTAAACCACGTCAGGGGTGACAGGTCACACCCTCACCGCCCTCCTGCACCCTTCCCCCCTGACTCGCCCTCTTCTCTGTCCTCCTTTGCAGCACCTAGATTATATCTCAAGCTTTCCCTCCCACTGCCTTTACAGCCCTGTGCACACAGATTCGTGGGTTTCAGAGAGGGTTTCAGAGAAGAAATACGTGTATTTCCATTCGTTATAAGGTAATAGTCACTGAATTCGAACAAAAATGATGTCCACTAATGAACGTGATCTCAAATGCTGTGATCAGATACACCATCAAAGACACCATTATCATCAAATCAACATGTTCTCCCCTTAAACTTACAGAAGGTATGTCCATTACATCTCAATGAACCAGGGAAAAAAGAAGAAAAACTGACCATTAGAAAGAGCTCGTTTTAGACTCTTTTCAGAAGCATGATGGCCGGTGCTGTGCCTAGGAGCTCAGCTGTGTCTGACTTTTTGCGACCCCATGGACTGCAGCCAGCCAGCCTCCTCTACCCGTGAGTGCACCAGGGAAAAATGCTGGAGTGGGTTGCCATGTCCTCCAATGTCGGTGAGTATCAGAACCCAGGGCTAGGGATTTCCTGGCGGTCCAGTGGTTGAGGATCTGCCTTCCAATGCTGGGAATGTGAGTTTAATACATGGTGGGTAAGATCCCACATGCCAGAGGGCTGTAGAACGGACAAAGGATCCTGCATGACACGGCTAAGCCCCGAAGAAGCCAAATAAGTGAATAAAACGGAATATTTTTAAAACTCTGTGCTCTTTACATTCTTCTGGATATGTTTGAAAGCATGATATTAACAGTTTTATTTATTTATGGACGCACCATGAGACTTCCTGCAGGAGCTTAGTTTCCTGACCAGGGGCTGAACCCCGGTCACCAGACTGAAAGCATTGAACACGAAGTGCTGGCTTGCCAGGCAATTCCTAGTTTGATTTACTTAAAAGGGTTTATTTTGATTGTATGCCAAAAGGTACATCCTTTGCAGTGTTTACACTTACAACAGAAACATTTTGGGTGTCAGTTTTAAAATGTTTGCAAAAAGTTAGGAGAGAGGAAGAAACATTTTGACTACCGATTTATGCTTCTAGGCATCCCTGATGGCTCAGAGAGTAAAACATCTGCCTGCAGTACAGGAGACCAGGGTTTAATCCCTGTGTCAGGAAGATCTCCCAGAGAAGGAAATGGCTCTCCACTCAAGTATGCTTGCCTGGGGAATTCCATGGACAGAGGAGCCTGGTGAGCTACTATCCATGGTTTGGCAAAGTGTCAGACACAACTGGATAACTAACACTTTCACTTTCATATGCTTCTGAAGATTGCTCAAATCTCAGAATCTCCTGGGACATTATTAAACACAGAGATTCCAGGGCTGCATATCACACCTAAGAAATTCAAATTGCCCTAGGAGAGGGCCTGCAAACCTGAAAATTCAAAGCTCACCTCACTTGATTCTGAACTGAAGTGAATCCCACGGTGTAAAGTCATCCAACACTTTGGGAAAGGTTGATCTCTGGTGGCTCAGCAGTAAAGAATCCACCTCTTAATGCAGGAGACCTGGGTACAGTCTCTGGGTCGGAAAGCTCTCCTGGAGGAAGAAATGGCAACCACGCCAGGATTCTTGCCTGAGAAATCCCATGGACAGAGGAGCCTGGCAGGCTACAGTCTATGGGGTCACAAAAGACTCAGACACACAACTTAGCAACTCTGCCGCAACAGTGAAAGTGAGAGGTGCTCAGTTGTGTCCAACCCTTTGTGACCGCGTGGACCATATGCAGTTCATGGAATCGTGCAGGCTAGAATACTGGCGTGGCTAGCCTTTCCTGTCTCCAGGGGATCTTCCCAACCCAGGGATCAAACCCAGGTCTCCCGCATTGCAGGCAGATTCTTTACCAGATGGGGCGCAATGGGAGCCCAAGCAACAATAAGAACAAGCTTAAAATGCCCAAGAATATACACCTTCAGGAGACCCTAAGGGTTGAGGGTCAGGAATGCATTTTTTCCTTCATGTGACGCACTGAGCACCTGCCTTGGGAGGAGCAGGTTATTGGCAATTCAATAAACTAAAGAGATGTAGCTTGAGCTGGGAGCTTCATCCTCCCCACCACCCTTCAGAGATTCTAGGAGCTCCACACCCTCTTTGGCGGCTTCTGGAGGTCCTTCGTATTGAAGGAAGTCAGGATATAATCAAAGCTGAGAGATCTGGATGCAGACATCTCCGTTTGGGCCACACTTTCAAATCTCCTGGGCTGTGCTTCTTCACCGTCAGTGAATCTAAGGAATTGCCTATGTGTCTTGTGCAAAAACACATTCTCATCCAACAGTTGTGGGTGGGGCCTGAGAGCCTGAGTTTCTCCCAAGCTCCAGGTGTTGCCCAGGCTGCTTAAGGTGTCCATATTAAACAGTGAGTACTAGAGAGCTTTTGAAAAGTACGGACGTTCTGATTGATTCTGTCAAGCTTACTCCCTGCCCACAGACTCAGTGTCTCCAGGAATGGGACCAGGGAGTCAACGTTATTAAAGGTCTCAGGTATTTCTAAGGAGCAGATAGGGTGCAAATGTGTAGCCAGGCAAATCACCCTACCATCAACCCTGTTTTGGGCTTCATTGTGTCCTGCAAAATCCATATGTTGCAGGGACTTTCCCAAAGGTCCAGTGGCTAAAACTCTCCACTCCCAGTGCAGGGGGCTGGGCTTCTGTCCGTGGTCAGGGAACTAGATCCCACGTGCTACCAGGAAGACCGAAGACCCCACGTACCACAACTAACACCTGGTGCCGTCAAATAAATTAATTTTTTAAAAAAATCTGTAGACTATCTAAGCCCCAACACTTTGGAATGTAATCCTCTTTGTAGATTCTGCCTTTAATGAGGTGATTAAGTTAAAACGAGGTCACTAGGGTGGGCCCTAGTCCAAGCTGATGGTTCTCTATATAAAAAGAAAGGGGGAAATTCCCTGGAAGGCCAGTGGTTAAGGCTCAGATCTTTCACTGCCAAGGGCCCAAGTTCAATCCCTGGCCTGGAAACTAAGACCCAGAAGAAAAGCAGCATGGCTGGAAAATAAAGAGGAAATTAGGACACACAAGACATCAAGGATGCATGGACATAAAGGGACAGGAGGACACGAGAATGCGGGTGCCTGCTCATCAAGGAAAGAGACCTCCAGAGACACCACACTGTCAACACCTTAATCCTGGATTTCTAGCCTCCAGAACTGGGAGAAAACAATTTTCTGTTGTTTAAGTCTCGTGTATTTCTGGTGGCCACCTGAGAACATTAACGTGTTCTTTAAATCAGGAGTCCCTAGAGAGGGTTCACCTCAAGGACAGTAGGGGGTATGCAGGTGATGACTCGGCTTCCAGCTGACTCCCAAACATCAACAAATGTCGCCCACCCAGAACTTCCAGGACGCAGCCTGCTCCTGTGGACCCCATCTTGCAGACCACTACTGCTAAACGCCCCACACAAATCTCTTTCTGCCCCGCCCCCTTTGTTTGTTTCTTTGTTTGTTTCACTTCTCTCCTAGACTCTGAGGGACAGAACCTTGAGAATAGAGTGAGGCCTGTGCTCACACCATCCTGGATGTGAAGGAGAGTATGTGTTTTAACCCCCCCACCCCCCCAAGAAAAAAACAAACAACAACAAAAGGAAGAAAACCCAAAGCTGTCAAGCAGAAGCTTGTCACCAAGTGTACAGAAAAACCTTTACATGATAGGTTAGGAAGAAGCAGAGGACATGATTTCAACCTCTTCTTCAGGGAAGGTTTCCGGGAAGGAGGATAGCATGCTTTCTGTAGATGGATTGAGGGCAGATGAATTTATTGGAAGGCATTGGGTAGCCAGGAAAGGAATATGAGTGGAGAGGGGTATGTCATCCATTCTGTCTAGTTCCAGAAGTTTCTATGATACGGGCCACGGTCACAGGTCTCCCAGAGGTCAGGGAGAAAGGAACGTTTGGTGACCTCATCAAAGCCTGGCCCATAGAAGCCTGGCTCTCGGCAGCCAACATCAGGCTTCCAGGGCATCCACCAGGCTCAGGAAATGACCTACTGGGAACACTCTGGTAGTCCTGGGGTGGTTAGGACTCTGCACTTTCACTGCTGAGGGCATGGATTCTATCCTTAGTTGGGGAACTAAGATCCTGCAAGCTGCTTTGGCTGGCCAACAAAAGAAACCAAAAAAGAAAGACAGACATGACCTATTCCTGCCTTTCGTTCCGTGGACAACCCCAAGGCCAACTCCGGTCCAGGTCCATTGCTGTGGTCAAGGAGGAAGCTCCCTGGGGCTTGTGGCCGTGGAGTGATATGTGGTCAGCCTGAGTGTCCACCAACAAGGCTGATCATCTCACACCAACTGAGAAGTTGGTACCCAGGAGGAGATCAGGCCCCTGGGACAGGGCAGTGTGAGAAGTGGGCTCTACAAGGTGTCCAAAAGGCACACCATTCAAGACAGCGATAATCCAGGTGGCTAGCCTCTATCCACTTCCTCCATCTCTAGGGGAGAGCTTGGCCCTTCCATTGTTCTCACAAATCTTTTCCTCTTCTACTCTCCCTGGAACAGCTTTATCTCAAGAAATTGTTGTTGTTCTTTTGCTCGGTTATATCCGCAACCCCAGGGACTTTAGCGCACCAGACCTCCCTGTCCTTCACCGTTTCCTGAAGTTTGCTCCACTTCATGTCTAGTGCATTGGTGATGCCATCCAGCCATCTTATTCTCTGTTGCCCTCATCTTCTGCCCTCAATCTTGCCCAGCATCAGGGACTTTCCCAGTGAATCAGCGGCTTATACCGCATGACCAATATAGTGGACCTTCAGCTTCAGCATCAACCCTTCTAACAAGGACTCAGGGTTGATCTCCCTTAAGATTGACTGGTTTGAACTCCTTGCTGTCCAAAGGACTTCCAGGAGTGTTCACCAGCACCGCAACTCGAAGGCAACAATTCTTTGGCACTCTGCCTTCTTTGTGGTCCAGCTCTCACAACCGTACATGACCACTTGGAAGACCATAGCCTTGACTCTACAGACCTTTGTTGGCAGAGTAACGTCTCTGCGTTTCAACACACTGTCTAGGTTTGTCATAGATTTCCTGCCAAGAAGCAACCGTCTTTTGATCTCATGGTTGCAATCACCATTGCAGTGATTGTACAGCCCAAGAAGAGGAAATCTGTCAGTACTTCCACCTTTTTGCTTCTATTTACCATGGAGTAATGGGGCTAGATGCCATGATCTTAGTGTTTTGAGTATGTAGGTTTAAGCTGGCTCTTTCACTCTCCTCCTTCATCCTCACCTAATCAGTGCAGAGTGTCTGGCTTCTTGCTGCTTCTTCCCTCAGTTCGAATTCCCTGAGTAAGAAATCATAAAGGGATGGTTTTGTAGCTTCAATGCAAGCGTGGGACAGAGAGGGCCCAAAACATGGGATCATGACACATTGAGAAACTCAACCAACGACGACTTGCACCACCTGTTTACCTACAGGATTAAAGGTGACGTGAACATGTTAGTCAGTCCTATCTGATGCTTTATGACTTCATGTACTGTAACCCAACAGGCTCCTCTATGGAACTCTCCAGGAAAGAATACTGGAGTGGATTGCCACTCCCTTCTCCCAGGGGATCTTCCTGATTCAGGGACTGAATTCTGAGCCTCCTGCATTGCAGGTGGACTCTTTACCACCTGAGTCACCAGGAAATCTCAAACCAAGGCAGTGCTAATTTCCAGGACATTACTATAGCAAAATTTTGGTGGTTCATGCCGGTCGCAGCTTCTCGGTCACAAAAAGTTGTATAGTTGGAGCCCACCACTCTGAAGGGGTCCTGTTGTTTGGTTTAGCTGCTAAATCTCCTCTGACTCTTAGAGGACTTGGTCTCAGTAAAGAGCTCTGGTGGGAAAAGAGAATTAGTTAAAAGCCTTAGTATGGCCAGGTTGGCAGAGAACTAGGATTTGGAGGAAATTTTATCTTTACCATTTGGCTTAAGCTAAATGCCTCAGGAATAAGGTTTTATTTAAAAAAAAAAAAAGTTACAGATGAATGACACCAAGGAGAAAAATGCCAAGTTACACTCAACACTGAAATATTGAACTCATCAGTGACATTTTTGGACGATCGGGAATAGATTTCCAGCAGCCTTTGAGTAAATATTTGTGTGTGAAAGTGTTTATTCATGTAAAAACAGAATAAAACGTGTGGGGATATGAGCGACATAAACGCACATTTGGACAATGGATTCGGGGATGTTGGGTTGTCTCTTAGCAACTGGAGGCTTGCCTGGCTGCTCAGTCGTGCATGCAATGCAGGAGACCCAAGTTCAATCCCTGGGTTGAGAAGGTCTCCCGGAAAAGAGATCTGTTACCCACTGTAGTATTCTCAGCTGAAGAATTCCATAGGCAGAGAAGCCTGGCAGCTTACAATCCATGGAGTCCCAAAGAGTCAGACACGGCTGAGCAGTGGGAAAACGGGCATGGGCTGGTGGGTCCCAGAGGCTCCAGGTGGACTGCGGGTGAATATCACCCAGGACTCTGGGGCTGATTTTGCACAGTGAACCCATTTTGGCACCGCCAGGGTATGAGATGGAGGATTTGCATCTGCTGAATCCACTGGGGAAAATGCTCCAGTCCAGGGCCTGGGTGAGGGTCCCTTGGAAGACGGTTCCTCTAGTGATGCTCACTCCTGGACACTTAGTTCAGCTACCAAAGAGGGAATCAATGCAACGCATTCAGACAGACAGACTAGGCCGCATCCTCTCAGCTTTTATCACTGTGTTCAAGGCAGAGCGACAACCTGCTATTGAGAATTTCCTATGTAGTCAGAAGTCTTAGAGGAAAACAAGAATTGTAATTTGGACTTAGATTGGAGCCACTTCAGCAATGATGCTTATGTAACTTTTTATCTTCTCTGGACTGCTTAGGAGCTGCAATTTCCCCTCACGGTCCCTCCTTGTCATCTCGAGAATCACCTACTTTCCACAGCTCACCTGGAGCCTAAAACAGCTCAGGACAAATGTGGCAGGTGGGAGGGAGAAACAGAGCTTCGGACTTCAAACCTCACACCTGATGGACCAATGTCCTCCTTGCTTAATTATTTGTGATCGCCTCAGCTAAGACATCATTCTCTCGGAAAGAATTCCCAAGGGCATCACACCTGACCGCCACCGTGCGGACTCCCAGAAAGAAGTCCGCTTTGACAGCATCTAACCTAGGCCACACCTCTGACCCTAGTCAGGAAGATGACCTGACAAGAAGCTCGGGGACAGAGCGGCAGCATCGTGAGGACTTTCGAGTGACCCGGGCACCCTGGCAATGTCCACAGCAGGCACAGAGTACACGTCCTGACGGTAACGAAAGAGAGAGGCCCATTCTGGTCTACGGAGCTGGCGCCATGCCTTACCTGAGCACCCGGTGCAGGCGGCTCTCGAGGAAGGAGATGGAGTTCAGCTAGAGCTCCTACAGGTGGGGCAGGTTCAGGAACTGGGCCGTGAGCTGGGTGATGCAGTGCTCCTCCTGTTTGGGGGCTGTGTGCGGCAACACGTGGATGCGCCAGAGCGGCAGCCGGGGCAGGTTGCCCATCTGGCCCAGGTGCAGCACAAACCTGCCCAAAGTGGCCCGATTCCAGGTGCAATTCACCTCCAAGTCCTCGACTCAGTCCAGCTGTACCACCTTCAGGATCCTCCTGATGCTCTGCGTGGGCATGGTGGAGATGCTGAGCTTCTGGCAGCTCAGGTGCAGCAGGCTCCTCCTGTTTGGCCTTCTTCAGCAGGTAGCTGAGGGTCTGTTTCAGGGTGTCCTCCTTGAGGCACAGGTCAAGCAGCACCTGCACAGATGGCCTCCAGGGCCACCATTGCCAAGGCCTCATTCCACAGCAGGCTCTGGCCCGCCAGGCCCAGGAGTTGGGGTGGGTCCCGGACACCCGTTCTGAAGAACCTAATATGGAGTGAGTCGTGGGGGGATGTCATAGAGCAAGTGGGGGCACGGTCTTCTCTGGCCAAGGAACCGGGGAGAACTTGCTGTCCCTCCATCCTGGGAGAACCCAAGGCAGGCTCAGAGACATCCTCTGGCCACAAAGACACAGTTTTGGCCACACTTGTACCAGGACAAGCATCTCTCCAGGCAGCAAAAAAAAAAAAAAAAAAAAAAAGGGACAAGGTAGCCTCTTGCCCCAACCCGTATCTACCAGTTTCTGCATTTATTCCTAGCCCTGCTGGCCAGTAGATACTTAGGAGCCTGACAGCTGGCCCCACTTTCTTCAGAGAAAGCTTCTGATTATTACTCAAGGGCTGAAAACAGGAATAAGGAGGTTAGTCCACACAGTCTGTCTCAAAACTCCAACCAATAACTCACGCAATGGGTGTTGTTATGTCACTTAATAAAAAAGACATACCTTACACTCTGTGTCTCTTCTACAAATGTTACTACCATTCAGTTCAATGGAGCAAAACATCCACATGCAGAAAAAAGCCGCCACTATTTAATATATTCTACAGATTGTTTTTAATTCCATGGAATTAAAAAACAGTTTTCAGCTTTTAAAACAAAAAGAAACCCCCCAAAATTTTAAGCTAGTAAAATCACAAACCTATAAAATGATATGAACCATAATCACTGGTAACACACTACAATGTAAAATGTCACCAGATCCTAATTAGGTATCTTTCATTAAATCAATTCCTGGGACTTCCCAGGCAGTTCAGTGAGGAGGACTCTGTGCTTTCACTGCAGGGGCATGAGCTCTATTCCCATTAGGGAACTATGACCCCAGATTCTATTTGGTGTGACCGTATCCCCTCACTCTCACCATACGCTATGCCATGCCCCCCCTGCGCACCCCCTGCCAAATTCTGTTTGGTTAAGAAATATGGTAAAGCTGGCGGAGGAATAGGACAGGGAGACCACTTTCTCCCTCACAAATTCATCAAAAGAACATTTCAGCGATGAGCAAATTCCAAAAAACAACTTCTGAATGCTGGCAGAGGACTTCAGGCACCCGGAAAAGCAGATCATTGTCTTCAAAAACAGGTAGGAAAAAATATAAAAGATGAAAAAAGAGACAAAGGAGGTAGGAAGGGAGCTCCGTCCTGGGAAGGGAATCCCGTTCTGGGCAGGGAATCTTAAGAAGGGAGGTTTCCAATGTGGCGAGCTTTGGAAGCACAGAGGGCAACGTAGCAGGAAAGAAACATAAATACATAATTCAAACCAACAGATTACAAGCCCAACAGTAACTCCCCCAGCGGAAAAGCAGCACAGACGCCTGCATCCGACACTAGCAAGTGGGGGCAGGGCAGGGAGGCGCAGGAGGCATGGGCTGCAGTGCTTTTTAAGAATCAGGCAGGAACACCCCGCACATAACCACAATGAACGAACCTGCGCTAGCAAACCAGACTGTGGGACAGCTACCACGTGAAAAGCCCGAACATAAGACACCACCAGGACCGCACACAGAACAAAGGATGGAACAGAAATAGCCGGTTACAGACCATTCCCCGCCGGTGACGGGCAGCCAGAACCGTATGGGCTGGAAGGGGGTGATCGCAGCCCCGGAGAGACTTTACCTACAAAACTGTAAGCAGGCTTCTTTGCTAAGGCTTCTGGGGGTTCTGGACAGTCACCATCCACCTCACAAGGGGCGCCAGTGGTACATCCAGAAAACTAGCAGCAGACACGGGAAAGGCGATAAGTCACAGTGACCGCGCTCACCACACACCTGAGCTACTCGGACGTGGGAAGGACACAAAAGGCAGTCCCAACCGAACCTGCGCCTCTGAGGGCTTACCTGAGCACCGAACCTGAGTTCGGCTTAGACCTGGGAGGTGCGTGCAGCCTAAGGCCGGCCTCAGACCCTGGAGCAACGTAGAGCCTGAGCGGTGTGCACCATGAGCAGGGGCAGGCCCAGTGGGCCTGAGACACTGAAAGCACACACAGGTGTTAGTTCTTTGCAGCATCCCTCCCTCCCCACAGTGCAACTCAACAAGAGAGCCAAAAAAATAAAAAATAAAAAGTGTCCACCATGCCCTCCCCCCCCCCCCTTATTAGGACGGAAATCAGACACTGAAGATACCAGCAAACAGAAGAAATTAAATGGAGGGAACCGCCTTGGAAATAACCCCACAACACCAGAGAAAGGGCCAGAAATATCGTTACTATTTTTATGACCATTTCTTTTTCTTTTTTTCTTTTTCGCTGATGTTGTTGTGTGGTAGATTTTTCTTCTTTTCTTTTTCTTCTTCTTCTTTTTTTAACTTTTAGAAATATTTAAGTCCTCTATTTATCCTTTAATTTTTATTCTTATAACCTACTCTTACTTAAAAAGAAACCTATTTTTTAAAGCAAACACTGTATATAGTCTTTGTGTGGTGTTGTTGTTGTTTTAATAGTTCTTGTGGCTTTTTTTTCTTCTTCTTCTTTTCCTTAATATTGCATTTTTAAAAATCCAACCTCTATTCTAGATTTTTAATCTTTGCTTTTTGGTATTTGTTGTCAATTTTGTACATTTAAAAACCCAAACTTCACTACCCAATTTTACCTGAGAGCGAGATTACTGGATTGACCACTCTCTCCTCCTTTGGACACTCCTTTTTCTCCACCAGGTGGCCTCTGTCTCTTCCCTCCCCCTTCTCTTCTCTACCCAATTCTGTGAATCTCCGTGTTCAAGACGGTGGAGAACACTTCAGGAACTGATTACTGGCTGAATCTGTCTCTCCGTTTTTCATTTCCCTCTTTTATCCTACTGGCCACCTCTGTCTACTTCCTCCCTCTCCTCTTCCCTGTATAACTCCGTGAATACCTCTGAGTGTTCCAGACGGTGGAGCACACATAAGGATGTGATAGCTGGCTAGCTTGCTCTCTCCTCTTATTTTTTTTCTCTCTCTCTCCTCTTTTGACCCCACCTCATCTCATTCCAGTCACTTCTAACTACCCCCTCCCTCTTCTCTCCTCCATGTAACTCAGTGAACCACTCCAGTTGCCCCTCACTGTGGGTAAACCTTTCATCTTTAACCTAGATGTGTTATCATCGGTGCTGTATAGGTGGAGAGGTCTTGAGGCTACTGTAAAAATAAAACTGAAAACCAGAAGCAGGAGGCTTAAGTCCAAACCCTGAGAACATCAGACAAGTCCTGACTCCAGGGAACATTAATTGATAGCAGCTCATCAAATGCCTCCATACCTACACTGAAACCAAGCACCACCCAAGGGCCAACAAGTTCCAGAGTCAGACACACCATGCAAATTCTCCAGCGACACAGGAACACAGCCCTGAGCTTCAATATACAGGCAGCTCAAAGTTACTCCAAAACCATTGGCGTCTCATAACACATTACTGGTCACTCCATTGCACTCCAGAGAGAAGAAATCCAGCCTCACCCACCAGAACTCCAACACAAGCCTCCCGAACCAAGAAATCTTGACAAGCCACTGATACAACCCCACCCACAGTGGAGAAACTCCATAATGAAGAGAACTCCACAAATTCCCAGAATATAGAAAGGCCACCCCAAACGCAGCAATAGAACCAAGATGAAGAGACAGAGGGATACTCAGCAGGTAAAGAACAGGAGAAATGCCCACCAAATCAAACAAAAGAGGAAGAGATAGGGAATCTACCTGAGAAAGGATTCCAGATATTGATACTGAAAAGGATCCAAAATCTTGAAATCAAAATGGAATCACAGATAAATAGCCTGGAGACAAGGATTGAGAAGATGCAAGAAAGGTTTAACAAGGACCTAGAAGAATAACAACGAGTCAATAGATAATGAATGACTCAATAAATGAGATCAGAAACACTCTGGAGGCAACAAATAGTAGAATAACAGAGGCAGAAGATAGGATTAGTGAAATAGAATGGTAGAAATAAATGAATCAGAGAGGAAACAAGAAAAACGAATTAAAAGAAATGAGGACAATCTCAGAGACCTCCAGGACAATATGAAACGCTCCAACATTCGAATTATAGGAGTCCCAGAAGAAGAAGACCAAAAGAAAGACCATGAGAAAATCCTCCAGGAGACAATAGTTGAAAACTTCCCTACAGTGGGCATGGAAATAATCACCCAGTCCCAAGAAAACCAGAGAGTCCCAAACAGGATAAACCCAAGGCAAAACACCCCAAGACACATATTAATCAAATTAACAAAGAGCAAACACGAGAACAAATATTAAAAGCAGCATGGGAAAAACAGGAAATAACACATGAGGGGATTCCCATAACGGTAACAGCTGATCTTTCCAAAGAAACTCTTCAGGCCAGGAAGGAATGGCAAGACATACTTAAAGTGAAGAAAGAGAATAACTTACAGCCCAGATTACTGTACCCGGCAAGGATCTCATTCAAATACGAAGGAGAAATCAAAAGCTTTACAGACAAGCAAAAGCTGAGAGAACTCAGCACCACTAAACCAGCTCTCCAACAAATGCTAAAGGATATCCTGTACACAGGAAACACAAAAAGAGTGTTTAAACCCAAACCCAAAACAATAAAGGAAATGGCAACGGGATCATAATGATCAGTAATTACCTTAAACGTGCTTAGTCACAGCTCCAGAAAGCTATTCTCTTTTCCTTCTAAGGACAGGCTTACCTCTGTGGGGCTTGGTATTTAAGTATTCCCTTTGGTTAGATTCCCTGCCTTCAACCCCAGCTCAGTGCTGACAACCTTCAGGTGTCAAATAGCATACTATGCAACTGGTGCATTTTACATTCTTACCAAAGAAAGTAAGTGTCAGTTGTATCTCCACAGTATTAATTTAGCCACAAGGAATCTTCGGCAAAACTAAACAAAACGTTAGAGAGATGACAGCACTTCTACGAAATATGTTGTCAGCTTTACAAACGACCTATAAACTACAAAGTCATCACGAAATAGACATCTACTTAATACACATTTCATTATTAGATTCTTTCTTTGTATATAACCATTTTATACTTTCAGATTTGCAACTGATACTTTTTCAAATGAAACTGGTGCTTTTTTTTGCTTGTTTTTAAGCCAAGATTTAACTGATGTCTTTAAGATGTTCATTTCAACATTGACATCATTCATAACTCCAAATACATAAAAGATGATGACAAAAACATCATAAATACAAAAAATAAAAATGTAGTTATATTATTATAGCCTCTGATAAATGATAGCAAAACTGGAACAGAAGCATTGTAAAAACATTTAGTGATGTTTCAACATTTTTCTAATCTTTTTTGATTTCATATTTCTCGTGTGCTTTAGAATGCATTACAACATCAGTAGAGTATTGGGCTTCCGTGGTGGCTCAGAGGGTAAAATGTCTGCTTGAAATGGAGCCCTGGGTTCTAATCCTGGGTTAGGAAGATCCCCTGAAGAAAGAAATGGCAACCCATTGCAGTATTCCTGCCTGAGAATCCTATAGATGGAGGAGCCTGTAAGGCTACAGTCCATGGGGTCCCAAAGGGTCAGACACGACTGAACGGCTCCACTTTCACTTTAGTCGAGTATTGTCATATGTTTAAAAATCTATAAAAATATGGTAAATAATACCGGTACAAATTTCATCATTAAATATACATATTCAGCTGTTTTAATGCATGATGAGAGAACTCTGAAACAACTTGCGTTTTCATTGTTATTGGTGACCATGCCTGAGCTGCCTCTTGAGAAATCTATGTGCAGGTCAGGAAGCAACATTTAGAACTGGACATGGAAAAACAGACTGGTTCCAAATAGGAAAAGGAGTACATCAGGCTGTATAATGTCACCCTGCTTATTTAACGTTTATGCATAGTACATCATGAGAAATGCTAGACTGGACGAAACACAAGCTGGAATCAAGATTACCGGGAGAAATTTCCCTACAACATTGAAACTGTGATAGCTGTCACATTAGTTTCTTCTGGAGTGGATTAAAAACCACTTGAAGCATATCTAAACTTACACACTGGATGGGGATATAATATTGTGTGTATTTAATGCCAGTAAGATCAAACACAGACCATCTGAAGTGTGAACATACAGTGTTTCAGTCATGAAACCCACGTCAAGTGGTTCTTCACTTACTCCACAACAAATACACCATATAGGTTATCGACATTCATTGTTTCAATGTTGTAGCACATACTAATGGCTGCTTCACTAACTCCAAGTCAAACACCTTCAGTGGTTTGCCACTATCTTGGGTTTCAGATCTGTGACATGCTTCAAGATCTCCTGAAACTACTCACGGTCAAAGGCACTCTGTAGATTTGTTGTTGCTGGCTGTTATAGGTTGTTCAGTCATTCAGTCATCTCCAACTCTCCAAATCCCATGGACTGCAGTATGTCACGCCTTCTTGCCCTTGACCATCTCCCGGAGCTTGTTCAAACTCAAATCCACTGGGTCGGTGATGCCATCCAAGTATCTGGTCCTCCATCGTCCCCTTCTTCTGCTCCAATCTTTGGCGGCATCAGAGTCTTTGCCGACGAGGTGGCTCTTCACAACAGATAGCCATAATATTGGAGCTTCTGCCTCAGCATCAGCCCCTCTAGTGAATTTTCAGGATTGATGTCCTTTACAGTTGACTGGATTGATTTCCTTGCAGCCCAAGGGACTCACAAGGGTCTTCTCCAAGACTGTGGTTCAAAAGTATCAATTCCCTAATGTTCAGCCTCCTTTATGGTCTAACTTACATTGTCACATGACTGCTTAAAAAAAACACAAATATAGCTCTGACTATATGGACGCTTCTTGGCAAAGGGATGCCTCTGCTCTTTAACATGCAGTCTAGTTTTGTCACTGCTTTTCTTCCAAGAAACAAGTGTCATTTAATTTCATAGCTGCAGTCATCACCTGCCATGATTTTGGAGTCCAAGGAAACAGAAGTCTCTCACTGTTACCATTGTTTTCCCATCTATTTGCCATGAAATATAGGACCCGATGCTAGGATCTTAGTGTTATGAATGTTGCGTCTTAAGCCAGCTTTTTCACTCTCCTCTTTCACCTGCATCAAGAGGCTCTTTAGTTATTCTTTGCTTGATGCTATATCGGTGGTGTCATCTGCATATCTGAAGTTAGTGATATTTCTATTTTTCTCTTAATTTCAGCTTGTGTTTCCTCCAGCCCAGCATTTTCCAAGATGTGCTCTGCATATAAGTTAAATCAACAGGGTGACACATGTAGTAGTTTGTTTGTTTGTTTGTTTGTTTTTCCCAATTTCAAACCATCTGTTCTTCTTTACCTGGTTCTCACTGGTTGTTTCTTGACCTGGATACAGGTCTCTCAGGAGGCATGTAGGTAGTCTGGTATTTCCATGTCTTTAAGAATTTTCTGCAGTTTGTTGTGATCCACACAGTGGATTTTTATCATACTCAATAAAGCAGAAATAGTTTTTTTTTTTCAATAATATTCTTGCTTTTTCCATGATCCAATGGATGTTGCCAATTTGACCTCTGGTTTCTGTCTTTTCTAAATCCAGTTTGAACATTTGCAGCTTCTAGGTTAATGTGCTGTTAAAGTCTTGCCAGGAGAATTGTGAGCATGTCTTTGTTCGATTCACTTCAGCTGCTCAGTTGTGTATGACTGTTTGTGAGCCCATGGACTACAGCAAATCAGGCCTTCCTGTCCATCACCAACCCCGAAGTTTACTGAAATTCATGTCCTTTGAGTCAGTGATACCATCTAACTGTCTCATCCTCTGTCGTCTCCTTCTCCTCCTGCTTTCAATCTTGCCAAACATCAGGGTCTTTTCAAATGAGTCAGCTCTTCACATCAGTTGGCCAAAGTATTGGAGTTTCAGCTTTAACCTCAGTCCTTCTAATGAATATTCGTGGTTGATCTCCTTTTGGATGGACTGGTTGGATCTCCTTGCAGTTCACGGGACTCTCAAGAATCTCCTCCAACAACACAGTTCAAAAGCATCACTTCTTTGGTGCTCAGCTTTCTTTATAGTTCCACTGGTACATCCATACATGCTTACTGGAAAAATCATAATCTTAACTAGGTGGAGCTTTGTTGGCACATTAACATCTCTGCTTTTTAATATGCTGTCTCAGATCAATTCCGTTCAGCCTGTCCGACTCTTTGCGACCCCATGAATCGCCACAAGCCAAGCCTCCCTGTCCGTCACCAACTCTCTTAGTTCACTCAGACTCACGTCCATCGAGTCAGTGACGTCATCCAGCTATCTCAGTTGTTCATAAATTGTGTTCAAAGGAGTTAGTGCGTAAAATAATGGCCGTTGTGTGATATTTAGAACATCATGTGGTGTTGCCCTTCCTTGGATTTCAAACGAAAAACTGACCTTTTCCAGTCCTGCAGCCTCTGCTGAGTTTCCCAAGTTTTCTGGCATACTGAGTGCAGCACTTCAACAATATCATCTTTTAAAATTTGAAATAGCTCAGCTGGTGTTCCATCACCTCCACTATCTTTGTTGGTAGTGATGCTTTCTAAGAGCCACTGGATTTCCCACTCCAAGATGTCTAGCTGTAGGCGAGTGATCACCCCATCATGGTTATCTAGGTCATCGGGAACTTTTTGGATAGTTCTTCTATGTAATCATGCCAGCACTCCTTAATATCTTCCACTTCTTTTAGGTTCACACATTTTCGGCCCTTTATTATACACATATGTGCATGAAATACTCCCTTGATACCTCTTATTTTCCTGAAGAGATCTCTAGTCTTTCCCAGGCTCTCATTCCCACTCAGTAGTTTAGCAACATTTATTGTTTCATGGATGTGACATGCTTCCAGTGCTTCTTATTCCACTTGAATTCCTACACTCCCAGGTATCAGAATCCCTTGTGTCACCCCAGGGACCTGCTTTACCTGCTTCTTCTCAACCCCTGATCAAACACATTCAGTACTTTATCCCCGTAGAGTATTCAGTGCATTAACATGCGACACTTTCCGGTGTTTCCTTGTCACCTGGGACTAATCACCCAGTGGTATAAGTGCCATACTCTATTTTAGTGCCGTTACACAGGTCAAGTGCTTCATTTTCTGACGCTAAAACACACTCATCATCCAGTGTCTTAGTGCAGAGACATGCTTGAGGAGCGTCGTCATCCACCCAGTCAAACACTCCCAGGAGTTTTTCACCATCCAGTGTTCAAGTTCTGTGACATGCTTCAAGTGCTCCTTTGTGTACACGGGGTCAAAGACACCCAGTAGTGTGTCGTTATCCAATGTTTCAGTTGTGCAACATGCTTCTGGGTTTCTTCATTCCCTCAGGTCATCACACCAAGTGGTTTCTCACTATCCAGTGTTTCAGGGTTACAGCATGCTTCCAGAGCTTCTTTTTCTCCCTGGGTCAAACATTCCAAGTCTCTTGCCCCGTCCACGTTTGAGTTCTGTGAAATGGATCATGTGCTTCCTGTCCACCCTGAATCAAGCACCCTCAACAGTTTGTCACCATCCAGTGTTTCATGTTGGTGACAAGGTTCAGATACTTCCCCATGCACTCTGGGTGATACACACCCTGATGTTTATCACCTGTTTCAGGTTTTTGACATGCATCAAGTGCTTCTTGCCTATCCTGGATCAAACACACCAGGAGTTTAGCAACATCCAATGTTTCCGTACTGTAACATATTTCAAGAATTTTGCCACACACCACTGTTCAGAAGTACCCAACAGTTTATCAGCATCCCATGCCTCAGTTCGAGGACTTGCCTCAAGTGCTTCTTCACAACCCCAGACAAAACATACCCAGTGGATTATCACCATCCACTGTTTCAGTCCTATAGCATGCTTCATGTGCTTCTTCATCCTCTCTAGGTGAAGCACATGCAGTAGCTTATGACCATGGAGTGTTTCCATTTTATGGCAGATTCCAGGACGTTTCCATCCTCACCAGGCCAAACACACTCAAACATTAACACCATCCAATGTTTTACTGTGTGTGACATTCCTCAAGTCTTCCTCATTATCGCAAGTCAAACACATCCATAACATTCACCACCTCCAGTTCCAATGCCAAGATCCACTTCAATGGTGTGTTCATTCTCCCCATTTAAAGGCATTCACTAGGCTATCACCATACAGTGTTGAAGTTCAGTGACATGCCTGCAGTGCTTCTCCGTCCATCCAATGTTAAGCCCAGCTGGTAGTTACTGACCATTTAACGTTTCATTGCATGGCATGCTTCAGTCAAATGTGCCCAAGATTATTTAAAAGAAAAAGGAAAAGAAAGAAAAAAAAAAAACACTCTTTAAGGGGTGATCAGTTCAGTTGAGTCACTCATGCATGTCCAGCTCTTTGTTATCCCATGAACCGCAGCAAGCCAGACCTCCCTGTCCATCATCAACTCCCATGGGTAACCCAAACCCATGTCCATTGAGTCGGTGATACCATCCATCCATCTCACCTTCTGACGTCCCTTTCTCCTCCTGCCCTCAATCATTTCCAGCAACAAGATGCTTTCAAATGAGCCAGCTCTTCACATCACGGGGCCAAATTATTGGAGTTTCAGCTTCAACATCAGTCCTGCCAATGAACACTAAGGACTGATTTCCTTTAGGATGGACTGGTTGGATCACCTAGCAGTCCAAGGGACTCTCAAGAGTCTTCTTAAACACCCAGTTCAAAAGCATCAATTCTTCAGTGCTCAGCCTTCTTTATATTCCAAAACTTACATCCACACATGACTACTGGGAAAACCGTAGCGTTGACTAGATGGACCTTTCTTGACAAAGTAAAGCCTCTGTTTTTCAATATGAATATAATAATCAATAATAATCAATCATCAGCAATAATCAATAATGATAATTAATCATCTAGGTTGGTCATAAGTTTCCTTCTAAGGACGAAGTGTCTTTTAATTTCATGGCTGCAGTCACCATCTGCAGCGATTTTGGAGCCCAGAAGTATAAGGTCATCTACTGTTTCCACTGTTTCCCCACTTATTTGCCATGATGCGGCCGCATCCGATGCCATGATCTTTGTTTTTTTGAATGTTGAGCATTAAGCCAACTTATTCACTCTCTCGTGTCACTTTTATCAAGAGGCTCTTTAGTTCTTCACTTTCTGCCATAAGGCTGGTGTCATCGGCATATTTCAGATGATTGATATTTCTCTGTCAATCTTGTTTCCACCTTGAGATTCCTCCAGCCCAGTGTTTCTCATTATGTAGTCTGTGTAGAAGTTACATAAGCAAGGTGGCAATTATACAGCCTCGGGGTACTCCTTTTCCTTTTTGGAGCCAGTCTGTTGTTCTATTTCCAGTTCTAATTGTTGCTTCCTGACCTGCATACAAGTTTATCAAGAGGCAAGTCAGGTTGTCTGGTATTCCCTGAAATCTCTTTCAGAATTTCCCAAAGTTTATTGTGATCCACATAGTCAAAGTCTCAATAAAACAGAAGTAGATCTTCTTTTGGAACTCTCCTGGTTTTTCAATGATGCAGCAGATGTTGGCAATTTGATCTTGGTTGCCCTTCCTTTTAGAAAACCAACTCGAATAGCTGGAAGTTCCTGGTTGCTGTATTGCTGAAGCATGGCTTGGATAATTTTGCCCATTAATTTAGTAGCATATGAGATGAGTGCAACTGTGTACTAGTTGGAGAATTCTTTGGCATTGCCTTTCTTTGGGATTGGAGTGAAAACTGCCCCTTTCCAGTCCTGTGGCCAGTGCTGAATTTTCCACATTTGGTGCCATGTTAAGTGCAACCCTTTCATAGCATGGTCCTTTGGGATTTGAACTAGCTCAATTGGAATTCTATCCCCTCTACTAGCTTTCTTTGTAGTGATGCTTCCTAAGACCCACTTGAGTGTACATTCCGGGATGTCTGGTTCTAGGTGAATGATCACATCATCGTGATTATCTGCGTCATGACTATCTTTTATGTACAGTTCTTCTGTGTATTTTTGCTACCTCTTCTTAATATCTTCTGCTTCTGTTGGGCCCATACGACTTCTGTCCTTTATTCAGCCCATCTTTGCAAGAAATGTTGCTTGGTATCTCTAAGTTTTTGAGGAGATCCCTAGTCTTTCGCATTCTATTGTTTCCTCTATTTCTTTAGTGCAGTGGGTGTGGCACAATTCAAAGGCTCTCTTCCCACTCAGGTCAGTCATCGTCAATAAGTGGTACCAACCAGTGTCCAGTGCTGTGACATATGACCAAGTTCAATTCTTCCTTAACGAAGTGACTAAATAAAACATCCCGGAGTTTATCAATACACAGTGTTCCATGGCTGCCCCTGGATTCGAGTACTTCCTCACCCACTCCAGGTTAACATAGTCCTTTATCACCATCCGTTTCTACAGTACACTGACAGTCTTCAAATGCTTCTACATTAATCCTGGTGTAAAATTTCTAGTAGTTATAAACGGCCAGTGTTTTACTTTGCAGCACGACCCAATGGCTTCTTCATGCGCACCCATACACCAACTCCGTAGTTTGTCGCCATCTAGTGTATACATGAAGTGACATGCTTAAAGAGCTTCCTCATCCACCCCAGATCTAGACAGTCAGTCTGTCGTCTCCATACAAGCGTTTCAGTGCTGTGACATGATTTGAAATGTTGTCTGTGCACACTGAGGCATACACAGCCAGCAGTTCACCATGCTCCAGTGTTTCAGGACTTTGATAAGATTAAATATGTTCTTGGTCCCACTAACGTCAATACACTCACCGTTTATACCCATCTTGTTTCACTGCTGTGACATAATGTCAACTGCTTCTTCATCCATTCCTGTGTCAAACGAACTCAGTAGCTTTTTCCCCATCTAGTGCTAGTGTTCAGTACTATGAAATGATTCTGAAGCCTCTGTGTCCATTCCGGCTCAAACATAGTCCATATTCTCAGCCAGTGCTTCAGTGATGTCACATGCTTCAAGTGCTTTCTTCATTCACTCCATATCAAGTACATGCAGTCGTTCATAAGCATGCAATGTTTCAGTTGTGCGACATGCTTCAAATGGTTCTCTAATCCACTTGAGCTGAAACATACCCAGTAGCTTATGACCATTGGTGTTTCAGTGCTGCGACATGTTTCAAGTCCTTCTTCTTCTACGCCATGCTGAACGCATGCAATAGTTTATCACCATCAGTTGTTTCAGTTCTGTTACATTCTTCAAGTCTTGTTTCGTATACTCTGGTTCAAATACACCTAGAAGTTGTTCACCATCAACTGTTGAGTTCTGTGATATGTCTCAATTGTTTCTGTACATACCAGTTCATAAACATGCATACATTTTTCTCCATCCTGTGTTTTCGGGCTGTCATACGGTTAAATGAGTCCCCTTCTTACCCCAGGTCAAATACACCCAGTATTCATCAACATCCAGTCTTTCAGCTACGTGATACAGTTCAAGTGCTTCAGCATCCATTCTTGGAAGACACAGCCAATAATTTGTCGAATTCCAGTGTTTCAGTGCTGTGAATTTTTTAACTGTTTCTGCATCCAAATAGCTCAGGCAAGACTAAGAGATTGTAACTATCACTGGTTCAGTTTTATGACATGGCTTAAGCGCATCTCCATCTACATTAGCTGGAACGCACTCAATAATTACCACCATGCTGTAACTCATAGGTAAAACATTCTTGGAACGTTTCTTTGTCTACTGTGGGTCAAACACACCGAGGAGTTTTTCTCCAGTCAGTGTTTCAGTGCTGTGACAACTTCCACTGCTTCTTTGTGTACTACAGGTCAGCACACCAAGTGTCTTGTAACTACTAGCTTGCACTCTAGAGAACACACCTCTCTTCTACTGAGACTGAGATGTAGAGCATGCATCTCACCACTATTAAGACCCCATTCTAAGCACACATGCCACTTCTGCAGTGGCTAAACTCTCGAGGAAATGTGACAACACTATTGACCCTGAATTCTAGTTCACACATCTTACCATTGCTGAATCAGTGTTCTACAGAAGGCTTAGCACAACTATTGAGCTTGCACTCTGAAAGTATCATCCTACCTCTACTGAGTCAACATTATATGCCATACATGTTCCAACTTCTGAGTTTGCACTATGGAATACACATTATGCCACTACTGAGCAAGCTCTAGTGTACACATGACAACGTACTGATCCCCACATCAAAGGGTAATGCTGAAAATTTGTCAACGTACTGCACTCTTGTGCTCATTTCACATACTCAGCAAGATAAGGCTCAAAATCCTTTGTGCTAGGCTTCAAAGTATTTGAACCAAGAACTTCCAAATATATGCGATGGATTTAGAAAAGGCAGAGGAATGAGGGCTTATACTGCCCACGTTCATTGCCTCCTAGAGAAAGTAGGAAGTCAAGAGATACCTGGAATAACAGGCAAGTTGGACCTTGGAGTACATATGAAGTAATGCAAACGCTAACAGAATTCCCTAAGAGAACTCACCATTCATAGAAATCACCCTCTTCCAACAACACAAGAGATGACTCTTGAGATGGTCAATGCTGAAATCAGACTGATTCTGTTCTTTGTAGCCGAAGAAAGAGAAGCTCTATGCAGTCATAAAAAAAAAAAAAAAAACCCAAGACTGAGCAGTGACATGTCTCAGAATAGGAATGCCTTAAAGAAAACTTCAGATTTAAGTTGAAGAAAGTATGGAAAACCGCTAGACCATTTGGGATGGCCAAAATCAATCTCTTATGATTACACAGTGGATTTGACAAATAGATTTGAGGGATTAGATCTTATAGACAGACTGCTTGGAGAACTATGGACCAAGGGTCATGACATTCTGCATGAGACAATGAACAAAACCTACCCAAGAAAAAGAAATGCAAAAAGGCAAAAGGTTTGTCTGAGGAGGCCTTACAAATAACTAAGAAAAGAAGAGAAGCTAAAGGCATAGGAGAAAAAGAAAGATAATCCATTTGAATGCAGTTTTCTTAAGAATAGCAAGGAGAGATAAGAAAAGCCTTCCTCAGGGATCAATGCAAAGAAACAGAGAAACACAATAGGATGGCAAAGAACAGAGATTACCTCAAGAATGATACAGATACCAAGGGAACATTTCATGCAAAGATGGGCACAATAAAGGAGACAAAATATATGGACCTAACAGAAGCAGATATATTAAGAAGTGGTGGCAAGAATACACAGAAGAACTGAACTTAAAAAAAAAAAAGAAGAAGAAGAAGAAGATCTTAATGACCCACATAACCGTGAAGGTGTCTTTACTCACCCAGAACCAGACATCCTGCAATGTGAAATCAAGCAGCCCTTAGTACATAACTATGAACAAAGTTACTAGAGGTAATGTGTTTCCAGTTGTGGAATTTCAAGTCCTACCAGATTATGACATTCCAATCCTGCACGCAATATGCCAGCGAATTTGAAAACCTCGGCACTGGCCGCCGAACTTGGAAAGGTTAGTTTAAACTCCAATCCTCAAGAAAAGCTAGGCCAAAGATTGTTTAAACTAACACACAATTGCACACATCTCACATGTAAGCAAAGTCATGTTCAAAGTTCTTCAAGCTAGGCTTCAGCAGTACATGAACTGAGAACTTCCAGATGCTAAAGCTGGATTTAGAAAAGTCAGAGAAACCAGAGATCAAATTGTCAGCATCCATTGGATCAAAGAAAAAGCAAAGGAGTTCAAGAAAAACATCGACATCTGATTTGGACTATGCCAAAGGTTTTGACTGTGTGGATGACAACAAGCTATGGGAAATTCCTGGAAAGATGCAAATACCAGACCTCTTTAGCTGCCTGCTGAGAAATCTGTAGGCATGTCAAGAAGCAACACTTGGACATAGAACAATGCGCTAGCTTCAAATAGGGAAAGGAGCACATCAAGGCTGTATATTGTCATGTGGCTTATTTAACTTATATTCAGCACGTCATGTGAAATGCCAGGCTGGATGAAGCCCAACTAGAATCAAGATTGCTTGGAGAACTATCAATAACCACAGATTTGCAGTTGACACCACATATATGACAGAAAGTGGAGAATAAATAAAGAGCATATTGATGGAAAGAAAGAAGAGAGTGAAGAACCTTGCTTAAAACTCAATGTTGAAAAAATGAAGATCATGGCATCTGGCCCCGTGACTTCACATGAAATAGGGAAATCATGAGGAAAAATGGAAACAGTGATAGACTTTATTTTCTCGGGCTCCAAAATCACTGCAGATGGTGAGGGCAGCCGTGGAATTAAAAGGTGCTAGATCCTATGAAGAAAAGCTGCAACCACCTAAAGAGCATATGCAAAAGCAGAGGCATTACTTTGCAATTAATAGTCTATCAAGTCATACCTATGGAGTTTCCATTACTCATGTATGGATGGGAGAGTTGGACTATACGGGAAGTTGCGCATGGAATCATTGATGATTTTGAACTGTGGTGTTGGAGAAGACTCTTGCCAGTCCCTTGGACTGCAAGGAGATCAAAGCAGTCAATCCTGATGGAAATCAGCCCTGAATATTCATTGGAAGTACTTTTGCTGAAGCTGAAACTCTGGTACTTTCGCCACCCGATGCAAAGAGCTAACTATAGGAAAAGACCCTGATGCTGGGAAAGCTTGAGTGCAGAAGGAGAAGGGCCTAGCAGACGATGAGATGGTTGGATGGTACAACTAATTTGAGGCACATGACTTTGAGCAAACTCTGGGAGTTAGTGATGGACAGTGAGGCGTGGTGTGCTGCATAAAAAGGAGCGTAACATGCCTTATTATGTTGCAGAGAGTTACTATGCCTGAGCAACTGAACAACAGCAGAATCAACCATTTCAGTAAGAAGTGAAGACACAACTTACAGGAAGATGCTCAGAGAAAAATAGAGAAACAATATCAATCCACTTCTCATGCAGCCATTTTTCCTCTTATTGAAACAAGGTTTTTCCATATTTAAATATGGCTTTCCTGAAGTATGTGAATTCTAACTTGTTTTTTCACCTCAGAGAGGTGTGTTGATGAAGTCACGATGCACAGAGAACATGGCCGTTCTCACAGATTCCCTTAATAAAATCATGATGTACTTAAGGAGCTGGGGCTATTTTTTCCATGGGAATAAATATTTTGATGAGGAACTCTTTAATTCTTTAGAAAATGTTAATTACCATAATCAAATTTGTTTGGAATATTTGTAGTCTTTCCTTTGGTATCAGAAGATACTGCAGCCCTGACAATAAGGCAGGGTTTTCCAACCAAAAGCCTGAAACAGAGCAGCTCACCACGCTCTAAAAGCACATTAGAAAAGTATTAATTTGCTATTCAAATCAGTGAGCATTATACCCAAGTGAAAGAATGGCTAAAAGAGCTTGAAGAACATCACTAGAGCCTGCTAAAAGAAATCAATATGGGATTAATGGTATGAAAGGTTAGAGTAGATGAAAGTTGAATTATATTAATGGAAAATATAGTAAAAGTTTCCTAGCATGTGGGCAGAATGAGAAGTCTCCTCAGAAACTAACACAAACAAAACAAATCTACACATTCTTTCAGAAAATCCAAATGGCTTCAGAATGAAATATAAAGGTGCAGAAGAGATAGCTAAGAGCTTAAGTGGATATATGGATACTCGAATTATATGACCAACATGTTGTTTCATAGGCTTTTCGGCATTCACATCATAAATGTGAACTCTGATGGCTGGGATACCCTTACCTCTCATCCTGCTGAACTATTGCCTAGAATATTTTTATTCTGTGATAGATTTCTTATAATCAGTATCATTCTATCACGTTTTGAAAAATTAGTATTTTTGCACTTTCAACATGCAAATTATATTTGCTTGTTGCTAAATATATGTAACTAACTTCTCTGCTAAACTCACTGGTTGGTTTTTTTTTTTTTTTTTGCCCCTTAAGGTCTTATTTATGTATTTATTTTTCCATTTTATTTATTTTTTTCTTTACTTTTAATTTTTACTTTATTTTACTTTACAACACTGTATTGGTTTTCCCATACATTGACATGAATATTTGTTATTTTTAAAACTGCATTTATTTTGTAAGGGCCAGGCAGTCATGGATGTTCAAGGGCTTTCTCTAGCTGAGGCAAGTGGTATGGTGCACTTCACTATGCTGCATAGCCTTCCCACTGTGATGTTTCTTTTGCTGGAGAACACTGGCTCTAGTTTCGGCACATGAGCTCCTGAGTTGTGGCCCATGAGCTTAGCTACACTTCAGCATGTGGGATCTTCCCAGACAAGAATCACTGGGAGGCTGACTATTAATCGATGGATCACTATGGTAGTTCAACACAGACTATTTAGGCTGGAAGTTTGATACTGTACATATGAAAGCCAGGAAGTACTTAAGTAGATACTGTTTTTCTTTGGGGTATTCTCCTGGTGGCTCATTGGTAAAGAGTACACTTCCCAATGTAGATGACCCAGGGTTGAGAAATCCCTGATTTGGGAAGATAGATCTTCCGGAAGAGAGAATGAAAACCAGACTCAGTATTCTTGCTGGGAAAACCCACGGGCAGAGGAGCCTGGTGGTCTATGGTCCATGGAGATGAAGAGACGGAAATGACTTAGCAGCTAATCATGACCACCACCACCGTGTTGTTTTGGCAGATAAAGTAGATAGTTTGTTTAAATGTCCTTGGCCTGGAATGTCTGAAAAGTAGTCAGTGCTTTTGATTATTAGAAGTGTGCATAAGTAAAAGGCATTTTTATTTTATTGTGTGTAAAAATCCCTTTCAATGTTGACTGCAAGTTTTTATAACGTATTGCCAGAGAATTTAGCCAGTCATTATATACATTAATTTGGTTCTCTTTTGAAGCTATGTCTCACAACAGCAAGTGATATCGATTATATTCTTGCTTTGGTATCCGTCTTGAATTGGATTTTACTTATTTATTTATTTATTCATTTATTTATTTACTTATTTGAAAGCAGCATTTCAGTAGTTTTCAATAATTTATTTAATCATTTCATAGTTTCTACTAGAAAAACTAGCTTCTAAAAAGGGAAACGACACTCCATTTCTCTTCTGATCTTATAGGGAAAAGAGAGTAATAAAGTTCATTGCTTTATGGTTTGTCTTTTTTTTTTTTCAGGGTTAACATGCTCTTTCTAAGGAACACTTCCAAATTTCAAGGTTTTCAAGGATTTCTTAAAAATATATTTTGGTTTCTGGTCTGCTCATACTCACAGTCGTGTCTGGTTCTTTGTGAGTGTCTGGAATATAGCCCATCAAGCTCCTCTGTCCATGGGGGTTCTTCAGGCAAGAATACTGGAGTGGGTTGTTAGGCCAGTCTTCCAGTGGCTCTCTCATAGCAGATGGATTGTTTGCTATCTAAACTACCAGGGAAACCTGAAGAACCCTGGAGGGAGTGGCCTGTTACTTCTCCAGAGCATCCTCCCAAACCAGAAATCAAACTGGGGTCTCCTGCATTGCATCAGATTCTTAGGCAGCTTACCTCCCAGGGAAGCCCTGGTTTCTGCTAAAAAGTGCCAATTGTCATTCCTTAGTATGTGGACTCACTGATCACATGTCATGATTAAATAGGAGACAACTTTCAGTACGAAGTTTGAAGAAAATTATGCCATAATGATAAAAATACCCAATAAATTATATATACTAAAATTAGGAGAAAAATGAAAATAAACTCAAGGACCATAGCCTGGGAAATGGTCTTCCGTACAGTTTAAAGAGGAGTGTTCTGAAGCTGTAGGGGCAGAGCCAGGACACAGAGAAAATTCTTTAAAGTTGAAAGTACATGAATGAAACATATCTCGTGGGAAAAGGATCCTGTTAACCACAAAATACAGGTCTGACAACAGTGATGTTAGTGTTTTCCTAGGCGAGAATCTGGAATCATTACACTTCTTAATTATCTTCACTAACTAGGAACACATAACTCCAAAGCACAGAAATGCACAATCTCATTTTCATATCCTGACTTCTCCAGAGGGTACACTGATGAAAGACAACTGCAACAGATTTTTACTTTCCCATTCCAGTGAATACCCAGTGACTCTCCTCCATGGTTAAAGCAGATGTACAATATGTGTTTCCCAGGTCAAAAATAGGCTGTCTAGCATAAAGTTCAAGCAAAACTATATCTAGCCAGAATGTTCACTAATACTTAGTAGGTGAAAAGGCCTTCCCTCAGTATGAAAATCAATTCTGAACATTTTATTTCTGAAGAGAAACTCTTTTCTGTTTCTTTGTTTACAGTCACTTTATTTATTTATATTGTACTTTACAATAGTGCATTGGTTTTGTTAGACACCAACATGAACCCTCCACGGGTGTAGACGTGTTCCCAATCCTAAACCCCCTCCCTCCGCCCTCCCCTTACCATCCCTCTGGGTCAACCCCGTGCAACAGTCCCAAGCATCCTCTCCTACACTGAAGCTAGACTGGTGATTCTTTTCTTATATGACATTATACATGTTTCAATGCCATTCTCGCAAATCATCCCACCCTCTCCCTTTCCCACAGAGTCCAAACGACTGTTCTATTCATCTGTGTCTCTTTTGCTGTTTCGCATACAGGGTTATCATTACCATCTTTCTAAATTCCCTATGTTTACAGTCACTTTAAACTGTATTCCATCACTCCAACTTTGGATACACAGACTAGGGCCTCTACTTCTGCCACCAACAGTCCCTAGCTTCAGTTCTGTTCAGTTCAGTTCCGTTCAGTCACTCAGTTGTGTCTGACTCTTTGTGACCCCATGAAATGCAGCACGCCAGGCCTCCATGTACGTCACCAACTCCCGAAGTTCACTCAGACTCACGTCCATCGAGTCAGCGATGTCATCCAGCCATCTCATCCTCTGTCGTCTCCTTCTCCGCCTGCCCCCAATCCCTCCCAGCATCAGAGTTCTTTTCCAATGAGTCAACTCTTCACATGAGGTGGCCAAACTACTGGAGTTTCCGCTTTAGCATCATTCCTTCCAAAGAAGTCCCAGGGCTGATCTCCTTCAGAATGGACTGGTTGGATCTCCTCGCAGTCCAAGGCACTCTCAAGAGTCTTCTCCAGCACCATAGTTCAAAAGCATCAATTCTTCGGTGCTCAGCTTTCTTCACAGTCCAACTCACATCCATACATGACCGCAGGAAACACCATAGCCTTGACTAGACGGACCTTAGTCGGTAAAGTAATGTTTCTGCTTTTGAACGTGCTATCTAGGTTAGTCATAACTTTTCTTTCAAGGAGTAAGCATCTTTTAATTTCATGGCTGCAGTCACCATCTGCAGGGATTTTGGAGCCCCAAAAATAAACTCTGACACTGTTTCCACTGTTTCCCCATCTATTTCCCATGAAGTGATGGGACCAGAAGCCATGATCTTCATTTTCTGAAAGGTGAGCTTTAAGCCAACTTTTTCACTCTCTTTCACTTCCATCAAGAGGCTTCTTAGTTCCTCTTCACTTTCTGCCATAAGGGTGGTGTCATCTGCATATCGGAGGTTCTTGAAATTTCTCCCGGCAATCTTGATTCCAGCTTGTGTTTCGTCCAGTCTAGCATTTCTCATGATGTACTATGCATAGACGTTAAATAAGCAGGGTGACATTATACAGCCTGATGTACTCCTTTTCCTATTTGGAACCAGTCTGTTTTTCCATGTCCAGTTCTAAATGTTGCTTTCTCAACTGCACATAGATTTCTCAAGAGGCAGGTCTGGCATGGTCACCAATAACAATGAAAACGCAAGTTGTTTCAGAGTTCTCTCATCATGCATTAAAACAGCTGAATATGTATGTTTAATGATGAAATTTGTACCGGTATTATTTACCATATTTTTATAGATGTTTTAAACATATGACAATACTCGACTAAAGTGAAAGTGGAGCCATTCATTCGTGTCTGACACTTTGCGACCCCATGGACTGTAGCCTTACAGGCTCCTCCATCTATAGTATACTCAGGCAGGAATACTGGAATGGGTTGCCATTTCCTTCTTCAGGGGATCTTCCTAACCCAGGATTAGAACCCAGGGCTCCATTTCAAGCAGACATTTTACCCTCTGAGCCACCACGGAAGCCCAATACTCTACTGATGTTGTAATGCATTCTAAAGCACACGAGAAATATGAAATAAAAAAAGATTAGAAAAATGTTGAAACATCACTAAATGTTTTTAAAATGCTTCTGTTCCAGTTTTGCTATCATTTATCAGAGGCTATAATAATATAACTACATTTTTATTTTTTGTATTTATGATGTTTTTGTCATCATCTTTTATGTATTTGGAGTTATGAATGATGTCAATGTTGAAATGAACATCTTAAAGACATCAGTTAAATCTTGGCTTAAAAACAAGCAAAAAAAAGCACCAGTTTTATTTGAAAAAGTATCAGTTGCAAATCTGAAAGTATAAAATGCTTATATACAAAGAAAGAATCTAGTAATGAAATGTGTATTAAGTAGATGTCTATTTCGTGATGATTTGTAGTTTATAGGTCGTTTGTAAAGCTGACAACATATTTCGTAGAAGTGCTGTCATCTCTCTAACGTTTTGTTTAGTTTTGCCGAAGATTCCTTGTGGCTAAATTAATACTGTGGAGATACAACTGACACTTACTTTCTTTGGTAAGAATGTAAAATGCACCAGTTGCATAGTATGCTATTTGACACCTGAAGGTTGTCAGCACTGAGCTGGGGTTGAAGGCAAGGAATCTAACCAAAGGGAATACTTAAATACCAAGCCCCACAGAGGTAAGCCTGTCCTTAGAAGGAAAAGAGAATAGCTTTCTGGAGCTGTGACTTAGCACGTTTAAGGTAATTACTGATCATTATGATCCCGTTGCCATTTCCTTTATTGTTTTGGGTTTGGGGTTAAACACCCTTTTTGTGTTTCCTGTGTGCAGAATATCCTTTAGCATTTGTTGGAGAGCTGGTTTAGTGGTGCTGAGTTCTCTCAGCTTTTGCGTGTCTGTAAAGCTTTTGATTTCTCCTTCGTATTTGAATGAGATCCTTGCTGGGTACAGTAATCTGGGCTGTAGGTTATTCTCTTTCTTCACTTTAAGTATGTCTTGCCATTCCTTCCTGGCCTGAAGAGTTTCTTTGGAAAGATCAGCTGTTACCGTTATGGGAATCCCCTCATGTGTTATTTCTTGTTTTTCCCATGCTGCTTTTAATATTTGTTCTCGTGTTTGCTCTTTGTTAATTTGATTAATATGTGTCTTGGGGTGTTTTGCCTTGGGTTTATCCTGTTTGGGACTCTCTGGTTTTCTTGGGACTGGGTGATTATTTCCATGCCCACTGTAGGGAGGTTTTCAACTATTGTCTCCTGGAGGATTTTCTCATGGTCTTTCTTTTGGTCTTCTTCTTCTGGGACTCCTATAATTCGAATGTTGGAGCGTTTCATATTGTCCTGGAGGTCTCTGAGATTGTCCTCATTTCTTTTAACTCATTTTTCTTGTTTCCTCTCTGATTCATTTATTTCTACCATTCTATTTCACTAATCCTATCTTCTGCCTCTGTTATTCTACTATTTGTTGCCTCCAGAGTGTTTCTGATCTCATTTATTGAGTCATTCATTATCTATTGACTCGTTGTTATTCTTCTAGGTCCTTGTTAAACCTTTCTTGCATCTTCTCAATCCTTGTCTCCAGGCTATTTATCTGTGATTCCATTTTGATTTCAAGATTTTGGATCCTTTTCAGTATCAATATCTGGAATCCTTTCTCAGGTAGATTCCCTATCTCTTCCTCTTTTGTTTGATTTGGTGGGCATTTCTCCTGTTCTTTATCTGCTGAGTATCCCTCTGTCTCTTCATCTTGGTTCTATTGCTGCGTTTGGGGTGGCCTTTCTATATTCTGGGAATTTGTGGAGTTCTCTTCATTATGGAGTTTCTCCACTGTGGGTGGGGTTGTATCAGTGGCTTGTCAAGATTTCTTGGTTCGGGAAGCTTGTGTTGGAGTTCTGGTGGGTGAGGCTGGATTTCTTCTCTCTGGAGTGCAATGGAGTGACCAGTAATGTGTTATGAGACGCCAATGGTTTTGGAGTAACTTTGAGCTGCCTGTATATTGAAGCTCAGGGCTGTGTTCCTGTGTCGCTGGAGAATTTGCATGGTGTGTCTGACTCTGGAACTTGTTGGCCCTTGGGTGGTGCTTGGTTTCAGTGTAGGTATGGAGGCATTTGATGAGCTGCTATCAATTAATGTTCCCTGGAGTCAGGACTTGTCTGATGTTCTCAGGGTTTGGACTTAAGCCTCCTGCTTCTGGTTTTCAGTTTTCTTTCTACAGTAGCCTCAAGACCTCTCCACCTATACAGCACTGATGATAACACATCTAGGTTAAAGATGAAAGGTTTACCCACAGTGAGGGGCAACCGGAGAGGTTCACTGAGTTACATGGAGGAGAGAAGAGGGAGGGGGTAGTTAGAAGTGACTGGAATGAGATGAGGTGGGGTCAAAAGAGGAGAGAGAGAGAAAAAAAAAAAAAAAAGAGGAGAGAGCAAGCTAGCCAGGAATCACATCCTTATGTGTGCTCCACCGTCTGGACCACTCAGAGGTATTCACGGAGTTATACAGGGAAGAGGAGAGGGAGGAAGTAGACAGAGGTGGCCAGGAGGTTATAAGAGGGAAATGAAAAGCGGAGAGACAGATCCAGCCAGTAACCAGTTCCTGAAGTGTTCTCCACCGTCTGGAACACGGAGATTCACAGAATTGGGTAGAGAAGAGAAGGGGGAGGGAAGAGACAGAGGCCACCTGGTGGAGAAAAAGGAGTGTCCAAAGGAGGAGAGAGTGGTCAAGCCAGTAATCTCGCTCTCAGGTAAAATTGGGTAGTGAAGTTTGGGTTTTTAAATGTACAAAATTGACAACAAATACCAAAAAGCAAAGATTAAAAATCTAGAATAGAGGTTGGATTTTAAAAAATGCAATATTAAGGAAAGAAGAAGAAGAAAAAAAAAGCCACAAGAACTATTAAAACAACAACAACAACCACACAAAGACTATATACAGTGTTTGCTTTAAAAAATAGGTTTCTTTTTAAGTAAGAGTAGGTTATAAGAATAAAAATTAAAGGATAAATACAGGACTTAAATATTTCTAAAAGTTAAAAAAAGAAGAAGAAAAAGAAAAGAAGAAAAAACTACCACACAACAACATCAGCGAAAAAGAAAAAAAAGAAAAAGAAATGGTCATAAAAATAGTAAAGATATTTCTGGCCCTTTCTCTGGTGTTGTGGGGTTATTTCCAAGGCGGTTCCCTCCATTTAATTTCTTCTGTTTGCTGGTATCTTCAGTGTCTGATTTCCGTCCTAATAAGGGGGGGGGGCATGGTGGACACTTTTTATTTTTTATTTTTTTGGCTCTCTTGTTCAGTTGCGCTGTGGGGAGGGAGGGATGCTGCAAAGAACTAACACCTGTGTGTGCTTTCAGTGTCTCAGTTGCACTGGGCCTGCCCCTGCTCATGGTGCACACCGCTCATGCTCTACGTTGCTCCAGGGTCTGAGGCCGGCCTTAGGCTGCACGCACCTCCCAGGTCTAAGCCGAACTCAGGTTCGGTGCTCAGGTAAGCCCTCAGAGGCGCAGGTTCGGTTGGGACTGCCTTTTGTGTCCTTCCCACGTCCGAGTAGCTCAGGTGTGTGGTGAGCGCGGTCACTGTGACTTATCGCCTTTCCCGTCTCTGCTGCTAGTTTTCTGGATGTACCACTGGCGCCCCTTGAGAGGTGGATGGTGACTGTCCAGAACCCCCAGAAGCCTTAGCAAAGAAGCCTGCTTACAGTTTTGTAGGTAAAGTCTCTCCGGGGCTGCAATCACCCCCTTCCAGCCCATACGGTTCTGGCTGCCTGTCACCAGCGGGGGATGGTCTGTAACCAGCTATTTCTGTTCCATCCTTTGTTCTGTGTGCGGTCCTGGTGGTGTCTTATGTTCGGGCTTTTCACGTGGTAGCTATCCCACAGTCTGGTTTGCTAGCGCAGGTTCATTCATTGTGGTTATGTGTGGGGCGTTCCTGCCTGATTCTTAAAAAGCACTGCAGCCCGTGCCTCCTGCGCCTCCCTGCTCTGCCCCCACTTGCTAGTGTCGGATGCAGGCATCTGTGCTGCTTTTCCGCTGGGGGAGTTACTGTTGGGCTTGTAATCTGTTGGTTTGAATTATGTATTTATGTTTCTTTCCTGATAAGTTGCCCTCTGTGCTTCCAAAGCTCGCCACATTGGAAACCTCCCTTCTTAAGATTCCCTGCCCAGAACGGGATTCCCTTCCCAGGACGGAGCTCCCTTCCTACCTCCTTTGTCTCTTTTTTCATCTTTTATATTTTTTCCTACCTGTTTTTGAAGACAATGATCTGCTTTTCCGGGTGCCTGAAGTCCTCTGCCAGCATTCAGAACTTGTTTTTTGGAATTTGCTCATCGCTGAAATGTTCTTTTGATGAATTTGTGAGGGAGAAAGTGGTCTCCCTGTCCTATTCCTATTGACAAACTTGTACTCCTTAGGAGCATACTTCACAGCAACTAACAGCAACAGTGTTGATAATACTAAGCAACAGTAAAAACAAGTAACTAAAATTATCATATCTTTTACTATACAAATCAAAGAAAACAGATACAAATGCAATAGTCTGCATATTTATTTATACAGAGAGTTTTCACCTGAGACCAGAATACACACACACTCTTTACACAACTAAAAGTGGTTTCAGCTGACACTTAGCAAAGCGCTTTGGCCCAAGTAAACTAACCAGAAAGGCCTAGTAAAATATTCAAAGTGCAAATAAATCAATCAAGCTTTGAATAAATAAACACAATTTATTTGAATTTGAATTTATACTCACGAATTACCTAAAATGGAGACAACAGATTCACTACAGCTTCATCATCTGTAGTCCTTCCTTTTCAGTTCTGAGAAGGATGCTAACCGCTTGGTGATGATCTCTTTCCAGCATTTTGTGAAAGCTTAGAGGACTTAAAGAAATTGAGGACTGGGGAGAGTGGCGAGAGACAAAGAGGAGGAGAAAGGAAGAGGAAACGGAGAGATTGCTCCTGGCATAGGTCTACAGACAGGATCCCAGCTTCCTGGAATGGTGCACAGAGATTGCTAGGTATCCGTGCCAGAAGTGGAGAAGGGGTGACATTCAACTCCAGGAGGAGACTCAACTGTAAGAACCTACAGAGGCAGCCAAGTGCGCTGATGTTCAGGCACCAATACTTAGAGGGTACCCCACAGGTCTGTGAAAGAGCCCTTGGAGACTGCAAGAAAGAAGGTTTCCACAAGTATAATCACAGATTAGTTGGTTGGATAGATTAGAGGAAGGGTAACTCTATGACCTGATAATTACTGAAATACATGAGACAATTCTTGCACATCAGACTGTGTCAAGAAAGACGGAAACTCAATCAGTTTGATACAATGGGAAATTACACACGCAAAGAATTAGCTGTTAACTGTACTACATTTGTGTCCAAGGCAAGATAAGATACAGAACCGAAATCTTCACATGGTCAACTCGGGTAAGACACATGTAACTGGAAATTGGAAGGAAGAGTTCCAAAAAGGCTTTAATCACCCTGGACTATTTTTGTCCGCTATATTTACGATTCTTGGACAACTCCATTGTAGCTTAAGGGTAAGAGAACTCAATTTAGCCCAATTCAAAAGCTGAACAGATTTCCTGTGTTTGATCCTTTTCAGTTACAACTATGGGTCCAGCGCAAATTAAAGTGGACGTCAAGGCTCTTTTTCCTTTGGGAATTTTAACTTGCTTTGCTACTGTGTCTGACACAGATATGCCGACCTCACTGTGACTACAGGCCAGCCAAATGGGAAAGGGGACAGAATGAATCAAATCCCCCTTTTGCTCACTCAACAGGAGGTCCACAGGCACCAGGTCTCATTCTATTAACTATCTCTGCTTCTCCAACTGCAGTCAGTGCTACACAGGGCCTGCTTCATGCTTGCCAGGGTCTCTCACCAAACACAGGCATTTTAGCGGCTGGTATCCTTGAGATGTCCCTGGGCTAGGTGAAAGCACTCTGAGACAGTGTTCCTTCTCCCTTGGCTCTGTGCCTGCAGTGAATGTATGCCTCTTCCTCAGCTGGGACAAGAAGCCACAGCTCTTCTCTGATTAAATCCCGTGTCTGGTCCAAACTCACATCGTAGCTTCTCCATCAACCTCCACTGCACACTTTCAGAGCCAGGTTATCTTAGATCAGCCCAAGAGGCACTTCAGAGAGTGACATTCAAATCTGGCTATATAGCTGATACTGAGATCTGCAAGGCATGAAAACACTTCAAAATTACGTTGCTAAAACACTCTACAGATTATATGTATAGGAGAGCTTTCGAACTTACAAGTAACATCAAATACCAAAATAGGTTCTTACTTTTCCTTTCTCCACTTCTCTCATTTTCTCTCTCTCACACACACATGCACACATCCTTTTTACATGTTAAGACAATTACACGAAAAACAGATCATAGATTTTTAAATAACATCTCAATATGCAGATCACGCAAAACTGTACTTCCTCTATTTAAAACAAAATCACATAAATTACCCATCGGTTTCCCTATATTTGATATTATTGAATAATGCTATAAGTTGATCTTTTTGTTTTTAATGGGGTTTTTAACTTTGACTGAAATACTTGCTTCAGACTTACTGAAGGCAGAATTAACTATTATTTTTCTTTTTTTGACCTCCTCCTTTTAGATTTGGGGGGTGATGATTCAAAATCAGATGTGTTCACAGTAATGGATGCAACTTCCACCAATCCTGGCTGAAGGGGTTCCAGTGATACCTGAATAACAATTTTTGTTTCAGGAGACAATCCTTCTAGCTGCTTAGGCTTCTTAAACATTTGATGACACTGGGTCTTGTGCTCCCTCTCCTCTTTGGAAGTTAAAAACTGTAGCCGACATTTGCAACACTGGTGAAAACTCTTTTCCCAGTGCCCTCGATGATGACGTCTGTATGCTGTTGCAGTTTGAAAAATTTTGAGACAAAATGGGCAAAGTAAATTCTTGGTGTTACCATGGTATGCTCTGAAATGTGAATCCACATCTGCAAAAAATGATGATCTGTAACTGCAAACCTGGCATACGTAGGGCATTTCACCAGGCTTATGATTGTCTTTCATGTGCTCTAAGAGAACCTGATCTGTCTCAAAGGACAACTCACAGATGTGACAGACTGCGGAGGGCTCCTGGGCCGTGTGGACACTTTCAATGTGACACTGCAGCTGGAAGGGAGTAGGAAACTGGCGGAGGCAGTGCTGGCAGGTGGTGTGGGTTTTCCAGCTGTCACCTCTCTGCCTCTCAAGTTCCAAATGGTGCTTCATGTGATTCATAAGCTTGACATATTTTAGAACTTTCAAGCAGCTGAGGCATTTAAATGCCGTGTGGGTCTTCTCTTCTGGCTGCCCAACTCCTCCATGCTCGCCATAGTAGAAGTCACGAAGTAACACAATCAGATTTCCTTCTGTGGGATCACCAATTTTGTTTGGACTTGCCAAACTTGGAAAATCAGTTTTTGTCCGTCCACTTTCCCCTAAAGGTCTTACAGGCTTGCAATGAACACTGTCCTTTGGAAAAGGTTCTCCAACTGAACATGGCCTAGTGAGGTATGGACACGGTCTGGTGTGCTTTGCTGAGTGGTCTCTGTATGAAAAAAACGTGACGGGGAGAAACCTAAAGAATGTTCCCCTACAATGCCATCACTGAGTTTAGGCCTTCTGGGATTTCTGCGATTTGTTTCACAAGGGGAAACTCGCTTTGATACATGAGGACTTTTATTCATATCTCCTGCAGAAACTGCTGTTTCTACTCGATGCTGCAATGACCTTGTGAAGGTAATCAAAGAAGAACATAACTCCTTCGAAAAGCCATCAGGCACTATTTGTGGTGAAAGATTTTTATAATCAGCTTGAGACGGAGGTTCAATAATAATAGGACTACCTGTTGATCTTGAGTCAGAGTCAGACACTGGCAAGACAGTCTTTGCTTCTGATGTAGGAGTCACATGACTAACAGGCTGTAATCTGTGAGCGTTACCTCTCCTGAAGTGACCATACCTTTTTCTCCTTGAATAAGAACCTGGGGTATCTCTGTTCAGTATGTTTGAAACGACTGGTTTTGAAGCTGAGCTCATCCCAACAAAGATCACGTCAGCATCTTCATTTCCATGTTCCACTCCAACCAAGATCACTTCATCATCATCATCATCATCATCTAGTTTTTTCGTCTCTCCCTCCCTTTTCCGTACTTCTGGCTCTTGTTCTTCTTCACGTAACATACGTGGGAGTTCCATATTTTTAATACTTTTTTATTCTTAGAGGGTGCAGCCACAAGTCCCAGTGCTTCCTTTATACAAACTGCCACCTAAGTGTAAACATACTACAGATTAGTTAAGTACAGAAAAATGGGCTATTTGATTATCTCCAAAACTCTAGAGTACTTATACACACCCTTATCTTACAGACAAAGACACTGAGTGTCAACCAGACTCAATGACAGCTGAAAAAACTACGACTACAAGTCTACATGGCTCTAGAATCATTGCTTTGTCGCATGTTCACTTTAACCTCTTCTACTTAAATAAATAAAGAGGGGAAAAAAAACAAAACGCCACACTGATCATTACGTGAAATCACATGTAAAGGATGAGTATTTTTACAAAAGCATTGTTCTACAGCGTTTCGAAGCATGGACTTTGGAGTCAAAGGTGATTAAGTTGGAATTCTAATTTAACCACACACCAGTTGCATCTTCTTGGGCAAATTTGTAACTTTTAAATGTGTTTCTGTATCTTAAAGACAAACATGCTTATTTCTTAGACTTAAGGTTACAGCTTTTTAAAAAGGCATCAGCTATTCAATGGCATCTTGTTTTGTAGTAAAAATGGAAGAAAATGGATCTTAAATGCACATTACAACCGATCCACAAATTCTAATTTCATAAATGTTAACAAAGAAAATAGGTAGCAAATTCAAAGTATAATCTATCTATACCTAGTTAACAAACAGCATAAGTCAATGTCAAGCACTTAATTCAGGCCTAGGAAACTGAGAATGAGCTCTCTGATAATCTCACCCCAATTCCACACAGATATATTCTAAATTTCTCCCTCTAATCCTGGCTAAACTTCAATCCAACAATGCTTCATCTTTATGCCACACGTCTCTTCCCCACATAGCAGGCAAAATGATGCCAGTCTTTCTCTCATACCAATATCAGACAGAGACATCACACACAGACACACACACACACACACACACACACACACACACACACACACACACCTGATATCCCTTATGGATACAGGTGAAAGAGTCCTCAACAAAATACTGGCAAACAAAATCCAACAGCATATAAAAAAGACTGTACACTATGATCACATGCGATTTAGGGAGGTATGCAAAGTTGGTTCATTATAGGAAAGTCAATCAACATTATGCCATTTTAAAACAATAAAACAAATAACACATCTGCCTGAAGAAAAGGCATTTCCCTGAATCTAGCACCTTTTCATAACCGGGGTTAAAAGAACACTTAATAATTAAGAACAGAAGAGAACTTTCTCAATCAAAGGGCACCTGTAAAATGACCCACAGCTAACATCATACTAAAGAATGAAAAACTGAAAGCTTTCCCTCTAAGACTGGGAACAACACAAGGAAGTCTATTACACACTTTGGCTCAACATTATACTGGCAGTTCTATAACCAGAGCAATCAGGTAACAAAAGAGAATTGTTGCTGTAGTTTCAAAAAAAAAAAAAAACAACAAAAAAACACAAAACAATAAAAAACAAAAAACAGCCTTCAGAATGGAAAGGAAGAAGTCAAAGTATATTGGAGATAAGATAATTTAGTATAGAAAATGTTGAAGAAACACAAGTATTAGAATTAATATAAAGCTTGCAGAATAGAAGACAAATATTTTAAAAGTCAACCACATTTTATACAGTAGCAACAAATGTTGTTAAGTAAATACTTGAATCTACACTAGCATTCAAAAGAATACTTAGGAAGTCAGAAAGAGAAAGACAATATATTCTTTTGAATGGCTGAGTAATACTCCACTGGGTATATGTACCACAGCTTTCTGATCCATTTATCTGTTGATGGACATCTAGGTTGTTCCATGTCCTGGCTATTATAAACAGTGTTCTCCATAGTGGCTGTACTAGACTGCATTCCCACCAACAGTGTAAGAGGGTTCCCTTTTCTCCACAGCCTCTCCAGCATTTATTGCTTGCAGACTTTATACGAATCAATTCTAATGAGATGGATGAAACTGGAGCCGATTATACACAGTGAAGTGAGCCAGAAAAAAAACACCAACACAGTATACTAACACATATATATGGAATTTAGAAAGATGGTAAAGATAACCCTGTATGAGAGACAGCAGAAGAGACACAGATGTATAGAACAGATTTTTGGACTCTGAGGGAGCGGGAGAGGGTGGGATAATACGGGAGAATGGCACTGAAATACGTACACTATCATGTAAGATAGTCGCCAGTCTATGTTCGATGCAGGATACAGGATGCTTGGCGCTGGTGCACAGGGATGATCCAGAGAGATGATATGGGGTGGGCGGTGGGAGGGGGGTGAGGATTTGGAACTCATGTACACCTGTGGCAGATTCATGTCAATGTATGGCAAAACCAACACAGTGTTGTAAAATAAAATATAGTAAAAATAAAAATTAAAAAAAAGAGAGAGAAAGACAAATATCGTATGGTATCACTTACATGCACTCTAAAATATGCCACAAATAAACTGATCTATGAAAGAGAAACAGACTCACAGACATAGAGAGCAGACTATGTGATTCCCAAGAGGGAAAGGTATGGCAGGCACAGATTGGGAGCTGGTGATTAGCAGATGCAAAGCATAATATATACAATAGACAAACAAGAGCGTACTGTATAGCACAAGGAACTATATTCATAATTTGTGATAAACAATAATGGAACAAGGTATGAAAGAAATTGTGTGTGCATATGTGTGTGTTTACATATGAAGGAAAGGAAAGGGCAACTGTTGGCAAGCACGTACAGAAACTGGATCCTTGTGTGTTACGGATAGATTTTAAAATGGTGCAACTGCTACAGAAAACAGTTTAAAGGCTCCTCGAAAAATTAAAGAACTAGAGCTGACACATGATTCAGAAATTCCACTTCAGGATATAAATTCAAAAGAAGTTAACATGGGGTCTTGGGATATCTGCAGAGCCATGCTCACAGCAGCACGAAGCACAACAACTAAGAGGTGGAAGCATCGAAATGTCCATCAAATGTGATATATACACACAATGAAATATTATTTAGCCATATAGAGAAAATTCTGTCACATGCTACAACATGCATGATCATTTCAGACATCAAGCCAAATGCAATAAGCCAGTCGGACAAAAAGACAAATACTGTAAGTTTCTACTTGCATGAAATAGCTAACACAGTCAAGCAATAGAAAGGAAACAAAAAAGAACGATGGAGTCCATGGTCTAGGTCAATGGGCAAGAAAACAGGAGTTGCCGTTTAATGGGACAAGTGATGGGTACAGAGTTTCGATTTTGCAAGCTGTAAAGGTGTAGAGATCTGCTTCATAACAATGTGATAAGGAATTCCCTCGTAGTTCAGAGGTTAGGACTCCACAGTGTCCTATCAGGGGCCTGGGTATGATCCTCAACCAGGGAACTGTCATTCAAGCAGCACAACACAGCTAAAACAATGACAACAACAACAAATCAACACTGTGACTATGTGTGTGTATATGTCTTAGTCACTCAGTTGTGCCCAACTTTGCATCCCCCGGGACTAAAGTTCACGACGATCCCTTCTCCATCAGATTTGCAGTGGGTTGCCATTTCTTTCTCCAAAAGGCTGATGAAAGTGTGCAAAATACTTAGCATGCAAAAATGGTTAAAATGGTAAAAATTTAACTTAGATGTTTTCTACAACAATTAAAAAGAGAAAAGCATTTAAGAACCAGGAAAATAATGTGAATAGACATTTCCGACTCTTTGCAATCCCATGGACTGTAGCCTACCAGGCTACTCCATTCATGGGATTTTCCAGGCAAGAGTGCTGGAGTGGATTACCATTTCCTTCTCAAGGCTATCTTCCCCACCCAGGAATTGATGCCAGGTCTCCTACCTAAGACAGACATTTGAATATTTGAAATTCACCTGTGGCCTTGACAAGAGTGGCTTTATAGGAAAATGAGAGAACTCGAGATAACAAAGTCTAGGAACAACTCTGCAGAGGTCTGTAACAAGCAAATATGAAATAAAAGCAGCAGAAGCAGGATTTGTTACCAAAAGATGGAGTTTTAACGACAGGTCACATTATAGTCAGTCTGTTTGCTGATGGGAACCATCCAGAGAAACAGAAACCTTAATCCAGGGCAAAGAGGAGACTTGCTAGAACATCAAGAAATGAGTAGGTCTAGAACTGAGTAGATCAAAATTGAGTACATCAGGCCAGAGAGCACACAAGCTGGAGAAGGCAATGGAAACCCAAACCAGTACTCTTGCCTGGAATATCCCACAAACGGAGGAACCTGGTAGGCCGCAGTCCATGTGGTTTCGAAGGGTCGGACACGACTGAGCGACTTCACTCTCATGCACTGGAGAAGGAAATGGCAACCCACTCCAGCGTTCTTGCCTGGAGAATCCCAGATAAGGGAGAGCCTTGTGTGTGGCTGTCCATGAGACTGCAGAGTCGGACATGACTGAAGTGGCTTAGCAGCTGTAGCAGCACACAAGAAGGGTACACAAGCCAAATAACTTGCTTATATTGACAGAGCCGAGATCATATAAAAAAAAGGCTGGCATAGTGGATTAATGGGTATGGTAACCAGCCTTCAAGTGAATTCAATCTCCTAATATTCCCACCCCTGTGTAGTTCTCTCTCAATCTATCACAGGGTAGACCTGTGAGACTAAGCAAATACACAAGTGCAGATGTGTAACATCTGAAAAAAGACTCTGCACTTTATCATGGGTGCAAGCGCTTTCCTGAATCACTCATTCTGAGAAAAGACAGCAGCCTCCACAAGAGAAGCCCCTAGGAGAGGCCCACAGAAGGAGGAACTGAGGCTTCAAGAGTACAGACAAGTGAGAGAGCTTAGATTCCACAAGCTAAGTCTTCAGAGGTTGCCAAGCCAGACAAAAGCTTGACTACTACCTCAGGAGAGATCCTAGGCCAAGAGATAACAAGTGGTAAGTTCTTTCAAACTATTCCATTTTGAGATCATATGTACAACACAAACATTTTAAGTTCTAATACCATTCACATCATACTTACACACCGAACAGTTCTCCTATAAATATAGCAAAAATCAACACACACACACACACACACACACACACACACACTCACCCAATCCAAAGCACCGAAACACAGGAGTTGCCTAGTAGTCCAGTGGTTTGGTTAGGACTCAGCACTCTCACTGCCAGGATCCTGTGTTGGATCCCTGGCTGGGGAACTAATGTCCTATGAAGCCACATGTTGTGACCAAAACAAAACATGCTGTGATGTCAAAGCTGTACCAGCAAGATAAGTATGCAACACAGCTGTAGGCACAAGTGGCTGGGCATAGAGCTTCCTATGATCTTGTTTACTCGCATGAAATGAACTCAGATGGTGCCTCACCCCCATCCAGTGGAGTTCACTTACTTAACGAAGAAAAGCCCTTAAGGGTACAGAAATGAGCAAGCAATCTGACGTGAACATGTTAAATCACAGGGTATTTTCTCTGAATGAACCACTGGATTCATTCATTCATTTGGCCATGCTGTTTGGCTTGTGGGGTCCCAGTTCCCTGACCAGAGATTGAATCCAGACCACTGTAGTGAAAGCCCAGAATCCTAATCACCAGGCCACCAGGGAACCCCCACACCTGCATTGCTTTGCTTTGCTAGCTAAAACCTTAGGATATATGCATTGCCCCATTTTAGCCTCACCAAGTGGTAGGAGTCAGCTCTACACAGCTTAAGACCCATGGTGCTCTTACTTTTTTTCTTTCAAGAAGGCAGGGGAAAGCAAGCCACCCTGCCTGTTTTTAAGCTTGCCACTCAGAAAGCTGCAAACCTGAAACCATGATGGCCCTGAAGTCAGCACCCGCAATCAGGGTCACGTAATCCCCAATCAGGAATACTCTCTCTCAACAGCAATGTGTCAGCCGACGAATGAAAGGAGAAAAACGCAAAGTAAGAAAGCCACACCTTTGTCCCTGTTGTAAAGATGTCTGTCACCTTACCTCAGGGGCCCACTGAAATCCTGAGCGCTTGAGACCTCCCAGGCAGCACACGGTCACATCCTGGGGACAAGCAGAGGAAATGGCCAGGGTGAGTCCCCTGTTCTGGGAACATTCTATCCCCCCAGGCCCTCCCTGGTCCTACCCTACGGATGCTGACCAGGCGTCTCACACTCAACCAGACCAAGTGATTGAACTCCTTTGCCCTGGGCTTCTTCCTCCCACCTCCCTTCTCTCAGTAACAAACAAACAAATACCTCATCTGCCAACTTCCCGACCAAAGGCCTGAATCTCGGGGCCCCCAGGGACAGGGCAGCCCTGGAGTCCGAAGAGAGGCAGAGGAAACAGGAAAACGACTAAAGCACCAGGGCAGTGAAGACGCTACTAGATAGATGTTTTTTTGGTTTTTGTTTTTGTTTTTTTGCTGCTCCTGCCTGACTGTGCCTGGGTGCAGAACCGGGTTGGGCCGTGAAGATTTGTGCATCTGTGTTTAAATACATTAGGTTCCACAGGAGAGCTGGCGGTGGTGCCAGGGGCCAGGGGCCTAAGAGGCCCTTTCCGCGAGCTGGCTTGTCCCGCCCCTGGGCAGGAAAGCTGCTGGAGGGCAGAGCCCGCCCAGACTAGACAGGGGAGAGGGCGAAAGGAGCCTGAAGCCTGTGGATCCTGCTGCAAGCTCTCACCGTCCTCACCAGCCGCCCCGCCGAGCAAGTCCTCGTGCGAGTGGGGACCCGAGAAACCCTCCCTTTAGCCGTCAGGCACTGCTTTGGCTGAACCACGCTCCAGTCCTTACCGGTCCCCACTGAGGGAGGAGACAGAACTGCTGGCAGCTCACCTGCCCTAGGCAGTTCCAAGATTAACCCCGAGGAGTCGAGCCTGTGGGGACGAGGCCTCCTCAGGTCTGGGGCGCCGCCTCAGCTCCCCCTACAGGCCTGCGGGCTGCTTCCGATGATTGGCTGCCAGGTGTCGGCGCCTGCCATCTGATTGGCCGCGAGGCCGAGTTGGGCGCATGCGCGCGCGATGAGCCCGCCCCACACCCCCTCCCCCCATAAAAGCAGCCGCTGTAGGCGTGGTCAGGCTGAATCTGAATGTCAAGGATCTTGGCTCAAGATTGCTCAGCTCACCAAATGCGAAGAAAGAAAAAACAGATGGCACAGTCGCCAGGGCTCAGGGCTGAGAACGGCCTCCGCGTCTACCAGGGGAGTCCAGTGATGGTGTCCGGCACTCACAGCCCTCAGGGGTGACCTCCCTTAAGCCAGTTCTTTGCTTAAGGAACTTGACCTTACAGTGCATCTTGGCGCCCCTCCTCTTGGAATTCCATTTCAATCAAGGCAGGGCAGCCTGCCCCTGTTTTTGCACTGTCTATTGTGAGCTGAGAATGAGCTTTACTTTTTCTTCTTCTTCTTTTTAATTTTAGAGCTTTACACTTTTAATGGCTGAGGAAAACCGAAAAGACTTTTCTTTTCTGACGTGAAAATTGTGTGTAATTCAGTTTTCGGAGTCCTTAAAGGTGGAAGAGGGACTTGCCAGCTTCTTTGGTTATCCTCTATGCCCGAAAACTTAATTAATTGCCAATGGTCATATTCGCAAAGCCTAACATATTTCTTTTTTGGCCCTTTACAGAGTGTTTTTTAACTGCTCTGTTCTGCTGGAAGTCTCCTGGTAGTCATATGGGAGAATAAAGTTTTGGTTTTGTTACAATATTTCTTTTCTTTTTTTTTTTTTTTTTATATACCTTTTCTTTATTTTCCTCAACTCATGTTATTTCCCCCCCCAGTGGTTTTTTTTTTTTTTTAATGTTAATATCTTTAATTCTTACATGCGTTTCCAAACATGACCCCCCCTCCCACCTCCCTCCCCTCAACATCTCTCTGGGTCATCCCCATGCACCAGCCCCAAGCATGCTGCACCCTACGTCAGACATGGACTGGTGATTCAATTCTTACATGATAGTATACATGTTAGAATTCCCATTCTCCCAAATCATCCCACCCTCTCCCTCTCCCTCTGAGTCCAAAAGTCCGTTATACACATCTGTGTCTTTTTTCCTGTCTTGCATACAGGGTCGTCACTGCCATCTTCCTAAATTCCATATATATGTGTTAGTATACTGTATTGGTGTTTTTCTTTCTGGCTTACTTCACTCTGTATAATTGGCTCCAGTTTCATCCATCTCATCAGAACTGATTCAAATGAATTCTTTTTAACGGCTAGTAATACTCCATTGTGTATATGTACCACAGCTTTCTTATCCATTCATCTGCTGATGGACATCTAGGTTGTTTCCATGTCCTGGCTATTATAAACAGAGCTGCGATGAACATTGGGGTACATGTGTCTATTTCAATTCTGGTTTCCTCAGTGTGGATGCCCAGCAGTGGGATTGCTGGGTCATAAGGTAGTTCTATTGGCAATTTCTTAAGGAATCTCCACACTGTTCTCCATAGTGGCTGTACTAGTTTGCATTCCCACCAACAGTGTAGGAGGGTTCCCTTTTCTCCACTTCTCCATTATATTCATTTTTCATTCTTTACTAATTTCATTCCTTCATATCACTATAAGTTTCCTTTAGTGGAAGCAATGAAATAACATCAAAGAAAATACCTCTGTTGGTAGTTTTAACAGGTAACATGTTAGAAGGTATATGCTCAACTACAAATATGTTGTATATATACAGTAAATACCACTTTAAGTAGCTTCAGAACTTGTATCTGGTTTCAAGTCACTAGGAAGGTTTGTTGAACATCCAATATTCTAACCTCCAGCTGTTCTCAACTTCAAAAAGTTACAACTTTTTCAATAATTTGTTATCTCAAGTTTAAACTCCGTTTTAGCCACATATATGAACATGCTTTCTAGGTCACATGATTGAATCTGACCCATTGCCAAAAAGTGAAAATTTTGGAATACCTTTCTCAAAAGAGAGATGTTGTTTTCTTCTTCTAGAAAGACTGGTAGTGCAGCCGATCTTTGAACAGTTTGTCGGTTTTTGTTAACTCCATAAAGATTAAGCTGTCGAATTAACCTCTTCATGCTCTTGGTTTCAAATTTTCTGAAAGGCTCCTTTCTTTCCAAGACTTCTTTCCTGAAGAGTTCTTCATTGATCACTCTACATGTGCCTGTCTCATCCCACCAAATAGATTCAAACTGATCACTTTCCACTATATTCCAAAGTTTTTGTGGAAATGTGAGTGAAAGAAAATTATTCACATCATCTGTTACAGAGACAGAATATGTGTAGTGTGGCCTTTTGATCACCAGATCCTCAGCCAAAGGCTGAAAAGCATATTCTTCAATCATAGATCTCAAAACTGAGTCCCCAGTTGTATAATCATACCAGTAAGATCGAATGGAGGTTTCTGAACCAGTGGACTCACCTTTAGGAGGTCCATCTTGAATTTCTGAAGAAATATGTGCCATCTCAGGGAAATCTTTCTTCAGATAATGTTCTCATTTGTCTGCTTTTACACAATGCAACTTCAAATGATGTTTGGCTGGCCTACAGAGAGAAAGTCTCTGGACAATCACAGAGATCCTCCCAGTCAAACAGCTGTGACATCACAAAATCACTGGTCTCCTAGCAATCGAAAGTTAGTTGTGACATGACAAAGTCACTGGTCTCCTAGCAACTGAAGGGTAATGTTCAACCAAGTGTTTACTTCAGCATCAACTTAAAATACAGACTGCTGGCAGAAATAGTAACCAAAACCATGAAGCATGCAAAAATCTCATTAGTCAATTTGGCCTTTTTTTTTTTTTTTTTTGGGTCGGGGTGGGGTTCCTGTGTTTGGGATGGTCTTTCTCTTTCTGGCAGTTTGTGGTTCCTCTTTATTGTGGAGGTTCCTCCCTGTGGCTGGGGTTGGACGAGGGGCTTGTCAGGTTTCCTGGTTAGGGAAGCTTGTGTCAGTGTTCCGGTGGGTGGAGCTGCATCTCTTCTCTCTGGAGGGCAATGAAGTGTCCAGTAGTGAGGTTTGAGATGTCTATGGGTTTGCTGTTTGGGCAACCTGTGTATTGAAGCTCCAGGTTCTGTTCCTGTGTTGCTGGAGAATTGGCATGGTATGTCTTCCTGTGGAACTTGTTGGCTCTTGGTCGTGCTTGGTTTCAATGTAGGTGTGTAGCTTTTTGGAAGATTTCCTTTTTTTTTAAAATAAATTTATTATTTTAATTGTAGGGTAATTACTTTACATTATTGTAATGATTTTGCCGTACATTAACATATGTCCACCACAGGTGTACACATGTTCTCTTTCCTGAACCCCTTCCTTTCTGCCAACCCGTACCATCCCTCTGGGTCGTCCCAGTGCACCAGCCCCAAGCATCCAGTATCATGCATTGAACCTGGGCTGGAGACCCATTTCATATATGATATTATACATGTTTCAATGCCATTCTCCCAAAACATCCCACCCTCTCACTCTCCCACAGAGTGCAAAAGACTGTTCTATACATCTGTGTCTCTTTTGCTATCTCGCATACAGCGTTATCTAAAACTCACATCAATAAATCTACTTTATTTCTGAAATAAAAGTGATTTATCATCCTTCTATGCACACATTCTTAATATTCAGTACTGTTACCCTAGCAGACTTGGTCTACTTGCTTCTGTGCAAACAAATTTATGAATTGACTGTGGGTTTCAGTGTGGAGGGGGGAGGGGGGAAGTGCTTATTGTAGGACAAAGCAAGGTGTCTTAGCAGCTGGTGCTTCAAAGACACAAATCCCCAAATACTTTCAGGGGGACTATTTTAATGGCTGAGTGAGGGTGGAACATGGGGTCTGTGATCAATATTGGGACATTCTACTAATGGCCTATTAGTGAGGATATTGTGAGTCCACATCATTGACCGTCTAGTTCCAACTATGCACTTACATTTCAGCCTGGTTTGGGCTTTAGCATCTCTAAAATTGTTCACAGGATATTGCTCCGAATGTCAGCGATGGTCCTTGCTGCTGCTGCTGCTAATTCGCTTCAGTCGTGTCCGACTCGGTGCGATCCCAAAGATGGCAGCCCACCAGGCTCCCCCATCCCTGGGATTCTCCAGGCAGAACACTAGAGTGGGTTGCCATTTCCTTCTCCACGCTGGCCCTTGAGGAGGGACTAAAGACCCTTGAGTTTGATTAGTGGCTAAATCATTATTATTGTCTATCACTTGATTGTTTTCCTTAGTTTCTGTCTTTTCTAGCTTCTCTGATTAAAATTCCTTTTGAACATGAGGAGGTCTACAATCTCCTACCTCTCTCTCTCGATTTCCAGGCTTTTCAATCTTAAGAAGGGACTGCTTAGTACAATAAAGGAAAACAAGTCTTGGACTTAGAGCTCGATCATAAATATGACAGAAAATCTCAGTGCAGGTTCCGTTTCTTTTTCAGGTTTCCCAGCTCTTGGAGTGATTGAGTCAGCAACAACTTTGGCTCTTTCCTGTTGAGATGGAGCATGGAGGTGGAACTAATTCTAAAATCTAGGCTTGCTATCAACAGTTTATGATATGAAAATATATCTCTATTTTATATATATTATATATATATATGTCTATGTTAGTATTTTGTCATTAAACTGGACAAACATTTGAAAATTGGTCTATATTTATGAAAAGGAGAGAGGTGAGTGATATAAAAGAGTCCTCATATGTTACATGCAGCCAAAGAAACATATTTTGAAGTATTTCAACTGACATAATATTCAATAATCGAGTAGAATTTGAATCATTCTACATTTGGGTTTTATTGTTTTCCCATTTCTATTACACCTGACATGAATTAAAAGCCAATGTTTATTACAATTCTCTTTCTGAAAGCTATGACTTGCACGTAATCTAGATGCACATCAGCAGATGAAAATATAAGGAAGTTGTGCTATATATTCAAATATAATATTACTTAGCTACAGAAAACCACATATTTGTGTCACTTTTGGTAAGGCAGTTCAATCTGCAGCCTATTATTCAGAGTAAAAAAAAAAGTTAGAAAGAGAAAGGCAAATATTGTTTATTAATGCGTACAAATGGGATTTAGGAAGACAGTAACAATGATTCTGCATGAAGGCCAGTAAAAAAGATCCACATATAAAGAACAGACTCTGAGACTCAATGGGAGAGTTCAAGGATGGGATGATTGGAGAAATTAGCATTGAAACAGGTACATTACCATACATAAAAGAGATGACCAGTGCAAGTTCAATGCATGAAAGATGCATCCAGCTCTGGTGCTGTGGATGAACCCAGAAGCGTGGGGTAATAAGGGAGGTTTGAGTTGTGTTCAGGATAGGGGCACGCATGTATCCATGCGGCTGATTCATGTTGATGTATATGTCAAAAACCATCACAGTAATACACAGTAATTCTATTCCAATTAAATCATTTTTTAAAAGAAATATGAAGAAATACAAAAAGAATGCATTCAGAAATAGCAGGGACATGCTCCAGAGTACAACCTCAACAGTTGTTTCATATCTCTTCCAGAAAGCGGGCTTAGGAGGGGCCGAACATGTGTGCTGGTATAAAAGCTGAAAGTCGAAGAAGGTAAGCTTGAGATTGCAACTGTGCAGTTGCAGCATGACCTCAGTATCATAGTCTAAATAGTGAAAGATGCATGCGGCACAATGCAAGCTTAGTAGATCGGCATGACTACTGTGGAGCTTAGGCTGAGTAGGAGTTCAATGCATGCACTTGAGCATCCTTTCAGGAGTGACGGTACGTATGTTTCAGAGTGAAGATAAAGAGATGCAGCAAAAGTGCTCTAAAATGGTGGACAAATACTTGTAAGAAGGAAGGTTCAGAGTGGAAGCTCAGTATTTGCTATAGACTTAGACTTAAGTTGAAGACAGTAGGGAAGACCACTCGATGATTCAGGTTTGACCTAAATCAGATCCATTATGATGGTACAGTGGACATGAGAAAATATTTAAGGGATTAGGCATAATATAGTGTTTGAAGAAGTACATTTGGAGGTTCATGACATTGTAGAGGAGGCAGTGATGAAGACCATCCCCAAGAACATGAATGCAAAAAGGCAAAATGGTTGTCTGAGGAGGCCTTACAAATAACTGAGAAAGGAATAGAAACAACAGGCAAAGGAGAAAAGGGAAGATATACCCATATGAATAGAGTGTACCAAAGAATAGCAAAGAGCGATAAGAAAGCCTTCCTCGGTGATGAGTGCAAAAAATAGAGGAAAGCAGCAGAATGGGAAAGAGTAGAGATCTCTTCAAGAAAATTAGAGATACCAAGGGAACATTTCATGCAAAGGTGGATACAGTAAAGGACAGAGATTGTATGGACTGAACAGAAGCAGAAGATATTAAGAAGAGGTAGCAAAAATCTATACCGCAAAGATTGAAGAACTATGCAGAAAAGATCTCCATGATCCAGATAATCATCATGATCTAATCACTCACCTAGAGCCAAACATCCTGGAATGTGAGGTCAAGCGGGCCGCAAGAAGCATCAACAGAAACAAAGCTAGCGGAGATAGAGAACTCCACTTGAGTGATTTCAAATCCTAATAGATAGTGAGTGCTTTGAAAGTGCTGAACTCAATATGCAAGCAAATTTGGAAAACTCAGCAGTGGCTACAAGACTGGAAAAAATCAGTTGTTCCAGTATATGCATTTTAGAGCTTCTTCTCTGTAGTGGTGAAATGTGTTCCACACAGAGTTAGACAGGACTGAAGCAATCCTGTGCAAATAGTTGCACAATTTGTTTTTTTAACCAGTAGCAGCTTTTTTCCAATGAGAGTTAACTGTGAAAGTGGAGCAGCTGCTTGGCTTTGAGGGACGCAGGTGGTGTCAAACGGGCAGGGTGCAGGGACACAGACTGACTACACCACAGGAGTTAGGGCCCTATCAGAGCCTTTTTTTTTCTTTTTTGAGCCCTTGTATCCGGTGATAAGAAGGCGTCTTTGGCCAGTCTTCTCCCTAGTTCCACCTATTCGGCCACTCAGAAGGCTTCCTTGCCTGGGATCCTTCTCTGTCGTTCAATGGGTCAGCACATAGACCGAATTTCCTGGCTGGGGTCCTCCTGTGTAAATCAGTGCATCCAACACTTAAAGGAGCATCCTGAGTGGGATTCTACTCTAGTATGGTGCATCAGGCACTTAAAGGAGGACCCTGCGTGGTGTCCTGCTCAGCATTTCAGTGTGTTCAGCATTTGATGGGTCAGCCTCACTAATGTAGTAACTGCTGATGCTAGCATGTGGGAGAGAGAGGCTATGGTGATTGCTCCACCCCCGACATGTGTCTCGGTGTTATTGCCCTGCTTTCATGGCTGCCTAGCTTTCCTCCACAGGCATACCCTACGACAGTGTCCTCCTTGAAACCCCCTCTCTCCATCTCTCCCCAGGAAACAGCAGCCCTCCCCATGAATTGCCCCAAAGTCCCTAAACTGCAGCTGCCAGCCACGGGGCCTTTCAGGGGATGGATGTCCTTGTACGGGGTATGTACAGCTGCAGCAAGGACCCTCTGCTTCTCATTGCACCCAGCTTCCCACAGATCAGCTGTATCACTCTCAGCTTTAAATGTCTATTCTACAATTCAGACGATTGACCCAATGTGGGATTGGACCTCAGCTTCAGTTCCTTCCCCCACTCAGGGCAGATCCAGTCCTACTAACATTCCTGATTTTTCACCCAGATCTTTCCCCCGACTGAGTTTTGCGTGGTTCTAGATATTCTTTTCCACTTGTCAGGTACTCCTGTCTACTTTCCGGTAACATTTTAAATACTCTCCTGTGTCTGAAGGTGTATGCCTGCTGTATCCATGGAGAGATGTACTCCACATCCACTTATAGCTCCACCATCTTGTTCTTTCATCTCACGAGAGTTTTAGAGCACAGAATTTACCGTGGTAGTAGGTGTGGCTATAAAATGTGAGTTCAGATATACTCTTGAGGGCAAGCTCAGTGATTTTAGCACAGCTGATCTAAAGCGTGGATTTAGTGTTGGCCAGACATATGCTTCAAATGTTAAGAAAATTATGTATGGTGTGCCAATTCTAGAGCACAAGGTCAGTGTTTGTGTACCATTTCCTGTAGAATGCAAGTTCACTTGTGGAAAGAGGTATGCTCCGCAATGCAACTGAGCAGTTTTAGACATCTTGTGGTAGAGTACACGCTCAATAGTGGCAGGAACTGTGCTCTAGTGTGCATTCAGCAGTGGCTGGACACATGTTGCCAGTGCCAATGGGATGGCTTCAGACAGCCTGCTCTAAAGTGCAAGCACACTAGTGGCAGAACGTGTGCTCTGGATTGCGAGCTAAGCTGTTTCAGTACTTCCAGGCTAGAGCAGAGACGCAGTAGTGAGGCATGCAGGCTCCAAAGTGTCACACCCGCTCTAGAGCACAGATTTAGTAGTGGGGGGGAGAATCCGCAAAAGCACCATCTCAGGAGATGAAGCACGTGTTCTCGAAAGCCAAGATTCAGGATTTGAAGCATGCCTGCTCTAGATCATGGGTCTGTATTAAGAGGGGTATGCCTAAAGTGTGTTTCACTGTTGAGAGGCATGCTGAAGAGCTAAGTTCAGCAGATGCAGCATGCCTGCTCTACATGTGCTTCAGAGTGTTGTCTCAGGAGTTGCAGTGCCCTTCCTCAAGAGTGCAGACTGCAGAAGGACGTGTTCTCTTGAAAGCTGGGTTTTTATTTTTGGTTGCATATCCAGAGATCCAATTCAGAAAATGTGATATACCTGCTCTGCCACACAAGCTCAGTAGAGGGAAGACAAGCCCTCAACAGTGCAAGCGCAAGGGTTGTGGCATATGTGTATGGTGACGCACGATCATTTGAGGCAGGACATATGAAGTATACACCAGGTCGGTAGTGGTGGCACGTCATCCACAGATATACAGGTACACTACTCACAGCTTGCACAGTCTAGAGTGCTGGGTGACTAGCTGCAAAATGTCTGGTATAAAACGTCACTGGGGTAATAGTTACACACACCTTCTCGAGCAAAACCTCAAGGAAGTTAATATAACACTTCAGAATTCAAGGTCACTAGTGGTCACACAGTTGATCTAGAATGACGGTTCACTCGTGGAGATGATATGTGTTTTAGAAAGCAGCCTCCTGGAGTAGGTGCTCCAGAATGCAGGAAGAAGCATGGGGAAAATATGCAACAGATGGCAAGACAAGTCATTGGCAATTTTCAGCTGCAGAGTGTAGGCTCACAGGTTTAAGCACTCAGGCCATCGAGCAAGATTAGTAGTAGTGGAACTCATGCTCTGTAACGCAGGCTCATCAGTGATAAAGGAGTGTACCAGGGTGCAATATCAGTAGCTGAAACATGAATATTTGGGGGCCTGAGCTTACAAGTGGCAAGACACAGGCTTCCGAGTCTGAAATTAGTAATGGCCACACACATGCTCTAGACCACATGCTCACTAGCTGTTCCATGCCTGCTTAGTGTAAGAACTCAGAAGTGACAAGTGTGCTGTAGTGCTAGGATTTATACTGCTGGGATGCATGATTCAGTGTGCAGTTGTGTAGTTCAGGCATTCTTACTCTACAGCACAGTCTCTGTAGTGTCAGAACATTGGCTCTTGAAGGCACACGCAGTCACGATGGAAGATATGCTTCTGAGTAAACCTCAGAAGTGCAAAACCCATGATGAAATGCACTCACTCTGTATTCATGAGATCTGTACCCCCAGCTGCACGTTCAGTTACTTTGGCATGTGTGCAACTAGAGCATGTTCTCAGCAGAGCCCGGATGCCTGCACTTGAGCTCATGCTCAGGAGAGGCCTACCATGTCCTCCAGTGTTTAAAATCACTCTGTCTACAGGAGTTCTGGCTCAATTGTGTCCAGAAGGAAACTTCAGAGTGCAAGTTCAGTAACTATTTAGGCACACCTGAACTACAGTGCAGGTCGAGTAGTGGCCTGACTTACCTATAAAGCAACAAGCTAATGATTGTGATGTTCATGCTTCAGAAGGAAAGTTCAGCCGCTGATGAACTCTTGTTCTGGAAGGCAATTTCAGTAGTGCAGGGATGCAGAATCCAGAGCGTAATACACCAAAAGTGTATGTGAGTTTACAACAGGCATGTTTTAGGGACAGGCTCAGTAGTGGTAGGCCATATCCTAAAGAACCCGGGTTTAGGAGTGATGGGATGTATGCTCTACTGTGCAGTCCCAGTGACAGCAATGCACTTGTTCTAAAGCTTGTTAATAGTCTCAATGGTGGCAGAAAGGGTGATCCACATTGGAAACTAAGTAGATCCTGCGAGCGTTCTCTAGATGGCGGCCTCAGTATCAACAAGCGCGTATTCCAGAGGGCAAGCTCAGTGTTTGTAGCATGTGTGGTTTGACATAAGAGAAGGAAATGGCAACTCACCCCAATATTCTTGCCTGGAGAATCCCGTGGACAGAGGGGCGTCGTGGGCTACTGTCCATAGGTTCGCATGGAGTCGGATAAGACTAAAGCGACTTAGCATGCATGCATGCATTGGAGAAGGAAGTGGCAACGCACTCCAGTATTCTTGCCCCAAGAATCCCAGGGACAGGGGAGCCTGGTGGGCTGCTATCTATGCGGTCACACAGAGTCGGACACGACTGAAGTGACTTAGCCGCAGCGGCAGCAGTGGTTTCAAATCAGGGGTCAGTAACTGTGAAAAGTTTCTTGCATTTTCAGTCGTTGCCGCATGCCAGGTCCGGAGTGCAGACACACGTGGTTGTGATCCTTATGCTCTAGAGTTGTAATGTATGTGCCAGAGTGCAAGCTAAGTAGTGCACCTGTCCTAATTCAATTCTTAGTAAAAGCAGAATGCAAACTCGTGCTTTCAACCTCAGTAGTTGCTGCATGCATCATCAGAAGTAGTGGTGCATACACTCATTTGATCTCTGGTTCCTCTGACTTGTCCAAAACCAGCTTGAACATCTGGAAGTTTATGGTTCGTGTATTGCTGAAGCTTGGCTTGGATATTTTTGTGCATTACTCTACTAGTGTGTGAGAAGAGTGCAATTGTGCAGTAGTTTGAGCATTTTTTGGCATTGCCTTTGTTTGGGATTGAAATGAAGACTGACCTTTCCCAGTCCTGAGCCGCTGCTTAGTTTTTTAAATTTGCTGACATATTGAGTGAAGCACTTCCGCAGCATAATCGTTTAGGATTTCAAATAGCTCAACTGGAATTCTATCACTTCCACTCACTTTGTTCATAGTGATGCTTCTTAAGGCCCACTTGACTTCACATTCCAAGTATCTGGATGTAGGTGAGTGATCACATCGTCATGATTATTTGGGTTGTGAAGATCTTTGATGTACAGTTCTTCTGTGTATTCTTTGCCACCTCGTCTTAATACCTATTGCTTCTGTTAGGTCCATACCATTTATGTCCTTAATAGTGCCCATCTTTGCATGAAATGCCCCCTTGGTATCTCCGGTTTTCTTGAAGAAATCTTTAGTCTTCCCCATTGCATTGCTTTGCTTTATTGCTTTGCTTTATTTCTTGGCACTGATCACCGAGGAAGGCTTTCTTCTCTCTCCTTGGAACTCTGTGTTCAAATAGGTATATCTTTCCTTCTCTCCTTTGCCTTCATTTCTCTTCATTTCACAGCTAATTGTAAGGCCTCCTCAGGTAGCCATTTTGCCTTTTTGCATTTCTTTTTTCTTGGGAATGGTTTTGATCCCTGTCTCCTTTACAATGTCATGAACCTCCGTCCATAGTTCATCAGGCATTCTACCAGATCTAGTCCCTTACATTTATTTCTCACTTACACTGTGTAATCATAAGGGATTTGAGATAGGTCATTCCTGAATGGTTTAGTGGTTTGTTCCTCCTTTCTTCAATTTAAGTCTGAATTTGGCAATACAGATTTCATGATCTGAGCTACAGTCAGCCTCTGGTCTTGTTTTATGCTGTCTAGGAAGAGTAAGTGTCTTTTAATTTCATGGCTTCAGTCAGTATCTTCAGTGATTTTGGAGCCCCCCCTCCCCCCAAAAAACAGTCTGCCACCATTTCCAATGTTTTCCCATCTATTTGTCATGCAGTGATGCGACAGGATGCCATCTCAGGTTTCCTAATGTAGAACTTTAAGCCCACTTCTTCACTTTCCTCTTTCACTTTCATCAAGAGACTCTTCAGTCTCTCTTTAGTTTCTGCCATAAGGGGGGGGGGGTGTCATCTACATATCTGAAGTTTTTGACATTTCTCCTGGCAGTCTTGATTCCCGTTTGCATTTCTTCCAGCCACACATTTCTCTGCATAGAAGTTAAATAAGCAGGGTGACAATATATACCCTTGAGGTGCTGCTTTTCCTATTTGGAACCAGTCTGTTATTCAATGTCCAGTTCTAACTGTTGCTTCCTGAACTGTATACAGGCTTCTTAAGAGGCAGATCTGCTGGTGTGGTACTACCGCCTCTTTCAGAATTTTCCACAGTTTATTTTGATCCGTACACTCAAAGGCTTTGGCATACTCAGTAAAGCAGAACTAGATGTTTTTCTGGAACTTGCTTGCTTTTTTGCGAAGATCCAGCAGATGTTGGGAATTTGATCTTTGGTTCCTCTGTATTTTCTAAAACAAGATTGAATATCTGGAAGTTCATGGTTCACATATTGCTGAAGCCTGGCTTGGAGAATTTTGAGCATTTCTTTGTTAGCATGTGAGATGAGTAAAATTGCATGGTAGTTTGAGCATTCGTTGGCATTGCCTTTTTCGAGACTGGAATGACAACTGACCAATTCCAACTGAGCCACAGCTGAGATTTTCAAATTTCTTGTCTTATTGAGTACATCACTTTCACAGCATCGTCTTCGAGGATTTGAAGTAGCTCATCTGGAATCGAAGCCGTAAAAGAGCCTTCTAAGTCCCTAATGGACACTGCATGGACTCTCAGAACAAGTGAGATCAACAGCCATCCTCTTTAACAACAACAAGAAAAAGTTCTCTCAACAAGAAAACTTACACAAGCCACTGGTCCCACCACATTCACTTGGAGGAGACCACCCAATTAATAGCAATGATGGCCCTCCGGTGTGCAGAAAATAGACCTCGAAGACAGTCATCGAAACAACATGAAAAGGCAGAGACATATCCAGCAGATGAAGGAATACAATGAAAATCAACAAACCAGTGAAAGAGGAGGAGGTAGGAAGTCTACAGCAAAAACAGTTCAGCACAATAATAGTCAATGTCTTGGAAACAAATGGATCGACAGATAAATAGACTTCAGGCATGGATTGAGAAGATGAAAGGGGTGTTTTAAATGGACCTGGAAGAAATCATGAGTAGTCAATCAATAATGAGCGATGACATAACTGAGATAGAAATCACTCTGGACAACAGGAACAGTACTGTAACTGAGGCAGAAGAAAGACTAAGTGAGCTGGAAGTTCGGATATGGGAAATAAATGAAGCAGAGCAGGAAAAAAAAAAAAGCAAGAGAGAAATGAAGACAATCACAGAGACCTATGGGACAAGGTTAAATGCCCCCATATTTAAATCATAGGTTTCTCAGAGAAAGAAGACAAAAGGAAAGGGCATGAGAAAATATTTGAGGAGGAAATAGTTAAAAACTTCCCTGAAATGGGAAAAAGAACAGACAACTAAAATGAAAAATCCCAGTGTGTCCCATAGGGGGAAAACCAAGACACAACATGTCAAAAGACACATTAATCAAAACAAACAAACAAACAAACAAACAAACAAATATACACAATGAACAAATATTCAAGGTAACAAAGGAATGACAACAAATAACATAGAAGGGAATCCCCATAAGGATAACAGCTGATCTTACAATAGAAACTCTTCAGCTTAGAAGGGAATGGCAGGATGTACCTAAATTGCTGAAAGGCAAAAGCCTAAAGCCAAAATTACTCTATCCAACAAGGATAGTATTCTCATTCAAAAGACAAAACAAGAGCTTTACAGACAAACAAAAGCAGTTAGTGTTCAGAACCACCAAACCAGCACTTCAGCAAATGCTGAAGGATCTTCTCTAGATAGGAAACAGAAAAGCTTATAAAAACAAAGCCACAAAATATATAGTAAATGGTAAGAAGATCATACTTATCAACAACTACCTTAAACAGAAATGGGCTAAATGCTCCAATGAAAAGGCAAAGACTGGGTGAATGCATACAAGAATATACTGTCTGCAAGAAAACCATCTCATACCTAGGGACACATACAGCCTGAAAGTGATGGCCAGGAAAAAGCTATCGATGAGAAAAGAGACAAAGGAGGTAGGAAGGGAGCTCCATCCCGGGAAGGGAATCCCGTTCCGGGAAGGGAATCTTAAGAAGAGGGGTTTCCAAACACCAAGAAACATTCTCCCTGCCGAGTCTGTGGCGAGCTTTGGAAGCAGAGAGGGCAACGTAGCAGGAAGGAACCATAAATATATAATTAAAACCAACAGATTACAAGCCCAACAGTAACTCCCCCAGCAGAAAAGCAGCACAGACGCCTGCATCCGACACTAGCAAGTGGGGGCAGGGCAGGGAGGTGCAGGAGGCGTGGGCTGCAGTGCTTTTTAAGAATCAGGCAGGAACGCCCCGCACATAACCACAACGAATGAACCTGCACTAGCAAACTAGACTGTGGGATAGCTACCATGTGAAAAGCCCGAACATAAAACACCACCAGAACCACACACAGAACAAAGGATGGAACAGAAATAGCCAGTTACAGACCATTCCCCGCCGGTGACTGGCAGCCAGAACCGTATGGGCTGGAAGGGGGTGATCACAGCCCGGGAGAGACTTTACCTACAAAACTGCAAGCAGGCTTCTTTGCTAAGGCTTCTGGGGGTTCTGGACAGTCACCATCCACCTCACAAGGGGCACCAGTGGTACATCCAGAAAACTAGCAGCGGACATGGGAAAGGCGATAAGTCACCGTGACCGCGCTCACCACCCACCTGAGCTACTCGGACGTCAGAAGGACACAAAAGGCAGTCCCAACCGAATCTGTGCCTCTGAGGGCTTACCTGAGCACCGAACCTGAGTTCGGCTTAGACCTGGGAGGTGCGTGCAGCCTAGGGCCGGCCTCAGACCCTGGAGCAACGTAGAGCATGAGCGGTGTGCATCGTGAGCAGGGGCAGGCCCAGTGGGTCTGAGACGCTGAAAGCACACGCAGGTGTTATTTGTTTGCAGCATCCCTCCCTCCCCACAGCGCAACTGAACAACGGAGCCAAAAAAAAAAATAAAAATAAAAAGTGTCCACCATGCCCCCCCCCCCTTAAGAGGACAGAAATCAGACACTGAAGAGACCAGCAAACAGAAGAAATTTAATGGAGTGAACCGCCTTGGAAATAACCCCACACTGCCCACAACACCAGAGAAAGGGCCAGAAATATCTTTACTATTTTTATGACCATTTCTTTTTCTTTTTTTCTTTTTCGCTGATGTTGTTGTGTGGTAGTTTTTTCTTCTTTTCTTTTTCTTCTTCTTCTTTTTTTAACTTTTAAAAATATTTAAGTCCTGTATTTATCCTTTAATTTTTATTCTTATAACCTCCTCTTATTTAAAAAGAAACCTATTTTTTAAAGCAAACACTGTATATAGTCTTTGTGTGGTTGTTGTTGTTGTTTTAATAGTTCTTGTGGCTTTTTTTTCTTCTTCTTCTTTTCCTTAATATTGCATTTTTTAACATCCAACCTCTATTCTAGATTTTTAATCTTTGCTTTTTGGTATTTGTTGTCAATTTTGTACATTTAAAAACCCAAACTTCACTACCCAATTTTACCTGAGAGCGAGATTACTGGCTTGACCACTCTCTCCTCCTTTGGACACTCCTTTTTCTCCACCAGGTGGCCTCTGTCTCTTCCCTCCCCCTTCTCTTCTCTACCCAATTCTGTGAATCTCCGTGTTCCAGACGGTGGAGAACACTTCAGGAACTGGTCACTGGCTGGATCTGTCTCTCTGCTTTTCATTTCCCTCTTTTATCCTACTGGCCACCTCTGTCTACTTCCTCCCTCTCCTCTTCCCTGTATAACTCCGTGAATACCTCTGAGTGGTCCAGACGTTGGAGCACACATAAGGATGTGATAGCTGGCTAGCTTGCTCTCTCCTCTTTTTATTTTTTTCTCTCTCTCTCCTCTTTTGATCCCACCTCATCTCATTCCAGTCACCTCTAACTACCCCTCCCTCTTCTCTCCTCCATGTAACTCAGTGAACCTCTCTGGTTGCCCCTCACTGTGGGTAAACCTTTCATCTTTAACCTAGATATCTTATCATTGGTGCTGTATAGGTGGAGAAGTCTTGAGGCTACTGTAAAAATAAAACTGAAAACCAGAAGCAGGAGGCTTAAGTCCAAACCCTGAGAACATCAGACAAGTCTGACTCCAGGAACATTAATTGATAGCAGCTCATCAAATGCCTCCATACCTACACTGAAACCAAGCACCACCCAAGGGCCAACAAGTTCCAGAGTCAGACACACCATGCAAATTCTCCAGCGACACAGGAACACAGCCCTGAGCTTCAATATACAGGCAGCTCAAAGTTACTCCAAAACCATTGGCGTCTCATAACACATTACTGGTCACTCCATTGCACTCCAGAGAGAAGAAATCCAGCCTCACCCACCAGAACTCCAACACAAGCCTCCCGAACCAAGAAATCTTGACAAGCCACTGATACAACCCCACCCACAGTGGAGAAACTCCATAATGAAGAGAACTCCACAAATTCCCAGAATATAGAAAGGCCACCCCAAACGCAGCAATAGAACCAAGATGAAGAGACAGAGGGATACTCAGCAGGTAAAGAACAGGAGAAATGCCCACCAAATCAAACAAAAGAGGAAGAGATAGGGAATCTACCTGAGAAAGGATTCCAGATATTGATACTGAAAGTGATCCAAAATCTTGAAATCAAAATGGAATCACAGATAAATAGCCTGGAGACAAGGATTGAGAAGATGCAAGAAAGGTTTAACAAGGACCTAGAAGAATAAAAACGAGTCAATAGATAATGAATGACTCAATAAATGAGATCAGAAACACTCTGGAGGCAACAAATAGTAGAGTAACAGAGGCAGAAGATATGATTAGTGAAATAGAATGGTAGAAATAAATGAATCAGAGAGGAAACAAGAAAAATGAGTTAAAAGAAATGAGGACAATCTCAGAGACCTCCAGGACAATATGAAACGCTCCAACATTTGAATTATAGGAGTCCCAGAAGAAGAAGACCAAAAGAAAGACCATGAGAAAATCCTCCAGGCGACAATAGTTGAAAACCTCCCTACAGTGGGCATGGAAATAATCACCAGTCCCAAGAAAACCAGAGAGTCCCAAACAGGATAAACCCAAGGCAAAACACCCCAAGACACATATTAATCAAATTAACAAAGAGCAAACACGAGAACAAATATTAAAAGCAGCATGGGAAAAACAGGAAATAACACATGAGGGGATTCCCATAACGGTAACAGCTGATCTTTCCAAAGAAACTCTTCAGGCCAGGAAGGAATGGCAAGATATACTTAAAGTGAAGAAAGAGAATAACCTACAACCCAGATTACTGTACCCAGCAAGGATCTCATTCAAACACGAAGGAGAAATCAGAAGCTTTACAGACAAGCAAAAGCTGAGAGAACTCAGCACCGCTAAACCAGCTCTCCAACAAATGCTAAAGGATATTCTGCACACAGGAAACACAAAAAGGGTGTTTAAACCCAAACCCAAAACAATAAAGGAAATGGCAACGGGATCATAATGATCAGTAATTACCTTAAACCTGCTTAGTCACAGCTCCAGAAAGCTATTCTCTTTTCCTTCTAAGGACAGGCTTACCTCTGTGGGGCTTGGTATTTAAGTATTCCCTTTGGTTAGATTCCTTGCCTTCAACCCCAGCTCAGTGCTGACAACCTTCAGGTCTCAAATAACATACTATGCAACTGGTGCATTTTACATTCTTACCAAAGAAAGTAAGTGTCAGTTGTATCTCCACAGTATTAATTTAGCCACAAGGAATCTTCGGCAAAACTAAACAAAACGTTAGAGAGATGACAGCACTTCTACGAAATATGTTGTCAGCTTTACAAACGACCTATAAACTACAAAGTCATCACGAAATAGACATCTACCCAATACACATTTCATTACTAGATTCTTTCTTTGTATATAACCATTTTATACCTTCAGATTTGCAACTGGTACTTTTTCAAATAAAACTGGTGCTTTTTTTTTTTGCTTCTTTTTAAGCCTAGATTTAACTGATGTCTTTAAGATGTTCATTTCAACATTGACATCATTCATAACTCCAAATACATAAAAGATGATGACAAAAACATCATAAATACAAAAAATAAAAATGTAGTTCTATTATTATAGCCTCCAATAAATGCTAGCAAAACTGGAACAGAAGCATTGTAAAAACATTTAGTGATGTTTCAACACTTTTCTAATCTTTTTTGATTTCATCTTTCTCATGTGCTTTAGAATGCATTACAACATCAGTAGAGTATTGGGCTTCCATGGTGGCTCAGAGGGTAAAATGTCTGCTTGAAATGGAGCCCTGGGTTCTAATCCTGGGTTAGGAAGATCCCCTGAAGAAGGAAATGGCAACCCATTCCAGTATTCCTGCCTGAGAATCCTATAGATGGAGGAGACTGTAAGGCTACAGTCCATGGAGTCGCAAAGGGTCGGTCGGGCACGACTGAACGGCTCCACTTTCACTTTAGTCGAGTATTGTCATATGTTTAAAACATCTATAAAAATATGGTAAATAATACTGGTACAAATTTCATCATTAAACATACATATTCAGCTGTTTTAATGCATGATGAGAGAACTCTGAAACAACTTGCGTTTTCATTGTTATTGGTGACCATGCCTGACCTGCCTCTTGAGAAATCTATGTGCAGTTGAAAAAGCAACATTTAGAACTGGACATGGAAAAACAGACTGGTTCCAAATAGGAAAAGGAGTACATCAGGCTGTATAATGTCACCCTGCTTATTTAACGTCTATGCATAGTACATCATGAGAAATGTTAGACTGGACGAAACACAAGCTGGAATCAAGATTACCGGGAGAAATTTCAAGAACCTCTGATACGCAGATGACACCACCCTTATGGCAGAAAGTGAAGAGGAACTAAAAAGCCTCTTGATGCAAGTGAAAGAGGAGAGTGAAAAAGTTGGCTTAAAGCTCACCTTTCAGAAAATGAAGATCATGGCTTCTGGTCCCATCACTTCATGGGAAATAGATGGGGAAACAGTGGAAACAGTGTCAGAGTTTACTTTTGGGGCTCCAAAATCCCTGCAGATGGTGACTGCAGCCATGAAATTAAAAGACACTTACTCCTTGAAAGAAAAGTTATGACTAACCTAGATAGCACGTTCAAAAGCAGAAACATTACTTTACCGACTAAGGTCCGTCTAGTCAAGGCTATGGTGTTTCCTGCGGTCATGTATGGATGCGAGTTGGACTGTGTAGAAAGCTGAGCACCGAAGAATTGATGCTTTTGAACTATGGTGCTGGAGAAGACTCTTGAGAGTGCCTTGGACTGCGAGGAGATTCAACCAGTCCATTCTGAAGGAGATCAGCCCTGGGACTTCTTTGGAAGGAATGATGCTAAAGCGGAAACTCCAGTAGTTTGGCCACCTCATGTGAAGAGTTGACTCATTGGAAAAGAACTCTGATGCTGGGAGGGATTGGGGGCAGGCGGAGAAGGAGACGACAGAGGATGAGATGGCTGGATGGCATCGCTGACTCGATGGACGTGAGTCTGAGTGAACTTCGGGAGTTGGTGATGGACAGGGAGGCCTGGCGTGCTGCATTTCATGGGGTCACAAAGAGTCAGACACAACTGAGTGACTGAACGGAACTGAACTGAACGGAACTGAAGCTAGGGACTGTTGGTGGCAGAGGTAGAGGCCCCAGTCTGTGTATCCAAATTTGGAGTGATGGAATACAGTTAAAGTGACTGTAAACATAGGGAATTTAGAAAGATGGTAACGATAGCCCTGTATGCGAGACAGCAAAAGAGACACAGATGAATAGAACAGTCGTTTGGACTCTGTGGGAAAGGAGAGGGTGGGATGATTTGCGAGAATGGCATTGAAACATGTATAATGTCATATAAGAAAAGAATCACCAGTCTAGCTTCAGTGTAGGAGAGGATGCTTGGGACTGTTGCACAGGGTTGACCCAGAGGGATGGTAAGGGGAGGGCGGAGGGAGGGGGTTTAGGATTGGGAACACGTCTACACCCGTGGAGGGTTCATGTTGGTGTCTGACAAAACCAATGCACTATTGTAAAGTACAATATAAATAAATAAAGTGACTGTAAACAAAGAAACAGAAAAGAGTTTCTCTTCAGAAATAAAATGTTCAGAATTGATTTTCATACTGAGGGAAGGCCTTTTCACCTACTAAGTATTAGTGAACATTCTGGCTAGATATAGTTTTGCTTGAACTTTATGCTAGACAGCCTATTTTTGACCTGGGAAACACATATTGTACATCTGCTTTAACCATGGAGGAGAGTCACTGGGTATTCACTGGAATGGGAAAGTAAAAATCTGTTGCAGTTGTCTTTCATCAGTGTACCCTCTGGGGAAGTCAGGATATGAAAATGAGATTGTGCATTTCTGTGCTTTGGAGTTATGTGTTCCTAGTTAGTGAAGATAATTAAGAAGTGTAATGATTCCAGATTCTCGCCTAGGAAAACACTAACATCACTCTTGTCAGACCTGTATTTTGTGGTTAACAGGATCCTTTTCCCACGAGATATGTTTCATTCATGTACTTTCAACTTTAAAGAATTTTCTCTGTGTCCTGGCTCTGCCCCTACAGCTTCAGAACACTCCTCTTTAAACTGTACGGAAGACCATTTCCCAGGCTATGGTCCTTGAGTTTATTTTTATTTTTCTCCTAATTTTAGTATATATAATTTATTGGGTATTTTTATCATTATGGCATAATTTTCTTCAAACTTCGTACTGAAAGTTGTCTCCTATTTAATCATGACATATGATCAGTGAGTCCACATACTAAGGAATGACAATTGGCACTTTTTAGCAGAAACCAGGGCTTCCCTGGGAGGTAAGCTGCCTAAGAATCTGATGCAATGCAGGAGACCCCAGTTTGATTTCTGGTTTGGGAGGATGCTCTGGAGAAGCAACAGGCCACTCCCTCCAGGGTTCTTTAGGTTTCGCTGGTGGTTAGATAGCAAACAATCCATCTGCTATGAGAGAGCCACTGGAAGACTGGCCTAACAACCCACTCCAGTATTCTTGCCTGAAGAACCCCCTTGGACAGAGGAGCTTGACGGGCTATATTCCAGACACTCACAAAGAACCAGACACGACTGTGAGAATGAGCAGACCAGAAACCAAAATATATTTTTAAGAAATCCTTGAAAACCTTGAAATTTGGAAGTGTTCCTTAGAAAGAGCATGTTAACCCTGAAAAAAAAAAAACCACCATAAAGCAATGAACTTTATTACTCTCTTTTCCCTATAAGATCAGAAGAGAAATGGAGTGTCATTTCCCTTTTTAGAAGCTAGTTGTTCTCGTAGAAACTATGAAATGATTAAATAAATTATTGAAACCTACTGAAATGCTGCTTTCAAATAAATAAATAAATAAAACCCAATTCAAGATGGATACCAAAGCAAGAACATAATCGAAATCACTTGCTGTTGTGAGACATGGCTTCAAAAGAGAACCAAATTAATGTATATAATGACTGGCTAAATTCTCTGGCAATACATTATAACAATTTACAGTCAACATTGAAAGGGATTTTTACACACAATAAAATAAAAATGCCTTTTACTCATGCATACTTTTAATAATGAAAAGCACTGACTAATTTTCAGTCATTGCAGGCCAAGGACATTTAAACAAACTACCTACTTTATCTGCCAAACAACACGGTGTTGGTGGTCATGATTAGCTGCTAAGTCATTTCCGTCTCTTCATCTCCATGGACCATAGACCACCAGGCTCCTCTGCCCGTGGGTTTTCCCAGGCAAGAATACTGAGTCTGGTTTTCATTCTCTCTTCCAGAAGATCTATCTTCCCAACTCAGGGATTTCTCAACCCTGGGTCATCTACATTGGGAAGTGTACTCTTTACCAATGAGCCACCAGGAGAATACTCCAAAGAAAAACAGTATCTACTTAAGTACTTCTTGGCTTTCATATGTACGGTATCAACCTTCCAGCCTATATAGTCTGTGTTGAACTATCCTAGTGATCCATCGATTAATAGTCAGCCTCCCAGTGATTCTTGTCTGGGAAGATCCCACATGCTGAAGTGTAACTAAGCTCATGGGCCACAGCTCAGGAGCTCATGTGCCGAAACTAGAGCCAGTGTTCTCCAGCAAAAGAAACATCACAATGGGAAGGTTATGCAGCATAGTGAAGTGCACCATACCACTTGCCTCAGCTACAGAAAGCCCTTGAACATCCATGACTACCTGGCCCTGCCAAAATAAATGCAGTTTTAACAATAACAAATATTCATGTCAATGTATGGGAAAACCAATACAGTGTTGTAAAGAAAAATAAAGTAAAAATAAAAATTAAAGAAAAAAATAAATAAAATGGAAAAATAAATTCATAAATAAGACCTTAAAGGGCAAAAAACAAACAAACAAACAAACAAAAACCAGTGAGTTTAGCAGAGAAGTTAGTTACATATATTTAGCAACAAGCAAATATAATTTGCATGTTGAAAGTGCAAAAATACTAATTTTTCAAAACGTGATAGAATGATACTGATTAGAAGAAATCTATCACAGAATAAAAATATTCTAGGCAATAGTTCAGCAGGATGAGAGGTAAGGGTATCCCAGCCATCAGAGTTCACATTTGTGGTGTGAATGCCGAAAAGCCTATGAAACATCATGTTGGTCAAATAATTCGAGTATCCATATATCCACTTAAGCTCTTAGCTATCTCTCCTGCACCTTTATATTTCATTCTGAAGCCATTTGGATTTTCTGAAAGAATGTGTAGATTTGTTTTGTTTGTGTTAGTTTCTGAGGAGACTTCTCATTCTGCCCACATGCTAGGAAACTTTTACTATATTTTCCATTACTATAATTCAAGTTTCATCTACTCTAACCTTTCATACCATTAATCCCATATTGATTTCCTTTAGCAGGCTCTAGTGATGTTCTTCAAGCTCTTTTAGCCATTCTTTCACTTGGGTATAATGCTCACTGATTTGAATAGCAAATTACCACTTTTCTAATGTGCTTTTAGAGTGTGGTGAGCTGCTCTGTTTCAGGCTTTTGGTTGGAAAACCCTGCCTTATTGTCAGGGCTGCAGTATCTTCTGATACCAAAGGAAAGACTACAAATATTCCAAACAAATTTGATTATGGTAATTAACATTTTCTAAAGAATTAAAGAGTTCCTCATCAAAATATTTATTCCCATGGAAAAAATAGCCCCAGCTCCTTAAGTACATCATGATTTTATTAAGGGAATCTGTGAGAACGGCCATGTTCTCTGTGCATCGTGACTTCATCAACACACCTCTCTGAGGTGAAAAAACAAGTTAGAATTCACATACTTCAGGAAAGCCATATTTAAATATGGAAAAACCTTGTTTCAATAAGAGGAAAAATGGCTGCATGAGAAGTGGATTGATATTGTTTCTCTATTTTTCTCTGAGCATCTTCCTGTAAGTTGTGTCTTCACTTCTTACTGAAATGGTTGATTCTGCTGTTGTTCTGTTGCTCAGGCATAGTAACTCTCTGCAACATAATAAGGCATGTTACGTTCCTTATTATGCAGCACACCACGCCTCACTGTCCATCACTAACTCCCAGAGTTTGCTCAAAGTCATGTGCCTCAAATTAGTTGTACCATCCAACCATCTCATCGTCTGCTAGGCTCTTCTCCTTCTGCACTCAAGCTTTCCCAGCATCAGGGTCTTTTCCTATAGTTAGCTCTTTGCATCGGGTGGCGAAAGTACCAGAGTTTCAGCTGCAGCAAAAGTACTTCCAATGAATATTCAGGGCTGATTTCCATCAGGATTGACTGCTTTGATCTCCTTGCAGTCCAAGGGACTCGCAAGAGTCTTCTCCAACACCACAGTTCAAAATCATCAATGATTCCATGCGCAACTTCCTGTATAGTCCAACTCTCCCATCCATACATGAGTAATGGAAACTCCATAGGTATGACCTGATAGACCATTAATTGCAAAGTAATGCCTCTGCTTTTGCATATGCTCTTTAGGTGGTTACAGCTTTTCTTCATAGGATCTAGCACCTTTTAATTCCGCAGCTGCCCTCACCATCTGCAGTGATTTTGGAGCCCGAGAAAATAAAGTCTATCACTGTTTCCATTTTTCCCCGTGATTTCCCTATTTGATGTGAAGTCACGGGGCCAGATGCCATGATCTTCATGGTTTCAACATTGAGTTTTAAGCAAGGTTCTTCACTCTCTTCTTTCTTTCCATCAATACGCTCTTTATTTATTCTCCACTTTCTGTCATATATGTGGTGTCAACTGCAAATCTGTGGTTATTGATAGTTCTCCAAGCAATCTTGATTCTAGTTGGGCTTCATCCAGCCTGGCATTTCACATGACGTGCTGAATATAAGTTAAATAAGCCACATGACAATATACAGCCTTGATGTGCTCCTTTCCCAATTTGAAGCTAGCGCATTGTTCTATGTCCAAGTGTTGCTTCTTGACATGCCTACAGATTTCTCAGCAGGCAGCTAAAGAGGTCTGGTATTTGCATCTTTCCAGGAATTTCCCATAGCTTGTTGTCATCCCCACAGTCAAAACCTTTGGCATAGTCCAAATCAGAAGTCGATGTTTTTCTTGAACTCCTTTGCTTTTTCTCTGATCCAATGGATGCTGACAATTTGATCTCTGGTTTCTCTGACTTTTCTAAATCCAGCTTTAACATCTGGAAGTTCTCGGTTCATGTACTGCTGAAGCCTAGCTTGAAGAACTTTGAACATGACTGTGCTTACATGTGAGATGTGTGCAATTGTGTGTTAGTTTAAACAATCTTTGGCCTAGCTTTTCTTGATGATTGGAGTTTAAACTAACCTTTCCAAGTTCGGCGGCCAGTGCCGAGCTTTTCAAATTCGCTGGCATATTGCGTGCAGGATTGGAATGTCATAATCTGGTAGGACTTGAAATTCCACAACTGGAAACACATTACCTCTAGTAACTTTATTCATAGTTATGTACTAAGGGCTGCTTGACTTCACATTGCAGGATGTCTGGTTCTGGGTGAGTAAAGACACCTTCACGGTTATGTGGGTCATTAAGATCTTCTTTTTCTTCTTCCTTTTTTTTTTTTTTTAAGTTCAGTTCTTCTGTGTATTCTTGCCACCACTTCTTAATATATCTGCTTCTGTTAGGTCCATATATTTTGTCTCCTTTATTGTGCCCATCTTTGCATGAAATGTTCCCTTGGTATCTGTATCATTCCTGAGGTAATCTCTGTTCTTTGCCATCCTATTGTGTTTCTCTGCTTCTTTGCATTGATCCCTGAGGAAGGCTTTTCTTATCTCTCCATGCTATTCTTAAGAAAACTGCATTCAAATGGATTATCTTTCTTTTTCTCCTATGCCTTTAGCTTCTCTTCTTTTCTAAGTTATTTGTAAGCCCTCCTCAGAAAAACCTTTTGCCTTTTTGCATTTCTTTTTCTTGGGTAGGTTTTGTTCATTGTCTCATGCAGAATGTCATGACCCTTGGTCCATAGTCTCCAAGCAGTCTGTCTATAAGATCTAATCCCTCAAATCTATTTGTCACATCCACTGCATAATCATAAGAGACTGATTTTGGCCAACCCAAATGGTCTAGTGGTTTTCCATACTTTCTTCAACTTAAGTCTGAAGTTTTCTTTAAGGCATTCCTGATCTGAGCCATCTCACTGCTCAGTCTTGTGTTTTTGTTTTTCTTTTTTTTTTTTCTGATTGCATAGAGCTTCTCCATCTTCAGCTACAAAGGACCGAATCAATCTGATTTCAGCATTGACCATCTCAAGAGTCATCTCTTGTGTTGTTGGAAGAGGGTGTTTTCTATGAATGGTGAGTTCTCTTAGGGAATTCTGTTAGCCTTTGCCATACTTCATATGTACTCCAAGGTCCAACTTGCTTGTTATTCCAGGTATCTCTTGACTTCCTACTTTCTCTAGGAGGCAATGAACGTGGGCAGTATAAGCTCTCATTCCTCTGCCTTTTCTAAATCCATCGCATATATTTGGAAGTTCTTGGTTCAAATACTTTGAAGCCTAGCACAAAGGATTTTGAGCCTTATCTTGCTTAGTATGTGAAATGAGCACAAGAGTGCAGTACTTTGACAAATTTTCAGCATTACCCTTTGATGTGGGGATCAGTACGTTGTCATGTGTACACTAGAGCTTGCTCAGTAGTGGCATAATGTGTATTCCATAGTGCAAACTCAGAAGTTGGAACATGTATGGCATATAATGTTGACTCAGTAGAGGTAGGATGATACTTTCAGAGTGCAAGCTCAGTAGTTGTGCTAAGCCTTCTGTAGAACACTGATTCAGCAATGGTAAGATGTGTGTTCTAGAATTCAGGGTCAATAGTGTTGTCACATTTCCTCGAGAGTTTAGCCACTGCAGAAGTGGCATGTGTGCTTAGAATGGGGTCTTAATAGTGGTGAGATGCATGCTCTACATCTCAGTCTCAGTAGAAGAGAGGTGTGTTCTCTAGAGTGCAAGCTAGTAGTTACAAGACACTTGGTGTGCTGACCTGTAGTACACAAAGAAGCAGTGGAAGTTGTCACAGCACTGAAACACTGACTGGAGAAAAACTCCTCGGTGTGCTTGACCCACAGTAGAAAAAGAAACGTTCCAAGAATGTTTTACCTATGAGTTACAGCATGGTGGTAATTATTGAGTGCGTTCCAGCTAATGTAGATGGAGATGCGCTTAAGCCATGTCATAAAACTGAACCAGTGATAGTTACAATCTCTTAGTCTTGCCTGAGCTATTTGGATGCAGAAACACTTAAAAAATTCACAGCACTGAAGCACTGGAATTTGACAAATTATCGGCTGTGTCTTCCAAGAATGGATGCTGAAGCACTTGAACTGTATCACGTAGCTGAAAGACTGGATGTTGATGAATACTGGGTGTATTTGACCTGGGGTAAGAAGGGGACTCATTTAACCGTATGACAGCCCTAAAACACAATATGGAGAAAAATGTATGCGTGTTTATGAACTGGTATGTACAGAAACAATTGAGACATATCACAGAACTCAACAGTTGATGGTGAACAACTTCTAGGTGTATTTGAACCAGAGTATAGGAAACAAGACTTGAAGAATGTAACAGAACTGAAACAACTGATGGTGATAAACTATTGCATGCGTTCAGCATGGCGTAGAAGAAGAAGGACTTGAAACATGTCGCAGCACCGAAACACCAATGGTCATAAGCTACTGGGTATGTTTCAGCTCAAGTGGATTAGAGAACCATTTGAAGCATGTCGCACAACTGAAACATTGCATGCTTATGAACGACTGCATGTACTTGATATGGAGTGAATGAAGAAAGCACTTGAAGCATGTGACATCACTGAAGCACTGGCTGAGAATATGGACTATGTTTGAGCCGGAATGGACACAGAGGCTTCAGAATCATTTCATAGTACTGAACACTAGCACTAGATGGGGAAAAAGCTACTGAGTTCGTTTGACACAGGAATGGATGAAGAAGCAGTTGACATTATGTCACAGCAGTGAAACAAGATGGTTATAAACGGTGAGTGTATTGACGTTAGTGGGACCAAGAACATATTTAATCTTATCAAAGTCCTGAAACACTGGAGCATGGTGAACTGCTGGCTGTGTATGCCTCAGTGTGCACAGACAACATTTCAAATCATGTCACAGCACTGAAACGCTTGTATGGAGACGACAGACTGACTGTCTAGATCTGGGGTGGATGAGGAAGCTCTTGAAGCATGTCACTTCATGTATACACTAGATGGCGACAAACTACGGCATTGGTGTATGGGTGCGCATGAAGAAGCCATTGGGTCGTGCTGCAAAGTAAAACACTGGCCGTTTATAACTACTAGAAGTTTTACACTAGGATTAATGTAGAAGCATTTGAAGACTGTCAGTGTACTGAAGCAATGGATGGTGATAAAGGACTATGTTAACCTGGAGTGGGTGAGGAAGTACTCGAATCCAGGGGCAGCCATGGAACACTGTGTATTGATAAACTCCGGGATGTTTTATTTAGTCACTTCGTTAAGGAAGAATTGAACTTGGTCATATGTCACAGCACTGGACACTGGTTGGTACCACTTATTGACGATGACTGACCTGAGTGGGAAGAGAGCCTTTGAATTGTGCCACACCCACTGCACTAAAGAAATAGAGGAAACAATAGAATGCGAAAGACTAGGGATCTCCTCAAAAACTTAGAGATACCAAGCAAACATTTCTTGCAAAGATGGGCTGAATAAAGGACAGAAGTCGTATGGGCCCAACAGAAGCAGAAGATATTAAGAAGAGGTAGCAAAAATACACAGAAGAACTGTACATAAAAGATAGTCATGACGCAGATAATCACGATGATGTGATCATTCACCTAGAACCAGACATCCAGGAATGTACACTCAAGTGGGTCTTAGGAAGCATCACTACAAAGAAAGCTAGTGGAGGGGATAGAATTCCAATTGAGCTAGTTCAAATCCCAAAGGACCATGCTATGAAAGGGTTGCACTTAACATGGCACCAAATGTGGAAAATTCAGCACTGGCCACAGGACTGGAAAGGGGCAGTTTTCACTCCAATCCCAAAGAAAGGCAATGCCAAAGAATTCTCCAACTAGTACACAGTTGCACTCATCTCATATGCTACTAAATTACTGGGCAAAATTATCCAAGCCATGCTTCAGCAATACAGCAACCAGGAACTTCCAGCTATTCGAGTTGGTTTTCCAAAAGGCAGAGCAACCAAGATCAAATTGCCAACATCTGCTGCATCATTGAAAAACCAAGAGAGTTCCAAAAGATCTACTTCGGTTTTATTGAGACTTTGACTATGTGGATCACAATAAACTTTGGGAAATTCTGAAAGAGATTTCAGGGAATACCAGACAACCTGACTTGCCTCTTGATAAACTTGTATGCAGGTCAGGAAGCAACAATTAGAACTGGAAATAGAACAACAGACTGGCTCCAAAAAGGAAAAGGAGTACCCCGAGGCTGTATAATTGCCACCTTGCTTATTTAACTTCTACACAGACTACATAACGAGAAACACTGGGCTGGAGGAATCTCAAGGTGGAAACAAGATTGACAGAGAAATATCAATCATCTGAAATATGCCGATGACACCAGCCTTATGGCAGAAAGTGAAGAACTAAAGAGCCTCTTGATAAAAGTGACACGAGAGAGTGAATAAGTTGGCTTAATGCTCAACATTCAAAAAACAAAGATCATGGCATCGGATGCCACCACATCATGGCAAATAGGTGGGAAACAGTGGAAACAGAAGATGACTTTATACTTCTGGGCTCCAAAATCGCTGCAGATGGTGACTGCAGCCATGAAATTAAAAGACGCTTCGTCCTTAGAAGTAAACTTATGACCAACCTAGATGATTAATTATCATTATTGATTATTGCTGATGATTGATTATTATTGATTATTATATTCATATTGAAAAACAGAGGCTTTACTTTGTCAAGAAAGGTCCATCTAGTCAACGCTACGGTTTTCCCAGTAGTCATGTGTGGATGTAAGTTTTGGAATATAAAGAAGGCTGAGCACTGAAGTATTGATGCTTTTGAACTGGGTGTTTAAGAAGACTCTTGAGAGTCCCTTGGACTGCTAGGAGATCCAACCAGTCCATCCTAAAAGAAATCAGTCCTTAGTGTTCGTTGACAGGACTGATGTTGAAGCTGAAACTCCAATAATTTGGCCCCGTGATGTGAAGAGCTGGCTCATTTGAAAGCATCTTGTTGCTGGAAATGATTGAGGGCAGGAGGAGAAGGGGACGTCAGAAGGTGAGATGGATGGATGGTATCACCGACTCAATGGACATGGGTTTAGGTTACCCATGTGAGTTGATGATGGACAGGGAGGTCTGGCTTGCTGCGGTTCATGGGATAACAAAGAGCTGGACATGCCTGAGTGACTCAACTGAACTGATCACCCCTTAAAGAGTGGTTTTTTTTTGTTTCTTTTCCTTTTTCTTTTAAATAATCTTGGGCACATTTGACTGAAGCATGCCATGCAATGAAACGTTAAATGGTCAGTAACTACCAGCTGGGCTTGACATTGGATGGACGGAGAAGCACTGCAGGCATGTCACTGAACTTCAACACTGTATGGTGATAGCCTAGTGAATGCCTTTAAATGGGGAGAATGAACACACCATTGAAGTGGATCTTGGCATTGGAACTGGAGGTGGTGAATGTTATGGATGTGTTTGACGTGCGATAATGAGGAAGACTTGAGGAATGTCACACACAGTAAAACATTGGATGGTGTTAATGTTTGAGTGTGTTTGGCCTGGTGAGGATGGAAACGTCCTGGAATCTGCCATAAAATGGAAACATTCAATGGTCATAAGCTACTGCATGTGCTTCACCTAGAGAGGATGAAGAAGCACATGAAGCATGCTACAGGACTGAAACAGTGGATGGTGATAATCCACTGGGTGTGTTTTGTCTGGGGTTGTGAAGAAGCACTTGAGGCAAGTCCTCGAACTGAGGCATGGGATGCTGATAAACTGTTGGGTACTTCTGAACAGTGGTGTGTGGCAAAATTCTTGAAATATGTTACAGTATGGAAACATTGGATGATGCTAAACTCCTGGTGTGTTTGATCCAGGATGGGCAAGAAGCAATTGATGCTTGTCAAAAACCTGAAACAGGTGATAAACAACAGGGTGTGTATGACCCAGAGTGCATGGGGAAGTATCTGAACCTTGTCATCAACATGAAACACTGGATGGTGACAAACTGTTGAGGGTGCTTGATTCAGGGTGGACAGGAAGCACATGATCCATTTCACAGAACTCAAACGTGGACGGGGCAAGAGACTTGGAATGTTTGACCCAGGGAGAAAAAGAAGCTCTGGAAGCATGCTGTAACCCTGAAACACTGGATAGTGAGAAACCACTTGGTGTGATGACCTGAGGGAATGAAGAAACCCAGAAGCATGTTGCATAACTGAAACATTGGATAACGACACACTACTGGGTGTCTTTGACCCCGTGTACACAAAGGAGCACTTGAAGCATGTCACAGAACTTGAACACTGGATGGTGAAAAACTCCTGGGAGTGTTTGACTGGGTGGATGAAGACGCTCCTCAAGCATGTCTCTGCACTAAGACACTGGATGAGGAGTGTGTTTTAGCCTCAGAAAATGAAGCACTTGACCTGTGTAACGGCACTAAAATAGAGTATGGCACTTATACCACTGGGTGATTAGTCCCAGGTGACAAGGAAACACCGGAAAGTGTCGCATGTTAATGCACTGAATACTCTACGGGGATAAAGTACTGAATGTGTTTGATCCGGGGTTGCGAAGAAGCAGGTAAAGCAGGTCCCTGGGGTGACACAAGGGATTCTGATACACTACTGGGAGTGTAGGAATTCAAGTGGAATAAGAAGCACTGGAAGCATGTCACATCCATGAAACAATAAATGTTGCTAAACTACTGAGTGGGAATGAGAGCCTGGGAAAGACTAGAGATCTCTTCAGGAAAATAAGTGGTATCAAGGGAGTATTTCATGCACATATGTGTATAATAAAGGGCCGAAAATGTGTGAACCTAAAAGAAGTGGAAGATATTAAGGAGTGTTGGCATGATTACATAGAAGAACTATCCAAAAAGTTCCCGATGACCTAGATAACCATGATGGGGTGATCACTCGCCTACAGTTAGACATCTTGGAGTGGGAAATCCAGTGGCTCTTAGAAAGCATCACTACCAACAAAGATAGTGGAGGTGATGGAACACCAGCTGAGCTATTTCAAATTTTAAAAGATGATATTGTTGAAGTGCTGCACTCAGTATGCCAGAAAACTTGGGAAACTCAGCAGTGGCTGCAGGACTGGAAAAGGTCAGTTTTTCGTTTGAAATCCAAGGAAGGGCAACACCACATGATGTTCCAAATATCACACAACGGCCATTATTTTACGCACTAACTCCTCTGAACACAATTTATGAACAACTGAGATAGCTGGATGACGTCACTGACTCGATGGACATGAGTCTGAGTGAACTAAGAGAGTTGGTGACGGACAGGGAGGCTTGGCTTGTGGCGATTCATGGGGGCGCAAAGAGTCGGACAGGCTGAACTGAATTGAACTGAGACAGCATATTAAAAAGCAGAGATGTTAATGTGCCAACAAAGCTCCACCTAGTTAAGATTATGATTTTTCCAGTAGGCGTGTATGGATGTACCAGTGGAACTATAAAGAAAGCTGAGCACCAAAGAAGTGATGCTTTTGAACTGTGTTGTTGGAGGAGATTCTTGAGAGTCCCTTGAACGGCAAGGAGATCCAACCAGTCCATCCGAAAGGAGATCAATCACGAATATTCATTAGAAGGACTGAGGTTAAAGCTGAAACTCCAATACTTTGGCCAACTGATGTGAAGAGCTGACTCATTTGAAAAGACCCTGATGTTTGGCAAGATTGAAAGCAGGAGGAGAAGGAGACGACAGAGGATGAGACAGTTAGCTGGTATCACCGACTCAAAGGACATGAATTTCAGTAAACTGCGGGAGTTGGTGATGGACAGGAAGGCCTGATTTGCTGTAGTCCATGGGCTCACAAACAGTCATACACAACTGAGCAGCTGAAGTGAATCGAACAAAGACATGCTCACAATTCTCCTGCCAAGACTTTAACAGCACATTAACCTAGAAGCTGCAAATGTTCAAACTGGATTTAGAAAAGACAGAAACCAGAGGTCAAATTGGCAACATCCATTGGATCATGGAAAAAGCAAGAATATTATTGAAAAAAAAAACTATTTCTGCTTTATTGAGTATGATAAAAATCCACTGTGTGGATCACAACAAACTGCAGAAAATTCTTAAAGACATGGAAATACCAGACTACCTACATGCCTCCTGAGAGACCTGTATCCAGGTCAAGAAACAACCAGTGAGAACCAGGTAAAGAAGAACAGATGGTTTGAAATTGGAAACAAACAAACAAACAAACAAACAAACTACTACATGTGTCACCCTGTTGATTTAACTTATATGCAGAGCACATCTTGGAAAATGCGGGGCTGGAGGAAACACAAGCTGAAATTAAGAGAAAAATAGAAATATTAATAACTTCAGATATGCAGATGACACCACCGATATAGCATCAAGCAAAGAATAACTAAAGAGCCTCTTGATGCAGGTGAAAGAGGAGAGTGAAAAAGCTGGCTTAAGACGCAACATTCAAAACACTAAGATCCTAGCATCGTGTCCTATTATTTCATGGCAAATAGATGGGAAAACAATGGTAACAGTGAGACTTCTGTTTCCTTGGACTCCAAAATCATGGCAGGTGATGACTGCAGCTATGAAATTAAATGACACTTGTTTCTTGGAAGAAAAGCAGTGACAAACCTAGACTGCATGTTAAAGAGCAGAGGCATCCGTTTGCCAAGAAGCGTCCATATAGTCAGAGCTATATTTGTGTTTTTTTAAGCAGTCATGTGACAATGTAAGTTAGGCCATAAAGAAGGCTGAACATTAAGAAATTGATACTTTTGAACCACAGTCTTGGAGAAGACCCTTGTGAGTCCCTTGGGCTGCAAGGAAATCAATCCAGTCAACTGTAAAGGACATCAATCCTGAAAATTCACTGGAGGGGCTGATGCTGAGGCAGAAGCTCCAATATTATGGCTATCTGATGTGAAGAGTCAACTCGTTGGCAAAGACTCTGATGCCGCCAAAGATTGGAGCAGAAGAAGGGGACGATGGAGGACCAGATACTTGGATGGCATCACCGACCCAGTGGATTTGAGTTTGAACAAGCTCCGGGAGATGGTCAAGGGCAAGAAGGCGTGACATACTGCAGTCCATGGGATTTGGAGAGTTGGAGATGACTGAATGACTGAACAACCTATAACAGCCAGCAACAACAAATCTACAGAGTGCCTTTGACCGTGAGTAGTTTCAGGAGCTCTTGAAGCATGTCACAGATCTGAAACCCAAGATAGTGGCAAACCACTGAAGGTGTTTGACTTGGAGTTAGTGAAGCAGCCATTAGTATGTGCTACAACATTGAAACAATGAATGTCGATAACCTATATGGTGTATTTGTTGTGGAGTAAGTGAAGAACCCCTTGAAGTGGGTTTCATGACTGAAACACTGTATGTTCACACTTCAGATGGTCTGTGTTTGATCTTGTATATAGAAAGAAGCACAAGGAGCCTGTCACAACCCTGAAACTGGATCATGGTAAATCATTGTGTATGATGAGCTGTGGTAGTTGAAAAATCAATGAAAGTATGTACTAGCCCTGAATCAATGGATGGTGATAAACTAAGAGTGTGCTCAACCTTGAGTGGACAAAGGATCTTTTGAAGCATATGCCAGAATTAACACACTGGATTGTGATAAATTATTGGTTATGTATTTTCTGCAGAGAATGACGAAGCAGTTGAGCAGGAAACAGCCTTGAAACACTGGATGATGATAAACTACGGGGTTTGTTTGATACATGTTGAATGAGGAGAAACTGAGAGCATGGCACAGACGAAAACATGGGACCATCATAAACTTCTGAATGCGTTTTATCTAGAATGGCCTAAAGAAGGACTTTAAACTCAGCACAGAACCGAAACAGGAATTGTGATAAGCTACCTACCATATTTTATATGGAGAGGATAAAGGAGTACATGAGGCATGCCACAGTACTGGAACACTGGATAGTGGTAAACGACAGGGAGTGTTTGACTAAATGAGACAAAGGGACCCTTCAGGCCGGTAATAGCGCAGCATCAACGAATGATGAAAATGTACAGGGTGTGTTTTACCTGGAGGGGATGGAGGAGGCTCAAAACATGTCACAATACAGAAAAAATGGATGGTGATAGCTGTCACATTAATTTCTTCTGGAGTGGATTAAAAACCCCTTGAAGCATATCTAAAGTTACACACTGGATGGGGATATAATATTGTGTGTATTTAATGCCAGTAAGAAATAGAGGGAACAATAGAATAGGAAAGACGAGAAATCTTGCCCAGAAACTGAGAGACTGCAAGGGAATATTTCATGAGACATGGGCACAATCCAGGACAGAAGGGGTATGAACCTAGCAGAAGGAGAAAATGTGATGGAGTGCTGGCAAGAGTACACGAGAAGAGCTGTACCAAAGCAAGGTCTTAATCACCTGCTGCCGCTGCTGCTGCTGCTGCTGCTATGTCGCTTCTCTCGTGTCCAGCTCTTCATGACCCCATGGACAGCTCACTACCAGGCTCCTCTGTCCATGGGATTTTCCAGGCAAGAATATTGGAGTGGGGTGCCATCACCTTCTCTGCTTAATCACCCACATAACCATAATGGTGTGATCACTCACGTAGAGCAGACAACCTGGGGTGTGAAGGCAAGTGGATCTTAGGCAGAAATACCACAAACAATGCTAGTCAAGATGATAGACTTGAAGCTCAGCTATTTCAAATTGTAAAAGATAATGCTGTTAAAATGCTGCACTCAATGTGCCAGGACATTTGGAAAACTCATCAATGACCACAGGACAGGAAAAGGTCAGATTTACTCTGATCCCAAAAAAGGGCATTGTGAAGGCATGCTCAAACTGCTGCCCAGTCGTTCTCACTTCATATGCTGGCTGGGTAATGCTCCAAATGCCTCCATCTAGGTTTCAACAGTATGTGAACTGAGAACTTTCAAATGTACAAATTGGATTACGAAAGGCAGAGGAACCAGAGATCAAATTGCCAACATTCATTGGATCATAGAAAAAGCAGGGAGTTCCAGAAAATGACCGACTTCTGCTTCATTCACTATGCTAAAGCATTTGACTGTGGGGGTCACAGAAATTGCGGAAAATTCTTAAAGAGGTGGGTATACTAGACCACTTTACCTGGCTCCTGAGAAACCTGTATGCAGGTCACGAAGTAACAGAATCAGACAGGAACAATGGAGTTGTTCAGAATTGGTAACAGAGTAGGTCAAGGCTGTCTTGTTGTCACGCCACTTATTTAACTTACATGCACAGTATATCACGCAAAATGTCAGACTGGATGAAGCGCAAAGTGGAATCGAAATTGCTGGGAGAAACATAAATAAACTCAGACATGCCCATGACAGAAAGCAGACGAGGGATTAGAGCTCTTTGCTGAGATGAAAGTGGAGATTTAAAACGTTGACTTAAACCTCTACATGCAATAAATTCAGATCCTGTCATCCAGTCCCACCTCTTGATAGCAAATAAATCAGGACACAATGGAAACTGTGAAAGAGTTTTATTTTCATGAGTTCCAAAACTACTGTATGTATTTGAAAGAGGATAGTTGCGGAAGCACTTGTGCATTAATCAGCACTGAAAGAACGGATGTGTGTATTAACCCAGAGCAGTTAAGAAAGCACTGTAGTATGTCACAGCACTGATAGAATAAATGGCGAAAAAACAGGTGTTGAGTTTCACCTCTGGGGATCAAACAAGCGCCTACTAAATGCCACAAGTTACGGCCCTGAAACCTTGGCTAATGATAAAATGCTGGGAATGTTCAACTGATGTGGACTAGTAAGCACTTGAAGCATATCACTGTACTGAATATTGGATGATGATACACTAATGAGTATGTTTTTCAGGAGAAGATGAAGCACATGAAGCATATTACAGCACTGAAGCACTGAAGGGTGGTAAACTCCAAGGAGTGACGGGCCAGGATTGACAAAGGAGCATACACAGTGATTCACAGTACTGAGATACAGATGTTGGAAAACTATTGAGTATTTGACACCAGGTGGACAAAGAAGCATTCGGAGCATGTCCTCTGTCAAGGCACTGAGCACTGCATGGTGATAAACTACAGACTGTGTTTTTGCAGAGAGTGGATGAATAGGCACTTGAATCACGTCATAGCACTGAAACACTGACTTTAGTAAAGTACCGGATGTATTTTTCCAGTCTGGATGATACAGCAGTTTGTGTCACAGCTTGGAAGTGCTGGATGGTGATAAACGGCTGGTGTGTTTGATAAAGATGCACTTGAACTTGTGACAGCAGTGAAAAGCAGCAAGGGATAAGCTGGTGAGGCTATTTTACCTGGGGTGGAGAAAGATGTGGCTGAACCTCCTCTCTGAAGTGTGGATAATAAGCGACTTAGTATGTTTGACCTGGGGTGGATGGAGAAACACTGAAAGCATGTCACAGCAGTGCAACACTGGAGGGAGATACACAACAGGATGTGTTTGACCCAGGGTGCATGAAGAATAACTCGAGGTGTCACTGCACTGAAACAGTAGACGATGATAATCTACTGGACACGTTCAGCCAGTAATCAACGAAGAAGCACATGGAATGGCACTACATTGTGATAAACACCTGCTTGTATTTGACCAGTGTGGATGAAGAAGTTCCTGAAGCATGTCCAATCTTTGCAACCCTGGATGCTGATATGTTCCCATCAAGCAATGTGTCTCTTTCATATGAGGCGTAAAAGCAGGCACTTAGAGCATGTCACAGGGCCTCTCCTGGTGGTCCAGCGGTTAAGCATCCACCTTGTAGTGTAGGGGATGAAGGTTCAATCCCCGATTGGGAAAGGAACATCCCATATGCTACAGAGTAAGTAAACCTGCATAGCTGCAAATACTGAAGTTCTCACACTCCCGAGACTTCATGCCATGGTTAGAGTTGGCTTGTCTCAAGGACTATCTTACGTGACACAACTGAGACCCAGCACAGCCAACTACATAAATGAAGAAGAATCACGTCTCAGGTGAAACACTGGTGACAAACTGCTGAGTATGCTTTACCTGGAGGAAATGAAGAAACGCTTGAATCATCTCTCTGCACTGAAACATGGGATAGTGATAAGCTACTGGGTACGTTTGACATGGGGTGCATGAAGAAGACTTGTGGGATGTTCCGCAGTTAAGACATTGGATGATGATAATCTACTGAGTGTGTTAGACCTGGAGTGGATAGAAGCCCGTCACAAAATGAAACACTAAGGGTGGTAAACTACTGTTGTGTTTAACTAGGGGAGGATGAAGAAACACTGAACCTGTCACAGCACTGAATACTAGATATGTTTGTCCCGGAGTGAGTTGAACAAGCACTCGAAACAGGTTACAGAACTGAGAGGAACACTGGATGGTGGTAAGCGACACAGAGTGATGACCAGAGATGAAGAAGCAATGGGAACATGTCATGACAGCGAAACACTAGCTGATGATGAACAGTATTATCAGTGGCAAGATGCCTGCTCCAGAGTTCCGGTTCAAGACGCAGCATGCTTGCACTAGAATGCGGGCTTAGTAAGTTTGTGATGCCTCCCCTAAAGTGCAAATTCAGCAGTTACCACAGCCTACCCTGGATCGTGATGTCAGAAGGGGTAAAAGGAGAGCTGGAGGCGGCAAGCTCAGAATGTGCACGACGTGCACTAGAATGAGGGCTCCTTGGTGGCTGATGCGTGCATTAGATTGCAAGTTCAGAAGTTGTGACATGGGTATCCCATATCACCCATGTTGTAAAACCTCACACTGGTCTTCTATTTTTTACATATGGTACCGTACCCATTTAAGTGCGCTTTTCTCAAGGCATCCCACCTTCACCTTCTCCCACTGAGTCAAACGTCTGTTCTTGAGATCCTTGTCTCTTCTCCTTGCCTGTGTAGAGCCCATCTTTCTAAATTCCACATCTGTGCATTAATATACAGTTTTGTCTCTCTCTTTCTTAGTTCCTTCATTCTGTGTAATAGGTTTCGTGCTCTTCCCACTCATTAGAACTGACACCATGAATCACAGCCCGCCAGGCCTCCCTGTCCATCGCCAACTCCTGGAGTTCACTCAGAGTTGCTCTTATTTTCTCCCAATTCTGAAGCTACATATTCACCTTAGTTATAGTTTCCTTCAATGTACAAAAGCTATAGAGTTTAATTAGGTTCCTTTTTTCAAACATTTTTATTTCCTTTAGGCAATGGGCCACAGAGGACCTTGCTGTGACTTATTTTGTGGTGGTTATACCTATATTGTACTCTGAGGGTGGTATATTTTCTGGTCTTACTTTTCCACCTGTAATCCATTTTGAGTTTATTTTTGAACATGATGTTAGATAGCGTTCTAGCTTCTACACAGAGCTGTCCACTTTTCCGATAACACTTTTTTGAAGAAAATGTCTTTTTCTGTTGCACATTTTTGCCTGCATCGTCAAAGATAATGGGGGCAGGAATCTATCATTGGACTTCATATTTGTTTTCCATTGGTCTATATTTCTACATTTGTGCAAGTTTCATACTCTCTTGATATCTTCGTAGTGTAGTCTGAAGCTAGAAAATTTGACTCCTCTCGTTCCATTCTTCTTTCTCAAAACTGCTTTGGCTCTTCGAGGTCTTATGTGTTTCCATGCAGATCGTAAAATAATTTGTTCTAGTTTATGAAAAATACTGTCGGTAGTTTGAGAGGTATTGTATTGAATCTATTGATTGTTTTGGCTGGTATATTGATTTTAACTCTATCAGTTAGTCCAATCCAAGAACATGATATCTGTCTCCATCTATATATGTTTTGATTTCTTTCCTCAGTGCTTTCTTTCATCCTTCTGGGAAAGTGAAAGTTGCTCAGTCACGTCTGACTCTTAGCAATCCCGTGGGCTATACAGTGTATGGAATTTGAAATTCTCCACGCCAGAATACTGGAATGGGTAGCCTTCCCTTCTCCAGAGGATCTTCCCAACCCAGTCCTCAAATGCAGGTCTCACACATTGCAGGAGGATTTGTCACCAGCTGGGGCCACAAGGGAAGCCCAAGAACACCATAGTGCCTAGCCTATCCCTTCTTCAGGGGGTCTTCGTGACCCAGGAACCAAACAGGAGTCTCCTGCATTGCAGGCAGCTTCTTTACCAATTGAGCCATCGGGGACATCCTTTGTCTCTTTATGCAAACTTATTTCTAGTTGTTTTATTCCTTTCATTGCAATGGGGAACAGGATTGTTCCTTCATTTCTCTTTCTGATTTTTCATTGTGAATGTGTAGGACTATAAGGGTTTCTGTGTATTAGTTTTATACCCTGCACGTTTACTGTATTCATTGATAAACTCCAGGAATTTTCTGGTGGCATCTCTTGGGTTTTCTTTGTAAAGGGTAATAGCATGTGCAAATAGACAGTTATACCTCTTCTTTTCAAATGAGGATTCTGTTCATATCTTTTTCTTCTTTGAAAACTGTGGCTAGAATTCCCAGAACGAGTACTGATGAGTGTGGGCACATTGTCTTCGTGCTGACTTTTAAGGAAATTTTTTCAGCTTTTCATTATTGACAATAATGTTTACAATGGTTTTGTCATATTTGGCTTTCATTATGTTGAGGTATGTTCCACCTATGACTACTTTGGCAGAGGTTTGTTTGTTTGTTTGTTTTTTCATAAAAGTTTTGGATTTTGTTGAATTCAAATGTGAATTTTGGGGGTTTTAGCCTCCAAATTTTTTGTGTTTCCTCTAGTTGTTTTTGTTGTTGTCGTTTTCCTGTGGTTGATATCTGATCGAACAACATTGTGATCAGAAACTATGCTTGCAAATAGTATAATATCTTGAAGTTTATTAAGGTTAGATGTGATCTAACCTTGGGTGTGATCTGTCCTAAGATAATGTTCCATTTGCACGTGAGAAAAAGGAGAAAAAAAGGAGAAACAGGTGAAATCTGTTCTTTGGCGGTGGGATGACCTCTAGATATCAATTAGCTCAAACTGGTCTAATGTATCTTCTAAAACCTGAGTTTCCCTTATTTCATTTTCTGTCTGGATGATCTGTTCATGTTATGAGTGAAGTATTAAAATCACCCAATACTATTGGTTAGTGTCTATTTCTGCTCTACTAGTTGTTGGCATTTGCCTCTTGTATTGAGGTGCTCCTACATTGGGTGCATGTAGCTTCTTCTTGGATTGATGCCTTGAATGTTCTGTAATGCAACTTTCTTTGTCTCCTATAGTGGTCTTTAGGTAAAGTCCATTTATCTGATATGAATATCGCTCCTCCCACTTTTGCTCTCCATTTTCACAAGATAGCTTTTTCCTGGCCATCACTTTCAGGCTGCATGTGTCCCTAGGTATGAGGTGGTTTTCTTGCAGACAGTATATTCTTGTATGCATTCACCCAGTCTTTGCCTTTTCGTTGGAGCATTTAGCCCATTTCTGTTTAAGGTAGTTGTTGATAAGTATGATCTTCTTACCATTTACTATATATTTTGTGGCTTTGTTTTTATAAGCTTTTCTGTTTCCTATCTAGAAAAGATCCTTCAGCATTTGCTGAAGTGCTGGTTTGGTGGTTCTAAACACTAACTGCTTTTGTTTGTCTGTAAAGCTCTTGTTTTGTCTTTTGAATGAGAATACTATCCTTGTTGGATAGAGTAATTTTGGCTTTAGGCTTTTGCCTCTCAGCACTTTAGGTACATCCTGCCATTCCCTTCTAAGCTGAAGAGTTTCTATAGTAAGATCAGCTGTTATCCTTATGGGGATTCCCTTCTATGTTATTTGTTGTGATTCCTTTGTTACCTTGAATATTTGTTCATTCTCTATATTTATTTGTTTGTTTTCATTTTGATTAATGTGTGTTTTGACATGTTGTGTCTTGATTTTACCCCTGTGGGACACACTGGGATTTTTCATCTTAGGTGTCTGGTTTTTTTTTTTTTTTTTTTCCCATTTCAGGGATGTTTTTAACTATTTCCTCCTCAAATATTTTCTCATGCCCTTTTCTTTTGTCTTCTTTCTCTGAGAAACCTATGATTTAAATATGGGGGCATTTAACATTGTCCCATAGGTCTCTGTGATTGTCTTCATTTCTCTCTTGCTTTTTTTTTTCCTGCTCTGCTTCATTTATTTGCCATATCCGAACTTCCAGCTCACTTAGTCTTTCTTCTGCCTCAGTTACAGTACTGTTCCTGTTGTCCAGAGTGATTTCTCAGTTATGTCATCGCTCATTATTGATTGACTACTCATGATTTCTTCCAGGTCCATTTAAAACACCCCTTTCATCTTCTGAATCCATGCCTGAAATCTATTTATCTGTCGATCCATTTGTTTCCAAGACATTGACTATTTTTGTGCTGAACTGTTTTTCCTGTAGACTTCCTACCTCCTCCTCTTTCACTGGTTTGTTGATTTTCATTGTATTCCTTCATCTGCTGGATATGTCTCTGCCTTTTCATGTTGTTTCGATGACTGTCTTCGAGGTCTATTTTCTGCACACCCGAGGGCCATCATTGCTATTAATTGGGTGGTCTCCTCCAAGTGAATGTGGTGGGACCAGTGGCTTGTGTAAGTTTTCTTGTTGAGAGAACTTTCTGTTGTTGTTGTTAAAGAGGATGGCTGTTGATCTCACTTGTTCTGAGAGTCCATGCAGTGTCCATTAGGGACTTAGAAGGCTCTATTACGGCTTCGATTCCAGATGAGCTACTTCAAATCCTCGAAGACGATGCTGTGAAAGTGATGTACTCAATAAGACAAGAAATTTGAAAATCTCAGCTGTGGCTCAGTTGGAAATGGTCAGTTGTCATTCCAGTCTCGAAAAAGGCAATGCCAACGAATGCTCAAACTACCATGCAATTTTACTCATCTCACATGCTAACAAAGAAATGCTCAAAATTCTCCAAGCCAGGCTTCAGCAATATGTGAACCATGAACTTCCAGATATTCAATCTTGTTTTAGAAAATACAGAGGAACCAAAGATCAAATTCCCAACATCTGCTGGATCTTCACAAAAAAGCAAGCAAGTTCCAGAAAAACATCTAGTTCTGCTTTATTGAGTATGCCAAAGCCTTTGAGTGTACGGATCAAAATAAACTGTGGAAAATTCTGAAAGAGACGGTAGTACCACACCACCAGATCTGCCTCTTGAGAAGCCTGTATACAGTTCAGGAAGCAACAGTTAGAACTGGACATTGAATAACAGACTGGTTCCAAATAGGAAAACCAGCACCTCAAGGGTATATATTGTCACTCTGCTTATTTAACTTCTATGCAGAGAAATGTGTGGTTGGAAGAAATGCAAACAGGAATCAAGACTGCCAGGAGAAATGTCAAAAACTTCAGATATGTAGATGACACCCCCTTTATGGCTGAAACTAAAGAGGAACTGAAGAGTCTCTTGATGAAAGTGAAAGAGGAAAGTGAAGAAGTAGGCTTAAAGCTCTAAATAAGGAAACCTGAGATGGCATCCTGTCCCATCAGTTCATGACAAATAGATGGGAAAACAGTGGAAATGGTGGCAGACTGTTTTTTTTTTTTTTTTTTTTGGGGGGGGGAGGCTCCAAAATCACTGAAGATAGTGACTGCAGCCATGAAATGAAAAGACGCTTACTCTTCCTAGACAGCATAAAACAAGACCAGAGGCTGACTGCAGCTCAGATCATGAAATCTGTATTGCCAAATTCAGACTTAAATTGAAGAAAGCAGGAACAAACCACTAAACCATTCAGGAATGACCTATCTCAAATCCCTTATGATTACACAGTGTAAGTGAGAAATACATGTAAGGGACTAGATCTGATAGAATGCCTGATGAACTATGGACGGAGGTTCATGACATTGTACAGGAGACAGGGATCAAGACCATTCCCAAGAAAAAAGACACGCAAAAAGGCAAAATGGCTGCCGGAGGAGGCCTTACAATTAGCTGTGAAATGAAGAGAAATGAAGCCAAAGGAGAGGAGGAAAGATATAGCCATCTGAACACAGAGTTCCAAGGAGAGAGAAGAAAGCCTTCCTCGGTGATCAGTGCCAAGAAATAAAGCAAAGCAATAAAGCAAAGCAATGCAATGGGGAAGACTAAAGATTTCTTCAAGAAAACCGGAGATACCAAGGGGGCATTTCATGCAAAGATGGGCACTATTAGGGACATAAATGGTACGGACCTAACAGAAGCAATAGGTATTAAGACGAGGTGGCAAAGAACACACAGAAGAACTGTACATCAAAGATCTTCACAACCCAAATAATCATGACGATGTGATCACTCACCTACATCCAGATACTTGGAATGTGAAGTCAAGTGGGCCTTAAGATGCATCACTATGAACAAAGTGAGTGGAAGTGATAGAATTCCAGTTGAGCTATTTGAAATCCTAAACGATTATGCTGCGGAAGTGCTTCACTCAATATGTCAGCAAATTTAAAAAACTAAGCAGCAGCTCAGGACTGGGAAAGGTCAGTTTTCATTCCAATCCCAAACAAAGGCAATGCCAAAGAATGCTCAAAGTACTGCACAATTGCACTCATCTCACACGCTAGTAGAGTAATGCACAAAAATATCCAAGCCAAGCTTCAGCAATACACGAACCATAAACTTCCAGATGTTCAAGCTGGTTTTGGACAAGTCAGAGGAACCAGAGATCAAATGAGTGTATGCACCACTACTTCTGATGATGCATGCAGCAACTACTGAGGTTGAAATCACGAGTTTGCATTCTGCTTTTACTAAGAATTGAATTAGGACAGGTGCACTACTTAGCTTGCACTCTGGCACATACATTACAACTCTAGAGCATAAGTATCACAACCACGTGCGTCTGCACTCCGGACCTGGCATGCGGCAACGACTGAAAATGCAAGAAGCTTTTCAGAGTTACTGACCCCTGATTTGAAACCACTGCTGCTGCTGCTGCTAAGTCACTTCAGTCGTGTCCGACTCTGTGTGACCACATAGATTACCAGCCCACCAGGCTCCCCTGTCCCTGGGATTCTTGGGGCAAGAATACTGGAGTGCGTTGCCACTTCCTTCTCCAATGCATGCATGCATGCTATGTCGCTTTAGTCTTATCCGACTCCCTGCGAACCTATGGACAGTAGCCCACGACGCCCCTCTGTCCACGGGATTCTCCAGGCAAGAATATTGGGGTGAGTTGCCATTTCCTTCTCTTATGTCAAACCATACAGGCTACAAACACTGAGCTTGCCCTCTGGAATATGCGCTTGTTGATACTGAGGCCGCTATCTAGAGAACGCTCGCAGGAGCTACTTAGTTTCCAATCTGGATCACCCTTTCTGCCACTATTGAGACTATTAACAAGCTTTAGAACAAGTGCATTGCTGTCACTGAGACTGCACAGTAGAGCATACATCCCATCACTCCTAAACCCGGGTTCTTTAGGATATGGCCTACCACTACTGAGCCTGTCCCTAAAACATGCCTGTTGTAAACTCACATACACTTTTGGTGTATTACGCTCTGGATTCGGCATCCCTGCACTACTGAAATTGCCTTCCAGAACAAGAGTTCATCACCGGCTGAACTTTCACTCTGAAGCATGAACATCACAATCATTAGCTTGTTGCTTTATAGGTAAGTCAGGCCACTACTCAACCTGCACTGTAGTTCAGGTGTGCCTAAATAGTTACTGAACTTGCACTCTGAAGTTTCCTTCTGGACACAACTGAGCCAGAACTCCTGTAGACAGAGTGATTTTAAACACTGGAGGACATGGTACACCTCTCCTGAGCATGAGCTCAAGTGCAGGCATCCGGGCTCTGCTGAGAACATGCTCTAGGTGCACACATGCCAAAGTAACTGAACGTGCAGCTGGGGGTACAGATCTCATGAATACAGAGTGAGCACATTTCATCATGGGTTTTGCGCTTCTGAGGTTTACTCAGAAGCATATCTTCCATCGTGACTGCGTGTGCCTTCAAGAGCCAATGTTCTGACACTACGGAGACTGTGCTGTAGAGTAAGAATGCCTGAACTACACAACTGCACACTGAATCATGCATCCCAGCAGTATAAATCCTAGCACTACAGCACACTTGTCACTTCTGAGTCCTTACACTAAGCAGGCATGGCACAGCTAGTGAGCATGTGGTCTAGAGCATATGTGTGGCCATTACTAATTTCAGACTCGGAAGCCTGTGTCTTGCCACTTGTAAGCCCAGGCCCCCAAATATTCATGCTTCAGCTACTGATATTGCACCCTGGTACACTCCTTTATCACTGCTGAGCCTGCGTTACAGAGCATGAGTTCCACTACTACTAATCTTGCTCGATGGCCTGAGTGCTTAAACCTGTGAGCCTACACTCTGCAGCTGAAAATTGCCAATGACTTGGCTTGCCGTCTGTTGCATATGTTCCCCACGCTTCTTCCTGCACTCTGGAGCACCTACTCCAGGAGGCTGCTTTCTAAAACACATATCGTCTCCACGAGTGAACCGTCATTCTAGATCAACTGTGTGACCAATACTGACCTTGAATTCTGAAGTGTTATCTTAACTTCCTTGAGGTATTGCTCGAGAAGGTGTGTGCAACAATTACCCCCGTGACATTTTATACCAGCCATTTTGCTGCTAGTCACCCAGCACTCTAGACTGTGCAAGCTGTGAGTAGTGTACCTGTCTATCTGTGGATGACGTGCCACCACTACAGACCTGGTGTATACTTCATATGTCCTGCCTCAATTGATCGTGCGTCACCATACACATATGCCACAACCCTTGCGCTTGCACTGTTGAGGGCTTGTCTTCCCGCTACTGAGCTTGTGTGGCAGAGCAGGTATATCACATTTTCTGAATTGGATCTCTGGATATGCAACCAAAAATAAAAACCCAGCTTTCAAGAGAACATGTCCCTCTGCAGTCTGCACTCTTGAGCAAGGGCACCAACTCCTGAGACAACACTCTGAAGCACATGTAGAGCAGGCATGCTACATCTGCTGAACTTAGCTCTTCAGCATGCCTCTCAACAGTGAAACACACTTTAGGCATACCCCTCTTAATACAGACCCATGATCTAGAGCAGGCATGCTTCACATCCTGAATCTTGGCTTTCGAGAACACGTGCTTCATCTCCTGAGATGGTGCTTTTGCCGATTCTCCCCCCCCCACTACTAAATCTGTGCTCTAGAGCGAGTGTGACACTTTGGAGCCTGCATGCCTCACTTCTGCGTCCCTGCTCTAGCCTGGAAGTACTGAAACAGCTTAGCTCGCAATCCAGAGCACACGTTCTGCCACTAGTGTGCTTGCACTTTAGAGCAGGCTGTCTGAAGCCATCCCATTGGCACTGGCAACATGCGTGCAGCCACTGCTGAATGCACACTAGAGCACAGTTCCTGCCACTATTGAGCATGTACTCTACCACAAGATGTCTAAAACTGCTCAGTTGCATTGCGGAGCATACCTCTTTCCACAAGTGAACTTGCATTCTACAGGAAATGGTACACAAACACTGACCTTGTGCTCTAGAATTGGCACACCATACATAATTTTCTTAACATTTGAAGCATATGTCTGGCCAACACTAAATCCACGCTTTAGATCAGCTGTGCTAAAATCACTGAGCTTGCCCTCAAGAGTATATCTGAACTCACATTTTATAGCCACACCTACTACCACGGTGGATTCTGTGCTCTAAAACTCTCGTGAGATGAGAGAACAAGATGGTGGAGCTATAAGTGGATGTGGAGTACATCTCTCCATGGATACATCAGGCATACACCTTCAGACACAGAAGAGTAATCAGAACATTACTGGAAATAGACAGGAGTACCTGACAAGTGGCAAAGAATATATAGAACCACGCAAAACTCAGTCGGGGGAAAGAACTGGGGGAAAAATCAGGAGTGTTAGTAGGACTGGATCTGCCCTGAGTGGGGGAAGGAACTGAAGCTGTGGTCCAATCCTACATTGGGTCAATCGTCTGAAGTGTAGAATAGACATTTAAAGCTGAGAGTGAAACAGCTGATCTGTGGAAAGCTGGGTGCAATGAGAAGCAGAGGGTCCTTGCTGCAGCCATACATACCCCGTACAAGGACATCAGTCCCCTGAAAGGCCCCGTGGCTGGCAGCTGCAGTTTAGGGACTTTGTGGCAATTCATGGCGAGGGCTGCTGTTTCCTGGGGAGAAATCGAGAGAGGGGGTTTGAAGGAGGACACTGTCGTAGGGGATGCCTGTGGAGGAAAGCTAGGCAGCCATGAAAGCAAGGCCATAACACCGAGTCACATGTCGGGGGTGGAGCAATCACCATAGCCTCTCTCTCCCACATGCTAGCATCAGTAGTTACTACAATAATGAGGCTGACCCTTCAAATGCTGAACACACTGAAATGCAGAGCAGGACACCACGCAGGGTCATCCATTAAGTGCCTGATGCACCATACTAGAGTAGAATCCCACTCAGGATGCTCCTTTAAGTGTCGGATGCACTGATTTACACAGGAGGACCCCAGCCAGGAAATTCGGTCTATGTGCTGACCCATTGAACGACAGAGAAGGATCCCAGGCAAGGAAGCCTTCTGAGTGGCCGAATAGGTGGAACTAGGGAGAAGACTGGCCAAAGACGCCTTCTTATCACCGGATACAAGGGCTCAAAAAAGAAAAAAAAAAAGGCTCTGATAGGGCCCTAACTCCTGTGGTGTAGTCAGTCTGTGTCCCTGCACCCTGCCCATTTGACACCACCTGTGTCCCTCAAAGCCAAGCAGCTGCTCCACTTTCACAGTTAACTCTCATTGGAAAAAAGCTGCTACTGGTTAAAAAAACAAATCGTGCAACTATTTGCACAGGATTGCTTCAGTCCTGTCTAACTCTGTGTGGAACACATTTCACCACTACAGAGAAGAAGCTCTAAAATGCATATACTGGAACAACTGATTTTTTCCAGTCTTGTAGCCACTGTTGAGTTTTCCAGATTTGCTTGCATATTGAGTTCAGCACTTTCATAGCACTCACTATCTATTAGGATTTGAAATCACTCAAGTGGAGTTCTCTATCTCCGCTAGCTTTCTTTCTATTGATGCCTCTTGCGACCCGCTTGACCTCACATCCAGGATGTTTGGCTCTAGGTGAGTGATTAGATCATGATGATTATCTGGATCATGGAGATCTTTTCTGCATAGTTCTTCAATCTTTGTGGTATAGATTTTTGCTACCTCTTCTTAATATCTTCTGCTTCTGTTCAGTCCATACAATCTCTGTCCTTTACTGTATCCACCTTTGCATGAAATGTTCCCTTGGTATCTCTAATTTTCTTGAAGAGATCTCTACTCTTTCCCATTCTGTTGCTTTCCTCTATTTTTTGCACTCATCACCGAGGAAGGCTTTCTTATCGCTCTTTGCTATTCTTTGGTGCACTCTATTCATATGGGTATATCTTCCCTTTTCTCCTTTGCCTTTTGTTTCTATTCCTTTCTCAGTTATTTGTCAGGCCTCCTCAGACAACCATTTTGCCTTTTTGCATTCATGTTCTTGGGGATGGTCTTCATCACTGCCTCCTCTACAATGTCATGAACCTCCAAATGTAGTTCTTCAAACACTATATTATGCCTAATCCCTTAAATATTTTCTCTTGTCCACTGTACCATCATAAGGGATCTGATTTAGGTCAAACCTGAATCATCGAGTGGTCTTCCCTACTGTCTTCAACTTAAGTCTAAGTCTATAGCAAATACTGAGCTTCCACTCTGAACCTTCCTTCTTACAAGTATTTGTCCACCATTTTAGAGCACTTTTGCTGCATCTCTTTATCTTCACTCTGAAACATACGTACCGTCACTCCTGAAAGGATGCTCAAGTGCATGCATTGAACTCCTACTCAGCCTAAGCTCCACAGTTGTCATGCCGATCTACTAAGCTTGCATTGTGCCGCATGCGTCTTTCACTATTTACACTATGATACTGAGGTCATGCTGCAACTGCATAGTTGCAATCTCAAGCTTATCTTCTTCGACTTTCAGCTGTTATACCAGCACACATGTTCTGCCCCTCCTAAGCCCGCTTTCTGGAAGAGATATGAAACAACTGTTGAGGTTGTATTCTGGAGCATGTCCCTGCTATTTCTGAATGCATTCTTTTTGTATTTCTTCATATTTCTTTTAAAAAATGATTTAATTGGAATAGAATTATTGTGTATTACTGTGATAGTTTTTGACATATACATCAACATGAATCAGCCGCATGGATACATGCGTCCCCCTATCCTGAACACAACTCAAACCTCATTTATTACCCCACGCTTCTGGGTTCGTCCACAGCACAAGGGTTGGATGCATCTTTCATGCATTGAACTTGCACTGGTCATCTCTTTTATGTATGGTAATGTACCTGTTTCAATGCTAATTTCTCCAATCATCCCATCCTTGAACTCTCCCATTGAGTCTCAGAGTCTGTTCTTTATATGTGGATCTTTTTTACTGGCCTTCATGCAGAATCATTGTTACTGTCTTCCTAAATCCCATTTGTACGCATTAATAAACAATATTTGCCTTTCTCTTTCTAACTTTTTTTTTTGCTCTGAATAATAGGCTGCAGGTTGAACTGCCTTACCAAAAGTGACACAAACATGTGTTTTTCTGTAGCTAAGTAATATTATATTTGAATATATAGCACAACTTCCTTATATTTTCATCTGCTGATGTGCATCTAGATTACGTGCAAGTCATAGCTTTCGGAAAGAGAATTGTAATAAACATTAGCTTTTAATTCATGTTAGGTGTAATAGAAATGGGAAAACAATAAAACCCAAATGTAGAATGATTCAAATTCTACTCGATTGTTGAATATTATGTAAGTTGAAATACTTCAAAATCTGTTTCCTTGGCTGCATGTAACATATGAGGACTCTTTTATATCACTCACCTCTCTCCTTTTCATAAATATAGACCAATTTTCAAATGTTTGTCCAGTTTAATGACAAAATACTAACATAGACATATATATATATAATATATATAAAATAGAGATATGTTTTCATATCATAAACTGTTGATAGCAAGCCTAGATTTTAGAATTATTTCCACCTCCATGCTCCATCTCAACAGGAAAGAGCCAAAGTTGTTGCTGACTTAATCACTCCAAGAGCTGGGAAACCTGAAAAAGAAACGGAACCTGCACTGAGATTTTCTGTCATATTTAAGATCGAGCTCTAAGTCCAAGACTTGTTTTCCTTTATTGTACTAAGCAGTCCCTTCTTAAGATTGAAAAGCCTGGAAATCGAGAGAGAGAGGTAGGAGATTGTAGACCTCCTCATGTTCAAAAGGAATTTTAATCAGAGAAGCTAGAAAAGACAGGAACTAAGGAAAACAATCAAGTGATAGACAATAATAATGATTTAGCCACTAATCAAACTCAAGGGTCTTTAGTCCCTCCTCAAGGGCCAGCGTGGAGAAGGAAATGGCAACCCACTCCAGTGTTCTGCCTGGAGAATCCCAGGGATGGGGGAGCCTGGTGGGCTGCCATCTTTGGGATCTCACAGAGTCGGACACGACTGAAGTGAATTAGCAGCAGCAGCAGCAAGGACCATCGCTGACATTCGGAGCAATATCCTGTGAACAATTTTAGAGATGCTAAAGCCCAAACCAGGCTGAAATGTAAGTGCATAGTTGGAACTAGACGGTCAATGATGTGGACTCCCAATATCCTCACTAATAGGCCATTAGTAGAATGTCCCAATATTGATCACAGACCCCATGTTCCACCCTCACTCAGCCATTAAAATAGTCCCCCTGAAAGTATTTGGGGATTTGTGTCTTTGAAGCACCAGCTGCTAAGACACCTTGCTTCGTCCTACAATAAGCACTTCCCCCCGCCCTCCACACTGAAACCCACAGTCAATTCATAAATTTGTTTGCACAGAAGCAAGTAGACCATATATGCTAGGGTAACAGTACTGAATATTAAGAATGTGTGCATAGAAGGATGATAAATCACTTTTATTTCAGAAATAAAGTAGATTTATTGATGTGAGTTTTCGATAACCCTGTATGCGAGATAGCAAAAGAGACACAGATGTATAGAACAGTCTTTTGCACTCTGTGGGAGAGTGAGAGGGTGGGATGTTTTGGGAGAATGGCATTGAAACATGTATAATATCACATATGAAATGGGTCTCCAGCCCAGGTTCAATGCATGATACTGGATGCTTGGGGCTGGTGCACTGGGACGACCCAGAGGGATGGTACGGGTTGGCAGAAGGGAAGGGGTTCAGGAAAGGGAACGTGTGTACACCTGTGGCGGACATATGTTAATGTACGGCAAAATCATTACAATAATGTAAAGTAATTACCCTACAATTAAAATAATAAATTTATTTTTTTTAAAAAAAGGAAATCTTCTAAAAAAGCTCCACACCTACATTGAAACCAAGCACGACCAAGAGCCAACAAGTTCCACAGGAAGACATACCATGCCAATTCTCCAGCAACACAGGAACAGAACCTGGAGCTTCAATACACAGGTTGCCCAAACAGCAAACCCATAGACATCTCAAACCTCACTACTGGACACTTCATTGCCCTCCAGAGAGAAGAGATGCAGCTCCACCCACCGGGACACTGACACAAGCTTCCCTAACCAGGAAACCTGACAAGCCCCTCGTCCACCCCCAGCCACAGGGAGGAACCTCCACAATAAAGAGGAACCACAAACTGCCAGAAAGAGAAAGACCATCCCAAACACAGGAACCCCCCCTGACCCCCCCCCCAAAAAAAGGCCAAATTGACTAATGAGATTTTTGCATGCTTCATGGTTTTGGTTACTATTTCTGCCAGCAGTCTGTATTTTAAGTTGATGCTGAAGTAAACACTTGGTTGAACATTACCCTTCAGTTGCTAGGAGACCAGTGACTTTGTCATGTCACAACTAACCTTCGATTGCTAGGAGACCAGTGATTTTGTGATGTCACAGCTGTTTGACTGGGGGGATCTCTGTGATTGTCCAGAGACTTTCTCTCTGTAGGCCAGCCAAACATCATTTGAAGTTGCATTGTGTAAAAGCAGACAAATGAGAACATTATCTGAAGAAAGATTTCCCTGAGATGGCACATATTTCTTCAGAAATTCAAGATGGACCTCCTAAAGGTGAGTCCACTGGTTCAGAAACCTCCATTCGATCTTACTGGTATGATTATACAACTGGGGACTCAGTTTTGAGATCTATGATTGAAGAATATGCTTTTCAGCCTTTGGCTGAGGATCTGGTGATCAAAAGGCCACACTACACATATTCTGTCTCTGAAACAGATGATGTGAATGATTTTCTTTCACTCACATTTCCTCGAAAACTTTGGAATATAGTGGAAAGTGATCAGTTTGAGTCTATTTGGTGGGACGAGACAGGCACATGTAGAGTGATCAATGAAGAACTCTTCAGGAAAGAAGTCTTGGAAAGAAAGGAGCCTTTCAGAAAATTTGAAACCAAGAGCATGAAGAGGTTAATTCGACAGCTTAATCTTTATGGAGTTAACAAAAACCGACAAACTGTTCAAAGATCGGCTGCACTACCAGTCTCTCTGGAAGAAGAAAACAACATCTCTCTTTTGAGAAAGGTATTCCAAAATTTTCACTTTTTGGCAATGGGTCAGATTCAATCATGTGACCTAGAAAGCATGTTCATATATGTGGCTAAATCGGAGTTTAAACTTGAGATAACAAATTATTGAAAAAGTTGTATCTTTTTGAAGTTGAGAACAGCTGGAGATTAGAATATTGGATGTTCAACAAACCTTCCTAGTGACTTGAAACCAGATACAAGTTCTGAAGCTACTTAAAGTGGTATTTACTGTATATATACAACATATTTGTAGTTGAGCATATACCTTCTAACATGTTACCTGTTAAAACTACCAACAGAGGTACTTTCTTTGATGTTATTTCATTGCTTCCATTAAAGGAAACTTATAGTGATATGAAGGAATGAAATTAGTAAAGAATGAAAAATGAATATAATGGAGAAGTGGAGAAAAGGGAACCCTCCTACACTGTTGGTGGGAATGAAAACTAGTACAGCCACTATGGAGAACAGTGTGGAGATTCCTTAAGAAATTGCCAATAGAACTACCTTATGACCCAGCAATCCCACTGCTGGGCATCCACACTGAGGAAACCAGAATTGAAATAGACACATGTACCCCAATGTTCATCGCAGCTCTGTTTGTAATAGCCAGGACATGGAAACAACCTAGATGTCCATCAGCAGATGAATGGATAAGAAAGCTGTGGTACATATACACAATGGAGTATTACTAGCCGTTAAAAAGAATTCATTTGAGTCAGTTCTGATGAGATGGATGAAACTGGAGCCAATTATACAGAGTGAAGTAAGCCAGAAAGAAAAACACCAATACAGTATACTAACACATATATATGGAATTTAGGAAGATGGCAGTGACGACCCTGTATGCAAGACAGGAAAAAAGACACAGATGTGTATAACGGACTTTTGGACTCAGAGGGAGAGGGAGAGGGTGGGATGATTTGGGAGAATGGGAATTCTAACATGTATACTATCATGTAAGAATTGAATCACCAGTCCATGTCTGACGTAGGGTGCAGCATGCTTGGGGCTGGTGCATGGGGATGACCCAGAGAGATGTTGAGGGGAAGGAGGTGGGAGGGGGGGTCATGTTTGGGAACGCATGTAAGAATTAAAGATATTAACATTTAAAAAAAAACACTGGGGGGGGGAATAACATGAGTTGAGGAAAATAAAGAAAAGGTATTAAAAAAAAAAAGAAAAGAAATATTGTAACAAAACCAAAACTTTATTCTCCCATATGACTACCAGGAGACTTCCAGCAGAACAGAGCATTTAAAAAACACTCTGTAAAGGGCCAAAAAAGAAATATGTTAGGCTTTGCGAATATGACCATTGGCAATTAATTAAGTTTTCAGGCATAGAGGATAACCAAAGAAGCTGGCAAGTCCCTCTTCCACCTTTAAGGACTCCGAAAACTGAATTACACACAATTTTCACGTCAGAAAAGAAAAGTCTTTTCGGTTTTCCTCAGCCATTAAAAGTGTAAAGCTCTAAAATTAAAAAGAAGAAGAAGAAGAAAAAGTAAAGCTCATTCTCAGCTCACAATAGACAGTGCAAAAACAGGGGCAGGCTGCCCTGCCTTGATTGAAATGGAATTCCAAGAGGAGGGGCGCCAAGATCCACTGTACAGTCAAGTTCCTTAAGCAAAGAACTGGCTTAAGGGAGGTCACCCCTGAGGGCTGTGAATGCCGGTCACCATCACTGGACTCCCCTGGTAGACTCGGAGGCCGTTCTCAGCCCTGAGCCCTGGCGACTGTGCCATCTGTTTTTTCTTTCTTCGCGTTTGGTGAGCTGAGCAATCTTGACCCAAGATCCTTGACATTCAGATTCAGCCTGACCACGCCTACAGCGGCTGCTTTTATGGGGGGAGGGGGTGTGGGGCGGGCTCATCGCGCGCGCATGCGCCCAACTCGGCCTCGCGGCCAATCCGATGGCAGGCGCCGACACCTGGCAGCCAATCATCGGAGGCAGCCCGCACGCCTGTAGGGGGAGCTGAGGCGGCGCCCCAGACGTGAGGAGGCCTCGTCCCTGCAGGCTCGACTCCTCGGGGTTAATCTTGGAACTGCCTAGGGCAGGTGAGCTGCCAGCAGTTCTGTCTCCTCCCTCAGTGGGGACCGGTAAGGACTGGAGCGTGGTTCAGCCAAAGCAGTGCCTGACGGCTAAAGGGAGGGTTTCTCGGGTCCCCACTCGCACGAGGCCTTGCTCGGCGGGGCAGCTGGTGAGGGCGGTGAGAGCTTGCGGCAGGATCCACAGGCTTCAGGCTCCTTTCGCCCTCTCCCCTCTCTAGTCTGGGCGGGCTCTGCTCTCCAGCAGCTTTCCTGCCCAGGGGCGGGACAAGCCAGCTCGCGGAAAGGGCCTCTTAGGCCCCTGGCCCCTGGCACCACCCCCAGCTCTCCTGTGGAACCTAATGTATTTAAACACAGACGCACAAATCTTCACAGCCCAAACCGGTTCTGTACCCAGGCACAGTCAGGCAGGAGCAGAAAAAAACAAAAACAAAAACCAAAAAAAACATCTATCTAGCAGCCTCTTCACTGCCCTGGTGCTTTAGTCGTTTTCCTGTTTCCTCTGCCTCTCCTCAGACTCCAGGGCTGCCCCGTCCCTGGGGGCCCCGAGATTCAGGCCTTTGGTTCTGGAAGTTGGCAGATGAGGTATTTGTTTGTTTGTTACTGAGAGAAGGGAGGTGGGAGGCAGAAGCTCAGGGCAAAGGAGTTCAATCACTTGGTCTGGTTGAGTGTGAGACGCCTGGTCAGCATCCGTAGGGTAGGACCAGGTAGGTCCTGGGGGGATAGAATGTTCCCAGAACAGGGGACTCACCCTGGCCGTTTCCTCTGCTTGTCCCCAGGATGTGACCGTGTACTGCCTGGGAGGTCTCAAGCGCTCAGGAGTTCAGTGGGCCCCTGAGGTAAGGTGACAGACATCTTTACAACAGGGACAAAGGTGTGGCTTTCTTACTTTGCATTTTTCTCCTTTCATTCGTCGGCTGACACGTTGCTGTTGAGAGAGAGTATTCCTGATTGGGGATTACCTGACCCTGATTGCGGGTACTGACTTCAGGGCCATCATGGTTTCAGGTTTGCAGCTTTCTGAGTGGCAAGCTTAAAAACAGGCATCGTGACTTGCTTTCGCCTGCCTTCTTGAAAGAAAAAAAGTAAGAACACCATGGGTCTTAAGCTGTGTAGAGCTGACTCCTACCACTTGGTGAGGCTAAAATGGGGCAATGCACATATCCTAAGGTTTTAGCTGGCAAAGCAAAGCAATGCAGGTGTGGGGGTTCCCTGGTGGCCTGCTGATTAGGATTCTGGGCTTTCACTACAGTGGTCTGGATTCAATTTCTGGTCAGGGTACTGGGACCCCACAAGCCAAACAGCATGGCCAAATGAATGAATGAATCCAGTGGTACATTCAGAGAAAATATCCTGTGATTTAACATGTTCACGTGAGATTGCTTTCTCATTTCTGTACCCTTAAGGGCTTTTCTTCATTAAGTAAGTCAGCTCCACTGGATGGGGGTGAGGCACCATCTGAGTTCATTTCATGCGAGTAAACAAGATCATAGGAAGCTCTATGCCCAGCCACTTGTGCTTACAGCTGTGTTGTATACTTATCTTGCTGGTACAGCTTTGACTTCACAGCATGTTTTGTTTTGGTCACAACATGTGGCTTCATAGGACATTAGTTCCCCAGCCAGGGATCGAACACAGGATCCTGGCAGTGAGAGGGCTGAGTCCTAACCAAACCACTGGGCTGCTAGGCAACTCCTGTGTTTCGGTGCTTTGGATTGGGTGAGTGTGTGTGTGTGTGTGTGTGTGTGTGTGTGTTTTGATTTTTGCTATATTTATAGGAGAACTGTTCTGTGTGTAAGCATGATGTGAATGGTATTAAAACTTGAAATGTTTGTGTTGTACCTATGATCTCAAAATGGAATAGTTTGAAAGAACATACCACTTGTTATCTCTTGACTTAGGATCTCCCCTGAGGTAGTTAGTAGTCAAGCTTTTGTCTGGCTTGGCAACCTCTGAAGACTTAGCTTGTTGAATCTAAGCTCTCTCACTTGTCTGTACTCTTGAAGCCTCAGTTCCTCCTTCTGTGGGCCTCTCCAAGGGGCTTCTCTTGTGGAGGCTGCTGTCTTTTCTCAGAATGAGTGATTCAGGAAAGCGCTTGCACCCATGATAAAGTGCAGAGTCTTTTTTGAGATGTTACACATCTTCACTTGTGTATTTGCTTAGTCTCTCAGGTCTACCCTGTGATAGATTGAGAGAGAACTACACAGGGGTGGGAATATTAGGAGATTGAATTCACTTGAAGGCTGGTTACCATACCCATTAATCCACTATGCGAGCCTTTTTTTTATATGATCTCAGCTCTGTCAATGTGAGCAAATTATTTGGCTTGTGTACCCTTCTTGTGTGCTGCTACTGCTGCTAACCACTTCAGTCGTGTCCGACTCTGCAGTCTCATGGACAGCCACACACAAGGCTCTCCCTTATCTGGGATTCTCCAGGCAAGAACGCTGGAGTGGGTTGCCATTTCCTTCTCCAGTGCATGAGAGTGAAGTCGCTCAGTCGTGTCCGACCCTTCGAAACCACATGGACTGCGGCCTACCAGGCTCCTCCGTCTGTGGGATATTCCAGGCAAGAGTACTGGTTTGGGTTTCCATTGCCTTCTCCAGCTTGTGTGCTCTCTGGCCTGATGTACTCAATTTTGATCTACTCAGTTCTAGACCTACTCATTTCTTGAAGTTCTAGCAAGTCTCCTCTTTGCCCTGGATTAAGGTTTCTGTTTCTCTGGATGGTTCCCATCAGCAAACTGACTGACTATAATGTGACCTGTCGTTACAAATCCATCTTTTGGTGACACATCCTGCTTCTGCTGCTTTTATTTCATATTTGCTTGTTACAGACCTCTGCAGAGTTGTTCCTAGACTTTGTTATCTCGAGTTCTCTCATTTTCCTATAAAGCCACTCTTGTCAAGGCCACAGGTGAATTTCAAATATTCAAATGTCTGCCTGCAAGGTAGGAGACCTGGCATCAATTCCTGGGTGGGGAAGATCGCCTTGAGAAGGAAATGGTAATCCACTCCAGCACTCTTGCCTGGAAAACCCATGAACGGAGGAGCCTGGTAGGCTACAGTCCATGGGATTGCAAAGAGTTGGAAATGTCTATTCAAATTCTTTTCCTGGTTATTAAATGCTTTTCTGTTTTTAATTGTTTTAGAAAACATCTAAGTTAAATTTTTACCATTTTAACCATTTTTGCATGCTAAGTATTTTCCACACTTTCATCAGCCTTTTGGAGAAAGAAATGGCAACCCACTGCAAATCTGATGGAGAAGGGAACGTGGTGAACTTTAGTCCATGGGGATGCAAAGTTGGGCACAACTGAGTGACTAAGACATATACACACACATAGTCACAGTGTTGATTTGTTGTTGTTGTCATTGTTTTAGCTGTGTTGTGCAGCTTGAATGACAGTTCCCAGGCCCCTGATAGGACACTGTGGAGTCCTAACCTCTGAACTACCAGGGAATTCCTTATCACATTGTTATGATGCAGATCTCTACACCTTTACAGCTTGCAAAATCGAAACTCTGTACCCATCACTTGTCCCATTAAACAAACTGCAACTCCTCTTTTCTTGCCCGTTGACCTAGACCATGGACTCCATCATTCTTTTTTGTTTCCTTTCTATTGCTTGACTGTGTTAGCTATTTCATGCAAGTAGAAACTTACAGTATTTGTCTTTTTGTACGACTGGCTTATTGCATTTGGCTTGATGTCTGAAATGATCATGCATGCTGTAGCATGTGACAGAATTTTCTCTATATGGCTAAATAATATTTCATTGTGTGTATATATCACATTTGATGGACATTTCGATGCTTCCACCTCTTAGTTGTTGTGCTTCGTGCTGCTGTGAGCACGGCTCTGCAGATATCCCAAGACCCCATGTTAACTTCTTTTGAATTTATATCCTGAGGTGGAATTGCTGAATCATGTGTCAGCTCTAGTTCTTTAATTTTTCGAGGAGCCTTTAAACTGTTTTCGGTAGCAGTTGCACCATTTTAAAATCTATCCGTAACACACAAGGATCCAGTTTCTGTACGTGCTTGCCAACAGTTGCCCTTTCCTTTCCTTCATATGTAAACACACACATATGCACACACAATTTCTTTCATACCCTTTTCCATGACTGTTTATCTCAAATTATGAATATAGTTCCTTGTGCTATACAGTACGCTCTTGTTTGTCTATTGTATGTATTATGCTTTGCATCTGCTAATCACCAGCTCCCAATCTGTGCCTGCCGTACCTTTCCCTCTTGGGAATCACATAGTCTGCTCTCTATGTCTGTGAGTCTGTTTCTCTTTCATAGATCAGCTTATTTGTGGCATATTTTAGAGTCCATGTAAGTGATACCATACGATATTTGTCTTTCTCTCTCTTTTTTTTAATTTTTATTTTTACTATGTTTTATTTTACAACACTGTGTTGGTTTTGCCATACATTGACATGAATCCGCCACAGGTGTACATGAGTTCCCAATCCTCACCCCCCTCCCACCGCCCACCCCATATCATCTCTTTGGATCATCCCTGTGCACCAGCGCCAAGCATCCTGTATCCTGCATCGAACATAGACTGGCGACTATCTTACATGATAGTGTACATATTTCAGTGCCATTCTCCCGTATTATCCCACCCTCTCCCGCTCCCTCAGAGTCCAAAAATCTGTTCTATACATCTCTGTCTCTTCTGCTGTCTCTCATACAGGGTTATCATTACCATCTTTCTAAATTCCATATATATGTGTTAGTATACTGTGTTGGTGTTTTTTCTCTGGCTCACTTCACTGTGTATAATCGGCTCCAGTTTCATCCATCTCATTAGAATTTATTCCTATAAAGTCTGCAAGCAATAATGCTGGAGAGGGTGTGGAGAAAAGGGAACCCTCTTACACTGTTGGTGGGAATGCAATCTAGTACAGCCACTATGGAGAACACTGTTTATAATAGCCAGGACATGGAACAACCTAGATGTCCATCAACAGATAAATGGATCAGAAAGCTGTGGTACATATACCCAGTGGAGTATTACTCAGCCATTCAAAAGAATATATTGTCTTTCTCTTTCTGACTTCCTAAGTATTCTTTTGAATGCTAGTGTAGATTCAAGTATTTACTTAACAACATTTGTTGCTACTGTATAAAATGTGGTTGACTTTTAAAATATTTGTCTTCTATTCTGCAAGCTTTATATTAATTCTAATACTTGTGTTTCTTTAACATTTTCTATACTAAATTATCTTATGTCTAATATACTTTGACTTCTTCCTTTCCATTCTGAAGGCTGTTTTTTGTTTTTTATTGTTTTTTGTTTTTTCGTTTTTTTTTTTTTTTTTTTTGAAACTACAGCAACAATTCTCTTTTGTTACCTGATTGCTCTGGTTATAGAACTGCCAGTATAATGTTGAGCCAAAGTGTGTAATAGACTTCCTTGTGTTGTTCCCAGTCTTAGAGGGAAAGCTTTCAGTTTTTCATTCTTTAGTATGATGTTAGCTGTGGGTCATTTTACAGGTGCCCTTTGATTGAGAAAGTTCTCTTCTGTTCTTAATTATTAAGTGTTCTTTTAACCCCGGTTATGAAAAGGTGCTAGATTCAGGGAAATGCCTTTTCTGCAGGCAGATGTGTTATTTGTTTTATTGTTTTAAAATGGCATAATGTTGATTGACTTTCCTATAATGAACCAACTTTGCATACCTCCCTAAATCGCATGTGATCATAGTGTACAGTCTTTTTTATATGCTGTTGGATTTTGTTTGCCAGTATTTTGTTGAGGACTCTTTCACCTGTATCCATAAGGGATATCAGGTGTGTGTGTGTTTGTGTGGTGTGTGTGTGTGTCTGTGTGTGTGTGTGTGTGTGATGTCTCTGTCTGATATTGGTATGAGAGAAAGACTGGCATCATTTTGCCTGCTATGTGGGGAAGAGACGTGTGGCATAAAGATGAAGCATTGTTGGATTGAAGTTTAGCCAGGATTAGAGGGAGAAATTTAGGATATATCTGTGTGGAATTGGGGTGAGATTATCAGAGAGCTCATTCTCAGTTTCCTAGGCCTGAATTAAGTGCTTGACATTGAATTATGCTGTTTGTTCACTAGGAATATATAGATTATACTTTGAATTTGCTACCTATTTTGTTTGTTAACATTTATGAAATTAGAATTTATGGATCAGTTGTAATGTGCATTTAAGATCCATTTTCTTCCATTTTTACTACAAAACAAGATGCCATTGAATAGCTGATGCCTTTTAAAAAAGCTGTTAACCTTAAGTCTAAGAAATAAGCATGTTTGTCTTTAAGATACAGAAACACATTTAAAAGTTACAAATTTGCCCAAGAAGAGGCAACTGGTGTGTGGTTAAGTTAGAATTCCAACTTCATCTCCGATGACTCCAAAGTCCATGCTTCGAAACGCTGTAGAACAATGCTTTTGTAAAAATACTCTCCTTTACATGTGATTTCACGTAATGATCAGTGTGGTGTTTTGTTTTTTTGTTCCCCCTCTTTATTTTTTTAAGTAGAAGAGGTTAAAGTGAACATGCGACAAAGCAATGATTCTAGAGCCATGGAGACTTGTAGTCGTAGTTTTTTCAGCTGTCATTGAGTCTGGTTGACACTCAGTGTCTTTGTCTGTAAGATAAGGGTGTGTATAAGTACTCTAGAGTTTTGGAGATAATCAAATAGCCCATTTTTCTGTACTTAACTAATCTGTAGTATGTTTATACTTAGGTGGCAGTTTGTATAAAGGAAGCACTGGGACTTGTGACCGCACCCTGTAAGAATAAGAAAGTATTAAAAATATGGAACTCCCACGTATGTTACGTGAAGAAGAACAAGAGCCAGAAGTACAGAAAAGGGAGGGAGAGACCAAACAAGTAGATGATGATGATGATGATGAAGTGATCTTGGTTGGAGTGGAACATGGAAATGAAGATGCTGACGTGATCTTTGTTGGGATGAGCTCAGCTTCAAAACCAGTCGTTTCAAACATACTGAACAGAGATACCCCAGGTTCTTATTCAAGGAGAAAAAGGTGTGGTCACTTCAGGAGAGGTAACGCTCACAGATTACAGCCTGTTAGTCATGTGACTCCTACATCAGAAGCAAAGACTGTCTTGCCAGTGTCTGACTCTGACTCAAGATCAACAGGTAGTCCTATTATTATTGAACCTCCGTCTCAAGCTGATTATAAAAATCTTTCACCACAAATAGTGCCTGATGGCTTTTCGAAGGAGTTATGTTCTTCTTTGATTACCTTCACAAGTTCATTGCAGCATCCAGTAGAAACAGCAGTTTCTGTAGGAGATATGAATAAAAGTCCTCATGTATCAAAGCGAGTTTCCCCTTGTGAAACAAATCGCAGGAATCCCAGAAGGCCTAAACTCAGTGATGGCATTGTAGGGGAACATTCTTTAGGTTTCTCCCCGTCACGTTTTTTTCATACAGAGACCACTCAGCAAAGCACACCAGACCGTGTCCATACCTCACTAGGCCATGTTCAGAATGGAGAACCTTGTCCAACACCTTTTCCAAAGGACAGTGTTCATTGCAAGCCTGTAAGACCTTTAGGGGAAAGTGGACGGACAAAAACTGATTTTCCAAGTTTGCCAAGTCCAAACAAAATTGGTGATCCCACAGAAGGAAATCTGATTGTGTTACTTCGTGACTTCTACTATGGCGAGCATGGAGGAGTTGGGCCGCCAGAACCGAAGACCCACACGGCGTTTAAATGCCTCAGCTGCTTGAAAGTTCTAAAAAATGTCAAGTTTATGAATCACATGAAGCACCATTTGGAACTTGAGAGGCAGAGAGGTGACAGCTGGAAAACCCACACCACCTGCCAGCACTGCCTCCGCCAGTTTCCTACTCCTTTCCAGCTGCAGTGTCACATTGAAAGTGTCCACACGGCCCAGGAGCCCTCCGCAGTCTGTCACATCTGTGAGTTGTCCTTTGAGACAGATCAGGTTCTCTTAGAGCACATGAAAGACAATCATAAGCCTGGTGAAATGCCCTACGTATGCCAGGTTTGCAGTTACAGATCATCATTTTTTGCAGATGTGGATGCACATTTCAGAGCATACCATGGTAACACCAAGAATTTACTTTGCCCGTTTTGTCTCAAAATTTTTCAAACTGCAACAGCATACAGACGTCATCATCGAGGGCACTGGGAAAAGAGTTTTCACCAGTGTTCCAAATGTCGGCTACAGTTTTTAACTTCCAAAGAGGAGAGGGAGCACAAGACCCAGTGTCATCAAATGTTTAAGAAGCCTAAGCAGCTAGAAGGATTGTCTCCTGGAACAAAAATTGTTATTCAGGTATCACTGGAACCCCTTCAGCCAGGATTGTTGGGAGTTGCATCCATTACTGTGAACACATCTGATTTTGAATCATCACCCCCCCAAATCTAAAAGGAGGAGGTCAAAAAAAGAAAAATAATAGTTAATTCTGCCTTCAGTAAGTCTGAAGCAAGTATTTCAGTCAAAGTTAAAAATCCCATTAAAAACAAAAAGATCAACTTATAGCATTATTCAATAATATCAAATATAGGGAAACCGATGGGTAATTTATGTGATTTTGTTTTAAATAGAGGAAGTACAGTTTTGTTTGATCTTCATATTGAGATGCTATTTAAAAATCTATGATCTGTTTTTCGTGTAATTGTCTTAACATGTAAAAAGGATGTGTGCATGTGTGTGTGAGAGAGAGAGAATGAGAGAAGTGGAGAAAGGAAAAGTAAGAACCTATTTTGGTATTTGATGTTACTTGTAAGTTCGAAAGCTCTCCTATACATATAATCTATAGAGTGTTTTAGCAACGTAATTTTGAAGTGTTTTCATGCCTTGCAGATCTCAGTATCAGCTATATAGCCAGATTTGAATGTCACTTTCTGAAGTGCCTCTTGGGCTGATCTAAGATAACCTGGCTCTGAAAGCGTGCAGTGGAGGTTGATGGAGAAGCTACGATGTGAGTTTGGACCAGACACGGGATTTAATCAGTGAAGAGCTGTGGCTTCGTGTCCCAGCTGAGGAAGAGGCATACATTCACTGCAGGCACAGAGCCAAGGGAGAAGGAACACTGTCTCATAGTGCTTTCACCTAGCCCAGGGACATCTCAAGGAAGCCAGCCGTTAAAATGCCTGTGTTTGGTGAGAGACCCTGGCAAGCATGAAGCAGGCCCTGTGTAGCACTGACTGCAGTTGGAGAAGCAGAGATCGTTAATGAGACCTGGTGCCTGTGGACCTCCTGTTGAGTGATCAAAAGGGGAATTTGATTCATTCTGTCCCCTTTCCCATTTGGCTGGCCTGTAGTCACAGTGAGGTCGGCATATCTGTGTCAGACACAGTAGCAAAGCAAGTTAAAATTCCCAAAGGAAAAAGAGCCTTGACGTCCACTTTGATTGGCGCTGGACCCATAGTTGTAGCTGAAAAGGATCAAACAGAGGAAATCTGTTCAGCTTTTGAATTGGGCTAAATTGAGTTCTCTTACCCTTAAGCTACAGTGGAGTTGTCCAAGAATCGTAAATATAGTGGATAAAAATAGTCCAGGGTGATTAAAGCCTTTTTGGAACTCTTGCTCCCATTTTGCAGTTACATGTGTCTTACCCGAGTTGACCATGTGAAGATTTCGGTTCTGTATCTTATCTTGCCTTGGACACAAATGTAGTACAGTTAACAGCTAATTCTTTGCGTGTGTAATTTCCCATTGTATCAAACTGATTGAGTTTCCGTCTTTCTTGACACAGTCTGATGTGCAAGAATTGTCTCATGTATTTCAGTAATTATCAGGTCATAGAGTTACCCTTCCTCTAATGTATCCAACCATCTAATCTGTGATTATACTTGTGGAAACCTTCTTTCTTGCGGTCTCCAAGGGCTCTTTCACAGACCTGTGGGGTACCCTCTAAGTATCGGTTCCTGAACATCAGCACACTTGGCTGCCTCTGTAGGTTCTTGGAGTTGAGTCTCCTCCTGGAGGTGAATGTCACCCCTTCTCCACTTCTGGCACGGATACCTAGCAATCTCTGTGCACCATTCCAGGAAGCAGGGATCCTGTCTGTAGACCTATGCCAGGAGCAACTCTCCGTTTCCTCTTCCTTTCTCCTCCTCTTTGTCTCTCGCCACTCTCCCCAGGCCTCAGTTTCTTTAAGTCCTCTAAGCTTTCACAAAATGCTGGAAAGAGATCATCACCAAGCGGTTAGCATCCTTCTCAGACCTGAAGAGGAAGGACTACAGATGATGAAGCTGTAGTGAATCTGTTGTCTCCATTTTAGGTAATTTCATGAGTGTAAATTCAAATTCAAATAAATTGTGTTTATTTACTCAGAGCCTGATTGATTTATTTGCACTTTGAATTCTTTACTAGGCCTTTCTCGTTAGTTTATTTGGGCCAAAGCACTTTGCTAAGTGTCAGCTGAAACCACTTTTAGTTGTGTAAAGAGTGTGTGTGTGTTCTGGTCTCAGGTGAAAACTCTCTGTATAAATAAATATGCAGACTATTGCATTTGTATCTCCTTTCTTCGATTTCTATAGTAAAAAATACGAAATGTTTTAGTTACGTGCTTTTATTGTTGCTTAGTATTATCAACACTGTTGCTGTTAGTTGCTGTGAAGTATGCTCCTAAGGACTACAAGTTGTATTTATTGCCAAATTAAAAGGTTCCCGCAATATGGTCCCTGACTGCTTCCTCTCTTCCATTCTCTGTCTTCTACTCTACTTTTTTCCCCACTAATGTACTCTTTTTGACAACACTGGCCTTGGTTTTCCCCCATCAAATTCCATTTCTTCCCGATCCCAAGACTGCAAGTGCTGTTCTTCTGGAAATGCTCTTCCCGCAGGCGTGCATGGCTTGCTACCTCCCTTGTTTGAGCTTCACCAATGCTGTTCAAATAACACAATCAAATCTCCAACCCCCTCTCTTTCCTCCTCCTCCTTAAAGGCACTTGAAGTCTCTATCCTCTTCTTCCCTCTCCAGCCTAAATTTCCTAACTTTTCACAAAAAAAGAAAAAGAAAAAAGGAAAAAAGAAGAGATAATAACATCAGGGCTTTGCTTCTTCGAATTAACATGAGTCAGTTTCTGTGCCTGCAAATCAAAGATAGTTAATAGTGAGTTGAGTTCTTTCAGGAGCTTCCTCTGTTTTTCTTTTGATCCCTCTATATTTTGTTCACACAATGACACTTTGTTTTCTTTACAAATATATTGAAGATGTGTCAAGATTACTATTTTGTTACTGCCCTTTGTGAATTCCCTTGTCTGCCTTGCTTGTTCTTTGGGAAAATTTATTATTTTATTAATGTCATCTTAAAAGACTGGAAACTTCCCAAATCAGCAAGTTTTGTCCCCTGTTTTAATAATCTTTATCTTAAACATTAAAAAAAAATTCCCTTCATGTTTTACTACAGGCAGCAAGAAGAAACCAGGAGGCACTTTTGGCTGTTTGGATGGAAATCCTCTCAGATAACTCAATTAAGTACCGTTTGTTCTCCCAGCTCATTAGGTGCATTTTCTACTTTTCATAATACTGCAGATGTAGTCGACTTTCGTCTTCACAATCCCCAGACTCTTTCCTCCTGCCTCTCCTTTCTGCCAAGCATCCTAGGTGCACGACTGTGATTCTACTTAGAACGTGTTTTCTTAGTGAGCAAACGGGGAGCGATTCCCTGGCTTCAGTGCTTCTGCTGGCCAGAGACTCTGTACCGTTCCCTAAGAACTTCATGGTTTCGCTGTCCAACTTCTATCACCTGGCTAGGTCAGTTGCAGTAGTTCATACTCACAAGTGAACTAGCAGGGATTACTACACGCACATGTGCAGAAACATACATGTGTACACAGTAACATCGCTGAGGGGAAACCTGTCCATATGCAGAAGTAAAGCTTTCTTTTCCAGGAACTTGAATTTTGGTAGACACTCAAATTTCTGCACGCACATGTGCACAAACATGCACGTGTACTCAGTAACATCCCTGGGAGGAAACTTGTCCATATGCAGAAGTACAAGCTTTCTTTTCCAGGGACATTAGTTTTGGTAAGCACTCAAATTTCTATGTGCACATGTGCACAAATATATGCATGCACACAGTAAGATCGCTGAGAGGAAACTTGTCCATATTCCGAAGTACAAGTTTTCTTTTCCAGGAACATGAATGTTGGTAAGCATCCACATTTCTGTCCTTGTTTTTTCACTTGCTCATCGATTATGTCATGTTACACTTCTAACTCTGTGCCTTATCCTCAAAGGTTCCAAAACCTTGGCATTTGCTATTGATAGGGACTGGCCTGCAGAGCAGCAGGCAGCATTGGAAGTTCTTGCCATGAACAGCTGTATAACATGTGCCTGCCTTCTGCATTCTCCCATCACCTTGGACAGCTTCACAGTACCAGTCACGTTGGCCTGATCCATTGACTGTGCATTCCTTCAGGGGACCAGAAAACAAGGACCTCTGAGCTCAGCTGACTTGAAGAACTTCTTTCTCGGTGTGCACCTGTCTAGGTCATTCCGTGTCAATGTTGTGCCCCTCTTGGTAGCCTACCACCCGTTACAGCCCCCAGCATTCTGAATGAGGCCCCCTGTTCTTCCTATCTGTGGAGCGTTCTGTGTGCACCATCTACCTGTGCCCCGATGTGCTCTCTCCATGTGGCAGGAAAAGGCCAGAAACGCCTGAGCCTCCAAAAGCCCCCGGAGACTGTGACAGGCCTGGTTCTGATCCAAGGTTGTGAAGAAGGTACACATGGATGCAGGGTCTCTTCCGATACCAAGAATGGAACCGGAGGCCATCAAAGTAAGGTGGCATCCCTACACATCTTCCTTTCTGTTTAACACTACCCATGCATATGGGAGTCCCCCAACAGATGATGCCCTGGGGAACCTGTAGGTTCTGGGCCTAGAGCTAATGCCTCCGTTGGACAGAAAGCAGCGTTACTATCTCAAATGGACCAAGAGGGCTTGAACCACCCATGCCTCAGTGATTTGCTAAATGCCAAGGCTCTCTTTCAGTTGCTCTCATTAGGCCCAGGTAGGACTCCCTACAGTCACGCATCCCTGCTTCCCTACACAGCACCGGTGCCAAGGAAGCCAGTGCGCGGTTGGGCCCAGGGATATCCAAGACGGTCACCTGGAAGGCAGCATCCCTCTGTGTCACCTGGGTGCAGATCCCCTACAACGCAATCAGAGATTCTGCTCCAGCAAGACTACCAGAATCCTCCTTCAGGTACAGACGTGCACCTTTGACACTCAGGCCCCCAAGCCAGGGGCAAGACCCCAAAGAAAAGGAGGAATTCATATCAGAACTTTCAGCACAGACCATTGGGTATCTTTGGCAGGACCGCTACTGCCTAGAGTCTGGACCCTGAAAACCAGCAGGCCCTGAACTGCCCCAGGGGCTTCTCTGTCTCCACTCCCCTGAGGTCCCTTAGGACATGCAGTTTACCCACCGCCCTTGTCTTTTCTCTGTTCCCTCCCTCACAGGCATATCCCGGATAGGGTCACACAGGGAAACCCACTTGCGCATTTCTCGGCTTTGGGCACTGCCAGGGAGGCAGGCTGGAAGTGCCTGGAGGCATGCCTTGCTTACAGACCATGTCTCTCCTAGGATGCCTGTGGTTGGCAGATACAGCATACTTTAGCGCATCTCATGTTTTGTGTCATATTGTGCCAGTGTGTGCCACCCTCAGGGAGGGCGTGTGCTGGCTGCTGGGCTGATCCGGGGCAGCACTGGCCCAGGACCTTCCCAGTTCTCCTTTTCACATGTGTGTGGAACAATCTCCAGTGCAGCAGGCAATCTATGACTCTTTCTCCTTCAGCTCTCTGCCCATCTCGGCAGGACCTTAGCCTCACCATCCCAGATCTTGCCATAGCCACGTCCCTCATTTCCAGAGGCCAGCCCATGGCCCCACACACGGAGGGCTCCACAGGCAGTGGTTTCAAAGCCCCACCCCACGTGATTTGCTCTGTGTGAATCCTTAGACCATGAAACCCTCTTCCTGATCCAAGCACACACAACAACACGGTAGAACTGATGAGCGTGTTTTGTATCTGGTCTAATTGCAGATATTTGGAGCCACAGTCTGGAGTTATCACTGGCCATCCTTTCCTTGTTCCCATCCTGGGCAGGGTCAATGCAGAGATGAGGCGACAGACCACCTTCAGCCTGGTCGCCTCATGACTCCTCTTCTGGTTGCTCAGCACCTCCTCTCCTGCCACCTTCATCTCTGCCTCTGCCCTGGGCCGGACACACACACACACACACACACACACACACACACACACACAATCACAGCCAGCATAAATAAGCACACGTGTGTATACACACACATGCTCAGCACGGGGACACAGATGCAAACAACGAGCATAGGTGTTTCAGGAGGTGAAGACGACCGAGGCCAGCAATGTCGGGGATGGCGACAGTAGGCACCATGTCCTGCCCTTGGGGCTCCCTGTTCACCTTCTCCACGAACTCTTCCGTATGTTCCCAAGGCAGCCTGAAGCCGCTTCCAGCGCAGCATGTTTGGTGGTTGTGAGACACTGAGTGGTGAATGTGGAAATTCACAGAAGATCCCAAAGTCAGCACACAGGTGCACTGGGACCCCGGAGAGGACAGCTTTTCAATGATAGGCCTTCCCTGGGTAAGGGGCGGGAGTGAAGTGCCCAGGCAATCTCAAACTCAGTGAGCAGCAGGAGGCCAGGGGATGAAAGGACCCACAAAGGATGATTCTGACAAAGATACTTAATACACACTGCCTCTAGTAGTATCACCTGGACTCTGGTGCTGCCACCTCAGCTGATTTAATGGAGACTTGCTTCACTCACGGACACACCAAGTCCCCAAATAAACAGTCTCAGGAGGTCACCTGCTACAAGCACGACCCAAACTCAGGCTCCACAGCCAGCTTGCATGAGTCTGAGCATCCCCATTTGGGAAAGGACAGTGTCCCTGTAGTATCACATGAGTGTCCCTTCAGGGCCCACCTTCAGACCCCATCTCCACACGTTTCTGTCAGTTACTCTCATGGAAGAACCTTCCTGACCAGGGTACTACTTCAGGCGATCATCCCACACATCTTGGCCGACAATCCGCTGGCAATCCGAGCAAGGTGAGCCAGCAGCCAAGAATCCCAAAGTGAATTGCTAACTGTGTTCAGGCCCAAAGCAACCACACCTCAGCAATCCTGTTCGACTCTGAGCAGTTGTGACCTGACAAACAGCCGAGAAAGTTAAGGCTCCTGGTGTCCACGCTGAGGCTGGATGCTCCCCGTTCAAAGTCCCAGAACCAGTGGACAGGAGTGGAACAACGTGCCCTATGCCCTACAGAGAGACGGGAGATGGGTGTGGATCCCACAGGTGGACACTCCACAACCTTGCACACCCACACTCATCACCCCAGGAACCACGTTTCACAAGTGATGTCAAGGTAATTCTACTTAGTGGTCACTGTGTCCAAGAAGTAGGGGGGTCCTGAAAGGAAAATATCAACTTGCAGTGGGACGATGGATGGCTCCGCAACAGCACCTGTCAGGATAGGGAGCAGGGAAAAGGTTCCTGCGCCGCCTCCTCTTCCTGAGCAGCAGACTTCAAAGAGCAGCAGAAAGGATACAGCTACGGCCCAGAAGCAAGGGATGCCCCAGGTGATGGCGATCCTCCAAGCCATGTCAGGCTTCCTCCTCTGATGGTTCTTGCACATGAACTGGAAGTAGGCCCTGCAGTTCTTCTTATGCTCAGAGCTCAGTTCCACCAGCAGGGCAGCCAGTGCCTGCAGCGCATCTTGCCCTGGAAGCTCAGTAGTGCTCATGCTCATGGTAAGGTCAGAGAAAGTATGCCTGGCACTTGGGAAGGATGGAAAGGCCCTTGTATCAGGGTGTTCAAAGGGCTGTGGGGTCACCCACTGTGGCTTCTGTGTCTGGGATTGCAACCTGTTCTGTGTCTCAGATCTTCTGCACTCTCACTGGTCACCCCCAGACACTTTATTCCTGCCTCTCCTTTCTGCCAGGCATCCTTGCTGTACCACTGTGATTCCACTCAGAACTTGCTCACTCAGTGAGATAACGGGGATCAGAAAGTATGTCTACATATGTTCTGTGGGTTTGTGTATGTGTGTGTGTCTGCGCGCGCGCTTGTGTGTGTAACTCCCATATCTCAGTTATTTTCGGAATCATTCACCTTTACAACAATAACTGTCAGCTAAGGTGGCTCTCATGTACTGTCTCTGGTCATTTCTGACTTAGAGGCTAATCCTCCTCAGATGCAGGCCTGAAGGAGACACACAGAGTCATGGCTGCGACACTTACAGGTGTGGCCCTGCCCGGACTCTACTCAGCTGTGCCTGTGGAGCCTGCCAATTGCCCAGTACCACACTTCCTTCAGGGTCCACCATTCTGCCCCCTCGCCTCCACCCCTCCTCCTGCTCCTGCCTCTGCACCTCCCCCTCCTCCTGAGCACTGGACCACAACGAGTAGCAGAAAGGATACCACGTTGGCCCAGAAGCCAGGGATGCCCTGGATGTTGGCACTCTTCTGAGCCAAGTCACGCTTCCTCCTCTCATGACTCTTGCACATGAACCAAACGTAGGCCCTGCAGGTTTTCTCAGGCTTAGAGCTAAGTTCCACTTACAAGGTCGCCAGTGCCTGCATCACATCTAGTGCCGGGAGCTCACTCGGGCCTCCAGGCCTTTCCTGGCACTGCTCCTCCAATGTCTTCTCCTCCAGCTCCAGGGAGGACCCCTGTTTCTGTCATTCATCTGGCACAACCTCCACATCCTCAGTGATGTCCTCTGCAAGCAGCTGGAAACCCCGTCTGATCCCTGCCACGACTCCGTCCACCTGGGCCTCGCTGTCCTCTCCTGCCTCCACTCTGAAGAGGGTGGCATCTTCGCCTGGTGTGGCCACTGGTGGCTCCAACGTCCCAGCCATGCACAGCATCACCAGGACAGGCTGTTGCTGGCCAGATGCTAGGGAAGTAGGGAAAAACCCCACCGTTTGCCACGTTGATCTCCATTGTTCACGGACACCAAATGGGAAAGGGGACGGAATGAATCAAATTCCCCTTTTGATCACTCAACAGGAGGTCCTAGTCACCAGGTCTCATTCATGTTCCTGAAAAAGAAAGCTTGTACTTCAGCATATAGACAAGTTTCCTCTCAGCGATGTTACTGTGTACACGCATATTTTTGTGCACATGTGCACGTAGAAATTTTAGTGCTTACCAAAATTCAAGGCCCTGGGAAAGAAAGCTTGTACTTCTGCATATGGACAGGTTTCCTCTCAGCGATGTTACTGTGTCCACGCATATATTTGTGCACATGTGCACGTAGAAATTTGAGTGCTTACCAAAATTCAATGTCCTGGGAAGGAAAGCTTGTACTTCTGCATATGGACAGGTTTTGTCTCAGCGATGTAACTGTATTCACCCATCTATTTGTGCACATGTGTGTGTAGAAATTTGAGTGCTTACCAAAATTAATGTTCCTGGAAAAGAAAGCTTGTACTTCTGCATATGGCCAGTTTCCTCTCAGGGATGTTAGTGAGTACACGTGCATGTTTGTGCACATGTGCGTGCAGAAATTTGAGTGCTTATTAAAATTCAAGTTCCTGGAAAAGCAAGCTTGTACTTCTGCATATGGACAGGTTACCCCTCAGCGATCTTACTGTGTACACGCATATATTTGTGCACATGTGCACATAGAAATTTGAGTGCTTACCAAAATTAATGTTCCTGAAAAGAAAGCTTGTACTTCTGCATATGGACAAGTTTCCTCTCAGGGATGTTACTGAGTACACGTGCATGTTTGTGCACATGTGCGTGCAGAAATTTGAGTGCTTACCAAAATTTATGTTCCTGGAAAAGCAAGCTTGTACTTCTGCATATGGACAGGTTTCCTCTCAGCGATGTAACTGTATTCACCAATATATTTGCGCACATGTGTGTGTAGAAATTTGAGTGCTTACCAAAATTCACGTTCCTGGAAAAGAAAGCTGTACTTCTGCATATGGACAGGTTTCCCCTCAGCGATGTTACCGTGTACACATGTATGTTTCTGCACATGTGCGTGTAGAAATCCCTGCCAGTTCGCTTGTGAGTATGAGCTACTGCAACTGACCTAGCCAGGTGATAGAAGTTGGACAGCGAAACCATGAAGTTCTTAGGGAACGGTACAGAGTCTCTGGCCAGCAGAAGCACTGAAGCCAGGGAATCGCTCCCCCTTTGCTCACTGAGCAAACACGTTCTAGGCGGAATCACAGTCGTGCACCTAGGATGCTTGGCAGAAAGGAGAGGCAGGAGGAGAGAGCCTGGGGAGTGTGAAGACGAAAGTCCACTACATCTGCAGTTTATGAAAAGTAGAAAATGTACCTAATGAGCTGGGAGGACAAACTGTACTTAATTAATTGAGTTATCTAAGAGGATTTCCATCCAAACAGCCAAAAGTGCTTCCTGGTTTTTTCTTGCTGCCTGTAGTAAAACATGAAGGGATTTTTTTTTTCTTTAATGTTTAATATAAAGATTATTAAAACAGGGGACAAAACTTGCTGATTTGGGAATTTTCCAGTCTTTTAAGATGACAGAAGTTGTTAAAATTAATGACTCTCAAGCAAGATCATATCCAGGGCATTGAGATTAGGTGGTCTAAATACAACATTTTACACCACCGATAGGCCAGTTCTTCTTCATATTATTTTTTATAAACAAAGGTGTTCTAAAGACGAGTGTGACTGTAAAATTCTTTGTTAAGCCTCAGAAAGCTGGAAGGGGATGCCTCATGGCATTATTTAGTCAGGCCAATACCCTCCAAAGAGTTTAGGGGTGTCACTCAGAGATCCTTTCAGTCACACAATAAGACTTCTACCAAGGTTCAGGGTGTTTATCCCTCAGCTATCTCAGCAGAAAACCAAGACAGAGTAAGCCTTATTATGAAGACATGTGTGACTGTCGCTTTGGAGTGGGGTGCTTTGCCTTGAACACCAGTAAGAGTATCAGGAGACACACCAAGGTTTTAAGATAACATATTTAAGTTCAGCTCGGACTGAAAGGACCAGCAATAGTACAAAATAGGAGCTCTGGACTTCTACCTTCTACAAGCAGGAAGCAGGCTAGGGAGACTGTTTCATGTAACCATATACTAGCCACCTTTCATGCAATGGCATCATGTCAGCGGGTAGAATGAAAAAATCAGAGACTGAAGCCTAGGAAGTGTCCAGGCCTTAAGTACTAATCAAAGGACTGCCCGCAAGAACCCATGGGATTTCAGAACTGCTACTATTGACTCCCATCTCCCCTCCCCTTTCTGGAACAGGAGTGTCTATGAAGGTTATCTATGCCTGAACCACCACTGTATGTTGGCTGTGAAAGGGAGCAGATTAACTCATCTCTTTTGTTCACACATCCTCAGGTCTAGAGGAACTACACTTCTATAATTTGAACTGATGTGTTGCAGACTTGAGAGGCTCTTGGACTGCAAGGAGATCAAACCAGTCAATCCTAAAGTAAATCTCTCCTGCATATTCATTCGAAGGACTGATGCTGAAGCTGAAGCTCCAATACTTGGGCTATGTGATGGGAATAACCGTCTCATTGGAAAAGACCGTGATGCGGAAAAAGATGAAGGTAGGAGAAGGGGACAGCAGAGGATGGGATTGTTGGATAGCATCATCGACTCAATGGACTTGAGTTTGAGCAAGCTCCTGGAGTTGATGGACAGGGAAGCCTGCAGCGCTGCAGCCCATGGGGTCGCCAAGAATACGACACAACTGAGCAACAGAACACTTGAGATACTGTACACGTGGACCCTGATCCATAGCTGGACCTGACTTAGATGACAAGGTCCTGAACTTCAAGTTAATGCTGTAACAGATAAATTGTTTAAAAGCATTGGCAGGAAAAGGCATTTTGGACATACACGTATGTGAACAATTTCTGGCCATGTGTGTACCACGTGGTTTTAAATTATGTCCACGGTTCCTTCCTCCGCCCCTTCACATGTGTGGTGGGCTTAGTGGCTCACTTCTCATGTTAGAATACTGTAGAAACGAACAATGAAGCGTCTGAGACTAGGTCATAAAAGGCACTGCAGCCTCCTTGATCATCCTCTTGGATCACTCACTCTAGAAGCCAGCTTAGTCATATCTCGAGAGCACTCAGGTAGCCCTTTAGAGAGGCCCATGTGAAAGAACCGAGGCTTTCTCCCAACAGCCAGCAAGCAAACCGGTTTCATCAGCTATGTGAGTAAGCCATCTTGGAAGGAAATCCACCAGCGCATGTCAAGGCTTCAGAGGATGGCAATCTCATCAGACACTGAGCCACAACACTCAGCTGAATTACTCCTGGATTCCCAACTTTCAGCAGCAGTATGAAATAATATTGTTTTAAGCTGCTAGTTTTGGCTAACTGCTTATGCAGCACTAGTTCATTAATGCACTGCCAACTTTGGGCAATGTCTTTATTCAGGGCTGCCTGTCCATCTAGTCCAATCTAATCCAGAATCTGCTACTTCAGTTTAGAAAACATAGCCCACCCTTGATCTGACCACCCTCAGTATCCGATCAAATATCATTTCACTCACCGGAATATCTTATCAGCCTTGCCTAGCCTCAGCAATGATCCTCTCAGTTGAGCCAGAGTCCACCCTCATGCTTATAGTCCTCATTTTAATAAGTCTCCATCCACTGACACCCATTCTGTTATTGTTGTCCATTGCTTTTCAGTCTCCCATCTCTGTCTGCAATCCCATGGGCCCACCCTGTTCCTTAGCTATAAATCCCAGCTGCACCCCTCCTGGAGTCACACATAAGCTCAATCTCTCTCCCATGTTATAATACGCCACTGTAGTACTCTTACCTTGAATAAAGTTTTTCTTGCCACCTTTCGTAAGTGTTATGAGTACTCTTTGAACATTCCCAAGTTCTGTTAGTAAGGATTACTCTCAAAGGAATCTAGTTTTATATCTTTAGTCTTTATACTATATTCATTCGGGGGAACAAATTTCTAGAATTAAAACATTTCATGTTTTTACCATACAAACAGAAAATATCTTTGAAAATACATTTACATATCTTAAAACATGTAGTAATCTGAAAAGGATGCGTATATAGACATATCAGTGTATATACACACATACCCTCAGAGCTCCAGGGAAAACTTAATTCTCAGTAAACAATAAATGAAAACATTCAGCCTGAAAATAGTGAACTCTTTGGAATCAACTTGCCAAAAATCTTAGACAATGAAATTTTAATTAAAAAACATGGATACATAAAAATATTTGGGATTCAGACAAAATTGCTAAATAAAGATAGGTCAACCCCTAAATCATCTATGGAAAAAAAAAGAAAAGAAATCCTCAGTATCATGTAACAACCTATCATGGAAAAGGACCTACAAAAGAATAGATACGTATCTGCATAACTAAATCACTCTGATATACATCTGAAATTCAACATTGTAAATCTAATATATTTACAGGAAAAAAATTGTGAAGAAACTTCTAAAATGCAAAGGTATAAAGAAAAAAAATCCTAAAGAATGTAGGAAGTATCTATGAATTGAAACAAAAATAGAAAACAAAAATAAAGCTTGTTGGGATAAGACGACAAGAGCTGCTTCTTGGAAAAAGAAAATCAGAAACATTGATACAACTGTGGCAAATCTAATAAGGGGACAGGGAGGTTAATTCCAATACTAGAAATGAGGAATGAAATGGGATTCTGAGAGGATAACATTCAACTCTGAGTGGAATTCCTTTTGTTTCAGGAAAGGTCCAGTCAAGCAACAACCTGGGGAAAGAAAGGGAAGGAAAGAAAGAGGAAGAGAGACAAGGGAAGAAAGCAAGAAAAAGAAAGGAGAGGAGAAGGAAGGAACAGTAAATGTCTCAACAAATGTTGTAAACTATCCAATAAAACAATTCTCTTCAAGATCTAAAAGCAGAAACGGAAATTTATTAAGCCAGATACTCATTGCTTTTGATGGTACTCAGAACAAGAAAGCCCACTTACACATCACTGTTTAGAACTGGCCAACACAATACGATTATTTAAAAAAATAAAAACATGCCATGTTATTTGTAAAGAGACAGCAGAAATAATTTTTAAAACATTATTTCTACAAATACTAATTTTACTTACAATGTTTTGGCAACATTAATCAAATAATAAATTTTACCTGAAAGAACAAGCAAGGCAGACAAGGAAATTCACAAAGGGCAGTAACAAAATAATAATCTTGACACATCTTCAATAATTTGTAAAGAAAACAAAGTGTCATTGTGTGAACAAAATATAGAGGTATCAAAAGAAAAACAGAGGAAGCTCCTGAAAGAATTCAACTCACTATTAACTATCTTTGATTTGCAGGCACAGAAACTGACTCAAGTTAATTCTAAGAAGCAAAGCCCTAATGTTATTATCTCTTCTCTTTTTCATGTTTCTTTTTTTTTTTTTTTTTTTTTGTGAAAATTTAGGAAATTTAGGCTGGAGAGGGAAGAAGAGGATAGAGACTTCAAGTGCCTTTAAGGAGGAGGAGGAAAGAGAGGGGGTTGGAGATTTGATTGTGTTATTTGAACAGCATTGGTGAAGCTCAAACATGGGAGCCATGCAGGCCTACGGGAAGAGTATTTCCAGAAGAACAACACTTGCAGTCTGGATCGGGAAGAAATGGAATTTGATGGAGGAAAACCAAGGCCTGTGTTGTCAAAAAGAGTACATTAGTGGGGAAAATAGTACAGTAGAAGACAGAGAATGGAAGAGAGGAAGCAGTCAGGGACCATATTGTGGGAACCTTTTAATTTGGCAATAAATACAACTTGTAGTCCTTAGGAGCATACTTCACAGCAACTAACAGCAACAGTGTTGATAATACTAAGCAACAGTAAAAACACGTAACTAAAACATTTCATATTTTTTACTATAGAAATCGAAGAAAGCAGATACAAATGCAATAGTCTGCATATTTATTTATACAGAGAGTTTTCACGTGAGACCAGAACATACACACACTCTTTATACAACTAAAAGTGGTTTCAGCTGACACTTAGCAAAGTGCTTTGGCCCAAATAAACTAACCAGAAAGGCCTAGTAAAATATTCAAAGTGCAAATATATCAATCAAGCTTTGAATAAATAAACACAATTTATTTGAATTTTAATTTACACTCACGAAATTACCTAAAATGGAGACAACAGATTCACTACAGCTTCATCATCTATACTCCTTCCTCTTCAGTTCTGAAAAGGATGCTACCCACTTGGTGATGATCTCTTTCCAGCATTTTGTGAAAGCTTAGAGGATTAAAGAAACTGAGGCCTGGGGAGAGAGGCGAGAGACAAAGAGGAGGAGAAAGGAAGAGGAAACGGAGAGATTGCGCCTGGCATAGGTCTACAGACAGGATCCCAGCTCCTGGAATGGTGCACAGAGATTGCTAGGTATCCGTGCCAGAAGTGGAGAAGGGGTGACATTCAACTCCAGGAGGAGACTCAACTCCAAGGACCTACAGAGGCAGCCAAGTGTGCTGATGTTCAGGAACCAATACTTAGAGGGTACCCCACAGGTCTGTGAAAGAGCCCTTGGAGACCGCAAGAAAGAAGGTTTCCACAAGTATAATCACAGATTAGATGGTTGGATACATTAGAGGAAGGAAAACTCTATGACCTGATAATTACTGAAATACATGAGACAATTCTTGCACATCAGACTGTGTCAAGAAAGACGGAAACTCAATTAGTTTGATACAATGGGAAATTACACACGCAAAGAATTAGCTGTTAACTGTACTACATTTGTGTGCAAGGCAAGATAAGATACAGAACCGAAATCTTCACATGGTCAACTCGGGTAAGACACATGTAACTGGAAAATGGAAGCAAGAGTTCCAAAAAGGCTTTAATCACCCTGGACTATTTTTATCCACTATATTTACGATTCTTGGACAACTCCACTGTAGCTTAAGGGTAAGAGAACTCAATTTAGCCCAATTCAAAAGCTGAACAGATTTCCTCTGTTTGATCCTTTTCAGCTACAACTATGGGTCCAGCGCAAATCAAAGTGGACGTCAAGGCTCTTTTTCCTTTGGGAATTTTAACTTGCTTTGCTACTGTGTCTGACACAGATATGCCGACCTCACTGTGACTACAGGCCAGCCAAATGGGAAAGGGGACAGAATGAATCAAATTCCCCTTTTGATCACTCAACAGGAGGTCCACAGGCACCAGGTCTCATTAACGATCTCTGCTTCTCCAACTGCAGTCAGTGCTACACAGGGCCTGCTTCATGCTTGCCAGGGTCTCTCACCAAACACAAGCATTTTAACGGCTGGCTTCCTTGAGATGTCCCTGGGCTAGGTGAAAGCACTCTGAGACAGTGTTCCTTCTCCCTTGGCTCTGTGCCTGCAGTGAATGTATGCCTCTTCCTCAGCTGGGACACGAAGCCACAGCTCTTCACTGATTAAATCCCGTGTCTGGTCCAAACTCACATCGTAGCTTCTCCATCAACCTCCACTGCACGCTTTCAGAGCCAGGTTATTTAGATCAGCCCAAGAGGCACTTCAGAGAGTGACATTCAAATCTGGCTATATAGCTGGTACTGAGATCTTCAAGGCATGAAAACACTTCAAAATTACGTTGCTAAAACATTCTACAGATTATATGTATAGGAGAGCTTTCGAACTTACAAGTAACATCAAATACCAAAATAGGTTCTTACTTTTCCTTTCTCCACTTCTCTCATTCTCTCTCTCTCACACACACATGCACACATCCTTTTTACATGTTAAGACAATTACACGAAAAACAGATCATAGATTTTTAAATAGCATCTCAATATGAAGATCACACAAAACTGTACTTCCTCTATTTAAAACAAAATCACATAAATTACCCATCGGTTTCCCTATATTTGATATTATTGAATAATGCTATAAATTGATCTTTTTGTTTTTAATGGGGTTTTTAACTTTGACTGAAATACTTGCTTCAGACTTACTGAAGGCAGAATTAACTATTATTTTTCTTTTTTTGACCTCCTCCTTTTAGATTTGGGGGGTGATGATTCAAAATCAGATGTGTTCACAGTAATGGATGCAACTTCCACCAATCCTGGCTGAAGGGGTTCCAGTGATACCTGAATAACAATTTTTGTTTCAGGAGACAATCCTTCTAGCTGCTTAGGCTTCTTAAACATTTGATGACACTGGGTCTTGTGCTCCCTCTCCTCTTTGGAAGTTAAAAACTGTAGCCGACATTTGGAACACTGGTGAAAACTCTTTTCCCAGTGCCCTCGATGATGACGTCTGTATGCTGTTGCAGTTTGAAAAATTTTGAGACAAAACGGGCAAAGTAATTCTTGGTGTTACCATGGTATGCTCTGAAATGTGCATCCACATCTGCAAAAAATGATGATCTGTAACTGCAAACCTGGCATACATAGGGCATTTCACCAGGCTTATGATTGTCTTTCATGTGCTCTAAGAGAACCTGATCTGTCTCAAAGGACAACTCACAGATGTGACAGACTGCGGAGGGCTCCTGGGCCGTGTGGACACTTTCAATGTGACACTGCAGCTGGAAGGGAGTAGGAAACTGGCGGAGGCAGTGCTGGCAGGTGGTGTGGGTTTTCCAGCTGTCACCTCTCTGCCTCTCAAGTTCCAAATGGTGCTTCACGTGATTCATAAACTTGACATTTTTTAGAACTTTCAAGCAGCTGAGGCATTTAAATGCCGTGTGGGTCTTCGGTTCTGGCTGCCCAACTCCTCCATGCTCGCCATAGTAGAAGTCACGAAGTAACACAATCAGATTTCCTTCTGTGGGATCACCAATTTTGTTTGGACTTACCAAACTTGGAAAATCAGTTTTTGTCCGTCCATTTTCCCCTAAAGGTCTTACAGGCTTGCAATGAACACTGTCCTTTGGAAAAGGTTTTGGACAAGGTTCTCCATTCGGAACATGGCTTAGTGAGGTATGGACACGGTCTGGTGTGCTTTGCTGAGTGGTCTCTATATGAAAAAAACCTGACGGGGAGAAACCTAAAGAATGTTCCCCTACAATGCCATCACTGAGTTTAGGCCTTCTGGGATTTCTGCGATTTGTTTCACAAGGGGAAACTCGCTTTGATACATGAGGACTTTTATTCATATCACCTGCAGAAACTGCTGTTTCTACTCGATGCTGCAATGAACTTGTGAAGGTAATCAAAGAAGAACATAACTCCTTCGAAAAGCCATCAGGCACTATTTGTGGTGAAAGATTTTTATAATCAGCTTGAGACGGAGGTTCAATAATAATAGGACTACCTGTTGATCTTGAGTCAGAGTCAGACACTGGCAAGACAGTCTTTGCTTCTGATGTAGGAGTCACATGACTAACAGGCTGTAATCTGTGAGCGTTACCTCTCCTGAAGTGACCATACCTTTTTCTCCTTGAATAAGAACCTGGGGTATCTCTGTTCAGTATGTTTGAAACGACTGGTTTTGAAGCTGAGCTCATCCCAACAAAGATCACGTCAGCATCTTCATTTCCATGTTCCACTCCAACCAAGATCACTTCATCATCATCATCAGCATCATCTACTTGTTTGGTCTCTCCCTCCCTTTTCTGTACTTCTGGCTCTTGTTCTTCTTCACGTAACATACGTGGGAGTTCCATATTTTTAATACTTTTTTATTCTTAGAGGGTGCGGCCTCAAGTCCCAGTGCTTCCTTTATACAAACTGCTACCTAAGTGTAAACATACTACAGATTAGTTAAGTACAGAAAAATGGGCTATTTGATTATCTCCAAAACTCTAGAGTACTTATACACACCCTTATCTTACAGACAAAGACACTGAGTGTCAACCAGACTCAATGACAGCTGAAAAAACTACGACTACAAGTCTACATGGCTCTAGAATCATAGCTTTGTCCCATGTTCACTTTAACCTCTTCTACTTAAAAAAATAAAGAGGGGGAAAAAAAAAAAAACACCACACTGATCATTACGTGAAATCACATGTAAAGGAGAGTATTTTTACAAAAGCGTTGTTCTACAGCGTTTCGAAGCATAGACTTTGGAGTCATAGGAGATTAAGTTGGAATTCTAACTTAACCACACACCAGTTGCGTCTTCTTTGGCAAATTTGTAACTTTTAAATGTGTTTTTGTATCGTAAAGACAAACATGCTTATTTCTTAGACTTAAGGTTAACAGCTTTTTTAAAAGGCATCAGCTATTCAATGGCATCTTGTTTTGTAGTAAAAATGGAAGAAAATGGATCTTAAATGCACATTACAACTGATCCATAAATTCTAATTTCATAAATGTTAACAAACAAAATAGGTAGCAAATTCAAACTATAATCTATATATTCCTAGTTAACAAACAGCATAATTCAATGTCAAGCACTTAATTCAGGCCTAGGAAACTGAGAATGAGCTCTCTGATAATCTCACCCCAATTCCACACAGATATATCCTAAATTTCTCCCTCTAATCCTGGCTAAACTTCAATCCAACAATGCTTCATCTTTATGCCACACGTCTCTTCCCCACATAGCAGGCAAAATGATGCCAGTCTTTCTCTCATACCAATATCAGACAGAGACATCACACACACACACACACACACTCACAAACACACACAGACCTGATATCCCTTATGGATACAGGTGAAAGAGTCCTCAACAAAATACTGGCAAACAAAATCCAACAGCATATAAAAAAGACTGTACACTATGATCACATGCGATTTAGGGAGGTATGCAAAGTTGGTTCATTATAGGAAAGTCAATCAACATTATGCCATTTTAAAACAATAAAACAAATAACACATCTGCCTGAAGAAAAGGCATTTCCCTGAATCTAGCACCTTTTCATAACCGGGGTTAAAAGAACATTTAATAATTAAGAACAGAAGAGAACTTTCTCAATCAAAGGGCACCTGTAAAATGACCCACAGCTAACATCATACTTAAGAATGAAAAACTGAAAGCTTTCCCTCTAAGACCGGGAACAACACAAGGAAGTCTATTACACACTTTGGCTCAACATTATACTGGCATTTCTATAACCAGAGCAATCAGGTAACAAAAGAGAATTGTTGCTGTAGTTTCAGAAAAAAAAAAAAAAAAAACGAAAAAACAAAAAACAATAAAAAACAAAAAACAGCCTTCAGAATGGAAAGGAAGAAGTCAAAGTATATTAGAGATAAGATAATTTAGTATAGAAAATGTTGAAGAAACACAAGTATTAGAATTAATATAAAGCTTGCAGAATAGAAGACAAATATTTTAAAAGTCAACCACATTTTATACAGTAGCAACAAATGTTGTTAAGTAAATACTTGAATCTACACTAGCATTCAAAAGAATACTTAGGAAGTCAGAAAGAGAAAGACAATATATTCTTTTGAATGGCTGAGTAATACTCCACTGGGTATATGTACCACAGCTTTCTGATCCATTTATCTGTTGATGGACATCTAGGTTGTTCCATGTCCTGGCTATTATAAACAGTGTTCTCCATAGTGGCTGTACTAGATTGCATTCCCACCAATAGTGTAAGAGGGTTCCCTTTTCTCCACACCCTCTCCAGCATTATTGCTTGCAGACTTTATAGGAATCAATTCTAATGAGATGAATGAAACTCGAGCCAATTATACACAGTGAAGTGAGCCAGAAAAAAAACACCAACACAGTATACTAACACATATATATGGAATTTAGAAAGATGGTAATGATAACCCTGTATGAGAGACAGCAGAAGAGACACAGATGTATAGAACAGATTTTTGGACTCTGAGGGAGCGGGAGAGGGTGGGATAATACGGGAGAATGGCACTGAAATATGTACACTATCATGTAAGATAGTCGCCAGTCTATGTTCGATGCAGGATACAGGATGCTTGGCGCTGGTGCACAGGGATGATCCAAAGAGATGATATGGGGTGGGCGGTGGGAGGGGGGTGAGGATTGGGAACTCATGTACACCTGTGGCGGATTCATGTCAATGTATGGCAAAACCAACACAGTGTTGTAAAATAAAACATAGTAAAAATAAAAATTAAAAAAAAGAGAGAGAAAGACAAATATCGTATGGTATCACTTACATGGACTCTAAAATATGCCACAAATAAGCTGATCTATGAAAGAGAAACAGACTCACAGACATAGAGAGCAGACTATGTGATTCCCAAGAGGGAAAGGTACGGCAGGCACAGATTGGGAGCTGGTGATTAGCAGATGCAAAGCATAATACATACAATAGACAAACAAGAGCATACTGTATAGCACAAGGAACTATATTCAAAATTTGAGATAAACAATCATGGAAAAGGGTATGAAAGAAATTGTGTGTGCATATGTGTGTGTTTACATATGAAGGAAAGGAAAGGGCAACTGTTGGCAAGCACGTACAGAAACTGGATCCTTGTGTGTTACGGATAGATTTTAAAATGGTGCAACTGCTACCGAAAACAGTTTAAAGGCTCCTCGAAAAATTAAAGAACTAGGGCTGACACATGATTCAGCAATTCCACTTCAGGATATAAATTCAAAAGAAGTTAACATGGGGTCTTGGGATATCTGCAGAGCCGTGCTCACAGCAGCACGAAGCACAACAACTAAGAGGTGGAAGCATCGAAATGTCCATCAAATGTGATATATACACACAATGAAATATTATTTAGCCATATAGAGAAAATTCTGTCACATGCTACAACATGCATGATCATTTCAGACATCAAGCCAAATGCAATAAGCCAGTCGTACAAAAAGACAAATACTGTAAGTTTCTACTTGTATGAAATAGGTAACAGAGTCAAGCAATAGAAAGGAAACAAAAAAGAATGATGGAGTCCATGGTCTAGGTCAACGGGCAAGAAAAGAAGACTTGCTGTTTAATGGGACAAGTGATGGGTACAGAGTTTCGATTTTGCAAGCTGTAAAGGTGTAGAGATCTGCTTCATAACAATGTAATAAGGAATTCCCTCATAGTTCAGAGGTTAGGACTCCACAGTGTCCTATCAGGGGCCTGGGTATGATCCTCAACCAGGGAACTGTCATTCAAGCTGCACAACACAGCTAAAACAATGACAACAACAACAAATCAACACTGTGACTACGTGTGTGTATATGTCATAGTCACTCAGTTGTGCCCAACGTTGCATCCCCAGGGACTAAAGCTCACCACGTTCCCTTCTCCATCAGATTTGCAGTGGGTTGCCATTTCTTTCTCCAAAAGGCTGATGAAAGTGTGCAAAATACTTAGCATGCAAAAATGGTTAAAATGGTAAAAATTTAAGTTAGATGTTTTCTACAACAATTAAAAACAGAAAAGCATTTAACAACCAGGAAAAGAATTTGAATAGACATTTCCGACTCTTTGCAATCCCATGGACTGTAGCCTACCAGGCTCCTCCGTTCATGGGTTTTCCAGGCAAGAGTGCTGGAGTGGATTACCATTTCCTTCTCAAGGCGATCTTCCCCACCAAGGAATTGATGCCAGGTCTCCTACCTTGCAGGCAGACATTTGAATATTTGAAATTCACCTGTGGCCTTGACAAGAGTGGCTTTATAGGAAAATGAGAGAACTCGAGATAACAAAGTCTAGGAACAACTCTGCAGAGGTCTGTAACAAGCAAATATGAAATAAAAGCAGCAGAAGCAGGACGTGTCACCAAAAGATGGATTTGTAATGACAGGTCACATTATAGTCAGTCAGTTTGCTGATGGGAACCATCCAGAGAAACAGAAACCTTAATCCAGGGCAAAGAGGAGACTTGCTAGAACTTCAAGAAATGAGTAGGTCTAGAACTGAGTAGATCAAAATTGAGTACATCAGGCCAGAGAGCACACAAGCTGGAGAAGGCAATGGAAACCCAAACCAGTACTCTTGCCTGCAATATCCCACAGACGGAGGAGCCTGGTAGGCCCCAGTCCATGTGGTTTCGAAGGGTCGGACACGACTGAGCGACTTCACTCTCATGCACTGGAGAAGGAAATGGCAACCCACTCCAGCGTTCTTGCCTGGAGAATCCCAGATAAGGGAGAGCCTTGTGTGTGGCTGTCCATGAGACTGCAGAGTCGGACACGACTGAAGTGGCTTAGCAGCAGTAGCAGCACACAAGAAGGGTACACAAGCCAAATAATTTGCTCACATTGACAGAGCTGAGATCATATAAAAAAAAGGCTGGCATAGTGGATTAATGGGTATGGTAACCAGCCTTCAAGTGAATTCAATCTCCTAATATTCCCACCCCTGTGTAGTTCTCTCTCAATCTATCACAGGGTAGACCTGTGAGACTAAGCAAATACACAAGTGCAGATGTGTAACATCTGAAAAAAGACTCTGCACTTTATCATGGGTGCAAGCGCTTTCCTGAATCACTCATTCTGAGAAAAGACAGCAGCCTCCACAAGAGAAGCCCCTTGGAGAGGCCCACAGAAGGAGGAACTGAGGCTTCAAGAGTACAGACAAGTGAGAGAGCTTAGATTCCACAAGCTAAGTCTTCAGAGGTTGCCAAGCCAGACAAAAGCTTGACTACTAACTACCTCAGGAGAGATCCTAGGCCAAGAGATAACAAGTGGTAAGTTCTTTCAAACTATTCCATTTTGAGATCATAGGTACAACACAAACATTTCAAGTTTTAATACCATTCACATCATACTTACACACAGAACAGTTCTCCTATAAATATAGCTAAAATCAAAACACACACACACACACACACACACACACACACTCACCCAATCCAAAGCACCGAAACACAGGAGTTGCCTAGCAGCCCAGTGGTTTGGTTAGGACTCAGCCCTCTCACTGTCAGGATCCTGTGTTCGATCCCTGGCTGGGGAACTAATGTCCTATGAAGCCACATGTTGTGACCAAAACAAAACATGCTGTGAAGTCAAAGCTGTACCAGCAAGAAAAGTATACAACACAGCTGTAGGCACAAGTGGCTGGGCATAGAGCTTCCTATGATCTTGTTTACTCGCATGAAATGAACTCAGATGGTGCCTCACCCCCATCCAGTGGAGCTGACTTACTTAATGAAGAAAAGCCCTTAAGGGTACAGAAATGAGAAAGCAATCTCACGTCAACATGTTAAATCACAGGATATTTTCTCTGAATGTACCACTGGATTCATTCATTCATTTGGCCATGCTGTTTGGCTTGTGGGGTCCCAGTTCCCTGACCAGAGATTGAATCCAGACCACTGTAGTGAAAGCCCAGAATCCTAATCAGCAGGCCACCAGGGAACCCCCACACCTGCATTGCTTTGCTTTGCCAGCTAAAACCTTAGGATATGTGCATTGCCCCATTTTAGCCTCACCAAGTGGTAGGAGTCAGCTCTACACAGCTTAAGACCCATGGTGTTCTTACTTTTTTTCTTTCAAGAAGGCAGGCGAAAGCAAGTCACTCTGCCTGTTTTTAAGCTTGCCACTCAGAAAGCTGCAAACCTGAAACCATGATGGCCCTGAAGTCAGCACCCGCAATCAGGGTCAGGTAATCCCCAATCAGGAATACTCTCTCTCAACAGCAACGTGTCAGCCGACGAATGAAAGGAGAAAAACGCAAAGTAAGAAAGCCACACCTTTGTCCCTGTTGTAAAGATGTCTGTCACCTTACCTCAGGGGCCCACTGAAATCCTGAGCGCTTGAGACCTCCCAGTCAGCACACGGTCACATCCTGGGGACAAGCAGAGGAAATGGCCAGGGTGAGTCCCCTGTTCTGGGAACATTCTATCCCCCAGGCCCTACCTGGTCCTACCCTACGGATGCTGACCAGGCGTCTCACACTCAACCAGACCAAGTGATTGAACTCCTTTGCCCTGAGCTTCTTCCTCCCACCTCCCTTCTCTCAGTAACAAACAAACAAATACCTCATCTGCCAACTTCCCGAACCAAAGGCCTGAATCTCGGGGCCCCCAGGGACGGGGCAGCCCTGGAGTCTGAGGAGAGGCAGAGGAAACAGGAAAACGACTAAAGCACCAGGACAGTGAAGAGGCTGCTAGATAGATGTTTTTTTGGTTTTTGTTTTTGTTTTTTTGCTGCTCCTGCCTGACTGTGCCTGGGTGCAGAACCGGGTCGGGCCGTGAAGATTTCTGCGTCTGTGTTTAAATACATTAGGTTCCACAGGAGAGCTGGGGGTGGTGCCAGGGGCCAGGGGCCTAAGAGGCCCTTTCCGCGAGCTGGCTTGTCCCGCCCCTGGGCAGGAAAGCTGCTGGAGCAGAGCCCGCCCAGACTAGAGAGGGGAGAGGGCGAAAGGAGCCTGAAGCCTGTGGATCCTGCTGCAAGCTCTCACCGCCCTCACCAGCCGCCCCGCCAAGCAAGGCCTCGTGCGAGTGGGGACCTGAGAAACCCTCCCTTTAGCCGTCAGGCACTGCTTTGGCTGAACCAAGCTCCAGTCCTTACCGGTCCCCATTGAGGGAGGAGACAGAACTGCTGGCAGCTCACCTGCCCTAGGCAGTTCCAAGATTAACCCCGAGGAGTCGAGCCTGCGGGGACGAGGCCTCCTCAGGTCTGGAGCGCCGCCTCAGCTCCCCCTACAGGCCTGCTGGCTGCCTCCGATGATTGGCTGCCAGGTGTCGGCACCTGCCATCTGATTGGCCGCGAGGCCGAGTTGGGCGCATGCGCGCGCGATAAGCCTGTCCCCCACCCCCTCCCCCCATAAAAGCAGCCGCTGTAGGCGTGGTCAGGCTGAATCTGAATGTCAAGGATCTTGGGTCAAGATTGCTCAGCTCACCAAATGCGAAGATAGAAAAAACAGATGGCACAGTCGCCAGGGCTCAGGGCTGAGAACGGCCTCCGAGTCTACCAGGGGAGTCCAGTGATGGTGTCCGGCACTCACAGCCCTCAGGGGTGACCTCCCTTAAGCCAGTTCTTTGCTTAAGGAACTTGTCCTTACAGTGCATCTTGGGGCCCCTCCTCTTGGAATTCCATTTCAATCAAGGCAGGGCAGCCTGCCCCTGTTTTTGCACTGTCTATTGTGAGCTGAGAATGAGCTTTACTTTTTCTTCTTCTTCTTCTTTTTAATTTTAGAGCTTTACACTTTTAATGGCTGAGGAAAACCGAAAAGACTTTTCTTTTCTGACGTGAAAATTGTGTGTAATTCAGTTTTCGGAGTCCTTAAAGGTGGAAGAGGGACTTGCCAGCTTCTTTGGTTATCCTCTATGCCTGAAAACTTAATTAATTGCCAATGGTCATATTCGCAAAGCCTAACATATTTCTTTTTTGGCCCTTTACAGAGTGTTTTTTAAATGCTCTGTTCTGCTGGAAGTCTCCTGGTAGTCATATGGGAGAATAAAATTTTGGTTTTGTTACAATATTTCTTTTCTTTTTTTTTTTTTAGTACCTTTTCTTTATTTTCCTCAACTCATGTTATTTCCCCCCCCCAGTGTTTTTTTTTTAAATGTTAATATCTTTAATTCTTACATGCGTTCCCAAACATGACCCCCCCTCCCACCTCCTTCCCCTCAACATCTCTCTGGGTCATCCCCATACACCAGCCCCAAGCATGCTGCACCCTACTTCAGACATGGACTGGTGATTCAATTCTTACATGATAGTATACATGTTAGAATTCCCATTCTCCCAAATCATCCCACCCTCTCCCTCTCCCTCTGAGTCCAAAAGTCCGTTATACACATCTGTGTCTTTTTTCCTGTCTTGCATACAGGGTCGTCATTGCCATCTTCCTAAATTCCATATATATGTGTTAGTATACTGTATTGGTGTTTTTCTTTCTGGCTTACTTCACTCTGTATAATCGGCTCCAGTTTCATCCATCTCATCAGAACTGATTCAAATGAATTCTTTTTAACGGCTAGTAATACTCCATTGTGTATATGTACCACAGCTTTCTTATCCATTCATCTGCTGATGGACATCTAGGTTGTTTCCATGTCCTGGCTATTATAAACAGAGCTGCGATGAACATTGGGGTACATGTGTCTATTTCAATTCTGGTTTCCTCAGTGTGGATGCCCAGCAGCGGGATTGCTGGGTCATAAGGTAGTTCTATTGGCAATTTCTTAAGGAATCTCCACACTGTTCTCCATAGTGGCTGTACTAGTTTGCATTCTCACCAACAGTGTAGGAGGGTTCCCTTTTCTCCACTTCTCCATTATATTCATTTTTCATTCTTTACTAATTTCATTCCTTCATATCACTATAAGTTTCCTTTAATGGAAGCAATGAAATAACATCAAAGAAAATACCTCTGTTGGTAGTTTTAACAGGTAACATGTTAGAAGGTATATGCTCAACTACAAATATGTTGTATATATACAGTAAATACCACTTTAAGTAGCTTCAGAACTTGTATCTGGTTTCAAGTCACTAGGAAGGTTTGTTGAACATCCAATATTCTAATCTCCAGCTGTTCTCAACTTCAAAAAGATACAACTTTTTCAATAATTTGTTATCTCAAGTTTAAACTCCGATTTAGCCACATATATGAACATGCTTTCTAGGTCACATGATTGAATCTGACCCATTGCCAAAAAGTGAAAATTTTGGAATACCTTTCTCAAAAGAGAGATGTTGTTTTCTTCTTCCAGAGAGACTGGTAGTGCAGCCGATCTTTGAACAGTTTGTCGGTGTTTGTTAACTCCATAAAGATTAAGCTGTCGAATTAACCTCTTCATGCTCTTGGTTTCAAATTTTCTGAAAGGCTCCTTTCTTTCCAAGACTTCTTTCCTGAAGAGTTCTTCATTGATCACTCTACATGTGCCTGTCTCATCCCACCAAATAGACTCAAACTGATCACTTTCCACTATATTCCAAAGTTTTTGTGGAAATGTGAGTGAAAGAAAATAATTCACATCATCTGTTTCAGAGACAGAATATGTGTAGTGTGGCCTTTTGATCACCAGATCCTCAGCCAAAGGCTGAAAAGCATATTCTTCAATCATAGATCTCAAAACTGAGTCCCCAGTTGTATAATCATACCAGTAAGATCGAATGGAGGTTTCTGAACCAGTGGACTCACCTTTAGGAGGTCCATCGTGAATTTCTGAAGAAATATGTGCCATCTCAGGGAAATCTTTCTTCAGATAATGTTCTCATTTGTCTGCTTTTACACAATGCAACTTCAAATGATGTTTGGCTGGCCTACAGAGAGAAACTCTCTGGACAATCACAGAGATCCTCCCTGTCAAACAGCTGTGACATCACAAAATCACTGGTCTCCTAGCAATCGAAGGTTAGTTGTGACATGACAAAGTCACTGGTCTCCTAGCAACTGAAGGGTAATGTTCAACCAAGTGTTTACTTCAGCATCAACTTAAAATACAGACTGCTGGCAGAAATAGTAACCAAAATCATGAAGCATGCAAAAATCTCATTAGTAAATTTGACCTTTTTTTTTGGGGGGGGGTCGGGGGGGGGTTCCTGTGTTTGGGATGGTCTTTCTCTTTCTGGCAGTTTGTGGTTCCTCTTTATTGTGGAGGTTCCTCCCTGTGGCTGGGGTTGGACGAGGGGCTTGTCAGGTTTCCTGGTTAGGGAAGCTTGTGTCAGTGTTCCGGTGGGTGGAGCTGCATCTCTTCTCTCTGGAGGGCAATGAAGTGTCCAGTAGTGAGGTTTGAGATGTCTATGGGTTTGCTGTTTGGGCAACCTGTGTATTGAAGCTCCAGGTTCTGTTCCTGTGTTGCTGGAGAATTGGCATGGTATGTCTTCCTGTGGAACTTGTTGGCTCTTGGTCGTGCTTGGTTTCAATGCAGGTGTGGAGCTTTTTTAGAAGATTTCCTTTTTTTTTTTAAATAAATTTATTATTTTAATTGTAGGGTAATTACTTTACATTATTGTAATGATTTTGCCGTACATTAACATATGTCCGCCACAGGTGTACACACGTTCCCTTTCCTGAACCCCTTCCCTTCTGCCAACTCGTACCATCCCTCTGGGTCATCCCAGTGCACCAGCCCCAAGCATCCAGTATCATGCATTGAACCTGGGCTGGAGACCCATTTCATATATGATATTATACATGTTTCAATGCCATTCTCCCAAAACATCCCACCCTCTCACTCTCCCACAGAGTGCAAAAGACTGTTCTATACATCTGTGTCTCTTTTGCTATCTCGCATACAGGGTTATCGAAAACTCACATCAATAAATCTACTTTATTTCTGAAATAAAAGTGATTTATCATCCTTCTATGCACACATTCTTAATATTCAGTACTGTTACCCTAGCAGACTTGGTCTACTTGCTTCTGTGCAAACAAATTTATGAATTGACTGTGGGTTTCAGTGGCGGGGGTGGGGGGAGTGCTTATTGTAGGACGAAGCATGGTGTCTTAGCAGCTGGTGCTTCAAAGACACAAATCCCCAAATACTTTCAGGGGGACTATTTTAATGGCTGAGTGAGGGTGGAACATGGGGTCTGTGATCAATATTGGGACATTCTACTAATGGCCTATTAGTGAGGATATTGGGAGTCCACATCATTGACCGTCTAGTTCCAACTATGCACTTACATTTCAGCCTGGTTTGGGCTTTAGCATCTCTAAAATTGTTCACAGGATATTGCTCCGAATGTCAGCGATGGTCCTTGCTGCTGCTGCTGCTAATTCGCTTCAGTCGTGTCCGACTCGGTGCGATCCCAAAGATGGCAGCCCACCAGGCTCCCCCATCCCTGGGATTCTCCAGGCAGAACACTGGAGTGGGTTGCCATTTCCTTCTCCACGCTGGCCCTTGAGGAGGGACTAAAGACCCTTGAGTTTGATTAGTGGCTAAATCATTATTATTGTCTATCACTTGATTGTTTTCCTTAGTTTCTGTCTTTTCTAGCTTCTCTGATTAAAATTCCTTTTGAACATGAGGAGGTCTACAATCTCCTACCTCTCTCTCTCGATTTCCAGGCTTTTCAATCTTAAGAAGGGACTGCTTAGTACAATAAAGGAAAACAAGTCTTGGACTTAGAGCTCGATCATAAATATGACAGAAAATCTCAGTGCAGGTTCCGTTTCTTTTTCAGGTTTCCCAGCTCTTGGAGTGATTGAGTCAGCAACAACTTTGGCTCTTTCCTGTTGAGATGGAGCATGGAGGTGGAAATAATTCTAAAATCTAGGCTTGCTATCAACAGTTTATGATATGAAAACATATCTCTATTTTATATATATTATATATATATATGTCTATGTTAGTATTTTGTCATTAAACTGGACAAACATTTGAAAATTGGTCTTTATTTATGAAAAGGAGAGAGGTGAGTGATATAAAAGAGTCCTCATATGTTACATGCAGCCAAGGAAACATATTTTGAAGTATTTCAACTTACATAATATTCAACAATCGAGTAGAATTTGGATCATTCTACATTTGGGTTTTATTGTTTTCCCATTTCTATTACACCTAACATGAATTAAAAGCCAATGTTTATTACAATTCTCTTTCCGAAAGCTATGACTTGCACATAATCTAGATGCACATCAGCAGATGAAAATGTAAGGAAGTTGTGCTATATATTCAAATATAATATTACTTAGCTACAGAAAACCACATATTTGTGTCACTTTTGGTAAGGCAGTTCAACCTGCAGCCTATTATTCAGAGCAAAAAAAAAAGTTAGAAAGAGAAAGGCAAATATTGTTTATTAATGTGTACAAATGGGATTTAGGAAGACAGTAACAATGATTCTGCATGAAGGCCAGTAAAAAAGATCCACATATAAAGAACAGACTCGGAGACTCAATGGGAGAGTTCAAGGATGGGATGATTTGAGAAATTAGCATTGAAACAGGTACACTACCATACATAAAAGAGATGACCAGTGCAAGTTCAATGCATGAAAGATGCATGCAGCTCTGGTGCTGTGGATGAACCCAGAAGCGTGGGGTAATAAGGGAGGTTTGAGTTGTGTTCAGGATAGGGGCACGCATGTATCCATGCGGCTGATTCATGTTGATGTATATGTCAAAAACCATCACAGTAATACACAGTAACTCTATTCCAATTAAAATAAATCATTTTTTAAAAGAAATATGAAGAAATACAAAAAGAATGCATTCAGAAATAGCAGGGACAGGCTCCAGAATACAACCTCAACAGTTGTTTCATATCTCTTCAAGAAAGCGGGCTTAGGAGGGGCAGAACATGTGTGCTGGTATAAAAGCTGAAAGTCGAAGAAGGTAAGCTTGAGATTGCAACTGTGCAGTTGCAGCATGACCTCAGTATCATAGTCTAAATAGTGAAAGATGCATGCGGCACAATGCAAGCTTAGTAGATCGGCATGACTACTGTGGAGCTTAGGCTGAGTAGGAGTTCAATGCATGCACTTGAGCATCCTTTCAGGAGTGACGGTACGTATGTTTCACAGTGAAGATAGAGAGATGCAGCGAAAGTGCTCTAAAATGGTGGACAAATACTTGTAAGAAGGAAGGTTCAGAGTGGAAGCTCAGTATTTGCTATAGACTTGGACTTAAGTTGAAGACAGTAGGGAAGACCACTCGATGATTCAGGTTTGACCTAAATAAGATCCCTTATGATGGTACAGTGGACATGAGAAAATATTTAAGGGATTAGGTATAATATAGTGTTTGAAGAACTACATTTGGAGGTTCATGACATTGTAGAGGAGGCAGTGATGAAGACCATCCCCAAGAAAATGAATGCAAAAAGGCAAAATGGTTGTCTGAGGAGGCCTTACAAATAACTGAGAAAGGAATAGAAACAAAAGGCAAAGGAGAAAAGGGAAGATATACCCATATGAATAGAGTGCACCAAAGAATAGCAAAGAGCGATAAGAAAGCCTTCCTCGGTGATGAGTGCAAAAAATAGAGTAAAGCAACAGAATGGGAAAGAGTAGAGATCTCTTCAAGAAAATTAGAGATACCAAGGGAACATTTCATGCAAAGGTGGATACAGTAAAGGACAGAGATTGTATGGACTGAACAGAAGCAGAAGATATTAAGAAGAGGTAGCAAAAATCTATACCACAAAGATTGAAGAACTAGGCAGAAAAGATCTCCATGATCCAGATAATCATCATGATCTAATCACTCACCTAGAGCCAAACATCCTGGAATGTGAGGTCAAGCGGGCCGCAAGAAGCATCAATAGAAACAAAGCTAGCGGAGATAGAGAACTCCACTTGAGTGATTTCAAATCCTAATAGATAGTGAGTGCTATGAAAGTGCTGAACTCAATATGCAAGCAAATTTGGAAAACTCAGCAGTGGCTACAAGACTGGAAAAAATCAGTTGTTCCAGTATATGCATTTTAGAGCTTCTTCTCTGTAGTGGTGAAATGTGTTCCACACAGAGTTAGACAGGACTGAAGCAATCCTGTGCAAATAGTTGCACGATTTTTTTTTTTTTAACCAGTAGCAGCTTTTTTCCAATGAGAGTTAACTGTGAAAGTGGAGCAACTGTTTGGCTTTGAGGGACGCAGGTGGTGTCAAACGGGCAGGGTGCAGGGACACAGACTGACTACACCACAGGAGTTAGGGCCCTATCAGAGCCTTTTTTTTTTTCTTTTTTGAGCCCTTGTATCCGGTGATAAGAAGGCGTCTTTGGCCAGTCTTCTCCCTAGTTCCACCTATTCAGCCACTCAGAAGGCTTCCTTGCCTGGGATCCTTCTCTGTCGTTCAATGGGTCAGCACATAGAGCGAATTTCCTGGCTGGGGTCCTCCTGTGTAAATCAGTGCATCCGACACTTAAAGGAGCATCCTGAGTGGGATTCTACTCTAGTATGGTGCATCAGGCACTTAAAGGAGGACCCTGCGTGGTGTCCTGCTCTGCATTTCAGTGTGTTCAGCATTTGATGGGTCAGCCTCACTATTGTACTAACTGCTGATGCTAGGATGTGGGAGAGAGAGGCTATGGTGATTGCTCCACCCCCGACATGTGACTCGGTGTTATTGCCTTGCTTTCATGGCTGCCTGGCTTTCCTCCACAGGCATACCCTACGACAATGTCCTCCTTCAAACCCCTTCTCTCCATCTCTCCCCATGAAACAGCAGCCCTCCCCATGAATTGCCCCAAAGTCCCTAAACTGCAGCTGCCAGCCACGGGGCCTTTCAGGGGATGGATGTCCTTGTACGGGGTATGTACAGCTGCAGCAAGGACCCTCTGCTTCTCATTGCACCCAGCTTTCCACAGATCAGCTATTTCACTCTCAGCTTTAAATGTCTATTCTACACTTCAGACGATTGACCCAATGTGGAATTGGACATCAGCTTCAGTTCCTTCCCCCACTCAGGGCAGATCCAGTCCTACTAACATTCCTGATTTTTCACCCAGATCTTTCCCCCGACTGAGTTTTGCGTGGTTCTATATATTCTTTGCCACTTGTCAGGTACTCCTGTCTACTTTCCGGTAACATTCTAAATACTCTCCTGTGTCTGAAGGTGTATGCCTGCTGTATCCATGGAGAGATGTACTCCACATCCACTTATAGCTCCACCATCTTGTTCTCTCATCTCACGAGAGTTTTAGAGCACAGAATCCACCGTGGTAGTAGGTGTGGCTATAAAATGTGAGTTCAGATATACTCTTGAGGGCAAGCTCAGTGATTTTAGCACAGCTGATCTAAAGCGTGGATTTAGTGTTGGCCAGACATATGCTTCAAATGTTAAGAAAATTATGTATGGTGTGCCAATTCTAGAGCACAAGGTCAGTGTTTGTGTACCATTTCCTGTAGAATGCAAGTTCACTTGTGGAAAGAGGTATGCTCCGCAATGCAACTGAGCAGTTTTAGACATCTTGTGGTAGAGTACATGCTCAATAGTGGCAGGAACTGTGCTCTAGTGTGCATTCAGCAGTGGCTGCACGCATGTTGCCAGTGCCAATGGGATGGCTTCAGACAGCCTGCTCTAAAGTGCAAGCACACTAGTGGCAGAACGTGTGCTCTGGATTGCGAGCTAAGCTGTTTCAGTACTTCCAGGCTAGAGCAGAGACGCAGAAGTGAGGCATGCAGGCTCCAAAGTGTCACACCCGCTCTAGAGCACAGATTTAGTAGTGGGGGGGAGAATCCGCAAAAGCACCATCTCAGGAGATGAAGCACGTGTTCTGGAAAGTCAAGATTCAGGATTTGAAGCATGCCTGCTCTAGATCATGGGTCTGTATTAAGAGGGGTATGCCTAAAGTGTTGTTCACTGTTGAGAGGCATGCTGAAGAGCTAAGTTCAGCAGATGTAGCATGCCTGCTCTACATGTGCTTCAGAGTGTTGTCTCAGGAGTTGCAGTGCCCTTGCTCAAGAGTGCAGACTGCAGAGGGACATGTTCTCTTGAAAGCTGGGTTTTTAATTTTGGTTGCATATCCAGAGATCCAATTCAGAAAATGTGATATACCTGCTCTGCCACACAAGCTCAGTAGAGGGAAGACAAGCCCTCAACAGTGCAAGCGCAAGGGTTGTGGCATATGTGTATGGTGACGCACGATCAATTGAGGCAGGACATATGAAGTATACACCAGGTCTGTAGTGGTGGCACGTCATCCACAGATATACAGGTACACTACTCACAGCTTGCACAGTCTAGAGTGCTGGGTGACTAGCAGCAAAATGGCTGGTATAAAACGTCACTGGGGTAATTGTTACACACACCTTCTCGAGCAATACCTCAAGGAAGTTAATATAACACTTCAGAATTCAAGGTCACTAGTGGTCACACAGTTGATCTAGAATGACGGTTCACTCGTGGAGATGATATGTGTTTTAGAAAGTAGCCTCCTGGAGTAGGTGCTCCAGAGTGCAGGAAGAAGCGTGGGGAACATATGCAACAGACGGCAAGCCAAGTCATTGGCAATTTTCAGCTGCAGAGTGTAGGCTCACAGGTTTAAGCACCCAGGCCATCGAGCAAGATTAGGAGTAGTGGAACTCATGCTCTGTAACGCAGTCTCAGCAGTGATAAAGGAGTGTACCAGGGTGCAATATCAGTAGCTGAAGCATGAATATTTGGGGGCCTGGGCTTACAAGTGGCAAGACACAGGCTTCCGAGTCTGAAATTAGTAATGGCCACACATATGCTCTAGACCACATGCTCACTAGCTGTGCCATGCCTGCTTAGTGTAAGGACTCAGAAGTGACAAGTGTGCTGTAGTGCTAGGATTTATACTGCTGGGATGCATGATTCAGTGTGCAGTTGTGTAGTTCAGGCATTCTTACTCTACAGCACAGTCTCCGTAGTGTCAGAACATTGGCTCTTGAAGGCACACGCAGTCACGATGGAAGATATGCTTCTGAGTAAACCTCAGTAGTGCAAAACCCATGATGAAATGCGCTCACTCTGTATTCATGAGATCTGTACCCCCAGCTGCACGTTCAGTTACTTTGGCATGTGTGCAACTAGAGCATGTTCTCAGCAGAGCCCGGATGCCTGCACTTGAGCTCCTGCTCAGGAGAGGCGTAACATGTCTTCCAGTGTTTAAAATCACTCTGTCTACAGGAGTTCTGGCTCAGTTGTGTCCAGAAGGAAACTTCAGAGTGCAAGTTCAGTAACTATTTAGGCACACCTGAACTACAGTGCAGGTTGAGTAGTGGCCTGACTTACCTATAAAGCAACAAGCTAATGATTGTGATGTTCATGCTTCAGAGTGAAAGTTCAGCCGGTGATGAACTCTTGTTCTGGAAGGCAATTTCAGTAGTGCAGGGATGCCGAATCCAGAGCGTAATACACCAAAAGTGTATGTGAGTTTACAACAGGCATGTTTTAGGGACAGGCTCAGTAGTGGTAGGCCATATCCTAAAGAACCCGGGTTTAGGAGTGATGGGATGTATGCTCTACTGTGCAGTCTCAGTGACAGCAATGCACTTGTTCTAAAGCTTGTTAATAGTCTCAATGGTGGCAGAAAGGGTGATCCAGATTGGAAAATAAGTGGCTCCTGCGAGCGTTCTCTAGATAGCGGCCTCAGTATCAACAAGCGCGTATTCCAGAGGGCAAGCTCAGTGTTTGTAGCATGCGTGGTTTGACATAAGAGAAGGAAATGGCAACTCACCCCAATATTCTTGCCTGGAGAATCCCGTGGACAGAGGGGCGTCGTGGGCTACTGTCCATAGGTTCGCATGGAGTTGGATAAGACTAAAGCGACTTAGTATGCATGCATGCATTGGAGAAGGAAGTGGCAACGCACTCCAGTATTCTTGCCCCAAGAATCCCAGGGACAGGGGAGCCTGGTGGGCTGCTATCTATGCGGTCAGACAGAGTCGGACACGACTGAAGTGACTTAGCAGCAGCAGCAGCAGTGGTTTCAAATCAGGGGTCAGTAACTGTGAAAAGTTTCTTGCATTTTCAGTCGTTGCCACATGCCAGGTCCGGAGTGCAGACGCACGTGGTTGTGATACTTATGCTCTAGGGTTGTAATGTATGTGCCAGAGTGCAAGCTAAGCAGTGCACCTGTCCTAATTCAATTCTTAGTAAAAGCAGAATGCAAACTCGTGCTTTCAACCTCAGTAGTTGCTGCATGCATCATCAGAAGTAGTGGTGCATACACTCATTTGATCTCTGGTTCCTCTGACTTGTCCAAAACCAGCTTGAACATCTGGAAGTTTATGGTTCGTGTATTGCTGAAGCTTGGCTTGGATATTTTTGTGCATTACTCTACTAGTGTGTGAGAAGAGTGCAATTGTGCAGTAGTTTGAGCATTCTTTGGCATTGCCTTTGTTTGGGATTGAAATGAAGACTGACCTTTCCCAGTCCTGAGCCGCTGCTTAGTTTTTTAAATTTGCTGACATATTGAGTGAAGCACTTCCGCAGCATAATCGTTTAGGATTTCAAATAGCTCAACTGGAATTCTATCACTTCCACTCACTTTGTTCATAGTGATGCTTCTTAAGGCCCACTTGACTTCACATTCCAAGTATCTGGATGTAGGTGAGTGATCACATCGTCATGATTATTTGGGTTGTGAAGATCTTTGATGTACAGTTCTTCTGTGTGTTCTTTGCCACCTCATCTTACTATCTATTGCTTCTGTTAGGTCCATACCATTTATATCCTTAATAGTGCCCATCTTTGCATGAAATGCCCCCTTGGTATCTCCGGTTTTCTTGAAGAAATCTTTAGTCTTCCCCATTGCATTGCTTTGCTTTATTGCTTTGCTTTATTTCTTGGCACTGATCACCGAGGAAGGATTTCTTCTCTCTCCTTGGAACTCTGTGTTCAAATAGGTATATCATTCCTTCTCTCCTTTGCCTTCATTTCTCTTCATTTCACAGCTAATTGTAAGGCCTCCTCCGGCAGCCATTTTGCCTTTTTGCGTGTCTTTTTTCTTGGGAATGGTTTTGATCCCTGTCTCCTTTACAATGTCATGAACCTCCGTCCATAGTTCATCAGGCATTCTACCAGATCTAGTCCCTTACATTTATTTCTCACTTACACTGTGTAATCATAAGGGATTTGAGATAGGTCATTCCTGAATGGTTTAGCGGTTTGTTCCTGCTTTCTTCAATTTAAGTCTGAATTTGGCAATACAGATTTCATGATCTGAGCTACAGTCAGCCTCTGGTCTTGTTTTATGCTGTCTAGGAAGAGTAAGCGTCTTTTCATTTCATGGCTTCAGTCAGTATCTTCAGTGATTTTGGAGCCCCCCCTCCCCCCAAAAAACAGTCTGCCACCATTTCCACTGTTTTCCCATCTACTTGTCATGCAGTGATGCGACAGGATGCCATCTCAGGTTTCCTAATGTAGAGCTTTAAGCCCACTTCTTCACTTTCCTCTTTCACTTTCATCAAGAGACTCTTCAGTCTCTCTTTAGTTTCTGCCATAAGGGGGGAGGGTGTGTGTGTCATCTACATATCTGAAGTTTTTGACATTTCTCCTGGCAGTCTTGATTCCCGTTTGCATTTCTTCCAGCCACACATTTCTCTGCATAGGAGTTAAATAAGCAGGGTGACAATATATACCCTTGAGGTGCTGCTTTTCCTATTTGGAACCAGTCTGTTATTCAATGTCCAGTTCTAACTGTTGCTTCCTGAACTGTATACAGGGTTCTTAAGAGGCAGATCTGGTGGTGTGGTACTACCGTCTCTTTCAGAATTTTCCACAGTTTATTTTGATCCGTACACTCAAAGGCTTTGGCATACTCAGTAAAGCAGAACTAGATGTTTTTCTGGAACTTGCTTGCTTTTTTGCGAAGATCCAGCAGATGTTGGGAATTTGATCTTTGGTTCCTCTGTATTTTCTAAAACAAGATTGAATATCTGGAAGTTCATGGTTCACATATTGCTGAAGCCTGGCTTGGAGAATTTTGAGCATTTCTTTGTTAGCATGTGAGATGAGTAAAATTGCATGGTAGTTTGAGCATTCGTTGGCATTGCCTTTTTCGAGACTGGAATGACAACTGACCATTTCCAACTGAGCCACAGCTGAGATTTTCAAATTTCTTGTCTTATTGAGTACATCACTTTCACAGCATCGTCTTCGAGGATTTGAAGTAGCTCATCTGGAATCGAAGCCATAATAGAGCCTTCTAAGTCCCTAATGGACACTGCATGGACTCTCAGAACAAGTGAGATCAACAGCCATCCTCTTTAACAACAACAACAAAAAGTTCTCTCAACAAGAAAACTTACACAAGCCACTGGTCCCACCACATTCACTTGGAGGAGACCACCCAATTAATAGCAATGATGGCCCTCCGGTGTGCAGAAAATAGACCTCGAAGACAGTCATCGAAACAACATGAAAAGGCAGAGACATATCCAGCAGATGAAGGAATACAATGAAAATCAACAAACCAGTGAAAGAGGAGGAGGTAGGAAGTCTACAGGAAAAACAGTTCAGCACAAAAATAGTCAATGTCTTGGAAACAAATGGATCGACAGATAAATAGACTTCAGGCATGGATTCAGAAGATGAAAGGGGTGTTTTAAATGGGCCTGGAAGAAATCATGAGTAGTCAATCAATAATGAGCGATGACATAACTGAGATAGAAATCACTCTGGACAACAGGAACAGTACTGTAACTGAGGCAGAAGAAAGACTAAGTGAGCTGGAAGTTCGGATATGGGAAATAAATGAAGCAGAGCAGGAAAAAAAAAAGCAAGAGAGAAATGAAGACAATCACAGAGACCTATGGGATAATGTTAAATGCCCCCATATTTAAATCATAGGTTTCTCAGAGAAAGAAGACAAAAGGAAAGGGCATGAGAAAATATTTGAGGAGGAAATAGTTAAAAACTTCCCTGAAATGGGAAAAAGAACAGACAACTAAAATGAAAAATCCCAGTGTGTCCCATAGGGGGAAAACCAAGACACAACATGTCAAAAGACACATTAATCAAACAAACAAACAAACAAACAAACAAACAAATAAATATACACAATGAACAAATATTCAAGGTAACAAAGGAATGACAACAAATAACATAGAAGGGAATCCCCATAAGGATAACAGCTGATCTTACAATAGAGTCTCTTCAGCTTAGAAGGGAATGGCAGGATGTACCTAAACTGCTGAAAGGCAAAAGCCTAAAGCCAAAATTACTCTATCCAACAAGGATAGTATTCTCATTCAAAAGACAAAACAAGAGCTTTACAGACAAACAAAAGCAGTTAGTGTTCAGAACCACCAAACCAGCACTTCAGCAAATGCTGAAGGATCTTTTCTAGATAGGAAACAGAAAAGCTTATAAAAACAAAGCCACAAAATATATAGTAAATGGTAAGAAGATCATACTTATCAACAACTACCTTAAACAGAAATGGGCTAAATGCTCCAATGAAAAGGCAAAGACTGGGTGAATGCATACAAGAATATACTGTCTGCAAGAAAACCATCTCATACCTAGGGACACATACAGCCTGAAAGTGATGGCCAGGAAAAAGCTATCGATGAGAAAAGAGACAAAGGAGGTAGGAAGGGAGCTCCATCCCGGGAAGGGAATCCCGTTCCGGGAAGGGATTCTTAAGAAGAGGGGTTTCCAAACACCAAGAAACATTCTCCCTGCCGAGTCTGTGGCGAGCTTTGGAAGCAGAGAGGGCAACGTAGCAGGAAGGAAACATAAATATATAATTAAAACCAACAGATTACAAGCCCAACAGTAACTCCCCCAGCAGAAAAGCAGCACAGACGCCTGCATCCGACACTAGCAAGTGGGGGCAGGGCAGGGAGGTGCAGGAGGCGTGGGCTGCAGTGCTTTTTAAGAATCAGGCAGGAACGCCCCGCACATAACCACAACGAATGAACCTGCACTAGCAAACCAGACTGTGGGATAGCTACCATGTGAAAAGCCCGAACATAAAATACCACCAGAACCACACACAGAACAAAGGATGGAACAGAAATAGCCAGTTACAGACCATTCCCCGCCGGTGACTGGCAGCCAGAACCGTATGGGCTGGAAGGGGGTGATCACAGCCCGGGAGAGACTTTACCTACAAAACTGCAAGCAGGCTTCTTTGCTAAGGCTTCTGGGGGTTCTGGACAGTCACCATCCACCTCACAAGGGGCACCAGTGGTACATCCAGAAAACTAGCAGCGGACACGGGAAAGGCGATAAGTCACCGTGACCGCGCTCACCACCCACCTGAGCTACTCGGACGTCAGAAGGACACAAAAGGCAGTCCCAACCGAATCTGTGCCTCTGAGGGCTTACCTGAGCACCGAACCTGAGTTCGGCTTAGACCTGGGAGGTGCGTGCAGCCTAGGGCCGGCCTCAGACCCTGGAGCAACGTAGAGCATGAGCGGTGTGCATCGTGAGCAGGGGCAGGCCCAGTGGGTCTGAGACGCTGAAAGCACACGCAGGTGTTATTTGTTTGCAGCATCCCTCCCTCCCCACAGCGCAACTGAACAAGGGAGCCAAAAAAAATAAAAATAAAAAGTGTCCACCATGCCCCCCCCCCTTAAGAGGACGGAAATCAGACACTGAAGAGACCAGCAAACAGAAGAAATTTAATGGAGGGAACCGCCTTGGAAATAACCCCACACTGCCCACAACACCAGAGAAAGGGCCAGAAATATCGTTACTATTTTTATGACCATTTCTTTTTCTTTTTTTCTTTTTCGCTGATGTGGTTGTGTGGTAGTTTTTTCTTCTTTTCTTTTTCTTCTTCTTTTTTTAACTTTTAGAAATATTTAAGTCCTGTATTTATCCTTTAATTTTTATTCTTATAACCTACTCTTACTTAAAAAGAAACCTATTTTTTAAAGCAAACACTGTATATAGTCTTTGTGTGGTTGTTGTTGTTGTTTTAATAGTTCTTGTGGCTTTTTTTTCTTCTTCTTCTTTTCCTTAATATTGCATTTTTTAACATCCAACCTCTATTCTAGATTTTTAATCTTTGCTTTTTGGTATTTGTTGTCAATTTTGTACATTTAAAAATCCAAACTTCACTACCCAATTTTACCTGAGAGCGAGATTACTGGCTTGACCACTCTCTCCTCCTTTGGACTCTCCTTTTTCTCCACCAGGTGGCCTCTGTCTCTTCCCTCCCCCTTCTCTTCTCTACCCAATTCTGTGAATCTCCGTGTTCCAGACGGTGGAGAACACTTCAGGAACTGGTCACTGGCTGGATCTGTCTCTCTGCTTTTCATTTCCCTCTTTTATCCTCCTGGCCACCTCTGTCTACTTCCTCCCTCTCCTCTTCCCGTATAACTCCGTGAATACCTCTGAGTGGTCCAGACGGTGGAGCACACATAAGGATGTGATTGCTGGCTAGCTTGCTCTCTCCTCTTTTTTTTTTTTTCTCTCTCTCTCCTCTTTTGATCCCACCTCATCTCTTTCCAGTCACCTCTAACTACCCCTCCCTCTTCTCTCCTCCATGTAACTCAGTGAACCTCTCCGGTTGCCCCTCACTGTGGGTAAACCTTTCATCTTTAAACTAGATATCTTATCATTGGTGCTGTATAGGTGGAGAAGTCTTGAGGCTACTGTAAAAATAAAACTGAAAACCAGAAGCAGGAGGCTTAAGTCCAAACCCTGAGAACATCAGACAAGTCCTGACTCCAGGAACATTAATTGATAGCAGCTCATCAAATGCCTCCATACCTACACTGAAACCAAGCACCACCCAAGGGCCAACAAGTTCCAGAGTCAGACACACCATGCAAATTCTCCAGCGACACAGGAACACAGCCCTGAGCTTCAATATACAGGCAGCTCAAAGTTACTCCAAAACCATTGGCGTCTCATAACACATTACTGGTCACTCCATTGCACTCCAGAAAGAAGAAATCCAGCCTCACCCACCAGAACTCCAACACAAGCCTCCCGAACCAAGAAATCTTGACAAGCCACTGATACAACCCCACCCACAGTGGAGAAACTCCATAATGAAGAGAACTCCACAAATTCCCAGAATATAGAAAGGCCACCCCAAACGCAGCAATAGAACCAAGATGAAGAGACAGAGGGATACTCAGCAGGTAAAGAACAGGAGAAATGCCCACCAAATCAAACAAAAGAGGAAGAGATAGGGAATCTACCTGAGAAAGGATTCCAGATATTGATACTGAAAGTGATCCAAAATCTTGAAATCAAAATGGAATCACAGATAAATAGCCTGGAGACAAGGATTGAGAAGATGCAAGAAAGTTTTAACAAGGACCTAGAAGAATAAAAACGAGTCAATAGATAATGAATGACTCAATAAATGAGATCAGAAACACTCTGGAGGCAACAAATAGTAGAATAACAGAGGCAGAAGATAGGATTAGTGAAATAGAATGGTAGAAATAAATGAATCAGAGAGGAAACAAGAAAAATGAGTTAAAAGAAATGAGGACAATCTCAGAGACCTCCAGGACAATATGAAACGCTCCAACATTTGAATTATAGGAGTCCCAGAAGAAGAAGACCAAAAGAAAGACCATGAGAAAATCCTCCAGGCGACAATAGTTGAAAACCTCCCTACAGTGGGCATGGAAATAATCACCCAGTCCCAAGAAAACCAGAGACTCCCAAACAGGATAAACCCCAGGCAAAACACCCCAAGACACATCTTAATCAAATTAACAAAGAGCAAACACGAGAACAAATATTAAAAGCAGCATGGGAAAAACAGGAAATAACACATGAGGGGATTCCCATAACGGTAACAGCTGATCTTTCCAAAGAAACTCTTCAGGCCAGGAAGGAATGGCAAGATATACTTAAAGTGAAGAAAGAGAATAACCTACAACCCAGATTACTGTACCCAGCAAGGATCTCATTCAAACACGAAGGAGAAATCAAAAGCTTTACAGACAAGCAAAAGCTGAGAGAACTCAGCACCGCTAAACCAGCTCTCCAACAAATGCTAAAGGATATTCTGCACACAGGAAACACAAAAAGGGTGTTTAAACCCAAACCCAAAACAATAAAGGAAATGGCAAAGGGATCATAATGATCAGTAATTACCTTAAACGTGCTTAGTCACAGCTCCAGAAAGCTATTCTCTTTTCCTTCTAAGGACAGGCTTACCTCTGTGGGGCTTGGTATTTAAGTATTCCCTTTGGTTAGATTCCTTGCCTTCAACCCCAGCTCAGTGCTGACAACCTTCAGGTCTCAAATAACATACTATGCAACTGGTGCATTTTACATTCTTACCAAAGAAAGTAAGTGTCAGTTGTATCTCCACAGTATTAATTTAGCCACAGGAATCTTCGGTAAAACTAAACAAAACGTTAGAGAGATGACAGCACTTCTACGAAATATGTTGTCAGCTTTACAAACGACCTATAAACTACAAAGTCATCACGAAATAGACATCTACCCAATACACATTTCATTACTAGATTCTTTCTTTGTATATAACCATTTTATAGTTTCAGATTTGCAACTGGTACTTTTTCAAATAAAACTGGTGCTTTTTTTTTTTGCTTGTTTTTAAGCCTAGATTTAACTGATGTCTTTAAGATGTTCATTTCAACATTGACATCATTCATAACTCCAAATACATAAAAGATGATGACAAAAACATCATAAATACAAAAAATAAAAATGTAGTTCTATTATTATAGCCTCCGATAAATGCTAGCAAAACTGGAACAGAAGCATTGTAAAAACATTTAGTGATGTTTCAACATTTTTCTAATCTTTTTTGATTTCATCTTTCTCATGTGCTTTAGAATGCATTACAACATCAGTAGAGTATTGGGCTTCCGTGGTGGCTCAGAGGGTAAAATGTCTGCTTGAAATGGAGCCCTGGGTTCTAATCCTGGGTTAGGAAGATCCCCTGAAGAAGGAAATGGCAACCCATTCCAGTATTCCTGCCTGAGAATCCTATAGATGGAGGAGCCTGTAAGGCTACAGTCCATGGGGTCGCAAAGGGTCGGTCGGGCACGACTGAACGGCTCCACTTTCACTTTAGTCGAGTATTGTCATATGTTTAAAACATCTATAAAAATATGGTAAATAATACCGGTACAAATTTCATCATTAAACATACATATTCAGCTGTTTTAATGTATGATGAGAGAACTCTGAAACAACTTGCGTTTTCATTGTTATTGGTGACCATGCCTGACCTGCCTCTTGAGAAATCTATGTGCAGTTGAGAAAGCAACATTTAGAACTGGACATGGAAAAACAGACTGGTTCCAAATAGGAAAAGGAGTACATCAGGCTGTATAATGTCACCCTGCTTATTTAACGTCTATGCATAGTACATCATGAGAAATGCTAGACTGGACGAAACACAAGCTGGAATCAAGATAACCGGGAGAAATTTCAAGAACCTCCGATACACAGATGACACCACCCTTATGGCAGAAAGTGAAGAGGAACTAAGAAGCCTCTTGATGCAAGTGAAAGAGGAGAGTGAAAAAGTTGGCTTAAAGCTCACCTTTCAGAAAATGAAGATCATGGCTTCTGGTCCCATCACTTCATGGGAAATAGATGGGGAAACAGTGGAAACAGTGTCAGAGTTTACTTTTGGGGCTCCAAAATCCCTGCAGATGGTGACTGCAGCCATGAAATTAAAAGATGCTTACTCCTTGAAAGAAAAGTTATGACTAACCTAGATAGCATTTTCAAAAGCAGAAACATTACTTTACCGACTAAGGTCCGTCTAGTCAAGGCTATGGTGTTTCCTGGGTCATGTATGGATGTGAGTTGGACTGTGAAGAAAGCTGAGCACCGAAGAATTGATGCTTTTGAACTATGGTGCTGGAGAAGACTCTTGAGAGTGCCTTGGACTGCGAGGAGATTCAACCAGTCCATTCTGAAGGAGATCAGCCCTGGGACTTCTTTGGAAGGAATGATGCTAAAGCGGAAACTCCAGTAGTTTGGCCACCTCATGTGAAGAGTTGACTCATTGGAAAAGAACTCTGATGCTGGGATGGATTGGGGGCAGGAGGAGAAGGAGACGACAGAGGATGAGATGGCTGGATGGCATCGCTGACTCGATGGACGTGAGTCTGAGTGAACTTCGGGAGTTGGTGATGGACAGGGAGGCCTGGCGTGCTGCATTTCATGGGGTCACAAAGAGTCAAACACAACTGAGTGACTGAACGGAACTGAACTGAACGGACCTGAAGCTAGGGACTGTTGGTGGCAGAGGTAGAGGCCCCAGTCTGTGTATCCAATGTTGGAGTGATGGAATACAGTTAAAGTGACTGTAAACATAGGGAATTTAGAAAGATGGTAACGATAAACCTGTATGCGAGACAGCAAAAGAGACACAGATGAATAGAACAGTCTTTTGGACTCTGTGGGAAAGGGAGAGGGTGGGATGATTTGCGAGAATGGCATTGAAACATGTATAATGTCATATAAGAAAAGAATCGCCAGTCTAGCTTCAGTGTAGGAGAGGATGCTTGGGACTGTTGCACGGGGTTGACCCAGAGGGATGGTAAGGGGAGGGCGGAGGGAGGGGGTTTAGGCTTGGGAACACGTCTACACCCGTGGAGGGTTCATGTTGGTGTCTGACAAAACCAATGCACTATTGTAAAGTACAATATACATAAATAAAGTGACTGTAAACAAAGAAACAGAAAAGAGTTTCTCTTCAGAAATAAAATGTTCAGAATTGATTTTCATACTGAGGGAAGGCCTTTTCACCTACTAAGTATTAGTGAACATTCTGGCTAGATATAGTTTTGCTTGAACTTTATGCTAGACAGCCTATTTTTGACCTGGGAAACACATATTGTACATCTGCTTTAACCATGGAGGAGAGTCACTGGGTATTCACTGGAATGGGAAAGTAAAAATCTGTTGCAGTTGTCTTTCATCAGTGTACCCTCTGGGGAAGTCAGGATATGAAAATGAGATTGTGCATTTCTGTGCTTTGGAGTTATGTGTTCCTAGTTAGTGAAGATAATTAAGAAGTGTAATGATTCCAGATTCTCGCCTAGGAAAACACTAACATCACTCTTGTCAGACCTGTATTTTGTGGTTAACAGGATCCTTTTCCCACGAGATATGTTTCATTCATGTACTTTCAACTTTAAAGAATTTTCTCTGTGTCCTGGCTCTGCCCCTACAGCTTCAGAACACTCCTCTTTAAACTGTACGGAAGACCATTTCCCAGGCTATGGTCCTTGAGTTTATTTTTATTTTTCTCCTAATTTTAGTATATATAATTTATTGGGTATTTTTATCATTATGGCATAATTTTCTTCAAACTTCGTACTGAAAGTTGTCTCCTATTTAATCATGACATATGATCAGTGAGTCCACATACTAAGGAATGACAATTGGCACTTTTTAGCAGAAACCAGGGCTTCCCTGGGAGGTAAGCTGCCTAAGAATCTGATGCAATGCAGGAGACCCCAGTTTGATTTCTGGTTTGGGAGGATGCTCTGGAGAAGCAACAGGCCACTCCCTCCAGGGTTCTTTAGGTTTCCCTGGTGGTTAGATAGCAAACAATCCATCTGCTATGAGAGAGCCACTGGAAGACTGGCCTAACAACCCACTCCAGTATTCTTGCCTGAAGAACCCCCTTGGACAGAGGAGCTTGACGGGCTATATTCCAGACACTCACAAAGAACCAGACACGACTGTGAGAATGAGCAGACCAGAAACCAAAATATATTTTTAAGAAATCCTTGAAAACCTTGAAATTTGGAAGTGTTCCTTAGAAAGAGCATGTTAACCCTGAAAAAAAAAAAAAAACCACCATAAAGCAATGAACTTTATTACTCTCTTTTCCCTATAAGATCAGAAGAGAAATGGAGTGTCATTTCCCTTTTTAGAAGCTAGTTGTTCTCGTAGAAACTATGAAATGATTAAATAAATTATTGAAACCTACTGAAATGCTGCTTTCAAATAAATAAATAAATAAAATCCAATTCAAGACGGATACCAAAGCAAGAACATAATCGAAATCACTTGCTGTTGTGAGACATGGCTTCAAAAGAGAACCAAATTAATGTATATAATGACTGGCTAAATTCTCTGGCAATACATTATAACAATTTACAGTCAACATTGAAAGGGATTTTTACACACAATAAAATAAAAATGCCTTTTACTCATGCATACTTTTAATAATCAAAAGCACTGACTAATTTTCAGACATTGCAGGCCAAGGACATTTAAACAAACTACCTACTTTATCTGCCAAAACAACACCGTGGTGGTGGTCATGATTAGCTGCTAAGTCATTTCCGTCTCTTCATCTCCATGGACCATAGACCACCAGGCTCCTCTGCCCGTGGGATTTCCCAGGCAAGAATACTGAGTCTGGTTTTCATTCTCTCTTCCAGAAGATCTATCTTCCCAACTCAGGGATTTCTCAACCCTGGGTCATCTACATTGGGAAGTGGACTCTTTACCAATGAGCCACCAGGAGAATACCCCAAAGAAAAACAGTATCTACTTAAGTACTTCTTGGCTTTCATATGTACGGTATCAACCTTCCAGCCTATATAGTCTGTGTTGAACTATCCTAGTGATCCATCGATTAATAGTCAGCCTCCCAGTGATTCTTGTCTGGGAAGATCCCACATGCTGAAGTGTAACTAAGCTCATGGGCCACAACTCAGGAGCTCATGTGCCGAAACTAGAGCCAGTGTTCTCCAGCAAAAGAAACATCACAATGGGAAGGTTATGCAGCATAGTGAAGTGCACCATACCACTTGCCTCAGCTACAGAAAGCCCTTGAACATCCATGACTACCTGGCCCTGCCAAAATAAATGCAGTTTTAACAATAACAAATATTCATGTCAATGTATGGGAAAACCAATACAGTGTTGTAAAGAAAAATAAAGTAAAAATAAAAATTAAAGAAAAAAATAAATAAAATGGAAAAATAAATTCATAAATACGACCTTAAAGGGCAAAAAACAAACAAACAAACAAAAAAAAACCAGTGAGTTTAGCAGAGAAGTTAGTTACATATATTTAGCAACAAGCAAATATAATTTGCATGTTGAAAGTGCAAAAATACTAATTTTTCAAAACGTGATAGAATGATACTGATTAGAAGAAATCTATCACAGAATAAAAATATTCTAGGCAATAGTTCTGCAGGATGAGAGGTAAGGGTATCCCAGCCATCAGAGTTCACATTTGTGGTGTGAATGCCGAAAAGCCTATGAAACATCATGTTGGTCAAATAATTCGAGTATCCATATATCCACTTAAGCTCTTAGCTATCTCTCCTGCACCTTTATATTTCATTCTGAAGCCATTTGGATTTTTTGAAAGAATGTGTAGATTTGTTTTGTTTGTGTCAGTTTCTGAGGAGACTTCTCATTCTGCCCACATGCTAGGAAACTTTTACTATATTTTCCATTACTATAATTCAAGTTTCATCTACTCTAACCTTTCATACCATTAATCCCATATTGATTTCCTTTAGCAGGCTCTAGTGATGTTCTTCAAGCTCTTTTAGCCATTCTTTCACTTGCGTATAATGCTCACTGATTTGAATAGCAAATTACCACTTTTCTAATGTGCTTTTAGAGTGTGGTGAGCTGCTCTGTTTCAGGCTTTTGGTTGGAAAACCCTGCCTTATTGTCAGGGCTGCAGTATCTTCTGATACCAAAGGAAAGACTACAAATATTCCAAACAAATTTGATTATGGTAATTAACATTTTCTAAAGAATTAAAGAGTTCCTCATCAAAATATTTATTCCCATGGAAAAAATAGCCCCAGCTCCTTAAGTACATCATGATTTTATTAAGGGAATCTGTGAGAACGGCCATGTTCTCTGTGCATCGTGACTTCATCAACACACCTCTCTGAGGTGAAAAAACAAGTTAGAATTCACATACTTCAGGAAAGCCATATTTAAATATGGAAAAACCTTGTTTCAATAAGAGGAAAAATGGCTGCATGAGAAGTGGATTGATATTGTTTCTCTATTTTTCTCTGAGCATCTTCCTGTAAGTTGTGTCTTCACTTCTTACTGAAATGGTTGATTCTGCTGTTGTTCTGTTGCTCAGGCATAGTAACTCTCTGCAACATAATAAGGCATGTTACGTTCCTTATTATGCAGCACACCACGCCTCACTGTCCATCACTAACTCCCAGAGATTGCTCAAAGTCATGTGCCTCAAATTAGTTGTACCATCCAACCATCTCATCGTCTGCTAGGCCCTTCTCCTTCTGCACTCAAGCTTTCCCAGCATCAGGGTCTTTTCCTATAGTTAGCTCTTTGCATCGGGTGGCGAAAGTACCAGAGTTTCAGCTTCAGCAAAAGTACTTCCAATGAATATTCAGGGCTGATTTCCATCAGGATTGACTGCTTTGATCTCCTTGCAGTCCAAGGGACTCGCAAGAGTCTTCTCCAACACCACAGTTCAAAATCATCAATGATTCCATGTGCAACTTCCTGTATAGTCCAACTCTCCCATCCATACATGAGTAATGGAAACTCCATAGGTATGACCTGATAGACCATTAATTGCAAAGTAATGCCTCTGCTTTTGCATATGCTCTTTAGGTGGTTACAGCTTTTCTTCATAGGATCTAGCACCTTTTAATTCCGCAGCTGCCCTCACCATCTGCAGTGATTTTGGAGCCCGAGAAAATAAAGTCTATCACTGTTTCCATTTTTCCCCGTGATTTCCCTATTTGATGCGAAGTCACGGGGCCAGATGCCATGATCTTCATGGTTTCAACATTGAGTTTTAAGCAAGGTTCTTCACTCTCTTCTTTCTTTCCATCAATACGCTCTTTATTTATTCTCCACTTTCTGTCATATATGTGGTGTCAACTGCAAATCTGTGGTTATTGATAGTTCTCCAAGCAATCTTGATTCTAGCTGGGCTTCATCCAGCCTGGCATTTCACATGACGTGCTGAATATAAGTTAAATAAGCCACATGACAATATACAGCCTTGATGTGCTCCTTTCCCAATTTGAAGCTAGCGCATTGTTCTATGTCCAAGTGTTGCTTCTTGACATGCCTACAGATTTCTCAGCAGGCAGCTAAAGAGGTCTGGTATTTGCATCTTTCCAGGAATTTCCCATAGCTTGTTGTCATCCACACAGTCAAAACCTTTGGCATAGTCCAAATCAGAAGTCGATGTTTTTCTTGAACTCCTTTGCTTTTTCTCTGATCCAATGGATGCTGACAATTTGATCTCTGGTTTCTCTGACTTTTCTAAATCCAGCTTTAACATCTGGAAGTTCTCGGTTCATGTACTGCTGAAGCCTAGCTTGAAGAACTTTGAACATGACTGTGCTTACATGTGAGATGTGTGCAATTGTGTGTTAGTTTAAACAATCTTTGGCCTAGCTTTTCTTGAGGATTGGAGTTTAAACTAACCTTTCCAAGTTCTGCGGCCAGTGCCGAGCTTTTCAAATTCGCTGGCATATTGCGTGCAGGATTGTAATGTCATAATCTGGTAGGACTTGAAATTCCACAACTGGAAACACATTACCTCTAGTAACTTTGTTCATAGTTATGTACTAAGGGCTGCTTGACTTCACATTGCAGGATGTCTGGTTCTGGGTGAGTAAAGACACCTTCTCGGTTATGTGGGTCATTAAGATCTTCTTTTTCTTCTTCCTTTTTTTTTTTTTTTAAGTTCAGTTCTTCTGTGTATTCTTGCCACCACTTCTTAATATATCTGCTTCTGTTAGGTCCATATATTTTGTCTCCTTTATTGTGCCCATCTTTGCATGAAATGTTCCCTTGGTATCTGTATCATTCCTGAGGTAATCTCTGTTCTTTGCCATCCTATTGTGTTTCTCTGCTTCTTTGCATTGATCCCTGAGGAAGGCTTTTCTTATCTCTCCATGCTATTCTTAAGAAAACTGCATTCAAATGGATTATCTTTCTTTTTCTCCTATGCCTTTAGCTTCTCTTCTTTTCTAAGTTATTTGTAAGGCCTCCTCAGACAAACCTTTTGCCTTTTTGCATTTCTTTTTCTTGGGTAGGTTTTGTTCATTGTCTCATGCAGAATGTCATGACCCTTGGTCCATAGTCTCCAAGCTCTGTCTATAAGATCTAATCCCTCAAATCTATTTGTCACATCCACTGCATAATCATAAGAGACTGATTTTGGCCAACCCAAATGGTCTAGTGGTTTTCCATACTTTCTTCAACTTAAGTCTGAAGTTTTCTTTAAGGCATTCCTGATTTGAGCCATCTCACTGCTCAGTCTTTTGTTTTTGTTTTTCTGTTTTTTTTTTTTTCTGACTGCATAGAGCTTCTCCATCTTCAGCTACAAAGGACAGAATCAATCTGATTTCAGCATTGACCATCTCAAGAGTCATCTCTTGTGTTGTTGGAAGAGGGTGTTTTCTGTGAATGGTGAGTTCTCTTAGGGAATTCTGTTAGCCTTTGCCATACTTCATATGTACTCCAAGGTCCAACTTGCTTGTTATTCCAGGTATCTCTTGACTTCCTACTTTCTCTAGGAGGCAATGAACGTGGGCAGTATAAGCCCTCATTCCTCTGCCTTTTCTTAATCCATCGCATATATTTGGAAGTTCTTGGTTCAAATACTTTGAAGCCTAGCACAAAGGATTTTGAGCCTTATCTTGCTTAGTATGTGAAATGAGCACAAGAGTGCAGTACTTTGACAAATTTTCAGCATTACCCTTTGATGTGGGGATCAGTACGTTGTCATGTGTACACTAGAGCTTGCTCAGTAGTGGCATAATGTGTATTCCATAGTGCAAACTCAGAAGTTGGAACATGTATGGCATATAATGTTGACTCAGTAGAGGTAGGATGATACTTTCAGAGTGCAAGCTCAGTAGTTGTGCTAAGCCTTCTGTAGAACACTGATTCAGCAATGGTAAGATGTGTGTTCTAGAATTCAGGGTCAATAGCGTTGTCACATTTCCTCGAGAGTTTAGCCACTGCAGAAGTGGCATGTGTGCTTAGAATGGGGTCTTAATAGTGGTGAGATGCATGCTCTACATCTCAGTCTCAGTAGAAGAGAGGTGTGTTCTCTAGAGTGCAAGCTAGTAGTTACAAGACACTTGGTGTGCTGACCTGTAGTACACAAAGAAGCAGTGGAAGTTGTCACAGCACTGAAACACTGACTGGAGAAAAACTCCTCGGTGTGCTTGACCCACAGTAGACAAAGAAACGTTCCAAGAATGTTTTACCTATGAGTTACAGCATGGTGGTAATTATTGAGTGCGTTCCAGCTAATGTAGATGGAGATGCGCTTAAGCCATGTCATAAAACTGAACCAGTGATAGTTACAATCTCTTAGTCTTGCCTGAGCTATTTGGATGCAAAAACACTTAAAAAATTCACAGCACTGAAGCACTGGAATTTGACAAATTATCGGCTGTGTCTTCCAAGAATGGATGCTGAAGCACTTGAACTGTATCACGTAGCTGAAAGACTGGATGTTGATGAATACTGGGTGTATTTGACCTGGGGTAAGAAGGGGACTCATTTAACCGTATGACAGCCCTAAAACACAATATGGAGAAAAATGTATGCGTGTTTATGAACTGGTATGTACAGAAACAATTGAGACATATCACAGAACTCAACAGTTGATGGTGAACAACTTCTAGGTGTATTTGAACCAGAGTATACGAAACAAGACTTGAAGAATGTAACAGAACTGAAACAACTGATGGTGATAAACTATTGCATGCGTTCAGCATGGCGTAGAAGAAGAAGGACTTGAAACATGTCGCAGCACTGAAACACCAATGGTCATAAGCTACTGGGTATGTTTCAGCTCAAGTGGATTAGAGAACCATTTGAAGCATGTCGCACAACTGAAACATTGCATGCTTATGAACGACTGCATGTACTTGATATGGAGTGAATGAAGAAAGCACCTGAAGCATGTGACATCACTGAAGCAGTGGTTGAGAATATGGACTATGTTTGAGCCGGAATGGACACAGAGGCTTCAGAATCATTTCATAGTACTGAACACTAGCACTAGATGGGGAAAAAGCTACTGAGTTCGTTTGACACAGGAATGGATGAAGAAGCAGTTGACATTATGTCACAGCAGTGAAACAAGATGGTTATAAACGGTGAGTGTATTGACGTTAGTGGGACCAAGAACATATTTAATCTTATCAAAGTCCTGAAACACTGGAGCATGGTGAACTGCTGGCTGTGTATGCCTCAGTGTGCACAGACAACATTTCAAATCATGTCACAGCACTGAAACGCTTGTATGGAGACGACAGACTGACTGTCTAGATCTGGGGTGGATGAGGAAGCTCTTTAAGCATGTCACTTCATGTATACACTAGATGGCGACAAACTACGGCGTTGGTGTATGGGTGCGCATGAAGAAGCCATTGGGTCGTGCTGCAAAGTAAAACACTGGCCGTTTATAACTACTAGAAATTTTACACTAGGATTAATGTAGAAGCATTTGAAGACTGTCAGTGTACTGCAGCAATGGATGGTGATAAAGGACTATGTTAACCTGGAGTGGGTGAGGAAGTACTCGAATCCAGGGGCAGCCATGGAACACTGTGTATTGATAAACTCCGGGATGTTTTATTTAGTCACTTCGTTAAGGAAGAATTGAACTTGGTCATATGTCACAGCACTGGACACTGGTTGGTACCACTTGTTGACGATGACTGACCTGAGTGGGAAGAGAGCCTTTGAATTGTGCCACACCCATTGCACTAAAGAAATAGAGGAAACAATAGAATGCGAAAGACTAGGGATCTCCTCAAAAACTTAGAGATACCAAGCAATATTTCTTGCAAAGATGGGCTGAATAAAGGACAGAAGTCGTATGGGCCCAACAGAAGCAGAAGATATTCAGAAGAGGTAGCAAAAATACACAGAAGAACTGTACATAAAAGATAGTCATGACGCAGATAATCACGATGATGTGATCATTCACCTAGAACCAGACATCCAGGAATGTACACTCAAGTGGGTCTTAGGAAGCATCACTACAAAGAAAGCTAGTGGAGGGGATAGAATTCCAGTTGAGCTAGTTCAAATCCCAAAGGACCATGCTATGAAAGGGTTGCACTTAACATGGCACCAAATGTGGAAAATTCAGCACTGGCCACAGGACTGGAAAGGGGCAGTTTTCACTCCAATCCCAAAGAAAGGCAATGCCAAAGAATTCTCCAACTACTACACAGTTGCACTCATCTCATATGCTACTAAATTACTGGGCAAAATTATCCAAGCCATGCTTCAGCAATACAGCAACCAGGAACTTCCAGCTATTCGAGTTGGTTTTCCAAAAGGCAGAGCAACCAAGATCAAATTGCCAACATCTGCTGCATCATTGAAAAACCAAGAGAGTTCCAAAAGATCTACTTCGGTTTTATTGAGACTTTGACTATGTGGATCACAATAAACTTTGGGAAATTCTGAAAGAGATTTCAGGGAATACCAGACAACCTGACTTGCCTCTTGATAAACTTGTATGCAGGTCAGGAAGCAACAATTAGAACTGGAAATAGAACAACAGACTGGCTCCAAAAAGGAAAAGGAGTACCCCGAGGCTGTATAATTGCCACCTTGCTTATTTAACTTCTACACAGACTACATAATGAGAAACACTGGGCTGGAGGAATCTCAAGGTGGAAACAAGGTTGACAGAGAAATATCAATCATCTGAAATATGCCGATGACACCAGCCTTATGGCAGAAAGTGAAGAACTAAAGAGCCTCTTGATAAAAGTGACACGAGAGAGTGAATAAGTTGGCTTAATGCTCAACATTCAAAAAACAAAGATCATGGCATCGGATGCCGCCACATCATGGCAAATAGGTGGGAAACAGTGGAAACAGAAGATGACTTTATACTTCTGGGCTCCAAAATCGCTGCAGATGGTGACTGCAGCCATGAAATTAAAAGACGCTTCGTCCTTAAAAGGAAACTTATGACCAACCTAGATGATTAATTATCATTATTGACTATTGCTGATGATTGATTATTATTGATTATTATATTCATATTGAAAAACAGAGGCTTTACTTTGTCAAGAAAGGTCCATCTAGTCAACGCTACGGTTTTCCCAGTAGTCATGTGTGGATGTAAGTTTTGGAATATAAAGAAGGCTGAGCACTGAAGTATTGATGCTTTTGAACTGGGTGTTTAAGAAGACTCTCGAGAGTCCCTTGGACTGCTAGGAGATCCAACCAGTCCATCCTAAAAGAAATCAGTCCTTAGTGTTCATTGACAGGACTGATGTTGAAGCTGAAACTCCAATAATTTGGCCCCGTGATGTGAAGAGCTGGCTCATTTGAAAGCATCTTGTTGCTGGAAATGATTGAGGGCAGGAGGAGAAGGGGACGTCAGAAGGTGAGATGGATGGATGGTATCACCGACTCAATGGACATGGGTTTGGGTTACCCATGGGAGTTGATGATGGACAGGGAGGTCTGGCTTGCTGCGGTTCATGGGATAACAAAGAGCTGGACATGAATGAGTGACTCAACTGAACTGATCACCCCTTAAAGAGTGATTTTTTTTCTTTCTTTTCCTTTTTCTTTTAAATAATCTTGGGCACATTTGACTGAAGCATGCCATGCAATGAAACGTTAAATGGTCAGTAACTACCAGCTGGGCTTGACATTGGATGGACGGAGAAGCACTGCAGGCATGTCACTGAACTTCAACACTGCATGGTGATAGCCTAGTGAATGCCTTTAAATGGGGAGAATGAACACACCATTGAAGTGGATCTTGGCATTGGAACTGGAGGTGGTGAATGTTATGGATGTGTTTGACGTGCGATAATGAGGAAGACTTGAGGAATGTCACACACAGTAAAACATTGGATGGTGTTAATGTTTGAGTGTGTTTGGCCTGGTGAGGATGGAAACGTCCGGGAATCTGCCATAAAATGGAAACACTCAATGGTCATAAGCTACTGCATGTGCTTCACCTAGAGAGGATGAAGAAGCACATGAAGCATGCTACAGGACTGAAACAGTGGATGGTGATAATCCACTGGGTATGTTTTGTCTGGGGTTGTGAAGAAGCACTTGAGGCAAGTCCTCGAACTGAGGCATGGGATGCTGATAAACTGTTGGGTACTTCTGAACAGTGGTGTGTGGCAAAATTCTTGAAATATGTTACAGTATGGAAACATTGGATGATGCTAAACTCCTGGTGTGTTTGATCCAGGATAGGCAAGAAGCAATTGATGCATGTCAAAAACCTGAAACAGGTGATAAACAACAGGGTGTGTATGACCCAGAGTGCATGGGGAAGTATCTGAACCTTGTCACCAACATGAAACACTGGATGGTGACAAACTGTTGAGGGTGCTTGATTCAGGGTGGACAGGAAGCACATGATCCATTTCACAGAACTCAAACGTGGACGGGGCAAGAGACTTGGAATGTTTGACCCAGGGAGAAAAAGAAGCTCTGGAAGCATGCTGTAACCCTGAAACACTGGATAGTGAGAAACCACTTGGTGTGATGACCTGAGGGAATGAAGAAACCCAGAAGCATGTTGCATAACTGAAACATTGGATAACGACACACTACTGGGTGTCTTTGACCCCGTGTACACAAAGGAGCACTTGAAGCATGTCACAGAACTTGAACACTGGATGGTGAAAAACTCCTGGGAGTGTTTGACTGGGTGGATGAAGACGCTCCTCAAGCATGTCTCTGCACTAAGACACTGGATGGGGAGTGTGTTTTAGCCTCAGAAAATGAAGCACTTGACCTGTGTAACGGCACTAAAGTAGAGTATGGCACTTATACCACTGGGTGATTAGTCCCAGGTGACAAGGAAACACCGGAAAGTGTCGCATGTTAATGCACTGAATACTCTACGGGGATAAAGTACTGAATGTGTTTGATCCGGGGTTGCGAAGAAGCAGGTAAAGCAGGTCCCTGGGGTGACACAAGGGATTCTGATACACTACTGGGAGTGTAGGAATTCAAGTGGAATAAGAAGCACTGGAAGCATGTCACATCCATGAAACAATAAATGTTGCTAAACTACTGAGTGGGAATGAGAGCCTGGGAAAGACTAGAGATCTCTTCAGGAAAATGAGTGGTATCAAGGGAGTATTTCATGCACATATGTGTATAATAAAGGGCCGAAAATGTGTGAACCTAAAAGAAGTGGAAGATATTAAGGAGTGTTGGCATGATTACATAGAAGAACTATCCAAAAAGTTCCCGATGACCTAGATAACCATGATGGGGTGATGACTCGCCTACAGCTAGACATCTTGGAGTGGGAAATCCAGTGGCTCTTAGAAAGCATCACTACCAACAAAGATAGTGGAGGTGATGGAACACCAGCTGAGCTATTTCAAATTTTAAAAGATGATATTGTTGAAGTGCTGCACTCAGTATGCCAGAAAACTTGGGAAACTCAGCAGTGGCTGCAGGACTGGAAAAGGTCAGTTTTTCGTTTGAAATCCAAGGAAGGGCAACACCACATGATGTTCCAAATATCACACAACGGCCATTATTTTACGCACTAACTCCTTTGAAGACAATTTATGAACAACTGAGATAGCTGGATGACGTCACTGACTCGATGGACATGAGTCTGAGTGAACTAAGAGAGTTGGTGACGGACAGGGAGGCTTGGCTTGTGGCGATTCATGGGGGCGCAAAGAGTCGGACAGGCTGAACTGAATTGAACTGAGACAGCATATTAAAAAGCAGAGATGTTAATGTGCCAACAAAGCTCCACCTAGTTAAGATTATGATTTTTCCAGTAGGCGTGTATGGATGTACCAGTGGAACTATAAAGAAAGCTGAGCACCAAAGAAATGATGCTTTTGAACTGTGTTGTTGGAGGAGATTCTTGAGAGTCCCTTGAACTGCAAGGAGATCCAACCAGTCCATCCGAAAGGAGATCAATCACGAATATTCATTAGAAGGACTGAGGTTAAAGCTGAAACTCCAATACTTTGGCCAACTGATGTGAAGAGCTGACTCATTTGAAAAGACCCTGATGTTTGGCAAGATTGAAAGCAGGAGGAGAAGGAGACGACAGAGGATGAGACAGTTAGCTGGTATCACCGACTCAAAGGACATGAATTTCAGTAAACTGCGGGAGTTGGTGATGGACAGGAAGGCCTGATTTGCTGTAGTCCATGGGCTCACAAACAGTCATACACAACTGAGCAGCTGAAGTGAATCGAACAAAGACATGCTCACAATTCTCCTGGCAAGACTTTAACAGCACATTAACCTAGAAGCTGCAAATGTTCAAACTGGATTTAGAAAAGACAGAAACCAGAGGTCAAATTGGCAACATCCATTGGATCATGGAAAAAGCAAGAATATTATTGAAAAAAAAAAACTATTTCTGCTTTATTGAGTATGATAAAAATCCACTGTGTGGATCACAACAAACTGCAGAAAATTCTTAAAGACATGGAAATACCAGACTACCTACATGCCTCCTGAGAGACCTGTATCCAGGTCAAGAAACAACCAGTGAGAACCAGGTAAAGAAGAACAGATGGTTTGAAATTGGAAACAAACAAACAAACAAACAAACAAACTACTACATGTGTCACCCTGTTGATTTAACTTATATGCAGAGCACATCTTGGAAAATGCGGGGCTGGAGGAAACACAAGCTGAAATTAAGAGAAAAATAGAAATATTAATAACTTCAGATATGCAGATGACACCACCGATATAGCATCAAGCAAAGAATAACTAAAGAGCCTCTTGATGCAGGTGAAAGAGGAGAGTGAAAAAGCTGGCTTAAGACGCAACATTCAAAACACTAAGATCCTAGCATCGTGTCCTATTATTTCATGGCAAATAGATGGGAAAACAATGGTAACAGTGAGACTTCTGTTTCCTTGGACTCCAAAATCATGGCAGGTGATGACTGCAGCTATGAAATTAAATGACACTTGTTTCTTGGAAGAAAAGCAGTGACAAACCTAGACTGCATGTTAAAGAGCAGAGGCATCCGTTTGCCAAGAAGCGTCCATATAGTCAGAGCTATATTTGTGTTTTTTTAAGCAGTCATGTGACAATGTAAGTTAGGCCATAAAGAAGGCTGAACATTAAGAAACTGATACTTTTGAACCACAGTCTTGGAGAAGACCCTTGTGAGTCCCTTGGGCTGCAAGGAAATCAATCCAGTCAACTGTAAAGGACATCAATCCTGAAAATTCACTGGAGGGGCTGATGCTGAGGCAGAAGCTCCAATATTATGGCTATCTGATGTGAAGAGTCAACTCGTTGGCAAAGACTCTGATGCCGCCAAAGATTGGAGCAGAAGAAGGGGACGATGGAGGACCAGATACTTGGATGGCATCACCGACCCAGTGGATTTGAGTTTGAACAAGCTCCGGGAGATGGTCAAGGGCAAGAAGGCGTGACATACTGCAGTCCATGGGATTTGGAGAGTTGGAGATGACTGAATGACTGAACAACCCATAACAGCCAGCAACAACAAATCTACAGAGTGCCTTTGACCGTGAGTAGTTTCAGGAGCTCTTGAAGCATGTCACAGATCTGAAACCCAAGATAGTGGCAAACCACTGAAGGTGTTTGACTTGGAGTTAGTGAAGCAGCCATTAGTATGTGCTACAACATTGAAACAATGAATGTCGATAACCTATATGGTGTATTTGTTGTGGAGTAAGTGAAGAACCCCTTGAAGTGGGTTTCATGACTGAAACACTGTATGTTCACACTTCAGATGGTCTGTGTTTGATCTTGTATATAGAAAGAAGCACAAGGAGCCTGTCACAACCCTGAAACTGGATCATGGTAAATCATTGTGTATGATGAGCTGTGGTAGTTGAAAAATCAATGAAAGTATGTACTAGCCCTGAATCAATGGATGGTGATAAACTAAGAGTGTGCTCAACCTTGAGTGGACAAAGGATCTTTTGAAGCATATGCCAGAATTAACACACTGGATTGTGATAAATTATTGGTTATGTATTTTCTGCAGAGAATGACGAAGCAGTTGAGCAGGAAACAGCCTTGAAACACTGGATGATGATAAACTACGGGGTTTGTTTGATACATGTTGAATGAGGAGAAACTGAAAGCATGGCACAGACGAAAACATGGGACCATCATAAACTTCTGAATGCGTTTTATCTAGAATGGCCTAAAGAAGGACTTTAAACTCAGCACAGAACCGAAACAGGAATTGTGATAAGCTACCTACCATATTTTATATGGAGAGGATAAAGGAGTACATGAGGCATGCCACAGTACTGGAACACTGGATAGTGGTAAACGACAGGGAGTGTTTGAGTAAATGAGACAAAGGGACCCTTCAGGCCGGTAATAGCGCAGCATCAACGAATGATGAAAATGTACAGGGTGTGTTTTACCTGGAGGGGATGGAGGAGGCTCAAAACATGTCACAATACAGAAAAAATGGATGGTGATAGCTGTCACATTAATTTCTTCTGGAGTGGATTAAAAACCCCTTGAAGCATATCTAAAGTTACACACTGGATGGGGATATAATATTGTGTGTATTTAATGCCAGTAAGAAATAGAGGGAACAATAGAATAGGAAAGACGAGAAATCTTGCCCAGAAACTGAGAGACTGCAAGGGAATATTTCATGAGACATGGGCACAATCCAGGACAGAAGGGGTATGAACCTAGCAGAAGGAGAAAATGTGATGGAGTGCTGGCAAGAGTACACGAGAAGAGCTGTACCAAAGCAAGGTCTTAATCACCTGCTGCCGCTGCTGCTGCTGCTGCTGCTATGTCGCTTCTCTCGTGTCCAGCTCTTCATGACCCCATGGACAGCTCACTACCAGGCTCCTCTGTCCATGGGATTTTCCAGGCAAGAATATTGGAGTGGGGTGCCATCACCTTCTCTGCTTAATCACCCACATAACCATAATGGTGTGATCACTCACGTAGAGCAGACAACCTGGGGTGTGAAGTCAAGTGGATCTTAGGCAGAAATATCACAAACAATGCTAGTCAAGATGATAGACTTGAAGCTCAGCTATTACAAATTGTAAAAGATAATGCTGTTAAAATGCTGCACTCAATGTGCCAAGACATTTGGAAAACTCATCAATGACCACAGGACAGGGAAAGGTCAGATTCACTCTGATCCCAAAAAAGGGCATTGTGAAGGCATGCTCAAACTGCTGCCCAGTCGTTCTCACTTCATATGCTGGCTGGGTAATGCTCCAAATGCCTCCATCTAGGTTTCAACAGTATGTGAACTGAGAACTTTCAAATGTACAAATTGGATTACGAAAGGCAGAGGAACCAGAGATCAAATTGCCAACATTCATTGGATCATAGAAAAAGCAGGGAGTTCCAGAAAATGACCTACTTCTGCTTCATTCACTATGCTAAAGCATTTGACTGTGGGGGTCACAGAAATTGCGGAAAATTCTTAAAGAGGTGGGTATACTAGACCACTTTACCTGGCTCCTGAGAAACCTGTATGCAGGTCACGAAGTAACAGAATCAGACAGGAACAATGGAGTTGTTCAGAATTGGTAACGGAGTAGGTCAAGGCTGTCTTGTTGTCACGCCACTTATTTAACTTACATGCACAGTATATCACGCAAAATGTCAGACTGGATGAAGCGCAAAGTGGAATCGAAATTGCTGGGAGAAACATAAATAAACTCAGACATGCCCATGACAGAACGCAGACGAGGGATTAGAGCTCTTTGCTGAGATGAAAGTGGAGATTTAAAACGTTGACTTACACCTCTACATGCAATAAATTCAGAGCCTGTCATCCAGTCCCACCTCTTGATAGCAAATAAATCAGGACACAATGGAAACTGTGAAAGAGTTTTATTTTCATGAGTTCCAAAACTACTGTATGTATTTGAAAGAGGATAGTTGCGGAAGCACTTGTGCATTAATCAGCACTGAAAGAACGGATGTGTGTATTAACCCAGAGCAGTTAAGAAAGCACTGTAGTATGTCACAGCACTGATAGAATAAATGGCGAAAAAACAGGTGTTGAGTTTCACCTCTGGGGATCAAACAAGCACCTACTAAATGCCACAAGTTACGGCCCTGAAACCTTGGCTAATGATAAAATGCTGGGAATGTTCAACTGATGTGGACTAGTAAGCACTTGAAGCATATCACTGTACTGAATATTGGATGATGATACACTAATGAGTATGTTTTTCAGGAGAAGATGAAGCACATGAAGCATATTACAGCACTGAAGCACTGAAGGGTGGTAAACTCCAAGGAGTGACGGGCCAGGATTGACAAAGGAGCATACGCAGTGATTCACAGTACTGAGATACAGATGTTGGAAAACTATTGAGTATTTGACACCAGGTGGACAAAGAAGCATTCGGAGCATGTCCTCTGTCAAGGCACTGAGCACTGCATGGTGATAAACTACAGAGTGTGTTTTTGCAGAGAGTGGATGAATAGGCACTTGAATCACGTCATAGCACTGAAACACTGACTTTAGTAAAGTACCGGATGTATTTTTCCAGTCTGGATGATACAGCAGTTTGTGTCACAGCTTGGAAGTGCTGGATGGTGATAAACTGCTGGTGTGTTTGATAAAGATGCACTTGAACTTGTGACAGCAGTGAAAAGCAGCAAGGGATAAGCTGGTGAGGCTATTTTACCTGGGGTGGAGAAAGATGTGGCTGAACCTCCTCTCTGAAGTGTGGATAATAAGCGACTTAGTATGTTTGACCTGGGGTGGATGGAGAAACACTGAAAGCATGTCACAGCAGTGCAACACTGGAGGGAGATACACAACAGGATGTGTTTGACCCAGGGTGCATGAAGAATAACTCGAGGTGTCACTGCACTGAAACAGTAGACGATGATAATCTACTGGACACGTTCAGCCAGTAATCAACGAAGAAGCACATGGAATGGCACTACATTGTGATAAACACCTGCTTGTATTTGACCAGTGTGGATGAAGAAGTTCCTGAAGCATGTCCAATCTTTGCAACCCTGGATGCTGATATGTTCCCATCAAGCAATGTGTCTCTTTCATATGAGGCGTAAAAGCAGGCACTTAGAGCATGTCACAGGGCCTCTCCTGGTGGTCCAGCGGTTAAGCATCCACCTTGTAGTGTAGGGGATGAAGGTTCAATCCCCGATTGGGAAAGGAACATCCCATATGCTACAGAGTAAGTAAACCTGCATAGCTGCAAATACTGAAGTTCTCACACTCCCGAGACTTCATGCCATGGTTAGAGTTGGCTTGTCTCAAGGACTATCTTACGTGACACAACTGAGACCCAGCACAGCCAACTACATAAATGAAGAAGAATCACGTCTCAGGTGAAACACTGGTGACAAACTGCTGAGTATGCTTTACCTGGAGGAAATGAAGAAACGCTTGAATCATCTCTCTGCACTGAAACATGGGATAGTGATAAGCTACTGGGTACGTTTGACATGGGGTGCATGAAGAAGACTTGTGGGATGTTCCGCAGTTAAGACATTGGATGATGATAATCTACTGAGTGTGTTAGACCTGGAGTGGATAGAAGCCCGTCACAAAATGAAACACTAAGGGTGGTAAACTACTGTTGTGTTTAACTAGGGGAGGATGAAGAAACACTGAACCTGTCACAGCACTGAATACTAGATATGTTTGTCCCGGAGTGAGTTGAACAAGCACTCGGAACAGGTTACAGAACTGAGAGAAACACTGGATGGTGGTAAGCGACACAGAGTGATGACCAGAGATGAAGAGGCAATGGGAACATGTCATGACAGTGAAACACTAGCTGATGATGAACAGTATTATCAGTGGCAAGATGCCTGCTCCAGAGTTCCGGTTCAAGACGCAGCATGCTTGCACTAGAATGCGGGCTTAGTAAGTTTGTGATGCCTCCCCTAAAGTGCAAATTCAGCAGTTACCACAGCCTACCCTGGATCGTGATGTCAGAAGGGGTAAAAGGAGAGCTGGAGGCGGCAAGCTCAGAATGTGCACGACGTGCACTAGAATGAGGGCTCCTTGGTGGCTGATGCGTGCATTAGATTGCAAGTTCAGAAGTTGTGACATGGGTATCCCATATCACCCATGTTGTAAAACCTCACACTGGTCTTCTATTTTTTACATATGGTACCGTACCCATTTAAGTGCGCTTTTCTCAAGGCATCCCGCCTTCACCTTCTCCCACTGAGTCAAACGTCTGTTCTTGAGATCCTTGTCTCTTCTCCTTGCCTGCGTAGAGCCCATCTTTCTAAATTCCACATCTGTGCATTAATATACAGTTTTGTCTCTCTCTTTCTTAGTTCCTTCATTCTGTGTAATAGGTTTCGTGCTCTTCCCACTCATTAGAACTGACTCAAATGCATGACTTCTTATACCTGAGTAATACTTCATATGTATATGTAGCAAAACTTCCTTAACCATTCATCTGCTGATGGACCTCGTGGTCACTTTCACATCCTTGGTATTGCAAACAGTGCTTCAATAAACGTTGGAGTACTGTTTCTTACCATTCTCGTTTCCTTGAAGTTCATGCCTAAGAGCGGGATCGCTGGGTCATATGGTATTTCTCTTTCCAACTTTCTAAGGAGTCTCCATAATGGTTGTACCAGTTTGCATTCCCATCCACAGTGTAAAAAGGTTCCCTTTTCTCCACACCCTCTCCAGCAGTTATATTGTAGACATTTTAATGATGGCCAATCTGACCAGTGTGAAATGATACCTCAATGTGGTTTTGATTTGCATTTCTCTTATAATGAGTGATGCTGAGCAACGTTTCTGTGTCTCTTAGTAATCTGTGTATCTTCTTTGCAGAGGGCTTTTACCTATGTTTTGATTGGTGGTTTGTTTTGCTGAGTAGTATTTGTAGCTGAGTATTGAGATGCGTGAGCACCTTGCATATTTTGGAGACAAGTTTTTTGTTAGCTTTTCAGTTGCTATTCAGTTCAGTTCAGTTCAGTCGCTCAGTCGTGTCCGTCTCTTTGCGACGCTGTGAATGGCAGCACCCCAGGCCTCCCTGTCCATTGCCAACTCCCGGAGTTCACTCAGAGTTGCTCTTATTTTCTCCCAATTCTGAAGCTACATATTCACCTTAATTATAGTTTCCTTCAATGTACAAAAGCTATAGAGTTTAATTAGGTTCCTTTTTTCAAACATTTTTATTTCCTTTAGGCAATGGCCCACAGAGGACCTTGCTGTGACTTATTTTGTGGTGGTTATACCTATATTGTACTCTGAGGGTGGTATATTTTCTGGTCTTACTTTTCCACCTGTAATCCATTTTGAGTTTATTTTTGAACATGATGTTAGATAGCGTTCTAGCTTCTACACAGAGCTCTCCACTTTTCCCATAACACTTTTTTGAAGAAAATGTCTTTTTCTGTTGCGCATTTTTGCCTGCATCGTCAAAGATAATGGGGGCAGGAATCTATCATTGGACTTCATATTTGTTTCCCATTGGTCTATATTTCTATATTTGTGCAAGTTTCATACTCTCTTGATATCTTCGTAATGTAGTCTGAAGCTAGAAAATTTGACTCCTCTCGTTCCATTCTTCTTTCTCAAAACTGCTTTGGCTCTTCGAGGTCTTATGTGTTTCCATGCAAATCGTAAAATAATTTGTTCTAGTTTATGAAAAATACTGTCGGTAGTGTGAGAGGTATTGTATTGAATCTATTGATTGTTTTGGCTGGTATATTGATTTTAACTCTATCAGTTAGTCCAATCCAAGAACATGATATCTGTCTCCATCTATATATGTTTTGATTTCTTTCCTCAGTGCTTTCTTTCATCCTTCTGGGAAAGTGAAAGTTGCTCAGTCACGTCTGACTCTTAGCAATCCCATGGGCTATACAGTGTATGGAATTTGAAATTCTCCACGCCAGAATACTGGAATGGGTAGCTTTCCCTTCTCCAGAGGATCTTCCCAACCCAGTCCTCAAATGCAGGTCTCACACATTGCAGGAGGATTTGTCACCAGCTGGGGCCACAAGGGAAGCCCAAGAACACCATAGTGCCTAGCCTATCCCTTCTTCAGGGGGTCTTCGTGACCCAGGAACCAAACAGGAGTCTCCTGCATTGCAGGCAGCTTCTTTACCAATTGAGCCATCGGGGACGTCCTTTGTCTCTTTATGCAAACTTATTTCTAGTTGTTTTATTCCTTTCATTGCAATGGGGAACAGGATTGTTCCTTCATTTCTCTTTCTGATTTTTCATTGTGAATGTGTAGGACTATAAGGGTTTCTGTGTATTAGTTTTATACCCTGCACGTTTACTGTATTCATTGATAAACTCCAGGAATTTTCTGGTGGCATCTCTTGGGTTTTCTTTGTAAAGGGTAATAGCATGTGCAAATAGACAGTTATACCTCTTCTTTTCAAATGAGGATTCTGTTCATATCTTTTTCTTCTTTGAAAACTGTGGCTAGAATTCCCAGAACGAGTACTGATGAGTGTGGGCACATTGTCTTCGTGCTGACTTTTAAGGAAATTTTTTCAGCTTTTCATTATTGACAATAATGTTTACAATGGTTTTGTCATATTTGGCTTTCATTATGTTGAGGTATGTTCCACCTATGACTACTTTGGCAGAGGTTTGTTTGTTTGTTTGTTTTTTCATAAAAGTTTTGGATTTTGTTGAATTCAAATGTGAATTTTGGTGGTTTTAGCCTCCAAATTTTTTGTGTTTCCTCTAGTTGTTGTTGTTGTTGTCGTTTTCCTGTGGTTGATATCTGATCGAACGACATTGTGATCAGAAATTATGCTTGCAAATAGTATAATATCTTGAAGTTTATTAAGGTTAGATGTGATCTAACCTTGGGTGTGATCTGTCCTAAGATAATGTTCCATTTGCACGTGAGAAAAAGGAGAAAAAAAGGAGAAACAGGTGAAATCTGTTCTTTGGCGGTGGGATGACCTGTAGATATCAATTAGCTCAAACTGGTCTAATGTATCTTCTAAAACCTGAGTTTCCCTTATTTCATTTTCTGTCTGGATGATCTGTTCATGTTATGAGTGAAGTATTAAAATCACCCAATACTATTGGTTAGTGTCTATTTCTGCTCTACTAGTTGTTGGCATTTGCCTCTTGTATTGAGGTGCTCCTACATTGGGTGCATGTAGCTTCTTCTTGGATTGATGCCTTGAATGTTCTGTAATGCAACTTTCTTTGTCTCCTATAGTGGTCTTTAGGTAAAGTCCATTTATCTGATATGAATATCGCTCCTCCCACTTTTGCTCTCCATTTTCACAACATAGCTTTTTCCTGGCCATCACTTTCAGGCTGCATGTGTCCCTAGGTATGAGGTGGTTTTCTTGCAGACAGTATATTCTTGTATGCATTCACCCAGTCTTTGCCTTTTCGTTGGAGCATTTAGCCCATTTCTGTTTAAGGTAGTTGTTGATAAGTATGATCTTCTTACCATTTACTATATATTTTGTGGCTTTGTTTTTATAAGCTTTTCTGTTTCCTATCTAGAAAAGATCCTTCAGCATTTGCTGAAGTGCTGGTTTGGTGGTTCTGAACACTAACTGCTTTTGTTTGTCTGTAAAGCTCTTGTTTTGTCTTTTGAATGAGAATACTATCCTTGTTCGATAGAGTAATTTTGGCTTTAGGCTTTTGCCTCTCAGCACTTTAGGTACATCCTGCCATTCCCTTCTAAGCTGAGGAGTTTCTATAGTAAGATCAGCTGTTATCCTTATGGGGATTCCCTTCTATGTTATTTGTTGTGATTCCTTTGTTACCTTGAATATTTGTTCATTCTGTATATTTATTTGTTTGTTTTCATTTTGATTAATGTGTGTTTTGACATGTTGTGTCTTGATTTTACCCCTGTGGGACACACTGGGATTTTTCATCTTAGGTGTCTGTTTTTTTATTTTTTTTTTCCCATTTCAGGGATGTTTTTAACTATTTCCTCCTCAAATATTTTCTCATGCCCTTTCCTTTTGTCTTCTTTCTCTGAGAAACCTATGATTTAAATATGGGGGCATTTAACATTGTCCCATAGGTCTCTGTGATTGTCTTCATTTCTCTCTTTCTTTTTTTTTTCCTGCTCTGCTTCATTTATTTCCCATATCCGATCTTCCAGCTCACTTAGTCTTTCTTCTGCCTCAGTTACAGTACTGTTCCTGTTGTCCAGAGTGATTTCTATCTCAGTTATGTCATCGCTCATTATTGATTGACTACTCATGATTTCTTCCAGGTCCATTTAAAACATCCCTTTCATCTTCTCAATCCATGCCTGAAGTCTATTTATCTGTCGATCCATTTGTTTCCAAGACATTGACTATTATTGTGCTGAACTGTTTTTCCTGTAGACTTCCTACCTCCTCCTCTTTCACTGCTTTGTTGATTTTCATTGTATTCCTTCATCTGCTGGATATGTCTCTGCCTTTTCATGTTGTTTCGATGACTGTCTTTGAGGTCTATTTTCTGCACACCGGAGGGCCATCATTGCTATTAATTGGGTGGTCTCCTCCAAGTGAATGTGGTGGGACCAGTGGCTTGTGTAAGTTTTCTTGTTGAGGGAACTTTTTGTTGTTGTTGTTAAAGAGGATGGCTGTTGATCTCACTTGTTCTGAGAGTCCATGCAGTGTCCATTAGGGACTTAGAAGGCTCTATTACGGCTTCGATTCCAGATGAGCTACTTCAAATCCTCGAAGACGATGCTGTGAAAGTGATGTACTCAATAAGACAAGAAATTTGAAAATCTCAGCTGTGGCTCAGTTGGAAATGGTCAGTTGTCATTCCAGTCTCGAAAAAGGCAATGCCAACGAATGCTCAAACTACCATGCAATTTTACTCATCTCACATGCTAACAAAGAAATGCTCAAAATTCTCCAAGCCAGGCTTCAGCAATATGTGAACCATGAACTTCCAGATATTCAATCTTGTTTTAGAAAATACAGAGGAACCAAAGATCAAATTCCCAACATCTGCTGGATCTTCACAAAAAAGCAAGCAAGTTCCAGAAAAACATCTAGTTCTGCTTTATTGAGTATGCCAAAGCCTTTGAGTGTACGGATCAAAATAAACTGTGGAAAATTCTGAAAGAGACGGTAGTACCACACCACCAGATCTGCCTCTTGAGAAGCCTGTATACAGTTCAGGAAGCAACAGTTAGAACTGGACATTGAATAACAGACTGGTTCCAAATAGGAAAAGCAGCACCTCAAGGGTATATATTGTCACTCTGCTTATTTAACTTCTATGCAGAGAAATGTGTGGTTGGAAGAAATGCAAACGGGAATCAAGACTGCGAGGAGAAATGTCAAAAACTTCAGATATGTAGATGACACCCCCCTTATGGCAGAAACTAAAGAGGAACTGAAGAGTCTCTTGATGAAAGTGAAAGAGGAAAGTGAAGAAGTAGGCTTAAAGCTCTAAATAAGGAAACCTGAGATGGCATCCTGTCCCATCAGTTCATGACAAATAGATGGGAAAACAGTGGAAATGGTGGCAGACTGTTTTGTTTTGTTTTGTTTTTTTGGGGGGGGAGGCTCCAAAATCACTGAAGATAGTGACTGCAGCCATGAAATGAAAAGACGCTTACTCTTCCTAGACAGCAAAAAACAAGACCAGAGGCTGACTGCAGCTCAGATCATGAAATCTGTATTGCCAAATTCAGACTTAAATTGAAGAAAGCAGGAACAAACCACTAAACCATTCAGGAATGACCTATCTCAAATCCCTTATGATTACACAGTGTAAGTGAGAAATACATGTAAGGGACTAGATCTGATAGAATGCCTGATGAACTATGGACGGAGGTTCATGACATTGTATAGGAGACAGGGATCAAGACCATTCCCAAGAAAAAAGACACGCAAAAAGGCAAAATGGCTGCCGGAGGAGGCCTTACAATTAGCTGTGAAATGAAGAGAAATGAAGCCAAAGGTGAGGAGGAAAGTTATAGCCATCTGAACACAGAGTTCCAAGGAGAGAGAAGAAAGCCTTCCTCGGTGATCAGTGCCAAGAAATAAAGCAAAGCAATAAAGCAAAGCAATAGAATGGGGAAGACTAAAGATTTCTTCAAGAAAACCGGAGATACCAAGGGGGCATTTCATGCAAAGATGGGCACTACTAGGGACATAAATGGTACGGACCTAACAGAAGCAATAGGTATTAAGACGAGGTGGCAAAGAATACACAGAAGAACTGTACATCAAAGATCTTCACAACCCAAATAATCATGACGATGTGATCACTCACCTACATCCAGATACTTGGAATGTGAAGTCAAGTGGGCCTTAAGAAGCATCACTATGAACAAAGTGAGTGGAAGTGATAGAATTCCAGTTGAGCTATTTGAAATCCTAAACGATTATGCTGCGGAAGTGCTTCACTCAATATGTCAGCAAAATTAAAAAACTAAGCAGCGGCTCAGGACTGGGAAAGGTCAGTTTTCATTCCAATCCCAAACAAAGGCAATGCCAAAGAATGCTCAAACTACTGCACAATTGCACTCATCTCACACGCTAGTAGAGTAATGCACAAAAATATCCAAGCCAAGCTTCAGCAATACATGAACCATAAACTTCCAGATGTTCAAGCTGGTTTTGGACAAGTCAGAGGAACCAGAGATCAAATGAGTGTATGCACCACTACTTCTGATGATGCATGCAGCAACTACTGAGGTTGAAATCACGAGTTTGCATTCTGCTTTTACTAAGAATTGAATTAGGACAGGTGCACTACTTAGCTTGCACTCTGGCACATACATTACAACTCTAGAGCATAAGTATCACAACCACGTGCGTCTGCACTCCGGACCTGGCATGCGGCAACGACTGAAAATGCAAGAAGCTTTTCAGAGTTACTGACCCCTGATTTGAAACCACTGCTGCTGCTGCTGCTAAGTCACTTCAGTCGTGTTCGACTCTGTGTGGCCACATAGATTACCAGCCCACCAGGCTCCCCTGTCCCTGGGATTCTTGGGGCAAGAATACTGGAGTGCGTTGCCACTTCCTTCTCCAATGCATGCATGCATGCTATGTCGCTTTAGTCTTATCCGACTCCGTGCGAACCTATGGACAGTAGCCCACGACGCCCCTCTGTCTACGGGATTCTCCAGGCAAGAATATTGGGGTGAGTTGCCATTTCCTTCTCTTATGTCAAACCATACATGCTACAAACACTGAGCTTGCCCTCTGGAATATGCGCTTGTTGATACTGAGGCTGCTATCTAGAGAACGCTCGCAGGAGCTACTTAGTTTCCAATCTGGATCACCCTTTCTGCCACTATTGAGACTATTAACAAGCTTTAGAACAAGTGCATTGCTGTCACTGAGACTGCACAGTAGAGCATACATCCCATCACTCCTAAACCCGGGTTCTTTAGGATATGGCCTACCACTACTGAGCCTGTCCCTAAAACATGCCTGTTGTAAACTCACATACACTTTTGGTGTATTACGCTCTGGATTCGGCATCCCTGCACTACTGAAATTGCCTTCCAGAACAAGAGTTCATCACCGGCTGAACTTTCACTCTGAAGCATGAACATCACAATCATTAGCTTGTTGCTTTATAGGTAAGTCAGGCCACTACTCAACCTGCACTGTAGTTCAGGTGTGCCTAAATAGTTACTGAACTTGCACTCTGAAGTTTCCTTCTGGACACAACTGAGCCAGAACTCCTGTAGACAGAGTGATTTTAAACACTGGAGGACATGATACGCCTCTCCTGAGCATGAACTCAGGTGCAGGCATCCGGGCTCTGCTGAGAACATGCTCTAGTTGCACACATGCCAAAGTAACTGAACGTGCAGCTGGGGGTACAGATCTCATGAATACAGAGTGAGCACATTTCATCATGGGTTTTGCGCTTCTGAGGTTTACTCAGAAGCATATCTTCCATCGTGACTGCGTGTGCCTTCAAGAGCCAATGTTCTGACACTACGGAGACTGTGCTGTAGAGTAAGAATGCCTGAACTACACAACTGCACACTGAATCATGCATCCCAGCAGTATAAATCCTAGCACTGCAGCACACTTGTCACTTCTGAGTCCTTACACTAAGCAGGCATGGCACAGCTAGTGAGCATGTGGTCTAGAGCATATGTGTGGCCATTACTAATTTCAGACTCGGAAGCCTGTGTCTTGCCACTTGTAAGCCCAGGCCCCCAAATATTCATGCTTCAGCTACTGATATTGCACCCTGGTACACTCCTTTATCACTGCTGAGACTGCATTACAGAGCATGAGTTCCACTACTACTAATCTTGCTCGATGGCCTGAGTGCTTAAACCTGTGAGCCTACACTCTGCAGCTGAAAATTGCCAATGACGTGGCTTGCCCTCTGTTGCATATGTTCCCCACGCTTCTTCCTGCACTCTGGAGCACCTACTCCAGGAGGCTGCTTTCTAAAACACATATCGTCTCCACGAGTGAACCATCATTCTAGATCAACTGTGTGACCACTAGTGACCTTGAATTTTGAAGTGTTATCTTAACTTCCTTGAGGTATTGCTCGAGAAGGTGTGTGCAACAATTACCCCCATGACATTTTATACCAGCCATTTTGCTGCTAGTCACCCAGCACTCTAGACTGTGCAAGCTGTGAGTAGTGTACCTGTATATCTGTGGATGACGTGCCACCACTATAGACCTGATGTATACTTCATATGTCCTGCCTCAATTGATCGTGCGTCACCATACACATATGCCACAACCCTTGCGCTTGCACTGTTGAGGGCTTGTCTTCCCACTACTGAGCTTGTGTGGCAGAGCAGGTATATCACATTTTCTGAATTGGATCTCTGGATATGCAACCAAAATTAAAAATCCAGCTTTCAAGAGAACATGTCCCTCTGCAGTCTGCACTCTTGAGCAAGGGCACTGCAACTCCTGAGACAACACTCTGAAGCACATGTAGAGCAGGCATGCTACATCTGCTGAACTTAGCTCTTCAGCATGCCTCTCAACAGTGAACAACACTTTAGGCATACCCCTCTTAATACAGACCCATGATCTAGAGCAGGCATGCTTCACATCCTGAATCTTGGCTTTCGAGAACACGTGCTTCATCTCCTGAGATGGTGCTTTTGCCGATTCTCCCCACCACTACTAAATCTGTGCTCTAGAGCGGGTGTGACACATTGGAGCCTCCATGCCTCACTACTGCGTCTCTGCTCTAGCCTGGAAGTACTGAAACAGCTTAGCTCGCAATCCGCAGCACACGTTCTGCCACTAGTGTGCTTGCACTTTAGAGCAGGCTGTCTGAAGCCATCCCATTGGCACTGGCAACATGCGTGCAGCCACTGCTGAATGCACACTAGAGCACAGTTCCTGCCACTATTGAGCATGTACTCTACCACAAGATGTCTAAAACTGCTCAGTTGCATTGCGGAGCATACCTCTTTCCACAAGTGAACTTGCATTCTACAGGAAATGGTACACAAACACTGACCTTGTGCTCTAGAATTGGCACACCATACATAATTTTCTTAACATTTGAAGCATATGTCTGGCCAACACTAAATCCACGCTTTAGATCAGCTGTGCTAAAATCACTGAGCTTGCCCTCAAGAGTATATCTGAACTCACATTTTATAGCCACACCTACTACCACGGTGGATTCTGTGCTCTAAAACTCTCGTGAGATGAGAGAACAAGATGGTGGAGCTATAAGTGGATGTGGAGTACATCTCTCCATGGATACATCAGGCATACACCTTCAGACACAGAAGAGTAATCAGAACATTACCGGAAAGTAGACAGGAGTACCTGACAAGTGGCAAAGAATATATAGAACCACGCAAAACTCAGTCGGGGGAAAGAACTGGGGGAAAAATCAGGAGTGTTAGTAGGACTGGATCTGCCCTGAGTGGGGGAAGGAACTGAAGCTGTGGTCCAATCCTACATTGGGTCAATCGTCTGAAGTGTAGAATAGACATTTAAAGCTGAGAGTGAAACAGCTGATCTGTGGAAAGCTGGGTGCAATGAGAAGCAGAGGGTCCTTGCTGCAGCCGTACATACCCCGTACAAGGACATCCATCCCCTGAAAGGCCCCGTGGCTGGCAGCTGCAGTTTAGGGACTTTGCGGCAATTCATGGGGAGGGCTGCTGTTTCGTGGGGAGAGATGGAGAGAGGGGGTTTGAAGGAGGACACTGTCGTAGGGTATGCCTGTGGAGGAAAGCTAGGCAGCCATGAAAGCAAGGCCATAACACCGAGTCACATGTCGGGGGTGGAGCAATCACCATAGCCTCTCTCTCCCACATGCTAGCATCAGTAGTTACTACAATAACGAGGCTGACCCTTCAAATGCTGAACACACTGAAATGCAGAGCAGGCCACCACGCAGGGTCATCCATTAAGTGCCTGATGCACCATACTAGAGTAGAATCCCACTCAGGATGCTCCTTTAAGTGTCGGATGCACTGATTTACACAGGAGGACCCCAGCCAGGAAATTCGCTCTATGTGCTGACCCATTGAACGACAGAGAAGGATCCCAGGCAAGGAAGCCTTCTGAGTGGCCGAATAGGTGGAACTAGGGAGAAGACTGGCCAAAGACGCCTTCTTATCACCGGATACAAGGGCTCAAAAAAGAAAAAAAAAAGGCTCTGATAGGGCCTAACTCCTGTGGTGTAGTCAGTCTGTGTCCCTGCACCCTGCCCGTTTGACACCACCTGTGTCCCTCAAAGCCAAGCAGCTGCCCCACTTTCACAGTTAACTCTCATTGGAAAAAAGCTGCTACTGGTTAAAAAAACAAATCGTGCAACTATTTGCACAGGATTGCTTCAGTCCTGTCTAACTCTGTGTGGAACACATTACACCACTACAGAGAAGAAGCTCTAAAATGCATATACTGGAACAACTGATTTTTTCCAGTCTTGTAGCCACTGCTGAGTTTTCCAGATTTGCTTGCATATTGAGTTCAGCACTTTCATAGCACTCACTATCTATTAGGATTTGAAATCACTCAAGTGGAGTTCTCTATCTCCGCTAGCTTTGTTTCTATTGATGCCTCTTGCGGCCCGCTTGACCTCACATTCCAGGATGTTTGGCTCTAGGTGAGTGATTAGATCATGATGATTATCTGGATCATGGAGATCTTTTCTGCATAGTTCTTCAATCTTTGCGGTATCGATTTTTGCTACCTCTTCTTAATATCTTCTGCTTCTGTTCAGTCCATACAATCTCTGTCCTTTACTGTATCCACCTATGCATGAAATGTTCCCTTGGTATCTCTAATTTTCTTGAAGAGATCTCTACTCTTTCCCATTCTGTTGCTTTCCTCTATTTTTTGCACTCATCACCGAGGAAGGCTTTCTTATCGCTCTTTGCTATTCTTTGGTGCACTGTATTCATATGGGTATATCTTCCCTTTTCTCCTTTGCCTTTTGTTTCTATTCCTTTCTCAGTTATTTGTAAGGCCTCCTCAGACAACCATTTTGCCTTTTTGCATTCATGTTCTTGGAGATGGTCTTCCTCACTGCCTCCTCTACAATGTCATGAACCTCCAAATGTAGTTCTTCAAACACTATATTATGCCTAACCCTTAAATATTTTCTCATGTCCACTGTACCATCATAAGGGATCTGATTTAGGTCAAACCTGAATCATCGAGTGGTCTTCCCTACTGTCTTCAACTTAAGTCTAAGTCTATAGCAAATACTGAGCTTCCACTCTGAACCTTCCTTCTTACAAGTATTTGTCCACCATTTTAGAGCACTTTCGCTGCATCTCTTTATCGTCACTCTGAAACATACGTACCGTCACTCCTGAAAGGATGCTCAAATGCATGCATTGAACTCCTACTCAGCCTAAGCTCCACAGTAGTCATGCCGATCTACTAAGCTTGCATTCTGCCGCATGCATCTTTCACTATTTAGACTATGATACTGAGGTCATGCTGCAACTGCATAGTTGCAATCTCAAGCTTACCTTCTTCGACTTTCAGCTTTTATACCAGCACACATGTTCTGCCCCTCCTAAGCCCGCTTTCTTGAAGAGATATGAAACAACTGTTGAGGTTGTATTCTGGAGCATGTCCCTGTTATTTCTGAATGCATTCTTTTTGTATTTCTTCATATTTCTTTTAAAAAATGATTTAATTGGAATAGAATTATTGTGTATTACTGTGATAGTTTTTGACATATACATCAACATGAATCAGCCGCATGGATACATGTGTCCCCCTATCCTGAACACAACTCAAACCTCATTTATTACCCCACGCTTCTGGGTTCATCCACAGCACAAGAGTTGGATGCATCTTTCATGCATTGAACTTGCACTGGTCATCTCTTTTATGTATGGTAATGTACCTGTTTCAATGCTAATTTCTCAAATCATCCCATCCTTGAACTCTCCCATTGAGTCTAAGAGTCTGTTCTTTATATGTGGATCTTTTTTACTGGCCTTCATGCAGAATCATTGTTACTGTCTTCCTAAATCCCATTTGTACACATTAATAAACAATATTTGCCTTTCTCTTTCTAACTTTTTTTTTACTCTGAATAATAGGCTGCAGGTTGAACTGCCTTACCAAAAGTGACACAAATATGTGGTTTTCTGTAGCTAAGTAATATTATATTTGAATATATAGCACAACTTCCTTATATTTTCATCTGCAGATGTGCATCTAGATTACGTGCAAGTCATAGCTTTCGGAAAGAGAATTGTAATAAACATTGGCTTTTAATTCATGTTAGGTGTAATAGAAATGGGAAAACAATAAAACCCAAATGTAGAATGATTCAAATTCTACTCGATTGTTGAATATTATGTAAGTTGAAATACTTCAAAATCTGTTTCCTTGGCTGCATGTAACATATGAGGACTCTTTTATATCACTCACCTCTCTCCTTTTCATAAATATAGACCAATTTTCAAATGCTTGTCCAGTTTAATGACAAAATACTAACATAGACATATATATATATATATAATATATATAAAATAGAGATATGTTTTCATATCATAAACTGTTGATAGCAAGCCTAGATTTTAGAATTATTTCCACCTCCATGCTCCATCTCAACAGGAAAGAGCCAAAGTTGTTGCTGACTTAATCACTCCAAGAGCTGGGAAACCTGAAAAAGAAATGGAACCTGCACTGAGATTTTCTGTCATATTTATGATCGAGCTCTAAGTCCAAGACTTGTTTTCCTTTATTGTACTAAGCAGTCCCTTCTTAAGATTGAAAAGCCTGGAAATCGAGAGAGAGAGGTAGGAGATTGTAGACCTCCTCATGTTCAAAAGGAATTTTAATCAGAGAAGCTAGAAAAGACAGAAACTAAGGAAAACAATCAAGTGATAGACAATAATAATGATTTAGCCATTAATCAAACTCAAGGGTCTTTAGTCCCTCTTCAAGGGCCAGCGTGGAGAAGGAAATGGCAACCCACTCCAGTGTTCTGCCTGGAGAATCCCAGGGATGGGGGAGCCTGGTGGGCTGCCATCTTTGGGATCGCACAGAGTCGGACACGACTGAAGCGAATTAGCAGCAGCAGCAAGGACCATCGCTGACATTCGGAGCAATATCCTGTGAACAATTTTAGAGATGCTAAAGCCCAAACCAGGCTGAAATGTAAGTGCATAGTTGGAACTAGACGGTCAATGATGTGGACTCCCAATATCCTCACTAATAGGCCATTAGTAGAATGTCCCAATATTGATCACAGACCCCATGTTCCACCCTCACTCAGCCATTAAAATAGTCCCCCTGAAAGTATTTGGGGATTTGTGTCTTTGAAGCACCAGCTGCTAAGACACCTTGCTTCGTCCTACAATAAGCACCTCCCCCCGCCCTCCACACTGAAACCCACAGTCAATTCATAAATTTGTTTGCACAGAAGCAAGTAGACCATATATGCTAGGGTAACAGTACTGAATATTAAGAATGTGTGCATAGAAGGATGATAAATCACTTTTATTTCAGAAATAAAGTAGATTTATTGATGTGAGTTTTCGATAACCCTGTATGCGAGATAGCAAAAGAGACACAGATGTATAGAACAGTCTTTTGCACTCTGTGGGAGAGTGAGAGGGTGGGATGTTTTGGGAGAATGGCATTGAAACATGTATAATATCATATATGAAATGGGTCTCCAGCCCAGGTTCAATGCATGATACTGGATGCTTGGGGCTGGTGCACTGGGACGACCCAGAGGGATGGTACGGGTTGGCAGAAGGGAAGGGGTTCAGGAAAGGGAACGTGTGTACACCTGTGGCGGACATATGTTAATGTACGGCAAAATCATTACAATAATGTAAAGTAATTACCCTACAATTAAAATAATAAATTTATTTTAAAAAAAAAGGAAATCTTCTAAAAAAGCTCCACACCTACATTGAAACCAAGCACGACCAAGAGCCAACAAGTTCCACAGGAAGACATACCATGCCAATTCTCCAGCAACACAGGAACAGAACCTGGAGCTTCAATACACAGGTTGCCCAAACAGCAAACCCATAGACATCTCAAACCTCACTACTGGACACTTCATTGCCCTCCGGAGAGACGAGATGCAGCTCCACCCACCGGAACACTGACACAAGCTTCCCTAACCAGGAAACCTGACAAGCCCCTCGTCCAACCCCAGCCACAGGGAGGAACCTCCACAATAAAGAGGAACCACAAACTGCCAGAAAGAGAAAGACCATCCCAAACACAGGAACCCCACCCCCACCCAAAAAAAAAAAAGGCCAAATTGACTAATGAGATTTTTGCATGCTTCATGGTTTTGGTTACTATTTCTGCCAGCAGTCTGTATTTTAAGTTGATGCTGAAGTAAACACTTGGTTGAACATTACCCTTCAGTTGCTAGGAGACCAGTGACTTTGTCATGTCACAACTAACCTTCGATTGCTAGGAGACCATTGATTTTGTGATGTCACAGCTGTTTGACTGGGGGGATCTCTGTGATTGTCCAGAGAGTTTCTCTCTGTAGGCCAGCCAAACATCATTTGAAGTTGCATTGTGTAAAAGCAGACAAATGAGAACATTATCTGAAGAAAGATTTCCCTGAGATGGCACATATTTCTTCAGAAATTCAAGATGGACCTCCTAAAGGTGAGTCCACTGGTTCAGAAACCTCCATTCGATCTTACTGGTATGATTATACAACTGGGGACTCAGTTTTGAGATCTATGATTGAAGAACATGCTTTTCAGCCTTTGGCTGAGGATCTGGTGATCAAAAGGCCACACTACACATATTCTGTCTCTGAAACAGATGATGTGAATGATTTTCTTTCACTCACATTTCCACAAAAACTTTGGAATATAGTGGAAAGTGATCAGTTTGAGTCTATTTGGTGGGATGAGACAGGCACATGTAGAGTGATCAATGAAGAACTCTTCAGGAAAGAAGTCTTGGAAAGAAAGGAGCCTTTCAGAAAATTTGAAACCAAGAGCATGAAGAGGTTAATTCGACAGCTTAATCTTTATGGAGTTAACAAAAACCGACAAACTGTTCAAAGATCGGCTGCACTACCAGTCTTTCTGGAAGAAGAAAACAACATCTCTCTTTTGAGACAGGTATTCCAAAATTTTCACTTTTTGGCAATGGGTCAGATTCAATCATGTGACCTAGAAAGCATGTTCATATATGTGGCTAAAACGGAGTTTAAACTTGAGATAACAAATTATTGAAAAAGTTGTAACTTTTTGAAGTTGAGAACAGCTGGAGGTTAGAATATTGGATGTTCAACAAACCTTCCTAGTGACTTGAAACCAGATACAAGTTCTGAAGCTACTTAAAGTGGTATTTACTGTATATATACAACATATTTGTAGTTGAGCATATACCTTCTAACATGTTACCTGTTAAAACTACCAACAGAGGTATTTTCTTTGATGTTATTTCATTGCTTCCATGAAAGGAAACTTATAGTGATATGAAGGAATGAAATTAGTAAAGAATGAAAAATGAATATAATGGAGAAGTGGAGAAAAGGGAACCCTCCTACACTGTTGGTGGGAATGCAAACGAGTACAGCCACTATGGAGAACAGTGTGGAGATTCCTTAAGAAATTGCCAATAGAACTACCTTATGACCCAGCAATCCCACTGCTGGGCATCCACACTGAGGAAACCAGAATTGAAATAGACACATGTACCCCAATGTTCATCGCAGCTCTGTTTATAATAGACAGGACATGGAAACAACCTAGATGTCCATCAGCAGATGAATGGATAAGAAAGCTGTGGTACATATACACAATGGAGTATTACTAGCCGTTAAAAAGAATTCATTTGAGTCAGTTCTGATGAGATGGATGAAACTGGAGCCAATTATACACAGTGAAGTAAGCCAGAAAGAAAAACACCAATACAGTATACTAACACATATATATGGAATTTAGGAAGATGGCAATGACGACCCTGTATGCAAGACAGGAAAAAAGACACAGATGTGTATAACGGACTTTTGGACTCAGAGGGAGAGGGAGAGGGTGGGATGATTTGGGAGAATGGGAATTCTAACATGTATACTATCATGTAAGAATTGAATCACCAGTCCATGTCTGACGTAGGGTGCAGCATGCTTGGGGCTGGTGCATGGGGATGACGCAGAGAGATGTTGAGGGGAGGGAGGTGGGGGGGGGGGTCATGTTTGGGAACGCATGTAAGAATTAAAGATATTAACATTTAAAAAAAAAACACGTGGGGGGGGGAAATAACATGAGTTGAGGAAAATAAAGAAAAGGTATTAAAAAAAAAAAGAAAAGAAATATTGTAACAAAACCAAAACTTTATTCTCCCATATGACTACCAGGAGACTTCCAGCAGAACAGAGCATTTAAAAAACACTCTGTAAAGGGCCAAAAAAGAAATATGTTAGGCTTTGCGAATATGACCATTGGCAATTAAGTTTTCAGGCATAGAGGATAACCAAAGAAGCTGGCAAGTTCCTCTTCCACCTTTAAGGACTCCGAAAACTGAATTACACACAATTTTCACGTCAGAAAATAAAATTCTTTTCGGTTTTCCTCAGCCATTAAAAGTGTAAAGCTCTAAAATTAAAAAGAAGAAGAAGAAGTAAAGCTCATTCTCAGCTCACAATAGACAGTGCAAAAACAGGGGCAGGCTGCCCTGCCTTGATTGAAATGGAATTCCAAGAGGAGGGGCGCCAAGATGCACTGTAAGGTCAAGTTCCTTAAGCAAAGAACTGGCTTAAGGGAGGTCACCCCTGAGGGCTGTGAGTGCCGGACACCATCACTGGACTCCCCTGGTAGACTCGGAGGCCGTTCTCAGCCCTGAGCCCTGGCGACTGTGCCATCTGTTTTTTCTTTCTTCGCGTTTGGTGAGCTGAGCAATCTTGACCCAAGATCCTTGACATTCAGATTCAGCCTGACCACGCCTACAGCGGCTGCTTTTATGGGGGCAGGGGGTGTGGGGCGGGCTCATCGCGCGCGCATGCGCCCAACTCGGCCTCGCGGCCAATCCGATGGCAGGTGCCGACACCTGGCAGCCAATCATCGGAGGCAGCCCGCAAGCCTGTAGGGGGAGCTGAGGCGGCGCCCCAGACGTGAGGAGGCCTGGTCCCCGCAGGCTCGACTCCTCGGGGTTAATCTTGGAACTGCCTAGGGCAGGTGAGCTGCCAGCAGTTCTGTCTCCTCCCTCAATGGGGACCGGTAAGGACTGGAGCGTGGTTCAGCCAAAGCAGTGCCTGACGGCTAAAGGGAGGGTTTCTCGGGTCCCCACTCGCACGAGGCCTTGCTCCGAGGGGCGGCTGGTGAGGGCGGTGAGAGCTTGCGGCAGGATCCACAGGCTTCAGGCTCCTTTCGCCCTCTCCCCTGTCTAGTCTGGGCGGGCTCTGCTCTCCAGCAGCTTTCCTGCCCAGGGGCGGGACAAGCCAGCTCGCGGAAAGGGCCTCTTAGGCCCCTGGCCCCTGGCACCACCCCCAGCTCTCCTGTGGAACCTAATGTATTTAAACACAGATGCACAAATCTTCACGGCCCAACCCGGTTCTGCACCCAGGCACAGTCAGGCAGGAGCAGCAAAAAAACAAAAACAAAAACCAAAAAAAACATCTATCTAGCAGCCTCTTCACTGCCCTGGTGCTTTAGTCGTTTTCCTGTTTCCTCTGCCTCTCCTCAGACTCCAGGGCTGCCCCGTCCCTGGGGGCCCCGAGATTCAGGCCTTTGGTTCGGGAAGTTGGCAGATGAGGTATTTGTTTGTTTGTTACTGAGAGAAGGGAGGTGGGAGGAAGAAGCTCAGGGCAAAGGAGTTCAATCACTTGGTCTGGTTGAGTGTGAGACGCCTGGTAAGCATCCGTAGGGTAGGACCAGGTAGGGCCTGGGGGGATAGAATGTTCCCAGAACAGGGGACTCACCCTGGCCGTTTCCTCTGCTTGTCCCCAGGATGTGACCGTGTGCTGCCTGGGAGGTCTCAAGCGCTCAGGACTTCAGTGGGCCCCTGAGGTAAGGTGACAGACATCTTTACAACAGGGACAAAGGTGTGGCTTTCTTACTTTGCGTTTTTCTCCTTTCATTCGTCGGCTGACACGTTGCTGTTGAGAGAGAGTATTCCTGATTGGGGATTACGTGACCCTGATTGCGGGTGCTGACTTCAGGGCCATCATGGTTTCAGGTTTGCAGCTTTCTGAGTGGCAAGCGTAAAAACAGGCATGGTGACTTGCTTTCGCCTGCCTTCTTGAAAGAAAAAAAGTAAGAACACCATGGGTCTTAAGCTGTGTAGAGCTGACTCCTACCACTTGGTGAGGCTAAAATGGGGCAATGCACATATCCTAAGGTTTTAGCTGGCAAAGCAAAGCAATGCAGGTGTGGGGGTTCCCTGGTGGCCTGGTGATTAGGATTCTGGGCTTTCACTACAGTGGTCTGGATTCAATCTCTGGTCAGGGTACTGGGACCCCACAAGCCAAACAGCATGGCCAAATGAATGAGTGAATCCAGTGGTACATTCAGAGAAAATATCCTGTGATTTAACATGTTCACATGAGATTGCTTTCTCATTTCTGTACCCTTAAGGGCTTTTCTTCATTAAGTAAGTCAGCTCCACTGGATGGGGGTGAGGCACCATCTGAGTTCATTTCATGCGAGTAAACAAGATATTAGGAAGCTCTATGCCCAGCCACTTGTGCCTACAGCTGTGTTGTATACTTATCTTGCTGGTACAGCTTTGACTTCACAGCATGTTTTGTTTTGGTCACAACATGTGGCTTCATAGGACATTAGTTCCCCAGCCAGGGATCGAACACAGGATCCTGGCAGTGAGAGGGCTGAGTCCTAACCAAACCACTGGGCTGCTAGGCAACTCCTGTGTTTCGGTGCTTTTGATTGGGTGAGTGTGTGTGTGTGTGTGTCTGTGTGTGTGTGTGTTTTGATTTTTGCTATATTTATAGGAGAACTGCTCTGTGTGTAAGTATGATGTGAATGGTATTAAAACTTGAAATGTTTGTGTTGTACCTATGATCTCAAAATGGAATAGTTTGAAAGAACTTACCACTTGTTATCTCTTGACTTAGGATCTCTCCTGAGGTAGTTAGTAGTCAAGCTTTTGTCTGGCTTGGCAACCTCTGAAGACTTAGCTTGTTGAATCTAAGCTCTCTCACTTGTCTGTACTCTTGAAGCCTCAGTTCCTCCTTCTGTGGGCCTCTCCAAGGGGCTTCTCTTGTGGAGGCTGCTGTCTTTTCTCAGAATGAGTGATTCAGGAAAGCGCTTGCACCCATGATAAAGTGCAGAGTCTTTTTTGAGATGTTACACATCTTCACTTGTGTATTTGCTTAGTCTCACATGTCTACCCTGTGATAGATTGAGAGAGAACTACACAGGGGTGGGAATATTAGGAGATTGAATTCACTTGAAGGCTGGTTACCATACCCATTAATCCACTATGCCAGCCTTTTTTTTATATGATCTCAGCTCTGTCAATGTGAGCAAATTATTTGGCTTGTGTACCCTTCTTGTGTGCTGCTACTGCTGCTAAGCCACTTCAGTCGTGTCCGACTCTGCAGTCTCATGGACAGCCACACACAAGGCTCTCCCTTATCTGGGATTCTCCAGGCAAGAACGCTGGAGTGGGTTGCCATTTCCTTCTCCAGTGCATGAGAGTGAAGTCGCTCAGTCGTGTCCGACCCTTCGAAACCACATGGACTGCGGCCTACCAGGCTCCTCCGTCTGTGGGATATTGCAGGCAAGAGTACTGGTTTGGGTTTCCATTGCCTTCTCCAGCTTGTGTGCTCTCTGGCCTGATGTACTCAATTTTGATCTACTCAGTTCTAGACCTACTCATTTCTTGAAGTTCTAGCAAGTCTCCTCTTTGCCCTGGATTAAGGTTTCTGTTTCTCTGGATGGTTCCCATCAGCAAACTGACTGACTATAATGTGACCTGTCGTTACAAATCCATCTTTTGGTGACACATCCTGCTTCTGCTGCTTTTATTTCATATTTGCTTGTTACAGACCTCTGCAGAGTTGTTCCTAGACTTTGTTATCTCGAGTTCTCTCATTTTCCTATAAAGCCACTCTTGTCAAGGCCACAGGTGAATTTCTAATATTCAAATGTCTTCCTGCAAGGTAGGAGACCTGGCATCAATTCCTGGGTGGGGAAGATCGCCTTGAGAAGGAAATGGTAATCCACTCCAGCACTCTTGCCTGGAAAACCCATGAACGGAGGAGCCTGGTAGGCTACAGTCCATGGGATTGCAAAGAGTCGGAAATGTCTATTCAAATTCTTTTCCTGGTTGTTAAATGCTTTTCTGTTTTTAATTGTTGTAGAAAACATCTAACTTAAATTTTTACCATTTTAACCATTTTTGCATGCTAAGTATTTTGCACACTTTCATCAGCCTTTTGGAGAAAGAAATGGCAACCCACTGCAAATCTGATGGAGAAGGGAACGTGGTGAACTTTAGTCCTTGGGGATGCAAAGTTGGGCACAACTGAGTGACTAAGACATATACACACACACAGTCACAGTGTTGATTTGTTGTTGTTGTCATTGTTTTAGCTGTGTTGTGCAGCTTGAATGACAGTTCCCAGGCCCCTGATAGGACACTGTGGAGTCCTAACCTCTGAACTACCAGGGAATTCCTTATCACATTGTTATGAAGCAGATCTCTACACCTTTACAGCTTGCAAAATCGAAACTCTGTACCCATCACTTGTCCCATTAAACGGCAAGTCCTCTTTTCTTGCCCGTTGACCTAGACCATGGACTCCATCATTCTTTTTTGTTTCCTTTCTATTGCTTGACTGTGTTAGCTATTTCATGCAAGTAGAAACTTACAGTATTTGTCTTTTTGTACGACTGGCTTATTGCATTTGGCTTGATGTCTGAAATGATCATGCATGCTGTAGCATGTGACAGAATTTTCTCTATATGGCTAAATAATATTTCATTGTGTGTATATATCACATTTGATGGACATTTCGATGCTTCCACCTCTTAGTTGTTGTGCTTCGTGCTGCTGTGAGCACGGCTCTGCAGATATCCCAAGACCCCATGTTAACTTCTTTTGAATTTATATCCTGAAGTGGAATTGCTGAATCATGTGTCAGCTCTAGTTCTTTAATTTTTCGAGGAGCCTTTAAACTGTTTTCTGTAGCAGTTGCACCATTTTAAAATCTATCCGTAACACACAAGGATCCAGTTTCTGTACGTGCTTGCCAACAGTTGCCCTTTCCTTTCCTTCATATGTAAACACACACATATGCACACACAATTTCTTTCATACCCTTTTCCATGATTGTTTATCTCAAATTATGAATATAGTTCCTTGTGCTATACAGTACGCTCTTGTTTGTCTATTGTATATATTATGCTTTGCATCTGCTAATCACCAGCTCCGAATCTGTGCCTGCCGTACCTTTCCCTCTTGGGAATCACATAGTCTGCTCTCTATGTCTGTGAGTCTGTTTCTCTTTCATAGATCAGCTTATTTGTGGCATATTTTAGAGTCCATGTAAGTGATACCATACGATATTTGTCTTTCTCTCTCTTTTTTTTTAATTTTTATTTTTACTATGTTTTATTTTACAACACTGTGTTGGTTTTGCCATACATTGACATGAATCCGCCACAGGTGTACATGAGTTCCCAATCCTCACCTCCCTCCCACCGCCCACCCCATATCATCTCTCTGGATCATCCCTGTGCACCAGCGCCAAGCATCCTGTATCCTGCATCGAACATAGCCTGGAGACTATCTTACATGATAGTGTACATATTTCAGTGCCATTCTCCCGTATTATCCCACCCTCTCCCGCTCCCTCAGAGTCCAAAAATCTGTTCTATACATCTGTGTCTCTTCTGCTGTCTCTCATACAGGGTTATCATTACCATCTTTCTAAATACCATATATATGTGTTAGTATACTGTGTTGGTGTTTTTTTTTCTGGCTCACTTCACTGTGTATAATAGGCTCCAGTTTCATCCATCTCATTAGAATTGATTCCTATAAAGTCTGCAAGCAATAATGCTGGAGAGGGTGTGGAGAAAAGGGAACCCTCTTACACTGTTGGTGGGAATGCAATCTAGTACAGCCACTATGGAGAACACTGTTTATAATAGCCAGGACATGGAACAACCTAGATGTCCATCAACAGATAAATGGATCAGAAAGCTGTGGTACATATACCCAGTGGAGTATTACTCAGCCATTCAAAAGAATATATTGTCTTTCTCTTTCTGACTTCCTAAGTATTCTTTTGAATGCTAGTGTAGATTCAAGTATTTACTTAACAACATTTGTTGCTACTGTATAAAATGTGGTTGACTTTTAAAATATTTGTCTTCTATTCTGCAAGCTTTATATTAATTCTAATACTTGTGTTTCTTCAACATTTTCTATACTAAATTATCTTATGTCTAATATACTTTGACTTCTTCCTTTCCATTCTGAAGGCTGTTTTTTATTGTTTTTTGTTTTTTCGTTTTTTTTTTTTTTTTTTTGAAACTACAGCAACAATTCTCTTTTGTTACCTGATTGCTCTGGTTATAGAACTGCCAGTATAATGTTGAGCCAATGTGTGTGCTAGACTTCCTTGTGTTGTTCCCGGTCTTAGAGGGAAAGCTTTCAGTTTTTCATTCTTAAGTATGATGTTAGCTGTGGGTCTTTTTACAGGTGCCCTTTGATTGAGAAAGTTCTCTTCTGTTCTTAATTATTAAGTGTTCTTTTAACCCTGGTTATGAAACGGTGCTAGATTCAAGGAAATGCCTTTTCTTCAGGCAGATGTGTTATTTGTTTTATTGTTTTAAAATGGCATAATGTTGATTGACTTTCCTATAATGAACCAACTTTGCATACCTCCCTAAATCCCATGTGATCATGGTATACAGTCTTTTTTATATGCTGTTGAATTTTGTTTGCCAGTATTTTGTTGAGGACTCTTTCACCTGTATTCATAAGGGATATCAGGGGTGTGTGTGTGTGTGTGTGTGTGTGTGAGTGATATCTCTGTCTGATATTGGTATGAGAGAAAGAATGGCATCACTTTGCATGCTATGTGGGGAAGAGACATGTGGCATAATGGATGAAGCATTGTTGGATTGACGTTTAGCGAGGATTAGAGGGAGAAATTTAGGATATGTCAGTGTGGAATTGGGGTGAGATTATCAAAGAGAGCCCATTCTCCTTTTCCTAGGCCTGTGTTAAGGGCTTGACATTGAATTATGCTGTTTGTTAACTAGGTATAGATAGATTATACTTTGAATTTGCTACCTATTTTCTTTGTTAACATTTATGAAATTAGAATTTGTGGATCGGTTGTAATGTGCATTTAAGATACATTTTCTTCCATTTTTACTACAAAACAAGATGCCATTGAAGAGCTGATGCCTTTTAAAAAAGCTGTTAACCTTAAGTCTAAGAAATAAGCATGTTTGTCTTTAAGATACAGAAACACATTTAAAAGTTACAAATTTGCTCAAGAAGACTCAACTGGTGTGTGGTTAAGTTAGAATTCCAACTTAATGTCCTTTGACTCCAAAGTCCATGCTTCTAAACGCTGTAGAACAGTGCTTTTGTAAAAATACTCTCCTTTACATGTGATTTCACGTAATGATCAGTGTGGTGTTTTTTTTTTTTCCCCCTCTTTATTTTTTTAAGTAGAAGAGGTTAAAGTGAACATGCGACAAAGCTATGATTCTAGAGCCATGGAGACTTGTAGTCGTAGTTTTTTCAGCTGTCATTGAGTCTGGTTGACACTCAGTGTCTTTGTCTGTAAGATAAGGGTGTGTATAAGTACTCTAGAGTTTTGGAGATAATCAAATAGCCCATTTTTCTGTACTTAACTAATCTGTAGTATGTTTACACTTAGGTGGCAGTTTGCATAAAGGAAGCACTGGGACTTGTGGCCGCACCCTCTAAGAATAAAAAATATTAAAAATATGGAACTCCCACGTATGTTACGTGAAGAAGAACAGGAGCCAGAAGTACAGAAAAGGGAGGGAGAGCCCAAACAAGTAGATGATGATGATGATGATGATGAAGTGATCTTGGTTGGAGTGGAACATGGAAATGACGATGCTGACGTGATCTTTGTTGGGATGAGCTCAGCTTCAAAACCAGTCGTTTCAAACATACTGAACAGAGATACCCCAGGTTCTTATTCAAGGAGAAAAAGGTGTGGTCACTTCAGGAGAGGTAACGCTCACAGATTACAGCCTGTTAGTCATGTGACTCCTACATCAGAAGCAAAGACTGTCTTGCCAGTGTCTGACTCTGACTCAGGATCAACAGGTAGTCCTATTATTATTGAACCTCCGTCTCAAGCTGATTATAAAAATCTTTCACCACAAATAGTGCCTGATTGCTTTTCGAAGGAGTTATGTTCTTCTTTGATTACCTTCACAAGTTCCTTGCAGCATCCAGTAGAAACAGCAGTTTCTGCAGGAGATATGAATAAAAGTCCTCATGTATCAAAGCGAGTTTCCCCTTGTGAAACAAATCGCAGAAATCCCAGAAGGCCTAAACTCAGTGATGGCATTGTAGGGAAACATTCTTTAGGTTTTTCCCCGTCAGGTTTTTTTCATACAGAGACCACTCAGCAAAGCACACCAGACCGTGTCCATACCTCACTAGGCCATGTTCAGAATGGAGAACCTTGTCCAACACCTTTTCCAAAGGACAGTGTTCATTGCAAGCCTGTAAGACCTTTAGGGGAAAATGGACGGACAAAAACTGATTTTCCAAGTTTGGCAAGTCCAAACAAAATTGGTGATCCCACAGAAGGAAATCTGATTGTGTTACTTCTTGACTTCTACTATGGCGAGCATGGAGGAGTTGGGCAGCCAGAACCGAAGACCCACACGGCGTTTAAATGCCTCAGCTGCATGAAAGTTCTAAAAAATGTCAAGTTTATGAATCACGTGAAGCACCATTTGGAACTTGAGAGGCAGAGAGGTGACAGCTGGAAAACCCACACCACCTGCCAGCACTGCCTCTGCCAGTTTCCTACTCCCTTCCAGCTGCAGTGTCACATTGAAAGTGTCCACACGGCCCAGGAGCCCTCCGCAGTCTGTCACATCTGTGAGTTGTCCTTTGAGACAGATCAGGTTCTCTTAGAGCACATGAAAGACAATCATAAGCCTGGTGAAATGCCCTATGTATGCCAGGTTTGCAGTTACAGATCATCATTTTTTGCAGATGTGGATGCACATTTCAGAGCATACCATGGTAACACCAAGAATTTACTTTGCCCGTTTTGTCTCAAAATTTTTCAAACTGCAACAGCATACAGACGTCATCATCGAGGGCACTGGGAAAAGAGTTTTCACCAGTGTTCCAAATGTTGGCTACAGTTTTTAACTTCCAGAGAGGAAAGGGAGCACAAGACCCAGTGTCATCAAATGTTTAAGAAGCCTAAGCAGCTAGAAGGATTGTCTCCTGAAACAAAAATTGTTATTCAGGTATCACTGGGACCCCTTCAGCCAGGATTGGTGGAAGTAGCATCCATTACTGTGAACACATCTGATTTTGAATCATCACCCCCCAAATCTAAAAGGAGGAGGTCAAAAAAAGAAAAAAAAATAGTTAATTCTGCCTTCAGTAAGTCTGAAGCAAGTATTTCAGTCAAAGTTAAAAACCCCATTAAAAACAAAAAGATCAACTTATAGCATTATTCAATAATATCAAATATAGGGAAACCGATGGGTAATTTATGTGATTTTGTTTTAAATAAAGGAAGTACAGTTTTGTGTGATCTGCATATTGAGATGTTATTTAAAAATCTATGATCTGTTTTTCGTGTAATTGTCTTAACATGTAAAAAGGATGTGTGCATGTGTGTGTGAGAGAGAGAGAATGAGAGAAGTGGAGAAAGGAAAAGTAAGAACCTATTTTGGTATTTGATGTTACTTGTAAGTTCGAAAGCTCTCCTATACATATAATCTGTAGAGTGTTTTAGCAACGTAATTTTGAAGTGTTTTCATGCCTTGAAGATCTCAGTATCAGCTATATAGCCAGATTTGAATGTCACTCTCTGAAGTGCCTCTTGGGCTGATCTAAGATAACCTGGCTCTGAATGCGTGCAGTGGAGGTTGATGGAGAAGCTACGATGTGAGTTTGGACCAGACACGGGATTTAATCAGTGAAGAGCTGTGGCTTCTTGTCCCAGCTGAGGAAGAGGCATACATTCAGTGCAGGCACAGAGCCAAGGGAGAAGGAACACTGTCTCAGAGTGCTTTCACCTAGGGACATCTCAAGGATGCCAGCCGCTAAAATGCCTGTGTTTGGTGAGAGACCCTGGCAAGCATGAAGCAGGCCCTGTGTAGCACCGACTGCAGTTGGAGAAGCACAGATAGTTGATAGAATGAGACCTGGTGCCTGTGGACCTCCTGTTGAGTGATCAAAAGGGGAATTTGATTCATTCTGTCCCCTTTCCCATTTGGCTGGCCTGTAGTCACAGTGAGGTCGGCATATCTGTGTCAGACACAGTAGCAAAGCAAGTTAAAATTCCCAAAGGAAAAAGAGCCTTAACATCCACTTTGATTTGCGCTGGACCCATAGTTGTAACTGAAAAGGATCAAACACAGGAAATCTGTTCAGCTTTTGAATTGGGCTAAATTGAGTTCTCTTACCCTTAAGCTACAATGGAGTTGTCCAAGAATCGTAAATATAGTGGATAAAAATAGTCCAGGGTGATTAAAGCCTTTTTGGAACTCTTGCTTCCATTTTCCAGTTACATGTGTCTTACCCGAGTTGACCATGTGAAGATTTCGGTTCTGTATCTTATCTTGCCTTGGACACAAATGTAGTACAGTTAACTGCTAATTCTTTGCGTGTGTAATTTCCCATTGTATCAAACTAATTGAGTTTCCGTCTTTCTTGACACAGTCTGATGTGCAAGAATTGTCTCATGTATTTCAGTAATTATCAGGTCATAGAGTTATCCTTTCTCTAATCTATCCAACCATCTAATCTGTGATTATACTTGTGGAAACCTTCTTTCTTGTGGTCTCCAAGGGCTCTTTCACAGACCTGTGAGGTACCCTCTAAGTATTGGTTCCTGAACATCAGCGCACTTGGCTGCCTCTGTAGGTTCTTGGAGTTGAGTCTCCTCCTGGAAGTGAATGTCACCCCTTCTCCACTTCTGGCACGGATACCTAGCAATCTCTGTGCACCATTCCAGGAAGCTGGGATCCTGTCTGTAGACCTATGCCAGGAGCAATCTCTCCGTTTCCTCTTCCTTTCTCCTCCTCTTTGTGTCTCCCCACTCTCCCCAGTCCTCAATTTCTTTAAGTCCTCTAAGCTTTCACAAAATGCTGGAAAGAGATCATCACCAAGCGGTTAGCATCCTTCTCAGAACTGAAGAGGAAGGACTACAGAAGATGAAGCTGTAGGGAATCTGTTGTCTCCATTTTAGGTAATTTCGTGAGTATAAATTCAAATTCAAATAAATTGTGTTTATTTATTCAAAGCTTGATTGATTTATTTGCACTTTGAATATTTTACTAGGCCTTTCTGGTTAGTTTACTTGGGCCAAAGCGCTTTGCTAAGTGTCAGCTGAAACCACTTTTAGTTGTGTAAAGAGTGTGTGTGTGTTCTGGTCTCAGGTGAAAACTCTCTGTATAAATAAGTATGCAGACTATTGCATTTGTATCTGCTTTCTTCGATTTCTGTAGTAAAAAATATGAAATATTTTAGTTACGTGTTTTTACTGTTGCTTAGTATTATCAACACTGTTGCTGTTAGTTGCTGTGAAGTATGCTCCTAAGGAGTACAAGTTGTATTTATTGCCAAATTAAAAGGTTCCCATAATACGGTCCCTGACTGCTTCCTCTCTTCCATTCTCTGTCTTCTACTGTACTATTTTCCCCACTAATGTACTCTTTTTGACAACACTGGCCTTGGTTTTCCTCCATCAAATTCCATTTCTTCCCGATCCAGACTGCAAGTGCTGTTCTTCTGGAAATACTCTTCCCGTAGGCCTGCATGGCTCCCTTGTTTGAGCTTCACCAATGCTGTTCAAATAACACAATCAAATCTCCAACCCCCTCTCTTTCCTCCTCCTCCTTAAAGGCACTTGAAGTCTCTATCCTCTTCTCCCCTCTCCAGCCTAAATTTCCTAAATTTTCACAAGAAAAGAAAAAAAAAATGAAAAAAATGAAAAAGGAAAAGATAATAACATCAGGGCTTTGCTTCTTAGAATTAACTTGAGTCAGTTTCTGTGCCTGCAAATCAAAGATAGTTAATAGTGAGTTGAGTTCTTTCAGGAGCTTCCTCTGTTTTTCTTTTGATACCTCTATATTTTGTTCACACAATGACACTTTTTCTTTACAAATTATTGAAGATGTGTCAAGATTATTATTTTGTTACTGCCCTTTGTGAATTTCCTTGTCTGCCTTGCTTGTTCTTTCAGGTAAAATTTATTTTATTAATGTTGCCAAAACATTGTAAGTAAAATTAGTATTTGTAGAAATAATGTTTTAAAAATTATTTCCGCTGTCTTTTTACAAATAACATGGCATATTTTTATTTTTTTTAAATAATCGTATTGTGTTGGCCAGTTCTAAACAGTGATGTGTAAGTGGGCTTTCTTGTTCTGAGTACCATCAAAAGCAATGAGTATCTGGCTTAATAAATTTCCGTTTCTGCTTTTAGATCTTGAAGAGAATTGTTTTATTGGATAGTTTACAACATTTGTTGAGACATTTACTGTTCCTTCCTTCTCCTCTCCATTCTTTTTTCTTGCTTTCTTCCCTTGTCTCTCTTCCTCTTTCTTTCCTTCCCTTTCTTTCCCCAGGTTGTTGCTTGACTGGACCTTTCCTGAAACAAAAGGCATTCCACTCAGAGTTGAATGTTATCCTCTCAGAATCCCATTTCGTTCCTCATTTCTAGTATTGGAATTAACCTCCCTGTCCCCTTATTAGATTTGCCACAGTTGTATCAATGTTTCTGATTTTCTTTTTCCAAGAAGCAGCTCTTGTCGTCTTATCCCAACAAGCTTTATTTTTGTTTTCTATTTTTGTTTCAATTCATAGATACTTCCTACATTCTTTAGGATTTTTTTTTTCTTTATAACTTTATATTTTAGAAGTTTCTTCACAATTTTTTTTCCTGTAAATATATTAGATTTACAATGTTGAATTTCAGATGTATATCAGAGTGATTTAGTTATGCAGATATGTATCTATTCTTTTGTAGGTTCTTTTCCATGATAGGTTATTACATGATACTGAGGATTTCTTTTTTTTTTTTTTTTTTTCCAGAGATGGTTTAGGGGTTGACCTATCTTTATTTAGCAATTTTGTCTGAATCCCAAATATTTTTATGTATCCATGTTTTTTAATTAAAATTTCATTGTCTAAGATTTTTGGCAAGTTGAATCCAAAGAGTTCACTATTTTCAGGCTGAATGTTTTCATTTATTGTTTACTGAGAATTAAGTTTTCCTTGGAGCTCTGAGGGTATGTGTGTATATACACTGACATGTCTATATACACATCCTTTTCAGATTACTACATATTTTAAGATATGTAAATGTATTTTAAAAGATATTTTCTGTTTGTATGGTAAAAACATGAAATGTTTTAATTCTAGAAATTTGTTCCCCCAAATGAATATAGTATAAAGAATAAAGATATAAAACTAGATTCCTTTGAGAGTAATCCTTACTAACAGAACTTGGGAATGTTCAAAAAGTATTCATAACACTTACGAAAGGTGGCAAGAAAAACTTTATTCAAGGTAAGAGTACTACAGTGGTGTATTATAACATGGGAGAGAGATTGAGCTTATGTGTGACTCCAGGAGGGGTGCAGCTGGGATTTATAGCTGAGGAACAGGGTGGGCCCATGGGATTGCCGACAGAGATGGGAGACTGAAAAGCAATGGACAACAATAACAGAATGGGTGTCAGTGGATGGAAACTTATTAAAATGAGGACTATAATCTTGAGGGTGGACTCTGGCTCAACTGAGAGGATCATTGCTGAGGCTAGGCAAGGCTGATAAGATATTCCGGTGAGTGAAATGATATTTGATCGGATACTGAGGGTGGTCAGATCAAGGGTGGGCTATGTTTTCTAAACTGAAGTAGCAGATTCTGGATTAGATTGGACTAGATGGACAGGCAGCCCTGAATAAAGACATTGCCCAAAGTTGGCAGTGCATTAATGAACTAGTGCTGCATAACCAATTAGCCAAAACTAGCAGCTTAAAACAATATTATTTCATACTGCTGCTGAAAGTTGGGAATCCAGGAGTAATTCAGCTGAGTGTTGTGGCTCAGTGTCTCATGAGATTGCCATCCTCTGAAGCCTTGACATGCACTGGTGGATTTCCTTCCAAGATGGCTTACTCACATAGCTGTTGAAACCAGTTTGCTTGCTGGCTGTTGGGAGAAAGCCTCGGTTCTTTCACATGGGCCTCTCTAAAGGGCTACCTGAGTGCTCTCGAGATATGACTAAGCTGGCTTCTAGAGTGAGTGATCCAAGAGGATGATCAAGGAGGCTGCAGTGCCTTTTATGACCTAGTCTCAGACGCTTCATTGTTCGTTTCTACAGTATTCTAACATGAGAAGTGAGCCACTAAGCCCACCACACATGTGAAGGGGCGGAGGAAGGAACCATGGACATAATTTAAAACCACGTGGTACACACATGGCCAGAAATTGTTCACATGCGTGTATGTCCAAAATGCCTTTTCCTGCCAATGCTTTTAAACAATTTATCTGTTACAGCATTAACTTGAAGTTCAGGACCTTGTCATCTAAGTCAGGTCCAGCTATGGATCAGGGTCCACGTGTACAGTATCTCGTGTTCTGTTGCTCAGTTGTGTCGTATTCTTGGCGACCCCATGGACTGCAGCGCTGCAGGCTTCCCTGTCCATCAACTCCAGGAGCTTGCTCAAACTCAAGTCCATTGAGTCGATGATGCTATCCAACAATCCCATCCTCTGCTGTCCCCTTCTCCTACCTTCATCTTTTTCCGCATCACGGTCTTTCCAATGAGACGGTTATTCCCATCACATAGCCCAAGTATTGGAGCTTCAGCTTCAGCATCAGTCCTTCGAATGAATATGCAGGAGAGATTTACTTTAGGATTGACTGGTTTGATCTCCTTGCAGTCCAAGAGCCTCTCAAGTCTGCAACACATCAGTTCAAATTATAGAAGTGTAGTTCCTCTAGACCTGAGGATGTGTGAACAAAAGAGATGAGTTAATCTGCTCCCTTTCACAGCCAACATACAGTGGTGGTTCAGGCATAGATAACCTTCATAGACACTCCTGTTCCAGAAAGGGGAGGGGAGATGGGAGTCAATAGTAGCAGTTCTGAAATCCCATGGGTTCTTGCGGGCAGTCCTTTGATTAGTATTTAAGGCCTGGACACTTCCTAGGCTTCCGTCTCTGATTTTTTCATTCTACCCGCTGACATGATGCCATTGCATGAAAGGTGGCTAGTATATGGTTACATGAAACAGTCTCCCTAGCCTGCTTCCTGCTTGTAGAAGGTAGAAGTCCAGAGCTCCTATTTTGTACTATTGCTGGTCCTTTCAGTCCGAGCTGAACTTAAATATGTTATCTTAAAACCTTGGTGTGTCTCCTGTTACTCTTACTGGTGTTCAAGGCAAAGCACCCCACTCCAAAGCGACAATCACACATGTCTTCATAATAAGGCTTACTCTGTCTTGGTTTTCTGCTGAGATAGCTGAGGGATAACACCCTGAACCTTGGTAGAAGTCTTATTGTGTGACTGAAAGGATCTCTGAGTGACACCCCTAAACTCTTTGGAGGGTATTGGCCTGACTAAATAATGCCATGAGGCATCCCCTTCCAGCTTTCTGAGGCTTAACAAAGAATTTTACAGTCATACTTGTCTTTAGAACACCTTTGTTTATAAAAAATAATATGAAGAAGAACGGCCTATCGGTGGTGTAAAATGTTATATTTAGACCACCTAATCTCAATGCCCTGGATATGATCTTGCTTGAGAGTCATTAATTTATCATCTTCCATCATCTTAAAAGACTGGAAAATTCCCAAATCAGCAAATTTTGTCCCTTGTTTTAATAATCTTTATGTTAAACATTAAAAAAAAAAAATCCCTTCATGTTTTACTACAGGCAGCAAGAAGAAACCAGGAAGCACTTTTGGCTGTTTGGATGGAAATCCTCTTAGATAACTCAATTAATTAAGTACAGTTGTCCTCCCAGCTCATTAGGTACATTTTCTACTTTTCATAAACTGCAGATGTAGTGGACTTTCGTCTTCACACTCCCCAGGCTCTCTCCTCCGGCCTCTCCTTTCTGCCAAGCATCCTAGGTGCACGACTGTGATTCCGCCTAGAACGTGTTTGCTCAGTGAGCAAACGGGAAGCGATTCCCTGGCTTCAGTGCTTCTGCTGGCCAGAGACTCTGTACCGTTCCCTAAGAACTTCATGGTTTCGCTGTCCAACTTCTATCACCTGGCTAGGTCAGTTGCAGTAGCTCATACACACAAGCGAACTGGCAGGGATGTCTACACGCACATGTACAGAAACATACATGTGTACACGGTAACATCGCTGAGGGGAAACCTGTCCATATGCAGAAGTACAGCTTTCTTTTCCAGGAACTTGAATTTTGGTAAGCACTCAAATTTCTACGTGCACATGTGCACAAATATATGCGTGTACACAGTAACATCGCTGAGAGGAAACCTGTCTATATGCAGAAGTACAAGCTTTCTTTCCCAGGACCTTGAATTTTGGTAAGCACTAAAATTTCTACGTGCACATGTACACAAATATGTGCGTGTACACAGTAACATCGCTGAGAGGAAACTTGTCTATATGCTGAAGTACAAGCTTTCTTTTTGAGGAACATGAATGAGACCTGGTGACTAGGACCTCCTGTTGAGTGATCAAAAGGGGAATTTGATTCATTCCGTCCCCTTTCCCATTTGGTGTCCCTGAACAATGGAGATCAACATGGTAAACGGTGGGGTTTTTCCCTACTCCCTTAGCATCTGGCCAGCAACAGCCTGTCCTGGTGATGCTGTGCATGGCTGGGACGTTGCAGCCACCAGTGGCCACACCAGGCGAAGATGCCACCCTCTTCAGAGTGGAGGCAGGAGAGGACAGCGAGGCCCATGTGGATGGAGTCGTGGCAGGGATCAGACGGGGTTTCCAGCTGCTTGCAGAGGACATCACTGAGGATGTGGAGGTTGTGCCAGATGAATAACAGAAACAGGGTCCTCCCTGGAGCTGGAGGAGAAGACATTGGAGGAGCAGTGCCAGGAAAGGCCTGGAGTCCCGAGTGAGCTCCCGGCACTAGATGAGATGCATATTTCCAAATTTTTTGTGTTTCCTCTAGTTGTTGTTGTTGTTGTCGTTTTCCTGTGGTTGATATCTGATCAAACAACATTGTGATCAGAAATTATGCTTGCAAATATTACAATATCTTGAAGTTTATTAAGGTTAGATGTGATCTAACCTTGGGTGTGATCTGTCCTAAGATAATGTTCCATTTGCACGTGAGAAAAAGGAGAAAAAAAGGGGAAACAGGTGAAATCTGTTCTTTGGCGGTGGGATGACCTGTAGATATCAATTAGCTCAAACTGGTCTAATGTATCTTCTAAAACCTGAGTTTCCCTTATTTCATTTTCTGTCTGGATGATCTGTTCATGTTATGAGTGAAGTATTAAAATCACCCAATACTATTGGTTAGTGTCTATTTCTGCTCTACTAGTTGTTGGCATTTGCCTCTTGTATTGAGGTGCTCCTACACTGGGTGCGTGTAGCTTCTTCTTGCATTGATACCTTGATGTTCTGTAATGCAACCTTCTTTGTCTCCTATAGTGGTCTTTAGGTAAAATCCATTTATCTGATATGAATATCGCTCCTCCCACTTTTGCTCACCATTTTCACAAGATAGCTTTTACCTGGCCATCACTTTCAGGCTGTATGTGTCCCTAGGTATGAGGTGGTTTTCTTGCAGACAGTGTATTCTTGTATGCATTCACCCAGTCTTTGCCTTTTCGTTGGAGCATTTAGCCCATTTCTGTTTAAGGTAGTTGTTGATAAGCATGATCTTCTTACCATTTACTATATATTTTGTGGCTTTGTTTTTATAAGCTTTTCTGTTTCCTATCTAGAGAAGATCCTTCAGCATTTGCTGAAGTGCTGGTTTGGTGGTTCTGAACACTAACTGCTTTTGTTTGTCTGTAAAGCTCTTGTTTTGTCTTTTGAATGAGAATACTATCCTTGTTGGATAGAGTAATTTTGGCTTTAGGCTTTTGCCTTTCAGCACTTTAGGTGCATCCTGCCATTCCCTTCTAAGCTGAAGAGTTTCTATTGTAAGATCAGATTTATCCTTATTGGGATTCCCTTCTATGTTATTTGTTGTGATTCCTTTGTTACCTTGAATATTCGTTCATTGTGTATATTTATTTGTTTGTTTTTATTTTGATTAATGTGTGTTTTGACATGTTGTGTCTTGGTTTTACCCCTATGGGACACACTGGGATTTTTCATCTTAGGTGTCTGTTGTTTTTTTTTTGTTTGTTTGTTTGTTTTGTTTTGTTTTTTTTTTTTTTCCCCATTTCAGGGAAGCTTTTAACTATTTCCTCCTCAAATATTTTCTCATGCCCTTTCCTTTTGTCTTCTTTCTCTGAGAAACCTATGATTTAAATATGGGGGCATTTAACATTGTCCCATAGGTCTCTGTGATTGTCTTCATTTCTCTCTTTTTTTTTTTCCTGCTCTGCTTCATTTATTTCCCATATCTTATTTTCCAGCTCACTTAGTCTTTCTTCTGCCTCAGTTACGCTACTGTTCCTGTTGTCCAGAGTGATTTCTATCTCAGTTATGTCATCGCTCATTATTGATTGACTACTCATGATTTCTTCCAGGTCCATTTAAAACACCCCTTTCATCTTCTCAATCCATGCCTGAAGTCTATTTATCTGTAGATCCATTTGTTTCCAAGACATTGACTATTTTTGTGCTGAACTGTTTTTCCTGTAGACTTCCTACCTCCTCCTCTTTCACTGGTTTGTTGATTTTCATTGTATTCCTTCATCTGCTGGATATGTCTCTGCCTTTTCATGCTGTTTCGATGACTGTCTTCGAGGTCTATTTTCTGCACACCAGAGGGCCATCATTGCTATTAATTGGGTGGTCTCCTCCAAGTGAATGTGGTGGGACCAGTGGCTTGTGTAAGTTTTCTTGTTGAGAGAACTTTTTGTTGTTGTTGTTAAAGAGGATGGCTGTTGATCTCACTTGTTCTGAGAGTCCATGCAGTGTCCATTAGGGACTTAGAAGGCTCTATTACAGCTTCGATTCCAGATGAGCTATTTTAAATCCTCGAAGACGATGCTGTGAAAGTGATGTACTCAATAACAAGAAATTTGAAAATCTCAGCTGTGGCTCAGTTGGAAATGGTCAGTTGTCATTCCAGTCTCGAAAAAGGCAATGCCAACGAATGCTCAAACTACCATGCAATTTTACTCATCTCACATGCTAACAAAGAAATGCTCAAAATTCTCCAAGCCAGGCTTCAGCAATATGTGAACCATGAACTTCCAGATATTCAATCTTGTTTTAGAAAATACAGAGGAACCAAAGATCAAATTCCCAACATCTGCTGGATCTTCACAAAAAAGCAAGCAAGTTCCAGAAAAACATCTAGTTCTGCTTTACTGAGGATGCCAAAGCCTTTGAGTGTACGGATCAAAATAAACTGTGGAAAATTCTGAAAGAGACAGTAGTACCACACCACCGGATCTGCCTCTTGAGAAGCCTGTATGCAGTTCAGGAAGCAACAGAACTGGACTTTGAATAACAGACTGGTTCCAAATAGGAAAAGCAGCACCTCAAGGGTATATATTGTCACCCTGTTTATTTAACTTCTATGCAGAGAAATGTGTGGCTGGAAGAAATGCAAATGGGAATCAAGACTGCCAGGAGAAATGTCAAAAACTTCAGATATGTAGATGACACCCCCCTCATGGCAGAAACTAAAGAGGAACTGAAGAGTCTCTTGATGAAAGTGAAAGAGGAAAGTGAAGAAGTAGGCTTAAAGCTCTACATTAGGAAACCTGAGATGGCATCCTGTCCTATCATTTCATGACAAATAGATGGGAAAACAGTGGAAATGGTGGCAGACTGTTGTCGTTGTTGTTTTTTTTTTTTTTTTTTGGGGGGGGGGAGGCTCCAAAATCACTGAAGATAGTGACTGCAGCCATGAAATGAAAAGACACTTACTCTCCCTAGACAGCATAAAACAAGACCAGAGGCTGACTGCAGCTCAGATCATGAAATCTGTATTGCCAAATTCAGACTTAAATAGAAGAAAGGAGGAACAAACCACTAAACCATTCAGGAATGACCTATCTCAAATCCCTTATGATTACACAGTGTAAGTGAGAAATAAATGTAAGGGACTAGATCTGATAGAATGCCTGATGAACTATGGACGGAGGTTCATGACATTGTACAGGAGACAGGGATCAAGACCATTCCCAAGAAAAAAGACACGCAAAAATGCAAAATGGCTGCCGGAGGAGGCCTTCCAATTAGCTGTGAAATGAAGAGAAACGAAGCCAAAGGAGAGGAGGAAAGATATAGCCATCTGAACACAGAGTTCCAAGGAGAGAGAAGAAAGACTTCCTCGGTGATCAGTGCCAAGAAATAAAACAAAGAAATAAAGCAAAGCAATAGAATGGGGAAGACTAAAGATTTCTTCAAGAAGACCGGAGATACCAAGGGGGCATTTCATGCAAAGATGGGCACTATTAAGGACATAAATGGTATGGACCTAACAGAAGCAATAGGTATTAAGACTAGGTGGCAAAGAACACACAGAAGAACTGTACATCAAAGATCTTCACAACCCAAATAATCATGACGATGTGATCACTCACCTACATCCAGATACTTGGAATGTGAAGTCAAGTGGGCCTTAAGAAGCATCACTATGAACAAAGTGAGTGGAAGTGATAGAATTCCAGTTGAGCTATTTGAAATCCTAAACGATTATGCTGCGGAAGTGCTTCACTCAATATGTCAGCAAATTTAAAAAACTAAGCAGCAGCTCAGGACTGGGAAAGGTCAGTTTTCATTCCAATCCCAAACAAAGGCAATGCCAAAGAATGCTCAAACTACTGCACAATTGCACTCATCTCACATGCTAGTAGAGTAATGCACAAAAATATCCAAGCCAAGCTTCAGCAACACACGAACCATAAACTTCCAGATGTTCAAGCTGGTTTTGGACAAGTCAGAGGAACCAGAGGTCAAATGAGTGTATGCACCACAACTTCTGATGATGCATGCAGCAACTACTGAGGTTGAAAGCACGAGTTTGTATTCTGCTTTTACTAAGAATTGAATTAGGACAGGTGCACTAGTCAGCTTGCATTCTGGCATATACATTACAACTCTAGAGCATAAGTATCACAACCACGTGCGTCTGCACTCCGGACCTGGCATGCGGCAACGACTGAAAATGCAAGAAGCTTCTCACAGTTACTGACCCCTGATTTGAAACCACTGCTATTGCTGCTGCTGCTGCTGCTGCTGCTAAGTCACTTCAGTCGTGTCCGACTCTGTATGACCGCATAGATAGCAGCCCACCAGGCTCCCCTGTCCCTGGGATTCTTGGGGCAAGAATACTGGAGTGCGTTGCCACTTCCTTCTCCAATGCATGCATGCATGCTATGTTGCTTTAGTATTATCCGACTCCTTGGGAACCTATGGACAGTTGCCCACGACGCCCCTCTGTCCACGGGATTCTCCAGGCAAAAATGTTTGGGTGGATTTCCATTTCCTTCTCTTATGTCAAACCACACATGCTACAAACACTGAGCTTGCCCTCTGGAATACGCGCTTGTGGATACTGAGGCCGCCATCTAGAGAACGCTCCCAGGAACTACTTAGTTTCCAATCTGGATCACCCTTTCTGCCACCATTGAGACTATTAACAAGCTTCAGAACAAGTGCATTGCTGTCACTGAGACTGCACAGTAGAGCATACATCCCATCACTCCTAAACCCGGGTTCTTTAGGATATGGCCTGCCACTACTGAGCCTGTCCCTAAAACATGCCTGTTGTAAACTCACATACACTTTTGGTGTATTACGCTCTGGATTCTGCATCCCTGCACTACTGAAATTGCCTTCCAGAACAAGAGTTCATCACCGGCTGAACTTTCACTCTGAAGCATGAACATCACAATCATCAGCTTGTTGCTTTATATGTAAGTCAGGCCACTACTCAACCTGCACTGTAGTTCAGGTGTGCCTAAATAGTTACTGAACTTGCACTCTGAAGTTTCCTTCTGGACACAACTGAGCCAGCACTCCTGTAGACCGAGTGAGTTTAAACACTGGAGGACATGGTACGCCTCTCCTGAGCATGAGCTCAAGTGCAGGCATCCGGGCTCTGCTGAGAACATGCTCTAGTTGCACACATGCCAAAGTAACTGAACGTGCAGCTGGGGGTACAGATCTCATGAATACAGAGTGAGCGCATTTCATCATGGGTTTTGCACTTCTGAGGTTTACTCAGAAGCATATCTTCCATTGTGACTGCGTGTGCCTTCAAGAGCCAATGTTCTGACACTACGGAGACTGTGCTGTAGAGTAAGAATGCCTGAACTACACAACTGCACACTGAATCATGCATCCCAGCAGTATAAATCCTAGCACTACAGCACACTTGTCACGTCTACACTAAGCAGGCATGGCACAGCTAGTGAGCATGTGGTCTAGAGCATATGTGTGGCCATTACTAATTTCAGACTCGGAAGCCTGTGTCTTGCCACTTGTAAGCCCAGGCCCCCAAATATTCATGTTTCAGCTACTGATATTGCACCCTGGTACACTCCTTTATCACTGCTGAGCCTGCGTTACAGAGCCTGAGTTCCACTACTACTAATCTTGCTCGATGGCCTGGGTGCTTAAACCTGTGAGCCTACACTCTGCAGCTGAAAATTGCCAATGACTTGGCTTGCCATCTGTTGCATATTTTCCCCACGCTTCTTCCTGCACTCTGGAGCACCTACTCCAGGAGGCTGCTTTCTAAAACACATATCATCTCCACGAGTGAACCGTCATTCTAGATCAACTCTGTGACCACTAGTGACCTTGAATTCTGAAGTGTTATATTACCTTCCTTGAGGTATTGCTCGAGAAGGTGTGTGCAACAATTACCCCCGTGACATTTTATACCAGCCATTTTGCTGCTAGTCACCCAGCACTCTAGACTGTGCAAGCTGTGAGTAGTGTACCTGTATATCTGTGGATGACGTGCCACCACTACAGACCTGGTGTATACTTCATATGTCCTGCCTCAATTGATCGTGCGTCACCATACACATATGCCACAACCCTTGCGCCTGCACTGTTGAGGGCTTGTCTTCCTGCTACTGAGCTTCTGTGGCAGAGCAGGTATATCACATTTTCTGAATTGGATCTCTGGATATGCAACCAAAAATAGAAACCTAGCTTTCAAGAGAACATGTCCCTCTGCAGTCTGCACTCTTGAGCAAGGGCACTGCAACTCCTGAGACAACACTCTGAAGCACATGTAGAGCAGGCATGCTGCATCTGCTGAACTTAGCTCTTCAGCATGCCTCTCAACAGTGAAACACACTTTAGGCATACCCCTCTTAATACAGACCCATGATCTAGAGCAGGCATGCTTCACATCCTGATTCTTGGCTTTCGAGAACACGTGCTTCATCTCCTGAGATGCTGCTTGTGCCGATTCTCCCCACCACTACTAAGACTGTGCTCTAGAGCGGGTGTGACACTTTGGAGCCTGCATGCCTCACTACTGCATCCCTGCTCTAGCCTGGAAGTACTGAAACAGCTTAGCTCGCAATCCGGAGCACACGTTCTGCCACTAGTGTGCTTGCACTTTAGAGCAGGCTGTCTGAAGCCATCCCATTGGCACTGGCAACATGCGTGCAGCCACTGCTGAATGCACACTAGAGCACAGTTCCTGCCACTATTGAGCATGTACTCTACCACAAGATGTCTAAAACTGCTCAGTTGCATTGCGGAGCATACCTCTTTCCACAAGTGAACTTGCATTCTACAGGAAATGGTACACAAACACTGACCTTGTGCTCTAGAATTGGCACACCATACATAATTTTCTTAACATTTGAAGCATATGTCTGGCCAACACTAAATCCACGCTTTAGATCAGCTGTGCTAAAATCACTGAGCTTGCCCTCAAGAGTATATCTGAACTCACATTTTATAGCACACCTACTACCACGGTGGACCCTGTGCTCTAAAAACTCTCGTGAGATGAGAGAACAAGATGGTGGAGCTATAAGTGGATGTGGAGTACAGTACATCTCTCCATGGATACATCAGGCATACACCTTCAGACACAGAAAAGTAATCAGAATATTACCGGAAAGTAGACAGGAGTACCTGACAAGTGGCAAAGAATATATAGAACCACGCAAAACTCAGTCGGGGGAAAGAACTGGGGGAAAAATCAGGAGTGTTAGTAGGACTGGATCTGCCCTGAGTGGGGGAAGGAACTGAAGCTGAGGTCCAATCCCACATTGGGTCAATCGTCTGAAGTGTAGAATAGACATTTAAAGCTGAGAGTGAAACAGCTAATCTGCGGAAAGCTGGGTGCAATGAGAAGCAGAGGGTCCTTGCTGCAGCACTACATACCCTGTACAAGGACATCCGTCCCCTGAAAGGCCCCGTGGCTGGCAGCTGCAGTTTAGGGACTTTGGGGCAATTCATGGGGAGGGCTGCTGTTACCTGGGGAGAGATGGAGAGAGGGGGTTTGAAGGAGGACATTGTCGTCGGGTATGCCTGTGGAGGAAAGCCAGGCAGCCATGAAAGCAAGGCAATAACACCGAGTCACATGTCGGGGGTGGAGCAATCACCATAGCCTCTCTCTCCCACATGCTAGCATCAGCAGTTACTACAATAGTGAGGCTGACCCATCAAATGCTGAACACACTGAAATGCAGAGCAGGACACCACGCGGGGTTCTCCTTTAAGTGCCTGATGCACCATACTAGAGTAGAATCCCACTCAGGATGCTCCTTTAAGTGTCGGATGCACTGATTTACACAGGAGGACCCCAGCCAGGAAATTCGCTCTATGTGCTGACCCATTGAACGACAGAGAAGGATCCCAGGCAAGGAAGCCTTCTGAGTGGCCGAATAGGTGGAACTAGGGAGAAGACTGGCCAAAGACGCCTTCTTATCACCGGATACAAGGTCTCAAAAAAGAAAAAAAAAAAAAAAGGCTCTGATAGGGCCATAACTCCTGTGGTGTAGTCAGTCTGTGTCCGTGCACCCTGCCCGTTTGACACCACCTGCATCCCTCAAAGCCAAGCAGCTGCTCCACTTTCACAGTCAACTCTCATTGGAAAAAAGCTGCTACAGGTTTAGAAAAAAAAAAAAATCGTGCAACTATTTGCACAGGATTGCTTCAGTCCTGTCTAACTCTGTGTGGAACACATTTTAGCTCTACAGAGAAGAAGCTCTAAAATGCATATACTGGAACAGCTGAACTTTTCCAGTCTTGTAGCCACTGCTGAGTTTTCCAAATTTGCTTGCATATTGAGTTCAGCACTTTCATAGCACTATCTATTACGATTTGAAATCACTCAAGTGGAGTTCTCTATCTCTGCTAGCTTTGTTTATATTGATGCTTCTTGCGGCCCGCTTGACCTCACATTCCAGGATGTTTGGCTCTAGGTGAGTGATTAGATCATGATGATTACCTGGATCATGGAGATCTTTTCTGCATAGTTCTTCAATCTTTGCGGTATAGGTTTTTGCTACCTCTTCTTAATATCTTCTATTCTGTTCAGTCCATACAATCTCTGTCTTTTACTGTATCCACCTTTGCATGAAATGTTCCCTTGGTATCTCTGATTTTCTTCAAGAGATCTCTATTCTTTCCCATTCTGTTGCTTTCCTCTATTTTTTGCACTTATCACCGAGGAAGCCTTTCTTATCACTCTTTGCTATTCTTTGGTGCACTGTATTCATATGGGTATATCTTCCCTTTTCTCCTTTGCCTTTTGCTTCTATTCCTTTCTCAGTTATTTGTAAGGCCTCCTCAGACAACCATTTTGCCTTTTTGCATTCATTTTCTTGGGGATGGTCTTCATCACTGCCTCCTGTACAATGTCATGAACCTCCATATGTAGTTCTTCAAACATTCTATTATACCTAATCCCTTAAATATTTTCTCATGTCCACTGTACCATCATAAGGGATCTGATTTAGGTCAAACCTGAATCATCGAGTGGTCTTCCCTACTGTCTTCAACTTAAGTCTAAGTCTATAGCAAATACTGAGCTTCCACTCTGAACCTTCCTTCTTACAAGTATTTGTCCACCATTTTAGAGCACTTTCGCTGCATCTCTTTATCGTCACTCTGAAACATACGTACCGTCACTCCTGAAAGGATGCTCAAGTGCATGCATTTAACTCCAACTCAGCCTACCCTCCACAGTAGTCATGCCGATCTACTAAGCTTGCATTCTGCCGCATGTGTCTTTCACTATTTAGACTATGATACTGAGGTCATGCTGCAACTGCATAGTTGCAATCTCAAGCTTATCATCTTCGACTTTCAGCTTTTATACCAGCACACATGTTCTGCCCCTCCTAAGCCCGCTTTCTTGAAGAGATATGAAACAACTGTTGAGGTTGTATTCTGGAGCATGTCCCTGCTATTTCTGAATGCATTCTTTTTGTATTTCTTCATATTTCTTTTAAAAAATGATTTATTTTAATTAGAATAGAATTACTGTGTATTACTGTGATGGTTTTTGACATACACATCAACATGAATCAGCCACATGGATACATGTGTCCCCCTATCCTGAACACAACTCAAACCTCCCTTGTTACCCCATGCTTCTGGGTTCGTCCACAGCACAAGAGTTGGATGCATTTTTCATGCATTGAACTTGCACTGGTCATCTCTTTTATGTATGGAAATGTACCTGTTTCAATACTGTCTTCTCAAATCATCCCATCCTTGAACTCTCCCATTGAGTCTCCGAATCTGTTCTTTATATGTGGATCTTTTTTACTAGCCTTCATGCAGAATCACTGTTACTGTCTTCCTAAATCCCATTTATACGCATTAATAAACAACATTTGCCTTTCTCTTTCTAACTTTTTTTTTTTTGCTCTGAATAATAGGCTGCAGGTTGAACTGCCCCACTAAAAGAGACATAAATATATGTTTTTCTGTAGCTAAATAATATTCTATTTGAATATATAGCACAACTTCCTTATATTTTTATCTGCTGATGTGCATCTAGATTACGTGCATGTCATAGCTTTTGGAAACAGAATTGTAATAAACATTGGGGCACATGTGTCTCTTTTGATTGTAATCCCCTCTGGGTATATGGCAAGAAGGGGGGTTGTTCAGTCATATGACAGTTGTAGTCCAAATTTCTCAAGGAATCACCAAACTGTTCTGCATAGAGGTTGTACCAGTTTGTGTTACCACTAGCAGTGTATTAGGGTTAGCTTTTCTCCACAGCCTCCCCAGGATTTCGTGCTTGTAGAATTTCTGGTGATGGCCACTCTGAACCGTGTGATATGACTACACATTCAATTTTAATTTTTGTTTCTCTAATGATGAATGATTTTAAGCATATTTCATGTGTTTGTTAGCCATCTGTATGTCTTCTTTAAAGAAATGTCTGTTTAGGGATTTTGCCCCCTTTTAGTGATGCTGTGAAAGTGCGTCACTCAATATGGCAGCACATTTGGAAAACTCACCAGCGGCTAAAGGGCTGGAAAAGGTCAGTTTTCATTCCAATCCCAAAGAAAGGCAGAGCCAAAGAATGCTCAAATCATGGCACAATTGCATCCATCTCACACGCTAGTAAAGTACTGCTCAAAATTCCCCAAGCCAGGCTACGGTAATACATGAACCATGAACTTCCAGATGTTCGAGCTGGTTTTACAAAAGGCTGAGGCACCAGAGATCAAAATGCCAACATTAGCTGGATCATTGACAAAGCAAGAGAGTTCCAGAATAACATCTATTTCTGCCTTATTGACTATGCCAAAGTCTTTGACTGTGTGGATCACAATAAACTGTGGAAAATTCCGAAAACGACGGGGATACCAGACCACCTGTCCTGCCTGTTGAGAAACCTATATGCAGGTCAGGAAGCAGCAGTTCGAACAGGACATGGAACTACAGACTGGTTATAAATAGGAAAACAAGTCCGTCACGGCTATGTATTGTCACTCTGCTTGTTTAATTTATATGCAGAGTATCTCACGAGAAATACTGGGCTGGAAGAAGCACAAGCTGGAACAAAGACTGCCAGGAGAAATAACAATCACCTGAGATATGCAGATGACACCACCCTTACGGCAGAAAGTGAAGAGGAACTAAAAAGCTTCTTGATGAATTGAAAGAGGAGAGTGAAAATGTTGCCTGAAAGCTCAAAATACCAGAAAACTAAGATCATGGCATCTGGTCGCATGACTTCATGGGAAATAGATGGGGAAACAGTGTCAGATTTTATTTTGGGGGGCTCCAAAATCCCTGCAGATGGTGACTGCAGCCATGAAATTAAAAGACGCTTGCCCTATGACAGGAAAGTTATGACCATCCTAGATGGCATATTCAAAAGCAGAGACATTATTTTGCCAACAAAGTTCCATCTAGTCAAGACTATGGTTTTTCCAGTAGTCTTGTTAGGATTTGAGAGTTGCATTATGAAGAAAGCTGAGCACTGCAGAATTGATGCTTTTGAACTGTAGTGTTGGAAAAGACTCTTGAGAGTCCCTTGGACTGCAAGGACGTCCAGCCAGTCCATTCTAAAGAAGATCATTCCTGGGTGTTCTTTGGAAGAAATGATGCTAAAACTGAAACTCCAGTATTTTGGTCACCTCATATGAAGAGGTGACTCACTGGAAAACTCTGAAGCTTGGAGGGATTGGAGGCAGGAGAAGGGGACGACAGAGGATGAGATGGCTGGATGGCATGGCTGACTCGATGGACGTGAGTTTGCGTGAGCTCAGGGAGCTGGTGATGGACAGGGAGTCCTGGTGTGCTGCAATTTATGGGGGTTCAAAAAGTCACACACGACTGAACTGAACTGAACTGAACTGAACTGAACTGAAGCAACTGACAAAGAATTTAGCTCAAAAATATACGAACAACTCCTGAACCTCAATTCCAGGAAAATAAACGACCCCATGATAAAATAGGCGAAAGGAGTAAACAAACATTTCTCCAAAGACGACATACACATGGCTAACAAACACATGAAAAGATTCTCAGCATCACTCACTATCAGAAAAATGCTAATCAAAACGATAATGAGGTACCATTTCACGCCAGTCAGAATGACTGCTATCCAAAAGTCTACAAGCAATAAATGCTGGGGAGGGTGTGGAGACAAGGGAACGCTCTGACACTGTTAGTGGAATTGCAAACTGGTACAGCCACTATGGAGAACACTGTGGAGATTCCTTAAACAAACAAACAAACAAACAAACTGTAAATAGGACTGTCATATGATGCAGTAATCCCACCGCTGGCCATACACACCAAGGAAACCAGAATTGAAAGAGACACGTGTACCCCATTGTTCATCACAGCACTGTTTCTAATAGCCAAGGCACGGATGCAACCTAGATGTCCATCAGTAGACTAATGGATAAGAAAGCTGTGGTACATATACGAGATGGAGTATTACTCAGCCACTAACAAGAATACATTTCAGTCCGTTCTAGTGAGGTGGATGAAATTGAAGCCTATTATACAGAGTGAAGTTAGCCAGAAAGAAAAAATAGCAATACAGTAAACGAGCGCATATGTGTGGAATTTAGAAAGATGGTCATGATAAACCTGTACGTGAGACAGCAAAATAGACACAGATGTATAGAACCGTCTTTTGGACTCTGTGAGAGAGGGCGAGGGTGGGATGATTTGAGATAATGGCATTGAAGCATGTGTAATATTATTTGTCAAACGAATCGCCAGACCAGTTCGATGCGTGATACAGGATCCTCGGGGCTGGTGCACTGGGGTAACCATGAGGAATGGTTTGAGGAGGGAGGTAGCAGGGGTTTTCAGGATAGGGAACACGTGTACACCCGTGGCAGATCCATGTTAATGTATGGCAAAACCAATACAATATTGTAAAGCAATTAGACTACTATGAAAATAAACAAATTTATATTAGAAATAAATCAAGTCAAATTGCGTCCAACGTGAGGAAAACAACAGCATGTTTGGAACAATATCACCAAGTAAGCTTGAGTTGCAATGTTCTGAGTTCAAGGTGCCCTCATAAGTATGAGCCCTAACTCTTATTACAGAAAGAATAGTGGAAAATGAGCTAGATGAAAGCAGAGCTTTTCAGCAACGAGATGAATGTTTCAGCCAGAAAGATATTAAGTAATGTAGGGCTTCCCAAACAGTTTACTAAGATCTGGGGAGCTAGCAATGAGTGTGGTCACCTAAATAAAGTTGCCTAAAATTATATTTTGACATATATACACCTGTCTATGCATGAGTGTGCGTATGAAAAAAAAAAGTGCAATGGCTTTTAATTCATGTTAGGTGTAATAGAAATGGGAAAACAATAAAACTCAAAGGTAGAATGATTCAAATTCTACTCGATTGTTGAATATTATGTAAGTTGAAATACTTCAAAATATGTTTCCTTGGCTGCATGTAACATATGAGGACTCTTTTATATCACTCACCTCTCTCCTTTTCATAAATATAGACCAATTTTCAAATGCTTGTCCAGTTTAATGACAAAATACTGACATAGACATATATATATATATATATATATATATATATATATATATATATATATATATATATATAAAGAGAGACATGTTTTCATATCATAAATTGTTGATAGCAAGCCTAGATTTTAGAATTATTTCCAACTCCATGCTCCATCTCAACAGGAAAGAGCCAAAGTTGTTGCTGACTCAATCACTCCAAGAGCTGGGAAACCTGAAAAAGAAACGGAACCTGCACTGAGATTTTCTGTCATATTTATGATCGAGCTCTAAGTCCAAGACTTGTTTTCCTTTATTGTACTAAGCAGTCCCTTCTTAAGATTGGAAAGCATGAAAATCGAGAGAGAGAGGTAGGAGATTGTAGACCTCCTCATGTTCAAAAGGAATTTTAATCAGAGAAGCTAGAAAAGACAGAAACTAAGGAAAACAATCAAGTGATAGACAATAATAATGATTTAGCCACTAATCAAACTCAAGGGTCTTTAGTCCCTCCTCAAGGGCCAGCGTGGAGAAGGAAATGGCAACCCACTCCAGTGTTCTGCCTGGAGAATCCCAGGGATGGGGGAGCCTGGTGGGCTGCCATCTTTGGGATCGCACCGAGTCAGACACGACTGAAGCGAATTAGCAGCAGCAGCAGCAAGGACCATCGATGACATTTGGAGCAATATCCCGTGAACAATTTTAGAGATGCTAAAGCCCAAACCAGGCTGAAATGCAAGTGCATAGTTGGAACTAGACGGTCAATGATGCGGACTCCCAATATCCTCAGTAATAGGCCATTAGTAGAATGTCCCAATATTGACCACAGACCCCATGTTCCACCCTCACTCAGCCATTAAAATATTTCCCCTGAAAGTATTTGGGGATTTGCGTCTTTGAAGCACCAGCTGCTAAGACACCTTGCTTCGTCCTACAATAAGCACTTCCCGCCCCCCGCCCACACTGAAACCCACAGTCAATTCATAAATTTGTTTGCACAGAAGCAAGTAGACCAAGTCTGCTAGGGTAACAGTACTGAATATTAAGAATGTGTGCATAGAAGGATGATAAATCACTTTTATTTCAGAAATAAAGTGGATTTGTTGATGTGAGTTTTCGATAACCCTGTATGCGAGATAGCAAAAGAGACACAGATGTATAGAACAGTCTTTTGCACTCTGTGGGAGAGTGAGAGGGTGGGATGTTTTGGGAGAATGGCATTGAAACATGTATAATATCATATATGAAATGGGTCACCAGGCCAGGTTGAATGCATGATACTGGATTCTTGGGGCTGGTGCACTGGGACGACCCAGAGGGATGGTACGGGTTGGTAGAAGGGAAGGGGTTCAGGAAAGGGAACATGTGTACACCTGTGGTGGACATATGTTAATGTACGGCAAAATCATTACAATAATGTAAAGTAATTACCCCACAATTAAAATAATAAATTTATTTTAAAAAAAGGAAATCTTCCAAAAAGCTCCATACCTACATTGAAACCAAGCACCACCAAGAGCCAACAAGTTCCACAGGAAGACATACCATGCAAATTCTCCAGCAACACAGGAACAGAGCCCGGAGCTTCAATATACAGGTTACCCAAACACCAAACCCATAGACATCTCAAACCTCACTACTGGACACTTCATTTCCCTCCAGAGAGAAGAGATGCAGCTCCACCCACCGGAACACTGACACAAGCTTCCCTAACCAGGAAACCTGACAAGCCACTCGCCAAACCCCAGCCACAGGGAGGAACCTCCACAATAAAGAGGAACCACAAACTGCCAGAAAGAGAAAGACCATCCCAAACACAGGAACACCCCCCTCACCCCCCCCCCCAAAAAAGGCCAACTTTACTAATGAGATTTAGCATGCTTCATGGTTTTGGTTAGTATTTCTGCCAGCAGTCTGTATTTTAAGTTGATGCTGAAGTAAACACTTGGTTGAACATTACCCTTCAGTTGCTAGGAGACCAGTGACTTTGTCATGTCACAACTAACCTTCAATTGCTAGGAGACCAGTGATTTTGTGATGTCACAGCTGTTTGACTGGGAGGACCTCTGTGATTGTCCAGAGAGTTTCTCTCTGTAGGCCAGCCAAACATCATTTGAAGTTGCATTGTGTAAAAGCAGACAAATGAGAACATTATCTGAAGAAAGATTTCCCTGAGATGGCACATATTTCTTCAGAAATTCAAGATGGACCTCCTAAAGGTGAGTCCACTGGTTCAGAAACCTCGAATAGATTTATCGGTATGATTATACAACTGGGGACTCAGTTTTGAGATCTATGATTGAAGAATATGCTTTTCAGCCTTTGGCTGAGGATCTGGTGATCAAAAGGCCACACTACACGTATTCTGTCTCTGAAACAGATGATGTGAATGATTTTCTTTCACTCACATTTCCACAAAAACTTTGGAATATAGTGGAAAGTGATCAGTTTGAGTCTATTTGGTGGGATGAGACAGGCACATGTAGAGTGATCAATGAAGAACTCTTCAGGAAAGAAGTCTTGGAAAGAAAGGAGCCTTTCAGAAAATTTGAAACCAAGAGCATGAAAAGTTTAATTCAACAGCTTAATCTTTATGGAGTTAACAAAAACCGACAAACTGTTCAAAGATCGGCTGCACTACCAGTCTTTCTGGAAGAAGAAAACAACATCTCTCTTTTGAGACAGGTATTCCAAAATTTTCACTTTTTGGCAATAGGTCAGATTCAATCATGTGACCTAGAAAGCATGTTCATATATGTGGCTAAAAGGGAGTTTAAACTTGAGATAACAAATTATTGAAAAAGTTGTATCTTTTGGAAGTTGAGAACAGCTGGAGGTTAGAATACTGGATATTCAACAAACCTTCCTAGTGACGTGAAACCAGATACAAGTTCTGAAGCCACATAAAGTGGTATTTACTGTATATATACAACGTAGTTTTAGTTGAGCTTATAGCTTCTAACATGTTACCTGTTAAAACTACCAACAGAGGGATTTTCTTTGATGTTATTTCATTGCTTCCGTTAATGGAAACTTATAGTGATATGAAGAAATGAAATTAGTAAAGAATGAAAAACGAATATAATGGAGAAGAAATACTGTAACAAAACCAAAACTTTATTCTCCCATATGACTACTAGGAGACTTCCAGCAAAACAGGGCATTTAAAAAACACTCTGTAAAGGGCCAAAAAAGAAATATGTTAGGCTTTGTGAATATGATCATTGGCAATTAATTAAGTTTTCAGGCATAGAGGGTAACCAAAGAAGCTGGCAAGTCCCTCTTCCACCTTTAAGGACTCCGAAAACTGAATTACACACAATTTTCACGTCAGAAAAGGAAAGTCTTTTCGGTTTTCCTCAGCCATTAAAGGTGTAAAGCTCTAAAATTAAAAAGAAGAAGAAGAAGAAGAAAAAGTAAAGCTCATTCTCAGCTCACAATAGACAGTGCAAAAACAGGGGCAGGCTGCCCTGCCTTGATTGAAATGTAATTCAAAGAGGAGGGGTGCCAAGGTCCACTGTACGGTCAAGTTCCTTAAGCAAAGAACTGGCTTAAGGGAGGTCACCCCTGAGGGCTGTGAGTGCCGGACACCATCACTGGACTCCCATGGTAGACTCGGAGGCCGTTCTCAGCCCTGTGCCCTGGCGACTGTGCCATCTGTTTTTTCTTTCTTCGCATTTGGTGAGCTGAGCAATCTTGACCCAAGATCCTTGAGATTCAGATTCAGCCTGACCACGCCTACAGTGGGTGCTTTTACGGGGTGAGGGGATGGGGGGAGGGCTCATGACGCGCATGCGCACAACTCAGCCTCGCGGCCAATCAGATTGCAGGCGCCGACACCTGGCAGCCAATCATCGGAGGCAGCCAGCAGGCCTGTAGGGGGAGCTGAGGCGGCGCCCCAGACCTGAGGAGGCCAGATGCCCTCAGGCTCGACTCCTCAGGGTTAATCTTGGAACTGCCTAGGGCAGGTGAGCTGCTGGCAGTTCTGTCTCCTCCCTCAATGGGGACCGGTAAGGACTGGAGCATGGTTCAGCCAAAGCAGTGCCTAACGACTAAAGAGAGGATTTCTCGGGTCCCCACTCCCACGAGGCCTTGCTCGGCGGGGCGGCTGGTGAGGGCGGTGAGAGCTTGTGGCAGGACCCACAGGCTTCAGGCTCCTTTCGCCCTCTCCCCTCTCTAGTCTGGGCGGGCTCTGCTCTCCAGCAGCTTTCCTGCCCAGGGGCTGGACAAGCCAGCTTGCGGAAAGGGCCTCTTAGGCCCCTGGCCCCTGGTACCACCCCTAGCTCTCCTGTGGAACCTAATGTATTTAAACACAGATGCACAAATCTTCATGGCCCAAACCGGTTCTGCACCCAGGCACAGTCAGGCAGGAGCAGAAAATAAAATAAAATAAAATAAAAACAAAAAAACAAAAGAAAAATCTATCTAGCAGCCTCTTCACTGCCCTGGTGCTTTAGTCGTTTTTCTGTTTCCTCTGCCTCTCCTCGGACTCCAGGGCTGCCCCGACCCTGGGGGCCCCGAGATTCAGGCCTTTGGTTCTGGAAGTTGGCAGATGAGGTATTTGTTTGTTTGTTACTGAGAGAAGGGAGGTGGGAGGAAGAAGCTCAGGGCAAAGGAGTTCAGTCACTTGGTTGAGTGTGAGACGCCTGGTCAGCATCCGTAGGGTAGGACCAGGTAGGTCCTGGGGGGATAGAATGTTCCCAGAACAGGGGACTCACCCTGGCCGTTTCCTCTGCTTTTCCCCAGGATGTGACCGTGTGCTGCCTGGGAGGTCTCAAGCGCTCAGGATTTCAGTGGGCCCCTGAGGTAAGGTGACAGACATCTTTACAACAAGGGAAAAAGGTGTGGCTTTCTTACTTCGCATTTTTCTCCTTTCATTCGGCAGCTGACACGTTGCTGATGAGAGAGAGTATTCCTGATTGGGGATTACCTGACCCTGACTGCGGGTGCTGACTTCAGGGCCATCATGGTTTCAGGTTTGCAGCTTTCTGAGTGGCAAGCTTAAAAACAGGCAGGGTGGCTTGCTTTCCCCTGCCTTCTTGAAAGAAAAAAAGTAAGAGCACCATGGGTCTTAAGCTGTGTAGAGCTGACTCCTACCACTTGGTGAGGCTAAAGTGGGGCAATGCACATATCCTAAGGTTTTAGCTAGGAAAGCAAAGCAATGCAGGTGTGGGGGTTCCCTGGTGGCCTGGTGATTAGGATTCTGGGCTTTCACTACAGTGGTCTGGATTCAATCTCTGGTCAGGGAACTGGGACCCCACAAGCCAAACAGCATGGCCAAATGAATGAATGAATCCAGTGGTTCATTCAGAGAAAATATCCTGTGATTTAACATGTTCAGGTGAGATTACGTGCTCATTTCTGTACCCTCAAGGGCTTTTCTTCATTAAGTAAGTGAACTCCACTGGATGGGGGTGAGGCACCATCTGAGTTCATTTCATGCGAGTAAACAAGATCATAGGAAGCTCTATGCCCAGCAACTTGTGCCTACAGCTGTGTTGTATACTTTTCTAGCTGGTACAGCTTTGAACTTCACAGCATGTTTTGTTTTGGTCACAACATGTGGCTTCATAGGATATTAGTTCCCCAGCCAGGGATCGAACACAGGATCCTGGCAGTGAGAGGGCTGAGTCCTAAAAAACCACTGGACTGCTAGGCAACTCCTGTGTTTCGGTGCTTTGGAGTGTGTGTGTGTGTGTGTGTGTGTGTGTGTGTGTGTGTGTCTTGATTTTTGCTATATTTATAGGAGAACTGTTCTGTGTGTAAGTATGATGTGAATGGTATTAGAACTTGAAATGTTTGTGTTGTACATATGATCTCAAAATGGAATAGTTTGAAAGAACTTACCACTTGTTATCTCTTGGCCTAGAATCTCTCCTGAGGTAGTAGTCAAGCTTTTGTCTGGCTTGGCAACCTCTGAAGACTTAGCTTGTTGAATCTAAGTTCTCTCACTTGTCTGTATTCTTGAAGCCTCAGTTCCTCCTTCTGTGGGCCTCACCAAGGGGTTTCTCTTGTGGAGGCTGCTGTCTATTCTCAGAATGAGTGATTCAGGAAAGCGCTTGCAATATATATACCCTTGAGGTGCTGCTTTTCCTATTTGGAACCAGTCTGTTATTCAATGTCCAGTTCTAACTCTTGCTTCCTGAACTGTATACAGGCTTCTTAAGAGGCAGATTTGGTGGTGTGGTACTACCGTCTCTTTCAGAATTTTCCACAGTTTATTTTGATCCATACACTCAAAGGCTTTGGCATCCTCAGTAAAGCAGAACTAGATGTTTTTCTGGAACTTGCTTGCTTTTTTGTGAAGATCCAGCAGATGTTGGGAATTTGATCTTTGGTTCCTCTGTATTTTCTAAAACAAGATTGAATATCTGGAAGTTCATGGTTCACATATTGCTGAAGCCTGGCTTGGAGAATTTTGAGCATTTCTTTGTTAGCATGTGAGATGAGTAAAATTGCATGGTAGTTTGAGCATTCGTTGGCATTGCCTTTTTCGAGACTGGAATGACAACTGACCATTTCCAACTGAGCCACAGCTGAGATTTTCAAATTTCTTGTCTTATTGAGTACATCACTTTCAAAGCATCGTCTTCGAGGATTTAAAATAGCTCATCTGGAATCAAAGCCGTAATAGAGCCTTCTAAGTCCCTAATGGACACTGCATGGACTCTCAGAACAAGTGAGATCAACAGCCATCCTCTTTAACAACAACAACAAAAAGTTCTCTCAACAAGAAAACTTACACAAGCCACTGGTCCCACCACATTCACTTGGAGGAGACCACCCAATTAATAGCAATGATGGCCCTCCGGTGTGCAGAAAATAGACCTCGAAGACAGTCATCGAAACAACATGAAAAGGCAGAGACATATCCAGCAGATGAAGGAATACAATGAAAATCAACAAACCAGTGAAAGAGGAGGAGGTAGGAAGTCTACAGGAAAAACAGTTCAGCACAAAAATAGTCACTGTCTTGGAAACAAATGGATCTACAGATAAATAGACTTCAGACATGGATTAAGAAGATGAAAGGGATGTTTTAAATGGACCTGGAAGAAATCATGAGTAGTCAATCAATAATGAGCAATGAAATAACTGAGATAGAAATCACTCTGGACAACAGGAACAGTAATGTAACTGAGGCAGAAGAAAGACTAAGTGAGCTGGAAAATAAGATATGGGAAATAAATGAAGCAGAGCAGGAAAAAAAAAGAAAGAGAGAAATGAAGACAATCACAGAGACCTATGGGACAATGTTAAATGCCCCCATATTAAATCATAGGTTTCTCAGAGAAAGAAGACAAAAGGAAAGGGTATGAGAAAATATTTGAGGAGGAAATAGTTAAAAACATCCCTCAAATGGGAAAAAAAAAACAACAACCAGACACCTAAGATGAAAAATCCCAGTGTGTCCCATAGGGGTAAAACCAAGACACAACATGTCAAAACACACATTAATCAAAATAAAAACAAACAAATAAATATACACAATGAACGAATATTCAAGGTAACAAAGGAATCACAACAAATAACATAGAAGGGAATCCCAATAAGGATAAATCTGATGTTACAATAGAAACTCTTCAGCTTAGAAGGGAATGGCAGGATGCACCTAAAGTGCTGAAAGGCAAAAGCCTAAAGCCAAAATTACTCTATCCAACAAGGATAGTATTCTCATTCAAAAGACAAAACAAGAGCTTTACAGACAAACAAAAGCAGTTAGTGTTCAGAACCACCAAACCAGCACTTCAGCAAATGCTGAAGGATCTTCTCTAGATAGGAAACAGAAAAGCTTATAAAAACAAAGCCACAAAATATATAGTAAATGGTAAGAAGATCATGCTTATCAACAACTACCTTAAACAGAAATGGGCTAAATGCTCCAACGAAAAGGCAAAGACTGGGTGAATGCATACAAGAATACACTGTCTGCAAGAAAACCACCTCATACCTAGGGACACATACAGCCTGAAAGTGATGGCCAGGTAAAAGCTATCTTGTGAAAATGGTGAGCAAAAGTGGGAGGAGCGATATTCATATCAGATAAATGGATTTTACCTAAAGACCACTATAGGAGACAAAGAAGGTTGCATTACAGAACATCAAGGTATCAATGCAAGAAGAAGCTACACGCACCCAGTGTAGGAGCACCTCAATACAAGAGGCAAATGCCAACAACTAGTAGAGCAGAAATAGACACTAACCAATAGTATTGGGTGATTTTAATACTTCACTCATAACATGAACAGATCATCCAGACAGAAAATGAAATAAGGGAAACTCAGGTTTTAGAAGATACATTAGACCAGTTTGAGCTAATTGATATCTACAGGTCATCCCACCGCCAAAGAACAGATTTCACCTGTTTCCCCTTTTTTTCTCCTTTTTCTCACGTGCAAATGGAACATTATCTTAGGACAGATCACACCCAAGGTTAGATCACATCTAACCTTAATAAACTTCAAGATATTGTAATATTTGCAAGCATAATTTCTGATCACAATGTTGTTTGATCAGATATCAACCACAGGAAAACGACAACAACAACAACAACTAGAGGAAACACAAAAAATTTGGAAATATGCATCTCATCTAGTGCCGGGAGCTCACTCGGGACTCCAGGCCTTTCCTGGCACTGCTCCTCCAATGTCTTCTCCTCCAGCTCCAGGGAGGACCCTGTTTCTGTTATTCATCTGGCACAACCTCCACATCCTCAGTGATGTCCTCTGCAAGCAGCTGGAAACCCCGTCTGATCCCTGCCACGACTCCATCCACATGGGCCTCGCTGTCCTCTCCTGCCTCCACTCTGAAGAGGGTGGCATCTTCGCCTGGTGTGGCCACTGGTGGCTGCAACGTCCCAGCCATGCACAGCATCACCAGGACAGGCTGTTGCTGGCCAGATGCTAAGGGAGTAGGGAAAAACCCCACCGTTTACCATGTTGATCTCCATTGTTCAGGGACACCAAATGGGAAAGGGGACGGAATGAATCAAATTCCCCTTTTGATCACTCAACAGGAGGTCCTAGTCACCAGGTCTCATTCATGTTCCTCAAAAAGAAAGCTTGTACTTCAGCATATAGACAAGTTTCCTCTCAGCGATGTTACTGTGTACACGCACATATTTGTGTACATGTGCACGTAGAAATTTTAGTGCTTACCAAAATTCAAGGTCCTGGGAAAGAAAGCTTGTACTTCTGCATATAGACAGGTTTCCTCTCAGCGATGTTACTGTGTACACGCATATATTTGTGCACATGTGCACGTAGAAATTTGAGTGCTTACCAAAATTCAAGTTCCTGGAAAAGAAAGCTGTACTTCTGCATATGGACAGGTTTCCCCTCAGCGATGTTACCGTGTACACATGTATGTTTCTGTACATGTGCGTGTAGACATCCCTGCCAGTTCGCTTGTGTGTATGAGCTACTGCAACTGACCTAGCCAGGTGATAGAAGTTGGACAGCGAAACCATGAAGTTCTTAGGGAACGGTACAGAGTCTCTGGCCAGCAGAAGCACTGAAGCCAGGGAATCGCTTCCCGTTTGCTCACTGAGCAAACACGTTCTAGGCGGAATCACAGTCGTGCACCTAGGATGCTTGGCAGAAAGGAGAGGCCGGAGGAGAGAGCCTGGGGAGTGTGAAGACGAAAGTCCACTACATCTGCAGTTTATGAAAAGTAGAAAATGTACCTAATGAGCTGGGAGGACAACTGTACTTAATTAATTGAGTTATCTAAGAGGATTTCCATCCAAACAGCCAAAAGTGCTTCCTGGTTTCTTCTTGCTGCCTGTAGTAAAACATGAAGGGATTTTTTTTTTTTTAATGTTTAACATAAAGATTATTAAAACAAGGGACAAAATTTGCTGATTTGGGAATTTTCCAGTCTTTTAAGATGATGGAAGATGATAAATTAATGACTCTCAAGCAAGATCATATCCAGGGCATTGAGATTAGGTGGTCTAAATATAACATTTTACACCACCGATAGGCCGTTCTTCTTCATATTATTTTTTATAAACAAAGGTGTTCTAAAGACAAGTATGACTGTAAAATTCTTTGTTAAGCCTCAGAAAGCTGGAAGGGGATGCCTCATGGCATTATTTAGTCAGGCCAATACCCTCCAAAGAGTTTAGGGGTGTCACTCAGAGATCCTTTCAGTCACACAATAAGACTTCTACCAAGGTTCAGGGTGTTATCCCTCAGCTATCTCAGCAGAAAACCAAGACAGAGTAAGCCTTATTATGAAGACATGTGTGATTGTCGCTTTGGAGTGGGGTGCTTTGCCTTGAACACCAGTAAGAGTAACAGGAGACACACCAAGGTTTTAAGATAACATATTTAAGTTCAGCTCGGACTGAAAGGACCAGCAATAGTACAAAATAGGAGCTCTGGACTTCTACCTTCTACAAGCAGGAAGCAGGCTAGGGAGACTGTTTCATGTAACCATATACTAGCCACCTTTCATGCAATGGCATCATGTCAGCGGGTAGAATGAAAAAATCAGAGACGGAAGCCTAGGAAGTGTCCAGGCCTTAAATACTAATCAAAGGACTGCCCGCAAGAACCCATGGGATTTCAGAACTGCTACTATTGACTCCCATCTCCCCTCCCCTTTCTGGAACAGGAGTGTCTATGAAGGTTATCTATGCCTGAACCACCACTGTATGTTGGCTGTGAAAGGGAGCAGATTAACTCATCTCTTTTGTTCACACATCCTCAGGTCTAGAGGAACTACACTTCTATAATTTGAACTGATGTGTTGCAGACTTGAGAGGCTCTTGGACTGCAAGGAGATCAAACCAGTCAATCCTAAAGTAAATCTCTCCTGCATATTCATTCGAAGGACTGATGCTGAAGCTGAAGCTCCAATACTTGGGCTATGTGATGGGAATAACCGTCTCATTGGAAAGACCGTGATGCGGAAAAAGATGAAGGTAGGAGAAGGGGACAGCAGAGGATGGGATTGTTGGATAGCATCATCGACTCAATGGACTTGAGTTTGAGCAAGCTCCTGGAGTTGATGGACAGGGAAGCCTGCAGCGCTGCAGTCCATGGGGTCGCCAAGAATACGACACAACTGAGCAACAGAACACGAGATACTGTACACGTGGACCCTGATCCATAGCTGGACCTGACTTAGATGACAAGGTCCTGAACTTCAAGTTAATGCTGTAACAGATAAATTGTTTAAAAGCATTGGCAGGAAAAGGCATTTTGGACATACACGCATGTGAACAATTTCTGGCCATGTGTGTACCACGTGGTTTTAAATTATGTCCATGGTTCCTTCCTCCGCCCCTTCACATGTGTGGTGGGCTTAGTGGCTCACTTCTCATGTTAGAATACTGTAGAAACGAACAATGAAGCGTCTGAGACTAGGTCATAAAAGGCACTGCAGCCTCCTTGATCATCCTCTTGGATCACTCACTCTAGAAGCCAGCTTAGTCATATCTCGAGAGCACTCAGGTAGCCCTTTAGAGAGGCCCATGTGAAAGAACCGAGGCTTTCTCCCAACAGCCAGCAAGCAAACTGGTTTCAACAGCTATGTGAGTAAGCCATCTTGGAAGGAAATCCACCAGTGCATGTCAAGGCTTCAGAGGATGGCAATCTCATGAGACACTGAGCCACAACACTCAGCTGAATTACTCCTGGATTCCCAACTTTCAGCAGCAGTATGAAATAATATTGTTTTAAGCTGCTAGTTTTGGCTAATTGGTTATGCAGCACTAGTTCATTAATGCACTGCCAACTTTGGGCAATGTCTTTATTCAGGGCTGCCTGTCCATCTAGTCCAATCTAATCCAGAATCTGCTACTTCAGTTTAGAAAACATAGCCCACCCTTGATCTGACCACCCTCAGTATCCGATCAAATATCATTTCACTCACCGGAATATCTTATCAGCCTTGCCTAGCCTCAGCAATGATCCTCTCAGTTGAGCCAGAGTCCACCCTCAAGATTATAGTCCTCATTTTAATAAGTTTCCATCCACTGACACCCATTCTGTTATTGTTGTCCATTGCTTTTCAGTCTCCCATCTCTGTCGGCAATCCCATGGGCCCACCCTGTTCCTCAGCTATAAATCCCAGCTGCACCCCTCCTGGAGTCACACATAAGCTCAATCTCTCTCCCATGTTATAATACACCACTGTAGTACTCTTACCTTGAATAAAGTTTTTCTTGCCACCTTTCGTAAGTGTTATGAATACTTTTTGAACATTCCCAAGTTCTGTTAGTAAGGATTACTCTCAAAGGAATCTAGTTTTATATCTTTATTCTTTATACTATATTCATTTGGGGGAACAAATTTCTAGAATTAAAACATTTCATGTTTTTACCATACAAACAGAAAATATCTTTTAAAATACATTTACATATCTTAAAATATGTAGTAATCTGAAAAGGATGTGTATATAGACATGTCAGTGTATATACACACATACCCTCAGAGCTCCAAGGAAAACTTAATTCTCAGTAAACAATAAATGAAAACATTCAGCCTGAAAATAGTGAACTCTTTGGATTCAACTTGCCAAAAATCTTAGACAATGAAATTTTAATTAAAAAACATGGATACATAAAAATATTTGGGATTCAGACAAAATTGCTAAATAAAGATAGGTCAACCCCTAAACCATCTCTGGAAAAAAAAAAAAAAAAGAAATCCTCAGTATCATGTAATAACCTATCATGGAAAAGAACCTACAAAAGAATAGATACATATCTGCATAACTAAATCACTCTGATATACATCTGAAATTCAACATTGTAAATCTAATATATTTACAGGAAAAAAAATTGTGAAGAAACTTCTAAAATATAAAGTTATAAAGAAAAAAAAAATCCTAAAGAATGTAGGAAGTATCTATGAATTGAAACAAAAATAGAAAACAAAAATAAAGCTTGTTGGGATAAGACGACAAGAGCTGCTTCTTGGAAAAAGAAAATCAGAAACATTGATACAACTGTGGCAAATCTAATAAGGGGACAGGGAGGTTAATTCCAATACTAGAAATGAGGAACGAAATGGGATTCTGAGAGGATAACATTCAACTCTGAGTGGAATGCCTTTTGTTTCAGGAAAGGTCCAGTCAAGCAACAACCTGGGGAAAGAAAGGGAAGGAAAGAAAGAGGAAGAGAGACAAGGGAAGAAAGCAAGAAAAAAGAATGGAGAGGAGAAGGAAGGAACAGTAAATGTCTCAACAAATGTTGTAAACTATCCAATAAAACAATTCTCTTCAAGATCTAAAAGCAGAAACGGAAATTTATTAAGCCAGATACTCATTGCTTTTGATGGTACTCAGAACAAGAAAGCCCACTTACACATCACTGTTTAGAACTGGCCAACACAATACGATTATTTAAAAAAAATAAAAATATGCCATGTTATTTGTAAAAAGACAGCGGAAATAATTTTTAAAACATTATTTCTACAAATACTAATTTTACTTACAATGTTTTGGCAACATTAATAAAATAAATTTTACCTGAAAGAACAAGCAAGGCAGACAAGGAAATTCACAAAGGGCAGTAACAAAATAATAATCTTGACACATCTTCAATAATTTGTAAAGAAAAAGTGTCATTGTGTGAACAAAATATAGAGGTATCAAAAGAAAAACAGAGGAAGCTCCTGAAAGAACTCAACTCACTATTAACTATCTTTGATTTGCAGGCACAGAAACTGACTCAAGTTAATTCTAAGAAGCAAAGCCCTGATGTTATTATCTTTTCCTTTTTCATTTTTTTCATTTTTTTTTTTCTTTTCTTGTGAAAATTTAGGAAATTTAGGCTGGAGAGGGGAGAAGAGGATAGAGACTTCAAGTGCCTTTAAGGAGGAGGAGGAAAGAGAGGGGGTTGGAGATTTGATTGTGTTATTTGAACAGCATTGGTGAAGCTCAAACAAGGGAGCCATGCAGGCCTACGGGAAGAGTATTTCCAGAAGAACAGCACTTGCAGTCTGGATCGGGAAGAAATGGAATTTGATGGAGGAAAACCAAGGCCAGTGTTGTCAAAAAGAGTACATTAGTGGGGAAAATAGTACAGTAGAAGACAGAGAATGGAAGAGAGGAAGCAGTCAGGGACCGTATTATGGGAACCTTTTAATTTGGCAATAAATACAACTTGTACTCCTTAGGAGCATACTTCACAGCAACTAACAGCAACAGTGTTGATAATACTAAGCAACAGTAAAAACACGTAACTAAAATATTTCATATTTTTTACTACAGAAATCGAAGAAAGCAGATACAAATGCAATAGTCTGCATACTTATTTATACAGAGAGTTTTCACCTGAGACCAGAACACACACACACTCTTTACACAACTAAAAGTGGTTTCAGCTGACACTTAGCAAAGCGCTTTGGCCCAAGTAAACTAACCAGAAAGGCCTAGTAAAATATTCAAAGTGCAAATAAATCAATCAAGCTTTGAATAAATAAACACAATTTATTTGAATTTGAATTTATACTCACGAAATTACCTAAAATGGAGACAACAGATTCCCTACAGCTTCATCTTCTGTAGTCCTTCCTCTTCAGTTCTGAGAAGGATGCTAACCGCTTGGTGATGATCTCTTTCCAGCATTTTGTGAAAGCTTAGAGGACTTAAAGAAATTGAGGACTGGGGAGAGTGGGGAGACACAAAGAGGAGGAGAAAGGAAGAGGAAACGGAGAGATTGCTCCTGGCATAGGTCTACAGACAGGATCCCAGCTTCCTGGAATGGTGCACAGAGATTGCTAGGTATCCGTGCCAGAAGTGGAGAAGGGGTGACATTCACTTCCAGGAGGAGACTCAACTCCAAGAACCTACAGAGGCAGCCAAGTGCGCTGATGTTCAGGAACCAATACTTAGAGGGTACCTCACAGGTCTGTGAAAGAGCCCTTGGAGACCACAAGAAAGAAGGTTTCCACAAGTATAATCACAGATTAGATGGTTGGATAGATTAGAGAAAGGATAACTCTATGACCTGATAATTACTGAAATACATGAGACAATTCTTGCACATCAGACTGTGTCAAGAAAGACGGAAACTCAATTAGTTTGATACAATGGGAAATTACACACGCAAAGAATTAGCAGTTAACTGTACTACATTTGTGTCCAAGGCAAGATAAGATACAGAACCGAAATCTTCACATGGTCAACTCGGGTAAGACACATGTAACTGGAAAATGGAAGCAAGAGTTCCAAAAAGGCTTTAATCACCCTGGACTATTTTTATCCACTATATTTACGATTCTTGGACAACTCCATTGTAGCTTAAGGGTAAGAGAACTCAATTTAGCCCAATTCAAAAGCTGAACAGATTTCCTGTGTTTGATCCTTTTCAGTTACAACTATGGGTCCAGCGCAAATCAAAGTGGATGTTAAGGCTCTTTTTCCTTTGGGAATTTTAACTTGCTTTGCTACTGTGTCTGACACAGATATGCCGACCTCACTGTGACTACAGGCCAGCCAAATGGGAAAGGGGACAGAATGAATCAAATTCCCCTTTTGATCACTCAACAGGAGGTCCACAGGCACCAGGTCTCATTCTATCAACTATCTGTGCTTCTCCAACTGCAGTCGGTGCTACACAGGGCCTGCTTCATGCTTGCCAGGGTCTCTCACCAAACACAGGCATTTTAGCGGCTGGCATCCTTGAGATGTCCCTGGGCTAGGTGAAAGCACTCTGAGACACTGTTCCTTCTCCCTTGGCTCTGTGCCTGCACTGAATGTATGCCTCTTCCTCAGCTGGGACAAGAAGCCACAGCTCTTCACTGATTAAATCCCGTGTCTGGTCCAAACTCACATCGTAGCTTCTCCATCAACCTCCACTGCACGCATTCAGAGCCAGGTTATCTTAGATCAGCCCAAGAGGCACTTCAGAGAGTGACATTCAAATCTGGCTATATAGCTGATACTGAGATCTTCAAGGCATGAAAACACTTCAAAATTACGTTGCTAAAACACTCTACAGATTATATGTATAGGAGAGCTTTCGAACTTACAAGTAACATCAAATACCAAAATAGGTTCTTACTTTTCCTTTCTCCACTTCTCTCATTCTCTCTCTCTCACACACACATGCACACATCCTTTTTACATGTTAAGACAATTACACGAAAAACAGATCATAGATTTTTAAATAACATCTCAATATGCAGATCACACAAAACTGTACTTCCTTTATTTAAAACAAAATCACATAAATTACCCATCGGTTTCCCTATATTTGATATTATTGAATAATGCTATAAGTTGATCTTTTTGTTTTTAATGGGGTTTTTAACTTTGACTGAAATACTTGCTTCAGACTTACTGAAGGCAGAATTAACTATTTTTTTTTCTTTTTTTGACCTCCTCCTTTTAGATTTGGGGGGTGATGATTCAAAATCAGATGTGTTCACAGTAATGGATGCTACTTCCACCAATCCTGGCTGAAGGGGTCCCAGTGATACCTGAATAACAATTTTTGTTTCAGGAGACAATCCTTCTAGCTGCTTAGGCTTCTTAAACATTTGATGACACTGGGTCTTGTGCTCCCTTTCCTCTCTGGAAGTTAAAAACTGTAGCCAACATTTGGAACACTGGTGAAAACTCTTTTCCCAGTGCCCTCGATGATGACGTCTGTATGCTGTTGCAGTTTGAAAAATTTTGAGACAAAACGGGCAAAGTAAATTCTTGGTGTTACCATGGTATGCTCTGAAATGTGCATCCACATCTGCAAAAAATGATGATCTGTAACTGCAAACCTGGCATACATAGGGCATTTCACCAGGCTTATGATTGTCTTTCATGTGCTCTAAGAGAACCTGATCTGTCTCAAAGGACAACTCACAGATGTGACAGACTGCGGAGGGCTCCTGGGCCGTGTGGACACTTTCAATGTGACACTGCAGCTGGAAGGGAGTAGGAAACTGGCAGAGGCAGTGCTGGCAGGTGGTGTGGGTTTTCCAGCTGTCACCTCTCTGCCTCTCAAGTTCCAAATGGTGCTTCACGTGATTCATAAACTTGACATTTTTTAGAACTTTCATGCAGCTGAGGCATTTAAACGCCGTGTGGGTCTTCGGTTCTGGCTGCCCAACTCCTCCATGCTCGCCATAGTAGAAGTCAAGAAGTAACACAATCAGATTTCCTTCTGTGGGATCACCAATTTTGTTTGGACTTGCCAAACTTGGAAAATCAGTTTTTGTCCGTCCATTTTCCCCTAAAGGTCTTACAGGCTTGCAATGAACACTGTCCTTTGGAAAAGGTGTTGGACAAGGTTCTCCATTCTGAACATGGCCTAGTGAGGTATGGACACGGTCTGGTGTGCTTTGCTGAGTGGTCTCTGTATGAAAAAAACCTGACGGGGAAAAACCTAAAGAATGTTTCCCTACAATGCCATCACTGAGTTTAGGCCTTCTGGGATTTCTGCGATTTGTTTCACAAGGGGAAACTCGCTTTGATACATGAGGACTTTTATTCATATCTCCTGCAGAAACTGCTGTTTCTACTGGATGCTGCAAGGAACTTGTGAAGGTAATCAAAGAAGAACATAACTCCTTCGAAAAGCAATCAGGCACTATTTGTGGTGAAAGATTTTTATAATCAGCTTGAGACGGAGGTTCAATAATAATAGGACTACCTGTTGATCCTGAGTCAGAGTCAGACACTGGCAAGACAGTCTTTGCTTCTGATGTAGGAGTCACATGACTAACAGGCTGTAATCTGTGAGCGTTACCTCTCCTGAAGTGACCACACCTTTTTCTCCTTGAATAAGAACCTGGGGTATCTCTGTTCAGTATGTTTGAAACGACTGGTTTTGAAGCTGAGCTCATCCCAACAAAGATCACGTCAGCATCGTCATTTCCATGTTCCACTCCAACCAAGATCACTTCATCATCATCATCATCATCATCTACTTGTTTGGGCTCTCCCTCCCTTTTCTGTACTTCTGGCTCCTGTTCTTCTTCACGTAACATACGTGGGAGTTCCATATTTTTAATATTTTTTATTCTTAGAGGGTGCGGCCACAAGTCCCAGTGCTTCCTTTATGCAAACTGCCACCTAAGTGTAAACATACTACAGATTAGTTAAGTACAGAAAAATGGGCTATTTGATTATCTCCAAAACTCTAGAGTACTTATACACACCCTTATCTTACAGACAAAGACACTGAGTGTCAACCAGACTCAATGACAGCTGAAAAAACTACGACTACAAGTCTCCATGGCTCTAGAATCATAGCTTTGTCGCATGTTCACTTTAACCTCTTCTACTTAAAAAAATAAAGAGGGGGAAAAAAAAAAAACACCACACTGATCATTACGTGAAATCACATGTAAAGGAGAGTATTTTTACAAAAGCACTGTTCTACAGCGTTTAGAAGCATGGACTTTGGAGTCAAAGGACATTAAGTTGGAATTCTAACTTAACCACACACCAGTTGAGTCTTCTTGAGCAAATTTGTAACTTTTAAATGTGTTTCTGTATCTTAAAGACAAACATGCTTATTTCTTAGACTTAAGGTTAACAGCTTTTTTAAAAGGCATCAGCTCTTCAATGGCATCTTGTTTTGTAGTAAAAATGGAAGAAAATGTATCTTAAATGCACATTACAACCGATCCACAAATTCTAATTTCATAAATGTTAACAAAGAAAATAGGTAGCAAATTCAAAGTATAATCTATCTATACCTAGTTAACAAACAGCATAATTCAATGTCAAGCCCTTAACACAGGCCTAGGAAAAGGAGAATGGGCTCTCTTTGATAATCTCACCCCAATTCCACACTGACATATCCTAAATTTCTCCCTCTAATCCTCGCTAAACGTCAATCCAACAATGCTTCATCCATTATGCCACATGTCTCTTCCCCACATAGCATGCAAAGTGATGCCATTCTTTCTCTCATACCAATATCAGACAGAGATATCACTCACACACACACACACACACACACACACACCCCTGATATCCCTTATGAATACAGGTGAAAGAGTCCTCAACAAAATACTGGCAAACAAAATTCAACAGCATATAAAAAAGACTGTATACCATGATCACATGGGATTTAGGGAGGTATGCAAAGTTGGTTCATTATAGGAAAGTCAATCAACATTATGCCATTTTAAAACAATAAAACAAATAACACATCTGCCTGAAGAAAAGGCATTTCCTTGAATCTAGCACCGTTTCATAACCAGGGTTAAAAGAACACTTAATAATTAAGAACAGAAGAGAACTTTCTCAATCAAAGGGCACCTGTAAAAAGACCCACAGCTAACATCATACTTAAGAATGAAAAACTGAAAGCTTTCCCTCTAAGACCGGGAACAACACAAGGAAGTCTAGCACACACATTGGCTCAACATTATACTGGCAGTTCTATAACCAGAGCAATCAGGTAACAAAAGAGAATTGTTGCTGTAGTTTCAAAAAAAAAAAAAAAAAAACGAAAAAACAAAAAACAATAAAAAACAGCCTTCAGAATGGAAAGGAAGAAGTCAAAGTATATTAGACATAAGATAATTTAGTATAGAAAATGTTGAAGAAACACAAGTATTAGAATTAATATAAAGCTTGCAGAATAGAAGACAAATATTTTAAAAGTCAACCACATTTTATACAGTAGCAACAAATGTTGTTAAGTAAATACTTGAATCTACACTAGCATTCAAAAGAATACTTAGGAAGTCAGAAAGAGAAAGACAATATATTCTTTTGAATGGCTGAGTAATACTCCACTGGGTATATGTACCACAGCTTTCTGATCCATTTATCTGTTGATGGACATCTAGGTTGTTCCATGTCCTGGCTATTATAAACAGTGTTCTCCATAGTGGCTGTACTAGATTGCATTCCCACCAACAGTGTAAGAGGGTTCCCTTTTCTCCACACCCTCTCCAGCATTATTGCTTGCAGACTTTATAGGAATCAATTCTAATGAGATGGATGAAACTGGAGCCTATTATACACAGTGAAGTGAGCCAGAAAAAAAAACACCAACACAGTATACTAACACATATATATGGTATTTAGAAAGATGGTAATGATAACCCTGTATGAGAGACAGCAGAAGAGACACAGATGTATAGAACAGATTTTTGGACTCTGAGGGAGCGGGAGAGGGTGGGATAATACGGGAGAATGGCACTGAAATATGTACACTATCATGTAAGATAGTCTCCAGGCTATGTTCGATGCAGGATACAGGATGCTTGGCGCTGGTGCACAGGGATGATCCAGAGAGATGATATGGGGTGGGCGGTGGGAGGGAGGTGAGGATTGGGAACTCATGTACACCTGTGGCGGATTCATGTCAATGTATGGCAAAACCAACACAGTGTTGTAAAATAAAACATAGTAAAAATAAAAATTAAAAAAAAAGAGAGAGAAAGACAAATATCGTATGGTATCACTTACATGGACTCTAAAATATGCCACAAATAAGCTGATCTATGAAAGAGAAACAGACTCACAGACATAGAGAGCAGACTATGTGATTCCCAAGAGGGAAAGGTACGGCAGGCACAGATTCGGAGCTGGTGATTAGCAGATGCAAAGCATAATATATACAATAGACAAACAAGAGCGTACTGTATAGCACAAGGAACTATATTCATAATTTGAGATAAACAATCATGGAAAAGGGTATGAAAGAAATTGTGTGTGCATATGTGTGTGTTTACATATGAAGGAAAGGAAAGGGCAACTGTTGGCAAGCACGTACAGAAACTGGATCCTTGTGTGTTACGGATAGATTTTAAAATGGTGCAACTGCTACAGAAAACAGTTTAAAGGCTCCTCGAAAAATTAAAGAACTAGAGCTGACACATGATTCAGCAATTCCACTTCAGGATATAAATTCAAAAGAAGTTAACATGGGGTCTTGGGATATCTGCAGAGCCGTGCTCACAGCAGCACGAAGCACAACAACTAAGAGGTGGAAGCATCGAAATGTCCATCAAATGTGATATATACACACAATGAAATATTATTTAGCCATATAGAGAAAATTCTGTCACATGCTACAGCATGCATGATCATTTCAGACATCAAGCCAAATGCAATAAGCCAGTCGTACAAAAAGACAAATACTGTAAGTTTCTACTTGCATGAAATAGCTAACACAGTCAAGCAATAGAAAGGAAACAAAAAAGAATGATGGAGTCCATGGTCTAGGTCAACGGGCAAGAAAAGAGGACTTGCCGTTTAATGGGACAAGTGATGGGTACAGAGTTTCGATTTTGCAAGCTGTAAAGGTGTAGAGATCTGCTTCATAACAATGTGATAAGGAATTCCCTGGTAGTTCAGAGGTTAGGACTCCACAGTGTCCTATCAGGGGCCTGGGAACTGTCATTCAAGCTGCACAACACAGCTAAAACAATGACAACAACAACAAATCAACACTGTGACTGTGTGTGTGTATATGTCTTAGTCACTCAGTTGTGCCCAACTTTGCATCCCCAAGGACTAAAGTTCACCACGTTCCCTTCTCCATCAGATTTGCAGTGGGTTGCCATTTCTTTCTCCAAAAGGCTGATGAAAGTGTGCAAAATACTTAGCATGCAAAAATGGTTAAAATGGTAAAAATTTAAGTTAGATGTTTTCTACAACAATTAAAAACAGAAAAGCATTTAACAACCAGGAAAAGAATTTGAATAGACATTTCCGACTCTTTGCAATCCCATGGACTGTAGCCTACCAGGCTCCTCCGTTCATGGGTTTTCCAGGCAAGAGTGCTGGAGTGGATTACCATTTCCTTCTCAAGGCGATCTTCCCCACCCAGGAATTGATCCCAGGTCTCCTACCTTGCAGGAAGACATTTGAATATTAGAAATTCACCTGTGGCCTTGACAAGAGTGGCTTTATAGGAAAATGAGAGAACTCGAGATAACAAAGTCTAGGAACAACTCTGCAGAGGTCTGTAACAAGCAAATATGAAATAAAAGCAGCAGAAGCAGGATGTGTCACCAAAAGATGGATTTGTAACGACAGGTCACATTATAGTCAGTCAGTTTGCTGATGGGAACCATCCAGAGAAACAGAAACCTTAATCCAGGGCAAAGAGGAGACTTGCTAGAACTTCAAGAAATGAGTAGGTCTAGAACTGAGTAGATCAAAATTGAGTACATCAGGCCAGAGAGCACACAAGCTGGAGAAGGCAATGGAAACCCAAACCAGTACTCTTGCCTGGAATATCCCACAGACGGAGGAGCCTGGTAGGCCGCAGTCCATGTGGTTTCGAAGGGTCGGACACGACTGAGCGACTTCACTCTCATGCACTGGAGAAGGAAATGGCAACCCACTCCAGCGTTCTTGCCTGGAGAATCCCAGATAAGGGAGAGCCTTGTGTGTGGCTGTCCATGAGACTGCAGAGTCGGACACGACTGAAGTGGCTTAGCAGCAGTAGCAGCACACAAGAAGGGTACACAAGCCAAATAATTTGCTCACATTGACAGAGCTGAGATCATATAAAAAAAAGGCTGGCATAGTGGATTAATGGGTATGGTAACCAGCCTTCAAGTGAATTCAATCTCCTAATATTCCCACCCCTGTGTAGTTCTCTCTCAATCTATCACAGGGTAGACCTGTGAGACTAAGCAAATACACAAGTGAAGATGTGTAACATCTCAAAAAAGACTCTGCACTTTATCATGGGTGCAAGCGCTTTCCTGAATCACTCATTCTGAGAAAAGACAGCAGCCTCCACAAGAGAAGCCCCTTGGAGAGGCCCACAGAAGGAGGAACTGAGGCTTCAAGAGTACAGACAAGTGAGAGAGCTTAGATTCAACAAGCTAAGTCTTCAGAGGTTGCCAAGCCAGACAAAAGCTTGACTACTAACTACCTCAGGAGAGATCCTAAGTCAAGAGATAACAAGTGGTAAGTTCTTTCAAACTATTCCATTTTGAGATCATAGGTACAACACAAACATTTCAAGTTTTAATACCATTCACATCATACTTACACACAGAGCAGTTCTCCTATAAATATAGCAAAAATCAAAACACACACACACACAGACACACACACACACACACTCACCCAATCAAAAGCACCGAAACACAGGAGTTGCCTAGCAGCCCAGTGGTTTGGTTAGGACTCAGCCCTCTCACTGCCAGGATCCTGTGTTCGATCCCTGGCTGGGGAACTAATGTCCTATGAAGCCACATGTTGTGACCAAAACAAAACATGCTGTGAAGTCAAAGCTGTACCAGCAAGATAAGTATACAACACAGCTGTAGGCACAAGTGGCTGGGCATAGAGCTTCCTAATATCTTGTTTACTCGCATGAAATGAACTCAGATGGTGCCTCACCCCCATCCAGTGGAGCTGACTTACTTAATGAAGAAAAGCCCTTAAGGGTACAGAAATGAGAAAGCAATCTCATGTGAACATGTTAAATCACAGGATATTTTCTCTGAATGTACCACTGGATTCACTCATTCATTTGGCCATGCTGTTTGGCTTGTGGGGTCCCAGTACCCTGACCAGAGATTGAATCCAGACCACTGTAGTGAAAGCCCAGAATCCTAATCACCAGGCCACCAGGGAACCCCCACACCTGCATTGCTTTGCTTTGCCAGCTAAAACCTTAGGATATGTGCATTGCCCCATTTTAGCCTCACCAAGTGGTAGGAGTCAGCTCTACACAGCTTAAGACCCATGGTGTTCTTACTTTTTTTCTTTCAAGAAGGCAGGCGAAAGCAAGTCACCATGCCTGTTTTTACGCTTGCCACTCAGAAAGCTGCAAACCTGAAACCATGATGGCCCTGAAGTCAGCACCCGCAATCAGGGTCACGTAATCCCCAATCAGGAATACTCTCTCTCAACAGCAACGTGTCAGCCGACGAATGAAAGGAGAAAAACGCAAAGTAAGAAAGCCACACCTTTGTCCCTGTTGTAAAGATGTCTGTCACCTTACCTCAGGGGCCCACTGAAGTCCTGAGCGCTTGAGACCTCCCAGGCAGCACACGGTCACATCCTGGGGACAAGCAGAGGAAACGGCCAGGGTGAGTCCCCTGTTCTGGGAACATTCTATCCCCCCAGGCCCTACCTGGTCCTACCCTACGGATGCTTACCAGGCGTCTCACACTCAACCAGACCAAGTGATTGAACTCCTTTGCCCTGAGCTTCTTCCTCCCACCTCCCTTCTCTCAGTAACAAACAAACAAATACCTCATCTGCCAACTTCCCGAACCAAAGGCCTGAATCTCGGGGCCCCCAGGGACGGGGCAGCCCTGGAGTCTGAGGAGAGGCAGAGGAAACAGGAAAACGACTAAAGCACCAGGGCAGTGAAGAGGCTGCTAGATAGATGTTTTTTTTGGTTTTTGTTTTTGTTTTTTTGCTGCTCCTGCCTGACTGTGCCTGGGTGCAGAACCGGGTTGGGCCGTGAAGATTTGTGCATCTGTGTTTAAATACATTAGGTTCCACAGGAGAGCTGGGGGTGGTGCCAGGGGCCAGGGGCCTAAGAGGCCCTTTCCGCGAGCTGGCTTGTCCCGCCCCTGGGCAGGAAAGCTGCTGGAGAGCAGAGCCCGCCCAGACTAGACAGGGGAGAGGGCGAAAGGAGCCTGAAGCCTGTGGATCCTGCCGCAAGCTCTCACCGCCCTCACCAGCCGCCCCTCGGAGCAAGGCCTCGTGCGAGTGGGGACCCGAGAAACCCTCCCTTTAGCCGTCAGGCACTGCTTTGGCTGAACCACGCTCCAGTCCTTACCGGTCCCCATTGAGGGAGGAGACAGAACTGCTGGCAGCTCACCTGCCCTAGGCAGTTCCAAGATTAACCCCGAGGAGTCGAGCCTGCGGGGACCAGGCCTCCTCACGTCTGGGGCGCCGCCTCAGCTCCCCCTACAGGCTTGCGGGCTGCCTCCGATGATTGGCTGCCAGGTGTCGGCACCTGCCATCGGATTGGCCGCGAGGCCGAGTTGGGCGCATGCGCGCGCGATGAGCCCGCCCCACACCCCCTGCCCCCATAAAAGCAGCCGCTGTAGGCGTGGTCAGGCTGAATCTGAATGTCAAGGATCTTGGGTCAAGATTGCTCAGCTCACCAAACGCGAAGAAAGAAAAAACAGATGGCACAGTCGCCAGGGCTCAGGGCTGAGAACGGCCTCCGAGTCTACCAGGGGAGTCCAGTGATGGTGTCCGGCACTCACAGCCCTCAGGGGTGACCTCCCTTAAGCCAGTTCTTTGCTTAAGGAACTTGACCTTACAGTGCATCTTGGCGCCCCTCCTCTTGGAATTCCATTTCAATCAAGGCAGGGCAGCCTGCCCCTGTTTTTGCACTGTCTATTGTGAGCTGAGAATGAGCTTTACTTCTTCTTCTTCTTTTTAATTTTAGAGCTTTACACTTTTAATGGCTGAGGAAAACCGAAAAGAATTTTATTTTCTGACGTGAAAATTGTGTGTAATTCAGTTTTCGGAGTCCTTAAAGGTGGAAGAGGAACTTGCCAGCTTCTTTGGTTATCCTCTATGCCTGAAAACTTAATTGCCAATGGTCATATTCGCAAAGCCTAACATATTTCTTTTTTGGCCCTTTACAGAGTGTTTTTTAAATGCTCTGTTCTGCTGGAAGTCTCCTGGTAGTCATATGGGAGAATAAAGTTTTGGTTTTGTTACAATATTTCTTTTCTTTTTTTTTTTAATACCTTTTCTTTATTTTCCTCAACTCATGTTATTTCCCCCCCCCCACGTGTTTTTTTTTTAAATGTTAATATCTTTAATTCTTACATGCGTTCCCAAACATGACCCCCCCCCCACCTCCCTCCCCTCAACATCTCTCTGCGTCATCCCCATGCACCAGCCCCAAGCATGCTGCACCCTACGTCAGACATGGACTGGTGATTCAATTCTTACATGATAGTATACATGTTAGAATTCCCATTCTCCCAAATCATCCCACCCTCTCCCTCTCCCTCTGAGTCCAAAAGTCCGTTATACACATCTGTGTCTTTTTTCCTGTCTTGCATACAGGGTCGTCATTGCCATCTTCCTAAATTCCATATATATGTGTTAGTATACTGTATTGGTGTTTTTCTTTCTGGCTTACTTCACTGTGTATAATTGGCTCCAGATTCATCCATCTCATCAGAACTGACTCAAATGAATTCTTTTTAACGGCTAGTAATACTCCATTGTGTATATGTACCACAGCTTTCTTATCCATTCATCTGCTGATGGACATCTAGGTTGTTTCCATGTCCTGTCTATTATAAACAGAGCTGCGATGAACATTGGGGTACATGTGTCTATTTCAATTCTGGTTTCCTCAGTGTGGATGCCCAGCAGTGGGATTGCTGGGTCATAAGGTAGTTCTATTGGCAATTTCTTAAGGAATCTCCACACTGTTCTCCATAGTGGCTGTACTCGTTTGCATTCCCACCAACAGTGTAGGAGGGTTCCCTTTTCTCCACTTCTCCATTATATTCATTTTTCATTCTTTACTAATTTCATTCCTTCATATCACTATAAGTTTCCTTTCATGGAAGCAATGAAATAACATCAAAGAAAATACCTCTGTTGGTAGTTTTAACAGGTAACATGTTAGAAGGTATATGCTCAACTACAAATATGTTGTATATATACAGTAAATACCACTTTAAGTAGCTTCAGAACTTGTATCTGGTTTCAAGTCACTAGGAAGGTTTGTTGAACATCCAATATTCTAACCTCCAGCTGTTCTCAACTTCAAAAAGTTACAACTTTTTCAATAATTTGTTATCTCAAGTTTAAACTCCGTTTTAGCCACATATATGAACATGCTTTCTAGGTCACATGATTGAATCTGACCCATTGCCAAAAAGTGAAAATTTTGGAATACCTTTCTCAAAAGAGAGATGTTGTTTTCTTCTTCCAGAAAGACTGGTAGTGCAGCCGATCTTTGAACAGTTTGTCGGTTTTTGTTAACTCCATAAAGATTAAGCTGTCGAATTAACCTCTTCATGCTCTTGGTTTCAAATTTTCTGAAAGGCTCCTTTCTTTCCAAGACTTCTTTCCTGAAGAGTTCTTCATTGATCACTCTACATGTGCCTGTCTCATCCCACCAAATAGACTCAAACTGATCACTTTCCACTATATTCCAAAGTTTTTGTGGAAATGTGAGTGAAAGAAAATCATTCACATCATCTGTTTCAGAGACAGAATATGTGTAGTGTGGCCTTTTGATCACCAGATCCTCAGCCAAAGGCTGAAAAGCATGTTCTTCAATCATAGATCTCAAAACTGAGTCCCCAGTTGTATAATCATACCAGTAAGATCGAATGGAGGTTTCTGAACCAGTGGACTCACCTTTAGGAGGTCCATCTTGAATTTCTGAAGAAATATGTGCCATCTCAGGGAAATCTTTCTTCAGATAATGTTCTCATTTGTCTGCTTTTACACAATGCAACTTCAAATGATGTTTGGCTGGCCTACAGAGAGAAACTCTCTGGACAATCACAGAGATCCCCCCAGTCAAACAGCTGTGACATCACAAAATCACTGGTCTCCTAGCAATTGAAGGTTAGTTGTGACATGACAAAGTCACTGGTCTCCTAGCAACTGAAGGGTAATGTTCAACCAAGTGTTTACTTCAGCATCAACTTAAAATACAGACTGCTGGCAGAAATAGTAACCAAAACCATGAAGCATGCAAAAATCTCATTAGTCAATTTGGCCTTTTTTTTTTTTGGGTGGGGGTGGGGTTCCTGTGTTTGGGATGGTCTTTCTCTTTCTGGCAGTTTGTGGTTCCTCTTTATTGTGGAGGTTCCTCCCTGTGGCTGGGGTTGGACGAGGGGCTTGTCAGGTTTCCTGGTTAGGGAAGCTTGTGTCAGTGTTCCGGTGGGTGGAGCTGCATCTCGTCTCTCCGGAGGGCAATGAAGTGTCCAGTAGTGAGGTTTGAGATGTCTATGGGTTTGCTGTTTGGGCAACCTGTGTATTGAAGCTCCAGGTTCTGTTCCTGTGTTGCTGGAGAATTGGCATGGTATGTCTTCCTGTGGAACTTGTTGGCTCTTGGTCGTGCTTGGTTTCAATGTAGGTGTGGAGCTTTTTTAGAAGATTTCCTTTTTTTTAAAAATAAATTTATTATTTTAATTGTAGGGTAATTACTTTACATTATTGTAATGATTTTGCCGTACATTAACATATGTCCGCCACAGGTGTACACACGTTCCCTTTCCTGAACCCCTTCCCTTCTGCCAACCCGTACCATCCCTCTGGGTCGTCCCAGTGCACCACCCCCAAGCATCCAGTATCATGCATTGAACCTGGGCTGGAGACCCATTTCATATATGATATTATACATGTTTCAATGCCATTCTCCCAAAACATCCCACCCTCTCACTCTCCCACAGAGTGCAAAAGACTGTTCTATACATCGGTGTCTCTTTTGCTATCTCGCATACAGGGTTATCGAAAACTCACATCAATAAATCTACTTTATTTCTGAAATAAAAGTGATTTATCATCCTTCTATGCACACATTCTTAATATTCAGTACTGTTACCCTAGCATATATGGTCTACTTGCTTCTGTGCAAACAAATTTATGAATTGACTGTGGGTTTCAGTGTGGAGGGCGGGGGGAAGTGCTTATTGTAGGACGAAGCAAGGTGTCTTAGCAGCTGGTGCTTCAAAGACACAAATCCCCAAATACTTTCAGGGGGACTATTTTAATGGCTGAGTGAGGGTGGAGCATGGGGTCTGTGATCAATATTGGGACATTCTACTAATGGCCTATTAGTGAGGATATTGGGAGTCCACATCATTGACCGTCTAGTTCCAACTATGCACTTACATTTCAGCCTGGTTTGGGCTTTAGCATCTCTAAAATTGTTCACAGGATATTGCTCCGAATGTCAGCGATGGTCCTTGCTGCTGCTGCTGCTAATTCGCTTCAGTCGTGTCCGACTCTGTGCGATCCCAAAGATGGCAGCCCACCAGGCTCCCCCATCCCTGGGATTCTCCAGGCAGAACACTGGAGTGGGTTGCCATTTCCTTCTCCACGCTGGCCCTTGAAGAGGGACTAAAGACCCTTGAGTTTGATTAATGGCTAAATCATTATTATTGTCTATCACTTGATTGTTTTCCTTAGTTTCTGTCTTTTCTAGCTTCTCTGATTAAAATTCCTTTTGAACATGAGGAGGTCTACAATCTCCTACCTCTCTCTCTCGATTTCCAGGCTTTTCAATCTTAAGAAGGGACTGCTTAGTACAATAAAGGAAAACAAGTCTTGGACTTAGAGCTCGATCATAAATATGACAGAAAATCTCAGTGCAGGTTCCATTTCTTTTTCAGGTTTCCCAGCTCTTGGAGTGATTAAGTCAGCAACAACTTTGGCTCTTTCCTGTTGAGATGGAGCATGGAGGTGGAAATAATTCTAAAATCTAGGCTTGCTATCAACAGTTTATGATATGAAAACATATCTCTATTTTATATATATTATATATATATATATGTCTATGTTAGTATTTTGTCATTAAACTGGACAAGCATTTGAAAATTGGTCTATATTTATGAAAAGGAGAGAGGTGAGTGATATAAAAGAGTCCTCATATGTTACATGCAGCCAAGGAAACAGATTTTGAAGTATTTCAACTTACATAATATTCAACAATCGAGTAGAATTTGAATCATTCTACATTTGGGTTTTATTGTTTTCCCATTTCTATTACACCTAACATGAATTAAAAGCCAATGTTTATTACAATTCTCTTTCCGAAAGCTATGACTTGCACGTAATCTAGATGCACATCTGCAGATGAAAATATAAGGAAGTTGTGCTATATATTCAAATATAATATTACTTAGCTACAGAAAACCACATATTTGTGTCACTTTTGGTAAGGCAGTTCAACCTGCAGCCTATTATTCAGAGTAAAAAAAAAGTTAGAAAGAGAAAGGCAAATATTGTTTATTAATGTGTACAAATGGGATTTAGGAAGACAGTAACAATGATTCTGCATGAAGGCCAGTAAAAAAGATCCACATATAAAGAACAGACTCTTAGACTCAATGGGAGAGTTCAAGGATGGGATGATTTGAGAAATTAGCATTGAAACAGGTACATTACCATACATAAAAGAGATGACCAGTGCAAGTTCAATGCATGAAAGATGCATCCAACTCTTGTGCTGTGGATGAACCCAGAAGCGTGGGGTAATAAATGAGGTTTGAGTTGTGTTCAGGATAGGGGGACACATGTATCCATGCGGCTGATTCATGTTGATGTATATGTCAAAAACTATCACAGTAATACACAATAATTCTATTCCAATTAAATCATTTTTTAAAAGAAATATGAAGAAATACAAAAAGAATGCATTCAGAAATAACAGGGACATGCTCCAGAATACAACCTCAACAGTTGTTTCATATCTCTTCAAGAAAGCGGGCTTAGGAGGGGCAGAACATGTGTGCTGGTATAAAAGCTGAAAGTCGAAGAAGGTAAGCTTGAGATTGCAACTATGCAGTTGCAGCATGACCTCAGTATCATAGTCTAAATAGTGAAAGATGCATGCGGCAGAATGCAAGCTTAGTAGATCGGCATGACTACTGTGGAGCTTAGGCTGAGTAGGAGTTCAATGCATGCATTTGAGCATCCTTTCAGGAGTGACGGTACGTATGTTTCAGAGTGACGATAAAGAGATGCAGCGAAAGTGCTCTAAAATGGTGGACAAATACTTGTAAGAAGGAAGGTTCAGAGTGGAAGCTCAGTATTTGCTATAGACTTAGACTTAAGTTGAAGACAGTAGGGAAGACCACTCGATGATTCAGGTTTGACCTAAATCAGATCCCTTATGATGGTACAGTGGACATGAGAAAATATTTAAGGGTTAGGCATAATATAGTGTTTGAAGAACTACATTTGGAGGTTCATGACATTGTAGAGGAGGCAGTGAGGAAGACCATCTCCAAGAACATGAATGCAAAAAGGCAAAATGGTTGTCTGAGGAGGCCTTACAAATAACTGAGAAAGGAATAGAAACAAAAGGCAAAGGAGAAAAGGGAAGATATACCCATATGAATACAGTGCACCAAAGAATAGCAAAGAGCGATAAGAAAGCCTTCCTCGGTGATGAGTGCAAAAAATAGAGGAAAGCAACAGAATGGGAAAGAGTAGAGATCTCTTCAAGAAAATTAGAGATACCAAGGGAACATTTCATGCATAGGTGGATACAGTAAAGGACAGAGATTGTATGGACTGAACAGAAGCAGAAGATATTAAGAAGAGGTAGCAAAAATCGATACCGCAAAGATTGAAGAACTATGCAGAAAAGATCTCCATGATCCAGATAATCATCATGATCTAATCACTCACCTAGAGCCAAACATCCTGGAATGTGAGGTCAAGCGGGCCGCAAGAGGCATCAATAGAAACAAAGCTAGCGGAGATAGAGAACTCCACTTGAGTGATTTCAAATCCTAATAGATAGTGAGTGCTATGAAAGTGCTGAACTCAATATGCAAGCAAATCTGGAAAACTCAGCAGTGGCTACAAGACTGGAAAAAATCAGTTGTTCCAGTATATGCATTTTAGAGCTTCTTCTCTGTAGTGGTGTAATGTGTTCCACACAGAGTTAGACAGGACTGAAGCAATCCTGTGCAAATAGTTGCACGATTTGTTTTTTTAACCAGTAGCAGCTTTTTTCCAATGAGAGTTAACTGTGAAAGTGGGGCAGCTGCTTGGCTTTGAGGGACACAGGTGGTGTCAAACGGGCAGGGTGCAGGGACACAGACTGACTACACCACAGGAGTTAGGCCCTATCAGAGCCTTTTTTTTTTCTTTTTTGAGCCCTTGTATCCGGTGATAAGAAGGCGTCTTTGGCCAGTCTTCTCCCTAGTTCCACCTATTCGGCCACTCAGAAGGCTTCCTTGCCTGGGATCCTTCTCTGTCGTTCAATGGGTCAGCACATAGAGCGAATTTCCTGGCTGGGGTCCTCCTGTGTAAATCAGTGCATCCGACACTTAAAGGAGCATCCTGAGTGGGATTCTACTCTAGTATGGTGCATCAGGCACTTAATGGATGACCCTGCGTGGTGGCCTGCTCTGCATTTCAGTGTGTTCAGCATTTGAAGGGTCAGCCTCGTTATTGTAGTAACTACTGATGCTAGCATGTGGGAGAGAGAGGCTATGGTGATTGCTCCACCCCCGACATGTGACTCGGTGTTATGGCCTTGCTTTCATGGCTGCCTAGCTTTCCTCCACAGGCATACCCTACGACAGTGTCCTCCTTCAAACCCCCTCTCTCCATCTCTCCCCACGAAACAGCAGCCCTCCCCATGAATTGCCGCAAAGTCCCTAAACTGCAGCTGCCAGCCACGGGGCCTTTCAGGGGATGGATGTCCTTGTACGGGGTATGTACGGCTGCAGCAAGGACCCTCTGCTTCTCATTGCACCCAGCTTTCCACAGATCAGCTGTTTCACTCTCAGCTTTAAATGTCTATTCTACACTTCAGACGATTGACCCAATGTAGGATTGGACCACAGCTTCAGTTCCTTCCCCCACTCAGGGCAGATCCAGTCCTACTAACACTCCTGATTTTTCCCCCAGTTCTTTCCCCCGACTGAGTTTTGCGTGGTTCTATATATTCTTTGCCACTTGTCAGGTACTCCTGTCTACTTTCCGGTAATGTTCTGATTACTCTTCTGTGTCTGAAGGTGTATGCCTGATGTATCCATGGAGAGATGTACTCCACATCCACTTATAGCTCCACCATCTTGTTCTCTCATCTCACGAGAGTTTTAGAGCACAGAATCCACCGTGGTAGTAGGTGTGGCTATAAAATGTGAGTTCAGATATACTCTTGAGGGCAAGCTCAGTGATTTTAGCACAGCTGATCTAAAGCGTGGATTTAGTGTTGGCCAGACATATGCTTCAAATGTTAAGAAAATTATGTATGGTGTGCCAATTCTAGAGCACAAGGTCAGTGTTTGTGTACCATTTCCTGTAGAATGCAAGTTCACTTGTGGAAAGAGGTATGCTCCGCAATGCAACTGAGCAGTTTTAGACATCTTGTGGTAGAGTACATGCTCAATAGTGGCAGGAACTGTGCTCTAGTGTGCATTCAGCAGTGGCTGCACGCATGTTGCCAGTGCCAATGGGATGGCTTCAGACAGCCTGCTCTAAAGTGCAAGCACACTAGTGGCAGAACGTGTGCTGCGGATTGCGAGCTAAGCTGTTTCAGTACTTCCAGGCTAGAGCAGAGACGCAGTAGTGAGGCATGGAGGCTCCAATGTGTCACACCCGCTCTAGAGCACAGATTTAGTAGTGGTGGGGAGAATCGGCAAAAGCACCATCTCAGGAGATGAAGCACGTGTTCTCGAAAGCCAAGATTCAGGATGTGAAGCATGCCTGCTCTAGATCATGGGTCTGTATTAAGAGGGGTATGCCTAAAGTGTTGTTCACTGTTGAGAGGCATGCTGAAGAGCTAAGTTCAGCAGATGTAGCATGCCTGCTCTACATGTGCTTCAGAGTGTTGTCTCAGGAGTTGCAGTGCCCTTGCTCAAGAGTGCAGACTGCAGAGGGACATGTTCTCTTGAAAGCTGGATTTTTAATTTTGGTTGCATATCCAGAGATCCAATTCAGAAAATGTGATATACCTGCTCTGCCACACAAGCTCAGTAGTGGGAAGACAAGCCCTCAACAGTGCAAGCGCAAGGGTTGTGGCATATGTGTATGGTGACGCACGATCAATTGAGGCAGGACATATGAAGTATACATCAGGTCTATAGTGGTGGCACGTCATCCACAGATATACAGGTACACTACTCACAGCTTGCACAGTCTAGAGTGCTGGGTGACTAGCAGCAAAATGGCTGGTATAAAATGTCATGGGGGTAATTGTTGCACACACCTTCTCGAGCAATACCTCAAGGAAGTTAAGATAACACTTCAAAATTCAAGGTCACTAGTGGTCACACAGTTGATCTAGAATGATGGTTCACTCGTGGAGACGATATGTGTTTTAGAAAGCAGCCTCCTGGAGTAGGTGCTCCAGAGTGCAGGAAGAAGCGTGGGGAACATATGCAACAGAGGGCAAGCCACGTCATTGGCAATTTTCAGCTGCAGAGTGTAGGCTCACAGGTTTAAGCACTCAGGCCATCGAGCAAGATTAGTAGTAGTGGAACTCATGCTCTGTAATGCAGTCTCAGCAGTGATAAAGGAGTGTACCAGGGTGCAATATCAGTAGCTGAAGCATGAATATTTGGGGGCCTGGGCTTACAAGTGGCAAGACACAGGCTTCCGAGTCTGAAATTAGTAATGGCCACACATATGCTCTAGACCACATGCTCACTAGCTGTGCCATGCCTGCTTAGTGTAAGGACTCAGAAGTGACAAGTGTGCTGCAGTGCTAGGATTTATACTGCTGGGATGCATGATTCAGTGTGCAGTTGTGTAGTTCAGGCATTCTTACTCTACAGCACAGTCTCCGTAGTGTCAGAACATTGGCTCTTGAAGGCACACGCAGTCATGATGGAAGATATGCTTCTGAGTAAACCTCAGAAGCGCAAAACCCATGATGAAATGTGCTCACTCTGTATTCATGAGATCTGTACCCCCAGCTGCACGTTCAGTTACTTTGGCATGTGTGCAACTAGAGCATGTTCTCAGCAGAGCCCGGATGCCTGCACCTGAGTTCATGCTCAGGAGAGGCGTATCATGTCCTCCAGTGTTTAAAATCACTCTGTCTACAGGAGTTCTGGCTCAGTTGTGTCCAGAAGGAAACTTCAGAGTGCAAGTTCAGTAACTATTTAGGCACACCTGAACTACAGTGCAGGTTGAGTAGTGGCCTGACTTACCTATAAAGCAACAAGCTAATGATTGTGATGTTCATGCTTCAGAGTGAAAGTTCAGCCGGTGATGAACTCTTGTTCTGGAAGGCAATTTCAGTAGTGCAGGGATGCCGAATCCAGAGCGTAATACACCAAAAGTGTATGTGAGTTTACAACAGGCATGTTTTAGGGACAGGCTCAGTAGTGGTAGGCCATATCCTAAAGAACCCGGGTTTAGGAGTGATGGGATGTATGCTCTACTGTGCAGTCTCAGTGACAGCAATGCACTTGTTCTAAAGCTTGTTAATAGTCTCAATAGTGGCAGAAAGGGTGATCCAGATTGGAAACTAAGTAGCTCCTGCGAGCGTTCTCTAGATAGCAGCCTCAGTATCAACAAGCGCATATTCCAGAGGGCAAGCTCAGTGTTTGTAGCATGTATGGTTTGACATAAGAGAAGGAAATGGCAACTCACCCCAATATTCTTGCCTGGAGAATCCCGTAGACAGAGGGGCGTCGTGGGCTACTGTCCATAGGTTCGCACGGAGTCGGATAAGACTAAAGCGACATAGCATGCATGCATGCATTGGAGAAGGAAGTGGCAACGCACTCCAGTATTCTTGCCCCAAGAATCCCAGGGACAGGGGAGCCTGGTGGGCTGGTAATCTATGTGGCCACACAGAGTCGAACACGACTGAAGTGACTTAGCAGCAGCAGCAGCAGTGGTTTCAAATCAGGGGTCAGTAACTGTGAAAAGCTTCTTGCATTTTCAGTCGTTGCCGCATGCCAGGTCCGGAGTGCAGACGCACGTGGTTGTGATACTTATGCTCTAGAGTTGTAATGTATGTGCCAGAGTGCAAGCTAAGTAGTGCACCTGTCCTAATTCAATTCTTAGTAAAAGCAGAATGCAAACTCGTGATTTCAACCTCAGTAGTTGCTGCATGCATCATCAGAAGTAGTGGTGCATACACTCATTTGATCTCTGGTTCCTCTGACTTGTCCAAAACCAGCTTGAACATCTGGAAGTTTATGGTTCATGTATTGCTGAAGCTTGGCTTGGATATTTTTGTGCATTACTCTACTAGCGTGTGAGATGAGTGCAATTGTGCAGTAGTTTGAGCATTCTTTGGCATTGCCTTTGTTTGGGATTGGAATGAAAACTGACCTTTCCCAGTCCTGAGCCGCTGCTTAGTTTTTTAATTTTGCTGACATATTGAGTGAAGCACTTCCGCAGCATAATCGTTTAGGATTTCAAATAGCTCAACTGGAATTCTATCACTTCCACTCACTTTGTTCATAGTGATGCTTCTTAAGGCCCACTTGACTTCACATTCCAAGTATCTGGATGTAGGTGAGTGATCACATCGTCATGATTATTTGGGTTGTGAAGATCTTTGATGTACAGTTCTTCTGTGTATTCTTTGCCACCTCGTCTTAATACCTATTGCTTCTGTTAGGTCCGTACCATTTATGTCCCTAGTAGTGCCCATCTTTGCATGAAATGCCCCCTTGGTATCTCCGGTTTTCTTGAAGAAATCTTTAGTCTTCCCCATTCTATTGCTTTGCTTTATTGCTTTGCTTTATTTCTTGGCACTGATCACCGAGGAAGGCTTTCTTCTCTCTCCTTGGAACTCTGTGTTCAGATGGCTATAACTTTCCTCCTCACCTTTGGCTTCATTTCTCTTCATTTCACAGCTAATTGTAAGGCCTCCTCCGGCAGCCATTTTGCCTTTTTGCGTGTCTTTTTTCTTGGGAATGGTCTTGATCCCTGTCTCCTATACAATGTCATGAACCTCCGTCCATAGTTCATCAGGCATTCTATCAGATCTAGTCCCTTACATGTATTTCTCACTTACACTGTGTAATCATAAGGGATTTGAGATAGGTCATTCCTGAATGGTTTAGTGGTTTGTTCCTGCTTTCTTCAATTTAAGTCTGAATTTGGCAATACAGATTTCATGATCTGAGCTGCAGTCAGCCTCTGGTCTTGTTTTTTGCTGTCTAGGAAGAGTAAGCGTCTTTTCATTTCATGGCTGCAGTCACTATCTTCAGTGATTTTGGAGCCTCCCCCCCCCCCAAAAAAAAAAAAACAGTCTGCCACCATTTCCACTGTTTTCCCATCCATTTGTCATGAACTGATGGGACAGGATGCCATCTCAGGTTTCCTTATTTAGAGCTTTAAGCCTACTTCTTCACTTTCCTCTTTCACTTTCATCAAGAGACTCTTCAGTTCCTCTTTAGTTTCTGCCATAAGGGGGGTGTCATCTACATATCTGAAGTTTTTGACATTTCTCCTCGCAGTCTTGATTCCCGTTTGCATTTCTTCCAACCACACATTTCTCTGCATAGAAGTTAAATAAGCAGAGTGACAATATATACCCTTGAGGTGCTGCTTTTCCTATTTGGAACCAGTCTGTTATTCAATGTCCAGTTCTAACTGTTGCTTCCTGAACTGTATACAGGCTTCTCAAGAGGCAGATCTGGTGGTGTGGTACTACCGTCTCTTTCAGAATTTTCCACAGTTTATTTTGATCCGTACACTCAAAGGCTTTGGCATACTCAATAAAGCAGAACTAGATGTTTTTCTGGAACTTGCTTGCTTTTTTGTGAAGATCCAGCAGATGTTGGGAATTTGATCTTTGGTTCCTCTGTATTTTCTAAAACAAGATTGAATATCTGGAAGTTCATGGTTCACATATTGCTGAAGCCTGGCTTGGAGAATTTTGAGCATTTCTTTGTTAGCATGTGAGATGAGTAAAATTGCATGGTAGTTTGAGCATTCGTTGGCATTGCCTTTTTCGAGACTGGAATGACAACTGACCATTTCCAACTGAGCCACAGCTGAGATTTTCAAATTTCTTGTCTTATTGAGTACATCACTTTCACAGCATCGTCTTCGAGGATTTGAAGTAGCTCATCTGGAATCGAAGCCGTAATAGAGCCTTCTAAGTCCCTAATGGACACTGCATGGACTCTCAGAACAAGTGAGATCAACAGCCATCCTCTTTAACAACAACAACAAAAAGTTCCCTCAACAAGAAAACTTACACAAGCCACTGGTCCCACCACATTCACTTGGAGGAGACCACCCAATTAATAGCAATGATGGCCCTCCGGTGTGCAGAAAATAGACCTCAAAGACAGTCATCGAAACAACATGAAAAGGCAGAGACATATCCAGCAGATGAAGGAATACAATGAAAATCAACAAAGCAGTGAAAGAGGAGGAGGTAGGAAGTCTAAAGGAAAAACAGTTCAGCACAATAATAGTCAATGTCTTGGAAACAAATGGATCGACAGATAAATAGACTTCAGGCATGGATTGAGAAGATGAAAGGGATGTTTTAAATGGACCTGGAAGAAATCATGAGTAGTCAATCAATAATGAACAATGAAATAACTGAGATAGAAATCACTCTGGACAACAGGAACAGTACTGTAACTGAGGCAGAAGAAAGACTAAGTGAGCTGGAAGATCGGATATGGGAAATAAATGAAGCAGAGCAGGAAAAAAAAAAAGAAAGAGAGAAATGAAGACAATCACAGAGACCTATGGGACAATGTTAAATGCCCCCATATTTAAATCATAGGTTTCTCAGAGAAAGAAGACAAAAGGAAAGGGCATGAGAAAATATTTGAGGAGGAAATAGTTAAAAACATCCCTGAAATGGGAAAAAAAAAATAAAAAAACAGACACCTAAGATGAAAAATCCCAGTGTGTCCCACAGGGGTAAAATCAAGACACAACATGTCAAAACACACATTAATCAAAATGAAAACAAACAAATAAATATACAGAATGAACAAATATTCAAGGTAACAAAGGAATCACAACAAATAACATAGAAGGGAATCCCCATAAGGATAACAGCTGATCTTACTATAGAAACTCCTCAGCTTAGAAGGGAATGGCAGGATGTACCTAAAGTGCTGAGAGGCAAAAGCCTAAAGCCAAAATTACTCTATCGAACAAGGATAGTATTCTCATTCAAAAGACAAAACAAGAGCTTTACAGACAAACAAAAGCAGTTAGTGTTCAGAACCACCAAACCAGCACTTCAGCAAATGCTGAAGGATCTTTTCTAGATAGGAAACAGAAAAGCTTATAAAAACAAAGCCACAAAATATATAGTAAATGGTAAGAAGATCATACTTATCAACAACTACCTTAAACAGAAATGGGCTAAATGCTCCAACGAAAAGGCAAAGACTGGGTGAATGCATACAAGAATATACTGTCTGCAAGAAAACCACCTCATACCTAGGGACACATGCAGCCTGAAAGTGATGGCCAGGAAAAAGCTATGTTGTGAAAATGGAGAGCAAAAGTGGGAGGAGCGATATTCATATCAGATAAATGGACTTTACCTAAAGACCACTATAGGAGACAAAGAAAGTTGCATTACAGAACATTCAAGGCATCAATCCAAGAAGAAGCTACATGCACCCAATGTAGGAGCACCTCAATACAAGAGGCAAATGCCAACAACTAGTAGAGCAGAAATAGACACTAACCAATAGTATTGGGTGATTTTAATACTTCACTCATAACATGAACAGATCATCCAGACAGAAAATGAAATAAGGGAAACTCAGGTTTTAGAAGATACATTAGACCAGTTTGAGCTAATTGATATCTACAGGTCATCCCACCGCCAAAGAACAGATTTCACCTGTTTCTCCTTTTTTTCTCCTTTTTCTCACGTGCAAATGGAACATTATCTTAGGACAGATCACACCCAAGGTTAGATCACATCTAACCTTAATAAACTTCAAGATATTATACTATTTGCAAGCATAATTTCTGATCACAATGTCGTTCGATCAGATATCAACCACAGGAAAACGACAACAACAACAACAACTAGAGGAAACACAAAAAATTTGGAGGCTAAAACCACCAAAATTCACATTTGAATTCAACAAAATCCAAAACTTTTATGAAAAAACAAACAAACAAACAAACCTCTGCCAAAGTAGTCATAGGTGGAACATACCTCAACATAATGAAAGCCAAATATGACAAAACCATTGTAAACATTATTGTCAATAATGAAAAGCTGAAAAAATTTCCTTAAAAGTCAGCACGAAGACAATGTGCCCACACTCATCAGTACTCGTTCTGGGAATTCTAGCCACAGTTTTCAAAGAAGAAAAAGATATGAACAGAATCCTCATTTGAAAAGAAGAGGTATAACTGTCTATTTGCACATGCTATTACCCTTTACAAAGAAAACCCAAGAGATGCCACCAGAAAATTCCTGGAGTTTATCAATGAATACAGTAAACGTGCAGGGTATAAAACTAATACACAGAAACCCTTATAGTCCTACACATTCACAATGAAAAATCAGAAAGAGAAATGAAGGAACAATCCTGTTCCCCATTGCAATGAAAGGAATAAAACAACTAGAAATAAGTTTGCATAAAGAGACAAAGGACGTCCCCGATGGCTCAATTGGTAAAGAAGCTGCCTGCAATGCAGGAGACTCCTGTTTGGTTCCTGGGTCACGAAGACCCCCTGAAGAAGGGATAGGCTAGGCACTATGGTGTTCTTGGGCTTCCCTTGTGGCCCCAGCTGGTGACAAATCCTCCTGCAATGTGTGAGACCTGCATTTGAGGACTGGGTTGGGAAGATCCTCTGGAGAAGGGAAAGCTACCCATTCCAGTATTCTGCCGTGGAGAATTTCAAATTCCATACACTGTATAGCCCACGGGATTGCTAAGAGTCAGACGTGACTGAGCAACTTTCACTTTCCCAGAAGGATGAAAGAAAGCACTGAGGAAAGAAATCAAAACATATATAGATGGAGACAGATATCATGTTCTTGGATTGGACTAACTGATAGAGTTAAAATCAATATACCAGCCAAAACAATCAATAGATTCAATACAATACCTCTCAAACTACCGACAGTATTTTTCATAAACTAGAACAAATTATTTTATGATTTGCATGGAAACACATAAGACCTCGAAGAGCCAAAGCAGTTTTGAGAAAGAAGAATGGAACGAGAGGAGTCAAATTTTCTAGCTTCAGACTACACTACGAAGATATCAAGAGAGTATGAAACTTGCACAAATATAGAAATATAGACCAATGGAAAACAAATATGAAGTCCAATGATAGATTCCTGCCCCCATTATCTTTGACGATGCAGGCAAAAATGCGCAACAGAAAAAGACATTTTCTTCAAAAAAGTGTTATGGGAAAAGTGGAGAGCTCTGTGTAGAAGCTAGAACGCTATCTAACATCATGTTCAAAAATAAACTCAAAATGGATTACAGGTGGAAAAGTAAGACCAGAAAATATACCACCCTCAGAGTACAATATAGGTATAACCACCACAAAATAAGTCACAGCAAGGTCCTCTGTGGCCCATTGCCTAAAGGAAATAAAAAATAAAATAAAAATAAAAATGTTTGAAAAAAGGAACCTAATTAAACTGTATAGATTTGTACATTGAAGGAAACTATAATTAAGGTGAATATGTAGCTTCAGAATTGGGAGAAAATAAGAGCAACTCTGAGTGAACTCCGGGAGTTGGCGATGGACAGGGAGGCCTGGGTTGCTGCCATTCACAGCGTCGCAAAGAGACGGACACGACTGAGCGACTGAACTGAACTGAACTGAATAGCAACTGAAAAGCTAACAAAAAAGTTGTCTCCAAAATATGCAAGGTGCTCACGCATCTCAATACTCAGCTAATACTCAAAAGGAAAGGGCATGAGAAAATATTTGAGGAGGAAATAGTTAAAAACTTCCCTGAAATGGGAAAAAGAACAGACAACTAAAATGAAAAATCCCAGTGTGTCCCATAGGGGGAAAACCAAGACACAACATGTCAAAAGACACATTAATCAAAACAAACAAACAAACAAACAAACAAACAAATATACACAATGAACAAATATTCAAGGTAACAAAGGAATGACAACAAATAACATAGAAGGGAATCCCCATAAGGATAACAGCTGATCTTACAATAGAAACTCTTCAGCTTAGAAGGGAATGGCAGGATGTACCTAAATTGCTGAAAGGCAAAAGCCTAAAGCCAAAATTACTCTATCCAACAAGGATAGTATTCTCATTCAAAAGACAAAACAAGAGCTTTACAGACAAACAAAAGCAGTTAGTGTTCAGAACCACCAAACCAGCACTTCAGCAAATGCTGAAGGATCTTCTCTAGATAGGAAACAGAAAAGCTTATAAAAACAAAGCCACAAAATATATAGTAAATGGTAAGAAGATCATACTTATCAACAACTACCTTAAACAGAAATGGGCTAAATGCTCCAATGAAAAGGCAAAGACTGGGTGAATGCATACAAGAATATACTGTCTGCAAGAAAACCATCTCATACCTAGGGACACATACAGCCTGAAAGTGATGGCCAGGAAAAAGCTATCGATGAGAAAAGAGACAAAGGAGGTAGGAAGGGAGCTCCATCCCGGGAAGGGAATCCCGTTCCGGGAAGGGAATCTTAAGAAGAGGGGTTTCCAAACACCAAGAAACATTCTCCCTGCCGAGTCTGTGGCGAGCTTTGGAAGCAGAGAGGGCAACGTAGCAGGAAGGAACCATAAATATATAATTAAAACCAACAGATTACAAGCCCAACAGTAACTCCCCCAGCAGAAAAGCAGCACAGACGCCTGCATCCGACACTAGCAAGTGGGGGCAGGGCAGGGAGGTGCAGGAGGCGTGGGCTGCAGTGCTTTTTAAGAATCAGGCAGGAACGCCCCGCACATAACCACAACGAATGAACCTGCACTAGCAAACTAGACTGTGGGATAGCTACCATGTGAAAAGCCCGAACATAAAACACCACCAGAACCACACACAGAACAAAGGATGGAACAGAAATAGCCAGTTACAGACCATTCCCCGCCGGTGACTGGCAGCCAGAACCGTATGGGCTGGAAGGGGGTGATCACAGCCCGGGAGAGACTTTACCTACAAAACTGCAATCAGGCTTCTTTGCTAAGGCTTCTGGGGGTTCTGGACAGTCACCATCCACCTCACAAGGGGCACCAGTGGTACATCCAGAAAACTAGCAGCGGACATGGGAAAGGCGATAAGTCACCGTGACCGCGCTCACCACCCACCTGAGCTACTCGGACGTCAGAAGGACACAAAAGGCAGTCCCAACCGAATCTGTGCCTCTGAGGGCTTACCTGAGCACCGAACCTGAGTTCGGCTTAGACCTGGGAGGTGCGTGCAGCCTAGGGCCGGCCTCAGACCCTGGAGCAACGTAGAGCATGAGCGGTGTGCATCGTGAGCAGGGGCAGGCCCAGTGGGTCTGAGACGCTGAAAGCACACGCAGGTGTTATTTGTTTGCAGCATCCCTCCCTCCCCACAGCGCAACTGAACAACGGAGCCAAAAAAAAAAATAAAAATAAAAAGTGTCCACCATGCCCCCCCCCCCCTTAAGAGGACAGAAATCAGACACTGAAGAGACCAGCAAACAGAAGAAATTTAATGGAGTGAACCGCCTTGGAAATAACCCCACACTGCCCACAACACCAGAGAAAGGGCCAGAAATATCTTTACTATTTTTATGACCATTTCTTTTTCTTTTTTTCTTTTTCGCTGATGTTGTTGTGTGGTAGTTTTTTCTTCTTTTCTTTTTCTTCTTCTTCTTTTTTTAACTTTTAAAAATATTTAAGTCCTGTATTTATCCTTTAATTTTTATTCTTATAACCTCCTCTTATTTAAAAAGAAACCTATTTTTTAAAGCAAACACTGTATATAGTCTTTGTGTGGTTGTTGTTGTTGTTTTAATAGTTCTTGTGGCTTTTTTTTCTTCTTCTTCTTTTCCTTAATATTGCATTTTTTAACATCCAACCTCTATTCTAGATTTTTAATCTTTGCTTTTTGGTATTTGTTGTCAATTTTGTACATTTAAAAACCCAAACTTCACTACCCAATTTTACCTGAGAGCGAGATTACTGGCTTGACCACTCTCTCCTCCTTTGGACACTCCTTTTTCTCCACCAGGTGGCCTCTGTCTCTTCCCTCCCCCTTCTCTTCTCTACCCAATTCTGTGAATCTCCGTGTTCCAGACGGTGGAGAACACTTCAGGAACTGGTCACTGGCTGGATCTGTCTCTCTGCTTTTCATTTCCCTCTTTTATCCTACTGGCCACCTCTGTCTACTTCCTCCCTCTCCTCTTCCCTGTATAACTCCGTGAATACCTCTGAGTGGTCCAGACGTTGGAGCACACATAAGGATGTGATAGCTGGCTAGCTTGCTCTCTCCTCTTTTTATTTTTTTCTCTCTCTCTCCTCTTTTGATCCCACCTCATCTCATTCCAGTCACCTCTAACTACCCCTCCCTCTTCTCTCCTCCATGTAACTCAGTGAACCTCTCTGGTTGCCCCTCACTGTGGGTAAACCTTTCATCTTTAACCTAGATATCTTATCATTGGTGCTGTATAGGTGGAGAAGTCTTGAGGCTACTGTAAAAATAAAACTGAAAACCAGAAGCAGGAGGCTTAAGTCCAAACCCTGAGAACATCAGACAAGTCCTGACTCCAGGAACATTAATTGATAGCAGCTCATCAAATGCCTCCATACCTACACTGAAACCAAGCACCACCCAAGGGCCAACAAGTTCCAGAGTCAGACACACCATGCAAATTCTCCAGCGACACAGGAACACAGCCCTGAGCTTCAATATACAGGCAGCTCAAAGTTACTCCAAAACCATTGGCGTCTCATAACACATTACTGGTCACTCCATTGCACTCCAGAGAGAAGAAATCCAGCCTCACCCACCAGAACTCCAACACAAGCCTCCCGAACCAAGAAATCTTGACAAGCCACTGATACAACCCCACCCACAGTGGAGAAACTCCATAATGAAGAGAACTCCACAAATTCCCAGAATATAGAAAGGCCACCCCAAACGCAGCAATAGAACCAAGATGAAGAGACAGAGGGATACTCAGCAGGTAAAGAACAGGAGAAATGCCCACCAAATCAAACAAAAGAGGAAGAGATAGGGAATCTACCTGAGAAAGGATTCCAGATATTGATACTGAAAGTGATCCAAAATCTTGAAATCAAAATGGAATCACAGATAAATAGCCTGGAGACAAGGATTGAGAAGATGCAAGAAAGGTTTAACAAGGACCTAGAAGAATAAAAACGAGTCAATAGATAATGAATGACTCAATAAATGAGATCAGAAACACTCTGGAGGCAACAAATAGTAGAGTAACAGAGGCAGAAGATATGATTAGTGAAATAGAATGGTAGAAATAAATGAATCAGAGAGGAAACAAGAAAAATGAGTTAAAAGAAATGAGGACAATCTCAGAGACCTCCAGGACAATATGAAACGCTCCAACATTTGAATTATAGGAGTCCCAGAAGAAGAAGACCAAAAGAAAGACCATGAGAAAATCCTCCAGGCGACAATAGTTGAAAACCTCCCTACAGTGGGCATGGAAATAATCACCAGTCCCAAGAAAACCAGAGAGTCCCAAACAGGATAAACCCAAGGCAAAACACCCCAAGACACATATTAATCAAATTAACAAAGAGCAAACACGAGAACAAATATTAAAAGCAGCATGGGAAAAACAGGAAATAACACATGAGGGGATTCCCATAACGGTAACAGCTGATCTTTCCAAAGAAACTCTTCAGGCCAGGAAGGAATGGCAAGATATACTTAAAGTGAAGAAGGAGAATAACCTACAACCCAGATTACTGTACCCAGCAAGGATCTCATTCAAACACGAAGGAGAAATCAGAAGCTTTACAGACAAGCAAAAGCTGAGAGAACTCAGCACCGCTAAACCAGCTCTCCAACAAATGCTAAAGGATATTCTGCACACAGGAAACACAAAAAGGGTGTTTAAACCCAAACCCAAAACAATAAAGGAAATGGCAACGGGATCATAATGATCAGTAATTACCTTAAACCTGCTTAGTCACAGCTCCAGAAAGCTATTCTCTTTTCCTTCTAAGGACAGGCTTACCTCTGTGGGGCTTGGTATTTAAGTATTCCCTTTGGTTAGATTCCTTGCCTTCAACCCCAGCTCAGTGCTGACAACCTTCAGGTCTCAAATAACATACTATGCAACTGGTGCATTTTACATTCTTACCAAAGAAAGTAAGTGTCAGTTGTATCTCCACAGTATTAATTTAGCCACAAGGAATCTTCGGCAAAACTAAACAAAACGTTAGAGAGATGACAGCACTTCTACGAAATATGTTGTCAGCTTTACAAACGACCTATAAACTACAAAGTCATCACGAAATAGACATCTACCCAATACACATTTCATTACTAGATTCTTTCTTTGTATATAACCATTTTATACCTTCAGATTTGCAACTGGTACTTTTTCAAATAAAACTGGTGCTTTTTTTTTTTGCTTCTTTTTAAGCCTAGATTTAACTGATGTCTTTAAGATGTTCATTTCAACATTGACATCATTCATAACTCCAAATACATAAAAGATGATGACAAAAACATCATAAATACAAAAAATAAAAATGTAGTTCTATTATTATAGCCTCCAATAAATGCTAGCAAAACTGGAACAGAAGCATTGTAAAAACATTTAGTGATGTTTCAACATTTTTCTAATCTTTTTTGATTTCATCTTTCTCATGTGCTTTAGAATGCATTACAACATCAGTAGAGTATTGGGCTTCCATGGTGGCTCAGAGGGTAAAATGTCTGCTTGAAATGGAGCCCTGGGTTCTAATCCTGGGTTAGGAAGATCCCCTGAAGAAGGAAATGGCAACCCATTCCAGTATTCCTGCCTGAGAATCCTATAGATGGAGGAGACTGTAAGGCTACAGTCCATGGAGTCGCAAAGGGTCGGTCGGGCACGACTGAACGGCTCCACTTTCACTTTAGTCGAGTATTGTCATATGTTTAAAACATCTATAAAAATATGGTAAATAATACTGGTACAAATTTCATCATTAAACATACATATTCAGCTGTTTTAATGCATGATGAGAGAACTCTGAAACAACTTGCGTTTTCATTGTTATTGGTGACCATGCCAGACCTGCCTCTTGAGAAATCTATGTGCAGTTGAGAAAGCAACATTTAGAACTGGACATGGAAAAACAGACTGGTTCCAAATAGGAAAAGGAGTACATCAGGCTGTATAATGTCACCCTGCTTATTTAACGTCTATGCATAGTACATCATGAGAAATGTTAGACTGGACGAAACACAAGCTGGAATCAAGATTACCGGGAGAAATTTCAAGCACCTCCGATACGCAGATGACACCACCCTTATGGCAGAAAGTGAAGAGGAACTAAAAAGCCTCTTGATGCAAGTGAAAGAGGAGAGTGAAAAAGTTGGCTTAAAGCTCACCTTTCAGAAAATGAAGATCATGGCTTCTGGTCCCATCACTTCATGGGAAATAGATGGGGAAACAGTGGAAACAGTGTCAGAGTTTACTTTTGGGGCTCCAAAATCCCTGCAGATGGTGACTGCAGCCATGAAATTAAAAGACACTTACTCCTTGAAAGAAAAGTTATGACTAACCTAGATAGCACGTTCAAAAGCAGAAACATTACTTTACCGACTAAGGTCCGTCTAGTCAAGGCTATGGTGTTTCCTGCGGTCATGTATGGATGCGAGTTGGACTGTGTAGAAAGCTGAGCACCGAAGAATTGATGCTTTTGAACTATGGTGCTGGAGAAGACTCTTGAGAGTGCCTTGGACTGCGAGGAGATTCAACCAGTCCATTCTGAAGGAGATCAGCCTTGGGACTTCTTTGGAAGGAATGATGCTAAAGCGGAAACTCCAGTAGTTTGGCCACCTCATGTGAAGAGTTGACTCATTGGAAAAGAACTCTGATGCTGGGAGGGATTGGGGGCAGGCGGAGAAGGAGACGACAGAGGATGAGATGGCTGGATGGCATCGCTGACTCGATGGACGTGAGTCTGAGTGAACTTCGGGCGTTGGTGATGGACAGGGAGGCCTGGCGTGCTGCATTTCATGGGGTCACAAAGAGTCAGACACAACTGAGTGACTGAACGGAACTGAACTGAACGGAACTGAAGCTAGGGACTGTTGGTGGCAGAGGTAGAGGCCCCAGTCTGTGTATCCAAATTTGGAGTGATGGAATACAGTTAAAGTGACTGTAAACATAGGGAATTTAGAAAGATGGTAACGATAGCCCTGTATGCGAGACAGCAAAAGAGACACAGATGAATAGAACAGTCGTTTGGACTCTGTGGGAAAGGAGAGGGTGGGATGATTTGCGAGAATGGCATTGAAACATGTATAATGTCATATAAGAAAAGAATCACCAGTCTAGCTTCAGTGTAGGAGAGGATGCTTGGGACTGTTGCACAGGGTTGACCCAGAGGGATGGTAAGGGGAGGGCGGAGGGAGGGGGTTTAGGATTGGGAACACGTCTACACCCGTGGAGGGTTCATGTTGGTGTCTGACAAAACCAATGCACTATTGTAAAGTACAATATAAATAAATAAAGTGACTGTAAACAAAGAAACAGAAAAGAGTTTCTCTTCAGAAATAAAATGTTCAGAATTGATTTTCACACTGAGGGAAGGCCTTTTCACCTACTAAGTATTAGTGAACATTCTGGCTAGATATAGTTTTGCTTGAACTTTATGCTAGACAGCCTATTTTTGACCTGGGAAACACATATTGTACATCTGCTTTAACCATGGAGGAGAGTCACTGGGTATTCACTGGAATGGGAAAGTAAAAATCTGTTGCAGTTGTCTTTCATCAGTGTACCCTCTGGGGAAGTCAGGATATGAAAATGAGATTGTGCATTTCTGTGCTTTGGAGTTATGTGTTCCTAGTTAGTGAAGATAATTAAGAAGTGTAATGATTCCAGATTCTCGCCTAGGAAAACACTAACATCACTGTTGTCAGACCTGTATTTTGTGGTTAACAGGATCCTTTTCCCACGAGATATGTTTCATTCATGTACTTTCAACTTTAAAGAATTTTCTCTGTGTCCTGGCTCTGCCCCTACAGCTTCAGAACACTCCTCTTTAAACTGTACGGAAGACCATTTCCCAGGCTATGGTCCTTGAGTTTATTTTTATTTTTCTCCTAATTTTAGTATATATAATTTATTGGGTATTTTTATCATTATGGCATAATTTTCTTCAAACTTCGTACTGAAAGTTGTCTCCTATTTAATCATGACATATGATCAGTGAGTCCACATACTAAGGAATGACAATTGGCACTTTTTAGCAGAAACCAGGGCTTCCCTGGGAGGTAAGCTGCCTAAGAATCTGATGCAATGCAGGAGACCCCAGTTTGATTTCTGGTTTGGGAGGATGCTCTGGAGAAGCAACAGGCCACTCCCTCCAGGGTTCTTTAGGTTTCCCTGGTGGTTAGATAGCAAACAATCCATCTGCTATGAGAGAGCCACTGGAAGACTGGCCTAACAACCCACTCCAGTATTCTTGCCTGAAGAACCCCCTTGGACAGAGGAGCTTGACGGGCTATATTCCAGACACTCACAAAGAACCAGACACGACTGTGAGAATGAGCAGACCAGAAACCAAAATATATTTTTAAGAAATCCTTGAAAACCTTGAAATTTGGAAGTGTTCCTTAGAAAGAGCATGTTAACCCTGAAAAAAAAAAACCACCATAAAGCAATGAACTTTATTACTCTCTTTTCCCTATAAGATCAGAAGAGAAATGGAGTGTCATTTCCCTTTTTAGAAGCTAGTTGTTCTCGTAGAAACTATGAAATGATTAAATAAATTATTGAAACCTACTGAAATGCTGCTTTCAAATAAATAAATAAATAAAACCCAATTCAAGACGGATACCAAAGCAAGAACATAATCGAAATCACTTGCTGTTGTGAGACATGGCTTCAAAAGAGAACCAAATTAATGTATATAATGACTGGCTAAATTCTCTGGCAATACATTATAACAATTTACAGTCAACATTGAAAGGGATTTTTACACACAATAAAATAAAAATGCCTTTTACTCATGCATACTTTTAATAATCAAAAGCACTGACTAATTTTCAGTCATTGCAGGCCAAGGACATTTAAACAAACTACCTACTTTATCTGCCAAACAACACGGTGTTGGTGGTCATGATTAGCTGCTAAGTCATTTCCGTCTCTTCATCTCCATGGACCATAGACCACCAGGCTCCTCTGCCCGTGGGTTTTCCCAGGCAAGAATACTGAGTCTGGTTTTCATTCTCTCTTCCAGAAGATCTATCTTCCCAACTCAGGGATTTCTCAACCCTGGGTCATCTACATTGGGAAGTGTACTCTTTACCAATGAGCCACCAGGAGAATACTCCAAAGAAAAACAGTATCTACTTAAGTACTTCTTGGCTTTCATATGTACGGTATCAACCTTCCAGCCTATATAGTCTGTGTTGAACTATCCTAGTGATCCATCGATTAATAGTCAGCCTCCCAGTGATTCTTGTCTGGGAAGATCCCACATGCTGAAGTGTAACTAAGCTCATGGGCCACAGCTCAGGAGCTCATGTGCCGAAACTAGAGCCAGTGTTCTCCAGCAAAAGAAACATCACAATGGGAAGGTTATGCAGCATAGTGAAGTGCACCATACCACTTGCCTCAGCTACAGAAAGCCCTTGAACATCCATGACTACCTGGCCCTGCCAAAATAAATGCAGTTTTAACAATAACAAATATTCATGTCAATGTATGGGAAAACCAATACAGTGTTGTAAAGAAAAATAAAGTAAAAATAAAAATTAAAGAAAAAAATAAATAAAATGGAAAAATAAATTCATAAATAAGACCTTAAAGGGCAAAAAACAAACAAACAAACAAACAAAAACCAGTGAGTTTAGCAGAGAAGTTAGTTACATATATTTAGCAACAAGCAAATATAATTCGCATGTTGAAAGTGCAAAAATACTAATTTTTCAAAACGTGATAGAATGATACTGATTAGAAGAAATCTATCACAGAATAAAAATATTCTAGGCAATAGTTCAGCAGGATGAGAGATAAGGGTATCCCAGCCATCAGAGTTCACATTTGTGGTGTGAATGCCGAAAAGCCTATGAAACATCATGTTGGTCAAATAATTCGAGTATCCATATATCCACTTAAGCTCTTAGCTATCTCTCCTGCACCTTTATATTTCATTCTGAAGCCATTTGGATTTTCTGAAAGAATGTGTAGATTTGTTTTGTTTGTGTTAGTTTCTGAGGAGACTTCTCATTCTGCCCACATGCTAGGAAACTTTTACTATATTTTCCATTACTATAATTCAAGTTTCATCTACTCTAACCTTTCATACCATTAATCCCATATTGATTTCCTTTAGCAGGCTCTAGTGATGTTCTTCAAGCTCTTTTAGCCATTCTTTCACTTGGGTATAATGCTCACTGATTTGAATAGCAAATTACCACTTTTCTAATGTGCTTTTAGAGTGTGGTGAGCTGCTCTGTTTCAGGCTTTTGGTTGGAAAACCCTGCCTTATTGTCAGGGCTGCAGTATCTTCTGATACCAAAGGAAAGACTACAAATATTCCAAACAAATTTGATTATGGTAATTAACATTTTCTAAAGAATTAAAGAGTTCCTCATCAAAATATTTATTCCCATGGAAAAAATAGCCCCAGCTCCTTAAGTACATCATGATTTTATTAAGGGAATCTGTGAGAACGGCCATGTTCTCTGTGCATCGTGACTTCATCAACACACCTCTCTGAGGTGAAAAAACAAGTTAGAATTCACATACTTCAGGAAAGCCATATTTAAATATGGAAAAACCTTGTTTCAATAAGAGGAAAAATGGCTGCATGAGAAGTGGATTGATATTGTTTCTCTATTTTTCTCTGAGCATCTTCCTGTAAGTTGTGTCTTCACTTCTTACTGAAATGGTTGATTCTGCTGTTGTTCTGTTGCTCAGGCATAGTAACTCTCTGCAACATAATAAGGCATGTTACGTTCCTTATTATGCAGCACACCACGCCTCACTGTCCATCACTAACTCCCAGAGTTTGCTCAAAGTCATGTGCCTCAAATTAGTTGTACCATCCAACCATCTCATCGTCTGCTAGGCTCTTCTCCTTCTGCACTCAAGCTTTCCCAGCATCAGGGTCTTTTCCTATAGTTAGCTCTTTGCATCGGGTGGCGAAAGTACCAGAGTTTCAGCTGCAGCAAAAGTACTTCCAATGAATATTCAGGGCTGATTTCCATCAGGATTGACTGCTTTGATCTCCTTGCAGTCCAAGGGACTCGCAAGAGTCTTCTCCAACACCACAGTTCAAAATCATCAATGATTCCATGCGCAACTTCCTGTATAGTCCAACTCTCCCATCCATACATGAGTAATGAAAACTCCATAGGTATGACCTGATAGACCATTAATTGCAAAGTAATGCCTCTGCTTTTGCATATGCTCTTTAGGTGGTTACAGCTTTTCTTCATAGGATCTAGCACCTTTTAATTCCGCAGCTGCCCTCACCATCTGCAGTGATTTTGGAGCCCGAGAAAATAAAGTCTATCACTGTTTCCATTTTTCCCCGTGATTTCCCTATTTGATGTGAAGTCACGGGGCCAGATGCCATGATCTTCATGGTTTCAACATTGAGTTTTAAGCAAGGTTCTTCACTCTCTTCTTTCTTTCCATCAATACGCTCTTTATTTATTCTCCACTTTCTGTCATATATGTGGTGTCAACTGCAAATCTGTGGTTATTGATAGTTCTCCAAGCAATCTTGATTCTAGTTGGGCTTCATCCAGCCTGGCATTTCACATGACGTGCTGAATATAAGTTAAATAAGCCACATGACAATATACAGCCTTGATGTGCTCCTTTCCCAATTTGAAGCTAGCGCATTGTTCTATGTCCAAGTGTTGCTTCTTGACATGCCTACAGATTTCTCAGCAGGCAGCTAAAGAGGTCTGGTATTTGCATCTTTCCAGGAATTTCCCATAGCTTGTTGTCATCCCCACAGTCAAAACCTTTGGCATAGTCCAAATCAGAAGTCGATGTTTTTCTTGAACTCCTTTGCTTTTTCTCTGATCCAATGGATGCTGACAATTTGATCTCTGGTTTCTCTGACTTTTCTAAATCCAGCTTTAACATCTGGAAGTTCTCGGTTCATGTACTGCTGAAGCCTAGCTTGAAGAACTTTGAACATGACTGTGCTTACATGTGAGATGTGTGCAATTGTGTGTTAGTTTAAACAATCTTTGGCCTAGCTTTTCTTGATGATTGGAGTTTAAACTAACCTTTCCAAGTTCGGCGGCCAGTGCCGAGCTTTTCAAATTCGCTGGCATATTGCGTGCAGGATTGTAATGTCATAATCTGGTAGGACTTGAAATTCCACAACTGGAAACACATTACCTCTAGTAACTTTATTCATAGTTATGTACTAAGGGCTGCTTGACTTCACATTGCAGGATGTCTGGTTCTGGGTGAGTAAAGACACCTTCACGGTTATGTGGGTCATTAAGATCTTCTTTTTCTTCTTCCTTTTTTTTTTTTTTAAGTTCAGTTCTTCTGTGTATTCTTGCCACCACTTCTTAATATATCTGCTTCTGTTAGGTCCATATATTTTGTCTCCTTTATTGTGCCCATCTTTGCATGAAATGTTCCCTTGGTATCTGTATCATTCCTGAGGTAATCTCTGTTCTTTGCCATCCTATTGTGTTTCTCTGCTTCTTTGCATTGATCCCTGAGGAAGGCTTTTCTTATCTCTCCATGCTATTCTTAAGAAAACTGCATTCAAATGGATTATCTTTCTTTTTCTCCTATGCCTTTAGCTTCTCTTCTTTTCTAAGTTATTTGTAAGCCCTCCTCAGAAAAACCTTTTGCCTTTTTGCATTTCTTTTTCTTGGGTAGGTTTTGTTCATTGTCTCATGCAGAATGTCATGACCCTTGGTCCATAGTCTCCAAGCAGTCTGTCTATAAGATCTAATCCCTCAAATCTATTTGTCACATCCACTGCATAATCATAAGAGACTGATTTTGGCCAACCCAAATGGTCTAGTGGTTTTCCATACTTTCTTCAACTTAAGTCTGAAGTTTTCTTTAAGGCATTCCTGATCTGAGCCATCTCACTGCTCAGTCTTGTGTTTTTGTTTTTCTTTTTTTTTTTTCTGATTGCATAGAGCTTCTCCATCTTCAGCTACAAAGGACCGAATCAATCTGATTTCAGCATTGACCATCTCAAGAGTCATCTCTTGTGTTGTTGGAAGAGGGTGTTTTCTATGAATGGTGAGTTCTCTTAGGGAATTCTGTTAGCCTTTGCCATACTTCATATGTACTCCAAGGTCCAACTTGCTTGTTATTCCAGGTATCTCTTGACTTCCTACTTTCTCTAGGAGGCAATGAACGTGGGCAGTATAAGCTCTCATTCCTCTGCCTTTTCTAAATCCATCGCATATATTTGGAAGTTCTTGGTTCAAATACTTTGAAGCCTAGCACAAAGGATTTTGAGCCTTATCTTGCTTAGTATGTGAAATGAGCACAAGAGTGCAGTACTTTGACAAATTTTCAGCATTACCCTTTGATGTGGGGATCAGTACGTTGTCATGTGTACACTAGAGCTTGCTCAGTAGTGGCATAATGTGTATTCCATAGTGCAAACTCAGAAGTTGGAACATGTATGGCATATAATGTTGACTCAGTAGAGGTAGGATGATACTTTCAGAGTGCAAGCTCAGTAGTTGTGCTAAGCCTTCTGTAGAACACTGATTCAGCAATGGTAAGATGTGTGTTCTAGAATTCAGGGTCAATAGTGTTGTCACATTTCCTCCAGAGTTTAGCCACTGCAGAAGTGGCATGTGTGCTTAGAATGGGGTCTTAATAGTGGTGAGATGCATGCTCTACATCTCAGTCTCAGTAGAAGAGAGGTGTGTTCTCTAGAGTGCAAGCTAGTAGTTACAAGACACTTGGTGTGCTGACCTGTAGTACACAAAGAAGCAGTGGAAGTTGTCACAGCACTGAAACACTGACTGGAGAAAAACTCCTCGGTGTGCTTGACCCACAGTAGAAAAAGAAACGTTCCAAGAATGTTTTACCTATGAGTTACAGCATGGTGGTAATTATTGAGTGCGTTCCAGCTAATGTAGATGGAGATGCGCTTAAGCCATGTCATAAAACTGAACCAGTGATAGTTACAATCTCTTAGTCTTGCCTGAGCTATTTGGATGCAGAAACACTTAAAAAATTCACAGCACTGAAGCACTGGAATTTGACAAATTATCGGCTGTGTCTTCCAAGAATGGATGCTGAAGCACTTGAACTGTACCACATAGCTGAAAGACTGGATGTTGATGAATACTGGGTGTATTTGACCTGGGGTAAGAAGGGGACTCATTTAACCGTATGACAGCCCTAAAACACAATATGGAGAAAAATGTATGCGTGTTTATGAACTGGTATGTACAGAAACAATTGAGACATATCACAGAACTCAACAGTTGATGGTGAACAACTTCTAGGTGTATTTGAACCAGAGTATACGAAACAAGACTTGAAGAATGTAACAGAACTGAAACAACTGATGGTGATAAACTATTGCATGCGTTCAGCATGGCGTAGAAGAAGAAGGACTTGAAACATGTCGCAGCACTGAAACACCAATGGTCATAAGCTACTGGGTATGTTTCAGCTCAAGTGGATTAGAGAACCATTTGAAGCATGTCGCACAACTGAAACATTGCATGCTTATGAACGACTGCATGTACTTGATATGGAGTGAATGAAGAAAGCACTTGAAGCATGTGACATCACTGAAGCACTGGTTGAGAATATGGACTATGTTTGAGCCGGAATGGACACAGAGGCTTCAGAATCATTTCATAGTACTGAACACTAGCACTAGATGGGGAAAAAGCTACTGAGTTCGTTTGACACAGGAATGGATGAAGAAGCAGTTGACATTATGTCACAGCAGTGAAACAAGATGGGTATAAACGGTGAGTGTATTGACGTTAGTGGGACCAAGAACATATTTAATCTTATCAAAGTCCTGAAACACTGGAGCATGGTGAACTGCTGGCTGTGTATGCCTCAGTGTGCACAGACAACATTTCAAATCATGTCACAGCACTGAAACGCTTGTATGGAGACGACAGACTGACTGTCTAGATCTGGGGTGGATGAGGAAGCTCTTGAAGCATGTCACTTCATGTATACACTAGATGGCGACAAACTACGGAGTTGGTGTATGGGTGCGCATGAAGAAGCCATTGGGTCGTGCTGCAAAGTAAAACACTGGCCGTTTATAACTACTAGAAGTTTTACACTAGGATTAATGTAGAAGCATTTGAAGACTGTCAGTGTACTGAAGCAATGGATGGTGATAAAGGACTATGTTAACCTGGAGTGGGTGAGGAAGTACTCGAATCCAGGGGCAGCCATGGAACACTGTGTATTGATAAACTCCGGGATGTTTTATTTAGTCACTTCGTTAAGGAAGAATTGAACTTGGTCATATGTCACAGCACTGGACACTGGTTGGTACCACTTATTGACGATGACTGACCTGAGTGGGAAGAGAGCCTTTGAATTGTGCCACACCCACTGCACTAAAGAAATAGAGGAAACAATAGAATGCAAAAGACTAGGGATCTCCTCAAAAACTTAGAGATACCAAGCAAACATTTCTTGCAAAGATGGGCTGAATAAAGGACAGAAGTCGTATGGGCCCAACAGAAGCAGAAGATATTAAGAAGAGGTAGCAAAAATACACAGAAGAACTGTACATAAAAGATAGTCATGACGCAGATAATCACGATGATGTGATCATTCACCTAGAACCAGACATCCAGGAATGTACACTCAAGTGGGTCTTAGGAAGCATCACTACAAAGAAAGCTAGTGGAGGGGATAGAATTCCAATTGAGCTAGTTCAAATCCCAAAGGACCATGCTATGAAAGGGTTGCACTTAACATGGCACCAAATGTGGAAAATTCAGCACTGGCCACAGGACTGGAAAGGGGCAGTTTTCACTCCAATCCCAAAGAAAGGCAATGCCAAAGAATTCTCCAACTAGTACACAGTTGCACTCATCTCATATGCTACTAAATTACTGGGCAAAATTATCCAAGCCATGCTTCAGCAATACAGCAACCAGGAACTTCCAGATATTCGAGTTGGTTTTCCAAAAGGCAGAGCAACCAAGATCAAATTGCCAACATCTGCTGCATCATTGAAAAACCAAGAGAGTTCCAAAAGATCTACTTCGGTTTTATTGAGACTTTGACTATGTGGATCACAATAAACTTTGGGAAATTCTGAAAGAGATTTCAGGGAATACCAGACAACCTGACTTGCCTCTTGATAAACTTGTATGCAGGTCAGGAAGCAACAATTAGAACTGGAAATAGAACAACAGACTGGCTCCAAAAAGGAAAAGGAGTACCCCGAGGCTGTATAATTGCCACCTTGCTTATTTAACTTCTACACAGACTACATAACGAGAAACACTGGGCTGGAGGAATCTCAAGGTGGAAACAAGATTGACAGAGAAATATCAATCATCTGAAATATGCCGATGACACCAGCCTTATGGCAGAAAGTGAAGAACTAAAGAGCCTCTTGATAAAAGTGACACGAGAGAGTGAATAAGTTGGCTTAATGCTCAACATTCAAAAAACAAAGATCATGGCATCGGATGCCACCACATCATGGCAAATAGGTGGGAAACAGTGGAAACAGAAGATGACTTTATACTTCTGGGCTCCAAAATCGCTGCAGATGGTGACTGCAGCCATGAAATTAAAAGACGCTTCGTCCTTAGAAGGAAACTTATGACCAACCTAGATGATTAATTATCATTATTGATTATTGCTGATGATTGATTATTATTGATTATTATATTCATATTGAAAAACAGAGGCTTTACTTTGTCAAGAAAGGTCCATCTAGTCAACGCGACGGTTTTCCCAGTAGTCATGTGTGGATGTAAGTTTTGGAATATAAAGAAGGCTGAGCACTGAAGTATTGATGCTTTTGAACTGGGTGTTTAAGAAGACTCTTGAGAGTCCCTTGGACTGCTAGGAGATCCAACCAGTCCATCCTAAAAGAAATCAGTCCTTAGTGTTCGTTGACAGGACTGATGTTGAAGCTGAAACTCCAATAATTTGGCCCCGTGATGTGAAGAGCTGGCTCATTTGAAAGCATCTTGTTGCTGGAAATGATTGAGGGCAGGAGGAGAAGGGGACGTCAGAAGGTGAGATGGATGGATGGTATCACCGACTCAATGGACATGGGTTTAGGTTACCCATGTGAGTTGATGATGGACAGGGAGGTCTGGCTTGCTGCGGTTCATGGGATAACAAAGAGCTGGACATGCCTGAGTGACTCAACTGAACTGATCACCCCTTAAAGAGTGGTTTTTTTTTGTTTCTTTTCCTTTTTCTTTTAAATAATCTTGGGCACATTTGACTGAAGCATGCCATGCAATGAAACGTTAAATGGTCAGTAACTACCAGCTGGGCTTGACATTGGATGGACGGAGAAGCACTGCAGGCATGTCACTGAACTTCAACACTGTATGGTGATAGCCTAGTGAATGCCTTTAAATGGGGAGAATGAACACACCATTGAAGTGGATCTTGGCATTGGAACTGGAGGTGGTGAATGTTATGGATGTGTTTGACGTGCGATAATGAGGAAGACTTGAGGAATGTCACACACAGTAAAACATTGGATGGTGTTAATGTTTGAGTGTGTTTGGCCTGGTGAGGATGGAAACGTCCTGGAATCTGCCATAAAATGGAAACATTCAATGGTCATAAGCTACTGCATGTGCTTCACCTAGAGAGGATGAAGAAGCACATGAAGCATGCTACAGGACTGAAACAGTGGATGGTGATAATCCACTGGGTGTGTTTTGTCTGGGGTTGTGAAGAAGCACTTGAGGCAAGTCCTCGAACTGAGGCATGGGATGCTGATAAACTGTTGGGTACTTCTGAACAGTGGTGTGTGGCAAAATTCTTGAAATATGTTACAGTATGGAAACATTGGATGATGCTAAACTCCTAGTGTGTTTGATCCAGGATGGGCAAGAAGCAATTGATGCTTGTCAAAAACCTGAAACAGGTGATAAACAACAGGGTGTGTATGACCCAGAGTGCATGGGGAAGTATCTGAACCTTGTCATCAACATGAAACACTGGATGGTGACAAACTGTTGAGGGTGCTTGATTCAGGGTGGACAGGAAGCACATGATCCATTTCACAGAACTCAAACGTGGACGGGGCAAGAGACTTGGAATGTTTGACCCAGGGAGAAAAAGAAGCTCTGGAAGCATGCTGTAACCCTGAAACACTGGATAGTGAGAAACCACTTGGTGTGATGACCTGAGGGAATGAAGAAACCCAGAAGCATGTTGCATAACTGAAACATTGGATAACGACACACTACTGGGTGTCTTTGACCCCGTGTACACAAAGGAGCACTTGAAGCATGTCACAGAACTTGAACACTGGATGGTGAAAAACTCCTGGGAGTGTTTGACTGGGTGGATGAAGACGCTCCTCAAGCATGTCTCTGCACTAAGACACTGGATGAGGAGTGTGTTTTAGCCTCAGAAAATGAAGCACTTGACCTGTGTAACGGCACTAAAATAGAGTATGGCACTTATACCACTGGGTGATTAGTCCCAGGTGACAAGGAAACACCGGAAAGTGTCGCATGTTAATGCACTGAATACTCTACGGGGATAAAGTACTGAATGTGTTTGATCCGGGGTTGCGAAGAAGCAGGTAAAGCAGGTCCCTGGGGTGACACAAGGGATTCTGATACACTACTGGGAGTGTAGGAATTCAAGTGGAATAAGAAGCACTGGAAGCATGTCACATCCATGAAACAATAAATGTTGCTAAACTACTGAGTGGGAATGAGAGCCTGGGAAAGACTAGAGATCTCTTCAGGAAAATAAGTGGTATCAAGGGAGTATTTCATGCACATATGTGTATAATAAAGGGCCAAAAATGTGTGAACCTAAAAGAAGTGGAAGATATTAAGGAGTGTTGGCATGATTACATAGAAGAACTATCCAAAAAGTTCCCGATGACCTAGATAACCATGATGGGGTGATCACTCGCCTACAGTTAGACATCTTGGAGTGGGAAATCCAGTGGCTCTTAGAAAGCATCACTACCAACAAAGATAGTGGAGGTGATGGAACACCAGCTGAGCTATTTCAAATTTTAAAAGATGATATTGTTGAAGTGCTGCACTCAGTATGCCAGAAAACTTGGGAAACTCAGCAGTGGCTGCAGGACTGGAAAAGGTCAGTTTTTCGTTTGAAATCCAAGGAAGGGCAACACCACATGATGTTCCAAATATCACACAACGGCCATTATTTTACGCACTAACTCCTTTGAACACAATTTATGAACAACTGAGATAGCTGGATGACGTCACTGACTCGATGGACATGAGTCTGAGTGAACTAAGAGAGTTGGTGACGGACAGGGAGGCTTGGCTTGTGGCGATTCATGGGAGCGCAAAGAGTCGGACAGGTGAACTGAATTGAACTGAGACAGCATATTAAAAAGCAGAGATGTTAATGTGCCAACAAAGCTCCACCTAGTTAAGATTATGATTTTTCCAGTAGGCGTGTATGGATGTACCAGTGGAACTATAAAGAAAGCTGAGCACCAAAGAAGTGATGCTTTTGAACTGTGTTGTTGGAGGAGATTCTTGAGAGTCCCTTGAACGGCAAGGAGATCCAACCAGTCCATCCGAAAGGAGATCAATCACGAATATTCATTAGAAGGACTGAGGTTAAAGCTGAAACTCCAATACTTTGGCCAACTGATGTGAAGAGCTGACTCATTTGAAAAGACCCTGATGTTTGGCAAGATTGAAAGCAGGAGGAGAAGGAGACGACAGAGGATGAGACAGTTAGCTGGTATCACCGACTCAAAGGACATGAATTTCAGTAAACTGCGGGAGTTGGTGATGGACAGGAAGGCCTGATTTGCTGTAGTCCATGGGCTCACAAACAGTCATACACAACTGAGCAGCTGAAGTGAATCGAACAAAGACATGCTCACAATTCTCCTGCCAAGACTTTAACAGCACATTAACCTAGAAGCTGCAAATGTTCAAACTGGATTTAGAAAAGACAGAAACCAGAGGTCAAATTGGCAACATCCATTGGATCATGGAAAAAGCAAGAATATTATTGAAAAAAAAAAACTATTTCTGCTTTATTGAGTATGATAAAAATCCACTGTGTGGATCACAACAAACTGCAGAAAATTCTTAAAGACATGGAAATACCAGACTACCTACATGCCTCCTGAGAGACCTGTATCCAGGTCAAGAAACAACCAGTGAGAACCAGGTAAAGAAGAACAGATGGTTTGAAATTGGAAACAAACAAACAAACAAACAAACAAACTACTACATGTGTCACCCTGTTGATTTAACTTATATGCAGAGCACATCTTGGAAAATGCGGGGCTGGAGGAAACACAAGCTGAAATTAAGAGAAAAATAGAAATATTAATAACTTCAGATATGCAGATGACACCACCGATATAGCATCAAGCAAAGAATAACTAAAGAGCCTCTTGATGCAGGTGAAAGAGGAGAGTGAAAAAGCTGGCTTAAGACGCAACATTCAAAACACTAAGATCCTAGCATCGTGTCCTATTATTTCATGGCAAATAGATGGGAAAACAATGGTAACAGTGAGACTTCTGTTTCCTTGGACTCCAAAATCATGGCAGGTGATGACTGCAGCTATGAAATTAAATGACACTTGTTTCTTGGAAGAAAAGCAGTGACAAACCTAGACTGCATGTTAAAGAGCAGAGGCATCCGTTTGCCAAGAAGCGTCCATATAGTCAGAGCTATATTTGTGTTTTTTTAAGCAGTCATGTGACAATGTAAGTTAGGCCATAAAGAAGGCTGAACATTAAGAAATTGATACTTTTGAACCACAGTCTTGGAGAAGACCCTTGTGAGTCCCTTGGGCTGCAAGGAAATCAATCCAGTCAACTGTAAAGGACATCAATCCTGAAAATTCACTGGAGGGGCTGATGCTGAGGCAGAAGCTCCAATATTATGGCTATCTGATGTGAAGAGTCAACTCGTTGGCAAAGACTCTGATGCCGCCAAAGATTGGAGCAGAAGAAGGGGACGATGGAGGACCAGATACTTGGATGGCATCACCGACCCAGTGGATTTGAGTTTGAACAAGCTCCGGGAGATGGTCAAGGGCAAGAAGGCGTGACATACTGCAGTCCATGGGATTTGGAGAGTTGGAGATGACTGAATGACTGAACAACCCATAACAGCCAGCAACAACAAATCTACAGAGTGCCTTTGACCGTGAGTAGTTTCAGGAGCTCTTGAAGCATGTCACAGATCTGAAACCCAAGATAGTGGCAAACCACTGAAGGTGTTTGACTTGGAGTTAGTGAAGCAGCCATTAGTATGTGCTACAACATTGAAACAATGAATGTCGATAACCTATATGGTGTATTTGTTGTGGAGTAAGTGAAGAACCCCTTGAAGTGGGTTTCATGACTGAAACACTGTATGTTCACACTTCAGATGGTCTGTGTTTGATCTTGTATATAGAAAGAAGCACAAGGAGCCTGTCACAACCCTGAAACTGGATCATGGTAAATCATTGTGTATGATGAGCTGTGGTAGTTGAAAAATCAATGAAAGTATGTACTAGCCCTGAATCAATGGATGGTGATAAACTAAGAGTGTGCTCAACCTTGAGTGGACAAAGGATCTTTTGAAGCATATGCCAGAATTAACACACTGGATTGTGATAAATTATTGGTTATGTATTTTCTGCAGAGAATGACGAAGCAGTTGAGCAGGAAACAGCCTTGAAACACTGGATGATGATAAACTACGGGGTTTGTTTGATACATGTTGAATGAGGAGAAACTGAGAGCATGGCACAGACGAAAACATGGGACCATCATAAACTTCTGAATGCGTTTTATCTAGAATGGCCTAAAGAAGGACTTTAAACTCAGCACAGAACCGAAACAGGAATTGTGATAAGCTACCTACCATATTTTATATGGAGAGGATAAAGGAGTACATGAGGCATGCCACAGTACTGGAACCCTGGATAGTGGTAAACGACAGGGAGTGTTTGACTAAATGAGACAAAGGGACCCTTCAGGCCGGTAATAGCGCAGCATCAACGAATGATGAAAATGTACAGGGTGTGTTTTACCTGGAGGGGATGGAGGAGGCTCAAAACATGTCACAATACAGAAAAAATGGATGGTGATAGCTGTCACATTAATTTCTTCTGGAGTGGATTAAAAACCCCTTGAAGCATATCTAAAGTTACACACTGGATGGGGATATAATATTGTGTGTATTTAATGCCAGTAAGAAATAGAGGGAACAATAGAATAGGAAAGACGAGAAATCTTGCCCAGAAACTGAGAGACTGCAAGGGAATATTTCATGAGACATGGGCACAATCCAGGACAGAAGGGGTATGAACCTAGCAGAAGGAGAAAATGTGATGGAGTGCTGGCAAGAGTACACGAGAAGAGCTGTACCAAAGCAAGGTCTTAATCACCTGCTGCCGCTGCTGCTGCTGCTGCTGCTATGTCGCTTCTCTCGTGTCCAGCTCTTCATGACCCCATGGACAGCTCACTACCAGGCTCCTCTGTCCATGGGATTTTCCAGGCAAGAATATTGGAGTGGGGTGCCATCACCTTCTCTGCTTAATCACCCACATAACCATAATGGTGTGATCACTCACGTAGAGCAGACAACCTGGGGTGTGAAGTCAAGTGGATCTTAGGCAGAAATATCACAAACAATGCTAGTCAAGATGATAGACTTGAAGCTCAGCTATTTCAAATTGTAAAAGATAATGCTGTTAAAATGCTGCACTCAATGTGCCAGGACATTTGGAAAACTCATCAATGACCACAGGACAGGGAAAGGTCAGATTTACTCTGATCCCAAAAAAGGGCATTGTGAAGGCATGCTCAAACTGCTGCCCAGTCGTTCTCACTTCATATGCTGGCTGGGTAATGCTCCAAATGCCTCCATCTAGGTTTCAACAGTATGTGAACTGAGAACTTTCAAATGTACAAATTGGATTACGAAAGGCAGAGGAACCAGAGATCAAATTGCCAACATTCATTGGATCATAGAAAAAGCAGGGAGTTCCAGAAAATGACCGACTTCTGCTTCATTCACTATGCTAAAGCATTTGACTGTGGGGGTCACAGAAATTGCGGAAAATTCTTAAAGAGGTGGGTATACTAGACCACTTTACCTGGCTCCTGAGAAACCTGTATGCAGGTCACGAAGTAACAGAATCAGACAGGAACAATGGAGTTGTTCAGAATTGGTAACGGAGTAGGTCAAGGCTGTCTTGTTGTCACGCCACTTATTTAACTTACATGCACAGTATATCACGCAAAATGTCAGACTGGATGAAGCGCAAAGTGGAATCGAAATTGCTGGGAGAAACATAAATAAACTCAGACATGCCCATGACAGAAAGCAGACGAGGGATTAGAGCTCTTTGCTGAGATGAAAGTGGAGATTTAAAACGTTGACTTAAACCTCTACATGCAATAAATTCAGATCCTGTCATCCAGTCCCACCTCTTGATAGCAAATAAATCAGGACACAATGGAAACTGTGAAAGAGTTTTATTTTCATGAGTTCCAAAACTACTGTATGTATTTGAAAGAGGATAGTTGCGGAAGCACTTGTGCATTAATCAGCACTGAAAGAACGGATGTGTGTATTAACCCAGAGCAGTTAAGAAAGCACTGTAGTATGTCACAGCACTGATAGAATAAATGGCGAAAAAACAGGTGTTGAGTTTCACCTCTGGGGATCAAACAAGCGCCTACTAAATGCCACAAGTTACGGCCCTGAAACCTTGGCTAATGATAAAATGCTGGGAATGTTCAACTGATGTGGACTAGTAAGCACTTGAAGCATATCACTGTACTGAATATTGGATGATGATACACTAATGAGTATGTTTTTCAGGAGAAGATGAAGCACATGAAGCATATTACAGCACTGAAGCACTGAAGGGTGGTAAACTCCAAGGAGTGACGGGCCAGGATTGACAAAGGAGCATACACAGTGATTCACAGTACTGAGATACAGATGTTGGAAAACTATTGAGTATTTGACACCAGGTGGACAAAGAAGCATTCGGAGCATGTCCTCTGTCAAGGCACTGAGCACTGCATGGTGATAAACTACAGAGTGTGTTTTTGCAGAGAGTGGATGAATAGGCACTTGAATCACGTCATAGCACTGAAACACTGACTTTAGTAAAGTACCGGATGTATTTTTCCAGTCTGGATGATACAGCAGTTTGTGTCACAGCTTGGAAGTGCTGGATGGTGATAAACGGCTGGTGTGTTTGATAAAGATGCACTTGAACTTGTGACAGCAGTGAAAAGCAGCAAGGGATAAGCTGGTGAGGCTATTTTACCTGGGGTGGAGAAAGATGTGGCTGAACCTCCTCTCTGAAGTGTGGATAATAAGCGACTTAGTATGTTTGACCTGGGGTGGATGGAGAAACACTGAAAGCATGTCACAGCAGTGCAACACTGGAGGGAGATACACAACAGGATGTGTTTGACCCAGGGTGCATGAAGAATAACTCGAGGTGTCACTGCACTGAAACAGTAGACGATGATAATCTACTGGACACGTTCAGCCAGTAATCAACGAAGAAGCACATGGAATGGCACTACATTGTGATAAACACCTGCTTGTATTTGACCAGTGTGGATGAAGAAGTTCCTGAAGCATGTCCAATCTTTGCAACCCTGGATGCTGATATGTTCCCATCAAGCAATGTGTCTCTTTCATATGAGGCGTAAAAGCAGGCACTTAGAGCATGTCACAGGGCCTCTCCTGGTGGTCCAGCGGTTAAGCATCCACCTTGTAGTGTAGGGGATGAAGGTTCAATCCCCGATTGGGAAAGGAACATCCCATATGCTACAGAGTAAGTAAACCTGCATAGCTGCAAATACTGAAGTTCTCACACTCCCGAGACTTCATGCCATGGTTAGAGTTGGCTTGTCTCAAGGACTATCTTACGTGACACAACTGAGACCCAGCACAGCCAACTACATAAATGAAGAAGAATCACGTCTCAGGTGAAACACTGGTGACAAACTGCTGAGTATGCTTTACCTGGAGGAAATGAAGAAACGCTTGAATCATCTCTCTGCACTGAAACATGGGATAGTGATAAGCTACTGGGTACGTTTGACATGGGGTGCATGAAGAAGACTTGTGGGATGTTCCGCAGTTAAGACATTGGATGATGATAATCTACTGAGTGTGTTAGACCTGGAGTGGATAGAAGCCCGTCACAAAATGAAACACTAAGGGTGGTAAACTACTGTTGTGTTTAACTAGGGGAGGATGAAGAAACACTGAACCTGTCACAGCACTGAATACTAGATATGTTTGTCCCGGAGTGAGTTGAACAAGCACTCGGAACAGGTTACAGAACTGAGAGGAACACTGGATGGTGGTAAGCGACACAGAGTGATGACCAGAGATGAAGAAGCAATGGGAACATGTCATGACAGCGAAACACTAGCTGATGATGAACAGTATTATCAGTGGCAAGATGCCTGCTCCAGAGTTCCGGTTCAAGACGCAGCATGCTTGCACTAGAATGCGGGCTTAGTAAGTTTGTGATGCCTCCCCTAAAGTGCAAATTCAGCAGTTACCACAGCCTACCCTGGATCGTGATGTCAGAAGGGGTAAAAGGAGAGCTGGAGGCGGCAAGCTCAGAATGTGCACGACGTGCACTAGAATGAGGGCTCCTTGGTGGCTGATGCGTGCATTAGATTGCAAGTTCAGAAGTTGTGACATGGGTATCCCATATCACCCATGTTGTAAAACCTCACACTGGTCTTCTATTTTTTACATATGGTACCGTACCCATTTAAGTGCGCTTTTCTCAAGGCATCCCACCTTCACCTTCTCCCACTGAGTCAAACGTCTGTTCTTGAGATCCTTGTCTCTTCTCCTTGCCTGTGTAGAGCCCATCTTTCTAAATTCCACATCTGTGCATTAATATACAGTTTTGTCTCTCTCTTTCTTAGTTCCTTCATTCTGTGTAATAGGTTTCATGCTCTTCCCACTCATTAGAACTGACTCAAATGCATGACTTCTTATACCTGAGTAATACTTCATATGTATATGTAGCAAAACTTCCTTAACCATTCATCTGCTGATGGACCTCGTGGTCACTTTCACATCCGTGGTATTGCAAACAGTGCTTCAATAAACGTTGGAGTACTGTTTCTTACCATTCTCGTTTCCTTGAAGTTCATGCCTAAGAGCGGGATCGCTGGGTCATATGGTATTTCTCTTTCTAACTTTCTAAGGAGTCTCCATAATGGTTGTACCAGTTTGCATTCCCATCCACAGTGTAAAAAGGTTCCCTTTTCTCCACACCCTCTCTAGCAGTTATATTGTAGACATTTTAATGATGGCCAATCTGACCAGTGTGAAATGATACCTCAATGTGGTTTTGATTTGCATTTCTCTTATAATGAGTGATGCTGAGCAACGTTTCTGTGTCTCTTAGTAATCTGTGTATCTTCTTTGCAGAGGGCTTTTACCTATGTTTTGATTGGTGGTTTGTTTTGCTGAGTAGTATTTGTAGCTGAGTATTGAGATGCGTGAGCACCTTGCATATTTTGGAGACAAGTTTTTTGTTAGCTTTTCAGTTGCTATTCAGTTCAGTTCAGTTCAGTCGCTCAGTCGTGTCCGTCTCTTTGCGACGCTGTGAATGGCAGCACCCCAGGCCTCCCTGTCCATCGCCAACTCCCGGAGTTCACTCAGAGTTGCTCTTATTTTCTCCCAATTCTGAAGCTACATATTCACCTTAGTTATAGTTTCCTTCAATGTACAAAAGCTATAGAGTTTAATTAGGTTCCTTTTTTCAAACATTTTTATTTCCTTTAGGCAATGGGCCACAGAGGACCTTGCTGTGACTTATTTTGTGGTGGTTATACCTATATTGTACTCTGAGGGTGGTATATTTTCTGGTCTTACTTTTCCACCTGTAATCCATTTTGAGTTTATTTTTGAACATGATGTTAGATAGCGTTCTAGCTTCTACACAGAGCTGTCCACTTTTCCCATAACACTTTTTTGAAGAAAATGTCTTTTTCTGTTGCACATTTTTGCCTGCATCGTCAAAGATAATGGGGGCAGGAATCTATCATTGGACTTCATATTTGTTTTCCATTGGTCTATATTTCTACATTTGTGCAAGTTTCATACTCTCTTGATATCTTCGTAGTGTAGTCTGAAGCTAGAAAATTTGACTCCTCTCGTTCCATTCTTCTTTCTCAAAACTGCTTTGGCTCTTCGAGGTCTTATGTGTTTCCATGCAGATCGTAAAATAATTTGTTCTAGTTTATGAAAAATACTGTCGGTAGTTTGAGAGGTATTGTATTGAATCTATTGATTGTTTTGGCTGGTATATTGATTTTAACTCTATCAGTTAGTCCAATCCAAGAACATGATATCTGTCTCCATCTATATATGTTTTGATTTCTTTCCTCAGTGCTTTCTTTCATCCTTCTGGGAAAGTGAAAGTTGCTCAGTCACGTCTGACTCTTAGCAATCCCGTGGGCTATACAGTGTATGGAATTTGAAATTCTCCACGCCAGAATACTGGAATGGGTAGCCTTCCCTTCTCCAGAGGATCTTCCCAACCCAGTCCTCAAATGCAGGTCTCACACATTGCAGGAGGATTTGTCACCAGCTGGGGCCACAAGGGAAGCCCAAGAACACCATAGTGCCTAGCCTATCCCTTCTTCAGGGGGTCTTCGTGACCCAGGAACCAAACAGGAGTCTCCTGCATTGCAGGCAGCTTCTTTACCAATTGAGCCATCGGGGACGTCCTTTGTCTCTTTATGCAAACTTATTTCTAGTTGTTTTATTCCTTTCATTGCAATGGGGAACAGGATTGTTCCTTCATTTCTCTTTCTGATTTTTCATTGTGAATGTGTAGGACTATAAGGGTTTCTGTGTATTAGTTTTATACCCTGCACGTTTACTGTATTCATTGATAAACTCCAGGAATTTTCTGGTGGCATCTCTTGGGTTTTCTTTGTAAAGGGTAATAGCATGTGCAAATAGACAGTTATACCTCTTCTTTTCAAATGAGGATTCTGTTCATATCTTTTTCTTCTTTGAAAACTGTGGCTAGAATTCCCAGAACGAGTACTGATGAGTGTGGGCACATTGTCTTCGTGCTGACTTTTAAGGAAATTTTTTCAGCTTTTCATTATTGACAATAATGTTTACAATGGTTTTGTCATATTTGGCTTTCATTATGTTGAGGTATGTTCCACCTATGACTACTTTGGCAGAGGTTTGTTTGTTTGTTTGTTTTTTCATAAAAGTTTTGGATTTTGTTGAATTCAAATGTGAATTTTGGGGGTTTTAGCCTCCAAATTTTTTGTGTTTCCTCTAGTTGTTTTTGTTGTTGTCGTTTTCCTGTGGTTGATATCTGATCGAACAACATTGTGATCAGAAACTATGCTTGCAAATAGTATAATATCTTGAAGTTTATTAAGGTTAGATGTGATCTAACCTTGGGTGTGATCTGTCCTAAGATAATGTTCCATTTGCACGTGAGAAAAAGGAGAAAAAAAGGAGAAACAGGTGAAATCTGTTCTTTGGCGGTGGGATGACCTCTAGATATCAATTAGCTCAAACTGGTCTAATGTATCTTCTAAAACCTGAGTTTCCCTTATTTCATTTTCTGTCTGGATGATCTGTTCATGTTATGAGTGAAGTATTAAAATCACCCAATACTATTGGTTAGTGTCTATTTCTGCTCTGTCTATTTCTGTCTATTTCTACTAGTTGTTGGCATTTGCCTCTTGTATTGAGGTGCTCCTACATTGGGTGCATGTAGCTTCTTCTTGGATTGATGCCTTGAATGTTCTGTAATGCAACTTTCTTTGTCTCCTATAGTGGTCTTTAGGTAAAGACCATTTATCTGATATGAATATCGCTCCTCCCACTTTTGCTCTCCGTTTTCACAAGATAGCTTTTTCCTGGCCATCACTTTCAGGCTGCATGTGTCCCTAGGTATGAGGTGGTTTTCTTGCAGACAGTATATTCTTGTATGCATTCACCCAGTCTTTGCCTTTTCATTGGAGCATTTAGCCCATTTCTGTTTAAGGTAGTTGTTGATAAGTATGATCTTCTTACCATTTACTGTATATTTTGTGGCTTTGTTTTTATAAGCTTTTCTGTTTCCTATCTAGAAAAGATCCTTCAGCATTTGCTGAAGTGCTGGTTTGGTGGTTCTGAACACTAACTGCTTTTGTTTGTCTGTAAAGCTCTTGTTTTGTCCTTTGAATGAGAATACTATCCTTGTTGGATAGAGTAATTTTGGCTTTAGGCTTTTGCCTCTCAGCACTTTAGGTACATCCTGCCATTCCCTTCTAAGCTGAAGAATTTCTATAGTAAGATCAGCTGTTATCCTTATGGGGATTCCCTTCTATGTTATTTGTTGTGATTCCTTTGTTACCTTGAATATTTGTTCATTCTGTATATTTATTTGTTTGTTTTCATTTTGATTAATGTGTGTTTTGACATGTTGTGTCTTGATTTTACCCCTGTGGGACACACTGGGATTTTTCATCTTAGGTGTCTGTTTTTTTTTTTTTTTTTTCCATTTCAGGGATGTTTTTAACTATTTCCTCCTCAAATATTTTCTCATGCCCTTTCCTTTTGTCTTCTTTCTCTGAGAAACCTATGATTTAAATATGGGGGCATTTAACATTGTCCCATAGGTCTCTGTGATTGTCTTCATTTCTCTCTTTCTTTTTTTTTTCCTGCTCTGCTTCGTTTATTTCCCATATCCGATCTTCCAGCTCACTTAGTCTTTCTTCTGCCTCAGTTACAGTACTGTTCCTGTTGTCCAGAGTGATTTCTGTCTCAGTTATGTCATCGCTCATTATTGATTGACTACTCATGATTTCTTCCAGGTCCATTTAAAACACCCCTTTCATCTTCTCAATCCATGCCTGAAGTCTATTTATCTGTCGATCCATTTGTTTCCAAGACATTGACTATTTTTGTGCTGAACTGTTTTTCCTGTAGACTTCCTACCTCCTCCTCTTTCACTGGTTTGTTGATTTTCATTGTATTCCTTCATCTGCTGGATATGTCTCTGTCTTTTCATGTTGTTTCGATGACTGTCTTCGAGGTCTATTTTCTGCACACTGGAGGGCCATCATTGCTATTAATTGGGTGGTCTCCTCCAAGTGAATGTGGTGGGACCAGTGGCTTGTGTAAGTTTTCTTGTTGAGAGAACTTTTTGTTGTTGTTGTTAAAGAGGATGGCTGTTGATCTCACTTGTTCTGAGAGTCCATGCAGTGTCCATTAGGGACTTAGAAGGCTCTATTACGGCTTTGATTCCAGATGAGCTACTTCAAATCCTCGAAGACGATGCTGTGAAAGTGATGTACTCAATAAGACAAGAAATTTGAAAATCTCAGCTGTGGCTCAGTTGGAAATGGTCAGTTGTCATTCCAGTCTCGAAAAAGGCAATGCCAACGAATGCTCAAACTACCATGCAATTTTACTCATCTCACATGCTAACAAAGAAATGCTCAAAATTCTCCAAGCCAGGCTTCAGCAATATGTGAACCATGAACTTCCAGATATTCAATCTTGTTTTAGAAAATACAGAGGAACCAAAGACCAAATTCCCAACATCTGCTGGATCTTCACAAAAAAGCAAGCAAGTTCCAGAAAAACATCTAGTTCTGCTTTATTGAGTATGCCAAAGCCTTTGAGTGTACGGATCAAAATAAACTGTGGAAAATTCTGAAAGAGACGGTAGTACCACACCACCAGATCTGCCTCTTGAGAAGCCTGTATACAGTTCAGGAAGCAACAGTTAGAACTGGACATTGAATAACAGACTGGTTCCAAATAGGAAAACCAGCACCTCAAGGGTATATATTGTCACTCTGCTTATTTAACTTCTATGCAGAGAAATGTGTGGTTGGAAGAAATGCAAACGGGAATCAAGACTGCCAGGAGAAATGTCAAAAACTTCAGATATGTAGATGACACCCCCCTTATGGCAAAACTAAAGAGGAACTGAAGAGTCTCTTGATGAAAGTGAAAGAGGAAAGTGAAGAAGTAGGCTTAAAGCTCTAAATAAGGAAACCTGAGATGGCATCCTGTCCCATCAGTTCATGACAAATAGATGGGAAAACAGTGGAAATGGTGGCAGACTGTTTTGTTTTTTTTTTTGGGGGGGGGGGGGAGGCTCCAAAATCACTGAAGATAGGGACTGCAGCCATGAAATGAAAAGACGCTTACTCTTCCTAGACAGCATAAAACAAGACCAGAGGCTGACTGCAGCTCAGATCATGAAATCTGTATTGCCAAATTCAGACTTAAAATGAAGAAAGCAGGAACAAACCACTAAACCATTCAGGAATGACCTATCTCAAATCCCTTATGATTACACAGTGTAAGTGAGAAATACATGTAAGGGACTAGATCTGATAGAATGCCTGATGAACTATGGACGGAGGTTCATGACATTGTACAGGAGACAGGGATCAAGACCATTCCCAAGAAAAAAGACACGCAAAAAGGCAAAATGGCTGCCGGAGGAGGCCTTACAATTAGCTGTGAAATGAAGAGAAATGAAGCCAAAGGAGAGGAGGAAAGATATAGCCATCTGAACACAGAGTTCCAAGGAGAGAGAAGAAAGCCTTCCTCGGTGATCAGTGCCAAGAAATAAAGCAAAGCAATAAAGCAAAGCAATGCAATGGGGAAGACTAAAGATTTCTTCAAGAAAACCGGAGATAGCAAGGGGGCATTTCATGCAAAGATGGGCACTATTAGGGACATAAATGGTACGGACCTAACAGAAGCAATAGGTATTAAGACGAGGTGGCAAAGAACACACAGAAGAACTGTACATCAAAGATCTTCACAACCCAAACAATCATGACGATGTGATCACTCACCTACATCCAGATACTTGGAATGTGAAGTCAAGTGGGCCTTAAGAAGCATCACTATGAACAAAGTGAGTGGAAGTGATAGAATTCCAGTTGAGCTATTTGAAATCCTAAACGATTATGCTGCGGAAGTGCTTCACTCAATATGTCAGCAAATTTAAAAAACTAAGCAGCGGCTCAGGACTGGGAAAGGTCAGTTTTCATTCCAATCCCAAACAAAGGCAATGCCAAAGAATGCTCAAACTACTGCACAATTGCACTCATCTCACAGGCTAGTAGAGTAATGCACAAAAATATCCAAGCCAAGCTTCAGCAATACACGAACCATAAACTTCCAGATGTTCAAGCTGGTTTTGGACAAGTCAGAGGAACCAGAGATCAAATGAGTGTATGCACCACTACTTCTGATGATGCATGCAGCAACTACTGAGGTTGAAAGCACGAGTTTGCATTCTGCTTTTACTAAGAATTGAATTAGGACAGGTGCACTACTTAGCTTGCACTCTGGCACATACATTACAACTCTAGAGCATAAGTATCACAACCACGTGCGTCTGCACTCCGGACCTGGCATGCGGCAACGACTGAAAATGCAAGAAACTTTTCAAAGTTACTGACCCCTGATTTGAAACCACTGCTGCTGCTGCTGCTAAGTCACTTCAGTCGTGTCCGACTCTGTGTGACCACATAGATTACCAGCCCACCAGGCTCCCCTGTCCCTGGGATTCTTGGGGCAAGAATACTGGAGTGCGTTGCCACTTCCTTCTCCAATGCATGCATGCATGCTATGTCGCTTTAGTCTTATCCGACTCCGTGCGAACCTATGGACAGTAGCCCACGACGCCCCTCTGTCCACGGGATTCTCCAGGCAAGAATATTGGGGTGAGTTGCCATTTCCTTCTCTTATGTCAAACCATACATGCTACAAACACTGAGCTTGCCCTCTGGAATACGCGCTTGTTGATACTGAGGCCGCTATCTAGAGAACGCTCGCAGGAGCTATTAGTTTCCAATCTGGATCACCCTTTCTGCCACTATTGAGACTATTAACAAGCTTTAGAACAAGTGCATTGCTGTCACTGAGACTGCACAGTAGAGCATACATCCCATCACTCCTAAACCCGGGTTCTTTAGGATATGGCCTACCACTACTGAGCCTGTCCCTAAAACATGCCTGTTGTAAACTCACATACACTTTTGGTGTATTACGCTCTGGATTCGGCATCCCTGCACTACTGAAATTGCCTTCCAGAACAAGAGTTCATCACCGGCTGAACTTTCACTCTGAAGCATGAACATCACAATCATTAGCTTGTTGCTTTATAGGTAAGTCAGGCCACTACTCAACCTGCACTGTAGTTCAGGTGTGCCTAAATAGTTACTGAACTTGCACTCTGAAGTTTCCTTCTGGACACAACTGAGCCAGAACTCCTGTAGACAGAGTGATTTTAAACACTGGAGGACATGGTACGCCTCTCCTGAGCATGAGCTCAAGTGCAGGCATCCGGGCTCTGCTGAGAACATGCTCTAGTTGCACACATGCCAAAGTAACTGAACGTGCAGCTGGGGGTACAGATCTCATGAATACAGAGTGAGCACATTTCATCATGGGTTTTGCGCTTCTGAGGTTTACTCAGAAGCATATCTTCCATCGTGACTGCGTGTGCCTTCAAGAGCCAATGTTCTGACACTACGGAGACTGTGCTGTAGAGTAAGAATGCCTGAACTACACTACTGCACACTGAATCATGCATCCCAGCAGTATAAATCCTAGCACTGCAGCACACTTGTCACTTCTGAGTCCTTACACTAAGCAGGCATGGCACAGCTAGTGAGCATGTGGTCTAGAGCATATGTGTGGCCATTACTAATTTCAGACTCGGAAGCCTGTTTCTTGCCACTTGTAAGCCCAGGCCCCCAAATATTCATGCTTCAGCTACTGATATTGCACCCTGGTACACTCCTTTATCACTGCTGAGACTGCATTACAGAGCATGAGTTCCACTACTACTAATCTTGCTCGATGGCCTGAGTGCTTAAACCTGTGAGCCTACACTCTGCAGCTGAAAATTGCCAATGACTTGGCTTGCCCTCTGTTGCATATGTTCCCCACGCTTCTTCCTGCACTCTGGAGCACCTACTCCAGGAGGCTGCTTTCTAAAACACATATCGTCTCCACGAGTGAACCGTCATTCTAGATCAACTGTGTGACCACTAGTGACCTTGAATTCTGAAGTGTTATCTTAACTTCCTTGAGGTATTGCTCGAGAAGGTGTGTGCAACAATTACCCCCGTGACATTTTATACCAGCCATTTTGCTGCTAGTCACCCAGCACTCTAGACTGTGCAAGCTGTGAGTAGTGTACCTGTATATCTGTGGATGACGTGCCACCACTACAGACCTGGTGTATACTTCATATGTCCTGCCTCAATTGATCGTGCGTCACCATACACATATGCCACAACCCTTGCGCTTGCACTGTTGAGGGCTTGTCTTCCCGCTACTGAGCTTGTGTGGCAGAGCAGGTATATCACATTTTCTGAATTGGATCTCTGGATATGCAACCAAAAATAAAAACCCAGCTTTCAAGAGAACATGTCCCTCTGCAGTCTGCACTCTTGAGCAAGGGCACCAACTCCTGAGACAACACTCTGAAGCACATGTAGAGCAGGCATGCTACATCTGCTGAACTTAGCTCTTCAGCATGCCTCTCAACAGTGAAACACACTTTAGGCATACCCCTCTTAATACAGACCCATGATCTAGAGCAGGCATGCTTCAAATCCTGAATCTTGGCTTTCGAGAACACGTGCTTCATCTCCTGAGATGGTGCTTTTGCCGATTCTCCCCCCCACTACTAAATCTGTGCTCTAGAGCGGGTGTGACACTTTGGAGCCTCCATGCCTCACTACTGCGTCTCTGCTCTAGCCTGGAAGTACTGAAACAGCTTAGCTCGCAATCCAGAGCACACGTTCTGCCACTAGTGTGCTTGCACTTTAGAGCAGGCTGTCTGAAGCCATCCCATTGGCACTGGCAACATGCGTCCAGCCACTGCTGAATGCACACTAGAGCACAGTTCCTGCCACTATTGAGCATGTACTCTACCACAAGATGTCTAAAACTGCTCAGTTGCATTGCGGAGCATACCTCTTTCCACAAGTGAACTTGCATTCTACAGGAAATGGTACACAAACACTGACCTTGTGCTCTAGAATTGGCACACCATACATAATTTTCTTAACATTTGAAGCATATGTCTGGCCAACACTAAATCCACGCTTTAGATCAGCTGTGCTAAAATCACTGAGCTTGCCCTCAAGGGTATATCTGAACTCACATTTTATAGCCACACCTACTACCACGGTGGATTCTGTGCTCTAAAACTCTCGTGAGATGAGAGAACAAGATGGTGGAGCTATAAGTGGATGCGGAGTACATCTCTCCATGGATACAGCAGGCATACACCTTCAGACACAGGAGAGTATTTAGAATGTTACCGGAAAGTAGACAGGAGTACCTGACAAGTGGCAAAGAATATATAGAACCACGCAAAACTCAGTCGGGGGAAAGAACTGGGGGAAAAATCAGGAGTGTTAGTAGGACTGGATCTGCCCTGAGTGGGGGAAGGAACTGAAGCTGTGGTCCAATCCTACATTGGGTCAATCGTCTGAAGTGTAGAAGAGACATTTAAAGCTGAGAGTGAAACAGCTGATCTGTGGAAAGCTGGGTGCAATGAGAAGCAGAGGGTCCTTGCTGCAGCCGTACATACCCCGTACAAGGACATCCGTCCCCTGAAAGGCCCCGTGGCTGGCAGCTGCAGTTTAGGGACTTTGCGGCAATTCATGGGGAGGGCTGCTGTTTCCTGGGGAGAAATGGAGAGAGGGGGTTTGCAGGAGGACACTGTCGTAGGGTATGCCTGTGGAGGAAAGCTAGGCAGCCATGAAAGCAAGGCCATAACACCGAGTCACATGTCGGGGGTGGAGCAATCACCATAGCCTCTCTCTCCCACATGCTAGCATCAGTAGTTACTACAATAATGAGGCTGACCCTTCAAATGCTGAACACCCTGAAATGCAGAGCAGGACACCACGCAGGGTCATCCATTAAGTGCCTGATGCACCATACTAGAGTAGAATCCCACTCAGGATGCTCCTTTAAGTGTCGGATGCACTGATTTACACAGGAGGTCCCCAGCCAGGAAATTCGCTCTATGTGCTGACCCATTGAACGACAGAGAAGGATCCCAGGCAAGGAAGCCTTCTGAGTGGCCGAATAGGTGGAACTAGGGAGAAGACTGGCCAAAGACGCCTTCTTATCACCGGATACAAGGGCTCAAAAAAGAAAAAAAAAAAGGCTCTGATAGGGCCCTAACTCCTGTGGTGTAGTCAGTCTGTGTCCCTGCACCCTGCCCGTTTGACACCACCTGTGTCCCTCAAAGCCAAGCAGCTGCTCCACTTTCACAGTTAACTCTCATTGGAAAAAAGCTGCTACTGGTTAAAAAAACAAATCGTGCAACTATTTGCACAGGATTGCTTCAGTCCTGTCTAACTCTGTGTGGAACACATTTCACCACTACAGAGAAGAAGCTCTAAAATGCATATACTGGAACAACTGATTTTTTCCAGTCTTGTAGCCACTGCTGAGTTTTCCAGATTTGCTTGCATATTGAGTTCAGCACTTTCATAGCACTCACTATCTATTAGGATTTGAAATCACTCAAGTGGAGTTCTCTATCTCCGCTAGCTTTCTTTCTATTGATGCCTCTTGCGGCACGCTTGACCTCACATTCCAGGATGTTTGGCTCTAGGTGAGTGATTAGATCATGATGATTATCTGGATCATGGAGATCTTTTCTGCATAGTTCTTCAATCTTTGCGGTATAGATTTTTGCTACCTCTTCTTAATATCTTCTGCTTCTGTTCAGTCCATACAATCTCTGTCCTTTACTGTATCCACCTTTGCATGAAATGTTCCCTTGGTATCTCTAATTTTCTTGAAGAGATCTCTACTCTTTCCCATTCTGTTGCTTTCCTCTATTTTTTGCACTCATCACCGAGGAAGGCTTTCTTATCGCTCTTTGCTATTCTTTGGTGCACTCTATTCATATGGGTATATCTTCCCTTTTCTCCTTTGCCTTTTGTTTCTATTCCTTTCTCAGTTATTTGTAAGGCCTCCTCAGACAACCATTTTGCCTTTTTGCATTCATGTTCTTGGGGATGGTCTTCATCACTGCCTCCTCTACAATGTCATGAACCTCCAAATGTAGTTCTTCAAACACTATATTATGCCTAATCCCTTAAATATTTTCTCATGTCCACTGTACCATCATAAGGGATCTGATTTAGGTCAAACCTGAATCATCGAGTGGTCTTCCCTACTGTCTTCAACTTAAGTCTAAGTCTATAGCAAATACTGAGCTTCCACTCTGAACCTTCCTTCTTACAAGTATTTGTCCACCATTTTAGAGCACTTTCGCTGCATCTCTTTATCTTCACTCTGAAACATACGTACCGTCACTCCTGAAAGGATGCTCAAGTGCATGCATTGAACTCCTACTCAGCCTAAGCTCCACAGTAGTCATGCCGATCTACTAAGCTTGCATTGTGCCGCATGCGTCTTTCACTATTTACACTATGATACTGAGGTCATGCCGCAACTGCATAGTTGCAATCTCAAGCTTATCTTCTTCGACTTTCAGCTGTTATACCAGCACACATGTTCTGCCCCTCCTAAGCCCGCTTTCTGGAAGAGATATGAAACAACTGTTGAGGTTGTATTCTGGAGCATGTCCCTGCTATTTCTGAATGCATTCTTTTTGTATTTCTTCATATTTCTTTTAAAAAATGATTTAATTGGAATAGAATTATTGTGTATTACTGTGATAGTTTTTGACATATACATCAACATGAATCAGCCGCATGGATACATGCGTCCCCCTATCCTGAACACAACTCAAACCTCATTTATTACCCCACGCTTCTGGGTTTGTCCACAGCACAAGGGTTGGATGCATCTTTCATGCATTGAACTTGCACTGGTCATCTCTTTTATGTATGGTAATGTACCTGTTTCAATGCTAATTTCTCCAATCATCCCATCCTTGAACTCTCCCATTGAGTCTCAGAGTCTGTTCTTTATATGTGGATCTTTTTTACTGGCCTTCATGCAGAATCATTGTTACTGTCTTCCTAAATCCCATTTGTACACATTAATAAACAATATTTGCCTTTCTCTTTCTAACTTTTTTTTTTTGCTCTGAATAATAGGCTGCAGGTTGAACTGCCTTACCAAAAGTGACACAAACATGTGTTTTTCTGTAGCTAAGTAATATTATATTTGAATATATAGCACAACTTCCTTATATTTTCATCTGCTGATGTGCATCTAGATTACGTGCAAGTCATAGCTTTCGGAAAGAGAATTGTAATAAACATTAGCTTTTAATTCATGTTAGGTGTAATAGAAATGGGAAAACAATAAAACCCAAATGTAGAATGATTCAAATTCTACTCGATTGTTGAATATTATGTAAGTTGAAATACTTCAAAATATGTTTCCTTGGCTGCATGTAACATATGAGGACTCTTTTATATCACTCACCTCTCTCCTTTTCATAAATATAGACCAATTTTCAAATGTTTGTCCAGTTTAATGACAAAATACTAACATAGACATATATATATATAATATATATAAAATAGAGATATGTTTTCATATCATAAACTGTTGATAGCAAGCCTAGATTTTAGAATTATTTCCACCTCCATGCTCCATCTCAACAGGAAAGAGCCAAAGTTGTTGCTGACTTAATCACTCCAAGAGCTGGGAAACCTGAAAAAGAAACGGAACCTGCACTGAGATTTTCTGTCATATTTAAGATCGAGCTCTAAGTCCAAGACTTGTTTGCCTTTATTGTACTAAGCAGTCCCTTCTTAAGATTGAAAAGCCTGGAAATCGAGAGAGAGAGGTAGGAGATTGTAGACCTCCTCATGTTCAAAAGGAATTTTAATCAGAGAAGCTAGAAAAGACAGGAACTAAGGAAAACAATCAAGTGATAGACAATAATAATGATTTAGCCACTAATCAAACTCAAGGGTCTTTAGTCCCTCCTCAAGGGCCAGCGTGGAGAAGGAAATGGCAACCCACTCCAGTGTTCTGCCTGGAGAATCCCAGGGATGGGGGAGCCTGGTGGGCTGCCATCTTTGGGATCTCACAGAATCAGACACGACTGAAGCGAATTAGCAGCAGCAGCAGCAAGGACCATCGCTGACATTCGGAGCAATATCCTGTGAACAATTTTAGAGATGCTAAAGCCCAAACCAGGCTGAAATGTAAGTGCATAGTTGGAACTAGACGGTCAATGATGTGGACTCCCAATATCCTCACTAATAGGCCATTAGTAGAATGTCCCAATATTGATCACAGACCCCATGTTCCACCCTCACTCAGCCATTAAAATAGTCCCCCTGAAAGTATTTGGGGATTTGTGTCTTTGAAGCACCAGCTGCTAAGACACCTTGCTTCGTCCTACAATAAGCACTTCCCCCCGCCCTCCACACTGAAACCCACAGTCAATTCATAAATTTGTTTGCACAGAAGCAAGTAGACCAAGTCTGCTAGGGTAACAGTACTGAATATTAAGAATGTGTGCATAGAAGGATGATAAATCACTTTTATTTCAGAAATAAAGTAGATTTATTGATGTGAGTTTTCGATAACCCTGTATGCGAGATAGCAAAAGAGACACAGATGTATAGAACAGTCTTTTGCACTCTGTGGGAGAGTGAGAGGGTGGGATGTTTTGGGAGAATGGCATTGAAACATGTATAATATCATATATGAAATGGGTCTCCAGCCCAGGTTCAATGCATGATACTGGATGCTTGGGGCTGGTGCACTGGGACGACCCAGAGGGATGGTACGGGTTGGCAGAAGGGAAGGGGTTCAGGAAAGGGAACGTGTGTACACCTGTGGCGGACATATGTTAATGTACGGCAAAATCATTACAATAATGTAAAGTAATTACCCTACAATTAAAATAATAAATTTATTTTAAAAAAAAAAAAGGAAATCTTCTAAAAAAGCTCCACACCTACATTGAAACCAAGCACGACCAAGAGCCAACAAGTTCCACAGGAAGACATACCATGCCAATTCTCCAGCAACACAGGAACAGAACCTGGAGCTTCAATACACAGGTTGCCCAAACAGCAAACCCATAGACATCTCAAACCTCACTACTGGACACATCATTGCCCTCCAGAGAGAAGAGATGCAGCTCCACCCACCGGAACACTGACACAAGCTTCCCTAACCAGGAAACCTGACAAGCCCCTCGTCCAACCCCAGCCACAGGGAGGAACCTCCACAATAAAGAGGAACCACAAACTGCCAGAAAGAGAAAGACCATCCCAAACACAGGAACCCCCCCCGACCCCCCCCCCAAAAAAAAGGCCAAATTGACTAATGAGATTTTTGCATGCTTCATGGTTTTGGTTACTATTTCTGCCAGCAGTCTGTATTTTAAGTTGATGCTGAAGTAAACACTTGGTTGAACATTACCCTTCAGTTGCTAGGAGACCAGTGACTTTGTCATGTCACAACTAACCTTCGATTGCTAGGAGACCAGTGATTTTGTGATGTCACAGCTGTTTGACTGGGGGGATCTCTGTGATTGTCCAGAGTGTTTCTCTCTGTAGGCCAGCCAAACATCATTTGAAGTTGCATTGTGTAAAAGCAGACAAATGAGAACATTATCTGAAGAAAGATTTCCCTGAGATGGCACATATTTCTTCAGAAATTCAAGATGGACCTCCTAAAGGTGAGTCCACTGGTTCAGAAACCTCCATTCGATCTTACTGGTATGATTATACAACTGGGGACTCAGTTTTGAGATCTATGATTGAAGAATATGCTTTTCAGGCTTTGGCTGAGGATCTGGTGATCAAAAGGCCACACTACACATATTCTGTCTCTGAAACAGATGATGTGAATGATTTTCTTTCACTCACATTTCCACGAAAACTTTGGAATATAGTGGAAAGTGATCAGTTTGAGTCTATTTGGTGGGATGAGACAGGCACATGTAGAGTGATCAATGAAGAACTCTTCAGGAAAGAAGTCTTGGAAAGAAAGGAGCCTTTCAGAAAATTTGAAACCAAGAGCATGAAGAGGTTAATTCGACAGCTTAATCTTTATGGAGTTAACAAAAACCGACAAACTGTTCAAAGATCGGCTGCACTACCAGTCTCTCTGGAAGAAGAAAACAACATCTCTCTTTTGAGAAAGGTATTCCAAAATTTTCACTTTTTGGCAATGGGTCAGATTCAATCATGTGACCTAGAAAGCATGTTCATATATGTGGCTAAAACGGAGTTTAAACTTGAGATAACAAATTACTGAAAAAGTTGTATCTTTTTGAAGTTGAGAACAGCTGGAGGTTAGAATATTGGATGTTCAACAAACCTTCCTAGTGACTTGAAACCAGATACAAGTTCTGAAGCTACTTAAAGTGGTATTTACTGTATATATACAACATATTTGTAGTTGAGCATATACCTTCTAACATGTTACCTGTTAAAACTACCAACAGAGGTATTTTCTTTGATGTTATTTCATTGCTTCCATGAAAGGAAACTTATAGTGATATGAAGGAATGAAATTAGTAAAGAATGAAAAATGAATATAATGGAGAAGTGGAGAAAAGGGAACCCTCCTACACTGTTGGTGGGAATGCAAACTAGTACAGCCACTATGGAGAACAGTGTGGAGATTCCTTAAGAAATTGCCAATAGAACTACCTTATGACCTAGCAATCCCACTGCTGGGCATCCACACTGAGGAAACCAGAATTGAAATAGACACATGTACCCCAATGTTCATCGCAGCTCTGTTTATAATAGCCATGACATGGAAACAACCTAGATGTCCATCAGCAGATGAATGGATAAGAAAGCTGTGGTACATATACACAATGGAGTATTACTAGCCGTTAAAAAGAATTCATTTGAGTCAGTTCTGATGAGATGGATGAAACTGGAGCCAATTTTACAGAGTGAAGTAAGCCAGAAAGAAAAACACCAATACAGTATACTAACACATATATATGGAATTTAGGAAGATGGCAATGACGACCCTGTATGCAAGACAGGAAAAAAGACACAGATGTGTATAACGGACTTTTGGACTCAGAGGGAGAGGGAGAGGGTGGGATGATTTGGGAGAATGGGAATTCTAACATGTATACTATCATGTAAGAATTGAATCACCAACCCATGTCTGACGTAGGGTGCAGCATGCTTGGGGCTGGTGCATGGGGATGACCCAGAGAGATGTTGAGGGGAGGGAGGTGGGAGGGGGGGTCATGTTTGGGAACGCATGTAAGAATTAAAGATATTAACATTTAAAAAAAAAACACTTGGGGGGGGGGGGAAATAACATGAGTTGAGGAAAATAAAGAAAAGGTATTAAAAAAAAAAAAGAAAAGAAATATTGTAACAAAACCAAAACTTTATTCTCCCATATGACTACCAGGAGACTTCCAGCAGAACAGAGCATTTAAAAAACACTCTGTAAAGGGCCAAAAAAGAAATATGTTAGGCTTTGCGAATATGACCATTGGCAATTAATTAAGTTTTCAGGCATAGAGGATAACCAAAGAAGCTGGCAAGTCCCTCTTCCACCTTTAAGGACTCCGAAAACTGAATTACACACAATTTTCACGTCAGAAAAGAAAAGTCTTTTCGGTTTTCCTCAGCCATTAAAAGTGTAAAGCTCTAAAATTAAAAAGAAGAAGAAGAAGAAAAAGTAAAGCTCATTCTCAGCTCACAATAGACAGTGCAAAAACAGGGGCAGGCTGCCCTGCCTTGATTGAAATGGAATTTCAAGAGGAGGGGCGCCAAGTTCCACTGTACAGTCAAGTTCCTTAAGCAAAGAACTGGCTTAAGGGAGGTCACCCCTGAGGGCTGTGAGTGCCGGACACCATCACTGGACTCCCCTGGTAGACTCGGACGCCGTTCTCAGCCCTGAGCCCTGGCGACTGTGCCATCTGTTTTTTCTTTCTTCGCATTTGGTGAGCTGAGCAATCTTGACCCAAGATCCTTGACATTCAGATTCAGCCTGACCACGCCTACAGCGGCTGCTTTTATGGGGGGAGTGGGTGTGGGGCGGGCTCATCGCGCGCGCATGCGCCCAACTCGGCCTCGCGGCCAATCCGATGGCAGGTGCCGACACCTGGCAGCCAATCATCGGAGGCAGCCCGCACGCCTGTAGGGGGAGCTGAGGCGGCGCCCCAGACCTGAGGAGGCCTCGTCCCCGCAGGCTCGACTCCTCGGGGTTAATCTTGGAACTGCCTAGGGCAGGTGAGCTGCCAGCAGTTCTGTCTCCTCCCTCAATGGGGACCGGTAAGGACTGGAGCGTGGTTCAGCCAAAGCAGTGCCTGACGGCTAAAGGGAGGGTTTCTCGGGTCCCCACTCGCACTAGGCCTTGCTTGGCGGGGCGACTGGTGAGGGCGGTGAGAGCTTGCGGCAGGATCCACAGGCTTCAGGCTCCTTTCGCCCTCTCCCCTCTCTAGTCTGGGCGGGCTCTGCTCTCCAGCAGCTTTCCTGCCCAGGGGCGGGACAAGCCAGCTCGCGGAAAGGGCCTCTTAGGCCCCTGGCCCCTGGCACCACCCCCAGCTCTCCTGTGGAACCTAATGTATTTAAACACAGACGCACAAATCTTCACGGCCCAACCCGGTTCTGCACCCAGGCACAGTCAGGCAGGAGCAGAAAAAAACAAAAACAAAAACCAAAAAAAAACATCTATCTAGCAGCCTCTTCACTGCCCTGGTGCTTTAGTCGTTTTCCTGTTTCCTCTGCCTCTCCTCAGACTCCAGGGCTGCCCCGTCCCTGGGGGCCCCGAGATTCAGGCCTTTGGTTCTGGAAGTTGGCAGATGAGGTATTTGTTTGTTTGTTACTGAGAGAAGGGAGGTGGGAGGAAGAAGCTCAGGGCAAAGGAGTTCAATCACTTGGTCTGGTTGAGTGTGAGACGCCTGGTCAGCATCCGTAGGGTAGGACCAGGTAGGGCCTGGGGGGATAGAATGTTCCCAGAACAGGGGACTCACCCTGGCCGTTTCCTCTGCTTGTCCCCAGGATGTGACCGTGTGCTGCCTGGGAGGTCTCAAGCGCTCAGGAGTTCAGTGGGCCCCTGAGGTAAGGTGACAGACATCTTTACAACAGGGACAAAGGTGTGGCTTTCTTACTTTGCATTTTTCTCCTTTCATTCGATGGCTGACACGTTGCTGTTGAGAGAGAGTATTCCTGATTGGGGATTACCTGACCCTGATTGCGGGTGCTGACTTCAGGGCCATCATGGTTTCAGGTTTGCAGCTTTCTGAGTGGCAAGCTTAAAAACAGGCATGGTGACTTGCTTTCGCCTGCCTTCTTGAAAGAAAAAAAGTAAGAACACCATGGGTCTTAAGCTGTGTAGAGCTGACTCCTACCACTTGGTGAGGCTAAAATGGGGCAATGCACATATCCTAAGGTTTTAGCTGGCAAAGCAAAGCAATGCAGGTGTGGGGGTTCCCTGGTGGCCTTCTGATTAGGATTCTGGGCTTTCACTACAGTGGTCTGGATTCAATCTCTGGTCAGGGTACTGGGACCCCACAAGCCAAACAGCATGGCCAAATGAATGAATGAATCCAGTGGTACATTCAGAGAAAATATCCTGTGATTTAACATGTTCACGTGAGATTGCTTTCTCATTTCTGTACCCTTAAGGGCTTTTCTTCATTAAGTAAGTCAGCTCCACTGGATGGGGGTGAGGCACCATCTGAGTTCATTTCATGCGAGTAAACAAGATCATAGGAAGCTCTATGCCCAGCCACTTGTGCCTACAGCTGTGTTGTATACTTATCTTGCTGGTACAGCTTTGACTTCACAGCATGTTTTGTTTTGGTCACAACATGTGGCTTCATAGGACATTAGTTCCCCAGCCAGGGATCGAACACAGGATCCTGGCAGTGAGAGGGCTGAGTCCTAACCAAACCACTGGGCTGCTAGGCAACTCCTGTGTTTCGGTGCTTTGGATTGGGTGAGTGTGTGTGTGTGTGTGTGTCTGTGTGTGTGTGTGTTTTGATTTTTGCTATATTTATAGGAGGACTGTTCTGTGTGTAAGTATGATGTGAATGGTATTAAAACTTGAAATGTTTGTGTTGTACCTATGATCTCAAAATGGAATAGTTTGAAAGAACATACCACTTGTTATCTCTTGACTTAGGATCTCCCCTGAGGTAGTTAGTAGTCAAGCTTTTGTCTGGCTTGGCAACCTCTGAAGACTTAGCTTGTTGAATCTAAGCTCTCTCACTTGTCTGTACTCTTGAAGCCTCAGTTCCTCCTTCTGTGGGCCTCTCCAAGGGGCTTCTCTTGTGGAGGCTGCTGTCTTTTCTCAGAATGAGTGATTCAGGAAAGCGCTTGCACCCATGATAAAGTGCAGAGTCTTTTTTGAGATGTTACACATCTTCACTTGTGTATTTGCTTAGTCTCACAGGTCTACCCTGTGATAGATTGAGAGAGAACTACACAGGGGTGGGAATATTAGGAGATTGAATTCACTTGAAGGCTGGTTACCATACCCATTAATCCACTATGCCAGCCTTTTTTTTATATGATCTCAGCTCTGTCAATGTGAGCAAATTATTTGGCTTGTGTACCCTTCTTGTGTGCTGCTACTGCTGCTAAGCCACTTCAGTCGTGTCCGACTCTGCAGTCTCATGGACAACCACACACAAGGCTCTCCCTTATCTGGGATTCTCCAGGCAAGAACGCTGGAGTGGGTTGCCATTTCCTTCTCCAGTGCATGAGAGTGAAGTCGCTCAGTCGTGTCCGACCCTTCGAAACCACATGGACTGCGGCCTACCAGGCTCCTCCGTCTGTGGGATATTCCAGGCAAGAGTACTGGTTTGGGTTTCCATTGCCTTCTCCAGCTTGTGTGCTCTCTGGCCTGATGTACTCAATTTTGATCTACTCAGTTCTAGACCTACTCATTTCTTGAAGTTCTAGCAAGTCTCCTCTTTGCCCTGGATTAAGGTTTCTGTTTCTCTGGATGGTTCCCATCAGCAAACTGACTGACTATAATGTGACCTGTCGTTACAAATCCATCTTTTGGTGACACATCCTGCTTCTGCTGCTTTTATTTCATATTTGCTTGTTACAGACCTCTGCAGAGTTGTTCCTAGACTTTGTTATCTCGAGTTCTCTCATTTTCCTATAAAGCCACTCTTGTCAAGGCCACAGGTGAATTTCAAATATTCAAATGTCTGCCTGCAAGGTAGGAGACCTGGCATCAATTCCTGGGTGGGGAAGATCGCCTTGAGAAGGAAATGGTAATCCACTCCAGCACTCTTGCCTGGAAAACCCATGAACGGAGGAGCCTGGTAGGCTACAGTCCATGGGATTGCAAAGAGTCGGAAATGTCTATTCAAATTCTTTTCCTGGTTGTTAAATGCTTTTCTGTTTTTAATTGTTGTAGAAAACATCTAACTTAAATTTTTACCATTTTAACCATTTTTGCATGCTAAGTATTTTGCACACTTTCATCAGCCTTTTGGAGAAAGAAATGGCAACCCACTGCAAATCTGATGGAGAAGGGAACGTGGTGAACTTTAGTCCATGGGGATGCAAAGTTGGGCACAACTGAGTGACTAAGACATATACACACACATAGTCACAGTGTTGATTTGTTGTTGTTGTCATTGTTTTCGCTGTGTTGTGCAGCTTGAATGACAGTTCCCAGGCCCCTGATAGGACACTGTGGAGTCCTAACCTCTGAACTACCAGGGAATTCCTTATCACATTGTTATGATGCAGATCTCTACACCTTTACAGCTTGCAAAATCGAAACTCTGTACCCATCACGTGTCCCATTAAACAAACTGCAACTCCTCTTTTCTTGCCCGTTGACCTAGACCATGGACTCCATCATTCTTTTTTGTTTCCTTTCTATTGCTTGACTGTGTTAGCTATTTCATGCAAGTAGAAACTTACAGTATTTGTCTTTTTGTACGACTGGCTTATTGCATTTGGCTTGATGTCTGAAATGATCATGCATGCTGTAGCATGTGACAGAATTTTCTCTATATGGCTAAATAATATTTCATTGTGTGTATATATCACATTTGATGGACATTTTGATGCTTCCACCTCTTAGTTGTTGTGCTTCGTGCTGCTGTGAGCACGGCTCTGCAGATATCCCAAGACCCCATGTTAACTTCTTTTGAATTTATATCCTGAGGTGGAATTGCTGAATCATGTGTCAGCTCTAGTTCTTTAATTTTTCGAGGAGCCTTTAAACTGTTTTCGGTAGCAGTTGCACCATTTTAAAATCTATCCGTAACACACAAGGATCCAGTTTCTGTACGTGCTTGGCAACAGTTGCCCTTTCCTTTCCTTCATATGTAAACACACACATATGCACACACAATTTCTTTCATACCCTTTTCCATGATTGTTTATCTGAAATTATGAATATAGTTCCTTGTGCTATACAGTACGCTCTTGTTTGTCTATTGTATATATTATGCTTTGCATCTGCTAATCACCAGCTCCCAATCTGTGCCTGCCGTACCTTTCCCTCTTGGGAATCACATAGTCTGCTCTCTATGTCTGTGAGTCTGTTTCTCTTTCATAGATCAGCTTATTTGTGGCATATTTTAGAGTCCATGTAAGTGATACCATACGATATTTGTCTTTCTCTCTCTTTTTTTTAATTTTTATTTTTACTATGTTTTATTTTACAACACTGTGTTGGTTTTGCCATACATTGACATGAATCCGCCACAGGTGTACATGAGTTCCCAATCCTGACCCCCCTCCCACCGCCCACCCCATATCATCTCTCTGGATCATCCCTGTGCACCAGCGCCAAGCATCCTGTATCCTGCATCGAATATAGACTGGCGACTATCTTACATGATAGTGTACATATTTCAGTGCCATTCTCCCGTATTATCCCACCCTCTCCCGCTCCCTCAGAGTCCAAAAATCTGTTCTATACATCTGTGTCTCTTCTGCTGTCTCTCATACAGGGTTATATCATTACCATCTTTCTAAATTCCATATATATGTGTTAGTATACTGTGTTGGTGTTTTTTCTCTGGCTCACTTCACTGTGTATAATCGGCTCCAGTTTCATCCATCTCATTAGAATTGATTCCTATAAAGTCTGCAAGCAATAATGCTGGAGAGGGTGTGGAGAAAAGGGAACCCTCTTACACTGTTGGTGGGAATGCAATCTAGTACAGCCACTATGGAGAACACTGTTTATAATAGCCAGGACATGGAACAACCTAGATGTCCATCAACAGATAAATGGATCAGAAAGCTGTGGTACATACACCCAGTGGAGTATTACTCAGCCATTCAAAAGAATATATTGTCTTTCTCTTTCTGACTTCCTAAGTATTCTTTTGAATGCTAGTGTAGATTCAAGTATTTACTTAACAACATTTGTTGCTACTGTATAAAATGTGGTTGACTTTTAAAATATTTGTCTTCTATTCTGCAAGCTTTATATTAATTCTAATACTTGTGTTTCTTCAACATTTTCTATACTAAATTATCTTATGTCTAATATACTTTGACTTCTTCCTTTCCATTCTGAAGGCTGTTTTTTGTTTTTTATTGTTTTGTGTTTTTTCGTTTTTTTTTTTTTTGAAACTACAGCAACAATTCTCTTTTGTTACCTGATTGCTCTGGTTATAGAACTGCCAGTATAATGTTGAGCCAAAGTGTGTAATAGACTTCCTTGTGTTGTTCCCAGTCTTAGAGGGAAAGCTTTCAGTTTTTCATTCTTTAGTATGATGTTAGCTGTGGGTCATTTTACAGGTGCCCTTTGATTGAGAAAGTTCTCTTCTGTTCTTAATTATTAAGTGTTCTTTTAACCCCGGTTATGAAAAGGTGCTAGATTCAGGGAAATGCCTTTTCTTCAGGCAGATGTGTTATTTGTTTTATTGTTTTAAAATGGCATAATGTTGATTGACTTTCCTATAATGAACCAACTTTGCATACCTCCCTAAATCGCATGTGATCATAGTGTACAGTCTTTTTTATATGCTGTTGGATTTTGTTTGCCAGTATTTTGTTGAGGACTCTTTCACCTGTATCCATAATGGATATCAGGTGTGTGTGTGTTTGTGTGGTGTGTGTGTGTGTGTGTGTGTGTGTGTGTGTGTGATGTCTCTGTCTGATATTGGTATGAGAGAAAGACTGGCATCATTTTGCCTGCTATGTGGGGAAGAGACGTGTGGCATAAAGATGAAGCATTGTTGGATTGAAGTTTAGCCACGATTAGAGGGAGAAATTTAGGATATATCTGTGTGGAATTGGGGTGAGATTATCAGAGAGCTCATTCTCAGTTTCCTAGGCCTGAATTAAGTGCTTGACATTGAATTATGCTGTTTGTTAACTAGGAATATATAGATTATACTTTGAATTTGCTACCTATTTTGTTTGTTAACATTTATGAAATTAGAATTTATGGATCAGTTGTAATGTGCATTTAAGATCCATTTTCTTCCATTTTTACTACAAAACAGATGCCATTGAATAGCTGATGCCTTTTAAAAAAGCTGTTAACCTTAAGTCTAAGAAATAAGCATGTTTGTCTTTAAGATACAGAAACACATTTAAAAGTTACAAATTTGCCCAAGAAGAGGCAACTGGTGTGTGGTTAAGTTAGAATTCCAACTTAATCTCCTATGACTCCAAAGTCCATGCTTCAAAACGCTGTAGAACAATGCTTTTGTAAAAATACTCTCCTTTACATTTGATTTCACGTAATGATCTGTGTGGTGTTTTGTTTTTTTTTTTCCCCCTCTTTATTTTTTTAAGTAGAAGAGGTTAAAGTGAACATGCGACAAAGCAATGATTCTAGAGCCATGTAGACTTGTAGTCGTAGTTTTTTCAGCTGTCATTGAGTCTGGTTGACACTCAGTGTCTTTGTCTGTAAGATAAGGGTGTGTATAAGTACTCTAGAGTTTTGGAGATAATCAAATAGCCCATTTTTCTGTACTTAACTAATCTGTAGTATGTTTACACTTAGGTGGCAGTTTGTATAAAGGAAGCACTGGGACTTGTGACCGCACCCTCTAAGAATAAGAAAGTATTAAAAATATGGAACTCCCACGTATGTTACGTGAAGAAGAACAAGAGCCAGAAGTACGGAAAAGGGAGGGAGAGACGAAACAAGTAGATGATGATGATGATAAAGTGATCTTGGTTGGAGTGGAACATGGAAATGAAGATGCTGACGTGATCTTTGTTGGGATGAGCTCAGCTTCAAAACCAGTCGTTTCAAACATACTGAACAGAGATACCCCAGGTTCTTATTCAAGGAGAAAAAGGTGTGGTCACTTCAGGAGAGGTAACGCTCACAGATTACAGCCTGTTAGTCATGTGACTCCTACATCAGAAGCAAAGACTGTCTTGCCAGTGTCTGACTCTGACTCAAGATCAACAGGTAGTCCTATTATTATTGAACCTCCGTCTCAAGCTGATTATAAAAATCTTTCACCACAAATAGTGCCTGATTGCTTTTCGAAGGAGTTATGTTCTTCTTTGATTACCTTCACAAGGTCATTGCAGCATCCAGTAGAAACAGCAGTTTCTGCAGGAGATATGAATAAAAGTCCTCATGTATCAAAGCGAGTTTCCCCTTGTGAAACAAATCGCAGGAATCCCAGAAGGCCTAAACTCAGTGATGGCATTGTAGGGGAACATTCTTTAGGTTTCTCCCCGTCACGTTTTTTTCATACAGAGACCACTCAGCAAAGCACACCAGACCGTGTCCATACCTCACTAAGCCATGTTCAGAATGGAGAACCTTGTCCAACACCTTTTCCAAAGGACAGTGTTCATTGCAAGCCTGTAAGACCTTTAGGGGAAAGTGGACGGACAAAAACTGATTTTCCAAGTTTGGCAAGTCCAAACAAAATTGGTGATCCCACAGAAGGAAATCTGATTGTGTTACTTCGTGACTTCTACTATGGCGAGCATGGAGGAGTTGGGCAGCCAGAAGCGAAGACCCACACGGCGTTTAAATGCCTCAGCTGCTTGAAAGTTCTAAATAATGTCAAGTTTATGAATCACATGAAGCACCATTTGGAACTTGAGAGGCAGAGAGGTGACAGCTGGAAAACCCACACCACCTGCCAGCACTGCCTCCGCCAGTTTCCTACTCCCTTCCAGCTGCAGTGTCACATTGAAAGTGTCCACACGGCCCAGGAGCCCTCCGCAGTCTGTCACATCTGTGAGTTGTCCTTTGAGACAGATCAGGTTCTCTTAGAGCACATGAAAGACAATCATAAGCCTGGTGAAATGCCCTATGTATGCCAGGTTTGCAGTTACAGATCATCATTTTTTGCAGATGTGGATGCACATTTCAGAGCATACCATGGTAACACCAAGAATTTACTTTGCCCGTTTTGTCTCAAAATTTTTCAAACTGCAACAGCATACAGACGTCATCATCGAGGGCACTGGGAAAAGAGTTTTCACCAGTGTTCCAAATATCGGCTACAGTTTTTAACTTCCAGAGAGGAAAGGGAGCACAAGACCCAGTGTCATCAAATGTTTAAGAAGCCTAAGCAGCTAGAAGGATTGTCTCCTGAAACAAAAATTGTTATTCAAGTATCACTGGAACCCCTTCAGCCAGGATTGGTGGAAGTTGCATCCATTACTGTGAACACATCTGATTTTGAATCATCACCCCCCAAATCTAAAAGGAGGAGGTCAAAAAAAGAAAAATAATAGTTAATTCTGCCTTCAGTAAGTCTGAAGCAAGTATTTCAGTCAAAGTTAAAAATCCCATTAAAAACAAAAAGATCAACTTATAGCATTATTCAATAATATCAAATATAGGAAAACCGATGGGTAATTTATGTGATTTTGTTTTAAATAGAGGAAGTACAGTTTTGTTTGATCTTCATATTGAGCTGCTATTTAAAAATCTATGATCTGTTTTTCGTGTAATTGTCTTAACATGTAAAAAGGATGTGTGCATGTGTGTGTGAGAGAGAGAGAATGAGAGAAGTGGAGAAAGGAAAAGTAAGAACCTATTTTGGTATTTGATGTTACTTGTAAGTTCGAAAGCTCTCCTATACATATAATCTGTAGAGTGTTTTGGCAACGTAATTTTGAAGTGTTTTCATGCCTTGCAGATCTCAGTATCAGCTATATAGCCAGATTTGAATGTCACTCTCTGAAGTGCCTCTTGGGCTGATCTAAGATAACCTGGCTCTGAAAGCGTGCAGTGGAGGTTGATGGAGAAGCTACGATGTGAGTTTGGACCAGACACGGGATTTAATCAGTGAAGAGCTGTGGCTTCGTGTCCCAGCTGAGGAAGAGGCATACATTCACTGCAGGCACAGAGCCAAGGGAGAAGGAACACTGTCTCAGAGTGCTTTCACCTAGCCCAGGGACATCTCAAGGAAGCCAGCCGTTAAAATGCCTGTGTTTGGTGAGAGACCCTGGCAAGCATGAAGCAGGCCCTGTGTAGCACTGACTGCAGTTGGAGAAGCAGAGATCGTTAATGAGACCTGGTGCCTGTGGACCTCCTGTTGAGTGATCAAAAGGGGAATTTGATTCATTCTGTCCCCTTTCCCATTTGGCTGGCCTGTAGTCACAGTGAGGTCGGCATATCTGTGTCAGACACAGTAGCAAAGCAAGTTACAATTCCCAAAGGAAAAAGAGCCTTGACGTCCACTTTGATTTGCGCTGGACCCATAGTTGTAGCTGAAAAGGATCAAACAGAGGAAATCTGTTCAGCTTTTGAATTGGGCTAAATTGAGTTCTCTTACCCTTAAGCTACAGTTGAGTTGTCCAAGAATCGTAAATATAGTGGATAAAAATAGTCCAGGATGATTAAAGCCTTTTTGGAACTCTTGCTTCCATTTTCCAGTTACATGTGTCTTACCCGAGTTGACCATGTGAAGATTTCGGTTCTGTATCTTATCTTGCCTTGCACACAAATGTAGTACAGTTAACAGCTAATTCTTTGCGTGTGTAATTTCCCATTGTATCAAACTGATTGAGTTTCCGTCTTTCTTGACACAGTCTGATGTGCAAGAATTGTCTCATGTATTTCAGTAATTATCAGGTCATAGAGTTATCCTTCCTCTAATCTATCCAACCATCTAATCTGTGATTATACTTGTGGAAACCTTCTTTCTTGCGGTCCCCAAGGGCTCTTTCACAGACCTGTGGGGTACCCTCTAAGTATCGGTTCCTGAACATCAGCACACTTGGCTGCCTCTGTAGGTTCTTGGAGTTGAGTCTCCTCCTGGAGGTGAATGTCACCCCTTCTCCACTTCTGGCACGGATACCTAGCAATCTCTGTGCACCATTCCAGGAAGCTGGGATCCTGTCTGTAGACCTATGCCAGGAGCAACTCTCCGTTTCCTCTTCCTTTCTCCTCCTCTTTGTCTCTCGCCACTCTCCCCAGGCCTCAGTTTCTTTAAGTCCTCTAAGCTTTCACAAAATGCTGGAAAGAGATCATCACCAAGCGGTTAGCATCCTTCTCAGAACTGAAGAGGAAGGACTACAGATGATGAAGCTGTAGTGAATCTGTTGTCTCCATTTTTGGTATTTTCGTGAGTGTAAATTCAAATTCAAATAAATTGTGTTTATTTACTCAGAGCCTGATTGATTTATTTGCACTTTGAATTCTTTACTAGGCCTTTCTGGTTAGTTTATTTGGGCCAAAGCACTTTGCTAAGTGTCAGCTGAAACCACTTTTAGTTGTGTAAAGAGTGTGTGTGTGTTCTGGTCTCAGGTGAAAACTCTCTGTATAAATAAATATGCAGACTATTGCATTTGTATCTCCTTTCTTCGATTTCTGTAGTAAAAAATACGAAATGTTTTAGTTACGTGTTTTTACTGTTGCTTAGTATTATCAACACTGTTGCTGTTAGTTGCTGTGAAGTATGCTCCTAAGGACAACAAGTTGTATTTATTGCCAAATTAAAAGGTTCCTGCAATATGGTCCCTGACTGCTTCCTCTCTTCCATTCTCTGTCTTCTACTCTACTTTTTTCCCCACTAATGTACTCTTTTTGACAACACTGGCCTTGGTTTTCCCCCATCAAATTCCATTTCTTCCCGATCCCAAGACTGCAAGTGCTGTTCTTCTGGAAATGCTCTTCCCGCAGGCCTGCATGGCTTGCTACCTCCCTTGTTGGAGCTTCACCAATGCTGTTCAAATAACACAATCAAATCTCCAACCCCCTCTCTTTCCTCCTCCTCCTTAAAGGCACTTGAAGTCTCTATCCTCTTCTTCCCTCTCCAGCCTAAATTTCCTAACTTTTCACAAAAAAAGAAATAGAAAAAAGGAAAAAAGAAGAGATAATAACATCAGGGCTTTGCTTCTTAGAATTAACATGAGTCAGTTTCTGTGCCTGCAAATCAAAGATAGTTAATAGTGAGTTGAGTTCTTTCAGGAGCTTCCTCTGTTTTTCTTTTGATACCTCTATATTTTGTTCACACAATGACACTTTGTTTTCTTTACAAATATATTGAAGATGTGTCAAGATTACTATTTTGTTACTGCCCTTTGTGAATTCCCTTGTCTGCCTTGCTTGTTCTTTCAGGGAAAATTTATTATTTTATTAATGTCATCTTAAAAGACTGGAAACTTCCCAAATCAGCAAGTTTTGTCCCCTGTTTTAATAATCTTTATCTTAAACATTAAAAAAAAAAAAATTCCCTTCATGTTTTACTACAGGCAGCAGAAGAAACCAGGAGGCACTTTTGGCTGTTTGGATGGAAATCCTCTTAGATAACTCAATTAAGTACAGTTTGTTCTCCCAGCTCATTAGGTGCATTTTCTACTTTTCATAATACTGCAGATGTAGTCGACTTTCGTCTTCACAATCCCCAGACTCTTTCCTCCTGCCTCTCCTTTCTGCCAAGCATCCTAGGTGCACGACTGTGATTCTACTTAGAACGTGTTTTCTTAGTGAGCAAACGGGGAGCGATTCCCTGGCTTCAGTGCTTCTGCTGGCCAGAGACTCTGTACCGTTCCCTAAGAACTTCATGGTTTCGCTGTCCAACTTCTATCACCTGGCTAGGTCAGTTGCAGTAGTTCATACTCACAAGTGAACTAGCAGGGATTACTACACGCACATGTGCAGAAACATACATGTGTACACAGTAACATCGCTGAGGGGAAACCTGTCCATATGCAGAAGTAAAGCTTTCCTTTCCAGGAACTTGAATTTTGGTAGACACTCAAATTTCTGCACGCACATGTGCACAAACATGCACGTGTACTCAGTAACATCCCTGAGAGGAAACTTGTCCATATGCAGAAGTACAAGCTTTCTTTTCCAGGGACATTAGTTTTGGTAAGCACTCAAATTTCTATGTGCACATGTGCACAAATATATGCATGCACACAGTAAGATCGCTGAGAGGAAACTTGTCCATATTCCGAAGTACAAGTTTTCTTTTCCAGGAACATGAATGTTGGTAAGCATCCACATTTCTGTCCTTGTTTTTTCACTTGCTCATCGATTATGTCATGTTACACTTCTAACTCTGTGCCTTATCCTCAAAGGTTCCAAAACCTTGTCATTTGCTATTGATAGGTACTGGCCTGCAGAGCAGCAGGCAGCATTGGAAGTTCTTGCCATGAACAGCTGTATAACATGTGCCTGCCTTCTGCATTCTCCCATCGCCTTGGACAGCTTCACAGTACCAGTCACGTTGGCCTGATCCATTGACTGTGCATTCCTTCAGGGGACCAGAAAACAAGGACCTCTGAGCTCAGCTGACTTGAAGAACTGCTTTCTCGGTGTGCACCTGTCTAGGTCATTCCGTGTCAATGTTGTGCCCCTCTTGGTAGCCTACCACCCGTTACAGCCCCCAGCATTCTGAATGAGGCCCCCTGTTCTTCCTATCTGTGGAGCGTTCTGTGTGCACCATCTACCTGTGCCCCGATGTGCTCTCTCCATGTGGCAGGAAAAGGCCAGAAACGCCTGAGCCTCCAAAAGCCCCCGGAGACTGTGACAGGCCTGGTTCTGATCCAAGGTTGTGAAGAAGGTACACATGGATGCAGGGTCTCTTCCGATACCAAGAATGGAACCGGAGGCCATCAAAGTAAGGTGGCATCCCTACACGTCTTCCTTTCTGTTTAACACTACCCATGCACATGGGAGTCCCCCAACAGATGATGCCCTGGGGAACCTGCAGGTTCTGGGCCCAGAGCTAATGCCTCCGTTGGACAGAAAGCAGCGTTACTATCTCAAATGGACCAAGAGGGCTTGAACCACCCATGCCTCAGTGATTTGCTAAATGCCAAGGCTCTCTTTCAGTTGCTCTCATTAGGCCCAGGTAGGACTCCCTACAGTCACGCATCCCTGCTTCCCTACACAGCACCCGTGCCAAGGAAGCCAGTGCGCGGTTGGGCCCAGAGATATCCAAGACGGTCACCTGGAAGGCAGCATCCCTGTGTCACCTGGGTGCAGATCCCCTACAACGCAATCAGAGATTCTGCTCCAGCAAGACTACCAGAATCCTCCTTCAGGTACAGACGTGCACCTTTGACACTCAGGCCCCCAAGCCAGGGGCAAGACCCCAAAGAAAAGGAGGAATTCATATCAGAACTTTCAGCACAGACCATGGGGTATCTTTGGCAGGACCGCTACTGCCTAGAGTCTGGACCCTGAAAACCAGCAGGCCCTGAACTTCCCCAGGGGCTTCTCTGTCTCCACTCCCCTGAGGTCCCTTAGGACATGCAGTTTACCCACCGCCCTTGTCTTTTCTCTGTTCCCTCCCTCACAGGCATATCCCGGATAGGGTCACACAGGGAAACCCACTTGCACATTTCTCGGCTTTGGGCACTGCCAGCGAGGCAGGCTGGAAGTGCCTGGAGGCATGCCTTGCTTACAGACCATGTCTCTCCTAGGATGCCTGTGGTTGGCAGATACAGCATACTTTAGTGCATCTCATGTTTTGTGTCATATCGTGCCAGTGTGTGCCACCCTCAGGGAGGGCGTGTGCTGGCTGCTGGGCTGATCTGGGCAGCACTGGCCCAGGACCTTCCCAGTTCTCCTTTTCACATGTGTGTGGAACAATCTCCAGTGCAGCAGGCAATCTATGACTCTTTCTCCTTCAGCTCTCTGCCCATCTCGGCAGGACCTTAGCCTCACCATCCCAGATCTTGCCATAGCCACGTCCCTCATTTCCAGAGGCCAGCCCATGGCCCCACGCACGGAGGGCTCCACAGGCAGTGGTTTCAAAGCCCCACCCCACGTGATTTGCTCTGTGTGAATCCTTAGACCATGAAACCCTCTTCCTGATCCAAGCACACACAACAACACGGTAGAACTGATGAGCGTGTTTTGTATCTGGTCTAATTGCAGATATCTGGAGCCACAGTCTGGAGTTATCACTGGCCATCCTTTCCTTGTTCCCATCCTGGGCAGGGTCAATGCAGAGATGAGGCGACAGACCACCTTCAGCCTGGTCGCCTCATGACTCCTCTTCTGGTTGCTCAGCACCTCCTCTCCTGCCACCTTCATCTCTGCCTCTGCCCTGGGCCGGACACACACACAACACACACACACACACACACACACACAAACACACACACACACAATCACAGCCAGCATAAATAAGCACACGTGTGTATACACACACATGCTCAGCACGGGGACACAAATGCAAACAACGAGCATAGGTGTTTCAGGAGGTGAAGACGACCGAGGCCAGCAATGTCGGGGATGGCGACAGTAGGCACCATGGCCTGCCCTTGGGGCTCCCTGTTCACCTTCTCCACGAACTCTTCCGTATGTTCCCAAGGCAGCCTGAAGCCGCTTCCAGCGCAGCATGTTTGGTGGTTGTGAGACACTGAGTGGTGAATGTGGAAATTCACAGAAGATCCCAAAGTCAGCACACAGGTGCACTGGGACCCCGGAGAGGACAGCTTTTCAATGATAGGCCTTCCCTGGGTAAGGGGCGGGAGTGAAGTGCCCAGGCAATCTCAAACTCAGTGAGCAGCAGGAGGCCAGGGGATGAAAGGACCCACAAAGGATGATTCTGACAAAGATACTTAATACACACTGCCTCTAGAAGTATCACCTGGACTCTGGTGCTGCAACCTCAGCTGATTTGATGGAGACTTGCTTCACTCACGGACACACCAAGTCCCCAAATAAACAGTCTCAGGAGGTCACCTGCTACAAGCACGACCCAAACTCAGGCTCCACAGCCAGTTTGCATGAGTCTGAGCATCCCCATTTGGGAAAGGACAGTGTCCCTATAGTATCACATGAGTGTCCCTTCAGGGCCCACCTTCAGACCCCATCTCCACACATTTCTGTCAGTTACTCTCATGGAAGAACCTTCCTGCCCAGGGTACTACTTCAGGCGATCATCCCACACATCTTGGCCGACAATCCGCTGGCAATACGAGCAAGGTGAGCCAGCAGCCAAGAATCCCAAAGTGAATTGCTAACTGTGTTCAGGCCCAAAGCAACCACACCTCAGCAATCCTGTTCGACTCTGAGCAGTTGTGACCTGACAACCAGCTGAGAAAGTTAAGGCTCCTGGTGTCCACGCTGTGGCTGGATGCTCCCCGTTCAAAGTCCCAGAACCAGTGGACAGGAGTGGAACAACGTGCCCTATGCCCTACAGAGAGACGGGAGATGGGTGTGGATCCCACAGGTCGACACTCCACAACCTTGCACACCCACACTCATCACCCCAGGAACCACGTTTCACAAGTGATGTCAAGGTAATTCTACTTAGTGGTCACTGTGTCCAAGAAGTAGGGGGGTCCTGAAAGGAAAATATCAACTTGCAGTGGGACGATGGATGGCTCCGCAACAGCACCTGTCAGGATAGGGAGCAGGGAAAAGGTTCCTGCGCCGCCTCCTCTTCCTGAGCAGCAGACTTCAAAGAGCAGCAGAAAGGATACAGCTACGGCCCAGAAGCAAGGGATGCCCCAGGTGATGGCGATCCTCCAAGCCAAGTCAGGCTTCCTCCTCTGATGGTTCCTGCACATGAACTGGAAGTAGGCCCTGCAGTTCTTCTTATGCTCAGAGCTCAGTTCCACCAGCAGGGCAGCCAGTGCCTGCAGCGCATCTTGCCCTGGAACTCAGTAGTGCTCATGCTCATGGTAAGGTCAGAGAAAGTATGCCTGGCACTTGGGAAGGATGGAAAGGCCCTTGTATCAGGGTGTTCAAAGGGCTGTGGGGTCACCCACTGTGGCTTCTGTGTCTGGGATTGCAACCTGTTCTGTGTCTCAGATCTTCTGCACTCTCACTGGTCACCCCCAGACACTTTATTCCTGCCTCTCCTTTCTGCCAGGCATCCTTGCTGTACCACTGTGATTCCACTCAGAACTTGCTCACTCAGTGAGATAACGGGGATCAGAAAGTATGTCTACATATGTTCTGTGGGTTTGTGTATGTGTGTGTGTCTGCGCGCGCGCTTGTGTGTGTGACTCCCATATCTCAGTTATTTTCGGAATCATTCACCTTTACAACAATAACTGTCAGCTAAGGTGGCTCTCATGTACTGTCTCTGGTCATTTCTGACTCAGAGGCCAATCCTCCTCAGATGCAGGCCTGAAGGAGACACACAGAGTCATGGCTGCGACACTTACAGGTGTGGCCCTGCCCGGACTCTACTCAGCTGTGCCTTTGGAGCCTGCCAATTGCCCAGTACCACACTTCCTTCAGGGTCCACCATTCTGCCCCCTTGCCTCCACCCCTCCTCCTGCTCCTGCCTCTGCACCTTCCCCTCCTCCTGAGCACTGGACCACAACGAGTAGCAGAAAGGATACCACGTTGGCCCAGAAGCCAGGGATGCCCTGGATGTTGGCACTCTTCTGAGCCAAGTCACGCTTCCTCCTCTCATGACTCTTGCACATGAACCAAACGTAGGCCCTGCAGGTTTTCTCAGGCTTAGAGCTAAGTTCCACTTACAAGGTCGCCAGTGCCTGCATCACATCTAGTGCCGGGAGCTCACTCGGGCCTCCAGGCCTTTCCTGGCACTGCTCCTCCAATGTCTTCTCCTCCAGCTCCAGGGAGGACCCCTGTTTCTGTCATTCATCTGGCACAACCTCCACATCCTCAGTGATGTCCTCTGCAAGCAGCTGGAAACCCCGTCTGATCCCTGCCACGACTCCGTCCACCTGGGCCTCGCTGTCCTCTCCTGCCTCCACTCTGAAGAGGGTGGCATCTTCGCCTGGTGTGGCCACTGGTGGCTGCAACGTCCCAGCCATGCACAGCATCACCAGGACAGGCTGTTGCTGGCCAGATGCTAGGAGGGTAGGGAAAAACCCCACCGTTTGCCACGTTGATCTCCATTGTTCACGGACACCAAATGGGAAAGGGGACGGAATGAATCAAATTCCCCTTTTGATCACTCAACAGGAGGTCCTAGTCACCAGGTCTCATTCATGTTCCTCAAAAAGAAAGCTTGTACTTCAGCATATAGACAAGTTTCCTCTCAGCGATGTTACTGTGTACACGCATATTTTTGTGCACATGTGCACGTAGAAATTTTAGTGCTTACCAAAATTCAAGGTCCTGGAAAGAAAGCTTGTACTTCTGCATATGGACAGGTTTCCTCTCAGCGATGTTACTGTGTACACGCATATACTTGTGCACATGTGCACGTAGAAATTTGAGTGCTTACCAAAATTCAATGTCCTGGGGAGGAAAGCTTGTACTTCTGCATATGGACAGGTTTTGTCTCAGCGATGTAACTGTATTCACCCATCTATTTGTGCACATGTGTGTGTAGAAATTTGAGTGCTTACCAAAATTAATGTTCCTGGAAAAGAAAGCTTGTACTTCTGCATATGGCAAGTTTCCTCTCAGGGATGTTACTGAGTACACGTGCATGTTTGTGCACATGTGCGTGCAGAAATTTGAGTGCTTATTAAAATTCAAGTTCCTGGAAAAGAAAGCTTGTACTTCTGCATATGAACAGGTTTCCCCTCAGCGATCTTACTGTGTACACGCATATATTTGTGCACATGTGCACATAGAAATTTGAGTGCTTACCAAAATTAATGTTCCTGAAAAGAAAGCTTGTACTTCTGCATATGGACAAGTTTCCTCTCAGGGATGTTACTGAGTACACGTGCATGTTTGTGCACATGTGCGTGCAGAAATTTGAGTGCTTACCAAAATTTATGTTCCTGGAAAAGCAAGCTTGTACTTCTGCATATGGACAGGTTTCCTCTCAGCGATGTAACTGTATTCACCAATATATTTGTGCACATGTGTGTGTAGAAATTTGAGCGCTTACCAAAATTCACGTTCCTGGAAAAGAAAGCTGAACTTCTGCATATGGACAGGTTTCCCCTCAGCGATGTTCCCGTGTACACATGTATGTTTCTGCACATGTGCGTGTAGAAATCCCTGCCAGTTCGCTTGTGAGTATGAGCTACTGCAACTGACCTAGCCAGGTGATAGAAGTTGGACAGCGAAACCATGAAGTTCTTAGGGAACGGTACAGAGTCTCTGGCCAGCAGAAGCACTGAAGCCAGGGAATCGCTCCCCGTTTGCTCACTGAGCAAACACGTTCTAGGCGGAATCACAGTCGTGCACCTAGGATGCTTGGCAGAAAGGAGAGGCAGGAGGAGAGAGCCTGGGGAGTGTGAAGACGAAAGTCCACTACATCTGCAATTTATGAAAAGTAGAAAATGTACCTAATGAGCTGGGAGGACAAACTGTACTTAATTAATTGAGTTATCTAAGAGGATTTCCATCCAAACCGCCAAAAGTACTTCCTGGTTTTTTCTTGCTGCCTGTAGTAAAACATGAAGGGATTTTTTTTCTTTAATGTTTAATATAAAGATTATTAAAACAGGGGACAAAACTTGCTGATTTGGGAATTTTCCAGTCTTTTAAGATGACAGAAGTTGTTAAAATTAATGACTCTCAAGCAAGATCATATCCAGGGCATTGAGATTAGGTGGTCTAAATACAACATTTTACACCACCGATAGGCCAGTTCTTCTTATTATTTTTTATAAACAAAGGTGTTCTAAAGACGAGTGTGACTGTAAAATTCTTTGTTAAGCCTCAGAAAGCTGGAAGGGGATGCCTCATGGCATTATTTAGTCAGGCCAATACCCTCCAAAGAGTTTAGGGGTGTCACTCAGAGATCCTTTCAGTCACACAATAAGACTTCTACCAAGGTTCAGGGTGTTATCCCTCAGCTATCTCAGCAGAAAACCAAGACAGAGTAAGCCTTATTATGAAGACATGTGTGACTGTCGCTTTGGAGTGGGGTGCTTTGCCTTGAACACCAGTAAGAGTATCAGGAGACACACCAAGGTTTTAAGATAACATATTTAAGTTCAGCTCGGACTGAAAGGACCAGCAATAGTACAAAATAGGAGCTCTGGACTTCTACCTTCTACAAGCAGGAAGCAGGCTAGGGAGACTGTTTCATGTAACCATATACTAGCCACCTTTCATGCAATGGCATCATGTCAGCGGGTAGAATGAAAAAATCAGAGACGGAAGCCTAGGAAGTGTCCAGGCCTTAAATACTAATCAAAGGACTGCCCGCAAGAACCCATGGGATTTCAGAACTGCTACTATTGACTCCCATCTCCCCTCCCCTTTCTGGAACAGGAGTGTCTATGAAGGTTATCTATGCCTGAACCACCACTGTATGTTGGCTGTGAAAGGGAGCAGATTAACTCATCTCTTTTGTTCACACATCCTCAGGTCTAGAGGAACTACACTTCTATAATTTGAACTGATGTGTTGCAGACTTGAGAGGCTCTTGGACTGCAAGGAGATCAAACCAGTCAATCCTAAAGTAAATCTCTCCTGCATATTCATTCGAAGGACTGATGCTGAAGCTGAAGCTCCAATACTTGGGCTATGTGATGCGAATAACCGTCTCATTGGAAAAGACCGTGATGCGGAAAAAGATGAAGGTAGGAGAAGGGGACACCAGAGGATGGGATTGTTGGATAGCATCATCGACTCAATGGACTTGAGTTTGAGCAAGCTCCTGGAGTTGATGGACAGGGAAGCCTGCAGCGCTGCAGCCCATGGGGTCGCCAAGAATACGACACAACTGAGCAACAGAACACTTGAGATACTGTACACGTGGACCCTGATCCATAGCTGGACCTGACTTAGATGACAAGGTCCTGAACTTCAAGTTAATGCTGTAACAGATAAATTGTTTAAAAGCACTGGCAGGAAAAGGCATTTTGGACATACACGCATGTGAACAATTTCTGGCCATGTGTGTACCACGTGGTTTTAAATTATGTCCACGGTTCCTTCCTCCGCCCCTTCACATGTGTGGTGGGCTTAGTGGCTCACTTCTCATGTTAGAATACTGTAGAAACGAACAATGAAGCGTCTGAGACTAGGTCATAAAAGGCACTGCAGCCTCCTTGATCATCCTCTTGGATCACTCACTCTAGAAGCCAGCTTAGTCATTTCTCGAGAGCACTCAGGTAGCCCTTTAGAGAGGCCCATGTGAAAGAACCGAGGTTTTCTCCCAACAGCCAGCAAGCAAACCGGTTTCATCAGCTATGTGAGTAAGCCATCTTGGAAGGAAATCCACCAGCGCATGTCAAGGCTTCAGAGGATGGCAATCTCATCAGACACTGAGCCACAACACTCAGCTGAATTACTCCTGGATTCCCAACTTTCAGCAGCAGTATGAAATAATATTGTTTTAAGCTGCTAGTTTTGGCTAACTGCTTATGCAGCACTAGTTCATTAATGCACTGCCAACTTTGGGCCATGTCTTTATTCAGGGCTGCCTGTCCATCTAGTCCAATCTAATCCAGAATCTGCTACTTCAGTTTAGAAAACATAGCCCACCCTTGATCTGACCACCCTCAGTATCCGATCAAATATCATTTCACTCACCGGAATATCTTATCAGCCTTGCCTAGCCTCAGCAATGATCCTCTCAGTTGAGCCAGAGTCCACCCTCACCCTTATAGTCCTCATTTTAATAAGTTTCCATCCACTGACACCCATTCTGTTATTGTTGTCCACTGCTTTTCAGTCTCCCATCTCTGTCTGCAATCCCATGGGCCCACCCTGTTCCTTAGCTATAAATCCCAGCTGCACCCCTCCTGGAGTCACACATAAGCTCAATCTCTCTCCCATGTTATAATACGCCACTGTAGTACTCTTACCTTGAATAAAGTTTTTCTTGCCACCTTTCGTAAGTGTTATGAGTACTCTTTGAACATTCCCAAGTTCTGTTAGTAAGGATTACTCTCAAAGGAATCTAGTTTTATATCTTTATTCTTTATACTATATTCATTCGGGGGAACAAATTTCTAGCATTAAAACATTTCATGTTTTTACCATACAAACAGAAAATATCTTTGAAAATACATTTACATATCTTAAAACATGTAGTAATCTGAAAAGGATGTGTATATAGACATGTCAGTGTATATACACACATGCCCTCAGAGCTCCAAGGAAAACTTAATTCTCAGTAAACAATAAATGAAAACATTCAGCCTGAAAATAGTGAACTCTTTGGAATCAACTTGCCAAAAATCTTAGACAATGAAATTTTAATTAAAAAACATGGATACATAAAAATATTTGGGATTCGGACAAAATTGCTAAATAAAGATAGGTCAACCCCTAAATCATCTATGGAAAAAAAAAAGAAAAGAAATCCTCAGTATCATGTAATAACCTATCATGGAAAAGGACCTACAAAAGAATAGATACGTATCTGCATAACTAAATCACTCTGATATACATCTGAAATTCAACATTGTAAATCTAATATATTTACAGGAAAAAAATTGTGAAGAAACTTCTAAAATGCAAAGGTATAAAGAAAAAAAATCCTAAAGAATGTAGGAAGTATCTATGAATTGAAACAAAAATAGAAAACAAAAATAAAGCTTGTTGGGATAAGACGACAAGAGCTGCTTCTTGGAAAAAGAAAATCAGAAACATTGATACAACTGTGGCAAATCTAATAAGGGGACAGGGAAGTTAATTCCAATACTAGAAATGAGGAACGAAATGGCATTCTGAGAGGATAACATTCAACTCTGTGTGGAATTCCTTTTGTTTCAGGAAAGGTCCAGTCAAGCAACAACCTGGGGAAAGAAAGGGAAGGAAAGAAAGAGGAAGAGAGACAAGGGAAGAAAGCAAGAAAAAGAAAGGAGAGGAGAAAGAAGGAACAGTAAGTGTCTCAACAAATGTTGTAAACTATCCAATAAAACAATTCTCTTCAAGATCTAAAAGCAGAAACGGAAATTTATTAAGCCAGATACTCATTGCTTTTGATGGTACTCAGAACAAGAAAGCCCACTTAGACATCACTGTTTAGAACTGGCCAACACAATACGATTATTTAAAAAAAATAAAAATATGCCATGTTATTTGTAAAAAGACAGCAGAAATAATTTTTAAAACATTATTTCTACAAATACTAATATTACTTACAATGTTTTGGCAACATTAATAAAATAAATTTTACCTGAAAGAACAAGCAAGGCAGACAAGGAAATTCACAAAGGGCAGTAACAAAATAATAATCTTGACACATCTTCAATAATTTGTAAAGAAAACAAAGTGTCATTGTGTGAACAAAATATAGAGGTATCAAAAGAAAAACAGAGGAAGCTCCTGAAAGAATTCAACTCACTATTAACTATCTTTGATTTGCAGGCACAGAAACTGACTCAAGTTAATTCTAAGAAGCAAAGCCCTGATGTTATTATCTCTTCTCTTTTTCATTTTTCATTTTTTTTGTGTGTGTGAAAATTTAGGAAATTTAGGCTGGAGAGGGAAGAAGAGGATTGAGACTTCAAGTGTCTTTAAGGAGGAGGAGGAAAGAGAGGGGGTTGGAGATTTGATTGTGTTATTTGAACAGCATTGGTGAAGCTCAAACAAGGGAGCCATGCAGGCCTACGGGAAGAGTATTTCCAGAAGAACAACACTTGCAGTCTGGATCGGCAAGAAACGGAATTTGATGGAGGAAAACCAAGGCCTGTGTTGGCAAAAAGAGTACATTAGTGGGGAAAATAGTACAGTAGAAGACAGAGAATGGAAGAGAGAAAGCAGTCAGGGACCATATTGTGGGAACCTTTTAATTTGGCAATAAATACAACTTGTAGTCCTTAGGAGCATACTTCACAGCAACTAACAGCAACAGTGTTGATAATACTAAGCAACAGTAAAAACACGTAACTAAAACATTTCGTATTTTTTACTATAGAAATCGAAGAAAGCAGATACATATGCAATAGTCTGCATATTTATTTATACAGAGAGTTTTCACGTGAGACCAGAACACACACACACTCTTTATACAACTAAAAGTGGTTTCAGCTGACACTTAGCAAAGTGCTTTGGCCCAAATAAACTAACCAGAAAGGCCTAGTAAAATATTCAAAGTGCAATATATCAATCAAGCTTTGAATAAATAAACACAATTTATTTGAATTTGAATTTATACTCACGAAAATACCAAAAATGGAGACAACAGATTCACTACAGCTTCATCATCTGTAGTCCTTCCTCTTCAGTTCTGAGAAGGATGCTAACCGCTTGGTGATGATCTCTTTCCAGCATTTTGTGAAAGCTTAGAGGACTTAAAGAAACTGAGGCCTGGGGAGAGTGGCGAGAGACAAAGAGGAGGAGAAAGGAAGAGGAAACGGAGAGTTGCTCCTGGCATAGGTCTACAGACAGGATCCCAGCTTCCTGGAATGGTGCACAGAGATTGCTAGGTATCCGTGCCAGAAGTGGAGAAGGGGTGACATTCAACTGCAGGAGGAGACTCAACTCCAAGAACCTAGAGGCAGCCAAGTGCGCTGATGTTCAGGCACCAATACTTAGAGGCTACCCCACAGGTCTGTGAAAGAGCCCTTGGAGACCGCAAGAAAGAAGGTTTCCACAAGTATAATCACAGATTAGATGGTTGGATACATTAGAGGAAGGGTAACTCTATGACCTGATAATTACTGAAATACATGAGACAATTCTTGCACATCAGACTGTGTCAAGAAAGACGGAAACTCAATCAGTTTGATACAATGGGAAATTACACATGCAAAGAATTAGCTGTTAACCCTACTACATTTGTGTCCAAGGCAAGATAAGATACAGAACCGAAATCTTCACATGGTCAACTCGGGTAAGACACATGTAACTGGAAATTGGAAGGAAGAGTTCCAAAAAGGCTTTAATCACCCTGGACTATTTTTGTCCACTATATTTACGATTCTTGGACAACTCCATTGTAGCTTAAGGGTAAGAGAACTCAATTTAGCCCAATTCAAAAGCTGAACAGATTTCCTCTGTTTGATCCTTTTCAGTTACAACTATGGGTCCAGCGCAAATCAAAGTGGACGTCAAGGCTCATTTTCCTTTGGGAATTTTAATTTGCTTTGCTACTGTGTCTGACACAGATATGCCGACCTCACTGTGACTACAGGCCAGCCAAATGGGAAAGGGGACAGAATGAATCAAATCCCCCTTTTGCTCACTCAACAGGAGGTCCACAGGCACCAGGTCTCATTCTATTAACTATCTCTGCTTCTCCAACTGCAGTCAGTGCTACACAGGGCCTGCTTCATGCTTGCCAGGGTCTCTCACCAATCACAGGCATTTTAGCAGCTGGCATCCTTGAGATGTCCCTGGGCTAGGTGAAAGCACTCTGAGACAGTGTTCCTTCTCCCTTGGCTCTGTGCCTGCAGTGAATGTATGCCTCTTCCTCAGCTGGGACACGAAGGCACAGCTCTTCACTGATTAAATCCCGTGTCTGGTCCAAACTCACATCGTAGCTTCTCCATCAACCTCCACTGCACGCTTTCAGAGCCAGGTTATCTTAGATCAGCCCAAGAGGCACTTCAGAGAGTGACATTCAAGTCTGGCTATATAGCTGATACTGAGATCTGCAAGGCATGAAAACACTTCAAAATTACGTTGCTAAAACACTCTACAGATTATATGTATAGGAGAGCTTTCGAACTTACAAGTAACATCAAATACCAAAATAGGTTCTTACTTTTCCTTTCTCCACTTCTCTCATTCTCTCTCTCTCACACACACATGCACACATCCTTTTTACATGTTAAGACAATTACACGAAAAACAGATCATAGATTTTTAAATAACATCTCAATATGCAGACCAAACAAAACTGTACTTCCTCTATTTAAAACAAAATCACATAAATTACCCATCGGTTTCCCTATATTTGATATTACTGAATAATGCTATAAGTTGATCTTTTTGTTTTTAATGGGATTTTTAACTTTGACTGAAATACTTGCTTCAGACTTACTGAAGGCAGAATTAACTATTATTTTTCTTTTTTTGACCTCCTCCTTTTAGATTTGGGGGGTGATGATTCAAAATCAGATGTGTTCACAGTAATGGATGCTACTTCCACCAATCCTGGCTGAAGGGGTTCCAGTGATACCTGAATAACAATTTTTGTTTCAGGAGACAATCCTTCTAGCTGCTTAGGCTTCTTAAACATTTGATGACACTGGGTCTTGTGCTCCCTCTCCTCTTTGGAAGTTAAAAACTGTAGCCGACATTTGGAACACTGGTGAAAACTCTTTTCCCAGTGCCCTCGATGATGACGTCTGTATGCTGTTGCAGTTTGAAAAATTTTGAGACAAAACGGGCAAAGTAATTTCTTAGTGTTACCATGGTATGCTCTGAAATATGCATCCACATCTGCAAAAAATGATGATCTGTAACTGCAAACCTGGCATACATAGGGCATTTCACCAGGCTTATGATTGTCTTTCATGTGCTCTAAGAGAACCTGATCTGTCTCAAAGGACAACTCACAGATGTGACAGACTGCGGAGGGCTCCTGGGCCGTGTGGACACTTTCAATGTGACACTGCAGCTGGAAGGGAGTAGGAAACTGGCGGAGGCAGTGCTGGCAGGTGGTGTGGGTTTTCCAGCTGTCACCTCTCTGCCTCTCAAGTTCCAAATGGTGCTTCATGTGATTCATAAACTTGACATTATTTAGAACTTTCAAGCAGCTGAGGCATTTAAACGCCGTGTGGGTCTTCGCTTCTGGCTGCCCAACTCCTCCATGCTCGCCATAGTAGAAGTCACGAAGTAACACAATCAGATTTCCTTCTGTGGGATCACCAATTTTGTTTGGACTTGCCAAACTTGGAAAATCAGTTTTTGTCTGTCCACTTTCCCCTAAAGGTCTTACAGGCTTGCAATGAACACTGTCCTTTGGAAAAGGTGTTGGACAAGGTTCTCCATTCTGAACATGGCCTAGTGAGGTATGGACACGGTCTGGTGTGCTTTGCTGAGTGGTCTCTGTATGAAAAAAACCTGATGGGGAAAAACCTAAAGAATGTTCCCCTACAATGCCATCACTGAGTTTAGGCCTTCTGGGATTTCTGCGATTTGTTTCACAAGGGGAAACTCGCTTTGATACATGAGGACTTTTATTCATATCTCCTGCAGAAACTGCTGTTTCTACTGGATGCTGCAATGACCTTGTGAAGGTAATCAAAGAAGAACATAACTCCTTCGAAAAGCCATCAGGCACTATTTGTGGTGAAAGATTTTTATAATCAGCTTGAGACGGAGGTTCAATAATAATAGGACTACCTGTTGATCTTGAGTCAGAGTCAGACACTGGCAAGACAGTCTTTGCTTCTGATGTAGGAGTCACATGACTAACAGGCTGTAATCTGTGAGCGTTACCTCTCCTGAAGTGACCACACCTTTTTCTCCTTGAATAAGAACCTGGGGTATCTCTGTTCAGTATGTTTGAAACGACTGGTTTTGAAGCTGAGCTCATCCCAACAAAGATCACGTCAGCATCTTCATTTCCATGTTCCACTCCAACCAAGATCACTTCATCATCATCATCATCATCTACTTGTTTCGTCTCTCCCTCCCTTTTCTGTACTTCTGGCTCTTGTTCTTCTTCACGTAACATACATGGGAGTTCCATATTTTTAATACTTTTTTATTCTTAGAGGGTGTGGCCACAAGTCCCAGTGCTTCCTTTATACAAACTGCCACCTAAGTGTAAACATACTACAGATTAGTTAAGTACAGAAAAATGGGCTATTTGATTATCTCCAAAACTCTAGAGTACTTATACACACCCTTATCTTACAGACAAAGACACTGAGTGTCAACCAGACTCAATGACAGCTAAAAAACCTACGACTACAAGTCTCCATGGCTCTAGAATCATAGCTTTGTCGCATGTTCACTTTAACCTCTTCTACTTAAAAAAATAAAGAGGAAAAATAAAAAAAAAACCCGCCACACTGATCATTAGGTGAAATCACATGTAAAGGATGAGTATTTTTACAAAAACATTGTTCTACAGCGTTTCGAAGCATGGACTTTGGAGTCATAGGAGATTAAGTTGGAATTCTAACTTAACCACACACCAGTTGTGTCTTCTTGGGCAAATTTGTAACTTTTAAATGTGTTTCTGTATCTTAAAGACAAACATGCTTATTTCTTAGACTTAAGGTTAACAGCTTTTTTAAAAGGCATCAGCTATTCAATGGCATCTGTTTTGTAGTAAAAATGGAAGAAAATGGATCTTAAATGCACATTACAACCGATTCACAAATTCTAATTTCATAAATGTTAACAAACAAATTAGGTAGCAAATTCAAAGCATAATCTATCTATACCTAATTAACAGACAGCATAATTCAATGTCAAGCACTTAACACAGGCCTAGGAAAAGGAGAATGGGCTCTCTTTGATAATCTCACCATAATTCCACACTGACATATCCTAAACTTCTCCCTCTAATCCTGGCAAAACTTCAATCCAACAATGCTTCATCCTTTATGCCACATGTCTCTTCCCCACATAGCAGGCAAAGTGATGCCAGTCTTTCTCTCATACCAATATCAGACAGAGATATCACTCACACACACACACACACACACACACACACACACACACACACACACACACACACCTGATATCCCTCATGAATACAGGTGAAAGAGTCCAAAACAAAATACTGGCAAACAAATTTCAACAGCATATAAACAAGACTGTATACCATGATCACATGGGATTTAGGGAGGTATGCAAAGTTGGTTCATGATAGGAAAGTCACCAACATTATGCCATTTTTAAAACAATAAAACAAATAACACATCTGCCTGAAGAAAAAGCATTTCCTTGAATCTAGCACCTTTTCATAACCAGGGTTAAAAGAACACTTAATAATTAAGAACAGAAGAGAACTTTCTCAATCAAAGCGCACCTGTAAAAAGACCCACAGCTAACATCATACTTAAGAATGAAAAACTGAAAGCTTTCCCTCTAAGACTGGGAACAACACAAGGAAGTCTATTACACACTTTGGCTCAACATTATACTGGCAGTTTTACAACCAGAGCAATCAGGTAACAAAAGAGAATTGTTGCTGTAATTAAAAAAAAAAAAACACACAACGAAAAAACAAAAAACCGCCTTCAGAATGGAAAGTAAAAATCAAAGTATATTGGAGATAACATACATTTGTATATAGAAAATCTTGAAGAAATCCCAAGTATTAGAATTAATATAAAGCTTGCAGAATAGAAGACAAATATTTTAAAAGTCAACCACATTTTACACTGTAGCAACAAATGTTGTTGAGTAAATACTTGAATCTACACTAGCATTCAAAAGAATACTTAGGAAGTCAGAAAGAGGAAGACAATATATTCTTTTGAATGGCTGAGTAATACTCCACTGTGTATATGTACCACAGCTTTCTGATCCATTTATCTGTTGGTGGACATCTAGGTTGTTCCATGTCCTGGCTATTATAAACAGTGCTGCGATGAACACCAGGGTACATGTGTCTCTTTCAATTCTGGTTTCCTCAGTGTGTATGCCCAGCGGTGGGATTGCTGGGTCATATGGCAGTTCTATTTGCCATTTTTTAAGGAATCTCCACAATGTTCTCCATAGTGGCTGCACTAGATTGCATTCCCACCAACAGTGCAAGAGGGTTCCCTTTTCTCCACACCCTCTCCAGCATTTATTGCTTGCAGACTTTATAGGAATCAATTCTAATTAGACGGATGAAACTGGAGCCGATTATACACAGTGAAGTAAGCCAGAAAGAAATACACCAATACAGTCTACTAACACATATATATGGAATTTAGAAAGATGGTAATGATAACACTGCACGAGAGACAGCAGAAGAGACACAGATGTATAGAACAGATTTTTGGACTCTGAGGGAGCGGGAGAGGGTGGGATAATTTGGGAGAATAGCACTGAAACATGTACACTATCATGTAAGGTAGTCGCCAGTCTATGTTTGAAGCAGGATACACGATGTTTGGGGCTAGTGCACAGGGATGATCCAGAGAGATGATATGGGGTGGGAGGTGGGAGGGGGGTCAGGATTGGGAACTAATGTATACCTGTGGTGGATTCATGTCAATGTATGGCAAAACCAACACAGTGTTATCAAATAAAATAAAGTAAAAATAAAAATAATAAAAAGGAGAGAAAGACAAATATCATATGGCATCACTTACATGGACTCTAAAATATGACACAAATGAACTTATCTATGAAACAGAAACAGACTCACAGACATAGAGAGCACACTATGTGATTCCCCAGAGGGGAAAGTTGGGGTAGGCACAGATTGGGAGCTGGTGATTAGCAGATGCAATCTATAATATATACAAGAGAGAAATAAGAGCATACTGTATAGCACAAGGAACTATATTCATAATTTGTGATAAACAATCATGGAACAGTGTATGAAAAAATTGTATGTGCATATGTGTGTGTTTACATATGAAGGAAAGGAAAGGACAACTGTTGGCAAGCACGTACAGAAATTGGATGCTTGTGTGTTATAGATAGATTTTAAAATGGTGCACCTGCTACAGAAAACAGTTTAAAGGCTCCTCAAAAAACTAAAAAACTAGACCTGATACATGATTCTGCAATTCCACTTCAGGATATAAAATCAAAAGAATTTAACATGGGGTCTTGGGATATCTGCAGAGCTGTGCTCACAGCAGCACGAAGCACAACAACTAAGAGGTGGAAGCATCGAAATGTCCCTCAAATGTGATATATACACACAATGAAATATTATTTAGCCATATAGAGAAAATTCTGTCACATGCTACAACATGCATGATCATTTCAGACATCAAGCCAAATGCAATAAGACAGTCGTACAAAAAGACAAATACTGTAAGTTTCTACTTGTATGAAATAGCTAACACAGTCAAGCAATAGAAAGGAAACAAAAAAGAACGATGGAGTCCATGGTCTAGGTCAACGGGCAAGAAAAGAGGAGTTGCTGTTTAATGGGACAGGTGATGGGTACAGAGTTTCGATTTTGCAAGCTGTAAAGGTGTAGAGATCTGCTTCATAACAATGTGATAAGGAATTCTCTGGTAGTTCAGAGGTTAGGACTCCACAGTGTCCTATCAGGGGCCTGGGTATGATCCTCAACCAGGGAACTGTCATTCAAGCTGCACAACACAGCGAAAACAATGACAACAACAACAAATCAACACTGTGACTACGTGTGTGTATATGTCTTAGTCACTCAGTTGTGCCCAACTTTGCATCCCCAGGGACTAAAGTTCACCACGTTCCCTTCTCCATCAGATTTGCAGTGGGTTGCCATTTCTTTCTCCAAAAGGCTGATGAAAGTGTGCAAAGTACTTAGAATTCAAAAATGGTAAAATGGTAAAAATTTAAGTTAGATGTTTTCTACAACAATTAAAAACAGAAAAGCATTTAACAACCAGGAAAAGAATTTGAATAGACATTTCCGACTCTTTGCAACCCAATGGACTGTAGTCTACCAGGCTCCTCCGTTCATGGGATATTCCAGGCAAGAGTGCTGGAGTGGATTACCATTTCCTTCTCAAGGCGATCTTCCCCACCCAGGAATTGATCCCAGGTCTCCTACCTTGCAGGCAGACACTTTCCCTTCTGAGCCACCAGGGAAGCCCTGAGCAAAATGTCAATCAGTCTCACTGAGATACTACTTCACACCCAGACTACTTCACACCCAATCAAAAGGACGAATAATAACAAGTGCTGCAGAGGATGTGGAGAAAAGGAATCTTCATGATATTGTTGAAGTAATTGCTATAAAATGGTACAACCACTCTTGCAAAAGTGGTTGGTCAGTACCTCAAAAATTAAATGTAGAGTAGAGATATGATCCAGGAATTTCCCTCTTTTGTATATATGCACCAACACTGAAAATGTTCAGTCCATGCAAAATCAGTGTTCACAGCAACATTACTCGCAATAGCCACAAAGAGTACACCATCCACGTATTATCCATTCATTGACGAATGGATAAACAAACTGTAGTATATGCTCAAAATGGACTTCATGGAAGCCATTTACCATATTCATATACCACATTCAGCCATAAAAATAAAACAAAAACATTCACTGCTATACAAGCATGAACACGATGAATCTTGAAAGTACACAAACGAGGGGACTTTCCTGGCGATCCAGGGTTTAAGACTCTCCACAGGTGCCATCCCTGGGCTGGGAACTAAGATCCCACATGCCACAGAGCTAAATAAATAAATATTTAAAAAGAAAATACGACATCTGAATAAAGCCAGACACAAAGGTCACACATTGTATGTGGGAGAACTGTATGTGGAAGACAAGCAGGAAAGAGAAGCACTCTGTAATCCAAGTGAAACATTTTTTTCAGAGAGGAGGAAATGAACTACTCTGATAAAGGCTACCAACAAATTAAATAAAATAACAATTAAAAATTCACCACTGAGTTAAACATTTGAATTCACCTGTGGCCTTGACAAGAGTGGCTTTATGGGAAAATGAGAGAACTCGAGATAACAAAGTCTAGGAACAACTCTGCAGAGTTCTATAACAAGCAAATATGAAATAAAAGCAGCAGAAGCAGGAGGTGTCACCAAAAGATGGGTTTTTAACGACAGGTCACATTATAGTCAGTCTGTTTGCTGATGGGAACCATCCAGAGAAACAGAAACCTTAATCCAGGAGGACAAAGAGGAGACTTGCTAGAATATCAAGAAATGAGTAGGTCTAGAAATGAGCAGATTAAGAATTGAGTACATCAAACCACAAGAGCACACAAGCTGGAAAAGGCAATGGAAACCCACACCAGTACTCTGGCCTGGAATATCCCACAGGTGGAGGAGCCTGGTAGGCCGCAGTCCATGGGGTTTCGAAGGGTTGGACACGACTGGGCGACTTCACTCTCATGCACTGGAGAAGGAAATGGCAACCCACTCCAGCATTCTTGCCTGGAGAATCCCAGAAAAGGGGGAGCCTTGTGGGTGGCTGTCCATGAGACTGCAGAGTCAGACACGACTGAAGCGGCTTAGCAGCAGTAGCAGCACCCAAGAAGGGTACACAAGCCAAATAATCTGCTCATGTTGACAGAGCTGAGATAATATTAAAAAAAGGCTGGCATAGTGGATTAATGGGTATGGTAACCAGCCTTCAAGTGAATTCAATCTCCTGATATTCCCCCCCTGTGTAGTTCTCTCTCAATCTATCACAGGGTAGACCTGTGAGACTAAGCAAATACACTAGTGCAGATGTGTAACATCTCAAAAAAACCCTGCACTTTATCATGGGTGCAAGCACTTTCCTGAATCACTCATTCTGAGTAAAGACAGCAGCCTCCACAAGAGAAGCCCCTTGGAGAGGCCCACAGAAGGAGGAACTGAGGCTTCAAGAGTACAGACAAGTGAGAGAGCTTAGATTCAACAAGCTAAGTCTTCAGAGGTTGCCAAGCCAGACAAAAGCTTGACTACTACCTCAGGAGAGATCCTAGGCCAAGAGATAACAAGTGGTAAGTTCTTTCAAACTATTCCATTTTGAGATCATATGTACAACACAAACATTTCAAGTTCTAATACCATTCACATCATACTTACACACAGAACAGTTCTCCTATAAATATAGCAAAAATCAAAACACACACACACACACACACACACACACACACACACACACACACACACACACACACACACACACACACACACACACACACACACACACACACACACCCCTATCCACAGCACCGAAACACAGGAGTTGCCTGGCAGTCCAGTGGTTTGGTTAGGACTCAGCCCTCTCACTGCCAGGATCCTGTGTTCAATCCCTGGCTGGGGAACTAATATCCTATGAAGCCACATGTTGTCACCAAAACAAAACATGCTGTGAAGTTCAAAGCTGTACCAGCAAGATAAGTATACAACACAGCTGTAGGCACAAGTGGCTGGGCATAGAGCTTCCTATGATCTTGTTTACTCGCATGAAATGAACTCAGATGGTGCCTCACCCCCATCCAGTGCAGTTCACTTACTTAATGAAGAAAAGCCCTTAAGGGTACAGAAATGAGCAAGTAATCTCACGTCAACATGTTAAATCACAGGATATTTTCTCTGAATGAACCACTGGATTCATTCATTCATTTGGCCATGCCGTTTGGCTTGTGGGGTCCCAGTTCCCTGACCAGAGACTGAATCCAGACTACTGCAGTGAAAGCCCAAAATCCTAATCACCAGGCCACCAGGGAACCCCACACCTGCATTGCTTTGCTTTGCTAGCTAAAACCTTAGGATATGTGCATTGCCCCACTTTAGCCTCACCAAGTGGTAGGAGTCACCTCTACACAGCTTAAGACCCATGGTGCTCTTATTTTTTTCTTTCAAGAAGGCAGGAGAAAGCAAGTCACCCTGCCTGTTTTTAAGCTTGACACTCAGAAAGCTGCAAACCTGAAACCATGATGGCCCTGAAGTCAACACCCGCAATCAGGGTCAGGTAATCCCCAATCAGGAATACTCTCTCTCAACAGCAACGTGTCAGCCTACGAATGAAAGGAGAAAAACGCAAAGTAAGAAAGCCACACCTTTGTCCCTCCTTGTAAAGATGTCTGTCACCTTACCTCAGGGGCCCACTGAAATCCTGAGCGCTTGAGACCTCCCAGGCAGCACACGGTCACATCCTGGGGACAAGCAGAGGAAACGGCCAGGGTGAGTCCCCTGTTCTGGGAACATTCTATCCCCCCAGTCCCTACCTGGTCCTATTCTATGGATGCTGACCAGGCGTCTCACACTCAACCAGACCAAGTGATTGAACTCCTTTGCCCTGAGCTTCTTCCTCCCACCTCCCTTCTCTCAGTAACAAACAAACAAATACCTCATATGCCATCTTCCGAACCAAAGGCCTGAATCTTGGGGCTCCCAGGGACGGGGCAGCCCTGGAGTCTGAGGAGAGGCCGAGGAAACAGGAAAACGACCAAAGCACTAGGGCAGTGAAGAGGCCACTAGATCGATTTTTTTTCTTTTTTTTTTGCTGTGCTCGCCTGACTATGCCTGGGTGCAGGACCGGGTTGGGCCGTGAAGATTTGTGTGCGTGTGTATTTAAATCATTAGGTTCCACAGGAGAGCTAGGGGTGGTGCCCCACCCACCCCCCGGGCCGGAAAGCTGCTGGAGAGCTGAGCCCGCCCAGACTAGAGAGGACAGAGGGCGAAAGGCGCCTGAGGCCTGTGGGTCCTGCCGCACGCTCCCTCCTGAGGGCCCGCGGGCCCTCACCAGCCGCCCCACCGAGCAAGGCCTCGTGAGAGTGGGGACCCGAGAAACCCTCCCTATAGCCGTCAGGCACCGCTTTGGCTGAACCACGCTCCAGTCCTTACCAGCCCCCGTTGACGGAGGAGACAGAACTGCCTGCTGCTCACCTGCCTTAGGCAGTTCCCGGATCAAGCCTGAGGAGGCGAGCCCGAGGGGATGAGGAGGGGAGCCTGAGGGGATGAGGCCTCCTCAGGTCTGGGGCGCCGCCTCAGCTCCCCCTACAGGCGAGCGGGCTGCCTCCGATGATTGGCTGCCAGGTGTCGGCGCCTGCCATCTGATTGGCCGCGAGGCTGAGTTGGGCGCATGCGCACGCGATGGACACCCCACCCCCTCCCCCACCCCGTAAAAGCACCCCCTGTGGGCGTGGTCAGGCTGAATCTGAATCTCAAGAGTATTGGGTCAAGATTGCTCAGCTCACCGAAGGCGAAGAAAGAAAAAACAGATGGCACAGTCGCCAGGGCACAGGGCTGAGAACGGCCTCCGAGTCTACTAGGGGAGTCCAGTGATGGTGTCCGGCACTCACAGCCCTCAGGGGTGACCTCCCTTAAGCCAGTTCTTTGCTTAAGCAACTTGTCCTTACAGTGCATCTTGGCGCCCCTCCTCTTGGAATTCCATTTCAATCAAGGCAGGGCAGCCTGCCCCTGTTTTTGCACTGTCTATTGTGAGCTGAGAATGAGCTTTACTTTTTCTTCTTCTTCGTCTTCTTTTAAATTTTAGAGCTTTACGCTTTTAATGGCTGAGGAAAACCGAAAAGACTTTTATTTTCTGACGTGGAAATTGTGTGAAATTCAGTTTTCGGAGTCCTTAAATTTGGAACAGGGACTTGCCAGTTTCTTTCGTTGTTGTCTATGGCTGAAAACTTAATCGCCAATGATCATATTCGCAAAGCCTAAAATATTTCTTCTTTGGCCCTTCACAGAGTCTTTTTTAAATGCCCTGTGCTGCTGGAAGTCTCCTAGTAGACCGTTGAGATCTCCTATGGGAGGATAAAGTTTTGGTTTTGTTACATTATTTTCTTCTCTAATATATTCATTTTTCATTCTTTACTAATTTCATTCCTTCACATCGCTATAAGTTTGTTCTGTTGCTCATCTTTACAACTTTTTGAGATAACTGTTTGTAACTCTCATTTCTCTTGTATCTAATGCTATAAATTTACCTTAATTTGTTGTTGTTATTCAGTCCCTCAGTCATGTTGGACTCTTTGCAACGCCATGGACTGCATGCAGCACACCAGGCTTTCCTGTCCTTCACTGTCTGCTGGAGTTTGCTCAAACTCATGTCCATTGAGTTGGTGATACCATCCGAACATCTCATCCATCGCCGCCCACTTCTTCTCTTGCCCTCAGTCGTTCCCAGCATCAAGGTGGTTTCCAATGAGTTGGCTTTTCCCATCAGGTGGCCAAACTATTGGATCGTCAGATTCAGCATCAGTCCTTCCAGTGAATATTCAGAGTTGATTTCCCTTAGGATTGACTGGTTGAATCTTGCTGTCCAAGGGACTCTCGAGAGTCTTCAACACCACAGTTCAAAAGCATCAGTTCTTCGGCACTCCACCTTCTTTACGGTCCAGCTGTCACATCCATACATGACTGTGGGGAAAAGCATAGCTGTGACTAGATGGACTTTGTCAGCAAAGAAATGTCTCTGCTTTTTAATAGGCTGTCTAGGCTTGTCATAGCTTTTCTTCCAAGGGCCACATATCTTTTAAGCTCATGGCTGCATTCACCATCCACAATCATTTTGGACCCCAAGAAAATAAAGTCTGTTACTCTTTCCATTGTTTCTCCGTACAACTTTAACTGTGTCCCGTAATTTTTGTGAATAGACTGTTCATTATCATTCACGTCCGAGTATATCCTAATATTCTCTTCTAAAGACAAGCCTAAATATTGCATGGGCTTCCCTGGTCACTCAACTGGTAAATCGCTTCCAGCCAATGCAGGAGACACAAAAGGCCTGGGTTTGATCCCGGGTCAGGAGGATCCCCTGGAGAAAATAATGGCAATCTGCTCCAGGATGCTTGCATGAAAATTCCATAGAGATATGTGTTAAGATAGTTATTTCTATTTTCCAAGTGAATGGCATTTTCAAAGACGTTTCTTGGTCAATTTCTCATTATTGCATTATAGTCAGATGACACAGTCTAAATATTATTGATCCTTTGTATTCGAAGATTTCCGTTAAGTATGCCGTACTTCAGATTTCCATCTCCGTGAAGTCAAAATGAAGTGGGTGTTGTGTAGAGAAAGCACTTGCAATGTCTGAAATGTGTGTATGTGAAATGACTTCCTTTATGCTTCACAATTATTCCAGCATCTTTCAGTAGGGTACCTTTAACTACGTTCCAGGGTTTTCTCAAATTTTACCAGTTTTTCCACAAATGTTCTTTCCTAGTTTCATAGTCCCATATAGGATACTGAACTGCATGAGAATATAGAGCAAGAAGCTACAGATACCTCCCTTAGCTTACTCTGGTCTATAGCAGTTTCTTAAACTTTCCTTGTTTTTCAAGACTTTTGACCGTTTTCAGGAGTCCTTCAGGGACAGGTATTTTGCAGAATGACTCTCTATATGAGTTTGGGATGTTTCTCCTGATTGCCCTGGGGTTTATATAATTGTAGAACTATACCTCCAAGGCAAAATATCTTTCTCATCATCTCCCATCAAGGATTCATACTATCAATATGACCTACCACTAGTTCGTCTGCTAGAAAGTTGTCTCCTTCCTGCTGACATATTCTGTTCTTGGAAACAAGCCGCTAAACACAGCCTACATTTAGGGAGGGGCATGGAATCTCATCTTGAGGAAAATATCGTAGAGATACACAAATTACTGAGTATACAAGTTAATTGAAACTCCCTTGTAAGGAAGATCTGGTCCTTCTAGCCATATCTTTTAATGTTAAATTAATTAAAGTAAAGATTTAATAGGTTTCCCAGTTGGTGCTAGTGGTAAAGTACCTGCCTGCCAATACAGGAGATGTAAAAGATGTGGGTTCAGAGGAGCCTGGTGTGCTACACTGATGGGGTCGCAAAGAGTTGGACAGACTGAAGCCCCTGAACACACAAAAAGATTTAATACCTCAGTCACACTGGCTACATTTTAACATTTGCAAAGTGGCATATTAGACACAGACATAGAAAATATATTTTACTGAGAATTCCTTAGTGATCGGGTTATTAGAGATTTGTGCTTCCACTGCAGGGGGCAGAGAGTCAACCCCTGGTTGAAGATCTAAGATCCCTTAATCCGCACCGCAAGGCAAAAAAAAAAAAAAAAAAAAAGAAAGAAAACAAACCCTGCCGGATGAACACTCCATCTGAGTATACAGATAAAGGATATAAACAGAACACCTCACAGAAAAGAAAAGAAACATAAGCATTTATATATGTGAAAAGCTGATCGCCCTTATGAGGGAATACATGTAACAATTATGAAAATGTTTTCTATTGCTGCAGAAAGGTCTGTGAATAGCACTGACTTAGGTCATTGTTTTTCCAACCTTTCTTCTTTTCAAATGTGATGCATATTAACACATGAAACTGCTTTAGCTCTGTCTCAAAAATTTGCTATTTTCACTATCATTCAGTTCAAATAATGTTTTTCCCATAACAATTTCTCCTAGGAGCAATAAGTTATTTAGGTTCAGAAGCAGGAGAAGGAGAAGCCTAAACCACAACATTAAAGAGGCTTGTGAATTGCACTTTGGGTTCCTGGCAATCCTTACTCTATCCTCAGCCTGTGTGCAGTGCCATTGCTTCATTTTCAAACTTTGGGAGTTCTGTACTCCTCAGTTATCTTTCTGGGGTTTTGTTTGGTCATGCCACAGAAGCTGTGGGATCTTAGTTCCACAACCAGGTGTTGAACCCTGGCCATTGACAGTGAAAGCATCAAGTCCGAACCACTGAAGCAACAGGGAATTCTCATACCTCTTTCTTTCAAATATTTGTTCATTTACTTGGCTGTGCTTGTTTTTAGTTCCAGCACAAGGACCCTTCAATCTTCATTGTAGCATGTGGGAGCAGGAATTTTAATTGTCACATGTGGTATTTTTAGTTGCAGTATGTGGGATCTAATGCCCGGACCAAGGAATGAACTTGGATGCCCTAATCTGGGAGCACCGAGTATTTCCACCGGACTACAGGGATGTCCTTCCCATGAATGAACCCAGGTCTCCCACATTGCAAGTGAATTCCTTACTGTCTGAACCACCAGAGCTTTGACTATAAGAATTTTGGTCAGCAGAGTGATGCCTTAGCTTTTTTTTTTTTTTTCTTTTTTAATGCTCTCTATGTTTGCCATAGCTTTCTTCCAAGGAGCTAGCTTCCTTTGATTTTGTGGCTACATTCACGATCCTCAGTGATTTTGGAGTCCAAGAAAATCAAACGTGCTCTTATTTTCAGTTGTTCACCATTTCCTTGCCATAAAGTGATGGGACCAGACGTTGTGATCTTCGTCTTTTGAAATTTGAGTTTTAAGCCAGCCTTTCACTCTCCTCTTTTGCCACCATCAAGAGGCTCTTCACTTTCTGCTCTTAGGGTGACATCATCTGCATATCTGGGGTTGTCGCTGTTTCTCCAGCAATCTTGATTCCAGATTGTGCTTCATCCGGCCCAGTGTTTTTCATGATGTACTCTGCGTTTAAGTTAAATAAGCAGGGCAACAGTATATAATCCTGACGTACTCCTTTCCCTATTTGGAACCAGTCGCTTGTTCCATGTCCAGTTCTAAGTGTTGCTTCTTGACCTGCATACAGATTTCTCAGGAGGCAGGTCAGATGGTCTGGTATTCCCATCTCTTTAAGAATTTTCCAGAGTTTGTTGTGGTTCACACAGGCAAAGGTCTCATCACTTCATGGAAAATAGATGAAGAAACAATGGAAAAAGTGACAGAATTTATTTTCTTGAGCTCCAAAATCACTGCAGATGGTGACTGCAGCCACGAAATTAAAAGATGCTCACTGCTTGGAAGAAAAGTTGTGACAAAGCTAGGCAGTGTTTTAAAAGAAAGAGACATTATTTTGCCAACAAATGTCCATAAAGTCAAAGCTATGGTTTTTCCAGGAGTCAGGTACAGATGGAGGAGCTGCACCATAAAGAAGGCTGAGTGCTGAAGAATGGATCCTTTCAAACTGTGGTGCTGGAGAATGGAGAAGACTCTTGAGAGTCCCTTGGACTGCAAGGAGATCCAACCAGTCAATCCTAAGGGAAATCAACCCTGAATCTTCAGTGGAAAAACTGATGCTGAAGCTCCAATACTTTGGCCTCCTGAAGGGAAGAATCAACTCATTGGGAAAACAAAACAAAACAAAACCCTTGATCCTGGGAAATATTGAAGGCAGCAGCAGAAGGCATGACAGAGGATGAGATGATTGGGTGGCGTCAGCAACCCAACGGAATGAGTCTGAGCAAGCCTCAGGGGATGATGATGGACATGGAAGCGTGGCATACAGAAGTTCATGGGGTCACAGGGAGTCAGACACGACTGAGCAACTGAACAACAAGAGCCAGGCAGGGTCTTTATGTACAGCTGGCTGAACCTCAATGGGGCTTTTCTGAATTTCTGGAGGTGGGTAGAACATAATTTTTTAGCCAGATCCCATGCTGCAGCATGTCTGGAATATTTTGTGCTCGTAGTCAATCTTTTTTGTGTGTTTTCTGGGTGGCCCTTGGGAGTCAGTGTTCCTCACAATGATGGATGCTGTCTCTCTCAGTCCCAGCTGAACTGAACTTTGGATCATGACCTCTGTTTCAGGAGGCAACCCTGGCAAGTGCTCTGGCTGTTTGAATGACTGTTGATTCTTGGTTTGGTGCTCGGTCTTTTCCTTCACGTTCAAACTTTGTAGCCAGCACTTGCAACATGGAAAGACCCTCCTGTTGCAGTTCCTCCGAGCGTGATTTACAAAGGATGTCACCTATTTGAACATTTTGAGGCAAAACAGACAAACAAATTGTTCATGTTTCCATGCCATGTTCTAAAATACGCCTCTACATTGGCAAAGGCTGACAATCTGTAAGTGCAAACACGGCAGACATAGGGCATTTTGCCAGGTTTGTGACTGTCCTTCAGGTACTGTAAGAGAACCTGATCTGTTTTGAAGGACAATTCACAGATATTACAGACCGTGGAGGGCTCCCAGGAAGCAGGGACACTTTCCATGCGACACTGCAGCTGGAACGAGGTGGGAAACTGGTGGTGGCAGTGCTGGCAGGTAGTGTGGGTTTCCCAGCTGTCACCCTTCTGCCTCTCAAGCTCCAGATGGTTCCTCAGGTGGGTCATAAACTTGACATATTTTAGAAGACTCAAGCAGCTGAGGCATTTGAAGGCTGTGTGAGTCTTCTGTTCTGGTGCCGTCTCTTGTATGCTCCAAAGTAAAAGCCATCAGATAACATTTACTCTCATCAGTGAATTTGATCCCAGATTTACTTTCATGGGATCAACAGTCTTGCTCTGACGTGCAAGAGTCAGAAAGTCCATTTTCTCCAGGCCTGACAAACTGCATGTTCCTTCTGGATCCATAAGACGGAAGCATGCCTGGCCATTTGTGCGAGTCCGTGAAAATGATGCCCCACCATGCACACGGCTCGGTGAGGTCGGGGAATCTTCCAAGGTCATAACCGTGTTTTTCCAGGAGAGATACCTGGAGGGGCCATGGTGGAGGCAGGTCCCCCTGGGATTCCATTGCTGAGTTTGGGTCTTTTGGGATTCCCACTGTTAAAATTCACATCTGAAGTGGGACACCGCTTTGAATTTAGAGGGCTTTCATCCTTGCCTCCTAATGAGAGAACGGCTCGAGAGAGACAGGGAGGCCACAGAGAGAACAATTCTGAATTGTGAAGGACAGTTTCTGGCGAGCTCGTTTCCTAATCAGGTTTAGATGAAGGCTCCGAAATAATAGAACTGCCTCTTCCTCCCCATACACACTGAGAAACTGGTGATACGGCAGCTGGCTCTGATGCTGGGGTCCTAAGATTTGCAGGTTGCCACCTGCAGGAGGGATCCGGATTCACGTGGTCCTTCATTCTTCTTGAAGATGAGTCCCTGGTCACTCTGTTCAAAACGTTAGAAATGACTGGCTTTGAAGTTGAAATCACTCTGACAAAGAAGGTTTCAGCATCCTCCTTGACGTGCTCCACTCCAACAAAGATGACCTCAGCATCGTCATTGTCCTCACCTCTGGATTTGGACACGGCGGTCTTTTTCTCGGGTTGTGGTGGTGCTTGTGCTTCCTCACACGGGAAGAGATGGGCCATTTTGCAACCACTTGTGGCTTCAAGTGGCCCCTTCTAGTGTTTTTCTCCCCCTAAAAGCAATCACCAGGCAAGGTCATCCCCTCTGATCTCAGGTGTCAGTCTCTGTGGTTTCAGGTCACCCTCAGTTGGTCACCGAGAATATTAAATGGAAAACTCCAGAAATATACAACTTATGCATTTTAAGCTGCAGGTAATTCTGAGGAGAGTGATTGGAATCTCACACCATCCTGCTTCCTCCTGCCCAGAATGTGAATCGTTCCTTAGTCCTGAACATCCCACGCGTCTGTCACTCGGTTACCACAATGTCTGTTGAGATGCCACAGGGCTTGTGACCAAGTTTTCCTTACTTTACTCAATAATGGCCCCAAACCGTAAGTGGAGGGATGCTGTCCATTGACATATGCCAGAGAAAAATCCATTAAGTGCTACCTTTCAGTGAAAAGATCCAAGTTCTCAATTTGATATAAAAGAGAAAGAAACAATGTATGCTGAGGTTGCTAATATCTGTGGTGAATGTGAAGAAGAGAAAATAAATCTGGGTTAGTTTTGCTGTCAAACCTCCAACTGCAAAAGGTATGGACACAGAGCGTAGTAAGTGCTTAGTTAGGGTGAAAAAAAATCGCTCAATTAGTACAGTAGTATATTTTACATAGCGACTACACTCACAACACTTTTATAAAAGTATATTGTTATAATTGTTCCATGTTATTATTACACCTTCCCTGGTGGCTCAGATGGTAAAGTGTCTGCCTACAATTCGGGAGAGCCAGGTTCAATGCCTGGGTCAGGAAGATCCTGTGAAGAAGGAAATGGCAATCCAGCCCAGAATTCTTGCCTGGGAACTCCCATGGACAGAGGAGCGTAATAAGCGGCACTCCATGGGGTCGCAAAGAGTTGCACACGACTGAGCGACTTCACTTTCACTTTCCTGTTATTTTTAGGCAGTGGCTATCTCTTACTGTGCCTCTATACAGTAGACTGCATCACAGGTGTGTTTGTATAGAAGAACCATTGTGTACATAGAGTTTGATACTGTGTGAGGTTACCGATGTCCCCTGGGGGTCTTGAAACTTACTCTCTGCCGATAAGTGGTGATGATTATATTTCTTTCAAAAGACAAAATTAGTACCTGGTTGAATCACTGGCTGAAACATTGAGATAACTATTAGCACCCTTAGACATAAGGAAACATCTCAAAGTCAGTGAAATGACATGACCGTTTTAAACTTCCTTCTCCAGCCAACACTTTTGCCTTGACTCCCCATGGTGGCCCCCGTGTTCCTCTTAAACTCTGCAGGAGAGTTGGTAGGCACCATTTTGCTTACAGATCTACAATCTCACTCAGAAATGCTGACCGACAGAAAATGTCCAAAAGAGCCCCCAGCTGTCACTTGGGGGTGCCTCTCACTCCCTCCACTTTCCGAGTCCAGAAGGCACCATAGTCTATACATGGATCCAAAATATTTTCTTTAAATCCCAGCCATTTCTAATAGCAGGACTTGAACCTGCCTCATGCTGGCAACTCTCTCTCTCTCTCTCTCTCTCTCTCTCTCTCTCTCTCTCAGAGAGGGAGAGCATTTACACTGTACTTGAAACTACTTCCACAGCATCAACATTGTATTAGGTATTATACGGATGTGGAGATGATTTAAAACATGTGGGAGTATCCCCTTATGTTACATGCAAAGACTGTACCATTTTATGTAATGGACTTGATCACCCATTAATTTTGGTGTCTCCAGGTGCAGGGTTCCCAGACCCAATCTCCCAAGGGTACCAAGGAGGGAGGGACGGGACTTCTCAAGACTTCTACTGCTCCCCCTGCCTTGGATGCTGTCTCAATTACCAGCACCCAACTCCTGAGCTGCCTCGGTCCACAGTTTCTCTGCCAGGCTTTCCTGACCATGATGTCAGAAATCACAGCCTCCCCCAACTCACATGCCATTTTCCCCTCCAGAGCTATCGGGCTGCTGTATTTTGGTTTCTAGAACAACATGGAGTGTCTGTCAGTGCTACATGCCTGTTGCAGAAATAAACAGTAACTGTTATGAAACAATCATTTACCTGTACCTCAAGCTCGGCCCACTCATTCCTGGCTCCCCAGGTACTTACACTTGATCTTAGCCAAAAGGCTGAGAAGCAATTTCTCCAAGCATTTGATGACTTCCAAATCTGAATGGATTAAAACTATCAGGCAAGAGAGAAAGTCAGCCAGTATGTAGCTGGATGCTGACAGGGGCAGTGGTGCTCCTTGAAATTAAAGGTTTGTAACACAGTTTCTCTCCATATAATACATTTGTTGATAGCTTCCATGCCATTAACACGTTTCATAGACATTAAAGGCCATTCTAAAGTTTACATTTGGCCATTTGTGATACCAGATCACATTTCATCAGTAGCATATCATAGTTTCTTTGCTTGTGTGTAAATGATGTCCCTAGCGGTAAAGGTCCCTCCTGCCAATGCAGAAGACCTAAGAGATGCAGGTTCCATCTCTGGGTCAGGAAGACCCCCTGGAGGAGGGCATGGCAACCCACTGCAGTATTCCTACCTGAAGAATCGTATGGACAGAGAAGAATCGTGGGCGACAGTCCATAGGGTTGCAGAAAGTCTAGCATGACTGAAACAACTGAACACACACGCAGACATATGTATATAAATATATATTTTACAGTGGTATGAAAAATAGTGCTGTGGGACCTCCCCGGTATTCCAGTATTTAAGACTTCTCACTTCCAGGCCAGGGACACAGCTTCAATCCCTGGTCAGGGACCTGTGATCCCACATGCCACTGGGTGTGGCCAAAGGTAAATGGAATAATGTATCTTACAGCTGATGTCATCTTAGATTTATTGAAGATTTCTATTTTTCATAAGCAGAATCCAGCCTACTAAATTCATGTCACAAGTCACTAATGGCATGCTAGCTGCATTATATAGGCAAGTGGTTTAGACAGGGATTGACAAATCGGCTTGCTTCCCGATTGTTTTTTTTTTTTTTAATTTTTAAAAACGTTTAACATTTTTTACATTGATGTTTAATTTTGGGAAAAACAAAGGAAAGGTTTGTGACGTGTGAACATTATATGATATCTAAATTTCAGTGTCACAAAGAAAGTTTTATTGGAACACAGACGTGATCATTTGCCTCTGCCTGAGGCTATTTCACCCTGCTAATGGGAGAGACCTCATGGCCCTTAATGCCTGGTTACTCTCTAGCCCTTAACAGAGAAATTTTGCAGACTCATGGCTGCAGAGAACAAAAGGAAGCATTCCAAACCCCATGGCTCACCAGCTCCTGAAGTCCAGTTGACTCAGTGCAGCTAAACACTTCCTACTCTGAGACCAAGTGGAGGGTGAAGCTGGAGTGTCTTTGTCTCCACGTCCCAGAAAGATTTCTCTGGGAATAGCAGCACCGCTTCCTGTGTCCAGTGTCCGTGAAACTCCTCCCTGGCTCTCCAAAAGCCTTTTCCCAGTGAGGCGGCATCAGGAGATTCCACGCCTTTTAAAGCCCATTCGAGTCCAATCCATAGTACCCAAACCAGGCTCCAATCAGGTTTCTGAACCAGTTTTTCCCCATAGGATCTTTCAACTAGAAACCTTTCTAGCAAAATGTTGGAGAGGGGAAAGAATCTGAGTGGGGCTTCAGGGCCCCTCCCAGGGGCTATTTTCCAGGTCTCAGTGTGGTGAGAGTCCCCACTTGCATCTCCAGCATCCAGAGGCCCACCACCTTATCTCCAGTTTATCTGAGTCTTTAGATATTTGGGGTTCAATAGCTCAAGGGCAAGGGAAGGTGGTCCACACAGCTATTCCAACAGGGCATGGGCTGATGTCAGGAACCTAAAAAGTCAGGAGTTCTCTTCCAATGGCAAAAAATTCTCCAGCTGCAAACAGCGAACCCCTGTCCTCTTCCGAGGGCAAGGGGGTGGGTTGGGGAGGAGGCAGGGTGAGGAGGGCAGGAAGCAAGCTTACTCCCAAGTGATCTGCACTTGAAGGCTCAGCACCCGCTGGATTCCCAGGGTCCTCACTGTGAATCTACATGCTGAACCCCAGGAGCTTTTTCTAGGCGGGGGCTCATGCGTTCTTAAACCACGTCAGGGGTGTCAGGTCACACCCTCACCGCCCTCCTGCACCCTTCCCCCCTAACTCGCCCTCTTCTCTGTCCTCCTTTGCAGCACCTATATTATATCTCAAGCTTTCCCTCCCACTGCCTTTACAGCCCTGTGCACACAGATTCGTGGGTTTCAGAGAGGGTTTCAGAGAAGAAATACGTGTATTTCCATTCGTTATAAGGTAATAGAGTCACTGAATTCGAACAAAAATGATGTCCACTAATGAACGTGATCTCAAATGCTGTGATCAGATACACCATCAAAGACACCATTATCATCAAATCAACATGTTCTCCCCTTAAACTTACAGAAGGTATGTCCATTACATCTCAATGAACCAGGGGAAAAAGAAGAAAAACTGACCATTAGAAAGAGCTCGTTTTAGACTCTTTTCAGAAGCATGATGGCCGGTGCTGTGCCTAGGAGCTAAGCTGTGTCTGACTTTTTGCGACCCCATGGACTGCAGCCAGCCAGCCTCCTCTACCCGTGAGTGCACCAGGGAAAAATGCTGGAGTGGGTTGCCATGTCCTCCAATGTCGGTGAGTATCAGAACCCAGGGCTAGGGATTTCCTGGCGGTCCAGTGGTTGAGGATCTGCCTTCCAATGCTGGGAATGTGAGTTTAATACGTGGTGGGTAAGATCCCACATGCCAGAGGGCCGTAGAACGGACAAAGGATCCTGCATGACACGGCTAAGCCCCGAAGAAGCCAAATAAGTGAATAAAACGGAATATTTTTAAAACTCTATGCTCTTTACATTCTTCTGGATATGTTTGAAAGCATGATATTAACAGTTTTATTTATTTATGGACACACCATGAGACTTCCTGCAGGAGCTTAGTTTCCTGACCAGGGGCTGAACCCCGGTCACCAGACTGAAAGCATTGAACACGAAGTGCTGGCTTGCCAGGCAATTCCTAGTTTGATTTACTTAAAAGGGTTTATTTTGATTGTATGCCAAAAGGTACATCCTTTGCAGTGTTTACACTTACAACAGAAACATTTTGGGTGTCAGTTTTAAAATGTTTGCAAAAACTTAGGAGAGAGGAAGAAACATTTTGACTACCGATTTATGCTTCTAGGCTTCCCTGATGGCTCAGAGAGTAAAACATCTGCCTGCAGTACAGGAGACCAGGGTTTAATTCCTGTGTCAGGAAGATCTCCCAGAGAAGGAAATGGCTCTCCACTCAAGTATGCTTGCCTGGGGAATTCCATGGACAGAGGAGCCTGGTGAGCTACTATCCATGGTTTGGCAAAGTGTCAGACACAACTGGATAACTAACACTTTCACTTTCATATGCTTCTGAAGATTGCTCAAATCTCAGAATCACCTGGGACATTATTAAACACAGAGATTCCAGGGCTGCATATCACACCTAAGAAATTCAAATTGCCCTAGGAGAGGGCCTGCAAACCTGAAAATTCAAAGCTCACCTCACTTGATTCTGAACTGAAGTGAATCCCACGGTGTAAAGTCATCCAACACTTTGGGAAAGATTGATCTCTTGTGGCTCAGCAGTAAAGAATCCACCTCTTAATGCAGGAGACCTGGGTACAGTCTCTGGGTCGGAAAGCTCTCCTGGAGGAAGAAATGGCAACCACGCCAGGATTCTTGCCTGAGAAATCCCATGGACAGAGGAGCCTGGCAGGCGACAGTCTATGGGGTCACAAAAGACTCAGACACACAACTTAGCAACTCTGCCGCAACAGTGAAAGTGAGAGGTGCTCAGTTGTGTCCAACCCTTTGTGACCGCGTGGATCATATGCAGTCCATGGAATCTTGCAGGCTAGAATACTGGTGTGGGTAGCCTTTCCTGTCTCCAGGGGATCTTCCCAACCCAGGGATCAAACCCAGGTCTCTCGCATTGCAGGCAGATTCTTTACCAGATGGGGCGCAATGGGAGCCCAAGCAACAATAAGAACAAGCTTAAAATGCCCAAGAATATACACCTTCAGGAGACCCTAAGGGTTGAGGGTCAGGAATGCATTTTTTCCTTCATGTGACGCACTGAGCACCTGCCTTGGGAGGAGCAGGTTATTGGCAATTCAATAAACTAAAGAGATGTAGCTTGAGCTGGGAGCTTCATCCTCCCCACCACCCTTCAGAGATTCTAGGAGCTCCACACCCTCTTTGGCGGCTTCTGGAGGTCCTTCGTATTGAAGGAAGTTAGGATATAATCAAAGCTGAGAGATCTGGATGCAGACATCTCCGTTTGGGCCACACTTTCAAATCTCCTGGGCTGTGCTTCTTCACCGTCAGTGAATCTAAGGAATTGCCTATGTGTCTTGTGCAAAAACACATTCTCATCCAACAGTTGTGGGTGGGGCCTGAGAGCCTGAGTTTCTCCCAAGCTCCAGGTGTTGCCCAGGCTGCTTAAGGTGTCCATATTAAACAGTGAGTACTAGAGAGCTTTTGAAAAGTACGGACGTTCTGATTGATTCTGTCAAGCTTACTCCCTGCCCACAGACTCAGTGTCTCCAGGAATGGGACCAGGGAGTCAACATTATTAAAGGTCTCAGGTATTTCTAAGGAGCAGATAGGGTGCAAATGTGTAGCCAGGCAAATCACCCTACCATCAACCCTGTTTTGGGCTTCATTGTGTCCTGCAAAATCCATATGTTGCAGGGACTTTCCCAAAGGTCCAGTGGCTAAAACTCTCCACTCCCAGTGCATGGGGCTGGGCTTCTGTCCGTGGTCAGGGAACTAGATCCCACGTGCTGCCAGGAAGACCGAAGACCCCACGTACCACAACTAACACCTGGTGCCGTCAAATAAATTAATTCATTAAAAAAAATCTGTAGACTATCTAAGCCCCAACACTTTGGAATGTAATCCTCTTTGTAGATTCTGCCTTTAATGAGGTGATTCAGTTAAAAGGAGGTCACTAGGGTGGGCCCTAGTCCAAGCTGATGGTTCTCTATATAAAAAGAAAGGGGGAAATTCCCTGGAAGGCCAGTGGTTAGGGCTCAGATCTTTCACTGCCAAGGGCCCAAGTTCAATCCCTGGCCTGGAAACTAAGACCCAGAAGAAAAGCAGCATGGCTGGAGAAAAAAGAGGAAATTAGGACACACAAGACATCAAGGATGATGGACATAAAGGGACAGGAGGACACGAGAATGCGGGTGCCTGCTCATCAAGGAAAGGGACCTCCAGAGACACCACACTGTCAACACCTTAATCCTGGATTTCTAGCCTCCAGAACTGGGAGAAAACAATTTTCTGTTGTTTAAATCTCGTGTATTTCTGGTGGCCACCTGAGAACATTAATGTGTTCTTTAGATCAGGAGTCCCTAGAGAGGGTTCACCTCAAGGACAGTAGGGGGTATGCAGGTGATGACTCGGCTTCCAGCTGACTCCCAAACATCAACAAATGTCGCCCACCCAGATCTTCCAGGACGCAGCCTGCTCCTGTGGACCCCATCTTGCAGACCACTACTGCTAAACGTCCCCACACAAATCTCTTTCTGCCCCACCCCCTTTGTTTGTTTCTTTGTTTGTTTGACTTCTCTCCTAGACTCTGAGGGACAGAACCTTGAGAATAGAGTGAGGCCTGTGCTCACACCATCCTGGATGTGAAGGAGAGTATGTGTTTTAACCCCCCCAGCCCCCCCCCAAAAAAAAACAAACAACAACAAAAGGAAGAAAACCCAAAGCTGTCAAGCAGAAGCTTGTCACCAAGTGTACAGAAAAACCTTTACATGATAGGTTAGGAAGAAGCAGAGGACATGATTTCAACCTCTTCTTCAGGGAAGGTTTCCGGGAAGGAGGATAGCATGCTTTCTGTAGATGGATGAGGGCAGATGAATTTATTGGAAGGCATTGGGTAGCCAGGAAAGGAATATGAGTGGAGAGGGGTATGTCATCCATTCTGTCAAGTTCCAGAAGTTTCTATGATACGGGCCATGGTCACAGGTCTCCCAGAGGTCAGGGAGAAAGGAACGTTTGGTGACCTCATCAAAGCCTGGCCCATAGAAGCCTGGCTCTCGGCAGCCAACATCAGGCTTCCAGGGCATCCACCAGGCTCAGGAAATGACCTACTGGGAACACTCTGGTAGTCCTGGGGTGGTTAGGACTCTGCACTTTCACTGCTGAGGGCATGGATTCTATCCTTAGTTGGGGAACTAAGATCCTGCAAGCTGCTTTGGCTGGCCAACAAAAGAAACCAAAAAAGAAAGACAGACATGACCTATTCCTGCCTTTCGTTCCGCGGACAACCCCAAGGCCAACTCCGGTCCAGGTCCATTGCTGTGGTCAAGGAGGAAGCTCCCTGGGGCTTGTGGCCGTGGAGTGATATGTGGTCAGCCTGAGTGTCCACCAACAAGGCTGATCATCTCACACCAACTGAGAAGTTGGTACCCAGGAGGAGATCAGGCCCCTGGGACAGGGCCGTGTGAGAAGTGGGCTCTACAAGGTGTCCAAAAGGCACACCTTTCAAGACAGCACTAATCCAGGTGGCTAGCCTCTATCCACTTCCTCCATCTCTAGGGGAGAGCTTGGCCCTTCCATTGTTCTCACAAATCTTTTCCTCTTCTACTCTCCCTGGAACAGCTTTATCTCAAGAAATTGTTGTTGTTCTTTTGCTCGGTTATATCCTCAACCCCAGGGACTTTAGCTCACCAGACCTCCCTGTCCCTCACCGTTTCCTGAAGTTTGCTCCACTTCATGTCTAGTGCATTGGTGATGCCATCCAGCCATCTTATTCTCTGTTGCCCTCGTCTTCTGCCCTCAATCTTGCCCAGCATCACGGACTTTCCCAGTGAATCAGCGGCTTATACCGCATGACCAATATAGTGGACCTTCAGCTTCAGCATCAACCCTTCTAACAAGTACTCAGGGTTGATCTCCCTTAAGATTGACTGGTTTGAACTCCTTGCTGTCCAAAGGACTTCCAGGAGTGTTCACCAGCACCGCAACTCGAAGGCAACAATTCTTTGGTGCTCTGCCTTCTTTGTGGTCCAGCTCTCACAACCGTACATGACCACTTGGAAGACCATAGCCTTGACTCTACAGACCTTTGTTGGCAGAGTAACGTCTCTGCGTTTCAACACACTGTCTAGGTTTGTCATAGATTTCCTGCCAAGAAGCAACCGTCTTTTGATCTCATGGTTGCAATCACCATTGCAGTGATTGTACAGCCCAAGAAGAGGAAATCTGTCAGTACTTCCACCTTTTTGCTTCTATTTACCATGGAGTAATGGGGCTAGATGCCATGATCTTAGTGTTTTGAGTATGTAGGTTTAAGCTGGCTCTTTCACTCTCCTCCTTCATCCTCACCTAATCAGTGCAGAGCGTCTGGCTTCTTGCTGCTTCTTCCCTCAGTTCGAATTCCCTGAGTAAGAAATCATAAAGGGATGGTTTTGTAGCTTCAATGCAAGGGTGGGACAGAGAGGGCCCAAAACATGGGATCATGACACATTGAGAAACTCAACCAATGACGACTTGCACCACCTGCTTACCTACAGGATTAAAGGTGACGTGAACATGTTAGTCAGTCCTATCTGATGGTTTATGACTTCATGTACTGTAACCCAACAGGCTCCTCTATGGAACTCTCCAGGAAAGAATATTGGAGTGGATTGCCACTCCCTTCTCCCAGGGGATCTTCCTGATTCAGGGACTGAATTCTGAGCCTCCTGCATTGCAGGTGGACTCTTTACCACCTGAGGCACCAGGAAATCTCAAACCAAGGCAATGCTAATTTCCAGGACATTACTATAGCAAAATTTTGGTGGTCCATGCCGGTCGCAGCTTCTCGGTCACAAAAAATGGTATAGTTGGAGCCCACCACTCTGAAGGGGTGCTGTTGTTTGGTTTAGCTGCTAAATCTCCTCTGACTCTTAGTGGACTTGGTCTCAGTAAAGAGCTCTGGTAGGAAAAGAGAATTAGTTAAAAGCCTTAGTATGGCCAGGTTGGCAGAGAACTAGGATTTGGAGGAAATTTTATCTTTACCATTTGGATTAAGCTAAATGCCTCAGGAATAAGGTTTTATTAAAAAAAAAAAAAAAAGTTACAGATGAATGACACCAAGGAGAAAAATGCCAAGTTACACTCAACACTGAAATACTGAACTCATCAGTGACATTTTTGGACGATCGGGAATAGATTTCCAGCAGCCTTTGAGTAAATATTTGTGTGTGAAAGTGTTTATTCATGTAAAAACAGAATAAAACGTGTGGGGATATGAGCGACATAAACGCACATTTGGACAATGGATTCGGGGATGTTGGGTTGTCTCTTAGCAACTGGAGGCTTGCCTGGCTGCTCAGTCGTGCATGCAATGCAGGAGACCCAAGTTCAATCCCTGGGTTGAGAAGGTCTCCCGGAAAAGAGATCTGTTACCCACTGTAGTATTCTCAGCTGAAGAATTCCATAGGCAGAGAAGCCTGGCAGCTTACAATCCATGGAGTCCCAAAGAGTCAGACACGGCTGAGCAGTGGGAAAACGGGCATGGGCTGGTGGGTCCCAGAGGCTCCAGGTGGACTGCGGGTGAATATCACCCAGGACTCTGGGGCTGATTTTGCACAGTGAACCCATTTTGGCACCGCCCAGCGTACGAGATGGAGGATTTGCATCTACTGAATCCACTGGGGAAAATGCTCCAGTCCAGGGCCTGGGTGAGGGTCCCTTGGAAGACGGTTCCTCTAGTGATGCTCACTCCTGGACACTTAGTTCAGCTACCAAAGAGGGAATCAATGCAACGCATTCATACAGACAGACTAGGCCACATCCTCTCAGCTTTTATCACTGTGTTCAAGGCAGAGCGACAACCTGCTATTGAGAATTTCCTATGTAGTCAGAAGTCTTAGAGGAAAACAAGAATTGTAATTTGGACTTAGATTGGAGCCACTTCAGCAATGATGCTTATGTAACTTTTTATCTTCTCTGGACTGCTTAGGAGCTGCAATTTCCCCTCACGGTCCCTCCTTGTCATCTCGAGAATCACCTACTTTCCACAGCTCACCTGGAGCCTAAAACAGCTCAGGACAAATGTGGCAGGTGGGAGGGAGAAACAGAGCTTCGGACTTCAAACCTCACGCCTGATGGACCAATGTCCTCCTTGCTTAATTATTTGTGATCGCCTCAGCTAAGACATCATTCTCTCGGAAAGAATTCCCAAGGGCATCACACCTGACCGCCACCGTGCGGACTCCCAGAAAGAAGTCCGCTTTGACAGCATCTAACCTAGGCCACACCTCTGACCCTAGTCAGGAAGGTGACCTGACAAGAAGCCCGGGGACAGAGCGGCAGCATCGTGAGGACTTTCGAGTGACCCGGGCACCCTGGCAATGTCCACAGCAGGCACAGAGTACACGTCCTTATGGTAACGAAAGAGAGAGGCCCATTCTGGTCTACGGAGCTGGCGCCATGCCTTACCTGAGCACCCGGTGCAGGCGGCTCTCGAGGAAGGAGATGGAGTTCAGCTAGAGCTCCTACAGGTGGGGCAGGTTCAGGAACTGGGCCGTGAGCTGGGTGATGCAGTGCTCCTCCTGTTTGGGGGCTGTGTGCGGCAACACGTGGATGCGCCAGAGCGGCAGCCGGGGCAGGTTGCCCATCTGGCCCAGGTGCAGCACAAACCTGCCCAAAGTGGCCCGATTCCAGGTGCAATTCACCTCCAAGTCCTCGACACAGTCCAGCTGTACCACCTTCAGGATCCTCCTGATGCTCCGCGTGGGCATGGTGGAGATGCTGAGCTTCTGGCAGCTCAGGTGCAGCAGGCTCCTCCTGTTTGGCCTTCTTCAGCAGGTAGCTGAGGGTCTGTTTCAGGGTGTCCTCCTTGAGGCACAGGTCAAGCAGCACCTGCACAGGGGCCTGTGCCGGCTTTAGCCCACCTGCACCTCCACCCTGCACCTCTTCTGCATGGACTGGGCTGGCTCGGGCTCCAGCAACAAGCAAACACTGTCCATGTGGCTGGATCACATGGTCCAGATGTCCTGGTGGGCTTTCCAGTGCAAGTTCAGCAGCTGCAGCTTCCACTGCCTGCAGGGCCACAGGAGACACGCTGTGCTGTGCAGAGGCTGACTGGCACCAGGACCACGCGAGGGCTCTGCACTCCATATACCACCGCTCCCCCGGCTTCAGGAACCCACTTGGTCCCTACCTTAAGGGACACTGGTGGGGAGCACATGCCTTTCGTCCCTTCTGCCCCTCAACCAGTCCTGTACATCCGGAGGCCTGTCCAAGTGAACCCCTCATCCTCCTGCTCTGGCTGCATCTTGCTCACACCCCCAGGCCCCACCAGTCTGCCAGGTTGACGTTACCTGGGTTGGAGCCTCTGAGCAAGCACGACGTCCAGGTCATCGAGTGGAGCCTGGAAGGTGTCCAGATGAGGCTGGTGTTCCTTCATCAGGGTCCCCAGCAGAGGCAGGGGAAGGGCCTGGACTGCACCACCACTTTCAGGGCCTGGGTGTGCCTCCCGGCAAAGGCCACCATAAACAGTGGCGGGAAGAGCTCTAGGGGCAGCTCCTCCAGGGCCACCATGGCCAAGGCCTCATTCCACAGCAGGCTCTGGCCCGCCAGGCCCAGGAGTTGGGGTGGGTCCTGGACACCCGTTCTGAAGAACCTAATATGGAGTGAGTCGTGGGGGGATGTCATAGAGCAAGTGGGGGCACGGTCTTCTCTGGCCAAGGAACCGGGGAGAACTTGCTGTCCCTCCATCCTGGGAGAACCCAAGGCAGGCTCAGAGACATCCTCTGGCCACAAAGACACAGTTTTGGCCACACTTGTACCAGGACAAGCATCTCTCCAGGCAGCAAAAAAAAAAAAAAAAAAAAAAATGGACAAGGTAGCCTCTTGCCCCAACCCGTATCTACCAGTTTCTGCATTTATTCCTAGCCCTGCTGGCCAGTAGATACTTAGGAGCCTGACAGCTGGCCCCACTTTCTTCAGAGAAAGCTTCTGATTATTACTCAAGGGCTGAAAACAGGAATAAGGAGGTTAGTCCACACAGTCTGTCTCTAAACTCCAACCAATAACTCACGCAATGGGTGTTGTTATGTCACTTAATAAAAAAGACATACCTTACACTCTGTGTCTCTTCTACAAATGTTACTACCATTCAGTTCAATGGAGCAAAACATCCACATGCAGAAAAAAGCCGCCACTATTTAATATATTCTACAGATTGTTTTTAATTCCATGGAATTAAAAAACAGTTTTCAGCTTTTAAAACAAAAAGAAACCCCCCAAAATTTTAAGCTAGTAAAATCACAAACCTATAAAATGATATGAACCATAATCACTGGTAACACACTACAATGTAAAATGTCACCAGATCCTAATTAGGTATCTTTCATTAAATCAATTCCTGGGACTTCCCAGGCAGTTCAGTGAGGAGGACTCTGTGCTTTCACTGCAGGGGCATGAGCTCTATTCCCATTAGGGAACTATGACCCCAGATTCTATTTGGTGTGACCGTATCCCCTCACTCTCACCATACGCTATGCCATGCCCCCCCTGCGCACCCCCTGCCAAATTCTGTTTGGTTAAGAAATATGGTAAAGCTGGCGGAGGAATAGGACAGGGAGACCACTTTCTCCCTCACAAATTCATCAAAAGAACATTTCAGCGATGAGCAAATTCCAAAAAACAACTTCTGAATGCTGGCAGAGGACTTCAGGCACCCGGAAAAGCAGATCATTGTCTTCAAAAACAGGTAGGAAAAAATATAAAAGATGAAAAAAGAGACAAAGGAGGTAGGAAGGGAGCTCCGTCCTGGGAAGGGAATCCCGTTCTGGGCAGGGAATCTTAAGAAGGGAGGTTTCCAATGTGGCGAGCTTTGGAAGCACAGAGGGCAACGTAGCAGGAAAGAAACATAAATACATAATTCAAACCAACAGATTACAAGCCCAACAGTAACTCCCCCAGCGGAAAAGCAGCACAGACGCCTGCATCCGACAGTAGCAAGTGGGGGCAGGGCAGGGAGGCGCAGGAGGCATGGGCTGCAGTGCTTTTTAAGAATCAGGCAGGAACACCCCGCACATAACCACAATGAACGAACCTGCGCTAGCAAACCAGACTGTGGGACAGCTACCACGTGAAAAGCCCGATCACAAGACACCACCAGGACCGCACACAGAACAAAGGATGGAACAGAAATAGCCGGTTACAGACCATTCCCCGCCGGTGACGGGCAGCCAGAACCGTATGGGCTGGAAGGGGGTGATCGCAGCCCCGGAGAGACTTTACCTACAAAACTGTAAGCAGGCTTCTTTGCTAAGGCTTCTGGGGGTTCTGGACAGTCACCATCCACCTCACAAGGGGCACCAGTGGTACATCCAGAAAACTAGCAGCAGACACGGGAAAGGCGATAAGTCACAGTGACCGCGCTCACCACACACCTGAGCTACTCGGACGTGGGAAGGACACAAAAGGCAGTCCCAACCGAACCTGCGCCTCTGAGGGCTTACCTGAGCACCGAACCTGAGTTCGGCTTAGACCTGGGAGGTGCGTGCAGCCTAAGGCCGGCCTCAGACCCTGGAGCAACGTAGAGCCTGAGCGGTGTGCACCATGAGCAGGGGCAGGCCCAGTGGGCCTGAGACACTGAAAGCACACACAGGTGTTAGTTCTTTGCAGCATCCCTCCCTCCCCACAGTGCAACTCAACAAGAGAGCCAAAAAAATAAAAAATAAAAAGTGTCCACCATGCCCTCCCCCCCCACCCCTTATTAGGACGGAAATCAGACACTGAAGATACCAGCAAACAGAAGAAATTAAATGGAGGGAACCGCCTTGGAAATAACCCCACAACACCAGAGAAAGGGCCAGAAATATCGTTACTATTTTTATGACCATTTCTTTTTCTTTTTTTCTTTTTCGCTGATGTTGTTGTGTGGTAGATTTTTCTTCTTTTCTTTTTCTTCTTCTTCTTTTTTTAACTTTTAGAAATATTTAAGTCCTCTATTTATCCTTTAATTTTTATTCTTATAACCTACTCTTACTTAAAAAGAAACCTATTTTTTAAAGCAAACACTGTATATAGTCTTTGTGTGGTTGTTGTTGTTGTTTTAATAGTTCTTGTGGCTTTTTTTTCTTCTTCTCTTTTCCTTAATATTGCATTTTTAAAAATCCAACCTCTATTCTAGATTTTTAATCTTTGCTTTTTGGTATTTGTTGTCAATTTTGTACATTTAAAAACCCAAACTTCACTACCCAATTTTACCTGAGAGCGAGATTACTGGCTTGACCACTCTCTCCTCCTTTGGACACTCCTTTTTCTCCACCAGGTGGCCTCTGTCTCTTCCCTCCCCCTTCTCTTCTCTACCCAATTCTGTGAATCTCCGTGTTCAAGACGGTGGAGAACACTTCAGGAACTGGTTACTGGCTGAATCTGTCTCTCCGTTTTTCATTTCCCTCTTTTATCCTACTGGCCACCTCTGTCTACTTCCTCCCTCTCCTCTTCCCTGTATAACTCCGTGAATACCTCTGAGTGTTCCAGACGGTGGAGCACACATAAGGATGTGATAGCTGGCTAGCTTGCTCTCTCCTCTTTTTTTTTTTTCCTCTCTCTCTCTCCTCTTTTGACCCCACCTCATCTCATTCCAGTCACTTCTAACAACCCCCTCCCTCTTCTCTCCTCCATGTAACTCAGTGAACCACTCCGGTTGCCCCTCACTGTGGGTAAACCTTTCATCTTTAACCTAGATGTGTTATCATCGGTGCTGTATAGGTGGAGAGGTCTTGAGGCTACTGTAAAAATAAAACTGAAAACCAGAAGCAGGAGGCTTAAGTCCAAACCCTGAGAACATCAGACAAGTCCTGACTCCAGGGAACATTAATTGATAGCAGCTCATCAAATGCCTCCATACCTACACTGAAACCAAGCACCACCCAAGGGCCAACAAGTTCCAGAGTCAGACACACCATGCAAATTCTCCAGCGACACAGGGACACAGCCCTGAGCTTCAATATACAGGCAGCTCAAAGTTACTCCAAAACCATTGGCGTCTCATAACACATTACTGGTCACTCCATTGCACTCCAGAGAGAAGAAATCCAGCCTCACCCACCAGAACTAGAACACAAGCCTCCCGAACCAAGAAATCTTGACAAGCCACTGATACAACCCCACCCACAGTGGAGAAACTCCATAATGAAGAGAACGCCACAAATTCCCAGAATATAGAAAGGCCACCCCAAACGCAGCAATAGAACCAAGATGAAGAGACAGAGGGATACTCAGCAGGTAAAGAACAGGAGAAATGCCCACCAAATCAAACAAAAGAGGAAGAGATAGGGAATCTACCTGAGAAAGGATTCCAGATATTGATACTGAAAAGGATCCAAAATCTTGAAATCAAAATGGAATCACAGATAAATAGCCTGGAGACAAGGATTGAGAAGATGCAAGAAAGGTTTAACAAGGACCTAGAAGAATAACAACGAGTCAATAGATAATGAATGACTCAATAAATGAGATCAGAAACACTCTGGAGGCAACAAATAGTAGAATAACAGAGGCAGAAGATAGGATTAGTGAAATAGAATGGTAGAAATAAATGAATCAGAGAGGAAACAAGAAAAACGAATTAAAAGAAATGAGGACAATCTCAGAGACCTCCAGGACAATATGAAACGCTCCAACATTCGAAGTATAGGAGTCCCAGAAGAAGAAGACCAAAAGAAAGACCATGAGAAAATCCTCCAGGAGACAATAGTTGAAAACCTCCCTACAGTGGGCATGGAAATAATCACCCAGTCCCAAGAAAACCAGAGAGTCCCAAACAGGATAAACCCAAGGCAAAACACCCCAAGACACATATTAATCAAATTAACAAAGAGCAAACACGAGAACAAATATTAAAAGCAGCATGGGAAAAACAAGAAATAACACATGAGGGGATTCCCATAACGGTAACAGCTGATCTTTCCAAAGAAACTCTTCAGGCCAGGAAGGAATAGCAAGACATACTTAAAGTGAAGAAAGAGAATAACCTACAGCCCAGATTACTGTACCCGGCAAGGATCTCATTCAAATACGAAGGAGAAATCAAAAGCTTTACAGACAAGCAAAAGCTGAGAGAACTCAGCACCACTAAACCAGCTCTCCAACAAATGCTAAAGGATATCCTGTACACAGGAAACACAAAAAGGGTGTTTAACCCCAAACCCAAAACAATAAAGGAAATGGCAACGGGATCATAATGATCAGTAATTACCTTAAACGTGCTTAGTCACAGCTCCAGAAAGCTATTCTCTTTTCCTTCTAAGGACAGGCTTACCTCTGTGGGGCTTGGTATTTAAGTATTCCCTTTGGTTAGATTCCCTGCCTTCAACCCCAGCTCAGTGCTGACAACCTTCAGGTCTCAAATAGCATACTATGCAACTGGTGCATTTTACATTCTTACCAAAGAAAGTAAGTGTCAGTTGTATCTCCACAGTATTAATTTAGCCACAAGGAATCTTCGGCAAAACTAAACAAAACGTTAGAGAGATGACAGCACGTCTACGAAATATGTTGTCAGCTTTACAAACGACCTATAAACTACAAAGTCATCACGAAATAGACATCTACTTAATACACATTTCATTATTAGATTCTTTCTTTGTATATAACCATTTTATACTTTCAGATTTGCAACTGGTACTTTTTCAAATGAAACTGGTGCTTTTTTTTGCTTGTTTTTAAGCCAAGATTTAACTGATGTCTTTAAGATGTTCATTTCAACATTGACATCATTCATAACTCCAAATACATAAAAGATGATGACAAAAACATCATAAATACAAAAAATAAAAATGTAGTTATATTATTATAGCCTCCGATAAATGATAGCAAAACTGGAACAGAAGCATTGTAAAAACATTTAGTGATGTTTCAACATTTTTCTAATCTTTTTTGATTTCATCTTTCTCATGTGCTTTAGAATGCATTACAACACCAGTAGAGTATTGGGCTTCCGTGGTGGCTCAGAGGGTAAAATGTCTGCTTGAAATGGAGCCCTGGGTTCTAATCCTGGGTTAGGAAGATCCCCTGAAGAAGGAAATGGCAACCCATTCCAGTATTCCTGCCTGAGAATCCTATAGATGGAGGAGCCTGTAAGGCTACAGTCCATGGGGTCCCAAAGGGTCAGACACGACTGAACGACTCCACTTTCACTTTAGTCGAGTATTGTCATATGTTTAAAAATCTATAAAAATATGGTAAATAATACTGGTACAAATTTCATCATTAAACATACATATTCAGCTGTTTTAATGCATGATGAGAGAACTCTGAAACAACTTGCGTTTTCATTGTTATTGGTGACCATGCCTGAGCTGCCTTTTGAGAAATCTATGTGCAGGTCAGGAAGCAACATTTAGAACTGGACATGGAAAAACAGACTGGTTCCAAATAGGAAAAGGAGTACATCAGGCTGTATAATGTCACCCTGCTTATTTAACGTCTATGCATAGTACATCATGAGAAATGCTAGACTGGACAAAACACAAGCTGGAATCAAGATTGCCGGGAGAAATTTCAAGAACCTCCGATATGCAGATGACACCACCCTTATGGCAGAAAGTGAAGAGGAACTAAGAAGCCTCTTGATGCAAGTGAAAGAGAGTGAAAAAGTTGGCTTAAAGCTCACCTTTCAGAAAATGAAGATCATGGCTTCTGGTCCCATCACTTCATGGGAAATAGATGGGGAAACAGTGGAAACAGTGTCAGAGTTTATTTTTGGGGCTCCAAAATCCCTGCAGATGGTGACTGCAGCCATGAAATTAAAAGATGCTTACTCCTTGAAAGAAAAGTTATGACTAACCTAGATAGCACGTTCAAAAGCAGAAACATTACTTTACCGACTAAGGTCCGTCTAGTCAAGGCTATGGTGTTTCCTGCGGTCATGTATGGATGTGAGTTGGACTGTGAAGAAAGCTGAGCACCGAAGAATTGATGCTTTTGAACTATGGTGCTGGAGAAGACTCTTGAGAGTGCCTTGGACTGCGAGGAGATCCAACCAGTCCATTCTGAAGGAGATCAGCCCTGGGACTTCTTTGGAAGGAATGATGCTAAAGCGGAAACTCCAGTAGTTTGGCCACCTCATGTGAAGAGTTGACTCATTGGAAAAGAACTCTGATGCTGGGAGGGATTGGGGGCAGGCGGAGAAGGAGACGACAGAGGATGAGATGGCTGGATGGCATCGCTGACTCGATGGACGTGAGTCTGAGTGAACTTCGGGAGTTGGTGACGGACAGGGAGGCCTGGCCTGCTGCATTTCATGGGGTCACAAAGAGTCAGACACAACTGAGTGACTGAACGGAACTGAACTGAACGGAACTGAAGCTAGGGACTGTTGGTGGCAGAGGTAGAGGCCCCAGTCTGTGTATCCACAGTTGGAGTGATGGAATACAGTTTAAAGTGACTGTAAACATAGGGAATTTAGAAAGATGGTAACGATAACCCTGTATGCGAGACAGCAAAAGAGACACAGATGAATAGAACAGTCGTTTGGACTCTGTGGGAAAGGGAGAGGGTGGGATGATTTGCGAGAATGGCATTGAAACATGTATAATGTCATATAAGAAAAGAATCGCCAGTCTAGCTTCAGTGTAGGAGAGGATGCTTGGGACTGTTGCACGGGGTTGACCCAGAGGGATGGTAAGGGGAGGGCGGAGGGAGGGGGTTTAGGATTGGGAACACGTCTACACCCGTGGAGGGTTCATGTTGGTGTCTGACAAAACCAATGCACTATTGTAAAGTACAATATAAATAAATAAAGTGACTGTAAACAAAGAAACAGAAAAGAGTTTCTCTTCAGAAATAAAATGTTCAGAATTGATTTTCATACTGAGGGAAGGCCTTTTCACCTACTAAGTATTAGTGAACATTCTGGCTAGATACAGTTTTGCTTGAACTTTATGCTAGACAGCCTATTTTTGACCTGGGAAACACATATTGTACATCTGCTTTAACCATGGAGGAGAGTCACTGGGTATTCACTGGAATGGGAAAGTAAAAATCTGTTGCAGTTGTCTTTCATCAGTGTACCCTCTGGGGAAGTCAGGATATGAAAATGAGATTGTGCATTTCTGTGCTTTGGAGTTATGTGTTCCTAGTTAGTGAAGATAATTAAGAAGTGTAATGATTCCAGATTCTCGCCTAGGAAAACACTAACATCACTCTTGTCAGACCTGTATTTTGTGGTTAACAGGATCCTTTTCCCACGAGATATGTTTCATTCATGTACTTTCAACTTTAAAGAATTTTCTCTGTGTCCTGGCTCTGCCCCTACAGCTTCAGAACACTCCTCTTTAAACTGTACGGAAGACCATTTCCCAGGCTATGGTTCTTGAGTTTATTTTTATTTTTCTCCTAATTTTAGTATATATAATTTATTGGGTATTTTTATCATTATGGCATAATTTTCTTCAAACTTCGTACTGAAAGTTGTCTCCTATTTAATCATGACATGTGATCAGTGAGTCCACATACTAAGGAATGACAATTGGCACTTTTTAGCAGAAACCAGGGCTTCCCTGGGAGGTAAGCTGCCTAAGAATCTGATGCAATGCAGGAGACCCCAGTTTGATTTCTGGTTTGGGAGGATGCTCTGGAGAAGCAACAGGCCACTCCCTCCAGGGTTCTTTAGGTTTCCCTGGTGGTTTAGATAGCAAACAATCCATCTGCTATGAGAGAGCCACTGGAAGACTGGCCTAACAACCCACTCCAGTATTCTTGCCTGAAGAACACCCATGGACAGAGGAGCTTGATGGGCTATATTCCAGACACTCACAAAGAACCAGACATGACTGTGAGTATGAGCAGACCAGAAACCAAAATATATTTTTAAGAAATCCTTGAAAACCTTGAAATTTGGAAGTGTTCCTTAGAAAGAGCATGTTAACCCTGAAAAAAAAAGAAAAAACACCATAAAGCAATGAACTTTACTGCTCTCTTTTCCCTATAAGATCAGAAGAGAAATGGAGTGTCATTTCCCTTTTTAGAAGCTAGTTGTTCTCGTAGAAACTATGAAATGATTAAATAAATTATTGAAACCTACTGAAATGCTGCTTTCAAATAAATAAATAAATAAAACCCAATTCAAGACGGATACCAAAGCAAGAACATAATCGAAATCACTTGCTGTTGTGAGACATGGCTTCAAAAGAGAACCAAATTAATGTATATAATGACTGGCTAAATTCTCTGGCAATACGTTATAACAATTTACAGTCAACATTGAAAGGGATTTTTACACACAATAAAATAAAAATGCCTTTTACTCATGCATACTTTTAATAATCAAAAGCACTGACTAATTTTCAGACATTGCAGGCCAAGGACATTTAAACAAACTACCTACTTTATCTGCCAAAACAACACGGTGGTGGTGGTCATGATTAGCTGCTAAGTCATTTCCGTCTCTTCATCTCCATGGACCATAGACCACCAGGCTCCTCTGCCCGTGGGATTTCCCAGGCAAGAATACTGAGTCTGGTTTTCATTCTCTCTTCCAGAAGATCTATCTTCCCAACTCAGGGATTTCTCAACCCTGGGTCATCTACATTGGGAAGTGGACTCTTTACCAATGAGCCACCAGGAGAATACCCCAAAGAAAAACAGTATCTACTTAAGCACTTCTTGGCTTTCATATGTACGGTATCAACCTTCCAGCCTATATAGTCTGTGTTGAACTATCCTAGTGATCCATCGATTAATAGTCAGCCTCCCAGTGATTCTTGTCTGGGAAGATCCCACATGCTGAAGTGTAACTAAGCTCATGGGCCACAACTCAGGAGCTCATGTGCCGAAACTAGAGCCAGTGTTCTCCAGCAAAAGAAACATCACAATGGGAAGGTTATGCAGCATAGTGAAGTGCACCATACCACTTGCCTCAGCTACAGAAAGCCCTTGAACATCCATGACTACCTGGCCCTGCCAAAATAAATGCAGTTTTAAAAATAACAAATATTCATGTCAATGTATGGGAAAACCAATACAGTGTTGTAAAGAAAAATAAAGTAAAAATAAAAATTAAAGAAAAAAAAATAAAACGGAAAAATAAATACATAAATAAGACCTTAAGGGGCAAAAAACAAACAAACAAACAAAAAAAAAAACCCAGTGAGTTTAGCAGAGAAGTTAGTTACATATATTTAGCAACAAGCAAATATAATTTGCATGTTGAAAGTGCAAAAATACTAATTTTTCAAAACGTGATAGAATGATACTGATTAGAAGAAATCTATCACAGAATAAAAATATTCTAGGCAATAGTTCAGCAGGATGAGAGGTAAGGGTATCCCAGCCATCAGAGTTCACATTAGTGGTGTGAATGCCGAAAAGCCTATGAAACATCATGTTGGTCAAATAATTCGAGTATCCATATATCCACTTAAGCTCTTAGCTATCTCTCCTGCACCTTTATATTTCATTCTGAAGCCATTTGGATTTTCTGAAAGAATGTGTAGATTTGTTTTGTTTGTGTCAGTTTCTGAGGAGACTTCTCATTCTGCCCACATGCTAGGAAACTTTTACTATATTTTCCATTAATATAATTCAAGTTTCATCTACTCTAACCTTTCATACCATTAATCCCATATTGATTTCCTTTAGCAGGCTCTAGTGATGTTCTTCAAGCTCTTTTAGCCATTCTTTCACTTGCGTATAATGCTCACTGATTTGAATAGCAAATTACCACTTTTCTAATGTGCTTTTAGAGTGTGGTGAGCTGCTCTGTTTCAGGCTTTTGGTTGGAAAACCCTGCCTTATTGTCAGGGCTGCAGTATCTTCTGATACCAAAGGAAAGACTACAAATATTCCAAACAAATTTGATTATGGTAATTAACATTTTCTAAAGAATTAAAGAGTTCCTCATCAAAATATTTATTCCCATGGAAAAAATAGCCCCAGCTCCTTAAGTACATCATGATTTTATTAAGGGAATCTGTGAGAACGGCCATGTTCTCTGTGCATCGTGACTTCATCAACACACCTCTCTGAGGTGAAAAAACAAGTTAGAATTCACATACTTCAGGAAAGCCATATTTCAATATGGAAAAACCTTGTTTCAATAAGAGGAAAAATGGCTGCATGAGAAGTGGATTGATATTGTTTCTCTATTTTTCTCTGAGCATCTTCCTGTAAGTTGTGTCTTCACTTCTTACTGAAATGGTTGATTCTGCTGTTGTTCTGTTGCTCAGGCATAGTAACTCTCTGCAACATAATAAGGCATGTTACGTTCCTTATTATGCAGCACACCACGCCTCACTGTCCATCACTAACTCCCAGAGTTTGCTCAAAGTCATGTGCCTCAAATTAGTTGTACCATCCAACCATCTCATCATCTGCTAGGCCCTTCTCCTTCTGCACTCAAGCTTTCCCAGCATCAGGGTCTTTTCCTATAGTTAGCTCTTTGCATCGGGTGGCGAAAGTACCAGAGTTTCAGCTTCAGCAAAAGTACTTCCAATGAATATTCAGGGCTGATTTCCATCAGGATTGACTGCTTTGATCTCCTTGCAGTCCAAGGGACTCGCAAGAGTCTTCTCCAACACCACAGTTCAAAATCATCAATGATTCCATGCGCAACTTCCTGTATAGTCCAACTCTCCCATCCATACATGAGTAATGGAAACTCCATAGGTATGACCTGATAGACCATTAATTGCAAAGTAATGCCTCTGCTTTTGCATATGCTCTTTAGGTGGTTACAGCTTTTCTTCATAGGATCTAGCACCTTTTAATTCCACAGCTGCCCTCACCATCTGCAGTGATTTTGGAGCCCGAGAAAATAAAGTCTATCACTGTTTCCATTTTTCCCCGTGATTTCCCTATTTGATGTGAAGTCACGGGGCCAGATGCCATGATCTTCATGGTTTCAACATTGAGTTTTAAGCAAGGTTCTTCACTCTCTTCTTTCTTTCCATCAATACGCTCTTTATTTATTCTCCACTTTCTGTCATGTATGTGGTGTCAACTGCAAATCTGTGGTTATTGATAGTTCTCCAAGCAATCTTGATTCTAGCTGGGCTTCATCCAGCCTGGCATTTCACATGACGTGCTGAATATAAGTTAAATAAGCCACATGACAATATACAGCCTTGATGTGCTCCTTTCCCAATTTGAAGCTAGCGCATTGTTCTATGTCCAAGTGTTGCTTCTTGACATGCCTACAGATTTCTCAGCAGGCAGCTAAAGAGGTCTGGTATTTGCATCTTTCCAGGAATTTCCCATAGCTTGTTGTCATCCCCACAGTCAAAACCTTTGGCATAGTCCAAATCAGAAGTCGATGTTTTTCTTGAACTCCTTTGCTTTTTCTCTGATCCAATGGATGCTGACAATTTGATCTCTGGTTTCTCTGACTTTTCTAAATCCAGCTTTAACATCTGGAAGTTCTCGGTTCATGTACTGCTGAAGCCTAGCTTGAAGAACTTTGAACATGACTGTGCTTACATGTGAGATGTGTGCAATTGTGTGTTAGTTTAAACAATCTTTGGCCTAGCTTTTCTTGAGGATTGGAGTTTAAACTAACCTTTCCAAGTTCTGCGGCCAGTGCCGACCTTTTCACATTTGCTGGCACATTGCGTGCAGGATTGTAATGTCATAATCTGGTAGGACTTGAAATTCCACAACTGGAAACACATTACCTCTAGTAACTTTGTTCATAGTTATGTACTAAGGGCTGCTTGACTTCACATTGCAGGATGTCTGGTTCTGGGTGAGTAAAGACACCTTCACGGTTATGTGGGTCATTAAGATCTTCTTCTTCTTCTTCCTTTTTTTTTTTTTTTTAAGTTCAGTTCTTCTGTGTATTCTTGCCACCACTTCTTAATATATCTGCTTCTGTTAGGTCCATATATTTTGTCTCCTTTATTGTGCCCATCTTTGCATGAAATGTTCCCTTGGTATCTGTATCATTCCTGAGGTAATCTCTGTTCTTTGCCATCCTATTGTGTTTCTCTGTTTCTTTGCATTGATCCCTGAGGAAGGCTTTTCTTATCTCTCCATGCTATTCTTAAGAAAACTGCATTCAAATGGATTATCTTTCTTTTTCTCCTATGCCTTTAGCTTCTCTTCTTTTCTAAGTTATTTGTAAGGCCTCCTCAGAAAAACCTTTTGCCTTTTTGCATTTCTTTTTCTTGGGTAGGTTTTGTTCATTGTCTCATGCAGAATGTCATGACCCTTGGTCCATAGTCTCCAAGCAGTCTGTCTATAAGATCTAATCCCTCAAATCTATTTGTCACATCCACTGCATAATCATAAGAGACTGATTTTGGCCAACCCAAATGGTCTAGTGGTTTTCCATACTTTCTTCAACTTAAGTCTGAAGTTTTCTTTAAGGCATTCCTGATCTGAGCCATCTCACTGCTCAGTCTTGTGTTTTTGTTTTTCTTTTTTTTTTTTTTTCTGACTGCATAGAGCTTCTCCATCTTCAGCTACAAAGGACAGAATCAATCTGATTTCAGCATTGACCATCTCAAGAGTCATCTCTTGTGTTGTTGGAAGAGGGTGTTTTCTGTGAATGGTGAGTTCTCTTAGGGAATTCTGTTAGCCTTTGCCATACTTCATATGTACTCCAAGGTCCAACTTGCCTGTTATTCCAGGTTTCTCTTGACTTCCTACTTTCTCTAGGAGGCAATGAACGTGGGCAGTATAAGCCCTCATTCCTCTGCCTTTTCTAAATCCATCGCATATATTTGGAAGTTCTTGGTTCAAATACTTTGAAGCCTAGCACAAAGGATTTTGAGCCTTATCTTGCTTAGTATGTGAAATGAGCACAAGAGTGCAGTACTTTGACAAATTTTCAGCATTACCCTTTGATGTGGGGATCAGTACGTTGTCATGTGTACACTAGAGCTTGCTCAGTAGTGGCATAATGTTTATTCCATAGTGCAAACTCAGAAGTTGGAACATGTATGGCATATAATGTTGACTCAGTAGAGGTAGGATGATACTTTCAGAGTGCAAGCTCAATAGTTGTGCTAAGCCTTCTGTAGAACACTGATTCAGCAATGGTAAGATGTGTGAACTAGAATTCAGGGTCAATAGTGTTGTCACATTTCCTCGAGAGTTTAGCCACTGCAGAAGTGGCATGTGTGCTTAGAATGGGGTCTTAATAGTGGTGAGATGCATGCTCTACATCTCAGTCTCAGTAGAAGAGAGGTGTGTTCTCTAGAGTGCAAGCTAGTAGTTACAAGACACTTGGTGTGCTGACCTGTAGTACACAAAGAAGCAGTGGAAGTTGTCACAGCACTGAAACGCTGACTGGTGAAAAACTCCTCGGTGCGTTGAACCCACAGTAGACAAAGAAGCGTTCCAAGAATGTTTTACCTATGAGTTACAGCATGGTGGTAATTATTGAGTGCGTTCCAGCTAATGTAGATGGAGATGCGCTTAAGCCATGTCATAAAACTGAACCAGTGATAGTTACAATCTCTTAGTCTTGCCTGAGCTATTTGGATGCAGAAACACTTAAAAAATTCACAGCACTGAAGCACTGGAATTTGACAAATTATCGGCTGTGTCTTCCAAGAATGGATGCTGAAGCACTTGAACTGTATCACGTAGCTGAAAGACTGGATGTTGATGAATACTGGGTGTATTTGACCTATGGTAAGAAGGGGACTCATTTAACTGTATGACAGCCCTAAAACACAATATGGAGAAAAATGTATGCGTGTTTATGAACTGGTATGTACAGAAACAATTGAGACATATCACAGAACTCAACAGTTGATGGTGAACAACTTCTAGGTGTATTTGAACCAGAGTATACGAAACAAGACTTGAAGAATGTAACAGAACTGAAACAACTGATGGTGATAAACTATTGCATGCGTTCAGCATGGCGTAGAAGAAGAAGGACTTGAAACATGTCGCAGCACTGAAACACCAATGGTCATAAGCTACTGGGTATGTTTCAGCTCAAGTGGATTAGAGAACCATTTGAAGCATGTCGCACAACTGAAACATTGCATGCTTATGAACGACTGCATGTACTTGATATGGAGTGAATGAAGAAAGCACTTGAAGCATGTGACATCACTGAAGCACTGGTTGAGAATATGGACTATGTTTGAGCCGGAATGGACACAGAGCCTTCAGAATCATTTCATAGTACTGAACACTAGCACTAGACGGGGAAAAACTACTGAGTTCGTTTGACACAGGAATGGATGAAGAAGCAGTTGACATTATGTCACAGCAGTGAAACAAGATGGTTATAAATGGTGAGTGTATTGACGTTAGTGGGACCAAGAACATATTTAATCTTATCAAAGTCCTGAAACACTGGAGCATGGTGAACTGCTGGCTGTGTATGCCTCAGTGTGCACAGACAACATTTCAAATCATGTCACAGCACTGAAACGCTTGTATGGAGACGACAGACTGACTGTCTAGATCTGGGGTGGATGAGGAAGCTCTTTAAGCATGTCACTTCATGTATACACTAGATGGCGACAAACTACGGCGTTGGTGTATGGGTGCGCATGAAGAAGCCATTGGGTCGTGCTGCAAAGTAAAACACTGGCCGTTTATAACTACTAGAAGTTTTAAACCAGGATTAATGTAGAAGCATTTGAAGACTGTCAGTGTACTGCAGCAATGGATGGTGATAAAGGACTATGTTAACCTGGAGTGGGTGAGGAAGTACTCGAATCCAGGGGCAGCCATGGAACACTGTGTATTGATAAACTCCGGGATGTTTTATTTAGTCACTTCGTTAAGGAAGAATTGAACTTGGTCATATGTCACAGCACTGGACACTGGTTGGTACCACTTATTGACGATGACTGACCTGAGTGGGAAGAGAGCCTTTGAATTGTGCCACACCCACTGCACTAAAGAAATAGAGGAAACAATAGAATGCGAAAGACTAGGGATCTCCTCAAAAACTTAGAGATACCAAGCAAACATTTCTTGCAAAGATGGGCTGAATAAAGGACAGAAGTCGTATGGGCCCAACAGAAGCAGAAGATATTAAGAAGAGGTAGCAAAAATACACAGAAGAACTGTACATAAAAGATAGTCATGATGCAGATAATCACGATGATGTGATCATTCACCTAGAAGCAGACATCCAGGAATGTACACTCAAGTGGGTCTTAGGAAGCATCACTACAAAGAAAGCTAGTGGAGGGGATAGAATTCCAGTTGAGCTAGTTCAAATCCCAAAGGACCATGCTATGAAAGGGTTGCACTTAACATGGCACCAAATGTGGAAAATTCAGCACTGGCCACTGGACTGGAAAGGGGCAGTTTTCACTCCAATCCCAACGAAAGGCAATGCCAAAGAATTCTCCAACTACTACACAGTTGCACTCATCTCATATGCTACTAAATTACTGGGCAAAATTATCCAAGCCATGCTTCAGCAATACAGCAACCAGGAACTTCCAGCTATTCGAGTTGGTTTTCCAAAAGGCAGAGCAACCAAGATCAAATTGCCAACATCTGCTGCATCATTGAAAAACCAAGAGAGTTCCAAAAGATCTACTTCGGTTTTATTGAGACTTTGACTATGTGGATCACAATAAACTTTGGGAAATTCTGAAAGAGATTTCAGGGAATACCAGACAACCTGACTTGCCTCTTGATAAACTTGTATGCAGGTCAGGAAGCAACAATTAGAACTGGAAATAGAACAACAGACTGGCTCCAAAAAGGAAAAGGAGTACCCCGAGGCTGTATAATTGCCACCTTGCTTATTTAACTTCTACACAGACTACATAATGAGAAACACTGGGCTGGAGGAATCTCAAGGTGGAAACAAGATTGACAGAGAAATATCAATCATCTGAAATATGCCGATGACACCAGCCTTATGGCAGAAAGTGAAGAACTAAAGAGCCTCTTGAAAAAAGTGACACGAGAGAGGGATTAGTTGGCTTAATGCTCAACATTCAAAAAACAAAGATCATGGCATCGGATGCCGCCACATCATGGCAAATAGGTGGGAAACAGTGGAAACAGTAGATGACCTTATACTTCTGGGCTCCAAAATCGCTGCAGATGGTGACTGCAGCCATGAAATTAAAAGACACTTCGTCCTTAGAAGGAAACTTATGACCAACCTAGATGATTAATTATCATTATTGATTATTGCTGATGATTGATTATTATTGATTATTATATTCATATTGAAAAACAGAGGCTTTACTTTGTCAAGAAAGGTCCATCTAGTCAACGTTACGGTTTTCCCAGTAGTCATGTGTGGATGTAAGTTTTGGAATATAAAGAAGGCTGAGCACTGAAGTATTGATGCTTTTGAACTGGGTGTTTAAGAAGACTCTTGAGAGTCCCTTGGACTGCTAGGAGATCCAACCAGTCCATCCTAAAAGAAATCAGTCCTTAGTGTTCATTGACAGGACTGATGTTGAAGCTGAAACTCCAATAATTTGGCCCCGTGATGTGAAGAGCTGGCTCATTTGAAAGCATCTTGTTGCTGGAAATGATTGAGGGCAGGAGGAGAAGGGGACGTCAGAAGGTGAGATGGATGGATGGTAACACCGACTCAATGGACATGGGTTTGGGTTACCCATGGGAGTTGATGATGGACAGGGAGGTCTGGCTTGCTGCGGTTCATGGGATAACAAAGAGCTGGACATGAATGAGTGACTCAACTGAACTGATCACCCCTTAAAGAGTGATTTTTTTTTCTTTCTTTTCCTTTTTCTTTTAAATAATCTTGGGCACATTTGACTGAAGCATGCCATGCAATGAAACGTTAAATGGTCAGTAACTACCAGCTGGGCTTGACATTGGATGGACGGAGAAGCACTGCAGGCATGTCACTGAACTTCAACACTGTATGGTGATAGCCTAGTGAATGCCTTTAAATGGGGAGAATGAACACACCATTGAAGTGGATCTTGGCATTGGAACTGGAGGTGGTGAATGTTATGGATGTGTTTGACTTGCGATAATGAGGAAGACTTGAGGAATGTCACACACAGTAAAACATTGGATGGTGTTAATGTTTGAGTGTGTTTGGCCTGGTGAGGATGGAAACGTCCTGGAATCTGCCATAAAATGGAAACACTCAATGGTCATAAGCTACAGCATGTGCTTCACCTAGAGAGGATGAAGAAGCACATGAAGCATGCTACAGGACTGAAACAGTGGATGGTGATAATCCACTGGGTATGTTTTGTCTGCTGTTGTGAAGAAGCACTTGAGGCAAGTCCTCGAACTGAGGCATGGGATGCTGATAAACTGTTGGGTACTTCTGAACAGTGGTGTGTGGCAAAATTCTTGAAATATGTTACAGTATGGAAACATTGGATGATGCTAAACTCCTGGTGTGTTTGAGCCAGGATGGGCAAGAAGCAATTGATGCATGTCAAAAACCTGAAACAGGTGATAAACAACAGGGTGTGTATGACCCAGAGTGCATGGGGAAGTATCTGAACCTTGTCACCAACATGAAACACTGGATGGTGACAAACTGTTGAGGGTGCTTGATTCAGGGTGGACAGGAAGCACATGATCCATTTCACAGAACTCAAACGTGGACGGGGCAAGAGACTTGGAATGTTTGACCCAGGGAGAAAAAGAAGCTCTGGAAGCATGCTGTAACCCTGAAACACTGGATAGTGAGAAACCACTTGGTGTGATGACCTGAGGGAATGAAGAAACCCAGAAGCATGTTGCATAACTGAAACATTGGATAACGACACACTACTGGGTGTCTTTGACCCCGTGTACACAAAGGAGCACTTGAAGCATGTCACAGAACTTGAACACTGGATGGTGAAAAACTCCTGGGAGTGTTTGACTGGGTGGATGAAGACGCTCCTCAAGCATGTCTCTGCACTAAGACACTGGATGAGGAGTGTGTTTTAGCCTCAGAAAATGAAGCACTTGACCTGTGTAACGGCACTAAAATAGAGTATGGCACTTATACCACTGGGTGATTAGTCCCAGGTGACAAGGAAACACCGGAAAGTGTCGCATGTTAATGCACTGAATACTCTACGGGGATAAAGTACTGAATGTGTTTGATCTGGGGTTGCGAAGAAGCAGGTAAAGCAGGTCCCTGGGGTGACACAAGGGATTCTGATACACTACTGGGAGTGTAGGAATTCAAGTGGAATAAGAAGCACTGGAAGCATGTCACATCCATGAAACAATAAATGTTGCTAAACTACTGAGTGGGAATGAGAGCCTGGGAAAGACTAGAGATCTCTTCAGGAAAATAAGTGGTATCAAGGGAGTATTTCATGCACATATGTGTATAATAAAGGGCCGAAAATGTGTGAACCTAAAAGAAGTGGAAGATATTAAGGAGTGTTGGCATGATTACATAGAAGAACTATCCAAAAAGTTCCCGATGACCTAGATAACCATGATGGGGTGATGACTCGCCTACAGCTAGACATCTTGGAGTGGGAAATCCAGTGGCTCTTAGAAAGCATCACTACCAGCAAAGATAGTGGAGGTGATGGAACACCAGCTGAGCTATTTCAAATTTTAAAAGATGATATTGTTGAAGTGCTGCACTCAGTATGCCAGAAAACTTGGGAAACTCAGCAGTGGCTGCAGGACTGGAAAAGGTCAGTTTTTCGTTTGAAATCCAAGGAAGGGCAACACCACATGATGTTCCAAATATCACACAACGGCCATTATTTTACGCACTAACTCCTTTGAACACAATTTATGAACAACTGAGATAGCTGGATGACGTCACTGACTCGATGGACGTGAGTCTGAGTGAACTAAGAGAGTTGGTGACGGACAGGGAGGCTTGGCTTGTGGCGATTCATGGGGTCGCAAAGAGTCGGACGGGCTGAACTGAACTGAGACAGCATATTAAAAAGCAGAGATGTTAATGTGCCAACAAAACTCCACCTAGTTAAGATTATGATTTTTCCAGTAGGCGTGTATGGATGTACCAGTGGAACTATAAAGAAAGCTGAGCACCAAAGAAGTGATGCTTTTGAACTGTGTTGTTGGAGGAGATTCTTGAGAGTCCCTTGAACTGCAAGGAGATCCAACCAGTCCATCCGAAAGGAGATCAATCACGAATATTCATTAGAAGGACTGAGGTTAAAGCTGAAACTCCAATACTTTGGCCAACTCATGTGAAGAGCTGACTCATTTGAAAAGACCCTGATGTTTGGCAAGATTGAAAGCAGGAGGAGAAGGAGACGACAGAGGATGAGACAGTTAGCTGGTATCACCGACTCAAAGGACATGAATTTCAGTAAACTGCGGGAGTTGGTGATGGACAGGAAGGCCTGATTTGCTGTAGTCCATGGGCTCACAAACAGTCATACACAACTGAGCAGCTGAAGTGAATCGAACAAAGACATGCTCACAATTCTCCTGGCAAGACTTTAACAGCACATTAACCTAGAAGCTGCAAATGTTCAAACTGGATTTAGAAAAGACAGAAACCAGAGGTCAAATTGGCAACATCCATTGGATCATGGAAAAAGCAAGAATATTATTGAAAAAAAAAACCTATTTCTGCTTTATTGAGTATGATAAAAATCCACTGTGTGGATCACAACAAACTGCAGAAAATTCTTAAAGACATGGAAATACCAGACTACCTACATGCCTCCTGAGAGACCTGTATCCAGGTCAAGAAACAACCAGTGAGAACCAGGTAAAGAAGAACAGATGGTTTGAAATTGGAAACAAACAAACAAACAAACAAACAAACTACTACATGTGTCACCCTGTTGATTTAACTTATATGCAGAGCACATCTTGGAAAATGCGGGGCTGGAGGAAACACAAGCTGAAATTAAGAGAAAAATAGAAATATTAATAACTTCAGATATGCAGATGACACCACCGATATAGCATCAAGCAAAGAATAACTAAAGAGCCTCTTGATGCAGGTGAAAGAGGAGAGTGAAAAAGCTGGCTTAAGACGCAACATTCAAAACACTAAGATCCTAGCATCGTGTCCTATTATTTCATGGCAAATAGATGGGAAAACAATGGTAACAGTGAGACTTCTGTTTCCTTGGACTCCAAAATCATGGCAGGTGATGACTGCAGCTATGAAATTAAATGACACTTGTTTCTTGGAAGAAAAGCAGTGACAAACCTAGACTGCATGTTAAAGAGCAGAGGCATCCGTTTGCCAAGAAGCGTCCATATAGTCAGAGCTATATTTGTGTTTTTTTAAGCAGTCATGTGACAATGTAAGTTAGGCCATAAAGAAGGCTGAACATTAAGAAACTGATACTTTTGAACCACAGTCTTGGAGAAGACCCTTGTGAGTCCCTTGGGCTGCAAGGAAATCAATCCAGTCAACTGTAAAGGACATCAATCCTGAAAATTCACTGGAGGGGCTGATGCTGAGGCAGAAGCTCCAATATTATGGCTATCTGATGTGAAGAGTCAACTCGTTGGCAAAGACTCTGATGCCGCCAAAGATTGGAGCAGAAGAAGGGGACGATGGAGGACCAGATACTTGGATGGCATCACCAACCCAGTGGATTTGAGATTGAACAAGCTCCGGGAGATGGTCAAGGGCAAGAAGGCGTGACATACTGCAGTCCATGGGATTTGGAGAGTTGGAGATGACTGAATGACTGAACAACCCATAACAGACAGCAACAACAAATCTACAGAGTGCCTTTGACCGTGAGTAGTTTCAGGAGCTCTTGAAGCATGTCACAGATCTGAAACCCAAGATAGTGGCAAACCACTGAAGGTGTTTGACTTGGAGTTAGTGAAGCAGCCATTAGTATGTGCTACAACATTGAAACAATGAATGTCGATAACCTATATGGTGTATTTGTTGTGGAGTAAGTGAAGAACCACTTGAAGTGGGTTTCATGACTGAAACACTGTATGTTCACACTTCAGATGGTCTGTGTTTGATCTTGTATATAGAAAGAAGCACAAGGAGCCTGTCACAACCCTGAAACTGGATCATGGTAAATCATTGTGTATGATGAGCTGTGGTAGTTGAAAAATCAATGAAAGTATGTACTAGCCCTGAATCAATGGATGGTGATAAACTAAGAGTGTGCTCAACCTTGAGTGGACAAAGGATCTTTTGAAGCATATGCCAGAATTAACACACTGGATTGTGATAAATTATTGGTTATGTATTTTCTGCAGAGAATGACGAAGCAGTTGAGCAGGAAACAGCCTTGAAACACTGGATGATGATAAACTACGGGGTTTGTTTGATACATGTTGAATGAGGAGAAACTGAAAGCATGGCACAGACGAAAACATGGGACCATCATAAACTTCTGAATGCGTTTTATCTAGAATGGCCTAAAGAAGGACTTTAAACTCAGCACAGAACCGAAACAGGAATTGTGATAAGCTACCTACCATATTTTATATGGAGAGGATAAAGAAGTACATGAGGCATGCCACAGTACTGGAACACTGGATAGTGGTAAACGACAGGGAGTGTTTGAGTAAATGAGACAAAGGGACCCTTCAGGCCGGTAATAGCGCAGCATCAACGAATGATGAAAATGTACAGGGTGTGTTTTACCTGGAGGGGATGGAGGAGGCTCAAAACATGTCACAATACAGAAAAAATGGATGGTGATAGCTGTCACATTAATTTCTTCTGGAGTGGATTAAAAACCCCTTGAAGCATATCTAAAGTTACACACTGGATGGGGATATAATATTGTGTGTATTTAATGCCAGTAAGAAATAGAGGGAACAATAGAATAGGAAAGACGAGAAATCTTGCCCAGAAACTGAGAGACTGCAAGGGAATATTTCATGAGACATGGGCACAATCCAGGACAGAAGGGGTATGAACCTAGCAGAAGGAGAAAATGTGATGGAGTGCTGGCAAGAGTACACGAGAAGAGCTGTACCAAAGCAAGGTCTTAATCACCTGCTGCCGCTGCTGCTGCTGCTGCTGCTGCTGCTATGTCGCTTCTCTCGTGTCCAGCTCTTCATGACCCCATGGACAGCTCACTACCAGGCTCCTCTGTCCATGGGATTTTCCAGGCAAGAATATTGGAGTGGGGTGCCATCACCTTCTCTGCTTAATCACCCACATAACCATAATGGTGTGATCACTCACGTAGAGCAGACAACCTGGGGTGTGAAGTCAAGTGGATCTTAGGCAGAAATACCACAAACAATGCTAGTCAAGATGATAGACTTGAAGCTCAGCTATTTCAAATTGTAAAAGATAATGCTGTTAAAATGCTTCACTCAAGGTGCCAGGACATTTGGAAAACTCATCAATGACCACAGGACAGGGAAAGGTCAGATTCACTCTGATCCCAAAAAGGGGCATTGTGTAGGCATGCTCAAACTGCTGCCCAGTCGTTCTCACTTCATATGCTGGCTGGGTAATGCTCCAAATGCCTCCATCTAGGTTTCAACAGTATGTGAACTGAGAACTTTCAAATGTACAAATTGGATTACGAAAGGCAGAGGAACCAGAGATCAAATTGCCAACATTCATTGGATTATAGAAAAAGCAGGGAGTTCCAGAAAATGACCTACTTCTGCTTCATTCACTATGCTAAAGCATTTGACTGTGGGGGTCACAGAAACTGTGGAAAATTCTTAAAGAGGTGGGTATACTAGACCACTTTACCTGGCTCCTGAGAAACCTGTATGCAGGTCACGAAGTAACAGAATCAGACAGGAACAATGGAGTTGTTCAGAATTGGTAACGGAGTAGGTCAAGGCTGTCTTGTTGTCACGCCACTTATTTAACTTACATGCACAGTATATCACGCAAAATGTCAGACTGGATGAAGCGCAAAGTGGAATCGAAATTGCTGGGAGAAACATAAATAAACTCAGACATGCCCATGACAGAAAGCAGACGAGGGATTAGAGCTCTTTGCTGAGATGAAAGTGGAGATTTAAAACGTTGACTTAAACCTCTACATGCAATAAATTCAGATCCTGTCATCCAGTCCCACCTCTTGATAGCAAATAAATCAGGACACAATGGAAACTGTGAAAGAGTTTTATTTTCATGAGTTCCAAAACTACTGTATGTATTTGAAAGAGGATAGTTGCGGAAGCACTTGTGCATTAATCAGCACTGAAAGAACGGATGTGTGTATTAACCCAGAGCAGTTAAGAAAGCACTGTAGTATGTCACAGCACTGATAGAATAAATGGCGAAAAAACAGGTGTTGAGTTTCACCTCTGGGGATCAAACAAGCGCCTACTAAATGCCACAAGTTACAGGCCTGAAACCTTGGCTAATGATAAAATGCTGGGAATGTTCAACTGATGTGGACTAGTAAGCACTTGAAGCATATCACTGTACTGAATATTGGATGATGATACACTAATGAGTATGTTTTTCAGGAGAAGATGAAGCACATGAAGCATATTACAGCACTGAAGCACTGAAGGGTGGTAAACTCCAAGGAGTGACGGGCCAGGATTGACAAAGGAGCATACGCAGTGATTCACAGTACTGAGATACAGATGTTGGAAAACTATTGAGTATTTGACACCAGGTGGACAAAGAAGCATTCGGAGCATGTCCTCTGTCAAGGCACTGAGCACTGCATGGTGATAAACTACAGAGTGTGTTTTTGCAGAGAGTGGATGAATAGGCACTTGAATCACGTCATAGCACTGAAACACTGACTTTAGTAAAGTACCGGATGTATTTTTCCAGTCTGGATGATACAGCAGTTTGTGTCACAGCTTGGAAGTGCTGGATGGTGATAAACGGCTGGTGTGTTTGATAAAGATGCACTTGAACTTGTGACAGCAGTGAAAAGCAGCAAGGGATAAGCTGGTGAGGCTATTTTACCTGGGGTGGAGAAAGATGTGGCTGAACCTCCTCTCTGAAGTGTGGATAATAAGCGACTTAGTATGTTTGACCTGGGGTGGATGGAGAAACACTGAAAGCATGTCACAGCAGTGCAACACTGGAGGGAGATACACAACAGGATGTGTTTGACCCAGGGTGCATGAAGAATAACTCGAGGTGTCACTGCTCTGAAACAGTAGACGATGATAATCTACTGGATACGTTCAGCCAGTAATCAATGAAGAAGCACATGGAATGGCACTACATTGTGATAAACACCTGCTTGTATTTGACCAGTGTGGATGAAGAAGTTCCTGAAGCATGTCCAATCTTTGCAACCCTGGATGCTGATATGTTCCCATCAAGCAATGTGTCTCTTTCATATGAGGCGTAAAAGCAGGCACTTAGAGCATGTCACAGGGCCTCTCCTGGTGGTCCAGCGGTTAAGCATCCACCTTGTAGTGTAGGGGATGAAGGTTCAATCCCCGATTGGGAAAGGAACATCCCATATGCTACAGAGTAAGTAAACCTGCATAGCTGCAAATACTGAAGTTCTCACACTCCCGAGACTTCATGCCATGGTTAGAGTTGGCTTGTCTCAAGGACTATCTTACGTGACACAACTGAGACCCAGCACAGCCAACTACATAAATGAAGAAGAATCACGTCTCAGGTGAAACACTGGTGACAAACTGCTGAGTATGCTTTACCTGGAGGAAATGAAGAAACGCTTGAATCATCTCTCTGCACTGAAACATGGGATAGTGATAAGCTACTGGGTACGTTTGACATGGGGTGCGTTAAGAAGACTTGTGGGATGTTCCGCAGTTAAGACATTGGATGATGATAATCTACTGAGTGTGTTAGACCTGGAGTGGATAGAAGCCCGTCACAAAATGAAACACTAAGGGTGGTAAACTACTAGGTGTTTAACTAGGGGAGGATGAAGAAACACTGAACCTGTCACAGCACTGAATACTAGATATGTTTGTCCCGTAGTGAGTTGAACAAGCACTCGGAACAGGTTACAGAACTGAGAGGAACACTGGATGGTGGTAAGCGACACAGAGTGATGACCAGAGATGAAGAAGCAATGGGAACATGTCATGACAGCGAAACACTAGCTGATGATGAACAGTATTATCAGTGGCAAGATGCCTGCTCCAGAGTTCCGGTTCAAGACGCAGCATGTTTGCACTAGAATGCGGGCTTAGTAAGTTTGTGATGCCTCCCCTAAAGTGCAAATTCAGCAGTTACCGCAGCCTACCCTGGATCGTGATGTCAGAAGGGGTAAAAGGAGAGCTGGAGGCGGCAAGCTCAGAATGTGCACGACGTGCACTAGAATGAGGGCTCCTTGGTGGCTGATGCGTGCATTAGATTGCAAGTTCAGAAGTTGTGACATGGGTATCCCATATCACCCATGTTGTAAAACCTCACACTGGTCTTCTATTTTTTACATATGGTACCGTACCCATTTAAGTGCGCTTTTCTCAAGGCATCCCGCCTTCACCTTCTCCCACTGAGTCAAACGTCTGTTCTTGAGATCCTTGTCTCTTCTCCTTGCCTGCGTAGAGCCCATCTTTCTAAATTCCACATCTGTGCATTAATATACAGTTTTGTCTCTCTCTTTCTTAGTTCCTTCATTCTGTGTAATAGGTTTCGTGCTCTTCCCACTCATTAGAACTGACTCAAATGCATGACTTCTTATACCTGAGTAATACTTCATATGTATATGTAGCAAAACTTCCTTAACCATTCATCTGCTGATGGACCTCGTGGTCACTTTCACATCCGTGGTATTGCAAACAGTGCTTCAATAAACGTTGGAGTACTGTTTCTTACCATTCTCGTTTCCTTGAAGTTCATGCCTAAGAGCGGGATCGCTGGGTCATATGGTATTTCTCTTTCCAACTTTCTAAGGAGTCTCCATAATGGTTGTACCAGTTTGCATTCCCATCCACAGTGTAAAAAGGTTCCCTTTTCTCCACACCCTCTCCAGCAGTTATATTGTAGACATTTTAATGATGGCCAATCTGACCAGTGTGAAATGATACCTCAATGTGGTTTTGATTTGCATTTCTCTTATAATGAGTGATGCTGAGCAACGTTTCTGTGTCTCTTAGTAATCTGTGTATCTTCTTTGCAGAGGGCTTTTACCTATGTTTTGATTGGTGGTTTGTTTTGCTGAGTAGTATTTGTAGCTGAGTATTGAGATGCGTGAGCACCTTGCATATTTTGGAGACAACTTTTTTGTTAGCTTTTCAGTTGCTATTCAGTTCAGTTCAGTTCAGTCGCTCAGTCGTGTCCGTCTCTTTGCGACGCTGTGAATGGCAGCACCCCAGGCCTCCCTGTCCATCGCCAACTCCTGGAGTTCACTCAGAGTTGCTCTTATTTTCTCCCAATTCTGAAGCTACATATTCACCTTAATTATAGTTTCCTTCAATGTACAAAAGCTATAGAGTTTAATTAGGTTCCTTTTTTCAAACATTTTTATTTCCTTTAGGCAATGGGCCACAGAGGACCTTGCTGTGACTTATTTTGTGGTGGTTATACCTATATTGTACTCTGAGGGTGGTATATTTTCTGGTCTTACTTTTCCACCTGTAATCCATTTTGAGTTTATTTTTGAACATGATGTTAGATAGCGTTCTAGCTTCTACACAGAGCTGTCCACTTTTCCCATAACACTTTTTTGAAGAAAATGTCTTTTTCTGTTGCGCATTTTTGCCTGCATCGTCAAAGATAATGGGGGCAGGAATCTATCATTGGACTTCATATTTGTTTTCCATTGGTCTATATTTCTATATTTGTGCAAGTTTCATACTCTCTTGATATCTTCGTAGTGTAGTCTGAAGCTAGAAAATTTGACTCCTCTCGTTCCATTCTTCTTTCTCAAAACTGCTTTGGCTCTTCGAGGTCTTATGTGTTTCCATGCAAATCGTAAAATAATTTGTTCTAGTTTATGAAAAATACTGTCGGTAGTTTGAGAGGTATTGTTTTGAATCTATTGATTGTTTTGGCTGGTATGTTGATTTTAACTCTATCAGTTAGTCCAATCCAAGAACATGATATCTGTCTCCATCTATATATGTTTTGATTTCTTTCCTCAGTGCTTTCTTTCATCCTTCTGGGAAAGTGAAAGTTGCTCAGTCACGTCTGACTCTTAGCAATCCCATGGGCTATACAGTGTATGGAATTTGAAATTCTCCACGCCAGAATACTGGAATGGGTAGCTTTCCCTTCTCCAGAGGATCTTCCCAACCCAGTCCTCAAATGCAGGTCTCACACATTGCAGGAGGATTTGTCACCAGCTGGGGCCACAAGGGAAGCCCAAGAACACCATAGTGGCTAGCCTATCCCTTCTTCAGGGGGTCTTCGTGACCCAGGAACCAAACAGGAGTCTCCTGCATTGCAGGCAGCTTCTTTACCAATTGAGCCATCGGGGACGTCCTTTGTCTCTTTATGCAAACTTATTTCTAGTTGTTTTATTCCTTTCATTGCAATGGGGAACAGGATTGTTCCTTCATTTCTCTTTCTGATTTTTCATTGTGAATGTGTAGGACTATAAGGGTTTCTGTGTATTAGTTTTATACCCTGCACGTTTACTGTATTCATTGATAAACTCCAGGAATTTTCTGGTGGCATCTCTTGGGTTTTCTTTGTAAAGGGTAATAGCATGTGCAAATAGACAGTTATACCTCTTCTTTTCAAATGAGGATTCTGTTCATATCTTTTTCTTCTTTGAAAACTGTGGCTAGAATTCCCAGAACGAGTACTGATGAGTGTGGGCACATTGTCTTCGTGCTGACTTTTAAGGAAATGTTTTCAGCTTTTCATTATTGACAATAATGTTTACAATGGTTTTGTCATATTTGGCTTTCATTATGTTGAGGTATGTTCCACCTATGACTACTTTGGCAGAGGTTTGCTTGTTTGTTTGTTTTTTCATAAAAGTTTTGGATTTTGTTGAATTCAAATGTGAATTTTGGTGGTTTTAGCCTCCAAATTTTTTGTGTTTCCTCTAGTTGTTGTTGTTGTTGTCGTTTTCCTGTGGTTGATATCTGATCGAACAGCATTGTGATCAGAAATTATGCTTGCAAATAGTATAATATCTTGAAGTTTATTAAGGTTAGATGTGATCTAACCTTGGGTGTGATCTGTCCTAAGATAATGTTCCATTTGCACGTGAGAAAAAGGAGAAAAAAAGGAGAAACAGGTGAAATCTGTTCTTTGGCGGTGGGATGACCTCTAGATATCAATTAGCTCAAACTGGCCTAATGTATCTTCTAAAACCTGAGTTTCCCTTATTTCATTTTCTGTCTGGATGATCTGTTCATGTTATGAGTGAAGTATTAAAATCACCCAATACTATTGGTTAGTGTCTATTTCTGCTCTACTAGTTGTTGGCATTTGCCTCTTGTATTGAGGTGCTCCTACATTGGGTGCATGTAGCTTCTTCTTGGATTGATGCCTTGAATGTTCTGTAATGCAACTTTCTTTGTCTCCTATAGTGGTCTTTAGGTAAAGTCCATTTATCTGATATGAATATCGCTCCTCCCACTTTTGCTCTCCATTTTCACAAGATAGCTTTTTCCTGGCCATCACTTTCAGGCTGCATGTGTCCCTAGGTATGAGGTGGTTTTCTTGCAGACAGTATATTCTTGTATGCATTCACCCAGTCTTTGCCTTTTCATTGGAGCATTTAGCCCATTTCTGTTTAAGGTAGTTGTTGATAAGTATGATCTTCTTACCATTTACTATATATTTTGTGGCTTTGTTTTTATAAGCTTTTCTGTTTCCTATCTAGAAAAGATCCTTCAGCATTTGCTGAAGTGCTGGTTTGGTGGTTCTGAACACTAACTGCTTTTGTTTGTCTGTAAAGCTCTTGTTTGTCTTTTGAATGAGAATACTATCCTTGTTGGATAGAGTAATTTTGGCTTTAGGCTTTTGCCTCTCAGCACTTTAGGTACATCCTGCCATTCCCTTCTAAGCTGAAGAGTTTCTATAGTAAGATCAGCTGTTATCCTTATGGGGATTCCCTTCTATGTTATTTGTTGTGATTCCTTTGTTACCTTGAATATTTGTTCATTCTGTATATTTTTTTGTTTGTTTTCATTTTGATTAATGTGTGTTTTGACATGTTGTGCCTTGATTTTACCCCTGTGGGACACACTGGGATTTTTCATCTCAGGTGTCTTTTTTTTTTTTTTTTCCCATTTCAGGGATGTCTTTAACTATTTCCTCCTCAAATATTTTCTCATGCCCTTTCCTTTTGTCTTCTTTCTCTGAGAAACCTATGATTTAAATATGGGGGCATTTAACATTGTCCCATAGGTCTCTGTAATTGTCTTCATTTCTCTCTTTCTTTTTTTTTTCCTGCTCTGCTTCATTTATTTCCCATATCCGATCTTCCAGCTCACTTAGTCTTTCTTCTGCCTCAGTTACAGTACTGTTCCTGTTGTCCAGAGTGATTTCTATCTCAGTTATGTCGTCGCTCATTATTGATTGACTACTCATGATTTCTTCCAGGTCCATTTAAAACACCCCTTTCATCTTCTCAATCCATGCCTGAAGTCTATTTATCTGTCGATCCATTTGTTTCCAAGACATTGACTATTTTTGTGCTGAACTGTTTTTCCTGTAGACTTCCTACCTCCTCCTCTTTCACTGGTTTGTTGATTTTCATTGTATTCCTTCATCTGCTGGATATGTCTCTGCCTTTTCATGTTGTTTCGATGACTGTCTTCGAGGTCTATTTTCTGCACACCGGAGGGCCATCATTGCTATTAATTGGGTGGTCTCCTCCAAGTGAATGTGGTGGGACCAGTGGCTTGTGTAAGTTTTCTTGTTGAGAGAACTTTCTGTTGTTGTTGTTAAAGAGGATGGCTGTTGATCTCACTTGTTCTGAGAGTCCATGCAGTGTACATTAGGGACTTAGAAGGCTCTATTACGGCTTCGATTCCAGATGAGCTATTTCAAATCCTCGAAGACGATGCTGTGAAAGTGATGTACTCAATAAGACAAGAAATTTGAAAATCTCAGCTGTGGCTCAGTTGGAAATAGTCAGTTGTCATTCCAGTCTCGAAAAAGGCAATGCCAACGAATGCTCAAACTACCATGCAATTTTACTCATCTCACATGCTAACAAAGAAATGCTCAAAATTCTCCAAGCCAGGCTTCAGCAATATGTGAACCATGAACTTCCAGATATTCAATCTTGTTTTAGAAAATACAGAGGAACCAAAGATCAAATTCCCAACATCTGCTGGATCTTCGCAAAAAAGCAAGCAAGTTCCAGAAAAACATCTAGTTCTGCTTTATTGAGTATGCCAAAGCCTTTGAGTGTACGGATCAAAATAAACTGTGGAAAATTCTGAAAGAGACGGTAGTACCACACCACCAGATCTGCCTCTTGAGAAGCCTGTATACAGTTCAGGAAGCAACAGTTAGAACTGGACATTGAATAACAGACTGGTTCCAAATAGGAAAAGCAGCACCTCAAGGGTGTATATTGTCACTCTGCTTATTTAACTTCTATGCAGAGAAATGTGTGGTTGGAAGAAATGCAAACGGGAATCAAGACTGCGAGGAGAAATGTCAAAAACTTCAGATATGTAGATGACACCCCCCTTATGGCAGAAACTAAAGAGGAACTGAAGAGTCTCTTGATGAAAGTGAAAGAGGAAAGTGAAGAAGTAGGCTTAAAGCTCTAAATAAGGAAACCTGAGAAGGCATCCTGTCCCATCAGTTCATGACAAATAGATGGGAAAACAGTGGAAATGGTGGCAGACTGTTTTGTTTTGTTTTTTTTTTTTGGGGGGGGGGAGGCTCCAAAATCACTGAAGATAGGGACTGCAGCCATGAAATGAAAAGACGCTTACTCTTCCTAGATAGCAAAAAACAAGACCAGAGGCTGACTGCAGCTCAGATCATGAAATCTGTATTGCCAAATTCAGACTTAAATTGAAGAAAGCAGGAACAAACCACTAAACCATTCAAGAATGACCTATCTCAAATCCCTTATGATTACACAGTGTAAGTGAGAAATACATGTAAGGGACTAGATCTGATAGAATGCCTGATGAACTATGGACGGAGGTTCATGACATTGTACAGGAGACAGGGATCAAGACCATTCCCAAGAAAAAAGACACGCAAAAAGGCAAAATGGCTGCCGGAGGAGGCCTTACAATTAGCTGTGAAATGAAGAGAAATGAAGCCAAAGGAGAGGAGGAAAGATATAGCCATCTGAACACAGAGTTCCAAGGAGAGAGAAGAAAGCCTTCCTCGGTGATCAGTGCCAAGAAATAAAGCAAAGCAATAAAGCAAAGCAATAGAACGGGGAAGACTAAAGATTTCTTCAAGAAAACCGGAGATACCAAGGGGGCATTTCATGCAAAGATGGGCACTATTAGGGACATAAATGGTACGGACCTAACAGAAGCAATAGGTATTAAGACGAGGTGGCAAAGAACACACAGAAGAACTGTACATCAAAGATCTTCACAACCCAAATAATCATGACGATGTGATCACTCACCTACATCCAGATACTTGGAATGTGAAGTCAAGTGGGCCTTAAGAAGCATCACTATGAACAAAGTGAGTGGAAGTGATAGAATTCCAGTTGAGCTATTTGAAATCCTAAACGATTATGCTGCGGAAGTGCTTCACTCAATATGTCAGCAAATTTAAAAAACTAAGCAGCGGCTCAGGACTGGGAAAGGTCAGTTTTCATTCCAATCCCAAACAAAGGCAACGCCAAAGAATGCTCAAACTACTGCACAATTGCACTCATCTCACACGCTAGTAGAGTAATGCACAAAAATATCCAAGCCAAGCTTTAGCAATACATGAACCATAAACTTCCAGATGTTCAAGCTGGTTTTGGACAAGTCAGAGGAACCAGAGATCAAATGAGTGTATGCACCACTACTTCTGATGATGCATGCAGCAACTACTGAGGTTGAAAGCACGAGTTTGCATTCTGCCTTTACTAAGAATTGAATTAGGACAGGTGCACTACTTAGCTTGCACTCTGGCACATACATTACAACTCTAGAGCATAAGTATCACAACCACGTGCGTCTGCACTCCGGACCTGGCATGCGGCAACGACTGAAAATGCAAGAAACTTTTCACAGTTACTGACCCCTGATTTGAAACCACTGCTGCTGCTGCTGCTAAGTCACTTCAGTCGTGTCCGACTCTGTGTGACCACATAGATTACCAGCCCACCAGGCTCCCCTGTCCCTGGGATTCTTGGGGCAAGAATACTGGAGTGCGTTGCCACTTCCTTCTCCAATGCATGCATGCATGCTATGTCGCTTTAGTCTTATCCGACTCCGTGCGAACCTATGGACAGTAGCCCACGACGCCCCTCTGTCCACGGGATTCTCCAGGCAAGAATATTGGGGTGAGTTGCCATTTCCTTCTCTTATGTCAAACCATACATGCTACAAACACTGAGCTTGCCCTCTGGAATATGCGCTTGTTGATACTGAGGCCGCTATCTAGAGAACGCTCGCAGGAACTACTTAGTTTCCAATCTGGATCACCCTTTCTGCCACCATTGAGACTATTAACAAGCTTTGGAACAAGTGCATTGCTGTCACTGAGACTGCACAGTAGAGCATACATCCCATCACTCCTAAACCCGGGTTCTTTAGGATATGGCCTACCACTACTGAGCCTGTCCCTAAAACATGCCTGTTGTAAACTCACATACACTTTTGGTGTATTACGCTCTGGATTCGGCATCCCTGCACTACTGAAATTGCCTTCCAGAACAAGAGTTCATCACCGGCTGAACTTTCACTCTGAAGCATGAACATCACAATCATTAGCTTGTTGCTTTATAGGTAAGTCAGGCCACTACTCAACCTGCACTGTAGTTCAGGTGTGCCTAAATAGTTACTGAACTTGCACTCTGAAGTTTCCTTCTGGACACAACTGAGCCAGAACTCCTGTAGACAGAGTGATTTTAAACACTGGAGGACATGGTACGCCTCTCCTGAGCATGAGCTCAAGTGCAGGCATCCGGGCTCTGCTGAGAACATGCTCTAGTTGCACACACGCCAAAGTAACTGAACGTGCAGCTGGGGGTACAGATCTCATGAATACAGAGTGAGCACATTTCATCATGGGTTTTGCGCTTCTGAGGTTTACTCAGAAGCATATCTTCCATCGTGACTGCGTGTGCCTTCAAGAGCCAAAGTTCTGACACTACGGAGACTGTGCTGTAGAGTAAGAATGCCTGAACTACACTACTGCACACTGAATCATGCATCCCAGCAGTATAAATCCTAGCACTGCAGCACACTTGTCACTTCTGAGTCCTTACACTAAGCAGGCATGGCACAGCTAGTGAGCATGTGGTCTAGAGCATATGTGTGGCCATTACTAATTTCAGACTCGGAAGCCTGTGTCTTGCCACTTGTAAGCCCAGGCCCCCAAATATTCATGCTTCAGCTACTGATATTGCACCCTGGTACACTCCTTTATCACTGCTGAGACTGCATTACAGAGCATGAGTTCCACTACTACTAATCTTGCTCGATGGCCTGAGTGCTTAAACCTGTGAGCCTACACTCTGCAGCTGAAAATTGCCAATGACTTGGCTTGCCCTCTGTTGCATATGTTCCCCACGCTTCTTCCTGCACTCTGGAGCACCTATTCCAGGAGGTTGCTTTCTAAAACACATATCGTCTCCACGAGTGAACTGTCATTCTAGATCAACTGTGTGACCACTAGTGACCTTGAATTCTGAAGTGTTATCTTAACTTCCTTGAGGTATTGCTCGAGAAGGTGTGTGCAACAATTACCCCCGTGACATTTTATACCAGCCATTTTGCTGCTAGTCACCCAGCACTCTAGACTGTGCAAGCTGTGAGTAGTGTACCTGTATATCTGTGGATGACGTGCCACCACTACAGACCTGGTGTATACTTCATACGTCCTGCCTCAATTGATCGTGCGTCACCATACACATATGCCACAACCCTTGCGCTTGCACTGTTGAGGGCTTGTCTTCCCTCTACTGAGCTTGTGTGGCAGAGCAGGTATATCACATTTTCTGAATTGGATCTCTGGATATGCAACCAAAAATAAAAACCCAGCTTTCAAGAAAACATGTCCCTCTGCAGTCTGCACTCTTGAGCAAGGGCACTGCAACTCCTGAGACAACACTCTGAAGCACATGTAGAGCAGGCATGCTGCATCTGCTGAACTTAGCTCTTCAGCATGCCTCTCAACAGTGAAACACACTTTAGGCATACCCCTCTTAATACAGACCCATGATCTAGAGCAGGCATGCTTCACATCCTGAATCTTGGCTTTCGAGAACACGTGCTTCATCTCCTGAGATGGTGCTTTTGCCGATTCTCCCCACCACTACTAAATCTGTGCTCTAGAGTGGGTGTGACACTTTGGAGCCTGCATGCCTCACTTCTGCGTCCCTGCTCTAGCCTGGAATTACTGAAACAGCTTAGCTCGCAATCCAGAGCACACATTCTGCCACTAGTGTGCTTGCACTTTAGAGCAGGCTGTCTGAAGCCATCCCATTGGCACTGGCAACATGCGTGCAGCCACTGCTGAATGCACACTAGAGCACAGTTCCTGCCACTATTGAGCATGTACTCTACCACAAGATGTCTAAAACTGCTCAGTTGCATTGCGGAGCATACCTCTTTCCACAAGTGAACTTGCATTCTACAGGAAATGGTACACAAACACTGACCTTGTGCTCTAGAATTGGCACACCATACATAATTTTCTTAACATTTGAAGCATATGTCTGGCCAACACTAAATCCACGCTTTAGATCAGCTGTGCTAAAATCACTGAGCTTGCCCTCAAGAGTATATCTGAACTCACATTTTATAGCCACACCTACTACCATGGTGGATTCTGTGCTCTAAAACTCTCGTGAGATGAGAGAACAAGATGGTGGAGCTATAAGTGGATGTGGAGTACATCTCTCCATGGATACATCAGGCATACACCTTCAGACACAGAAGAGTAATCAGAACATTACCGGAAAGTAGACAGGAGTACCTGACAAGTGGCAAAGAATATATAGAACCACGCAAAACTCAGTCGGGGGAAAGAACTGGGGGAAAAATCAGGAGTGTTAGTAGGACTGGATCTGCCCTGAGTGGGGGAAGGAACTGAAGCTGAGGTCCAATCCCACATTGGGTCAATCGTCTGAAGTGTAGAATAGACATTTAAAGCTGAGAGTGAAACAGCTGATCTGTGGAAAGCTGGGTGCAATGAGAAGCAGAGGGTCCTTGCTGCAGCCGTACATACCCCGTACAAGGACATCCGTCCCCTGAAAGGCCCCGTGGCTGGCAGCTGCAGTTTAGGGACTTTGCGGCAATTCATGGGGAGGGCTGCTGTTTCCTGGGGAGAAATCGAGAGAGGGGGTTTGAAGGAGGACACTGTCGTAGGGTATGCCTGTGGAGAAAAGCTAGGCAGCCATGAAAGGAGGCAATAACACCGAGTCACATGTCGGGGGTGGAGCAATCACCATAGCCTCTCTCTCCCTCATGCTAGCATCAGTAGTTACTACAATAATGAGGCTGACCCTTCAAATGCTGAACACACTGAAATGCAGAGCAGGACACCACGCAGGGTCATCCATTAAGTGCCTGATGCATCATACTAGAGTAGAATCCCACTCAGGATGCTCCTTTAAGTGTCGGATGCACTGATTTACACAGGAGGACCCCAGCCAGGAAATTCGCTCTATGTGCTGACCCATTGAACGACAGAGAAGGATCCCGGGCAAGGAAGCCTTCTGAGTGGCCGAATAGGTGGAACTAGGGAGAAGACTGGCCAAAGATGCCATCTTATCACCGGATACAAGGGCTCAAAAAAGAAAAAAAAAAAAAAAAGGCTCTGATAGGGCCCTAACTCCTGTGGTGTAGTCAGTCTGTGTCCCTGCACCCTGCCCGTTTGACACCACCTGTGTCCCTCAAAGCCAAGCAGCTGCTCCACTTTCACAGTTAACTCTCATTGGAAAAAAGCTGCTACTGGTTAAAAAAACAAATCGTGCAACTATTTGCACAGGATTGCTTCAGTCCTGTCTAACTCTGTGTGGAACACATTTCACCACTACAGAGAAGAAGCTCTAAAATGCATATACTGGAACAAATGATTTTTTCCAGTCTTGTAGCCACTGCTGAGTTTTCCAGATTTGCTTGCATATTGAGTTCAGCACTTTCATAGCACTCACTATTAGGATTTGAAATCACTCAAGTGGAGTTCTCTATCTCCACTAGCTGTGTTTCTTTTGATGCCTCTTGTGGCACGCTTGACCTCACATTCCAGGATGTTTGGCTCTAGGTGAGTGATTAGATCATGATGATTATCTGGATCATGGAGATCTTTTCTGCCTAGTTCTTCAATCTTTGCGGTATCGATTTTTGCTACCTCTTCTTAATATCTTCTGCTTCTGTTCAGTCCATACAATCTCTGTCCTTTACTGTATCCACCTTTGCATGAAATGTTCCCTTGGTATCTCTAATTTTCTTGAAGAGATCTCTACTCTTTCCCATTCTGTTGCTTTCCTCTATTTTTTGCACTCATCACCGAGGAAGGCTTTCTTATCGCTCTTTGCTATTCTTTGGTGCACTCTATTCATATGGGTATATCTTCCCTTTTCTCCTTTGCCTTTTGTTTCTATTCCTTTCTCAGTTATTTGTAAGGCCTCCTCAGACAACCATTTTGCCTTTTTGCATTCATGTTCTTGGGGATGGTCTTCATCACTGCCTCCTCTACAATGTCATGAACCTCCAAATGTAGTTCTTCAAACACTATATTATGCCTAATCCCTTAAATATTTTCTCATGTCCACTGTACCATCATAAGTGATCTGATTTAGGTCAAACCTGAATCATCGAGTGGTCTTCCCTACTGTCTTCAACTTAAGTCCAAGTCTATAGCAAATACTGAGCTTCCACTCTGAACCTTCCTTCTTACAAGTATTTGTCCACCATTTTAGAGCACTTTCGCTGCATCTCTTTATCTTCACTCTGAAACATACGTACCGTCACTCCTGAAAGGATGCTCAAGTGCATGCATTGAACTCCTACTCAGCCTAAGCTCCACAGTAGTCATGCCGATCTACTAAGCTTGCATTGGGCCGCATGCGTCTTTCACTATTTAGACTATGATACTGAGGTCATGCTGCAACTGCATAGTTGCAATCTCAGGCATACCTTCTTCGACTTTCAGCTTTTATACCAGCACACATGTTCTGCCCCTCCTAAGCCCGCTTTCTGGAAGAGATATGAAACAACTGTTGAGGTTGTATTCTGGAGCATGTCCCTGTTATTTCTGAATGCATTCTTTTTGTATTTCTTCATATTTCTTTTAAAAAATGATTTAATTGGAATAGAATTATTGTGTATTACTGTGATAGTTTTTGACATATACATCAGCATGGATACATGCGTCCCCCTATCCTGAACACAACTCAAACCTCATTTATTACCCCACGCTTCTGGGTTCGTCCACAGCACAAAGGTTGGATGCATCTTTCATGCATTGAACTTGCACTGGTCATCTCTTTTATGTATGGTAATGTACCTGTTTCAATGCTAATTTCTCCAATCATCCCATCCTTGAACTCTCCCATTGAGTCTCAGAGTCTGTTCTTTATATGTGGATCTTTTTTACTGGCCTTCATGCAGAATCATTGTTACTGTCTTCCTAAATCCCATTTGTACGCATTAATAAACAATATTTGCCTTTCTCTTTCTAACTTTTTTTTTTGCTCTGAATAATAGGCTGCAGGTTGAACTGCCTTACCAAAAGTGACACAAACATGTGTTTTTCTGTAGCTAAGTAATATTATATTTGAATATATAGCACAACTTCCTTATATTTTCATCTGCTGATGTGCATCTAGATTACGTGCAAGTCATAGCTTTCGGAAAGAGAATTGTAATAAACATTAGCTTTTAATTCATGTTAGGTGTAATAGAAATGGGAAAACAATAAAACCCAAATGTAGAATGATTCAAATTCTACTCGATTGTTGAATATTATGTAAGTTGAAATACTTCAAAATATGTTTCCTTGGCTGCATGTAACATATGAGGACTCTTTTATATCACTCACCTCTCTCCTTTTCATAAATATAGACCAATTTTCAAATGTTTGTCCAGTTTAATGACAAAATACTAACATAGACATATATATATATAATATATATGAAGTAGAGATATGTTTTCATATCATAAACTGTTGATAGCAAGCCTAGATTTTAGAATTATTTCCACCTCCATGCTCCATCTCAACAGGAAAGAGCCAAAGTTGTTGCTGACTCAATCACTCCAAGAGCTGGGAAACCTGAAAAAGAAACGGAACCTGCACTGAGATTTTCTGTCATATTTATGATCGAGCTCTAAGTCCAAGACTTGTTTTCCTTTATTGTACTAAGCAGTCCCTTCTTAAGATTGAAAGCCTGGAAATCGAGAGAGAGAGGTAGGAGATTGTAGACCTCCTCATGTTCAAAAGGAATTTTAATCAGAGAAGCTAGAAAAGACAGAAACTAAGGAAAACAATCAAGTGATAGACAATAATAATGATTTAGCCACTAATCAAACTCAAGGGTCTTTAGTCCCTCCTCAAGGGCCAGCGTGGAGAAGGAAATGGCAACCCACTCCAGTGTTCTGCCTGGAGAATCCCAGGGATGGGGGAGCCTGGTGGGCTGCCATCTTTGGGATCGCACCGAGTCGGACACGACTGAAGCGAATTAGCAGCAGCAGCAGCAAGGACCATCGCTGACATTCGGAGCAATATCCTGTGAACAATTTTAGAGATGCTAAAGCCCAAACCAGGCTGAAATGTAAGTGCATAGTTGGAACTAGACGGTCAATGATGTGGACTCCCAATATCCTCACTAATAGGCCATTAGTAGAATGTCCCAATATTGATCACAGACCCCACGTTCCACCCTCACTCAGCCATTAAAATAGTCCCCCTGAAAGTATTTGGGGATTTGTGTCTTTGAAGCACCAGCTGCTAAGACACCTTGCTTCGTCCTACAATAAGCACTTCCCCCCCACACACTGAAACCCACAGTCAATTCATAAATTTGTTTGCACAGAAGCAAGTAGACCATGTATGCTAGGGTAACAGTACTGAATATTAAGAATGTGTGCATAGAAGGATGATAAATCACTTTTATTTCAGAAATAAAGTAGATTTATTGATGTGAGTTTTCGATAACCCTGTATGCGAGATAGCAAAAGAGACACAGATGTATAGAACAGTCTTTTGCACTCTGTGGGAGAGTGAGAGGGTGGGATGTTTTGGGAGAATGGCATTGAAACATGTATAATATCATATATGAAATGGGTCTCCAGCCCAGGTTCAATGCATGATACTGGATGCTTGGGGCTGGTGCACTGGGACGACCCAGAGGGATGGTACGGGTTGGCAGAAGGGAAGGGGTTCAGGAAAGGGAACGTGTGTACACCTGTGGCAGACATATGTTAATGTACGGCAAAATCATTACAATAATGTAAAGTAATTACCCTACAATTAAAATAATAAATTTATTTTAAAAAAAAAAGGAAATCTTCTAAAAAAGCTCCACACCTACATTGAAACCAAGCACGACCAAGAGCCAACAAGTTCCACAGGAAGACATACCATGCCAATTCTCCAGCAACACAGGAACAGAACCTGGAGCTTCAATACACAGGTTGCCCAAACAGCAAACCCATAGACATCTCAAACCTCACTACTGGACACTTCATTGCCCTCCAGAGAGAAGAGATGCAGCTCCACCCACCGGAACACTGACACAAGCTTCCCTAACCAGGAAACCTGACAAGCCCCTCGTCCACCCCCAGCCACAGGGAGGAACCTCCACAATAAAGAGGAACCACAAACTGCCAGAAAGAGAAAGACCATCCCAAACACAGGAACCCCCCCGCACCCAAAAAAAAAAAAGGCCAAATTTACTAATGAGATTTTTGCATGCTTCATGGTTTTGGTTACTATTTCTGCCAGCAGTCTGTATTTTAAGTTGATGCTGAAGTAAACACTTGGTTGAACAATACCCTTCAGTTGCTAGGAGACCAGTGACTTTGTCATGTCACAACTAACCTTCGATTGCTAGGAGACCAGTGATTTTGTGATCTCACAGCTGTTTGACTGGGGGGATCACTGTGATTGTCCAGAGAGTTTCTCTCTGTAGGCCAGCCAAACATCATTTGAAGTTGCATTGTGTAAAAGCAGACAAATGAGAACATTATCTGAAGAAAGATTTCCCTGAGATGGCACATATTTCTTCAGAAATTCAAGATGGACCTCCTAAAGGTGAGTCCACTGGTTCAGAAACCTCCATTCGATCTTACTGGTATGATTATACAACTGGGGACTCAGTTTTGAGATCTATGATTGAAGAATATGCTTCTCAGGCTTTGTCTGAGGATCTGGTGATCAAAAGGCCACACTACACATATTCTGTCTCTGAAACAGATGATGTGAATGATTTTCTTTCACTCACATTTCCACAAAAACTTTGGAATATAGTGGAAAGTGATCAGTTTGAGTCTATTTGGTGGGATGAGACAGGCACATGTAGAGTGATCAATGAAGAACTCTTCAGGAAAGAAGTCTTGGAAAGAAAGGAGCCTTTCAGGAAATTTGAAACCAAGAGCATAAAGAGGTTAATTCGACAGCTTAATCTTTATGGAGTTAACAAAAACCGACAAACTGTTCAAAGATCGGCTGCACTACCAGTCTTTCTGGAAGAAGAAAACAACATCTCTCTTTTGAGAAAGGTATTCCAAAATTTTCACTTTTTGGCAATGGGTCAGATTCAATCATGTGACCTAGAAAGCATGTTCATATATGTGGCTAAAACGGAGTTTAAACTTGAGATAACAAATTATTGAAAAAGTTGTATCTTTTTGAAGTTGAGAACAGCTGGAGGTTAGAATATTGGATGTTCAACAAACCTTCCTAGTGACTTGAAACCAGATACAAGTTCTGAAGCTACTTAAAGTGGTATTTACTGTATATATACAACATATTTGTAGTTGAGCATATACCTTCTAACATGTTACCTGTTAAAACTACCAACAGAGGTATTTTCTTTGATGTTATTTCATTGCTTCCATTAAAGGAAACTTATAGTGATATGAAGGAATGAAATTAGTAAAGAATGAAAAATGAATATAATGGAGAAGTGGAGAAAAGGGAACCCTCCTACACTGTTGGTGGGAATGCAAACTAGTACAGCCACTATGGAGAACAGTGTGGAGATTCCTTAAGAAATTGCCAATAGAACTACCTTATGACCCAGCAATCCCACTGCTGGGCATCCACACTGAGGAAACCAGAATTGAAATAGACACATGTACCCCAATGTTCATCGCAGCTCTGTTTATAATAGCCAGGACATGGAAACAACCTAGATGTCTATCAGCAGATGAATGGATAAGAAAGCTGTGGTACATATACACAATGGAGTATTACTCAGCCGTTAAAAAGAATTCATTTGAATCAGTTCTGATGAGATGGATGAAACTGGAGCCAATTATACAGAGTGAAGTAAGCCAGAAAGAAAAACACCAATACAGTATACTAACACATATATATGGAATTTAGGAAGATGACAATGACGACCCTGTATGCAAGACAGGAAAAAAGACACAGATGTGTATAACGGACTTTTGGACTCAGAGGGAGAGGGAGAGGGTGGGATGATTTGGGAGAATGGGAATTCTAACATGTATACTATCATGTAAGAATTGAATCACCAGTCCATGTCTGACGTAGGGTGCAGCATGCTTGGGGCTGGTGCATGGGGATGACCCAGAGAGATGTTGAGGGGAGGGAGGTGGGAGGGGGGGTCATGTTTGGGAACGCATGTAAGAATTAAAGATATTAACATTTAAAAAAAAACACTGGGGGGGGGAAATAACATGAGTTGAGGAAAATAAAGAAAAGGTATTAAAAAAAAAAAAGAAAAGAAATATTGTAACAAAACCAAAACTTTATTCTCCCATATGACTACCAGGAGACTTCCAGCAGAACAGAGCATTTAAAAAACACTCTGTAAAGGGCCAAAAAAGAAATATGTTAGGCTTTGCGAATATGACCATTCGCAATTAATTAAGTTTTCAGGCATAGAGGATAACCAAAGAAGCTGGCAAGTCCCTCTTCCACCTTTAAGGACTCCGAAAACTGAATTACACACAATTTTCACGTCAGAAAATAAAATTCTTTTCGGTTTTCCTCAGCCATTAAAAGTGTAAAGCTCTAAAATTAAAAAGAAGAAGAAGAAGAAAAAGTAAAGCTCATTCTCAGCTCACAATAGACAGTGCAAAAACAGGGGCAGGCTGCCCTGCCTTGATTGAAATGGAATTCCAAGAGGAGAGGCGCCAAGATCCACTGTACGGTCAAGTTCCTTAAGCAAAGAACTGGCTTAAGGGAGGTCACCCCTGAGGGCTGTGAGTGCCGGTCACCATCACTGGACTCCCCTGGTAGACTCGGAGGCCGTTCTCAGCCCTGAGCCCTGGCGACTGTGCCATCTGTTTTTTCTTTCTTCGCATTTGGTGAGCTGAGCAATCTTGACCCAAGATCCTTGACATTCAGATTCAGCCTGACCACGCCTACAGCGGCTGCTTTTATGGGGGGAGGGGCTGTGGGGCGGGCTCATCGCGCGCGCATGCGCCCAACTCGGCCTCGCGGCCAATCCGATGGCAGGTGCCGACACCTGGCAGCCAATCATCGGAGGCAGCCCGCACGCCTGTAGGGGGAGCTGAGGCGGCGCCCCAGACCTGAGGAGGCCTCGTCCCCGCAGACTCGACTCCTCGGGGTTAATCTTGACACTGCCTAGGGCAGGTGAGCTGCCAGCAGTTCTGTCTCCTCCCTCAATGGGGACCGGTAAGGACTGGAGCGTGGTTCAGCCAAAGCAGTGCCTGACGGCTAAAGGGAGGGTTTCTCGGGTCCCACTCGCACGAGGCCTTGCTGGGCTGGGCGGCTGGTGAGGGCGGTCAGAGCTTGCGGCAGGATCCACAGGCTTCAGGCTCCTTTCGCCCTCTCCCCTCTCTAGTCTGGGCGGGCTCTGCTCTCCAGCAGCTTTCCTGCCCAGGGGCGGGACAAGCCAGCTCGCGGAAAGGGCCTCTTAGGCCCCTGGCCCCTGGCACCACCCCCAGCTCTCCTGTGGAACCTAATGTATTTAAACACAGATGCACAAATCTTCACGGCCCAACCCGGTTCTGCACCCAGGCACAGTCAGGCAGGAGCAGCAAAAAAACAAAAACAAAAACCAAAAAAACATCTATCTAGCAGCCTCTTCACTGCCCTGGTGCTTTAGTCGTTTTCCTGTTTCCTCTGCCTCTCCTCAGACTCCAGGGCTGCCCCGTCCCTGGGGGCCCCGAGATTCAGGCCTTTGGTTCGGGAAGTTGGCAGATGAGGTATTTGTTTGTTTGTTACTGAGAGAAGGGAGGTGGGAGGAAGAAGCTCAGGGCAAAGGAGTTCAATCACTTGGTCTGGTTGAGTGTGAGACGCCTGGTCAGCATCCGCAGGGTAGGACCAGGTAGGGCCTGGGGGGATAGAATGTTCCCAGAACAGGGGACTCACCCTGGCCGTTTCCTCTGCTTGTCCCCAGGATGTGACCGTGTGCTGCCTGGGAGGTCTCAAGCGCTCAGGAGTTCAGTGGGCCCCTGAGGTAAGGTGACAGACATCTTTACAACAAGGGACAAAGGTGTGGCTTTCTTGCTTTGCGTTTTTCTCCTTTCATTCGTCGGCTGACACGTTGCTGTTGAGAGAGAGTATTCCTGATTGGGGATTACGTGACCCTGATTGCGGGTGCTGACTTCAGGGCCATCATGGTTTCAGGTTTGCAGCTTTCTGAGTGGCAAGCTTAAAAACAGGCATGGTGACTTGCTTTCGCCTGTCTTCTTGAAAGAAAAATAGTAAGAACACCATGGGTCTTAAGCTGTGTAGAGCTGACTCCTACCACTCGGTGAGGCTAAAATGGGGCAATGCACATATCCTAAGGTTTTAGCTGGCAAAGCAAAGCAATGCAGGTGTGGGGGTTCCCTGGTGGCCTGGTGATTAGGATTCTGGGCTTTCACTACAGTGGTCTGGATTCAATCTCTGGTCAGGGAACTGGGACCCCACAAGCCAAACAGCATGGCCAAATGAATGAATGAATCCAGTGGTACATTCAGAGAAAATATCCTGTGATTTAACATGTTCACGTGAGATTGCTTGCTCATTTCTGTACCCTTAAGGCCTTTTCTTCATTAAGTAAGTCAGCTCCACTGGATGGGGGTGAGGCACCATCTGAGTTCATTTCATGCGAGTAAACAAGATATTAGGAAGCTCTATGCCCAGCCACTTGTGCCTACAGCTGTGTTGTATACTTATCTTGCTGGTACAGCTTTGACTTCACAGCATGTTTTGTTTTGGTCACAACATGTGGCTTCATAGGACATTAGTTCCCCAGCCAGGGATCGAACACAGGATCCTGGCAGTGAGAGGGCTGAGTCCTAACCAAACCACTGGGCTGCTAGGCAACTCCTGTGTTTCGGTGCTTTGGATTGGGTGAGTGTGTGTGTGTGTGTCTGTGTGTGTGTGTGTTTTGATTTTTGCTATATTTATAGGAGAACTGTTCTGTGTGTAAGTATGATGTGAATGGTATTAGAACTTGAAATGTTTGTGTTGTACATATGATCTCAAAATGGAATAGTTTGAAAGAACTTACCACTTGTTATCTCTTGACTTAGGATCTCTCCTGAGGTAGTTAGTAGTCAAGCTTTTGTCTGGCTTGGCAACCTCTGAAGACTTAGCTTGTTGAATCTAAGCTCTCTCACTTGTTTGTACTCTTGAAGCCTCAGTTCCTCCTTCTGTGGGCCTCTCCAAGGGGCTTCTCTTGTGGAGGCTGCTGTCTTTACTCAGAATGAGTGATTCAGGAAAGCGCTTGCACCCATGATAAAGTGCAGAGTCTTTTTTCAGATGTTACACATCTGCACTTGTGTATTTGCTTAGTCTCACAGGTCTACCCTGTGATAGATTGAGAGAGAACTACACAGGGGTGGGAATATTAGGAGATTGAATTCACTTGAAGGCTGGTTACCATACCCATTAATCCACTATGCCAGCCTTTTTTTTATATGATCTCAGCTCTGTCAATGTGAGCAAATTATTTGGCTTGTGTACCCTTCTTGTGTGCTGCTACTGCTGCTAAGCCACTTCAGTCGTGTCCGACTCTGCAGTCTCATGGACAGCCACACACAAGGCTCTCCCTTATCTGGGATTCTCCAGGCAAGAACGCTGGAGTGGGTTGCCATTTCCTTCTCCAGTGCATGAGAGTGAAGTCGCTCAGTCGTGTCCGACCCTTCGAAACCACATGGACTGCGGCCTACCAGGCTCCTCCGTCTGTGGGATATTGCAGGCAAGAGTACTGGTTTGGGTTTCCATTGCCTTCTCCAGCTTGTGTGCTCTCTGGCCTGATGTACTCAATTTTGATCTACTCAGTTCTAGACCTACTCATTTCTTGAAGTTCTAGCAAGTCTCCTCTTTGCCCTGGATTAAGGTTTCTGTTTCTCTGGATGGTTCCCATCAGCAAACTGACTGACTATAATGTGACCTGTCGTTACAAATCCATCTTTTGGTGACACATCCTGCTTCTGCTGCTTTTATTTCATATTTGCTTGTTACAGACCTCTGCAGAGTTGTTCCTAGACTTTGTTATCTCGAGTTCTCTCATTTTCCCATAAAGCCACTCTTGTCAAGGCCACAGGTGAATTCAAATGTTTAACTCAGTGGTGAATTTTTAATTGTTATTTTATTTAATTTGTTGGCAGCCTTTATCAGAGTAGTTCATTTCCTCCTCCCTGAAAAAAATGTTTCACTTGGATTACAGAGTGCTTCTCTTTCCTGCTTGTCTTCCACATACAGTTCTCCCACATACAATGTGTGACCTTTGTGTCTGGCTTTATTCAGATGTCGTATTTTCTTTTTAAATATTTATTTATTTAGCTCTGTGGCATGTGGGATCTTAGTTCCCAGCCCAGGGATGGCACCTGTGGAGAGTCTTAAACCCTGGATCGCCAGGAAAGTCCCTTCGTTTGTGTACTTTCAAGATTCATCGTGTTCATGCTTGTATAGCAGTGAATGTTTTTATTTTATTTTTATGGCTGAATATGGTATATGAATATGGTAAATGGCTTCCATGCAGTCCATTTTGAGCATATACCACAGTTTGTTTATCCATTCGTCAATGAATGGATAATACGTGGATGGTGTACTCTTTGTGGCTATTGCGAGTAATGTTGCTGTGAACACTGATTTTGCATGGACTGAACATTTTCAGTGTTGGTGCATATATACAAAAGAGGGAAATTCCTGGATCATATCTCTACTCTACATTTAATTTTTGAGGTACTGACCAACCACTTTTGCAAGAGTGGTTGTACCATTTTACAGCAATTACTTCAAAAATATCATGAAGATTCCTTTTCTCCACATCCTCTGCAGCACTTGTTATTATTCGTCCTTTTGATTGGGTGTGAAGTAGTCTGGGTGTGAAGTAGTATCTCAGTGAGACTGATTGACATTTTGCTCAGGGCTTCCCTGGTGGCTCAGAAGGGAAAGTGTCTGCCTGCAAGGTAGGAGACCTGGGATCAGTTCCTGGGTGGGGAAGATCGCCTTGAGAAGGAAATGGTAATCCACTCCAGCACTCTTGCCTGGAATATCCCATGAACGGAGGAGCCTGGTAGACTACAGTCCATTGGGTTGCAAAGAGTCGGAAATGTCTATTCAAATTCCTTTCCTGGTTGTTAAATGCTTTTCTGTTTTTAATTGTTGTAGAAAACATCTAACTTAAATTTTTACCATTTTACCATTTTTGCATTCTAAGTACTTTGCACACTTTCATCAGCCTTTTGGAGAAAGAAATGGCAACCCACTGCAAATCTGATGGAGAAGGGAACGTGGTGAACTTTAGTCCCTGGGGATGCAAAGTTGGGCACAACTGAGTGACTAAGACATATACACACACGTAGTCACAGTGTTGATTTGTTGTTGTTGTCATTGTTTTCGCTGTGTTGTGCAGCTTGAATGACAGTTCCCTGGTTGAGGATCATACCCAGGCCCCTGATAGGACACTGTGGAGTCCTAACCTCTGAACTACCAGAGAATTCCTTATCACATTGTTATGAAGCAGATCTCTACACCTTTACAGCTTGCAAAATCGAAACTCTGTACCCATCACCTGTCCCATTAAACAGCAACTCCTCTTTTCTTGCCCGTTGACCTAGACCATGGACTCCATCGTTCTTTTTTGTTTCCTTTCTATTGCTTGACTGTGTTAGCTATTTCATACAAGTAGAAACTTACAGTATTTGTCTTTTTGTACGACTGTCTTATTGCATTTGGCTTGATGTCTGAAATGATCATGCATGTTGTAGCATGTGACAGAATTTTATCTATATGGCTAAATAATATTTCATTGTGTGTATATATCACATTTGATAGACATTTCGATGCTTCCACCTCTTAGTTGTTGTGCTTCGTGCTGCTGTGAGCACGGCTCTGCAGATATCCCAAGACCCCATGTTAAATTCTTTTGATTTTATATCCTGAAGTTGAATTGCTGAATCATGTATCAGGTCTAGTTTTTTAGTTTTTTGAGGAGCCTTTAAACTGTTTTCTGTAGCAGGTGCACCATTTTAAAATCTATCTATAACACACAAGCATCCAATTTCTGTACGTGCTTGCCAACAGTTGTCCTTTCCTTTCCTTCATATGTAAACACACACATATGCACATACAATTTTTTCATACACTGTTCCATGATTGTTTATCACAAATTATGAATATAGTTCCTTGTGCTATACAGTATGCTCTTATTTCTCTCTTGTATATATTATAGATTGCATCTGCTAATCACCAGCTCCCAATCTGTGCCTACCCCAACTTTCCTCTCTGGGGAATCACATAGTGTGCTCTCTATGTCTGTGAGTCTGTTTCTGTTTCATAGATAAGTTCATTTGTGTCATATTTTAGAGTCCATGTAAGTGATGCCATATGATATTTGTCTTTCTCTCCTTTTTATTATTTTTATTTTTACTTTATTTTATTTGATAACACTGTGTTGGTTTTGCCATACATTGACATGAATCCACCACAGGTGTACATAAGTTCCCAATCCTGACCCCCCTCCCACCTCCCACCCCATATCATCTCTCTGGATCATCCCTGTGCACTAGCCCCAAACATCGTGTATCCTGCTTCAAACATAGACTGGCGACTACCTTACATGATAGTGTACATGTTTCAGTGCTATTCTCCCAAATTATCCCACCCTCTCCCGCTCCCTCAGAGTCCAAAAATCTGTTCTATACATCTGTGTCTCTTCTGCTGTCTCTCGTGCAGTGTTATCATTACCATCTTTCTAAATTCCATATATATGTGTTAGTAGACTGTATTGGTGTATTTCTTTCTGGCTTACTTCACTGTGTATAATCGGCTCCAGTTTCATCCGTCTAATTAGAATTGATTCCTATAAAGTCTGCAAGCAATAAATGCTGGAGAGGGTGTGGAGAAAAGGGAACCCTCTTGCACTGTTGGTGGGAATGCAATCTAGTGCAGCCACTATGGAGAACATTGTGGAGATTCCTTAAAAAATGGCAAATAGAACTGCCATATGACGCAGCAATCCCACCGCTGGGCATACACACTGAGGAAACCAGAATTGAAAGAGACACATGTACCCTGGTGTTCATCGCAGCACTGTTTATAATAGCCAGGACATGGAACAACCTAGATGTCCACCAACAGATAAATGGATCAGAAAGCTGTGGTACATATACACAGTGGAGTATTACTCAGCCATTCAAAAGAATATATTGTCTTCCTCTTTCTGACTTCCTAAGTATTCTTTTGAATGCTAGTGTAGATTCAAGTATTTACTCAACAACATTTGTTGCTACAGTGTAAAATGTGGTTGACTTTTAAAATATTTGTCTTCTATTCTGCAAGCTTTATATTAATTCTAATACTTGTGTTTTCTTCAAGATTTTCTATACAAAAGTATGTTATCTCCAATATACTTTGACTTTTTCCTTTCCATTGTGAAGGCTGTTTTTTGTTTTTTCATTGTGGTTTTTTTTTTTTTTTAAACTACAGCAACAATTCTCTTTTGTTACCTGATTGCTCTGGTTGTAAAACTGCCAGTATAATGTTGAGCCAAAGTGTGTAATAGACTTCCTTGTGTTGTTCCCGGTCTTAGAGGGAAAGCTTTCAGTTTTTCATTCTTAAGTATGATGTTAGCTGTGGGTCTTTTTACAGGTGCCCTTTGATTGAGAAAGTTCTCTTCTGTTCTTAAGTATTAAGTGTTCTTTTAACCCTGGTTATGAAACGGTGCTAGATTCAAGGAAATGCTTTTTCTTCAGGCAGATGTGTTATTTGTTTTATTGTTTTAAAATGGCATAATGTTGATTGACTTTCCTATAATGAACCAACTTTGCATACCTCCCTAAATCGCATGTGATCATAGCGTACAGTCTTTTTTATATGCTGTTGGATTTTGTTTGCCAGTATTTTGTTGAGGACTCTTTCACCTGTATCCATAAGGGATATCAGGTCTGTGTGTGTTTGTGTGTGTGTGTGTGTGTGTGTGTGTGTGTGTGTGAGTGATATCTCTGTCTGATATTGGTATGAGATAAAGACTGGCATCATTTTGCCTGCTATGTGGGGAAGAGACGTGTGGCATAAAGATGAAGCATTGTTGGATTGAAGTTTAGCCAGGATTAGAGGGAGAAATTTAGGATATATCTGTGTGGAATTGGGGTGAGATTATCAGAGAGCTCATTCTCAGTTTCCTAGGCCTGAATTAAGTGCTTGACATTGAATTATGCTGTTTGTTAACTAGGAATATATAGATTATACTTTGAATTTGCTACCTATTTTGTTTGTTAACATTTATGAAATTAGAATTTATGGATCAGTTGTAATGTGCATTTAAGATCCATTTTCTTCCATTTTTACTACAAAACAAGATGCCATTGAATAGCTGATGCCTTTTAAAAAAGCTGTTAACCTTAAGTCTAAGAAATAAGCATGTTTGTCTTTAAGATACAGAAACACATTTAAAAGTTACAAATTTGCCCAAGAAGAGGCAACTGGTGTGTGGTTAAGTTAGAATTCCAACTTAATCTCCTATGACTCCAAAGTCCATGCTTCAAAACGCTGTAGAACAATGCTTTTGTAAAAATACTCTCCTTTACATTTGATTTCAGGTAATGATCAGTGTGGTGTTTTGTTTTTTTTTTCCCGCTCTTTATTTTTTTAAGTAGAAGAGGTTAAAGTGAACATGGGACAAAGCTATGATTCTAGAGCCATGTAGACTTGTAGTCGTAGTTTTTTCAGCTGTCATTGAGTCTGGTTGACACTCAGTGTCTTTGTCTGTAAGATAAGGGTGTGTATAAGTACTCTAGAGTTTTGGAGATAATCAAATAGCCCATTTTTCTGTACTTAACTAATCTGTAGTATGTTTACACTTAGGTGGCAGTTTGTATAAAGGAAGCACTGGGACTTGTGACCGCACCCTCTAAGAATAAGAAAGTATTAAAAATATGGAACTCCCACGTATGTTACGTGAAGAAGAACAAGAGCCAGAAGTACGGAAAAGGGAGGGAGAGACGAAACAAGTAGATGATGATGATGATGATGAAGTGATCTTGGTTGGAGTGGAACATGGAAATGAAGATGCTGACGTGATCTTTGTTGGGATGAGCTCAGCTTCAAAACCAGTCGTTTCAAACATACTGAACAGAGATACCCCAGGTTCTTATTCAAGGAGAAAAAGGTGTGGTCACTTCAGGAGAGGTAACGCTCACAGATTACAGCCTGTTAGTCATGTGACTCCTACATCAGAAGCAAAGACTGTCCTGCCAGTGTCTGACTCTGACTCAAGATCAACAGGTAGTCCTATTATTATTGAACCTCTGTCTCAAGCTGATTATAAAAATCTTTCACCACAAATAGTGCCTGATTGTTTTTCGAAGGAGTTATGTTCTTCTTTGATTACCTTCACAAGGTCATTGCAGCATCCAGTAGAAACAGCAGTTTCTGCAGGAGATATGAATAAAAGTCCTCATGCATCAAAGCGAGTTTCCCCTTGTGAAACAAATCGCAGAAATCCCAGAAGGCCTAAACTCAGTGATGGCATTGTAGGGGAACATTCTTTAGGTTTTTCCCCGTCAGGTTTTTTTCATACAGAGACCACTCAGCAAAGCACACCAGACCGTGTCCATACCTCACTAAGCCATGTTCAGAATGGAGAACCTTGTCCAACACCTTTTCCAAAGGACAGTGTTCATTGCAAGCCTGTAAGACCTTTAGGGGAAAGTGGACGGACAAAAACTGATTTTCCAAGTTTGGCAAGTCCAAACAAAATTGGTGATCCCACAGAAGGAAATCTGATTGTGTTACTTCGTGACTTCTACTATGGCGAGCATGGAGGAGTTGGGCAGCCAGAAGCGAAGACCCACACGGCGTTTAAATGCCTCAGCTGCTTGAAAGTTCTAAAAAATGTCAAGTTTATGAATCACATGAAGCACCATTTGGAACTTGAGAGGCAGAGAGGTGACAGCTGGAAAACCCACACCACCTGCCAGCACTGCCTCCGCCAGTTTCCTACTCCCTTCCAGCTGCAGTGTCACATTGAAAGTGTCCACACGGCCCAGGAGCCCTCCGCAGTCTGTCACATCTGTGAGTTGTCCTTTGAGACAGATCAGGTTCTCTTAGAGCACATGAAAGACAATCATAAGCCTGGTGAAATGCCCTATGTATGCCAGGTTTGCAGTTACAGATCATCATTTTTGCAGATGTGGATGCACATTTCAGAGCATACCATGGTAACACCAAGAATTTACTTTGCCCGTTTTGTCTCAAAATTTTTCAAACTGCAACAGCATACAGACGTCATCATCGAGGGCACTGGGAAAAGAGTTTTCACCAGTGTTGCAAATGTCGGCTACAGTTTTTAACTTCCAAAGAGGAAAGGGAGCACAAGACCCAGTGTCATCAAATGTTTAAGAAGCCTAAGCAGCTAGAAGGATTGTCTCCTGAAACAAAAATTGTTATTCAGGTATCACTGGAACCCCTTCAGCCAGGATTGATGGAAGTTGCATCCGTTACTGTGAACACATCTGATTTTGAATCATCACCCCCCAAATCTAAAAGGAGCAGGTCAAAAAAAGAAAAATAATAGTTAATTCTGCCTTCAGTAAGTCTGAAGCAAGTATTTCAGTCAAAGTTAAAAATCCCATTAAAAACAAAAAGATCAACTTATAGCATTATTCAATAATATCAAATATAGGGAAACCGATGGGTAATTTATGTGATTTTGTTTTAAATAGAGGAAGTACAGTTTTGTTTGATCTTCATATTGAGCTGCTATTTAAAAATCTATGATCTGTTTTTCGTGTAATTGTCTTAACATGTAAAAAGGATGTGTGCATGTGTGTGTGAGAGAGAGAAAATGAGAGAAGTGGAGAAAGGAAAAGTAAGAACCTATTTTGGTATTTGATGTTACTTGTAAGTTCGAAAGCTCTCCTATACATATAATCTGTAGAGTGTTTTAGCAACGTAATTTTGAAGTGTTTTCATGCCTTGCAGATCTCAGTATCAGCTATATAGCCAGATTTGAATGTCACTCTCTGAAGTGCCTCTTGGGCTGATCTAAGATAACCTGGCTCTGAAAGAGTGCAGTGGAGGTTGATGGAGAAGCTACGATGTGAGTTTGGACCAGACACGGGATTTAATCAGTGAAGAGCTGTGGCTTCGTGTCCCAGCTGAGGAAGAGGCGTACATTCACTGCAGGCACAGAGCCAAGGGAGAAGGAACACTGTCTCACAGTGCTTTCACCTAGCCCAGGGACATCTCAAGGAAGCCAGCCGTTAAAATGCCTGTGTTTGGTGAGAGACCCTGGCAAGCATGAAGCAGGCCCTGTGTAGCACTGACTGCAGTTGGAGAAGCAGAGATCGTTAATGAGACCTGGTGCCTGTGGACCTCCTGTTGAGTGATCAAAAGGGGAATTTGATTCATTCTGTCCCCTTTCCCATTTGGCTGGCCTGTAGTCACAGTGAGGTCGGCATATCTGTGTCAGACACAGTAGCAAAGCAAGTTACAATTCCCAAAGGAAAAAGAGCCTTGACGTCCACTTTGATTGGCGCTGGACCCATAGTTGTAGCTGAAAAGGATCAAACAGAGGAAATCTGTTCAGCTTTTGAATTGGGCTAAATTGAGTTCTCTTACCCTTAAGCTACAGTGGAGTTGTCCAAGAATCGTAAATATAGTGGATAAAAATAGTCCAGGGTGATTAAAGCCTTTTTGGAACTCTTGTTCCCATTTTCCAGTTACATGTGTCTTACCCGAGTTGACCATGTGAAGATTTCGGTTCTGTATCTTATCTTGCCTTGCACACAAATGTAGTACAGTTAACAGCTAATTCTTTGCGTGTGTAATTTCCCATTGTATCAAACTAATTGAGTTTCCGTCTTTCTTGACACAGTCTGATGTGCAAGAATTGTCTCATGTATTTCAGTAATTATCAGGTCATAGAGTTATCCTTCCTCTAATCTATCCAACCATCTATTCTGTGATTATACTTGTGGAAACCTTCTTTCTTGCGGTCTCCAAGGGCTCTTTCACAGACCTGTGGGGTACCCTCTAAGTATCGGTTCCTGAACATCAGCACACTTGGCTGCCTCTGTAGGTTCTTGGAGTTGAGTCTCCTCCTGGAGGTGAATGTCACCCCTTCTCCACTTCTGGCACGGATACCTAGCAATCTCTGTGCACCATTCCAGGAAGCTGGGATCCTGTCTGTAGACCTATGCCAGGAGCAACTCTCCGTTTCCTCTTCCTTTCTCCTCCTCTTTGTCTCTCACCACTCTCCCCAGGCCTCAGTTTCTTTAAGTCCTCTAAGCTTTCACAAAATGCTGGAAAGAGATCATCACCAAGTGGTTAGCATCCTTCTCAGAACTGAAGAGGAAGGACTACAGATGATGAAGCTGTAGTGAATCTGTTGTCTCCATTTTAGGTAATTTCGTGAGTGTAAATTCAAACTCAAATAAAGTGTGTTTATTTACTCAGAGACTGATTGATTTATTTGCACTTTGAATTCTTTACTAGGCCTTTCTCGTTAGTTTATTTGGGCCAAAGCACTTTGCTAAGTGTCAGCTGAAACCACTTTTAGTTGTGTAAAGAGTGTGTGTGTGTTCTGGTCTCAGGTGAAAACTCTCTGTATAAATAAATATGCAGACTTTTGCATTTGTATCTCCTTTCTTCGATTTCTATAGTAAAAAATACGAAATGTTTTAGTTACGTGCTTTTATTGTTGCTTAGTATTATCAACACTGTTGCTGTTAGTTGCTGTGAAGTATGCTCCTAAGGACAACAAGTTGTATTTATTGCCAAATTAAAAGGTTCCCGCAATATGGTCCCTGACTGCTTCCTCTCTTCCATTCTCTGTCTTCTACTCTACTTTTTTCCCCACTAATGTACTCTTTTTGACAACACTGGCCTTGGTTTTCCCCCATCAAATTCCATTTCTTCCCGATCCCAAGACTGCAAGTGCTGTTCTTCTGGAAATGCTCTTCCCGCAGGCCTGCATGGCTTGCTACCTCCCTTGTTTGAGCTTCACCAATGCTGTTCAAATAACACAATCAAATCTCCAACCCCCTCTCTTTCCTCCTCCTTCTTAAAGGCACTTGAAGTCTCTATCCTCTTCTTCCCTCTCCAGCCTAAATTTCCTAACTTTTCACAAAAAAAGAAATAGAAAAAAGGAAAAAAGAAGAGATAATAACATCAGGGCTTTGCTTCTTAGAATTAACATGAGTCAGTTTCTGTGCCTGCAAATCAAAGATAGTTAATAGTGAGTTGAGTTCTTTCAGGAGCTTCCTCTGTTTTTCTTTTGATACCTCTATATTTTGTTCACACAATGACACTTTGTTTTCTTTACAAATATATTGAAGATGTGTCAAGATTACTATTTTGTTACTGCCCTTTGTGAATTCCCTTGTCTGCTTTGCTTGTTCTTTCAGGGAAAATTTATTATTTTATTAATGTCATCTTAAAAGACTGGAAACTTCCCAAATCAGCAAGTTTTGTCCCCTGTTTTAATAATCTTTATCTTAAACATTAAAAAAAAAAATTCCCTTCATGTTTTACTACAGGCAGCAAGAAGAAACCAGGAGGCACTTTTGGCTGTTTGGATGGAAATCCTCTTAGATAACTCAATTAAGTACAGTTTGTCCTCCCAGCTCATTAGGTGCATTTTCTACTTTTCATAAAACTGCAGATGTAGTCGGCTTTCGTCTTCACAATCCCCAGGCTCTTTCCTCCTGCCTCTCCTTTCTGCCATGCATCCTAGGTGCACGACTGTGATTCTACTTAGAACGTGTTTGCTTAGTGAGCAAACGGGGAGCGATTCCCTGGCTTCAGTGCTTCTGCTGGCCAGAGACTCTGTACCGTTCCCTAAGAACTTCATGGTTTCGCTGTCCAACTTCTATCACCTGGCTAGGTCAGTTGCAGTAGTTCATACTCACAAGTGAACTGGCAGGGATTACTACACGCACATGTGCAGAAACATACATGTGTACACAGTAACATCGCTGAGGGGAAACCTGTCCATATGCAGAAGTAAAGCTTTCTTTTCCAGGAACTTGAATTTTGGTAGACACTCAAATTTCTGCACGCACATGTGCACAAACATGCACGTGTACTCAGTAACATCCCTGAGAGGAAACTTGTCCATATGCAGAAGTACAAGCTTTCTTTTCCAGGGACATTAGTTTTGGTAAGCACTCAAATTTCTATGTGCACATGTGCACAAATATATGCATGCACACAGTAAGATCGCTGAGAGGAAACTTGTCCATATTCCGAAGTACAAGTTTTCCAGGAACATGAATGTTGGTAAGCATCCACATTTCTGTCCTTGTTTTTTCACTTGCTCATCGATTATGTCATGTTACACTTCTAACTCTGTGCCTTATCCTCAAAGGTTCCAAAACCTTGGCATTTGCTATTGATAGGGACTGGCCTGCAGAGCAGCAGGCAGCATTGGAAGTTCTTGCCATGAACAGCTGTATAACATGTGCCTGCCTTCTGCATTCTCCCATCACCTTGGACAGCTTCACAGTACCAGTCACGTTGGCCTGATCCATTGACTGTGCATTCCTTCAGGGGACCAGAAAACAAGGACCTCTGAGCTCAGCTGACTTGAAGAACTGCTTTCTCGGTGTGCACCTGTCTAGGTCATTCCGTGTCAATGTTGTGCCCCTCTTGGTAGCCTACCACCCGTTACAGCCCCCAGCATTCTGAATGAGGCCCCCTGTTCTTCCTATCTGTGGAGCGTTCTGTGTGCACCATCTACCTGTGCCCCGATGTGCTCTCTCCATGTGGCAGGAAAAGGCCAGAAACGCCTGAGCCTCCAAAAGCCCCCGGAGACTGTGACAGCCTGGTTCTGATCCAAGGTTGTGAAGAAGGTACACATGGATGCAGGGTCTCTTCCGATACCAAGAATGGAACCGGAGGCCATCAAAGTAAGGTGGCATCCCTACACGTCTTCCTTTCTGTTTAACACTACCCATGCACATGGGAGTCCCCCAACAGATGATGCCCTGGGGAACCTGCAGGTTCTGGGCCCAGAGCTAATGCCTCTGTTGGACAGAAAGCAGCGTTACTATCTCAAATGGACCAAGAGGGCTTGAACCACCCATGCCTCAGTGATTTGCTAAATGCCAAGGCTCTCTTTCAGTTGCTCTCATTAGGCCCAGGTAGGACTCCCTACAGTCACGCATCCCTGCTTCCCTACACAGCACCCGTGCCAAGGAAGCCAGTGCGTGGTTGGGCCCAGGGATATCCAAGACGGTCACCTGGAAGGCAGCGTCCCTCTGTGTCACCTGGGTGCAGATCCCCTACAACGCAATCAGAGATTCTGCTCCAGCAAGACTACCAGAATCCTCCTTCAGGTGCAGACGTGCACCTTTGACACTCAGGCCCCCAAGCCAGGGGCAAGACCCCAAAGAAAAGGAGGAATTCATATCAGAACTTTCAGCACAGACCATGGGGTATCTTTGGCAGGACCGCTACTGCCTAGAGTCTGGACCCTGAAAACCAGCAGGCCCTGAACTGCCCCAGGGGCTTCTCTGTCTCCACTCCCCTGAGGTCCCTTAGGACATGCAGTTTACCCACCGCCCTTGTCTTTTCTCTGTTCCCTCCCTCACAGGCATATCCCGGATAGGGTCACACAGGGAAACCCACTTGCACATTTCTCGGCTTTGGGCACTGCCAGCGAGGCAGGCTGGAAGTGCCTGGAGGCATGCCTTGCTTACAGACCATGTCTCTCCTAGGATGCCTGTGGTTGGCAGATACAGCATACTTTAGTGCATCTCATGTTTTGTGTCATATCGTGCCAGTGTGTGCCACCCTCAGGGAGGGCGTGTGCTGGCTGCTGGGCTGATCTGGGCAGCACTGGCCCAGGACCTTCCCAGTTCTCCTTTTCACATGTGTGTGGAACAATCTCCAGTGCAGCAGGCAATCTATGACTCTTTCTCCTTCAGCTCTCTGCCCATCTCGGCAGGACCTTAGCCTCACCATCCCAGATCTTGCCATAGCCACGTCCCTCATTTCCAGAGGCCAGCCCATGGCCCCACACACGGAGGGCTCCACAGGCAGTGGTTTCAAAGCCCCATCCCACGTGATTTGCTCTGTGTGAATCCTTAGACCATGAAACCCTCTTCCTGATCCAAGCACACACAACAACATGGTAGAACTGATTAGCGTGTTTTGTATCTGGTCTAATTGCAGATATCTGGAGCCACAGTTTGGAGTTATCACTGGCCATCCTTTCCTTGTTCCCATCCTGGGCAGGGTCAATGCAGAGATGAGGCGACAGACCACCTTCAGCCTGGTCGCCTCATGACTCCTCTTCTGGTTGCTCAGCACCTCCTCTCCTGCCACCTTCATCTCTGCCTCTGCCCTGGGCCGGACACACACACACACACACACACACACACACACACACAATCACAGCCAGCATAAATAAGCACACGTGTGTATACACACACATGCTCAGCACGGGGACACAAATGCAAACAACGAGCATAGGTGTTTCAGGAGGTGAAGACGACCGAGGCCAGCAATGTCGGGGATGGCGACAGTAGGCACCATGTCCTGCCCTTGGGGCTCCCTGTTCACCTTCTCCACGAACTCTTCCGTATGTTCCCAAGGCAGCCTGAAGCCGCTTCCAGCGCAGCATGTTTGGTGGTTGTGAGACACTGAGTGGTGAATGTGGAAATTCACAGAAGATCCCAAAGTCAGCACACAGGTGCACTGGGACCCCGGAGAGGACAGCTTTTCAATGATAGGCCTTCCCTGGGTAAGGGGCGGGAGTGAAGTGCCCAGGCAATCTCAAACTCAGTGAGCAGCAGGAGGCCAGGGGATGAAAGGACCCACAAAGGATGATTCTGACAAAGATACTTAATACACACTGCCTCTAGTAGTATCACCTGGACTCTGGTGCTGCCACCTCAGCTGATTTGATGGAGACTTGCTTCACTCACGGACACACCAAGTCCCCAAATAAACAGTCTCAGGAGGTCACCTGCTACAAGCACGACCCAAACTCAGGCTCCACAGCCAGCTTGCATGAGTCTGAGCATCCCCATTTGGGAAAGGACAGTGTCCCTGTAGTATCACACGAGTGTCCCTTCAGGGCCCACCTTCAGACCCCATCTCCACACGTTTCTGTCAGTCACTCTCATGGAAGAACCTTCCTGACCAGGGTACTACTTCAGGCGATCATCCCACACATCTTGGCCGACAATCCGCTGGCAATCCGAGCAAGGTGAGCCAGCAGCCAAGAATCCCAAAGTGAATTGCTAACTGTGTTCAGGCCTAAAGCAACCACACCTCAGCAATCCTGTTCGACTCTGAGCAGTTGTGCCCTGACAACCAGCCGAGAAAGTTAAGGCTCCTGGTGTCCACGCTGCGGCTGGATGCTCCCCGTTCAAAGTCCCAGAACCAGTGGACAGGAGTGGAACAACGTGCCCTATGCCCTACAGAGAGACGGGAGATGGGTGTGGATCCCACAGGTGGACACTCCACAACCTTGCACACCCACACTCATCACCCCAGGAACCACGTTTCACAAGTGATGTCAAGGTAATTCTACTTAGTGGTCACTGTGTCCAAGAAGTAGGGGGGTCCTGAAAGGAAAATATCAACTTGCAGTGGGACGATGGATGGCTCCGCAACAGCACCTGTCAGGATAGGGAGCAGGGAAAAGGTTCCTGCGCCGCCTCCTCTTCCTGAGCAGCAGACTTCAAAGAGCAGCAGAAAGGATACAGCTACAGCCCAGAAGCAAGGGATGCCCCAGGTGATGGCGATCCTCCAAGCCAAGTCAGGCTTCCTCCTCTGATGGTTCTTGCACATGAACTGGAAGTAGGCCCTGCAGTTCTTCTTATGCTCAGAGCTCAGTTCCACCAGCAGGGCAGCCAGTGCCTGCAGCGCATCTTGCCCTGGAAGCTCAGTAGTGCTCATGCTCATGGTAAGGTCAGAGAAAGTATGCCTGGCACTTGGGAAGGATGGAAAGGCCCTTGTATCAGGGTGTTCAAAGGGCTGTGGGGTCACCCACTGTGGCTTCTGTGTCTGGGATTGCAACCTGTTCTGTGTCTCAGATCTTCTGCACTCTCACTGGTCACCCCCAGACACTTTATTCCTGCCTCTCCTTTCTGCCAGGCATCCTTGCTGTACCACTGTGATTCCACTCAGAACTTGCTCACTCAGTGAGATAACGGGGATCAGAAAGTATGTCTACATATGTTCTGTGGGTTTGTGTATGTGTGTGTGTCCGCGCGCGCTTGTGTCTGTGACTCCCATATCTCAGTTATTTTCGGAATCATTCACCTTTACAACAATAACTGTCAGCTAAGGTGGCTCTCATGTACTGTCTCTGGTCATTTCTGACTTAGAGGCTAATCCTCCTCAGATGCAGGCCTGAAGGAGACACACAGAGTCATGGCTGCGACACTTACAGGTGTGGCCCTGCCCGGACTCTACTCAGCTGTGCCTTTGGAGCCTGCCAATTGCCCAGTACCACACTTCCTTCAGGGTCCACCATTCTGCCCCCTTGCCTCCACCCCTCCTCCTGCTCCTGCCTCTGCACCTCCCCCTCCTCCTGAGCACTGGACCACAACGAGTAGCAGGAAGGATACCACGTTGGCCCAGAAGCCAGGGATGCCCTGGATGTTGGCACTCTTCTGAGCCAAGCCACGCTTCCTCCTCTCATGACTCTTGCACATGAACCAAACGTAGGCCCTGCAGGTTTTCTCAGGCTTAGAGCTAAGTTCCACTTACAAGGTCGCCAGTGCCTGCATCACATCTAGTGCCGGGAGCTCACTCGGGCCTCCAGGCCTTTCCTGGCACTGCTCCTCCAATGTCTTCTCCTCCAGCTCCAGGGAGGACCCCTGTTTCTGTCATTCATCTGGCACAACCTCCACATCCTCAGTGATGTCCTCTGCAAGCAGCTGGAAACCCCGTCTGATCCCTGCCACAACTCCGTCCACCTGGGCCTCGCTGTCCTCTCCTGCCTCCACTCTGAAGAGGGTGGCATCTTCGCCTGGTGTGGCCACTGGTGGCTGCAACGTCCCAGCCATGCACAGCATCACCAGGACAGGCTGTTGCTGGCCAGATGCCAGGGAAGTAGGGAAAAACCCCACCGTTTGCCACGTTGATCTCCATTGTTCACGGACACCAAATGGGAAAGGGGATGAAATGAATCAAATTCCCCTTTTGATCACTCAACAGGAGGTCCTAGTCACCAGGTCTCATTCATGTTCCTGAAAAAGAAAGCTTGTACTTCAGCATATAGACAAGTTTCCTCTCAGCGATGTTACTGTGTACACGCATATTTTTGTGCACATGTGCACGTAGAAATTTTAGTGCTTACCAAAATTTAAGGTCCTGGGAAAGAAAGCTTGTACTTCTGCATATGGACAGGTTTCCTCTCAGCGATGTTACTGTGTACACGCATATATTTGTGCACATGTGCACGTAGAAATTTTAGTGCTTACCAAAATTCAATGTCCTGGGAAGGAAAGCTTGTACTTCTGCATATGGACAGGTTTTGTCTCAGCGATGTAACTGTATTCACCCATCTATTTGTGCACATGTGTGTGTAGAAATTTGAGTGCTTACCAAAATTAATGTTCCTGGAAAAGAAAGCTTGTACTTCTGCATATGGCCAGTTTCCTCTCAGGGATGTTAGTGAGTACACGTGCATGTTTGTGCACATGTGCGTGCAGAAATTTGAGTGCTTATTAAAATTCAAGTTCCTGGAAAAGAAAGCTGTACTTCTGCATATGGACAGGTTACCCCTCAGCGATCTTACTGTGTACACGCATATATTTGTGCACATGTGCACATAGAAATTTGAGTGCTTACCAAAATTAATGTTCCTGAAAAGAAAGCTTGTACTTCTGCATATGGACAAGTTTCCTCTCAGGGATGTTACTGAGTACACGTGCATGTTTGTGCACATGTGCGTGCAGAAATTTGAGTGCTTACCAAAATTTATGTTCCTGGAAAAGCAAGCTTGTACTTCTGCATATGGACAGGTTTCCTCTCAGCGATGTAACTGTATTCACCAATATATTTGCGCACATGTGTGTGTAGAAATTTGAGCGCTTACCAAAATTCACGTTCCTGGAAAAGAAAGCTGTACTTCTGCATATGGACAGGTTTCCCCTCAGCGATGTTACCGTGTACACATGTATGTTTCTGCACATGTGCGTGTAGAAATCCCTGCCAGTTCGCTTGTAAGTATGAGCTACTGCAACTGACCTAGCCAGGTGATAGAAGTTGGACAGCGAAACCATGAAGTTCTTAGGGAACGGTACAGAGTCTCTGGCCAGCAGAAGCACTGAAGCCAGGGAATCGCTCCCCGTTTGCTCACTGAGCAAACACGTTCTAGGCGGAATCACAGTGGTGCACCTAGGATGCTTGGCAGAAAGGAGAGGCAGGAGGAGAGAGCCTGGGGAGTGTGAAGACGAAAGTCCACTACATCTGCAGTTTTATGAAAAGTAGAAAATGTACCTAATGAGCAGGGAGGACAAACTGTACTTAATTAATTGAGTTATCTAAGAGGATTTCCATCCAAACAGCCAAAAGTGCTTCCTGGTTTTTTCTTGCTGCCTGTAGTAAAACATGAAGGGATTTTTTTTTCTTTAATGTTTAATATAAAGATTATTAAAACAGGGGACAAAACTTGCTGATTTGGGAATTTTCCAGTCTTTTAAGATGACAGAAGTTGTTAAAATTAATGGCTCTCAAGCAAGATCATATCCAGGGCATTGAGATTAGGTGGTCTAAATACAACATTTTACACCACCGATAGGCCAGTTCTTCTTCATATTATTTTTTATAAACAAAGGTGTTCTAAAGACGAGTGTGACTGTAAAATTCTTTGTTAAGCCTCAGAAAGCTGGAAGGGGATGCCTCATGGCATTATTTAGTCAGGCCAATACCCTCCAAAGAGTTTAGGGGTGTCACTCAGAGATCCTTTCAGTCACACAATAAGACTTCTACCAAGGTTCAGGGTGTTATCCCTCAGCTATCTCAGCAGAAAACCAAGACAGAGTAAGCCTTATTATGAAGACATGTGTGACTGTCGCTTTGGAGTGGGGTGCTTTGCCTTGAACACCAGTAAGAGTAACAGGAGACACACCAAGGTTTTAAGATAACATATTTAAGTTCAGCTCGGACTGAAAGGACCAGCAATAGTACAAAATAGGAGCTCTGGACTTCTACCTTCTACAAGCAGGAAGCAGGCTAGGGAGACTGTTTCATGTAACTATATACTAGCCACCTTTCATGCAATGGCATCATGTCAGCGGGTAGAATGAAAAAATCAGAGACTGAAGCCTAGGAAGTGTCCAGGCCTTAAATACTAATCAAAGGACTGCCCGCAAGAACCCATGGGATTTCAGAACTGCTACTATTGACTCCCATCTCCCCTCCCCTTTCTGGAACAGGAGTGTCTATGAAGGTTATCTATGCCTGAACCACCACTGTATGTTGGCTGTGAAAGGGAGCAGATTATCTCATCTCTTTTGTTCACACATCCTCAGGTCTAGAGGAACTACACTTCTATAATTTGAACTGATGTGTTGCAGACTTGAGAGGCTCTTGGACTGCAAGGAGATCAAACCAGTCAATCCTAAAGTAAATCTCTCCTGCATATTCATTCGAAGGACTGATGCTGAAGCTGAAGCTCCAATACTTGGGCTATGTGATGGGAATAACCGTCTCATTGGAAAAGACCGTGATGCGGAAAAAGATGAAGGTAGGAGAAGGGGACAGCAGAGGATGGGATTGTTGGATAGCATCATCGACTCAATGGACTTGAGTTTGAGCAAGCTCCTGGAGTTGATGGACAGGGAAGCCTGCAGCGCTGCAGCCCATGGGGTCGCCAAGAATACGACACAACTGAGCAACAGAACACTTGAGATACTGTACACGTGGACCCTGATCCATAGCTGGACCTGACTTAGATGACAAGGTCCTGAACTTCAAGTTAATGCTGTAACAGATAAATTGTTTAAAAGCATTGGCAGGAAAAGGCATTTTGGACATACACGCATGTGAACAATTTCTGGCCATGTGTGTACCACGTGGTTTTAAATTATGTCCACGGTTCCTTCCTCCGCCCCTTCACATGTGTGGTGGGCTTAGTGGCTCACTTCTCATGTTAGAATACTGTAGAAACGAACAATGAAGCGTCTGAGACTAGGTCATAAAAGGCACTGCAGCCTCCTTGATCATCCTCTTGGATCACTCACTCTAGAAGCCAGCTTAGTCATATCTCGAGAGCACTCAGGTAGCCCTTTAGAGAGGCCCATGTGAAAGAACCGAGGCTTTCTCCCAACAGCCAGCAAGCAAACCGGTTTCATCAGCTATGTGAGTAAGCCATCTTGGAAGGAAATCCACCAGCGCATGTCAAGGCTTCAGAGGATGGCAATCTCATCAGACACTGAGCCACAACACTCAGCTGAATTACTCCTGGATTCCCAACTTTCAGCAGCAGTATGAAATAATATTGTTTTAAGCTGCTAGTTTTGGCTAACTGCTTATGCAGCACTAGTTCATTAATGCACTGCCAACTTTGGGCCATGTCTTTATTCAGGGCTGCCTGTCAATCTAGTCCAATCTAATCCAGAATCTGCTACTTCAGTTTAGAAAACATAGCCCACCCTTGATCTGACCACCCTCAGTATCAGATCAAATATCATTTCACTCACCGGAATATCTTATCAGCCTTGCCTAGCCTCAGCAATGATCCTCTCAGTTGAGCCAGAGTCCACCCTCATGCTTTTAGTCCTCATTTTAATAAGTTTCCATCCACTGACACCCATTCTGTTATTGTTGTCCATTGCTTTTCAGTCTCCCATCTCTGTCTGCAATCCCATGGGCCCACCCTGTTCCTTAGCTATAAATCCCAGCTGCACCCCTCCTGGAGTCACACATAAGCTCAATCTCTCTCCCATGTTATAATACGCCACTGTAGTACTCTTACCTTGAATAAAGTTTTTCTTGCCACCTTTCGTAAGTGTTATGAGTACTCTTTGAACATTCCCAAGTTCTGTTAGTAAGGATTACTCTCAAAGGAATCTAGTTTTATATCTTTATTCTTTATACTATATTCATTCGGGGGAACAAATTTCTAGAATTAAAACATTTCATGTTTTTACCATACAAACAGAAAATATCTTTGAAAATACATTTACATATCTTAAAACATGTAGTAATCTGAAAAGGATGCGTATATAGACATGTCAGTGTATATACACACATGCCCTCAGAGCTCCAAGGAAAACTTAATTCTCAGTAAACAATAAATGAAAACATTCAGCCTGAAAATCGTGAACTCTTTGGAATCAACTTGCCAAAAATCTTAGACAATGAAATTTTAATTAAAAAACATGGATACATAAAAATATTTGGGATTCAGACAAAATTGCTAAATAAAGATAGGTCAACCCCTAAATCATCTATGGAAAAAAAAAGAAAAGAAATCCTCAGTATCATGTAATAACCTATCATGGAAAAGGACCTACAAAAGAATAGATACGTATCTGCATAACTAAATCACTCTGATATACATCTGAAATTCAACATTGTAAATCTAATATATTTACAGGAAAAAAATTGTGAAGAAACTTCTAAAATACAAAGTTATAAAGAAAAAAAAAATCCTAAAGAATGTAGGAAGTATCTATTAATTGAAACAAAAATAGAAAACAAAAATAAAGCTTGTTGGGATACGACGACAAGAGCTGCTTCTTGGAAAAAGAAAATCAGAAACATTGATACAACTGTGGCAAATCTAATAAGGGGACAGGGAGGTTAATTCCAATACTAGAAATGAGGAACGAAATGGGATTCTGAGAGGATAACATTCAACTCTGAGTGGAATGCCTTTTGTTTCAGGAAAGGTCCAGTCAAGCAACAACCTGGGGAAAGAAAGGGAAGGAAAGAAAGAGGAAGAGAGACAAGGGAAGAAAGCAAGAAAAAGAAAGGAGAGGAGAAGGAAGGAACAGTAAATGTCTCAACAAATGTTGTAAACTATCCAATAAAACAATTCTCTTCAAGATCTAAAAGCAGAAACGGAAATTTATTAAGCCAGATACTCATTGCTTTTGATGGTACTCAGAACAAGAAAGCCCACTTACACATCACTGTTTAGAACTGGCCAACACAATACGATTATTTTAAAAAAATAAAAATATGCCATGTTATTTGTAAAAAGACAGCAGAAATAATTTTTAAAACATTATTTCTACAAATACTAATTTTACTTACAATGTTTTGGCAACATTAATCAAATAATAAATTTTACCTGAAAGAACAAGCAAGGCAGACAAGGAAATTCACAAAGGGCAGTAACAAAATAATAATCTTGACACATCTTCAATAATTTGTAAAGAAAACAAAGTGTCATTGTGTGAACAAAATATAGAGGTATCAAAAGAAAAACAGAGGAAGCTCCTGAAAGAACTCAACTCACTACTAACTATCTTTGATTTGCAGGCACAGAAACTGACTCAAGTTAATTCTAAGAAGCAAAGCCCTGATGTTATTATCTCTTCTTTTTTCATTTTTTTCTTTTTCTTTTTTTTTTTTTTTCTTGTGAAAATTTAGGAAATTTAGGCTGGAGAGGGGAGAAGAGGATAGAGACTTCAAGTGCCTTTAAGGAGGAGGAGGAAAGAGAGGGGGTTGGAGATTTGATTGTGTTATTTGAACAGCATTGGTGAAGCTCAAACAAGGGAGCCATGCAGGCCTACGGGAAGAGTATTTCCAGAAGAACAACACTTGCAGTCTGGATCGGCAAGAAACGGAATTTGATGGAGGAAAACCAAGGCCTGTGTTGTCAAAAAGAGTACATTAGTGGGGAAAATAGTACAGTAGAAGACAGAGAATGGAAGAGAGGAAGCAGTCAGGGACCATATTGTGGGAACCTTTTAATTTGGCAATAAATACAACTTGTAGTCCTTAGGAGCATACTTCACAGCAACTAACAGCAACAGTGTTGATAATACTAAGCAACAGTAAAAACACGTAACTAAACATTTCGTATTTTTTACTACAGAAATCGAAGAAAGCAGATACAAATGCAATAGTCTGCATATTTATTTATACAGAGAGTTTTCACCTGAGACCAGAACACACACACACTCTTTATACAACTAAAAGTGGTTTCAGCTGACACTTAGCAAAGCGCTTTGGCCCAAATAAACTAACGAGAAAGGCCTAGTAAAATATTCATAGTGCAAATATATCAATCAAGCTTTGAATAAATAAACACAATTTATTTGAATTTGAATTTATACTCACGAAATTACCTAAAATGGAGACAACAGATTCACTGCAGCTTCATCAACTGTAGTCCTTCCTTTTCAGTTCTGAGAAGGATGCTAACCGCTTGGTGATGATCTCTTTCCAGCATTTTGTGAAAGCTTAGAGGACTTAAAGAAATTGAGGACTGGGGAGAGTGGGGAGAGACAAAGAGGAGGAGAAAGGAAGAGGAAACGGAGAGATTGCTCCTGGCATAGGTCTACAGACAGGATCCCAGCTTCCTGGAATGGTGCACAGAGATTGCTAGGTATCCGTGCCAGAAGTGGAGAAGGGGTGACATTCAACTGCAGGAGGAGTCTCAACTCCAAGAACCTACAGAGGCAGCCAAGTGCGCTGATGTTCAGGCACCAATACTTAGAGGGTACCTCACAGGTCTGTGAAAGAGCCCTTGGAGACCGCAGGAAAGAAGGTTTCCACAAGTATAATCACAGATTAGATGGTTGGATACATTAGAGGAAGGGTAACTCTATGACCTGATAATTACTGAAATACATGAGACAATTCTTGCACATCAGACTGTGTCAAGAAAGACGGAAACTCAATTAGTTTGATACAATGGGAAATTACACACGCAAAGTATTAGCTGTTAACTGTACTACATTTGTGTCCAAGGCAAGATAAGATACAGAACCGAAATCTTCACATGGTCAATTCGGGTAAGACACATGTAACTGGAAATTGGAAGGAAGAGTTCCAAAAAGGTTTTAATCACCCTGGACTATTTTTGTCCACTATATTTACGATTCTTGGACAACTCCATTGTAGCTTAACGGTAAGAGAACTCAATTTAGCCCAATTCAAAAGCTGAACAGATTTCCTCTGTTTGATCCTTTTCAGTTACAACTATGGGTCCAGCGCAAATCAAAGTGGACGTCAAGGCTCTTTTTCCTTTGGGAATTTAGTTTGCCTTGCTACTGTGTCTGACACAGATATGCCGACCTCACTGTGACTACAGGCCAGCCAAATGGGAAAGGGGACAGAATGAATCAAATCCCCCTTTTGCTCACTCAACAGGAGGTCCACAGGCACCAGGTCTCATTCTATTAACTATCTCTGCTTCTCCAACTGCAGTCAGTGCTACACAGGGCCTGCTTCATGCTTGCCAGGGTCTCTCACCAAACACAGGCATTTTAGCAGCTGGCATCCTTGAGATGTCCCTGGGCTAGGTGAAAGCACTCTGAGACAGTGTTCCTTCTCCCTTGGCTCTGTGCCTGCAGTGAATGTATGCCTCTTCCTCAGCTGGGACAGGAAGCCACAGCTCTTCACTGATTAAATCCCGTGTCTGGTCCAAACTCACATCGTAGCTTCTCCATCAACCTCCACTGCACTCTTTCAGAGCCAGGTTATCTTAGATCAGCCCAAGAGGCACTTCAGAGAGTGACATTCAAGTCTGGCTATATAGCTGATACTGAGATCTGCAAGGCATGAAAACACTTCAAAATTACGTTGCTAAAACACTCTACAGATTATATGTATAGGAGAGCTTTCGAACTTACAAGTAACATCAAATACCAAAATAGGTTCTTACTTTTCCTTTCTCCACTTCTCTCATTCTCTCTCTCTCACACACACATGCACACATCCTTTTTACATGTTAAGACAATTACACGAAAAACAGATCATAGATTTTTAAATAACATCTCAATATGCAGACCAAACAAAACTGTACTTCCTCTATTTAAAACAAAATCACATAAATTACCCATCGGTTTCCCTATATTTGATATTATTGAATAATGCTATAAGTTGATCTTTTTGTTTTTAATGGGATTTTTAACTTTGACTGAAATACTTGCTTCAGACTTACTGAAGGCAGAATTAACTATTATTTTTCTTTTTTTGACCTCCTCCTTTTAGATTTGGGGGGTGATGATTCAAAATCAGATGTGTTCACAGTAATGGATGCAACTTCCACCAATCCTGGCTGAAGGGGTTCCAGTGATACCTGAATAACAATTTTTGTTTCAGGAGACAATCCTTCTAGCTGCTTAGGCTTCTGAAACATTTGATGACACTGGGTCTTGTGTTCCCTCTCCTCTTTGGAAGTTAAAAACTGTAGCCGACATTTGCAACACTGGTGAAAACTCTTTTCCCAGTGCCCTCGATGATGACGTCTGTATGCTGTTGCAGTTTGAAAAATTTTGAGACAAAACGGGCAAAGTAATTTCTTAGTGTTACCATGGTATGCTCTGAAATGTGCATCCACATCTGCAAAAAATGATGATCTGTAACTGCAAACCTGGCATACATAGGGCATTTCACCAGGCTTATGATTGTCTTTCATGTGCTCTAAGAGAACCTGATCTGTCTCAAAGGACAACTCACAGATGTGACAGACTGCGGAGGGCTCCTGGGCCATGTGGACACTTTCAATGTGACACTGCATCTGGAAAGGAGTAGGAAACTGGCGGAGGCAGTGCTGGCAGGTGGTGTGGGTTTTCCAGCTGTCACCTCTCTGCCACTCAAGTTCCAAATGGTGCTTCATGTGATTCATAAACTTGACATTTTTTAGAACTTTCAAGCAGCTGAGGCATTTAAACGCCGTGTGGGTCGTCAGTTCTGGCTGCCCAACTCCTCTATGCTCGCCATAGTAGAAGTCACGAAGTAACACAATCAGATTTCCTTCTGTGGGATCACCAATTTTGTTTGGACTTGCCAAACTTGGAAAATCAGTTTTTGTCCGTCCACTTTCCCCTAAAGGTCTTACAGGCTTGCAATGAACACTGTCCTTTGGAAAAGGTGTTGGACAAGGTTCTCCATTCTGAACATGGCCTAGTGAGGTATGGACACGGTCTGGTGTGTCTTGCTGAGTGGTCTCTGTATGAAAAAAACCTGACGGGGAAAAACCTAAAGAATGTTCCCCTACAATGCCATCACTGAGTTTAGGCCTTCTGGGATTTCTGCGATTTGTTTCACAAGGGGAAACTCGCTTTGATGCATGAGGACTTTTATTCATATCTCCTGCAGAAACTGCTGTTTCTACTGGATGCTGCAATGAACTTGTGAAGGTAATCAAAGAAGAACATAACTCCTTCGAAAAGCAATCAGGCACTATTTGTGGTGAAAGATTTTTATAATCAGCTTGAGACGGAGGTTCAATAATAATAGGACTACCTGTTGATCTTGAGTCAGAGTCAGACACTGGCAAGACAGTCTTTGCTTCTGATGTAGGAGTCACATGACTAACAGGCTGTAATCTGTGAGCGTTACCTTTCCTGAAGTGACCATACCTTTTTCTCCTTGAATAAGAACCTGGGGTATCTCTGTTCAGTATGTTTGAAACGACTGGTTTTGAAGCTGAGCTCATCCCAACAAAGATCACATCAGCATCTTCATTTCCATGTTCCACTCCAACCAAGATCACTTCATCATCATCATCAGCATCATCTACTTTTTTCGTCTCTCCCTCCCTTTTCCGTACTTCTGGCTCTTGTTCTTCTTCACGTAACATACGTGGGAGTTCCATATTTTTAATACTTTCTTATTCTTAGAGGGTGCGGCCTCAAGTCCCAGTGCTTCCTTTATACAAACTGCCACCTAAGTGTAAACATACTACAGATTAGTTAAGTACAGAAAAATGGGCTATTTGATTATCTCCAAAACTTTAGAGTACTTATACACACCCTTATCTTACAGACAAAGACACTGAGTGTCAACCAGACTCAATGACAGCTGAAAAAACTACGACTACAAGTCTACATGGCTCTAGAATCATAGCTTTGTCGCATGTTCACTTTAACCTCTTCTACTTAAAAAAATAAAGAGGAAAAATAAAAAAAACCCGCCACACTGATCATTAGGTGAAATCACATGTAAAGGATGAGTATTTTTACAAAAGCATTGTTCTACAGCGTTTCGAAGCATGGACTTTGGAGTCATAGGAGATTAAGTTGGAATTCTAACTTAACCACACACCAGTTGCGTCTTCTTGGGCAAATTTGTAACTTTTAAATGTGTTTCTGTATCTTAAAGACAAACATGCTTATTTCTTAGACTTAAGGTTAACAGCTTTTTTAAAAGGCATCAGCTATTCAATGGCATCTTGTTTTGTAGTAAAAATGGAAGAAAATGGATCTTAAATGCACATTACAACCGATTCACAAATTCTAATTTCATAAATGTTAACAAACAAAATAGGTAGCAAATTCAAAGTATAATCTATCTATACCTAGTTAACAGATAGCATAATTCAATGTCAAGCACTTAACACAGGCCTAGGAAAAGGAGAATGGGCTCTCTTTGATAATCTCACCATAATTCCACACTGACATATCCTAAACTTCTCCCTCTAATCCTGGCTAAACTTCAATCCAACAATGCTTCATCCTTTATGCCACATGTCTCTTCCCCACATAGCAGGCAAAGTGATGCCATTCTTTCTCTCATACCAATATCAGACAGAGATATCACTCACACACACACACACACACACACACACACACACACACACACACACCCCTGATATCCCTCATGAATACAGGTGAAAGAGTCCAAAACAAAATACTGGCAAACAAATTTCAACAGCATATAAACAAGACTGTATACCATGATCACATGGGATTTAGGGAGGTATGCAAAGTTGGTTCATGATATGAAAGTCACCAACATTATGCCATTTTTAAAACAATAAAACAAATAACACATCTGCCTGAAGAAAAAGCATTTCCTTGAATCTAGCACCTTTTCATAACCAGGGTTAAAAGAACACTTAATAATTAAGAACAGAAGAGAACTTTCTCAATCAAAGCGCACCTGTAAAAAGACCCACAGCTAACATCATACTTAAGAATGAAAAACTGAAAGCTTTCCCTCTAAGACTGGGAACAACACAAGGAAGTCTATTACACACTTTGGCTCAACATTATACTGGCAGTTTTACAACCAGAGCAATCAGGTAACAAAAGAGAATTGTTGCTGTAGTTTAAAAAAAAAAACACACAACGAAAAAACAAAAAACCGCCTTCAGAATGGAAAGTAAAAATCAAAGTATATTGGAGATAACATACATTTGTATATAGAAAATTTTGAAGAAATCCCAAGTATTAGAATTAATATAAAGCTTGCAGAATAGAAGACAAATATTTTAAAAGTCAACCACATTTTACACTGTAGCAACAAATGTTGTTGAGTAAATACTTGAATCTACACTAGCATTCAAAAGAATACTTAGGAAGTCAGAAAGAGGAAGACAATATATTCTTTTGAATGGCTGAGTAATACTCCACTGTGTATATGTACCACAGCTTTCTGATCCATTTATCTGTTGGTGGACATCTAGGTTGTTCCATGTCCTGGCTATTATAAACAGTGCTGCGATGAACACCAGGGTACATGTGTCTCTTTCAATTCTGGTTTCCTCAGTGTGTATGCCCAGCGGTGGGATTGCTGCGTCATATGGCAGTTCTATTTGCCATTTTTTAAGGAATCTCCACAATGTTCTCCATAGTGGCTGCACTAGATTGCATTCCCACCAACCCAGGGAATGCAATGTAAGAGGGTTCCCTTTTCTCCACACCCGCTCCAGCATTTATTGCTTTCAGACTTTATAGGAGTCAATTCTAATGAGACGGATGAAACTGGAGCCGATTATACACAGTGAAGTGAGCCAGAAAGAAAAACACCAATACAGTATACTAACACATATATATGGAATTTAGAAAGATGGTAATGATAACCCTGCATGAGAGACAGCAGAAGAGACACAGATGTATAGAACAGATTTTTGGACTCTGAGGGAGCGGGAGAGGGTGGGATAATTTGGGAGAATAGCACTGAAACATGTACACTATCATGTAAGGTAGTCGCCAGTCTATGTTTGATGCAGGATACAGGATGTTTGGGGCTGGTGCACAGGGATGATCCAGAGAGATGATATGGGGTGGGAGGTGGGAGGGGGGTCAGGATTGGGAACTTATGTACACCTGTGGTGGATTCATGTCAATGTATGGCAAAACCAACACAGTGTTGTAAAATAAAATAAAGTACAAATAAAAATAATAAAAAGGAGAGAAAGACAAATATCATATGGTATCACTTACATGGACTCTAAAATATGACACAAATGAACTTATCTATGAAACAGAAACAGACTCACAGACATAGAGAGCACACTATGTGATTCCCCAGAGGGGAAAGTTGGGGTAGGCACAGATTGGGAGCTGGTGATTAGCAGATGCAAACTATAATATATGCAAGAGAGAAATAACAGCGTACTGTATATCACAAGGAACTATATTCATAATTTGTGATAAACAATCATGGAACAGGGTATGAAAAAATTGTATGTGCATATGTGTGTGTTTACATATGAAGGAAAGGAAAGGACAACTGTTGGCAAGCACATACAGAAACTGGATCCTTGTGTGTTATAGATAGATCTTAAAATGGTGCAACTGCTACAGAAAACAGTTTAAAGGCTCCTCAAAAAACTAAAAAACTAGACCTGATACATGATTCAGCAGTTCCACTTCCGGATATAAAATCAAAAGAATTTAACATGGGGTCTTGGGATATCTGCAGAGCCGTGCTCACAGCAGCACGAAGCACAACAACTAAGAGGTGGAAGCATCGAAATGTCCATCAAATGTGATATATACACACAATGAAATATTATTTAGCCATATAGAGAAAATTCTGTCACATGCTACAACATGCATGATCATTTCAGACATCAAGCCAAATGCAATAAGCCAGTCGTACAAAAAGACAAATACTGTAAGTTTCTACTTGCATGAAATAGCTAACGCAGTCAAGCAATAGAAAGGAAACAGAAAAGAACGATGGAGTCCATGGTCTAGGTCAACGGGCAAGAAAAGAGGAGTTGCTGTTTAATGGGACAGGTGATGGGTACAGAGTTTCGATTTTGCAAGCTGTAAAGGTGTAGAGATCTGTTTCATAACAATGTGATAAGGAATTCCCTGGTAGTTCAGAGGTTAGGACTCCACAGTGTCCTATCAGGGGCCTGGGTATGATTCTCAACCAGGGAACTGTCATTCAAGCTGCACAACACAGCTAAAACAATGACAACAACAACAAATCAACACTGTGACTACGTGTGTGTATATGTCTTAGTCACTCAGTTGTGCCCAACGTTGCATCCCCAGGGACTAAAGCTCACCACGTTCCCTTCTCCATCAGATTTGCAGTGGGTTGCCATTTCTTTCTCCAAAAGGCTGATGAAAGTGTGCAAAATCCTTAGCATGCAAAAATGGTTAAAATGGTAAAAATTTAAGTTAGATGTTTTCTACAACAATTAAAAACAGAAAAGCATTTAACAACCAGGAAAAGAATTTGAATAGACATTTCCGACTCTTTGCAACCCCATGGACTGTAGTCTACCAGGCTCCTCCATTCATGGGATTTTCCAGGCAAGAGTGCTGGAGTGGATTACCATTTCCTTCTCAAGGCGATCTTCCCCACCCAGGAATTGATCCCAGGTCTCCTACCTTGCAGGCAGACAATTTCTCTTCTGAGCCACCAGCGAAGCCCTGACCAAAATGTCAATCAGTCTCACTGAGATACTACTTCACACCAGACTACTTCACACCCAATCAAAAGGACGAATAATAACAAGTGCTGCAGAAGATGTGGAGAAAAGGAATCTTCATGATATTGTTGAGGTAATTGCTATAAAATGGTACAACCACTCTTGCAAAAGTGGTTGGTCAGTACCTCAAAAATTAAATGTAGAGTAGAGATATGATCCAGGAATTTCCCTCTTTTGTATATATGCACCAACACTGAAAATGTTCAGTCCATGCAAAATCAGTGTTCACAGCAACATTACTCGCAATAGCCACAAAGAGTACACCATCCACGTATTATCCATTCATTGACGAATGGATAAACAAACTGTGGTATATGCTCAAAATGGACTGCATGGAAGCCATTTACCATATTCATATACCATATTCAGCCATAAAAATAAAACAAAAACATTCACTGCTATACAAGCATGAACACGATGAATCTTGAAAGTACACAAACGAGGGGACTTTCCTGGCGATCCAGGGTTTAAGACTCTCCACAGGTGCCATCCCTGGGCTGGGAACTAAGATCCCACATGCCACATAGCTAAATAAATAAATACTTAAAAGGAAAATACGACATCTGAATAAAGCCAGACACAAAGGTCACACATTGTATGTGGGGAACTATAGGTGGAAGACAAGCAGGAAAGAGAAGCACTCTGTAATCCAAGTGAAACATTTTTTTCAGGGAGGAGGAAATGAACTACTCTGATAAAGGCTGCCAACAAATTAAATAAAATAACAATTAAAAGTTCACCACTGAGTTAAACATTTGAATTCACCTGTGGCCTTGACAAGAGTGGCTTTATGGGAAAATGAGAGAACTCGAGATAACAAAGTCTAGGAACAACTCTGCAGAGTTCTATAACAAGCAAATATGAAATAAAAGCAGCAGAAGCAGGAGGTGTCACCAAAAGATGGATTTTTAACGACAGGTCACGTTATAGTCAGTCTGTTTGCTGATGGGAACCATCCAGAGAAACAGCAACCTTAATCCAGGACGACAAAGAGGAGACTTGCTAGAATATCAAGAAATGAGTAGGTCTAGAAATGAGCAGATCAGGAATTGAGTACATCAAACCACAAGAGCACACAAGCTGGAGAAGGCAATGGAAACCCAAACCAGTACTCTGGCCTGGAATATCCCACAGGTGGAGGAGCCTGGTAGGCCGCAGTCCATGGGGTTTCGAAGGGTTGGACATGACTGGGTGACTTCACTCTCATGCACTGGAGAAGGAAATGGCAACCCACTCCAGCATTCTTGCCTGGAGAATCCCAGAAAAGGGGGAGCCTTGTGGGTTGCTGTCCATGAGACTGCAGAGTCAGACACGACTGAAGCGGCTTAGCAGCAGTAGCAGCACACAAGAAGGGTACACAAGCCAAATAATTTGCTCACATTGACAGAGCTGAGATCATATTGAAAAAAAAAAGGCTGGCATAGTGGATTAATGGGTATGGTAACCAGCCTTCAACTGAATTCAATCTCCTGATATTCCTACCCCTGTGTAGTTCTCTCTCAATCTATCACAGGGTAGACCTGTGAGACTAAGCAAATACACAAGTGCAGATGTATAACATCTCAAAAAAACTCTGCACTTTATCATGGGTGCAAGTACTTTCCTGAATCACTCATTCTGAGTAAAGACAGCAGCCTCCACAAGAGAACCCCTTGGAGAGGCCCACAGAAGGAGGAACTGAGGCTTCAAGAGTACAGACAAGTGAGAGAGCTTAGATTCAACTAGCTAAGTCTTCAGAGGTTGCCAAGCCAGACAAAAGCTTGACTACTACCTCAGGAGAGATCCTAGGCCAAGAGATAACAAGTGGTAAGTTCTTTCAAACTATTCCATTTTGAGATCATATGTACAACACAAACATTTCAAGTTCTAATACCATTCACATCATACTTACACACAGAACAGTTCTCCTATAAATATAGCAAAAATCAAGACACACACACACACACACATACACACACAGACACACACACACCCCTATCCACAGCACCGAAACACAGGAGTTGCCTGGCAGTCCAGTGGTTTGGTTAGGACTCAGCCCTCTCACTGCCAGGATCCTGTGTTCGATCCCTGGCTGGAGAACTAATATCCTATGAAGCCACATGTTGTCACCAAAACAAAACATGCGGTGAAGTTCAAAGCTGTACCAGCAAGATAAGTATACAACACAGCTGTAGGCACAAGTGGCTGGGTATAGAGCTTCCTATGATCTTGTTTACTCGCATGAAATGAACTCAGATGGTGCCTCACCCCCATCCAGTGGAGTTCACTTACTTAATGAAGAAAAGCCCTTAAGGGTACAGAAATGAGCAAGTAATCTCACGTGAACATGTTAAATCACAGGATAATTTCTCTGAATGAACCACCGAATTCATTCATTCATTTGGCCAGGCTGTTTCGCTTGTGGGGTCCCAGTTCCCTGACCAGAGACTGAATCCAGACCACTGCAGTGAAAACCCAAAATCCTACTCACCAGGCCACCAGGGAACCCCACACCTGCATTGCTTTGCTTTGCCAGCTAAAACCTTAGGATATGTGCATTGCCCCATTTTAGCCTCACCAAGTGGCAGGAGTCAGTTCTACACAGCTTTAGAGCCATGGTGCTCTTACTTTTTTTCTTTCAAGAAGGCAGGAGAAAGCAAGTCACCATGCCTGTTTTTAAGCTTGCCACTCAGAAAGCTGCAAACCTGAAACCATGATGGCCCTGAAGTCAGCACCCGCAATCAGGGTCACGTAATCCCCATCAGGAATACTCTCTCTCAACAGCAACGTGTCAGCCGACGAATGAAAGGAGAAAAACACAAAGTAAGAAAGCCACACCTTTGTCCCTTGTTGTAAAGATGTCTGTCACCTTACCTCAGGGGCCCACTGAAGTCCTGAGCGCTTGAGACCTCCCAGGCAGCACACGGTCACATCCTGGGGACAAGCAGAGGAAACGGCCAGGGTGAGTCCCCTGTTCCGGGAACATTCTATCCCCCCAGGCCCTACCTGGTCCTACCCTACGGATGCTGACCAGGCGTCTCACACTCAACCAGACCAAGTGATTGAACTCCTTTGCCCTGAGCTTCTTCCTCCCACCTCCCTTCTCTCAGTAACAAACAAACAAATACCTCATCTGCCAACTTCCCGAACCAAAGGCCTGAATCTCGGGGCCCCCAGGGACGGGGCAGCCCTGGAGTCTGAGGAGAGGCCGAGGAAACAGGAAAACGACCAAAGCACCAGGGCAGTGAAGAGGCCACTTGATCGATTTTTTTTTTCTTTTTTTTTTGCTGCGCTCGCCTGACTATGCCTGGGTGCAGGACCGGGTTGGGCCGTGAAGATTTGTGTGTGTGTGTGTTTAAATCATTATGTTCCACAGGAGAGCTGGGGGTGGTGCCCGGGGCCAGGGGCCTAAGAGGCCCTTTCCTCGAGCTGACTTGTCCCACCCACCCCTGGGCCGGAAAGCTGCTGGAGAGCTGAGCCCGCCCAGACTAGAGAGGAGAGAGGGCGAATGGCGCCTGAGGCCTGTGGGTCCTGCCGCACGCTCCCTCCTGAGGGCCCGCGGGCCCTCACCAACCGCCCCACCGAGCAAGGCCTCGTGAGAGTGGGGACCCGAGAAACCCTCCCTATAGCCGTCAGGCACCGCTTTGGCTGAACCACGCTCCAGTCCTTACCAGCCCCCGTTGACGGAGGAGACAGAACTGCCTGCTGCTCACCTGCCTTAGGCAGTTCCCGGATCAAGCCTGAGGAGGCGAGCCCGAGGGGATGAGGAGGCGAGCCGGACGGGAAGAGGCTTCCTCAGGTCTGGGGCGCCGCCTCAGCTCCCCCTACAGGCGAGCGGGCTGCCTCCGATGATTGGCTGCCAGGTGTCGGCTCCTGCCATCTGATTGGCCGCGAGGCCGAGTTGGGCGCATGCGCGCGCGATGGACACCCCCCCCACCCCGTAAAAGCACCCCCTTTGGGCGTGGTCAGGCTGAATCTGAATCTCAAGAGTATTGGGTCAAGATTGCTCAGCTCACCAAACGCGAAGAAAGAAAAAACAGATGGCACAGTCGCCAGGGCACAGGGCTGAGAACGGCCTCCGAGTCTACCAGGGGAGTCCAGTGATGGTGTCCGGCACTCACAGCCCTCAGGGGTGACCTCCCTTAAGCCAGTTCTTTGCTTAAGGAACTTGACCTTACAGTGAATCTTGGCGCCCCTCCTCTTGGAATTCCATTTCAATCAAGGCAGGGCAGCCTGCCCCTGTTTTTGCACTGTCTATTGTGAGCTGAGAATGAGCTTTACTTCTTCTTCTTCTTCTTTTTAATTTTAGAGCTTTACGCTTTTAATGGCTGAGGAAAACCGAAAAGACTTTTATTTTCTGACGTGGAAATTGTGTGACGTGGAAATTCAGTTTTCGGAGTCCTTAAATTTGGAACAGGGACTTGCCAGTTTCTTTCGTTGTTGTCTATGGCTGAAAACTTAATGGCCAATGATCATATTCGCAAAGCCTAAAATATTTCTTCTTTGGCCCTTCACAGAGTCTTTTTTAAATGCCCTGTGCTGCTGGAAGTCTCCTAGTAGACCGTTGAGATCTCCTATGGGAGGATAAAGTTTCGGTTTTGTTACATTATTTTCTTCTCTAATATATTCATTTTTCATTCTTTACTAATTTCATTCCTTCACATCGCTATAAGTTTGTTCTGTTGCTCATCTTTACAACTTTTTGAGATAACTGTTTGTAACTCTCATTTCTCTTGTATCTAATGCTATAAATTTACCTTAATTTGTTGTTGTTGTTCAGTCCCTCAGTCATGTTGGACTCTTTGCAACGCCATGGACTGCATGCAGCACACCAGGCTTTCCTGTCCTTCACTGTCTCCTGGAGTTTGCTCAAACTCATGTCCATTGAGTTGGTGATACCATCCGAACATCTCATCCATCGCCGCCCACTTCTTCTCCTTCCCTCAGTCGTTCCCAGCATCAAGGTGGTTTCCAATGAGTTGGCTTTTCCCATCAGGTGGCCAAACTATTGGATCGTCAGATTCAGCATCAGTCCTTCCAGTGAATATTCAGAGTTGATTTCCCTTAGGATTGACTGGTTGAATCTTGCTGTCCAAGGGACTCTCGAGAGTCTTCAACACCACAGTTCAAAAGCATCAGTTCTTCGGCACTCCACCTTCTTTACGGTCCAGCTGTCACATCCATACATGACTGTGGGGAAAAGCATAGCTGTGACTAGATGGACTTTGTCAGCAAAGAAATGTCTCTGCTTTTTACTAGGCTGTCTAGGCTTGTCATAGCTTTTCTTCCAAGGGCCACATATCTTTTAAGCTCATGGCTGCATTCACCACCCACAATCATTTTGGACCCCAAGAAAATAAAGTCTATTACTCTTTCCATTGTTTCTCCGTACAACTTTAACTGTGTCCCGCAATTTTTGCGAATAGGCTGTTCATTATCATTCACGTCCGAGTATATCCTAATATTCTCTTCTAAAGACAAGCCTAAATATTGCATGGGCTTCCCTGGTCACTCAACTGGTAAATCGCTTTCCAGCCAATGCAGGAGACACAAAAGGCCTGGGTTCGATCCCGGGTCAGGAGGATCCCCTGGAGAAAATAATGACAATCTGCTCCAGGATTCTTGCATGAAAATTCCATAGAGATATGTGTTAAGATAGTTATTTCTATTTTCCAAGTGAATGGCATTTTCAAAGACGTTTCTTGGTCAATTTCTCATTATTGCATTATAGTCAGATGACACAGTCTAAATATTATTGATCCTTTGTTTTCGAAGATTTCCGTTAAGTATGCCGTACTTCAGATTTCCATCTCCGTGAAGTCAAAATGAAGTGGCTGTTGTGTAGAGAAAACACTTGCTATGTCTGAAATGTGTGTATGTGAAATGACTTCCTTTATGCTTCACAATTATTCCAGCATCTTTCAGTAGGGTACCTTTAACTAAGTTCCAGGGTTTTCTCAAATTTTACCAGTTTTTCCACAAATGTTCTTTCCTAGTTTCATAGTCCCATATAGGGTACTGAACTGCATGAGAATATAGAGCAAGAAGCTACAGATACCTCCCTTAGCTTACTCTGGTCTATAGCTGTTTCTTAAACTTTCCTTGTTTTTCAAGCCTTTTGACAGTTTTCAGGAGTCCTTCAGGGACAGGTATTTTGCAGAATGACTCTCTATATGGGTTTGGGATGTTTCTCCTGATTGCCCTGGGGTTTATATAATTGTAGAACTATACCTCCAAGGCAAAATATCTTTCTCATCATCTCCCATCAAGGATTCATACTATCAATATGACCTACCACTAGTTCGTCTGCTAGAAAGTTGTCTCCTTCCTGCTGACATATTCGGTTCTTGGAAACAAGCCGCTAAACACAGCCTACATTTAGGGAGGGGCATGGAATCTCATCTTGAGGAAAATATCGAAGAGATACACAAATTACTGAGTATACAAGTTAATTGAAACGCCTTTGTAAGGAAGATCTGATCCTTCTAGCCATATCTTTTAATGTTAAATTAATTAAAGTAAAGATTTAATAGGTTTCCCAGTTGGTGCTAGTGGTAAAGTACCTGCCTGCCAATACAGGAGATGTAAAAGATGTGGGTTCAGAGGAGCCTGGTGCGCTACACTGATGGGGTCGCAAAGAGTTGGACAGACTGAAGCCGCTGAACACACACAAAGATTTAATACCGCAGTCACACTGGCTACATTTTAACATTTGCAAAGTGGCATATTAGACACGGACATAGAAAATATATTTTACTGAGGATTCCTTAATGATCGGGTTGTTAGAGATTTGTGCTTCCAGGGGGCAGAGAGTCAACCCCTGGTTGAAGATCTAAGATCCATTAATCCTCACCGCAAGGCAAAAAAAAAAAAAAAAACAAACAAAGAAAGAAAACAAACCCTGCTGGATGAATACTCCATCTGAATATACAGATAAAGGATATAAACAGAACACCTCACAGAAAAGAAAAGAAACATAAGCATTTATATATGTGAAAAGCTGATCGCCCTTATGAGGGAATATATGTAACAATTATGAAAATGTTTTCTATTGCTGCAGAAAGGTCTGTGAATAGCACTGACTTAGGTCATTGTTTTTCCAACCTTTCTTCTTTTCAAATGTGATGCATATTAACACATGAAACTGCTTTAGCTCTGTCTCAAAAATTTGCTATTTTCACTATCATTCAGTTCAAATAATGTTTTTCCCATAACAATTTCTCTTAGGAGCAATAAGTTATTTAGGTTCAGAAGCAGGAGAAGGAGAAGCCTAAACCACAACATTAAAGAGGCTTGTGAATTGCAGAGGTGCCGCTTTTGCACTTTGGGTTCCTGGCAATCCTTACTCTATCCTCAGCCTGTGTGCAGTGCCATTGCTTCATTTTCAAACTTTGGGAGTTCTGTACTCCTCAGTTATCTTTCTGGGGTTTTGTTTGGTCATGCCACAGAAGCTGTGGGATCTTAGTTCCACAACCAGGTGTTGAACCCTGGCCATTGACCGTGAAAGCATCAAGTCCGAACCACTGAAGCAACAGGGAATTCTCATACCTCTTTCTTTCTTTCTTTCAAATATTTGTTCATTTACTTGGCTGTGCTTGTTTTTAGTTCCAGCACAAGGACCCTTCAATCTTCATTGTAGCATGTGGGAGCAGGAATTTTAATTGTCACATGTGGTATTTTTAGTTGCAGTATGTGAGATCTAATGCCCTGACGAAGGAATGAACTTGGATGCCCTAATCTGGGAGCACCGAGTATTTCCACCGGACTACAGGGATGTCCTTCCCATGAATGAACCCAGGTCTCCCACATTGCAAGTGAATTCCTTACTGTCTGAACCACCATAGCTTCGACTATAAGAATTTTGGTCAGCAGAGTGATGCCTTAGCTTTTTTTTTTTTTTCTTTTTTAATGCTGTCTATGATTGCCATAGCTTTCTTCCAAGGAGCTAGCTTCCTTTGATTTTGTGGCTACATTCACCATCCACAGTGATTTTGGAGTCCAAGAAAATCAAACGTGCTGTTATTTTCAGTTGTTCACCATTTCTTTGCCATAAAGTGATGGGACCAGACGTTGTGATCTTCGTCTTTTGAAATTTGAGTTTTAAGCCAGCCTTTCACTCTCCTCTTTTGCCACCATCAAGAGGCTCTTCACTTTCTGCCCTTAGGGTGACATCATCTGCATATCTGAGGTTGTCGCTGTTTCTCCAGCAATCTTGATTCCAGATTGTGCTTCATCCGGCCCAGTGTTTTTCATGATGTACTCTGCATTTAAGTTAAATAAGCAGGGCAACAGTATATAATCCTGACGTACTCCTTTCCCTATTTGGAACCAGTCGCTTGTTCCATGTCCAGTTCTAAGTGTTGCTTCTTGACCTGCATACAGATTTCTCAGGAGGCAGGTCAGATGGTCTGGTATTCCCATCTCTTTAAGAATTTTCCAGTTTGTTGTGGTTCACACAGGCAAAGGTCTCATCACTTCATGGAAAACAGATGAAGAAACAATTGAAACAGTGACAGAATTTATTTTCTTGAGCTCCAAAATCACTGCAGATGGTGACTGCAGCCACGAAATTAAAAGATGCTCACTGCTTGGAAGAAAAGTTGTGACAAAGCTAGGCAGTGTTTTAAAAGAAAGAGACATTACTTTGCCAACAAACGTCCATAAAGTCAAAGCTATGGTTTTTCCAGGAGTCAGGTACAGATGGAGGAGCTGCACCATAAAGAAGGCTGAGTGCTGAAGAATGGATCCTTTCAAACTGTGGTGCTGGAGAATGGAGAAGACTCTTGAGAGTCCCTTGGACTGCAAGGAGATCCAACCAGTCAATCCTAAGGGAAATCAACCCTGAATCTTCAGTGGAAAAATTGATGTTGAAGCTCCAATACTTTGGCCTCCTGAAGGGAAGAGTCAGCTCATTGGGAAAACAAAACAAAACAAAACCCTTGATCCTGGGAAATATTGAAGGCAGCAGCAGAAGGCATGACAGAGGATGAGATGATTGGGTGGCGTCAGCAACCCAACGGAATGAGTCTGAGCAAGCCTCAGGGGATGATGATGGACATGGAAGCGTGGCATACAGAAGTTCATGGGGTCACAGGGAGTCAGACACGACTGAGCAACTGAACAACAAGAGCCAGGCAGGGTCTTTATGTACAGCTGGCTGAACCTCAATGGGGCTTTTCTGAATTTCTGGAGGTGGGTAGAACATAATTTTTTAGCCAGATCCCATGCTGCAGCATGTCTGGAATATTTTGTGCTCGTAGTCAATCTTTTTTGTGTGTTTTCTGGGTGGCCCTTGGGAGTCAGTGTTCCTCACAATGATGGATGCTGTCTCTCTCAGTCCCAGCTGAACTGAACTTTGGATCATGACCTCTGTTTCAGGAGGCAACCCTGGCAAGTGCTCTGGCTGTTTGAATGACTGATGATTCTTGGTTTGGTGCTCGGTCTTTTCCTTCACGTTCAAACTTTGTAGCCAGCACTTGCAACATGGAAAGACCCTCCTGTTGCAGTTCCTCCGAGCGTGATTTACAAAGGATGTCACCTATTTGAACATTTTGAGGCAAAACAGACAAACAAATTGTTCATGTTTCCATGCCATGTTCTAAAATACGCCTCTACATTGGCAAAGGCTGACAATCTGTAAGTGCAAACACGGCAGACATAGGGCATTTTGCCAGGTTTGTGACTGTCCTTCAGGTACTGTAAGAGAACCTGATCTGTTTTGAAGGACAATTCACAGATATTACAGACCGTGGAGGGCTCCCAGGAAGCAGGGACACTTTCCATGCGACACTGCAGCTGGAACGAGGTGGGAAACTGGTGGTGGCAGTGCTGGCAGGTAGTGTGGGTTTCCCAGCTGTCACCCTTCTGCCTCTCAAGCTCCAGATGGTTCCTCAGGTGGGTCATAAACTTGACATATTTTAGAAGACTCAAGCAGCTGAGGCATTTGAAGGCTGTGTGAGTCTTCTGTTCTGGTGCCGTCTCTTGTATGCTCCAAAGTAAAAGCCATCAGATAACATTTACTCTCATCAGTGAATTTGATCCCAGATTTACTTTCATGGGATCAACAGTCTTGCTCTGATGTGCAAGAGTCAGAAAGTCCATTTTCTCCAGGCCTGACAAACTGCATGTTCCTTCTGGATCCATAAGACGGAAGCGTGCCTGGCCATTGGTGCGAGTCCGTGAAAATGATGCCCCACCATGCACACGGCTCGGTGAGGTCGGGGAATCTTCCAAGGTCATAACCGTGTTTTTCCAGGAGGGATACCTGGAGGGGCCATGGTGGAGGCAGGTCCCCCTGGGATTCCATCGCTGAGTTTGGGTCTTTTGGGATTCCCACTGTTAAAATTCACATCTGAAGTGGGACACCGCTTTGAATTAAGAGGGCTTTCATCCTTGCCTCCTAATGAGAGAACGGCTCGAGAGAGACAGGGAGGCCGCAGAGAGAACGATTCTGAATTGTGAAGGACAGTTTCCGGCGAGCTCGTTTTCTAATCAGGTTTAGATGAAGGCTCCGAAATAATAGAACTGCCTCTTCCTCCCCATACACACTGAGAAACTGGTGATACGGCAGCTGGCTCTGATGCTGGGGTCCTAAGATTTGCAGGTTGCCACCTGCAGGAGGGATCCGGATTCACGTGGTCCTTCATTCTTCTTGAAGATGAGTCCCTGGTCACTCTGTTCAAAACGTTAGAAATGACTGGCTTTGAAGTTGAAATCACTCTGACAAAGAAGGTTTCAGCATCCTCCTTGACGTGCTCCACTCCAACAAAGATGACCTCAGCATCGTCATTGTCCTCACCTCTGGATTTGGACACGGCGGTCTTTTTCTCGGGTTGTGGTGGTGCTTGTGCTTCCTCACACGGGAAGAGATGGGCCATTTTGCAACCACTTGTGGCTTCAAGTGGCCCCTTCTAGTGTTTTTCTCCCCCTAAAAGCAATCACCAGGCAAGGTCATCCCCTCTGATCTCAGGTGTCAGTCTCTGTGGTTTCAGGTCACCCTCAGTTGGTCACCGAGAATATTAAATGGAAAACTCCAGAAATATACAACTTATGCATTTTAAGCTGCAGGTAATTCTGAGGAGAGTGATTGGAATCTCACACCATCCTGCTTCCTCCTGCCCAGAATGTGAATCGTTCCTTAGTCCTGAACATCCCACGCGTCTGTCACTCGGTTACCACAATGACTGTTGAGATGCCACAGGGCTTGTGACCAAGTTATCCTTACTTTACTCAATAATGGCCCCAAACCGTAAGTGGAGGGATGCTGTCCATTGACATATGCCAGAGAAAAATCCATTAAGTGCTACCTTTCAGTGAAAAGATCCAAGTTCTCAATTTGATATAAAAGAGAAAGAAACAATGTATGCTGAGGTTGCTAATATCTGTGGTGAATGTGAAGAAGAGAAAATAAATCTGGGTTAGTTTTGCTGTCAAACCTCCAACTGCAAAAGGTATGGACACAGAGCGTAGTAAGTGCTTAGTTAGGGTGAAAAAAAATCGCTCAATTAGTACAGTAGTATATTTTACATAGCGACTACACTCACAACACTTTTATAAAAGTATATTGTTATAATTGTTCCATGTTATTATTACACCTTCCCTGGTGGCTCAGATGGTAAAGTGTCTGCCTACAATTCGGGAGAGCCAGGTTCAATGCCTGGGTCAGGAAGATCCTGTGAAGAAGGAAATGGCAATCCAGCCCAGAATTCTTGCCTGGGAACTCCCATGGACAGAGGAGCGTAATAAGCGGCACTCCATGGGGTCGCAAAGAGTTGCACACGACTGAGCGACTTCACTTTCACTTTCCTGTTATTTTTAGGCAGTGGCTATCTCTTACTGTGCCTCTATACAGTAGACTGCATCACAGGTGTGTTTGTATAGAAGAACCATTGTGTACATAGAGTTTGATACTGTGTGAGGTTACCGATGTCCCCTGGGGGTCTTGAAACTTACTCTCTGCCGATAAGTGGTGATGATTATATTTCTTTCAAAAGACAAAATTAGTACCTGGTTGAATCACTGGCTGAAACATTGAGATAACTATTAGCACCCTTAGACATAAGGAAACATCTCAAACTCAGTGAAATGACATGACTGTTTTAAACTTCCTTCTCCAGCCACCACTTTTGCCTTGAGTCCCCATGGTGGCCCCCGTGTTCCTGTTAAACTCTGCAGGAGAGCTGGTAGGCACCATTTTGCTTACAGATCTACAATCTCACTCAGAAATGCTGACCGACAGAAAATGTCCAAAAGAGCCCCCAGCTGTCCCTTGGGGGTGCCTCTCACTCCCTCCACTCTCCGAGTCCAGAAGGCACCATAGTCTATACATGGATCCAAAATATTTTTTTTAAATCCCAGCCATTTCTAATAGCAGGACTTGAACCTGCCTCATGCTGGCAACTCTCTCTCTCTCTCTCTCTCTCTCTCAGAGAGGGAGAGCATTTACACTGTAGTTGAAACTACTTCCACAGCATCAACATTGTATTAGGTATTATACGGATGTGGAGATGATTTAAAACATGTGGGAGTATCCCCTTATGTTACATGCAAAGACTGTACCATTTTATGTAATGGACTTGATCACCCATTAATTTTGGTGTCTCCAGGTGCAGGGTTCCCAGACCCAATCTCCCAAGGGTACCAAGGAGGGAGGGACGGGACTTCTCAAGACTTCTACTGCTCCCCCTGCCTTGGATGCTGTCTCAATTACCAGCACCCAACTCCTGAGCTGCCACGGTCCACAGTTTCTCTGCCAGGCTTTCCTGACCATGATGTCAGAAATCACAGCCTCCCCCAACTCACATGCCATTTTCCCCTCCAGAGCTATTGGGCTGCTGTATTTTGGTTTCTAGAACAACATGGAGTGTCTGTCAGTGCTACATGCCTGTTGCAGAAATAAACAGTAACTGTTATGAAACAATCATTTACCTGTACCTCAAGCTCGGCCCACTCATTCCTGGCTCCCCAGGTACTTACACTTGATCTTAGCCAAAAGGCTGAGAAGCAATTTCTCCAAGCATTTGATGACTTCCAAATCTGAATGGATTAAAACTATCAGGCAAGAGAGAAAGTCAGCCAGTATGTAGCTGGATGCTGACAGGGGCAGTGGTGCTCCTTGAAATTAAAGGTTTGTAACACAGTTTCTCTCCATATAATACATTTGTTGATAGCTTCCATGCCATTAACACGTTTCATAGACATTAAAGGCCATTCTAAAGTTTACATTTGGCCATTTGTGATACCAGATCACATTTCATCAGTAGCATATCATAGTTTGTTTGCTTGTGTGTAAATGATGTCCCTAGCGGTAAAGGTCCCTCCTGCCAATGCAGAAGACCTAAGAGATGCAGGTTCCATCTCTGGGTCAGGAAGACCCCCTGGAGGAGGGCATGGCAACCCACTGCAGTATTCCTGCCTGAAGAATCGTATGGACAGAGAAGAATCGTGGGCGACAGTCCATAGGGTTGCAGAAAGTCAAGCATGACTGAAGCAACTGAACACACACGCAGACATATGTATATAAATATATATTTTATAGTGGTATGAAAAATAGTGCTCTGGGACCTCCCAGGTATTCCAGTATTTAAGACTTCTCACTTCCAGGCCAGGGACACAGCTTCAATCCCTGGTCAGGGACCTGTGATCCCACATGCCACTGGGTGTAGCCAAAGGTAAATGGAATAATGTATCTTACAGCTGATGTCATCTTAGATTTATTGAAGATTTCTATTTTTCATAAGCAGAATCCAGCCTACTAAATTCATGTCACAAGTCACTAATGGCATGCTAGCTGCATTATATAGGCAAGTGGTTTAGACAGGGATTGACAAATGGGCTTGCTTCCCGATTTTTTTTTTTTTTAAATTTTTAAAAACGTTTAATATTTTTTACATTGATGTTTAATTTTGGGAAAAACAAAGGAAAGGTTTGTGACGTGTGAACATTATATGATATCTAAATTTCAGTGTCACAAAGAAAGTTTTATTGGAACACAGACGTGATCATTTGCCTCTGCCTGAGGCTATTTCACCCTGCTAATGGGAGAGACCTCATGGCCCTTAATGCCTGGTTACTCTCTAGCCCTTAACAGAGAAATTTTGCAGACTCATGGCTACAGAGAACAAAAGGAAGCATTCCAAACCCCATGGCTCACCAGCTCCTGAAGTCCAGTTGACTCAGTGCAGCTAAACACTTCCTACTCTGAGACCAAGTGGAGGGTGAAGCTGGAGTGTCTTTGTCTCCACGTCCCAGAAAGATTTCTCTGGGAATAGCAGCACCGCTTCCTGTGTCCAGTGTCCGTGAAACTCCTCCCTGGCTCTCCAAAAGCCTTTTCCCAGTGGGGCGGCATCAGGAGATTCCACGCCTTTTAAAGCCCATTCGAGTCCAATCCATAGTACCCAAACCAGGCTCCAATCAGGTTTCTGAACCAGTTTTTCCCCATAGGATCTTTCAACTAGAAACCTTTCTAGCAAAATGTTGGAGAGGGGAAAGAATCTGAGTGGGGCTTCAGGGCCCCTCCCAGGGGCTATTTTCCAGGTCTCAGTGTGGTGAGAGTCCCCACTTGCATCTCCAGCATCCAGAGGCCCACCACCTTATCTCCAGTTTATCTGAGTCTTTAGATATTTGGGGTTCAATAGCTCAAGGGCAAGGGAAGGTGGTCCACACAGCTATTCCAACAGGGCATGGGCTGATGTCAGGAACCTAAAAAGTCAGGAGTTCTCTTCCAATGGCAAAAAATTCTCCAGCTGCAAACAGCGAACCCCTGTCCTCTTCTGAGGGCAAGGGGGTGGGTTGGGGAGGAGGCAGGGTGAGGAGGGCAGGAAGCAAGCTTACTCCCAAGTGATCTGCACTTGAAGGCTCAGCACCCGCTGGATTCCCAGGGTCCTCACTGTGAATCTACATGCTGAACCCCAGGAGCTTTTTCTAGGCGGGGGCTCATGCGTTCTTAAACCATGTCAGGGGTGTCAGGTCACACCCTCACCGCCCTCCTGCACCCTTCCCCCCTAACTCGCCCTCTTCTCTGTCCTCCTTTGCAGCACCTAGATTATATCTCAAGCTTTCCCTCCCACTGCCTTTACAGCCCTGTGCACACAGATTCGTGGGTTTCAGAGAGGGTTTCAGAGAAGAAATACGTGTATTTCCATTCGTTATAAGGTAATAGAGTCACTGAATTCGAACAAAAATGATGTCCACTAATGAACGTGATCTCAAATGCTGTGATCAGATACACCATCAAAGACACCATTATCATCAAATCAACATGTTCTCCCCTTAAACTTACAGAAGGTATGCCCATTACATCTCAATGAACCAGGGAAAAAAGAAGAAAAACTGACCATTAGAAAGAGCTCGTTTTAGACTCTTTTCAGAAGCATGATGGCCGGTGCTGTGCCTAGGAGCTCAGCTGTGTCTGACTTTTTGCGACCCCATGGACTGCAGCCAGCCAGCCTCCTCTACCCGTTGAGTGCACCAGGGAAAATTGCTGGAGTGGGTTGCCATGTCCTCCAATGTCGGTGAGTATCAGAACCCAGGGCTAGGGATTTCCTGGCGGTCCAGTGGTTGAGGATCTGCCTTCCAATGCTGGGAATGTGAGTTTAATACGTGGTGGGTAAGATCCCACATGCCAGAGGGCCGTAGAACGGACAAAGGATCCTGCATGACACGGCTAAGCCCCGAAGAAGCCAAATAAGTGAATAAAACGGAATATTTTTAAAACTCTATGCTCTTTACATTCTTCTGGATATGTTTGAAAGCATGATATTAACAGTTTTATTTATTTATGGACACACCATGAGACTTCCTGCAGGAGCTTAGTTTCCTGACCAGGGGCTGAACCCCGGTCACCAGACTGAAAGCATTGAACACGAAGTGCTGGCTTGCCAGGCAATTCCTAGTTTGATTTACTTAAAAGGGTTTATTTTGATTGTATGCCAAAAGGTACATCCTTTGCAGTGTTTACACTTACAACAGAAACATTTTGGGTGTCAGTTTTAAAATGTTTGCAAAAACTTAGGAGAGAGGAAGAAACATTTTGACTACCGACTTATGCTTCTAGGCTTCCCTGATGGCTCAGAGAGTAAAACATCTGCCTGCAGTACAGGAGACCAGGGTTTAATCCCTGTGTCAGGAAGATCTGCCGGAGAAGGAAATTGCTCTCCACTCAAGTATGCTTGCCTGGGGAATTCCATGGACAGAGGAGCCTGGTGAGCTACTATCCATGGTTTGGCAAAGTGTCAGACACAACTGGATAACTAACACTTTCACTTTCATATGCTTCTGAAGATTGCTCAAATCTCAGAATCTCCTGGGACATTATTAAACACAGAGATTCCAGGGCTGCATATCACACCTAAGAAATTCAAATTGCCCTAGCAGAGGACCTGCGAACCTGAAAACGCAAAGCTCGCCTCACTTGATTCTGAAGTGAAGTGAATCCCAGGGTGTAAAGTCATCCAGTACTTTGGGAAAGGTTGATCTCTGGTGGCTCAGCAGTAAAGAATCCACCTCTTAATGCAGGAGACCTGGGTACAGTCTCTGGGTCGGAAAGCTCTCCTGGAGGAAGAAATGGCAACCACGCCAGGATTCTTGCCTGAGAAATCCCATGGACAGAGGAGCCTGGCAGGCGACAGTCTATGGGGTCACAAAAGACTCAGACACACAACTTAGCAACTCTGCCGCAACAGTGAAAGTGAGAGGTGCTCAGTTGTGTCCAACCCTTTGTGACCGCGTGGACCATATGCAGTCCATGGAATCGTGCAGGCTAGAATACTGGCGTGGCTAGCCTTTCCTGTCTCCAGGGGATCTTCCCAACCCAGGGATCATACCCAGGTCTCCCGCATTGCAGGCAGATTCTTTACCAGATGGGGCGCAATGGGAGCCCAAGCAACAATAAGAACAAGCTTAAAATGCCCAAGAATATACACCTTCAGGAGACCCTAAGGGCTGAGGGTCAGGAATGCATTTTTTCCTTCATGTGACACACTGAGCACCTGCCTTGGGAGGAGTAGGTTATTGGCAATTCAATAAACTAAAGAGATGTAGCTTGAGCTGGGAGCTTCATCCTCCCCACCACCCTTCAGAGATTCTAGGAGCTCCACACCCTCTTTGGGGGCTTCTGGAGGTCCTTCGTATTGAAGGAAGTTAGGATATAATCAAAGCTGAGAGATCTGGATGCAGACATCTCCGTTTGGGCCACACTTTCAAATCTCCTGGGCTGTGCTTCTTCACCGTCAGTGAATCTAAGGAATTGCCTATGTGTCTTGTGCAAAAACACATTCTCATCCAACAGTTGTGGGTGGGGCCTGAGAGCCTGAGTTTCTCCCAAGCTCCAGGTGTTGCCCAGGCTGCTTAAGGTGTCCATATTAAACAGTGAGTACTAGAGAGCTTTTGAAAAGTACGGACGTTCTGATTGATTCTGTCAAGCTTACTCCCTGCCCACAGACTCAGTGTCTCCAGGAATGGGACCAGGGAGTCAACATTATTAAAGGTCTCAGGTATTTCTAAGGAGCAGATAGGGTGCAAATGTGTAGCCAGGCAAATCACCCTACCATCAACCCTGTTTTGGGCTTCATCGTGTCCTGCAAAATCCATATGTTGCAGGGACTTTCCCAAAGGTCCAGTGGCTAAAACTCTCCACTCCCAGTGCAGGGGGCTGGGCTTCTGTCCGTGGTCAGGGAACTAGATCCCATGTGCTGCCAGGAAGACCGAAGACCCTACGTACCACTACTAACACCTGGTGCCATCAAATAAATTAATTCATTAAAAAAAAATCTGTAGACTATCTAAGCCCCAACACTTTGGAATGTAATCCTCTTTGTAGATTCTGCCTTTAATGAGGTGATTAAGTTAAAATGAGGTCACTAGGGTGGGCCCTAGTCCAAGCTGATGGTTCTTTATATAAAAAGACAGAGGGAAATTTCCTGGAAGGCCAGTGGTTAGGGCTCAGATCTTTCACTGCCAAGGGCCCAAGTTCAATCCCTGGTCTGGAAACTAAGACCCAGGAGAAAAGCAGCATGGCTGGAAAACAAAGAGGAAATTAGGACACACAAGACATCAAGGATGCATGGACATAAAGGGACAGGAGGACACGAGAATGCGGGTGCCTGCTCATCAAGGAAAGGGACCTCCAGAGACACCACACTGTCAACACCTTAATCCTGGATTTCTAGCCTCCAGAACTGGGAGAAAACAATTTCCTGTTCTTTAAGTCTCGTGTATTTCTGGTGGCCACCTGAGAACCTCAACGTGTTCTTTAGATCAGGAGTCCCTAGAGAGGGTTCACCTCAAGGACAGTAGGGGGTATGCAGGTGATGACTCGGCTTCCAGCTGACTCCCAAACATCAACAAATGCCACCCACCCAGATCTTCCAGGACGCAGCCTGCTCCTGTGGACCCCATCTTGCAGACCACTACTGCTAAACGTCCCCACACAAATCTCTTTCTGCCCCACCCCCTTTGTTTGTTTCTTTGTTTGTTTGACTTCTCTCCTAGACTCTGAGGGACAGAACCTTGAGAACAGAGTGAGGCCTGTCCTCCCACCATCCTGAATGTGAAGGAGAGTATGTGTTTTAACCAAAAAACAAACAAACAAACAACACCAACAAAAGGAAGAAAACCCAAAGCTGTCTAGCAGAAGCTTGTCACCAAGTGTACAGAAAAGCCTTCACATGACAGGTTAGGAAGAAGCAGAGGACATGATTTCAACCTCTTCTTCAGGGAAGGTATCTGGGCAGGAGGATAGCACGCTTTCTGCAGATGGATTGAGGGCAGATGAATTTATTGGAAGGCACTGGGTAGCCAGGAAAGGAATATGAGTGGAGAGGGGTATGTCATCCATTCTGTCTAGTTCCAGAAGTTTCTATGATACGGGCCACGGTCACAGGTCTCCCAGAGGTCAGGGAGAAAGGAACGTTTGGTGACCTCATCAAAGCCTGGCCCATAGAAGCCTGGCTCTCGGCAGCCAACATCAGGCTTCCGGGGCATCCACCAGGCTCAGGAAATGACCTACTGGGCACTCTCTGGTAGTCCTGGGGTGGTTAGGACTCTGCACTTTCACTGCTGAGGGCGTGGATTCTGTCCTTAGTTGGGGAACTAAGATCCTCCAAGCTGTGTTGGCTGGCCAACAAAAGAAACCAAAAAAGAAAGACAGACATGACCTGTTCCCACCTTTCGTTCCGCGGACAACCCCAAGGCCAACTCCAGTCCAGGTCCATTGCTGTGGTCAAGGAGGAAGCTCCCTGGGGCTTGTGGCCGTGGAGTGATATGTGGTCAGCCTGAGTGTCCTCCATCAAGGCTGATCATCTCACACCAACTGAGAAGCTGGTACCCAGGAGGAGATCAGGCCCTTGGGACAGGGCCGTGTGAGAAGTGGGCTCTACAAGGTGTCCAAAAGGCACACCTTTCAAGACAGCACTAATCCAGGTGGCTAGCCTCTACCCACTTCCTCCATCTCTAGGGGAGAGCTTGGCCCTTCCATTGTTCTCACAAATCTTTTCCTCTTCTACTCTCCCTGGAACAGCTTTATCTCAAGAAATTGTTGTTGTTCCTTTGCTCGGTTATATCCGCAACTCCAGGGACTTCAGCACACCAGACCTCCCTGTCCCTTACCGTTTCCTGAAGTTTGCTCCACTTCATGTCTAGTGCATTGGTGATGCCATCCAGCCATCTTATTCTCTGTTGCCCTCTTCTTCTGCCCTCAGTCTTGCCCAGCATCAGGGACTTTCCCAGTGAATCAGCTGCTTATACCGCATGACCAATATAGTGGACCTTCAGCTTCAGCATCAACCCTTCTAACAAGTACTCAGGGTTGATCTCCCTTAAGATTGACTGGTTTGAACTCCTTGCTGTCCAAAGGACTTCCAGGAGGTTCACCAGCACAGCAACTCGAAGGCAACAATTCTTTGGCGCTCTGCCTTCTTTGTGGTCCAGCTCTCACAACCGTACATGACCATTTGGAAGACCATAGCCTTGACTCTACAGACCTTTGATGGCAGAGTAACGTCTCTGCATTTCAACACACTGTCTAGGTTTGTCATAGCTTTCCTGCCAAGAAGCAACCGTCTTTTGATCTCATGGTTGCAATCACCATTGCAGTGATTGTACAGCCCAAGAAGAGGAAATCTGTCAGTACTTCCACCTTTTTGCTTCTATTTACCATGGAGTAATGGGGCTAGATGCCATGATCTTAGTGTTTTGAGTATGTAGGTTTAAGCTGGCTCTTTCACCCTCCTCCTTCATCCTCACCTAATCAGTGCAGAGTGTCTGGCTTCTTGCTGCTTCTTCCCTCAGTTCGAATTCCCTGAGTAAGAAATCATAAAGGGATGGTTTTGTAGCTTCAATGCAAGGGTGGGACAGAGAGGGCCCAAAACATGGGATCATGACACATTGAGAAACTCAACCAACGACGACTTGCACCACCTGCTTACCTACAGGATTAAAGGTGACGTGAACGTGTTAGTCAGTCCTATCTGATGCTTTATGACTTCATGTACTCTAACCCAGCAGGCTCCTCTATGGAACTCTCCAGGAAAGAATACTGGAGTGTTGCCACTCCCTTCTTCCAGGGGATCTTCCTGATTCAGGGACTGAATTCTGAGCCTCCTGCATTGCAGGTGGACTCTTTACCACCTGAGGCACCAGGAAATCTCAAACCAAGGCAATGCTAATTTCCAGGACATTACTATAGCAAAATTTTGGTGGTCCATGCCGGTCGCAGCTTCTCGGTCACAAAAAGTGATATAGTTGGAGCCCACCACTCTGAACGGGTGCTGTTGTTTGGTTTAGCTGCTAAATCTCCTCTGACTCTTAGAGGACTTGGTCTCTGTAAAGAGCTCTGGTGGGAAAAGAGAATTAGTTAAAAGCCTTAGTACGGCCAGGTTGGCAGAGAACTAGGATTTGGAGGAAATTTTATCTTTACCATTTGGCTTAAGCTAAATGCCTCAGGAATAAGGTTTTATTAAAAAAAAAGTTACAGATGAATGACACCAAGAAGAAAAATGCCAAGTTACACTCAACACTGAAATACTGAACTCATCAGTGACACTTTTGGACGATCGGGAATAGATTTCCAGCAGCCTTTGAGTAAATATTTGTGTGTGAAAGTGTTTATTCATGTAAAAACAGAATAAAACGTGTGGGGATATGAGCGACATAAATGCACATTTGGACAATGGATTCGGGGATGTTGGGTTGTCTCTTAGCAACTGGAGGCTTGCCTGGCTGCTCAGTCGTGCATGCAATGCAGGAGACCCAAGTTCAATCCCTGGGTTGAGAAGGTCTCCCAGAAAAGAGATCTGTTACCCACTGTAGTATTCTCAGCTGAAGAATTCCATAGGCAGAGAAGCCTGGCAGCCTACAATCCATGGAGTCCCAAAGAGTCAGACACGGCTGAGCAGTGGGAAAACGGGCATGGGCTGGTGGGTCCCAGAGGCTCCAGGTGGACTGCGGGTGAATATGACCCAGGACTCTGGGGCTGATTTTGCACAGTGAACCCATTTTGGCACCGCCCAGCGTACGAGATGGAGGATTTGCATCTGCTGAATCCACTGGGGAAAATGCTCCAGTCCAGGGCCTGGGTGAGGGTCCCTTGGAAGAAGGTTCCCTCTAGTGATGCTCACTCCTGGACACTTAGTTCAGCTACCAAAGAGGGAATCAATGCAACGCATTCATACAGACAGACTAGGCCGCATCCTCTCAGCTTTTATCACTGTGTTCAAGGCAGAGCGACAACCTGCTATTGAGAATTTCCTATGTACTCAGAGGTCTTAGAGGAAAACAAGAATTGTAATTTGGACTTAGATTGGAGCCACTTCAGCAATGATGCTTATGTAACTTTTTATCTTCTCTGGACTGCTTAGGAGCTGCAATTTCCCCTCACGGTCCCTCCTTGTCATCTCGAGAATCACCTACTTTCCACAGCTCACCTGGAGCCTAAAACAGCTCAGGACAAATGTGGCAGGTGGGAGGGAGAAACAGAGCTTCGGACTTCAAACTTCACGCCTGATGGACCAATGTCCTCCTTGCTTAATTATTTGTGATCGCCTCAGCTAAGACATCATTCTCTCGGAAAGAATTCCCAAGGGCATCACACCTGACCGCCACCGTGCGGACTCCCAGAAAGAAGTCCGCTTTGACAGCATCTAACCTAGGCCACACCTCTGACCCTAGTCAGGAAGGTGACCTGACAAGAAGCCCGGGGACAGAGCGGCAGCATCATGAGGACTTTCGAGTGACCCGGGCACCCTGGCAATGTCCACAGCAGGCACAGAGTACACGTCCTGACGGTAACGAAAGAGAGAGGCCCATTCTGGTCTACGGAGCTGGCGCCATGCCTTACCTGAGCACCCGGTGCAGGCGGCTCTCGAGGAAGGAGATGGAGTTCAGCTAGAGCTCCTACAGGTGGGGCAGGTTCAGGAACTGGGCCGTGAGCTGGGTGATGCAGTGCTCCTCCTGTTTGGGGGCTGTGTGCGGCAACACGTGGATGCGCCAGAGCGGCAGCCGGGGCAGGTTGCCCATCTGGCCCAGGTGCAGCACAAACCTGCCCAAAGTGGCCTGATTCCAGGTGCAATTCACCTCCAAGTCCTCGACTCAGTCCAGCTGCAACACCTTCAGGATCCTCCTGATGCTCCGCGTGGGCATGGTGGAGATGCTGAGCTTCTGGCAGCTCAGGTGCAGCAGGCTCCTCCTGTTTGGCCTTCTTCAGCAGGTAGCTGAGGGTCTGTTTCAGGGTGTCCTCCTTGAGGCACAGGTCAAGCAGCACCTGCACAGGGGCCTGTGCCGGCTTTAGCCCACCTGCACCTCCACCCTGCACCTCTTCTGCATGGACTGGGCTGGCTCGGGCTCCAGCAACGAGCAAACACTGTCCGTGTGGCTGGATCACATGGTCCAGATGTCCTAGTGGGCTTTCCAGTGCAAGTTCAGCAGCTGCAGCTTCCACTGCCTGCAGGGCCACAGGAGACACGCTGAGCTGTGCAGAGGCTGACTGGCACCAGGACCACGCGAGGGCTCTGCACTCCATATACCACCGCTCAACCGGCTTCAGGAACCCCCTTGGTCCCCACCTTAAGGGACACTGGTGGGGAGCACATGCCTTTCGTCCCTTCTGTCCCTCAACCAGTCCTGTACATCCGGAGGCCTGTCCAAGTGAACCCCTCATCCTCCTGCTCTGGCTGCAAGACTGGAAAAAAATCAGTTGTTCCAGTATATGCATTTTAGAGCTTCTTCTCTGTAGTGGTGAAATGTGTTCCACACAGAGTTAGACAGGACTGAAGCAATCCTGTGCAAATAGTTGCACGATTTGTTTTTTTTTTAACCTGTAGCAGCTTTTTTCCAATGAGAGTTAACTGTGAAGGTGGAGCAGCTGCTTGGCTTTGAGGGACGCAGGTGGTGTCAAACGGGCAGGGTGCAGGGACACAGACTGACTACACCACAGGAGTTAGGGCCCTATCAGAGCCTTTTTTTTCTTTTTTGAGCCCTTGTATCCGGTGATAAGAAGGCGTCTTTGGCCAGTCTTCTCCCTAGTTCCACCTATTCGGCCACTCAGAAGGTGAGCGCGGGGAGGTCCCACAGCACTATTTTTCATACCACTATAAAATATATATTTATATACATATGTCTGCATGTGTGTTCAGTTGCTTCAGTCATGCTTGACTTTCTGCAACCCTATGGACTGTCGTCCACGATTCTTCTCTGTCCATACGATTCTTCAGGCAGGAATACTGCAGTGGGTTGCCATGCCCTCCTCCAGGGGGTCTTCCTGACCCAGAGATGGAACCTGCATCTCTTAGGTCTTCTGCATTGGCAGGAGGGACCTTTACTGCTAGGGACATCATTTACACACAAGCAAACAAACTATGATATGCTACTGATGAAATGTGATCTGGTATCACAAATGGCCAAATGTAAACTTTAGAATGGCCTTTAATGTCTATGAAACGTGTTAATGGCATGGAAGCTATCAACAAATGTATTATATGGAGAGAAACTGTGTTACAAACCTTTAATTTCTAGGAGCACCGCTGCCCCTGTCAGCATCCAGCTACATACTGGCTGACTTTCTCTCTTGCCTGATAGTTTTAATCCATTCAGATTTGGAAGTCATCAAATGCTTGGAGAAATTGCTTCTCAGCCTTTTGGCTAAGATCAAGTGTAAGTACCTGGGGAGCCAGGAATGAGTGGGCCGAGCTTGAGGTACAGGTAAATGATTGTTTCATAACAGTTACTGTTTATTTCTGCAACAGGCATGTAGCACTGACAGACACTCCATGTTGTTCTAGAAACCAAAATACAGCAGCCCAATAGCTCTGGAGGGGAAAATGGCATGTGAGTTGGGGGAGGCTGTGATCTCTGACATCATGTTCAGGAAAGCCTGGCAGAGAAACTGTGGACCGAGGCATCTCAGGAGTTGGGTGCTGGTAATTGAGACAGCATCCAAGGCAGGGGGAGCAGTAGAAGTCTTGACAAGTCCCGTTCCTCCCTCCTTGGTACCCTTGGGAGATTGGGCCTGGGAACCCTGCACCTGGAGACACCAAAATTAATGGGTGATCAAGTCCATTACATAAAATGGTGCAGTCTTTGCATGTAACGTAAGGGGATACTCCCACATGTTTTAAATCATCTCCACATTCCTTATAATACCTAATACAATGGTGATGCTGTGGAAGTACTTTCAAGTACAGTGTAAATGCTCTCCCTCTCTGAGAGAGAGAGAGAGAGAGAGAGAGAGAGAGAGAGAGAGAGAGAGAGAGAGAGAGAGAGAGAGAGAGAGAAAGAGAGAGAGACAGAGAGAGAGAGAAAGAGAGAGAGAGAGAGAGAGAGAGAGAGAGAGAGAGAGAGAGAGAGAGGGAGGGAGGGAGGGAGGGGGAGGGAGGGAGGGATAGAGGGAAGGAGGGAGGGAGAGAGAGAGGGAAGGAGGGAGGGAGAGAGAGAGAGAGAGAGAGAGTTGCCTGCATGAGGCAGGTTCAAGTCCTGCTATTAGAAATGGCTGGGATTTAAAAAAAATATTTTGGATCCATGTATAGACTATGGTGCCTTCTGGACTCGGAGAGTGGAGGGAGTGAGAGGCACCCCCAAGGGACAGCTGGGGGCTCTTTTGGACATTTTCTGTCGGTCAGCATTTCTGAGTGAGATTGTAGATCTGTAAGCAAAATGGTGCCTACCAGCTCTCCTGCAGAGTTTAACAGGAACACGGGGGCCACCATGGGGACTCAAGGCAAAAGTGGTGGCTGGAGAAGGAAGTTTAAAACGGTCATGTCATTTCACTGAGTTTGAGATGTTTCCTTATGTCTAAGGGTGCTAATAGTTATCTCAATGTTTCAGCCAGTGATTCAACCAGGTACTAATTTTGTCTTTTGAAAGAAATATAATCATCACCACTTATCGGCAGAGAGTAAGTTTCAAGACCCCCAGGGGACATCGGTAACCTCACACAGTATCAAACTCTATGTACACAATGGTTCTTCTATACAAACACACCTGTGATGCAGTCTACTGTATAGAGGCACAGTAAGAGATAGCCACTGCCTAAAAATAACAGGAAAGTGAAAGTGAAGTCGCTCAGTCGTGTGCAACTCTTTGCGACCCCATGGAGTGCCGCTTATTACGCTCCTCTGTCCATGGGAGTTCCCAGGCAAGAATTCTGGGCTGGATTGCCATTTCCTTCTTCACAGGATCTTCCTGACCCAGGCATTGAACCTGGCTCTCCCGAATTGTAGGCAGACACTTTACCATCTGAGCCACCAGGGAAGGTGTAATAATAACATGGAACAATTATAACAATATACTTTTATAAAAGTGTTGTGAGTGTAGTCGCTATGTAAAATATACTACTGTACTAATTGAGGGATTTTTTTTCACCCTAACTAAGCACTTACTACGCTCTGTGTCCATACCTTTTGCAGTTGGAGGTTTGACAGCAAAACTAACCCAGATTTATTTTCTCTTCTTCACATTCACCACAGATATTAGCAACCTCAGCATACATTGTTTCTTTCTCTTTTATATCAAATTGAGAACTTGGATCTTTTCACTGAAAGGTAGCACTTAGTGGATTTTTCTCTGGCATATGTCAATGGACAGCATCCCTCCACTTACGGTTTGGGGCCATTATTGAGTAAAGTAAGGATAACTTGGTCACAAGCCCTGTGGCATCTCAACAGTCATTGTGGTAACCGAGTGACAGACGCGTGGGATGTTCAGGACTAAGGAACGATTCACATTCTGGGCAGGAGGAAGCAGGATGGTGTGAGATTCCAATCACTCTCCTCAGAATTACCTGCAGCTTAAAATGCATAAGTTGTATATTTCTGGAGTTTTCCATTTAATATTCTCGGTGACCAACTGAGGGTGACCTGAAACCACAGAGACTGACACCTGAGATCAGAGGGGATGACCTTGCCTGGTGATTGCTTTTAGGGGGAGAAAAACACTAGAAGGGGCCACTTGAAGCCACAAGTGGTTGCAAAATGGCCCATCTCTTCCCGTGTGAGGAAGCACAAGCACCACCACAACCCGAGAAAAAGACCGCCGTGTCCAAATCCAGAGGTGAGGACAATGACGATGCTGAGGTCATCTTTGTTGGAGTGGAGCACGTCAAGGAGGATGCTGAAACCTTCTTTGTCAGAGTGATTTCAACTTCAAAGCCAGTCATTTCTAACGTTTTGAACAGAGTGACCAGGGACTCATCTTCAAGAAGAATGAAGGACCACGTGAATCCGGATCCCTCCTGCAGGTGGCAACCTGCAAATCTTAGGACCCCAGCATCAGAGCCAGCTGCCGTATCACCAGTTTCTCAGTGTGTATGGGGAGGAAGAGGCAGTTCTATTATTTCGGAGCCTTCATCTAAACCTGATTAGAAAACGAGCTCGCCGGAAACTGTCCTTCACAATTCAGAATCGTTCTCTCTGCGGCCTCCCTGTCTCTCTCGAGCCGTTCTCTCATTAGGAGGCAAGGATGAAAGCCCTCTTAATTCAAAGCGGTGTCCCACTTCAGATGTGAATTTTAACAGTGGGAATCCCAAAAGACCCAAACTCAGCGATGGAATCCCAGGGGGACCTGCCTCCACCATGGCCCCTCCAGGTATCCCTCCTGGAAAAACACGGTTATGACCTTGGAAGATTCCCCGACCTCACCGAGCCGTGTGCATGGTGGGGCATCATTTTCACGGACTCGCACCAATGGCCAGGCACGCTTCCGTCTTATGGATCCAGAAGGAACATGCAGTTTGTCAGGCCTGGAGAAAATGGACTTTCTGACTCTTGCACATCAGAGCAAGACTGTTGATCCCATGAAAGTAAATCTGGGATCAAATTCACTGATGAGAGTAAATGTTATCTGATGGCTTTTACTTTGGAGCATACAAGAGACGGCACCAGAACAGAAGACTCACACAGCCTTCAAATGCCTCAGCTGCTTGAGTCTTCTAAAATATGTCAAGTTTATGACCCACCTGAGGAACCATCTGGAGCTTGAGAGGCAGAAGGGTGACAGCTGGGAAACCCACACTACCTGCCAGCACTGCCACCGCCAGTTTCCCACCTCGTTCCAGCTGCAGTGTCGCATGGAAAGTGTCCCTGCTTCCTGGGAGCCCTCCACGGTCTGTAATATCTGTGAATTGTCCTTCAAAACAGATCAGGTTCTCTTACAGTACCTGAAGGACAGTCACAAACCTGGCAAAATGCCCTATGTCTGCCGTGTTTGCACTTACAGATTGTCAGCCTTTGCCAATGTAGAGGCGTATTTTAGAACATGGCATGGAAACATGAACAATTTGTTTGTCTGTTTTGCCTCAAAATGTTCAAATAGGTGACATCCTTTGTAAATCACGCTCGGAGGAACTGCAACAGGAGGGTCTTTCCATGTTGCAAGTGCTGGCTACAAAGTTTGAACGTGAAGGAAAAGACCGAGCACCAAACCAAGAATCATCAGTCATTCAAACAGCCAGAGCACTTGCCAGGGTTGCCTCCTGAAACAGAGGTCATGATCCAAAGTTCAGTTCAGCTGGGACTGAGAGAGACAGCATCCATCATTGTGAGGAACACTGACTCCCAAGGGCCACCCAGAAAACACACAAAAAAGATTGACTACGAGCACAAAATATTCCAGACATGCTGCAGCATGGGATCTGGCTAAAAAATTATGTTCTACCCACCTCCAGAAATTCAGAAAAGCCCCATTGAGGTTCAGCCAGCTGTACATAAAGACCCTGCCTGGCTCTTGTTGTTCAGTTGCTCAGTCGTGTCTGACTCCCTGTGACCCCATGAACTTCTGTATGCCACGCTTCCATGTCCATCATCATCCCCTGAGGCTTGCTCAGACTCATTCCGTTGGGTTGCTGACGCCACCCAATCATCTCATCCTCTGTCATGCCTTCTGCTGCTGCCTTCAATATTTCCCAGTATCAGGGGTTTTGTTTTGTTTTGTTTTCCCAATGAGCTGACTCTTCCCTTCAGGAGGTCAAAGTATTGGAGCTTCAGCATCAGTTTTTCCACTGAAGATTCAGGGTTGATTTCCCTTAGGATTGACTGGTTGGATCTCCTTGCAGTCCAAGGGACTCTCAAGAGTCTTCTCCATTCTCCAGCACCACAGTTTGAAAGGATCCATTCTTCAGCACTCAGCCTTCTTTATGGTGCAGCTCCTCCATCTGTACCTGACTCCTGGAAAAACCATAGCTTTGACTTTATGGACATTTGTTGGCAAAGTAATGTCTCTTTCTTTTAAACACTGCCTAGCTTTGTCACAACTTTTCTTCCAAGCAGTGAGCATCTTTTAATTTCGTGGCTGCAGTCACCATCTGCAGTGATTTTGGAGCTCAAGAAAATAAATTCTGTCACTGTTTCCATTGTTTCTTCATCTATTTTCCATGAAGTGATGAGACCTTTGCCTGTGTGAACCACAACAAACTGGAAAATTCTTAAAGAGATGGGAATACCAGACCATCTGACCTGCCTCCTGAGAAATCTGTATGCAGGTCAAGAAGCAACACTTAGAACTGGACATGGAACAAGCGACTGGTTCCAAATAGGGAAAGGAGTACGTCAGGATTATATACTGTTGCCCTGCTTATTTAACTTAAACGCAGAGTACATCATGAAAAACACTGGGCCAGATGAAGCACAATCTGGAATCAAGATTGCTGGAGAAACAGCGACAACCTCAGATATGCAGATGATGTCACCCTAAGGGCAGAAAGTGAAGAGCCTCTTGATGGTGGCAAAAGAGGAGAGTGAAAGGCTGGCTTAAAACTCAAATTTCAAAAGACGAAGATCACAACGTCTGGTCCCATCACTTTATGGCAAAGAAATGGTGAACAACTGAAAATAACAGCACGTTTGATTTTCTTGGACTCCAAAATCACTGTGGATGGTGAATGTAGCCACAAAATCAAAGGAAGCTAGCTCCTTGGAAGAAAGCTATGGCAATCATAGACAGCATTAAAAAAGAAAAAAAAAAAAAAGCTAAGGCATCACTCTGCTGACCAAAATTCTTATAGTCGAAGCTATGGTGGTTCAGACAGTAAGGAATTCACTTGCAATGTGGGAGACCTGGGTTCATTCATGGGAAGGACATCCCTGTAGTCCGGTGGAAATACTCGGTGCTCCCAGATTAGGGCATCCAAGTTCATTCCTTCGTCAGGGCATTAGATCTCACATACTGCAACTAAAAATACCACATGTGACAATTAAAATTCCTGCTCCCACATGCTACAATGAAGATTGAAGGGTCCTTGTGCTGGAACTAAAAACAAGCACAGCCAAGTAAATGAACAAATATTTGAAAGAAAGAAAGAAAGAGGTATGAGAATTCCCTGTTGCTTCAGTGGTTCGGACTTGATGCTTTCACGGTCAATGGCCAGGGTTCAACACCTGGTTGTGGAACTAAGATCCCACAGCTTCTGTGGCATGACCAAACAAAACCCCAGAAAGATAACTGAGGAGTACAGAACTCCCAAAGTTTGAAAATGAAGCAATGGCACTGCACACAGGCTGAGGATAGAGTAAGGATTGCCAGGAACCCAAAGTGCAAAAGCGGCACCTCTGCAATTCACAAGCCTCTTTAATGTTGTGGTTTAGGCTTCTCCTTCTCCTGCTTCTGAACCTAAATAACTTATTGCTCCTAAGAGAAATTGTTATGGGAAAAACATTATTTGAACTGAATGATAGTGAAAATAGCAAATTTTTGAGACAGAGCTAAAGCAGTTTCATGTGTTAATATGCATCACATTTGAAAAGAAGAAAGGTTGGAAAAACAATGACCTAAGTCAGTGCTATTCACAGACCTTTCTGCAGCAATAGAAAACATTTTCATAATTGTTACATGTATTCCCTCATAAGGGCGATCAGCTTTTCACATATATAAATGCTTATGTTTCTTTTCTTTTCTGTGAGGTGTTCTGTTTATATCCTTTATCTGTATATTCAGATGGAGTATTCATCCAGCAGGGTTTGTTTTCTTTCTTTGTTTGTTTTTTTTTTTTTTTTGCCTTGCGGTGAGGATTAATGGATCTTAGATCTTCAACCAGGGGTTGACTCTCTGCCCCCTGGAAGCACAAATCTCTAACAACCCGATCATTAAGGAATCCTCAGTAAAATATATTTTCTATGTCCGTGTCTAATATGCCACTTTGCAAATGTTAAAATGTAGCCAGTGTGACTGCGGTATTAAATCTTTGTGTGTGTTCAGCGGCTTCAGTCTGTCCAACTCTTTGCGACCCCATCAGTGTAGCGCACCAGGCTCCTCTGAACCCACATCTTTTACATCTCCTGTATTGGCAGGCAGGTACTTTACCACTAGCACCAACTGGGAAACCTATTAAATCTTTACTTTAATTAATTTAACATTAAAAGATATGGCTAGAAGGATCAGATCTTCCTTACAAAGGCGTTTCAATTAACTTGTATACTCAGTAATTTGTGTATCTCTTCGATATTTTCCTCAAGATGAGATTCCATGCCCCTCCCTAAATGTAGGCTGTGTTTAGCGGCTTGTTTCCAAGAACCGAATATGTCAGCAGGAAGGAGACAACTTTCTAGCAGACGAACTAGTGGTAGGTCATATTGATAGTATGAATCCTTGATGGGAGATGATGAGAAAGATATTTTGCCTTGGAGGTATAGTTCTACAATTATATAAACCCCAGGGCAATCAGGAGAAACATCCCAAACCCATATAGAGAGTCATTCTGCAAAATACCTGTCCCTGAAGGACTCCTGAAAACTGTCAAAAGGCTTGAAAAACAAGGAAAGTTTAAGAAACAGCTATAGACCAGAGTAAGCTAAGGGAGGTATCTGTAGCTTCTTGCCCTATATTCTCATGCAGTTCAGTATTCTATATGGGACTATGAAACTAGGAAAGAACATTTGTGGAAAAACTGGTAAAATTTGAGAAAACCCTGGAACTTAGTTAAAGGTACCCTACTGAAAGATGCTGGAATAATTGTGAAGCATAAAGGAAGTCATTTCACATACACACATTTCAGACATTGCAAGTGTTTTTTCTACACAACACCCACTTCATTTTGACTTCACGGAGATGGAAATCTGAAGTACGGCATACTTAACGGAAATCTTCGAATACAAAGGATCAATAATATTTAGACTGTGTCATCTGACTATAATGCAATAATGAGAAATTGACCAAGAAACGTCTTTGAAAATGCCATTCACTTGGAAAATACAAATAACTATCTTAACACATATCTCTATGGAATTTTCATGCAAGCATCCTGGAGCAGATTGTCATTATTTTCTCCAGGGGATCCTCCTGACCCGGGATCGAACCCAGGCCTTTTGTGTCTCCTGCATTGGCTGGAAAGCGATTTACCAGTTGAATGACCAGGGAAGCCCATGCAATATTTAGGCTTGTCTTTAGAAGAGAATATTAGGATATACTCGGACGTGAATGATAATGAACAGCCTATTCGCAAAAATTGCGGGACACAGTTAAAGTTGTACGGAGAAACAATGGAAAGAGTAATAGACTTTATTTTCTTGGGGTCCAAAATGATTGTGGGTGGTGAATGCAGCCATGAGCTTAAAAGATATGTGGCCCTTGGAAGAAAAGCTATGACAAGCCTAGACAGCCTAGTAAAAAGCAGAGACATTTCTTTGCTGACAAAGTCCATCTAGTCACAGCTATGCTTTTCCCCACAGTCATGTATGGATGTGACAGCTGGACCGTAAAGAAGGTGGAGTGCCGAAGAACTGATGCTTTTGAACTGTGGTGTTGAAGACTCTCGAGAGTCCCTTGGACAGCAAGATTCAACCAGTCAATCCTAAGGGAAATCAACTCTGAATATTCACTGGAAGGACTGATGCTGAATCTGACGATCCAATAGTTTGGCCACCTGATGGGAAAAGCCAACTCATTGGAAACCACCTTGATGCTGGGAACGACTGAGGGCAAGAGAAGAAGTGGGCGGCGATGGATGAGATGTTCGGATGGTATCACCAACTCAATGGACATGAGTTTGAGCAAAGTCCAGGAAACAGTGAAGGACAGGAAAGCCTGGTGTGCTGCATGCAGTCCATGGCGTTGCAAAGAGTCCAACATGACTGAGGGACTGAACAACAACAACAAATTAAGGTAAATTTATAGCATTAGATACAAGAGAAATGAGAGTTACAAACAGTTATCTCAAAAAGTTGTAAAGATGAGCAACAGAACAAACTTATAGCGATGTGAAGGAATGAAATTAGTAAAGAATGAAAAATGAATATATTAGAGAAGAAAATAATGTAACAAAACCAAAACTTTATCCTCCCATAGGAGATCTCAACGGTCTACTAGGAGACTTCCAGCAGCACAGGGCATTTAAAAAAGACTCTGTGAAGGGCCAAAGAAGAAATATTTTAGGCTTTGCGAATATGATCATTGGCCATTAAGTTTTCAGCCATAGACAACAACGAAAGAAACTGGCAAGTCCCTGTTCCAAATTTAAGGACTCCGAAAACTGAATTTCACACAATTTCCACGTCAGAAAATAAAAGTCTTTTCGGTTTTCCTCAGCCATTAAAAGCGTAAAGCTCTAAAATTAAAAAGAAGAAGAAGAAGAAGTAAAGCTCATTCTCAGCTCACAATAGACAGTGCAAAAACAGGGGCAGGCTGCCCTGCCTTGATTGAAATGGAATTCCAAGAGGAGGGGCGCCAAGATTCACTGTAAGGTCAAGTTCCTTAAGCAAAGAACTGGCTTAAGGGAGGTCACCCCTGAGGGCTGTGAGTGCCGGACACCATCACTGGACTCCCCTGGTAGACTCGGAGGCCGTTCTCAGCCCTGTGCCCTGGCGACTGTGCCATCTGTTTTTTCTTTCTTCGCGTTTGGTGAGCTGAGCAATCTTGACCCAATACTCTTTTGAGATTCAGATTCAGCCTGACCACGCCCACAGGGGGTGCTTTTACGGGGTGGGGGGAGGGGGTGGTGGTGGGGTGTCCATCGCGCGCGCATGCGCCCAACTCAGCCTCGCGGCCAATCAGATGGCAGGAGCCGACACCTGGCAGCCAATCATCGGAGTCAGCCCGCTCGCCTGTAGGGGGAGCTGAGGCGGCGCCCCAGACCTGAGGAAGCATCTTCCCGTCCGACTCGCCTCGTCATCCCCTCGGGCTGGCCTCCTCAGGCTTGATCTGGGAACTGCCTAAGGCAGGTGAGCCGCAGGCAGTTCTGTCTCCTCCGTCAACGGGGGCTGGTAAGGACTGGAGCGTGGTTCAGCCTAAGAGGTGCCTGACGGCTAAAGGGAGGGTTTCTCGGGTCCCCACTCGCAGGAGGCCTTGCTCGGTGGGGCGGCTGCTGAGGGCCCGCGGGCCCTCAGGAGGGAGCGTGCGGCAGGACCCACAGGCCTCAGGCGCCTTTCGCCCTCTCTCCTCTCTAGTCTGGGCGGGCTCAGCTCTCCAGCAGCTTTCCGGCCCGGGGGTGGGTGGCACAAGTCAGCTCGCGGAAAGGGCCTCTTAGGCCCCTGGCCCCGGGCACCACCCCCAGCTCTCCTGTGGAACCTAATGATTTAAACACACACACACACAAATCTTCACGGCCCAACCCGGTCCTGCACCCAGGCATAGTCAGGCGAGCGCAGCAAAAAAAAAAAGAAAAAAAATCGATCTAGTGGCCTCTTCACTGCCCTGGTGCTTTGGTCGTTTTCCTGTTTCCTCGGCCTCTCCTCAGACTCCAGGGCTGCCCCGTCCCTGGGGGCCCCGAGATTCAGGCCTTTGGTTCGGGAAGTTGGCAGATGAGGTATTTGTTTGTTTGTTACTGAGAGAAGGGAGGTGGGAGGAAGAAGCTCAGGGCAAAGGAGTTCAATCACTTGGTCTGGTTGAGTGTGAGACGCCTGGTCAGCATCCGTAGGGTAGGACCAGGTAGGGCCTGGGGGGATAGAATGTTCCCGGAACAGGGGACTCACCCTGGCCGTTTCCTCTGCTTGTCCCCAGGATGTGACCGTGTGCTGCCTGGGAGGTCTCAAGCGCTCAGGACTTCAGTGGGCCCCTGAGGTAAGGTGACAGACATCTTTACAACAAGGGACAAAGGTGTGGCTTTCTTACTTTGCGTTTTTCTCCTTTCATTCGTCGGCTGACACGTTGCTGTTGAGAGAGAGTATTCCTGATTGGGGATTACCTGACCCTGATTGCGGGTGCTGACTTCAGGGCCATCATGGTTTCAGGTTTGCAGCTTTCTGAGTGGCAAGCTTAAAAACAGGCATGGTGACGCGCTTTCGCCTGCCTTCTTGAAAGAAAAAAAGTAAGAGCACCATGGGTCTTAAGCTGTGTAGAGTTGACTCCTGCCACTTGGTGAGGCTAAAATGGGGCAATGCACATATCCTAAGGTTTTAGCTAGCAAAGCAAAGCAATGCAGGTGTGGGGTTCCCTGGTGGCCTGGTGATTAGGATTTTGGGTTTTCACTGCAGTGGTCTGGATTCAGTCTCTGGTCAGGGAACTGGGACCCCACAAGCCAAACAGCATGGCCAAATGAATGAATGAATTCGGTGGTTCATTCAGAGAAATTATCCTGTGATTTAACATGTTCACTGTGAGATTACTTGCTCATTTCTGTACCCTTAAGGGCTTTTCTTCATTAAGTAAGTGAACTCCACTGGATGGGGGTGAGTCACCATCTCAGTTCATTTCATGCGAGTAAACAAGATCATAGGAAGCTCTATGCCCAGCCACTTGTGCCTACAGCTGTGTTGTATACTTATCTTGCTGGTACAGCTTTGAACTTCACCGCATGTTTTGTTTTGGTCACAACATGTGGCTTCATAGGATATTAGTTCCCCAGCCAGGGATCGAACACAGGATCCTGGCAGTGAGAGGGCTGAGTCCTAACCAAACCACTGGACTGCCAGGCAACTCCTGTGTTTTGGTGCTGTGGATAGGGGTGTGTGTGTGTGTGTGTGTGTGTGTGTGTGTCTTGATTTTAGCTATATTTATAGGAGAACTGATCTGTGTGTAAGTATGATGTGAATGGTATTAGAACTTGAAATGTTTGTGTTGTACATATGATCTCAAAATGGAATAGTTTGAAAGAACTTACCACTTGTTATCTCTTGGCCTAGGATCTCTCCTGAGGTAGTAGTCAAGCTTTTGTCTGGCTTGGCAACCTCTGAAGACTTAGCTAGTTGAATCTAAGCTCTCTCACTTGTCTGTACTCTTGAAGCCTCAGTTCCTCCTTCTGTGGGCCTCTCCAAGGGGCTTCTCTTGTGGAGGCTGCTGTCTTTACTCAGAATGAGTGATTCAGGAAAGTACTTGCACCCATGATAAAGTGCAGAGTTTTTTTGAGATGTTACACATCTGCTCTTGTGTATTTGCTTAGTCTCACAGGTCTACCCTGTGATAGATTGAGAGAGAACTACACAGGGGTAGGAATATCAGGAGATTGAATTCAGTTGAAGGCTGGTTACCATACCCATTAATCCACTATGCCAGCCTTTTTTTTTAATATGATCTCAGCTCTGTCAATGTGAGCAAATTATTCGGCTTGTGTACCCTTCTTGTGTGCTGCTACTGCTGCTAAGCCGCTTCAGTCGTGTCTGACTCTGCAGTCTCATGGACAGCCACCCACAAGGCTCCCCCTTTTCTGGGATTCTCCAGGCAAGAATGCTGGAGTGGGTTGCCATTTCCTTCTCCAGTGCATGAGAGTGAAGTCGCCCAGTCGTGTCCAACCCTTCGAAACCCCATGGACTGCGGCCTACCAGGCTCCTCCACCTGTGGGATATTCCAGGCCAGAGTACTGGTTTGGGTTTCCATTGCCTTCTCCAGCTTGTGTGCTCTTGTGGTTTGATGTACTCAATTCCTGATCTGCTCATTTCTAGACCTACTCATTTCTTGATATTCTAGCAAGTCTCCTCTTTGTCCTCCTGGATTAAGGTTTCTGTTTCTCTGGATGGTTCCCATCAGCAAACAGACTGACTATAACGTGACCTGTCGTTAAAAATCCATTTTTTGGTGACAGCTCCTGCTTCTGCTGCTTTTATTTCATATTTGCTTGTTATAGAACTCTGCAGAGTTGTTCCTAGACTTTGTTATCTCGAGTTCTCTCATTTTCCCATAAAGCCACTCTTGTCAAGGCCACAGGTGAATTCAAATGTTTAACTCAGTGGTGAACTTTTAATTGTTATTTTATTTAATTTGTTGGCAACCTTTATCAGAGTAGTTCATTTCCTCCTCCCTGAAAAAAATGTTTCACTTGGATTACAGAGTGCTTCTCTTTCCTGCTTGTCTTCCACCTACAGTTCCCCACATACAATGTGTGACCTTTGTGTCTGGCTTTATTCAGATGTCGTATTTTCTTTTTAAGTATTTATTTATTTAGCTATGTGGCATGTGGGATCTTAGTTCCCAGACCAGGGATGGCACCTGTGGAGAGTCTTAAACCCTGGATCGCCAGGAAAGTCCCCTCGTTTGTGTACTTTCAAGATTCATCGTGTTCATGCTTGTATAGCAGTGAATGTTTTTATTTTATTTTTATGGCTGAATATGGTATATGAATATGGTAAATGGCTTCCATGCAGTCCATTTTGAGCATATACCACAGTTTGTTTATCCATTCGTCAATGAATGGATAATACGTGGATGGTGTACTCTTTGTGGCTATTGCGAGTAATGTTGCTGTGAACACTGATTTTGCATGGACTGAACATTTTCAGTGTTGGTGCATATATACAAAAGAGGGAAATTCCTGGATCATATCTCTACTCTATATTTAATTTTTGAGGTACTGACCAACCACTTTTGCAAGAGTGGTTGTACCATTTTATAGCAATTACCTCAACAATATCATGAAGATTCCTTTTCTCCACATCTTCTGCAGCACTTGTTATTATTCGTCCTTTTGATTGGGTGTGAAGTAGTCTGGTGTGAAGTAGTATCTCAGTGAGACTGATTGACATTTTGCTCAGGGCTTCCCTGGTGGCTCAGAAGGGAAAGTGTCTGCCTGCAAGGTAGGAGACCTGGGATCAATTCCTGGGTGGGGAAGATCGCCTTGAGAAGGAAATGATAATCCACTCCAGCACTCTTGCCTGGAAAATCCCATGAATGGAGGAGCCTGGTAGACTGCAGTCCATGGGGTTGCAAAGAGTCGGAAATGTCTATTCAAATTCTTTTCCTGGTTATTAAATGCTTTTCTGTTTTTAATTGTTGTAGAAAACCTCTAAGTTAAATTTTTACCATTTTAACCATTTTTGCATTCTAAGTATTTTGCACACTTTCATCAGCCTTTTGGAGAAAGAAATGGCAACCCACTGCAAATCTGATGGAGAAGGGAACGTGGTGAACTTTAGTCCCTGGGGATGCAACGTTGGGCACAACTGAGTGACTAAGACATATACACACACGTAGTCACAGTGTTGATTTGTTGTTGTTGTCATTGTTTTAGCTGTGTTGTGCAGCTTGAATGACAGTTCCCTGGTTGAGAATCATACCCAGGCCCCTGATAGGACACTGTGGAGTCCTAACCTCTGAACTACCAGAGAATTCCTTATCACATTGTTATGAAACAGATCTCTACACCTTTACAGCTTGCAAAATCGAAACTCTGTACCCATCACCTGTCCCATTAAACAGCAACTCCTCTTTTCTTGCCCGTTGACCTAGACCATGGACTCCATCATTCTTTTTTGTTTCCTCTCTATTGCTTGACTGTGTTAGCTATTTCATGCAAGTAGAAACTTACAGTATTTGTCTTTTTGTACGACTGGCTTATTGCATTTGGCTTGATGTCTGAAATGATCATGCATGTTGTAGCATGTGACAGAATTTTCTCTATATGGCTAAATAATATTTCATTGTGTGTATATATCACATTTGATGGACATTTCGATGCTTCCACCTCTTAGTTGTTGTGCTTCGTGCTGCTGTGAGCACAGCTCTGCAGATATCCCAAGACCCCATGTTAACTTCTTTTGATTTTATATCCGGAAGTGGAACTGCTGAATCATGTATCAGGTCTAGTTTTTTAGTTTTTTGAGGAGCCTTTAAACTGTTTTCTGTAGCAGTTGCACCATTTTAAAATCTATCTATAGCACACAAGGATCCAGTTTCTGTATGTGCTTGCCAACAGTTGTCCTTTCCTTTCCTTCATATGTAAACACACACATATGCACATACAATTTTTTCATACCCTGTTCCATGATTGTTTATCACAAATTATGAATATAGTTCCTTGTGATATACAGTACGCTGTTATTTCTCTCTTGTATATATTATAGTTTGCATCTGCTAATCACCAGCTCCCAATCTGTGCCTACCCCAACTTTCCCCTCTGGGGAATCACATAGTGTGCTCTCTATGTCTGTGAGTCTGTTTCTGTTTCATAGATAAGTTCATTTGTGTCATATTTTAGAGTCCATGTAAGTGATACCATATGATATTTGTCTTTCTCTCCTTTTTATTATTTTTATTTGTACTTTATTTTATTTTACAACACTGTGTTGGTTTTGCCATACATTGACATGAATCCACCACAGGTGTACATAAGTTCCCAATCCTGACCCCCCTCCCACCTCCCACCCCATATCATCTCTCTGGATCATCCCTGTGCACCAGCCCCAAACATCCTGTATCCTGCATCAAACATAGACTGGCGACTACCTTACATGATAGTGTACATGTTTCAGTGCTATTCTCCCAAATTATCCCACCCTCTCCCGCTCCCTCAGAGTCCAAAAATCTGTTCTATACATCTGTGTCTCTTCTGCTGTCTCTCATGCAGGGTTATCATTACCATCTTTCTAAATTCCATATATATGTGTTAGTATACTGTATTGGTGTTTTTCTTTCTGGCTCACTTCACTGTGTATAATCGGCTCCAGTTTCATCCGTCTCATTAGAATTGACTCCTATAAAGTCTGCAAGCAATAAATGCTGGAGAGGGTGTGGAGAAAAGGGAACCCTCTTACACTGTTGGTGGGAATGCAATCTAGTGCAGCCACTATGGAGAACATTGTGGAGATTCCTTAAAAAATGGCAAATAGAACTGCCATATGACCCAGCAATCCCACCGCTGGGCATACACACTGAGGAAACCAGAATTGAAAGAGACACATGTACCCCGGTGTTCATCGCAGCACTGTTTATAATAGCCAGGACATGGAACAACCTAGATGTCCACCAACAGATAAATGGATCAGAAAGCTGTGGTACATATACACAATGGAGTGTTACTCAGCCATTCAAAAGAATATATTGTCTTCCTCTTTCTGACTTCCTAAGTATTCTTTTGAATGCTAGTGTAGATTCAAGTATTTACTCAACAACATTTGTTGCTACAGTGTAAAATGTGGTTGACTTTTAAAATATTTGTCTTCTATTCTGCAAGCTTTATATTAATTCTAATACTTGGGTTTTCTTCAAGATTTTCTATATACAAATGTATGTTATCTCCAATATACTTTGATTTTTACTTTCCATTCTGAAGGCGGTTTTTTGTTTTTTCATTGTTTTTTTTTTTTTTTAAACTACAGCAACAATTCTCTTTTGTTACCTGATTGCTCTGGTTGTAAAACTGCCAGTATAATGTTGAGCCAAAGTGTGTAATAGACTTCCTTGTGTTGTTCCCAGTCTTAGAGGGAAAGCTTTCAGTTTTTCATTCTTAAGTATGATGTTAGCTGTGGGTCTTTTTACAGGTGCCCTTTGATTGAGAAAGTTCTCTTCTGTTCTTAATTATTAAGTGTTCTTTTAACCCTGGTTATGAAAAGGTGCTAGATTCAAGGAAATGCTTTTTCTTCAGGCAGATGTGTTATTTGTTTTATTGTTTTAAAATGGCATAATGTTGGTGACTTTCCTATCATGAACCAACTTTGCATACCTCCCTAAATCCCATGTGATCATGGTATACAGTCTTGTTTATATGCTGTTGAATTTTGTTTGCAAGTATTTTGTTTTGGACTCTTTCACCTGTATTCATGAGGGATATCAGGTGTGTGTGTGTGTGTGTGTGTGTGTGTGTGTGTGAGTGATATCTCTGTCTGATATTGGTATGAGAGAAAGACTGGCATCACTTTGCCTGCTATGTGTGGAAGAGACATGTGGCATAAAGGATGAAGCATTGTTGGATTGAAGTTTAGCCAGGATTAGAGGGAGAAAGTTAGGATATATCAGTGTGGAATTGGGGTGAGATTATCAAAGAGAGCCCATTCTCCTTTTCCTAGGCCTGTGTTAAGTGCTTGACATTGAATTATGCTGTCTGTTAATTAGGTATAGATAGATTATACTTTGAATTTGCTACCTATTTTGTTTGTTAACATTTATGAAATTAGAATTTGTGAATCGGTTGTAATGTGCATTTAAGATCCATTTTCTTCCATTTTTACTACAAAACAGATGCCATTGAATAGCTGATGCCTTTTAAAAAAGCTGTTAACCTTAAGTCTAAGAAATAAGCATGTTTGTCTTTAAGATACAGAAACACATTTAAAAGTTACAAATTTGCCCAAGAAGACACAACTGGTGTGTGGTTAAGTTAGAATTCCAACTTAATCTCCTATGACTCCAAAGTCCATGCTTCGAAACGCTGTAGAACAATGTTTTTGTAAAAATACTCATCCTTTACATGTGATTTCACCTAATGATCAGTGTGGCGGGTTTTTTTTATTTTTCCTCTTTATTTTTTTAAGTAGAAGAGGTTAAAGTGAACATGCGACAAAGCTATGATTCTAGAGCCATGGAGACTTGTAGTCGTAGGTTTTTTAGCTGTCATTGAGTCTGGTTGACACTCAGTGTCTTTGTCTGTAAGATAAGGGTGTGTATAAGTACTCTAGAGTTTTGGAGATAATCAAATAGCCCATTTTTCTGTACTTAACTAATCTGTAGTATGTTTACACTTAGGTGGCAGTTTGTATAAAGGAAGCACTGGGACTTGTGGCCGCGCCCTCTAAGAATAAAAAAGTATTAAAAATATGGAACTCCCATGTATGTTACGTGAAGAAGAACAAGAGCCAGAAGTACAGAAAAGGGAGGGAGAGACCAAACAAGTAGATGATGATGATGATGATGAAGTGATCTTGGTTGGAGTGGAACATGGAAATGAAGATGCTGACGTGATCTTTGTTGGGATGAGCTCAGCTTCAAAACCAGTCGTTTCAAACATACTGAACAGAGATACCCCAGGTTCTTATTCAAGGAGAAAAAGGTGTGGTCACTTCAGGAGAGGTAACGCTCACAGATTACAGCCTGTTAGTCATGTGACTCCTACATCAGAAGCAAAGACTGTCTTGCCAGTGTCTGACTCTGACTCAAGATCAACAGGTAGTCCTATTATTATTGAACCTCCGTCTCAAGCTGATTATAAAAATCTTTCACCACAAATAGTGCCTGATTGCTTTTCGAAGGAGTTATGTTCTTCTTTCATTACCTTCACAAGGTCATTGCAGCATCCAGTAGAAACAGCAGTTTCTGCAGGAGATATGAATAAAAGTCCTCATGTATCAAAGCGAGTTTCCCCTTGTGAAACAAATCGCAGAAATCCCAGAAGGCCTAAACTCAGTGATGGCATTGTAGGGGAACATTCTTTAGGTTTTTCCCCATCAGGTTTTTTTCATACAGAGACCACTCAGCAAAGCACACCAGACCGTGTCCATACCTCACTAGGCCATGTTCAGAATGGAGAACCTTGTCCAACACCTTTTCCAAAGGACAGTGTTCATTGCAAGCCTGTAAGACCTTTAGGGGAAAGTGGACAGACAAAAACTGATTTTCCAAGTTTGGCAAGTCCAAACAAAATTGGTGATCCCACAGAAGGAAATCTGATTGTGTTACTTCGTGACTTCTACTATGGCGAGCATGGAGGAGTTGGGCAGCCAGAAGCGAAGACCCACACGGCGTTTAAATGCCTCAGCTGCTTGAAAGTTCTAAAAAATGTCAAGTTTATGAATCACATGAAGCACCATTTGGAACTTGAGAGGCAGAGAGGTGACAGCTGGAAAACCCACACCACCTGCCAGCACTGCCTCCGCCAGTTTCCTACTCCCTTCCAGCTGCAGTGTCACATTGAAAGTGTCCACACGGCCCAGGAGCCCTCCGCAGTCTGTCACATCTGTGAGTTGTCCTTTGAGACAGATCAGGTTCTCTTAGAGCACATGAAAGACAATCATAAGCCTGGTGAAATGCCCTATGTATGCCAGGTTTGCAGTTACAGATCATCATTTTTTGCAGATGTGGATGCATATTTCAGAGCATACCATGGTAACACTAAGAAATTACTTTGCCCGTTTTGTCTCAAAATTTTTCAAACTGCAACAGCATACAGACGTCATCATCGAGGGCACTGGGAAAAGAGTTTTCACCAGTGTTCCAAATATCGGCTACAGTTTTTAACTTCCAAAGAGGAGAGGGAGCACAAGACCCAGTGTCATCAAATGTTTAAGAAGCCTAAGCAGCTAGAAGGATTGTCTCCTGAAACAAAAATTGTTATTCAGGTATCACTGGAACCCCTTCAGCCAGGATTGGTGGAAGTAGCATCCATTACTGTGAACACATCTGATTTTGAATCATCACCCCCCAAATCTAAAAGGAGGAGGTCAAAAAAAGAAAAATAATAGTTAATTCTGCCTTCAGTAAGTCTGAAGCAAGTATTTCAGTCAAAGTTAAAAATCCCATTAAAAACAAAAAGATCAACTTATAGCATTATTCAGTAATATCAAATATAGGGAAACCGATGGGTAATTTATGTGATTTTGTTTTAAATAGAGGAAGTACAGTTTTGTTTGATCTGCATATTGAGATGTTATTTAAAAATCTATGATCTGTTTTTCGTGTAATTGTCTTAACATGTAAAAAGGATGTGTGCATGTGTGTGTGAGAGAGAGAGAATGAGAGAAGTGGAGAAAGGAAAAGTAAGAACCTATTTTGGTATTTGATGTTACTTGTAAGTTCGAAAGCTCTCCTATACATATAATCTGTAGAGTGTTTTAGCAACGTAATTTTGAAGTGTTTTCATGCCTTGCAGATCTCAGTATCAGCTATATAGCCAGACTTGAATGTCACTCTCTGAAGTGCCTCTTGGGCTGATCTAAGATAACCTGGCTCTGAAAGCGTGCAGTGGAGGTTGATGGAGAAGCTACGATGTGAGTTTGGACCAGACACGGGATTTAATCAGTGAAGAGCTGTGCCTTCGTGTCCCAGCTGAGGAAGAGGCATACATTCACTGCAGGCACAGAGCCAAGGGAGAAGGAACACTGTCTCAGAGTGCTTTCACCTAGCCCAGGGACATCTCAAGGATGCCAGCTGCTAAAATGACTGTGTTTGGTGAGAGACCCTGGCAAGCATGAAGCAGGCCCTGTGTAGCACTGACTGCAGTTGGAGAAGCAGAGATAGTTAATAGAATGAGACCTGGTGCCTGTGGACCTCCTGTTGAGTGAGCAAAAGGGGGATTTGATTCATTCTGTCCCCTTTCCCATTTGGCTGGCCTGTAGTCACAGTGAGGTCGGCATATCTGTGTCAGACACAGTAGCAAAGCAAATTAAAATTCCCAAAGGAAAATGAGCCTTGACGTCCACTTTGATTTGCGCTGGACCCATAGTTGTAACTGAAAAGGATCAAACAGAGGAAATCTGTTCAGCTTTTGAATTGGGCTAAATTGAGTTCTCTTACCCTTAAGCTACAATGGAGTTGTCCAAGAATCGTAAATATAGTGGACAAAAATAGTCCAGGGTGATTAAAGCCTTTTTGGAACTCTTCCTTCCAATTTCCAGTTACATGTGTCTTACCCGAGTTGACCATGTGAAGATTTCGGTTCTGTATCTTATCTTGCCTTGGACACAAATGTAGTAGGGTTAACAGCTAATTCTTTGCATGTGTAATTTCCCATTGTATCAAACTGATTGAGTTTCCGTCTTTCTTGACACAGTCTGATGTGCAAGAATTGTCTCATGTATTTCAGTAATTATCAGGTCATAGAGTTACCCTTCCTCTAATGTATCCAACCATCTAATCTGTGATTATACTTGTGGAAACTTTCTTTCTTGCGGTCTCCAAGGGCTCTTTCACAGACCTGTGGGGTAGCCTCTAAGTATTGGTGCCTGAACATCAGCGCACTTGGCTGCCTCTAGGTTCTTGGAGTTGAGTCTCCTCCTGCAGTTGAATGTCACCCCTTCTCCACTTCTGGCACGGATACCTAGCAATCTCTGTGCACCATTCCAGGAAGCTGGGATCCTGTCTGTAGACCTATGCCAGGAGCAACTCTCCGTTTCCTCTTCCTTTCTCCTCCTCTTTGTCTCTCGCCACTCTCCCCAGGCCTCAGTTTCTTTAAGTCCTCTAAGCTTTCACAAAATGCTGGAAAGAGATCATCACCAAGCGGTTAGCATCCTTCTCAGAACTGAAGAGGAAGGACTACAGATGATGAAGCTGCAGTGAATCTGTTGTCTCCATTTTAGGTATTTTCGTGAGTATAAATTCAAATTCAAATAAATTGTGTTTATTTATTCAAAGCTTGATTGATATATTGCACTTTGAATATTTTACTAGGCCTTTCTGGTTAGTTTATTTGGGCCAAAGCACTTTGCTAAGTGTCAGCTGAAACCACTTTTAGTTGTATAAAGAGTGTGTGTGTGTTCTGGTCTCACGTGAAAACTCTCTGTATAAATAAATATGCAGACTATTGCATATGTATCTGCTTTCTTCGATTTCTATAGTAAAAAATACGAAATGTTTTAGTTACGTGTTTTTACTGTTGCTTAGTATTATCAACACTGTTGCTGTTAGTTGCTGTGAAGTATGCTCCTAAGGACTACAAGTTGTATTTATTGCCAAATTAAAAGGTTCCCACAATATGGTCCCTGACTGCTTTCTCTCTTCCATTCTCTGTCTTCTACTGTACTATTTTCCCCACTAATGTACTCTTTTTGACAACACAGGCCTTGGTTTTCCTCCATCAAATTCCGTTTCTTGCCGATCCAGACTGCAAGTGTTGTTCTTCTGGAAATACTCTTCCCGTAGGCCTGCATGGCTCCCTTGTTTGAGCTTCACCAATGCTGTTCAAATAACACAATCAAATCTCCAACCCCCTCTCTTTCCTCCTCCTCCTTAAAGGCACTTGAAGTCTCTATCCTCTTCTTCCCTCTCCAGCCTAAATTTCCTAAATTTTCACACACACAAAAAAAAAGAAAAATGAAAAAGAGAAGAGATAATAACATCAGGGCTTTGCTTCTTAGAATTAACTTGAGTCAGTTTCTGTGCCTGCAAATCAAAGATAGTTAATAGTGAGTTGAATTCTTTCAGGAGCTTCCTCTGTTTTTCTTTTGATACCTCTATATTTTGTTCACACAATGACACTTTGTTTTCTTTACAAATTATTGAAGATGTGTCAAGATTATTATTTTGTTACTGCCCTTTGTGAATTTCCTTGTCTGCCTTGCTTGTTCTTTCAGGTAAAATTTATTTTATTAATGTTGCCAAAACATTGTAAGTAAAATTATTATTTGTAGAAATAATGTTTTAAAAATTATTTCTGCTGTCTTTTTACAAATAACATGGCATATTTTTATTTTTTTTAAATAATCGTATTGTGTTGGCCAGTTCTAAACAGTGATGTCTAAGTGGGCTTTCTTGTTCTGAGTACCATCAAAAGCAATGGGTATCTGGCTTAATAAATTTCCGTTTCTGCTTTTAGATCTTGAAGAGAATTGTTTTATTGGATAGTTTACAACATTTGTTGAGACACTTAAAGTTCCTTCTTTCTCTTCTCCTTTCTTTTTCTTGCTTTCTTCCCTTGTCTCTCTTCCTCTTTCTTTCCTTCCCTTTCTTTCCCCAGGTTGTTGCTTGACTGGACCTTTCCTGAAACAAAAGGAATTCCACACAGAGTTGAATGTTATCCTCTCAGAATGCCATTTCATTCCTCATTTCTAGTATTGGAATTAACTTCCCTGTCCCCTTATTAGATTTGCCACAGTTGTATCAATGTTTCTGATTTTCTTTTTCCAAGAAGCAGCTCTTGTCGTCTTATCCCAACAAGCTTTATTTTTGTTTTCTATTTTTGTTTCAATTCATAGATACTTCCTACATTCTTTAGGATTTTTTTTCTTTATACCTTTGCATTTTAGAAGTTTCTTCACAATTTTTTTCCTGTAAATATATTAGATTTACAATGTTGAATTTCAGATGTATATCAGAGTGATTTAGTTATGCAGATACGTATCTATTCTTTTGTAGGTCCTTTTCCATGATAGGTTATTACATGATACTGAGGATTTCTTTTCTTTTTTTTTTCCATAGATGATTTAGGGGTTGACCTATCTTTATTTAGCAATTTTGTCTGAATCCCAAATATTTTTATGTATCCATGTTTTTTAATTAAAATTTCATTGTCTAAGATTTTTGGCAAGTTGATTCCAAAGAGTTCACTATTTTCAGGCTGAATGTTTTCATTTATTGTTTACTGAGAATTAAGTTTTCCTTGGAGCTCTGAGGGCATGTGTGTATATACACTGACATGTCTATATACACATCCTTTTCAGATTACTACATGTTTTAAGATATGTAAATGTATTTTCAAAGATATTTTCTGTTTGTATGGTAAAAACATGAAATGTTTTAATTCTAGAAATTTGTTCCCCCGAATGAATATAGTATAAAGAATAAAGATATAAAACTAGATTCCTTTGAGAGTAATCCTTACTAACAGAACTTGGGAATGTTCAAAGAGTACTCATAACACTTACGAAAGGTGGCAAGAAAAACTTTATTCAAGGTAAGAGTACTACAGTGGCGTATTATAACATGGGAGAGAGATTGAGCTTATGTGTGACTCCAGGAGGGGTGCAGCTGGGATTTATAGCTAAGGAACAGGGTGGGCCCATGGGATTGCAGACAGAGATGGGAGACTGAAAAGCAGTGGACAACAATAACAGAATGGGTGTCAGTGGATGGAAACTTATTAAAATGAGGACTATAAGGGTGAGGGTGGACTCTGGCTCAACTGAGAGGATCATTGCTGAGGCTAGGCAAGGCTGATAAGATATTCCGGTGAGTGAAATGATATTTGATCGGATACTGAGGGTGGTCAGATCAAGGGTGGGCTATGTTTTCTAAACTGAAGTAGCAGATTCTGGATTAGATTGGACTAGATGGACAGGCAGCCCTGAATAAAGACATTGCCCAAAGTTGGCAGTGCATTAATGAACTAGTGCTGCATAAGCAGTTAGCCAAAACTAGCAGCTTAAAACAATATTATTTCATACTGCTGCTGAAAGTTGGGAATCCAGGAGTAATTCAGCTGAGTGTTGTGGCTCAGTGTCTGATGAGATTGCCATCCTCTGAAGCCTTGACATGCGCTGGTGGATTTCCTTCCAAGATGGCTTACTCACATAGCTGATGAAACCGGTTTGCTTGCTGGCTGTTGGGAGAAAACCTCGGTTCTTTCACATGGGCCTCTCTAAAGGGCTACCTGAGTGCTCTCGAGAAATGACTAAGCTGGCTTCTAGAGTGAGTGATCCAAGAGGATGATCAAGGAGGCTGCAGTGCCTTTTATGACCTAGTCTCAGACGCTTCATTGTTCGTTTCTACAGTATTCTAACATGAGAAGTGAGCCACTAAGCCCACCACACATGTGAAGGGGCGGAGGAAGGAACCGTGGACATAATTTAAAACCACGTGGTACACACATGGCCAGAAATTGTTCACATGCGTGTATGTCCAAAATGCCTTTTCCTGCCAATGCTTTTAAACAATTTATCTGTTACAGCATTAACTTGAAGTTCAGGACCTTGTCATCTAAGTCAGGTCCAGCTATGGATCAGGGTCCACGTGTACAGTATCTCAAGTGTTCTGTTGCTCAGTTGTGTCGTATTCTTGGCGACCCCATGGGCACAGCGCTGCAGGCTTCCCTGTCCATCAACTCCAGGAGCTTGCTCAAACTCAAGTCCATTGAGTCGATGATGCTATCCAACAATCCCATCCTCTGCTGTCCCCTTCTCCTACCTTCATCTTTTTCCGCATCACGGTCTTTTCCAATGAGACGGTTATTCCCATCACATAGCCCAAGTATTGGAGCTTCAGCTTCAGCATCAGTCCTTCGAATGAATATGCAGGAGAGATTTACTTTAGGATTGACTGGTTTGATCTCCTTGCAGTCCAAGAGCCTCTCAAGTCTGCAACACATCAGTTCAAATTATAGAAGTGTAGTTCCTCTAGACCTGAGGATGTGTGAACAAAAGAGATGAGTTAATCTGCTCCCTTTCACAGCCAACATACAGTGGTGGTTCAGGCATAGATAACCTTCATAGACACTCCTGTTCCAGAAAGGGGAGGGGAGATGGGAGTCAATAGTAGCAGTTCTGAAATCCCATGGGTTCTTGCGGGCAGTCCTTTGATTAGTATTTAAGGCCTGGACACTTCCTAGGCTTCCGTCTCTGATTTTTTCATTCTACCCGCTGACATGATGCCATTGCATGAAAGGTGGCTAGTATATGGTTACATGAAACAGTCTCCCTAGCCTGCTTCCTGCTTGTAGAAGGTAGAAGTCCAGAGCTCCTATTTTGTACTATTGCTGGTCCTTTCAGTCCGAGCTGAACTTAAATATGTTATCTTAAAACCTTGGTGTGTCTCCTGATACTCTTACTGGTGTTCAAGGCAAAGCACCCCACTCCAAAGCGACAGTCACACATGTCTTCATAATAAGGCTTACTCTGTCTTGGTTTTCTGCTGAGATAGCTGAGGGATAACACCCTGAACCTTGGTAGAAGTCTTATTGTGTGACTGAAAGGATCTCTGAGTGACACCCCTAAACTCTTTGGAGGGTATTGGCCTGACTAAATAATGCCATGAGGCATCCCCTTCCAGCTTTCTGAGGCTTAACAAAGAATTTTACAGTCACACTCGTCTTTAGAACACCTTTGTTTATAAAAAATAATAAGAAGAACTGGCCTATCGGTGGTGTAAAATGTTGTATTTAGACCACCTAATCTCAATGCCCTGGATATGATCTTGCTTGAGAGTCATTAATTTTAACAACTTCTGTCATCTTAAAAGACTGGAAAATTCCCAAATCAGCAAGTTTTGTCCCCTGTTTTAATAATCTTTATATTAAACATTAAAGAAAAAAAATCCCTTCATGTTTTACTACAGGCAGCAAGAAAAAACCAGGAAGTACTTTTGGCGGTTTGGATGGAAATCCTCTTAGATAACTCAATTAATTAAGTACAGTTTGTCCTCCCAGCTCATTAGGTACATTTTCTACTTTTCATAAACTGCAGATGTAGTGGACTTTCGTCTTCACACTCCCCAGGCTCTCTCCTCCTGCCTCTCCTTTCTGCCAAGCATCCTAGGTGCACGACTGTGATTCCGCCTAGAACGTGTTTGCTCAGTGAGCAAACGGGGAGCGATTCCCTGGCTTCAGTGCTTCTGCTGGCCAGAGACTCTGTACCGTTCCCTAAGAACTTCATGGTTTCGCTGTCCAACTTCTATCACCTGGCTAGGTCAGTTGCAGTAGCTCATACTCACAAGCGAACTGGCAGGGATTTCTACACGCACATGTGCAGAAACATACATGTGTACACGGGAACATCGCTGAGGGGAAACCTGTCCATATGCAGAAGTTCAGCTTTCTTTTCCAGGAACGTGAATTTTGGTAAGCGCTCAAATTTCTACACACACATTTGCACAAATATATTGGTGAATACAGTTACATCGCTGAGAGGAAACCTGTCCATATGCAGAAGTACAAGCTTGCTTTTCCAGGAACATAAATTTTGGTAAGCACTCAAATTTCTGCACGCACATGTGCACAAACATGCACGTGTACTCAGTAACATCCCTGAGAGGAAACTTGTCCATATGCAGAAGTACAAGCTTTCTTTTCAGGAACATTAATTTTGGTAAGCACTCAAATTTCTATGTGCACATGTGCACAAATATATGCGTGTACACAGTAAGATCGCTGAGGGGAAACCTGTTCATATGCAGAAGTACAAGCTTTCTTTTCCAGGAACTTGAATTTTAATAAGCACTCAAATTTCTGCACGCACATGTGCACAAACATGCACGTGTACTCAGTAACATCCCTGAGAGGAAACTTGCCATATGCAGAAGTACAAGCTTTCTTTTCCAGGAACATTAATTTTGGTAAGCACTCAAATTTCTACACACACATGTGCACAAATAGATGGGTGAATACAGTTACATCGCTGAGACAAAACCTGTCCATATGCAGAAGTACAAGCTTTCCTCCCCAGGACATTGAATTTTGGTAAGCACTCAAATTTCTACGTGCACATGTGCACAAGTATATGCGTGTACACAGTAACATCGCTGAGAGGAAACCTGTCCATATGCAGAAGTACAAGCTTTCTTTCCAGGACCTTGAATTTTGGTAAGCACTAAAATTTCTACGTGCACATGTGCACAAAAATATGCGTGTACACAGTAACATCGCTGAGAGGAAACTTGTCTATATGCTGAAGTACAAGCTTTCTTTTTGAGGAACATGAATGAGACCTGGTGACTAGGACCTCCTGTTGAGTGATCAAAAGGGGAATTTGATTCATTCCGTCCCCTTTCCCATTTGGTGTCCGTGAACAATGGAGATCAACGTGGCAAACGGTGGGGTTTTTCCCTACCCTCCTAGCATCTGGCCAGCAACAGCCTGTCCTGGTGATGCTGTGCATGGCTGGGACGTTGCAGCCACCAGTGGCCACACCAGGCGAAGATGCCACCCTCTTCAGAGTGGAGGCAGGAGAGGACAGCGAGGCCCAGGTGGACGGAGTCGTGGCAGGGATCAGACGGGGTTTCCAGCTGCTTGCAGAGGACATCACTGAGGATGTGGAGGTTGTGCCAGATGAATGACAGAAACAGGGGTCCTCCCTGGAGCTGGAGGAGAAGACATTGGAGGAGCAGTGCCAGGAAAGGCCTGGAGGCCCGAGTGAGCTCCCGGCACTAGATGTGATGCAGGCACTGGCGACCTTGTAAGTGGAACTTAGCTCTAAGCCTGAGAAAACCTGCAGGGCCTACGTTTGGTTCATGTGCAAGAGTCATGAGAGGAGGAAGCGTGACTTGGCTCAGAAGAGTGCCAACATCCAGGGCATCCCTGGCTTCTGGGCCAACGTGGTATCCTTTCTGCTACTCGTTGTGGTCCAGTGCTCAGGAGGAGGGGGAGGTGCAGAGGCAGGAGCAGGAGGAGGGGTGGAGGCGAGGGGGCAGAATGGTGGACCCTGAAGGAAGTGTGGTACTGGGCAATTGGCAGGCTCCACAGGCACAGCTGAGTAGAGTCCGGGCAGGGCCACACCTGTAAGTGTCGCAGCCATGACTCTGTGTGTCTCCTTCAGGCCTGCATCTGAGGAGGATTGGCCTCTGAGTCGAAATGACCAGAGACAGTACATGAGAGCCACCTTAGCTGACAGTTATTGTTGTAAAGGTGAATGATTCCGAAAATAACTGAGATATGGGAGTCACACACACAAGCGCGCGCGCAGACACACACACATACACAAACCCACAGAACATATGTAGACATACTTTCTGATCCCCGTTATCTCACTGAGTGAGCAAGTTCTGAGTGGAATCACAGTGGTACAGCAAGGATGCCTGGCAGAAAGGAGAGGCAGGAATAAAGTGTCTGGGGGTGACCAGTGAGAGTGCAGAAGATCTGAGACACAGAACAGGTTGCAATCCCAGACACAGAAGACACAGTGGGTGACCCCACAGCCCTTTGAACACCCTGATACAAGGGCCTTTCCATCCTTCCCAAGTGCCAGGCATACTTTCTCTGACCTTACCATGAGCATGAGCACTACTGAGTTCCAGGGCAAGATGCGCTGCAGGCACTGGCTGCCCTGCTGGTGGAACTGAGCTCTGAGCATAAGAAGAACTGCAGGGCCTACTTCCAGTTCATGTGCAGGAACCATCAGAGGAGGAAGCCTGACTTGGCTTGGAGGATCGCCATCACCTGGGGCATCCCTTGCTTCTGGGCCGTAGCTGTATCCTTTCTGCTGCTCTTTGAAGTCTGCTGCTCAGGAAGAGGAGGCGGCGCAGGAACCTTTTCCCTGCTCCCTATCCTGACAGGTGCTGTTGCGGAGCCATCCATCGTCCCACTGCAAGTTGATATTTTCCTTTCAGGACCCCCCTACTTCTTGAACACAGTGACCACTAAGTAGAATTACCTTGACATCACTTGTGAAACGTGGTTCCTGGGGTGATGAGTGTGGGTGTGCAAGGTTGTGGAGTGTCGACCTGTGGGATCCACACCCATCTCCCGTCTCTCTGTAGGGCATAGGGCACGTTGTTCCACTCCTGTCCACTGGTTCTGGGACTTTGAACGGGGAGCATCCAGCCACAGCGTGGACACCAGGAGCCTTAACTTTCTCAGCTGGTTGTCAGGTCACAACTGCTCAGAGTCGAACAGGATTGCTGAGGTGTGGTTGCTTTGGGCCTGAACACAGTTAGCAATTCACTTTGGGATTCTTGACTGCTGGCTCACCTTGCTCGTATTGCCAGCGGATTGTCGGCCAAGATGTGTGGGATGATCGCCTGAAGTAGTACCCTGGGCAGGAAGGTTCTTCCATGAGAGTAACTGACAGAAATGTGTGGAGATGGGGTCTGAAGGTGGGCCCTGAAGGGACACTCATGTGATACTACAGGGACACTGTCCTTTCCCAAATGGGGATGCTCAGACTCATGCAAACTGGCTGTGGAGCCTGAGTTTGGGTCGTGCTTGTAGCAGGTGACCTCCTGAGACTGTTTATTTGGGGACTTGGTGTGTCCGTGAGTGAAGCAAGTCTCCATCAAATCAGCTGAGGTGGCAGCACCAGAGTCCAGGTGATACTTCTAGAGGCAGTGTGTATTAAGTATCTTTGTCAGAATCATCCTTTGTGGGTCCTTTCATCCCCTGGCCTCCTGCTGCTCACTGAGTTTGAGATTGCCTGGGCACTTCACTCCCGCCCCTTACCCAGGGAAGGCCTATCATTGAAAAGCTGTCCTCTCCGGGGTCCCAGTGCACCTGTGTGCTGACTTTGGGATCTTCTGTGAATTTCCACATTCACCACTCAGTGTCTCACAACCACCAAACATGCTGCGCTGGAAGCGGCTTCAGGCTGCCTTGGGAACATACGGAAGAGTTCGTGGAGAAGGTGAACAGGGAGCCCCAAGGGCAGGACATGGTGCCTACTGTCGCCATCCCCGACATTGCTGGCCTCGGTCGTCTTCACCTCCTGAAACACCTATGCTCGTTGTTTGCATTTGTGTCCCCGTGCTGAGCATGTGTGTGTATACACACGTGTGCTTATTTATGCTGGCTGTGATTGTGTGTGTGTGTTTGTGTGTGTGTGTGTGTGTGTGTGTGTGTGTGTCCGGCCCAGGGCAGAGGCAGAGATGAAGGTGGCAGGAGAGGAGGTGCTGAGCAACCAGAAGAGGAGTCATGAGGCGACCAGGCTGAAGGTGGTCTGTCGCCTCATCTCTGCATTGACCCTGCCCAGGATGGGAACAAGGAAAGGATGGCCAGTGATAACTCCAGACTGTGGCTCCAGATATCTGCAATTAGACCAGATACAAAACACGCTCATCAGTTCTACCGTGTTGTTGTGTGTGCTTGGATCAGGAAGAGGGTTTCATGGTCTAAGGATTCACACAGAGCAAATCACGTGGGGTGGGGCTTTGAAACCACTGCCTGTGGAGCCCTCCGTGCGTGGGGCCATGGGCTGGCCTCTGGAAATGAGGGACGTGGCTATGGCAAGATCTGGGATGGTGAGGCTAAGGTCCTGCCGAGATGGGCAGAGAGCTGAAGGAGAAAGAGTCATAGATTGCCTGCTGCACTGGAGATTGTTCCACACACATGTGAAAAGGAGAACTGGGAAGGTCCTGGGCCAGTGCTGCCCAGATCAGCCCAGCAGCCAGCACACGCCCTCCCTGAGTGTGGCACACACTGGCACGATATGACACAAAACATGAGATGCACTTAAGTATGCTGTATCTGCCAACCACAGGCATCCTAGGAGAGACATGGTCTGTAAGCAAGGCATGCCTCCAGGCACTTCCAGCCTGCCTCGCTGGCAGTGCCCAAAGCCGAGAAATGTGCAAGTGGGTTTCCCTGTGTGACCCTATCCGGGATATGCCTGTGAGGGAGGGAACAGAGAAAAGACAAGGGCGGTGGGTAAACTGCATGTCCTAAGGGACCTCAGGGGAGTGGAGACAGAGAAGCCCCTGGGGCAGTTCAGGGCCTGCTGGTTTTCAGGGTCCAGACTCTAGGCAGTAGCGGTCCTGCCAAAGATACCCCATGGTCTGTGCTGAAAGTTCTGATATGAATTCCTCCTTTTCTTTGGGGTCTTGCCCCTGGCTTGGGGGCCTGAGTGTCAAAGGTGCACGTCTGTACCTGAAGGAGGATTCTGGTAGTCTTGCTGGAGCAGAATCTCTGATTGCGTTGTAGGGGATCTGCACCCAGGTGACACAGGGATGCTGCCTTCCAGGTGACCGTCTTGGATATCTCTGGGCCCAACCGCGCACTGGCTTCCTTGGCACGGGTGCTGTGTAGGGAAGCAGGGATGCGTGACTGTAGGGAGTCCTACCTGGGCCTAATGAGAGCAACTGAAAGAGAGCCTTGGCATTTAGCAAATCACTGAGGCATGGGTGGTTCAAGCCCTCTTGGTCCATTTGAGATAGTAACGCTGCTTTCTGTCCAACGGAGGCATTAGCTCTGGGCCCAGAACCTGCAGGTTCCCCAGGGCATCATCTGTTGGGGGACTCCCATGTGCATGGGTAGTGTTAAACAGAAAGGAAGACGTGTAGGGATGCCACCTTACTTTGATGGCCTCTGGTTCCATTCTTGGTATCGGAAGAGACCCTGCATCCATGTGTACCTTCTTCACAACCTTGGATCAGAACCAGGCCTGTCACAGTCTCCGGGGGCTTTTGGAGGCTCAGGCGTTTCTGGCCTTTTCCTGCCACATGGAGAGAGCACATCGGGGCACAGGTAGATGGTGCACACAGAACGCTCCACAGATAGGAAGAACAGGGGGCCTCATTCAGAATGCTGGGGGCTGTAACGGGTGGTAGGCTACCAAGAGGGGCACAACATTGACACGGAATGACCTAGACAGGTGCACACCGAGAAAGCAGTTCTTCAAGTCAGCTGAGCTCAGAGGTCCTTGTTTTCGGGTCCCCTGAAGGAATGCACAGTCAATGGATCAGGCCAACGTGACTGGTACTGTGAAGCTGTCCAAGGCGATGGGAGAATGCAGAAGGCAGGCACATGTTATACAGCTGTTCATGGCAAGAACTTCCAATGCTGCCTGCTGCTCTGCAGGCCAGTCCCTATCAATAGCAAATGCCAAGGTTTTGGAACCTTTGAGGATAAGGCACAGAGTTAGAAGTGTAACATGACATAATCGATGAGCAAGTGAAAAAACAAGGACAGAAATGTGGATGCTTACCAACATTCATGTTCCTGGAAAAGAAAACTTGTACTTCGGAATATGGACAAGTTTCCTCTCAGCGATCTTACTGTGTGCATGCATATATTTGTGCACATGTGCACATAGAAACTTGAGTGCTTACCAAAACTAATGTCCCTGGAAAAGAAAGCTTGTACTTCTGCATATGGACAAGTTTCCTCTCAGGGATGTTACTGAGTACACGTGCATGTTTGTGCACATGTGCGTGCAGAAATTTGAGTGTCTACCAAAATTCAAGTTCCTGGAAAGGAAAGCTTTACTTCTGCATATGGACAGGTTTCCCCTCAGTGATGTTACTGTGTACACATGTATGTTTCTGCACATGTGCGTGTAGTAATCCCTGCTAGTTCACTTGTGTGTATGAGCTACTGCAACTGACCTAGCCAGGTGATAGAAGTTGGACAGCGAAACCATGAAGTTCTTAGGGAACGGTACAGAGTCTCTGGCCAGCAGAAGTACTGAAGCCAGGGAATCGCTCCCCGTTTGCTCACTAAGAAAACACGTTCTAAGTAGAATCACAGTCGTGCACCTAGGATGCTTGGCAGAAAGGAGAGGCAGGAGGAAAGAGTCTGGGGATTGTGAAGACGAAAGTCGACTACATCTGCAGTATTATGAAAAGTAGAAAATGCACCTAATGAGCTGGGAGAACAAACTGTACTTAATTGAGTTATCTAAGAGGATTTCCATCCAAACAGCCAAAAGTGCCTCCTGGTTTCTTCTGCTGCCTGTAGTAAAACATGAAGGGAATTTTTTTTTTTTAATGTTTAAGATAAAGATTATTAAAACAGGGGACAAAACTTGCTGATTTGGGAAGTTTCCAGTCTTTTAAGATGACATTAATAAAATAATAAATTTTCCCTGAAAGAACAAGCAAGGCAGACAAGGGAATTCACAAAGGGCAGTAACAAAATAGTAATCTTGACACATCTTCAATATATTTGTAAAGAAAACAAAGTGTCATTGTGTGAACAAAATATAGAGGTATCAAAAGAAAAACAGAGGAAGCTCCTGAAAGAACTCAACTCACTATTAACTATCTTTGATTTGCAGGCACAGAAACTGACTCATGTTAATTCTAAGAAGCAAAGCCCTGATGTTATTATCTCTTCTTTTTTCCTTTTTTCTATTTCTTTTTTTGTGAAAAGATAGGAAATTTAGGCTGGAGAGGGAAGAAGAGGATAGAGACTTCAAGTGCCTTTAAGGAGGAGGAGGAAAGAGAGGGGGTTGGAGATTTGATTGTGTTATTTGAACAGCATTGGTGAAGCTCAAACAAGGGAGGTAGCAAGCCATGCAGGCCTGCGGGAAGAGCATTTCCAGAAGAACAGCACTTGCAGTCTTGGGATCGGGAAGAAATGGAATTTGATGGGGGAAAACCAAGGGCAGTGTTGTCAAAAAGAGTACATTAGTGGGGAAAAAAGTAGAGTAGAAGACAGAGAATGGAAGAGAGGAAGCAGTCAGGGACCATATTGCAGGAACCTTTTAATTTGGCAATAAATACAACTTGTTGTCCTTAGGAGCATACTTCACAGCAACTAACAGCAACAGTGTTGATAATACTAAGCAACAGTAAAAACACGTAACTAAAACATTTCGTATTTTTTACTACAGAAATCGAAGAAAGGAGATACAAATGCAATAGTCTGCATATTTATTTATACAGAGAGTTTTCACCTGAGACCAGAACACACACACACTCTTTACACAACTAAAAGTGGTTTCAGCTGACACTTAGCAAAGTGCTTTGGCCCAAATAAACTAACCAGAAAGGCCTAGTAAAGAATTCAAAGTGCAAATAAATCAATCAGGCTCTGAGTAAATAAACACAATTTATTTGAATTTGAATTTACACTCACGAAATTACCTAAAATGGAGACAACAGATTCACTACAGCTTCATCATCTGTAGTCCTTCCTCTTCAGTTCTGAGAAGGATGCTAACCGCTTGGTGATGATCTCTTTCCAGCATTTTGTGAAAGCTTAGAGGACTTAAAGAAACTGAGGCCTGGGGAGAGTGGCGAGAGACAAAGAGGAGGAGAAAGGAAGAGGAAACGGAGAGTTGCTCCTGGCATAGGTCTACAGACAGGATCCCAGCTTCCTGGAATGGTGCACAGAGATTGCTAGGTATCCGTGCCAGAAGTGGAGAAGGGGTGACATTCACCTCTAGGAGGAGACTCAACTCCAAGAACCTACAGAGGCAGCCAAGTGTGCTGATGTTCAGGAACCGATACTTAGAGGGTACCCCACAGGTCTGTGAAAGAGCCCTTGGAGACCGCAAGAAAGAAGGTTTCCACAAGTATAATCACAGATTAGATGGTTGGATAGATTAGAGGAAGGATAACTCTATGACCTGATAATTACTGAAATACATGAGACAATTCTTGCACATCAGACTGTGTCAAGAAAGACGGAAACTCAATCAGTTTGATACAATGGGAAATTACACACGCAAAGAATTAGCTGTTAACTGTACTACATTTGTGTGCAAGGCAAGATAAGATACAGAACCGAAATCTTCACATGGTCAACTCGGGTAAGACACATGTAACTGGAAAATGGAAGCAAGAGTTCCAAAAAGGCTTTAATCATCCTGGACTATTTTTATCCACTATATTTACGATTCTTGGACAACTCCACTGTAGCTTAAGGGTAAGAGAACTCAATTTAGCCCAATTCAAAAGCTGAACAGATTTCCTCTGTTTGATCCTTTTCAGCTACAACTATGGGTCCAGCGCAAATCAAAGTGGACGTCAAGGCTCTTTTTCCTTTGGGAATTGTAACTTGCTTTGCTACTGTGTCTGACACAGATATGCCGACCTCACTGTGACTACAGGCCAGCCAAATGGGAAAGGGGACACAATGAATCAAATTCCCCTTTTGATCACTCAACAGGAGGTCCACAGGCACCAGGTCTCATTAACGATCTCTGCTTCTCCAACTGCAGTCAGTGCTACACAGGGCCTGCTTCATGCTTGCCAGGGTCTCTCACCAAACACAGGCATTTTAACGGCTGGCTTCCTTGAGATGTCCCTGGGCTAGGTAAAAGCACTCTGAGACAGTGTTCCTTCTCCCTTGGCTCTGTGCCTGCAGTGAATGTATGCCTCTTCCTCAGCTGGGACACGAAGCCACAGCTCTTCACTGATTAAATCCCGTGTCTGGTCCAAACTCACATCGTAGCTTCTCCATCAACCTCCACTGCACGCTTTCAGAGCCAGGTTATCTTAGATCAGCCCAAGAGGCACTTCAGAGAGTGACATTCAAATCTGGCTATATAGCTGATACTGAGATCTGCAAGGCATGAAAACACTTCAAAATTACGTTGCCAAAACACTCTACAGATTATATGTATAGGAGAGCTTTCGAACTTACAAGTAACATCAAATACCAAAATAGGTTCTTACTTTTCCTTTCTCCACTTCTCTCATTCTCTCTCTCTCACACACACATGCACACATCCTTTTTACATGTTAAGACAATTACACGAAAAACAGATCATAGATTTTTAAATAGCAGCTCAATATGAAGATCAAACAAAACTGTACTTCCTCTATTTAAAACAAAATCACATAAATTACCCATCGGTTTTCCTATATTTGATATTATTGAATAATGCTATAAGTTGATCTTTTTGTTTTTAATGGGATTTTTAACTTTGACTGAAATACTTGCTTCAGACTTACTGAAGGCAGAATTAACTATTATTTTTCTTTTTTTGACCTCCTCCTTTTAGATTTGGGGGGTGATGATTCAAAATCAGATGTGTTCACAGTAATGGATGCAACTTCCACCAATCCTGGCTGAAGGGGTTCCAGTGATACTTGAATAACAATTTTTGTTTCAGGAGACAATCCTTCTAGCTGCTTAGGCTTCTTAAACTTTTGATGACACTGGGTCTTGTGCTCCCTTTCCTCTCTGGAAGTTAAAAACTGTAGCCGATATTTGGAACACTGGTGAAAACTCTTTTCCCAGTGCCCTCGATGATGACGTCTGTATGCTGTTGCAGTTTGAAAAATTTTGAGACAAAACGGGCAAAGTAAATTCTTGGTGTTACCATGGTATGCTCTGAAATGTGCATCCACATCTGCAAAAAATGATGATCTGTAACTGCAAACCTGGCATACATAGGGCATTTCACCAGGCTTATGATTGTCTTTCATGTGCTCTAAGAGAACCTGATCTGTCTCAAAGGACAACTCACAGATGTGACAGACTGCGGAGGGCTCCTGGGCCGTGTGGACACTTTCAATGTGACACTGCAGCTGGAAAGGAGTAGGAAACTGGCGGAGGCAGTGCTGGCAGGTGGTGTGGGTTTTCCAGCTGTCACCTCTCTGCCTCTCAAGTTCCAAATGGTGCTTCATGTGATTCATAAACTTGACATTATTTAGAACTTTCAAGCAGCTGAGGCATTTAAACGCCGTGTGGGTCTTCGCTTCTGGCTGCCCAACTCCTCCATGCTCGCCATAGTAGAAGTCACGAAGTAACACAATCAGATTTCCTTCTGTGGGATCACCAATTTTGTTTGGACTTGCCAAACTTGGAAAATCAGTTTTTGTCTGTCCACTTTCCCCTAAAGGTCTTACAGGCTTGCAATGAACACTGTCCTTTGGAAAAGGTGTTGGACAAGGTTCTCCATTCTGATCATGGCTTAGTGAGGTATGGACACGGTCTGGTGTGCTTTGCTGAGTGGTCTCTGTATGAAAAAAACCTGACGGGGAGAAACCTAAAGAATGTTCCCCTACAATGCCATCACTGAGTTTAGGCCTTCTGGGATTTCTGCCATTTGTTTCACAAGGGGAAACTCGCTTTGATACATGAGGACTTTTATTCATATCTCCTGCAGAAACTGCTGTTTCTACTGGATGCTGCAATGACCTTGTGAAGGTAATCAAAGAAGAACATAACTCCTTCGAAAAGCAATCAGGCACTATTTGTGGTGAAAGATTTTTATAATCAGCTTGAGACGGAGGTTCAATAATAATAGGACTACCTGTTGATCTTGAGTCAGAGTCAGACACTGGCAAGACAGTCTTTGCTTCTGATGTAGGAGTCACATGACTAACAGGCTGTAATCTGTGAGCGTTACCTCTCCTGAAGTGACCACACCTTTTTCTCCTTGAATAAGAACCTGGGGTATCTCTGTTCAGTATGTTTGAAACGACTGGTTTTGAAGCTGAGCTCATCCCAACAAAGATCACGTCAGCATCTTCATTTCCATGTTCCACTCCAACCAAGATCACTTTATCATCATCATCATCTACTTGTTTGGTCTCTCCCTCCCTTTTCCGTACTTCTGGCTCTTGTTCTTCTTCACGTAACATACGTGGGAGTTCCATATTTTTAATACTTTCTTATTCTTAGAGGGTGCGGTCACAAGTCCCAGTGCTTCCTTTATACAAACTGCCACCTAAGTGTAAACATACTACAGATTAGTTAAGTACAGAAAAATGGGCTATTTGATTATCTCCAAAACTCTAGAGTACTTATACACACCCTTATCTTACAGACAAAGACACTGAGTGTCAACCAGACTCAATGACAGCTGAAAAAACTACGACTACAAGTCTACATGGCTCTAGAATCATTGCTTTGTCGCATGTTCACTTTAACCTCTTCTACTTAAAAAAATAAAGAGGGGGAAAAAAAAAAACAAAACACCACACTGATCATTACGTGAAATCAAATGTAAAGGAGAGTATTTTTACAAAAGCATTGTTCTACAGCGTTTCGAAGCATGGACTTTGGAGTCATAGGAGATTAAGTTGGAATTCTAACTTAACCACACACCAGTTGCCTCTTCTTGGGCAAATTTGTAACTTTTAAATGTGTTTCTGTATCTTAAAGACAAACATGCTTATTTCTTAGACTTAAGGTTAACAGCTTTTTTAAAAGGCATCAGCTATTCAATGGCATCTTGTTTTGTAGTAAAAATGGAAGAAAATGGATCTTAAATGCACATTACAACTGATCCATAAATTCTAATTTCATAAATGTTAACAAACAAAATAGGTAGCAAATTCAAAGTATAATCTATATATTCCTAGATAACAAACAGCATAATTCAATGTCAAGCACTTAATTCAGGCCTAGGAAACTGAGAATGAGCTCTCTGATAATCTCACCCCAATTCCACACAGATATATCCTAAATTTCTCCCTCTAATCGTGGCTAAACTTCAATCCAACAATGCTTCATCTTTATGCCACACGTCTCTTCCCCACATAGCAGGCAAAATGATGCCAGTCTTTCTCTCATACCAATATCAGACAGAGACATCACACACACACACACACACACACACACACACACCACACAAACACACACACACCTGATATCCCTTATGGATACAGGTGAAAGAGTCCTCAACAAAATACTGGCAAACAAAATCCAACAGCATATAAAAAAGACTGTACACTATGATCACATGCGATTTAGAGAGGTATGCAAAGTTGGTTCATTATAGGAAAGTCAATCAACATTATGCCATTTTAAAACAATAAAACAAATAACACATCTGCCTGAAGAAAAGGCATTTCCCTGAATCTAGCACCTTTTCATAACCGGGGTTAAAAGAACACTTAATAATTAAGAACAGAAGAGAACTTTCTCAATCAAAGGGCACCTGTAAAATGACCCACAGCTAACATCATACTAAAGAATGAAAAACTGAAAGCTTTCCCTCTAAGACTGGGAACAACACAAGGAAGTCTATTACACACTTTGGCTCAACATTATACTGGCAGTTCTATAACCAGAGCAATCAGGTAACAAAAGAGAATTGTTGCTGTAGTTTCAAAAAAAAAAAAAAAAAAAAACGAAAAAACAAAAAACAATAAAAAACAAAAAACAGCCTTCAGAATGGAAAGGAAGAAGTCAAAGTATATTAGACATAAGATAATTTAGTATAGAAAATGTTGAAGAAACACAAGTATTAGAATTAATATAAAGCTTGCAGAATAGAAGACAAATATTTTAAAAGTCAACCACATTTTATACAGTAGCAACAAATGTTGTTAAGTAAATACTTGAATCTACACTAGCATTCAAAAGAATACTTAGGAAGTCAGAAAGAGAAAGACAATATATTCTTTTGAATGGCTGAGTAATACTCCACTGGGTGTATGTACCACAGCTTTCTGATCCATTTATCTGTTGATGGACATCTAGGTTGTTCCATGTCCTGGCTATTATAAACAGTGTTCTCCATAGTGGCTGTACTAGATTGCATTCCCACCAACAGTGTAAGAGGGTTCCCTTTTCTCCACACCCTCTCCAGCATTATTGCTTGCAGACTTTATAGGAATCAATTCTAATGAGATGGATGAAACTGGAGCCGATTATACACAGTGAAGTGAGCCAGAGAAAAAACACCAACACAGTATACTAACACATATATATGGAATTTAGAAAGATGGTAATGATAACCCTGTATGAGAGACAGCAGAAGAGACAGAGATGTATAGAACAGATTTTTGGACTCTGAGGGAGCGGGAGAGGGTGGGATAATACGGGAGAATGGCACTGAAATATGTACACTATCATGTAAGATAGTCGCCAGTCTATGTTCGATGCAGGATACAGGATGCTTGGCGCTGGTGCACAGGGATGATCCAGAGAGATGATATGGGGTGGGCGGTGGGAGGGGGGTGAGGATTGGGAACTCATGTACACCTGTGGCGGATTCATGTCAATGTATGGCAAAACCAACACAGTGTTGTAAAATAAAACATAGTAAAAATAAAAATTAAAAAAAAGAGAGAGAAAGACAAATATCGTATGGTATCACTTACATGGTCTCTAAAATATGCCACAAATAAGCTGATCTATGAAAGAGAAACAGACTCACAGACATAGAGAGCAGACTATGTGATTCCCAAGAGGGAAAGGTACGGCAGGCACAGATTGGGAGCTGGTGATTAGCAGATGCAAAGCATAATATATACAATAGACAAACAAGAGCGTACTGTATAGCACAAGGAACTATATTCATAATTTGAGATAAACAATCATGGAAAAGGGTATGAAAGAAATTGTGTGTGCATATGTGTGTGTTTACATATGAAGGAAAGAAAAGGGCAACTGTTGGCAAGCACGTACAGAAACTGGATCCTTGTGTGATACGGATAGATTTTAAAATGGTGCAACTGCTACCGAAAACAGTTTAAAGGCTCCTCGAAAAATTAAAGAACTAGAGCTGACACATGATTCAGCAATTCCACCTCAGGATATAAATTCAAAAGAAGTTAACATGGGGTCTTGGGATATCTGCAGAGCCGTGCTCACAGCAGCACGAAGCACAACAACTAAGAGGTGGAAGCATCGAAATGTCCATCAAATGTGATATATACACACAATGAAATATTATTTAGCCATATAGAGAAAATTCTGTCACATGCTACAGCATGCATGATCATTTCAGACATCAAGCCAAATGCAATAAGCCAGTCGTACAAAAAGACAAATACTGTAAGTTTCTACTTGCATGAAATAGCTAACACAGTCAAGCAATAGAAAGGAAACAAAAAAGAATGATGGAGTCCATGGTCTAGGTCAACGGGCAAGAAAAGAGGAGTTGCAGTTTGTTTAATGGGACACGTGATGGGTACAGAGTTTCGATTTTGCAAGCTGTAAAGGTGTAGAGATCTGCATCATAACAATGTGATAAGGAATTCCCTGGTAGTTCAGAGGTTAGGACTCCACAGTGTCCTATCAGGGGCCTGGGAACTGTCATTCAAGCTGCACAACACAGCGAAAACAATGACAACAACAACAAATCAACACTGTGACTATGTGTGTGTATATGTCTTAGTCAATCAGTTGTGCCCAACTTTGCATCCCCATGGACTAAAGTTCACCACGTTCCCTTCTCCATCAGATTTGCAGTGGGTTGCCATTTCTTTCTCCAAAAGGCTGATGAAAGTGTGCAAAATACTTAGCATGCAAAAATGGTTAAAATGGTAAAAATTTAAGTTAGATGTTTTCTACAACAATTAAAAACAGAAAAGCATTTAACAACCAGGAAAAGAATTTGAATAGACATTTCCGACTCTTTGCAATCCCATGGACTGTAGCCTACCAGGCTCCTCCGTTCATGGGTTTTCCAGGCAAGAGTGCTGGAGTGGATTACCATTTCCTTCTCAAGGCGATCTTCCCCACCCAGGAATTGATCCCAGGTCTCCTACCTTGCAGGCAGACATTTGAATATTTGAAATTCACCTGTGGCCTTGACAAGAGTGGCTTTATAGGAAAATGAGAGAACTCGAGATAACAAAGTCTAGGAACAACTCTGCAGAGGTCTGTAACAAGCAAATATGAAATAAAAGCAGCAGAAGCAGGATGTGTCACCAAAAGATGGATTTGTAACGACAGGTCACATTATAGTCAGTCAGTTTGCTGATGGGAACCATCCAGAGAAACAGAAACCTTAATCCAGGGCAAAGAGGAGACTTGCTAGAACTTCAAGAAATGAGTAGGTCTAGAACTGAGTAGATCAAAATTGAGTACATCAGGCCAGAGAGCACACAAGCTGGAGAAGGCAATGGAAACCCAAACCAGTACTCTTGCCTGCAATATCCCACAGACGGAGGAGCCTGGTAGGCCACAGTCCATGTGGTTTTGAAGGGTCGGACACGACTGAGCGACTTCACTCTCATGCACTGGAGAAGGAAATGGCAACCCACTCCAGCGTTCTTGCCTGGAGAATCCCAGATAAGGGAGAGCCTTGTGTGTGGCTGTCCATGAGACTGCAGAGTCGGACACGACTGAAGTGGCTTAGCAGCAGTAGCAGCACACAAGAAGGGTACACAAGCCAAATAATTTGCTCACATTGACAGAGCTGAGATCGTATAAAAAAAAGGCTGGAATAGTGGATTAATGGGTATGGTAACCAGCCTTCAAGTGAATTCAATCTCCTAATATTCCCACCCCTGTGTAGTTCTCTCTCAATCTATCACAGGGTAGACCTGTGAGACTAAGCAAATACACAAGTGCAGATGTGTAACATCTGAAAAAAGACTCTGCACTTTATCATGGGTGCAAGCGCTTTCCTGAATCACTCATTCTGAGAAAAGACAGCAGCCTCCACAAGAGAAGCCCCTTGGAGAGGCCCACAGAAGGAGGAACTGAGGCTTCAAGAGTACAGACAAGTGAGAGAGCTTAGATTCACCATGCTAAGTCTTCAGAGGTTGCCAAGCCAGACAAAAGCTTGACTACTAACTACCTCAGGGGAGATCCTAAGTCAAGAGATAACAAGTGGTATGTTCTTTCAAACTATTCCATTTTGAGAACATAGGTACAACACAAACATTTCAAGTTTTTATACCATTCATCATACTTACACACAGAACAGTTCTCCTATAAATATAGCTAAAATCAAAACACACACACACACACACACACACACACACACACACACACACACACTCACCCAATCCAAAGCACCGAAACACAGGAGTTGCCTAGCAGCCCAGGTTTGGTTAGGACTCAGCCCTCTCACTGCCAGGATCCTGTGTTCGATCCCTGGCTGGGGAACTAATGTCCTATGGAGCCACATGTTGTGACCAAAACAAAACATGCTGTGAAGTCAAAGCTGTACCAGCAAGGTAAGTATACAACACAGCTGTAAGCACAAGTGGCTGGGCATAGAGCTTCCTATGATCTTGTTTACTCGCATGAAATGAACTCAGATGGTGCCTGACCCCCATCCAGTGGAGCTGACTTACTTAATGAAGAAAAGCCCTTAAGGGTACGGAAATGAGAAAGCAATCTCACGTGAACATGTTAAATCACAGGATATTTTCTCTGAATGTACCACTGGATTCATTCATTCATTTGGCCATGCTGTTTGGCTTGTGGGGTCCCAGTTCCCTGACCAGAGATTGAATCCAGACCACTGTAGTGAAAGCCCAGAATCCTAATCACCAGGCCACCAGGGAACCCCCACACCTGCATTGCTTTGCTTTGCCAGCTAAAACCTTAGGATATGTGCATTGCCCCATTTTAGCCTCACCAAGTGGTAGGAGTCAGCTCTACACAGCTTAAGACCCATGGTGTTCTTACTTTTTTTCTTTCAAGAAGGCAGGCGAAAGCAAGTCACCATGCCTGTTTTTAAGCTTGCCACTCAGAAAGCTGCAAACCTGAAACCATGATGGCCCTGAAGTCAGCACCCGCAATCAGGGTCACGTAATCCCCAATCAGGAATACTCTCTCTCAACAGCAACGTGTCAGCCGACGAATGAAAGGAGAAAAATGCAAAGTAAGAAAGCCACACCTTTGTCCCTGTTGTAAAGATGTCTGTCACCTTACCTCAGGGGCCCACTGAAGTCCTGAGCGCTTGAGACCTCCCAGGCAGCACACGGTCACATCCTGGGGACAAGCAGAGGAAACGGCCAGGGTGAGTCCCCTGTTCTGGGAACATTCTATCCCCCCAGGCCCTACCTGGTCCTACCCTACGGATGCTGACCAGGCGTCTCACACTCAACCAGACCAAGTGATTGAACTCCTTTGCCCTGAGCTTCTTCCTCCCACCTCCCTTCTCTCAGTAACAAACAAACAAATACCTCATCTGCCAACTTCCCGAACCAAAGGCCTGAATCTCGGGACCCCCAGGGACGGGGCCGCCCTGGAGTCTGAGGAGAGGCAGAGGAAACAGGAAAACGACTAAAGCACCAGGGCAGTGAAGAGGCTGCTAGATAGATGTTTTTTTTGGTTTTTGTTTTTGTTTTTTTCTGCTCCTGCCTGACTGTGCCTGGGTGCAGAACCGGGTTGGGCCGTGAAGATTTGTGCATCTGTGTTTAAATACATTAGGTTCCACAGGAGAGCTGGGGGTGGTGCCAGGGGCCAGGGGCCTAAGAGGCCCTTTCCACGAGCTGGCTTGTCCCGCCCCTGGGCAGGAAAGCTGCTGGAGAGCAGAGCCCGCCCAGACTAGAGAGGGGAGAGGGCGAAAGGAGCCTGAAGCCTGTGGATCCTGCCGCAAGCTCTCACCGCCCTCACCAGCCGCCCCTCGGAGCAAGGCCTCGTGCGAGTGGGGACCCGAGAAACCCTCCCTTTAGCCGTCAGGCACTGCTTTGGCTGAACCACGCTCCAGTCATATGGGAGAATAAAGTTTTGGTTTTGTTACAATATTTCTTTTCTTTTTTTTTTTAATACCTTTTCTTTATTTTCCTCAACTCATGTTATTTCCCCCCCCCCAGTGTTTTTTTTTAAATGTTAATATCTTTACTTCTTACATGCGTTCCCAAACATGACCCCCCCTCCCACCTCCCTCCCCTCAACATCTCTCTGGGTCATCCCCATGCACCAGCCCCAAGCATGCTGCACCCTACGTCAGACATGGACTGGTGATTCAATTCTTACATGATAGTATACATGTTAGAATTCCCATTCTCCCAAATCATCCCACCCTCTCCCTCTCCCTCTGAGTCCAAAAGTCCGTTATACACATCTGTGTCTTTTTTCCTGTCTTGCATACAGGGTCGTCATTGCCATCTTCCTAAATTCCATATATATGTGTTAGTATACTGTATTGGTGTTTTTCTTTCTGGCTTACTTCACTCTGTATAATTGGCTCCAGTTTCATCCATCTCATCAGAACTGACTCAAATGAATTCTTTTTAACGGCTAGTAATACTCCATTGTGTATATGTACCACAGCTTTCTTATCCATTCATCTGCTGATGGACATCTAGGTTGTTTCCATGTCCTGGCTATTCTAAACAGAGCTGCGATGAACATTGGGGTACATGTGTCTCTTTCAATTCTGGTTTCCTCAGTGTGGATGCCCAGCAGTGGGATTGCTGGGTCATAAGGTAGTTCTATTGGCAATTTCTTAAGGAATCTCCACACTGTTCTCCATAGTGGCTGTACTAGTTTGCATTCCCACCAACAGTGTAGGAGGGTTCCCTTTTCTCCACTTCTCCATTATATTCATTTTTCATTCTTTACTAATTTCATTCCTTCATATCACTATAAGTTTCCTTTAATGGAAGCAATGAAATAACATCAAAGAAAATACCTCTGTTGGTAGTTTTAACAGGTAACATGTTAGAAGGTATATGCTCAACTACAAATATGTTGTATATATACAGTAAATACCACTTTAAGTAGCTTCAGAACTTGTATCTGGTTTCAAGTCACTAGGAAGGTTTGTTGAACATCCAATATTCTAACCTCCAGCTGTTCTCAACTTCAAAAAGATACAACTTTTTCAATAATTTGTTATCTCAAGTTTAAACTCCGTTTTAGCCACATATATGAACATGCTTTCTAGGTCACATGATTGAATCTGACCCATTGCCAAAAAGTGAAAATTTTGGAATACCTTTCTCAAAAGAGAGATGTTGTTTTCTTCTTCCAGAAAGACTGGTAGTGCAGCCGATCTTTGAACAGTTTGTCGGTTTTTGTTAACTCCATAAAGATTAAGCTGTCGAATTAAACTCTTCATGCTCTTGGTTTCAAATTTTCTGAAAGGCTCCTTTCTTTCCAAGACTTCTATCCTGAAGAGTTCTTCATTGATCACTCTACATGTGCCTGTCTCATCCCACCAAATAGACTCAAACTGATCACTTTCCACTATATTCCAAAGTTTTTGTGGAAATGTGAGTAAAAGAAAATCATTCACATCATCTGTTTCAGAGACAGAATATGTGTAGTGTGGCCTTTTGATCACCAGATCCTCAGCCAAAGCCTGAAAAGCATATTCTTCAATCATAGATCTCAAAACTGAGTCCCCAGTTGTATAATCATACCAGTAAGATCGAATGGAGGTTTCTGAACCAGTGGACTCACCTTTAGGAGGTCCATCTTGAATTTCTGAAGAAATATGTGCCATCTCAGGGAAATCTTTCTTCAGATAATGTTCTCATTTGTCTGCTTTTACACAATGCAACTTCAAATGATGTTTGGCTGGCCTACAGAGAGAAAGTCTCTGGACAATCACAGAGATCCCCCCAGTCAAACAGCTGTGACATCACAAAATCACTGGTCTCCTAGCAATCGAAGGTTAGTTGTGACATGACAAAGTCACTGGTCTCCTAGCAACTGAAGGGTAATGTTCAACCAAGTGTTTACTTCAGCATCAACTTAAAATACAGACTGCTGGCAGAAATAGTAACCAAAACCATGAAGCATGCAAAAATCTCATTAGTCAATTTGGCCTTTTTTTTTGGGGGGGGGGGTCGGGGGGGGGTTCCTGTGTTTGGGATGGTCTTTCTCTTTCTGGCAGTTTGTGGTTCCTCTTTATTGTGGAGGTTCCTCCCTGTGGCTGGGGGTGGACGAGGGGCTTGTCAGGTTTCCTGGTTAGGGAAGCTTGTGTCAGTGTTCCGGTGGGTGGAGCTGCATCTCTTCTCTCTGGAGGGCAATGAAGTGTCCAGTAGTGAGGTTTGAGATGTCTATGGGTTTGCTATTTGGGCAACCTGTGTATTGAAGCTCCAGGTTCTGTTCCTGCGTTGCTGGAGAATTGGCATGGTATGTCTTCCTGTGGAACTTGTTGGCTCTTGGTCGTGCTTGGTTTCAATGTAGGTGTGGAGCTTTTTTAGAAGATTTCCTTTTTTTAAAAAAAATAAATTTATTATTTTAATTGTAGGGTAATTACTTTACATTATTGTAATGATTTTGCCGTACATTAACATATGTCCGCCACAGGTGTACACACGTTCCCTTTCCTGAACCCCTTCCCTTCTGCCAACCCGTACCATCCCTCTGGGTCGTCCCAGTGCACCAGCCCCAAGCATCCAGTATCATGCATTGAACCTGGGCTGGAGACCCATTTCATATATGATATTATACATGTTTCAATGCCATTCTCCCAAAACATCCCACCCTCTCACTCTCCCACAGAGTGCAAAAGACTGTTCTATACATCTGTGTCTCTTTTGCTATCTCGCATACAGGGTTATCGAAAACTCACATCAATAAATCTACTTTATTTCTGAAATAAAAGTGATTTATCATCCTTCTATGCACACATTCTTAATATTCAGTACTGTTACCCTAGCAGACTTGGTCTACTTGCTTCTGTGCAAACAAATTTATGAATTGACTGTGGGTTTCAATGTGGAGGGGGGGGGGAAGTGCTTATTGTAGGACGAAGCAAGGTGTCTTAGCAGCTGGTGCTTCAAAGACACAAATCCCCAAATACTTTCAGGGGGACTATTTTAATGGCTGAGTGAGGGTGGAACATGGGGTCTGTGATCAATATTGGGACATTCTACTAATGGCCTATTAGTGAGGATATTGGGAGTCCACATCATTGACCGTCTAGTTCCAACTATGCACTTACATTTCAGCCTGGTTTGGGCTTTAGCATCTCTAAAATTGTTCACAGGATATTGCTCCGAATGTCAGCGATGGTCCTTGCTGCTGCTGCTGCTAATTCGCTTCAGTCGTGTCCGACTCTGTGAGATCCCAAAGATGGCAGCCCACCAGGCTCCCCCATCCCTGGGATTCTCCAGGCAGAACACTGGAGTGGGTTGCCATTTCCTTCTCCACGCTGGCCCTTGAGGAGGGACTAAAGACCCTTGAGTTTGATTAGTGGCTAAATCATTATTATTGTCTATCACTTGATTGTTTTCCTTAGTTCCTGTCTTTTCTAGCTTCTCTGATTAAAATTCCTTTTGAACATGAGGAGGTCTACAATCTCCTACCTCTCTCTCTCGATTTCCAGGCTTTTCAATCTTAAGAAGGGACTGCTTAGTACAATAAAGGCAAACAAGTCTTGGACTTAGAGCTCGATCTTAAATATGACAGAAAATCTCAGTGCAGGTTCCGTTTCTTTTTCAGGTTTCCCAGCTCTTGGAGTGATTAAGTCAGCAACAACTTTGGCTCTTTCCTGTTGAGATGGAGCATGGAGGTGGAAATAATTCTAAAATCTAGGCTTGCTATCAACAGTTTATGATATGAAAACATATCTCTATTTTATATATATTATATATATATATGTCTATGTTAGTATTTTGTCATTAAACTGGACAAACATTTGAAAATTGGTCTATATTTATGAAAAGGATAGAGGTGAGTGATATAAAAGAGTCCTCATATGTTACATGCAGCCAAGGAAACAGATTTTGACGTATTTCAACTTACATAATATTCAACAATCGAGTAGAATTTGAATCATTCTACATTTGGGTTTTATTGTTTTCTCATTTCTATTACACCTAACATGAATTAAAAGCTAATGTTTATTACAATTCTCTTTCCGAAAGCTATGACTTGCACGTAATCTAGATGCACATCAGCAGATGAAAATATAAGGAAGTTGTGCTATATATTCAAATATAATATTACTTAGCTACAGAAAAACACATGTTTGTGTCACTTTTGGTAAGGCAGTTCAACCTGCAGCCTATTATTCAGAGCAAAAAAAAAAGTTAGAAAGAGAAAGGCAAATATTGTTTATTAATGCGTACAAATGGGATTTAGGAAGACAGTAACAATGATTCTGCATGAAGGCCAGTAAAAAAGATCCACATATAAAGAACAGACTCTGAGACTCAATGGGAGAGTTCAAGGATGGGATGATTGGAGAAATTAGCATTGAAACAGGTACATTACCATACATAAAAGAGATGACCAGTGCAAGTTCAATGCATGAAAGATGCATCCAACCCTTGTGCTGTGGACGAACCCAGAAGCGTGGGGTAATAAATGAGGTTTGAATTGTGTTCAGGATAGGGGGACGCATGTATCCATGCGGCTGATTCATGTTGATGTATATGTCAAAAACTATCACAGTAATACACAATAATTCTATTCCAATTAAATCATTTTTTAAAAGAAATATGAAGAAATACAAAAGGAATGCATTCAGAAATAGCAGGGACATGCTCCAGAATACAACCTCAACAGTTGTTTCATATCTCTTCCAGAAAGCGGGCTTAGGAGGGGCAGAACATGTGTGCTGGTATAAAAGCTGAAAGTCGAAGAAGACAAGCTTGAGATTGCAACTATGCAGTTGCAGCATGACCTCAGTATCATAGTCTAAATAGTGAAAGACGCATGCGGCCCAATGCAAGCTTAGTAGATCGGCATGACTACTGTGGAGCTTAGGCTGAGTAGGAGTTCAATGCATGCACTTGAGCATCCTTTCAGGAGTGACGGTACGTATGTTTCAGAGTGAAGATAAAGAGATGCAGCGAAAGTGCTCTAAAATGGTGGACAAATACTTGTAAGAAGGAAGGTTCAGAGTGGAAGCTCAGTATTTGCTATAGACTTAGACTTAAGTTGAAGACAGTAGGGAAGACCACTCGATGATTCAGGTTTTACCTAAATCAGATCCCTTATGATGGTACAGTGGACAAGAGAAAATATTTAAGGGATTAGGCATAATATAGTGTTTGAAGAACTACATTTGGAGGTTCATGACATTGTAGAGGAGGCAGTGATGAAGACCATCCCCAAGAACATGAATGCAAAAAGGCAAAATGGTTGTCTGAGGAGGCCTTACAAATAACTGAGAAAGGAATAGAAACAAAAGGCAAAGGAGAAAAGGGAAGATATACCCATATGAATAGAGTGCACCAAAGAATAGCAAAGAGCGATAAGAAAGCCTTCCTCGGTGATGAGTGCAAAAAATAGAGGAAAGCAACAGAATGGGAAAGAGTAGAGATCTCTTCAAGAAAATTAGAGATACCAAGGGAACATTTCATGCAAAGGTGGATACAGTAAAGGACAGAGATTGTATGGACTGAACAGAAGCAGAAGATATTAAGAAGAGGTAGCAAAAATCTATACCGCAAAGATTGAAGAACTATGCAGAAAAGATCTCCATGATCCAGATAATCATCATGATCTAATCACTCACCTAGAGCCAAACATCCTGGAATGTGAGGTCAAGCGTGCCGCAAGAGGCATCAATAGAAAGAAAGCTAGCGGAGATAGAGAACTCCACTTGAGTGATTTCAAATCCTAATAGATAGTGAGTGCTATGAAAGTGCTGAACTCAATATGCAAGCAAATCTGGAAAACTCAGCAGTGGCTACAAGACTGGAAAAAATCAGTTGTTCCAGTATATGCATTTTAGAGCTTCTTCTCTGTAGTGGTGAAATGTGTTCCATGAGTTGAGTTGAGTTGTTCCATGAAATGAGTTAGACAGGACTGAAGCAATCCTGTGCAAATAGTTGCACGATTTGTTTTTTTAACCAGTAGCAGCTTTTTTCCAATGAGAGTTAACTGTGAAAGTGGAGCAGCTGCTTGGCTTTGAGGGACACAGGTGGTGTCAAACGGGCAGGGTGCAGGGACACAGAGTGACTACACCACAGGAGTTAGGGCCCTATCAGAGCCTTTTTTTTTTCTTTTTTGAGCCCTTGTATCCGGTGATAAGAAGGCGTCTTTGGCCAGTCTTCTCCCTAGTTCCACCTATTCGGCCACTCAGAAGGCTTCCTTGCCTGGGATCCTTCTCTGTCGTTCAATGGGTCAGCACATAGAGCGAATTTCCTGGCTGGGGTCCTCCTGTGTAAATCAGTGCATCCGACACTTAAAGGAGCATCCTGAGTGGGATTCTACTCTAGTATGGTGCATCAGGCACTTAATGGATGACCCTGCGTGGTGTCCTGCTCTGCATTTCAGTGTGTTCAGCATTTGAAGGGTCAGCCTCATTATTGTAGTAACTACTGATGCTAGCATGTGGGAGAGAGAGGCTATGGTGATTGCTCCACCCCTGACATGTGACTCGGTGTTATGGCCTTGCTTTCATGGCTGCCTAGCTTTCCTCCACAGGCATACCCTACGACAGTGTCCTCCTTCAAACCCCCTCTCTCCATTTCTCCCCAGGAAACAGCAGCCCTCCCCATGAATTGCCGCAAAGTCCCTAAACTGCAGCTGCCAGCCACGGGGCCTTTCAGGGGACGGATGTCCTTGTACGGGGTATGTACGGCTGCAGCAAGGACCCTCTGCTTCTCATTGCACCCAGCTTTCCACAGATCAGCTGTTTCACTCTCAGCTTTAAATGTCTATTCTACACTTCAGACGATTGACCCAATGTAGGATTGGACCACAGCTTCAGTTCCTTCCCCCACTCAGGGCAGATCCAGTCCTACTAACACTCCTGATTTTTCCCCCAGTTCTTTCCCCCGACTGAGTTTTGCGTGGTTCTATATATTCTTTGCCACTTGTCAGGTACTCCTGTCTACTTTCCGGTAATGTTCTGATTACTCTTCTGTGTCTGAAGGTGTATGCCTGCTGTATCCATGGAGAGATGTACTCCACATCCACTTATAGCTCCACCATCTTGTTCTCTCACCTCACGAGAGTTTTAGAGCACAGAATCCACCGTGGTAGTAGGTGTGGCTATAAAATGTGAGTTCAGATATACTCTTGAGGGCAAGCTCAGTGATTTTAGCACAGCTGATCTAAAGCGTGGATTTAGTGTTGGCCAGACATATGCTTCAAATGTTAAGAAAATTATGTATGGTGTGCCAATTCTAGAGCACAAGGTCAGTGTTTGTGTACCATTTCCTGTAGAATGCAAGTTCACTTGTGGAAAGAGGTATGCTCCGCAATGCAACTGAGCAATTTTAGACATCTTGTGGTAGAGTACATGCTCAATAGTGGCAGGAACTGTGCTCTAGTGTGCATTCAGCAGTGGCTGGACGCATGTTGCCAGTGCCAATGGGATGGCTTCAGACAGCCTGCTCTAAAGTGTAAGCACACTAGTGGCAGAACGTGTGCTGCGGATTGCGAGCTAAGCTGTTTCAGTACTTCCAGGCTAGAGCAGGGACGCAGAAGTGAGGCATGCAGGCTCCAAAGTGTCACACTCGCTCTAGAGCACAGATTTAGTAGTGGTGGGGAGAATCGGCAAAAGCACCATCTCAGGAGATGAAGCACGTGTTCTCGAAAGCCAAGATTCAGGATGTGAAGCATGCCTGCTCTAGATCATGGGTCTGTATTAAGAGGGGTATGCCTAAAGTGTGTTTCACTGTTGAGAGGCATGCTGAAGAGCTAAGTTCAGCAGATGCAGCATGCCTGCTCTACATGTGCTTCAGAGTGTTGTCTCAGGAGTTGGTGCCCTTGCTCAAGAGTGCAGACTGCAGAGGGACATGTTCTCTTGAAAGCTGGGGTTTTTTTTTTTTGGTTGCATATCCAGAGATCCAATTCAGAAAATGTGATATACCTGCTCTGCCACACAAGCTCAGTAGCGGGAAGACAAGCCCTCAACAGTGCAAGTGCAAGGGTTGTGGCATATGTGTATGGTGACGCACGATCAATTGACGCAGGACATATGAAGTATACACCAGGTCTGTAGTGGTGGCACGTCATCCACAGATATACAGGTACACTACTCACAGCTTGCACAGTCTAGAGTGCTGGGTGACTAGCAGCAAAATGGCTGGTATAAAATGTCACGGGGGTAACTGTTGCACACACCTTCTCGAGCAATACCTCAATGAAGTTAAGATAACACTTCAGAATTCAAGGTCACTAGTGGTCACACAGTTGATCTAGAATGACGGTTCACTCGTGGAGACGATATGTGTTTTAGAAAGCAGCCTCCTGGAGTAGGTGCTCCAGAGTGCAGGAAGAAGCATGGGGAACATATGCAACAGAGGGCAAGCCAAGTCATTGGCAATTTTCAGCTGCAGAGTGTAGGCTCACAGGTTTAAGCACTCAGGCCATCGAGCAAGATTAGTAGTAGTGGAACTCATGCTCTGTAATGCAGTCTCAGCAGTGATAAAGGAGTGTACCAGGGTGCAATATCAGTAGCTGAAGCATGAATATTTGGGGGCCTGGGCTTACAAGTGGCAAGACACAGGCTTCCGAGTCTGAAATTAGTAATGGCCACACATATGCTCTAGACCACATGCTCACTAGCTGTGCCATGCCTGCTTAGTGTAAGGACTCAGAAGTGACAAGTGTGCTGCAGTGCTAGGATTTATACTGCTGGGATGCATGATTCAGTGTGCAGTTGTGTAGTTCAGGCATTCTTACTCTACAGCACAGTCTCCGTAGTGTCAGAACATTGGCTCTTGAAGGCACACGCAGTCACGATGGAAGATATGCTTCTGAGTAAACCTCAGAAGCGCAAAACCCATGATGAAATGTGCTCACTCTGTATTCATGAGATCTGTACCCCCAGCTGCACGTTCAGTTACTTTGGCATGTGTGCAACTAGAGCATGTTCTCAGCAGAGCCCGGATGCCTGCACTTGAGCTCATGCTCAGGAGAGGCGTACCATGTCCTCCAGTGTTTAAAATCACTCTGTCTACAGGAGTTCTGGCTCAGTTGTGTCCAGAAGGAAACTTCAGAGTGCAAGTTCAGTAACTATTTAGGCACACCTGAACTACAGTGCAGGTTGAGTAGTGGCCTGACTTACCTATAAAGCAACAAGCTAATGATTGTGATGTTCATGCTTCAGAGTGAAAGTTCAGCCGGTGATGAACTCTTGTTCTGGAAGGCAATTTCAGTAGTGCAGGGATGCCGAATCCAGAGCGTAATACACCAAAAGTGTATGTGAGTTTACAACAGGCATGTTTTAGGGACAGGCTCAGTAGTGGTAGGCCATATCCTAAAGAACCCGGGTTTAGGAGTGATGGGATGTATGCTCTACTGTGCAGTCTCAGTGACAGCAATGCACTTGTTCTAAAGCTTGTTAATAGTCTCAATAGTGGCAGAAAGGGTGATCCAGATTGGAAACTAATAGCTCCTGCGAGCGTTCTCTAGATAGCGGCCTCAGTATCAACAAGCGCGTATTCCAGAGGGCAAGCTCAGTGTTTGTAGCATGTATGGTTTGACATAAGAGAAGGAAATGGCAACTCACCCCAATATTCTTGCCTGGAGAATCCCGTGGACAGAGGGGCGTCGTGGGCTACTGTCCATAGGTTCGCACGGAGTCAGATAAGACTAAAGCGACATAGCATGCATGCATGCATTGGAGAAGGAAGTGGCAACGCACTCCAGTATTCTTGCCCCAAGAATCCCAGGGACAGGGGAGCCTGGTGGGCTGGTAATCTATGTGGTCACACAGAGTCGGACACGACTGAAGTGACTTAGCAGCAGCAGCAGCAGTGGTTTCAAATCAGGGGTCAGTAACTGTGAAAAGTTTCTTGCATTTTCAGTCATTGCCGCATGCCAGGTCCGGAGTGCAGACGCACGTGGTTGTGATACTTATGCTCTAGAGTTGTAATGTATGTGCCAGAGTGCAAGCTAAGTAGTGCACCTGTCCTAATTCAATTCTTAGTAAAAGCAGAATGCAAACTCGTGATTTCAACCTCAGTAGTTGCTGCATGCATCATCAGAAGTAGTGGTGCATACACTCATTTGATCTCTGGTTCCTCTGACTTGTCCAAAACCAGCTTGAACATCTGGAAGTTTATGGTTCGTGTATTGCTGAAGCTTGGCTTGGATATTTTTGTGCATTACTCTACTAGCGTGTGAGATGAGTGCAATTGTGCAGTAGTTTGAGCATTCTTTGGCATTGCCTTTGTTTGGGATTGGAATGAAAACTGACCTTTCCCAGTCCTGAGCCGCTGCTTAGTTTTTTAAATTTGCTGACATATTGAGTGAAGCACTTCCGCAGCATAATCGTTTAGGATTTCAAATAGCTCAACTGGAATTCTATCACTTCCACTCACTTTGTTCATAGTGATGCTTCTTAAGGCCCACTTGACTTCACATTCCAAGTATCTGGATGTAGGTGAGTGATCACATCGTCATGATTATTTGGGTTGTGAAGATCTTTGATGTACAGTTCTTCTGTGTGTTCTTTGCCACCTCGTCTTAATACCTATTGCTTCTGTTAGGTCCGTACCATTTATGTCCCTAATAGTGCCCATCTTTGCATGAAATGCCCCCTTGGTATCTCCGGTTTTCTTGAAGAAATCTTTAGTCTTCCCCATTGCATTGCTTTGCTTTATTGCTTTGCTTTATTTCTTGGCACTGATCACCGAGGAAGGCTTTCTTCTCTCTCCTTGGAACTCTGTGTTCAGATGGCTATATCTTTCCTCCTCTCCTTTGGCTTCATTTCTCTTCATTTCACAGCTAATTGTAAGGCCTCCTCCGGCAGCCATTTTGCCTTTTTGCGTGTCTTTTTTCTTGGGAATGGTCTTGATCCCTGTCTCCTGTACAATGTCATGAACCTCCGTCCATAGTTCATCAGGCATTCTATCAGATCTAGTCCCTTACATGTATTTCTCACTTACACTGTGTAATCATAAGGGATTTGAGATAGGTCATTCCTGAATGGTTTAGTGGTTTGTTCCTGCTTTCTTCAATTTAAGTCTGAATTTGGCAATACAGATTTCATGATCTGAGCTGCAGTCAGCCTCTGGTCTTGTTTTATGCTGTCTAGGAAGAGTAAGCGTCTTTTCATTTCATGGCTGCAGTCCCTATCTTCAGTGATTTTGGAGCCTCCCCCCCCCAAAAAAAAAAAAAAAAAAAACCAGTCTGCCACCATTTCCACTGTTTTCCCATCTATTTGTCATGAACTGATGGGACAGGATGCCATCTCAGGTTTCCTTATTTAGAGCTTTAAGCCTACTTCTTCACTTTCCTCTTTCACTTTCATCAAGAGACTCTTCAGTTCCTCTTTAGTTTCTGCCATAAGGGGGGTGTCATCTACATATCTGAAGTTTTTGACATTTCTCCTGGCAATCTTGATTCCCGTTTGCATTTCTTCCAACCACACATTTCTCTGCATAGAAGTTAAATAAGCAGAGTGACAATATATACCCTTGAGGTGCTGGTTTTCCTATTTGGAACCAGTCTGTTATTCAATGTCCAGTTCTAACTGTTGCTTCCTGAACTGTATACAGGCTTCTCAAGAGGCAGATCTGGTGGTGTGGTACTACCGTCTCTTTCAGAATTTGCCGCAGTTTATTTTGATCCGTACACTCAAAGGCTTTGGCATACTCAATAAAGCAGAACTAGATGTTTTTCTGGAACTTGCTTGCTTTTTTGTGAAGATCCAGCAGATGTTGGGAATTTGGTCTTTGGTTCCTCTGTATTTTCTAAAACAAGATTGAATATCTGGAAGTTCATGGTTCACATATTGCTGAAGCCTGGCTTGGAGAATTTTGAGCATTTCTTTGTTAGCATGTGAGATGAGTAAAATTGCATGCTAGTTTGAGCATTCGTTGGCATTGCCTTTTTCGAGACTGGAATGACAACTGACCATTTCCAACTGAGCCACAGCTGAGATTTTCAAATTTCTTGTCTTATTGAGTACATCACTTTCACAGCATCGTCTTCGAGGATTTGAAGTAGCTCATCTGGAATCGAAGCCGTAATAGAGCCTTCTAAGTCCCTAATGGACACTGCATGGACTCTCAGAACAAGTGAGATCAACAGCCATCCTCTTTAACAACAACAACAAAAAGTTCCCTCAACAAGAAAACTTACACAAGCCACTGGTCCCACCACATTCACTTGGAGGAGACCACCCAATTAATAGCAATGATGGCCCTCCGGTGTGCAGAAAATAGACCTCGAAGACAGTCATCGAAACAACATGAAAAGGCAGAGACATATCCAGCAGATGAAGGAATACAATGAAAATCAACAAACCAGTGAAAGAGGAGGAGGTAGGAAGTCTACAGGAAAAACAGTTCAGCACAAAAATAGTCAATGTCTTGGAAACAAATGGATCGACAGATAAATAGACTTCAGGCATGGATTGAGAAGATGAAAGGGGTGTTTTAAATGGACCTGGAAGAAATCATGAGTAGTCAATCAATAATGAGCGATGACATAACTGAGATAGAAATCACTCTGGACAACAGGAACAGTACTGTAACTGAGGCAGAAGAAAGACTAAGTGAGCTGGAAGATCGGATATGGGAAATAAATGAAGCAGAGCAGGAAAAAAAAAAGAAAGAGAGAAATGAAGACAATCACAGAGACCTATGGGACAATGTTAAATGCCCCCATATTTAAATCATAGGTTTCTCAGAGAAAGAAGACAAAAGGAAAGGGCATGAGAAAATATTTGAGGAGGAAATAGTTAAAAACATCCCTGAAATGGAAAAAAAAAAAAAAAAACAGACACCTAAGATGAAAAATCCCAGTGTGTCCCACAGGGGTAAAATCAAGACACAACATGTCAAAACACACATTAATCAAAATGAAAACAAAGAAATAAATATACAGAATGAACAAATATTCAAGGTAACAAAGGAATCACAACAAATAACATAGAAGGGAATCCCCATAAGGATAACAGCTGATCTTACTATAGAAATTCTTCAGCTTAGAAGGGAATGGCAGGATGTACCTAAAGTGCTGAGAGGCAAAAGCCTAAAGCCAAAATTACTCTATCCAACAAGGATAGTATTCTCATTCAAAGGACAAAACAAGAGCTTTACAGACAAACAAAAGCAGTTAGTGTTCAGAACCACCAAACCAGCACTTCAGCAAATGCTGAAGGATCTTTCCTAGATAGGAAACAGAAAAGCTTATAAAAACAAAGCCACAAAATATATAGTAAATGGTAAGAAGATCATACTTATCAACAACTACCTTAAACAGAAATGGGCTAAATGCTCCAACGAAAAGGCAAAGACTGGGTGAATGCATACAAGAATATACTGTCTGCAAGAAAACCACCTCATACCTAGGGACACATGCAGCCTGAAAGTGATGGCCAGGAAAAAGCTATCTTGTGAAAATGGAGAGCAAAAGTGGGAGGAGCGATATTCATATCAGATAAATGGACTTTACCTAAAGACCACTATAGGAGACAAAGAAAGTTGCATTACAGAACATTCAAGGCATCAATCCAAGAAGAAGCTACATGCACCCAATGTAGGAGCACCTCAATACAAGAGGCAAATGCCAACAACTAGTAGAGCAGAAATAGACACTAACCAATAGTATTGGGTGATTTTAATACTTCACTCATAACATGAACAGATCATCCAGACAGAAAATGAAATAAGGGAAACTCAGGTTTTAGAAGATACATTAGGCCAGTTTGAGCTAATTGATATCTAGAGGTCATCCCACCGCCAAAGAACAGATTTCACCTGTTTCTCCTTTTTTTCTCCTTTTTCTCACGTGCAAATGGAACATTATCTTAGGACAGATCACACCCAAGGTTAGATCACATCTAACCTTAATAAACTTCAAGATATTATACTATTTGCAAGCATAATTTCTGATCACAATGCTGTTCGATCAGATATCAACCACAGGAAAACGACAACAACAACAACAACTAGAGGAAACACAAAAAATTTGGAGGCTAAAACCACCAAAATTCACATTTGAATTCAACAAAATCCAAAACTTTTATGAAAAAACAAACAAACAAGCAAACCTCTGCCAAAGTAGTCATAGGTGGAACATACCTCAACATAATGAAAGCCAAATATGACAAAACCATTGTAAACATTATTGTCAATAATGAAAAGCTGAAAAAATTTCCTTAAAAGTCAGCACGAAGACAATGTGCCCACACTCATCAGTACTCGTTCTGGGAATTCTAGCCACAGTTTTCAAAGAAGAAAAAGATATGAACAGAATCCTCATTTGAAAAGAAGAGGTATAACTGTCTATTTGCACATGCTATTACCCTTTACAAAGAAAACCCAAGAGATGCCACCAGAAAATTCCTGGAGTTTATCAATGAATACAGTAAACGTGCAGGGTATAAAACTAATACACAGAAACCCTTATAGTCCTACACATTCACAATGAAAAATCAGAGAGAGAAATGAAGGAACAATCCTGTTCCCCATTGCAATGAAAGGAATAAAACAACTAGAAATAAGTTTGCATAAAGAGACAAAGGACGTCCCCGATGGCTCAATTGGTAAAGAAGCTGCCTGCAATGCAGGAGACTCCTGTTTGGTTCCTGGGTCACGAAGACCCCCTGAAGAAGGGATAGGCTAGCCACTATGGTGTTCTTGGGCTTCCCTTGTGGCCCCAGCTGGTGACAAATCCTCCTGCAATGTGTGAGACCTGCATTTGAGGACTGGGTTGGGAAGATCCTCTGGAGAAGGGAAAGCTACCCATTCCAGTATTCTGGCGTGGAGAATTTCAAATTCCATACACTGTATAGCCCATGGGATTGCTAAGAGTCAGACGTGACTGAGCAACTTTCACTTTCCCAGAAGGATGAAAGAAAGCACTGAGGAAAGAAATCAAAACATATATAGATGGAGACAGATATCATGTTCTTGGATTGGACTAACTGATAGAGTTAAAATCAACATACCAGCCAAAACAATCAATAGATTCAAAACAATACCTCTCAAACTACCGACAGTATTTTTCATAAACTAGAACAAATTATTTTACGATTTGCATGGAAACACATAAGACCTCGAAGAGCCAAAGCAGTTTTGAGAAAGAAGAATGGAACGGGAGGAGTCAAATTTTCTAGCTTCAGACTACACTACGAAGATATCAAGAGAGTATGAAACTTGCACAAATATAGAAATATAGACCAATGGAAAACAAATATGAAGTCCAATAATAGATTCCTGCCCCCATTATCTTTGACGATGCAGGCAAAAATGCGCAACAGAAAAAGACATTTTCTTCAAAAAAGTGTTATGGGAAAAGTGGACAGCTCTGTGTAGAAGCTAGAACGCTATCTAACATCATGTTCAAAAATAAACTCGAAATGGATTACAGGTGGAAAAGTAAGACCAGAAAATATACCACCCTCAGAGTACAATATAGGTATAACCACCACAAAATAAGTCACAGCAAGGTCCTCTGTGGCCCATTGCCTAAAGGAAATAAAAATGTTTGAAAAAAGGAACCTAATTAAACTCTATAGCTTTTGTACATTGAAGGAAACTATAGTTAAGGTGAATATGTAGCTTCAGAATTGGGAGAAAATAAGAGCAACTCTGAGTGAACTCCAGGAGTTGGCGATGGACAGGGAGGCCTGGGGTGCTGCCATTCACAGCGTCGCAAAGAGACGGACACGACTGAGCGACTGAACTGAACTGAACTGAATAGCAACTGAAAAGCTAACAAAAAAGTTGTCTCCAAAATATGCAAGGTGCTCACGCATCTCAATACTCAGCTACAAATACTACTCAGCAAAACAAACCACCAATCAAAACATAGGTAAAAGCCCTCTGCAAAGAAGATACACAGATTACTAAGAGACACAGAAACGTTGCTCAGCATCACTCATTATAAGAGAAATGCAAATCAAAACCACATTGAGGTATCATTTCACACTGGTCAGATTGGCCATCATTAAAATGTCTACAATATAACTGCTGGAGAGGGTGTGGAGAAAAGGGAACCTTTTTACACTGTGGATGGGAATGCAAACTGGTACAACCATTATGGAGACTCCTTAGAAAGTTGGAAAGAGAAATACCATATGACCCAGCGATCCCGCTCTTAGGCATGAACTTCAAGGAAACGAGAATGGTAAGAAACAGTACTCCAACGTTTATTGAAGCACTGTTTGCAATACCACGGAAGTGAAAGTGACCACGAGGTCCATCAGCAGATGAATGGTTAAGGAAGTTTTGCTACATATACATATGAAGTATTACTCAGGTATAAGAAGTCATGCATTTGGGTCAGTTCTAATGAGTGGGAAGAGCACGAAACCTATTACACAGAATGAAGGAACTAAGAAAGAGAGAGACAAAACTGTATATTAATGCACAGATGTGGAATTTAGAAAGATGGGCTCTACGCAGGCAAGGAGAAGAGACAAGGATCTCAAGAACAGACGTTTGACTCAGTGGGAGAAGGTGAAGCTGGGATGCCTTGAGAAAAGCGCGCTTAAATGGGTACAGTACCATATGTAAAAAATAGAAGACCAGTGTGAGGTTTTACAACATGGGTGATATGGGATACCCATGTCACAACTTCTGAACTTGCAATCTAATGCACGCATCAGCCACCAAGGAGCCCTCATTCTAGTGCACGTCGTGCACATTCTGAGCTTGCCGCCTCCAGCTCTCCTTTTACCCCTTCTGACATCACGATCCAGGGTAGGCTGTGGTAACTGCTGAATTTGCACTTTAGGGGAGGCATCACAAACTTACTAAGCCCGCATTCTAGTGCAAACATGCTGCGTCTTGAACCGGAACTCTGGAGCAGGCATCTTGCCACTGATAATACTGTTCATCATCAGCTAGTGTTTCGCTGTCATGACATGTTCCCATTGCTTCTTCATCTCTGGTCATCACTCTGTGTCGCTTACCACCATCCAGTGTTTCTCTCAGTTCTGTAACCTGTTTCGAGTGCTTGTTCAACTCACTCCGGGACAAACATATCTAGTATTCAGTGCTGTGACAGGTTCAGTGTTTCTTCATTCTCCCCTAGTTAAACACAACGGTAGTTTACCACCCTTAGTGTTTCATTTTGTGACGGGCTTCTATCCACTCCAGGTCTAACACACTCAGTAGATTATCATCATCCAGTGTCTTAACTGCGGAACATCCCACAAGTCTTCTTAACGCACCCCATGTCAAACGTACCCAGTAGCTTATCACTATCCCATGTTTCAGTGCAGAGAGATGATTCAAGCGTTTCTTCATTTCCTCCAGGTAAAGCATACTCAGCAGTTTGTCACCAGTGTTTCACCTGAGACGTGATTCTTCTTCATTTATGTAGTTGGCTGTGCTGGGTCTCAGTTGTGTCACGTAAGATAGTCCTTGAGACAAGCCAACTCTAACCATGGCATGAAGTCTCGGGAGTGTGAGAACTTCAGTATTTGCAGCTATGCAGGTTTACTTACTCTGTAGCATATGGGATGTTCCTTTCCCAATCGGGGATTGAACCTTCATCCCCTACACTACAAGGTGGATGCTTAACCACTGGACCACCAGGAGAGGCCCTGTGACATGCTCTAAGTGCCTGCTTTTACGCCTCATATGAAAGAGACACATTGCTTGATGGGAACATATCAGCATCCAGGGTTGCAAAGATTGGACATGCTTCAGGAACTTCTTCATCCACACTGGTCAAATACAAGCAGGTGTTTATCACAATGTAGTGCCATTCCATGTGCTTCTTCGTTGATTACTGGCTGAACGTGTCCAGTAGATTATCATCGTCTACTGTTTCAGTGCAGTGACACCTCGAGTTATTCTTCATGCACCCTGGGTCAAACACATCCTGTTGTGTATCTCCCTCCAGTGTTGCACTGCTGTGACATGCTTTCAGTGTTTCTCCATCCACCCCAGGTCAAACATACTAAGTCGCTTATTATCCACACTTCAGAGAGGAGGTTCAGCCACATCTTTCTCCACCCCAGGTAAAATAGCCTCACCAGCTTATCCCTTGCTGCTTTTCACTGCTGTCACAAGTTCAAGTGCATCTTTATCAAACACACCAGCAGTTTATCACCATCCAGCACTTCCAAGCTGTGACACAAACTGCTGTATCATCCAGACTGGAAAAATACATCCGGTACTTTACTAAAGTCAGTGTTTCAGTGCTATGACGTGATTCAAGTGCCTATTCATCCACTCTCTGCAAAAACACACTCTGTAGTTTATCACCATGCAGTGCTCAGTGCCTTGACAGAGGACATGCTCCGAATGCTTCTTTGTCCACCTGGTGTCAAATACTCAATAGTTTTCCAACATCTGTATCTCAGTACTGTGAATCACTGCGTATGCTCCTTTGTCAATCCTGGCCCGTCACTCCTTGGAGTTTACCACCCTTCAGTGCTTCAGTGCTGTAATATGCTTCATGTGCTTCATCTTCTCCTGAAAAACATACTCATTAGTGTATCATCATCCAATATTCAGTACAGTGATATGCTTCAAGTGCTTACTAGTCCACATCAGTTGAACATTCCCAGCATTTTATCATTAGCCAAGGTTTCAGGGCCGTAACTTGTGGCATTTAGTAGGTGCTTGTTTGATCCCCAGAGGTGAAACTCAACACCTGTTTTTTCGCCATTTATTCTATCAGTGCTGTGACATACTACAGTGCTTTCTTAACTGCTCTGGGTTAATACACACATCCGTTCTTTCAGTGCTGATTAATGCACAAGTGCTTCCGCAACTATCCTCTTTCAAATACATACAGTAGTTTTGGAACTCATGAAAATAAAACTCTTTCACAGTTTCCATTGTGTCCTGATTTATTTGCTATCAAGAGGTGGGACTGGATGACAGGATCTGAATTTATTGCATGTAGAGGTGTAAGTCAACGTTTTAAATCTCCACTTTCATCTCAGCAAAGAGCTCTAATCCCTCGTCTGCGTTCTGTCATGGGCATGTCTGAGTTTATTTATGTTTCTCCCAGCAATTTCGATTCCACTTTGCGCTTCATCCAGTCTGACATTTTGCGTGATATACTGTGCATGTAAGTTAAATAAGTGGCGTGACAACAAGACAGCCTTGACCTACTCCGTTACCAATTCTGAACAACTCCATTGTTCCTGTCTGATTCTGTTACTTCGTGACCTGCATACAGGTTTCTCAGGAGCCAGGTAAAGTGGTCTAGTATACCCACCTCTTTAAGAATTTTCCGCAATTTCTGTGACCCCCACAGTCAAATGCTTTAGCATAGTGAATGAAGCAGAAGTAGGTCATTTTCTGGAACTCCCTGCTTTTTCTATGATCCAATGAATGTTGGCAATTTGATCTCTGGTTCCTCTGCCTTTCGTAATCCAATTTGTACATTTGAAAGTTCTCAGTTCACATACTGTTGAAACCTAGATGGAGGCATTTGGAGCATTACCCAGCCAGCATATGAAGTGAGAACGACTGGGCAGCAGTTTGAGCATGCCTTCACAATGCCCTTTTTTGGGATCAGAGTAAATCTGACCTTTCCCTGTCCTGTGGTCATTGATGAGTTTTCCAAATGTCCTGGCACATTGAGTGAAGCATTTTAACAGCATTATCTTTTACAATTTGTAATAGCTGAGCTTCAAGTCTATCATCTTGACTAGCATTGTTTGTGATATTTCTGCCTAAGATCCACTTGACTTCACACCCCAGGTTGTCTGCTCTACGTGAGTGATCACACCATTATGGTTATGTGGGTGATTAAGCAGAGAAGGTGATGGCACCCCACTCCAATATTCTTGCCTGGAAAATCCCATGGACAGAGGAGCCTGGTAGTGAGCTGTCCATGGGGTCATGAAGAGCTGGACACGAGAGAAGCGACATAGCAGCAGCAGCAGCAGCAGCGGCAGCAGGTGATTAAGACCTTGCTTTGGTACAGCTCTTCTCGTGTACTCTTGCCAGCACTCCATCACATTTTCTCCTTCTGCTAGGTTCATACCCCTTCTGTCCTGGATTGTGCCCATGTCTCATGAAATATTCCCTTGCAGTCTCTCAGTTTCTGGGCAAGATTTCTCGTCTTTCCTATTCTATTGTTCCCTCTATTTCTTACTGGCATTAAATACACACAATATTATATCCCCATCCAGTGTGTAACTTTAGATATGCTTCAAGGGGTTTTTAATCCACTCCAGAAGAAATTAATGTGACAGCTATCACCATCCATTTTTTCTGTATTGTGACATGTTTTGAGCCTCCTCCATCCCCTCCAGGTAAAACACACCCTGTACATTTTCATCATTCGTTGATGCTGCGCTATTACCGGCCTGAAGGGTCCCTTTGTCTCATTTAGTCAAACACTCCCTGTCGTTTACCACTATCCAGGGTTCCAGTACTGTGGCATGCCTCATGTACTCCTTTATCCTCTCCATATAAAATATGGTAGGTAGCTTATCACAATTCCTGTTTCGGTTCTGTGCTGAGTTTAAAGTCCTTCTTTAGGCCATTCTAGATAAAACGCATTCAGAAGTTTATGATGGTCCCATGTTTTCGTCTGTGCCATGCTTTCAGTTTCTCCTCATTCAACATGTATCAAACAAACCCCGTAGTTTATCATCATCCAGTGTTTCAAGGCTGTTTCCTGCTCAACTGCTTCGTCATTCTCTGCAGAAAATACATAACCAATAATTTATCACAATCCAGTGTGTTAATTCTGGCATATGCTTCAAAAGATCCTTTGTCCACTCAAGGTTGAGCACACTCTTAGTTTATCACCATCCATTGATTCAGGGCTAGTACATACTTTCATTGATTTTTCAACTACCACAGCTCATCATACACAATGATTTACCATGATCCAGTTTCAGGGTTGTGACAGGCTCCTTGTGCTTCTTTCTATATACAAGATCAAACACAGACCATCTGAAGTGTGAACATACAGTGTTTCAGTCATGAAACCCACTTCAAGGGGTTCTTCACTTACTCCACAACAAATACACCATATAGGTTATCGACATTCATTGTTTCAATGTTGTAGCACATACTAATGGCTGCTTCACTAACTCCAAGTCAAACACCTTCAGTGGTTTGCCACTATCTTGGGTTTCAGATCTGTGACATGCTTCAAGAGCTCCTGAAACTACTCACGGTCAAAGGCACTCTGTAGATTTGTTGTTGCTGGCTGTTATGGGTTGTTCAGTCATTCAGTCATCTCCAACTCTCCAAATCCCATGGACTGCAGTATGTCACGCCTTCTTGCCCTTGACCATCTCCCGGAGCTTGTTCAAACTCAAATCCACTGGGTCGGTGATGCCATCCAAGTATCTGGTCCTCCATCGTCCCCTTCTTCTGCTCCAATCTTTGGCGGCATCAGAGTCTTTGCCAACGAGTTGACTCTTCACATCAGATAGCCATAATATTGGAGCTTCTGCCTCAGCATCAGCCCCTCCAGTGAATTTTCAGGATTGATGTCCTTTACAGTTGACTGGATTGATTTCCTTGCAGCCCAAGGGACTCACAAGGGTCTTCTCCAAGACTGTGGTTCAAAAGTATCAGTTTCTTAATGTTCAGCCTTCTTTATGGCCTAACTTACATTGTCACATGACTGCTTAAAAAAACACAAATATAGCTCTGACTATATGGACGCTTCTTGGCAAACGGATGCCTCTGCTCTTTAACATGCAGTCTAGGTTTGTCACTGCTTTTCTTCCAAGAAACAAGTGTCATTTAATTTCATAGCTGCAGTCATCACCTGCCATGATTTTGGAGTCCAAGGAAACAGAAGTCTCACTGTTACCATTGTTTTCCCATCTATTTGCCATGAAATAATAGGACACGATGCTAGGATCTTAGTGTTTTGAATGTTGCGTCTTAAGCCAGCTTTTTCACTCTCCTCTTTCACCTGCATCAAGAGGCTCTTTAGTTATTCTTTGCTTGATGCTATATCGGTGGTGTCATCTGCATATCTGAAGTTATTAATATTTCTATTTTTCTCTTAATTTCAGCTTGTGTTTCCTCCAGCCCCGCATTTTCCAAGATGTGCTCTGCATATAAGTTAAATCAACAGGGTGACACATGTAGTAGTTTGTTTGTTTGTTTGTTTGTTTTTTTCCAATTTCAAACCATCTGTTCTTCTTTACCTGGTTCTCACTGGTTGTTTCTTGACCTGGATACAGGTCTCTCAGGAGGCATGTAGGTAGTCTGGTATTTCCATGTCTTTAAGAATTTTCTGCAGTTTGTTGCGATCCACACAGTGGATTTTTATCATACTCAATAAAGCAGAAATAGTTTTTTTTTTTCAATAATATTCTTGCTTTTTCCATGATCCAATGGATGTTGCCAATTTGACCTCTGGTTTCTGTCTTTTCTAAATCCAGTTTGAACATTTGCAGCTTCTAGGTTAATGTGCTGTTAAAGTCTTGCCAGGAGAATTGTGAGCATGTCTTTGTTCGATTCACTTCAGCTGCTCAGTTGTGTATGACTGTTTGTGAGCCCATGGACTACAGCAAATCAGGCCTTCCTGTCCATCACCAACTCCCGCAGTTTACTGAAATTCATGTCCTTTGAGTCGGTGATACCAGCTAACTGTCTCATCCTCTGTCGTCTCCTTCTCCTCCTGCTTTCAATCTTGCCAAACATCAGGGTCTTTTCAAATGAGTCAGCTCTTCACATCAGTTGGCCAAAGTATTGGAGTTTCAGCTTTAACCTCAGTCCTTCTAATGAATATTCGTGATTGATCTCCTTTCGGATGGACTGGTTGGATCTCCTTGCAGTTCAAGGGACTCTCAAGAATCTCCTCCAACAACACAGTTCAAAAGCATCATTTCTTTGGTGCTCAGCTTTCTTTATAGTTCCACTGGTACATCCAAACACGCCTACTGGAAAAATCATAATCTTAACTAGGTGGAGCTTTGTTGGCACATTAACATCTCTGCTTTTTAATATGCTGTCTCAGTTCAATTCAGTTCAGCCTGTCCGACTCTTTGCGCCCCCATGAATCGCCACAAGCCAAGCCTCCCTGTCCGTCACCAACTCTCTTAGTTCACTCAGACTCATGTCCATCGAGTCAGTGACGTCATCCAGCTATCTCAGTTGTTCATAAATTGTCTTCAAAGGAGTTAGTGCGTAAAATAATGGCCGTTGTGTGATATTTGGAACATCATGTGGTGTTGCCCTTCCTTGGATTTCAAACGAAAAACTGACCTTTTCCAGTCCTGCAGCCACTGCTGAGTTTCCCAAGTTTTCTGGCATACTGAGTGCTGCACTTCAACAATATCATCTTTTAAAATTTGAAATAGCTCAGCTGGTGTTCCATCACCTCCACTATCTTTGTTGGTAGTGATGCTTTCTAAGAGCCACTGGATTTCCCACTCCAAGATGTCTAGCTGTAGGCGAGTCATCACCCCATCATGGTTATCTAGGTCATCGGGAACTTTTTGGATAGTTCTTCTATGTAATCATGCCAACACTCCTTAATATCTTCCACTTCTTTTAGGTTCACACATTTTCGGCCCTTTATTATACACATATGTGCATGAAATACTCCCTTGATACCACTTATTTTCCTGAAGAGATCTCTAGTCTTTCCCAGGCTCTCATTCCCACTCAGTAGTTTAGCAACATTTATTGTTTCATGGATGTGACATGCTTCCAGTGCTTCTTATTCCACTTGAATTCCTACACTCCCAGTAGTGTATCAGAATCCCTTGTGTCACCCCAGGGACCTGCTTTACCTGCTTCTTCGCAACCCCGGATCAAACACATTCAGTACTTTATCCCCGTAGAGTATTCAGTGCATTAACATGCGACACTTTCCGGTGTTTCCTTGTCACCTGGGACTAATCACCCAGTGGTATAAGTGCCATACTCTACTTTAGTGCCGTTACACAGGTCAAGTGCTTCATTTTCTCAGGCTAAAACACACTCCTCATCCAGTGTCTTAGTGCAGAGACATGCTTGAGGAGCGTCTTCATCCACCCAGTCAAACACTCCCAGGAGTTTTTCACCATCCAGTGTTCAAGTTCTGTGACATGCTTCAAGTGCTCCTTTGTGTACACGGGGTCAAAGACACCCAGTAGTGTGTCGTTATCCAATGTTTCAGTTATGCAACATGCTTCTGGGTTTCTTCATTCCCTCAGGTCATCACACCAAGTGGTTTCTCACTATCCAGTGTTTCAGGGTTACAGCATGCTTCCAGAGCTTCTTTTTCTCCCTGGGTCAAACATTCCAAGTCTCTTGCCCCGTCCACGTTTGAGTTCTGTGAAATGGATCATGTGCTTCCTGTCCACCCTGAATCAAGCACCCTCAACAGTTTGTCACCATCCAGTGTTTCATGTTGGTGACAAGGTTCAGATACTTCCCCATGCACTCTGGGTCATACACACCCTGTTGTTTATCACCTGTTTCAGGTTTTTGACATGCATCAATTGCTTCTTGCCCATCCTGGATCAAACACACCAGGAGTTTAGCATCATCCAATGTTTCCATACTGTAACATATTTCAAGAATTTTGCCACACACCACTGTTCAGAAGTACCCAACAGTTTATCAGCATCCCATGCCTCAGTTCGAGGACTTGCCTCAAGTGCTTCTTCACAACCCCAGACAAAACATACCCAGTGGATTATCACCATCCACTGTTTCAGTCCTGTAGCATGCTTCATGTGCTTCTTCATCCTCTCTAGGTGAAGCACATGCAGTAGCTTATGACCATTGAGTGTTTCCATTTTATGGCAGATTCCCGGACGTTTCCATCCTCACCAGGCCAAACACACTCAAACATTAACACCATCCAATGTTTTACTGTGTGTGACATTCCTCAAGTCTTCCTCATTATCGCACGTCAAACACATCCATAACATTCACCACCTCCAGTTCCAATGCCAAGATCCACTTCAATGGTGTGTTCATTCTCCCCATTTAAAGGCATTCACTAGGCTATCACCATGCAGTGTTGAAGTTCAGTGACATGCCTGCAGTGCTTCTCCGTCCATCCAATGTCAAGCCCAGCTGGTAGTTACTGACCATTTAACGTTTCATTGCATGGCATGCTTCAGTCAAATGTGCCCAAGATTATTTAAAAGAAAAAGGAAAAGAAAGAAAAAAAATCACTCTTTAAGGGGTGATCAGTTCAGTTGAGTCACTCATTCATGTCCAGCTCTTTGTTATCCCATGAACCGCAGCAAGCCAGACCTCCCTGTCCATCATCAACTCCCATGGGTAACCCAAACCCATGTCCATTGAGTCGGTGATACCATCCATCCATCTCACCTTCTGACGTCCCCTTCTCCTCCTGCCCTCAATCATTTCCAGCAACAAGATGCTTTCAAATGAGCCAGCTCTTCACATCACGAGGCCAAATTATTGGAGTTTCAGCTTCAACATCAGTCCTGTCAATGAACACTAAGGACTGATTTCTTTTAGGATGGACTGGTTGGATCTCCTAGCAGTCCAAGGGACTCTCAAGAGTCTTCTTAAACACCCAGTTCAAAAGCATCAATACTTCAGTGCTCAGCCTTCTTTATATTCCAAAACTTACATCCACACATGACTACTGGGAAAACCGTAGCGTTGACTAGATGGACCTTTCTTGACAAAGTAAAGCCTCTGTTTTTCAATATGAATATAATAATCAATAATAATCAATCATCAGCAATAGTCAATAATGATAATTAATCATCTAGGTTGGTCATAAGTTTCCTTCTAAGGACGAAGCGTCTTTTAATTTCATGGCTGCAGTCACCATCTGCAGCGATTTTGGAGCCCAGAAGTATAAAGTCATCTTCTGTTTCCACTGTTTCCCACCTATTTGCCATGATGTGGTGGCATCCGATGCCATGATCTTTGTTTTTTGAATGTTGAGCATTAAGCCAACTTATTCACTCTCTCGTGTCACTTTTATCAAGAGGCTCTTTAGTTCTTCACTTTCTGCCATAAGGCTGGTGTCATCGGCATATTTCAGATGATTGATATTTCTCTGTCAACCTTGTTTCCACCTTGAGATTCCTCCAGCCCAGTGTTTCTCATTATGTAGTCTGTGTAGAAGTTAAATAAGCAAGGTGGCAATTATACAGCCTCGGGGTACTCCTTTTCCTTTTTGGAGCCAGTCTGTTGTTCTATTTCCAGTTCTAATTGTTGCTTCCTGACCTGCATACAAGTTTATCAAGAGGCAAGTCAGGTTGTCTGGTATTCCCTGAAATCTCTTTCAGAATTTCCCAAAGTTTATTGTGATCCACATAGTCAAAGTCTCAATAAAACCGAAGTAGATCTTTTGGAACTCTCTTGGTTTTTCAATGATGCAGCAGATGTTGGCAATTTGATCTTGGTTGCTCTGCCTTTTGGAAAACCAACTCGAATAGCTGGAAGTTCCTGGTTGCTGTATTGCTGAAGCATGGCTTGGATAATTTTGCCCAGTAATTTAGTAGCATATGAGATGAGTGCAACTGTGTAGTAGTTGGAGAATTCTTTGGCATTGCCTTTCTTTGGGATTGGAGTGAAAACTGCCCCTTTCCAGTTCTGTGGCCAGTGCTGAATTTTCCACATTTGGTGCCATGTTAAGTGCAACCCTTTCATAGCATGGTCCTTTGGGATTTGAACTAGCTCAACTGGAATTCTATCCCCTCCACTAGCTTTCTTTGTAGTGATGCTTCCTAAGACCCACTTGAGTGTACATTCCTGGATGTCTGGTTCTAGGTGAATGATCACATCATCGTGATTATCTGCGTCATGACTATCTTTTATGTACAGTTCTTCTGTGTATTTTTGCTACCTCTTCTTAATATCTTCTGCTTCTGTTGGGCCCATACGACTTCTGTCCTTTATTCAGCCCATCTTTGCAAGAAATATTGCTTGGTATCTCTAAGTTTTTGAGGAGATCCCTAGTCTTTCGCATTCTATTGTTTCCTCTATTTCTTTAGTGCAATGGGTGTGGCACAATTCAAAGGCTCTCTTCCCACTCAGGTCAGTCATCGTCAACAAGTGGTACCAACCAGTGTCCAGTGCTGTGACATATGACCAAGTTCAATTCTTCCTTAACGAAGTGACTAAATAAAACATCCCGGAGTTTATCAATACACAGTGTTCCATGGCTGCCCCTGGATTCGAGTACTTCCTCACCCACTCCAGGTTAACATAGTCCTTTATCACCATCCATTGCTTCAGTACACTGACAGTCTTCAAATGCTTCTACATTAATCCTAGTGTAAAATTTCTAGTAGTTATAAACGGCCAGTGTTTTACTTTGCAGCACGACCCAATGGCTTCTTCATGCGCACCCATACACCAACGCCGTAGTTTGTCGCCATCTAGTGTATACATGAAGTGACATGCTTAAAGAGCTTCCTCATCCACCCCAGATCTAGACAGTCAGTCTGTCGTCTCCATACAAGCGTTTCAGTGCTGTGACATGATTTGAAATGTTGTCTGTGCACACTGAGGCATACACAGCCAGCAGTTCACCATGCTCCAGTGTTTCAGGACTTTGATAAGATTAAATATGTTCTTGGTCCCACTAACGTCAATACACTCACCATTTATAACCATCTTGTTTCACTGCTGTGACATAATGTCAACTGCTTCTTCATCCATTCCTGTGTCAAACGAACTCAGTAGCTTTTTCCCCATCTAGTGCTAGTGTTCAGTACTATGAAATGATTCTGAAGCCTCTGTGTCCATTCCGGCTCAAACATAGTCCATATTCTCAACCAGTGCTTCAGTGATGTCACATGCTTCAAGTGCTTTCTTCATTCACTCCATATCAAGTACATGCAGTCGTTCATAAGCATGCAATGTTTCAGTTGTGCGACATGCTTCAAATGGTTCTCTAATCCACTTGAGCTGAAACATACCCAGTAGCTTATGACCATTGGTGTTTCAGTGCTGCGACATGTTTCAAGTCCTTCTTCTTCTACGCCATGCTGAACGCATGCAATAGTTTATCACCATCAGTTGTTTCAGTTCTGTTACATTCTTCAAGTCTTGTTTCGTATACTCTGGTTCAAATACACCTAGAAGTTGTTCACCATCAACTGTTGAGTTCTGTGATATGTCTCAATTGTTTCTGTACATACCAGTTCATAAACACGCATACATTTTTCTCCATATTGTGTTTTAGGGCTGTCATACGGTTAAATGAGTCCCCTTCTTACCCCAGGTCAAATACACCCAGTATTCATCAACATCCAGTCTTTCAGCTACGTGATACAGTTCAAGTGCTTCAGCATCCATTCTTGGAAGACACAGCCGATAATTTGTCAAATTCCAGTGCTTCAGTGCTGTGAATTTTTTAAGTGTTTTTGCATCCAAATAGCTCAGGCAAGACTAAGAGATTGTAACTATCACTGGTTCAGTTTTATGACATGGCTTAAGCGCATCTCCATCTACATTAGCTGGAACGCACTCAATAATTACCACCATGCTGTAACTCATAGGTAAAACATTCTTGGAACGTTTCTTTGTCTACTGTGGGTCAAGCACACCGAGGAGTTTTTCTCCAGTCAGTGTTTCAGTGCTGTGACAACTTCCACTGCTTCTTTGTGTACTACAGGTCAGCACACCAAGTGTCTTGTAACTACTAGCTTGCACTCTAGAGAACACACCTCTCTTCTACTGAGACTGAGATGTAGAGCATGCATCTCACCACTATTAAGACCCCATTCTAAGCACACATGCCACTTCTGCAGTGGCTAAACTCTCGAGGAAATGTGACAACACTATTGACCCTGAATTCTAGAACACACATCTTACCATTGCTGAATCAGTGTTCTACAGAAGGCTTAGCACAACTACTGAGCTTGCACTCTGAAAGTATCATCCTACCTCTACTGAGTCAACATTATATGCCATACATGTTCCAACTTCTGAGTTTGCACTATGGAATACACATTATGCCACTACTGAGCAAGCTCTAGTGTACACATGACAACGTACTGATCCCCACATCAAAGGGTAATGCTGAAAATTTGTCAAAGTACTGCACTCTTGTGCTCATTTCACATACTAAGCAAGATAAGGCTCAAAATCCTTTGTGCTAGGCTTCAAAGTATTTGAACCAAGAACTTCCAAATATATGCGATGGATTTAGAAAAGGCAGAGGAATGAGGGCTTATACTGCCCACGTTCATTGCCTCCTAGAGAAAGTAGGAAGTCAAGAGATACCTGGAATAACAAGCAAGTTGGACCTTGGAGTACATATGAAGTATGGCAAAGGCTAACAGAATTCCCTAAGAGAACTCACCATTCACAGAAAACACCCTCTTCCAACAACACAAGAGATGACTCTTGAGATGGTCAATGCTGAAATCAGATTGATTCTGTCCTTTGTAGCTGAAGATGGAGAAGCTCTATGCAGTCAGAAAAAAAAAAAAAAACAGAAAAACAAAAACAAAAGACTGAGCAGTGAGATGGCTCAAATCAGGAATGCCTTAAAGAAAACTTCAGACTTAAGTTGAAGAAAGTATGGAAAACCACTAGACCATTTGGGTTGGCCAAAATCAGTCTCTTATGATTATGCAGTGGATGTGACAAATAGATTTGAGGGATTAGATCTTATAGACAGACTGCTTGGAGACTATGGACCAAGGGTCATGACATTCTGCATGAGACAATGAACAAAACCTACCCATGAAAAAGAAATGCAAAAAGGCAAAAGGTTTGTCTGAGGAGGCCTTACAAATAACTTAGAAAAGAAGAGAAGCTAAAGGCATAAGAGAAAAAGAAAGATAATTCATTTGAATGCAGTTTTCTTAAGAATAGCATGGAGAGATAAGAAAAGCCTTCCTCAGGGATCAATGCAAAGAAGCAGAGAAACACAATAGGATGGCAAAGAACAGAGATTACCTCAGGAATGATACAGATACCAAGGGAACATTTCATGCAAAGATGGGCACAATAAAGGAGACAAAATATATGGACCTAACAGAAGCAGATATATTAAGAAGTGGTGGCAAGAATACACAGAAGAACTGAACTTAAAAAAAAAAAAAAAGGAAGAAGAAAAAGAAGATCTTAATGACCCACATAACCGTGAAGGTGTCTTTACTCACCCAGAACCAGACATCCTGCAATGTGAAGTCAAGCAGCCCTTAGTACATAACTATGAACAAAGTTACTAGAGGTAATGTGTTTCCAGTTGTGGAATTTCAAGTCCTACCAGATTATGACATTACAATCCTGCACGCAATATGCCAGCGAATGTGAAAAGCTCGGCACTGGCCGCAGAACTTGGAAAGGTTAGTTTAAACTCCAATCCTCAAGAAAAGCTAGGCCAAAGATTGTTTAAACTAACACACAATTGCACACATCTCACATGTAAGCACAGTCATGTTCAAAGTTCTTCAAGCTAGGCTTCAGCAGTACATGAACCGAGAACTTCCAGATGTTAAAGCTGGATTTAGAAAAGTCAGAGAAACCAGAGATCAAATTGTCAGCATCCATTGGATCAGAGAAAAAGCAAAGGAGTTCAAGAAAAACATCGACTTCTGATTTGGACTATGCCAAAGGTTTTGACTGTGTGGATGACAACAAGCTATGGGAAATTCCTGGAAAGATGCAAATACCAGACCTCTTTAGCTGCCTGCTGAGAAATCTGTAGGCATGTCAAGAAGCAACACTTGGACATAGAACAATGCGCTAGCTTCAAATTGGGAAAGGAGCACATCAAGGCTGTATATTGTCATGTGGCTTATTTAACTTATATTCAGCACGTCATGTGAAATGCCAGGCTGGATGAAGCCCAGCTAGAATCAAGATTGCTTGGAGAACTATCAATAACCACAGATTTGCAGTTGACACCACATATATGACAGAAAGTGGAGAATAAATAAAGAGCGTATTGATGGAAAGAAAGAAGAGAGTGAAGAACCTTGCTTAAAACTCAATGTTGAAACCATGAAGATCATGGCATCTGGCCCCGTGACTTCACATCAAATAGGGAAATCACGGGGAAAAATGGAAACAGTGATAGACTTTATTTTCTCGGGCTCCAAAATCACTGCAGATGGTGAGGGCAGCTGCGGAATTAAAAGGTGCTAGATCCTATGAAGAAAAGCTGTAACCACCTAAAGAGCATATGCAAAAGCAGAGGCATTACTTTGCAATTAATGGTCTATCAGGTCATACCTATGGAGTTTCCATTACTCATGTATGGATGGGAGAGTTGGACTATACAGGAAGTTGCACATGGAATCATTGATGATTTTGAACTGTGGTGTTGGAGAAGACTCTTGCGAGTCCCTTGGACTGCAAGGAGATCAAAGCAGTCAATCCTGATGGAAATCAGCCCTGAATATTCATTGGAAGTACTTTTGCTGAAGCTGAAACTCTGGTACTTTCGCCACCCGATGCAAAGAGCTAACTATAGGAAAAGACCCTGATGCTGGGAAAGCTTGAGTGCAGAAGGAGAAGGGCCTAGCAGACGATGAGATGGTTGGATGGTACAACTAATTTGAGGCACATGACTTTGAGCAATCTCTGGGAGTTAGTGATGGACAGTGAGGCGTGGTGTGCTGCATAATAAGGAACGTAACATGCCTTATTATGTTGCAGAGAGTTACTATGCCTGAGCAACAGAACAACAGCAGAATCAACCATTTCAGTAAGAAGTGAAGACACAACTTACAGGAAGATGCTCAGAGAAAAATAGAGAAACAATATCAATCCACTTCTCATGCAGCCATTTTTCCTCTTATTGAAACAAGGTTTTTCCATATTGAAATATGGCTTTCCTGAAGTATGTGAATTCTAACTTGTTTTTTCACCTCAGAGAGGTGTGTTGATGAAGTCACGATGCACAGAGAACATGGCCGTTCTCACAGATTCCCTTAATAAAATCATGATGTACTTAAGGAGCTGGGGGTATTTTTTCCATGGGAATAAATATTTTGATGAGGAACTCTTTAATTCTTTAGAAAATGTTAATTACCATAATCAAATTTGTTTGGAATATTTGTAGTCTTTCCTTTGGTATCAGAAGATACTGCAGCCCTGACAATAAGGCAGGGTTTTCCAACCAAAAGCCTGAAACAGAGCAGCTCACCACACTCTAAAAGCACATTAGAAAAGTGGTAATTTGCTATTCAAATCAGTGAGCATTATACGCAAGTGAAAGAATGGCTAAAAGAGCTTGAAGAACATCACTAGAGCCTGCTAAAGGAAATCAATATGGGATTAATGGTATGAAAGGTTAGAGTAGATGAAACTTGAATTATATTAATGGAAAATATAGTAAAAGTTTCCTAGCATGTGGGCAGAATGAGAAGTCTCCTCAGAAACTGACACAAACAAAACAAATCTACACATTCTTTCAGAAAATCCAAATGGCTTCAGAATGAAATATAAAGGTGCAGGAGAGATAGCTAAGAGCTTAAGTGGATATATGGATACTCGAATTATTTGACCAACATGATGTTTCATAGGCTTTTCGGCATTCACACCACAAATGTGACCTCTGATGGCTGGGATACCCTTACCTCTCATCCTGCAGAACTATTGCCTAGAATATTTTTATTCTGTGATAGATTTCTTCTAATCAGTATCATTCTATCACGTTTTGAAAAATTAGTATTTTTGCACTTTCAACATGCAAATTATATTTGCTTGTTGCTAAATATATGTAACTAACTTCTCTGCTAAACTCACTGGTTTTTTTTGTTTGTTTGTTTGTTTTTTGCCCTTTAAGGTCTTATTTATGAATTTATTTTTCCATTTTATTTATTTTTTTCTTTAATTTTTATTTTTACTTTATTTTTCTTTACAACACTGTATTGGTTTTCCCATACATTGACATGAATATTTGTTATTGTTAAAACTGCATTTATTTTGGCAGGGCCAGGTAGTCATGGATGTTCAAGGGCTTTCTGTAGCTGAGGCAAGTGGTATGGTGCACTTCACTATGCTGCATAACCTTCCCATTGTGATGTTTCTTTTGCTGGAGAACACTGGCTCTAGTTTCGGCACATGAGCTCCTGAGTTGTGGCCCATGAGCTTAGTTACACTTCAGCATGTGGGATCTTCCCAGACAAGAATCACTGGGAGGCTGACTATTAATCGATGGATCACTAGGATAGTTCAACACAGACTATATAGGCTGGAAGGTTGATAGCGTACATATGAAAGCCAAGAAGTACTTAAGTAGATACTGTTTTTCTTTGGGGTATTCTCCTGGTGGCTCATTGGTAAAGAGTCCACTTCCCAATGTAGATGACCCAGGGTTGAGAAATCCCTGAGTTGGGAAGATAGATCTTCTGGAAGAGAGAATGAAAACCAGACTCAGTATTCTTGCCTGGGAAATCCCACGGGCAGAGGAGCCTGGTGGTCTATGGTCCATGGAGATGAAGAGACGGAAATGACTTAGCAGCTAATCATGACCACCACCACCGTGTTGTTTTGGCAGATAAAGTAGGTAGTTTGTTTAAATGTCCTTGGCCTGGAATGTCTGAAAATTAGTCAGTGCTTTTGATTATTAAAAGTATGCATGAGTAAAAGGCATTTTTATTTTATTGTGTGTAAAAATCCCTTTCAATGTTGACTGTAAATTGTTAAAATGTATTGCCAGAGAATTTAGCCAGTCATTATATACATTAATTTGGTTCTCTTTTGAAGCCATGTCTCACAACAGCAAGTGATTTCGATTATGTTCTTGCTTTGGTATCCGTCTTGAATTGGGTTTTATTTATTTATTTATTTGAAAGCAGCATTTCGGTAGGTTTCAATAATTTATTTAATCATTTCATAGTTTCTACGAGAACAACTAGCTTCTAAAAAGGGAAATGACACTCCATTTCTCTTCTGATCTTATAGGGAAAAGAGAGTAATAAAGTTCATTGCTTTATGGTGGTTTTTTTTTTTTTTTTCAGGGTTAACATGCTCTTTCTAAGGAACACTTCCAAATTTCAAGGTTTTCAAGGATTTCTTAAAAATATATTTTGGTTTCTGGTCTGCTCATTCTCACAGTCGTGTCTGGTTCTTTGTGAGTGTCTGGAATATAGCCCGTCAAGCTCCTCTGTCCAAGGGGGTTCTTCAGGCAAGAATACTGGAGTGGGTTGTTAGGCCAGTCTTCCAGTGGCTCTCTCATAGCAGATGGATTGTTTGCTATCTAACCACCAGCGAAACCTAAAGAACCCTGGAGGGAGTGGCCTGTTGCTTCTCCAGAGCATCCTCCCAAACCAGAAATCAAACTGGGGTCTCCTGCATTGCATCAGATTCTTAGGCAGCTTACCTCCCAGGGAAGCCCTGGTTTCTGCTAAAAAGTGCCAATTGTCATTCCTTAGTATGTGGAATCACTGATCATATGTCATGATTAAATAGGAGACAACTTTCAGTACGAAGTTTGAAGAAAATTATGCCATAATGATAAAAATACCCAATAAATTATATATACTAAAATTAGGAGAAAAATAAAAATAAACTCAAGGACCATAGCCTGGGAAATGGTCTTCCGTACAGTTTAAAGAGGAGTGTTCTGAAGCTGTAGGGGCAGAGCCAGGACACAGAGAAAATTCTTTAAAGTTGAAAGTACATGAATGAAACATATCTCGTGGGAAAAGGATCCTGTTAACCACAACATACAGGTCTGACAAGAGTGATGTTAGTGTTTTCCTAGGCGAGAATCTGGAATCATTACACTTCTTAATTATCTTCACTAACTAGGAACACATAACTCCAAAGCACAGAAATGCACAATCTCATTTTCATATCCTGACTTCCCCAGAGGGTACACTGATGAAAGACAACTGCAACAGATTTTTACTTTCCCATTCCAGTGAATACCCAGTGACTCTCCTCCATGGTTAAAGCAGATGTACAATATGTGTTTCCCAGGTCAAAAATAGGCTGTCTAGCATAAAGTTCAAGCAAAACTATATCTAGCCAGAATGTTCACTAATACTTAGTAGGTGAAAAGGCCTTCCCTCAGTATGAAAATCAATTCTGAACATTTTATTTCTGAAGAGAAACTCTTTTCTGTTTCTTTGTTTACAGTCACTTTATTTATTTATATTGTACTTTACAATAGTGCATTGGTTTTGTCAGACACCAACATGAACCCTCCACGGGTGTAGACGTGTTCCCAATCCTAAACCCCCTCCCTCCGCCCTCCCCTTACCATCCCTCTGGGTCAACCCCGTGCAACAGTCCCAAGCATCCTCTCCTACACTGAAGCTAGACTGGCGATTCTTTTCTTATATGACATTATACATGTTTCAATGCCATTCTCGCAAATCATCCCACCCTCTCCCTTTCCCACAGAGTCCAAAAGACTGTTCTATTCATCTGTGTCTCTTTTGCTGTCTCGCATACAGGTTTATCGTTACCATCTTTCTAAATTCCCTATGTTTACAGTCACTTTAACTGTATTCCATCACTCCAACATTGGATACACAGACTGGGGCCTCTACCTCTGCCACCAACAGTCCCTAGCTTCAGTTCTGTTCAGTTCAGTTCCGTTCAGTCACTCAGTTGTGTCTGACTCTTTGTGACCCCATGAAATGCAGCAGGCCAGGCCTCCCTGTCCGTCACCAACTCCCGAAGTTCACTCAGACTCACGTCCATCGAGTCAGCGATGCCATCCAGCCATCTCATCCTCTGTCGTCTCCTTCTCCTCCTGCCCCCCATCCCTCCCAGCATCAGAGTTCTTTTCCAATGAGTCAACTCTTCACATGAGGTGGCCAAACTACTGGAGTTTCCGCTTTAGCATCATTCCTTCCAAAGAAGTCCCAGGGCTGATCTCCTTCAGAATGGACTGGTTGAATCTCCTCGCAGTCCAAGGCACTCTCAAGAGTCTTCTCCAGCACCATAGTTCAAAAGCATCAATTCTTCGGTGCTCAGCTTTCTTCACAGTCCAACTCACATCCATACATGACCCAGGAAACACCATAGCCTTGACTAGACGGACCTTAGTCGGTAAAGTAATGTTTCTGCTTTTGAAAATGCTATCTAGGTTAGTCATAACTTTTCTTTCAAGGAGTAAGCATCTTTTAATTTCATGGCTGCAGTCACCATCTGCAGGGATTTTGGAGCCCCAAAAGTAAACTCTGACACTGTTTCCACTGTTTCCCCATCTATTTCCCATGAAGTGATGGGACCAGAAGCCATGATCTTCATTTTCTGAAAGGTGAGCTTTAAGCCAACTTTTTCACTCTCCTCTTTCACTTGCATCAAGAGGCTTCTTAGTTCCTCTTCACTTTCTGCCATAAGGGTGGTGTCATCTGCGTATCGGAGGTTCTTGAAATTTCTCCCGGTTATCTTGATTCCAGCTTGTGTTTCGTCCAGTCTAGCATTTCTCATGATGTACTATGCATAGACGTTAAATAAGCAGGGTGACATTATACAGCCTGATGTACTCCTTTTCCTATTTGGAACCAGTCTGTTTTTCCATGTCCAGTTCTAAATGTTGCTTTCTCAACTGCACATAGATTTCTCAAGAGGCAGGTCAGGCATGGTCACCAATAACAATGAAAACGCAAGTTGTTTCAGAGTTCTCTCATCATACATTAAAACAGCTGAATATGTATGTTTAATGATGAAATTTGTACCAGTATTATTTACCATATTTTTATAGATGTTTTAAACATATGACAATACTCGACTAAAGTGAAAGTGGAGCCGTTCAGTCGTGCCCGACCGACCCTTTGCGACTCCATGGACTGTAGCCTTACAGGCTCCTCCATCTATAGGATTCTCAGGCAGGAATACTGGAATGGGTTGCCATTTCCTTCTTCAGGGGATCTTCCTAACCCAGGATTAGAACCCAGGGCTCCATTTCAAGCAGACATTTTACCCTCTGAGCCACCACGGAAGCCCAATACTCTACTGATGTTGTAATGCATTCTAAAGCACATGAGAAAGATGAAATCAAAAAAGATTAGAAAAATGTTGAAACATCACTAAATGTTTTTACAATGCTTCTGTTCCAGTTTTGCTAGCATTTATCGGAGGCTATAATAATAGAACTACATTTTTATTTTTTGTATTTATGATGTTTTTGTCATCATCTTTTATGTATTTGGAGTTATGAATGATGTCAATGTTAAAATGAACATCTTAAAGAAATCAGTTAAATCTAGGCTTAAAAACAAGCAAAAAAAAAAGCACCAGTTTTATTTGAAAAAGTACCAGTTGCAAATCTGAAACTATAAAATGGTTATATACAAAGAAAGAATCTAGTAATGAAATGTGTATTGGGTAGATGTCTATTTCGTGATGACTTTGTAGTTTATAGGTCGTTTGTAAAGCTGACAACATATTTCGTAGAAGTGCTGTCATCTCTCTAACGTTTTGTTTAGTTTTACCGAAGATTCCTGTGGCTAAATTAATACTGTGGAGATACAACTGACACTTACTTTCTTTGGTAAGAATGTAAAATGCACCAGTTGCATAGTATGTTATTTGAGACCTGAAGGTTGTCAGCACTGAGCTGGGGTTGAAGGCAAGGAATCTAACCAAAGGGAATACTTAAATACCAAGCCCCACAGAGGTAAGCCTGTCCTTAGAAGGAAAAGAGAATAGCTTTCTGGAGCTGTGACTAAGCACGTTTAAGGTAATTACTGATCATTATGATCCCTTTGCCATTTCCTTTATTGTTTTGGGTTTGGGTTTAAACACCCTTTTTGTGTTTCCTGTGTGCAGAATATCCTTTAGCATTTGTTGGAGAGCTGGTTTAGCGGTGCTGAGTTCTCTCAGCTTTTGCTTGTCTGTAAAGCTTTTGATTTCTCCTTCGTGTTTGAATGAGATCCTTGCTGGGTACAGTAATCTGGGTTGTAGGTTATTCTCTTTCTTCACTTTAAGTATATCTTGCCATTCCTTCCTGGCCTGAAGAGTTTCTTTGGAAAGATCAGCTGTTACCGTTATGGGAATCCCCTCATGTGTTATTTCCTGTTTTTCCCATGCTGCTTTTAATATTTGTTCTCGTGTTTGCTCTTTGTTAATTTGATTAAGATGTGTCTTGGGGTGTTTTGCCTGGGGTTTATCCTGTTTGGGAGTCTCTGGTTTTCTTGGGACTGGGTGATTATTTCCATGCCCACTGTAGGGAGGTTTTCAACTATTGTCGCCTGGAGGATTTTCTCATGGTCTTTCTTTTGGTCTTCTTCTTCTGGGACTCCTATAATTCAAATGTTGGAGCGTTTCATATTGTCCTGGAGGTCTCTGAGATTGTCCTCATTTCTTTTAACTCATTTTTTTTGTTTCCTCTCTGATTCATTTATTTCTACCATTCTATTTCACTAATCCTATCTTCTGCCTCTGTTATTCTACTATTTGTTGCCTCCAGAGTGTTTCTGATCTCATTTATTGAGTCATTCATTATCTATTGACTCGTTTTTATTCTTCTAGGTCCTTGTTAAAACTTTCTTGCATCTTCTCAATCCTTGTCTCCAGGCTATTTATCTGTGATTCCATTTTGATTTCAAGATTTTGGATCACTTTCAGTATCAATATCTGGAATCCTTTCTCAGGTAGATTCCCTATCTCTTCCTCTTTTGTTTGATTTGGTGGGCATTTCTCCTGTTCTTTACCTGCTGAGTATCCCTCTGTCTCTTCATCTTGGTTCTATTGCTGCGTTTGGGGTGGCCTTTCTATATTCTGGGAATTTGTGGAGTTCTCTTCATTATGGAGTTTCTCCACTGTGGGTGGGGTTGTATCAGTGGCTTGTCAAGATTTCTTGGTTCGGGAGGCTTGTGTTGGAGTTCTGGTGGGTGAGGCTGGATTTCTTCTTTCTGGAGTGCAATGGAGTGACCAGTAATGTGTTATGAGACGCCAATGGTTTTGGAGTAACTTTGAGCTGCCTGTATATTGAAGCTCAGGGCTGTGTTCCTGTGTCGCTGGAGAATTTGCATGGTGTGTCTGACTCTGGAACTTGTTGGCCCTTGGGTGGTGCTTGGTTTCAGTGTAGGTATGGAGGCATTTGATGAGCTGCTATCAATTAATGTTCCTGGAGTCAGGACTTGTCTGATGTTCTCAGGGTTTGGACTTAAGCCTCCTGCTTCTGGTTTTCAGTTTTATTTTTACAGTAGCCTCAAGACTTCTCCACCTATACAGCACCAATGATAAGATATCTAGTTTAAAGATGAAAGGTTTACCCACAGTGAGGGGCAACCGGAGAGGTTCACTGAGTTACATGGAGGAGAGAAGAGGGAGGGGTAGTTAGAGGTGACTGGAATGAGATGAGGTGGGATCAAAAGAGGAGAGAGAGAGAGGAAAAAAAAAAGAGGAGAGAGCAAGCTAGCCAGCAATCACATCCTTATGTGTGCTCCACCGTCTGGACCACTCAGAGGTATTCACGGAGTTATACCGGAAGAGGAGAGGGAGGAAGTAGACAGAGGTGGCCAGGAGGATAAAAGAGGGAAATGAAAAGCAGAGAGACAGATCCAGCCAGTGACCAGTTCCTGAAGTGTTCTCCACCGTCTGGAACACGGAGATTCACAGAATTGGGTAGAGAAGAGAAGGGGGAGGGAAGAGACAGAGGCCACCTGGTGGAGAAAAAGGAGAGTCCAAAGGAGGAGAGAGTGGTCAAGCCAGTAATCTCGCTCTCAGGTAAAATTGGGTAGTGAAGTTTGGATTTTTAAATGTACAAAATTGACAACAAATACCAAAAAGCAAAGATTAAAAATCTAGAATAGAGTTTGGATTTTTAAAAATGCAATATTAAGGAAAAGAAGAAGAAGAAAAAAAAGCCACAAGAACTATTAAAACAACAACAACAACCACACAAAGACTATATACAGTGTTTGCTTTAAAAAATAGGTTTCTTTTTAAGTAAGAGTAGGTTATAAGAATAAAAATTAAAGGATAAATAGAGGACTTAAATATTTCTAAAAGTTAAAAAAAGAAGAAGAAAAAGAAAAGAAGAAAAAACTACCACACAACCACATCAGTGAAAAAGAAAAAAAGAAAAAGAAATGGTCATAAAAATAGTAACGATATTTCTGGCCCTTTCTCTGGTGTTGTGGGCAGTGTGGGGTTATTTCCAAGGCGGTTCCCTCCATTAAATTTCTTCTGTTTGCTGGTCTCTTCAGTGTCTGATTTCCGTCCTCTTAAGGGGGGGGGGCATGGTGGACACTTTTTATTTTTATTTTTTTTGGCTCCCTTGTTCAGTTGCGCTGTGGGGAGGGAGGGATGCTGCAAACAAATAACACCTGCGTGTGCTTTCAGCGTCTCAGACCCACTGGGCCTGCCCCTGCTCACGATGCACACCGCTCATGCTCTACGTTGCTCCAGGGTCTGAGGCCGGCCCTAGGCTGCACGCACCTCCCAGGTCTAAGCCGAACTCAGGTTCGGTGCTCAGGTAAGCCCTCAGAGGCACAGATTCGGTTGGGACTGCCTTTTGTGTCCTTCTGACATCCGAGTAGCTCAGGTGGGTGGTGAGCGCGGTCACGGTGACTTATCGCCTTTCCCGTGTCCGCTGCTAGTTTTCTGGATGTACCACTGGTGCCCCTTGTGAGGTGGATGGTGACTGTCCAGAACCCCCAGAAGCCTTAGCAAAGAAGCCTGCTTGCAGTTTTGTAGGTAAAGTCTCTCCCGGGCTGTGATCACCCCCTTCCAGCCCATACGGTTCTGGCTGCCAGTCACCGGCGGGGAATGGTCTGTAACTGGCTATTTCTGTTCCATCCTTTGTTCTGTGTGTGGTTCTGGTGGTGTTTTATGTTTGGGCTTTTCACATGGTAGCTATCCCACAGTCTGGTTTGCTAGTGCAGGTTCATTCGTTGTGGTTATGTGCGGGGCGTTCCTGCCTGATTCTTAAAAAGCACTGCAGCCCGCACCTCCTGCGCCTCCCTGCCCTGCCCCCACTTGCTAGTGTCGGATGCAGGCGTCTGTGCTGCTTTTCTGCTGGGGGAGTTACTGTTGGGCTTGTAATCTGTTGGTTTTAATTATATATTTATGTTTCCTTCCTGCTACGTTGCCCTCTCTGCTTCCAAAGCTCGCCACAGACTCGGCAGGGAGAATGTTTCTTGGTGTTTGGAAACCCCTCTTCTTAAGAGTCCCTTCCCGGAACGGGATTCCCTTCCCGGGATGGAGCTCCCTTCCTACCTCCTTTGTCTCTTTTCTCATCGATAGCTTTTTCCTGGCCATCACTTTCAGGCTGTATGTGTCCCTAGGTATGAGATGGTTTTCTTGCAGACAGTATATTCTTGTATGCATTCACCCAGTCTTTGCCTTTTCATTGGAGCATTTAGCCCATTTCTGTTTAAGGTAGTTGTTGATAAGTATGATCTTCTTACCATTTACTATATATTTTGTGGCTTTGTTTTTATAAGCTTTTCTGTTTCCTATCTAGAAAAGATCCTTCACCATTTGCTGAAGTGCTGGTTTGGTGGTTCTGAACACTAACTTTTGTTGTTTGTCTGTAAAGCTCTTGTTTTGTCTTTTGAATGAGAATACTATCCTTGTTGGATAGAGTAATTTTGGCTTTAGGCTTTTGCCTTTCAGCAATTTAGGTACATCCTGCCATTCCCTTCTAAGCTGAAGAGATTCTATTGTAAGATCAGCTGTTATCCTTATGGGGATTCCCTTCTATGTTATTTGTTGTGATTCCTTTGTTACCTTGAATATTTGTTCATTGTGTATATTTATTTGTTTGTTTGTTTGTTTGTTTGTTTGATTAATGTGTCTTTTGACATGTTGTGTCTTGGTTTTCCCCCTATGGGACACACTGGGATTTTTCATTTTAGTTGTCTGTTCTTTTTCCCATTTCAGGGAAGTTTTTAACTATTTCCTCCTCAAATATTTTCTCATGCCCTTTCCTTTTGTCTTCTTTCTCTGAGAAACCTATGATTTAAATATGGGGGCATTTAACATTATCCCATAGGTCTCTGTGATTGTCTTCATTTCTCTCTTGCTTTTTTTTTTCCTGCTCTGCTTCATTTATTTCCCATATCCGAACTTCCAGCTCACTTAGTCTTTCTTCTGCCTCAGTTACAGTACTGTTCCTGTTGTCCAGAGTGATTTCTATCTCAGTTATGTCATCGCTCATTATTGATTGACTACTCATGATTTCTTCCAGGTCCATTTAAAACACCCCTTTCATCTTCTGAATCCATGCCTGAAGTCTATTTATCTGTCGATTCATTTGTTTCCAAGACATTGACTATTTTTGTGCTGAACTGTTTTTCCTGTAGACTTCCTACCTCCTCCTCTTTCACTGGTTTGTTGATTTTCATTGTATTCCTTCATCTGCTGGATATGTCTCTGCCTTTTCATGTTGTTTCGATGACTGTCTTCGAGGTCTATTTTCTGCACACCGGAGGGCCATCATTGCTATTAATTGGGTGGTCTCCTCCAAGTGAATGTGGTGGGACCAGTGGCTTGTGTAAGTTTTCTTGTTGAGAGAACTTTTTGTTGTTGTTGTTAAAGAGGATGGCTGTTGATCTCACTTGTTCTGAGAGTCCATGCAGTGTCCATTAGGGACTTAGAAGGCTCTATTATGGCTTCGATTCCAGATGAGCTACTTCAAATCCTCGAAGACGATGCTGTGAAAGTGATGTACTCAATAAGACAAGAAATTTGAAAATCTCAGCTGTGGCTCAGTTGGAAATGGTCAGTTGTCATTCCAGTCTCGAAAAAGTCAATGCCAACGAATGCTCAAACTACCATGCAATTTTACTCATCTCACATGCTAACAAAGAAATGCTCAAAATTCTCCAAGCCAGGCTTCAGCAATATGTGAACCATGAACTTCCAGATATTCAATCTTGTTTTAGAAAATACAGAGGAACCAAAGATCAAATTCCCAACATCTGCTGGATCTTCGCAAAAAAGCAAGCAAGTTCCAGAAAAACATCTAGTTCTGCTTTATTGAGTATGCCAAAGCCTTTGAGTGTACGGATCAAAATAAACTGTGGAAAATTCTGAAAGAGACGGTAGTACCACACCACCAGATCTGCCTCTTAAGAAGCCTGTATACAGTTCAGGAAGCAACAGTTAGAACTGGACATTGAATAACAGACTGGTTCCAAATAGGAAAAGCAGCACCTCAAGGGTATATATTGTCACCCTGCTTATTTAACTTCTATGCAGAGAAATGTGTGGCTGGAAGAAATGCAAACGGGAATCAAGACTGCCAGGAGAAATGTCAAAAACTTCAGATATGTAGATGACACACACACCCTCCCCCCTTATGGCAGAAACTAAAGAGAGACTGAAGAGTCTCTTGATGAAAGTGAAAGAGGAAAGTGAAGAAGTGGGCTTAAAGCTCTACATTAGGAAACCTGAGATGGCATCCTGTCGCATCACTGCATGACAAATAGATGGGAAAACAGTGGAAATGGTGGCAGACTGTTTTTTGGGGGGAGGGGGGGCTCCAAAATCACTGAAGATACTGACTGAAGCCATGAAATGAAAAGACGCTTACTCTTCCTAGACAGCATAAAGCAAGACCAGAGGCTGACTGTAGCTCAGATCATGAAATCTGTATTGCCAAATTCAGACTTAAATTGAAGAAAGCAGGAACAAACCGCTAAACCATTCAGGAATGACCTATCTCAAATCCCTTATGATTACACAGTGTAAGTGAGAAATAAATGTAAGGGACTAGATCTGGTAGAATGCCTGATGAACTATGGACGGAGGTTCATGACATTGTAAAGGAGACAGGGATCAAAACCATTCCCAAGAAAAAAGACACGCAAAAAGGCAAAATGGCTGCCGGAGGAGGCCTTACAATTAGCTGTGAAATGAAGAGAAATGAAGGCAAAGGAGAGAAGGAAAGATATACCTATTTGAACACAGAGTTCCAAGGAGAGAGAAGAAATCCTTCCTCGGTGATCAGTGCCAAGAAATAAAGCAAAGCAATAAAGCAAAGCAATGCAATGGGGAAGACTAAAGATTTCTTCAAGAAAACCGGAGATACCAAGGGGGCATTTCATGCAAAGATGGGCACTATTAAGGACATAAATGGTATGGACCTAACAGAAGCAATAGATATTAAGATGAGGTGGCAAAGAACACACAGAAGAACTGTACATCAAAGATCTTCACAACCCAAATAATCATGACGATGTGATCACTCACCTACATCCAGATACTTGGAATGTGAAGTCAAGTGGGCCTTAAGAAGCATCACTATGAACAAAGTGAGTGGAAGTGATAGAATTCCAGTTGAGCTATTTGAAATCCTAAACGATTGTGCTGCGGAAGTGCTTCACTCAATATGTCAGCAAATTTAAAAAACTAAGCAGCGGCTCAGGACTGGGAAAGGTCAGTCTTCATTTCAATCCCAAACAAAGGCAATGCCAAAGAATGCTCAAACTACTGCACAATTGCACTCTTCTCACACACTAGTAGAGTAATGCACAAAAATATCCAAGCCAAGCTTCAGCAATACACGAACCATAAACTTCCAGATGTTCAAGCTGGTTTTGGACAAGTCAGAGGAACCAGAGATCAAATGAGTGTATGCACCACTACTTCTGATGATGCATGCAGCAACTACTGAGGTTGAAAGCACGAGTTTGCATTCTGCTTTTACTAAGAATTGAATTAGGACAGGTGCACTACTTAGCTTGCACTCTGGCACATACATTACAACCCTAGAGCATAAGTATCACAACCACGTGCGTCTGCACTCCGGACCTGGCATGTGGCAATGACTGAAAATGCAAGAAACTTTTCACAGTTACTGACCCCTGATTTGAAACCACTGCTGCTGCTGCTGCTAAGTCACTTCAGTCGTGTCCGACTCTGTCTGACCGCATAGATAGCAGCCCACCAGGCTCCCCTGTCCCTGGGATTCTTGGGGCAAGAATACTGGAGTGCGTTGCCACTTCCTTCTCCAATGCATGCATGCATACTAAGTCGCTTTAGTCTTATCCGACTCCATGCGAACCTATGGACAGTAGCCCACGACGCCCCTCTGTCCACGGGATTCTCCAGGCAAGAATATTGGGGTGAGTTGCCATTTCCTTCTCTTATGTCAAACCACGCATGCTACAAACACTGAGCTTGCCCTCTGGAATACGCGCTTGTTGATACTGAGGCCGCTATCTAGAGAACGCTCGCAGGAGCCACTTAGTTTCCAATCTGGATCACCCTTTCTGCCACCATTGAGACTATTAACAAGCTTTAGAACAAGTGCATTGCTGTCACTGAGACTGCACAGTAGAGCATACATCCCATCACTCCTAAACCCGGGTTCTTTAGGATATGGCCTACCACTACTGAGCCTGTCCCTAAAACATGCCTGTTGTAAACTCACATACACTTTTGGTGTATTACGCTCTGGATTCGGCATCCCTGCACTACTGAAATTGCCTTCCAGAACAAGAGTTCATCACCGGCTGAACTTTCACTCTGAAGCATGAACATCACAATCATTAGCTTGTTGCTTTATAGGTAAGTCAGGCCACTACTCAACCTGCACTGTAGTTCAGGTGTGCCTAAATAGTTACTGAACTTGCACTCTGAAGTTTCCTTCTGGACACAACTGAGCCAGAACTCCTGTAGACAGAGTGATTTTAAACACTGGAAGACATGTTACGCCTCTCCTGAGCAGGAGCTCAAGTGCAGGCATCCGGGCTCTGCTGAGAACATGCTCTAGTTGCACACATGCCAAAGTAACTGAACGTGCAGCTGGGGGTACAGATCTCATGAATACAGAGTGAGCGCATTTCATCATGGGTTTTGCACTACTGAGGTTTACTCAGAAGCATATCTTCCATCGTGACTGCGTGTGCCTTCAAGAGCCAATGTTCTGACACTACGGAGACTGTGCTGTAGAGTAAGAATGCCTGAACTACACAACTGCACACTGAATCATGCATCCCAGCAGTATAAATCCTAGCACTACAGCACACTTGTCACTTCTGAGTCCTTACACTAAGCAGGCATGGCACAGCTAGTGAGCATGTGGTCTAGAGCATATGTGTGGCCATTACTAATTTCAGACTCGGAAGCCTGTGTCTTGCCACTTGTAAGCCCAGGCCCCCAAATATTCATGCTTCAGCTACTGATATTGCACCCTGGTACACTCCTTTATCACTGCTGAGACTGCGTTACAGAGCATGAGTTCCACTACTCCTAATCTTGCTCGATGGCCTGGGTGCTTAAACCTGTGAGCCTACACTCTGCAGCTGAAAATTGCCAATGACTTGGCTTGCCCTCTGTTGCATATGTTCCCCACGCTTCTTCCTGCACTCTGGAGCACCTACTCCAGGAGGCTACTTTCTAAAACACATATCATCTCCACGAGTGAACCGTCATTCTAGATCAACTGTGTGACCACTAGTGACCTTGAATTCTGAAGTGTTATATTAACTTCCTTGAGGTATTGCTCGAGAAGGTGTGTGTAACAATTACCCCAGTGACGTTTTATACCAGCCATTTTGCTGCTAGTCACCCAGCACTCTAGACTGTGCAAGCTGTGAGTAGTGTACCTGTATATCTGTGGATGACGTGCCACCACTACAGACCTGGTGTATACTTCATATGTCCTGCCTCAATTGATCGTGCGTCACCATACACATATGCCACAACCCTTGCGCTTGCACTGTTGAGGGCTTGTCTTCCCTCTACTGAGCTTGTGTGGCAGAGCAGGTATATCACATTTTCTGAATTGGATCTCTGGATATGCAACAAAAAATAAAAACCCAGCTTTCAAGAGAACACGTCCTTCTGCAGTCTGCACTCTTGAGGAAGGGCACTGCAACTCCTGAGACAACACTCTGAAGCACATGTAGAGCAGGCATGCTGCATCTGCTGAACTTAGCTCTTCAGCATGCCTCTCAACAGTGAAACACACTTTAGGCATACCCCTCTTAATACAGACCCATGATCTAGAGCAGGCATGCTTCAAATCCTGAATCTTGACTTTCGAGAACACGTGCTTCATCTCCTGAGATGGTGCTTTTGCGGATTCTCCCCCCCACTACTAAAACTGTGCTCTAGAGCGGGTGTGACACTTTGGAGCCTGCATGCCTCACTTCTGCGTCCCTGCTCTAGCCTGGAAGTACTGAAACAGCTTAGCTCGCAATCCAGAGCACACGTTCTGCCACTAGTGTGCTTGCACTTTAGAGCAGGCTGTCTGAAGCCATCCCATTGGCACTGGCAACATGCGTGCAGCCACTGCTGAATGCACACTAGAGCACAGTTCCTGCCACTATTGAGCATGTACTCTACCACAAGATGTCTAAAACTGCTCAGTTGCATTGCGGAGCATACCTCTTTCCACAAGTGAACTTGCATTCTACAGGAAAGGGTACACAAACACTGACCTTGTGCTCTAGAATTGGCACACCATACATAATTTTCTTAACATTTGAAGCATATGTCTGGCCAACACTAAATCCACGCTTTAGATCAGCTGTGCTAAAATCACTGAGCTTGCCCTCAAGAGTATATCTGAACTCACATTTTATAGCCACACCTACTACCACGGTGGATTCTGTGCTCTAAAACCCTTGTGAGATGAGAGAACAAGATGGTGGAGCTATAAGTGGATGTGGAGTACATCTCTCCATGGATACATCAGGCATACACCTTCAGACACAGGAGAGTATTTAGAATGTTACCGGAAAGTAGACAGGAGTACCTGACAAGTGGCAAAGAATATATAGAACCACGCAAAACTCAGTCGGGGGAAAGATCTGGGTGAAAAATCAGGAATGTTAGTAGGACTGGATCTGCCCTGAGTGGGGGAAGGAACTGAAGCTGATGTCCAATCCCACATTGGGTCAATCGTCTGAAGTGTAGAATAGACATTTAAAGCTGAGAGTGAAACAGCTGATCTGTGGAAAGCTGGGTGCAATGAGAAGCAGAGGGTCCTTGCTGCAGCTGTACATACCCCGTACAAGGACATCCATCCCCTGAAAGGCCCCGTGGCTGGCAGCTGCAGTTTAGGGACTTTGGGGCAATTCATGGGGAGGGCTGCTGTTTCATGGGGAGAGATGGAGAGAAGGGGTTTGAAGGAGGACATTGTCGTAGGGTATGCCTGTGGAGGAAAGCCAGGCAGCCATGAAAGATAGGCAATAACACCGAGTCACATGTCAGGGGTGGAGCAATCACCATAGCCTCTCTCTCCCACATCCTAGCATCAGCAGTTAGTACAATAGTGAGGCTGACCCATCAAATGCTGAACACACTGAAATGCAGAGCAGGACACCACGCAGGGTCCTCCTTTAAGTGCCTGATGCACCATACTAGAGTAGAATCCCACTCAGGATGCTCCTTTAAGTGTCGGATGCACTGATTTACACAGGAGGACCCCAGCCAGGAAATTCGCTCTATGTGCTGACCCATTGAACGACAGAGAAGGATCCCAGGCAAGGAAGCCTTCTGAGTGGCTGAATAGGTGGAACTAGGGAGAAGACTGGCCAAAGACGCCTTCTTATCACCGGATACAAGGGCTCAAAAAAGAAAAAAAAAAAAGGCTCTGATAGGGCCCTAACTCCTGTGGTGTAGTCAGTCTGTGTCCCTGCACCCTGCCCGTTTTTCCACCACCTGCGTCCCTCAAAGCCAAACAGTTGCTCCACTTTCACAGTTAACTCTCATTGGAAAAAAGCTGCTACTGGTTAAAAAAAAAAAATCGTGCAACTATTTGCACAGGATTGCTTCAGTCCTGTCTAACTCTGTGTGGAACACATTTCACCACTACAGAGAAGAAGCTCTAAAATGCATATACTGGAACAACTGATTTTTTCCAGTCTTGTAGCCACTGCTGAGTTTTCCAAATTTGCTTGCATATTGAGTTCAGCACTTTCATAGCACTCACTATCTATTAGGATTTGAAATCACTCAAGTGGAGTTCTCTATCTCCGCTAGCTTTGTTTCTATTGATGCTTCTTGCGGCCCGCTTGACCTCACATTCCAGGATGTTTGGCTCTAGGTGAGTGATTAGATCATGATGATTATCTGGATCATGGAGATCTTTTCTGCCTAGTTCTTCAATCTTTGCGGTATAGATTTTTGCTACCTCTTCTTAATATCTTCTGCTTCTGTTCAGTCCATACAATCTCTGTCCTTTACTGTATCCACCTTTGCATGAAATGTTCCCTTGGTATCTCTAATTTTCTTGAAGAGATCTCTACTCTTTCCCATTCTGTTGCTTTCCTCTATTTTTTGCACTCATCACCGAGGAAGGCTTTCTTATCGCTCTTTGCTATTCTTTGGTGCACTCTATTCATATGGGTATATCTTCCCTTTTCTCCTTTGCCTTTTGTTTCTATTCCTTTCTCAGTTATTTGTAAGGCCTCCTCAGACAACCATTTTGCCTTTTTGCATTCATTTTCTTGGGGATGGTCTTCATCACTGCCTCCTCTACAATGTCATGAACCTCCAAATGTAGTTCTTCAAACACTATATTATGCCTAATCCCTTAAATATTTTCTCATGTCCACTGTATCATCATAAGGGATCTGATTTAGGTCAAACCTGAATCATCGAGTGGTCTTCCCTACTGTCTTCAACTTAAGTCTAAGTCTATAGCAAATACTGAGCTTCCACTCTGAACCTTCCTTCTTACAAGTATTTGTCCACCATTTTAGAGCACTTTCGCTGCATCTCTCTATCTTCACTGTGAAACATACGTACCGTCACTCCTGAAAGGATGCTCAAGTGCATGCATTGAACTCCTACTCAGCCTAAGCTCCACAGTAGTCATGCCGATCTACTAAGCTTGCATTGTGCCGCATGCGTCTTTCACTATTTAGACTATGATACTGAGGTCATGCTGCAACTGCACAGTTGCAATCTCAAGCTTGTCTTCTTCGACTTTCAGCTTTTATACCAGCACACATGTTCTGCCCCTCCTAAGCCCGCTTTCTTGAAGAGATATGAAACAACTGTTGAGGTTGTATTCTGGAGCATGTCCCTGCTATTTCTGAATGCATTCTTTTTGTATTTCTTCATATTTCTTTTAAAAAATGATTTATTTTAATTGGAATAGAGTTACTGTGTAGTACTGTGATGGTTTTTGACATATACATCAACATGAATCAGCCGCATGGATACATGCGTGCCCCTATCCTGAACACAACTCAAACCTCCCTTATTACCCCACGCTCTGGGTTCATCCACAGCACCAGAGCTGCATGCATCTTTCATGCATTGAACTTGCACTGGTCATCTCTTTTATGTATGGTAGTGTACCTGTTTCAATGCTAATTTCTCCAATCATCCCATCCTTGAACTCTCCCATTGAGTCTCAGATTCTGTTCTTTATATGTGGATCTTTTTTACTGGCCTTCATGCAGAATCATTGTTACTGTCTTCCTAAATCCCATTTGTACACATTAATAAACAATATTTGCCTTTCTCTTTCTAACTTTTTTTTTTGCTCTGAATAATAGGCTGCAGGTTGAACTGCCTTACCAAAAGTGACACAAATATGTGGTTTTCTGTAGCTAAGTAATATTATATTTGAATATATAGCACAACTTCCTTACATTTTCATCTGCTGATGTGCATCTAGATTACGTGCAAGTCATAGCTTTCGGAAAGAGAATTGTAATAAACATTGGCTTTTAATTCATGTTAGGTGTAATAGAAATGGGAAAACAATAAAACCCAAATGTAGAATGATCCAAATTCTACTCGATTGTTGAATATTATGTAAGTTGAAATACTTCAAAATATGTTTCCTTGGCTGCATGTAACATATGAGGACTCTTTTATATCACTCACCTCTCTCCTTTTCATAAATAAAGACCAATTTTCAAATGTTTGTCCAGTTTAATGACAAAATACTAACATAGACATATATATATATATATAATATATATAAAATAGAGATATGTTTTCATATCATAAACTGTTGATAGCAAGCCTAGATTTTAGAATTAGTTCCACCTCCATGCTCCATCTCAACAGGAAAGAGCCAAAGTTGTTGCTGACTCAATCACTCCAAGAGCTGGGAAACCTGAAAAAGAAACGGAACCTGCACTGAGATTTTCTGTCATATTTATGATCGAGCTCTAAGTCCAAGACTTGTTTTCCTTTATTGTACTAAGCAGTCCCTTCTTAAGATTGAAAAGCCTGGAAATCGAGAGAGAGAGGTAGGAGATTGTAGACCTCCTCATGTTCAAAAGGAATTTTAATCAGAGAAGCTAGAAAAGACAGAAACTAAGGAAAACAATCAAGTGATAGACAATAATAATGATTTAGCCACTAATCAAACTCAAGGGTCTTTAGTCCCTCCTCAAGGGCCAGCGTGGAGAAGGAAATGGCAACCCACTCCAGTGTTCTGCCTGGAGAATCCCAGGGATGGGGGAGCCTGGTGGGCTGCCATCTTTGGGATCTCACCGAGTCGGACACGACTGAAGCGAATTAGCAGCAGCAGCAGCAAGGACCATCGCTGACATTCGGAGCAATATCCTGTGAACAATTTTAGAGATGCTAAAGCCCAAACCAGGCTGAAATGTAAGTGCATAGTTGGAACTAGACGGTCAATGATGTGGACTCCCAATATCCTCACTAATAGGCCATTAGTAGAATGTCCCAATATTGATCACAGACCCCATGTTCCACCCTCACTCAGCCATTAAAATAGTCCCCCTGAAAGTATTTGGGGATTTGTGTCTTTGAAGCACCAGCTGCTAAGACACCATGCTTCGTCCTACAATAAGCACTCCCCCCACCCCCGCCACTGAAACCCACAGTCAATTCATAAATTTGTTTGCACAGAAGCAAGTAGACCAAGTCTGCTAGGGTAACAGTACTGAATATTAAGAATGTGTGCATAGAAGGATGATAAATCACTTTTATTTCAGAAATAAAGTAGATTTATTGATGTGAGTTTTCGATAACCCTGTATGCGAGATAGCAAAAGAGACACAGATGTATAGAACAGTATTTTGCACTCTGTGGGAGAGTGAGAGGGTGGGATGTTTTGGGAGAATGGCATTGAAACATGTATAATATCATATATGAAATGGGTCTCCAGCCCAGGTTCAATGCATGATACTGGATGCTTGGGGCTGGTGCACTGGGATGACCCAGAGGGATGGTACGGGTTGGCAGAAGGGAAGGGGTTCAGGAAAGGGAACGTGTGTACACCTGTGGCGGACATATGTTAATGTACGGCAAAATCATTACAATAATGTAAAGTAATTACCCTACAATTAAAATAATAAATTTATTAAAAAAAAAAGGAAATCTTCTAAAAAAGCTCCACACCTGCATTGAAACCAAGCACGACCAAGAGCCAACAAGTTCCACAGGAAGACATACCATGCCAATTCTCCAGCAACACAGGAACAGAACCTGGAGCTTCAATACACAGGTTGCCCAAACAGCAAACCCATAGACATCTCAAACCTCACTACTGGACACTTCATTGCCCTCCAGAGAGAAGAGATGCAGCTCCACCCACCGGAACACTGACACAAGCTTCCCTAACCAGGAAACCTGACAAGCCCCTCGTCCAACCCCAGCCACAGGGAGGAATCTCCACAATAAAGAGGAACCACAAACTGCCAGAAAGAGAAAGACCATCCCAAACACAGGAACCCCCCCCCGACCCCCCCCCCAAAAAAAAGGTCAAATTTACTTATGAGATTTTTGCATGCTTCATGGTTTTGGTTACTATTTCTGCCAGCAGTCTGTATTTTAAGTTGATGCTGAAGTAAACACTTGGTTGAACATTACCCTTCAGTTGCTAGGAGACCAGTGACTTTGTCATGTCACAACTAACCTTCGATTGCTAGGAGACCAGTGATTTTGTGATGTCACAGCTGTTTGACAGGGAGGATCTCTGTGATTGTCCAGAGAGTTTCTCTCTGTAGGCCAGCCAAACATCATTTGAAGTTGCATTGTGTAAAAGCAGACAAATGAGAACATTATCTGAAGAAAGATTTCCCTGAGATGGCACATATTTCTTCAGAAATTCAAGATGGACCTCCTAAAGGTGAGTCCACTGGTTCAGAAACCTCCATTCGATCTTACTGGTATGATTATACAACTGGGGACTCAGTTTTGAGATCTATGATTGAAGAATATGCTTTTCAGGCTTTGTCTGAGGATCTGGTGATCAAAAGGCCACACTACACATATTCTGTCTCTGAAACAGATGATGTGAATGATTTTCTTTCACTCACATTTCCACGAAAACTTTGGAATATAGTGGAAAGTGATCAGTTTGAGTCTATTTGGTGGGATGAGACAGGCACATGTAGAGTGATCAATGAAGAACTCTTCAGGAAAGAAGTCTTGGAAAGAAAGGAGCCTTTCAGAAAATTTGAAACCAAGAGCATGAAGAGGTTAATTCGACAGCTTAATCTTTATGGAGTTAACAAACACCGACAAACTGTTCAAAGATCGGCTGCACTACCAGTCTCTCTGGAAGAAGAAAACAACATCTCTCTTTTGAGAAAGGTATTCCAAAATTTTCACTTTTTGGCAATGGGTCAGATTCAATCATGTGACCTAGAAAGCATGTTCATATATGTGGCTAAATCGGAGTTTAAACTTGAGATAACAAATTATTGAAAAAGTTGTATCTTTTTGAAGTTGAGAACAGCTGGAGATTAGAATATTGGATGTTCAACAAACCTTCCTAGTGACTTGAAACCAGATACAAGTTCTGAAGCTACTTAAAGTGGTATTTACTGTATATATACAACATATTTGTAGTTGAGCATATACCTTCTAACATGTTACCTGTTAAAACTACCAACAGAGGTATTTTCTTTGATGTTATTTCATTGCTTCCATTAAAGGAAACTTATAGTGATATGAAGGAATGAAATTAGTAAAGAATGAAAAATGAATATAATGGAGAAGTGGAGAAAAGGGAACCCTCCTACACTGTTGGTGGGAATGCAAACTAGTACAGCCACTATGGAGAACAGTGTGGAGATTCCTTAAGAAATTGCCAATAGAACTACCTTATGACCCAGCAATCCCGCTGCTGGGCATCCACACTGAGGAAACCAGAATTGAAATAGACACATGTACCCCAATGTTCATCGCAGCTCTGTTTATAATAGCCAGGACATGGAAACAACCTAGATGTCCATCAGCAGATGAATGGATAAGAAAGCTGTGGTACATATACACAATGGAGTATTACTAGCCGTTAAAAAGAATTCATTTGAATCAGTTCTGATGAGATGGATGAAACTGGAGCCAATTATACAGAGTGAAGTAAGCCAGAAAGAAAAACAGCAATACAGTATACTAACACATATATATGGAATTTAGGAAGATGGCAATGACGACCCTGTATGCAAGACAGGAAAAAAGACACAGATGTGTATAACGGACTTTTGGACTCAGAGGGAGAGGGAGAGGGTGGGATGATTTGGGAGAATGGGAATTCTAACATGTATACTATCATGTAAGAATTGAATCACCAGTCCATGTCTGACGTAGGGTGCAGCATGCTTGGGGCTGGTGCATGGGGATGACCCAGAGAGATGTTGAGGGGAAGGAGGTGGGAGGGGGGGGTCATGTTTGGGAACGCATGTAAGAATTAAAGATATTAACATTTAAAAAAAAACACTGGGGGGGGGAATAACATGAGTTGAGGAAAATAAAGAAAAGGTACTAAAAAAAAAAAAAGAAAAGAAATATTGTAACAAAACCAAAATTTTATTCTCCCATATGACTACCAGGAGACTTCCAGCAGAACAGAGCATTTAAAAAACACTCTGTAAAGGGCCAAAAAAGAAATATGTTAGGTTTTGCGAATATGACCATTGGCAATTAATTAAGTTTTCAGGCATCGAGGATAACCAAAGAAGCTGGCAAGTCCCTCTTCCACCTTTAAGGACTCCGAAAACTGAATTACACACAATTTTCACGTCAGAAAAGAAAAGTCTTTTCGGTTTTCCTCAGCCATTAAAAGTGTAAAGCTCTAAAATTAAAAAGAAGAAGAAGAAGAAAAAGTAAAGCTCATTCTCAGCTCACAATAGACAGTGCAAAAACAGGGGCAGGCTGCCCTGCCTTGATTGAAATGGAATTCCAAGAGGAGGGGCGCCAAGATCCACTGTAAGGACAAGTTCCTTAAGCAAAGAACTGGCTTAAGGGAGGTCACCCCTGAGGGCTGTGAGTGCCGGACACCATCACTGGACTCCCCTGGTAGACTCGGAGGCCGTTCTCAGCCCTGAGCCCTGGCGACTGTGCCATCTGCTTTTTCTATCTTCGCGTTTGGTGAGCTGAGCAATCTTGACCCAAGATCCTTGACATTCAGATTCAGCCTGACCAGGCCTACAGCGGCTGCTTTTATGGGAGGAGGGGCTGTGGGGCGGGCTCATCGCGCGCGCATGCGCCCAACTCGGCCTCGCGGCCAATCCGATGGCAGGTGCCGACACCTGGCAGCCAATCATCGGTGGCAGCCCGCACGCCTGTAGGGGGAGCTGAGGCGGCGCCCCAGACCTGAGGAGGCCTCGTCCCCGCAGGCTCGACTCCTCGGGGTTAATCTTGGAACTGCCTAGGGCAGGTGAGCTGCTAGCAGTTCTGTCTCCTCCCTCAATGGGGACCGGTAAGGACTGGAGCGTGGTTCAGCCAAAGCAGTGCCTGACGGCTAAAGGGAGGGTTTCTCGGGTCCCCACTCGCACGAGGCCTTGCTTGGCGGGGCGGCTGGTGAGGGCGGTGAGAGCTTGCAGCAGGATCCACAGGCTTCAGGCTCCTTTCGCCCTCTCCCCTCTCTAGTCTGGGCGGGCTCTGCTCTCCAGCAGCTTTCCTGCCCAGGGGCGGGACAAGCCAGCTCGCGGAAAGGGCCTCTTAGGCCCCTGGCCCCTGGCACCACCCCCAGCTCTCCTGTGGAACCTAATGTATTTAAACACAGACGCAGAAATCTTCACGGCCCGACCCGGTTCTGCACCCAGGCACAGTCAGGCAGGAGCAGCAAAAAAACAAAAACAAAAACCAAAAAAACATCTATCTAGCAGCCTCTTCACTGTCCTGGTGCTTTAGTCGTTTTCCTGTTTCCTCTGCCTCTCCTCAGACTCCAGGGCTGCCCCGTCCCTGGGGGCCACGAGATTCAGGCCTTTGGTTCTGGAAGTTGGCAGATGAGGTATTTGTTTGTTTGTTACTGAGAGAAGGGAGGTGGGAGGAAGAAGCTCAGGGCAAAGGAGTTCAATCACTTGGTCTGGTTGAGTGTGAGACGCCTGGTCAGCATCCGTAGGGTAGGACCAGGTAGGGCCTGGGGGATAGAATATTCCCAGAACAGGGGACTCACCCTGGCCATTTCCTCTGCTTGTCCCCAGGATGTGACCGTGTGCTGACTGGGAGGTCTCAAGCGCTCAGGATTTCAGTGGGCCCCTGAGGTAAGGTGACAGACATCTTTACAACAGGGACAAAGGTGTGGCTTTCTTACTTTGCGTTTTTCTCCTTTCATTCGTCGGCTGACACGTTGCTGTTGAGAGAGAGTATTCCTGATTGGGGATTACCTGACCCTGATTGCGGGTGCTGACTTCAGGGCCATCATGGTTTCAGGTTTGCAGCTTTCTGAGTGGCAAGCTTAAAAACAGGCAGAGTGACTTGCTTTCGCCTGCCTTCTTGAAAGAAAAAAAGTAAGAACACCATGGGTCTTAAGCTGTGTAGAGCTGACTCCTACCACTTGGTGAGGCTAAAATGGGGCAATGCACATATCCTAAGGTTTTAGCTGGCAAAGCAAAGCAATGCAGGTGTGGGGGTTCCCTGGTGGCCTGCTGATTAGGATTCTGGGCTTTCACTACAGTGGTCTGGATTCAATCTCTGGTCAGGGAACTGGGACCCCACAAGCCAAACAGCATGGCCAAATGAATGAATGAATCCAGTGGTACATTCAGAGAAAATATCCTGTGATTTAACATGTTGACGTGAGATTGCTTTCTCATTTCTGTACCCTTAAGGGCTTTTCTTCATTAAGTAAGTCAGCTCCACTGGATGGGGGTGAGGCACCATCTGAGTTCATTTCATGCGAGTAAACAAGATCATAGGAAGCTCTATGCCCAGCCACTTGTGCCTACAGCTGTGTTGTATACTTATCTTGCTGGTACAGCTTTGACTTCACAGCATGTTTTGTTTTGGTCACAACATGTGGCTTCATAGGACATTAGTTCCCCAGCCAGGGATCGAACACAGGATCCTGACAGTGAGAGGGCTGAGTCCTAACCAAACCACTGGGCTGCTAGGCAACTCCTGTGTTTCGGTGCTTTTGATTGGGTGAGTGTGTGTGTGTGTGTGTGTGTGTGTGTGTGTGTGTTTTGATTTTAGCTATATTTATAGGAGAACTGTTCTGTGTGTAAGTATGATGTGAATGGTATTAAAACTTGAAATGTTTGTGTTGTACCTATGATCTCAAAATGGAATAGTTTGAAAGAACTTACCACTTGTTATCTCTTGGCCTAGGATCTCTCCTGAGGTAGTTAGTAGTCAAGCTTTTGTCTGGCTTGGCAACCTCTGAAGACTTAGCTTGCTGAATCTAAGCTCTCTCACTTGTCTGTACTCTTGAAGCCTCAGTTCCTCCTTCTGTGGGCCTCTCCAAGGAGCTTCTTTTGTGGAGGCTGCTGTCTTTTCTCAGAATGAGTGATTCAGGAAAGCGCTTGCACCCATGATAAAGTGCAGAGTCTTTTTTCAGATGTTACACATCTGCACTTGTGTATTTGCTTAGTCTCACAGGTCTACCCTGTGATAGATTGAGAGAGAACTACACAGGGGTGGGAATATTAGGAGATTGAATTCACTTGAAGGCTGGTTACCATACCCATTAATCCACTATGCCAGCCTTTTTTTTATATGATCTCAGCTCTGTCAATGTGAGCAAATTATTTGGCTTGTGTACCCTTCTTGTGTGCTGCTACTGCTGCTAAGCCACTTCAGTCGTGTCCGACTCTGCAGTCTCATGGACAGCCACACACAAGGCTCTCCCTTATCTGGGATTCTCCAGGCAAGAACGCTGGAGTGGGTTGCCATTTCCTTCTCCAGTGCATGAGAGTGAAGTCGCTCAGTCGTGTCCGACCCTTCGAAACCACATGGACTGCGGCCTACCAGGCTCCTCCGTCTGTGGGATATTGCAGGCAAGAGTACTGGTTTGGGTTTCCATTGCCTTCTCCAGCTTGTGTGCTCTCTGGCCTGATGTACTCAATTTTGATCTACTCAGTTCTAGACCTACTCATTTCTTGAAGTTCTAGCAAGTCTCCTCTTTGCCCTGGATTAAGGTTTCTGTTTCTCTGGATGGTTCCCATCAGCAAACTGACTGACTATAATGTGACCTGTCGTTACAAATCCATCTTTTGGTGACACATCCTGCTTCTGCTGCTTTTATTTCATATTTGCTTGTTACAGACCTCTGCAGAGTTGTTCCTAGACTTTGTTATCTCGAGTTCTCTCATTTTCCTATAAAGCCACTCTTGTCAAGGCCACAGGTGAATTTCAAATATTCAAATGTCTGCCTGCAAGGTAGGAGACCTGGCATCAATTCCTTGGTGGGGAAGATCGCCTTGAGAAGGAAATGGTAATCCACTCCAGCACTCTTGCCTGGAAAACCCATGAACGGAGGAGCCTGGTAGGCTACAGTCCATGGGATTGCAAAGAGTCGGAAATGTCTATTCAAATTCTTTTCCTGGTTGTTAAATGCTTTTCTGTTTTTAATTGTTGTAGAAAACATCTAACTTAAATTTTTACCATTTTAACCATTTTTGCATGCTAAGGATTTTGCACACTTTCATCAGCCTTTTGGAGAAAGAAATGGCAACCCACTGCAAATCTGATGGAGAAGGGAACGTGGTGAACTTTAGTCCCTGGGGATGCAACGTTGGGCACAACTGAGTGACTATGACATATACACACACGTAGTCACAGTGTTGATTTGTTGTTGTTGTCATTGTTTTAGCTGTGTTGTGCAGCTTGAATGACAGTTCCCTGGTTGAGGATCATACCCAGGCCCCTGATAGGACACTGTGGAGTCCTAACCTCTGAACTATGAGGGAATTCCTTATTACATTGTTATGAAGCAGATCTCTACACCTTTACAGCTTGCAAAATCGAAACTCTGTACCCATCACTTGTCCCATTAAACAGCAAGTCTTCTTTTCTTGCCCGTTGACCTAGACCATGGACTCCATCATTCTTTTTTGTTTCCTTTCTATTGCTTGACTCTGTTACCTATTTCATACAAGTAGAAACTTACAGTATTTGTCTTTTTGTACGACTGGCTTATTGCATTTGGCTTGATGTCTGAAATGATCATGCATGTTGTAGCATGTGACAGAATTTTCTCTATATGGCTAAATAATATTTCATTGTGTATATATATCACATTTGATGGACATTTCGATGCTTCCACCTCTTAGTTGTTGTGCTTCGTGCTGCTGTGAACACGGCTCTGCAGGTATCCCAAGACCCCATGTTAACTTCTTTTGAATTTATATCCTGAAGTGTAATTGCTGAATCATGTGTCAGCCCTAGTTCTTTAATTTTTCGAGGAGCCTTTAAACTGTTTTCGGTAGCAGTTGCACCATTTTAAAATCTATCCGTAACACACAAGGATCCAGTTTCTGTACGTGCTTGCCAACAGTTGCCCTTTCCTTTCCTTCATATGTAAACACACACATATGCACACACAATTTCTTTCATACCCTTTTCCATGATTGTTTATCTCAAATTTTGAATATAGTTCCTTGTGCTATACAGTATGCTCTTGTTTGTCTATTGTATGTATTATGCTTTGCATCTGCTAATCACCAGCTCCCAATCTGTGCCTGCCGTACCTTTCCCTCTTGGGAATCACATAGTCTGCTCTCTATGTCTGTGAGTCTGTTTCTCTTTCATAGATCAGCTTATTTGTGGCATATTTTAGAGTCCATGTAAGTGATACCATACGATATTTGTCTTTCTCTCTCTTTTTTTTAATTTTTATTTTTACTATGTTTTATTTTACAACACTGTGTTGGTTTTGCCATACATTGACATGAATCCGCCACAGGTGTACATGAGTTCCCAATCCTCACCCCCCTCCCACCGCCCACCCCATATCATCTCTCTGGATCATCCCTGTGCACCAGCGCCAAGCATCCTGTATCCTGCATCGAACATAGACTGGCGACTATCTTACATGATAGTGTACATATTTCAGTGCCATTCTCCCGTATTATCCCACCCTCTCCCGCTCCCTCAGAGTCCAAAAATCTGTTCTATACATCTGTGTCTCTTCTGCTGTCTCTCATACAGGGTTATCATTACCATCTTTCTAAATTCCATATATATGTGTTAGTATACTGTGTTGGTGTTTTTTTTCTGGCTCACTTCACTGTGTATAATCGGCTCAAGTTTCATTCATCTCATTAGAATTGATTCCTATAAAGTCTGCAAGCAATAATGCTGGAGAGGGTGTGGAGAAAAGGGAACCCTCTTACACTATTGGTGGGAATGCAATCTAGTACAGCCACTATGGAGAACACTGTTTATAATAGCCAGGACATGGAACAACCTAGATGTCCATCAACAGATAAATGGATCAGAAAGCTGTGGTACATATACCCAGTGGAGTATTACTCAGCCATTCAAAAGAATATATTGTCTTTCTCTTTCTGACTTCCTAAGTATTCTTTTGAATGCTAGTGTAGATTCAAGTATTTACTTAACAACATTTGTTGCTACTGTATAAAATGTGGTTGACTTTTAAAATATTTGTCTTCTATTCTGCAAGCTTTATATTAATTCTAATACTTGTGTTTCTTCAACATTTTCTATACTAAATTATCTTATCTCTAATATACTTTGACTTCTTCCTTTCCATTCTGAAGGCTGTTTTTTGTTTTTTATTGTTTTTTGTTTTTTTGTTTTTGTTTTTTTTTTTTCTGAAACTACAGCAACAATTCTCTTTTGTTACCTGATTGCTCTGGTTATAGAACTGCCAGTATAATGTTGAGCCAAAGTGTGTAATAGACTTCCTTGTGTTGTTCCCGGTCTTAGAGGGAAAGCTTTCAGTTTTTCATTCTTAAGTATGATGTTAGCTGTGGGTCATTTTACAGGTGCCCTTTGATTGAGAAAGTTCTCTTCTGTTCTTAATTATTAAATGTTCTTTTAACCCCGGTTATGAAAAGGTGCTAGATTCAGGGAAATGCCTTTTCTTCAGGCAGATGTGTTATTTGTTTTATTGTTTTAAAATGGCATAATGTTGATTGACTTTCCTATAATGAACCAACTTTGCATACCTCCCTAAATCGCATGTGATCATAGTGTACAGTCTTTTTTATATGCTGTTGGATTTTGTTTGCCAGTATTTTGTTGAGGACTCTTTCACCTGTATCCATAAGGGATATCAGGTCTGTGTGTGTTTGTGAGTGTGTGTGTGTGTGTGTGTGATGTCTCTGTCTGATATTGGTATGAGAGAAAGACTGGCATCATTTTGCCTGCTATGTGGGGAAGAGACGTGTGGCATAAAGATGAAGCATTGTTGGATTGAAGTTTAGCCAGGATTAGAGGGAGAAATTTAGGATATATCTGTGTGGAATTGGGGTGAGATTATCAGAGAGCTCATTCTCAGTTTCCTAGGCCTGAATTAAGTGCTTGACATTGAATTATGCTGTTTGTTACCTAGGAATATATAGATTATACTTTGAATTTGCTACCTATTTTGTTTGTTAACATTTATGAAATTAGAATTTATGGATCAGTTGTAATGTGCATTTAAGATCCATTTTCTTCCATTTTTACTACAAAACAAGATGCCATTGAATAGCTGATGCCTTTTAAAAAAGCTGTTAACCTTAAGTCTAAGAAATAAGCATGTTTGTCTTTACGATACAAAAACACATTTAAAAGTTAACAAATTTGCCAAAGAAGACGCAACTGGTGTGTGGTTAAGTTAGAATTCCAACTTAATCTCCTATGACTCCAAAGTCTATGCTTCGAAACGCTGTAGAACAATGCTTTTGTAAAAATACTCTCCTTTACATGTGATTTCACGTAATGATCAGTGTGGCGTTTTTTTTTCCCCCTCTTTATTTTTTTAAGTAGAAGAGGTTAAAGTGAACATGCGACAAAGCTATGATTCTAGAGCCATGTAGACTTGTAGTCGTAGTTTTTTCAGCTGTCATTGAGTCTGGTTGACACTCAGTGTCTTTGTCTGTAAGATAAGGGTGTGTATAAGTACTCTAGAGTTTTGGAGATAATCAAATAGCCCATTTTTCTGTACTTAACTAATCTGTAGTATGTTTACACTTAGGTAGCAGTTTGTATAAAGGAAGCACTGGGACTTGAGGCCGCACCCTCTAAGAATAAAAAAGTATTAAAAATATGGAACTCCCACGTATGTTACGTGAAGAAGAACAAGAGCCAGAAGTACAGAAAAGGGAGGGAGAGACCAAACAAGTAGATGATGATGATGATGATGATGAAGTGATCTTGGTTGGAGTGGAACATGGAAATGAAGATGCTGACGTGATCTTTGTTGGGATGAGCTCAGCTTCAAAACCAGTCGTTTCAAACATACTGAACAGAGATACCCCAGGTTCTTATTCAAGGAGAAAAAGGTGTGGTCACTTCAGGAGAGGTAACGCTCACAGATTACAGCCTGTTAGTCATGTGACTCCTACATCAGAAGCAAAGACTGTCTTGCCAGTGTCTGACTCTGACTCAAGATCAACAGGTAGTCCTATTATTATTGAACCTCCGTCTCAAGCTGATTATAAAAATCTTTCACCACAAATAGTGCCTGATGGCTTTTCGAAGGAGTTATGTTCTTCTTTGATTACCTTCACAAGTTCATTGCAGCATCGAGTAGAAACAGCAGTTTCTGCAGGTGATATGAATAAAAGTCCTCATGTATCAAAGCGAGTTTCCCCTTGTGAAACAAATCGCAGAAATCCCAGAAGGCCTAAACTCAGTGATGGCATTGTAGGGGAACATTCTTTAGGTTTCTCCCCGTCAGGTTTTTTTCATATAGAGACCACTCAGCAAAGCACACCAGACCGTGTCCATACCTCACTAAGCCATGTTCCGAATGGAGAACCTTGTCCAAAACCTTTTCCAAAGGACAGTGTTCATTGCAAGCCTGTAAGACCTTTAGGGGAAAATGGACGGACAAAAACTGATTTTCCAAGTTTGGTAAGTCCAAACAAAATTGGTGATCCCACAGAAGGAAATCTGATTGTGTTACTTTGTGACTTCTACTATGGCGAGCATGGAGGAGTTGGGCAGCCAGAAGCGAAGACCCACACGGCATTTAAATGCCTCAGCTGCTTGAAAGTTCTAAAAAATGTCAAGTTTATGAATCACGTGAAGCACCATTTGGAACTTGAGAGGCAGAGAGGTGACAGCTGGAAAACCCACACCACCTGCCAGCACTGCCTCCGCCAGTTTCCTACTCCCTTCCAGCTGCAGTGTCACATTGAAAGTGTCCACACGGCCCAGGAGCCCTCCGCAGTCTGTCACATCTGTGAGTTGTCCTTTGAGACAGATCAGGTTCTCTTAGAGCACATGAAAGACAATCATAAGCCTGGTGAAATGCCCTATGTATGCCAGGTTTGCAGTTACAGATCATCATTTTTTGCAGATGTGGATGCACATTTCAGAGCATACCATGGTAACACCAAGAATTTACTTTGCCCGTTTTGTCTCAAAATTTTTCAAACTGCAACAGCATACAGACGTCATCATCGAGGGCACTGGGAAAAGAGTTTTCACCAGTGTTCCAAATGTCGGCTACAGTTTTTAACTTCCAAAGAGGAGAGGGAGCACAAGACCCAGTGTCATCAAATATTTAAGAAGCCTAAGCAGCTAGAAGGATTGTCTCCTGAAACAAAAATTGTTATTCAGGTATCACTGGAACCCCTTCAGCCAGGATTGGTGGAAGTTGCATCCATTACTGTGAACACATCTGATTTTGAATCATCACCCCCCAAATCTAAAAGGAGGAGGTCAAAAAAAGAAAAATAATAGTTAATTCTGCCTTCAGTAAGTCTGAAGCAAGTATTTCAGTCAAAGTTAAAAACCCCATTAAAAACAAAAAGATCAATTTATAGCATTATTCAATAATATCAAATATAGGGAAACCGATGGGTAATTTATGTGATTTTGTTTTAAATAGAGGAAGTACAGTTTTGTGTGATCTTCATATTGAGATGCTATTTAAAAATCTATGATCTGTTTTTCGTGTAATTGTCTTAACATGTAAAAAGGATGTGTGCATGTGTGTGTGAGAGAGAGAGAATGAGAGAAGTGGAGAAAGGAAAAGTAAGAACCTATTTTGGTATTTGATGTTACTTGTAAGTTCGAAAGCTCTCCTATACATATAATCTGTAGAATGTTTTAGCAACGTAATTTTGAAGTGTTTTCATGCCTTGAAGATCTCAGTACCAGCTATATAGCCAGATTTGAATGTCACTCTCTGAAGTGCCTCTTGGGCTGATCTAAATAACCTGGCTCTGAAAGCGTGCAGTGGAGGTTGATGGAGAAGCTACGATGTGAGTTTGGACCAGACACGGGATTTAATCAGTGAAGAGCTGTGGCTTCGTGTCCCAGCTGAGGAAGAGGCATACATTCACTGCAGGCACAGAGCCAAGGGAGAAGGAACACTGTCTCAGAGTGCTTTCACCTAGCCCAGGGACATCTCAAGGAAGCCAGCCGTTAAAATGCTTGTGTTTGGTGAGAGACCCTGGCAAGCATGAAGCAGGCCCTGTGTAGCACTGACTGCAGTTGGAGAAGCAGAGATCGTTAATGAGACCTGGTGCCTGTGGACCTCCTGTTGAGTGATCAAAAGGGGAATTTGATTCATTCTGTCCCCTTTCCCATTTGGCTGGCCTGTAGTCACAGTGAGGTCGGCATATCTGTGTCAGACACAGTAGCAAAGCAAGTTAAAATTCCCAAAGGAAAAAGAGCCTTGACGTCCACTTTGATTGGCGCTGGACCCATAGTTGTAGCTGAAAAGGATCAAACAGAGGAAATCTGTTCAGCTTTTGAATTGGGCTAAATTGAGTTCTCTTACCCTTAAGCTACAGTGGAGTTGTCCAAGAATCGTAAATATAGTGGATAAAAATAGTCCAGGGTGATTAAAGCCTTTTTGGAACTCTTGCTTCCATTTTCCAGTTACATGTGTCTTACCCGAGTTGACCATGTGAAGATTTCGGTTCTGTATCTTATCTTGCCTTGCACACAAATGTAGTACAGTTAACAGCTAATTCTTTGCGTGTGTAATTTCCCATTGTATCAAACTAATTGAGTTTCCGTCTTTCTTGACACAGTCTGATGTGCAAGAATTGTCTCATGTATTTCAGTAATTATCAGGTCATAGAGTTTTCCTTCCTCTAATGTATCCAACCATCTAATCTGTGATTATACTTGTGGAAACCTTCTTTCTTGCCGTCTCCAAGGGCTCTTTCACAGACCTGTGGGGTACCCTCTAAGTATTGGTTCCTGAACATCAGCACACTTGGCTGCCTCTGTAGGTCCTTGGAGTTGAGTCTCCTCCTGGAGTTGAATGTCACCCCTTCTCCACTTCTGGCACGGATACCTAGCAATCTCTGTGCACCATTCCAGGAGCTGGGATCCTGTCTGTAGACCTATGCCAGGCGCAATCTCTCCGTTTCCTCTTCCTTTCTCCTCCTCTTTGTCTCTCGCCTCTCTCCCCAGGCCTCAGTTTCTTTAAGTCCTCTAAGCTTTCACAAAATGCTGGAAAGAGATCATCACCAAGTGGGTAGCATCCTTTTCAGAACTGAAGAGGAAGGACTATAGATGATGAAGCTGTAGTGAATCTGTTGTCTCCATTTTAGGTAATTTCGTGAGTGTAAATTAAAATTCAAATAAATTGTGTTTATTTATTCAAAGCTTGATTGATATATTTGCACTTTGAATATTTTACTAGGCCTTTCTGGTTAGTTTATTTGGGCCAAAGCACTTTGCTAAGCGTCAGCTGAAACCACTTTTAGTTGTATAAAGAGTGTGTGTGTGTTCTGGTCTCACGTGAAAACTCTCTGTATAAATAAATATGCAGACTATTGCATTTGTATCTGCTTTCTTCGATTTCTATAGTAAAAAATATGAAATGTTTTAGTTACGTGTTTTTACTGTTGCTTAGTATTATCAACACTGTTGCTGTTAGTTGCTGTGAAGTATGCTCCTAAGGACTACAAGTTGTATTTATTGCCAAATTAAAAGGTTCCCACAATATGGTCCCTGACTGCTTCCTCTCTTCCATTCTCTGTCTTCTACTGTACTATTTTCCCCACTAATGTACTCTTTTTGACAACACAGGCCTTGGTTTTCCTCCATCAAATTCCGTTTCTTGCCGATCCAGACTGCAAGTGTTGTTCTTCTGGAAATACTCTTCCCGTAGGCCTGCATGGCTCCCATGTTTGAGCTTCACCAATGCTGTTCAAATAACACAATCAAATCTCCAACCCCCTCTCTTTCCTCCTCCTCCTTAAAGGCAGTTGAAGTCCCTATCCTCTTCTTCCCTCTCCAGCCTAAATTTCCTAAATTTTCACACACACACAAAAAAAAAGAAACATGAAAAAGAGAAGAGATAATAACATCAGGGCTTTGCTTCTTAGAATTAACTTGAGTCAGTTTCTGTGCCTGCAAATCAAAGATAGTTAATAGTGAGTTGAATTCTTTCAGGAGCTTCCTCTGTTTTTCTTTTGATACCTCTATATTTTGTTCACACAATGACACTTTGTTTTCTTTACAAATTATTGAAGATGTGTCAAGATTATTATTTTGTTACTGCCCTTTGTGAATTTCCTTGTCTGCCTTGCTTGGTCTTTCAGGTAAAATTTATTATTTGATTAATGTTGCCAAAACATTGTAAGTAAAATTAGTATTTGTAGAAATAATGTTTTAAAAATTATTTCTGCTGTCTTTTTACAAATAACATGGCATATTTTTATTTTTTTTAAATAATCGTATTGTGTTGGCCAGTTCTAAACAGTGATGTCTAAGTGGGCTTTCTTGTTCTGAGTACCATCAAAAGCAATGAGTATCTGGCTTAATAAATTTCCGTTTCTGCTTTTAGATCTTGAAGAGAATTGTTTTATTGGATAGTTTACAACATTTGTTGAGACATTTATTGTTCCTTCCTTCTCCTCTCCTTTCTTTTTCTTGCTTTCTTCCCTTGTCTCTCTTCCTCTTTCTTTCCTTCCCTTTCTTTCCCCAGGTTGTTGCTTGACTGGACCTTTCCTGAAACAAAAGGAATTCCACTCAGAGTTGAATGTTATCCTCTCAGAATCCCATTTCATTCCTCATTTCTACTATTGGAATTAACCTCCCTGTCCCCTTATTAGATTTGCCACAGTTGTATCAATGTTTCTGATTTTCTTTTTCCAAGAAGCAGCTCTTGTCGTCTTATCCCAACAAGCTTTATTTTTGTTTTCTATTTTTGTTTCAATTCATAGATACTTCCTACATTCTTTAGGATTTTTTTTCTTTATACCTTTGCATTTTAGAAGTTTCTTCACAATTTTTTTCCTGTAAATATATTAGATTTACAATGTTGAATTTCAGATGTATATCAGAGTGATTTAGTTATGCAGATACGTATCTATTCTTTTGTAGGTCCTTTTCCATGATAGGTTGTTACATGATACTGAGGATTTCTTTTCTTTTTTTTTCCATAGATGATTTAGGGGTTGACCTATCTTTATTTAGCAATTTTGTCTGAATCCCAAATATTTTTATGTATCCATGTTTTTTAATTAAAATTTCATTGTCTAAGATTTTTGGCAAGTTGATTCCAAAGAGTTCACTATTTTCAGGCTGAATGTTTTCATTTATTGTTTACTGAGAATTAAGTTTTCCCTGGAGCTCTGAGGGTATGTGTGTATATACACTGATATGTCTATATACGCATCCTTTTCAGATTACTACATGTTTTAAGATATGTAAATGTATTTTCAAAGATATTTTCTGTTTGTATGGTAAAAACATGAAATGTTTTAATTCTAGAAATTTGTTCCCCCGAATGAATATAGTATAAAGAATAAAGATATAAAACTAGATTCCTTTGAGAGTAATCCTTACTAACAGAACTTGGGAATGTTCAAAGAGTACTCATAACACTTACGAAAGGTGGCAAGAAAAACTTTATTCAAGGTAAGAGTACTACAGTGGCGTATTATAACATGGGAGAGAGATTGAGCTTATGTGTGACTCCAGGAGGGGTGCAGCTGGGATTTATAGCTAAGGAACAGGGTGGGCCCATGGGATTGCAGACAGAGATGGGAGACTGAAAAGCAATGGACAACAATAACAGAATGGGTGTCAGTGGATGGAGACTTATTAAAATGAGGACTATAAGCATGAGGGTGGACTCTGGCTCAACTGAGAGGATCATTGCTGAGGCTAGGCAAGGCTGATAAGATATTCCGGTGAGTGAAATGATATTTGATCTGATACTGAGCGTGGTCAGATCAAGGGTGGGCTATGTTTTCTAAACTGAAGTAGCAGATTCTGGATTAGATTGGACTAGATGGACAGGCAGCCCTGAATAAAGACATTGCCCAAAGTTGGCAGTGCATTAATGAACTAGTGCTGCATAAGCAGTTAGCGAAAACTAGCAGCTTAAAACAATATTATTTCATACTGCTGCTGAAAGTTGGGAATCCAGGAGTAATTCAGCTGAGTGTTGTGGCTCAGTGTCTCATGAGATTGCCATCCTCTGAAGCCTTGACATGCGCTGGTGGATTTCCTTCCAAGATGGCTTACTCACATAGCTGATGAAACCGGTTTGCTTGCTGGCTGTTGGGAGAAAGCCTCGGTTCTTTCATATGGGCCTCTCTAAAGGGCTACCTGAGTGCTCTCGAGATATGACTAAGCTGGCTTCTAGAGTGAGTGATCCAAGAGGATGATCAAGGAGGCTGCAGTGCCTTTTATGACCTAGTCTCAGACGCTTCATTGTTCGTTTCTACAGTATTCTAACATGAGAAGTGAGCCACTAAGCCCACCACACATGTGAAGGGGCGGAGGAAGGAACTGTGGACATAATTTAAAACCACGTGGTACACACATGGCCAGAAATTGTTCACATACGTGTATGTCCAAAATGCCTTTTCCTGCCAATGCTTTTAAACAATTTATCTGTTACAGCATTAACTTGAAGTTCAGGACCTTGTCATCTAAGTCAGGTCCAGCTATGGATCAGGGTCCACGTGTACAGTATCTCAAGTGTTCTGTTGCTCAGTTGTGTCGTATTCTTGGCGACCCCATGGGCTGCAGCGCTGCAGGCTTCCCTGTCCATCAACTCCAGGAGCTTGCTCAAACTCAAGTCCATTGAGTCGATGATGCTATCCAACAATCCCATCCTCTGCTGTCCCCTTCTCCTACCTTCATCTTTTTCCGCATCACGGTCTTTTCCAATGAGACGGTTATTCCCATCACATAGCCCAAGTATTGGAGCCTCAGCTTCAGCATCAGTCCTTCGAATGAATATGCAGGAGAGATTTACTTTAGGATTGACTGGTTTGATCTCCTTGCAGTCCAAGAGCCTCTCAAGTCTGCAACACATCAGTTCAAATTATAGAAGTGTAGTTCCTCTAGACCTGAGGATGTGTGAACAAAAGAGATGAGTTAATCTGCTCCCTTTCACAGCCAACATACAGTGGTGGTTCAGGCATAGATAACCTTCATAGACACTCCTGTTCCAGAAAGGGGAGGGGAGATGGGAGTCAATAGTAGCAGTTCTGAAATCCCATGGGTTCTTGCGGGCAGTCCTTTGATTAGTACTTAAGGCCTGGACACTTACTAGGCTTCAGTCTCTGATTTTTTCATTCTACCCGCTGACATGATGCCATTGCATGAAAGGTGGCTAGTATATGGTTACATGAAACAGTCTCCCTAGCCTGCTTCCTGCTTGTAGAAGGTAGAAGTCCAGAGCTCCTATTTTGTACTATTGCTGGTCCTTTCAGTCCGAGCTGAACTTAAATATGTTATCTTAAAACCTTGGTGTGTCTCCTGATACTCTTACTGGTGTTCAAGGCAAAGCACCCCACTCCAAAGCGACAGTCACACATGTCTTCATAATAAGGCTTACTCTGTCTTGGTTTTCTGCTGAGATAGCTGAGGGATAAACACCCTGAACCTTGGTAGAAGTCTTATTGTGTGACTGAAAGGATCTCTGAGTGACACCCCTAAACTCTTTGGAGGGTATTGGCCTGACTAAATAATGCCATGAGGCATCCCCTTCCAGCTTTCTGAGGCTTAACAAAGAATTTTACAGTCACACTCGTCTTTAGAACACCTTTGTTTATAAAAAATAATATGAAGAAGAACTGGCCTATCGGTGGTGTAAAATGTTGTATTTAGACCACCTAATCTCAATGCCCTGGATATGATCTTGCTTGAGAGTCATTAATTTTAACAACTTCTGTCATCTTAAAAGACTGGAAAATTCCCAAATCAGCAAGTTTTGTCCCCTGTTTTAATAATCTTTATATTAAACATTAAAGAAAAAAAAATCCCTTCATGTTTTACTACAGGCAGCAAGAAAAAACCAGGAAGCACTTTTGGCTGTTTGGATGGAAATCCTCTTAGATAACTCAATTAATTAAGTACAGTTTGTCCTCCAAGCTCATTAGGTACATTTTCTACTTTTCATAAAACTGCAGATGTAGTGGACTTTCGTCTTCACACTCCCCAGGCTCTCTCCTCCTGCCTCTCCTTTCTGCCAAGCATCCTAGGTGCACGACTGTGATTCCGCCTAGAACGTGTTTGCTCAGTGAGCAAACGGGGAGCGATTCCCTGGCTTCAGTGCTTCTGCTGGCCAGAGACTCTGTACCGTTCCCTAAGAACTTCATGGTTTCGCTGTCCAACTTCTATCACCTGGCTAGGTCAGTTGCAGTAGCTCATACTCACAAGCGAACTGGCAGGGATTTCTACACGCACATGTGCAGAAACATACATGTGTACACGGTAACATCGCTGAGGGGAAACCTGTCCATATGCAGAAGTACAGCTTTCTTTTCCAGGAACGTGAATTTTGGTAAGCACTCAAATTTCTACACACACATGTGCGCAAATATATTGGTGAATACAGTTACATCGCTGAGAGGAAACCTGTCCATATGCAGAAGTACAAGCTTGCTTTTCCAGGAACATAAATTTTGGTAAGCACTCAAATTTCTGCACGCACATGTGCACAAACATGCACGTGTACTCAGTAACATCCCTGAGAGGAAACTTGTCCATATGCAGAAGTACAAGCTTTCTTTTCAGGAACATTAATTTTGGTAAGCACTCAAATTTCTATGTGCACATGTGCACAAATATATGCGTGTACACAGTAAGATCGCTGAGGGGTAACCTGTCCATATGCAGAAGTACAAGCTTTCTTTTCCAGGAACTTGAATTTTAATAAGCACTCAAATTTCTGCACGCACATGTGCACAAACATGCACGTGTACTCACTAACATCCCTGAGGAGGAAACTGGCCATATGCAGAAGTACAAGCTTTCTTTTCCAGGAACATTAATTTTGGTAAGCACTCAAATTTCTACACACACATGTGCACAAATAGATGGGTGAATACAGTTACATCGCTGAGACAAAACCTGTCCATATGCAGAAGTACAAGCTTTCCTTCCCAGGACATTGAATTTTGGTAAGCACTCAAATTTCTACGTGCACATGTGCACAAATATATGCGTGGACACAGTAACATCGCTGAGAGGAAACCTGTCCATATGCAGAAGTACAAGCTTTCTTTCCCAGGGCCTTGAATTTTGGTAAGCACTAAAATTTCTACGTGCACATGTGCACAAAAATATGCGTGTACACAGTAACATCGCTGAGAGGAAACTTGTCTATATGCTGAAGTACAAGCTTTCTTTTTCAGGAACATGAATGAGACCTGGTGACTAGGACCTCCTGTTGAGTGATCAAAAGGGGAATTTGATTCATTCCGTCCCCTTTCCCATTTGGTGTCCCTGAACAATGGAGATCAACGTGGCAAACGGTGGGGTTTTTCCCTACTTCCCTAGCATCTGGCCAGCAACAGCCTGTCCTGGTGATGCTGTGCATGGCTGGGACGTTGGAGCCACCAGTGGCCACACCAGGCGAAGATGCCACCCTCTTCAGAGTGGAGGCAGGAGAGGACAGCGAGGCCCAGGTGGACGGAGTCGTGGCAGGGATCAGACGGGGTTTCCAGCTGCTTGCAGAGGACATCACTGAGGATGTGGAGGTTGTGCCAGATGAATGACAGAAACAGGGGTCCTCCCTGGAGCTGGAGGAGAAGACATTGGAGGAGCAGTGCCAGGAAAGGCCTGGAGGCCCGAGTGAGCTCCCGGCACTAGATGTGATGCAGGCACTGGCGACCTTGTAAGTGGAACTTAGCTCTAAGCCTGAGAAAACCTGCAGGGCCTACGTTTGGTTCATGTGCAAGAGTCATGAGAGGAGGAAGCGTGACTTGGCTCAGAAGAGTGCCAACATCCAGGGCATCCCTGGCTTCTGGGCCAACGTGGTATCCTTTCTGCTACTCGTTGTGGTCCAGTGCTCAGGAGGAGGGGGAGGTGCAGAGGCAGGAGCAGGAGGAGGGGTGGAGGCGAGGGGGCAGAATGGTGGACCCTGAAGGAAGTGTGGTACTGGGCAATTGGCAGGCTCCACAGGCACAGCTGAGTAGAGTCCGGGCAGGGCCACACCTGTAAGTGTCGCAGCCATGACTCTGTGTGTCTCCTTCAGGCCTGCATCTGAGGAGGATTAGCCTCTAAGTCAGAAATGACCAGAGACAGTACATGAGAGCCACCTTAGCTGACAGTTATTGTTGTAAAGGTGAATGATTCCGAAAATAACTGAGATATGGGAGTTACACACACAAGCGCGCGCGCAGACACACACACATACACAAACCCACAGAACATATGTAGACATACTTTCTGATCCCCGTTATCTCACTGAGTGAGCAAGTTCTGAGTGGAATCACAGTGGTACAGCAAGGATGCCTGGCAGAAAGGAGAGGCAGGAATAAAGTGTCTGGGGGTGACCAGTGAGAGTGCAGAAGATCTGAGACACAGAACAGGTTGCAATCCCAGACACAGAAGACACAGTGGGTGACCCCACAGCCCTTTGAACACCCTGATACAAGGGCCTTTCCATCCTTCTCAAGTGCCAGGCATACTTTCTCTGACCTTACCATGAGCATGAGCACTACTGAGCTTCCAGGGCAAGATGCGCTGCAGGCACTGGCTGCCCTGCTGGTGGAACTGAGCTCTGAGCATAAGAAGAACTGCAGGGCCTACTTCCAGTTCATGTGCAAGAACCATCAGAGGAGGAAGCCTGACATGGCTTGGAGGATCGCCATCACCTGGGGCATCCCTTGCTTCTGGGCCGTAGCTGTATCCTTTCTGCTGCTCTTTGAAGTCTGCTGCTCAGGAAGAGGAGGCGGCGCAGGAACCTTTTCCCTGCTCCCTATCCTGACAGGTGCTGTTGCGGAGCCATCCATCATCCAACTGCAAGTTGATATTTTCCTTTCAGGACCCCCCTACTTCTTGGACACAGTGACCACTAAGTAGAATTACCTTGACATCACTTGTGAAACGTGGTTCCTGGGGTGATGAGTGTGGGTGTGCAAGGTTGTGGAGTGTCCACCTGTGGGATCCACACCCATCTCCCGTCTCTCTGTAGGGCATAGGGCACGTTGTTCCACTCCTGTCCACTGGTTCTGGGACTTTGAACGGGGAGCATCCAGCCTCAGCGTGGACACCAGGAGCCTTAACTTTCTCGGCTGTTTGTCAGGTCACAACTGCTCAGAGTCGAACAGGATTGCTGAGGTGTGGTTGCTTTGGGCCTGAACACAGTTAGCAATTCACTTTGGGATTCTTGGCTGCTGGCTCACCTTGCTCGTATTGCCAGCGGATTGTCGGCCAAGATGTGTGGGATGATCGCCTGAAGTAGTACCCTGGTCAGGAAGGTTCTTCCATGAGAGTAACTGACAGAAACGTGTGGAGATGGGGTCTGAAGGTGGGCCCTGAAGGGACACTCATGTGATACTACAGGGACACTGTCCTTTCCCAAATGGGGATGCTCAGACTCATGCAAGCTGGCTGTGGAGCCTGAGTTAGGGTCGTGCTTGTAGCAGGTGACCTCCTGAGACTGTTTATTTGGGGACTTGGTGTGTCCGTGAGTGAAGCAAGTCTCCATCAAATCAGCTGAGGTGGCAGCACCAGAGTCCAGGTGATACTACTAGAGGCAGTGTGTATTAAGTATCTTTGTCAGAATCATCCTTTGTGGGTCCTTTCATCCCCTGGCCTCCTGCTGCTCACTGAGTTTGAGATTGCCTGGGCACTTCACTCCCGCCCCTTACCCAGGGAAGGCCTATCATTGAAAAGCTGTCCTCTCCGGGGTCCCAGTGCACCTGTGTGCTGACTTTGGGATCTTCTGTGAATTTCCACATTCACCACTCAGTGTCTCACAACCACCAAACATGCTGCGCTGGAAGCGGCTTCAGGCTGCCTTGGGAACATACGGAAGAGTTCGTGGAGAAGGTGAACAGGGAGCCCCAAGGGCAGGCCATGGTGCCTACTGTCGCCATCCCCGACATTGCTGGCCTCGGTCGTCTTCACCTCCTGAAACACCTATGCTCGTTGTTTGCATCTGTGTCCCCGTGCTGAGCATGTGTGTGTATACACACGTGTGCTTATTTATGCTGGCTGTGATTGTGTGTGTGTGTGTGTGTGTGTGTGTGTGTGTGTGTGTGTGTGTGTGTGTGTGTGTGTGTGTGTGTCCGGCCCAGGGCAGAGGCAGAGATGAAGGTGGCAGGAGAGGAGGTGCTGAGCAACCAGAAGAGGAGTCATGAGGCGACCAGGCTGAAGGTGGTCTGTCGCCTCATCTCTGCATTGACCCTGCCCAGGATGGGAACAAGGAAAGGATGGCCAGTGATAACTCCAGACTGTGGCTCCAGATATCTGCAATTAGACCAGATACAAAACACGCTCATCAGTTCTACCGTGTTGTTGTGTGTGCTTGGATCAGGAAGAGGGTTTCATGGTCTAAGGATTCACACAGAGCAAATCACGTGGGGTGAGGCTTTGAAACCACTGCCTGTGGAGCCCTCCGTGTGTGGGGCCATGGGCTGGCCTCTGGAAATGAGGGACGTGGCTATGGCAAGATCTGGGATGGTGAGGCTAAGGTCCTGCCGAGATGGGCAGAGAGCTGAAGGAGAAAGAGTCATAGATTGCCTGCTGCACTGGAGATTGTTCCACACACATGTGAAAAGGAGAACTGGGAAGGTCCTGGGCCAGTGCTGCCCCGGATCAGCCCAGCAGCCAGCACACGCCCTCCCTGAGGGTGGCACACACTGGCACAATATGACACAAAACATGAGATGCGCTAAAGTATGCTGTATCTGCCAACCACAGGCATCCTAGGAGAGACATGGTCTGTAAGCAAGGCATGCCTCCAGGCACTTCCAGCCTGCCTCCCTGGCAGTGCCCAAAGCCGAGAAATGCGCAAGTGGGTTTCCCTGTGTGACCCTATCCGGGATATGCCTGTGAGGGAGGGAACAGAGAAAAGACAAGGGCGGTGGGTAAACTGCATGTCCTAAGGGACCTCAGGGGAGTGGAGACAGAGAAGCCCCTGGGGCAGTTCAGGGCCTGCTGGTTTTCAGGGTCCAGACTCTAGGCAGTAGCGGTCCTGCCAAAGATACCCAATGGTCTGTGCTGAAAGTTCTGATATGAATTCCTCCTTTTCTTTGGGGTCTTGCCCCTGGCTTGGGGGCCTGAGTGTCAAAGGTGCACGTCTGTACCTGAAGGAGGATTCTGGTAGTCTTGCTGGAGCAGAATCTCTGATTGCATGCAGGGGATCTGCACCCAGGTGACACAGAGGGATGCTGCCTTCCAGGTGACCGTCTTGGATATCCCTGGGCCCAACCGCGCACTGGCTTCCTTGGCACCAGTGCTGTGTAGGGAAGCAGGGATGCGTGACTGTAGGGAGTCCTACCTGGGCCTAATGAGAGCAACTGAAAGAGAGCCTTGGCATTTAGCAAATCACTGAGGCATGGGTGGTTCAAGCCCTCTTGGTCCATTTGAGATAGTAACGCTGCTTTCTGTCCAACGGAGGCATTAGCTCTGGGCCCAGAACCTACAGGTTCCCCAGGGCATCATCTGTTGGGGGACTCCCATATGCATGGGTAGTGTTAAACAGAAAGGAAGATGTGTAGGGATGCCACCTTACTTTGATGGCCTCTGGTTCCATTCTTGGTATCGGAAGAGACCCTGCATCCATGTGTACCTTCTTCACAACCTTGGATCAGAACCAGGCCTGTCACAGTCTCCGGGGGCTTTTGGAGGCTCAGGCGTTTCTGGCCTTTTCCTGCCACATGGAGAGAGCACATCGGGGCACAGGTAGATGGTGCACACAGAACGCTCCACAGATAGGAAGAACAGGGGGCCTCATTCAGAATGCTGGGGGCTGTAACGGGTGGTAGGCTACCAAGAGGGGCACAACATTGACACGGAATGACCTAGACAGGTGCACACCGAGAAAGCAGTTCTTCAAGTCAGCTGAGCTCAGAGGTCCTTGTTTTCTGGTCCCCTGAAGGAATGCACAGTCAATGGATCAGGCCAACGTGACTGGTACTGTGAAGCTGTCCAAGGTGATGGGAGAATGCAGAAGGCAGGCACATGTTATACAGCTGTTCTTGGCAAGAACTTCCAATGCTGCCTGCTGCTCTGCAGGCCAGTCCCTATCAATAGCAAATGCCAAGGTTTTGGAACCTTTGAGGATAAGGCACAGAGTTAGAAGTGTAACATGACATAATCGATGAGCAAGTGAAAAAACAAGGACAGAAATGTGGATGCTTACCAACATTCATGTTCCTGGAAAAGAAAACTTGTACTTCGGAATATGGACAAGTTTCCTCTCAGCGATCTTACTGTGTGCATGCATATATTTGTGCACATGTGCACATAGAAATTTGAGTGCTTACCAAAACTAATGTTCCTGGAAAAGAAAGCTTGCACTTCTGCATATGGACAAGATTCCTCCCAGGGATGTTACTGAGTACACGTGCATGTTTGTGCACATGTGCGTGCAGAAATTTGTGTGTCTACCAAAATTCAAGTTCCTGGAAAAGAAAGCTTTACTTCTGCATATGGACAGGTTTCCCCTCAGCGATGTTACTGTGTACACATGTATGTTTCTGCACATGTGCGTGTAGTAATCCCTGCTAGTTCACTTGTGAGTATGAACTACTGCAACTGACCTAGCCAGGTGATAGAAGTTGGACAGCGAAACCATGAAGTTCTTAGGGAACGGTACAGAGTCTCTGGCCAGCAGAAGCACTGAAGCCAGGGAATCGCTCCCCGTTTGCTCACTAAGAAAACACGTTCTAAGTAGAATCACAGTCGTGCACCTAGGATGCTTGGCAGAAAGGAGAGGCAGGAGGAAAGAGTCTGGGGATTGTGAAGACGAAAGTCGACTACATCTGCAGTATTATGAAAAGTAGAAAATGCACCTAATGAGCTGGGAGAACAAACGGTACTTAATTGAGTTATCTGAGAGGATTTCCATCCAAACAGCCAAAAGTGCCTCCTGGTTTCTTCTTGCTGCCTGTAGTAAAACATGAAGGGAATTTTTTTTTAATGTTTAAGATAAAGATTATTAAAACAGGGGACAAAACTTGCTGATTTGGGAAGTTTCCAGTCTTTTAAGATGACATTAATAAAATAATAAATTTTCCCAAAGAACAAGCAAGGCAGACAAGGGAATTCACAAAGGGCAGTAACAAAATAGTAATCTTGACACATCTTCAATATATTTGTAAAGAAAACAAAGTGTCATTGTGTGAACAAAATATAGAGGGATCAAAAGAAAAACAGAGGAAGCTCCTGAAAGAATTCAACTCACTATTAACTATCTTTGATTTGCAGGCACAGAAACTGACTCATGTTAATTCTAAGAAGCAAAGCCCTGATGTTATTATCTCTTCTTTTTTCCTTTTTTCTTTTTCTTTTTTTGTGAAAAGTTAGGAAATTTAGGCTGGAGAGGGAAGAAGAGGATAGAGACTTCAAGTGCCTTTAAGGAGGAGGAGGAAAGAGAGGGGGTTGGAGATTTGATTGTGTTATTTGAACAGCATTGGTGAAGCTCAAACAAGGGAGGTAGCAAGCCATGCAGGCCTGCGGGAAGAGCATTTCCAGAAGAACAGCACTTGCAGTCTTGGGATCGGGAAGAAATGGAATTTGATGGGGGAAAACCAAGGCCAGTGTTGTCAAAAAGAGTACATTAGTGGGGAAAAAAGTAGAGTAGAAGACAGAGAATGGAAGAGAGGAAGCAGTCAGGGACCATATTGCGGGAACCTTTTAATTTGGCAATAAATACAACTTGTAGTCCTTAGGAGCATACTTCACAGCAACTAACAGCAACAGTGTTGATAATACTAAGCAACAATAAAAGCACGTAACTAAAACATTTCGTATTTTTTACTATAGAAATCGAAGAAAGGAGATACAAATGCAATAGTCTGCATATTTATTTATACAGAGTTTTCACCTGAGACCAGAACACACACACACTCTTTACACAACTAAAAGTGGTTTCAGCTGACACTTAGCAAAGTGCTTTGGCCCAAATAAACTAACGAGAAAGGCCTAGTAAAGAATTCAAAGTGCAAATAAATCAATCAGGCTCTGAGTAAATAAACACAATTTATTTGAATTTGAATTTACACTCATGAAATTACCTAAAATGGAGACAACAGATTCACTACAGCTTCATCATCTGTAGTCCTTCCTCTTCAGGTCTGAGAAGGATGCTAACCGCTTGGTGATGATCTCTTTCCAGCATTTTGTGAAAGCTTAGAGGACTTAAAGAAACTGAGGCCTGGGGAGAGTGGCGAGAGACAAAGAGGAGGAGAAAGGAAGAGGAAACGGAGAGTTGCTCCTGGCATAGGTCTACAGACAGGATCCCAGCTTCCTGGAATGGTGCACAGAGATTGCTAGGTATCCGTGCCAGAAGTGGAGAAGGGGTGACATTCAACTGCAGGAGGAGACTCAACTCCAAGAACCTACAGAGGCAGCCAAGTGTGCTGATGTTCAGCAACCGATACTTAGAGGGTACCCCACAGGTCTGTGAAAGAGCCCTTGGAGACCGCAAGAAAGAAGGTTTCCACAAGTATAATCACAGATTAGATGGTTGGATACATTAGAGGAAGGAAAACTCTATGACCTGATAATTACTGAAATACATGAGACAATTCTTGCACATCAGACTGTGTCAAGAAAGACGGAAACTCAATCAGTTTGATACAATGGGAAATTACACACGCAAAGAATTAGCTGTTAACTGTACTACATTTGTGTCCAAGGCAAGATAAGATACAGAACCGAAATCTTCACATGGTCAACTCGGGTAAGACACATGTAACTGCAAAATGGGAGCAAGAGTTCCAAAAAGGTTTTAATCACCCTGGACTATTTTTATCCACTATATTTACGATTCTTGGACAACTCCACTGTAGCTTAAGAGTAAGAGAACTCAATTTAGCCCAATTCAAAAGCTGAACAGATTTCCTCTGTTTGATCCTTTTCAGCTACAACTATGGGTCCAGCGCCAATCAAAGTGGACGTCAAGGCTCTTTTTCCTTTGGGAATTTTAACTTGCTTTGCTACTGTGTCTGACACAGATATGCCGACCTCACTGTGACTACAGGCCAGCCAAATGGGAAAGGGGACAGAATGAATCAAATTCCCCTTTGGATCACTCAACAGGAGGTCCACAGGCACCAGGTCTCATTAACGATCTCTGCTTCCCCAACTGCAGTCAGTGCTACACAGGGCCTGCTTCATGCTTGCCAGGGTCTCTCACCAAACACAGGCATTTTAACGGCTGGCTTCCTTGAGATGTCCCTGGGCTAGGTGAAAGCACTCTGAGACAGTGTTCCTTCTCCCTTGGCTCTGTGCCTGCAGTGAATGTATGCCTCTTCCTCAGCTGGGACACGAAGCCACAGCTCTTCACTGATTAAATCCCGTGTCTGGTCCAAACTCACATCGTAGCTTCTCCATCAACCTCCACTGCACGCTTTCAGAGCCAGGTTATCTTAGATCAGCCCAAGAGGCACTTCAGAAAGTGACATTCAAATCTGGCTATATAGCTGATACTGAGATCTGCAAGGCATGAAAACACTTCAAAATTACGTTGCTAAAACACTCTACAGATTATATGTATAGGAGAGCTTTCGAACTTACAAGTAACATCAAATACCAAAATAGGTTCTTACTTTTCCTTTCTCCACTTCTCTCATTCTCTCTCTCTCACACACACATGCACACATCCTTTTTACATGTTAAGACAATTACACGAAAAACAGATCATAGATTTTTAAATAGCAGCTCAATATGAAGATCAAACAAAACTGTACTTCCTCTATTTAAAACAAAATCACATAAATTACCCATCGGTTTCCCTATATTTGATATTATTGAATAATGCTATAAGTTGATCTTTTTGTTTTTAATGGGATTTTTAACTTTGACTGAAATACTTGCTTCAGACTTACTGAAGGCAGAATTAACTATTATTTTTCTTTTTTTGACCTCCTCCTTTTAGATTTGGGGGGTGATGATTCAAAATCAGATGTGTTCACAGTAATGGATGCAACTCCCAACAATCCTGGCTGAAGGGGTTCCAGTGATACCTGAATAACAATTTTTGTTCCAGGAGACAATCCTTCTAGCTGCTTAGGCTTCTTAAACATTTGATGACACTGGGTCTTGTGCTCCCTCTCCTCTTTGGAAGTTAAAAACTGTAGCCGACATTTGGAACACTGGTGAAAACTCTTTTCCCAGTGCCCTCGATGATGACGTCTGTATGCTGTTGCAGTTTGAAAAATTTTGAGACAAAACGGGCAAAGTAAATTCTTGGTGTTACCATGGTATGCTCTGAAATGTGCATCCACATCTGCAAAAAATGATGATCTGTAACTGCAAACCTGGCATACGTAGGGCATTTCACCAGGCTTATGATTGTCTTTCATGTGCTCTAAGAGAACCTGATCTGTCTCAAAGGACAACTCACAGATGTGACAGACTGCGGAGGGCTCCTGGGCCGTGTGGACACTTTCAATGTGACACTGCAGCTGGAAAGGAGTAGGAAACTGGCGGAGGCAGTGCTGGCAGGTGGTGTGGGTTTTCCAGCTGTCACCTCTCTGCCTCTCAAGTTCCAAATGGTGCTTCATGTGATTCATAAACTTGACATTTTTTAGAACTTTCAAGCAGCTGAGGCATTTAAACGCCGTGTGGGTCTTCGGTTCTGGCGGCCCAACTCCTCCATGCTCGCCATAGTAGAAGTCACGAAGTAACACAATCAGATTTCCTTCTGTGGGATCACCAATTTTGTTTGGACTTGGCAAACTTGGAAAATCAGTTTTTGTCCGTCCACTTTCCCCTAAAGGTCTTACAGGCTTGCAATGAACACTGTCCTTTGGAAAAGGTGTTGGACAAGGTTCTCCATTCTGAACATGGCTTAGTGAGGTATGGACACGGTCTGGTGTGCTTTGCTGAGTGGTCTCTGTATGAAAAAAACGTGACGGGGAGAAACCTAAAGAATGTTCCCCTACAATGCCATCACTGAGTTTAGGCCTTCTGGGATTCCTGCGATTTGTTTCACAAGGGGAAACTCGCTTTGATACATGAGGACTTTTATTCATATCTCCTACAGAAACTGCTGTTTCTACTGGATGCTGCAATGAACTTGTGAAGGTAATCAAAGAAGAACATAACTCCTTCGAAAAGCAATCAGGCACTATTTGTGGTGAAAGATTTTTATAATCAGCTTGAGACGGAGGTTCAATAATAATAGGACTACCTGTTGATCTTGAGTCAGAGTCAGACACTGGCAAGACAGTCTTTGCTTCTGATGTAGGAGTCACATGACTAACAGGCTGTAATCTGTGAGCGTTACCTCTCCTGAAGTGACCACACCTTTTTCTCCTTGAATAAGAACCTGGGGTATCTCTGTTCAGTATGTTTGAAACGACTGGTTTTGAAGCTGAGCTCATCCCAACAAAGATCACGTCAGCATCTTCATTTCCATGTTCCACTCCAACCAAGATCACTTCATCATCATCATCATCATCTACTTGTTTGGTCTCTCCCTCCCTTTTCTGTACTTCTGGCTCTTGTTCTTCTTCACGTAACATACGTGGGAGTTCCATATTTTTAATACTTTCTTATTCTTACAGGGTGCGGTCACAAGTCCCAGTGCTTCCTTTATACAAACTGCCACCTAAGTATAAACATACTACAGATTAGTTAAGTACAGAAAAATGGGCTATTTGATTATCTCCAAAACTCTAGAGTACTTATACACACCCTTATCTTACAGACAAAGACACTGAGTGTCAACCAGACTCAATGACAGCTGAAAAAACTACGACTACAAGTCTCCATGGCTCTAGAATCATTGCTTTGTCGCATGTTCACTTTAACCTCTTCTACTTAAAAAAATAAAGAGGGGGAAAAAAAAAACAAAACACCACACTGATCATTACGTGAAATCACATGTAAAGGAGAGTATTTTTACAAAAGCATTGTTCTACAGCGTTTCGAAGCATGGACTTTGGAGTCATCGGAGATGAAGTTGGAATTCTAACTTAACCACACACCAGTTGCCTCTTCTTGGGCAAATTTGTAACTTTTAAATGTGTTTCTGTATCTTAAAGACAAACATGCTTATTTCTTAGACTTAAGGTTAACAGCTTTTTTAAAAGGCATCAGCTATTCAATGGCATCTTGTTTTGTAGTAAAAATGGAAGAAAATGGATCTTAAATGCACATTACAACTGATCCATAAATTCTAATTTCATAAATGTTAACAAACAAAATAGGTAGCAAATTCAAAGTATAATCTATATATTCCTAGTTAACAAACAGCATAATTCAATGTCAAGCACTTAATTCAGGCCTAGGAAACTGAGAATGAGCTCTCTGATAATCTCACCCCAATTCCACACAGATATATCCTAAATTTCTCCCTCTAATCCTGGCTAAACTTCAATCCAACAATGCTTCATCTTTATGCCACACGTCTCTTCCCCACATAGCAGGCAAAATGATGCCAGTCTTTCTCTCATACCAATATCAGACAGAGACATCACACACACACACACACACACACACACACACACACACACACACCACAAACACACACACACCTGATATCCCTTATGGATACAGGTGAAAGAGTCCTCAACAAAATACTGGCAAACAAAATCCAACAGCATATAAAAAAGACTGTACACTATGATCACATGCGATTTAGGGAGGTATGCAAAGTTGGTTCATTATAGGAAAGTCAATCAACATTATGCCATTTTAAAACAATAAAACAAATAACACATCTGCCTGAAGAAAAGGCATTTCCCTGAATCTAGCACCTTTTCATAACCGGGGTTAAAAGAACACTTAATAATTAAGAACAGAAGAGAACTTTCTCAATCAAAGGGCACCTGTAAAATGACCCACAGCTAACATCATACTAAAGAATGAAAAACTGAAAGCTTTCCCTCTAAGACTGGGAACAACACAAGGAAGTCTATTACACACTTTGGCTCAACATTATACTGGCAGTTCTATAACCAGAGCAATCAGGTAACAAAAGAGAATTGTTGCTGTAGTTTCAAAAAAAAAAAAAAAAACGAAAAAACAAAAAACAATAAAAAACAAAAAACAGCCTTCAGAATGGAAAGGAAGAAGTCAAAGTATATTAGACATAAGATAATTTAGTATAGAAAATGTTAAAGAAACACAAGTATTAGAATTAATATAAAGCTTGCAGAATAGAAGACAAATATTTTAAAAGTCAACCACATTTTATACAGTAGCAACAAATGTTGTTAAGTAAATACTTGAATCTACACTAGCATTCAAAAGAATACTTAGGAAGTCAGAAAGAGAAAGACAATATATTCTTTTGAATGGCTGAGTAATACTCCGCTGGGTATATGTACCACAGCTTTCTGATCCATTTATCTGTTGATGGACATCTAGGTTGTTCCATGTCCTGGCTATTATAAACAGTGTTCTCCATAGTGGCTGTACTAGATTGCATTCCCACCAACAGTGTAAGAGGGTTCCCTTTTCTCCACACCCTCTCCAGCATTATTGCTTGCAGACTTTATAGGAATCAATTCTAATGAGATGGATGAAACTGGAGCCGATTATACACAGTGAAGTGAGCCAGAGAAAAAACACCAACACAGTATACTAACACATATATATGGAATTTAGAAAGATGGTAATGATAACCCTGTATGAGAGACAGCAGAAGAGACAGAGATGTATAGAACAGATTTTTGGACTCTGAGGGAGCGGGAGAGGGTGGGATAATACGGGAGAATGGCACTGAAATATGTACACTATCATGTAAGATAGTCGCCAGTCTATGTTCGATGCAGGATACAGGATGCTTGGCGCTGGTGCACAGGGATGATCCAGAGAGATGATATGGGGTGGGCGGTGGGAGGGGGGTGAGGATTGGGAACTCATGTACACCTGTGGCGGATTCATGTCAATGTATGGCAAAACCAACACAGTGTTGTAAAATAAAACATAGTAAAAATAAAAATTAAAAAAAAGAGAGAGAAAGACAAATATCGTATGGTATCACTTACATGGACTCTAAAATATGCCACAAATAAGCTGATCTATGAAAGAGAAACAGACTCACAGACATAGAGAGCAGACTATGTGATTCCCAAGAGGGAAAGGTACGGCAGGCACAGATTGGGAGCTGGTGATTAGCAGATGCAAAGCATAATACATACAATAGACAAACAAGAGCGTACTGTATAGCACAAGGAACTATATTCATAATTTGAGATAAACAATCATGGAAAAGGGTATGAAAGAAATTGTGTGTGCATATGTGTGTGTTTACATATGAAGGAAAGGAAAGGGCAACTGTTGGCAAGCACGTACAGAAACTGGATCCTTGTGTGTTACGGATAGATTTTAAAATGGTGCAACTGCTACCGAAAACAGTTTAAAGGCTCCTCGAAAAATTAAAGAACTAGAGCTGACACATGATTCAGCAATTCCACCTCAGGATATAAATTCAAAAGAAGTTAACATGGGGTCTTGGGATATCTGCAGAGCCGTGCTCACAGCAGCACGAAGCACAACAACTAAGAGGTGGAAGCATCGAAATGTCCATCAAATGTGATATATACACACAATGAAATATTATTTAGCCATATAGAGAAAATTCTGTCACATGCTATAGCATGCATGATCATTTCAGACATCAAGCCAAATGCAATAAGCCAGTCGTACAAAAAGACAAATACTGTAAGTTTCTACTTGCATGAAATAGCTAACACAGTCAAGCAATAGAAAGGAAACAGAAAAGAATGATGGAGTCCATGGTCTAGGTCAACGGGCAAGAAAAGAGGAGTTGCAGTTTTTTTAATGGGACAAGTGATGGGTACAGAGTTTCGATTTTGCAAGCTGTAAAGGTGTAGAGATCTGCTTCATAACAATGTGATAAGGAATTCCCTGGTAGTTCAGAGGTTAGGACTCCACAGTGTCCTATCAGGGGCCTGGGAACTGTCATTCAAGCTGCACAACACAGCTAAAACAATGACAACAACAACAAATCAACACTGTGACTATGTGTGTGTATATGTCTTAGTCACTCAGTTGTGCCCAACTTTGCATCCCCAGGGACTAAAGTTCACCACGTTCCCTTCTCCATCAGATTTGCAGTGGGTTGCCATTTCTTTCTCCAAAAGGCTGATGAAAGTGTGCAAAATACTTAGCATGCAAAAATGGTTAAAATGGTAAAAATTTAACTTAGATGTTTTCTACAACAATTAAAAACAGAAAAGCATTTAATAACCAGGAAAAGAATTTGAATAGACATTTCCGACTCTTTGCAATCCCATGGACTGTAGCCTACCAGGCTCCTCCGTTCATGGGTTTTCCAGGCAAGAGTGCTGGAGTGGATTACCATTTCCTTCTCAAGGCGATCTTCCCCACCCAGGAATTGATGCCAGGTCTCCTACCTTGCAGGCAGACATTTGAATATTTGAAATTCACCTGTGGCCTTGACAAGAGTGGCTTTATAGGAAAATGAGAGAACTCGAGATAACAAAGTCTAGGAACAACTCTGCAGAGGTCTGTAACAAGCAAATATGAAATAAAAGCAGCAGAAGCAGGATGTGTCACCAAAAGATGGATTTGTAACGACAGGTCACATTATAGTCAGTCAGTTTGCTGATGGGAACCATCCAGAGAAACAGAAACCTTAATCCAGGGCAAAGAGGAGACTTGCTAGAACTTCAAGAAATGAGTAGGTCTAGAACTGAGTAGATCAAAATTGAGTACATCAGGCCAGAGAGCACACAAGCTGGAGAAGGCAATGGAAACCCAAACCAGTACTCTTGCCTGGAATATCCCACAGACGGAGGAGCCTGGTAGGCCGCAGTCCATGTGGTTTCGAAGGGTCGGACACGACTGAGCGACTTCACTCTCATGCACTGGAGAAGGAAATGGCAACCCACTCCAGCGTTCTTGCCTGGAGAATCCCAGATAAGGGAGAGCCTTGTGTGTGGCTGTCCATGAGACTGCAGAGTCGGACACGACTGAAGTGGTTAGCAGCAGTAGCAGCACACAAGAAGGGTACACAAGCCAAATAATTTGCTCACATTGACAGAGCTGAGATCATATAAAAAAAAGGCTGGCATAGTGGATTAATGGGTATGGTAACCAGCCTTCAAGTGAATTCAATCTCCTAATATTCCCACCCCTGTGTAGTTCTCTCTCAATCTATCACAGGGTAGACCTGAGAGACTAAGCAAATACACAAGTGAAGATGTGTAACATCTCAAAAAAGACTCTGCACTTTATCATGGGTGCAAGCGCTTTCCTGAATCACTCATTCTGAGAAAAGACAGCAGCCTCCACAAGAGAAGCCCCTTGGAGAGGCCCACAGAAGGAGGAACTGAGGCTTCAAGAGTACAGACAAGTGAGAGAGCTTAGATTCAACAAGCTAAGTCTTCAGAGGTTGCCAAGCCAGACAAAAGCTTGACTACTAACTACCTCAGGAGAGATCCTAAGTCAAGAGATAACAAGTGGTATGTTCTTTCAAACTATTCCATTTTGAGATCATAGGTACAACACAAACATTTCAAGTTTTAATACCATTCACATCATACTTACACACAGAACAGTTCTCCTATAAATATAGCAAAAATCAAAACACACACACACACACACACACACACACACACACACACACACACACTCACCCAATCCAAAGCACCGAAACACAGGAGTTGCCTAGCAGCCCAGTGGTTTGGTTAGGACTCAGCCCTCTCACTGCCAGGATCCTGTGTTCGATCCCTGGCTGGGGAACTAATGTCCTATGAAGCCACATGTTGTGACCAAAACAAAACATGCTGTGAAGTCAAAGCTGTACCAGCAAGATAAGTATACAACACAGCTGTAAGCACAAGTGGCTGGGCATAGAGCTTCCTATGATCTTGTTTACTCGCATGAAATGAACTCAGATGGTGCCTCACCCCCATCCAGTGGAGCTGACTTACTTAATGAAGAAAAGCCCTTAAGGGTACAGAAATGAGAAAGCAATCTCACGTCAACATGTTAAATCACAGGATATTTTCTCTGAATGTACCACTGGATTCATTCATTCATTTGGCCATGCTGTTTGGCTTGTGGGGTCCCAGTACCCTGACCAGAAATTGAATCCAGACCACTGTAGTGAAAGCCCAGAATCCTAATCAGCAGGCCACCAGGGAACCCCCACACCTGCATTGCTTTGCTTTGCCAGCTAAAACCTTAGGATATGTGCATTGCCCCATTTTAGCCTCACCGAGTGGTAGGAGTCAGCTCTACACAGCTTAAGACCCATGGTGTTCTTACTTTTTTTCTTTCAAGAAGGCAGGCGAAAGCAAGTCACCATGCCTGTTTTTAAGCTTGCCACTCAGAAAGCTGCAAACCTGAAACCATGATGGCCCTGAAGTCAGTACCCGCAATCAGGGTCAGGTAATCCCCAATCAGGAATACTCTCTCTCAACAGCAACGTGTCAGCCGACGAATGAAAGGAGAAAAATGCAAAGTAAGAAAGCCACACCTTTGTCCCTGTTGTAAAGATGTCTGTCACCTTACCTCAGGGGCCCACTGAACTCCTGAGCGCTTGAGACCTCCCAGGCAGTACACGGTCACATCCTGGGGACAAGCAGAGGAAACGGCCAGGGTGAGTCCCCTGTTCTGGGAACATTCTATCCCCCCAGGCCCTACCTGGTCCTACCCTACGGATGCTGACCAGGCGTCTCACACTCAACCAGACCAAGTGATTGAACTCCTTTGCCCTGAGCTTCTTCCTCCCACCTCCCTTCTCTCAGTAACAAACAAACAAATACCTCATCTGCCAACTTCCAGAACCAAAGGCCTGAATCTCGGGGCCCCCAGGGACGGGGCAGCCCTGGAGTCTGAGGAGAGGCAGAGGAAACAGGAAAACGACTAAAGCACCAGGGCAGTGAAGAGGCTGCTAGATAGATGTTTTTTTGGTTTTTGTTTTTGTTTTTTTGCTGCTCCTGCCTGACTGTGCCTGGGTGCAGAACCGGGTTGGGCCGTGAAGATTTGTGCGTCTGTGTTTAAATACATTAGGATCCACAGGAGAGCTGGGGGTGGTGCCAGGGGCCAGGGGCCTAAGAGGCCCTTTCCTGGAGCTGGCTTGTCCCGCCCCTGGGCAGGAAAGCTGCTGGAGAGCAGAGCCCGCCCAGACTAGAGAGGGGAGAGGGCGAAAGGAGCCTGAAGCCTGTGGATCCTGCTGCCAGCTCTCACCGCCCTCACCAGCCGCCCCGCCGAGCAAGGCCTCGTGCGAGTGGGGACCCGAGAAACCCTCCCTTTAGCCGTCAGGCACTGCTTTGGCTGAACCACGCTCCAGTCCTTACCGGTCCCCACTGAGGGAGGAGACAGAACTGCTGGCAGCTCACCTGCCCTAGGCAGTTCCAAGATTAACCCCGAGGAGTCGAGCCTGCAGGGACGAGGCCTCCTCACGTCTGGGGCGCCGCCTCAGCTCCCCCTACAGGCGTGCGGGCTGCCTCCGATGATTGGCTGCCAGGTGTCGGCACCTGCCATCGGATTGGCCGCGAGGCCGAGTTGGGCGCATGCGCGCGCGATGAGCCCGCCCCACACCCCCTCCCCCCATAAAAGCAGCCGCTGTAGGCGTGGTCAGGCTGAATCTGAATGTCAAGGATCTTGGGTCAAGATTGCTCAGCTCACCAAACGCGAAGAAAGAAAAAACAGATGGCACAGTCGCCAGGGCTCAGGGCTGAGAACGGCCTCCGAGTCTACCAGGGGAGTCCAGTGATGGTGTCCGGCACTCACAGCCCTCAGGGGTGACCTCCCTTAAGCCAGTTCTTTGCTTAAGGAACTTGACTGTACAGTGGATCTTGGCGCCCCTCCTCTTGGAATTCCATTTCAATCAAGGCAGGGCAGCCTGCCCCTGTTTTTGCACTGTCTATTGTGAGCTGAGAATGAGCTTTACTTTTTCTTCTTCTTCTTCTTTTTAATTTTAGAGCTTTACACTTTTAATGGCTGAGGAAAACCGAAAAGACTTTTCTTTTCTGACGTGAAAATTGTGTGTAATTCAGTTTTCGGAGTCCTTAAAGGTGGAAGAGGGACTTGCCAGCTTCTTTGGTTATCCTCGATGCCTGAAAACTTAATTAATTGCCAATGGTCATATTCGCAAAGCCTAACATATTTCTTTTTTGGCCCTTTACAGAGTGTTTTTTAAATGCTCTGTTCTGCTGGAAGTCTCCTGGTAGTCATATGGGAGAATAAAGTTTTGGTTTTGTTACAATATTTCTTTTCTTTTTTTTTTAAATACCTTTTCTTTATTTACCTCAACTCATGTTATTCCCCCCCCAGTGTTTTTTTTTTAAATGTTAATATCTTTAATTCTTACATGCGTTCCCAAACATGACCCCCCCTCCCACCTCCTTCCCCTCAACATCTCTCTGGGTCATCCCCATGCACCAGCCCCAAGCATGCTGCACCCTACGTCAGACATGGACTGGTGATTCAATTCTTACATGATAGTATACATGTTAGAATTCCCATTCTCCCAAATCATCCCACCCTCTCCCTCTCCCTCTGAGTCCAAAAGTCCGTTATACACATCTGTGTCTTTTTTCCTGTCTTGCATACAGGGTCGTCACTGCCATCTTCCTAAATTCCATATATATGTGTTAGTATACTGTATTGGTGTTTTTCTTTCTGGCTTACTTCACTCTGTATAATTGGCTCCAGTTTCATCCATCTCATCAGAACTGACTCAAATGAATTCTTTTTAACGGCTAGTAATACTCCATTGTGTATATGTACCACAGCTTTCTTATCCATTCATCTGCTGATGGACATCTAGGTTGTTTCCATGTCCTGGCTATTACAAACAGAGCTGCGATGAACATTGGGGTACATGTGTCTATTTCAATTCTGGTTTCCTCAGTGTGGATGCCCAGCAGTGGGATTGCAGGGTCATAAGGTAGTTCTATTGGCAATTTCTTAAGGAATCTCCACACTGTTCTCCATAGTGGCTGTACTAGTTTGCATTCCCACCAACAGTGTAGGAGGGTTCCCTTTTCTCCACTTCTCCATTATATTCATTTTTCATTCTTTACTAATTTCATTCCTTCATATCACTATAAGTTTCCTTTAATGGAAGCAATGAAATAACATCAAAGAAAATACCTCTGTTGGTAGTTTTAACAGGTAACATGTTAGAAGGTATATGCTCAACTACAAATATGTTGTATATATACAGTAAATACCACTTTAAGTAGCTTCAGAACTTGTATCTGGTTTCAAGTCACTAGGAAGGTTTGTTGAACATCCAATATTCTAATCTCCAGCTGTTCTCAACTTCAAAAAGATACAACTTTTTCAATAATTTGTTATCTCAAGTTTAAACTCCGATTTAGCCACATATATGAACATGCTTTCTAGGTCACATGATTGAATCTGACCCATTGCCAAAAAGTGAAAATTTTGGAATACCTTTCTCAAAAGAGAGATGTTGTTTTCTTCTTCCAGAGAGACTGGTAGTGCAGCCGATCTTTGAACAGTTTGTCGGTTTTTGTTAACTCCATAAAGATTAAGCTGTCGAATTAACCTCTTCATGCTCTTGGTTTCAAATTTTCTGAAAGGCTCCTTTCTTTCCAAGACTTCTTTCCTGAAGAGTTCTTCATTGATCACTCTACATGTGCCTGTCTCATCCCACCAAATAGACTCAAACTGATCACTTTCCACTATATTCCAAAGTTTTCGTGGAAATGTGAGTGAAAGAAAATCATTCACATCATCTGTTTCAGAGACAGAATATGTGTAGTGTGGCCTTTTGATCACCAGATCCTCAGCCAAAGCCTGAAAAGCATATTCTTCAATCATAGATCTCAAAACTGAGTCCCCAGTTGTATAATCATACCAGTAAGATCGAATGGAGGTTTCTGAACCAGTGGACTCACCTTTAGGAGGTCCATCTTGAATTTCTGAAGAAATATGTGCCATCTCAGGGAAATCTTTCTTCAGATAATGTTCTCATTTGTCTGCTTTTACACAATGCAACTTCAAATGATGTTTGGCTGGCCTACAGAGAGAAAGTCTCTGGACAATCACAGAGATCCCCCCAGTCAAACAGCTGTGACATCACAAAATCACTGGTCTCCTAGCAATCGAAGGTTAGTTGTGACATGACAAAGTCACTGGTCTCCTAGCAACTGAAGGGTAATGTTCAACCAAGTGTTTACTTCAGCATCAACTTAAAATACAGACTGCTGGCAGAAATAGTAACCAAAACCATGAAGCATGCAAAAATCTCATTAGTCAATTTGGCCTTTTTTTTGGGGGGGGTCGGGGGGGGTTCCTGTGTTTGGGATGGTCTTTCTCTTTCTGGCAGTTTGTGGTTCCTCTTTATTGTGGAGGTTCCTCCCTGTGGCTGGGGGTGGACGAGGGGCTTGTCAGGTTTCCTGGTTAGGGAAGCTTGTGTCAGTGTCCCGGTGGGTGGAGCTGCATCTCTTCTCTCTGGAGGGCAATGAAGTGTCCAGTAGTGAGGTTTGAGATGTCTATGGGTTTGCTGTTTGGGCAACCTGTGTATTGAAGCTCCAGGTTCTGTTCCTGTGTTGCTGGAGAATTGGCATGGTATGTCTTCCTGTGGAACTTGTTGGCTCTTGGTCGTGCTTGGTTTCAATGTAGGTGTGGAGCTTTTTTAGAAGATTTCCTTTTTTTAAAAAAAATAAATTTATTATTTTAATTGTAGGGTAATTACTTTACATTATTGTAATGATTTTGCCGTACATTAACATATGTCCGCCACAGGTGTACACACGTTCCCTTTCCTGAACCCCTTCCCTTCTGCCAACCCGTACCATCCCTCTGGGTCGTCCCAGTGCACCAGCCCCAAGCATCCAGTATCATGCATTGAACCTGGGCTGGAGACCCATTTCATATATGATATTATACATGTTTCAATGCCATTCTCCCAAAACATCCCACCCTCTCACTCTCCCACAGAGTGCAAAAGACTGTTCTATACATCTGTGTCTCTTTTGCTATCTCGCATACAGGGTTATCGAAAACTCACATCAATAAATCTACTTTATTTCTGAAATAAAAGTGATTTATCATCCTTCTATGCACACATTCTTAATATTCAGTACTGTTACCCTAGCAGACTTGGTCTACTTGCTTCTGTGCAAACAAATTTATGAATTGACTGTGGGTTTCAGTGTGGAGGGCGGGGGGAAGTGCTTATTGTAGGACGAAGCAAGGTGTCTTAGCAGCTGGTGCTTCAAAGACACAAATCCCCAAATACTTTCAGGGGGACTATTTTAATGGCTGAGTGAGGGTGGAACATGGGGTCTGTGATCAATATTGGGACATTCTACTAATGGCCTATTAGTGAGGATATTGGGAGTCCACATAATTGACCGTCTAGTTCCAACTATGCACTTACATTTCAGCCTGGTTTGGGCTTTAGCATCTCTAAAATTGTTCACAGGATATTGCTCCGAATGTCAGCGATGGTCCTTGCTGCTGCTGCTGCTAATTCGCTTCAGTCGTGTCCGACTCGGTGCGATCCCAAAGATGGCAGCCCACCAGGCTCCCCCATCCCTGGGATTCTCCAGGCAGAACACTGGAGTGGGTTGCCATTTCCTTCTCCACGCTGGCCCTTGAGGAGGGACTAAAGACCCTTGAGTTTGATTAGTGGCTAAATCATTATTATTGTCTATCACTTGATTGTTTTCCTTAGTTCCTGTCTTTTCTAGCTTCTCTGATTAAAATTCCTTTTGAACATGAGGAGGTCTACAATCTCCTACCTCTCTCTCTCGATTTCCAGGCTTTTCAATCTTAAGAAGGGACTGCTTAGTACAATAAAGGAAAACAAGTCTTGGACTTAGAGCTCGATCTTAAATATGACAGAAAATCTCAGTGCAGGTTCCGTTTCTTTTTCAGGTTTCCCAGCTCTTGGAGTGATTAAGTCAGCAACAACTTTGGCTCTTTCCTGTTGAGATGGAGCATGGAGGTGGAAATAATTCTAAAATCTAGGCTTGCTATCAACAGTTTATGATATGAAAACATATCTCTATTTTATATATATTATATATATATGTCTATGTTAGTATTTTGTCATTAAACTGGACAAACATTTGAAAATTGGTCTATATTTATGAAAAGGAGAGAGGTGAGTGATATAAAAGAGTCCTCATATGTTACATGCAGCCAAGGAAACAGATTTTGAAGTATTTCAACTTACATAATATTCAACAATCGAGTAGAATTTGGATCATTCTACATTTGGGTTTTATTGTTTTCCCATTTCTATTACACCTAACATGAATTAAAAGCTAATGGTTATTACAATTCTCTTTCCGAAAGCTATGACTTGCACGTAATCTAGATGCACATCAGCAGATGAAAATGTAAGGAAGTTGTGCTATATATTCAAATATAATATTACTTAGCTACAGAAAAACACATGTTTGTGTCACTTTTGGTAAGGCAGTTCAACCTGCAGCCTATTATTCAGAGCAAAAAAAAAAAAGTTAGAAAGAGAAAGGCAAATATTGTTTATTAATGCGTACAAATGGGATTTAGGAAGACAGTAACAATGATTCTGCATGAAGGCCAGTAAAAAAGATCCACATATAAAGAACAGACTCTGAGACTCAATGGGAGAGTTCAAGGATGGGATGATTGGAGAAATTAGCATTGAAACAGGTACATTACCATACATAAAAGAGATGACCAGTGCAAGTTCAATGCATGAAAGATGCATCCAACCCTTGTGCTGTGGACGAACCCAGAAGCGTGGGGTAATAAATGAGGTTTGAGTTGTGTTCAGGATAGGGGGACGCATGTATCCATGCGGCTGATTCATGTTGATGTATATGTCAAAAACTATCACAGTAATACACAATAATTCTATTCCAATTAAATCATTTTTTAAAAGAAATATGAAGAAATACAAAAAGAATGCATTCAGAAATAGCAGGGACATGCTCCAGAATACAACCTCAACAGTTGTTTCATATCTCTTCCAGAAAGCGGGCTTAGGAGGGGCAGAACATGTGTGCTGGTATAACAGCTGAACGTCGAAGAAAATAAGCTTGAGATTGCAACTATGCAGTTGCAGCATGACCTCAGTATCATAGTGTAAATAGTGAAAGACGCATGCGGCACAATGCAAGCTTAGTAGATCGGCATGACTACTGTGGAGCTTAGGCTGAGTAGGAGTTCAATGCATGCACTTGAGCATCCTTTCAGGAGTGACGGTACGTATGTTTCAGAGTGAAGATAAAGAGATGCAGCAAAAGTGCTCTAAAATGGTGGACAAATACTTGTAAGAAGGAAGGTTCAGAGTGGAAGCTCAGTATTTGCTATAGACTTAGACTTAAGTTGAAGACAGTAGGGAAGACCACTCGATGATTCAGGTTTGACCTAAATCAGATCCCTTATGATGGTACAGTGGACAAGAGAAAATATTTAAGGGATTAGGCATAATATAGTGTTTGAAGAAGTACATTTGGACGTTCATGACATTGTAGAGGAGGCAGTGATGAAGACCATCCCCAAGAACATGAATGCAAAAAGGCAAAATGGTTGTCTGAGGAGGCCTGACAAATAACTGAGAAAGGAATAGAAACAAAAGGCAAAGGAGAAAAGGGAAGATATACCCATATGAATAGAGTGCACCAAAGAATAGCAAAGAGCGATAAGAAAGCCTTCCTCGGTGATGAGTGCAAAAAATAGAGGAAAGCAACAGAATGGGAAAGAGTAGAGATTTCTTCAAGAAAATTAGAGATACCAAGGGAACATTTCATGCAAAGGTGGATACAGTAAAGGACAGAGATTGTATGGACTGAACAGAAGCAGAAGATATTAAGAAGAGGTAGCAAAAATCTATACCGCAAAGATTGAAGAACTATGCAGAAAAGATCTCCATGATCCAGATAATCATCATGATCTAATCACTCACCTAGAGCCAAACATCCTGGAATGTGAGGTCAAGCGTGCCGCAAGAGGCATCAATAGAAAGAAAGCTAGCGGAGATAGAGAACTCCACTTGAGTGATTTCAAATCCTAATAGATAGTGAGTGCTATGAAAGTGCTGAACTCAATATGCAAGCAAATCTGGAAAACTCAGCAGTGGCTACAAGACTGGAAAAAATCAGTTGTTCCAGTATATGCATTTTAGAGCTTCTTCTCTGTAGTGGTGAAATGTGTTCCACACAGAGTTAGACAGGACTGAAGCAATCCTGTGCAAATGGTTGCACGATTTGTTTTTTTAACCAGTAGCAGCTTTTTTCCAATGAGAGTTAACTGTGAAAGTGGAGCAGCTGCTTGGCTTTGAGGGACACAGGTGGTGTCAAACGGGCAGGGTGCAGGGACACAGACTGACTACACCACAGGAGTTAGGGCCCTATCAGAGCCTTTTTTTTTTTCTTTTTTGAGCCCTTGTATCCGGTGATAAGAAGGCGTCTTTGGCCAGTCTTCTCCCTAGTTCCACCTATTCGGCCACTCAGAAGGCTTCCTTGCCTGGGATCCTTCTCTGTCGTTCAATGGGTCAGCACATAGAGCGAATTTCCTGGCTGGGGTCCTCCTGTGTAAATCAGTGCATCCGACACTTAAAGGAGCATCCTGAGTGGGATTCTACTCTAGTATGGTGCATCAGGCACTTAATGGATGACCCTGCGTGGTGTCCTGCTCTGCATTTCAGGGTGTTCAGCATTTGAAGGGTCAGCCTCATTATTGTAGTAACTACTGATGCTAGCATGTGGGAGAGAGAGGCTATGGTGATTGCTCCACCCCCGACATGTGACTCGGTGTTATGGCCTTGCTTTCATGGCTGCCTAGCTTTCCTCCACAGGCATACCCTACGACAGTGTCCTCCTTCAAACCCCCTCTCTCCATCTCTCCCCAGGAAACAGCAGCCCTCCCCATGAATTGCCCCAAAGTCCCTAAACTGCAGGTGCCAGCCACGGGGCCTTTCAGGGGATGGATGTCCTTGTACGGGGTATGTACGGCTGCAGCAAGGACCCTCTGCTTCTCATTGCACCCAGCTTTCCACAGATCAGCTGTTTCACTCTCAGCTTTAAATGTCTATTCTACACTTCAGACGATTGACCCAATGTGGGATTGGACCTCAGCTTCAGTTCCTTCCCCCACTCAGGGCAGATCCAGTCCTACTAACACTCCTGATTTTTCCCCCAGTTCTTTTCCCCGACTGAGTTTTGCGTGGTTCTATATATTCTTTGCCACTTGTCAGGTACTCCTGTCTACTTTCCGGTAATGTTCTGATTACTCTTCTGTGTCTGAAGGTGTATGCCTGATGTATCCATGGAGAGATGTACTGCACATCCACTTATAGCTCCACCATCTTGTTCTCTCATCTCACGAGAGTTTTAGAGCACAGAATCCACCGTGGTAGTAGGTGTGGCTATAAAATGTGAGTTCAGATATACTCTTGAGGGCAAGCTCAGTGATTTTAGCACAGCTGATCTAAAGCGTGGATTTAGTGTTGGCCAGACATATGCTTCAAATGTTAAGAAAATTATGTATGGTGTGCCAATTCTAGAGCACAAGGTCAGTGTTTGTGTACCATTTCCTGTAGAATGCAAGTTCACTTGTGGAAAGAGGTATGCTCCGCAATGCAACTGAGCAGTTTTATACATCTTGTGGTAGAGTACATGCTCAATAGTGGCAGGAACTGTGCTCTAGTGTGCATTCAGCAGTGGCTGCACGCATGTTGCCAGTGCCAATGGGATGGCTTCAGACAGCCTGCTCTAAAGTGCAAGCACACTAGTGGCAGAACGTGTGCTGCGGATTGCGAGCTAAGCTGTTTCACTACTTCCAGGCTAGAGCAGAGACGCAGTAGTGAGGCATGCAGGCTCCAAAGTGTCACACCCGCTCTAGAGCACAGATTTAGTAGTGGTGGGGAGAATCGGCAAAAGCACCATCTCAGGAGATGAAGCACGTGTTCTCGAAAGCCAAGATTCAGGATGTGAAGCATGCCTGCTCTAGATCATGGGTCTGTATTAAGAGGGGTATGCCTAAAGTGTGTTTCAGTGTTGAGAGGCATGCTGAAGAGCTAAGTTCAGCAGATGTAGCATGCCTGCTCTACATGTGCTTCAGAGTGTTGTCTCAGGAGTTGGTGCCCTTGCTCAAGAGTGCAGACTGCAGAGGGACATGTTCTCTTGAAAGCTGGGTTTTTATTTTTGGTTGCATATCCAGAGATCCAATTCAGAAAATGTGATATACCTGCTCTGCCACACAAGCTCAGTAGAGGGAAGACAAGCCCTCAACAGTGCAAGCGCAAGGGTTGTGGCATATGTGTATGGTGACGCACGATCAATTGAGGCAGGACATATGAAGTATACACCAGGTCTGTAGTGGTGGCACGTCATCCACAGATATACAGGTACACTACTCACAGCTTGCACAGTCTAGAGTGCTGGGTGACTAGCAGCAAAATGGCTGGTATAAAATGTCACGGGGGTAATTGTTGCACACACCTTCTCGAGCAATACCTCAAGGAAGTTAAGATAACACTTCAGAATTCAAGGTCACTAGTGGTCACACAGTTGATCTAGAATGACGGTTCACTCGTGGAGACGATATGTGTTTTAGAAAGCAGCCTCCTGGAGTAGGTGCTCCAGAGTGCAGGAAGAAGCGTGGGGAACATATGCAACAGAGGGCAAGCCAAGTCATTGGCAATTTTCAGCTGCAGAGTGTAGGCTCACAGGTTTAAGCACTCAGGCCATCGAGCAAGATTAGTAGTAGTGGAACTCATGCTCTGTAACGCAGGCTCAGCAGTGATAAAGGAGTGTACCAGGGTGCAATATCAGTAGCTGAAGCATGAATATTTGGGGGCCTGGGCTTACAAGTGGCAAGACACAGGCTTCCGAGTCTGAAATTAGTAATGGCCACACATATGCTCTAGACCACATGCTCACTAGCTGTGCCATGCCTGCTTAGTGTAAGGACTCAGAAGTGACAAGTGTGCTGCAGTGCTAGGATTTATACTGCTGGGATGCATGATTCAGTGTGCAGTTGTGTAGTTCAGGCATTCTTACTCTACAGCACAGTCTCCGTAGTGTCAGAACATTGGCTCTTGAAGGCACACGCAGTCACGATGGAAGATATGCTTCTGAGTAAACCTCAGAAGCGCAAAACCCATGATGAAATGTGCTCACTCTGTATTCATGAGATCTGTACCCCCAGCTGCACGTTCAGTTACTTTGGCATGTGTGCAACTAGAGCATGTTCTCAGCAGAGCCCGGATGCCTGCACTTGAGCTCATGCTCAGGAGAGGCGTACCATGTCCTCCAGTGTTTAAAATCACTCTGTCTACAGGAGTTCTGGCTCAGTTGTGTCCAGAAGGAAACTTCAGAGTGCAAGTTCAGTAACTATTTAGGCACACCTGAACTACAGTGCAGGTTGAGTAGTGGCCTGACTTACCTATAAAGCAACAAGCTAATGATTGTGATGTTCATGCTTCAGAGTGAAAGTTCAGCCGGTGATGAACTCTTGTTCTGGAAGGCAATTTCAGTAGTGCAGGGATGCCGAATCCAGAGCGTAATACACCAAAAGTGTATGTGAGTTTACAACAGGCATGTTTTAGGGACAGGCTCAGTAGTGGTAGGCCATATCCTAAAGAACCCGGGTTTAGGAGTGATGGGATGTATGCTCTACTGTGCAGTCTCAGTGACAGCAATGCACTTGTTCTAAAGCTTGTTAATAGTCTCAATAGTGGCAGAAAGGGTGATCCAGATTGGAAACTAAGTAGCTCCTGCGAGCGTTCTCTAGATAGCGGCCTCAGTATCAACAAGCGCGTATTCCAGAGGGCAAGCTCAGTGTTTGTAGCATGTATGGTTTGACATAAGAGAAGGAAATGGCAACTCACCCCAATATTCTTGCCTGGAGAATCCCGTGGACAGAGGGGCGTCGTGGGCTACTGTCCATAGGTTCGCACGGAGTCGGATAAGACTAAAGCGACTTAGCATGCATGCATGCATTGGAGAAGGAAGTGGCAACGCACTCCAGTATTCTTGCCCCAAGAATCCCAGGGACAGGGGAGCCTGGTGGGCTGGTAATCTATGTGGTCACACAGAGTCGGACACGACTGAAGTGACTTAGCAGCAGCAGCAGTGGTTTCAAATCAGGGGTCAGTAACTGTGAAAAGTTTCTTGCATTTTCAGTCGTTGCCGCATGCCAGGTCCGGAGTGCAGACGCACGTGGTTGTGATACTTATGCTCTAGAGTTGTAATGTATGTGCCAGAGTGCAAGCTAAGTAGTGCACCTGTCCTAATTCAATTCTTAGTAAAAGCAGAATGCAAACTCGTGCTTTCAACCTCAGTAGTTGCTGCATGCATCATCAGAAGTAGTGGTGCATACACTCATTTGATCTCTGGTTCCTCTGACTTGTCCAAAACCAGCTTGAACATCTGGAAGTTTATGGTTCGTGTATTGCTGAAGCTTGGCTTGGATATTTTTGTGCATTACTCTACTAGCGTGTGAGATGAGTGCAATTGTGCAGTAGTTTGAGCATTCTTTGGCATTGCCTTTGTTTGGGATTGGAATGAAAACTGACCTTTCCCAGTCCTGAGCCGCTGCTTAGTTTTTTAAATTTGCTGACATATTGAGTGAAGCACTTCCGCAGCATAATCGTTTAGGATTTCAAATAGCTCAACTGGAATTCTATCACTTCCACTCACTTTGTTCATAGTGATGCTTCTTAAGGCCCACTTGACTTCACATTCCAAGTATCTGGATGTAGGTGAGTGATCACATCGTCATGATTATTTGGGTTGTGAAGATCTTTGATGTACAGTTCTTCTGTGTGTTCTTTGCCGCCTCGTCTTAATACCTATTGCTTCTGTTAGGTCCGTACCATTTATGTCCCTAATAGTGCCCATCTTTGCATGAAATGCCCCCTTGGTATCTCCGGTTTTCTTGAAGAAATCTTTAGTCTTCCCCATTGCATTGCTTTGCTTTATTGCTTTGCTTTATTTCTTGGCACTGATCACCGAGGAAGGCTTTCTTCTCTCTCCTTGGAACTCTGTGTTCAGATGGCTATATCTTTCCTCCTCTCCTTTGGCTTCATTTCTCTTCATTTCACAGCTAATTGTAAGGCCTCCTCCGGCAGCCATTTTGCCTTTTTGCGTGTCTTTTTTCTTGGGAATGGTCTTGATCCCTGTCTCCTGTACAATGTCGTGAACCTCCGTCCATAGTTCATCAGGCATTCTATCAGATCTAGTCCCTTACATGTATTTCTCACTTACACTGTGTAATCATAAGGGATTTGAGATAGGTCATTCCTGAATGGTTTAGTGGTTTGTTCCTCCTTTCTTCAATTTAAGTCTGAATTTGGCAATACAGATTTCATGATCTGAGCTGCAGTCAGCCTCTGGTCTTGTTTTTTGCTGTCTAGGAAGACTAAGCGTCTTTTCATTTCATGGCTGCAGTCCCTATCTTCAGTGATTTTGGAGCCTCCCCCCCCCCCCGAAAAAAAAAAAACAAAACAGTCTGCCACCATTTCCACTGTTTTCCCATCTATTTGTCATGAACTGATGGGACAGGATGCCATCTCAGGTTTCCTTATTTAGAGCTTTAAGCCTACTTCTTCACTTTCCTCTTTCACTTTCATCAAGAGACTCTTCAGTTCCTCTTTAGTTTCTGCCATAAGGGGGGTGTCATCTACATATCTGAAGTTTTTGACATTTCTCCTGGCAGTCTTGATTCCCGTTTGCATTTCTTCCAACCACACATTTCTCTGCATAGAAGTTAAATAAGCAGAGTGACAATATATACCCTTGAGGTGCTGCTTTTCCTATTTGGAACCAGTCTGTTATTCAATGTCCAGTTCTAACTGTTGCTTCCTGAACTGTATACAGGCTTCTCAAGAGGCAGATCTGGTGGTGTGGTACTACCGTCTCTTTCAGAATTTTCCACAGTTTATTTTGATCCGTACACTCAAAGGCTTTGGCATACTCAATAAAGCAGAACTAGATGTTTTTCTGGGACTTGCTTGCTTTTTTGTGAAGATCCAGCAGATGTTGGGAATTTGATCTTTGGTTCCTCTGTATTTTCTAAAACAAGATTGAATATCTGGAAGTTCATGGTTCACATATTGCTGAAGCCTGGCTTGGAGAATTTTGAGCATTTCTTTGTTAGCATGTGAGATGAGTAAAATTGCATGGTAGTTTGAGCATTCGTTGGCATTGCCTTTTTCGAGACTGGAATGACAACTGACCATTTCCAACTGAGCCACAGCTGAGATTTGCAAATTTCTTGTCTTATTGAGTACATCACTTTCACAGCATCGTCTTCGAGGATTTGAAGTAGCTCATCTGGAATCGAAGCCGTAATAGAGCCTTCTAAGTCCCTAATGGACACTGCATGGACTCTCAGAACAAGTGAGATCAACAGCCATCCTCTTTAACAACAACAACAAAAAGTTCTCTCAACAAGAAAACTTACACAAGCCACTGGTCCCACCACATTCACTTGGAGGAGACCACCCAATTAATAGCAATGATGGCCCTCCGGTGTGCAGAAAATAGACCTCGAAGACAGTCATCGAAACAACATGAAAAGGCAGAGACATATCCAGCAGATGAAGGAATACAATGAAAATCAACAAACCAGTGAAAGAGGAGGAGGTAGGAAGTCTACAGGAAAAACAGTTCAGCACAAAAATAGTCAATGTCTTGGAAACAAATGGATCGACAGATAAATAGACTTCAGGCATGGATTGAGAAGATGAAAGGGGTGTTTTAAATGGACCTGGAAGAAATCATGAGTAGTCAATCAATAATGAGCGATGACATAACTGAGATAGAAATCACTCTGGAAAACAGGAACAGTACTGTAACTGAGGCAGAAGAAAGACTAAGTGAGCTGGAAGATCGGATATGGGAAATAAATGAAGCAGAGCAGGAAAAAAAAAAAGCAAGAGAGAAATGAAGACAATCACAGAGACCTATGGGACAATGTTAAATGCCCCCATATTTAAATCATAGGTTTCTCAGAGAAAGAAGACAAAAGGAAAGGGCATGAGAAAATATTTGAGGAGGAAATAGTTAAAAACATCCCTGAAATGGAAAAAAAAAATAAAAAAACAGACACCTAAGATGAAAAATCCCAGTGTGTCCCACAGGGGTAAAATCAAGACACAACATGTCAAAACACACATTAATCAAAATGAAAACAAACAAATAAATATACAGAATGAACAAATATTCAAGGTAACAAAGGAATCACAACAAATAACATAGAAGGGAATCCCCATAAGGATAACAGCTGATCTTACTATAGAAACTCTTCAGCTTAGAAGGGAATGGCAGGATGTACCTAAAGTGCTGAGAGGCAAAAGCCTAAAGCCAAAATTACTCTATCCAACAAGGATAGTATTCTCATTCAAAAGACAAAACAAGAGCTTTACAGACAAACAAAAGCAGTTAGTGTTCAGAACCACCAAACCAGCACTTCAGCAAATGCTGAAGGATCTTTTCTAGATAGGAAACAGAAAAGCTTATAAAAACAAAGCCACAAAATATATAGTAAATGGTAAGAAGATCATACTTATCAACAACTACCTTAAACAGAAATGGGCTAAATGCTCCAACGAAAAGGCAAAGACTGGGTGAATGCATACAAGAATATACTGTCTGCAAGAAAACCACCTCATACCTAGGGACACATGCAGCCTGAAAGTGATGGCCAGGAAAAAGCTATCTTGTGAAAATGGAGAGCAAAAGTGGGAGGAGCGATATTCATATCAGATAAATGGACTTTACCTAAAGACCACTATAGGAGACAAAGAAAGTTGCATTACAGAACATTCAAGGCATCAATCCAAGAAGAAGCTACATGCACCCAATGTAGGAGCACCTCAATACAAGAGGCAAATGCCAACAACTAGTAGAGCAGAAATAGACACTAACCAATAGTATTGGGTGATTTTAATACTTCACTCATAACATGAACAGATCATCCAGACAGAAAATGAAATAAGGGAAACTCAGGTTTTAGAAGATACATTAGACCAGTTTGAGCTAATTGATATCTAGAGGTCATCCCACCGCCAAAGAACAGATTTCACTTGTTTCTCCTTTTTTTCTCCTTTTTCTCACGTGCAAATGGAACATTATCTTAGGACAGATCACACCCAAGGTTAGATCACATCTAACCTTAATAAACTTCAAGATATTATACTATTTGCAAGCATAATTTCTGATCACAATGCTGTTCGATCAGATATCAACCACAGGAAAACGACAACAACAACAACAACTAGAGGAAACACAAAAAATTTGGAGGCTAAAACCACCAAAATTCACATTTGAATTCAACAAAATCCAAAACTTTTATGAAAAAACAAACAAACAAACAAACCTCTGCCAAAGTAGTCATAGGTGGAACATACCTCAACATAATGAAAGCCAAATATGACAAAACCATTGTAAACATTATTGTCAATAATGAAAAGCTGAAAACATTTCCTTAAAAGTCAGCACGAAGACAATGTGCCCACACTCATCAGTACTCGTTCTGGGAATTCTAGCCACAGTTTTCAAAGAAGAAAAAGATATGAACAGAATCCTCATTTGAAAAGAAGAGGTATAACTGTCTATTTGCACATGCTATTACCCTTTACAAAGAAAACCCAAGAGATGCCACCAGAAAATTCCTGGAGTTTATCAATGAATACAGTAAACGTGCAGGGTATAAAACTAATACACAGAAACCCTTATAGTCCTACACATTCACAATGAAAAATCAGAAAGAGAAATGAAGGAACAATCCTGTTCCCCATTGCAATGAAAGGAATAAAACAACTAGAAATAAGTTTGCATAAAGAGACAAAGGACGTCCCCGATGGCTCAATTGGTAAAGAAGCTGCCTGCAATGCAGGAGACTCCTGTTTGGTTCCTGGGTCACGAAGACCCCCTGAAGAAGGGATAGGCTAGCCACTATGGTGTTCTTGGGCTTCCCTTGTGGCCCCAGCTGGTGACAAATCCTCCTGCAATGTGTGAGACCTGCATTTGAGGACTGGGTTGGGAAGATCCTCTGGAGAAGGGAAAGCTACCCATTCCAGTATTCTGGCGTGGAGAATTTCAAATTCCATACACTGAATAGCCCATGGGATTGCTAAGAGTCAGACGTGACTGAGCAACTTTCACTTTCCCAGAAGGATGAAAGAAAGCACTGAGGAAAGAAATCAAAACATATATAGATGGAGACAGATATCATGTTCTTGGATTGGACTAACTGATAGAGTTAAAATCAATATACCAGCCAAAACAATCAATAGATTCAATACAATACCTCTCAAACTACCGACAGTATTTTTCATAAACTAGAACAAATTATTTTACGATTTGCATGGAAACACATAAGACCTCGAAGAGCCAAAGCAGTTTTGAGAAAGAAGAATGGAACGAGAGGAGTCAAATTTTCTAGCTTCAGACTACACTACGAAGATATCACAAGAGTATGAAACTTGCACAAATATAGAAATATAGACCAATGGAAGACAAATATGAAGTCCAATAATAGATTCCTGCCCCCATTATCTTTGACGATGCAGGCAAAAATGCGCAACAGAAAAAGACATTTTCTTCAAAAAAGTGTTATGGGAAAAGTGGAGAGCTCTGTGTAGAAGCTAGAACGCTATCTAACATCATGTTCAAAAATAAACTCAAAATGGATTACAGGTGGAAAAGTAAGACCAGAAAATATACCACCCTCAGAGTACAATATAGGTATAACCACCACAAAATAAGTCACAGCAAGGTCCTCTGTGGCCCATTGCCTAAAGGAAATAAAAATGTTTGAAAAAAGGAACCTAATTAAACTCTATAGCTTTTGTACATTGAAGGAAACTATAATTAAGGTGAATATGTAGCTTCAGAATTGGGAGAAAATAAGAGCAACTCTGAGTGAACTCCGGGAGTTGGCGATGGACAGGGAGGCCTGGGGTGCTGCCATTCACAGCGTCGCAAAGAGACGGACACGACTGAGCGACTGAACTGAACTGAACTGAATAGCAACTGAAAAGCTAACAAAAAATTTGTCTCCAAAATATGCAAGGTGCTCACGCATCTCAATACTCAGCTACAAATACTACTCAGCAAAACAAACCACCAATCAAAACATAGGTAAAAGCCCTCTGCAAAGAAGATACACAGATTACTAAGAGACACAGAAACGTTGCTCAGCATCACTCATTATAAGAGAAATGCAAATCAAAACCACATTGAGGTATCATTTCACACTGGTCAGATTGGCCATCATTAAAATGTCTACAATATAACTGCTGGAGAGGGTGTGGAGAAAAGGGAACCTTTTTACACTGTGGATGGGAATGCAAACTGGTACAACCATTATGGAGACTCCTTAGAAAGTTGGAAAGAGAAATACCATATGACCCAGCGATCCCGCTCTTAGGCATGAACTTCAAGGAAACGAGAATGGTAAGAAACAGTACTCCAACGTTTATTGAAGCACTGTTTGCAATACCAAGGACGTGAAAGTGACCACGAGGTCCATCAGCAGATGAATGGTTAAGGAAGTTTTGCTACATATACATATGAAGTATTACTCAGGTATAAGAAGTCATGCATTTGAGTCAGTTCTAATGAGTGGGAAGAGCACGAAACCTATTACACAGAATGAAGGAACTAAGAAAGAGAGAGACAAAACTGTATATTAATGCACAGATGTGGAATTTAGAAAGATGGGCTCTACGCAGGCAAGGAGAAGAGACAAGGATCTCAAGAACAGACGTTTGACTCAGTGGGAGAAGGTGAAGCTGGGATGCCTTGAGAAAAGCGCACTTAAATGGGTACGGTACCATATGTAAAAAATAGAAGACCAGTGTGAGGTTTTACAACATGGGTGATATGGGATACCCATGTCACAACTTCTGAACTTGCAATCTAATGCACGCATCAGCCACCAAGGAGCCCTCATTCTAGTGCACGTCGTGCACATTCTGAGCTTGCCGCCTCCAGCTCTCCTTTTACCCCTTCTGACATCACGATCCAGGGTAGGCTGTGGTAACTGCTGAATTTGCACTTTAGGGGAGGCATCACAAACTTACTAAGCCCTCATTCTAGTGCAAACATGCTGCGTCTTGAACCGGAACTCTGGAGCAGGCATCTTGCCACTGATAATACTGTTCATCATCAGCTAGTGTTTCGCTGTCATGACATGTTCCCATTGCCTCTTCATCTCTGGTCATCACTCTGTGTCGCTTACCACCATCCAGTGTTTCTCTCAGTTCTGTAACCTGTTCCGAGTGCTTGTTCAACTCACTCCGGGACAAACATATCTAGTATTCAGTGCTGTGACAGGTTCAGTGTTTCTTCATCCTCCCCTAGTTAAACACAACAGTAGTTTACCACCCTTAGTGTTTCATTTTGTGACGGGCTTCTATCCACTCCAGGTCTAACACACTCAGTAGATTATCATCATCCAATGTCTTAACTGCGGAACATCCCACAAGTCTTCTTAACGCACCCCATGTCAAACGTACCCAGTAGCTTATCACTATCCCATGTTTCAGTGCAGAGAGATGATTCAAGCGTTTCTTCATTTCCTCCAGGTAAAGCATACTCAGCAGTTTGTCACCAGTGTTTCACCTGAGACGTGATTCTTCTTCATTTATGTAGTTGGCTGTGCTGGGTCTCAGTTGTGTCACGTAAGATAGTCCTTGAGACAAGCCAACTCTAACCATGGCATGAAGTCTCGGGAGTGTGAGAACTTCAGTATTTGCAGCTATGCAGGTTTACTTACTCTGTAGCATATGGGATGTTCCTTTCCCAATCGGGGATTGAACCTTCATCCCCTACACTACAAGGTGGATGCTTAACCGCTGGACCACCAGGAGAGGCCCTGTGACATGCTCTAAGTGCCTGCTTTTACGCCTCATATGAAAGAGACACATTGCTTGATGGGAACATATCAGCATCCAGGGTTGCAAAGATTGGACATGCTTCAGGAACTTCTTCATCCACACTGGTCAAATACAAGCAGGTGTTTATCACAATGTAGTGCCATTCCATGTGCTTCTTCATTGATTACTTGAACGTATCGGTAGATTATCATCGTCTACTGTTTCAGAGCAGTGACGCCTCGAGTTATTCTTCATGCACCCTGGGTCAAACACATCCTGTTGTGTATCTCCATCCAGCGTTGCACTGCTGTGACATGCTTTCAGTGTTTCTCCATCCACCCCAGGTCAAACATACTAAGTCGCTTATTATCCACACTTCAGAGAGGAGGTTCAGCCACATCTTTCTCCACCCCAGGTAAAATAGCCTCACCAGCTTATCCCTTGCTGCTTTTCACTGCTGTCACAAGTTCAAGTGCATCTTTATCAAACACACCAGCCGTTTATCACCATCCAGCACTTCCAAGCTGTGACACAAACTGCTGTATCATCCAGACTGGAAAAATACATCCGGTACTTTACTAAAGTCAGTGTTTCAGTGCTATGACGTGATTCAAGTGCCTATTCATCCACTCTCTGCAAAAATACACTCTGTAGTCTATCACCATGCAGTGCTCAGTGCCTTGACAGAGGACATGCTCCGAATGCTTCTTTGTCCACCTGGTGTCAAATACTCAATAGTTTTCCAACATCTGTATCTCAGTACTGTGAATCACTGCGTATGCTCCTTTGTCAATCCTGGCCCGTCACTCCTTGGAGTTTACCACCCTTCAGTGCTTCAGTGCTGTAATATGCTTCATGTGCTTCATCTTCTCCTGAAAAACATACTCATTAGTGTATCATCATCCAATATTCAGTACAGTGATATGCTTCAAGTGCTTACTAGTCCACATCAGTTGAACATTCCCAGCATTTTATCATTAGCCAAGGTTTCAGGCCTGTAACTTGTGGCATTTAGTAGGCGCTTGTTTGATCCCCAGAGGTGAAACTCAACACCTGTTTTTTCGCCATTTATTCTATCAGTGCTGTGACATACTACAGTGCTTTCTTAACTGCTCTGGGTTAATACACACATCCGTTCTTTCAGTGCTGATTAATGCACAAGTGCTTCCGCAACTATCCTCTTTCAAATACATACAGTAGTTTTGGAACTCATGAAAATAAAACTCTTTCACAGTTTCCATTGTGTCCTGATTTATTTGCTATCAAGAGGTGGGACTGGATGACAGGATCTGAATTTATTGCATGTAGAGGTTTAAGTCAACGTTTTAAATCTCCACTTTCATCTCAGCAAAGAGCTCTAATCCCTCGTCTGCTTTCTGTCATGGGCATGTCTGAGTTTATTTATGTTTCTCCCAGCAATTTCGATTCCACTTTGCGCTTCATCCAGTCTGACATTTTGCGTGATATACTGTGCATGTAAGTTAAATAAGTGGCGTGACAACAAGACAGCCTTGACCTACTCCGTTACCAATTCTGAACAACTCCATTGTTCCTGTCTGATTCTGTTACTTCGTGACCTGCATACAGGTTTCTCAGGAGCCAGGTAAAGTGGTCTAGTATACCCACCTCTTTAAGAATTTTCCGCAATTTCTGTGACCCCCACAGTCAAATGCTTTAGCATAGTGAATGAAGCAGAAGTCGGTCATTTTCTGGAACTCCCTGCTTTTTCTATGATCCAATGAATGTTGGCAATTTGATCTCTGGTTCCTCTGCCTTTCGTAATCCAATTTGTACATTTGAAAGTTCTCAGTTCACATACTGTTGAAACCTAGATGGAGGCATTTGGAGCATTACCCAGCCAGCATATGAAGTGAGAACGACTGGGCAGCAGTTTGAGCATGCCTTCACAATGCCCTTTTTTGGGATCAGAGTAAATCTGACCTTTCCCTGTCCTGTGGTCATTGATGAGTTTTCCAAATGTCCTGGCACATTGAGTGCAGCATTTTAACAGCATTATCTTTTACAATTTGAAATAGCTGAGCTTCAAGTCTATCATCTTGACTAGCATTGTTTGTGATATTTCTGCCTAAGATCCACTTGACTTCACACCCCAGGTTGTCTGCTCTACGTGAGTGATCACACCATTATGGTTATGTGGGTGATTAAGCAGAGAAGGTGATGGCACCCCACTCCAATATTCTTGCCTGGAAAATCCCATGGACAGAGGAGCCTGGTAGTGAGCTGTCCATGGGGTCATGAAGAGCTGGACACGAGAGAAGCGACATAGCAGCAGCAGCAGCAGCAGCGGCAGCAGGTGATTAAGACCTTGCTTTGGTACAGCTCTTCTCGTGTACTCTTGCCAGCACTCCATCACATTTTCTCCTTCTGCTAGGTTCATACCCCTTCTGTCCTGGATTGTGCCCATGTCTCATGAAATATTCCCTTGCAGTCTCTCAGTTTCTGGGCAAGATTTCTCGTCTTTCCTATTCTATTGTTCCCTCTATTTCTTACTGGCATTAAATACACACAATATTATATCCCCATCCAGTGTGTAACTTTAGATATGCTTCAAGGGGTTTTTAATCCACTCCAGAAGAAATTAATGTGACAGCTATCACCATCCATTTTTTCTGTATTGTGACATGTTTTGAGCCTCCTCCATCCCCTCCAGGTAAAACACACCCTGTACATTTTCATCATTCGTTGATGCTGTGCTATTACCGGCCTGAAGGGTCCCTTTGTCTCATTTAGTCAAACACTCCCTGTCGTTTACCACTATCCAGTGTTCCAGTACTGTGGCATGCCTCATGTACTCCTTTATCCTCTCCATATAAAATATGGTAGGTAGCTTATCACAATTCCTGTTTCGGTTCTGTGCTGAGTTTAAAGTCCTTCTTTAGGCCATTCTAGATAAAACGCATTCAGAAGTTTATGATGGTCCCATGTTTTCGTCTGTGCCATGCTCTCAGTTTCTCCTCATTCAACATGTATCAAACAAACCCCGTAGTTTATCATCATCCAGTGTTTCAAGGCTGTTTCCTGCTCAACTGCTTTGTCATTCTCTGCAGAAAATACATAACCAATAATTTATCACAATCCAGTGTGTTAATTCTGGCATATGCTTCAAAAGATCCTTTGTCCACTCAAGGTTGAGCACACTCTTAGTTTATCACCATCCATTGATTCAGGGCTAGTACATACTTTCATTGATTTTTCAACTACCACAGCTCATCATACACAATGATTTACCATGATCCAGTTTCAGGGTTGTGACAGGCTCCTTGTGCTTCTTTCTATATACAAGATCAAACACAGACCATCTGAAGTGTGAACGTACAGTGTTTCAGTCATGAAACCCACTTCAAGTGGTTCTTCACTTACTCCACAACAAATACACCATATAGGTTATCGACATTCATTGTTTCAATGTTGTAGCACATACTAATGGCTGCTTCACTAACTCCAAGTCAAACACCTTCAGTGGTTTGCCACTATCTTGGGTTTCAGATCTGTGACATGCTTCAAGAGCTCCTGAAACTACTCACGGTCAAAGGCACTCTGTAGATTTGTTGTTGCTGGCTGTTATAGGTTGTTCAGTCATTCAGTCATCTCCAACTCTCCAAATCCCATGGACTGCAGTATGTCACGCCTTCTTGCCCTTGACCATCTCCCGGAGCTTGTTCAAACTCAAATCCACTGGGTCGGTGATGCCATCCAAGTATCTGGTCCTCCATCATCCCCTTCTTCTGCTCCAATCTTTGGCGGCATCAGAGTCTTTGCCAACGAGTTGACTCTTCACATCAGATAGCCATAATATTGGAGCTTCTGCCTCAGCATCAGCCCCTCCAGTGAATTTTCAGGATTGATGTCCTTTACAGTTGACTGGATTGATTTCCTTGCAGCCCAAGGGACTCACAAGGGTCTTCTCCAAGACTGTGGTTCAAAAGTATCAATTTCTTAATGTTCAGCCTTCTTTATGGCCTAACTTACATTGTCACATGACTGCTTAAAAAAACACAAATATAGCTCTGACTATATGGACGCTTCTTGGCAAACGGATGCCTCTGCTCTTTAACATGCAGTCTAGGTTTGTCACTGCTTTTCTTCCAAGAAACAAGTGTCATTTAATTTCATAGCTGCAGTCATCACCTGCCATGATTTTGGAGTCCAAGGAAACAGAAGTCTCACTGTTACCATTGTTTTCCCATCTATTTGCCATGAAATAATAGGACACGATGCTAGGATCTTAGTGTTTTGAATGTTGCGTCTTAAGCCAGCTTTTTCACTCTCCTCTTTCACCTGCATCAAGAGGCTCTTTAGTTATTCTTTGCTTGATGCTATATCGGTGGTGTCATCTGCATATCTGAAGTTATTAATATTTCTATTTTTCTCTTAATTTCAGCTTGTGTTTCCTCCAGCCCCGCATTTTCCAAGATGTGCTCTGCATATAAGTTAAATCAACAGGGTGACACATGTAGTAGTTTGTTTGTTTGTTTGTTTGTTTGTTTCCAATTTCAAACCATCTGTTCTTCTTTACCTGGTTCTCACTGGTTGTTTCTTGACCTGGATACAGGTCTCTCAGGAGGCATGTAGGTAGTCTGGTATTTCCATGTCTTTAAGAATTTTCTGCAGTTTGTTGTGATCCACACAGTGGATTTTTATCATACTCAATAAAGCAGAAATAGTTTTTTTTTTTCAATAATATTCTTGCTTTTTCCATGATCCAATGGATGTTGCCAATTTGACCTCTGGTTTCTGTCTTTTCTAAATCCAGTTTGAACATTTGCAGCTTCTAGGTTAATGTGCTGTTAAAGTCTTGCCAGGAGAATTGTGAGCATGTCTTTGTTCGATTCACTTCAGCTGCTCAGTTGTGTATGACTGTTTGTGAGCCCATGGACTACAGCAAATCAGGCCTTCCTGTCCATCACCAACTCCCGCAGTTTACTGAAATTCATGTCCTTTGAGTCGGTGATACCAGCTAACTGTCTCATCCTCTGTCGTCTCCTTCTCTTCCTGCTTTCAATCTTGCCAAACATCAGGGTCTTTTCAAATGAGTCAGCTCTTCACATCAGTTGGCCAAAGTATTGGAGTTTCAGCTTTAACCTCAGTCCTTCTAATGAATATTCGTGGTTGATCTCCTTTCGGATGGACTGGTTGGATCTCCTTGCAGTTCAAGGGACTCTCAAGAATCTCCTCCAACAACACAGTTCAAAAGCATCACTTCTTTGGTGCTCAGCTTTCTTTATAGTTCCACTGGTACATCCATACACGCCTACTGGAAAAATCATAATCTTAACTAGGTGGAGCTTTGTTGGCACATTAACATCTCTGCTTTTTAATATGCTGTCTCAGTTCAATTCAGTTCAGCCTGTCCGACTCTTTGCGCCCCCATGAATCGCCACAAGCCAAGCCTCCCTGTCCGTCACCAACTCTCTTAGTTCACTCAGACTCATGTCCATCGAGTCAGTGACGTCATCCAGCTATCTCAGTTGTTCATAAATTGTCTTCAAAGGAGTTAGTGCGTAAAATAATGGCCATTGTGTGATATTTGGAACATCATGTGGTGTTGCCCTTCCTTGGATTTCAAACGAAAAACTGACCTTTTCCAGTCCTGCAGCCACTGCTGAGTTTCCCAAGTTTTCTGGCATACTGAGTGCTGCACTTCAAATATCATCTTTTAAAATTTGAAATAGCTCAGCTGGTGTTCCATCACCTCCACTATCTTTGTTGGTAGTGATGCTTTCTAAGAGCCACTGGATTTCCCACTCCAAGATGTCTAGCTGTAGGCGAGTCATCACCCCATCATGGTTATCTAGGTCATCGGGAACTTTTTGGATAGTTCTTCTATGTAACCATGCCAACACTCCTTAATATCTTCCACTTCTTTTAGGTTCACACATTTTCGGCCCTTTATTATACACATATGTGCATGAAATACTCCCTTGATACCACTTATTTTCCTGAAGAGATCTCTAGTCTTTCCCAGGCTCTCATTCCCACTCAGTAGTTTAGCAACATTTATTGTTTCATGGATGTGACATGCTTCCAGTGCTTCTTATTCCACTTGAATTCCTACACTCCCAGTAGTGTATCAGAATCCCTTGTGTCACCACAGGGACCTGCTTTACCTGCTTCTTCGCAACCCCAGATCAAACACATTCAGTACTTTATCCCCGTAGAGTATTCAGTGCATTAACATGCGACACTTTCCGGTGTTTCCTTGTCACCTGGGACTAATCACCCAGTGGTATAAGTGCCATACTCTATTTTAGTGCCGTTACACAGGTCAAGTGCTTCATTTTCTGAGGCTAAAACACACTCCTCATCCAGTGTCTTAGTGCAGAGACATGCTTGAGGAGCGTCTTCATCCACCCAGTCAAACACTCCCAGGAGTTTTTCACCATCCAGTGTTCAAGTTCTGTGACATGCTTCAAGTGCTCCTTTGTGTACACGGGGTCAAAGACACCCAGTAGTGTGTCGTTATCCAATGTTTCAGTTATGCAACATGCTTCTGGGTTTCTTCATTCCCTCAGGTCATCACACCAAGTGGTTTCTCACTATCCAGTGTTTCAGGGTTACAGCATGCTTCCAGAGCTTCTTTTTCTCCCTGGGTCAAACATTCCAAGTCTCTTGCCCCGTCCACGTTTGAGTTCTGTGAAATGGATCATGTGCTTCCTGTCCACCCTGAATCAAGCACCCTCAACAGTTTGTCACCATCCAGTGTTTCATGTTGGTGACAAGGTTCAGATACTTCCCCATGCACTCTGGGTCATACACACCCTGTTGTTTATCACCTGTTTCAGGTTTTTGACATGCATCAATTGCTTCTTGCCCATCCTGGATCAAACACACCAGGAGTTTAGCATCATCCAATGTTTCCATACTGTAACATATTTCAAGAATTTTGCCACACACCACTGTTCAGAAGTACCCAACAGTTTATCAGCATCCCATGCCTCAGTTCGAGGACTTGCCTCAAGTGCTTCTTCACAACCCCAGACAAAACATACCCAGTGGATTATCACCATCCACTGTTTCAGTCCTGTAGCATGCTTCATGTGCTTCTTCATCCTCTCTAGGTGAAGCACATGCTGTAGCTTATGACCATTGAATGTTTCCATTTTATGGCAGATTCCAGGACGTTTCCATCCTCACCAGGCCAAACACACTCAAACATTAACACCATCCAATGTTTTACTGTGTGTGACATTCCTCAAGTCTTCCTCATTACCGCACGTCAAACACATCCATAATATTCACCACCTCCAGTTCCAATGCCAAGATCCACTTCAATGGTGTGTTCATTCTCCCCATTTAAAGGCATTCACTAGGCTATCACCATGCAGTGTTGAAGTTCAGTGACATGCCTGCAGCGCTTCTCCGTCCATCCAATGTCAAGCCCAGCTGGTAGTTACTGACCATTTAACGTTTCATTGCATGGCATGCTTCAGTCAAATGTGCCCAAGATTATTTAAAAGAAAAAGGAAAAGAAAGAAAAAAAAATCACTCTTTAAGGGGTGATCAGTTCAGTTGAGTCACTCATTCATGTCCAGCTCTTTGTTATCCCATGAACCGCAGCAAGCCAGACCTCCCTGTCCATCATCAACTCCCATGGGTAACCCAAACCCATGTCCATTGAGTCGGTGATACCATCCATCCATCTCACCTTCTGACGTCCCCTTCTCCTCCTGCCCTCAATCATTTCCAGCAACAAGATGCTTTCAAATGAGCCAGCTCTTCACATCACGGGGCCAAATTATTGGAGTTTCAGCTTCAACATCAGTCCTGTCAATGAACACTAAGGACTGATTTCTTTTAGGATGGACTGGTTGGATCTCCTAGCAGTCCAAGGGACTCTCAAGAGTCTTCTTAAACACCCAGTTCAAAAGCATCAATACTTCAGTGCTCAGCCTTCTTTATATTCCAAAACTTACATCCACACATGACTACTGGGAAAACCGTAGCGTTGACTAGATGGACCTTTCTTGACAAAGTAAAGCCTCTGTTTTTCAATATGAATATAATAATCAATAATAATCAATCATCAGCAATAATCAATAATGATAATTAATCATCTAGGTTGGTCATAAGTTTCCTTCTAAGGACGAAGCGTCTTTTAATTTCATGGCTGCTGTCACCATCTGCAGCGATTTTGGAGCCCAGAAGTATAAAGTCATCTTCTGTTTCCACTGTTTCCCACCTATTTGCCATGATGTGGTGGCATCCGATGCCATGATCTTTGTTTTTTGAATGTTGAGCATTAAGCCAACTTATTCACTCTCTCGTGTCACTTTTATCAAGAGGCTCTTTAGTTCTTCACTTTCTGCCATAAGGCTGGTGTCATCGGCATATTTCAGATGATTGATATTTCTCTGTCAATCTTGTTTCCACCTTGAGATTCCTCCAGCCCAGTGTTTCTCATTATGTAGTCTGTGTAGAAGTTAAATAAGCAAGGTGGCAATTATACAGCCTCGGGGTACTCCTTTTCCTTTTTGGAGCCAGTCTGTTGTTCTATTTCCAGTTCTAATTGTTGCTTCCTGACCTGCATACAAGTTTATCAAGAGGCAAGTCAGGTTGTCTGGTATTCCCTGAAATCTCTTTCAGAATTTCCCAAAGTTTATTGTGATCCACATAGTCAAAGTCTCAATAAAACCGAAGTAGATCTTTTGGAACTCTCTTGGTTTTTCAATGATGCAGCAGATGTTGGCAATTTGATCTTGGTTGCTCTGCCTTTTGGAAAACCAACTCGAATAGCTGGAAGTTCCTGGTTGCTGTATTGCTGAAGCATGGCTTGGATAATTTTGCCCATTAATTTAGTAGCATATGAGATGAGTGCAACTGTGTACTAGTTGGAGAATTCTTTGGCATTGCCTTTCTTTGGGATTGGAGTGAAAACTGCCCCTTTCCAGTCCTGTGGCCAGTGCTGAATTTTCCACATTTGGTGCCATGTTAAGTGCAACCCTTTCATAGCATGGTCCTTTGGGATTTGAACTAGCTCAACTGGAATTCTATCCCCTCCACTAGCTTTCTTTGTAGTGATGCTTCCTAAGACCCACTTGAGTGTACATTCCTGGATGTCTGGTTCTAGGTGAATGATCACATCATCCTGATTATCTGCGTCATGACTATCTTTTATGTACAGTTCTTCTGTGTATTTTTGCTACCTCTTCTTAATATCTTCTGCTTCTGTTGGGCCCATACGACTTCTGTCCTTTATTCAGCCCATCTTTGCAAGAAATGTTTGCTTGGTATCTCTAAGTTTTTGACGAGATCCCTAGTCTTTCGCATTCTATTGTTTCCTCTATTTCTTTAGTGCAGTGGGTGTGGCACAATTCAAAGGCTCTCTTCCCACTCAGGTCAGTCATCGTCAATAAGTGGTACCAACCAGTGTCCAGTGCTGTGACATATGACCAAGTTCAATTCTTCCTTAACGAAGTGACTAAATAAAACATCCGGGAGTTTATCAATACACAGTGTTCCATGGCTGCCCCTGGATTCGAGTACTTCCTCACCCACTCCAGGTTAACATAGTCCTTTATCACCATCCATTGCTGCAGTACACTGACAGTCTTCAAATGCTTCTACATTAATCCTGGTGTAAAACTTCTAGTAGTTATAAACGGCCAGTGTTTTACTTTGCAGCACGACCCAATGGCTTCTTCATGCGCACCCATACACCAACACCGTAGTTTGTCGCCATCTAGTGTATACATGAAGTGACATGCTTAAAGAGCTTCCTCATCCACCCCAGATCTAGACAGTCAGTCTGTCGTCTCCATACAAGCGTTTCAGTGCTGTGACATGATTTGAAATGTTGTCTGTGCACACTGAGGCATACACAGCCAGCAGTTCACCATGCTCCAGTGTTTCAGGACTTTGATAAGATTAAATATGTTCTTGGTCCCACTAACGTCAATACACTCACCGTTTATAACCATCTTGTTTCACTGCTGTGACATAATGTCAACTGCTTCTTCATCCATTCCTGTGTCAAACGAACTCAGTAGCTTTTTCCCCATCTAGTGCTAGTGTTCAGTACTATGAAATGATTCTGAAGCCTCTGTGTCCATTCCGGCTCAAACATAGTCCATATTCTCAACCAGTGCTTCAGTGATGTCACATGCTTCAAGTGCTTTCTTCATTCACTCCATATCAAGTACATGCAGTCGTTCATAAGCATGCAATGTTTCAGTTGTGCGACATGCTTCAAATGGTTCTCTAATCCACTTGAGCTGAAACATACCCAGTAGCTTATGACCATTGGTGTTTCAGTGCTGCGACATGTTTCAAGTCCTTCTTCTTCTACGCCATGCTGAACGCATGCAATAGTTTATCACCATCAGTTGTTTCAGTTCTGTTACATTCTTCAAGTCTTGTTTCGTATACTCTGGTTCAAATACACCTAGAAGTTGTTCACCATCAACTGTTGAGTTCTGTGATATGTCTCAATTGTTTCTGTACATACCAGTTCATAAACACGCATACATTTTTCTCCATATTGTGTTTTAGGGCTGTCATACGGTTAAATGAGTTCCCTTCTTACCCCAGGTCAAATACACCCAGTATTCATCAACATCCAGTCTTTCAGCTACGTGATACAGTTCAAGTGCTTCAGCATCCATTCTTGGAAGACACAGCCGATAATTTGTCAAATTCCAGTGCTTCAGTGCTGTGAATTTTTTAAGTGTTTCTGCATCCAAATAGCTCAGGCAAGACTAAGAGATTGTAACTATCACTGGTTCAGTTTTATGACATGGCTTAAGCGCATCTCCATCTACATTAGCTGGAACGCACTCAATAATTACCACCATGCTGTAACTCATAGGTAAAACATTCTTGGAACGTTTCTTTGTCTACTGTGGGTCAAGCACACCGAGGAGTTTTTCTCCAGTCAGTGTTTCAGTGCTGTGACAACTTCCACTGCTTCTTTGTGTACTACAGGTCAGCACACCAAGTGTCTTGTAACTACTAGCTTGCACTCTAGAGAACACACCTCTCTTCTACTGAGACTGAGATGTAGAGCATGCATCTCACCACTATTAAGACCCCATTCTAAGCACACATGCCACTTCTGCAGTGGCTAAACTCTCGAGGAAATGTGACAACACTATTGACCCTGAATTCTAGAACACACATCTTACCATTGCTGAATCAGTGTTCTACAGAAGGCTTAGCACAACTACTGAGCTTGCACTCTGAAAGTATCATCCTACCTCTACTGAGTCAACATTATATGCCATACATGTTCCAACTTCTGAGTTTGCACTATGGAATACACATTATGCCACTACTGAGCAAGCTCTAGTGTACACATGACAACGTACTGATCCCCACATCAAAGGGTAATGCTGAAAATTTGTCAAAGTACTGCACTCTTGTGCTCATTTCACATACTAAGCAAGATAAGGCTCAAAATCCTTTGTGCTAGGCTTCAAAGTATTTGAACCAAGAACTTCCAAATATATGCGATGGATTTAGAAAAGGCAGAGGAATGAGGGCTTATACTGCCCACGTTCATTGCCTCCTAGAGAAAGTAGGAAGTCAAGAGATACCTGGAATAACAAGCAAGTTGGACCTTGGAGTACATATGAAGTATGGAAAAGGCTAACAGAATTCCCTAAGAGAACTCACCATTCATAGAAAACACCCTCTTCCAACAACACAAGAGATGACTCTTGAGATGGTCAATGCTGAAATCAGATTGATTCTGTTCTTTGTAGCCGAAGATGGAGAAGCTCTATGCAGTCAGGAAAAAAAAAAAAAAAACACCCAAGACTGAGCAGTGACCTGGCTCAGATCAGGAATGCCTTAAAGAAAACTTCAGACTTAAGTTGAAGAAAGTATGGAAAACCACTAGACCATTTGGGTTGGCCAAAATCAGTCTCTTATGATTACACAGTGGATGTGACAAATAGATTTGAGGGATTAGATCTTATAGACAGACTGCTTGGAGACTATGGACCAAGGGTCATGACATTCTGCATGAGACAATGAACAAAACCTACCCATGAAAAAGAAATGCAAAAAGGCAAAAGGTTTGTCTGAGGAGGCCTTACAAATAACTTAGAAAAGAAGAGAAGCTAAAGGCATAGGAGAAAAAGAAAGATAATCCATTTGAATGCAGTTTTCTTAAGAATAGCATGGAGAGATAAGAAAAGCCTTCCTCAGGGATCAATGCAAAGAAGCAGAGAAACACAATAGGATGGCAAAGAACAGAGATTACCTCAGGAATGATACAGATACCAAGGGAACATTTCATGCAAAGATGGGCACAATAAAGGAGACAAAATATATGGACCTAACAGAAGCAGATGTATTAAGAAGTGGTGGCAAGAATACACAGAAGAACTGAACTTAAAAAAAAAAAGAAAAGGAAGAAGAAGAAGAAGATCTTAATGACCCACATAACCGTGAAGGTGTCTTTACTCACCCAGAACCAGACATCCTGCAATGTGAAGTCAAGCAGCCGTTAGTACATAACTATGAACAAATTTACTAGAGGTAATGTGTTTCCAGTTGTGGAATTTCAAGTCCTACCAGATTATGACATTACAATCCTGCACGCAATATGCCAGCAAATGTGAAAAGCTCGTCACTGGCCGCCGAACTTGGAAAGGTTAGTTTAAACTCCAATCCTCAAGAAAAGCTAGGCCAAAGATTGTTTAAACTAACACACAATTGCACACATCTCACATGTAAGCAAAGTCATGTTCAAAGTTCTTCAAGCTAGGCTTCAGCAGTACATGAACCGAGAACTTCCAGATGTTAAAGCTGGATTTAGAAAAGTCAGAGAAACCAGAGATCAAATTGTCAGCATCCATTGGATCAGAGAAAAAGCAAAGGAGTTCAAGAAAAACATCGACTTCTGATTTGGACTATGCCAAAGGTTTTGACTGTGTGGATGACAACAAGCTATGGGAAATTCCTGGAAAGATGCAAATACCAGACCTCTTTAGCTGCCTGCTGAGAAATCTGTAGGCATGTCAAGAAGCAACACTTGGACATAGAACAATGCACTAGCTTCAAATAGGGAAAGGAGCACATCAAGGCTGTATATTGTCATGTGGCTTATTTAACTTATATTCAGCACGTCATGTGAAATGCCAGGCTGGATGAAGCCCAACTAGAATCAAGATTGCTTGGAGAACTATCAATAACCACAGATTTGCAGTTGACACCACATATATGACAGAAAGTGGAGAATAAATAAAGAGCGTATTGATGGAAAGAAAGAAGAGAGTGAAGAACCTTGCTTAAAACTCAATGCTGAAACCATGAAGATCATGGCATCTGGCCCCGTGACTTCACATCAAATAGGGAAATCACGGGGAAAAATGGAAACAGTGATAGACTTTATTTTCTCGGGCTCCAAAATCACTGCAGATGGTGAGGGCAGCTGCGGAATTAAAAGGTGCTAGATCCTATGAAGAAAAGCTGTAACCACCTAAAGAGCATATGCAAAAGCAGAGGCATTACTTTGCAATTAATGGTCTATCAGGTCATACCTATGGAGTTTCCATTACTCATGTATGGATGGGAGAGTTGGACTATACAGGAAGTTGCGCATGGAATCATTGATGATTTTGAACTGTGGTGTTGGAGAAGACTCTTGCGAGTCCCTTGGACTGCAAGGAGATCAAAGCAGTCAATCCTGATGGAAATCAGCCCTGAATATTCATTGGAAGTACTTTTGCTGAAGCTGAAACTCTGGTACTTTCGCCACCCGATGCAAAGAGCTAACTATAGGAAAAGACCCTGATGCTGGGAAAGCTTGAGTGCAGAAGGAGAAGGGCCTAGCAGACGATGAGATGGTTGGATGGTACAACTAATTTGAGGCACATGACTTTGAGCAAACTCTGGGAGTTAGTGATGGACAGTGAGGCGTGGTGTGCTGCATAATAAGGAACGTAACATGCCTTATTATGTTGCAGAGAGTTACTATGCCTGAGCAACAGAACAACAGCAGAATCAACCATTTCAGTAAGAAGTGAAGACACAACTTACAGGAAGATGCTCAGAGAAAAATAGAGAAACAATATCAATCCACTTCTCATGCAGCCATTTTTCCTCTTATTGAAACAAGGTTTTTCCATATTGAAATATGGCTTTCCTGAAGTATGTGAATTCTAACTTGTTTTTTCACCTCAGAGAGGTGTGTTGATGAAGTCACGATGCACAGAGAACATGGCCGTTCTCACAGATTCCCTTAATAAAATCATGATGTACTTAAGGAGCTGGGGCTATTTTTTCCATGGGAATAAATATTTTGATGAGGAACTCTTTAATTCTTTAGAAAATGTTAATTACCATAATCAAATTTGTTTGGAATATTTGTAGTCTTTCCTTTGGTATCAGAAGATACTGCAGCCCTGACAATAAGGCAGGGTTTTCCAACCAAAAGCCTGAAACAGAGCAGCTCACCACACTCTAAAAGCACATTAGAAAAGTGGTAATTTGCTATTCAAATCAGTGAGCATTATACCCAAGTGAAAGAATGGCTAAAAGAGCTTGAAGAACATCACTAGAGCCTGCTAAAGGAAATCAATATGGGATTAATGGTATGAAAGGTTAGAGTAGATGAAACTTGAATTATATTAATGGAAAATATAGTAAAAGTTTCCTAGCATGTGGGCAGAATGAGAAGTCTCCTCAGAAACTGACACAAACAAAACAAATCTACACATTCTTTCAGAAAATCCAAATGGCTTCAGAATGAAATATAAAGGTGCAGGAGAGATAGCTAAGAGCTTAAGTGGATATATGGATACTCGAATTATTTGACCAACATGATGTTTCATAGGCTTTTCGGCATTCACACCACAAATGTGAACTCTGATGGCTGGGATACCCTTACCTCTCATCCTGCTGAACTATTGCCTAGAATATTTTTATTCTGTGATAGATTTCTTCTAATCAGTATCATTCTATCACGTTTTGAAAAATTAGTATTTTTGCACTTTCAACATGCAAATTATATTTGCTTGTTGCTAAATATATGTAACTAACTTCTCTGCTAAACTCACTGGTTTTTTTGTTTGTTTGTTTGTTTCTTGCCCCTTAAGGTCTTATTTATGTATTTATTTTTCCATTTTATTTATTTTTTTCTTTTTTTTTTTTAGTTTTTTATTTTTTTAAATTTTAAAATCTTTAATTCTTACATGCATTCCCAAACATGAACCCCCCTCCCACCTCCCTCCCCATAACATCTTTCTGGGTCATCCCCATGCACCAGCCCCAAGCATGCTGCATCCTGCGTCAGACATAGCCTGGCGATTCAATTCACATGATAGTATACATGTTAGAATGTCATTCTCCCAAATCATCCCACCCTCTCCCTCTCCCTCTGAGTCCAAAAGTCCGTTATACACATCTGTGTCTCTTTCCCTGTCTTGCATACAGGGTCGTCATTGCCATCTTCCTAAATTCCATATATATGTGTTAGTATACTGTATTGGTGTTTTTCTTTCTGGCTTACTTCACTCTGTATAATCGGCTCCAGTTTCATCCATCTCATCAGAACTGATTCAAATGAATTCTTTTTAACCGCTGAGTAATACTCCATTGTGTATATGTACCACAGCTTTCTTATCCATTCATCTGCTGATGGACATCTAGGTTGTTTCCATGTCCTGGCTATTATAAACAGTGCTGCGATGAACATTGGGGTACATGTGTCTCTTTCAATTCTGGTTTCCTCGGTGTGTATGCCCAGAAGTGGGATTGCTGGGTCATAAGGTAGTTCTATTTGCAATTTTTTAAGGAATCTCCACACTGTTCTCCATAGTGGCTGTACTAGTTTGCATTCCCACCAACAGTGTAGGAGGGTTCCCTTTTCTCCACACCCTCTCCAGCATTTATTGCTTGCAGATTTTTGGATCGCAGCCATTCTGACTGGTGTGAAGTGGTACCTCATTGTGGTTTTGATTTGCATTTCTCTAATAATGAGTGATGTTGAGCATCTTTTCATGTGTTTGTTAGCCATCCGTATGTCTTCTTTGGAGAAATGTCTATTTAGTTCTTTGGCCCATTTTTTGATTGGGTCGTTTATTTTTCTGGAGTTGAGCTGCAGAAGTTGCTTGTATATTTTTGAGATTAGTTGTTTGTCAGTTGCTTCATTTGCTATTATTTTCTCCCATTCAGATGGCTGTCTTTTCACCTTGCTTATATTTTCCTTTGTTGTGCAGAAGCTTTTAATTTTAATTAGATCCCATTTGTTTATTTTTGCTTTTATTTCCAGCATTCTGGGAGGTGGATCATAGAGGATCCTGCTGTGATTTATGTCTGAGAGTGTTTTGCCTATATTCTCCTCTAGGAGTTTTATAGTTTCTGATCTTACATTTAGATCTTTAATCCATTTTGAGTTTATTTTTGTGTGCGGTGTTAGAAAGTGATCTAGTTTCATTCTTTTACAAGTGGTTGACCAGTTTTCCCAGCACCACTTTTTAAAGAGATTGTCTTTACTCCATTGTATATTCTTGCCTCCTTTGTCAAAGATAAGGTGTCCATATGTGTGTGGATTTATCTCTGGGCTTTCTATTTTGTTCCATTGATCTATATGTCTGTCTTTGTGCCAGTACCATACTGTCTTGATGACTGTGGCTTTGTAGTAGAGCCTGAAGTCAGGCAAGTTGATTCCTCCAGTTCCATTTTTCTTTCTCAAGATTGCTTTGGCTATTCGAGGGTTTTTGTATTTCCATACAAATCTTGAAATTATTTGTTCTAGTTCTGTGAAAAATGTGGCTGGTAGCTTGATAGGGATTGCATTGAATTTGTAAATTGCTTTGGGTAGTATACTCATTTTCACTATATTGATTCTTCCAATCCATGAACATGGTATATTTCTCCATCTATTAGTGTCCTCTTTGATTTGTTTCATCAGTGTTTTATAGTTTTCTATATATAGGTCTTTAGTTTCTTTAGGTAGATATATTCCTAAGTATTTTATTCTTTTCGTTGCAATGGTGAATGGAATTGTTTCCTTAATTTCTTTTTCTACTTTCTCATTATTCGTGTATAGGAATGCAAGGGATTTCTGTGTGTTGATTTTATATCCTGCAACTTTACTATATTCATTGATGAGCTCTAGTAATTTTCTGGTGGAGTCTTTAGGGTTTTCCATGTAGAGGATCATGTCATCTGCAAACAGTGAGAGTTTTATTTCTTCTTTTCCAATTTGGATTCCTTTTATTTCTTTTTCTGCTCTGATTGCTGTGGCCAAAACTTCCAGAACTATGTTGAATAGTAGCGGTGAAAGTGGACACCCTTGTCTTGTTCCTGACTTTAGGGGAAATGCTTTCAATTTTTCACCATTGAGGATAATGTTTGCTGTGGGTTTGTCATAGATAGCTTTTATTATGTTGAGATATGTTCCTTCTATTCCTGCTTTCTGGAGAGTTTTTATCATAAATGGATGTTGAATTTTGTCAAAGGCCTTCTCTGCATCTATTGAGATAATCATATGGTTTTTATTTTTCAATTTGTTAATGTGGTGAATTACATTGATTGATTTGCGGATATTGAAGAATCCTTGCATCCCTGGGATAAAGCCCACTTGGTCATGGTGTATGATCTTTTTAATGTGTTGTTGGATTCTGATTGCTAGAATTTTGTTGAGGATTTTTGCATCTATGTTCATCAGAGATATTGGCCTGTAGTTTTCTTTTTTTGTGACATCTTTGTCAGGTTTTGGTATTAGGGTGATGGTGGCCTCATAGAATGAGTTTGGAAGTTTTCTTCCTCTGCAATTTTCTGGAAGAGTTTGAGTAGGATAGGTGTTAGCTCTTCTCGAAATTTTTGGTAGAATTCAGCTGTGAAGCCGTCTGGACCTGGGCTTTTGTTTGCTGGAAGATTTCTGATTACAGTATCAATTTCCGTGCTTGTGATGGGTCTGTTAAGATTTTCGATTTCTTCCTGGTTCAGTTTTGGAAAATTGTACTTTTCTAAGAATTTGTCCATTTCTTCCACGTTGTCCATTTTATTGGCATACAACTGCTGATAGTAGTCTCTTATGATCCTTTGTATTTCTGTGTTGTCTGTTGTGATCTCTCCATTTTCATTTCTAATTTTATTGATTTGATTTTTCTCTCTTTGCTTCTTGATGAGTCTGGCTAATGGTTTGTCAATTTTATTTATCCTTTCAAAGAACCAGCTTTTGGCTTTGTTGATTTTTGCTATGGTCTCTTTTGTTTCTTTTGCATTTATTTCTGCCCTAATTTTTAAGATTTCTTTCCTTCTACTAACTCTGGGGTTCTCCAACTCTTCCTTTTCTAGTTGCTTTAGTTGTAGAGTTAGGTTATTTATTTGACTTTTTTCTTGTTTCTTGAGGTATGCCTGTATTGCTTTGAACTTTCCTCTTAGCACTGCTTTTATAGTGTCCCACAGGTTTTGGGTTGTTGTGTTTTCATTTTCATTAGTTTCTATGCATATTTTGATTTCTTTTTTGATTTCTTCTGTGATTTGTTGGTTATTCAGAAGTGTGTTGTTCAACCTCCATATGTTAGAATTTTTAATAGTTTTTCTCCTGTAATTGAGATCTAATCTTAATGCATTATGGTCAGAAAAGATGCTTGTATTTTATTTATTTTTTTTCTTTAATTTTTATTTTTACTTTATTTTTCTTTACAACACTGTATTGGTTTTCCCATACATTGACATGAATATTTGTTATTGTTAAAACTGCATTTATTTTGGCAGGGCCAGGTAGTCATGGATGTTCAAGGGCTTTCTGTAGCTGAGGCAAGTGGTATGGTGCACTTCACTATGCTGCATAACCTTCCCATTGTGATGTTTCTTTTGCTGGAGAACACTGGCTCTAGTTTCGGCACATGAGCTCCTGAGTTGTGGCCCATGAGCTTAGTTACACTTCAGCATGTGGGATCTTCCCAGACAAGAATCACTGGGAGGCTGACTATTAATCGATGGATCACTAGGATAGTTCAACACAGACTATATAGGCTGGAAGGTTGATAGCGTACATATGAAAGCCAAGAAGTACTTAAGTAGATACTGTTTTTCTTTGGGGTATTCTCCTGGTGGCTCATTGGTAAAGAGTCCACTTCCCAATGTAGATGACCCAGGGTTGAGAAATCCCTGAGTTGGGAAGATAGATCTTCTGGAAGAGAGAATGAAAACCAGACTCAGTATTCTTGCCTGGGAAATCCCACGGGCAGAGGAGCCTGGTGGTCTATGGTCCATGGAGATGAAGAGACGGAAATGACTTAGCAGCTAATCATGACCACCACCACCGTGTTGTTTTGGCAGATAAAGTAGATAGTTTGTTTAAATGTCCTTGGCCTGCAATGTCTGAAAATTAGTCAGTGCTTTTGATTATTAAAAGTATGCATGAGTAAAAGGCATTTTTATTTTATTGTGTGTAAAAATCCCTTTCAATGTTGACTGTAAATTGTTATAACGTATTGCCAGAGAATTTAGCCAGTCATTATATACATTAATTTGGTTCTCTTTTGAAGCCATGTCTCACAACAGCAAGTGATTTCGATTATGTTCTTGCTTTGGTATCCGTCTTGAATTGGGTTTTATTTATTTATTTATTTGAAAGCAGCATTTCAGTAGGTTTCAATAATTTATTTAATCATTTCATAGTTTCTACGAGAACAACTAGCTTCTAAAAAGGGAAATGACACTCCATTTCTCTTCTGATCTTATAGGGAAAAGAGAGTAATAAAGTTCATTGCTTTATGGTGGTTTTTTTTTTTTTTCAGGGTTAACATGCTCTTTGTAAGGAACACTTCCAAATTTCAAGGTTTTCAAGGATTTCTTAAAAATATATTTTGGTTTCTGGTCTGCTCATTCTCACAGTCGTGTCTGGTTCTTTGTGAGTGTCTGGAATATAGCCCGTCAAGCTCCTCTGTCCATGGGGGTTCTTCAGGCAAGAATACTGGAGTGGGTTGTTAGGCCAGTCTTCCAGTGGCTCTCTCATAGCAGATGGATTGTTTGCTATCTAACCACCAGGGAAACCTAAAGAACCCTGGAGGGAGTGGCCTGTTGCTTCTCCAGAGCATCCTCCCAAACCAGAAATCAAACTGGGGTCTCCTGCATTGCATCAGATTCTTAGGCAGCTTACCTCCCAGGGAAGCCCTGGTTTCTGCTAAAAAGTGCCAATTGTCATTCCTTAGTATGTGGACTCACTGATCATATGTCATGATTAAATAGGAGACAACTTTCAGTACGAAGTTTGAAGAAAATTATGCCATAATGATAAAAATACCCAATAAATTATATATACTAAAATTAGGAGAAAAATAAAAATAAACTCAAGGACCATAGCCTGGGAAATGGTCTTCCGTACAGTTTAAAGAGGAGTGTTCTGAAGCTGTAGGGGCAGAGCCAGGACACAGAGAAAATTCTTTAAAGTTGAAAGTACATGAATGAAACATATCTCGTGGGAAAAGGATCCTGTTAACCACAACATACAGGTCTGACAACAGTGATGTTAGTGTTTTCCTAGGCGAGAATCTGGAATCATTACACTTCTTAATTATCTTCACTAACTAGGAACACATAACTCCAAAGCACAGAAATGCACAATCTCATTTTCATATCCTGACTTCCCCAGAGGGTACACTGATGAAAGACAACTGCAACAGATTTTTACTTTCCCATTCCAGTGAATACCCAGTGACTCTCCTCCATGGTTAAAGCAGATGTACAATATGTGTTTCCCAGGTCAAAAATAGGCTGTCTAGCATAAAGTTCAAGCAAAACTATATCTAGCCAGAATGTTCACTAATACTTAGTAGGTGAAAAGGCCTTCCCTCAGTATGAAAATCAATTCTGAACATTTTATTTCTGAAGAGAAACTCCTTTCTGTTTCTTTGTTTACAGTCACTTTATTTATTTATATTGTACTTTACAATAGTGCATTGGTTTTGTCAGACACCAACATGAACCCTCCACGGGTGTAGACGTGTTCCCAATCCTAAACCCCCTCCCTCCGCCCTCCCCTTACCATCCCTCTGGGTCAACCCCGTGCAACAGTCCCAAGCATCCTCTCCTACACTGAAGCTAGACTGGCGATTCTTTTCTTATATGACATTATACATGTTTCAATGCCATTCTCGCAAATCATCCCACCCTCTCCCTTTCCCACAGAGTCCAAACGACTGTTCTATTCATCTGTGTCTCTTTTGCTGTCTCGCATACAGGTTTATCGTTACCATCTTTCTAAATTCCCTATGTTTACAGTCACTTTAACTGTATTCCATCACTCCAACATTGGATACACAGACTGGGGCCTCTACCTCTGCCACCAACAGTCCCTAGCTTCAGTTCCGTTCAGTTCAGTTCCGTTCAGTCACTCAGTTGTGTCTGACTCTTTGTGACCCCATGAAATGCAGCACGCCAGGCCTTCCTGTCCGTCACCAACTCCCGAAGTTCACTCAGACTCACGTCCATCGAGTCAGCGATACCATCCAGCCATCTCATCCTCTGTCGTCTCCTTCTCCTCCTGCCCCCCATCCCTCCCAGCATCAGAGTCCTTTTCCAATGAGTCAACTCTTCACATGAGGTGGCCAAACTACTGGAGTTTCCGCTTTAGCATCATTCCTTCCAAAGAAGTCCCAGGGCTGATCTCCTTCAGAATGGACTGGTTGGATCTCCTCGCAGTCCAAGGCACTCTCAAGAGTCTTCTCCAGCACCATAGTTCAAAAGCATCAATTCTTCGGTGCTCAGCTTTCTACACAGTCCAACTCGCATCCATACATGACCGCAGGAAACACCATAGCCTTGACTAGACGGACCTTAGTCGGTAAAGTAATGTTTCTGCTTTTGAACGTGCTATCTAGGTTAGTCATAACTTTTCTTTCAAGGAGTAAGTGTCTTTTAATTTCATGGCTGCAGTCACCATCTGCAGGGATTTTGGAGCCCCAAAAGTAAACTCTGACACTGTTTCCACTGTTTCCCCATCTATTTCCCATGAAGTGATGGGACCAGAAGCCATGATCTTCATTTTCTGAAAGGTGAGCTTTAAGCCAACTTTTTCACTCTCCTCTTTCACTTGCATCAAGAGGCTTTTTAGTTCCTCTTCACTTTCTGCCATAAGGGTGGTGTCATCTGCGTATCGGAGGTTCTTGAAATTTCTCCCGGTAATCTTGATTCCAGCTTGTGTTTCGTCCAGTCTAGCATTTCTCATGATGTACTATGCATAGACGTTAAATAAGCAGGGTGACATTATACAGCCTGATGTACTCCTTTTCCTATTTGGAACCAGTCTGTTTTTCCATGTCCAGTTCTAAATGTTGCTTTCTCAACTGCACATAGATTTCTCAAGAGGCAGGTCAGGCATGGTCACCAATAACAATGAAAACGCAAGTTGTTTCAGAGTTCTCTCATCATGCATTAAAACAGCTGAATATGTATGTTTAATGATGAAATTTGTACCAGTATTATTTACCATATTTTTATAGATGTTTTAAACATATGACAATACTCGACTAAAGTGAAAGTGGAGTCGTTCAGTCGTGCCCGACCGACCCTTTGCGACTCCATGGACTGTAGCCTTACAGTCTCCTCCATCTATAGGATTCTCAGGCAGGAATACTGGAATGGGTTGCCATTTCCTTCTTCAGGGGATCTTCCTAACCCAGGATTAGAACCCAGGGCTCCATTTCAAGCAGACATTTTACCCTCTGAGCCACCACGGAAGCCCAATACTCTACTGATGTTGTAATGCATTCTAAAGCACATGAGAAAGATGAAATCAAAAAAGGTTAGAAAAATGTTGAAACATCACTAAATGTTTTTACAATGCTTCTGTTCCAGTTTTGCTAGCATTTATCGGAGGCTATAATAATAGAACTACATTTTTATTTTTTGTATTTATGATGTTTTTGTCATCATCTTTTATGTATTTGGAGTTATGAATGATGTCAATGTTAAAATGAACATCTTAAAGACATCAGTTAAATCTAGGCTTAAAAACAAGCAAAAAAAAAAGCACCAGTTTTATTTGAAAAAGTACCAGTTGCAAATCTGAAAGTATAAAATGGTTATATACAAAGAAAGAATCTAGTAATGAAATGTGTATTGGGTAGATGTCTATTTCGTGATGACTTTGTAGTTTATAGGTCGTTTGTAAAGCTGACAACATATTTCGTAGAAGTGCTGTCATCTCTCTAACGTTTTGTTTAGTTTTACCGAAGATTCCTTGTGGCTAAATTAATACTGTGGAGATACAACTGACACTTACTTTCTTTGGTAAGAATGTAAAATGCACCAGTTGCATAGTATGTTATTTGAGACCTGAAGGTTGTCAGCACTGAGCTGGGGTTGAAGGCAGGGAATCTAACCAAAGGGAATACTTAAATACCAAGCCCCACAGAGGTAAGCCTGTCCTTAGAAGGAAAAGAGAATAGCTTTCTGGAGCTGTGACTAAGCACGTTTAAGGTAATTACTGATCATTATGATCCCGTTGCCATTTCCTTTATTGTTTTGGGTTTGGGGTTAAACACCCTTTTTGTGTTTCCTGTGTACAGGATATCCTTTAGCATTTGTTGGAGAGCTGGTTTAGCGGTGCTGAGTTCTCTCAGCTTTTGCTTGTCTGTAAAGCTTCTGATTTCTCCTTCGTGTTTGAATGAGATCCTTGCTGGGTACAGTAATCTGGGTTGTAGGTTATTCTCTTTCTTCACTTTAAGTATATCTTGCCATTCCTTCCTGGCCTGAAGAGTTTCTTTGGAAAGATCAGCTGTTACCGTTATGGGAATCCCCTCATGTGTTATTTCCTGTTTTTCCCATGCTGCTTTTAATATTTGTTCTCGTGTTTGCTCTTTGTTAATTTGATTAAGATGTGTCTTGGGGTGTTTTGCCTGGGGTTTATCCTGTTTGGGAGTCTCTGGTTTTCTTGGGACTGGGTGATTATTTCCATGCCCACTGTAGGGAGGTTTTCAACTATTGTCGCCTGGAGGATTTTCTCATGGTCTTTCTTTTGGTCTTCTTCTTCTGGGACTCCTATAATTCAAATGTTGGAGCGTTTCATATTGTCCTGGAGGTCTCTGAGATTGTCCTCATTTCTTTTAACTCATTTTTCTTGTTTCCTCTCTGATTCATTTATTTCTACCATTCTATTTCACTAATCATATCTTCTGCCTCTGTTACTCTAATATTTGTTGCCTCCAGAGTGTTTCTGATCTCATTTATTGAGTCATTCATTATCTATTGACTCGTTTTTATTCTTCTAGGTCCTTGTTAAACCTTTCTTGCATCTTCTCAATCCTTGTCTCCAGGCTATTTATCTGTGATTCCATTTTGATTTCAAGATTTTGGATCACTTTCAGTATCAATATCTGGAATCCTTTCTCAGGTAGATTCCCTATCTCTTCCTCTTTTGTTTGATTTGGTGGGCATTTCTCCTGTTCTTTACCTGCTGAGTATCCCTCTGTCTCTTCATCTTGGTTCTATTGCTGCGTTTGGGGTGGCCTTTCTATATTCTGGGAATTTGTGGAGTTCTCTTCATTATGGAGTTTCTCCACTGTGGGTGGGGTTGTATCAGTGGCTTGTCAAGATTTCTTGGTTCGGGAGGCTTGTGTTGGAGTTCTGGTGGGTGAGGCTGGATTTCTCCTCTCTGGAGTGCAATGGAGTGACCAGTAATGTGTTATGAGACGCCAATGGTTTTGGAGTAACTTTGAGCTGCCTGTATATTGAAGCTCAGGGTTGTGTCCCTGTGTCGCTGGAGAATTTGCATGGTGTGTCTGACTCTGGAACTTGTTGGCCCTTGGGTGGTGCTTGGTTTCAGTGTAGGTATGGAGGCATTTGATGAGCTGCTATCAATTAATGTTCCTGGAGTCAGGACTTGTCTGATGTTCTCAGGGTTTGGACTTAAGCCTCCTGCTTCTGGTTTTCAGTTTTATTTTTACAGTAGCCTCAAGACTTCTCCACCTATACAGCACCAATGATAAGATATCTAGGTTAAAGATGAAAGGTTTACCCACAGTGAGGGGCAACCGGAGAGGTTCACTGAGTTACATGGAGGAGAGAAGAGGGAGGGGTAGTTAGAGGTGACTGGAATGAGATGAGGTGGGATCAAAAGAGGAAAGAGAGAGAAAAAAAAAAGAGGAGAGAGCAAGCTAGCCAGCAATCACATCCTTATGTGTGCTCCACCGTCTGGACCACTCAGAGGTATTCACGGAGTTATACCGGAAGAGGAGAGGGAGGAAGTAGACAGAGGTGGCCAGGAGGATAAAAGAGGGAAATGAAAAGCAGAGAGACAGATCCAGCCAGTGACCAGTTCCTGAAGTGTTCTCCACTGTCTGGAACACGGAGATTCACAGAATTGGGTAGAGAAGAGAAGGGGGAGGGAAGAGACAGAGGCCACCTGGTGGAGAAAAAGGAGTGTCCAAAGGAGGAGAGAGTGGTCAAGCCAGTAATCTCGCTCTCAGGTAAAATTGGGTAGTGAAGTTTGGGTTTTTAAATGTACAAAATTGACAACAAATACCAAAAAGCAAAGATTAAAAATCTAGAATAGAGGTTGGATTTTTAAAAATGCAATATTAAGGAAAAGAAGAAGAAGAAAAAAAAGCCACAAGAACTATTAAAACAACAACAACAACCACACAAAGACTATTTACAGTGTTTGCTTTAAAAAATAGGTTTCTTTTTAAGTAAGAGTAGGTTATAAGAATAAAAATTAAAGGATAAATAGAGGACTTAAATATTTCTAAAAGTTAAAAAAAGAAGAAGAAAAAGAAAAGAAGAAAAAACTACCACACAACCGCATCAGCGAAAAAGAAAAAAAGAAAAAGAAATGGTCATAAAAATAGTAACGATATTTCTGGCCCTTTCTCTGGTGTTGTGGGCAGTGTGGGGTTATTTCCAAGGCGGTTCCCTCCATTAAATTTCTTCTGTTTGCTGGTCTCTTCAGTGTCTGATTTCCGTCCTCTTAAGGCGGGGGGGGGACATGGTGGACACTTTTTATTTTTATTTTTTTTGGCTCCCTTGTTCAGTTGCGCTGTGGGGAGGGAGGGATGCTGCAAACAAATAACACCTGTGTGTGCTTTCAGCGTCTCAGACCCACTGGGCCTGCCCCTGCTCACGATGCACACCGCTCATGCTCTACGTTGCTCCAGGGTCTGAGGCCGGCCCTAGGCTGCACGCACCTCCCAGGTCTAAGCCGAACTCAGGTTCGGTGCTCAGGTAAGCCCTCAGAGGCACAGATTCGGTTGGGACTGCCTTTTGTGTCCTTCTGACGTCCGAGTAGCTCAGGTGGGTGGTGAGCGCGGTCACGGTGACTTATCGCCTTTCCCGTGTCCGCTGCTAGTTTTCTGGATGTACCACTGGTGCCCCTTGTGAGGTGGATGGTGACTGTCCAGAACCCCCAGAAGCCTTAGCAAAGAAGCCTGCTTGCAGTTTTGTAGGTAAAGTCTCTCCCGGGCTGTGATCACCCCCTTCCAGCCCATACGGTTCTGGCTGCCAGTCACCGGCGGGGAATGGTCTGTAACTGGCTATTTCTGTTCCATCCTTTGTTCTGTGTGTGGTTCTGGTGGTGTTTTATGTTCGGGCTTTTCACATGGTAGCTATCCCACAGTCTGGTTTGCTAGTGCAGGTTCATTCGTTGTGGTTATGTGCGGGGCGTTCCTGCCTGATTCTTAAAAAGCACTGCAGCCCGCACCTCCTGCGCCTCCCTGCCCTGCCCCCACTTGCTAGTGTCGGATGCAGGCGTCTGTGCTGCTTTTCTGCTGGGGGAGTTACTGTTGGGCTTGTAATCTGTTGGTTTTAATTATATATTTATGTTTCCTTCCTGCTACGTTGCCCTCTCTGCTTCCAAAGCTCGCCACAGACTCGGCAGGGAGAATGTTTCTTGGTGTTTGGAAACCCCTCTTCTTAAGATTCCCTTCCCGGAACGGGATTCCCTTCCCGGGATGGAGCTCCCTTCCTACCTCCTTTGTCTCTTTTCTCATCGATAGCTTTTTCCTGGCCATCACTTTCAGGCTGTATGTGTCCCTAGGTATGAGATGGTTTTCTTGCAGACAGTATATTCTTGTATGCATTCACCCAGTCTTTGCCTTTTCATTGGAGCATTTAGCCCATTTCTGTTTAAGGTAGTTGTTGATAAGTATGATCTTCTTACCATTTACTATATATTTTGTGGCTTTGTTTTTATAAGCTTTTCTGTTTCCTATCTAGAGAAGATCCTTCAGCATTTGCTGAAGTGCTGGTTTGGTGGTTCTGAACACTAACTGCTTTTGTTTGTCTGTAAAGCTCTTGTTTTGTCTTTTGAATGAGAATACTCTCCTTGTTGGATAGAGTAATTTTGGCTTTAGGCTTTTGCCTTTCAGCAATTTAGGTACATCCTGCCATTCCCTTCTAAGCTGAAGAGTTTCTATTGTAAGATCAGCTGTTATCCTTATGGGGATTCCCTTCTATGTTATTTGTTGTCATTCCTTTGTTACCTTGAATATTTGTTCATTGTGTATATTTGTTTGTTTGTTTGTTTGTTTGTTTTTTTGATTAATGTGTCTTTTGACATGTTGTGTCTTGGTTTTCCCCCTATGGGACACACTGGGATTTTTCATTTTAGTTGTCTGTTCTTTTTCCCATTTCAGGGAAGTTTTTAACTATTTCCTCCTCAAATATTTTCTCATGCCCTTTCCTTTTGTCTTATTTCTCTGAGAAACCTATGATTTAAATATGGGGGCATTTAACATTGTCCCATAGGTCTCTGTGATTGTCTTCATTTCTCTCTTGCTTTTTTTTTTTTCCTGCTCTGCTTCATTTATTTCCCATATCCGAACTTCCAGCTCACTTAGTCTTTCTTCTGCCTCAGTTACAGTACTGTTCCTGTTGTCCAGAGTGATTTCTATCTCAGTTATGTCATCGATCATTATTGATTGACTACTCATGATTTCTTCCAGGTCCATTTAAAACACCCCTTTCATCTTCTCAATCCATGCCTGAAGTCTATTTATCTGTCGATCCATTTGTTTCCAAGACATTGACTATTATTGTGCTGAACTGTTTTTCCTGTAGACTTCCTACCTCCTCCTCTTTCACTGGTTTGTTGATTTTCATTGTATTCCTTCATCTGCTGGATATGTCTCTGCCTTTTCATGTTGTTTCGATGACTGTCTTCGAGGTCTATTTTCTGCACACCGGAGGGCCATCATTGCTATTAATTGGGTGGTCTCCTCCAAGTGAATGTGGTGGGACCAGTGGCTTGTGTAAGTTTTCTTGTTGAGAGAACTTTTTGTTGGTGTTGTTAAAGAGGATGGCTGTTGATCTCACTTGTTCTGAGAGTCCATGCAGTGTCCATTAGGGACTTAGAAGGCTCTATTATGGCTTCGATTCAAGATGAGCTACTTCAAATCCTCGAAGATGATGCTGTGAAAGTGATGTACTCAATAAGACAAGAAATTTGAAAATCTCAGCTGTGGCTCAGTTGGAAATGGTCAGTTGTCATTCCAGTCTCGAAAAAGGCAATGCCAACGAATGCTCAAACTAGCATGCAATTTTACTCATCTCACATGCTAACAAAGAAATGCTCAAAATTCTCCAAGCCAGGCTTCAGCAATATGTGAACCATGAACTTCCAGATATTCAATCTTGTTTTAGAAAATACAGAGGAATCAAAGATCAAATTCCCAACATCTGCTGGATCTTCGCAAAAAAGCAAGCAAGTTCCAGAAAAACATCTAGTTCTGCTTTACTGAGTATGCCAAAGCCTTTGAGTGTACGGATCAAAATAAACTGTGGAAAATTCTGAAAGAGACGGTAGTACCACACCACCAGATCTGCCTCTTAAGAAGCCTGTATACAGTTCAGGAAGCAACAGTTAGAACTGGACATTGAATAACAGACTGGTTCCAAATAGGAAAAGCAGCACCTCAAGGGTATATATTATCACCCTGCTTATTTAACTTCTATGCAGAGAAATGTGCGGCTGGAAGAAATGCAAACGGGAATCAAGACTGCCAGGAGAAATGTCAAAAACTTCAGATATGTAGATGACACACCCCCCCCCCCTTATGGCAGAAACTAAAGAGAGACTGAAGAGTCTCTTGATGAAAGTGAAAGAGGAAAGTGAAGAAGTGGGCTTAAAGCTCTACATTAGGAAACCTGAGATGGCATCCTGTCGCATCACTGCATGACAAATAGATGGGAAAACAGTGGAAATGGTGGCAGACTGTTTTTTGGGGGGAGGGGGGGCTCCAAAATCACTGAAGATACTGACTGAAGCCATGAAATTAAAAGACGCTTACTCTTCCTAGACAGCATAAAACAAGACCAGAGGCTGACTGTAGCTCAGATCATGAAATCTGTATTGCCAAATTCAGACTTAAATTGAAGAAAGGAGGAACAAACCACTAAACCATTCAGGAATGACCTATCTCAAATCCCTTATGATTACACAGTGTAAGTGAGAAATAAATGTAAGGGACTAGATCTGGTAGAATGCCTGATGAACTATGGACGGAGGTTCATGACATTGTAAAGGAGACAGGGATCAAAACCATTCCCAAGAAAAAAGAAATGCAAAAAGGCAAAATGGCTACCTGAGGAGGCCTTACAATTAGCTGTGAAATGAAGAGAAATGAAGGCAAAGGAGAGAAGGAAAGATATACCTATTTGAACACAGAGTTCCAAGGAGAGAGAAGAAAGCCTTCCTCGGTGATCAGTGCCAAGAAATAAAGCAAAGCAATAAAGCAAAGCAATGCAATGGGGAAGACTAAAGATTTCTTCAAGAAAACCGGAGATACCAAGGGGGCATTTCATGCAAAGATGGGCACTATTAAGGACATAAATGGTATGGACCTAACAGAAGCAATAGGTATTAAGATGAGGTGGCAAAGAATACACAGAAGAACTGTACATCAAAGATCTTCACAACCCAAATAATCATGACGATGTGATCACTCACCTACATCCAGATACTTGGAATGTGAAGTCAAGTGGGCCTTAAGAAGCATCACTATGAACAAAGTGAGTGGAAGTGATAGAATTCCAGTTGAGCTATTTGAAATCCTAAACGATTATGCTGCGGAAGTGCTTCACTCAATATGTCAGCAAATTTAAAAAACTAAGCAGCGGCTCAGGACTGGGAAAGGTCAGTCTTCATTTCAATCCCAAACAAAGGCAATGCCAAAGAATGCTCAAACTACTGCACAATTGCACTCTTCTCACACGCTAGTAGAGTAATGCACAAAAATATCCAAGCCAAGCTTCAGCAATACACGAACCATAAACTTCCAGATGTTCAAGCTGGTTTTGGACAAGTCAGAGGAACCAGAGATCAAATGAGTGTATGCACCACTACTTCTGATGATGCATGCAGCAACTACTGAGGTTGAAATCACGAGTTTGCATTCTGCTTTTACTAAGAATTGAATTAGGACAGGTGCACTACTTAGCTTGCACTCTGGCACATACATTACAACTCTAGAGCATAAGGATCACAACCACGTGTGTCTGCACTCCGGACCTGGCATGCGGCAACGACTGAAAATGCAAGAAACTTTTCACAGTTACTGACCCCTGATTTGAAACCACTGCTGCTGCTGCTGCTAAGTCACTTCAGTCGTGTCCGACTCTGTGTGACCACATAGATTACCAGCCCACCAGGCTCCCCTGTCCCTGGGATTCTTGGGGCAAGAATACTGGAGTGCGTTGCCACTTCCTTCTCCAATGCATGCATGCATGCAATGTCGCTTTAGTCTTATCCGACTCCGTGCGAACCTATGGACAGTAGCCCACGACGCCCCTCTGTCCACGGGATTCTCCAGGCAAGAATATTGGGGTGAGTTGCCATTTCCTTCTCTTATGTCAAACCACGCATGCTACAAACACTGAGCTTGCCCTCTGGAATATGCGCTTGTTGATACTGAGGCCGCCATCTAGAGAACGCTCGCAGGAGCCACTTAGTTTCCAATCTGGATCACCCTTTCTGCCACCATTGAGACTATTAACAAGCTTTAGAACAAGTGCATTGCTGTCACTGAGACTGCACAGTAGAGCATACATCCCATCACTCCTAAACCCGGGTTCTTTAGGATATGGCCTACCACTACTGAGCCTGTCCCTAAAACATGCCTGTTGTAAACTCACATACACTTTTGGTGTATTACGCTCTGGATTCGGCATCCCTGCACTACTGAAATTGCCTTCCAGAACAAGAGTTCATCACCGGCTGAACTTTCACTCTGAAGCATGAACATCACAATCATTAGCTTGTTACTTTATAGGTAAGTCAGGCCACTACTCAACCTGCACTGTAGTTCAGGTGTGCCTAAATAGTTACTGAACTTGCACTCTGAAGTTTCCTTCTGGACACAACTGAGCCAGAACTCCTGTAGACAGAGTGATTTTAAACACTGGAGGACATGTTACGCCTCTCCTGAGCAGGAGCTCAAGTGCAGGCATCCGGGCTCTGCTGAGAACATGCTCTAGTTGCACACATGCCAAAGTAACTGAACGTGCAGCTGGGGGTACAGATCTCATGAATACAGAGTGAGCGCATTTCATCATGGGTTTTGCACTACTGAGGTTTACTCAGAAGCATATCTTCCATCGTGACTGCGTGTGCCTTCAAGAGCCAATGTTCTGACACTACGGAGACTGTGCTGTAGAGTAAGAATGCCTGAACTACACAACTGCACACTGAATCATGCATCCCAGCAGTATAAATCCTAGCACTGCAGCACACTTGTCACTTCTGAGTCCTTACACTAAGCAGGCATGGCACAGCTAGTGAGCATGTGGTCTAGAGCATATGTGTGGCCATTACTAATTTCAGACTCGGAAGCCTGTGTCTTGCCACTTGTAAGCCCAGGCCCCCAAATATTCATGCTTCAGCTACTGATATTGCACCCTGGTACACTCCTTTATCACTGCTGAGACTGCATTACAGAGCATGAGTTCCACTACTACTAATCTTGCTCGATGGCCTGGGTGCTTAAACCTGTGAGCCTACACTCTGCAGCTGAAAATTGCCAATGACTTGGCTTGCCGTCTGTTGCATATTTTCCCCACGCTTCTTCCTGCACTCTGGAGCACCTACTCCAGGAGGCTACTTTCTAAAACACATGTCATCTCCACGAGTGAACCGTCATTCTAGATCAACTGTGTGACCACTAGTGACCTTGAATTCTGAAGTGTTATATTAACTTCCTTGAGGTATTGCTCGAGAAGGTGTGTGTAACAATTACCCCAGTGACGTTTTATACCAGCCATTTTGCTGCTAGTCACCCAGCACTCTAGACTGTGCAAGCTGTGAGTAGTGTACCTGTATATCTGTGGATGACGTGCCACCACTACAGACCTGGTGTATACTTCATATGTCCTGCCTCAATTGATCGTGCGTCACCATACACATATGCCACAACCCTTGCGCTTGCACTGTTGAGGGCTTGTCTTCCCTCTACTGAGCTTGTGTGGCAGAGCAGGTATATCACATTTTCTGAATTGGATCTCTGGATATGCAACCAAAATTAAAAACCCAGCTTTCAAGAGAACATGTCCCTCTGCAGTCTGCACTCTTGAGCAAGGGCACTGCAACTCCTGAGACAACACTCTGAAGCACATGTGGAGCAGGCATGCTGCATCTGCTGAACTTAGCTCTTCAGCATGCCTCTCAACAGTGAAACACACTTTAGGCATACCCCTCTTAATACAGACCCATGATCTAGAGCAGGCATGCTTCAAATCCTGAATCTTGGCTTTCGAGAACACGTGCTTCATCTCCTGAGATGGTGCTTTTGCGGATTCTCCCCCCCACTACTAAATCTGTGCTCTAGAGCGGGTGTGACACTTTGGAGCCTGCATGCCTCACTTCTGCGTCCCTGCTCTAGCCTGGAAGTACTGAAACAGCTTAGCTCGCAATCCAGAGCACACGTTCTGCCACTAGTGTGCTTGCACTTTAGAGCAGGCTGTCTGAAGCCATCCCATTGGCACTGGCAACATGCGTCCAGCCACTGCTGAATGCACACTAGAGCACAGTTCCTGCCACTATTGAGCATGTACTCTACCACAAGATGTATAAAACTGCTCAGTTGCATTGCGGAGCATACCTCTTTCCACAAGTGAACTTGCATTCTACAGGAAAGGGTACACAAACACTGACCTTGTGCTCTAGAATTGGCACACCATACATAATTTTCTTAACATTTGAAGCATATGTCTGGCCAACACTAAATCCACGCTTTAGATCAGCTGTGCTTAAATCACTGAGCTTGCCCTCAAGAGTATATCTGAACTCACATTTTATAGCCACACCTACTACCACGGTGGATTCTGTGCTCTAAAACTCTCGTGAGATGAGAGAACAAGATGGTGGAGCTATAAGTGGATGTGGAGTACATCTCTCCATGGATACAGCAGGCATACACCTTCAGACACAGGAGAGTATTTAGAATGTTACCGGAAAGTAGACAGGAGTACCTGACAAGTGGAAAAGAATATATAGAACCACGCAAAACTCAGTCGGGGGAAAGATCTGGGTGAAAAATCAGGAATGTTAGTAGGACTGGATCTGCCCTGAGTGGGGGAAGGAACTGAAGCTGAGGTCCAATCCACATTGGGTCAATCGTCTGAAGTGTAGAATAGACATTTAAAGCTGAGAGTGAAACAGCTGATCTGTGGAAAGCTGGGTGCAATGAGAAGCAGAGGGTCCTTGCTGCAGCTGTACATACCCCGTACAAGGACATCCATCCCCTGAAAGGCCCCGTGGCTGGCACCTGCAGTTTAGGGACTTTGGGGCAATTCATGGGGAAGGCTGCTGTTTCGTGGGGAGAGATGGAGAGAGGGGGTTTGAAGGAGGACATTGTCGTAGGGTATGCCTGTGGAGGAAAGCCAGGCAGCCATGAAAGCAAGGCCATAACACCGAGTCACATGTCGGGGGTGGAGCAATCACCATAGCCTCTCTCTCCCACATCCTAGCATCACCAGTTAGTACAATAGTGAGGCTGACCCATCAAATGCTGAACACACTGAAATGCAGAGCAGGACACCACGCAGGGTCCTCCTTTAAGTGCCTGATGCACCATACTAGAGTAGAATCCCACTCAGGATGCTCCTTTAAGTGTCGGATGCACTGATTTACACAGGAGGACCCCAGCCAGGAAATTCGCTCTATGTGCTGAACCATTGAACGACAGAGAAGGATCCCAGGCAAGGAAGCCTTCTGAGTGGCTGAATAGGTGGAACTAGGGAGAAGACTGGCCAAAGACACCTTCTTATCACCGGATACATGGGCTCAAAAAAGAAAAAAAAAAAAGGCTCTGATAGGGCCCTAACTCCTGTGGTGTAGTCAGTCTGTGTCCCTGCACCCTGCCGTTTGACACCACCTGCGTCCCTCAAAGCCAAGCAGTTGCTCCACTTTCACAGTTAACTCTCATTGGAAAAAAGCTGCTACTGGTTAAAAAAAAAAAATCGTGCAACTATTTGCACAGGATTGCTTCAGTCCTGTCTAACTCTGTGTGGAACACATTTCACCACTACAGAGAAGAAGCTCTAAAATGCATATACTGGAACAAATGATTTTTTCCAGTCTTGTAGCCACTGCTGAGTTTTCCAAATTTGCTTGCATATTGAGTTCAGCACTTTCATAGCACTCACTATCTATTAGGATTTGAAATCACTCAAGTGGAGTTCTCTATCTCCGCTAGCTTTGTTTCTATTGATGCTTCTTGCGGCCCGCTTGACCTCACATTCCAGGATGTTTGGCTCTAGGTGAGTGATTAGATCATGATGATTATCTGGATCATGGAGATCTTTTCTGCATAGTTCTTCAATCTTTGCGGTATAGATTTTTGCTACCTCTTCTTAATATCTTCTGCTTCTGTTCAGTCCATACAATCTCTGTCCTTTACTGTATCCACCTTTGCATGACATGTTCCCTTGGTATCTCTAATTTTCTTGAAGAGATCTCTACTCTTTCCCATTCTGTTGCTTTCCTCTATTTTTTGCACTCATCACCGAGGAAGGCTTTCTTATCGCTCTTTGCTATTCTTTGGTGCACTCTATTCATATGGGTATATCTTCCCTTTTCTCCTTTGCCTTTTGTTTCTATTCCTTTCTCAGTTATTTGTAAGGCCTCCTCAGACAACCATTTTGCCTTTTTGCATTCATGTTCTTGGGGATGGTCTTCATCACTGCCTCCTCTACAATGTCATGAACCTCCAAATGTAGTTCTTCAAACACTATATTATGCCTAATCCCTTAAATATTTTCTCATGTCCACTGTACCATCATAAGGGATCTGATTTAGGTCAAACCTGAATCATCGAGTGGTCTTCCCTACTGTCTTCAACTTAAGTCTAAGTCTATAGCAAATACTGAGCTTCCACTCTGAACCTTCCTTCTTACAAGTATTTGTCCACCATTTTAGAGCACTTTCGCTGCATCTCTTTATCTTCACTCTGAAACATACGTACCGTCACTCCTGAAAGGATGCTCAAGTGCATGCATTGAACTCCTACTCAGCCTAAGCTCCACAGTAGTCATGCCGATCTACTAAGCTTGCATTGTGCCGCATGCATCTTTCACTATTTAGACTATGATACTGAGGTCATGCTGCAACTGCACAGTTGCAATCTCAAGCTTATCTTCTTCGACTTTCAGCTTTTATACCAGCACACATGTTCTGCCCCTCCTAAGCCCGCTTTCTTGAAGAGATATGAAACAACTGTTGAGGTTGTATTCTGGAGCATGTCCCTGCTATTTCTGAATGCATTCTTTTTGTATTTCTTCATATTTCTTTTAAAAAATGATTTATTTTAATTGGAATAGAGTTACTGTGTATTACTGTGATAGTTTTTGACATATACATCAACATGAATCAGCCGCATGGATACATGCGTGCCCCTATCCTGAACACAACTCAAACCTCCCTTATTACCCCACGCTTCTGGGTTCATCCACAGCACCAGAGCTGGATGCATCTTTCATGCATTGAACTTGCACTGGTCATCTCTTTTATGTATGGTAATGTACCTGTTTCAATGCTAATTTCTCCAATCATCCCATCCTTGGACTCTGCCATTGAGTCGCAGAGTCTGTTCTTTATATGTGGATCTTTTTTACTGGCCTTCATGCAGAATCATTGTTACTGTCTTCCTAAATCCCATTTGTACACATTAATAAACAATATTTGCCTTTCTCTTTCTAACTTTTTTTTTTGCTCTGAATAATAGGCTGCAGGTTGTACTGCCTTACCAAAAGTGACACAAATATGTGGTTTTCTGTAGCTAAGTAATATTATATTTGAATATATAGCACAACTTCCTTACATTTTCATCTGCTGATGTGCATCTAGATTACGTGCAAGTCATAGCTTTTGGAAAGAGAATTGTAATAAACATTGGCTTTTAATTTATGTTAGGTGTAATAGAAATGGGAAAACAATAAAACCCAAATGTAGAATGATTCAAATTCTACTCGATTGTTGAATATTATGTAAGTTGAAATACTTCAAAATATGTTTCCTTGGCTGCATGTAACATATGAGGACTCTTTTATATCACTCACCTCTCTCCTTTTCATAAATATAGACCAATTTTCAAATGTTTGTCCAGTTTAATGACAAAATACTAACATAGACATATATATATATATATATATAATATATATAAAATAGAGGTATGTTTTCATATCATAAACTGTTGATAGCAAGCCTAGATTTTAAAATTATTTCCACCTCCATGATCCATCTCAACAGGAAAGAGCCAAAGTTGTTGCTGACTCAATCACTCCAAGAGCTGGGAAACCTGAAAAAGAAACGGAACCTGCACTGAGATTTTCTGTCATATTTAAGATCGAGCTCTAAGTCCAAGACTTGTTTTCCTTTATTGTACTAAGCAGTCCCTTCTTAAGATTGAAAAGCATGGAAATCGAGAGAGAGAGGTAGGAGATTGTAGACCTCCTCATGTTCAAAAGGAATTTTAATCAGAGAAGCTAGAAAAGACAGAAACTAAGGAAAACAATCAAGTGATAGACAATAATAATGATTTAGCCACTAATCAAACTCAAGGGTCTTTAGTCCCTCCTCAAGGGCCAGCGTGGAGAAGGAAATGGCAACCCACTCCAGTGTTCTGCCTGGAGAATCCCAGGGATGGGGGAGCCTGGTGGGCTGCCATCTTTGGGATCGCACCGAGTCGGACACGACTGAAGCGAATTACCAGCAGCAGCAGCAAGGACCATCGCTGACATTCGGAGCAATATCCTGTGAACAATTTTAGAGATGCTAAAGCCCAAACCAGGCTGAAATGTAAGTGCATAGTTGGAACTAGACGGTCAATGATGTGGACTCCCAATATCCTCACTAATAGGCCATTAGTAGAATGTCCCAATATTGATCACAGACCCCATGTTCCACCCTCACTCAGCCATTAAAATAGTCCCCCTGAAAGTATTTGGGGATTTGTGTCTTTGAAGCACCAGCTGCTAAGACACCATGCTTCGTCCTACAATAAGCACTTCCCCCCCCCCCCACCCCGCCACTGAAACCCACAGTCAATTCATAAATTTGTTTGCACAGAAGCAAGTAGACCAAGTCTGCTAGGGTAACAGTACTGAATATTAAGAATGTGTGCATAGAAGGATGATAAATCACTTTTATTTCAGAAATAAAGTAGATTTATTGATGTGAGTTTTCGATAACCCTGTATGCTAGATAGCAAAAGAGACACAGATGTATAGAACAGTTTTTGCACTCTGTGGGAGAGTGAGAGGGTGGGATGTTTTGGGAGAATGGCATTGAAACATGTATAATATCATATATGAAATGGGTCTCCAGCCCAGGTTCAATGCATGATACTGGATGCTTGGGGCTGGTGCACTGGGACGACCCAGAGGGATGGTACGGGTTGGCAGAAGGGAAGGGGTTCAGGAAAGGGAACGTGTGTACACCTGTGGCGGACATATGTTAATGTACGGCAAAATCATTACAATAATGTAAAGTAATTACCCTACAATTAAAATAATAAATTTATTTTTTTTAAAAAAAGGAAATCTTCTAAAAAAGCTCCACACCTACATTGAAACCAAGCACGACCAAGAGCCAACAAGTTCCACAGGAAGACATACCATGCCAATTCTCCAGCAACACAGGAACAGAACCTGGAGCTTCAATACACAGGTTGCCCAAACAGCAAACCCATAGACATCTCAAACCTCACTACTGGACACTTCATTGCCCTCCAGAGAGAAGAGATGCAGCTCCACCCACCGGAACACTGACACAAGCTTCCCTAACCAGGAAACCTGACAAGCCCCTCGTCCACCCCCAGCCACAGGGAGGAACCTCCACAATAAAGAGGAACCACAAACTGCCAGAAAGAGAAAGACCATCCCAAACACAGGAACCCCCCCCGACCCCCCCCAAAAAAAAAGGCCAAATTGACTAATGAGATTTTTGCATGCTTCATGGTTTTGGTTACTATTTCTGCCAGCAGTCTGTATTTTAAGTTGATGCTGAAGTAAACACTTGGTTGAACATTACCCTTCAGTTGCTAGGAGACCAGTGACTTTGTCATGTCACAACTAACCTTCGATTGCTAGGAGACCAGTGATTTTGTGATGTCACAGCTGTTTGACTGGGGGGATCTCTGTGATTGTCCAGAGACTTTCTCTCTGTAGGCCAGCCAAACATCATTTGAAGTTGCATTGTGTAAAAGCAGACAAATGAGAACATTATCTGAAGAAAGATTTCCCTGAGATGGCACATATTTCTTCAGAAATTCAAGATGGACCTCCTAAAGGTGAGTCCACTGGTTCAGAAACCTCCATTCGATCTTACTGGTATGATTATACAACTGGGGACTCAGTTTTGAGATCTATGATTGAAGAATATGCTTTTCAGGCTTTGTCTGAGGATCTGGTGATCAAAAGGCCACACTACACATATTCTGTCTCTGAAACAGATGATGTGAATGATTTTCTTTTACTCACATTTCCACAAAAACTTTGGAATATAGTGGAAAGTGATCAGTTTGAGTCTATTTGGTGGGATGAGACAGGCACATGTAGAGTGATCAATGAAGAACTCTTCAGGAAAGAAGTCTTGGAAAGAAAGGAGCCTTTCAGAAAATTTGAAACCAAGAGCATGAAGAGGTTAATTCGACAGCTTAATCTTTATGGAGTTAACAAACACCGACAAACTGTTCAAAGATCGGCTGCACTACCAGTCTTTCTGGAAGAAGAAAACAACATCTCTCTTTTGAGAAAGGTATTCCAAAATTTTCACTTTTTGGCAATGGGTCAGATTCAATCATGTGACCTAGAAAGCATGTTCATATATGTGGCTAAAACGGAGTTTAAACTTGAGATAACAAATTATTGAAAAAGTTGTATCTTTGTGAAGTTGAGAACAGCTGGAGATTAGAATATTGGATGTTCAACAAACCTTCCTAGTGACTTGAAACCAGATACAAGTTCTGAAGCTACTTAAAGTGGTATTTACTGTATATATTCAACATATTTGTAGTTGAGCATATACCTTCTAACATGTTACCTGTTAAAACTACCAACAGAGGTATTTTCTTTGATGTTATTTCATTGCTTCCATTAAAGGAAACTTATAGTGATATGAAGGAATGAAATTAGTAAAGAATGAAAAATGAATATAATGGAGAAGTGGAGAAAAGGGAACCGTCCTACACTGTTGGTGGGAATGCAAACTAGTACAGCCACTATGGAGAACAGTGTGGAGATTCCTTAAGAAATTGCCAATAGAACTACCTTATGACCTAGCAATCCCACTGCTGGGCATCCACACTGAGGAAACCAGAATTGAAATAGACACATGTACCCCAATGTTCATCGCAGCTCTGTTTATAATAGCCAGGACATGGAAACAACCTAGATGTCCATCAGCAGATGAATGGATAAGAAAGCTGTGGTACATATACACAATGGAGTATTACTAGCCATTAAAAAGAATTCATTTGAGTCAGTTCTGATGAGATGGATGAAACTGGAGCCAATTATACAGAGTGAAGTAAGCCAGAAAGAAAAACACCAATACAGTATACTAACACATATATATGGAATTTAGGAAGATGGCAATGACGACCCTGTATGCAAGACAGGAAAAAAGACACAGATGTGTATTACGGACTTTTGGACTCAGAGGGAGAGGGAGAGGGTGGGATGATTTGGGAGAATGGGAATTCTAACATGTATACTATCATGTAAGAATTGAATCACCAGTCCATGTCTGACGTAGGTTGCAGCATGCTTGGGGCTGGTGCATGGGGATGACCCAGAGAGATGTTGAGGGGAGGGAGGTGGGAGGGGGGGTCATGTTTGGGAACGCATGTAAGAATTAAAGATATTAACATTTAAAAAAAAAACACTTGGGGGGGGGAAATAACATGAGTTGTGGAAAATAAAGAAAAGGTATTAAAAAAAAAAAAGAAAAGAAATATTGTAACAAAACCAAAACTTTATTCTCCCATATGACTACCAGGAGACTTCCAGCAGAACAGAGCATTTAAAAAACACTCTGTAAAGGGCCAAAAAAGAAATATGTTAGGCTTTGCGAATATGACCATTGGCAATTAATTAAGTTTTCAGGCATAGAGGATAACCAAAGAAGCTGGCAAGTCCCTCTTCCAACTTTAAGGACTCCGAAAACTGAATTACACACAATTTTCACGTCAGAGCAGAAAAGTCTTTTCGGTTTTCCTCAGCCATTAAAAGTGTAAAGCTCTAAAATTAAAAAGAAGAAGAAGAAGAAAAAGTAAAGCTCATTCTCAGCTCACAATAGACAGTGCAAAAACAGGGGCAGGCTGCCCTGCCTTGATTGAAATGGAATTTCAAGAGGAGGGGCGCCAAGATCCACTGTACAGTCAAGTTCCTTAAGCAAAGAACTGGCTTAAGGGAGGTCACCCCTGAGGGCTGTGAGTGCCGGACACCATCACTGGACTCCCCTGGTAGACTCGGAGGCCGTTCTCAGTCCTGAGCTCTGGCGACTGTGCCATCTGTTTTTTCTTTCTTCGCATTTGGTGAGCTGAGCAATCTTGACCCAAGATCCTTGACATTCAGATTCAGCCTGACCACGCCTACAGCGGCTGCTTTTATGGGAGGAGGGGCTGTGGGGCGGGCTCATCGCGCGCGCATGCGCCCAACTCGGCCTCGCGGCCAATCAGATGGCAGGTGCCGACACCTGGCAGCCAATTATCGGAGGCAGCCCGCAAGCCTGTAGAGGGAGCTGAGGCGGCGCCCCAGACCTGAGGAGGCCTTGTCCCCGCAGGCTCGACTCCTCGGGGTTAATCTTGGAACTGCCTAGGGCAGGTGAGCTGCCAGCAGTTCTGTCTCCTCCCTCAGTGGGGACCGGTAAGGACTGGAGCGTGGTTCAGCCAAAGCAGTGCCTGACGGCTAAAGGGAGGGTTTCTCGGGTCCCCACTCGCACGAGGCCTTGCTCCGCGGGGCAGCTGGTGAGGGCGGTGAGAGCTTGCGGCAGGATCCACAGGCTTCAGGCTCCTTTCGCCCTCTCCCCTCTCTAGTCTGGGCGGGCTCTGCTCTCCAGCAGCTTTCCTGCCCAGGGGCGGGACAAGCCAGCTCGCGGAAAGGGCCTCTTAGGCCCCTGGCCCCTGGCACCACCCCCAGCTCTCCTGTGGAACCTAATGTATTTAAACACAGATGCACAAATCTTCACGGCCCAACCCGGTTCTGCACCCAGGCACAGTCAGGCAGGAGCAGAAAAAAAAACAAAAACAAAAACCAAAAAAACATCTATCTAGCAGCCTCTTCACTGCCCTGGTGCTTTAGTCGTTTTCCTGTTTCCTCTGCCTCTCCTCAGACTCCAGGGCTGCCCCGTCCCTGGGGGCCCCGAGATTCAGGCCTTTGGTTCGGGAAGTTGGCAGATGAGGTATTTGTTTGTTCGTTACTGAGAGAAGGGAGGTGGGAGGAAGAAGCTCAGGGCAAAGGAGTTCAATCACTTGGTCTGGTTGAGTGTGAGACGCCTGGTCAGCATCCGCAGGGTAGGACCAGGTAGGGCCTGGGGGGATAGAATGTTCCCAGAACAGGGAACTCACCCTGGCCGTTTCCTCTGCTTGTCCCCAGGATGTGACCGTGTGCTGCCTGGGAGGTCTCAAGCGCTCAGGAGTTCAGTGGGCCCCTGAGGTAAGGTGACAGACATCTTTACAACAGGGACAAAGGTGTGGCTTTCTTACTTTGCGTTTTTCTCCTTTCATTCGTCGGCTGACACGTTGCTGTTGAGAGAGAGTATTCCTGATTGGGGATTACATGACCCTGATTGCGGGTGCTGACTTCAGGGCCATCATGGTTTCAGGTTTGCAGCTTTCTGAGTGGCAAGCTTAAAAACAGGCAGAGTGACTTGCTTTCGCCTGCCTTCTTGAAAGAAAAAAAGTAAGAACACCATGGGTCTTAAGCTGTGTAGAGCTGACTCCTACCACTTGGTGAGGCTAAAATGGTGCAATGCACATATCCTAAGGTTTTAGCTAGCAAAGCAAAGCAATGCAGGTGTGGGGGTTCCCTGGTGGCCTGCTGATTAGGATTCTGGGCTTTCACTACAGTGGTCTGGATTCAATCTCTGGTCAGGGAACTGGGACCCCACAAGCCAAACAGCATGGCCAAATGAATGAATGAATCCAGTGGTACATTCAGAGAAAATATCCTGTGATTTAACATGTTGACGTGAGATTGCTTTCTCATTTCTGTACCCTTAAGGGCTTTTCTTCATTAAGTAAGTCAGCTCCACTGGATGGGGGTCAGGCACCATCTGAGTTCATTTCATGCGAGTAAACAAGATCATAGGAAGCTCTATGCCCAGCCACTTGTGCCTACAGCTGTGTTGTATACTTATCTTGCTGGTACAGCTTTGACTTCACAGCATGTTTTGTTTTGGTCACAACATGTGGCTTCATAGGACATTAGTTCCCCAGCCAGGGATCGAACACAGGATCCTGGCAGTGAGAGGACTGAGTCCTAACCAAACTACTGGACTGCCAGGCAACTCCTCTGTTTCGGTGCTTTGGATTGGGTGAGTGTGTGTGTGTCTGTGTGTCTGTGTGTGTGTGTGTTTTGATTTTTGCTATATTTATAGGAGAACTGTTCTGTGTGTAAGTATGATGTGAATGGTATTAAAACTTGAAATGTTTGTGTTGTACATATGATCTCAAAATGGAATAGTTTGAAAGAACTTACCACTTTTTATCTCTTGACTTAGGATCTCTCCTGAGGTAGTTAGTAGTCAAGCTTTTGTCTGGCTTGGCAACCTCTGAAGACTTAGCTAGTTGAATCTAAGCTCTCTCACTTGTCTGTACTCTTGAAGCCTCAGTTCCTCCTTCTGTGGGCCTCTCCAAGGGGCTTCTCTTGTGGAGGCTGCTGTCTTTTCTCAGAATGAGTGATTCAGGAAAGCGCTTGCACCCATGATAAAGTGCAGAGTCTTTTTTGAGATGTTACACATCTTCACTTGTGTATTTGCTTAGTCTCACAGGTCTACCCTGTGATAGATTGAGAGAGAACTACACAGGGGTGGGAATATTAGGAGATTGAATTCACTTGAAGGCTGGTTACCATACCCATTAATCCACTATGCCAGCCTTTTTTTTATATGATCTCAGCTCTGTCAATGTGAGCAAATTATTTGGCTTGTGTACCCTTCTTGTGTGCTGCTACTGCTGCTAAGCCACTTCAGTCGTGTCCGACTCTGCAGTCTCATGGACAGCCACACACAAGGCTCTCCCTTATCTGGGATTCTCCAGGCAAGAACGCTGGAGTGGGTTGCCATTTCCTTCTCCAGTGCATGAGAGTGAAGTCGCTCAGTCGTGTCCGACCCTTCGAAACCACATGGACTGGGGCCTACCAGGCTCCTCCGTCTGTGGGATATTGCAGGCAAGAGTACTGGTTTGGGTTTCCATTGCCTTCTCCAGCTTGTGTGCTCTCTGGCCTGATATACTCAATTTTGATCTACTCAGTTCTAGACCTACTCATTTCTTGAAGTTCTAGCAAGTCTCCTCTTTGCCCTGGATTAAGGTTTCTGTTTCTCTGGATGGTTCCCATCAGCAAACTGACTGACTATAATGTGACCTGTCGTTACAAATCCATCTTTTGGTGACACATCCTGCTTCTGCTGCTTTTATATCATATTTGCTTGTTACAGACCTCTGCAGAGTTGTTCCTAGACTTTGTTATCTCGAGTTCTCTCATTTTCCTATAAAGCCACTCTTGTCAAGGCCACAGGTGAATTTCAAATATTCAAATGTCTGCCTGCAAGGTAGGAGACCTGGCATCAATTCCTGGGTGGGGAAGATCGCCTTGAGAAGGAAATGGTAATCCACTCCAGCACTCTTGCCTGGAAAACCCATGAACGGAGGAGCCTGGTAGGCTACAGTCCATGGGATTGCAAAGAGTCGGAAATGTCTATTCAAATTCTTTTCCTGGTTGTTAAATGCTTTTCTGTTTTTAATTGTTGTAGAAAACATCTAACTTAAATTTTTACCATTTTAACCATTTTTGCATGCTAAGTATTTTGCACACTTTCGTCAGCCTTTTGGAGGAAGAAATGGCAACCCACTGCAAATCTGATGGAGAAGGGAACGTGGTGAACTTTAGTCCCTGGGGATGCAAAGTTGGGCACAACTGAGTGACTAAGACATATACACACACATAGTCACAGTGTTGATTTGTTGTTGTTGTCATTGTTTTAGCTGTGTTGTGCAGCTTGAATGACAGTTCCCAGGCCCCTGATAGGACACTGTGGAGTCCTAACCTCTGAACTACCAGGGAATTCCTTATCACATTGTTATAAAGCAGATCTCTACACCTTTACAGCTTGCAAAATCAAAACTCTGTACCCATCACTTGTCCCATTAAACAAACAGCAACTCCTCTTTTCTTGCCCGTTGACCTAGACCATGGACTCCATCATTCTTTTTTGTTTCCTTTCTATTGCTTGACTGTGTTAGCTATTTCATGCAAGTAGAAACTTACAGTATTTGTCTTTTTGTACGACTGGCTTATTGCATTTGGCTTGATGTCTGAAATGATCATGCATGCTATAGCATGTGACAGAATTTTCTCTATATGGCTAAATAATATTTCATTGTGTGTATATATCACATTTGATGGACATTTCGATGCTTCCACCTCTTAGTTGTTGTGCTTCGTGCTGCTGTGAGCACGGCTCTGCAGATATCCCAAGACCCCATGTTAACTTCTTTTGAATTTATATCCTGAAGTGGAATTGCTGAATCATGTGTCAGCCCTAGTTCTTTAATTTTTTGAGGAGCCTTTAAACTGTTTTCGGTAGCAGTTGCACCATTTTAAAATCTATCCGAAACACACAAGGATCCAGTTTCTGTACGTGCTTGCCAACAGTTGCCCTTTCCTTTCCTTCATATGTAAACACACACATATGCACACACAATTTCTTTCATACCCTTTTCATGATTGTTTATCTCAAATTATGAATATAGTTCCTTGTGCTATACAGTACGCTCTTGTTTGTCTATTGTATGTATTATGCTTTGCATCTGCTAATCACGAGCTCCCAATCTGTGCCTGCCGTACCTTTCCCTCTTGGGAATCACATAGTCTGCTCTCTATGTCTGTGAGTCTGTTTCTCTTTCATAGATCAGCTTATTTGTGGCATATTTTAGAGTCCATGTAAGTGATACCATACGATATTTGTCTTTCTCTCTCTTTTTTTTAATTTTTATTTTTACTATGTTTTATTTTACAACACTGTGTTGGTTTTGCCATACATTGACATGAATCCGCCACAGGTGTACATGAGTTCCCAATCCTCACCCCCCTCCCACCGCCCACCCCATATCATCTCTCTGGATCATCCCTGTGCACCAGCGCCAAGCATCCTGTATCCTGCATCGAACATAGACTGGCGACTATCTTACATGATAGTGTACATATTTCAGTGCCATTCTCCCGTATTATCCCACCCTCTCCCGCTCCCTCAGAGTCCAAAAATCTGTTCTATACATCTGTGTCTCTTCTGCTGTCTCTCATACAGGGTTATCATTACCATCTTTCTAAATTCCATATATATGTGTTAGTATACTGTGTTGGTGTTTTTTTTCTGGCTCACTTCACTGTGTATAATCGGCTCCAGTTTCATCCATCTCATTAGAATTGATTCCTATAAAGTCTGCAAGTAATAATGCTGGAGAGGGTGTGGAGAAAAGGGAACCCTCTTACACTGTTGGTGGAAATGCAATCTAGTACAGCCACTATGGAGAACACTGTTTATAATAGCCAGGACATGGAACAACCTAGATGTCCATCAACAGATAAATGGATCAGAAAGCTGTGGTACATATACCCAGTGGAGTATTACTCAGCCATTCAAAAGAATATATTGTCTTTCTCTTTCTGACTTCCTAAGTATTCTTTTGAATGCTAGTGTAGATTCAAGTATTTACTTAACAACATTTGTTGCTACTGTATAAAATGTGGTTGACTTTTAAAATATTTGTCTTCTATTCTGCAAGCTTTATATTAATTCTAATACTTGTGTTTCTTCAACATTTTCTATACTAAATTATCTTATGTCTAATATACTTTGACTTCTTCCTTTCCATTCTGAAGGCTGTTTTTTGTTTTTTATTGTTTTTTGTTTTTTCGTTTTTTTTTTTTTTTTTTTTTGAAACTACAGCAACAATTCTCTTTTGTTACCTGATTGCTCTGGTTGTAAAACTGCCAGTATAATGTTGAGCCAAAGTGTGTAATAGACTTCCTTGTGTTGTTCCCAGTCTTAGAGGGAAAGCTTTCAGTTTTTCATTCTTAAGTATGATGTTAGCTGTGGGTCATTTTACAGGTGCCCTTTGATTGAGAAAGTTCTCTTCTGTTCTTAATTATTAAGTGTTCTTTTAAACCCGGTTATGAAAAGGTGCTAGATTCAGGGAAATGCCTTTTCTTCAGGCAGATGTGTTATTTGTTTTATTGTTTTAAAATGGCATAATGTTGATTGACTTTCCTATAATGAACCAACTTTGCATACCTCCCTAAATCGCATGTGATCATAGTGTACAGTCTTTTTTATATGCTGTTGGATTTTGTTTGCCAGTATTTTGTTGAGGACTCTTTCACCTGTATCCATAAGGGATATCAGGTGTGTGTGTGTTTGTGTGGTGTGTGTGTGTGTGTGTGTGTGTGTGTGATGTCTCTGTCTGATATTGGTATGAGAGAAAGACTGGCATCATTTTGCCTGCTATGTGGGGAAGAGACGTGTGGCATAAAGATGAAGCATTGTTGGATTGAAGTTTAGCCACGATTAGAGGGAGAAATTTAGGATATATCTGTGTGGAATTGGGGTGAGATTATCAGAGAGCTCATTCTCAGTTTCCTAGGCCTGAATTAAGTGCTTGACATTGAATTATGCTGTTTGTTAACTAGGAATATATAGATTATACTTTGAATTTGCTACCTATTTTGTTTGTTAACATTTATGAAATTAGAATTTATGGATCAGTTGTAATGTGCATTTAAGATCCATTTTCTTCCATTTTTACTACAAAACAAGATGCCATTGAATAGCTGATGCCTTTTAAAAAAGCTGTTAACCTTAAGTCTAAGAAATAAGCATGTTTGTCTTTAAGATACAGAAACACATTTAAAAGTTACAAATTTGCCCAAGAAGAGGCAACTGGTGTGTGGTTAAGTTAGAATTCCAACTTAATCTCCTATGACTCCAAAGTCCATGCTTCGAAACGCTGTAGAACAATGCTTTTGTAAAAATACTCTCCTTTACATTTGATTTCACGTAATGATCAGTGTGGTGTTTTGTTTTTTTTTTCCCCCTCTTTATTTTTTTAAGTAGAAGAGGTTAAAGTGAACATGCGACAAAGCAATGATTCTAGAGCCATGTAGACTTGTAGTCGTAGTTTTTTCAGCTGTCATTGAGTCTGGTTGACACTCAGTGTCTTTGTCTGTAAGATAAGGGTGTGTATAAGTACTCTAGAGTTTTGGAGATAATCAAATAGCCCATTTTTCTGTACTTAACTAATCTGTAGTATGTTTACACTTAGGTGGCAGTTTGTATAAAGGAAGCACTGGGACTTGTGACCGCACCCTCTAAGAATAAGAAAGTATTAAAAATATGGAACTCCCACGTATGTTACGTGAAGAAGAACAAGAGCCAGAAGTACGGAAAAGGGAGGGAGAGACGAAACAAGTAGATGATGATGATGATAAAGTGATCTTGGTTGGAGTGGAACATGGAAATGAAGATGCTGACGTGATCTTTGTTGGGATGAGCTCAGCTTCAAAACCAGTCGTTTCAAACATACTGAACAGAGATACCCCAGGTTCTTATTCAAGGAGAAAAAGGTGTGGTCACTTCAGGAGAGGTAACGCTCACAGATTACAGCCTGTTAGTCATGTGACTCCTACATCAGAAGCAAAGTCTGTCTTGCCAGTGTCTGACTCTGACTCAAGATCAACAGGTAGTCCTATTATTATTGAACCTCCGTCTCAAGCTGATTATAAAAATCTTTCACCACAAATAGTGCCTGATTGCTTTTCGAAGGAGTTATGTTCTTCTTTGATTACCTTCACAAGGTCATTGCAGCATCCAGTAGAAACAGCAGTTTCTGCAGGAGATATGAATAAAAGTCCTCATGTATCAAAGCGAGTTTCCCCTTGTGAAACAAATCGCAGAAATCCCAGAAGGCCTAAACTCAGTGATGGCATTGTAGGGGAACATTCTTTAGGTTTCTCCCCGTCAGGTTTTTTTCATACAGAGACCACTCAGCAAAGCACACCAGACCGTGTCCATACCTCACTAAGCCATGTTCAGAATGGAGAACCTTGTCCAACACCTTTTCCAAAGGACAGTGTTCATTGCAAGCCTGTAAGACCTTTAGGGGAAAGTGGACAGACAAAAACTGATTTTCCAAGTTTGGCAAGTCCAAACAAAATTGGTGATCCCACAGAAGGAAATCTGATTGTGTTACTTCGTGACTTCTACTATGGCGAGCATGGAGGAGTTGGGCAGCCAGAAGCGAAGACCCACACGGCGTTTAAATGCCTCAGCTGCTTGAAAGTTCTAAATAATGTCAAGTTTATGAATCACATGAAGCACCATTTGGAACTTGAGAGGCAGAGAGGTGACAGCTGGAAAACCCACACCACCTGCCAGCACTGCCTCCGCCAGTTTCCTACTCCTTTCCAGCTGCAGTGTCACATTGAAAGTGTCCACACGGCCCAGGAGCCCTCCGCAGTCTGTCACATCTGTGAGTTGTCCTTTGAGACAGATCAGGTTCTCTTAGAGCACATGAAAGACAATCATAAGCCTGGTGAAATGCCCTATGTATGCCAGGTTTGCAGTTACAGATCATCATTTTTTGCAGATGTGGATGCACATTTCAGAGCATACCATGGTAACACCAAGAATTTACTTTGCCCGTTTTGTCTCAAAATTTTTCAAACTGCAACAGCATACAGACGTCATCATCGAGGGCACTGGGAAAAGAGTTTTCACCAGTGTTCCAAATATCGGCTACAGTTTTTAACTTCCAGAGAGGAAAGGGAGCACAAGACCCAGTGTCATCAAATGTTTAAGAAGCCTAAGCAGCTAGAAGGATTGTCTCCTGAAACAAAAATTGTTATTCAAGTATCACTGGAACCCCTTCAGCCAGGATTGGTGGAAGTTGCATCCGTTACTGTGAACACATCTGATTTTGAATCATCACCCCCCAAATCTAAAAGGAGGAGGTCAAAAAAAGAAAAATAATAGTTAATTCTGCCTTCAGTAAGTCTGAAGCAAGTATTTCAGTCAAAGTTAAAAATCCCATTAAAAACAAAAAGATCAACTTATAGCATTATTCAATAATATCAAATATAGGAAAACCGATGGGTAATTTATGTGATTTTGTTTTAAATAGAGGAAGTACAGTTTTGTTTGATCTTCATATTGAGCTGCTATTTAAAAATCTATGATCTGTTTTTCGTGTAATTGTCTTAACATGTAAAAAGGATGTGTGCATGTGTGTGTGAGAGAGAGAGAATGAGAGAAGTGGAGAAAGGAAAAGTAAGAACCTATTTTGGTATTTGATGTTACTTGTAAGTTCGAAAGCTCTCCTATACATATAATCTGTAGAGTGTTTTGGCAACGTAATTTTGAAGTGTTTTCATGCCTTGCAGATCTCAGTATCAGCTATATAGCCAGACTTGAATGTCACTCTCTGAAGTGCCTCTTGGGCTGATCTAAGATAACCTGGCTCTGAAAGCGTGCAGTGGAGGTTGATGGAGAAGCTACGATGTGAGTTTGGACCAGACACGGGATTTAATCAGTGAAGAGCTGTGGCTTCGTGTCCCAGCTGAGGAAGAGGCATACATTCACTGCAGGCACAGAGCCAAGGGAGAAGGAACACTGTCTCAGAGTGCTTTTACCTAGCCCAGGGACATCTCAAGGAAGCCAGCCGTTAAAATGCCTGTGTTTGGTGAGAGACCCTGGCAAGCATGAAGCAGGCCCTGTGTAGCACTGACTGCAGTTGGAGAAGCAGAGATCGTTAATGAGACCTGGTGCCTGTGGACCTCCTGTTGAGTGATCAAAAGGGGAATTTGATTCATTCTGTCCCCTTTCCCATTTGGCTGGCCTGTAGTCACAGTGAGGTCGGCATATCTGTGTCAGACACAGTAGCAAAGCAAGTTACAATTCCCAAAGGAAAAAGAGCCTTGACGTCCACTTTGATTTGCTCTGGACCCATAGTTGTAGCTGAAAAGGATCAAACAGAGGAAATCTGTTCAGCTTTTGAATTGGGCTAAATTGAGTTCTCTTACCCTTAAGCTACAGTGGAGTTGTCCAAGAATCGTAAATATAGTGGATAAAAATAGTCCAGGATGATTAAAGCCTTTTTGGAACTCTTGCTTCCAATTTCCAGTTACATGTGTCTTACCCGAGTTGACCATGTGAAGATTTCGGTTCTGTATCTTATCTTGCCTTGCACACAAATGTAGTACAGTTAACAGCTAATTCTTTGCGTGTGTAATTTCCCATTGTATCAAACTGATTGAGTTTCCGTCTTTCTTGACACAGTCTGATGTGCAAGAATTGTCTCATGTATTTCAGTAATTATCAGGTCATAGAGTTATCCTTCCTCTAATCTATCCAACCATCTAATCTGTGATTATAGTTGTGGAAACCTTCTTTCTTGCGGTCTCCAAGGGCTCTTTCACAGACCTGTGGGGTACCCTCTAAGTATCGGTTCCTGAACATCAGCACACTTGGCAGCCTCTGTAGGTTCTTGGAGTTGAGTCTCCTCCTGGAGGTGAATGTCACCCCTTCTCCACTTCTGGCACAGATACCTAGCAATCTCTGTGCACCATTCCAGGAAGCTGGGATCCTGTCTGTAGACCTATGCCAGGAGCAACTCTCCGTTTCCTCTTCCTTTCTCCTCCTCTTTGTCTCTCGCCACTCTCCCCAGGCCTCAGTTTCTTTAAGTCCTCTAAGCTTTCACAAAATGCTGGAAAGAGATCATCACCAAGCGGTTAGCATCCTTCTCAGACCTGAAGAGGAAGGACTACAGATGATGAAGCTGTAGTGAATCTGTTGTCTCCATTTTAGGTAATTTCGTGAGTGTAAATTCAAATAAATTGTGTTTATTTACTCAGAGCCTGATTGATTTATTTGCACTTTGAATTCTTTACTAGGCCTTTCTGGTTAGTTTATTTGGGCCAAAGCACTTTGCTAAGTGTCAGCTGAAACCACTTTTAGTTGTGTAAAGAGTGTGTGTGTGTTCTGGTCTCAGGTGAAAACTCTCTGTATAAATAAATATGCAGACTATTGCATTTGTATCTCCTTTCTTCGATTTCTGTAGTAAAAAATACGAAATGTTTTAGTTACGTGTTTTTACTGTTGCTTAGTATTATCAACACTGTTGCTGTTAGTTGCTGTGAAGTATGCTCCTAAGGACTACAAGTTGTATTTATTGCCAAATTAAAAGGTTCCCGCAATATGGTCCCTGACTGCTTCCTCTCTTCCATTCTCTGTCTTCTACTCTACTTTTTTCCCCACTAATGTACTCTTTTTGACAACACTGCCCTTGGTTTTCCCCCATCAAATTCCATTTCTTCCTGATCCCAAGACTGCAAGTGCTGTTCTTCTGGAAATGCTCTTCCCGCAGGCCTGCATGGCTTGCTACCTCCCTTGTTTGAGCTTCACCAATGCTGTTCAAATAACACAATCAAATCTCCAACCCCCTCTCTTTCCTCCTCCTCCTTAAAGGCACTTGAAGTCTCTATCCTCTTCTTCCCTCTCCAGCCTAAATTTCCTAACTTTTCACAAAAAAAGAAAAAGAAAAAAGGAAAAAAGAAGAGATAATAACATCAGGGCTTTGCTTCTTAGAATTAACATGAGTCAGTTTCTGTGCCTGCAAATCAAAGATAGTTAATAGTGAGTTGAGTTCTTTCAGGAGCTTCCTCTGTTTTTCTTTTGATACCTCTATATTTTGTTCACACAATGACACTTTGTTTTCTTTACAAATATATTGAAGATGTGTCAAGATTACTATTTTATTACTGCCCTTTGTGAATTCCCTTGTCTGCCTTGCTTGTTCTTTCAGGGAAAATTTATTATTTTATTAATGTCATCTTAAAAGACTGGAAACTTCCCAAATCAGCAAGTTTTGTCCCCTGTTTTAATAATCTTTATCTTAAACATTAAAAAAAAAAAAATTCCCTTCATGTTTTACTACAGGCAGCAGAAGAAACCAGGAGGCACTTTTGGCTGTTTGGATGGAAATCCTCTTAGATAACTCAATTAAGTACAGTTTGTTCTCCCAGCTCATTAGGTGCATTTTCTACTTTTCATAATACTGCAGATGTAGTCGACTTTCGTCTTCACAATCCCCAGACTCTTTCCTCCTGCCTCTCCTTTCTGCCAAGCATCCTAGGTGCACGACTGTGATTCTACTTAGAACGTGTTTTCTTAGTGAGCAAACGGGGAGCGATTCCCTGGCTTCAGTGCTTCTGCTGGCCAGAGACTCTGTACCGTTCCCTAAGAACTTCATGGTTTCGCTATCCAACTTCTATCACCTGGCTAGGTCAGTTGCAGTAGTTCATACTCACAAGTGAACTAGCAGGGATTACTACACGCACATGTGCAGAAACATACATGTGTACACAGTAACATCGCTGAGGGGAAACCTGTCCATATGCAGAAGTAAAGCTTTCTTTTCCAGGAACTTGAATTTTGGTAGACACACAAATTTCTGCACGCACATGTGCACAAACATGCACGTGTACTCAGTAACATCCCTGAGAGGAAACTTGTCCATATGCAGAAGTACAAGCTTTCTTTTCCAGGGACATTAGTTTTGGTAAGCACTCAAATTTCTATGTGCACATGTGCACAATATATGCATGCACACAGTAAGATCGCTGAGAGGAAACTTGTCCATATTCCGAAGTACAAGTTTTCTTTTCCAGGAACATGAATGTTGGTAAGCATCCACATTTCTGTCCTTGTTTTTTCACTTGCTCATCGATTATGTCATGTTACACTTCTAACTCTGTGCCTTATCCTCAAAGGTTCCAAAACCTTGGCATTTGCTATTGATAGGGACTGGCCTGCAGAGCAGCAGGCAGCATTGGAAGTTCTTGCCATGAACAGCTGTATAACATGTGCCTGCCTTCTGCATTCTCCCATCGCCTTGGACAGCTTCACAGTACCAGTCACGTTGGCCTGATCCATTGACTGTGCATTCCTTCAGGGGACCAGAAAACAAGGACCTCTGAGCTCAGCTGACTTGAAGAACTGCTTTCTCGGTGTGCACCTGTCTAGGTCATTCCGTGTCAATGTTGTGCCCCTCTTGGTAGCCTACCACCCGTTACAGCCCCCAGCATTCTGAATGAGGCCCCCTGTTCTTCCTATCTGTGGAGCGTTCTGTGTGCACCATCTACCTGTGCCCCGATGTGCTCTCTCCATGTGGCAGGAAAAGGCCAGAAACGCCTGAGCCTCCAAAAGCCCCCGGAGACTGTGACAGGCCTGGTTCTGATCCAAGGTTGTGAAGAAGGTACACATGGATGCAGGGTCTCTTCCGATACCAAGAATGGAACCGGAGGCCATCAAAGTAAGGTGGCATCCCTACACGTCTTCCTTTCTGTTTAACACTACCCATGCACATGGGAGTCCCCCAACAGATGATGCCCTGGGGAACCTGCAGGTTCTGGGCCCAGAGCTAATGCCTCCGTTGGACAGAAAGCAGCGTTACTATCTCAAATGGACCAAGAGGGCTTGAACCACCCATGCCTCAGTGATTTGCTAAATGCCAAGGCTCTCTTTCAGTTGCTCTCATTAGGCCCAGGTAGGACTCCCTACAGTCACGCATCCCTGCTTCCCTACACAGCACCCGTGCCAAGGAAGCCAGTGCGCGGTTGGGCCCAGGGATATCCAAGACGGTCACCTGGAAGGCAGCATCCCTGTGTCACCTGGGTGCAGATCCCCTACAACGCAATCAGAGATTCTGCTCCAGCAAGACTACCAGAATCCTCCTTCAGGTACAGACGTGCACCTTTGACACTCAGGCCCCCAAGCCAGGGGCAAGACCCCAAAGAAAAGGAGGAATTCATATCAGAACTTTCAGCACAGACCATGGGGTATCTTTGGCAGGACTGCTACTGCCTAGAGTCTGGACCCTGAAAACCAGCAGGCCCTGAACTGCCCCAGGGGCTTCTCTGTCTCCACTCCCCTGAGGTCCCTTAGGACATGCAGTTTACCCACCGCCCTTGTCTTTTCTCTGTTCCCTCCCTCACAGGCCTATCCCGGATAGGGTCACACAGGGAAACCCACTTGCACATTTCTCGGCTTTGGGCACTGCCAGCGAGGCAGGCTGGAAGTGCCTGGAGGCATGCCTTGCTTACAGACCATGTCTCTCCTAGGATGCCTGTGGTTGGCAGATACAGCATACTTTAGTGCATCTCATGTTTTGTGTCATATCGTGCCAGTGTGTGCCACACTCAGGGAGGGCGTTTGCTGGCTGCTGGGCTGATCTGGGCAGCACTGGCCCAGGACCTTCCCAGTACTCCTTTTCACATGTGTGTGGAACAATCTCCAGTGCAGCAGGCAATCTATGACTCTTTCTCCTTCAGCTCTCTGCCCATCTCGGCAGGACCTTAGCCTCACCATCCCAGATCTTGCCATAGCCACGTCCCTCATTTCCAGAGGCCAGCCAATGGCCCCACGCACGGAGGGCTCCACAGGCAGTGGTTTCAAAGCCCCACCCCACGTGATTTGCTCTGTGTGAATCCTTAGACCATGAAACCCTCTTCCTGATCCAAGCACACACAACAACACGGTAGAACTGATGAGCGTGTTTTGTATCTGGTCTAATTGCAGATATCTGGAGCCACAGTCTGGAGTATCACTGGCCATCCTTTCCTTGTTCCCATCCTGGGCAGGGTCAATGCAGAGATGAGGCGACAGACCACCTTCAGCCTGGTCGCCTCATGACTCCTCTTCTGGTTGCTCAGCACCTCCTCTCCTGCCACCTTCATCTCTGCCTCTGCCCTGGGCCGGACACACACACACACACACACACACACACACACACAAACACACACACACAATCACAGCCAGCATAAATAAGCACACGTGTGTATACACACACATGCTCAGCACGGGGACACAAATGCAAACAACGAGCATAGGTGTTTCAGGAGGTGAAGACGACCGAGGCCAGCAATGTCGGGGATGGCGACAGTAGGCACCATGTCCTGCCCTTGGGGCTCCCTGTTCACCTTCTCCACGAACTCTTCCGTATGTTCCCAAGGCAGCCTGAAGCCGCTTCCAGCGCAGCATGTTTGGTGGTTGTGAGACACTGAGTGGTGAATGTGGAAATTCACAGAAGATCCCAAAGTCAGCACACAGGTGCACTGGGACCCCGGAGAGGACAGCTTTTCAATGATAGGCCTTCCCTGGGTAAGGGGCGGGAGTGAAGTGCCCAGGCAATCTCAAACTCAGTGAGCAGCAGGAGGCCAGGGGATGAAAGGACCCACAAAGGATGATTCTGACAAAGATACTTAATACACACTGCCTCTAGAAGTATCACCTGGACTCTGGTGCTGCCACCTCAGCTGATTTGATGGAGACTTGCTTCACTCACGGACACACCAAGTCCCCAAATAAACAGTCTCAGGAGGTCACCTGCTACAAGCACGACCCAAACTCAGGCTCCACAGCCAGTTTGCATGAGTCTGAGCATCCCCATTTGGGAAAGGACAGTGTCCCTGTAGTATCACATGAGTGTCCCTTCAGGGCCCACCTTCAGACCCCATCTCCACACGTTTCTGTCAGTTACTCTCATGGAAGAACCTTCCTGCCCAAGGTACTACTTCAGGCGATCATCCCACACATCTTGGCCGACAATCCGCTGGCAATACGAGCAAGGTGAGCCAGCAGCCAAGAATCCCAAAGTGAATTGCTAACTGTGTTCAGGCCCAAAGCAACCACACCTCAGCAATCCTGTTCGACTCTGAGCAGTTGTGACCTGACAACCAGCCGAGAAAGTTAAGGCTCCTGGTGTCCACGCTGTGGCTGGATGCTCCCCGTTTAAAGTCCCAGAACCAGTGGACAGGAGTGGAACAACGTGCCCTATGCCCTACAGAGAGACGGGAGATGGGTGTGGATCCCACAGGTCGACACTCCACAACCTTGCACACCCACACTCATCACCCCAGGAACCACGTTTCACAAGTGATGTCAAGGTAATTCTACTTAGTGGTCACTGTGTTCAAGAAGTAGGGGGGTCCTGAAAGGAAAATATCAACTTGCAGTGGGACGATGGATGGCTCCGCAACAGCACCTGTCAGGATAGGGAGCAGGGAAAAGGTTCCTGCGCCGCCTCCTCTTCCTGAGCAGCAGACTTCAAAGAGCAGCAGAAAGGATACAGCTACGGCCCAGAAGCAAGGGATGCCCCAGGTGATGGCGATCCTCCAAGCCAAGTCAGGCTTCCTCCTCTGATGGTTCCTGCACATGAACTCGAAGTAGGCCCTGCAGTTCTTCTTATGCTCAGAGCTCAGTTCCACCAGCAGGGCAGCCAGTGCCTGCAGCGCATCTTGCCCTGGAACTCAGTAGTGCTCATGCTCATGGTAAGGTCAGAGAAAGTATGCCTGGCACTTGGGAAGGATGGAAAGGCCCTTGTATCAGGGTGTTCAAAGGGCTGTGGGGTCACCCACTGTGGCTTCTGTGTCTGGGATTGCAACCTGTTCTGTGTCTCAGATCTTCTGCACTCTCACTGGTCACCCCCAGACACTTTATTCCTGCCTCTCCTTTCTGCCAGGCATCCTTGCTGTACCACTGTGATTCCACTCAGAACTTGCTCACTCAGTGAGATAACGGGGATCAGAAAGTATGTCTACATATGTTCTGTGGGTTTGTGTATGTGTGTGTGTGTCCGCGCGCGCTTGTGTGTGTGACTCCCATATCTCAGTTATTTTCGGAATCATTCACCTTTACAACAATAACTGTCAGCTAAGGTGGCTCTCATGTACTGTCTCTGGTCATTTCTGACTCAGAGGCCAATCCTCCTCAGATGCAGGCCTGAAGGAGACACACAGAGTCATGGCTGCGACACTTACAGGTGTGGCCCTGCCCGGACTCTACTCAGCTGTGCCTTTGGAGCCTGCCAATTGCCCAGTACCACACTTCCTTCAGCGTCCACCATTCTGCCCCCTCGCCTCCACCCCTCCTCCTGCTCCTGCCTCTGCACCTCCCCCTCCTCCTGAGCACTGGACCACAACGAGTAGCAGAAAGGATACCACGTTGGCCCAGAAGCCAGGGATGCCCTGGATGTTGGCACTCTTCTGAGCCAAGTCACGCTTCCTCCTCTCATGACTCTTGCACATGAACCAAACGTAGGCCCTGCAGGTTTTCTCAGGCTTAGAGCTAAGTTCCACTTACAAGGTCGCCAGTGCCTGCATCACATCTAGTGCCGGGAGCTCACTCGGGCCTCCAGGCCTTTCCTGGCACTGCTCCTCCAATGTCTTCTCCTCCAGCTCCAGGGAGGACCCCTGTTTCTGTCATTCATCTGGCACAACCTCCACATCCTCAGTGATGTCCTCTGCAAGCAGCTGGAAACCCCGTCTGATCCCTGCCACGACTCCGTCCACCTGGGCCTCGCTGTCCTCTCCTGCCTCCACTCTGAAGAGGGTGGCATCTTCGCCTGGTGTGGCCACTGGTGGCTGCAACGTCCCAGCCATGCACAGCATCACCAGGACAGGCTGTTGCTGGCCAGATGCTAGGAGGGTAGGGAAAAACCCCACCGTTTGCCACGTTGATCTCCATTGTTCACGGACACCAAATGGGAAAGGGGACGGAATGAATCAAATTCCCCTTTTGATCACTCAACAGGAGGTCCTAGTCACCAGGTCTCATTCATGTTCCTCAAAAAGAAAGCTTGTACTTCAGCATATAGACAAGTTTCCTCTCAGCGATGTTACTGTGTACACGCATATTTTTGTGCACATGTGCACGTAGAAATTTTAGTGCTTACCAAAATTCAAGGTCCTGGGAAAGAAAGCTTGTACTTCTGCATATGGACAGGTTTCCTCTCAGCGATGTTACTGTGTACACGCATATTTTTGTGCACATGTGCACGTAGAAATTTTAGTGCTTACCAAAATTCAATGTCCTGGGAAGGAAAGCTTGTACTTCTGCATATGGACAGGTTTCCTCTCAGCGATGTTACTGTGTACACGCATATACTTGTGCACATGTGCACGTAGAAATTTGAGTGCTTACCAAAATTCAATGTCCTGGGAAGGAAAGCTTGTACTTCTGCATATGGACAGGTTTTGTCTCAGCGATGTAACTGTATTCACCCATCTATTTGTGCACATGTGTGTGTAGAAATTTGAGTGCTTACCAAAATTAATGTTCCTGGAAAAGAAAGCTTGTACTTCTGCATATGGCCAGTTTCCTCTCAGGGATGTTACTGAGTACACGTGCATGTTTGTGCACATGTGCGTGCAGAAATTTGAGTGCTTATTAAAATTCAAGTTCCTGGAAAAGAAAGCTTGTACTACTGCATATGGACAGGTTACCCCTCAGCGATCTTACTGTGTACACGCATATATTTGTGCACATGTGCACATAGAAATTTGAGTGCTTACCAAAATTAATGTTCCTGAAAAGAAAGCTTGTACTTCTGCATATGGACAAGTTTCCTCTCAGGGATGTTACTGAGTACACGTGCATGTTTGTGCACATGTGCGTGCAGAAATTTGAGTGCTTACCAAAATTTATGTTCCTGGAAAAGCAAGCTTGTACTTCTGCATATGGACAGGTTTCCTCTCAGCGATGTAACTGTATTCACCAATATATTTGCGCACATGTGTGTGTAGAAATTTGAGCGCTTACCAAAATTCACGTTCCTGGAAAAGAAAGCTGAACTTCTGCATATGGACAGGTTTCCCCTCAGCGATGTTCCCGTGTACACATGTATGTTTCTGCACATGTGCGTGTAGAAATCCCTGCCAGTTCGCTTGTGAGTATGAGCTACTGCAACTGACCTAGCCAGGTGATAGAAGTTGGACAGCGAAACCATGAAGTTCTTAGGGAACGGTACAGAGTCTCTGGCCAGCAGAAGCACTGAAGCCAGGGAATCGCTCCCCGTTTGCTCACTGAGCAAACACGTTCTAGGCGGAATCACAGTCGTGCACCTAGGATGCTTGGCAGAAAGGAGAGGCAGGAGGAGAGAGCCTGGGGAGTGTGAAGACGAAAGTCCACTACATCTGCAGTTTATGAAAAGTAGAAAATGTACCTAATGAGCTGGGAGGACAAACTGTACTTAATTAATTGAGTTATCTAAGAGGATTTCCATCCAAACCGCCAAAAGTACTTACTGGTTTTTTCTTGCTGCCTGTAGTAAAACATGAAGGGATTTTTTTTCTTTAATGTTTAATATAAAGATTATTAAAACAGGGGACAAAACTTGCTGATTTGGGAATTTTCCAGTCTTTTAAGATGACAGAAGTTGTTAAAATTAATGACTCTCAAGCAAGATCATATCCAGGGCATTGAGATTAGGTGGTCTAAATACAACATTTTACACCACCGATAGGCCAGTTCTTCTTATTATTTTTTATAAACAAAGGTGTTCTAAAGACGAGTGTGACTGTAAAATTCTTTGTTAAGCCTCAGAAAGCTGGAAGGGGATGCCTCATGGCATTATTTAGTCAGGCCAATACCCTCCAAAGAGTTTAGGGGTGTCACTCAGAGATCCTTTCAGTCACACAATAAGACTTCTACCAAGGTTCAGGGTGTTATCCCTCAGCTATCTCAGCAGAAAACCAAGACAGAGTAAGCCTTATTATGAAGACATGTGTGACTGTCGCTTTGGAGTGGGGTGCTTTGCCTTGAACACCAGTAAGAGTATCAGGAGACACACCAAGGTTTTAAGATAACATATTTAAGTTCAGCTCGGACTGAAAGGACCAGCAATAGTACAAAATAGGAGCTCTGGACTTCTACCTTCTACAAGCAGGAAGCAGGCTAGGGAGACTGTTTCATGTAACCATATACTAGCCACCTTTCATGCAATGGCATCATGTCAGCGGGTAGAATGAAAAAATCAGAGACGGAAGCCTAGGAAGTGTCCAGGCCTTAAATACTAATCAAAGGACTGCCCGCAAGAACCCATGGGATTTCAGAACTGCTACTATTGACTCCCATCTCCCCTCCCCTTTCTGGAACAGGAGTGTCTATGAAGGTTATCTATGCCTGAACCACCACTGTATGTTGGCTGTGAAAGGGAGCAGATTAACTCATCTCTTTTGTTCACACATCCTCAGGTCTAGAGGAACTACACTTCTATAATTTGAACTGATGTGTTGCAGACTTGAGAGGCTCTTGGACTGCAAGGAGATCAAACCAGTCAATCCTAAAGTAAATCTCTCCTGCATATTCATTCGAAGGACTGATGCTGAAGCTGAAGCTCCAATACTTGGGCTATGTGATGGGAATAACCGTCTCATTGGAAAAGACCGTGATGCGGAGAAAGATGAAGGTAGGAGAAGGGGACAGCAGAGGATGGGATTGTTGGATAGCATCATCGACTCAATGGACTTGAGTTTGAGCAAGCTCCTGGAGTTGATGGACAGGGAAGCCTGCAGCGCTGCAGCCCATGGGGTCGCCAAGAATACGACACAACTGAGCAACAGAACACTTGAGATACTGTACACGTGGACCCTGATCCATAGCTGGACCTGACTTAGATGACAAGGTCCTGAACTTCAAGTTAATGCTGTAACAGATAAATTGTTTAAAAGCATTGGCAGGAAAAGGCATTTTGGACATACACGTATGTGAACAATTTCTGGCCATGTGTGTACCACGTGGTTTTAAATTATGTCCACGGTTCCTTCCTCCGCCCCTTCACATGTGTGGTGGGCTTAGTGGCTCACTTCTCATGTTAGAATACTGTAGAAACGAACAATGAAGCGTCTGAGACTAGGTCATAAAAGGCACTGCAGCCTCCTTGATCATCCTCTTGGATCACTCACTCTAGAAGCCAGCTTAGTCATATCTCGAGAGCACTCAGGTAGCCCTTTAGAGAGGCCCATGTGAAAGAACCGAGGTTTTCTCCCAACAGCCAGCAAGCAAACCGGTTTCATCAGCTATGTGAGTAAGCCATCTTGGAAGGAAATCCACCAGCGCATGTCAAGGCTTCAGAGGATGGCAATCTCATCAGACACTGAGCTACAACACTCAGCTGAATTACTCCTGGATTCCCAACTTTCAGCAGCAGTATGAAATAATATTGTTTTAAGCTGCTAGTTTTGGCTAACTGCTTATGCAGCACTAGTTCATTAATGCACTGCCAACTTTGGGCAATGTCTTTATTCAGGGCTGCCTGTCCATCTAGTCCAATCTAATCCAGAATCTGCTACTTCAGTTTAGAAAACATAGCCCACCCTTGATCTGACCACCCTCAGTATCCGATCAAATATCATTTCACTCACCGGAATATCTTATCAGCCTTGCCTAGCCTCAGCAATGATCCTCTCAGTTGAGCCAGAGTCCACCCTCACCCTTATAGTCCTCATTTTAATAAGTTTCCATCCACTGACACCCATTCTGTTATTGTTGTCCACTGCTTTTCAGTCTCCCATCTCTGTCTGCAATCCCATGGGCCCACCCTGTTCCTCAGCTATAAATCCCAGCTGCACCCCTCCTGGAGTCACACATAAGCTCAATCTCTCTCCCATGTTATAATACGCCACTGTAGTACTCTTACCTTGAATAAAGTTTTTCTTGCCACCTTTCGTAAGTGTTATGAGTACTCTTTGAACATTCCCAAGTTCTGTTAGTAAGGATTACTCTCAAAGGAATCTAGTTTTATATCTTTATTCTTTATACTATATTCATTCGGGGGAACAAATTTCTAGCATTAAAACATTTCATGTTTTTACCATACAAACAGAAAATATCTTTGAAAATACATTTACATATCTTAAAACATGTAGTAATCTGAAAAGGATGTGTATATAGACATGTCAGTGTATATACACACATGCCCTCAGAGCTCCAAGGAAAACTTAATTCTCAGTAAACAATAAATGAAAACATTCAGCCTGAAAATAGTGAACTCTTTGGAATCAACTTGCCAAAAATCTTAGACAATGAAATTTTAATTAAAAAACATGGATACATAAAACTATTTGGGATTCAGACAAAATTGCTAAATAAAGATAGGTCAACCCCTAAATCATCTATGGAAAAAAAAAGAAAAGAAATCCTCAGTATCATGTAATAACCTATCATGGAAAAGGACCTACAAAAGAATAGATACGTATCTGCATAACTAAATCACTCTGATATACATCTGAAATTCAACATTGTAAATCTAATATATTTACAGGAAAAAAATTGTGAAGAAACTTCTAAAATGCAAAGGTATAAAGAAAAAAAATCCTAAAGAATGTAGGAAGTATCTATGAATTGAAACAAAAATAGAAAACAAAAATAAAGCTTGTTGGGATAAGACGACAAGAGCTGCTTCTTGGAAAAAGAAAATCAGAAACATTGATACAACTGTGGCAAATCTAATAAGGGGACAGGGAGGTTAATTCCAATACTAGAAATGAGGAACGAAATGGCATTCTGAGAGGATAACATTCAACTCTGTGTGGAATTACTTTTGTTTCAGGAAAGGTCCAGTCAAGCAACAACCTGGGGAAAGAAAGGGAAGGAAAGAAAGAGGAAGAGAGACAAGGGAAGAAAGCAAGAAAAAGAAAGGAGAGGAGAAGGAAGGAACAGTAAATGTCTCAACAAATGTTGTAAACTATCCAATAAAACAATTCTCTTCAAGATCTAAAAGCAGAAACGGAAATTTATTAAGCCAGATACTCATTGCTTTTGATGGTACTCAGAACAAGAAAGCCCACTTACACATCACTGTTTAGAACTGGCCAACACAATACGATTATTTAAAAAAAATAAAAATATGCCATGTTATTTGTAAAAAGACAGCAGAAATAATTTTTAAAACATTATTTCTACAAATACTAATTTTACTTACAATGTTTTGGCAACATTAATCAAATAATAAATTTTACCTGAAAGAACAAGCAAGGCAGACAAGGAAATTCACAAAGGGCAGTAACAAAATAATAATCTTGACACATCTTCAATAATTTGTAAAGAAAACAAAGTGTCATTGTGTGAACAAAATATAGAGGTATCAAAAGAAAAACAGAGGAAGCTCCTGAAAGAATTCAACTCACTATTAACTATCTTTGATTTGCAGGCACAGAAACTGACTCAAGTTAATTCTAAGAAGCAAAGCCCTGATGTTATTATCTCTTCTCTTTTTCATTTTTCTTTTTTTTTTTTTTGTGAAAATTTAGGAAATTTAGGCTGGAGAGGGAAGAAGAGGATAGAGACTTCAAGGGTCTTTAAGGAGGAGGAGGAAAGAGAGGGGGTTGGAGATTTGATTGTGTTATTTGAACAGCATTGGTGAAGCTCAAACAAGGGAGCCATGCAGGCCTACGGGAAGAGTATTTCCAGAAGAACAACACTTGCAGTCTGGATCGGCAAGAAACGGAATTTGATGGAGGAAAACCAAGGCCTGTGTTGTCAAAAAGAGTACATTAGTGGGGAAAATAGTACAGTAGAAGACAGAGAATGGAAGAGAGGAAGCAGTCAGGGACCATATTGTGGGAACCTTTTAATTTGGCAATAAATACAACTTGTAGTCCTTAGGAGCATACTTCACAGCAACTAACAGCAACAGTGTTGATAATACTAAGCAACAGTAAAAACACGTAACTAAAACATTTCGTATTTTTTACTATAGAAATCGAAGAAAGCAGATACATATGCAATAGTCTGCATATTTATTTATACAGAGAGTTTTCACGTGAGACCAGAACACACACACACTCTTTATACAACTAAAAGTGGTTTCAGCTGACACTTAGCAAAGTGCTTTGGCCCAAATAAACTAACCAGAAAGGCCTAGTAAAATATTCAAAGTGCAATATATCAATCAAGCTTTGAATAAATAAACACAATTTATTTGAATTTGAATTTATACTCACGAAATTACCTAAAATGGAGACAACAGATTCACTGCAGCTTCATCATCTGTAGTCCTTCCTTTTCAGTTCTGAGAAGGATGCTAACCGCTTGGTGATGATCTCTTTCCAGCATTTTGTGAAAGCTTAGAGGACTTAAAGAAACTGAGGCCTGGGGAGAGTGGTGAGAGACAAAGAGGAGGAGAAAGGAAGAGGAAACGGAGAGTTGCTCCTGGCATAGGTCTACAGACAGGATCCCAGCTTCCTGGAATGGTGCACAGAGATTGCTAGGTATCCGTGCCAGAAGTGGAGAAGGGGTGACATTCAACTGCAGGAGGAGACTCAACTCCAAGAACCTAGAGGCAGCCAAGTGCGCTGATGTTCAGGTACCAATACTTAGAGGCTACCCCACAGGTCTGTGAAAGAGCCCTTGGAGACCGCAAGAAAGAAGGTTTCCACAAGTATAATCACAGATTAGATGGTTGGATACATTAGAGGAAGGGTAACTCTATGACCTGATAATTACTGAAATACATGAGACAATTCTTGCACATCAGACTGTGTCAAGAAAGACGGAAACTCAATCAGTTTGATACAATGGGAAATTACACATGCAAAGAATTAGCTGTTAACTGTACTACATTTGTGTCCAAGGCAAGATAAGATACAGAACCGAAATCTTCACATGGTCAACTCGGGTAAGACACATGTAACTGGAAATTGGAAGGAGGAGTTCCAAAAAGGCTTTAATCACCCTGGACTATTTTTGTCCACTATATTTACGATTCTTGGACAACTCCATTGTAGCTTAAGGGTAAGAGAACTCAATTTAGCCCAATTCAAAAGCTGAACAGATTTCCTCTGTTTGATCCTTTTCAGTTACAACTATGGGTCCAGCGCAAATCAAAGTGGACGTCAAGGCTCTTTTTCCTTTGGGAATTTTAATTTGCTTTGCTACTGTGTCTGACACAGATATGCCGACCTCACTGTGACTACAGGCCAGCCAAATGGGAAAGGGGACAGAATGAATCAAATCCCCCTTTTGCTCACTCAACAGGAGGTCCACAGGCACCAGGTCTCATTCTATTAACTATCTCTGCTTCTCCAACCGCAGTCAGTGCTACACAGGGCCTGCTTCATGCTTGCCAGGGTCTCTCACCAAACACAGGCATTTTAGCAGCTGGCATCCTTGAGATGTCCCTGGGCTAGGTGAAAGCACTCTGAGACAGTGTTCCTTCTCCCTTGGCTCTGTGCCTGCAGTGAATGTATGCCTCTTCCTCAGCTGGGACACGAAGCCACAGCTCTTCACTGATTAAATCCCGTGTCTGGTCCAAACTCACATCGTAGCTTCTCCATCAACCTCCACTGCACGCTTTCAGAGCCAGGTTATCTTAGATCAGCCCAAGAGGCACTTCAGAGAGTGACATTCAAGTCTGGCTATATAGCTGATACTGAGATCTGCAAGGCATGAAAACACTTCAAAATTACGTTGCTAAAACACTCTACAGATTATATGTATAGGAGAGCTTTCGAACTTACAAGTAACATCAAATACCAAAATAGGTTCTTACTTTTCCTTTCTCCACTTCTCTCATTCTCTCTCTCTCACACACACATGCACACATCCTTTTTACATGTTAAGACAATTACACGAAAAACAGATCATAGATTTTTAAATAACATCTCAATATGCAGATCAAACAAAACTGTACTTCTTCTATTTAAAACAAAATCACATAAACTACCCATCGGTTTTCCTATATTTGATATTATTGAATAATGCTATAAGTTGATCTTTTTGTTTTTAATGGGATTTTTAACTTTGACTGAAATACTTGCTTCAGACTTACTGAAGGCAGAATTAACTATTATTTTTCTTTTTTTGACCTCCTCCTTTTAGATTTGGGGGGTGATGATTCAAAATCAGATGTGTTCACAGTAACGGATTCTACTTCCACCAATCCTGGCTGAAGGGGTTCCAGTGATACCTGAATAACAATTTTTGTTTCAGGAGACAATCCTTCTAGCTGCTTAGGGTTCTTAAACATTTGATGACACTGGGTCTTGTGCTCCCTCTCCTCTTTGGAAGTTAAAAACTGTAGCCGACATTTGGAACACTGGTGAAAACTCTTTTCCCAGTGCCCTCGATGATGACGTCTGTATGCTGTTGCAGTTTGAAAAATTTTGAGGCAAAACGGGCAAAGTAATTTCTTAGTGTTACCATGGTATGCTCTGAAATGTGCATCCACATCTGCAAAAATGATGATCTGTAACTGCAAACCTGGCATACATAGGGCATTTCACCAGGCTTATGATTGTCTTTCATGTGCTCTAAGAGAACCTGATCTGTCTCAAAGGACAACTCACAGATGTGACAGACTGCGGAGGGCTCCTGGGCCGTGTGGACACTTTCAATGTGACACTGCAGCTGGAAGGGAGTAGGAAACTGGCGGAGGCAGTGCTGGCAGGTGGTGTGGGTTTTCCAGCTGTCACCTCTCTGCCTCTCAAGTTCCAAATGGTGCTTCATGTGATTCATAAACTTGACATTATTTAGAACTTTCAAGCAGCTGAGGCATTTAAACGCCGTGTGGGTCTTCGCTTCTGGCTGCCCAACTCCTCCATGCTCGCCATAGTAGAAGTCACGAAGTAACACAATCAGATTTCCTTCTGTGGGATCACCAATTTTGTTTGGACTTGCCAAACTTGGAAAATCAGTTTTTGTCCGTCCACTTTCCCCTAAAGGTCTTACAGACTTGCAATGAACACTGTCCTTTGGAAAAGGTGTTGGACAAGGTTCTCCATTCTGAACATGGCTTAGTGAGGTATGGACACGGTCTGGTGTGCTTTGCTGAGTGGTCTCTGTATGAAAAAAACCTGACGGGGAAAAACCTAAAGAATGTTCCCCTACAATGCCATCACTGAGTTTAGGCCTTCTGGGATTTCTGCGATTTGTTTCACAAGGGGAAACTCGCTTTGATACATGAGGACTTTTACTCATATCTCCTGCAGAAACTGCTGTTTCTACTGGATGCTGCAATGACCTTGTGAAGGTAATCAAAGAAGAACATAACTCCTTCGAAAAGCCATCAGGCACTATTTGTGGTGAAAGATTTTTATAATCAGCTTGAGACGGAGGTTCAATAATAATAGGACTACCTGTTGATCTTGAGTCAGAGTCAGACACTGGCAAGACAGTCTTTGCTTCTGATGTAGGAGTCACATGACTAACAGGCTGTAATCTGTGAGCGTTACCTCTCCTGAAGTGACCACACCTTTTTCTCCTTGAATAAGAACCTGGGGTATCTCTGTTCAGTATGTTTGAAACGACTGGTTTTGAAGCTGAGCTCATCCCAACAAAGATCACGTCAGCATCGTCATTTCCATGTTCCACTCCAACCAAGATCACTTCATCATCATCATCATCATCTACTTGTTTCGTCTCTCCCTCCCTTTTCTGTACTTCTGGCTCTTGTTCTTCTTCACGTAACATACGTGGGAGTTCCATATTTTTAATACTTTTTTATTCTTAGAGGGCGCGGCCACAAGTCCCAGTGCTTCCTTTATACAAACTGCCACCTAAGTGTAAACATACTACAGATTAGTTAAGTACAGAAAAATGGGCTATTTGATTATCTCCAAAACTCTAGAGTACTTATACACACCCTTATCTTACAGACAAAGACACTGAGTGTCAACCAGACTCAATGACAGCTAAAAAACCTACGACTACAAGTCTCCATGGCTCTAGAATCATAGCTTTGTCGCATGTTCACTTTAACCTCTTCTACTTAAAAAAATAAAGAGGAAAAATAAAAAAAAAACCCGCCACACTGATCATTAGGTGAAATCACATGTAAAGGATGAGTATTTTTACAAAAGCATTGTTCTACAGCGTTTCGAAGCATGGACTTTGGAGTCATAGGAGATTAAGTTGGAATTCTAACTTAACCACACACCAGTTGTGTCTTCTTGGGCAAATTTGTAACTTTTAAATGTGTTTCTGTATCTTAAAGACAAACATGCTTATTTCTTAGACTTAAGGTTAACAGCTTTTTTAAAAGGCATCAGCTATTCAATGGCATCTGTTTTGTAGTAAAAATGGAAGAAAATGGATCTTAAATGCACATTACAACCGATTCACAAATTCTAATTTCATAAATGTTAACAAACAAAATAGGTAGCAAATTCAAAGTATAATCTATCTATACCTAGTTAACAGACAGCATAATTCAATGTCAAGCACTTAACACAGGCCTAGGAAAAGGAGAATGGGCTCTCTTTGATAATCTCACCCCAATTCCACACTGATATATCCTAACTTTCTCCCTCTAATCCTGGCTAAACTTCAATCCAACAATGCTTCATCCTTTATGCCACATGTCTCTTCCCCACATAGCAGGCAAAGTGATGCCAGTCTTTCTCTCATACCAATATCAGACAGAGATATCACTCACACACACACACACACACACACACACAAACACACACACACACACACACACCTGATATCCCTCATGAATACAGGTGAAAGAGTCCAAAACAAAATACTTGCAAACAAAATTCAACAGCATATAAACAAGACTGTATACCATGATCACATGGGATTTAGGGAGGTATGCAAAGTTGGTTCATGATAGGAAAGTCACCAACATTATGCCATTTTAAAACAATAAAACAAATAACACATCTGCCTGAAGAAAAAGCATTTCCTTGAATCTAGCACCTTTTCATAACCAGGGTTAAAAGAACACTTAATAATTAAGAACAGAAGAGAACTTTCTCAATCAAAGGGCACCTGTAAAAAGACCCACAGCTAACATCATACTTAAGAATGAAAAACTGAAAGCTTTCCCTCTAAGACTGGGAACAACACAAGGAAGTCTATTACACACTTTGGCTCAACATTATACTGGCAGTTTTACAACCAGAGCAATCATGTAACAAAAGAGAATTGTTGCTGTAGTTTAAAAAAAAAAAAACAATGAAAAAACAAAAAACCGCCTTCAGAATGGAAAGTAAAAATCAAAGTATATTGGAGATAACATACATTTGTATATAGAAAATCTTGAAGAAAACCCAAGTATTAGAATTAATATAAAGCTTGCAGAATAGAAGACAAATATTTTAAAAGTCAACCACATTTTACACTGTAGCAACAAATGTTGTTGAGTAAATACTTGAATCTACACTAGCATTCAAAAGAATACTTAGGAAGTCAGAAAGAGGAAGACAATATATTCTTTTGAATGGCTGAGTAACACTCCATTGTGTATATGTACCACAGCTTTCTGATCCATTTATCTGTTGGTGGACATCTAGGTTGTTCCATGTCCTGGCTATTATAAACAGTGCTGCGATGAACACCGGGGTACATGTGTCTCTTTCAATTCTGGTTTCCTCAGTGTGTATGCCCAGCGGTGGGATTGCTGGGTCATATGGCAGTTCTATTTGCCATTTTTTAAGGAATCTCCACAATGTTCTCCATAGTGGCTGCACTAGATTGCATTCCCACCAACAGTGTAAGAGGGTTCCCTTTTCTCCACACCCTCTCCAGCATTTATTGCTTGCAGACTTTATAGGAGTCAATTCTAATGAGACGGATGAAACTGGAGCCGATTATACACAGTGAAGTGAGCCAGAAAGAAAAACACCAATACAGTATACTAACACATATATATGGAATTTAGAAAGATGGTAATGATAACCCTGCATGAGAGACAGCAGAAGAGACACAGATGTATAGAACAGATTTTTGGACTCTGAGGGAGCGGGAGAGGGTGGGATAATTTGGGAGAATAGCACTGAAACATGTACACTATCATGTAAGGTAGTCGCCAGTCTATGTTTAATGCAGGATACAGGATGTTTGGGGCTGGTGCACAGGGATGATCCAGAGAGATGATATGGGGTGGGAGGTGGGAGGGGGGTCAGGATTGGGAACTTATGTACACCTGTGGTGGATTCATGTCAATGTATGGCAAAACCAACACAGTGTTATCAAATAAAATAAAGTAAAAATAAAAATAATAAAAAGGAGAGAAAGACAAATATCATATGGCATCACTTACATGGACTCTAAAATATGACACAAATGAACTTATCTATGAAACAGAAACAGACTCACAGACATAGAGAGCACACTATGTGATTCCCCAGAGGGGAAAGTTGGGGTAGGCACAGATTGGGAGCTGGTGATTAGCAGATGCAAACTATAATATATACAAGAGAGAAATAACAGCGTACTGTATATCACAAGGAACTATATTCATAATTTGTGATAAACAATCATGGAACAGGGTATGAAAAAATTGTATGTGCATATGTGTGTGTTTACATATGAAGGAAAGGAAAGGACAACTGTTGGCAAGCACATACAGAAACTGGATCCTTGTGTGTTATAGATAGATTTTAAAATGGTGCAACTGCTACAGAAAACAGTTTAAAGGCTCCTCAAAAAACTAAAAAACTAGACCTGATACATGATTCAGCAGTTCCACTTCCGGATATAAAATCAAAAGAAGTTAACATGGGGTCTTGGGATATCTGCAGAGCCGTGCTCACAGCAGCACGAAGCACAACAACTAAGAGGTGGAAGCATCGAAATGTCCATCAAGTGTGATATATACACACAATGAAATATTATTTAGCCATATAGAGAAAATTCTGTCACATGCTACAACATGCATGATCATTTCAGACATCAAGCCAAATGCAATAAGCCAGTCGTACAAAAAGACAAATACTGTAAGTTTCTACTTGCATGAAATAGCTAACACAGTCAAGCAATAGAAAGGAAACAAAAAAGAATGATGGAGTCCATGGTCTAGGTCAACGGGCAAGAAAAGAGGAGTTGCTGTTTAATGGGACAGGTGATGGGTACAGAGTTTCGATTTTGCAAGCTGTAAAGGTGTAGAGATCTGTTTCATAACAATGTGATAAGGAATTCTCTGGTAGTTCAGAGGTTAGGACTCCACAGTGTCCTATCAGGGGCCTGGGTATGATCCTCAACCAGGGAACTGTCATTCAAGCTGCACAACACAGCTAAAACAATGACAACAACAACAAATCAACACTGTGACTATGTGTGTGTATATGTCTTAGTCACTCAGTTGTGCCCAACGTTGCATCCCCAGGGACTAAAGCTCACCACGTTCCCTTCTCCATCAGATTTGCAGTGGGTTGCCATTTCTTTCTCCAAAAGGCTGATGAAAGTGTGCAAAATACTTAGCATGCAAAAATGGTTAAAATGGTAAAAATTTAACTTAGAGGTTTTCTACAACAATTAAAAACAGAAAAGCATTTAATAACCAGGAAAAGAATTTGAATAGACATTTCCGACTCTTTGCAACCCCATGGACTGTAGTCTACCAGGCTCCTCCATTCATGGGATTTTCCAGGCAAGAGTGCTGGAGTGGATTACCATTTCCTTCTCAAGGCGATCTTCCCCACCCAGGAATTGATCCCAGGTCTCCTACCTTGCAGGCAGACACTTTCCCTTCTGAGCCACCAGGGAAGCCCTGAGCAAAATGTCAATCAGTCTCACTGAGATACTACTTCACACCAGACTACTTCACACCCAATCAAAAGGACGAATAATAACAAGTGCTGCAGAAGATGTGGAGAAAAGGAATCTTCATGATATTGTTGAGGTAATTGCTATAAAATGGTACAACCACTCTTGCAAAAGTGGTTGGTCAGTACCTCAAAAATTAAATATAGAGTAGAGATATGATCCAGGAATTTCCCTCTTTTGTATATATGCACCAACACTGAAAATGTTCAGTCCATGCAAAATCAGTGTTCACAGCAACATTACTCGCAATAGCCACAAAGAGTACACCATCCACGTATTATCCATTCATTGACGAATGGATAAACAAACTGTAGTATATGCTCAAAATGGACTGCATGGAAGCCATTTACCATATTCATATACCATATTCAGCCATAAAAATAAAATAAAAACATTCACTGCTATACAAGCATGAACACGATGAATCTTGAAAGTACACAAACGAGGGGACTTTCCTGGCGATCCAGGGTTTAAGACTCTCCACAGGTGCCATCCCTGGGCTGGGAACTAAGATCCCACATGCCACAGAGCTAAATAAATAAATACTTAAAAGGAAAATACGACATCTGAATAAAGCCAGACACAAAGGTCACACATTGTATGTGGGGAACTGTAGGTGGAAGACAAGCAGGAAAGAGAAGCACTCTGTAATCCAAGTGAAACATTTTTTTCAGGGAGGAGGAAATGAACTACTCTGATAAAGGTTGCCAACAAATTAAATAAAATAACAATTAAAAGTTCACCACTGAGTTAAACATTTGAATTCACCTGTGGCCTTGACAAGAGTGGCTTTATGGGAAAATGAGAGAACTCGAGATAACAAAGTCTAGGAACAACTCTGCAGAGTTCTATAACAAGCAAATATGAAATAAAAGCAGCAGAAGCAGGAGCTGTCACCAAAAAATGGATTTTTAACGACAGGTCACGTTATAGTCAGTCTGTTTGCTGATGGGAACCATCCAGAGAAACAGAAACCTTAATCCAGGAGGACAAAGAGGAGACTTGCTAGAATATCAAGAAATGAGTAGGTCTAGAAATGAGCAGATCAGGAATTGAGTACATCAAACCACAAGAGCACACAAGCTGGAGAAGGCAATGGAAACCCAAACCAGTACTCTGGCCTGGAATATCCCACAGGTGGAGGAGCCTGGTAGGCCGCAGTCCATGGGGTTTCGAAGGGTTGGACACGACTGGGCGACTTCACTCTCATGCACTGGAGAAGGAAATGGCAACCCACTCCAGCATTCTTGCCTGGAGAATCCCAGAAAAGGGGGAGCCTTGTGGGTGGCTGTCCATGAGACTGCAGAGTCAGACACGACTGAAGCGGCTTAGCAGCAGTAGCAGCACACAAGAAGGGTACACAAGCCGAATAATTTGCTCACATTGACAGAGCTGAGATCATATTAAAAAAAAAAAGGCTGGCATAGTGGATTAATGGGTATGGTAACCAGCCTTCAAGTGAATTCAATCTCCTGATATTCCTCCCCCTGTGTAGTTCTCTCTCAATCTATCACAGGGTAGACCTGTGAGACTAAGCAAATACACAAGAGCAGATGTGTAACATCTCAAAAAAACTCTGCACTTTATCATGGGTGCAAGTACTTTCCTGAATCACTCATTCTGAGTAAAGACAGCAGCCTCCACAAGAGAAGCCCCTTGGAGAGGCCCACAGAAGGAGGAACTGAGGCTTCAAGAGTACAGACAAGTGAGAGAGCTTAGATTCAACTAGCTAAGTCTTCAGAGGTTGCCAAGCCAGACAAAAGCTTGACTACTACCTCAGGAGAGATCCTAGGCCAAGAGATAACAAGTGGTAAGTTCTTTCAAACTATTCCATTTTGAGATCATATGTACAACACAAACATTTCAAGTTCTAATACCATTCACATCATACTTACACACAGATCAGTTCTCCTATAAATATAGCTAAAATCAAGACACACACACACACACACACACACACACACACACCCCTATCCACAGCACCAAAACACAGGAGTTGCCTGGCAGTCCAGTGGTTTGGTTAGGACTCAGCCCTCTCACTGCCAGGATCCTGTGTTCGATCCCTGGCTGGGGAACTAATATCCTATGAAGCCACATGTTGTGACCAAAACAAAACATGCGGTGAAGTTCAAAGCTGTACCAGCAAGATAAGTATACAACACAGCTGTAGGCACAAGTGGCTGGGCATAGAGCTTCCTATGATCTTGTTTACTCGCATGAAATGAACTCAGATGGTGCCTCACCCCCATCCAGTGGAGTTCACTTACTTAATGAAGAAAAGCCCTTAAGGGTACAGAAATGAGCAAGTAATCTCACGTGAACATGTTAAATCACAGGATAATTTCTCTGAATGAACCACCGAATTCATTCATTCATTAGGCCATGCTGTTTGGCTTGTGGGGTCCCAGTTCCCTGACCAGAGACTGAATCCAGACCACTGCAGTGAAAACCCAAAATCCTAATCACCAGGCCACCAGGGAACCCCACACCTGCATTGCTTTGCTTTGCCAGCTAAAACCTTAGGATATGTGCATTGCCCCATTTTAGCCTCACCAAGTGGCAGGAGTCAACTCTACACAGCTTAAGACCCATGGTGCTCTTACTTTTTTTCTTTCAAGAAGGCAGGCGAAAGCAAGTCACCATGCCTGTTTTTAAGCTTGCCACTCAGAAAGCTGCAAACCTGAAACCATGATGGCCCTGAAGTCAGCACCCGCAATCAGGGTCACGTAATCCCCAATCAGGAATACTCTCTCTCAACAGCAACGTGTCAGCCGACGAATGAAAGGAGAAAAACACAAAGTAAGAAAGCCACACCTTTGTCCCTTGTTGTAAAGATGTCTGTCACCTTACCTCAGGGGCCCACTGAACTCCTGAGCGCTTGAGACCTCCCAGGCAGCACATGGTCGCATCCTGGGGACAAGCAGAGGAAACGGCCAGGGTGAGTCCCCTGTTCCGGGAACATTCTATCCCCCCAGGCCCTACCTGGTCCTACCCTACGGATGCTGACCAGGCGTCTCACACTCAACCAGACCAAGTGATTGAACTCCTTTGCCCTGAGCTTCTTCCTCCCACCTCCCTTCTCTCAGTAACAAACAAATACCTCATCTGCCAACTTCCCGAACCAAAGGCCTGAATCTCGGGGCCCCCAGGGACGGGGCAGCCCTGGAGTCTGAGGAGAGGCCGAGGAAACAGGAAAACGACCAAAGCACCAGGGCAGTGAAGAGGCCACTAGATCGATTTTTTTTCTTTTTTTTTTGCTGCGCTCGCCTGACTATGCCTGGGTGCAGGACCGGGTTGGGCCGTGAAGATTTGTGTGTGTGTGTGTTTAAATCATTAGGTTCCACAGGAGAGCTGGGGGTGGTGCCCGGGGCCAGGGACTAAGAGGCCCTTTCCTGGAGCTGGCTTGTCCCACCCACCCCCCGGGCCGGAAAGCTGCTGGAGAGCTGAGCCCGCCCAGACTAGAGAGGAGAGAGGGCGAATGGCGCCTGAGGCCTGTGGGTCCTGCCGCACACTCCCTCCTGAGGGCCCGCGGGCCCTCAGCAGCCGCCCCACCGAGCAAGGCCTCGTGCGAGTGGGGACCCGAGAAACCCTCCCTTTAGCCGTCAGGCACCTCTTAGGCTGAACCACGCTCCAGTCCTTACCAGCCCCCGTTGACGGAGGAGACAGAACTGCCTGGGCTCACCTGCCTTAGGCAGTTCCCGGATCAAGCCTGAGGAGGCAAGCCCGAGGGGATGACGAGGCCAGGTGGACGGGACGAGGCTTCCTCAGGTCTGGGGCGCCGCCTCAGCTCCCCCTACAGGCCTGCTGGCTGACTCCGATAATTGGCTGCCAGGTGTCGGCGCCTGCCATCTGATTGGCCGCCAGGCTGAGTTGGGCGCATGCGCGGGCGATGGACACCACCACCCCCTCCCCCCACCCCGTAAAAGCACCCCCTGTGGGCGTGGTCAGGCTGAATCTGAATCTCAAAAGAGTATTGGGTCAAGATTGCTCAGCTCACCAAACGCGAAGAAAGAAAAAACAGATGGCACAGTCGCCAGGGCACAGGGCTGAGGAAGGCCTCCGAGTCTACCAGGGGAGTCCAGTGATGGTGTCCGGCACTCACAGCCCTCAGGGGTGACCTCCCTTAAGCCAGTTCTTTGCTTAAGGAACTTGACCTTACAGTGAATCTTGGCGCCCCTCCTCTTGGAATTCCATTTCAATCAAGGCAGGGCAGCCTGCCCCTGTTTTTGCACTGTCTATTGTGAGCTGAGAATGAGCTTTACTTCTTCTTCTTCTTCTTTTTAATTTTAGAGCTTTACGCTTTTAATGGCTGAGGAAAACCGAAAAGACTTTTATTTTCTGACGTGGAAATTGTGTGAAATTCAGTTTTCGGAGTCCTTAAATTTGGAACAGGGACTTGCCAGTTTCTTTCGTTGTTGTCTATGGCTGAAAACTTAATGGCCAATGATCATATTCGCAAAGCCTAAAATATTTCTTCTTTGGCCCTTCACAGAGTCTTTTTTAAATGCCCTGTGCTGCTGGAAGTCTCCTAGTAGACCGTTGAGATCTCCTATGGGAGGATAAAGTTTTGGTTTTGTTACATTATTTTCTTCTCTAATATATTCATTTTTCATTCTTTACTAATTTCATTCCTTCACATCGCTATAAGTTTGTTCTGTTGCTCATCTTTACAACTTTTTGAGATAACTGTTTGTAACTCTCATTTCTCTTGTATCCAATGCTATAAATTTACCTTAATTTGTTGTTGTTGTTCAGTCCCTCAGTCATGTTGGACTCTTTGCAACGCCATGGACTGCATGCAGCACACCAGGCTTTCCTGTCCTTCACTGTCTCCTGGAGTTTGCTCAAACTCATGTCCATTGAGTTGGTGATACCATCCGAACATCTCATCCATCGCCGCCCACTTCTTCTCCTTCCCTCAGTCGTTCCCAGCATCAAGGTGGTTTCCAATGAGTTGGCTTTTCCCATCAGGTGGCCAAACTATTGGATCGTCAGATTCAGCATCAGTCCTTCCAGTGAATATTCAGAGTTGATTTCCCTTAGGATTGACTGGTTGAATCTTGCTGTCCAAGGGACTCTCGAGAGTCTTCAACACCACAGTTCAAAAGCATCAGTTCTTCGGCACTCCACCTTCTTTACGGTCCAGCTGTCACATCCATACATGACTGTGGGGAAAAGCATAGCTGTGACTAGATGGACTTTGTCAGCAAAGAAATGTCTCTGCTTTTTACTAGGCTGTCTAGGCTTGTCATAGCTTTTCTTCCAAGGGCCACATATCTTTTAAGCTCATGGCTGCATTCACCACCCACAATCATTTTGGACCCCAAGAAAATAAAGTCTGTTACTCTTTCCATTGTTTCTCCGTACAACTTTAACTGTGTCCCGCAATTTTTGCGAATAGGCTGTTCATTATCATTCACGTCCGAGTATATCCTAATATTCTCTTCTAAAGACAAGCCTAAATATTGCATGGGCTTCCCTGGTCACTCAACTGGTAAATCGCTTTCCAGCCAATGCAGGAGACACAAAAGGCCTGGGTTCGATCCCGGGTCAGGAGGATCCCCTGGAGAAAATAATGACAATCTGCTCCAGGATGCTTGCATGAAAATTCCATAGAGATATGTGTTAAGATAGTTATTTCTATTTTCCAAGTGAATGGCATTTTCAAAGACGTTTCTTGGTCAATTTCTCATTATTGCATTATAGTCAGATGACACAGTCTAAATATTATTGATCCTTTGTATTCGAAGATTTCCGTTAAGTATGCCGTACTTCAGATTTCCAGCTCCGTGAAGTCAAAATGAAGTGGGTGTTGTGTAGAGAAAACACTTGCAATGTCTGAAATGTGTGTATGTGAAATGACTTCCTTTATGCTTCACAATTATTCCAGCATCTTTCAGTAGGGTACCTTTAACTAAGTTCCAGGGTTTTCTCAAATTTTACCAGTTTTTCCACAAATGTTCTTTCCTAGTTTCATAGTCCCATATAGGATACTGAACTGCATGAGAATATAGAGCAAGAAGCTACAGATACCTCCCTTAGCTTACTCTGGTTTATAGCAGTTTCTTAAACTTTCCTTGTTTTTCAAGCCTTTTGACAGTTTTCAGGAGTCCTTCAGGGACAAGTATTTTGCAGAATGACTCTCTATATGGGTTTGGGATGTTTCTCCTGATTGCCCTGGGGTTTATATAATTGTAGAACTATACCTCCAAGGCAAAATATCTTTCTCATCATCTCCCATCAAGGATTCATACTATCAATATGACCTACCACTAGTTCGTCTGCTAGAAAGTTGTCTCCTTCCTGCTGACATATTCTGTTCTTGGAAACAAGCCGCTAAACACAGCCTACATTTAGGGAGGGGCATGGAATCTCATCTTGAGGAAAATATCGAAGAGATACACAAATTACTGAGTATACAAGTTAATTGAAACTCCTTTGTAAGGAAGATCTGGTCCTTCTAGCCATATCTTTTAATGTTAAATTAATTAAAGTAAAGATTTAATAGGTTTCCCAGTTGGTGCTAGTGGTAAAGTACCTGCCTGCCAATACAGGAGATGTAAAAGATGTGGGTTCAGAGGAGCCTGGTGCGCTACACTGATGGGGTCGCAAAGAGTTGGACAGACTGAAGCCGCTGAACACACACAAAGATTTAATACCGCAGTCACACTGGCTACATTTTAACATTTGCAAAGTGGCATATTAGACACAGACATAGAAAATATATTTTACTGAGAATTCCTTAATGATCGGGTTGTTAGAGATTTGTGCTTCCACTGCAGGGGGCAGAGAGTCAATCCCTGGTTGAAGATCTAAGATCCCTTAATCCGCACTGCAAGGCAAAAAAAAAAAAAAAAAAAAAAAAACAAAGAAAGAAAACAAACCCTCCCGGATGAACACTCCATCTGAATATACAGATAAAGGATATAAACAGAACACCTCACAGAAAAGAAAAGAAACATAAGCATTTATATATGTGAAAAGCTGATCGCCCTTATGAGGGAATACATGTAACAATTATGAAAATGTTTTCTATTGCTGCAGAAAGGTCTGTGAATAGCACTGACTTAGGTCATTGTTTTTCCAACCTTTCTTCTTTTCAAATGTGATGCATATTAACACATGAAACTGCTTTAGCTCTGTCTCAAAAATTTGCTATTTTCACTATCATTCAGTTCAAATAATGTTTTTCCCATAACAATTTCTCTTAGGAGCAATAAGTTATTTAGGTTCAGAAGCAGGAGAAGGAGAAGCCTAAACCACAACATTAAAGAGGCTTGTGAATTGCAGAGGTGCCGCTTTTGCACTTTGGGTTCCTGGCAATCCTTACTCTATCCTCAGCCTGTGTGCAGTGCCATTGCTTCATTTTCAAACTTTGGGAGTTCTGTACTCCTCAGTTATCTTTCTGGGGTTTTGTTTGGTCATGCCACAGAAGCTGTGGGATCTTAGTTCCACAACCAGGTGTTGAACCCTGGCCATTGACCGTGAAAGCATCAAGTCCGAACCACTGAAGCAACAGGGAATTCTCATACCTCTTTCTTTCTTTCTTTCAAATATTTGTTCATTTACTTGGCTGTGCTTGTTTTTAGTTCCAGCACAAGGACCCTTCAATCTTCATTGTAGCATGTGGGAGCAGGAATTTTAATTGTCACATGTGGTATTTTTAGTTGCAGTATGTGAGATCTAATGCCCTGACCAAGGAATGAACTTGGATGCCCTAATCTGGGAGCACCGAGTATTTCCACCGGACTACAGGGATGTCCTTCCCATGAATGAACCCAGGTCTCCCACATTGCAAGTGAATTCCTTACTGTCTGAACCACCATAGCTTCGACTATAAGAATTTTGGTCAGCAGAGTGATGCCTTAGCTTTTTTTTTTTTTTTCTTTTTTAATGCTGTCTATGATTGCCATAGCTTTCTTCCAAGGAGCTAGCTTCCTTTGATTTTGTGGCTACATTCACCATCCACAGTGATTTTGGAGTCAAAGAAAATCAAACGTGCTGTTATTTTCAGTTGTTCACCATTTCTTTGCCATAAAGTGATGGGACCAGACGTTGTGATCTTCGTCTTTTGAAATTTGAGTTTTAAGCCAGCCTTTCACTCTCCTCTTTTGCCACCATCAAGAGGCTCTTCACTTTCTGCCCTTAGGGTGACATCATCTGCATATCTGAGGTTGTCGCTGTTTCTCCAGCAATCTTGATTCCAGATTGTGCTTCATCTGGCCCAGTGTTTTTCATGATTTACTCTGCGTTTAAGTTAAATAAGCAGGGCAACAGTATATAATCCTGACGTACTCCTTTCCCTATTTGGAACCAGTCGCTTGTTCCATGTCCAGTTCTAAGTGTTGCTTCTTGACCTGCATACAGATTTCTCAGGAGGCAGGTCAGATGGTCTGGTATTCCCATCTCTTTAAGAATTTTCCAGTTTGTTGTGGTTCACACAGGCAAAGGTCTCATCACTTCATGGAAAATAGATGAAGAAACAATGGAAACAGTGACAGAATTTATTTTCTTGAGCTCCAAAATCACTGCAGATGGTGACTGCAGCCACGAAATTAAAAGATGCTCACTGCTTGGAAGAAAAGTTGTGACAAAGCTAGGCAGTGTTTAAAAGAAAGAGACATTACTTTGCCAACAAATGTCCATAAAGTCAAAGCTATCCTGGGAAATATTGAAGGCAGCAGCAGAAGGCATGACAGAGGATGAGATGATTGGGTGGCGTCAGCAACCCAACGGAATGAGTCTGAGCAAGCCTCAGGGGATGATGATGGACATGGAAGAGTGGCATACAGAAGTTCATGGGGTCACAGGGAGTCAGACAGGACTGAGCAACTGAACAACAAGAGCCAGGCAGGGTCTTTATGTACAGCTGGCTGAACCTCAATGGGGCTTTTCTGAATTTCTGGAGGTGGGTAGAACATAATTTTTTAGCCAGATCCCATGCTGCAGCATGTCTGGAATATTTTGTGCTCGTAGTCAATCTTTTTTGTGTGTTTTCTGGGTGGCACTTGGGAGTCAGTGTTCCTCACAATGATGGATGCTGTCTCTCTCAGTCCCAGCTGAACTGAACTTTGGATCATGACCTCTGTTTCAGGAGGCAACCCTGGCAAGTGCTCTGGCTGTTTGAATGACTGATGATTCTTGGTTTGGTGCTCGGTCTTTTCCTTCACGTTCAAACTTTGTAGCCAGCACTTGCAACATGGAAAGACCCTCCTGTTGCAGTTCCTCCGAGCATGATTTACAAAGGATGTCACCTATTTGAACATTTTGAGGCAAAACAGACAAACAAATTGTTCATGTTTCCATGCCATGTTCTAAAATACGCCTCTACATTGGCAAAGGCTGACAATCTGTAAGTGCAAACACGGCAGACATAGGGCATTTTGCCAGGTTTGTGACTGTCCTTCAGGTACTGTAAGAGAACCTGATCTGTTTTGAAGGACAATTCACAGATATTACAGACCGTGGAGGGCTCCCAGGAAGCAGGGACACTTTCCATGCGACACTGCAGCTGGAACGAGGTGGGAAACTGGCGGTGGCAGTGCTGGCAGGTAGTGTGGGTTTCCCAGCTGTCACCCTTCTGCCTCTCAAGTTCCAGATGGTTCCTCAGGTGGGTCATAAACTTGACATATTTTAGAAGACTCAAGCAGCTGAGGCATTTGAAGGCTGTGTGAGTCTTCTGGTGCCGTCTCTTGTATGCTCCAAAGTAAAAGCCATCAGATAACATTTACTCTCATCAGTGAATTTGATCCCAGATTTACTTTCATGGGATCAACAGTCTTGCTCTGACGTGCAAGAGTCAGAAAGTCCATTTTCTCCAGGCCTGACAAACTACATGTTCCTTCTGGATCCATAAGACGGAAGCATGCCTGGCCATTGGTGCGAGTCCGTGAAAATGATGCCCCACCATGCACACGGCTCGGTGAGGTCAGGGAATCTTCCAAGGTCATAACCGTGTTTTTCCAGGAGGGATACCTGGAGGGGCCATGGTGGAGGCAGGTCCCCCTGGGATTCCATCGCTGAGTTTGGGTCTTTTGGGATTCCCACTGTTACAATTCACATCTGAAGTGGGACACCGCTTTGAATTAAGAGGGCTTTCATCCTTGCCTCCTAATGAGAGAACGGCTCGAGAGAGACAGGGAGGCCGCAGAGAGAACGATTCTGAATTGTGAAGGACAGTTTCCGGCGAGCTCGTTTTCTAATCAGGTTTAGATGAAGGCTCCGAAATAATAGAACTGCCTCTTCCTCCCCATACACACTGAGAAACTGGTGATACGGCAGCTGGCTCTGATGCTGGGGTCCTAAGATTTGCAGGTTGCCACCTGCAGGAGGGATCCGGATTCACGTGGTCCTTCATTCTTCTTGAAGATGAGTCCCTGGTCACTCTGTTCAAAACGTTAGAAATGACTGGCTTTGAAGTTGAAATCACTCTGACAAAGAAGGTTTCAGCATCCTCCTTGACGTGCTCCACTCCAACAAAGATGACCTCAGCATCGTCATTGTCCTCACCTCTGGATTTGGACACGGCGGTCTTTTTCTCGGGTTGTGGTGGTGCTTGTGCTTCCTCACACGGGAAGAGATGGGCCATTTTGCAACCACTTGTGGCTTCAAGTGGCCCCTTCTAGTGTTTTTCTCCCCCTAAAAGCAATCACCAGGCAAGGTCATCCCCTCTGATCTCAGGTGTCAGTCTCTGTGGTTTCAGGTCACCCTCAGTTGGTCACCGAGAATATTAAATGGAAAACTCCAGAAATATACAACTTATGCATTTTAAGCTGCAGGTAATTCTGAGGAGAGTGATTGGAATCTCACACCATCCTGCTTCCTCCTGCCCAGAATGTGAATCGTTCCTTAGTCCTGAACATCCCACGCGTCTGTCACTCGGTTACCACAATGACTGTTGAGATGCCACAGGGCTTGTGACCAAGTTATCCTTACTTTACTCAATAATGGCCCCAAACCGTAAGTGGAGGGATGCTGTCCATTGACATATGCCAGAGAAAAATCCATTAAGTGCTACCTTTCAGTGAAAAGATCCAAGTTCTCAATTTGATATAAAAGAGAAAGAAACAATGTATGCTGAGGTTGCTAATATCTGTGGTGAATGTGAAGAAGAGAAAATAAATCTGGGTTAGTTTTGCTGTCAAACCTCCAACTGCAAAAGGTATGGACACAGAGCGTAGTAAGTGCTTAGTTAGGGTGAAAAAAATCGCTCAATTAGTACAGTAGTATATTTTACATAGCGACTACACTCACAACACTTTTATAAAAGTATATTGTTATAATTGTTCCATGTTATTATTACACCTTCCCTGGTGGCTCAGATGGTAAAGTGTCTGCCTACAATTCGGGAGAGCCAGGTTCAATGCCTGGGTCAGGAAGATCCTGTGAAGAAGGAAATGGCAATCCAGCCCAGAATTCTTGCCTGGGAACTCCCATGGACAGAGGAGCGTAATAAGCGGCACTCCATGGGGTCGCAAAGAGTTGCACACGACTGAGCGACTTCACTTTCACTTTCCTGTTATTTTTAGGCAGTGGCTATCTCTTACTGTGCCTCTATACAGTAGACTGCATCACAGGTGTGTTTGTATAGAAGAACCATTGTGTACATAGAGTTTGATACTGTGTGAGGTTACCGATGTCCCCTGGGGGTCTTGAAACTTACTCTCTGCCGATAAGTGGTGATGATTATATTTCTTTCAAAAGACAAAATTAGTACCTGGTTGAATCACTGGCTGAAACATTGAGATAACTATTAGCACCCTTAGACATAAGGAAACATCTCAAACTCAGTGAAATGACATGACCGTTTTAAACTTCCTTCTCCAGCCACCACTGTTGCCTTGAGTCCCCATGGTGGCCCCCGTGTTCCTGTTAAACTCTGCAGGAGAGCTGGTAGGCACCATTTTGCTTACAGATCTACAATCTCACTCAGAAATGCTGACCGACAGAAAATGTCCAAAAGAGCCCCCAGCTGTCCCTTGGGGGTGCCTCTCACTCCCTCCACTCTCCGAGTCCAGAAGGCACCATAGTCTATACATGGATCCAAAATATTTTCTTTAAATCCCAGCCATTTCTAATAGCAGGACTTGAACCTGCCTCATGCTGGCAACTCTCTCTCTCTCTCTCTCTCTCTCTCTCTCTCTCAGAGAGGGAGAGCATTTACACTGTACTTGAAACTACTTCCACAGCATCAACATTGTATTAGGTATTATACGGATGTGGAGATGATTTAAAACATGTGGGAGTATCCCCTTATGTTACATGCAAAGACTGTACCATTTTATGTAATGGACTTGATCACCCATTAATTTTGGTGTCTCCAGGTGCAGGGTTCCCAGACCCAATCTCCCAAGGGTACCAAGGAGGGAGGGACGGGACTTCTCAAGACTTCTACTGCTCCCCCTGCCTTGGATGCTGTCTCAATTACCAGCACCCAACTCCTGAGCTGCCTCGGTCCACAGTTTCTCTGCCAGGCTTTCCTGACCATGATGTCAGAAATCACAGCCTCCCCCAACTCACATGCCATTTTCCCCTCCAGAGCTATTGGGCTGCTGTATTTTGGTTTCTAGAACAACATGGAGTGTCTGTCAGTGCTACATGCCTGCTGCAGAAATAAACAGTAACTGTTATGAAACAATCATTTACCTGTACCTCAAGCTCGGCCCACTCATTCCTGGCTCCCCAGGTACTTACACTTGATCTTAGCCAAAAGGCTGAGAAGCAATTTCTCCAAGCATTTGATGACTTCCAAATCTGAATGGATTAAAACTATCAGGCAAGAGAGAAAGTCAGCCAGTATGTAGCTGGATGCTGACAGGGGCAGCGGTGCTCCTTGAAATTAAAGGTTTGTAACACAGTTTCTCTCCATATAATACATTTGTTGATAGCTTCCATGCCATTAGCACGTTTCATAGACATTAAAGGCCATTCTAAAGTTTACATTTGGCCATTTGTGATACCAGATCACATTTCATCAGTAGCATATCATAGTTTGTTTGCTTGTGTGTAAATGATGTCCCTAGCGGTAAAGGTCCCTCCTGCCAATGCAGAAGACCTAAGAGATGCAGGTTCCATCTCTGGGTCAGGAAGACCCCCTGGAGGAGGGCATGGCAACCCACTGCAGTATTCCTACCTGAAGAATCGTATGGACAGAGAAGAATCGTGGGCGACAGTCCATAGGGTTGCAGAAAGTCAAGCATGACTGAAGCAACTGAACACACACGCAGACATATGTATATAAATATATATTTTATAGTGGTATGAAAAATAGTGCTGTGGGACCTCCCCGGTATTCCAGTATTTAAGACTTCTCACTTCCAGGCCAGGGACACAGCTTCAATCCCTGGTCAGGGACCTGTGATCCCACATGCCACTGGGTGTGGCCAAAGGTAAATGGAATAATGTATCTTACAGCTGATGTCATCTTAGATTTAATGAAGGTTTCTATTTTTCATAAGCAGAATCCAGCCTACTAAATTCATGTCACAAGTCACTAATGGCATGCTAGCTGCATTATATAGGCAAGTGGTTTAGACAGGGATTGACAAATCGGCTTGCTTCCCGATTGTTTTTGTTTTTTTTTTTTAATTTTTAAAAACGTTTAACATTTTTTACATTGATGTTTAATTTTGGGAAAAACAAAGGAAAGGTTTGTGACGTGTGAACATTATATGATATCAAAATTTCAGTGTCACAAAGAAAGTTTTATTGGAACACAGACGTGATCATTTGCCTCTGCCTGAGGCTATTTCACCCTGCTAATGGGAGAGACCTCATGGCCCTTAATGCCTGGTTACTCTCTAGCCCTTAACAGAGAAATTTTGCAGACTCATGGCTGCAGAGAACAAAAGGAAGCATTCCAAACCCCATGGCTCACCAGCTCCTGAAGTCCAGTTGACTCAGTGCAGCTAAACACTTCCTACTCTGAGACCAAGTGGAGGGTGAAGCTGGAGTGTCTTTGTCTCCACATCCCAGAAAGATTTCTCTGGGAATAGCAGCACCGCTTCCTGTGTCCAGTGTCCGTGAAACTCCTCCCTGGCTCTCCAAAAGCCTTTTCCCAGTGAGGCGGCATCAGGAGATTCCACGCCTTTTAAAGCCCATTCGAGTCCAATCCATAGTACCCAAACCAGGCTCCAATCAGGTTTCTGAACCAGTTTTTCCCCATAGGATCTTTCAACTAGAAACCTTTCTAGCAAAATGTTGGAGAGGGGAAAGAATCTGAGTGGGGCTTCAGGGCCCCTCCCAGGGGCTATTTTCCAGGTCTCAGTGTGGTGAGAGTCCCCACTTGCATCTCCAGCATCCAGAGGCCCACCACCTTATCTCCAGTTTATCTGAGTCTTTAGATATTTGGGGTTCAATAGCTCAAGGGCAAGGGAAGGTGGTCCACACAGCTATTCCAACAGGGCATGGGCTGATGTCAGGAACCTAAAAAGTCAGGAGTTCTCTTCCAATGGCAAAAAATTCTCCAGCTGCAAACAGCGAACCCCTGTCCTCTTCCAAGGGCAAGGGGGTGGGTTGGGGAGGAGGCAGGGTGAGGAGGGCAGGAAGCAAGCTTACTCCCAAGTGATCTGCACTTGAAGGCTCAGCACCCGCTGGATTCCCAGGGTCCTCACTGTGAATCTACATGCTGAACCCCAGGAGCTTTTTCTAGGCGGGGGCTCATGCGTTCTTAAACCACGTCAGGGGTGTCAGGTCACACCCTCACCGCCCTCCTGCACCCTTCCCCCCTGACTCGCCCTCTTCTCTGTCCTCCTTTGCAGCACCTAGATTATATCTCAAGCTTTCCCTCCCACTGCCTTTACAGCCCTGTGCACACAGATTCGTGGGTTTCAGAGAGGGTTTCAGAGAAGAAATACGTGTATTTCCATTCGTTATAAGGTAATAGAGTCACTGAATTCGAACAAAAATGATGTCCACTAATGAACGTGATCTCAAATGCTGTGATCAGATACACCATCAAAGACACCATTATCATCAAATCAACATGTTCTCCCCTTAAACTTACAGAAGGTATGTCCATTACATCTCAATGAACCAGGGAAAAAAGAAGAAAAACTGACCATTAGAAAGAGCTCGTTTTAGACTCTTTTCAGAAGCATGATGGCCGGTGCTGTGCCTAGGAGCTCAGCTGTGTCTGACTTTTTGCGACCCCATGGACTGCAGCCAGCCAGCCTCCTCTACCCGTGAGTGCACCAGGGAAAAATGCTGGAGTGGGTTGCCATGTCCTCCAATGTCGGTGAGTATCAGAACCCAGGGCTAGGGATTTCCTGGCGGTCCAGTGGTTGAGGATCTGCCTTCCAATGCTGGGAATGTGAGTTTAATACGTGGTGGGTAAGATCCCACATGCCAGAGGGCCGTAGAACGGACAAAGGATCCTGCATGACACGGCTAAGCCCCGAAGAAGCCAAATAAGTGAATAAAACGGAATATTTTTAAAACTCTATGCTCTTTACATTCTTCTGGATATGTTTGAAAGCATGATATTAACAGTTTTATTTATTTATGGACACACCATGAGACTTCCTGCAGGAGCTTAGTTTCCTGACCAGGCGCTGAACCCCGGTCACCAGACTGAAAGCATTGAACACGAAGTGCTGGCTTGCCAGGCAATTCCTAGTTTGATTTACTTAAAAGGGTTTATTTTGATTGTATGCCAAAAGGTACATCCTTTGCAGTGTTTACACTTACAACAGAAACATTTTGGGTGTCAGTTTTAAAATGTTTGCAAAAACTTAGGAGAGAGGAAGAAACATTTTGACTACCGATTTATGCTTCTAGGCTTCCCTGATGGCTCAGAGAGTAAAACATCTGCCTGTAGTACAGGAGACCAGGGTTTAATTCCTGTGTCAGGAAGATCTCCCAGAGAAGGAAATGGCTCTCCACTCAAGTATGCTTGCCTGGGGAATTCCATGGACAGAGGAGCCTGGTGAGCTACTATCCATGGTTTGGCAAAGTGTCAGACACAACTGGATAACTAACACTTTCACTTTCATATGCTTCTGAAGATTGCTCAAATCTCAGAATCACCTGGGACATTATTAAACACAGAGATTCCAGGGCTGCATATCACACCTAAGAAATTCAAATTGCCCTAGGAGAGGGCCTGCAAACCTGAAAATTCAAAGCTCACCTCACTTGATTCTGAACTGAAGTGAATCCCACGGTGTAAAGTCATCCAACACTTTGGGAAAGATTGATCTCTTGTGGCTCAGCAGTAAAGAATCCACCTCTTAATGCAGGAGACCTGGGTACAGTCTCTGGGTCGGAAAGCTCTCCTGGAGGAAGAAATGGCAACCACGCCAGGATTCTTGCCTGAGAAATCCCATGGACAGAAGAGCCTGGCAGGCGACAGTCTATGGGGTCACAAAAGACTCAGACACACAACTTAGCAACTCTGCCGCAACAGTGAAAGTGAGAGGTGCTCAGTTGTGTCCAACCCTTTGTGACCGCGTGGATCATATGCAGTCCATGGAATCTTGCAGGCTAGAATACTGGTGTGGGTAGCCTTTCCTGTCTCCAGGGGATCTTCCCAACCCAGGGATCAAACCCAGGTCTCTCGCATTGCAGGCAGATTCTTTACCAGATGGGGCGCAATGGGAGCCCAAGCAACAATAAGAACAAGCTTAAAATGCCCAAGAATATACACCTTCAGGAGACCCTAAGGGTTGAGGGTCAGGAATGCATTTTTTCCTTCATGTGACGCACTGAGCACCTGCCTTGGGAGCAGTAGGTTATTGGCAATTCAATAAACTAAAGAGATGTAGCTTGAGCTGGGAGCTTCATCCTCCCCACCACACTTCAGAGATTCTAGGAGCTCCACACCCTCTTTGGCGGCTTCTGGAGGTCCTTCGTATTGAAGGAAGTTAGGATATAATCAAAGCTGAGAGATCTGGATGCAGACATCTCCGTTTGGGCCACACTTTCAAATCTCCTGGGCTGTGCTTCTTCACCGTCAGTGAATCTAAGGAATTGCCTATGTGTCTTGTGCAAAAACACATTCTCATCCAACAGTTGTGGGTGGGGCCTGAGAGCCTGAGTTTCTCCCAAGCTCCAGGTGTTGCCCAGGCTGCTTAAGGTGTCCATATTAAACAGTGAGTACTAGAGAGCTTTTGAAAAGTACGGACGTTCTGATTGATTCTGTCAAGCTTACTCCCTGCCCACAGACTCAGTGTCTCCAGGAATGGGACCAGGGAGTCAACATTATTAAAGGTCTCAGGTATTTCTAAGGAGCAGATAGGGTGCAAATGTGTAGCCAGGCAAATCACCCTACCATCAACCCTGTTTTGGGCTTCATTGTGTCCTGCAAAATCCATATGTTGCAGGGACTTTCCCAAAGGTCCAGTGGCTAAAACTCTCCACTCCCAGTGCATGGGGCTGGGCTTCTGTCCGTGGTCAGGGAACTAGATCCCACGTGCTGCCAGGAAGACCGAAGACCCCACGTACCACAACTAACACCTGGTGCCGTCAAATAAATTAATTCATTAAAAAAAATCTGTAGACTATCTAAGCCCCAACACATTGGAATGTAATCCTCTTTGTAGATTCTGCCTTTAATGAGGTGATTAAGTTAAAAGGAGGTCACTAGGGTGGGCCCTAGTCCAAGCTGATGGTTCTCTATATAAAAAGAAAGGGGGAAATTCCCTGGAAGGCCAGTGGTTAGGGCTCAGATCTTTCACTGCCAAGGGCCCAAGTTCAATCCCTGGCCTGGAAACTAAGACCCAGAAGAAAAGCAGCATGGCTGGAGAAAAAAGAGGAAATTAGGACACACAAGACATCAAGGATGCATGGACATAAAGGGACAGGAGGACACGAGAATGCGGGTGCCTGCTCATCAAGGAAAGAGAACTCCAGAGACACCACACTGTCAACACCTTAATCCTGGATTTCTAGCCTCCAGAACTGGGAGAAAACAATTTTCTGTTGTTTAAATCTCGTGTATTTCTGGTGGCCACCTGAGAACATTAATGTGTTCTTTAGATCAGGAGTCCCTAGAGAGGGTTCACCTCAAGGACAGTAGGGGGTATGCAGGTGATGACTCGGCTTCCAGCTGACTCCCAAACATCAACAAATGTCGCCCACCCAGATCTTCCAGGACGCAGCCTGCTCCTGTGGACCCCATCTTGCAGACCACTACTGCTAAACGTCCCCACACAAATCTCTTTCTGCCCCGCCCCCTTTGTTTGTTTCTTTGTTTGTTTGACTTCTCTCCTAGACTCTGAGGGACAGAACCTTGAGAATAGAGTGAGGCCTGTGCTCACACCATCCTGGATGTGAAGGAGAGTATGTGTTTTAACCCCCCCAGCCCCCCCCCCCCAAAAAAAACAGACAACAACAAAAGGAAGAAAACCCAAAGCTGTCAAGCAGAAGCTTGTCACCAAGTGTACAGAAAAACCTTTACATGATAGGTTAGGAAGAAGCACAGGACATGATTTCAACCTCTTCTTCAGGGAAGGTATCTGGGCAGGAGGATAGCACGCTTTCTGCAGATGGATTGAGGGCAGATGAATTTATTGGAAGGCACTGGGTAGCCAGGAAAGGAATATGAGTGGAGAGGGGTATGTCATCCATTCTGTCTAGTTCCAGAAGTTTCTATGATACGGGCCACGGTCACAGGTCTCCCAGAGGTCAGGGAGAAAGGAACGTTTGGTGACCTCATCAAAGCCTGGCCCATAGAAGCCTGGCTCTCGGCAGCCAACATCAGGCTTCCAGGGCATCCACCAGGCTCAGGAAATGACCTACTGGGAACACTCTGGTAGTCCTGGGGTGGTTAGGACTCTGCACTTTCACTGCTGAGGGCATGGATTCTATCCTTAGTTGGGGAACTAAGATCCTGCAAGCTGCTTTGGCTGGCCAACAAAAGAAACCAAAAAAGAAAGACAGACATGACCTATTCCTGCCTTTCGTTCCGCGGACAACCCCAAGGCCAACTCCGGTCCAGGTCCATTGCTGTGGTCAAGGAGGAAGCTCCCTGGGGCTTGTGGCCGTGGAGTGATATGTGGTCAGCCTGAGTGTCCACCAACAAGGCTGATCATCTCACACCAACTGAGAAGTTGGTACCCAGGAGGAGATCAGGCCCCTGGGACAGGGCCGTGTGAGAAGTGGGCTCTACAAGGTGTCCAAAAGGCACACCTTTCAAGACAGCACTAATCCAGGTGGCTAGCCTCTATCCACTTCCTCCATCTCTAGGGGAGAGCTTGGCCCTTCCATTGTTCTCACAAATCTTTTCCTCTTCTACTCTCCCTGGAACAGCTTTATCTCAAGAAATTGTTGTTGTTCTTTTGCTCGGTTATATCCTCAACCCCAGGGACTTTAGCTCAGCAGACCTCCCTGTCCCTCACCGTTTCCTGAAGTTTGCTCCACTTCATGTCTAGTGCATTGGTGATGCCATCCAGCCATCTTATTCTCTGTTGCCCTCGTCTTCTGCCCTCAATCTTGCCCAGCATCACGGACTTTCCCAGTGAATCAGCGGCTTATACCGCATGACCAATATAGTGGACCTTCAGCTTCAGCATCAACCCTTCTAACAAGTACTCAGGGTTGATCTCCCTTAAGATTGACTGGTTTGAACTCCTTGCTGTCCAAAGGACTTCCAGGAGTGTTCACCAGCACCGCAACTCGAAGGCAACAATTCTTTGGCGCTCTGCCTTCTTTGTGGTCCAGCTCTCACAACCGTACATGACCACTTGGAAGACCATAGCCTTGACTCTACAGACCTTTGTTGGCAGAGTAACGTCTCTGCATTTCAACACACTGTCTAGGTTTGTCATAGATTTCCTGCCAAGAAGCAACCGTCTTTTGATCTCATGGTTGCAATCACCATTGCAGTGATTGTACAGCCCAAGAAGAGGAAATCTGTCAGTACTTCCACCTTTTTGCTTCTATTTACCATGGAGTAATGGGGCTAGATGCCATGATCTTAGTGTTTTGAGTATGTAGGTTTAAGCTGGCTCTTTCACTCTCCTCCTTCATCCTCACCTAATCAGTGCAGAGCGTCTGGCTTCTTGCTGCTTCTTCCCTCAGTTCGAATTCCCTGAGTAAGAAATCATAAAGGGATGGTTTTGTAGCTTCAATGCAAGGGTGGGACAGAGAGGGCCCAAAACATGGGATCATGACACATTGAGAAACTCAACCAATGACGACTTGCACCACCTGCTTACCTACAGGATTAAAGGTGACGTGAACATGTTAGTCAGTCCTATCTGATGGTTTATGACTTCATGTACTGTAACCCAACAGGCTCCTCTATGGAACTCTCCAGGAAAGAATATTGGAGTGGATTGCCACTCCCTTCTCCCAGGGGATCTTCCTGATTCAGGGACTGAATTCTGAGCCTCCTGCATTGCAGGTGGACTCTTTACCACCTGAGTCACCAGGAAATCTCAAACCAAGGCAATGCTAATTTCCAGGACATTACTATAGCAAAATTTTGGTGGTCCATGCCGGTCGCAGCTTCTCGGTCACAAAAAATGGTATAGTTGGAGCCCACCACTCTGAAGGGGTGCTGTTGTTTGGTTTAGCTGCTAAATCTCCTCTGACTCTTAGTGGACTTGGTCTCAGTAAAGAGCTCTGGTGGGAAAAGAGAATTAGTTAAAAGCCTTAGTATGGCCAGGTTGGCAGAGAACTAGGATTTGGAGGAAATTTTATCTTTACCATTTGGATTAAGCTAAATGCCTCAGGAATAAGGTTTTATTAAAAAAAAAAAAAGTTACAGATGAATGACACCAAGGAGAAAAATGCCAAGTTACACTCAACACTGAAATACTGAACTCATCAGTGACATTTTTGGACGATCGGGAATAGATTTCCAGCAGCCTTTGAGTAAATATTTGTGTGTGAAAGTGTTTATTCATGTAAAAACAGAATAAAACGTGTGGGGATATGAGCGACATAAACGCACATTTGGACAATGGATTCGGGGATGTTGGGTTGTCTCTTAGCAACTGGAGGCTTGCCTGGCTGCTCAGTCGTGCATGCAATGCAGGAGACCCAAGTTCAATCCCTGGGTTGAGAAGGTCTCCTGGAAAAGAGATCTGTTACCCACTGTAGTATTCTCAGCTGAAGAATTCCATAGGCAGAGAAGCCTGGCAGCTTACAATCCATGGAGTCCCAAAGAGTCAGACACGGCTGAGCAGTGGGAAAACGGGCATGGGCTGGTGGGTCCCAGAGGCTCCAGGTGGACTGCGGGTGAATATCACCCAGGACTCTGGGGCTGATTTTGCACAGTGAACCCATTTTGGCACCGCCAGGGTATGAGATGGAGGATTTGCATCTGCTGAATCCACTGGGGAAAATGCTCCAGTCCAGGGCCTGGGTGAGGGTCCCTTGGAAGACGGTTACTCTAGTGATGCTCACTCCTGGACACTTAGTTCAGCTACCAAAGAGGGAATCAATGCAACGCATTCATACAGACAGACTAGGCCGCATCCTCTCAGCTTTTATCACTGTGTTCAAGGCAGAGCGACAACCTGCTATTGAGAATTTCCTATGTAGTCAGAAGTCTTAGAGGAAAACAAGAATTGTAATTTGGACTTAGATTGGAGCCACTTCAGCAATGATGCTTATGTAACTTTTTATCTTCTCTGGACTGCTTAGGAGCTGCAATTTCCCCTCACGGTCCCTCCTTGTCATCTCGAGAATCACCTACTTTCCACAGCTCACCTGCAGCCTAAAACAGCTCAGGACAAATGTGGCAGGTGGGAGGGAGAAACAGAGCTTCGGACTTCAAACCTCACGCCTGATGGACCAATGTCCTCCTTGCTTAATTATTTGTGATCGCCTCAGCTAAGACATCATTCTCTCGGAAAGAATTCCCAAGGGCATCACACCTGACCGCCACCGTGCGGACTCCCAGAAAGAAGTCCGCTTTGACAGCATCTAACCTAGGCCACACCTCTGACCCTAGTCAGGAAGGTGACCTGACAAGAAGCCCGGGGACAGAGCGGCAGCATCGTGAGGACTTTCGAGTGACCCGGGCACCCTGGCAATGTCCACAGCAGGCACAGAGTACACGTCCTTATGGTAACGAAAGAGAGAGGCCCATTCTGGTCTACGGAGCTGGCGCCATGCCTTACCTGAGCACCCGGTGCAGGCGGCTCTTGAGGAAGGAGATGGAGTTCAGCTAGAGCTCCTACAGGTGGGGCAGGTTCAGGAACTGGGCCGTGAGCTGGGTGATGCAGTGCTCCTCCTGTTTGGGGGCTGTGTGCGGCAACACGTGGATGCGCCAGAGCGGCAGCCGGGGCAGGTTGCCCATCTGGCCCAGGTGCAGCACAAACCTGCCCAAAGTGGCCTGATTCCAGGTGCAATTCACCTCCAAGTCCTCGACACAGTCCAGCTGTACCACCTTCAGGATCCTCCTGATGCTCCGCGTGGGCATGGTGGAGATGCTGAGCTTCTGGCAGCTCAGGTGCAGCAGGCTCCTCCTGTTTGGCCTTCTTCAGCAGGTAGCTGAGGGTCTGTTTCAGGGTGTCCTCCTTGAGGCACAGGTCAAGCAGCACCTGCACAGGGGCCTGTGCCGGCTTTAGCCCACCTGCACCTCCACCCTGCACCTCTTCTGCATGGACTGGGCTGGCTCGGGCTCCAGCAACAAGCAAACACTGTCCATGTGGCTGGATCACATGGTCCAGATGTCCTGGTGGGCTTTCCAGTGCAAGTTCAGCAGCTGCAGCTTCCACTGCCTGCAGGGCCACAGGAGACACGCTGAGCTGTGCAGAGGCTGACTGGCACCAGGACCACGCGAGGGCTCTGCACTCCATATACCACCGCTCCCCCGGCTTCAGGAACCCCCTTGGTCCCCACCTTAAGGGACACTGGTGGGGAGCACATGCCTTTCGTCCCTTCTGCCCCTCAACCAGTCCTGTACATCCGGAGGCCTGTCCAAGTGAACCCCTCATCCTCCTGCTCTGGCTGCATCTTGCTCACACCCCCAGGCCCCACCAGTCTGCCAGGTTGACCTTACCTGGGTTGGACCCTCTGAGCAAGCACGACGTCCAGGTCATCGAGTGGAGCCTGGAAGGTGTCCAGATGAGGCTGGTGTTCCTTCATCAGGGTCCCCAGCAGAGGCAGGGGAAGGGCCTGGACTGCACCACCACTTTCAGGGCCTGGGTGTGCCTCCCGGCAAAGGCCACCATAAACAGTGGCGGGAAGAGCTCTAGGGGCAGCTCCTCCAGGGCCACCATGGCCAAGGCCTCATTCCACAGCAGGCTCTGGCCCGCCAGGCCCAGGAGTTGGGGTGGGTCCTGGACACCCGTTCTGAAGAACCTAATATGGAGTGAGTCGTGGGGGGATGTCATAGAGCAAGTGGGGGCACGGTCTTCTCTGGCCAAGGAACCGGGGAGAACTTGCTGTCCCTCCATCCTGGGAGAACCCAAGGCAGGCTCAGAGACATCCTCTGGCCACAAAGACACAGTTTTGGCCACACTTGTACCAGGACAAGCATCTCTCCAGGCAGCAAAAAAAAAAAAAAAAAAAAAAAAAAAAGGGACAAGGTAGCCTCTTGCCCCAACCCGTATCTACCAGTTTCTGCATTTATTCCTAGCCCTGCTGGCCAGTAGATACTTAGGAGCCTGACAGCTGGCCCCACTTTCTTCAGAGAAAGCTTCTGATTATTACTCAAGGGCTGAAAACAGGAATAAGGAGGTTAGTCCACACAGTCTGTCTCTAAACTCCAACCAATAACTCACGCAATGGGTGTTGTTATGTCACTTAATAAAAAAGACATACCTTACACTCTGTGTCTCTTCTACAAATGTTACTACCATTCAGTTCAATGGAGCAAAACATCCACATGCAGAAAAAAGCCGCCACTATTTAATATATTCTACAGATTGTTTTTAATTCCATGGAATTAAAAAACAGTTTTCAGCTTTTAAAACAAAAAGAAACCCCCCAAAATTTTAAGCTAGTAAAATCACAAACCTATAAAATGATATGAACCATAATCACTGGTAACACACTACAATGTAAAATGTCACCAGATCCTAATTAGGTATCTTTCATTAAATCAATTCCTGGGACTTCCCAGGCAGTTCAGTGAGGAGGACTCTGTGCTTTCACTGCAGGGGCATGAGCTCTATTCCCATTAGGGAACTATGACCCCAGATTCTATTTGGTGTGACCGTATCCCCTCACTCTCACCATACGCTATGCCATGCCCCCCCTGCGCACCCCCTGCCAAATTCTGTTTGGTTAAGAAATATGGTAAAGCTGGCGGAGGAATAGGACAGGGAGACCACTTTCTCCCTCACAAATTCATCAAAAGAACATTTCAGCGATGAGCAAATTCCAAAAAACAACTTCTGAATGCTGGCAGAGGACTTCAGGCACCCTGAAAAGCAGATCATTGTCTTCAAAAACAGGTAGGAAAAAATATAAAAGATGAAAAAAGAGACAAAGGAGGTAGGAAGGGAGCTCCGTCCTGGGAAGGGAATCCTGTTCTGGGCAGGGAATCTTAAGAAGGGAGGTTTCCAATGTGGCGAGCTTTGGAAGCACAGAGGGCAACGTAGCAGGAAAGAAACATAAATACATAATTCAAACCAACAGATTACAAGCCCAACAGTAACTCCCCCAGCGGAAAAGCAGCACAGACGCCTGCATCCGACACTAGCAAGTGGGGGCAGGGCAGGGAGGCGCAGGAGGCATGGGCTGCAGTGCTTTTTAAGAATCAGGCAGGAACACCCCGCACATAACCACAATGAACGAACCTGCGCTAGCACACCAGACTGTGGGACAGCTACCACGTGAAAAGCCCGATCACAAGACACCACCAGGACCGCACACAGAACAAAGGATGGAACAGAAATAGCCGGTTACAGACCATTCCCCGCCGGTGACGGGCAGCCAGAACCGTATGGGCTGGAAGGGGGTGATCGCAGCCCCGGAGAGACTTTACCTACAAAACTGTAAGCAGGCTTCTTTGCTAAGGCTTCTGGGGGTTCTGGACAGTCACCATCCACCTCACAAGGGGCACCAGTGGTACATCCAGAAAACTAGCAGCAGACACGGGAAAGGCGATAAGTCACAGTGACCGCGCTCACCACACACCTGAGCTACTCGGACGTGGGAAGGACACAAAAGGCAGTCCCAACCGAACCTGCGCCTCTGAGGGCTTACCTGAGCACCGAACCTGAGTTCGGCTTAGACCTGGGAGGTGCGTGCAGCCTAAGGCCGGCCTCAGACCCTGGAGCAACGTAGAGCCTGAGCGGTGTGCACCATGAGCAGGGGCAGGCCCAGTGGGCCTGAGACACTGAAAGCACACACAGGTGTTAGTTCTTTGCAGCATCCCTCCCTCCCCACAGTGCAACTCAACAAGAGAGCCAAAAAAATAAAAAATAAAAAGTGTCCACCATGCCCTCCCCCCCCACCCCTTATTAGGACGGAAATCAGACACTGAAGAGACCAGCAAACAGAAGAAATTAAATGGAGGGAACCGCCTTGGAAATAACCCCACAACACTAGAGAAAGGGCCAGAAATATCGTTACTATTTTTATGACCATTTCATTTTCTTTTTTTCTTTTTCGCTGATGTTGTGTGGTAGATTTTTCTTCTTTTCTTTTTCTTCTTCTTCTTTTTTTAACTTTTAGAAATATTTAAGTCCTCTATTTATCCTTTAATTTTTATTCTTATAACCTACTCTTACTTAAAAAGAAACCTATTTTTTAAAGCAAACACTGTATATAGTCTTTGTGTGGTTGTTGTTGTTGTTTTAATAGTTCTTGTGGCTTTTTTTTCTTCTTCTTCTTTTCCTTAATATTGCATTTTTAAAAATCCAACCTCTATTCTAGATTTTTAATCTTTGCTTTTTGGTATTTGTTGTCAATTTTGTACATTTAAAAACCCAAACTTCACTACCCAATTTTACCTGAGAGCGAGATTACTGGATTGACCACTCTCTCCTCCTTTGGACACTCCTTTTTCTCCACCAGGTGGCCTCTGTCTCTTCCCTCCCCCTTCTCTTCTCTACCCAATTCTGTGAATCTCCGTGTTCCAGACGGTGGAGAACACTTCAGGAACTGGTTACTGGCTGAATCTGTCTCTCCGTTTTTCATTTCCCTCTTTTATCCTACTGGCCACCTCTGTCTACTTCCTCCCTCTCCTCTTCCCTGTATAACTCCGTGAATACCTCTGAGTGTTCCAGACGGTGGAGCACACATAAGGATGTGATAGCTGGCTAGCTTGCTCTCTCCTCTTTTTTTTTTTTCCTCTCTCTCTCTCCTCTTTTGACCCCACCTCATCTCATTCCAGTCACTTCTAACTACCCCCTCCCTCTTCTCTCCTCCATGTAACTCAGTGAACCACTCCGGTTGCCCCTCACTGTGGGTAAACCTTTCATCTTTAACCTAGATGTGTTATCATCGGTGCTGTATAGGTGGAGAGGTCTTGAGGCTACTGTAAAAATAAAACTGAAAACCAGAAGCAGGAGGCTTAAGTCCAAACCCTGAGAACATCAGACAAGTCCTGACTCCAGGGAACATTAATTGATAGCAGCTCATCAAATGCCTCCATACCTACACTGAAACCAAGCACCACCCAAGGGCCAACAAGTTCCAGAGTCAGACACACCATGCAAATTCTCCAGCGACACAGGGACACAGCCCTGAGCTTCAATATACAGGCAGCTCAAAGTTACTCCAAAACCATTGGCGTCTCATAACACATTACTGGTCACTCCATTGCACTCCAGAGAGAAGAAATCCAGCCTCACCCACCAGAACTCCAACACAAGCCTCCCGAACCAAGAAATCTTGACAAGCCACTGATACAACCCCACCCACAGTGGAGAAACTCCATAATGAAGAGAACGCCACAAATTCCCAGAATATAGAAAGGCCAACCCAAACGCAGCAATAGAACCAAGATGAAGAGACAGAGGGATACTCAGCAGGTAAAGAACAGGAGAAATGCCCACCAAATCAAACAAAAGAGGAAGAGATAGGGAATCTACCTGAGAAAGGATTCCAGATATTGATACTGAAAAGGATCCAAAATCTTGAAATCAAAATGGAATCACAGATAAATAGCCTGGAGACAAGGATTGAGAAGATGCAAGAAAGGTTTAACAAGGACCTAGAAGAATAACAACGAGTCAATAGATAATGAATGACTCAATAAATGAGATCAGAAACACTCTGGAGGCAACAAATAGTAGAATAACAGAGGCAGAAGATAGGATTAGTGAAATAGAATGGTAGAAATAAATGAATCAGAGAGGAAACAAGAAAAACGAATTAAAAGAAATGAGGACAATCTCAGAGACCTCCAGGACAATATGAAACGCTCCAACATTTGAATTATAGGAGTCCCAGAAGAAGAAGACCAAAAGAAAGACCATGAGAAAATCCTCCAGGAGACAATAGTTGAAAACCTCCCTACAGTGGGCATGGAAATAATCACCCAGTCCCAAGAAAACCAGAGAGTCCCAAACAGGATAAACCCAAGGCAAAACACCCCAAGACACATATTAATCAAATTAACAAAGAGCAAACACGAGAACAAATATTAAAAGCAGCATGGGAAAAACAAGAAATAACACATGAGGGGATTCCCATAACGGTAACAGCTGATCTTTCCAAAGAAACTCTTCAGGCCAGGAAGGAATAGCAAGACATACTTAAAGTGAAGAAAGAGAATAACCTACAGCCCAGATTACTGTACCCGGCAAGGATCTCATTCAAATACGAAGGAGAAATCAAAAGCTTTACAGACAAGCAAAAGCTGAGAGAACTCAGCACCACTAAACCAGCTCTCCAACAAATGCTAAAGGATATCCTGTACACAGGAAACACAAAAAGGGTGTTTAACCCCAAACCCAAAACAATAAAGGAAATGGCAACGGGATCATAATGATCAGTAATTACCTTAAACGTGCTTAGTCACAGCTCCAGAAAGCTATTCTCTTTTCCTTCTAAGGACAGGCTTACCTCTGTGGGGCTTGGTATTTAAGTATTCCCTTTGGTTAGATTCCCTGCCTTCAACCCCAGCTCAGTGCTGACAACCTTCAGGTCTCAAATAGCATACTATGCAACTGGTGCATTTTACATTCTTACCAAAGAAAGTAAGTGTCAGTTGTATCTCCACAGTATTAATTTAGCCACAAGGAATCTTCGGCAAAACTAAACAAAACGTTAGAGAGATGACAGCACTTCTACGAAATATGTTGTCAGCTTTACAAACGACCTATAAACTACAAAGTCATCACGAAATAGACATCTACTTAATACACATTTCATTATTAGATTCTTTCTTTGTATATAACCATTTTATACTTTCAGATTTGCAACTGGTACTTTTTCAAATGAAACTGGTGCTTTTTTTTGCTTGTTTTTAAGCCAAGATTTAACTGATGTCTTTAAGATGTTCATTTCAACATTGACATCATTCATAACTCCAAATACATAAAAGATGATGACAAAAACATCATAAATACAAAAAATAAAAATGTAGTTATATTATTATAGCCTCCGATAAATGATAGCAAAACTGGAACAGAAGCATTGTAAAAACATTTAGTGATGTTTCAACATTTTTCTAATCTTTTTTGATTTCATCTTTCTCATGTGCTTTAGAATGCATTACAACATCAGTAGAGTATTGGGCTTCCGTGGTGGCTCAGAGGGTAAAATGTCTGCTTGAAATGGAGCCCTGGGTTCTAATCCTGGGTTAGGAAGATCCCCTGAAGAAGGAAATGGCAACCCATTCCAGTATTCCTGCCTGAGAATCCTATAGATGGAGGAGCCTGTAAGGCTACAGTCCATGGGGTCGCAAAGGGTCAGACACGACTGAACGACTCCACTTTCACTTTAGTCGAGTATTGTCATATGTTTAAGACATCTATAAAAATATGGTAAATAATACCGGTACAAATTTCATCATTAAACATACATATTCAGCTGTTTTAATGTATGATGAGAGAACTCTGAAACAACTTGCGTTTTCATTGTTATTGGTGACCATGCCTGACCTGCCTCTTGAGAAATCTATGTGCAGTTGAGAAAGCAACATTTAGAACTGGACATGGAAAAACAGACTGGTTCCAAATAGGAAAAGTAGTACATCAGGCTGTATAATGTCACCCTGCTTATTTAACGTCTATGCATAGTACATCATGAGAAATGCTAGACTGGACAAAACACAAGCTGGAATCAAGATTGCCGGGAGAAATTTCAAGAACCTCCAATATGCAGATGACACCACCCTTATGGCAGAAAGTGAAGAGGAACTAAGAAGCCTCTTGATGCAAGTGAAAGAGAGTGAAAAAGTTGGCTTAAAGCTCACCTTTCAGAAAATGAAGATCATGGCTTCTGGTCCCATCACTTCATGGGAAATAGATGGGGAAACAGTGGAAACAGTGTCAGAGTTTATTTTTGGGGCTCCAAAATCCCTGCAGATGGTGACTGCAGCCATGAAATTAAAAGATGCTTACTCCTTGAAAGAAAAGTTATGACTAACCTAGATAGCACGTTCAAAAGCAGAAACATTACTTTACCGACTAAGGTCCGTCTAGTCAAGGCTATGGTGTTTCCTGCGGTCATGTATGGATGTGAGTTGGACTGTGAAGAAAGCTGAGCACCGAAGAATTGATGCTTTTGAACTATGGTGCTGGAGAAGACTCTTGAGAGTGCCTTGGACTGCGAGGAGATCCAACCAGTCCATTCTGAAGGAGATCAGCCCTGGGACTTCTTTGGAAGGAATGATGCTAAAGCGGAAACTCCAGTAGTTTGGCCACCTCATGTGAAGAGTTGACTCATTGGAAAAGAACTCTGATGCTGGGAGGGATTGGGGGCAGGCGGAGAAGGAGACGACAGAGGATGAGATGGCTGGATGGCATCGCTGACTCGATGGATGTGAGTCTGAGTGAACTTCGGGAGTTGGTGACGGACAGGGAGGCCTGGCGTGCTGCATTTCATGGGGTCACAAAGAGTCAGACACAACTGAGTGACTGAACGGAACTGAACTGAACGGAACTGAAGCTAGGGACTGTTGGTGGCAGAGGTAGAGGCCCCAGTCTGTGTATCCACAGTTGGAGTGATGGAATACAGTTTAAAGTGACTGTAAACATAGGGAATTTAGAAAGATGGTAACGATAACCCTGTATGCGAGACAGCAAAAGAGACACAGATGAATAGAACAGTCGTTTGGACTCTGTGGGAAAGGGAGAGGGTGGGATGATTTGCGAGAATGGCATTGAAACATGTATAATGTCATATAAGAAAAGAATCGCCAGTCTAGCTTCAGTGTAGGAGAGGATGCTTGGGACTGTTGCACGGGGTTGACCCAGAGGGATGGTAAGGGGAGGGCGGAGGGAGGGGGTTTAGGATTGGGAACACGTCTACACCCGTGGAGGGTTCATGTTGGTGTCTGACAAAACCAATGCACTATTGTAAAGTACAATATAAATAAATAAAGTGACTGTAAACAAAGAAACAGAAAAGAGTTTCTCTTCAGAAATAAAATGTTCAGAATTGATTTTCATACTGAGGGAAGGCCTTTTCACCTACTAAGTATTAGTGAACATTCTGGCTAGATATAGTTTTGCTTGAACTTTATGCTAGACAGCCTATTTTTGACCTGGGAAACACATATTGTACATCTGCTTTAACCATGGAGGAGAGTCACTGGGTATTCACTGGAATGGGAAAGTAAAAATCTGTTGCAGTTGTCTTTCATCAGTGTACCCTCTGGGGAAGTCAGGATATGAAAATGAGATTGTGCATTTCTGTGCTTTGGAGTTATGTGTTCCTAGTTAGTGAAGATAATTAAGAAGTGTAATGATTCCAGATTCTCGCCTAGGAAAACACTAACATCACTCTTGTCAGACCTGTATTTTGTGGTTAACAGGATCCTTTTCCCACGAGATATGTTTCATTCATGTACTTTCAACTTTAAAGAATTTTCTCTGTGTCCTGGCTCTGCCCCTACAGCTTCAGAACACTCCTCTTTAAACTGTACGGAAGACCATTTCCCAGGCTATGGTTCTTGAGTTTATTTTTATTTTTCTCCTAATTTTAGTATATATAATTTATTGGGTATTTTTATCATTATGGCATAATTTTCTTCAAACTTCGTACTGAAAGTTGTCTCCTATTTAATCATGACATGTGATCAGTGAGTCCACATACTAAGGAATGACAATTGGCACTTTTTAGCAGAAACCAGGGCTTCCCTGGGAGGTAAGCTGCCTAAGAATCTGATGCAATGCAGGAGACCCCAGTTTGATTTCTGGTTTGGGAGGATGCTCTGGAGAAGCAACAGGCCACTCCCTCCAGGGTTCTTTAGGTTTCCCTGGTGGTTTAGATAGCAAACAATCCATCTGCTATGAGAGAGCCACTGGAAGACTGGCCTAACAACCCACTCCAGTATTCTTGCCTGAAGAACACCCATGGACAGAGGAGCTTGATGGGCTATATTCCAGACACTCACAAAGAACCAGACATGACTGTGAGTATGAGCAGACCAGAAACCAAAATATATTTTTAAGAAATCCTTGAAAACCTTGAAATTTGGAAGTGTTCCTTAGAAAGAGCATGTTAACCCTGAAAAAAAAAGAAAAAACACCATAAAGCAATGAACTTTACTGCTCTCTTTTCCCTATAAGATCAGAAGAGAAATGGAGTGTCATTTCCCTTTTTAGAAGCTAGTTGTTCTCGTAGAAACTATGAAATGATTAAATAAATTATTGAAACCTACTGAAATGCTGCTTTCAAATAAATAAATAAATAAAACCCAATTCAAGACGGATACCAAAGCAAGAACATAATCGATATCACTTGCTGTTGTGAGACATGGCTTCAAAAGAGAACCAAATTAATGTATATAATGACTGGCTAAATTCTCTGGCAATACGTTATAAAAACTTGCAGTCAACATTGAAAGGGATTTTTACACACAATAAAATAAAAATGCCTTTTACTTATGCATACTTCTAATAATCAAAAGCACTGACTACTTTTCAGACATTCCAGGCCAAGGACATTTAAACAAACTACCTACTTTATCTGCCAAAACAACACTGCTAGGCCCTTCTCCTTCTGCACTCAAGCTTTCCCAGCATCAGGGTCTTTTCCTATAGTTAGCTCTTTGCATCGGGTGGCAAAAGTACCAGAGTTTCAGCTTCAGCAAAAGTACTTCCAATGAATATTCAGGGCTGATTTCCATCAGGATTGACTGCTTTGATCTCCTTGCAGTCCAAGGGACTCGCAAGAGTCTTCTCCAACACCACAGTTCAAAATCATCAATGATTCCATGCGCAACTTCCCATATAGTCCAACTCTCCCATCCATACATGAGTAATGGAAACTCCATAGGTATGACCTGATAGACCATTAATTGCAAAGTAATGCCTCTGCTTTTGCATATGCTCTTTAGGTGGTTACAGCTTTTCTTCATAGGATCTAGCACCTTTTAATTCCGCGGCTGCCCTCACCATCTGCAGTGATTTTGGAGCCCGAGAAAATAAAGTCTATCACTGTTTCCATTTTTCCTCATGATTTCCCTATTTCATGTGAAGTCACGGGGCCAGATGCCATGATCTTCATTTTTTCAACATTGAGTTTTAAGCAAGGTTCTTCACTCTCTTCTTTCTTTCCATCAATATGCTCTTTATTTATTCTCCACTTTCTGTCATATTTGTGGTGTCAACTGCAAATCTGTGGTTATTGATAGTTCTCCAAGCAATCTTGATTCTAGTTGGGCTTCATCCAGCCTGGCATTTCACATGACGTGCTGAATATAAGTTAAATAAGCCACATGACAATATACAGCCTTGATGTGCTCCTTTCCCATTTTGAAGCTAGCGCATTGTTCTATGTCCAAGTGTTGCTTCTTGACATGCCTACAGATTTCTCAGCAGGCAGCTAAAGAGGTCTGGTATTTGCATCTTTCCAGGAATTTCCCATAGCTTGTTGTCATCCACACAGTCAAAACCTTTGGCATAGTCCAAATCAGAAGTCGATGTTTTTCTTGAACTCCTTTGCTTTTTCTCTGATCCAATGGATGCTGGCAATTTGATCTCTGGTTTCTCTGACTTTTCTAAATCCAGCTTTAGCATCTGGAAGTTCTCAGTTCATGTACTGCTGAAGCCTAGCTTGAAGAACTTTGAACATGACTTTGCTTATATGTGAGATGTGTGCAATTGTGTGTTAGTTTAAACAATCTTTGGCCTAGCTTTTCTTGAGGATTGGAGTTTAAACTAACCTTTCCAATTTCTGCGGCCAGTGCCGAGCTTTTCAAATTCGCTGGCATATTGCGTGCAGGTTTGTAATGTCATAATCTGGTAGGACTTGAAATTCCACAACTGGAAACACATTACCTCTAGTAACTTTGTTCATAGTTATGTACTAAGGGCTGCTTGACTTCACATTCCAGGATGTCTGGTTCTGGGTGAGTAAAGACACTTTCACGGTTATGTGGGTCATTAAGATCTTCTTCTTCTTCTTTTTTTTTTTTTTAAGTTCAGTTCTTCTGTGTATTCTTGCCACCACTTCTTAATATATCTGCTTCTGTTAGGTCCATATATTTTGTCTCCTTTATTGTGCCCATCTTTGCATGAAATGTTCCCTTGGTATCTGTATCATTCTTGAGGTAATCTCTGTTTTTTGCCATCCTATTGTGTTTCTCTGTTTCTTTGCATTGATCCCTGAGGAAGGCTTTTCTTATCTCTCCTTGCTATTCTTAAGAAAACTGCATTCAAATGGATTATCTTTCTTTTTCTCCTATGCCTTTAGCTTCTCTTCTTTTCTAAGTTATTTGTAAGGCCTCCTCAGACAAACCTTTTGCCTTTTTGCATTTCTTTTTCTTGGGTAGGTTTGGTTCATTGTCTCATGCAGAATGTCATGACCCTTGGTCCATAGTTCTCCAAGCAGTCTGTCTATAAGATCTAATCCCTCAAATCTATTTGTCACATCCACTGCGTAATCATAAGAGACTGATTTTGGCCAACCCAAATGGTCTAGCGGTTTTCCATACTTTCTTCAACTTAAGTCTGAAGTTTTCTTTAAGGCATTCCTGATCTGAGCCATGTCACTGCTCAGTCTTGGGTGTTTTTTTTTTTTTTTCTGACTGCATAGAGCTTCTCCATCTTCGGCTACAAAGAACAGAATCAATCTGATTTCAGCATTGACCATCTCAAGAGTCATCTCTTGTGTTGTTGGAAGAGGGTGTTTTCTATGAATGGTGAGTTCTCTTAGGGAATTCTGTTAGCCTTTTCCATACTTCATATGTACTCCAAGGTCCAACTTGCTTGTTATTCCAGGTATCTCTTGACTTCCTACTTTCTCTAGGAGGCAATGAACGTGGGCAGTATAAGCCCTCATTCCTCTGCCTTTTCTAAATCCATCGCATATATTTGGAAGTTCTTGGTTCAAATACTTTGAAGCCTAGCACAAAGGAGTTTGAGCCTTATCTTGCTTAGTATGTGAAATGAGCACAAGAGTGCAGTACTTTGACAAATTTTCAGCATTACCCTTTGATGTGGGGATCAGTACGTTGTCATGTGTACACTAGAGCTTGCTCAGTAGTGGCATAATGTGTATTCCATAGTGCAAACTCAGAAGTTGGAACATGTATGGCATATAATGTTGACTCAGTAGAGGTAGGATGATACTTTCAGAGTGCAAGCTCAGTAGTTGTGCTAAGCCTTCTGTAGAACACTGATTCAGCAATGGTAAGATGTGTGAACTAGAATTCAGGGTCAATAGTGTTGTCACATTTCCTCGAGAGTTTAGCCACTGCAGAAGTGGCATGTGTGCTTAGAATGGGGTCTTAATAGTGGTGAGATGCATGCTCTACATCTCAGTCTCAGTAGAAGAGAGGTGTGTTCTCTAGAGTGCAAGCTAGTAGTTACAAGACACTTGGTGTGCTGACCTGTAGTACACAAAGAAGCAGTGGAAGTTGTCACAGCACTGAAACACTGACTGGAGAAAAACGCCTCGGTGTGTTTGACCCACAGTAGACAAAGAAACGTTCCAAGAATGTTTTACCTATGAGTTACAGCATGGTGGTAATTATTGAGTGCGTTCCAGCTAATGTAGATGGAGATGCGCTTAAGCCATGTCATAAAACTGAACCAGTGATAGTTACAATCTCTTAGTCTTGCCTGAGCTATTTGGATGCAGAAACACTTAAAAAATTCACAGCACTGAAGCACTGGAATTTGACAACTTATCGGCTGTGTCTTCCAAGAATGGATGCTGAAGCACTTGAACTGTACCACATAGCTGAAAGACTGGATGTTGATGAATACTGGGTGTATTTGACCTGGGGTAAGAAGGGGACTCATTTAACCGTATGACAGCCCTAAAACACAATATGGAGAAAAATGTATGCGTGTTTATGAACTGGTATGTACAGAAACAATTGAGACATATCACAGAACTCAACAGTTGATGGTGAACAACTTCTAGGTGTATTTGAACCAGAGTATACGAAACAAGACTTGAAGAATGTAACAGAACTGAAACAACTGATGGTGATAAACTATTGCATGCGTTCAGCATGGCGTAGAAGAAGAAGGACTTGAAACATGTCGCAGCACTGAAACACCAATGGTCATAAGCTACTGGGTATGTTTCAGCTCAAGTGGATTAGAGAACCATTTGAAGCATGTCGCACAACTGAAACATTGCATGCTTATGAACGACTGCATGTACTTGATATGGAGTGAATGAAGAAAGCACTTGAAGCATGTGACATCACTGAAGCACTGGTTGAGAATATGGACTATGTTTGAGCCGGAATGGACACAGAGGCTTCAGAATCATTTCATAGTACTGAACACTAGCACTAGATGGGGAAAAAGCTACTGAGTTCGTTTGACACAGGAATGGATGAAGAAGCAGTTGACATTATGTCACAGCAGTGAAACAAGATGGTTATAAACGGTGAGTGTATTGACGTCAGTGGGACCAAGAACATATTTAATCTTATCAAAGTCCTGAAACACTGGAGCATGGTGAACTGCTGGCTGTGTATGCCTCAGTGTGCACAGACAACATTTCAAATCATGTCACAGCACTGAAACGCTTGTATGGAGACGACAGACTGACTGTCTAGATCTGGGGTGGATGAGGAAGCTCTTGAAGCATGTCACTTCATGTATACACTAGATGGCGACAAACTACGGAGTTGGTGTATGGGTGCGCATGAAGAAGCCATTGGGTCGTGCTGCAAAGTAAAACACTGGCCGTTTATAACTACTAGAAATTTTACACCAGGATTAATGTAGAAGCATTTGAAGACTGTCAGTGTACTGCAGCAATGGATGGTGATAAAGGACTATGTTAACCTGGAGTGGGTGAGGAAGTACTCGAATCCAGGGGCAGCCATGGAACACTGTGTATTGATAAACTCCGGGATGTTTTATTTAGTCACTTCGTTAAGGAAGAATTGAACTTGGCCAACACTAAATCCACGCTTTAGATCAGCTGTGTTAAAATCACTGAGCTTGCCCTCAAGAGTATATCTGAACTCACATTTTATAGCCACACCTACTACCACGGTGGATTCTGTGCTCTAAAACTCTCGTGAGATGAGAGAACAAGATGGTGGAGCTATAAGTGGATGTGGAGTACATCTCTCCATGGATACATCAGGCATACACCTTCAGACACAGGAGAGTATTCAGAACGTTACCGGAAAGTAGACAGGAGTACCTGACACGTGGCAAAGAATATATAGAACCACGCAAAACTCAGTCGGGGGAAAGAACTGGGGGAAAAATCAGGAGTGTTAGTAGGACTGGATCTGCCCTGAGTGGGGGAAGGAACTGAAGCTGAGGTCCAATCCCACATTGGGTCAATCGTCTGAAGTGTAGAATAGACATTTAAAGCTGAGAGTGAAACAGCTGATCTGTGGAAAGCTGGGTGCAATGAGAAGCAGAGGGTCCTTGCTGCAGCTGTACATACCCCGTACAAGGACATCCATCCCCTGAAAGGCCCCGTGGCTGGCAGCTGCAGTTTAGGGACTTTGTGGCAATTCATGGGGAGGGCTGCTGTTTCCTGGGGAGAGATGGAGAGAGGGGGTTTGAAGGAGGACACTGTGGTAGGGTATGCCTGTGGAGGAAAGCCAGGCAGCCATGAAAGCAAGGCAATAACACCGAGTCACATGTCGGGGGTGGAGCAATCACCATAGCCTCTCTCTCCCCACATGCTAGCATCGGCAGTTACTACAATAGTGAGGCTGACCCATCAAATGCTGAACACACTGAAATGCAGAGCAGGACACCACGCAGAGTCCTCCTTCAAGTGCCTGATGCACCATACTAGAGTAGAATCCCACTCAGGATGCTCCTTTAAGTGTCGGATGCACTGATTTACACAGGAGGACCCCAGCCAGGAAATTCGCTCTATGTGCTGACCCATTGAACGACAGAGAAGGATCCCAGGCAAGGAAGCCTTCTGAGTGGCCGAATAGGTGGAACTAGGGAGAAGACTGGCCAAATACGCCTTCTTATCACCGGATACAAGGGCTCAAAAAAGAAAAAAAAGGCTCTGATAGGGCCCTAACTCCTGTGGTGTAGTCAGTCTGTGTCCCTGCACCCTGCCCGTTTGACACCACCTGTGTCCCTCAAAGCCAAGCAGCTGCTCCACCTTCACAGTTAACTCTCATTGGAAAAAAAGCTGCTACAGGTTAAAAAAAAAAAATCGTGCAACTATTTGCACAGGATTGCTTCAGTCTTGTCTAACTCTGTGTGGAACACATTTCACCACTACAGAGAAAAAGCTCTAAAATGCATATACTGGAACAACTGATTTTTTTCCAGTCTTGCAGCCAGAGCAGGAGGATGAGGGGTTCACTTGGACAGGCCTCCGGATGTACAGGACTGGTTGAGGGACAGAAGGGACGAAAGGCATGTGCTCCCCACCAGTGTCCCTTAAGGTGGGGACCAAGGGGGTTCCTGAAGCCGGGGGAGCGGTGGTATATGGAGTGCAGAGCCCTCGCGTGGTCCTGGTGCCAGTCAGCCTCTGCACAGCTCAGCGTGTCTCCTGTGGCCCTGCAGGCAGTGGAAGCTGCAGCTGCTGAACTTGCACTGGAAAGCCCACTAGGACATCTGGACCATGTGATCCAGCCACATGGACAGTGTTTGCTCGTTGCTGGAGCCCGAGCCAGCCCAGTCCATGCAGAAGAGGTGCAGGGTGGAGGTGCAGGTGGGCTAAAGCCGGCACAGGCCCCTGTGAAGGTGCTGCTTGACCTGTGCCTCAAGGAGGACACCCTGAAACAGACCCTCAGCTACCTGCTGAAGAAGGCCAAACAGGAGGAGCCTGCTGCACCTGAGCTGCCAGAAGCTCAGCATCTCCACCATGCCCACGCGGAGCATCAGGAGGATCCTGAAGGTGTTGCAGCTGGACTGAGTCGAGGACTTGGAGGTGAATTGCACCTGGAATCGGGCCACTTTGGGCAGGTTTGTGCTGCACCTGGGCCAGATGGGCAACCTGCCCCGGCTGCCGCTCTGGCGCATCCACGTGTTGCCGCACACAGCCCCCAAACAGGAGGAGCACTGCATCACCCAGCTCACGGCCCAGTTCCTGAACCTGCCCCACCTGTAGGAGCTCTAGCTGAACTCCATCTCCTTCCTCGAGAGCCGCCTGCACCGGGTGCTCAGGTAAGGCATGGCGCCAGCTCCGTAGACCAGAATGGGCCTCTCTCTTTCGTTACCGTCAGGATGTGTACTCTGTGCCTGCTGTGGACATTGCCAGGGTGCCCGGGTCACTCGAAAGTCCTCACGATGCTGCCGCTCTGTCCCCGGGCTTCTTGTCAGGTCACCTTCCTGACTAGGGTCAGAGGTGTGGCCTAGGTTAGATGCTGTCAAAGCGGACTTCTTTCTGGGAGTCCGCACGGTGGCGGTCAGGTGTGATGCCCTTGGGAATTCTTTCCGAGAGAATGATGTCTTAGCTGAGGCGATCACAAATAATTAAGCAAGGAGGACATTGGTCCATCAGGCGTGAAGTTTGAAGTCCGAAGCTCTGTTTCTCCCTCCCACCTGCCACATTTGTCCTGAGCTGTTTTAGGCTCCAGGTGAGCTGTGGAAAGTAGGTGATTCTCGAGATGACAAGGAGGGACCGTGAGGGGAAATTGCAGCTCCTAAGCAGTCCAGAGAAGATAAAAAGTTACATAAGCATCATTGCTGAAGTGGCTCCAATCTAAGTCCAAATTGCAATTCTTGTTTTCCTCTAAGACTTCTGACTACATAGGAAATTCTCAATAGCAGGTTGTCGCTCTGCCTTGAACACAGTGATAAAAGCTGAGAGGATGCGGCCTAGTCTGTCTGTATGAATGCGTTGCATTGATTCCCTCTTTGGTAGCTGAACTAAGTGTCCAGGAGTGAGCATCACTAGAGGGAACCTTCTTCCAAGGGACCCTCACCCAGGCCCTGGACTGGAGCATTTTCCCCAGTGGATTCAGCAGATGCAAATCCTCCATCTCGTACGCTGGGCGGTGCCAAAATGGGTTCACTGTGCAAAATCAGCCCCAGAGTCCTGGGTGATATTCACCCGCAGTCCACCTGGAGCCTCTGGGACCCACCAGCCCATGCCCGTTTTCCCACTGCTCAGCCGTGTCTGACTCTTTGGGACTCCATGGATTGTAGGCTGCCAGGCTTCTCTGCCTATGGAATTCTTCAGCTGAGAATACTACAGTGGGTAACAGATCTCTTTTCCGGGAGACCTTCTCAACCCAGGGATTGAACTTGGATCTCCTGCATTGCATGCACGACTGAGCAGCCAGGCAAGCCTCCAGTTGCTAAGAGACAACCCAACATCCCCGGATCCATTGTCCAAATGTGCATTTATGTCGCTCATATCCCCACATGTTTTATTCTGTTTTTACATGAATAAACACTTTCACACACAAATATTTACTCAAAGGCTGCTGGAAATCTATTCCCGATCGTCCAAAAGTGTCACTGATGAGTTCAGTATTTCAGTGTTGAGTGTAACTTGGCATTTTTCTTCTTGGTGTCATTCATCTGTAACTAAGGACAGAATCCACGCCCTCAGCAGTGAAAGTGCAGAGTCCTAACCACCCCAGGACTACCAGAGAGTGCCCAGTAGGTCATTTCCTGAGCCTGGTGGATGCCCCAGAAGCCTGATGTTGGCTGCTGAGAGCCAGGCTTCTATGGGCCAGGCTTTGATGAGGTCACCAAACGTTCCTTTCTCCCTGACCTCTGGGAGACCTGTGACCGTGGCCCGTATCATAGAAACTTCTGGAACTAGACAGAATGGATGACATACCCCTCTCCACTCATATTCCTTTCCTAGCTACCCAATGCCTTCCAATAAATTCATCTGCCCTCAATCCATCTGCAGAAAGCGTGCTATCCTCCTGCCCAGATACCTTCCCTGAAGAAGAGGTTGAAATCATGTCCTCTGCTTCTTCCTAACCTGTCATGTGAAGGCTTTTCTGTACACTTGGTGACAAGCTTCTGCTAGACAGCTTTGGGTTTTCTTCCTTTTGTTGGTGTTGTTTGTTTGTTTGTTTTTTGGTTAAAACACATACTCTCCTTCACATTCAGGATGGTGTGAGGACAGGCCTCACTCTGTTCTCAAGGTTCTGTCCCTCAGAGTCTAGGAGAGAAGTCAAACAAACAAAGAAACAAACAAAGGGGGCGGGGCAGAAAGAGATTTGTGTGGGGCGTTTAGCAGTAGTGGTCTGCAAGATGGGGTCCACAGGAGCAGGCTGCGTCCTGGAAGATCTGGGTGGGCGACATTTGTTGATGTTTGGGAGTCAGCTGGAAGCCGAGTCATCACCTGCATACCCCCTACTGTCCTTGAGGTGAACCCTCTCTAGGGACTCCTGATCTAAAGAACACGTTGAGGTTCTCAGGTGGCCACCAGAAATACACGAGACTTAAAGAACAGGAAATTGTTTTCTCCCAGTTCTGGAGGCTAGAAATCCAGGATTAAGGTGTTGACAGTGTGGTGTCTCTGGAGGTCCCTTTCCTTGATGAGCAGGCACCCGCATTCTCGTGTCCTCCTGTCCCTTTATGTCCATGCATCCTTGATATCTTGTGTGTCCTAATTTCCTCTTTGTTTTCCGGCCATGCTGCTTTTCTTCTGGGTCTTAGTTTCCAGGCCAGGGATTGAACTTGGGCCCTTGGCAGTGAAAGATCTGAGCCCTAACCACTGGCCTTCCAGGAAATTTCCCTCTGTCTTTTTATATAAAGAACCATCAGCTTGGACTAGGGCCCACCCTAGTGACCTCGTTTTAACTGAATCACCTCATTAAAGGCAGAATCTACAAAGAGGATTACGAATCTCCAAAGTGTTGGGGCTTAGATATTCTACAGATTTTTTTTTAATGAATTAATTTATTTGATGGCACCAGGTGTTAGTAGTGGTACGTAGGGTCTTCAGTCTTCCTGGCAGCACGTGGGATCTAGTTCCCTGACCACGGACAGAAGCCCAGCCCCCTGCACTGGGAGTGGAGAGTTTTAGCCACTGGACCTTTGGGAAAGTCCCTGCAACATATGGATTTTGCAGGACACGATGAAGCCCAAAACAGGGTTGATGGTAGGGTGATTTGCCTGGCTACACATTTGCACCCTATCTGCTCCTTAGAAATACCTGAGACCTTTAATAACGTTGACTCCCTGGTCCCATTCCTGGAGACACTGAGTCTGTGGGCAGGGAGTAAGCTTGACAGAATCAATCAGAACGTCCGTACTTTTCAAAAGCTCTCTAGTACTCACTGTTTAATATGGACACCTTAAGCAGCCTGGGCAACAACTGGAGCTTGGGAGAAACTCAGGCTCTCAGGCCCCACTCACAACTGTTGGATGAGAATGTGCTTTTGCACAAGACACATAGGCAATTCCTTAGATTCACTGATGGTGAAGAAGCACAGCCCAGGAGATTTGAAAGTGTGGCCCAAACGGAGATGTTTGCATCCAGATCTCTCAGCTTTGATTATATCCTAGGACCTCCAGAAGCCCCCAAAGAGGGTGTGGAGCTCCTAGAATCTCTGAAGGGTGGTGGGGAGGATGAAGCTCCCAGCTCAAGCTACATCTCTTTAGTTTATTGAATTGCCAATAACCTACTCCTCCCAAGGCAGGTGCTCAGTGTGTCACATGAAGGAAAAAATGCATTCCTGACCCTCAACCCTTAGGGTCTCCTGAAGGTGTATATTCTTGGGCATTTTAAGCTTGTTCTTATTGTTGCTTGGGCTCCCATTGCGCCCCATCTGGTAAAGAATCTGCCTGCAATGCGGGAGACCTGGGTTTGATCCCTGGGTTGGGAAGATCCCCTGGAGACAGGAAAGGCTAGCCACGCCAGTATTCTAGCCTGCACGATTCCATGGACTGCATATGGTCCACGCGGTCACAAAGGGTTGGACACAACTGAGCACCTCTCACTTTCACTGTTGCGGCAGAGTTGCTAAGTTGTGTGTCTGAGTCTTTTGTGACCCCATAGACTGTAGCCTGCCAGGCTTCTCTGTCCATGGGATTTCTCAGGCAAGAATCCTGGCGTGGTTGCCATTTCTTCCTCCAGGAGAGCTTTCCGACCCAGAGACTGTACCCAGGTCTCCTGCATTAAGAGGTGGATTCTTTACTGCTGAGCCACCAGAGATCAACCTTTCCCAAAGTACTGGATGACTTTACACCCTGGGATTCACTTCAGTTCAGAATCAAGTGAGGCGAGCTTTGCGTTTTCAGGTTCGCAGGTCCTCTCCTAGGGCAATTTGAATTTCTTAGGTGTGATATGCAGCCCTGGAATCTCTGTGTTTAATAATGTCCCAGGAGATTCTGAGATTTCAGCAATCTTCAGAAGCATATGAAAGTGAAAGTGTTAGTTATCCAGTTGTGTCTGACACTTTGCCAAACCATGGATAGTAGCTCACCAGGCTCCTCTGTCCATGGAATTCCCCAGGCAAGCATACTTGAGTGGAGAGCAATTTCCTTCTCCGGCAGATCTTCCTGACACAGGGATTAAACCCTGGTCTCCTGTACTGCAGGCAGATGTTTTACTCTCTGAGCCATCAGGGAAGCCTAGAAGCATAAGTCTGTAGTCAAAATGTTTCTTCCCCTCCCCTAAGTATTTGCAAACATTTTAAAACTGACACCCAAAATATTTCTGTTGTAAGTGTAAACACTGCAAAGGATGTACCTTTTGGCATACAATCAAAATAAACCCTTTTAAGTAAATCAAACTAGGAATTGCCTGGCAAGCCAGCACTTAGTGTTTAATGCTTTCAGTCTGGTGACCGGGGTTCAGCGCCTGGTCAGGAAACTAAGCTCCTGCAGGAAGTCTCATGGTGTGTCCATAAATAAATAAAACTGTTAATATCATGCTTTCAAACATATCCAGAAGAACGTAAAGAGCATAGAGTTTTAAAAATATTCCGTTTTATTCACTTATTTGGCTTCTTCGGGGCTTAGCCATGTCATGCAGGATCCTTTGTCCGTTCTACGGCCCTCTGGCATGTGGGATCTTACCCACCACGTATTAAACTCACATTCCCAGCATTGGAAGGCAGATCCTCAACCACTGGACCGCCAGGAAATCCCTAGCCCTGGGTTCTGATACTTACCGACATTGGAGGACATGGCAACCCACTCCAGCAATTTTCCCTGGTGCACTCAACGGGTAGAGGAGGCTGGCTGGCTGCAGTCCATGGGGTCGCAAAAAGTCAGACACAGCTGAGCTCCTAGGCACAACACTGGCCATCATGCTTCTTAAAAGAGTCTAAAACGAGCTCTTTCTAATGGTCAGTTTTTCTTCTTTTTTCCCTGGTTCATTGAGATGTAATGGACATACCTTCTGTAAGTTTAAGGGGAGAACATGTTGATTTGATGATAATGGTGTCTTTGATGGTGTATCTGATCACAGCATTTGAGATCACGTTCATTAGTGGACATCATTTTTGTTCGAATTCAGTGACTCTATTACCTTATAACGAATGGAAATACACGTATTTCTTCTCTGAAACCCTCTCTGAAACCCACGAATCTGTGTGCACAGGGCTGTAAAGGCAGTGGGAGGGAAAGCTTGAGATATAATCTAGGTGCTGCAAAGGAGGACAGAGAAGAGGGCGAGTCAGGGGGGAAGGGTGCAGGAGGGCGGTGAGGGTGTGACCTGACACCCCTGACGTGGTTTAAGAACGCATGAGCCCCCGCCTAGAAAAAGCTCCTGGGGTTCAGCATGTAGATTCACAGTGAGGACCCTGGGAATCCAGCGGGTGCTGAGCCTTCAAGTGCAGATCACTTGGGAGTAAGCTTGCTTCCTGCCCTCCTCACCCTGCCTCCTCCCCAACCCACCCCCTTGCCCTCGGAAGAGGACAGGGGTTCGCTGTTTGCAGCTGGAGAATTTTTTGCCATTGGAAGAGAACTCCTGACTTTGTAGGTTCCTGACATCAGCCCATGCCCTGTTGGAATAGCTGTGTGGACCACCTTCCCTTGCCCTTGAGCTATTGAACCGCAAATATCTAAAGACTCAGATAAACTGGAGATAAGGTGGTGGGCCTCTGGATGCTGGAGATGCAAGTGGGGACTCTCACCACACTGAGACCTGGAAAATAGCCCCTGGGAGGGGCCCTGAAGCCCCACTCAGATTCTTTCCCCTCTCCAACATTTTGCTAGAAAGGTTTCTAGTTGAAAGATCCTATGGGGAAAAACTGGTTCAGAAACCTGATTGGAGCCTGGTTTGGGTACTATGGATTGGACTCGAATGGGCTTTAAAAGACGTGGAATCTCCTGATGCCGCCTCACTGGGAAAAGGCTTTTGGAGAGCCAGGGAGGAGTTTCACGGACACTGGACACAGGAAGCGGTGCTGCTATTCCCAGAGAAATCTTTCTGGGATGTGGAGACAAAGACACTCCAGCTTCACCCTCCACTTGGTCTCAGAGTAGGAAGTGTTTAGCTGCACTGAGTCAACTGGACTTCAGGAGCTGGTGAGCCATGGGGTTTGGAATGCTTCCTTTTGTTCTCTGCAGCCATGAGTCTGCAAAATTTCTCTGTTAAGGGCTAGAGAGTAACCAGGCATTAAGGGCCATGAGGTCTCTCCCATTAGCAGGGTGAAATAGCCTCAGGCAGAGGCAAATGATCACGTCTGTGTTCCAATAAAACTTTCTTTGTGACACTGAAATTTAGATATCATATAATGTTCACACGTCACAAACCTTTCCTTTGTTTTTGCCAAAATTAAACATCAATGTAAAAAATGTTAAACGTTTTTAAAAATTAAAAAAAAAAAAAAAAACCAATCGGGAAGCAAGCCGATTTGTCAATCCCTGTCTAAACCACTTGCCTATATAATGCAGCTAGCATGCCATTAGTGACTTGTGACATGAATTTAGTAGGCTGGATTCTGCTTATGAAAAATAGAAATCTTCAATAAATCTAAGATGACATCAGCTGTAAGATACATTATTCCATTTACCTTTGGCCACACCCAGTGGCATGTGGGATCACAGGTCCCTGACCAGGGATTGAAGCTGTGTCCCTGGCCTGGAAGTGAGAAGTCTTAAATACTGGAATACCGGGGAGGTCCCACAGCACTATTTTTCATACCACTATAAAATATATATTTATATACATATGTCTGCGTGTGTGTTCAGTTGCTTCAGTCATGCTTGACTTTCTGCAACCCTATGGACTGTCGCCCACGATTCTTCTCTGTCCATACGATTCTTCAGGTAGGAATACTGCAGTGGGTTGCCATGCCCTCCTCCAGGGGGTCTCCCTGACCCAGAGATGGAACCTGCATCTCTTAGGTCTTCTGCATTGGCAGGAGGGACCTTTACCGCTAGGGACATCATTTACACACAAGCAAACAAACTATGATATGCTACTGATGAAATGTGATCTGGTATCACAAATGGCCAAATGTAAACTTTAGAATGGCCTTTAATGTCTATGAAACGTGTTAATGGCATGGAAGCTATCAACAAATGTATTATATGGAGAGAAACTGTGTTACAAACCTTTAATTTCAAGGAGCACCGCTGCCCCTGTCAGCATCCAGCTACATACTGGCTGACTTTCTCTCTTGCCTGATAGTTTTAATCCATTCAGATTTGGAAGTCATCAAATGCTTGGAGAAATTGCTTCTCAGCCTTTTGGCTAAGATCAAGTGTAAGTACCTGGGGAGCCAGGAATGAGTGGGCCGAGCTTGAGGTACAGGTAAATGATTGTTTCATAACAGTTACTGTTTATTTCTGCAGCAGGCATGTAGCACTGACAGACACTCCATGTTGTTCTAGAAACCAAAATACAGCAGCCCGATAGCTCTGGAGGGGAAAATGGCATGTGAGTTGTGGGAGGCTGTGATTTCTGACATCATGGTCAGGAAAGCCTGGCAGAGAAACTGTGGACCGAGGCAGCTCAGGAGTTGGGTGCTGGTAATTGAGACAGCATCCAAGGCAGGGGGAGCAGTAGAAGTCTTGAGAAGTCCCGTCCCTCCCTCCTTGGTACCCTTGGGAGATTGGGTCTGGGAACTCTGCACCTGGAGACACCAAAATTAATGGGTGATCAAGTCCATTACATAAAATGGTAGTCTTTGCATGTAACATAAGGGGATACTCCCACATGTTTTAAATCATCTCCACATCCGTATAATACCTAATACAATGTTGATGCTGTGGAAGTAGTTTCAAGAACAGTGTAAATGCTCTCCCTCTCTGAGAGAGAGAGAGAGAGAGAGAGTTGCCAGCATGAGGCAGGTTCAAGTCCTGCTATTAGAAATGGCTGGGATTTAAAGAAAATATTTTGGATCCATGTATAGACTATGGTGCCTTCTGGACTCGGAGAGTGGAGGAAGTGAGAGGTACCCCCAAGGGACAGCTGGGGGCTCTTTTGGACATTTTCTGTCGGTCAGCATTTCTGAGTGAGATTGTAGATCTGTAAGCAAAATGGTGCCTACCAGCTCTCCTGCAGAATTTAACAGGAGCACGGGGGCCACCATGGGGACTCAAGGCAAAAGTGGTGGCTGGAGAAGGAAGTTTAAAACGGTCATGTCATTTCACTGAGTTTGAGATGTTTCCTTATGTCTAAGGGTGCTAATAGTTATCTCAATGTTTCAGCCAGTGATTCAACCAGGTACTAATTTTGTCTTTTGAAAGAAATATAATCATCACCACTTATCGGCAGACAGTAAGTTTCAAGACCCCCAGGGGACATCGGTAACCTCACACAGTATCAAACTCTATGTACACAATGGTTCTTCTATACAAACACACCTGTGATGCAGTCTACTGTATAGAGGCACAGTAAGAGATAGCTACTGCCTAAAAATAACAGGAAAGTGAAAGTGAAGTCGCTCAGTCGTGTGCAACTCTTTGCGACCCCATGGAGTGCCGCTTATTACGCTCCTCTGTCCATGGGATTTCCCAGGCAAGAATTCTGGGCTGGATTGCCATTTCCTTCTTCACAGGATCTTCCTGACCCAGGCATTGAACCTGGCTCTCCCGAATTGTAGGCAGACACTTTACCATCTGAGCCACCAGGGAAGGTGTAATAATAACATAGAACAATTATAACAATATACTTTTATAAAAGTGTTGTGAGTGTAGTCGCTATGTAAAATATACTACTGTACTAATTGAGCGATTTTTTTTCACCCTAACTAAGCACTTACTACGCTCTGTGTCCATACCTTTTGCAGTTGGAGGTTTGACAGCAAAACTAACCCAGATTTATTTTCTCTTCTTCACATTCACCACAGATATTAGCAACCTCAGCATACATTGTTTCTTTCTCTTTTATATCAAATTGAGAACTTGGATCTTTTCACTGAAAGGCAGCACTTAATGGATTTTTCTCTGGCATATGTCAATGGACAGCATCCCTCCACTTACGGTTTGGGGCCATTTTTGAGTAAAGTAAGGATAACTTGGTCACAAGCCCTGTGGCATCTCAACAGTCATTGTGGTAACCGAGTGACAGACGCGTGGGATGTTCAGGACTAAGGAACGATTCACATTCTGGGCAGGAGGAAGCAGGATGGTGTGAGATTCCAATCACTCTCCTCAGAATTACCTGCAGCTTAAAATGCATAAGTTGTATATTTCTGGAGTTTTCCATTTAATATTCTCGGTGACCAACTGAGGGTGACCTGAAACCACAGAGACTGACACCTGAGATCAGAGGGGATGACCTTGCCTGGTGATTGCTTTTAGGGGGAGAAAAACACTAGAAGGGGCCACTTGAAGCCACAAGTGGTTGCAAAATGGCCCATCTCTTCCCGTGTGAGGAAGCACAAGCACCACCACAACCCGAGAAAAAGACCGCCGTGTCCAAATCCAGAGGTGAGGACAATGACGATGCTGAGGTCATCTTTGTTGGAGTGGAGCACGTCAAGGAGGATGCTGAAACCTTCTTTGTCAGAGTGATTTCAACTTCAAAGCCAGTCATTTCTAACGTTTTGAACAGAGTGACCAGGGACTCATCTTCAAGAAGAATGAAGGACCACGTGAATCCGGATCCCTCCTGCAGGTGGCAACCTGCAAATCTTAGGACCCCAGCATCAGAGCCAGCTGCCGTATCACCAGTTTCTCAGTGTGTATGGGGAGGAAGAGGCAGTTCTATTATTTCGGAGCCTTCATCTAAACCTGATTAGAAAACGAGCTCGCCGGAAACTGTCCTTCACAATTCAGAATCGTTCTCTCTGCGGCCTCCCTGTCTCTCTCGAGCCGTTCTCTCATTAGGAGGCAAGGATGAAAGCCCTCTTAATTCAAAGCGGTGTCCCACTTCAGATGTGAATTGTAACAGTGGGAATCCCAAAAGACCCAAACTCAGCGATGGAATCCCAGGGGGACCTGCCTCCACCATGGCCCCTCCAGGTATCCCTCCTGGAAAAACACGGTTATGACCTTGGAAGATTCCCTGACCTCACCGAGCCGTGTGCATGGTGGGGCATCATTTTCACGGACTCGCACCAATGGCCAGGCATGCTTCCGTCTTATGGATCCAGAAGGAACATGTAGTTTGTCAGGCCTGGAGAAAATGGACTTTCTGACTCTTGCACGTCAGAGCAAGACTGTTGATCCCATGAAAGTAAATCTGGGATCAAATTCACTGATGAGAGTAAATGTTATCTGATGGCTTTTACTTTGGAGCATACAAGAGACAGCACCAGAACAGAAGACTCACACAGCCTTCAAATGCCTCAGCTGCTTGAGTCTTCTAAAATATGTCAAGTTTATGACCCACCTGAGGAACCATCTGGAGCTTGAGAGGCAGAAGGGTGACAGCTGGGAAACCCACACTACCTGCCAGCACTGCCACCGCCAGTTTCCCACCTCGTTCCAGCTGCAGTGTCGCATGGAAAGTGTCCCTGCTTCCTGGGAGCCCTCCACGGTCTGTAATATCTGTGAATTGTCCTTCAAAACAGATCAGGTTCTCTTACAGTACCTGAAGGACAGTCACAAACCTGGCAAAATGCCCTATGTCTGCCGTGTTTGCACTTACAGATTGTCAGCCTTTGCCAATGTAGAGGCGTATTTTAGAACATGGCATGGAAACATGAACAATTTGTTTGTCTGTTTTGCCTCAAAATGTTCAAATAGGTGACATCCTTTGTAAATCACGCTCGGAGGAACTGCAACAGGAGGGTCTTTCCATGTTGCAAGTGCTGGCTACAAAGTTTGAACGTGAAGGAAAAGACCGAGCACCAAACCAAGAATCATCAGTCATTCAAACAGCCAGAGCACTTGCCAGGGTTGCCTCCTGAAACAGAGGTCATGATCCAAAGTTCAGTTCAGCTGGGACTGAGAGAGACAGCATCCATCATTGTGAGGAACACTGACTCCCAAGTGCCACCCAGAAAACACACAAAAAAGATTGACTACGAGCACAAAATATTCCAGACATGCTGCAGCATGGGATCTGGCTAAAAAATTATGTTCTACCCACCTCCAGAAATTCAGAAAAGCCCCATTGAGGTTCAGCCAGCTGTACATAAAGACCCTGCCTGGCTTTTGTTGTTCAGTTGCTCAGTCGTGTCTGACTCCCTGTGACCCCATGAACTTCTGTATGCCACGCTTCCATGTCCATCATCATCCCCTGAAGCTTGCTCAAACTCATTCCGTTGGGTTGCTGACGCCACCCAATCATCTCATCCTCTGTCATGCCTTCTGCTGCTGCCTTCAATATTTCCCAGGATCAAGGGTTTTGTTTTGTTTTGTTTTCCCAATGAGCTGACTCTTCCCTTCAGGAGGCCAAAGTATTGGAGCTTCAGCATCAGTTTTTCCACTGAAGATTCAGGGTTGATTTCCCTTAGGATTGACTGGTTGGATCTCCTTGCAGTCCAAGGGACTCTCAAGAGTCTTCTCCATTCTCCAGCACCACAGTTTGAAAGGATCCATTCTTCAGCACTCAGCCTTCTTTATGGTGCAGCTCCTCCATCTGTACCTGACTCCTGGAAAAACCATAGCTTTGACTTTATGGACATTTGTTGGCAAAGTAATGTCTCTTTCTTTTAAAACACTGCCTAGCTTTGTCACAACTTTTCTTCCAAGCAGTGAGCATCTTTTAATTTCGTGGCTGCAGTCACCATCTGCAGTGATTTTGGAGCTCAAGAAAATAAATTCTGTCACTGTTTCCATTGTTTCTTCATCTATTTTCCATGAAGTGATGAGACCTTTGCCTGTGTGAACCACAACAAACTGGAAAATTCTTAAAGAGATGGGAATACCAGACCATCTGACCTGCCTCCTGAGAAATCTGTATGCAGGTCAAGAAGCAACACTTAGAACTGGACATGGAACAAGCGACTGGTTCCAAATAGGGAAAGGAGTACGTCAGGATTATATACTGTTGCCCTGCTTATTTAACTTAAACGCAGAGTACATCATGAAAAACACTGGGCCGGATGAAGCACAATCTGGAATCAAGATTGCTGGAGAAACAGCGACAACCTCAGATATGCAGATGATGTCACCCTAAGGGCAGAAAGTGAAGAGCCTCTTGATGGTGGCAAAAGAGGAGAGTGAAAGGCTGGCTTAAAACTCAAATTTCAAAAGACGAAGATCACAACGTCTGGTCCCATCACTTTATGGCAAGGAAATGGTGAACAACTGAAAATAACAGCACGTTTGATTTTCTTGGACTCCAAAATCACTGAGGATCGTGAATGTAGCCACAAAATCAAAGGAAGCTAGCTCCTTGGAAGAAAGCTATGGCAATCATAGACAGCATTAAAAAAGAAAAAAAAAAAAAAAAAAAGCTAAGGCATCACTCTGCTGACCAAAATTCTTATAGTCAAAGCTATGGTGGTTCAGACAGTAAGAAATTCACTTGCAATGTGGGAGACCTGGGTTCATTCATGGGAAGGACATCCCTGTAGTCCGGTGGAAATACTCGGTGCTCCCAGATTAGGGCATCCAAGTTCATTCCTTGGTCCGGGCATTAGATCCCACATACTGCAACTAAAAATACCACATGTGACAATTAAAATTCCTGCTCCCACATGCTACAATGAAGATTGAAGGGTCCTTGTGCTGGAACTAAAAACAAGCACAGCCAAGTAAATGAACAAATATTTGAAAGAAAGAAAGAAAGAGGTATGAGAATTCCCTGTTGCTTCAGTGGTTCGGACTTGATGCTTTCACGGTCAATGGCCAGGGTTCAACACCTGGTTGTGGAACTAAGATCCCACAGCTTCTGTGGCATGACCAAACAAAACCCCAGAAAGATAACTGAGGAGTACAGAACTCCCAAAGTTTGAAAATGAAGCAATGGCACTGCACACAGGCTGAGGATAGAGTAAGGATTGCCAGGAACCCAAAGTGCAAAAGCGGCACCTCTGCAATTCACAAGCCTCTTTAATGTTGTGGTTTAGGCTTCTCCTTCTCCTGCTTCTGAACCTAAATAACTTATTGCTCCTAAGAGAAATTGTTATGGGAAAAACATTATTTGAACTGAATGATAGTGAAAATAGCAAATTTTTGAGACAGAGCTAAAGCAGTTTCATGTGTTAATATGCATCACATTTGAAAAGAAGAAAGGTTGGAAAAACAATGACCTAAGTCAGTGCTATTCACAGACCTTTCTGCAGCAATAGAAAACATTTTCATAATTGTTACATATATTCCCTCATAAGGGCGATCAGCTTTTCACATATATAAATGCTTATGTTTCTTTTCTTTTCTGTGAGGTGTTCTGTTTATATCCTTTATCTGTATATTCAGATGGAGTATTCATCCAGCAGGGTTTGTTTTCTTTCTTTGTTTTTTTTTTTTTTTTTGCCTTGCAGTGAGGATTAATGGATCTTAGATCTTCAACCAGGGATTGACTCTCTGCCCCCTGCAGTGGAAGCACAAATCTCTAACAACCCGATCATTAAGGAATCCTCAGTAAAATATATTTTCTATGTCCGTATCTAATATGCCACTTTGCAAATGTTAAAATGTAGCCAGTGTGACTGCGGTATTAAATCTTTGTGTGTGTTCAGCGGCTTCAGTCTGTCCAACTCTTTGCGACCCCATCAGTGTAGCGCACCAGGCTCCTCTGAACCCACATCTTTTACATCTCCTGTATTGGCAGGCAGGTACTTTACCACTAGCACCAACTGGGAAACCTATTAAATCTTTACTTTAATTAATTTAACATTAAAAGATATGGCTAGAAGGATCAGATCTTCCTTACAAAGGAGTTTCAATTAACTTGTATACTCAGTAATTTGTGTATCTCTTCGATATTTTCCTCAAGATGAGATTCCATGCCCCTCCCTAAATGTAGGCTGTGTTTAGCGGCTTGTTTCCAAGAACAGAATATGTCAGCAGGAAGGAGACAACTTTCTAGCAGACGAACTAGTGGTAGGTCATATTGATAGTATGAATCCTTGATGGGAGATGATGAGAAAGATATTTTGCCTTGGAGGTATAGTTCTACAATTATATAAACCCCAGGGCAATCAGGAGAAACATCCCAAACCCATATAGAGAGTCATTCTGCAAAATACCTGTCCCTGAAGGACTCCTGAAAACTGTCAAAAGTCTTGAAAAACAAGGAAAGTTTAAGAAACAGCTATAGACCAGAGTAAGCTAAGGGAGGTATCTGTAGCTTCTTGCCCTATATTCTCATGCAGTTCAGTATTCTATATGGGACTATGAAACTAGGAAAGAACATTTGTGGAAAAACTGGTAAAATTTGAGAAAACCCTGGAACTTAGTTAAAGGTACCCTACTGAAAGATGCTGGAATAATTGTGAAGCATAAAGGAAGTCATTTCACACACACACATTTCAGACATTGCAAGTGCTTTCTCTACACAACACCCACTTCATTTTGACTTCACGGAGATGGAAATCTGAAGTACGGCATACTTAACGGAAATCTTCGAATACAAAGGATCAATAATATTTAGACTGTGTCATCTGACTATAATGCAATAATGAGAAATTGACCAAGAAACGTCTTTGAAAATGCCATTCACTTGGAAAATAGAAATAACTATCTTAACACATATCTCTATGGAATTTTCATGCAAGAATCCTGGAGCAGATTGTCATTATTTTCTCCAGGGGATCCTCCTGACCCGGGATCGAACCCAGGCCTTTTGTGTCTCCTGCATTGGCTGGAAAGCGATTTACCAGTTGAGTGACCAGGGAAGCCCATGCAATATTTAGGCTTGTCTTTAGAAGAGAATATTAGGATATACTCGGACGTGAATGATAATGAACAGCCTATTCGCAAAAATTGCGGGACACAGTTAAAGTTGTACGGAGAAACAATGGAAAGAGTAACAGACTTTATTTTCTTGGGGTCCAAAATGATTGTGGGTGGTGAATGCAGCCATGAGCTTAAAAGATATGTGGCCCTTGGAAGAAAAACTATGACAAGCCTAGACAGCCTAGTAAAAAGCAGAGACATTTCTTTGCTGACAAAGTCCATCTAGTCACAGCTATGCTTTTCCCCACAGTCATGTATGGATGTGACAGCTGGACCGTAAAGAAGGTGGAGTGCCGAAGAACTGATGCTTTTGAACTGTGGTGTTGAAGACTCTCGAGAGTCCCTTGGACAGCAAGATTCAACCAGTCAATCCTAAGGGAAATCAACTCTGAATATTCACTGGAAGGACTGATGCTGAATCTGACGATCCAATAGTTTGGCCACCTGATGGGAAAAGCCAACTCATTGGAAACCACCTTGATGCTGGGAACGACTGAGGGCAAGAGAAGAAGTGGGCGGCGATGGATGAGATGTTCGGATGGTATCACCAACTCAATGGACATGAGTTTGAGCAAACTCCAGGAGACAGTGAAGGACAGGAAAGCCTGGTGTGCTGCATGCAGTCCATGGCGTTGCAAAGAGTCCAACATGACTGAGGGACTGAACAACAACAACAAATTAAGGTAAATTTATAGCATTAGATACAAGAGAAATGAGAGTTACAAACAGTTATCTCAAAAAGTTGTAAAGATGAGCAACAGAACAAACTTATAGCGATGTGAAGGAATGAAATTAGTAAAGAATGAAAAATGAATATATTAGAGAAGAAAATAATGTAACAAAACCAAAACTTTATCCTCCCATAGGAGATCTCAACGGTCTACTAGGAGACTTCCAGCAGCACAGGGCATTTAAAAAAGACTCTGTGAAGGGCCAAAGAAGAAATATTTTAGGCTTTGCGAATATGATCATTGGCCATTAAGTTTTCAGCCATAGACAACAACGAAAGAAACTGGCAAGTCCCTGTTCCAAATTTAAGGACTCCGAAAACTGAATTTCACACAATTTCCACGTCAGAAAATAAAAGTCTTTTCGGTTTTCCTCAGCCATTAAAAGCGTAAAGCTCTAAAATTAAAAAGAAGAAGAAGAAGTAAAGCTCATTCTCAGCTCACAATAGACAGTGCAAAAACAGGGGCAGGCTGCCCTGCCTTGATTGAAATGGAATTCCAAGAGGAGGGGCGCCAAGATTCACTGTAAGGTCAAGTTCCTAAAGCAAAGAACTGGCTTAAGGGAGGTCACCCCTGAGGGCTGTGAGTGCCGGACACCATCACTGGACTCCCCTGGTAGACTCGGAGGCCGTTCTCAGCCCTGTGCCCTGGCGACTGTGCCATCTGTTTTTTCTTTCTTCGCGTTTGGTGAGCTGAGCAATCTTGACCCAATACTCTTTTGAGATTCAGATTCAGCCTGACCACGCCCACAGGGGGTGCTTTTACGGGGTGGGGGGAGGGGGTGGTGGTGGGGTGTCCATCGCGCGCGCATGCGCCCAACTCAGCCTCGCGGCCAATCAGATGGCAGGAGCCGACACCTGGCAGCCAATCATCGGAGTCAGCCCGCTCGCCTGTAGGGGGAGCTGAGGCGGCGCCCCAGACCTGAGGAAGCCTCTTCCCGTCCGACTCGCCTCGTCATCCCCTCGGGCTGGCCTCCTCAGGCTTGATCCGGGAACTGCCTAAGGCAGGTGAGCCGCAGGCAGTTCTGTCTCCTCCGTCAACGGGGGCTGGTAAGGACTGGAGCGTGGTTCAGCCTAAGAGGTGCCTGACGGCTAAAGGGAGGGTTTCTCGGGTCCCCACTCGCAGGAGGCCTTGCTCGGTGGGGCGGCTGCTGAGGGCCCGCGGGCCCTCAGGAGGGAGCGTGCGGCAGGACCCACAGGCCTCAGGCGCCTTTCGCCCTCTCTCCTCTCTAGTCTGGGCGGGCTCAGCTCTCCAGCAGCTTTCCGGCCCAGGGGTGGGTGGCACAAGTCAGCTCGCGGAAAGGGCCTCTTAGGCCCCTGGCCCCGGGCACCACCCCCAGCTCTCCTGTGGAACCTAATGATTTAAACACACACACACACAAATCTTCACGGCCCAACCCGGTCCTGCACCCAGGCATAGTCAGGCGAGCGCAGCAAAAAAAAAAAGAAAAAAAATCGATCTAGTGGCCTCTTCACTGCCCTGGTGCTTTGGTCGTTTTCCTGTTTCCTCGGCCTCTCCTCAGACTCCAGGGCTGCCCCGTCCCTGGGGGCCCCGAGATTCAGGCCTTTGGTTCGGGAAGTTGGCAGATGAGGTATTTGTTTGTTTGTTACTGAGAGAAGGGAGGTGGGAGGAAGAAGCTCAGGGCAAAGGAGTTCAATCACTTGGTCTGGTTGAGTGTGAGACGCCTGGTCAGCATCCGTAGGGTAGGACCAGGTAGGGCCTGGGGGGATAGAATGTTCCCGGAACAGGGGACTCACCCTGGCCGTTTCCTCTGCTTGTCCCCAGGATGTGACCGTGTGCTGCCTGGGAGGTCTCAAGCGCTCAGGACTTCAGTGGGCCCCTGAGGTAAGGTGACAGACATCTTTACAACAAGGGACAAAGGTGTGGCTTTCTTACTTTGCGTTTTTCTCCTTTCATTCGTCGGCTGACACGTTGCTGTTGAGAGAGAGTATTCCTGATTGGGGATTACGTGACCCTGATTGCGGGTGCTGACTTCAGGGCCATCATGGTTTCAGGTTTGCAGCTTTCTGAGTGGCAAGCTTAAAAACAGGCATGGTGACGCGCTTTCGCCTGCCTTCTTGAAAGAAAAAAAGTAAGAGCACCATGGGTCTTAAGCTGTGTAGAGTTGACTCCTGCCACTTGGTGAGGCTAAAATGGGGCAATGCACATATCCTAAGGTTTTAGCTAGCAAAGCAAAGCAATGCAGGTGTGGGGTTCCCTGGTGGCCTGGTGATTAGGATTTTGGGTTTTCACTGCAGTGGTCTGGATTCAGTCTCTGGTCAGGGAACTGGGACCCCACAAGCCAAACAGCATGGCCAAATGAATGAATGAATTCGGTGGTTCATTCAGAGAAATTATCCTGTGATTTAACATGTTCACTGTGAGATTACTTGCTCATTTCTGTACCCTTAAGGGCTTTTCTTCATTAAGTAAGTGAACTCCACTGGATGGGGGTGAGTCACCATCTCAGTTCATTTCATGCGAGTAAACAAGATCATAGGAAGCTCTATGCCCAGCCACTTGTGCCTACAGCTGTGTTGTATACTTATCTTGCTGGTACAGCTTTGAACTTCACCGCATGTTTTGTTTTGGTCACAACATGTGGCTTCATAGGATATTAGTTCCCCAGCCAGGGATCGAACACAGGATCCTGGCAGTGAGAGGGCTGAGTCCTAACCAAACCACTGGACTGCCAGGCAACTCCTGTGTTTTGGTGCTGTGGATAGGGGTGTGTGTGTGTGTGTGTGTGTGTGTGTGTGTCTTGATTTTAGCTATATTTATAGGAGAACTGATCTGTGTGTAAGTATGATGTGAATGGTATTAGAACTTGAAATGTTTGTGTTGTACATATGATCTCAAAATGGAATAGTTTGAAAGAACTTACCACTTGTTATCTCTTGGCCTAGGATCTCTCCTGAGGTAGTAGTCAAGCTTTTGTCTGGCTTGGCAACCTCTGAAGACTTAGCTAGTTGAATCTAAGCTCTCTCACTTGTCTGTACTCTTGAAGCCTCAGTTCCTCCTTCTGTGGGCCTCTCCAAGGGGCTTCTCTTGTGGAGGCTGCTGTCTTTACTCAGAATGAGTGATTCAGGAAAGTACTTGCACCCATGATAAAGTGCAGAGTTTTTTTGAGATGTTACACATCTGCTCTTGTGTATTTGCTTAGTCTCACAGGTCTACCCTGTGATAGATTGAGAGAGAACTACACAGGGGTAGGAATATCAGGAGATTGAATTCAGTTGAAGGCTGGTTACCATACCCATTAATCCACTATGCCAGCCTTTTTTTTTAATATGATCTCAGCTCTGTCAATGTGAGCAAATTATTCGGCTTGTGTACCCTTCTTGTGTGCTGCTACTGCTGCTAAGCCGCTTCAGTCGTGTCTGACTCTGCAGTCTCATGGACAGCCACCCACAAGGCTCCCCCTTTTCTGGGATTCTCCAGGCAAGAATGCTGGAGTGGGTTGCCATTTCCTTCTCCAGTGCATGAGAGTGAAGTCGCCCAGTCGTGTCCAACCCTTCGAAACCCCATGGACTGCGGCCTACCAGGCTCCTCCACCTGTGGGATATTCCAGGCCAGAGTACTGGTTTGGGTTTCCATTGCCTTCTCCAGCTTGTGTGCTCTTGTGGTTTGATGTACTCAATTCCTGATCTGCTCATTTCTAGACCTACTCATTTCTTGATATTCTAGCAAGTCTCCTCTTTGTCCTCCTGGATTAAGGTTTCTGTTTCTCTGGATGGTTCCCATCAGCAAACAGACTGACTATAACGTGACCTGTCGTTAAAAATCCATTTTTTGGTGACACCTCCTGCTTCTGCTGCTTTTATTTCATATTTGCTTGTTATAGAACTCTGCAGAGTTGTTCCTAGACTTTGTTATCTCGAGTTCTCTCATTTTCCCATAGAGCCACTCTTGTCAAGGCCTCAGGTGAATTCAAATGTTTAACTCAGTGGTGAACTTTTAATTGTTATTTTATTTAATTTGTTGGCAACCTTTATCAGAGTAGTTCATTTCCTCCTCCCTGAAAAAAATGTTTCACTTGGATTACAGAGTGCTTCTCTTTCCTGCTTGTCTTCCACCTACAGTTCCCCACATACAATGTGTGACCTTTGTGTCTGGCTTTATTCAGATGTCGTATTTTCTTTTTAAGTATTTATTTATTTAGCTATGTGGCATGTGGGATCTTAGTTCCCAGACCAGGGATGGCACCTGTGGAGAGTCTTAAACCCTGGATCGCCAGGAAAGTCCCCTCGTTTGTGTACTTTCAAGATTCATCGTGTTCATGCTTGTATAGCAGTGAATGTTTTTATTTTATTTTTATGGCTGAATATGGTATATGAATATGGTAAATGGCTTCCATGCAGTCCATTTTGAGCATATACCACAGTTTGTTTATCCATTCGTCAATGAATGGATAATACGTGGATGGTGTACTCTTTGTGGCTATTGCGAGTAATGTTGCTGTGAACACTGATTTTGCATGGACTGAACATTTTCAGTGTTGGTGCATATATACAAAAGAGGGAAATTCCTGGATCATATCTCTACTCTATATTTAATTTTTGAGGTACTGACCACCACTTTTGCAAGAGTGGTTGTACCATTTTATAGCAATTACCTCAACAATATCATGAAGATTCCTTTTCTCCACATCTTCTGCAGCACTTGTTATTATTCGTCCTTTTGATTGGGTGTGAAGTAGTCTGGTGTGAAGTAGTATCTCAGTGAGACTGATTGACATTTTGCTCAGGGCTTCCCTGGTGGCTCAGAAGGGAAAGTGTCTGCCTGCAAGGTAGGAGACCTGGGATCAATTCCTGGGTGGGGAAGATCGCCTTGAGAAGGAAATGGTAATCCACTCCAGCACTCTTGCCTGGAAAATCCCATGAATGGAGGAGCCTGGTAGACTGCAGTCCATGGGGTTGCAAAGAGTCGGAAATGTCTATTCAAATTCTTTTCCTGGTTATTAAATGCTTTTCTGTTTTTAATTGTTGTAGAAAACCTCTAAGTTAAATTTTTACCATTTTAACCATTTTTGCATGCTAAGTATTTTGCACACTTTCATCAGCCTTTTGGAGAAAGAAATGGCAACCCACTGCAAATCTGATGGAGAAGGGAACGTGGTGAACTTTAGTCCCTGGGGATGCAACGTTGGGCACAACTGAGTGACTAAGACATATACACACACGTAGTCACAGTGTTGATTTGTTGTTGTTGTCATTGTTTTAGCTGTGTTGTGCAGCTTGAATGACAGTTCCCTGGTTGAGGATCATACCCAGGCCCCTGATAGGACACTGTGGAGTCCTAACCTCTGAACTACCAGAGAATTCCTTATCACATTGTTATGAAACAGATCTCTACACCTTTACAGCTTGCAAAATCGAAACTCTGTACCCATCACCTGTCCCATTAAACAGCAACTCCTCTTTTCTTGCCCGTTGACCTAGACCATGGACTCCATCATTCTTTTTTGTTTCCTCTCTATTGCTTGACTGTGTTAGCTATTTCATGCAAGTAGAAACTTACAGTATTTGTCTTTTTGTACGACTGGCTTATTGCATTTGGCTTGATGTCTGAAATGATCATGCATGTTGTAGCATGTGACAGAATTTTCTCTATATGGCTAAATAATATTTCATTGTGTGTATATATCACATTTGATGGACATTTCGATGCTTCCACCTCTTAGTTGTTGTGCTTCGTGCTGCTGTGAGCACGGCTCTGCAGATATCCCAAGACCCCATGTTAACTTCTTTTGATTTTATATCCGGAAGTGGAACTGCTGAATCATGTATCAGGTCTAGTTTTTTAGTTTTTTGAGGAGCCTTTAAACTGTTTTCTGTAGCAGTTGCACCATTTTAAAATCTATCTATAACACACAAGGATCCAGTTTCTGTATGTGCTTGCCAACAGTTGTCCTTTCCTTTCCTTCATATGTAAACACACACATATGCACATACAATTTTTTCATACCCTGTTCCATGATTGTTTATCACAAATTATGAATATAGTTCCTTGTGATATACAGTACGCTGTTATTTCTCTCTTGTATATATTATAGTTTGCATCTGCTAATCACCAGCTCCCAATCTGTGCCTACCCCAACTTTCCCCTCTGGGGAATCACATAGTGTGCTCTCTATGTCTGTGAGTCTGTTTCTGTTTCATAGATAAGTTCATTTGTGTCATATTTTAGAGTCCATGTAAGTGATACCATATGATATTTGTCTTTCTCTCCTTTTTATTATTTTTATTTGTACTTTATTTTATTTTACAACACTGTGTTGGTTTTGCCATACATTGACATGAATCCACCACAGGTGTACATAAGTTCCCAATCCTGACCCCCCTCCCACCTCCCACCCCATATCATCTCTCTGGATCATCCCTGTGCACCAGCCCCAAACATCCTGTATCCTGCATCAAACATAGACTGGCGACTACCTTACATGATAGTGTACATGTTTCAGTGCTATTCTCCCAAATTATCCCACCCTCTCCCGCTCCCTCAGAGTCCAAAAATCTGTTCTATACATCTGTGTCTCTTCTGCTGTCTCTCATGCAGGGTTATCATTACCATCTTTCTAAATTCCATATATATGTGTTAGTATACTGTATTGGTGTTTTTCTTTCTGGCTCACTTCACTGTGTATAATCGGCTCCAGTTTCATCCGTCTCATTAGAATTGACTCCTATAAAGTCTGCAAGCAATAAATGCTGGAGAGGGTGTGGAGAAAAGGGAACCCTCTTACACTGTTGGTGGGAATGCAATCTAGTGCAGCCACTATGGAGAACATTGTGGAGATTCCTTAAAAAATGGCAAATAGAACTGCCATATGACCCAGCAATCCCACCGCTGGGCATACACACTGAGGAAACCAGAATTGAAAGAGACACATGTACCCCGGTGTTCATCGCAGCACTGTTTATAATAGCCAGGACATGGAACAACCTAGATGTCCACCAACAGATAAATGGATCAGAAAGCTGTGGTACATATACACAATGGAGTGTTACTCAGCCATTCAAAAGAATATATTGTCTTCCTCTTTCTGACTTCCTAAGTATTCTTTTGAATGCTAGTGTAGATTCAAGTATTTACTCAACAACATTTGTTGCTACAGTGTAAAATGTGGTTGACTTTTAAAATATTTGTCTTCTATTCTGCAAGCTTTATATTAATTCTAATACTTGGGTTTTCTTCAAGATTTTCTATATACAAATGTATGTTATCTCCAATATACTTTGATTTTTACTTTCCATTCTGAAGGCGGTTTTTTGTTTTTTAATTGTTTTTTTTTTTTTTAAAACTACAGCAACAATTCTCTTTTGTTACCTGATTGCTCTGGTTGTAAAACTGCCAGTATAATGTTGAGCCAAAGTGTGTAATAGACTTCCTTGTGTTGTTCCCAGTCTTAGAGGGAAAGCTTTCAGTTTTTCATTCTTAAGTATGATGTTAGCTGTGGGTCTTTTTACAGGTGCCCTTTGATTGAGAAAGTTCTCTTCTGTTCTTAATTATTAAGTGTTCTTTTAACCCTGGTTATGAAAAGGTGCTAGATTCAAGGAAATGCTTTTTCTTCAGGCAGATGTGTTATTTGTTTTATTGTTTTAAAATGGCATAATGTTGGTGACTTTCCTATCATGAACCAACTTTGCATACCTCCCTAAATCCCATGTGATCATGGTATACAGTCTTGTTTATATGCTGTTGAATTTTGTTTGCAAGTATTTTGTTTTGGACTCTTTCACCTGTATTCATGAGGGATATCAGGTGTGTGTGTGTGTGTGTGTGTGTGTGTGTGTGTGTGTGAGTGATATCTCTGTCTGATATTGGTATGAGAGAAAGACTGGCATCACTTTGCCTGCTATGTGTGGAAGAGACATGTGGCATAAAGGATGAAGCATTGTTGGATTGAAGTTTAGCCAGGATTAGAGGGAGAAAGTTAGGATATATCAGTGTGGAATTGGGGTGAGATTATCAAAGAGAGCCCATTCTCCTTTTCCTAGGCCTGTGTTAAGTGCTTGACATTGAATTATGCTGTCTGTTAATTAGGTATAGATAGATTATACTTTGAATTTGCTACCTATTTTGTTTGTTAACATTTATGAAATTAGAATTTGTGAATCGGTTGTAATGTGCATTTAAGATCCATTTTCTTCCATTTTTACTACAAAACAGATGCCATTGAATAGCTGATGCCTTTTAAAAAAGCTGTTAACCTTAAGTCTAAGAAATAAGCATGTTTGTCTTTAAGATACAGAAACACATTTAAAAGTTACAAATTTGCCCAAGAAGACACAACTGGTGTGTGGTTAAGTTAGAATTCCAACTTAATCTCCTATGACTCCAAAGTCCATGCTTCGAAACGCTGTAGAACAATGTTTTTGAAAAAATACTCATCCTTTACATGTGATTTCACCTAATGATCAGTGTGGCGGGTTTTTTTTATTTTTCCTCTTTATTTTTTTAAGTAGAAGAGGTTAAAGTGAACATGCGACAAAGCTATGATTCTAGAGCCATGGAGACTTGTAGTCGTAGGTTTTTTAGCTGTCATTGAGTCTGGTTGACACTCAGTGTCTTTGTCTGTAAGATAAGGGTGTGTATAAGTACTCTAGAGTTTTGGAGATAATCAAATAGCCCATTTTTCTGTACTTAACTAATCTGTAGTATGTTTACACTTAGGTGGCAGTTTGTATAAAGGAAGCACTGGGACTTGTGGCCGCGCCCTCTAAGAATAAAAAAGTATTAAAAATATGGAACTCCCATGTATGTTACGTGAAGAAGAACAAGAGCCAGAAGTACAGAAAAGGGAGGGAGAGACCAAACAAGTAGATGATGATGATGATGATGAAGTGATCTTGGTTGGAGTGGAACATGGAAATGAAGATGCTGACGTGATCTTTGTTGGGATGAGCTCAGCTTCAAAACCAGTCGTTTCAAACATACTGAACAGAGATACCCCAGGTTCTTATTCAAGGAGAAAAAGGTGTGGTCACTTCAGGAGAGGTAACGCTCACAGATTACAGCCTGTTAGTCATGTGACTCCTACATCAGAAGCAAAGACTGTCTTGCCAGTGTCTGACTCTGACTCAAGATCAACAGGTAGTCCTATTATTATTGAACCTCCGTCTCAAGCTGATTATAAAAATCTTTCACCACAAATAGTGCCTGATTGCTTTTCGAAGGAGTTATGTTCTTCTTTGATTACCTTCACAAGGTCATTGCAGCATCCAGTAGAAACAGCAGTTTCTGCAGGAGATATGAATAAAAGTCCTCATGTATCAAAGCGAGTTTCCCCTTGTGAAACAAATCGCAGAAATCCCAGAAGGCCTAAACTCAGTGATGGCATTGTAGGGGAACATTCTTTAGGTTTTTCCCCATCAGGTTTTTTTCATACAGAGACCACTCAGCAAAGCACACCAGACCGTGTCCATACCTCACTAGGCCATGTTCAGAATGGAGAACCTTGTCCAACACCTTTTCCAAAGGACAGTGTTCATTGCAAGCCTGTAAGACCTTTAGGGGAAAGTGGACAGACAAAAACTGATTTTCCAAGTTTGGCAAGTCCAAACAAAATTGGTGATCCCACAGAAGGAAATCTGATTGTGTTACTTCGTGACTTCTACTATGGCGAGCATGGAGGAGTTGGGCAGCCAGAAGCGAAGACCCACACGGCGTTTAAATGCCTCAGCTGCTTGAAAGTTCTAAATAATGTCAAGTTTATGAATCACATGAAGCACCATTTGGAACTTGAGAGGCAGAGAGGTGACAGCTGGAAAACCCACACCACCTGCCAGCACTGCCTCCGCCAGTTTCCTACTCCCTTCCAGCTGCAGTGTCACATTGAAAGTGTCCACACGGCCCAGGAGCCCTCCGCAGTCTGTCACATCTGTGAGTTGTCCTTTGAGACAGATCAGGTTCTCTTAGAGCACATGAAAGACAATCATAAGCCTGGTGAAATGCCCTATGTATGCCAGGTTTGCAGTTACAGATCATCATTTTTTGCAGATGTGGATGCATATTTCAGAGCATACCATGGTAACACTAAGAAATTACTTTGCCCGTTTTGTCTCAAAATTTTTCAAACTGCAACAGCATACAGACGTCATCATCGAGGGCACTGGGAAAAGAGTTTTCACCAGTGTTCCAAATATCGGCTACAGTTTTTAACTTCCAAAGAGGAGAGGGAGCACAAGACCCAGTGTCATCAAATGTTTAAGAAGCCTAAGCAGCTAGAAGGATTGTCTCCTGAAACAAAAATTGTTATTCAGGTATCACTGGAACCCCTTCAGCCAGGATTGGTGGAAGTAGCATCCATTACTGTGAACACATCTGATTTTGAATCATCACCCCCCAAATCTAAAAGGAGGAGGTCAAAAAAAGAAAAATAATAGTTAATTCTGCCTTCAGTAAGTCTGAAGCAAGTATTTCAGTCAAAGTTAAAAATCCCATTAAAAACAAAAAGATCAACTTATAGCATTATTCAGTAATATCAAATATAGGGAAACCGATGGGTAATTTATGTGATTTTGTTTTAAATAGAGGAAGTACAGTTTTGTTTGATCTGCATATTGAGATGTTATTTAAAAATCTATGATCTGTTTTTCGTGTAATTGTCTTAACATGTAAAAAGGATGTGTGCATGTGTGTGTGAGAGAGAGAGAATGAGAGAAGTGGAGAAAGGAAAAGTAAGAACCTATTTTGGTATTTGATGTTACTTGTAAGTTCGAAAGCTCTCCTATACATATAATCTGTAGAGTGTTTTAGCAACGTAATTTTGAAGTGTTTTCATGCCTTGCAGATCTCAGTATCAGCTATATAGCCAGACTTGAATGTCACTCTCTGAAGTGCCTCTTGGGCTGATCTAAGATAACCTGGCTCTGAAAGCGTGCAGTGGAGGTTGATGGAGAAGCTACGATGTGAGTTTGGACCAGACACGGGATTTAATCAGTGAAGAGCTGTGGCTTCGTGTCCCAGCTGAGGAAGAGGCATACATTCACTGCAGGCACAGAGCCAAGGGAGAAGGAACACTGTCTCAGAGTGCTTTCACCTAGCCCAGGGACATCTCAAGGATGCCAGCTGCTAAAATGCCTGTGTTTGGTGAGAGACCCTGGCAAGCATGAAGCAGGCCCTGTGTAGCACTGACTGCAGTTGGAGAAGCAGAGATAGTTAATAGAATGAGACCTGGTGCCTGTGGACCTCCTGTTGAGTGAGCAAAAGGGGGATTTGATTCATTCTGTCCCCTTTCCCATTTGGCTGGCCTGTAGTCACAGTGAGGTCGGCATATCTGTGTCAGACACAGTAGCAAAGCAAATTAAAATTCCCAAAGGAAAAAGAGCCTTGACGTCCACTTTGATTTGCGCTGGACTCATAGTTGTAACTGAAAAGGATCAAACAGAGGAAATCTGTTCAGCTTTTGAATTGGGCTAAATTGAGTTCTCTTACCCTTAAGCTACAATGGAGTTGTCCAAGAATCGTAAATATAGTGGACAAAAATAGTCCAGGGTGATTAAAGCCTTTTTGGAACTCTTCCTTCCAATTTCCAGTTACATGTGTCTTACCCGAGTTGACCGTGTGAAGATTTCGGTTCTGTATCTTATCTTGCCTTGGACACAAATGTAGTACAGTTAACAGCTAATTCTTTGCGTGTGTAATTTCCCATTGTATCAAACTGATTGAGTTTCCGTCTTTCTTGACACAGTCTGATGTGCAAGAATTGTCTCATGTATTTCAGTAATTATCAGGTCATAGAGTTACCCTTCCTCTAATGTATCCAACCATCTAATCTGTGATTATACTTGTGGAAACCTTCTTTCTTGTGGTCTCCAAGGGCTCTTTCACAGACCTGTGGGGTACCCTCTAAGTATTGGTGCCTGAACATCAGCGCACTTGGCTGCCTCTAGGTTCTTGAAGTTGAGTCTCCTCCTGGAGGTGAATGTCACCCCTTCTCCACTTCTGGCACGGATACCTAGCAATCTCTGTGCACCATTCCAGGAAGCTGGGATCCTGTCTGTAGACCTATGCCAGGAGCAATCTCTCCGTTTCCTCTTCCTTTCTCCTCCTCTTTGTCTCTCCCCACTCTCCCCAGTCCTCAATTTCTTTAAGTCCTCTAAGCTTTCACAAAATGCTGGAAAGAGATCATCACCAAGCGGTTAGCATCCTTCTCAGAACTGAAAAGGAAGGACTACAGATGATGAAGCTGCAGTGAATCTGTTGTCTCCATTTTAGGTAATTTCGTGAGTATAAATTCAAACTCAAATAAATTGTGTTTATTTATTCAAAGCTTGATTGATATATTTTCACTTTGAATATTTTACTAGGCCTTTCTGGTTAGTTTATTTGGGCCAAAGCACTTTGCTAAGTGTCAGCTGAAACCACTTTTAGTTGTATAAAGAGTGTGTGTGTGTTCTGGTCTCAGGTGAAAACTCTCTGTATAAATAAATATGCAGACTATTGCATATGTATCTGCTTTCTTCGATTTCTATAGTAAAAAATACGAAATGTTTTAGTTACGTGTTTTTACTGTTGCTTAGTATTATCAACACTGTTGCTGTGAGTTGCTGTGAAGTATGCTCCTAAGGACTACAAGTTGTATTTATTGCCAAATTAAAAGGTTCCCACAATATGGTCCCTGACTGCTTCCTCTCTTCCATTCTCTGTCTTCTACTGTACTATTTTCCCCACTAATGTACTCTTTTTGACAACACAGGCCTTGGTTTTCCTCCATCAAATTCCGTTTCTTGCCGATCCAGACTGCAAGTGTTGTTCTTCTGGAAATACTCTTCCCGTAGGCCTGCATGGCTCCCTTGTTTGAGCTTCACCAATGCTGTTCAAATAACACAATCAAATCTCCAACCCCCTCTCTTTCCTCCTCCTCCTTAAAGGCACTTGAAGTCTCTATCCTCTTCTTCCCTCTCCAGCCTAAATTTCCTAAATTTTCACAAAAAAAAAAAAAAAGAAAGAAAAATGAAAAAGAGAAGAGATAATAACATCAGGGCTTTGCTTCTTAGAATTAACTTGAGTCAGTTTCTGTGCCTGCAAATCAAAGATAGTTAATAGTGAGTTGAATTCTTTCAGGAGCTTCCTCTGTTTTTCTTTTGATACCTCTATATTTTGTTCACACAATGACACTTTGTTTTCTTTACAAATTATTGAAGATGTGTCAAGATTATTATTTTGTTACTGCCCTTTGTGAATTTCCTTGTCTGCCTTGCTTGTTCTTTCAGGTAAAATTTATTATTTGATTAATGTTGCCAAAACATTGTAAGTAAAATTAGTATTTGTAGAAATAATGTTTTAAAAATTATTTCTGCTGTCTCTTTACAAATAACATGGCATGTTTTTATTTTTTTTAAATAATCGTATTGTGTTGGCCAGTTCTAAACAGTGATGTGTAAGTGGGCTTTCTTGTTCTGAGTACCATCAAAAGCAATGAGTATCTGGCTTAATAAATTTCCGTTTCTGCTTTTAGATCTTGAAGAGAATTGTTTTATTGGATAGTTTACAACATTTGTTGAGACACTTACTGTTCCTTCCTCTCCTCTCCTTTCTTTTTCTTGCTTTCTTCCCTTGTCTCTCTTCCTCTTTCTTTCCTTCCCTTTCTTTCCCCAGGTTGTTGCTTGACTGGACCTTTCCTGAAACAAAAGGAATTCCACACAGAGTTGAATGTTATCCTCTCAGAATGCCATTTCGTTCCTCATTTCTAGTATTGGAATTAACCTCCCTGTCCCCTTATTAGATTTGCCACAGTTGTATCAATGTTTCTGATTTTCTTTTTCCAAGAAGCAGCTCTTGTCGTCTTATCCCAACAAGCTTTATTTTTGTTTTCTATTTTTGTTTCAATTCATAGATACTTCCTACATTCTTTAGGATTTTTTTTCTTTATACCTTTGCATTTTAGAAGTTTCTTCACAATTTTTTTCCTGTAAGTATATTAGATTTACAATGTTGAATTTCAGATGTATATCAGAGTGATTTAGTTATGCAGATACGTATCTATTCTTTTGTAGGTCCTTTTCCATGATAGGTTATTACATGATACTGAGGATTTCTTTTCTTTTTTTTTCCATAGATGATTTAGGGGTTGACCTATCTTTATTTAGCAATTTTGTCTGAATCCCAAATATTTTTATGTATCCATGTTTTTTAATTAAAATTTCATTGTCTAAGATTTTTGGCAAGTTGATTCCAAAGAGTTCACTATTTTCAGGCTGAATGTTTTCATTTATTGTTTACTGAGAATTAAGTTTTCCTTGGAGCTCTGAGGGCATGTGTGTATATACACTGACATGTCTATATACGCATCCTTTTCAGATTACTACATGTTTTAAGATATGTAAATGTATTTTCAAAGATATTTTCTGTTTGTATGGTAAAAACATGAAATGTTTTAATGCTAGAAATTTGTTCCCCCGAATGAATATAGTATAAAGAATAAAGATATAAAACTAGATTCCTTTGAGAGTAATCCTTACTAACAGAACTTGGGAATGTTCAAAGAGTACTCATAACACTTACGAAAGGTGGCAAGAAAAACTTTATTCAAGGTAAGAGTACTACAGTGGCGTATTATAACATGGGAGAGAGATTGAGCTTATGTGTGACTCCAGGAGGGGTGCAGCTGGGATTTATAGCTGAGGAACAGGGTGGGCCCATGGGATTGCAGACAGAGATGGGAGACTGAAAAGCAATGGACAACAATAACAGAATGGGTGTCAGTGGATGGAAACTTATTAAAATGAGGACTATAAGGGTGAGGGTGGACTCTGGCTCAACTGAGAGGATCATTGCTGAGGCTAGGCAAGGCTGATAAGATATTCCGGTGAGTGAAATGATATTTGATCGGATACTGAGGGTGGTCAGATCAAGGGTGGGCTATGTTTTCTAAACTGAAGTAGCAGATTCTGGATTAGATTGGACTAGATGGACAGGCAGCCCTGAATAAAGACATTGCCCAAAGTTGGCAGTGCATTAATGAACTAGTGCTGCATAAGCAGTTAGCCAAAACTAGCAGCTTAAAACAATATTATTTCATACTGCTGCTGAAAGTTGGGAATCCAGGAGTAATTCAGCTGAGTGTTGTGGCTCAGTGTCTCATGAGATTGCCATCCTCTGAAGCCTTGACATGCGCTGGTGGATTTCCTTCCAAGATGGCTTACTCACATAGCTGATGAAACCGGTTTGCTTGCTGGCTGTTGGGAGAAAGCCTCGGTTCTTTCACATGGGCCTCTCTAAAGGGCTACCTGAGTGCTCTCGAGATATGACTAAGCTGGCTTCTAGAGTGAGTGATCCAAGAGGATGATCAAGGAGGCTGCAGTGCCTTTTATGACCTAGTCTCAGACGCTTCATTGTTCGTTTCTACAGTATTCTAACATGAGAAGTGAGCCACTAAGCCCACCACACATGTGAAGGGGCGGAGGAAGGAACCGTGGACATAATTTAAAACCACGTGGTACACACATGGCCAGAAATTGTTCACATGCGTGTATGTCCAAAATGCCTTTTCCTGCCAATGCTTTTAAACAATTTATCTGTTACAGCATTAACTTGAAGTTCAGGACCTTGTCATCTAAGTCAGGTCCAGCTATGGATCAGGGTCCACGTGTACAGTATCTCGTGTTCTGTTGCTCAGTTGTGTCGTATTCTTGGCGACCCCATGGGCTGCAGCGCTGCAGGCTTCCCTGTCCATCAACTCCAGGAGCTTGCTCAAACTCAAGTCCATTGAGTCGATGATGCTATCCAACAATCCCATCCTCTGCTGTCCCCTTCTCCTACCTTCATCTTTTTCCGCATCACGGTCTTTTCCAATGAGACGGCTATTCCCATCACATAGCCCAAGTATTGGAGCTTCAGCTTCAGCATCAGTCCTTCGAATGAATATGCAGGAGAGATTTACTTTAGGATTGACTGGTTTGATCTCCTTGCAGTCCAAGAGCCTCTCAAGTCTGCAACACATCAGTTCAAATTATAGAAGTGTAGTTCCTCTAGACCTGAGGATGTGTGAACAAAAGAGATGAGTTAATCTGCTCCCTTTCACAGCCAACATACAGTGGTGGTTCAGGCATAGATAACCTTCATAGACACTCCTGTTCCAGAAAGGGGAGGGGAGATGGGAGTCAATAGTAGCAGTTCTGAAATCCCATGGGTTCTTGCGGGCAGTCCTTTGATTAGTATTTAAGGCCTGGACACTTCCTAGGCTTCCGTCTCTGATTTTTTCATTCTACCCGCTGACATGATGCCATTGCATGAAAGGTGGCTAGTATATGGTTACATGAAACAGTCTCCCTAGCCTGCTTCCTGCTTGTAGAAGGTAGAAGTCCAGAGCTCCTATTTTGTACTATTGCTGGTCCTTTCAGTCCGAGCTGAACTTAAATATGTTATCTTAAAACCTTGGTGTGTCTCCTGATACTCTTACTGGTGTTCAAGGCAAAGCACCCCACTCCAAAGCGACAGTCACACATGTCTTCATAATAAGGCTTACTCTGTCTTGGTTTTCTGCTGAGATAGCTGAGGGATAACACCCTGAACCTTGGTAGAAGTCTTATTGTGTGACTGAAAGGATCTCTGAGTGACACCCCTAAACTCTTTGGAGGGTATTGGCCTGACTAAATAATGCCATGAGGCATCCCCTTCCAGCTTTCTGAGGCTTAACAAAGAATTTTACAGTCACACTCGTCTTTAGAACACCTTTGTTTATAAAAAATAATAAGAAGAACTGGCCTATCGGTGGTGTAAAATGTTGTATTTAGACCACCTAATCTCAATGCCCTGGATATGATCTTGCTTGAGAGTCATTAATTTTAACAACTTCTGTCATCTTAAAAGACTGGAAAATTCCCAAATCAGCAAGTTTTGTCCCCTGTTTTAATAATCTTTATATTAAACATTAAAGAAAAAAAAAATCCCTTCATGTTTTACTACAGGCAGCAAGAAAAAACCAGGAAGTACTTTTGGCTGTTTGGATGGAAATCCTCTTAGATAACTCAATTAATTAAGTACAGTTTGTCCTCCCAGCTCATTAGGTACATTTTCTACTTTTCATAAACTGCAGATGTAGTGGACTTTCGTCTTCACACTCCCCAGGCTCTCTCCTCCTGCCTCTCCTTTCTGCCAAGCATCCTAGGTGCACGACTGTGATTCCACTTAGAACGTGTTTGCTCAGTGAGCAAACGGGGAGCGATTCCCTGGCTTCAGTGCTTCTGCTGGCCAGAGACTCTGTACCGTTCCCTAAGAACTTCATGGTTTCGCTGTCCAACTTCTATCACCTGGCTAGGTCAGTTGCAGTAGTTCATACTCACAAGTGAACTGGCAGGGATTTCTACACGCACATGTGCAGAAACATACATGTGTACACAGTAACATCGCTGAGGGGAAACCTGTCCATATGCAGAAGTACAGCTTTCTTTTCCAGGAATGTGAATTTTGGTAAGCGCTCAAATTTCTACACACACATGTGCACAAATATATTGGTGAATACAGTTACATCGCTGAGAGGAAACCTGTCCATATGCAGAAGTACAAGCATGCTTTTCCAGGAACATAAATTTTGGTAAGCACTCAAATTTCTGCATGCACATGTGCACAAACATGCACGTGTACTCAGTAACATCCCTGAGAGGAAACTTGTCCATATGCAGAAGTACAAGCTTTCTTTTCAGGAACATTAATTTTGGTAAGCACTCAAATTTCTATGTGCACATGTGCACAAATATATGCGTGTACACAGTAAGATCGCTGAGGGGTAACCTGTCCATATGCAGAAGTACAAGCTTTCTTTTCCAGGAACTTGAATTTTAATAAGCACTCAAATTTCTGCACGCACATGTGCACAAACATGCACGTGTACTCAGTAACATCCCTGAGAGGAAACCTGCCATATGCAGAAGTACAAGCTTTCTTTTCCAGGAACATTAATTTTGGTAAGCACTCAAATTTCTACACACACGTGCACAAATAGATGGGTGAATACAGTTACATCGCTGAGACAAAACCTGTCCATATGCAGAAGTGCAAGCTTTCCTTCCCAGGACATTGAATTTTGGTAAGCACTCAAATTTCTACGTGCACATGTGCACAAGTATATGCGTGTACACAGTAACATCGCTGAGAGGAAACCTGTCCATATGCAGAAGTACAAGCTTTCTTTCCAGGACCTTGAATTTTGGTAAGCACTAAAATTTCTACGTGCACATGTGCACAAAAATATGCGTGTACACAGTAACATCGCTGAGAGGAAACTTGTCTATATGCTGAAGTACAAGCTTTCTTTTTGAGGAACATGAATGAGACCTGGTGACTAGGACCTCCTGTTGAGTGATCAAAAGGGGAATTTGATTCATTCCGTCCCCTTTCCCATTTGGTGTCCGTGAACAATGGAGATCAACGTGGCAAATGGTGGGGTTTTTCCCTACTTCCCTAGCATCTGGCCAGCAACAGCCTGTCCTGGTGATGCTGTGCATGGCTGGGACGTTGCAGCCACCAGTGGCCACACCAGGCGAAGATGCCACCCTCTTCAGAGTGGAGGCAGGAGAGGACAGCGAGGCCCAGGTGGACGGAGTCGTGGCAGGGATCAGACGGGGTTTCCAGCTGCTTGCAGAGGACATCACTGAGGATGTGGAGGTTGTGCCAGATGAATGACAGAAACAGGGGTCCTCCCTGGAGCTGGAGGAGAAGACATTGGAGGAGCAGTGCCAGGAAAGGCCTGGAGGCCCGAGTGAGCTCCCGGCACTAGATGTGATGCAGGCACTGGCGACCTTGTAAGTGGAACTTAGCTCTAAGCCTGAGAAAACCTGCAGGGCCTACGTTTGGTTCATGTGCAAGAGTCATGAGAGGAGGAAGCGTGACTTGGCTCAGAAGAGTGCCAACATCCAGGGCATCCCTGGCTTCTGGGCCAACGTGGTATCCTTTCTGCTACTCGTTGTGGTCCAGTGCTCAGGAGGAGGGGGAGGTGCAGAGGCAGGAGCAGGAGGAGGGGTGGAGGCGAGGGGGCAGAATGGTGGACCCTGAAGGAAGTGTGGTACTGGGCAATAGGCAGGCTCCACAGGCACAGCTGAGTAGAGTCCGGGCAGGGCCACACCTGTAAGTGTCGCAGCCATGACTCTGTGTGTCTCCTTCAGGCCTGCATCTGAGGAGGATTAGCCTCTGAGTCAGAAATGACCAGAGACAGTACATGAGAGCCACCTTAGCTGACAGTTATTGTTGTAAAGGTGAATGATTCCAAAAATAACTGAGATATGGGAGTCACACACACAAGCGCGCGCGCAGACACACACACATACACAAACCCACAGAACATATGTAGACATACTTTCTGATCCCCGTTATCTCACTGAGTGAGCAACTTCTGAGTGGAATCACAGTGGTACAGCAAGGATGCCTGGCAGAAAGGAGAGGCAGGAATAAAGTGTCTGGGGGTGACCAGTGAGAGTTCAGAAGATCTGAGACACAGAACAGGTTGCAGTCCCAGACACAGAAGCCACAGTGGGTGACCCCACAGCCCTTTGAACACCCTGATACAAGGGCCTTTCCATCCTTCCCAAGTGCCAGGCATACTTTCTCTGACCTTACCATGAGCATGAGCACTACTGAGTTCCAGGGCAAGATGCGCTGCAGGCACTGGCTGCCCTGCTGCTGGAACTGAGCTCTGAGCATAAGAAGAACTGCAGGGCCTACTTCCAGTTCATGTGCAAGAACCATCAGAGGAGGAAGCCTGACTTGGCTTGGAGGATCGCCATCACCTGGGGCATCCCTTGCTTCTGGGCCGTAGCTGTATCCTTTCTGCTGCTCTTTGAAGTCTGCTGCTCAGGAAGAGGAGGCGGCGCAGGAACCTTTTCCCTGCTCCCTATCCTGACAGGTGCTGTTGCGGAGCCATCCATCGTCCCACTGCAAGTTGATATTTTCCTTTCAGGACCCCCCTACTTCTTGAACACAGTGACCACTAAGTAGAATTACCTTGACATCACTTGTGAAACGTGGTTCCTGGGGTGATGAGTGTGGGTGTGCAAGGTTGTGGAGTGTCGACCTGTGGGATCCACACCCATCTCCCGTCTCTCTGTAGGGCATAGGGCACGTTGTTCCACTCCTGTCCACTGGTTCTGGGACTTTGAACGGGGAGCATCCAGCCGCAGCGTGGACACCAGGAGCCTTAACTTTCTCAGCTGGTTGTCAGGTCACAACTGCTCAGAGTCGAACAGGATTGCTGAGGTGTGGTTGCTTTGGGCCTGAACACAGTTAGCAATTCACTTTGGGATTCTTGGCTGCTGGCTCACCTTGCTCGTATTGCCAGCGGATTGTCGGCCAAGATGTGTGGGATGATCGCCTGAAGTAGTACCCTGGGCAGGAAGGTTCTTCCATGAGAGTAACTGACAGAAACGTGTGGAGATGGGGTCTGAAGGTGGGCCCTGAAGGGACACTCATGTGATACTACAGGGACACTGTCCTTTCCCAAATGGGGATGCTCAGACTCATGCAAACTGGCTATGGAGCCTGAGTTTGGGTCGTGCTTGTAGCAGGTGACCTCCTGAGACTGTTTATTTGGGGACTTGGTGTGTCCGTGAGTGAAGCAAGTCTCCATCAAATCAGCTGAGGTGGCAGCACCAGAGTCCAGGTGATACTTCTAGAGGCAGTGTGTATTAAGTATCTTTGTCAGAATCATCCTTTGTGGGTCCTTTCATCCCCTGGCCTCCTGCTGCTCACTGAGTTTGAGATTGCCTGGGCACTTCACTCCCGCCCCTTACCCAGGGAAGGCCTATCATTGAAAAGCTGTCCTCTCCGGGGTCCCAGTGCACCTGTGTGCTGACTTTGGGATCTTCTGTGAATTTCCACATTCACCACTCAGTGTCTCACAACCACCAAACATGCTGCGCTGGAAGCGGCTTCAGGCTGCCTTGGGAACATACGGAAGAGTTCGTGGAGAAGGTGAACAGGGAGCCCCAAGGGCAGGACATGGTGCCTACTGTCGCCATCCCCGACATTGCTGGCCTCGGTCGTCTTCACCTCCTGAAACACCTATGCTCGTTGTTTGCATTTGTGTCCCCGTGCTGAGCATGTGTGTGTATACACACGTGTGCTTATTTATGCTGGCTGTGATTGTGTGTGTGTGTGTGTGTGTGTGTGTGTGTGTGTGTGTGTGTCCGGCCCAGGGCAGAGGCAGAGATGAAGGTGGCAGGAGAGGAGGTGCTGAGCAACCAGAAGAGGAGTCATGAGGCGACCAGGCTGAAGGTGGTCTGTCGCCTCATCTCTGCATTGACCCTGCCCAGGATGGGAACAAGGAAAGGATGGCGAGTGATAACTCCAGACTGTGGCTCCAGATATCTGCAATTAGACCAGATACAAAACACGCTCATCAGTTCTACCGTGTTGTTGTGTGTGCTTGGATCAGGAAGAGGGTTTCATGGTCTAAGGATTCACACAGAGCAAATCACGTGGGGTGAGGCTTTGAAACCACTGCCTGTGGAGCCCTCCGTGTGAGGGGCCATGGGCTGGCCTCTGGAAATGAGGGACGTGGCTATGGCAAGATCTGGGATGGTGAGGCTAAGGTCCTGCCGAGATGGGCAGAGAGCTGAAGGAGAAAGAGTCATAGATTGCCTGCTGCACTGGAGATTGTTCCACACACATGTGAAAAGGAGAACTGGGAAGGTCCTGGGCCAGTGCTGCCCAGATCAGCCCAGCAGCCAGCACACGCCCTCCCTGAGTGTGGCACACACTGGCACGATATGACACAAAACATGAGATGCACTAAAGTATGCTGTATCTGCCAACCACAGGCATCCTAGGAGAGACATGGTCTGTAAGCAAGGCATGCCTCCAGGCACTTCCAGCCTGCCTCGCTGGCAGTGCCCAAAGCCGAGAAATGTGCAAGTGGGTTTCCCTGTGTGACCCTATCCGGGATATGCCTGTGAGGGAGGGAACAGAGAAAAGACAAGGGCGGTGGGTAAACTGCATGTCCTAAGGGACCTCAGGGGAGTGCAGACAGAGAAGCCCCTGGGGCAGTTCAGGGCCTGCTGGTTTTCAGGGTCCAGACTCTAGGCAGTAGCGGTCCTGCCAAAGATACCCCATGGTCTGTGCTGAAAGTTCTGATATGAATTCCTCCTTTTCTTTGGGGTCTTGCCCCTGGCTTGGGGGCCTGAGTGTCAAAGGTGCACGTCTGTACCTGAAGGAGGATTCTGGTAGTCTTGCTGGAGCAGAATCTCTGATTGCGTTGTAGGGGATCTGCACCCAGGTGACACAGGGATGCTGCCTTCCAGGTGACCGTCTTGGATATCCCTGGGCCCAACCGCGCACTGGCTTCCTTGGCACGGGTGCTGTGTAGGGAAGCAGGGATGCGTGACTGTAGGGAGTCCTACCTGGGCCTAATGAGAGCAACTGAAAGAGAGCCTTGGCATTTAGCAAATCACTGAGGCATGGGTGGTTCAAGCCCTCTTGGTCCATTTGAGATAGTAACGCTGCTTTCTGTCCAACGGAGGCATTAGCTCTGGGCCCAGAACCTGCAGGTTCCCCAGGGCATCATCTGTTGGGGGACTCCCATGTGCATGGGTAATGTTAAACAGAAAGGAAGACGTGTAGGGATGCCACCTTACTTTGATGGCCTCCGGTTCCATTCTTGGTATCGGAAGAGACACTGCATCCATGTGTACCTTCTTCACAACCTTGGATCAGAACCAGGCCTGTCACAGTCTCCGGGGGCTTTTGGAGGCTCAGGCGTTTCTGGCCTTTTCCTGCCACATGGAGAGAGCACATCGGGGCACAGGTAGATGGTGCACACAGAACGCTCCACAGATAGGAAGAACAGGGGGCCTCATTCAGAATGCTGGGGGCTGTAACGGGTGGTAGGCTACCAAGAGGGGCACAACATTGACACGGAATGACCTAGACAGGTGCACACCGAGAAAGCAGTTCTTCAAGTCAGCTGAGCTCAGAGGTCCTTGTTTTCTGGTCCCCTGAAGGAATGCACAGTCAATGGATCAGGCCAACGTGACTGGTACTGTGAAGCTGTCCAAGGTGATGGGAGAATGCAGAAGGCAGGCACATGTTATACAGCTGTTCATGGCAAGAACTTCCAATGCTGCCTGCTGCTCTGCAGGCCAGTCCCTATCAATAGCAAATGCCAAGGTTTTGGAACCTTTGAGGATAAGGCACAGAGTTAGAAGTGTAACATGACATAATCGATGAGCAAGTGAAAAAACAAGGACAGAAATGTGGATGCTTACCAACATTCATGTTCCTGGAAAAGAAAACTTGTACTTCGGAATATGGACAAGTTTCCTCTCAGCGATCTTACTGTGTGCATGCATATATTTGTGCACATGTGCACATAGAAATTTGAGTGCTTACCAAAACTAATGTCCCTGGAAAAGAAAGCTTGTACTTCTGCATATGGACAAGTTTCCTCCCAGGGATGTTACTGAGTACACGTGCATGTTTGTGCACATGTGCGTGCAGAAATTTGAGTGTCTACCAAAATTCAAGTTCCTGGAAAGGAAAGCTTTACTTCTGCATATGGACAGGTTTCCCCTCAGCGATGTTACTGTGTACACATGTATGTTTCTGCACATGTGCGTGTAGTAATCCCTGCCAGTTCACTTGTGAGTATGAACTACTGCAACTGACCTAGCCAGGTGATAGAAGTTGGATAGCGAAACCATGAAGTTCTTAGGGAACGGTACAGAGTCTCTGGCCAGCAGAAGCACTGAAGCCAGGGAATCGCTCCCCGTTTGCTCACTAAGAAAACACGTTCTAAGTAGAATCACAGTCGTGCACCTAGGATGCTTGGCAGAAAGGAGAGGCAGGAGGAAAGAGTCTGGGGATTGTGAAGACGAAAGTCGACTACATCTGCAGTATTATGAAAAGTAGAAAATGCACCTAATGAGCTGGGAGAACAAACTGTACTTAATTGAGTTATCTAAGAGGATTTCCATCCAAACAGCCAAAAGTGCCTCCTGGTTTCTTCTTGCTGCCTGTAGTAAAACATGAAGGGAATTTTTTTTTTTTAATGTTTAAGATAAAGATTATTAAAACAGGGGACAAAACTTGCTGATTTGGGAAGTTTCCAGTCTTTTAAGATGACATTAATAAAATAATAAATTTTCCCTGAAAGAACAAGCAAGGCAGACAAGGGAATTCACAAAGGGCAGTAACAAAATAGTAATCTTGACACATCTTCAATATATTTGTAAAGAAAACAAAGTGTCATTGTGTGAACAAAATATAGAGGTATCAAAAGAAAAACAGAGGAAGCTCCTGAAAGAACTCAACTCACTATTAACTATCTTTGATTTGCAGGCACAGAAACTGACTCATGTTAATTCAAAGAAGCAAAGCCCTGATGTTATTATCTCTTCTTTTTTCCTTTTTTCTTTTTCTTTTTTTGTGAAAAGTTAGGAAATTTAGGCTGGAGAGGGAAGAAGAGGATAGAGACTTCAAGTGCCTTTAAGGAGGAGGAGGAAAGGGAGGGGGTTGGAGATTTGATTGTGTTATTTGAACAGCATTGGTGAAGCTCAAACAAGGGAGGTAGCAAGCCATGCAGGCCTGCGGGAAGAGCATTTCCAGAAGAACAGCACTTGCAGTCTTGGGATCGGGAAGAAATGGAATTTGATGGGGGAAAACCAAGGCCAGTGTTGTCAAAAAGAGTACATTAGTGGGGAAAAAAGTAGAGTAGAAGACAGAGAATGGAAGAGAGGAAGCAGTCAGGGACCATATTGCAGGAACCTTTTAATTTGGCAATAAATACAACTTGTAGTCCTTAGGAGCATACTTCACAGCAACTAACAGCAACAGTGTTGATAATACTAAGCAACAATAAAAGCACGTAACTAAAACATTTCGTATTTTTTACTATAGAAATCGAGGAAAGGAGATACAAATGCAATAGTCTGCATATTTATTTATACAGAGAGTTTTCACCTGAGACCAGAACACACACACACTCTTTACACAACTAAAAGTGGTTTCAGCTGACACTTAGCAAAGTGCTTTGGCCCAAATAAACTAACCAGAAAGGCCTAGTAAAGAATTCAAAGTGCAAATAAATCAATCAGGCTCTGAGTAAATAAACACAATTTATTTGAATTTGAATTTACACTCACGAAATTACCTAAAATGGAGACAACAGATTCACTACAGCTTCATCATCTGTAGTCCTTCCTCTTCAGTTCTGAGAAGGATGCTAACCGCTTGGTGATGATCTCTTTCCAGCATTTTGTGAAAGCTTAGAGGACTTAAAGAAACTGAGGCCTGGGGAGAGTGGCGAGAGACAAAGAGGAGGAGAAAGGAAGAGGAAACGGAGAGTTGCTCCTGGCATAGGTCTACAGACAGGATCCCAGCTTCCTGGAATGGTGCACAGAGATTGCTAGGTATCCGTGCCAGAAGTGGAGAAGGGGTGACATTCACCTCCAGGAGGAGACTCAACTCCAAGAACCTACAGAGGCAGCCAAGTGTGCTGATGTTCAGGAACCGATACTTAGAGGGTACCCCACAGGTCTGTGAAAGAGCCCTTGGAGACCGCAAGAAAGAAGGTTTCCACAAGTAGAATCACAGATTAGATGGTTGGATAGATTAGAGGAAGGATAACTCTATGACCTGATAATTACTGAAATACATGAGACAATTCTTGCACATCAGACTGTGTCAAGAAAGACGGAAACTCAATTAGTTTGATACAATGGGAAATTACACACGCAAAGAATTAGCTGTTAACTGTACTACATTTGTGTGCAAGGCAAGATAAGATACAGAACCGAAATCTTCACATGGTCAACTCGGGTAAGACACATGTAACTGGAAAATGGAAGCAAGAGTTCCAAAAAGGCTTTAATCACCCTGGACTATTTTTATCCACTATATTGACGATTCTTGGACAACTCCACTGTAGCTTAAGGGTAAGAGAACTCAATTTAGCCCAATTCAAAAGCTGAACAGATTTCCTCTGTTTGATCCTTTTCAGCTACAACTATGGGTCCAGCGCAAATCAAAGTGGACGTCAAGGCTCTTTTTCCTTTGGGAATTGTAACTTGCTTTGCTACTGTGTCTGACACAGATATGCCGACCTCACTGTGACTACAGGCCAGCCAAATGGGAAAGGGGACAGAATGAATCAAATTCCCCTTTTGATCACTCAACAGGAGGTCCACAGGCACCAGGTCTCATTAACTATCTCTGCTTCTCCAACTGCAGTCAGTGCTACACAGGGCCTGCTTCATGCTTGCCAGGGTCTCTCACCAAACACAGGCATTTTAACGGCTGGCTTCCTTGAGATGTCCCTGGGCTAGGTAAAAGCACTCTGAGACAGTGTTCCTTCTCCCTTGGCTCTGTGCCTGCAGTGAATGTATGCCTCTTCCTCAGCTGGGACACGAAGGCACAGCTCTTCACTGATTAAAACCCGTGTCTGGTCCAAACTCACATCGTAGCTTCTCCATCAACCTCCACTGCACGCTTTCAGAGCCAGGTTATCTTAGATCAGCCCAAGAGGCACTTCAGAAAGTGACATTCAAATCTGGCTATATAGCTGATACTGAGATCTGCAAGGCATGAAAACACTTCAAAATTACGTTGCTAAAACACTCTACAGATTATATGTATAGGAGAGCTTTCGAACTTACAAGTAACATCAAATACCAAAATAGGTTCTTACTTTTCCTTTCTCCACTTCTCTCATTCTCTCTCTCTCACACACACATGCACACATCCTTTTTACATGTTAAGACAATTACACGAAAAACAGATCATAGATTTTTAAATAGCAGCTCAATATGAAGATCAAACAAAACTGTACTTCCTCTATTTAAAACAAAATCACATAAATTACCCATCGGTTTCCCTATATTTGATATTATTGAATAATGCTATAAGTTGATCTTTTTGTTTTTAATGGGGTTTTTAACTTTGACTGAAATACTTGCTTCAGACTTACTGAAGGCAGAATTAACTATTATTTTTCTTTTTTTGGCCTCCTCCTTTTAGATTTGGGAGGTGATGATTCAAAATCAGATGTGTTCACAGTAACGGATGCAACTTCCACCAATCCTGGCTGAAGGGGTTCCAGTGATACTTGAATAACAATTTTTGTTTCAGGAGACAATCCTTCTAGCTGCTTAGGCTTCTTAAACATTTGATGACACTGGGTCTTGTGCTCCCTCTCCTCTTTGGAAGTTAAAAACTGTAGCCGACATTTGGAACACTGGTGAAAACTCTTTTCCAAGTGCCCTCGATGATGACGTCTGTATGCTGTTGCAGTTTGAAAAATTTTGAGACAAAACGGGCAAAGTAAATTCTTGGTGTTACCATGGTATGCTCTGAAACGTGCATCCACATCTGCAAAAAATGATGATCTGTAACTGCAAACCTGGCATACGTAGGGCATTTCACCAGGCTTATGATTGTCTTTCATGTGCTCTAAGAGAACCTGATCTGTCTCAAAGGACAACTCACAGATGTGACAGACTGCGGAGGGCTCCTGGGCCGTGTGGACACTTTCAATGTGACACTGCAGCTGGAAGGGAGTAGGAAACTGGCGGAGGCAGTGCTGGCAGGTGGTGTGGGTTTTCCAGCTGTCACCTCTCTGCCTCTCAAGTTCCAAATGGTGCTTCATGTGATTCATAAACTTGACATTATTTAGAACTTTCAAGCAGCTGAGGCATTTAAACGCGGTGTGGGTCTTCTCTTCTGGCTGCCCAACTCCTCCATGCTCGCCATAGTAGAAGTCACGAAATAACACAATCAGATTTCCTTCTGTGGGATCACCAATTTTGTTTGGACTTGCCAAACTTGGAAAATCAGTTTTTGTCTGTCCACTTTCCCCTAAAGGTCTTACAGGCTTGCAATGAACACTGTCCTTTGGAAAAGGTGTTGGACAAGGTTCTCCATTCTGAACATGGCTTAGTGAGGTATGGACATGGTCTGGTGTGCTTTGCTGAGTGGTCTCTGTATGAAAAAAAAGTGACGGGGAGAAACCTAAAGAATGTTCCCCGACAATGCCATCACTGAGTTTAGGCCTTCTGGGATTTCTGCGATTTGTTTCACAAGGGGAAACTCGCTTTGATACATGAGGACTTTTATTCATATCTCCTGCAGAAACTGCTGTTTCTACTGGATGCTGCAATGAACTTGTGAAGGTAATCAAAGAAGAACATAACTCCTTCGAAAAGCCATCAGGCACTATTTGTGGTGAAAGATTTTTATAATCAGCTTGAGACGGAGGTTCAATAATAATAGGACTACCTGTTGATCTTGAGTCAGAGTCAGACACTGGCAAGACAGTCTTTGCTTCTGATGTAGGAGTCACATGACTAACAGGCTGTAATCTGTGAGCGTTACCTCTCCTGAAGTGACCACACCTTTTTCTCCTTGAATAAGAACCTGGGGTATCTCTGTTCAGTATGTTTGAAACGACTGGTTTTGAAGCTGAGCTCATCCCAACAAAGATCACGTCAGCATCTTCATTTCCATGTCCCACTCCAACCAAGATCACTTCATCATCATCATCATCATCTACTTGTTTGGTCTCTCCCTCCCTTTTCCGTACTTCTGGCTCTTGTTCTTCTTCACGTAACATACGTGGGAGTTCCATATTTTTAATACTTTCTTATTCTTAGAGGGTGCGGCCTCAAGTCCCAGTGCTTCCTTTATACAAACTGCCACCTAAGTATAAACATACTACAGATTAGTTAAGTACAGAAAAATGGGCTATTTGATTATCTCCAAAACTCTAGAGTACTTATACACACCCTTATCTTACAGACAAAGACACTGAGCGTCAACCAGACTCAATGACAGCTGAAAAAACTACGACTACAAGTCTCCATGGCTCTAGAATCATAGCTTTGTCGCATGTTCACTTTAACCTCTTCTAATTAAAAAAATAAAGAGGGGGGAAAAAAAAACAAAACACCACACTGATCATTACGTGAAATCAAATGTAAAGGAGAGTATTTTTACAAAAGCATTGTTCTACAGCGTTTCGAAGCATGGACTTTGGAGTCATAGGAGATTAAGTTGGAATTCTAACTTAACCACACACCAGTTGCCTCTTCTTGGGCAAATTTGTAAGTTTTAAATGTGTTTCTGTATCTTAAAGACAAACATGCTTATTTCTTAGACTTAAGGTTAACAGCTTTTTTAAAAGGCATCAGCTATTCAATGGCATCTTGTTTTGTAGTAAAAATGGAAGAAAATGGATCTTAAATGCACATTACAACTGATCCATAAATTCTAATTTCATAAATGTTAACAAACAAAATAGGTAGCAAATTCAAAGTATAATCTATATATTCCTAGTTAACAAACAGCATAATTCAATGTCAAGCACTTAATTCAGGCCTAGGAAACTGAGAATGAGCTCTCTGATAATCTCACCCCAATTCCACACAGATATATCCTAAATTTCTCCCTCTAATCCTGGCTAAACTTCAATCCAACAATGCTTCATCTTTATGCCACACGTCTCTTCCCCACATAGCAGGCAAAATGATGCCAGTCTTTCTCTCATACCAATATCAGACAGAGACATCACACACACACACACACACACACACACAAACACACACACACCTGATATCCCTTATGGATACAGGTGAAAGAGTCCTCAACAAAATACTGGCAAACAAAATCCAACAGCATATAAAAAAGACTGTACACTATGATCACATGCGATTTAGGGAGGTATGCAAAGTTGGTTCATTATAGGAAAGTCAATCAACATTATGCCATTTTAAAACAATAAAACAAATAACACATCTGCCTGAAGAAAAGGCATTTCCCTGAATCTAGCACCTTTTCATAACCGGGGTTAAAAGAACACTTAATAATTAAGAACAGAAGAGAATTTTCTCAATCAAAGGGCACCTGTAAAATGACCCACAGCTAACATCATACTTAAGAATGAAAAACTGAAAGCTTTCCCTCTAAGACTGGGAACAACACAAGGAAGTCTATTACACACTTTGGCTCAACATTATACTGGCAGTTGTATAACCAGAGCAATCAGGTAACAAAAGAGAATTGTTGCTGTAGTTTCAAAAAAAAAAAAAAAAACGAAAAAACAAAAAACAATAAAAAACAAAAAAACAGCCTTCAGAATGGAAAGGAAGAAGTCAAAGTATATTAGACATAAGATAATTTAGTATAGAAAATGTTGAAGAAACACAAGTATTAGAATTAATATAAAGCTTGCAGAATAGAAGACAAATATTTTAAAAGTCAACCACATTTTATACAGTAGCAACAAATGTTGTTAAGTAAATACTTGAATCTACACTAGCATTCAAAAGAATACTTAGGAAGTCAGAAAGAGAAAGACAATATATTCTTTTGAATGGCTGAGTAATACTCCACTGGGTATATGTACCACAGCTTTCTGATCCATTTATCTGTTGATGGACATCTAGGTTGTTCCATGTCCTGGCTATTATAAACAGTGTTCTCCATAGTGGCTGTACTAGATTGCATTCCCACCAACAGTGTAAGAGGGTTCCCTTTTCTCCACACCCTCTCCAGCATTATTGCTTGCAGACTTTATAGGAATCAATTCTAATGAGATGGATGAAACTGGAGCCGATTATACACAGTGAAGTGAGCCAGAAAAAAAACACCAACACAGTATACTAACACATATATATGGAATTTAGAAAGATGGTAATGATAACCCTGTATGAGAGACAGCAGAAGAGACACAGATGTATAGAACAGATTTTTGGACTCTGAGGGAGCGGGAGAGGGTGGGATAATATGGGAGAATGGCACTGAAATATGTACACTATCATGTAAGATAGTCTCCAGTCTATGTTCGATGCAGGATACAGGATGCTTGGCGCTGGTGCACAGGGATGATCCAGAGAGATGATATGGGGTGGGCGGTGGGAGGGGGGTGAGGATTGGGAACTCATGTACACCTGTGGCGGATTCATGTCAATGTATGGCAAAACCAACACAGTGTTGTAAAATAAAACATAGTAAAAATAAAAATTAAAAAAAAGAGAGAGAAAGACAATTATCGTATGGTATCACTTACATGGACTCTAAAATATGCCACAAATAAGCTGATCTATGAAAGAGAAACAGACTCACAGACATAGAGAGCAGACTATGTGATTCCCAAGAGGGAAAGGTACGGCAGGCACAGATTGGGAGCTGGTGATTAGCAGATGCAAAGCATAATATATACAATAGACAAACAAGAGCGTACTGTATAGCACAAGGAACTATATTCATAATTTGAGATAAACAATCATGGAAAAGGGTATGAAAGAAATTGTGTGTGCATATGTGTGTGTTTACATATGAAGGAAAGGAAAGGGCAACTGTTGGCAAGCACGTACAGAAACTGGATCCTTGTGTGTTACGGATAGATTTTAAAATGGTGCAACTGCTACCGAAAACAGTTTAAAGGCTCCTCGAAAAATTAAAGAACTAGGGCTGACACATGATTCAGCAATTCCACTTCAGGATATAAATTCAAAAGAATTTAACATGGGGTCTTGGGATATCTGCAGAGCCGTGCTCACAGCAGCACGAAGCACAACAACTAAGAGGTGGAAGCATCGAAATGTCCATCAAATGTGATATATACACACAATGAAATATTATTTAGCCATATAGAGAAAATTCTGTCACATGCTACAACATGCATGATCATTTCAGACATCAAGCCAAATGCAATAAGCCAGTCGTACAAAAAGACAAATACTGTAAGTTTCTACTTGCATGAAATAGCTAACACAGTCAAGCAATAGAAAGGAAACAAAAAAGAATGATGGAGTCCATGGTCTAGGTCAACGGGCAAGAAAAGAGGAGTTGCTGTTTGTTTAATGGGACAAGTGATGGGTACAGAGTTTCGATTTTGCAAGCTGTAAATGTGTAGAGATCTGCTTCATAACAATGTGATAAGGAATTCCCTGGTAGTTCAGAGGTTAGGACTCCACAGTGTCCTATCAGGGGCCTGGGAACTGTCATTCAAGCTGCACAACACAGCTAAAACAATGACAACAACAACAAATCAACACTGTGACTATGTGTGTGTATATGTCTTAGTCACTCAGTTGTGCCCAACGTTGCATCCCCAGGGACTAAAGTTCACCACGTTCCCTTCTCCATCAGATTTGCAGTGGGTTGCCATTTCTTTCTCCAAAAGGCTGATGAAAGTGTGCAAAATACTTAGCATGCAAAAATGGTTAAAATGGTAAAAATTTAAGTTAGATGTTTTCTACAACAATTAAAAACAGAAAAGCATTTAACAACCAGGAAAAGAATTTGAATAGACATTTCCGACTCTTTGCAATCCCATGGACTGTAGCCTACCAGGCTCCTCCGTTCATGGGTTTTCCAGGCAAGAGTGCTGGAGTGGATTACCATTTCCTTCTCAAGGCGATCTTCCCCACCCAGGAATTGATGCCAGGTCTCCTACCTTGCAGGCAGACATTTGAATATTTGAAATTCACCTGTGGCCTTGACAAGAGTGGCTTTATAGGAAAATGAGAGAACTCGAGATAACAAAGTCTAGGAACAACTCTGCAGAGGTCTGTAACAAGCAAATATGAAATAAAAGCAGCAGAAGCAGGATGTGTCACCAAAAGATGGATTTGTAACGACAGGTCACATTATAGTCAGTCAGTTTGCTGATGGGAACCATCCAGAGAAACAGAAACCTTAATCCAGGGCAAAGAGGAGACTTGCTAGAACTTCAAGAAATGAGTAGGTCTAGAACTGAGTAGATCAAAATTGAGTACATCAGGCCAGAGAGCACACAAGCTGGAGAAGGCAATGGAAACCCAAACCAGTACTCTTGCCTGCAATATCCCACAGACGGAGGAGCCTGGTAGGCCGCAGTCCATGTGGTTTCGAAGGGTCGGACACGACTGAGCGACTTCACTCTCATGCACTGGAGAAGGAAATGGCAACCCACTCCAGCGTTCTTGCCTGGAGAATCCCAGATAAGGGAGAGCCTTGTGTGTGGCTGTCCATGAGACTGCAGAGTCGGACACGACTGAAGTGGCTTAGCAGCAGTAGCAGCACACAAGAAGGGTACACAAGCCAAATAATTTGCTTACATTGACAGAGCTGAGATCATATAAAAAAAAGGCTGGCATAGTGGATTAATGGGTATGGTAACCAGCCTTCAAGTGAATTCAATCTCCTAATATTCCCACCCCTGTGTAGTTCTCTCTCAATCTATCACAGGGTAGACCTGTGAGACTAAGCAAATACACAAGTGCAGATGTGTAACATCTCAAAAAAGACTCTGCACTTTATCATGGGTGCAAGCGCTTTCCTGAATCACTCATTCTGAGAAAAGACAGCAGCCTCCACAAGAGAAGCCCCTTGGAGAGGCCCACAGAAGGAGGAACTGAGGCTTCAAGAGTACACACAAGTGAGAGAGCTTAGATTCAACAAGCTAAGTCTTCAGAGGTTGCCAAGCCAGACAAAAGCTTGACTACTAACTACCTCAGGAGAGATCCTAGGCCAAGAGATAACAAGTGGTAAGTTCTTTCAAACTATTCCATTTTGAGATCATAGGTACAACACAAACAGTTCAAGTTTTAATACCATTCACATCATACTTACACACAGAACAGTTCTCCTATAAATATAGCAAAAATCAAAACACACACACACACAGACACACACACACACTCACCCAATCCAAAGCACCGAAACACAGGAGTTGCCTAGCAGCCCAGTGGTTTGGTTAGGACTCAGCCCTCTCACTGCCAGGATCCTGTGTTCGATCCCTGGCTGGGGAACTAATGTCCTATGAAGCCACATGTTGTGACCAAAACAAAACATGCTGTGAAGTCAAAGCTGTACCAGCAAGATAAGTATACAACACAGCTGTAGGCACAAGTGGCTGGCCATAGAGCTTCCTATGATCTTGTTTACTCGCATGAAATGAACTCAGATGGTGCCTCACCCCCATCCAGTGGAGCTGACTTACTTAATGAAGAAAAGCCCTTAAGGGTACAGAAATGAGAAAGCAATCTCACGTGAACATGTTAAATCACAGGATATTTTCTCTGAATGTACCACTGGATTCATTCATTCATTTGGCCATGCTGTTTGGCTTGTGGGGTCCCAGTACCCTGACCAGAGATTGAATCCAGACCACTGTAGTGAAAGCCCAGAATCCTAATCAGCAGGCCACCAGGGAACCCCCACACCTGCATTGCTTTGCTTTGCCAGCTAAAACCTTAGGATATGTGCATTGCCCCATTTTAGCCTCACCAAGTGGTAGGAGTCAGCTCTACACAGCTTAAGACCCATGGTATTCTTACTTTTTTTCTTTCAAGAAGGCAGGCGAAAGCAAGTCACCATGCCTGTTTTTACGCTTGCCACTCAGAAAGCTGCAAACCTGAAACCATGATGGCCCTGAAGTCAGCACCCGCAATCAGGGTCACGTAATCTCCAATCAGGAATACTCTCTCTCAACAGCAACGTGTCAGCCGACGAATGAAAGGAGAAAAACGCAAAGTAAGAAAGCCACACCTTTGTCCCTGTTGTAAAGATGTCTGTCACCTTACCTCAGGGGCCCACTGAAATCCTGAGCGCTTGAGACCTCCCAGGCAGCACACGGTCACATCCTGGGGACAAGCAGAGGAAACGGCCAGGGTGAGTCCCCTGTTCTGGGAACATTCTATCCCCCCAGGCCCTACCTGGTCCTACCCTACGGATGCTGACCAGGCGTCTCACACTCAACCAGACCAAGTGATTTAACTCCTTTGCCCTGAGCTTCTTCCTCCCACCTCCCTTCTCTCAGTAACAAACAAACAAATACCTCATCTGCCAACTTCCAGAACCAAAGGCCTGAATCTCGGGGCCCCCAGGGACGGGGCAGCCCTGGAGTCTGAGGAGAGGCAGAGGAAACAGGAAAACGACTAAAGCACCAGGGCAGTGAAGAGGCTGCTAGATAGATGTTTTTTTGGTTTTTGTTTTTGTTTTTTTGCTGCTCCTGCCTGACTGTGCCTGGGTGCAGAACCGGGTTGGGCCGTGAAGATTTGTGCGTCTGTGTTTAAATACATTAGGTTCCACAGGAGAGCTGGGGGTGGTGCCAGGGGCCAGGGGCCTAAGAGGCCCTTTCCGCGAGCTGGCTTGTCCCGCCCCTGGGCAGGAAAGCTGCTGGAGAGCAGAGCCCGCCCAGACTAGAGAGGGGAGAGGGCGAAAGGAGCCTGAAGCCTGTGGATCCTGCCGCAAGCTCTCACCGCCCTCACCAGCCGCCCTGCCGAGCAAGGCCTCGAGCGAGTGGGGACCCGAGAAACCCTCCCTTTAGCCGTCAGGCACTGCTTTGGCTGAACCACGCTCCAGTCCTTACCGGTCCCCATTGAGGGAGGAGACAGAACTGCTGGCAGCTCACCTGCCCTAGGCAGTTCCAAGATTAACCCCGAGGAGTCGAGCCTGCGGGGACGAGGCCTCCTCAGGTCTGGGGCGCCGCCTCAGCTCCCCCTACAGGCGTGCGGGCTGCCTCCGATGATTGGCTGCCAGGTGTCGGCACCTGCCATCGGATTGGCCGCGAGGCCGAGTTGGGCGCATGCGCGCACGATGAGCCCGCCCCACACCCCCTCCCCCCATAAAAGCAGCCGCTGTAGGCGTGGTCAGGCTGAATCTGAATGTCAAGTATCTTGGGTCAAGATTGCTCAGCTCACCAAATGCGAAGAAAGAAAAAACAGATGGCACAGTCGCCAGGGCTCAGGGCTGAGAACGGCCTCCGAGTCTACCAGGGGAGTCCAGTGATGGTGACCGGCACTCACAGCCCTCAGGGGTGACCTCCCTTAAGCCAGTTCTTTGCTTAAGGAACTTGACCTTACAGTGGATCTTGGCGCCTCTCCTCTTGGAATTACATTTCAATCAAGGCAGGGCAGCCTGCCCCTGTTTTTGCACTGTCTATTGTGAGCTGAGAATGAGCTTTACTTTTTCTTCTTCTTCTTCTTTTTAATTTTAGAGCTTTACACTTTTAATGGCTGAGGAAAACCGAAAAGACTTTTCTTTTCTGACGTGAAAATTGTGTGTAATTCAGTTTTCGGAGTCCTTAAAGGTGGAAGAGGGACTTGCCAGCTTCTTTGGTTATCCTCTATGCCTGAAAACTTAATTAATTGCCAATGGTCATATTCGCAAAGCCTAACGTATTTCTTTTTTGGCCCTTTACAGAGTGTTTTTTAAATGCTCTGTTCTGCTGGAAGTCTCCTGGTAGTCATATGGGAGAATAAAATTTTGCTTTTGTTACAATATTTCTTTTCTTTTTTTTTTTTTAATACCTTTTCTTTATTTTCCTCAACTCATGTTATTTCCCCCCCCCCCCAGTGTTTTTTTTTTAAATGTTAATATCTTTAATTCTTACATGCGTTCCCAAACATGACCCCCCTCCCACCTCCCTCCCCTCAACATCTCTCTGGGTCATCCCCATGCACCAGCCCCAAGCATGCTGCACCCTACGTCAGACATGGACTGGTGATTCAATTCTTACATGATAGTATACATGTTAGAATTCCCATTCTCCCAAATCATCCCACCCTCTCCCTCTCCCTCTGAGTCCAAAAGTCCGTTATACACATCTGTGTCTTTTTTCCTGTCTTGCATACAGGGTCGTCATTGCCATCTTCCTAAATTCCATATATATGTGTTAGTATACTGTATTGGTGTTTTTCTTTCTGGCTTACTTCACTCTGTATAATTGGCTCCAGTTTCATCCATCTCATCAGAACTGATTCAAATGAATTCTTTTTAATGGCTGAGTAATACTCCATTGTGTATATGTACCACAGCTTTCTTATCCAGTCATCTGCTGATAGACATCTAGGTTGTTTCCATGTCCTGGCTATTATAAACAGAGCTGCGATGAACATTGGGGTACATGTGTCTATTTCAATTCTGGTTTCCTCAGTGTGGATGCCCAGCAGTGGGATTGCTGGGTCATAAGGTAGTTCTATTTGCAATTTCTTAAGGAATCTCCACACTGTTCTCCATAGTGGCTGTACTAGTTTGCATTCCCACCAACAGTGTAGGAGGGTTCCCTTTTCTCCACTTCTCCATTATATTCATTTTTCATTCTTTACTAAGTTCATTCCTTCATATCACTATAAGTTTCCTTTAATGGAAGCAATGAAATAACATCAAAGAAAATACCTCTGTTGGTAGTTTTAACAGGTAACATGTTAGAAGGTATATGCTCAACTACAAATATGTTGTATATATACAGTAAATACCACTTTAAGTAGCTTCAGAACTTGTATCTGGTTTCAAGTCACTAGGAAGGTTTGTTGAACATCCAATATTCTAACCTCCAGCTGTTCTCAACTTCAAAAAGATACAACTTTTTCAATAATTTGTTATCTCAAGTTTAAACTCCGTTTTAGCCACATATATGAACATGCTTTCTAGGTCACATGATTGAATCTGACCCATTGCCAAAAAGTGAAAATTTTGGAATACCTTTCTCAAAAGACAGATGTTGTTTTCTTCTTCCAGAAAGACTGGTAGTGCAGCCGATCTTTGAACAGTTTGTTGGTTTTTGTTAACTCCATAAAGATTAAGCTGTCGAATTAAACTCTTCATGCTCTTGGTTTCAAATTTTCTGAAAGGCTCCTTTCTTTCCAAGACTTCTTTCCTGAAGAGTTCTTCATTGATCACTCTACATGTGCCTGTCTCATCCCACCAAATAGACTCAAACTGATCACTTTCCACTATATTCCAAAGTTTTTGTGGAAATGTGAGTAAAAGAAAATCATTCACATCATCTGTTTCAGAGACAGAATATGTGTAGTGTGGCCTTTTGATCACCAGATCCTCAGCCAAAGCCTGAAAAGCATATTCTTCAATCATAGATCTCAAAACTGAGTCCCCAGTTGTATAATCATACCAGTAAGATCGAATGGAGGTTTCTGAACCAGTGGACTCACCTTTAGGAGGTCCATCTTGAATTTCTGAAGAAATATGTGCCATCTCAGGGAAATCTTTCTTCAGATAATGTTCTCATTTGTCTGCTTTTACACAATGCAACTTCAAATGATGTTTGGCTGGCCTACAGAGAGAAACTCTCTGGACAATCACAGAGATCCCCCCAGTCAAACAGCTGTGACATCACAAAATCACTGGTCTCCTAGCAATCGAAGGTTAGTTGTGACATGACAAAGTCACTGGTCTCCTAGCAACTGAAGGGTAATGTTCAACCAAGCGTTTACTTCAGCATCAACTTAAAATACAGACTGCTGGCAGAAATAGTAACCAAAACCATGAAGCATGCAAAAATCTCATTAGTCAATTTGGCCTTTTTTTTTTTTGGGTGTGGGGGGGTTCCTGTGTTTGGGATGGTCTTTCTCTTTCTGGCAGTTTGTGGTTCCTCTTTATTGTGGAGGTTCCTCCCTGTGGCTGGGGTTGGACGAGGGGCTTGTCAGGTTTCCTGGTTAGGGAAGCTTGTGTCAGTGTTCCGGTGGGTGGAGCTGCATCTCTTCTCTCTGGAGGGCAATGAAGTGTCCAGTAGTGAGGTTTGAGATGTCTATGGGTTTGCTGTTTGGGCAACCTGTGTATTGAAGCTCCAGGTTCTGTTCCTGTGTTGCTGGAGAATTGGCATGGTATGTCTTCCTGTGGAACTTGTTGGCTCTTGGTCGTGCTTGGTTTCAATGTAGGTGTGGACCTTTTTTAGAAGATTTCCTTTTATTTTAAAAAAATAAATTTATTATTTTAATTGTAGGGTAATTACTTTACATTATTGTAATGATTTTGCTGTACATTAACATATGTCCGCCACAGGTGTACACACGTTCCCTTTCCTGAACCCCTTCCCTTCTGCCAACCCGTACCATCCCTCTGGGTCGTCCCAGTGCACCAGCCCCAAGCATCCAGTATCATGCATTGAACCTGGGCTGGAGACCCATTTCATATATGATATTATACATGTTTCAATGCCATTCTCCCAAAACATCCCACCCTCTCACTCTCCCACAGAGTGCAAAAGACTGTTCTATACATCGGTGTCTCTTTTGCTATCTCGCATACAGGGTTATCGAAAACTCACATCAATAAATCTACTTTATTTCTGAAATAAAAGTGATTTATCATCCTTCTATGCACACATTCTTAATATTCAGTACTGTTACCCTAGCAGACTTGGTCTACTTGCTTCTGTGCAAACAAATTTATGAATTGACTGTGGGTTTCAGTGTGGGGGGGGGAAGTGCTTATTGTAGGACGAAGCAAGGTGTCTTAGCAGCTGGTGCTTCAAAGACACAAATCCCCAAATACTTTCAGGGGGACTATTTTAATGGCTGAGTGAGGGTGGAACATGGGGTCTGTGATCCATATTGGGACATTCTACTAATGGCCTATTAGTGAGGATATTGGGAGTCCACATCATTGACCGTCTAGTTCCAACTATGCACTTACATTTCAGCCTGGTTTGGGCTTTAGCATCTCTAAAATTGTTCACAGGATATTGCTCCGAATGTCAGCAATGGTCCTTGCTGCTGCTGCTGCTAATTCGCTCAGTCGTGTCCGACTCTGTGCGATCCCAAAGATGGCAGCCCACCAGGCTCCCCCATCCCTGGGATTCTCCAGGCAGAACACTGGCGTGGGTTGCCATTTCCTTCTCCACGCTGGCCCTTGAGGAGGGACTAAAGACCCTTGAGTTTGATTAGTGGCTAAATCATTATTATTGTCTATCACTTGATTGTTTTCCTTAGTTTCTGTCTTTTCTAGCTTCTCTGATTAAAATTCCTTTTGAACATGAGGAGGTCTACAATCTCCTACCTCTCTCTCTCGATTTCCAGGCTTTTCAATCTTAAGAAGGGACTGCTTAGTACAATAAAGGAAAACAAGTCTTGGACTTAGAGCTCGATCTTAAATATGACAGAAAATCTCAGTGCAGGTTCCGTTTCTTTTTCAGGTTTCCCAGCTCTTGGAGTGATTAAGTCAGCAACAACTTTGGCTCTTTCCTGTTGAGATGGAGCATGGAGGTGGAAATAATTCTAAAATCTAGGCTTGCTATCAACAGTTTATGATATGAAAACATATCTCTATTTTATATATAATATATATATATATGTCTATGTTAGTATTTTTTTCATTAAACTGGACAAACATTTGAAAATTGGTCTATATTTATGAAAAGGAGAGAGGTGAGTGATATAAAAGAGTCCTCATATGTTACATGCAGCCAAGGAAACAGATTTTGAAGTATTTCAAGTTACATAATATTCAACAATCGAGTAGAATTTGAATCATTCTACATTTGGGTTTTATTGTTTTCCCATTTCTACTACACCTAACATGAATTAAAAGCTAATGTTTATTACAATTCTCTTTCTGAAAGCTATGACTTGCACGTAATCTAGATGCACATCAGCAGATGAAAATATAAGGAAGTTGTGCTATATATTCAAATATAATATTACTTAGCTACAGAAAAACACATGTTAGTGTCACTTTTGGTAAGGCAGTTCAACCTGCAGCCTATTATTCAGAGCAAAAAAAAAAAGTTAGAAAGAGAAAGGCAAATATTGTTTATTAATGCGTACAAATGGGATTTAGGAAGACAGTAACAATGATTCTGCATGAAGGCCAGTAAAAAAGATCCACATATAAAGAACAGACTCTGAGACTCAATGGGAGAGTTCAAGGATGGGATGATTGGAGAAATTAGCATTGAAACAGGTACATTACCATACATAAAAGAGATGACCAGTGCAAGTTCAATGCATGAAAGATGCATCCAACCCTTGTGCTGTGGACGAACCCAGAAGCGTGGGGTAATAAATGAGGTTTGAGTTGTGTTCAGGATAGGGGGACGCATGTATCCATGCGGCTGATTCATGTTGATGTATATGTCAAAAACTATCACAGTAATACACAATAATTCTATTCCAATTAAATCATTTTTTAAAAGAAATATGAAGAAATACAAAAAGAATGCATTCAGAAATAACAGGGACATGCTCCAGAATACAACCTCAACAGTTGTTTCATATCTCTTCCAGAAAGCGGGCTTAGGAGGGGCAGAACATGTGTGCTGGTATAAAAGCTGAAAGTCGAAGAAGATAAGCTTGAGATTGCAACTATGCAGTTGCAGCATGACCTCAGTATCATAGTCTAAATAGTGAAAGACGCATGCGGCACAATGCAAGCTTAGTAGATCGGCATGACTACTGTGGAGCTTAGGCTGAGTAGGAGTTCAATGCATGCACTTGAGCATCCTTTCAGGAGTGACGGTACGTATGTTTCAGAGTGAAGATAAAGAGATGCAGCGAAAGTGCTCTAAAATGGTGGACAAATACTTGTAAGAAGGAAGGTTCAGAGTGGAAGCTCAGTATTTGCTATAGACTTGGACTTAAGTTGAAGACAGTAGGGAAGACCACTCGATGATTCAGGTTTGACCTAAATCAGATCCCTTATGATGGTACAGTGGACAAGAGAAAATATTTAAGGGATTAGGCATAATATAGTGTTTGAAGAACTACATTTGGAGGTTCATGACATTGTAGAGGAGGCAGTGATGAAGACCATCCCCAAGAACATGAATGCAAAAAGGCAAAATGGTTGTCTGAGGAGGCGTTGCAAATAACTGAGAAAGGAATAGAAACAAAAGGCAAAGGAGAAAAGGGAAGATATACCCATATGAATAGAGTGCACCAAAGAATAGCAAAGAGCGATAAGAAAGCCTTCCTCGGTGATGAGTGCAAAAAATAGAGGAAAGCAACAGAATGGGAAAGAGTAGAGATCTCTTCAAGAAAATTAGAGATACCAAGGGAACATTTCATGCAAAGGTGGATACAGTAAAGGACAGAGATTGTATGGACTGAACAGAAGCAGAAGATATTAAGAAGAGGTAGCAAAAATCTATACCGCAAAGATTGAAGAACTAGGCAGAAAAGATCTCCATGATCCAGATAATCATCATGATCTAATCACTCACCTAGAGCCAAACATCCTGGAATGTGAGGTCAAGCGGGCCGCAAGAGGCATCAATAGAAAGAAAGCTAGCGGAGATAGAGAACTCCACTTGAGTGATTTCAAATCCTAATAGATAGTGAGTGCTATGAAAGTGCTGAACTCAATATGCAAGCAAATCTGGAAAACTCAGCAGTGGCTACAAGACTGGAAAAAATCAGTTGTTCCAGTATATGCATTTTAGAGCTTCTTCTCTGTAGTGGTGAAATGTGTTCCACACAGAGTTAGACAGGACTGAAGCAATCCTGTGCAAATAGTTGCACGATTTGTTTTTTTAACCAGTAGCAGCTTTTTTCTAATGAGAGTTAACTGTGAAAGTGGAGCAGCTGCTTGGCTTTGAGGGACACAGGTGGTGTCAAACGGGCAGGGTGCAGGGACACAGACTGACTACACCACAGGAGTTAGGGCCCTATCAGAGCCCTTTTTTTTTCTTTTTTGAGCCCTTGTATCCGGTGATAAGAAGGCGTCTTTGGCCAGTCTTCTCCCTAGTTCCACCTATTCAGCCACTCAGAAGGCTTCCTTGCCTGGGATCCTTCTCTGTCGTTCAATGGGTCAGCACATAGAGCGAATTTCCTGGCTGGGGTCCTCCTGTGTAAATCAGTGCATCCGACACTTAAAGGAGCATCCTGAGTGGGATTCTACTCTAGTATGGTGCATCAGGCACTTAATGGATGACCCTGCGTGGTGTCCTGCTCTGCATTTCAGTGTGTTCAGCATTTGAAGGGTCAGCCTCATTATTGTAGTAACTACTGATGCTAGCATGTGGGAGAGAGAGGCTATGGTGATTGCTCCACCCCCGACATGTGACTCGGTGTTATGGCCTTGCTTTCATGGCTGCCTAGCTTTCCTCCACAGGCATACCCTACGACAGTGTCCTCCTTCAAACCCCCTCTCTCCATCTCTCCCCAGGAAACAGCAGCCCTCCCCATGAATTGCCGCAAAGTCCCTAAACTGCAGGTGCCAGCCACGGGGCCTTTCAGGGGATGGATGTCCTTGTACGGGGTATGTACGGCTGCAGCAAGGACCCTCTGCTTCTCATTGCATCCAGCTTTCCACAGATCAGCTGTTTCACTCTCAGCTTTAAATGTCTATTCTACACTTCAGACGATTGACCCAATGTAGGATTGGACCACAGGTTCAGTTCCTTCCCCCACTCAGGGCAGATCCAGTCCTACTAACACTCCTGATTTTTCCCCCAGTTCTTTCCCCCGACTGAGTTTTGCGTGGTTCTATATATTCTTTGCCACTTGTCAGGTACTCCTGTCTACTTTCCGGTAATGTTCTTATTACTCTTCTGTGTCTGAAGGTGTATGCCTGATGTATCCATGGAGAGATGTACTGCACATCCACTTATAGCTCCACCATCTTGTTCTCTCATCTCACGAGAGTTTTAGAGCACAGAATCCACCGTGGTAGTAGGTGTGGCTATAAAATGTGAGTTCAGATATACTCTTGAGGGCAAGCTCAGTGATTTAAGCACAGCTGATCTAAAGCGTGGATTTAGTGTTGGCCAGACATATGCTTCAAATGTTAAGAAAATTATGTATGGTGTGCCAATTCTAGAGCACAAGGTCAGTGTTTGTGTACCATTTCCTGTAGAATGCAAGTTCACTTGTGGAAAGAGGTATGCTCCGCAATGCAACTGAGCAGTTTTAGACATCTTGTGGTAGAGTACATGCTCAATAGTGGCAGGAACTGTGCTCTAGTGTGCATTCAGCAGTGGCTGCACGCATGTTGCCAGTGCCAATGGGATGGCTTCAGACAGCCTGCTCTAAAGTGCAAGCACACTAGTGGCAGAACGTGTGCTGCGGATTGCGAGCTAAGCTGTTTCAGTACTTCCAGGCTAGAGCAGAGACGCAGTAGTGAGGCATGCAGGCTCCAAAGTGTCACACCCGCTCTAGAGCACAGATTTAGTAGTGGTGGGGAGAATCGGCAAAAGCACCATCTCAGGAGATGAAGCACGTGTTCTCGAAAGCCAAGATTCAGGATGTGAAGCATGCCTGCTCTAGATCATGGGTCTGTATTAAGAGGGGTATGCCTAAAGTGTGTTTCACTGTTGAGAGGCATGCTGAAGAGCTAAGTTCAGCAGATGTAGCATGCCTGCTCTACATGTGCTTCAGAGTGTTGTCTCAGGAGGTGGTGCCCTTGCTCAAGAGTGCAGACTGCAGAGGGACATGTTCTCTTGAAAGCTGGGTTTTTTTTTTTTTGGTTGCATATCCAGAGATCCAATTCAGAAAATGTGATATACCTGCTCTGCCACACAAGCTCAGTAGCGGGAAGACAAGCCCTCAACAGTGCAAGCGCAAGGGTTGTGGCATATGTGTATGGTGACGCACGATCAATTGACGCAGGACATATGAAGTATACACCAGGTCTGTAGTGGTGGCACGTCATCCACAGATATACAGGTACACTACTCACAGCTTGCACAGTCTAGAGTGCTGGGTGACTAGCAGCAAAATGGCTGGTATAAAATGTCACGGGGGTAATTGTTGCACACACCTTCTCGAGCAATACCTCAAGGAAGTTAAGATAACACTTCAGAATTCAAGGTCACTAGTGGTCACACAGTTGATCTAGAATGACGGTTCACTCGTGGAGACGATATGTGTTTTAGAAAGCAGCCTCCTGGAGTAGGTGCTCCAGAGTGCAGGAAGAAGCGTGGGGAACATATGCAACAGAGGGCAAGCCAAGTCATTGGCAATTTTCAGCTGCAGAGTGTAGGCTCACAGGTTTAAGCACTCAGGCCATCGAGCAAGATTAGTAGTAGTGGAACTCATGCTCTGTAACGCAGGCTCAGCAGTGATAAAGGAGTGTACCAGGGTGCAATATCAGTAGCTGAAGCATGAATATTTGGGGGCCTGGGCTTACAAGTGGCAAGACACAGGCTTCCGAGTCTGACATTAGTAATGGCCACACATATGCTCTAGACCACATGCTCACTAGCTGTGCCATGCCTGCTTAGTGTAAGGACTCAGAAGTGACAAGTGTGCTGCAGTGCTAGGATTTATACTGCTGGGATGCATGATTCAGTGTGCAGTTGTGTAGTTCAGGCATTCTTACTCTACAGCACAGTCTCCGTAGTGTCAGAACATTGGCTCTTGAAGGCACACGCAGTCACGATGGAAGATATGCTTCTGAGTAAACCTCAGAAGCGCAAAACCCATGATGAAATGTGCTCACTCTGTATTCATGAGATCTGTACCCCCAGCTGCACGTTCAGTTACTTTGGCATGTGTGCAACTAGAGCATGTTCTCAGCAGAGCCCGGATGCCTGCACTTGAGCTCATGCTCAGGAGAGGCGTACCATGTCCTCCAGTGTTTAAAATCACTCTGTCTACAGAAGTTCTGGCTCAGTTGTGTCCAGAAGGAAACTTCAGAGTGCAAGTTCAGTAACTATTTAGGCACACCTGAACTACAGTGCAGGTTGAGTAGTGGCCTGACTTACCTATAAAGCAACAAGCTAATGATTGTGATGTTCATGCTTCAGAGTGAAAGTTCAGCCGGTGATGAACTCTTGTTCTGGAAGGCAATTTCAGTAGTGCAGGGATGCAGAATCCAGAGCGTAATACACCAAAAGTGTATGTGAGTTTACAACAGGCATGTTTTAGGGACAGGCTCAGTAGTGGTAGGCCATATCCTAAAGAACCCGGGTTTAGGAGTGATGGGATGTATGCTCTACTGTGCAGTCTCAGTGACAGCAATGCACTTGTTCTAAAGCTTGTTAATAGTCTCAATAGCGGCAGAAAGGGTGATCCAGATTGGAAACTAAGTAGCTCCTGCGAGCGTTCTCTAGATAGCGGCCTCAGTATCAACAAGCGCGTATTCCAGAGGGCAAGCTCAGTGTTTGTAGCATGTATGGTTTGACATAAGAGAAGGAAATGGCAACTCACCCCAATATTCTTGCCTGGAGAATCCCGTGGACAGAGGGGCGTCGTGGGCTACTGTCCATAGGTTCGCATGGAGTCGGATAAGACTAAAGCGACATAGCATGCATGCATGCATTGGAGAAGGAAGTGGCAACGCACTCCAGTATTCTTGCCCCAAGAATCCCAGGGACAGGGGAGCCTGGTGGGCTGGTAATCTATGTGGTCACACAGAGTCGGACACGACTGAAGTGACTTAGCAGCAGCAGCAGCAGTGGTTTCAAATCAGGGGTCAGTAACTGTGAAAAGTTTCTTGCATTTTCAGTCGTTGCCGCATGCCAGGTCCGGAGTGCAGACGCACGTGGTTGTGATCCTTATGCTCTAGAGTTGTAATGTATGTGCCAGAGTGCCAGCTAAGTAGTGCACCTGTCCTAATTCAATTCTTAGTAAAAGCAGAATGCAAACTCGTGATTTCAACCTCAGTAGTTGCTGCATGCATCATCAGAAGTAGTGGTGCATACACTCATTTGATCTCTGGTTCCTCTGACTTGTCCAAAACCAGCTTGAACATCTGGAAGTTTATGGTTCGTGTATTGCTGAAGCTTGGCTTGGATATTTTTGTGCATTACTCTACTAGCGTGTGAGATGAGTGCAATTGTGCAGTAGTTTGAGCATTCTTTGGCATTGCCTTTGTTTGGGATTGGAATGAAGACTGACCTTTCCCAGTCCTGAGCCGCTGCTTAGTTTTTTAAATTTGCTGACATATTGAGTGAAGCACTTCCGCAGCATAATCGTTTAGGATTTCAAATAGCTCAACTGGAATTCTATCACTTCCACTCACTTTGTTCATAGTGATGCTTCTTAAGGCCCACTTGACTTCACATTCCAAGTATCTGGGATGTAGGTGAGTGATCACATCGTCATGATTATTTGGGTTGTGAAGATCTTTGATGTACAGTTCTTCTGTGTGTTCTTTGCCACCTCGTCTTAATACCTATTGCTTCTGTTAGGTCCATACCATTTATGTCCCTAATAGTGCCCATCTTTGCATGAAATGCCCCCTTGGTATCTCCGGTTTTCTTGAAGAAATCTTTAGTCTTCCCCATTGCATTGCTTTGCTTTATTGCTTTGCTTTATTTCTTGGCACTGATCACCGAGGAAGGCTTTCTTCTCTCTCCTTGGAACTCTGTGTTCAGATGGCTATATCTTTCCTCCTCTCCTTTGGCTTCATTTCTCTTCATTTCACAGCTAATTGTAAGGCCTCCTCCGGCAGCCATTTTGCCTTTTTGCGTGTCTTTTTTCTTGGGAATGGTCTTGATCCCTGTCTCCTGTACAATGTCATGAACCTCCGTCCATAGTTCATCAGGCATTCTATCAGATCTAGTCCCTTACATGTATTTCTCACTTACACTGTGTAATCATAAGGGATTTGAGATAGGTCATTCCTGAATGGTTTAGTGGTTTGTTCCTGCTTTCTTCAATTTAAGTCTGAATTTGGCAATACAGATTTCATGATCTGAGCTGCAGTCAGCCTCTGGTCTTGTTTTTTGCTGTCTAGGAAGACTAAGCGTCTTTTCATTTCATGGCTGCAGTCCCTATCTTCAGTGATTTTGGAGCCTCCCCCCCCCCCCCGAAAAAAAAAAAACAAAACAGTCTGCCACCATTTCCACTGTTTTCCCATCTATTTGTCATGAACTGATGGGACAGGATGCCATCTCAGGTTTCCTTATTTAGAGCTTTAAGCCTACTTCTTCACTTTCCTCTTTCACTTTCATCAAGAGACTCTTCAGTTCCTCTTTAGTTTCTGCCATAAGGGGGGTGTCATCTACATATCTGAAGTTTTTGACATTTCTCCTGGCAGTCTTGATTCCCGTTTGCATTTCTTCCAACCACACATTTCTCTGCATAGAAGTTAAATAAGCAGAGTGACAATATATACCCTTGAGGTGCTGCTTTTCCTATTTGGAACCAGTCTGTTATTCAATGTCCAGTTCTAACTGTTGCTTCCTGAACTGTATACAGGCTTCTCAAGAGGCAGATCTGGTGGTGTGGTACTACCGTCTCTTTCAGAATTTTCCACAGTTTATTTTGATCCGTACACTCAAAGGCTTTGGCATACTCAATAAAGCAGAACTAGATGTTTTTCTGGAACTTGCTTGCTTTTTTGTGAAGATCCAGCAGATGTTGGGAATTTGATCTTTGGTTCCTCTGTATTTTCTAAAACAAGATTGAATATCTGGAAGTTCATGGTTCACATATTGCTGAAGCCTGGCTTGGAGAATTTTGAGCATTTCTTTGTTAGCATGTGAGATGAGTAAAATTGCATGGTAGTTTGAGCATTCGTTGGCATTGCCTTTTTCGAGACTGGAATGACAACTGACCATTTCCAACTGAGCCACAGCTGAGATTTTCAAATTTCTTGTCTTATTGAGTACATCACTTTCACAGCATCGTCTTCGAGGATTTGAAGTAGCTCATCTGGAATTGAAGCCGTAATAGAGCCTTCTAAGTCCCTAATGGACACTGCATGGACTCTCAGAACAAGTGAGATCAACAGCCATCCTCTTTAACAACAACAACAAAAAGTTCTCTCAACAAGAAAACTTACACAAGCCACTGGTCCCACCACATTCACTTGGAGGAGACCACCCAATTAATAGCAATGATGGCCCTCCGGTGTGCAGAAAATAGACCTCGAAGACAGTCATCGAAACAACATGAAAAGGCAGAGACATATCCAGCAGATGAAGGAATACAATGAAAATCAACAAACCAGTGAAAGAGGAGGAGGTAGGAAGTCTACAGGAAAAACAGTTCAGCACAAAAATAGTCAATGTCTTGGAAACAAATGGATCGACAGATAAATAGACTTCAGGCATGGATTGAGAAGATGAAAGGGGTGTTTTAAATGGACCTGGAAGAAATCATGAGTAGTCAATCAATAATGAGCGATGACATAACTGAGATAGAAATCACTCTGGACAACAGGAACAGTACTGTAACTGAGGCAGAAGAAAGACTAAGTGAGCTGGAAGATCGGATATGGGAAATAAATGAAGCAGAGCAGGAAAAAAAAAAGCAAGAGGGAAATGAAGACAATCACAGAGACCTATGGGACAATGTTAAATGCCCCCATATTTAAATCATAGGTTTCTCAGAGAAAGAAGACAAAAGGAAAGGGCATGAGAAAATATTTGAGGAGGAAATAGTTAAAAACATCCCTGAAATGGAAAAAAAAAAATAAAAAAACAGACACCTAAGATGAAAAATCCCAGTGTGTCCCACAGGGGTAAAATCAAGACACAACATGTCAAAACACACATTAATCAAAATGAAAACAAACAAATAAATATACAGAATGAACAAATATTCAAGGTAACAAAGGAATCACAACAAATAACATAGAAGGGAATCCCCATAAGGATAACAGCTGATCTTACTATAGAAACTCTTCAGCTTAGAAGGGAATGGCAGGATGTACCTAAAGTGCTGAGAGGCAAAAGCCTAAAGCCAAAATTACTCTATCCAACAAGGATAGTATTCTCATTCAAAAGACAAAACAAGAGCTTTACAGACAAACAAAAGCAGTTAGTGTTCAGAACCACCAAACCAGCACTTCAGCAAATGCTGAAGGATCTTTTCTAGATAGGAAACAGAAAAGCTTATAAAAACAAAGCCACAAAATATATAGTAAATGGTAAGAAGATCATACTTATCAACAACTACCTTAAACAGAAATGGGCTAAATGCTCCAACGAAAAGGCAAAGACTGGGTGAATGCATACAAGAATATACTGTCTGCAAGAAAACCACCTCATACCTAGGGACACATGCAGCCTGAAAGTGATGGCCAGGAAAAAGCTATCTTGTGAAAATGGAGAGCAAAAGTGGGAGGAGCGATATTCATATCAGATAAATGGACTTTACCTAAAGACCACTATAGGAGACAAAGAAAGTTGCATTACAGAACATTCAAGGCATCAATCCAAGAAGAAGCTACATGCACCCAATGTAGGAGCACCTCAATACAAGAGGCAAATGCCAACAACTAGTAGAGCAGAAATAGACACTAACCAATAGTATTGGGTGATTTTAATACTTCACTCATAACATGAACAGATCATCCAGACAGAAAATGAAATAAGGGAAACTCAGGTTTTAGAAGATACATTAGACCAGTTTGAGCTAATTGATATCTAGAGGTCATCCCACCGCCAAAGAACAGATTTCACCTGTTTCTCCTTTTTTTCTCCTTTTTCTCACGTGCAAATGGAACATTATCTTAGGACAGATCACACCCAAGGTTAGATCACATCTAACCTTAATAAACTTCAAGATATTATACTATTTGCAAGCATAATTTCTGATCACAATGCTGTTCGATCAGATATCAACCACAGGAAAACGACAACAACAACAACAACTAGAGGAAACACAAAAAATTTGGAGGCTAAAACCCCCAAAATTCACATTTGAATTCAACAAAATCCAAAACTTTTATGAAAAAACAAACAAACAAGCAAACCTCTGCCAAAGTAGTCATAGGTGGAACATACCTCAACATAATGAAAGCCAAATATGACAACACCATTGTAAACATTATTGTCAATAATGAAAAGCTGAAAAAATTTCCTTAAAAGTCAGCACGAAGACAATGTGCCCACACTCATCAGTACTCGTTCTGGGAATTCTAGCCACAGTTTTCAAAGAAGAAAAAGATATGAACAGAATCCTCATTTGAAAAGAAGAGGTATAACTGTCTATTTGCACATGCTATTACCCTTTACAAAGAAAACCCAAGAGATGCCACCAGAAAATTCCTGGAGTTTATCAATGAATACAGTAAACGTGCAGGGTATAAAACTAATACACAGAAACCCTTATAGTCCTACACATTCACAATGAAAAATCAGAAAGAGAAATGAAGGAACAATCCTGTTCCCCATTGCAATGAAAGGAATAAAACAACTAGAAATAAGTTTGCATAAAGAGACAAAGGACGTCCCCGATGGCTCAATTGGTAAAGAAGCTGCCTGCAATGCAGGAGACTCCTGTTTGGTTCCTGGGTCACGAAGACCCCCTGAAGAAGGGATAGGCTAGCCACTATGGTGTTCTTGGGCTTCCCTTGTGGCCCCAGCTGGTGACAAATCCTCCTGCAATGTGTGAGACCTGCATTTGAGGACTGGGTTGGGAAGATCCTCTGGAGAAGGGAAAGCTACCCATTCCAGTATTCTGGCGTGGAGAATTTCAAATTCCATACACTGTATAGCCCATGGGATTGCTAAGAGTCAGACGTGACTGAGCAACTTTCACTTTCCCAGAAGGATGAAAGAAAGCACTGAGGAAAGAAATCAAAACATATATAGATGGAGACAGATATCATGTTCTTGGATTGGACTAACTGATAGAGTTAAAATCAATATACCAGCCAAAACAATCAATAGATTCAATACAATACCTCTCAAACTACCGACAGTATTTTTCATAAACTAGAACAAATTATTTTACGATTTGCATGGAAACACATAAGACCTCGAAGAGCCAAAGCAGTTTTGAGAAAGAAGAATGGAACCAGAGGAGTCAAATTTTCTAGCTTCAGACTACACTACGAAGATATCACAAGAGTATGAAACTTGCACAAATATAGAAATATAGACCAATGGAAAACAAATATGAAGTCCAATAATAGATTCCTGCCCCCATTATCTTTGACGATGCAGGCAAAAATGCGCAACAGAAAAAGACATTTTCTTCAAAAAAGTGTTATGGGAAAAGTGGAGAGCTCTGTGTAGAAGCTAGAACGCTATCTAACATCATGTTCAAAAATAAACTCAAAATGGATTACAGGTGGAAAAGTAAGACCAGAAAATATACCACCCTCAGAGTACAATATAGGTATAACCACCACAAAATAAGTCACAGCAAGGTCCTCTGTGGCCCATTGCCTAAAGGAAATAAAAATGTTTGAAAAAAGGAACCTAATTAAACTCTATAGCTTTTGTACATTGAAGGAAACTATAATTAAGGTGAATATGTAGCTTCAGAATTAGGAGAAAATAAGAGCAACTCTGAGTGAACTCCGGGAGTTGGCGATGGACAGGGAGGCCTGGGGTGCTGCCATTCACAGCGTCGCAAAGAGACGGACACGACTGAGCGACTGAACTGAACTGAACTGAATAGCAACTGAAAAGCTAACAAAAAAGTTGTCTCCAAAATATGCAAGGTGCTCACGCATCTCAATACTCAGCTACAAATACTACTCAGCAAAACAAACCACCAATCAAAACATAGGTAAAAGCCCTCTGCAAAGAAGATACACAGATTACTAAGAGACACAGAAACGTTGCTCAGCATCACTCATTATAAGAGAAATGCAAATCAAAACCACATTGAGGTATCATTTCACACTGGTCAGATTGGCCATCATTAAAATGTCTACAATATAACTGCTGGAGAGGGTGTGGAGAAAAGGGAACCTTTTTACACTGTGGATGGGAATGCAAACTGGTACAACCATTATGGAGACTCCTTAGAAAGTTGGAAAGAGAAATACCATATGACCCAGCGATCCCGCTCTTAGGCATGAACTTCAAGGAAACGAGAATGGTAAGAAACAGTACTCCAACGTTTATTGAAGCACTGTTTGCAATACCACGGATGTGAAAGTGACCACGAGGTCCATCAGCAGATGAATGGTTAAGGAAGTTTTGCTACATATACATATGAAGTATTACTCAGGTATAAGAAGTCATGCATTTGAGTCAGTTCTAATGAGTGGGAAGAGCACGAAACCTATTACACAGAATGAAGGAACTAAGAAAGAGAGAGACAAAACTGTATATTAATGCACAGATGTGGAATTTAGAAAGATGGGCTCTACGCAGGCAAGGAGAAGAGACAAGGATCTCAAGAACAGACGTTTGACTCAGTGGGAGAAGGTGAAGGCGGGATGCCTTGAGAAAAGCGCACTTAAATGGGTACGGTACCATATGTAAAAAATAGAAGACCAGTGTGAGGTTTTACAACATGGGTGATATGGGATACCCATGTCACAACTTCTGAACTTGCAATCTAATGCACGCATCAGCCACCAAGGAGCCCTCATTCTAGTGCACGTCGTGCACATTCTGAGCTTGCCGCCTCCAGCTCTCCTTTTACCCCTTCTGACATCACGATCCAGGGTAGGCTGTGGTAACTGCTGAATTTGCACTTTAGGGGAGGCATCACAAACTTACTAAGCCCGCATTCTAGTGCAAGCATGCTGCGTCTTGAACCGGAACTCTGGAGCAGGCATCTTGCCACTGATAATACTGTTCATCATCAGCTAGTGTTTCGCTGTCATGACATGTTCCCATTGCTTCTTCATCTCTGGTCATCACTCTGTGTCGCTTACCACCATCCAGTGTTTCTCTCAGTTCTGTAACCTGTTTCGAGTGCTTGTTCAACTCACTCCGGGACAAACATATCTAGTATTCAGTGCTGTGACAGGTTCAGTGTTTCTTCATCCTCCCCTAGTTAAACACAACAGTAGTTTACCACCCTTAGTGTTTCATTTTGTGACGGGCTTCTATCCACTCCAGGTCTAACACACTCAGTAGATTATCATCATCCAATGTCTTATCTGCGGAACATCCCACAAGTCTTCTTAACGCACCCCATGTCAAACGTACCCAGTAGCTTATCACTATCCCATGTTTCAGTGCAGAGAGATGATTCAAGCGTTTCTTCATTTCCTCCAGGTAAAGCATACTCAGCAGTTTGTCACCAGTGTTTCACCTGAGACGTGATTCTTCTTCATTTATGTAGTTGGCTGTGCTGGGTCTCAGTTGTGTCACGTAAGATAGTCCTCGAGACAAGCCAACTCTAACCATGGCATGAAGTCTCGGGAGTGTGAGAACTTCAGTATTTGCAGCTATGCAGGTTTACTTACTCTGTAGCATATGGGATGCTCCTTTCCCAATCGGGGATTGAACCTTCATCCCCTACACTACAAGGTGGATGCTTAACCGCTGGACCACCAGGAGAGGCCCTGTGACATGCTCTAAGTGCCTGCTTTTACGCCTCATATGAAAGAGACACATTGCTTGATGGGAACATATCAGCATCCAGGGTTGCAAAGATTGGACATGCTTCAGGAACTTCTTCATCCACACTGGTCAAATACAAGCAGGTGTTTATCACAATGTAGTGCCATTCCATGTGCTTCTTCGTTGATTACTGGCTGAACGTGTCCAGTAGATTATCATCGTCTACTGTTTCAGTGCAGTGACACCTCGAGTTATTCTTCATGCACCCTGGGTCAAACACATCCTGTTGTGTATCTCCCTCCAGTGTTGCACTGCTGTGACATGCTTTCAGTGTTTCTCCATCCACCCCAGGTCAAACATACTAAGTCGCTTATTATCCACACTTCAGAGAGGAGGTTCAGCCACATCTTTCTCCACCCCAGGTAAAATAGCCTCACCAGCTTATCCCTTGCTGCTTTTCACTGCTGTCACAAGTTCAAGTGCATCTTTATCAAACACACCAGCCGTTTATCACCATCCAGCACTTCCAAGCTGTGACACAAACTGCTGTATCATCCAGACTGGAAAAATACATCCGGTACTTTACTAAAGTCAGTGTTTCAGTGCTATGACGTGATTCAAGTGCCTATTCATCCACTCTCTGCAAAAACACACTCTGTAGTCTATCACCATGCAGTGCTCAGTGCCTTGACAGAGGACATGCTCCGAATGCTTCTTTGTCCACCTGGTGTCAAATACTCAATAGTTTTCCAACATCTGTATCTCAGTACTGTGAATCACTGCGTATGCTCCTTTGTCAATCCTGGCCCGTCACTCCTTGGAGTTTACCACCCTTCAGTGCTTCAGTGCTGTAATATGCTTCATGTGCTTCATCTTCTCCTGAAAAACATACTCATTAGTGTATCATCATCCAATATTCAGTACAGTGATATGCTTCAAGTGCTTACTAGTCCACATCAGTTGAACATTCCCAGCATTTTATCATTAGCCAAGGTTTCAGGGCCGTAACTTGTGGCATTTAGTAGGCGCTTGTTTGATCCCCAGAGGTGAAACTCAACACCTGTTTTTTCGCCATTTATTCTATCAGTGCTGTGACATACTACAGTGCTTTCTTAACTGCTCTGGGTTAATACACACATCCGTTCTTTCAGTGCTGATTAATGCACAAGTGCTTCCGCAACTATCCTCTTTCAAATACATACAGTAGTTTTGGAACTCATGAAAATAAAACTCTTTCACAGTTTCCATTGTGTCCTGATTTATTTGCTATCAAGAGGTGGGACTGGATGACAGGATCTGAATTTATTGCATGTAGAGGTGTAAGTCAACGTTTTAAATCTCCACTTTCATCTCAGCAAAGAGCTCTAATCCCTCGTCTGCGTTCTGTCATGGGCATGTCTGAGTTTATTTATGTTTCTCCCAGCAATTTCGATTCCACTTTGCGCTTCATCCAGTCTGACATTTTGCGTGATATACTGTGCATGTAAGTTAAATAAGTGGCGTGACAACAAGACAGCCTTGACCTACTCCGTTACCAATTCTGAACAACTCCATTGTTCCTGTCTGATTCTGTTACTTCGTGACCTGCATACAGGTTTCTCAGGAGCCAGGTAAAGTGGTCTAGTATACCCACCTCTTTAAGAATTTTCCGCAATTTCTGTGACCCCCACAGTCAAATGCTTTAGCATAGTGAATGAAGCAGAAGTCGGTCATTTTCTGGAACTCCCTGCTTTTTCTATGATCCAATGAATGTTGGCAATTTGATCTCTGGTTCCTCTGCCTTTCGTAATCCAATTTGTACATTTGAAAGTTCTCAGTTCACATACTGTTGAAACCTAGATGGAGGCATTTGGAGCATTACCCAGCCAGCATATGAAGTGAGAACGACTGGGCAGCAGTTTGAGCATGCCTTCACAATGCCCTTTTTTGGGATCAGAGTAAATCTGACCTTTCCCTGTCCTGTGGTCATTGATGAGTTTTCCAAATGTCCTGGCACATTGAGTGAAGCATTTTAACAGCATTATCTTTTACAATTTGTAATAGCTGAGCTTCAAGTCTATCATCTTGACTAGCATTGTTTGTGATATTTCTGCCTAAGATCCACTTGACTTCACACCCCAGGTTGTCTGCTCTACGTGAGTGATCACACCATTATGGTTATGTGGGTGATTAAGCAGAGAAGGTGATGGCACCCCACTCCAATATTCTTGCCTGGAAAATCCCATGGACAGAGGAGCCTGGTAGTGAGCTGTCCATGGGGTCATGAAGAGCTGGACACGAGAGAAGCGACATAGCAGCAGCAGCAGCAGCAGCGGCAGCAGGTGATTAAGACCTTGCTTTGGTACAGCTCTTCTCGTGTACTCTTGCCAGCACTCCATCACATTTTCTCCTTCTGCTAGGTTCATACCCCTTCTGTCCTGGATTGTGCCCATGTCTCATGAAATATTCCCTTGCAGTCTCTCAGTTTCTGGGCAAGATTTCTCGTCTTTCCTATTCTATTGTTCCCTCTATTTCTTACTGGCATTAAATACACACAATATTATATCCCCATCCAGTGTGTAACTTTAGATATGCTTCAAGGGGTTTTTAATCCACTCCAGAAGAAATTAATGTGACAGCTATCACCATCCATTTTTTCTGTATTGTGACATGTTTTGAGCCTCCTCCATCCCCTCCAGGTAAAACACACCCTGTACATTTTCATCATTCGTTGATGCTGCGCTATTACCGGCCTGAAGGGTCCCTTTGTCTCATTTAGTCAAACACTCCCTGTCGTTTACCACTATCCAGGGTTCCAGTACTGTGGCATGCCTCATGTACTCCTTTATCCTCTCCATATAAAATATGGTAGGTAGCTTATCACAATTCCTGTTTCGGTTCTGTGCTGAGTTTAAAGTCCTTCTTTAGGCCATTCTAGATAAAACACATTCAGAAGTTTATGATGGTCCCATGTTTTCATCTGTGCCATGCTTTCAGTTTCTCCTCATTCAACATGTATCAAACAAACCCCGTAGTTTATCATCATCCAGTGTTTCAAGGCTGTTTCCTGCTCAACTGCTTCGTCATTCTCTGCAGAAAATACATAACCAATAATTTATCACAATCCAGTGTGTTAATTCTGGCATATGCTTCAAAAGATCCTTTGTCCACTCAAGGTTGAGCACACTCTTAGTTTATCACCATCCATTGATTCAGGGCTAGTACATACTTTCATTGATTTTTCAACTACCACAGCTCATCATACACAATGATTTACCATGATCCAGTTTCAGGGTTGTGACAGGCTCCTTGTGCTTCTTTCTATATACAAGATCAAACACAGACCATCTGAAGTGTGAACATACAGTGTTTCAGTCATGAAACCCACTTCAAGGGGTTCTTCACTTACTCCACAACAAATACACCATATAGGTTATCGACATTCATTGTTTCAATGTTGTAGCACATACTAATGGCTGCTTCACTAACTCCAAGTCAAACACCTTCAGTGGTTTGCCACTATCTTGGGTTTCAGATCTGTGACATGCTTCAAGAGCTCCTGAAACTACTCACGGTCAAAGGCACTCTGTAGATTTGTTGTTGCTGGCTGTTATGGGTTGTTCAGTCATTCAGTCATCTCCAACTCTCCAAATCCCATGGACTGCAGTATGTCACGCCTTCTTGCCCTTGACCATCTCCCGGAGCTTGTTCAAACTCAAATCCACTGGGTCGGTGATGCCATCCAAGTATCTGGTCCTCCATCGTCCCCTTCTTCTGCTCCAATCTTTGGCGGCATCAGAGTCTTTGCCAACGAGTTGACTCTTCACATCAGATAGCCATAATATTGGAGCTTCTGCCTCAGCATCAGCCCCTCCAGTGAATTTTCAGGATTGATGTCCTTTACAGTTGACTGGATTGATTTCCTTGCAGCCCAAGGGACTCACAAGGGTCTTCTCCAAGACTGTGGTTCAAAAGTATCAGTTTCTTAATGTTCAGCCTTCTTTATGGCCTAACTTACATTGTCACATGACTGCTTAAAAAAACACAAATATAGCTCTGACTATATGGACGCTTCTTGGCAAACGGATGCCTCTGCTCTTTAACATGCAGTCTAGGTTTGTCACTGCTTTTCTTCCAAGAAACAAGTGTCATTTAATTTCATAGCTGCAGTCATCACCTGCCATGATTTTGGAGTCCAAGGAAACAGAAGTCTCACTGTTACCATTGTTTTTCCATCTATTTGCCATGAAATAATAGGACACGATGCTAGGATCTTAGTGTTTTGAATGTTGCGTCTTAAGCCAGCTTTTTCACTCTCCTCTTTCACCTGCATCAAGAGGCTCTTTAGTTATTCTTTGCTTGATGCTATATCGGTGGTGTCATCTGCATATCTGAAGTTATTAATATTTCTATTTTTCTCTTAATTTCAGCTTGTGTTTCCTCCAGCCCCGCATTTTCCAAGATGTGCTCTGCATATAAGTTAAATCAACAGGGTGACACATGTAGTAGTTTGTTTGTTTTTTTCCAATTTCAAACCATCTGTTCTTCTTTACCTGGTTCTCACTGGTTGTTTCTTGACCTGGATACAGGTCTCTCAGGAGGCATGTAGGTAGTCTGGTACTTCCATGTCTTTAAGAATTTTCTGCAGTTTGTTGTGATCCACACAGTGGATTTTTATCATACTCAATAAAGCAGAAATAGTTTTTTTTTTTCAATAATATTCTTGCTTTTTCCATGATCCAATGGATGTTGCCAATTTGACCTCTGGTTTCTGTCTTTTCTAAATCCAGTTTGAACATTTGCAGCTTCTAGGTTAATGTGCTGTTAAAGTCTTGCCAGGAGAATTGTGAGCATGTCTTTGTTCGATTCACTTCAGCTGCTCAGTTGTGTATGACTGTTTGTGAGCCCATGGACTACAGCAAATCAGGCCTTCCTGTCCATCACCAACTCCCGCAGTTTACTGAAATTCATGTCCTTTGAGTCGGTGATACCAGCTAACTGTCTCATCCTCTGTCGTCTCCTTCTCCTCCTGCTTTCAATCTTGCCAAACATCAGGGTCTTTTCAAATGAGTCAGCTCTTCACATCAGTTGGCCAAAGTATTGGAGTTTCAGCTTTAACCTCAGTCCTTCTAATGAATATTCGTGATTGATCTCCTTTCGGATGGACTGGTTGGATCTCCTTGCAGTTCAAGGGACTCTCAAGAATCTCCTCCAACAACACAGTTCAAAAGCATCACTTCTTTGGTGCTCAGCTTTCTTTATAGTTCCACTGGTACATCCATACACGCCTACTGGAAAAATCATAATCTTAACTAGGTGGAGCTTTGTTGGCACATTAACATCTCTGCTTTTTAATATGCTGTCTCAGTTCAATTCAGTTCAGCCTGTCCGACTCTTTGCGCCCCCATGAATCGCCACAAGCCAAGCCTCCCTGTCCGTCACCAACTCTCTTAGTTCACTCAGACTCATGTCCATCGAGTCAGTGACGTCATCCAGCTATCTCAGTTGTTCATAAATTGTGTTCAAAGGAGTTAGTGCGTAAAATAATGGCCGTTGTGTGATATTTGGAACATCATGTGGTGTTGCCCTTCCTTGGATTTCAAACGAAAAACTGACCTTTTCCAGTCCTGCAGCCACTGCTGAGTTTCCCAAGTTTTCTGGCATACTGAGTGCTGCACTTCAAATATCATCTTTTAAAATTTGAAATAGCTCAGCTGGTGTTCCATCACCTCCACTATCTTTGTTGGTAGTGATGCTTTCTAAGAGCCACTGGATTTCCCACTCCAAGATGTCTAGCTGTAGGCGAGTGATCACCCCATCATGGTTATCTAGGTCATCGGGAACTTTTTGGAGAGTTCTTCTATGTAATCATGCCAACACTCCTTAATATCTTCCACTTCTTTTAGGTTCACACATTTTCGGCCCTTTATTATACACATATGTGCATGAAATACTCCCTTGATACCACTTATTTTCCTGAAGAGATCTCTAGTCTTTCCCAGGCTCTCATTCCCACTCAGTAGTTTAGCAACATTTATTGTTTCATGGATGTGACATGCTTCCAGTGCTTCTTATTCCACTTGAATTCCTACACTCCCAGTAGTGTATCAGAATCCCTTGTGTCACCCCAGGGACCTGCTTTACCTGCTTCTTCGCAACCCCAGATCAAACACATTCAGTACTTTATCCCCGTAGAGTATTCAGTGCATTAACATGCGACACTTTCCGGTGTTTCCTTGTCACCTGGGACTAATCACCCAGTGGTATAAGTGCCATACTCTATTTTAGTGTCGTTACACAGGTCAAGTGCTTCATTTTCTGAGGCTAAAACACACTCCTCATCCAGTGTCTTAGTGCAGAGACATGCTTGAGGAGCGTCTTCATCCACCCAGTCAAACACTCCCAGGAGTTTTTCACCATCCAGTGTTCAAGTTCTGTGACATGCTTCAAGTGCTCCTTTGTGTACACGGGGTCAAAGACACCCAGTAGTGTGTCGTTATCCAATGTTTCAGTTATGCAACATGCTTCTGGGTTTCTTCATTCCCTCAGGTCATCACACCAAGTGCTTTCTCACTATCCAGTGTTTCAGGGTTACAGCATGCTTCCAGAGCTTCTTTTTCTCCCTGGCAGATTCCAGGACGTTTCCATCCTCACCAGGCCAAACACACTCAAACATTAACACCATCCAATGTTTTACTGTGTGTGACATTCCTCAAGTCTTCCTCATTATCGCAAGTCAAACACATCCATAACATTCACCACCTCCAGTTCCAATGCCAAGATCCACTTCAATGGTGTGTTCATTCTCCCCATTTAAAGGCATTCACTAGGCTATCACCATACAGTGTTGAAGTTCAGTGACATGCCTGCAGTGCTTCTCCGTCCATCCAATGTCAAGCCCAGCTGGTAGTTACTGACCATTTAACGTTTCATTGCATGGCATGCTTCAGTCAAATGTGCCCAAGATTATTTAAAAGAAAAAGAAAAAGAAACAAAAAAAAAACCACTCTTTAAGGGGTGATCAGTTCAGTTGAGTCACTCATGCATGTCCAGCTCTTTGTTATCCCATAAACCGCAGCAAGCCAGGCCTTCCTGTCCATCATCAACTCCCATGGGTAACCCAAACCCATGTCCATTGAGTCGGTGATACCATCCATCCATCTCACCTTCTGACGTCCCCTTCTCCTCCTGCCCTCAATCATTTCCAGCAACAAGATGCTTTCAAATGAGCCAGCTCTTCACATCACGGGGCCAAATTATTGGAGTTTCAGCTTCAACATCAGTCCTGCCAATGAACACTAAGGACTGATTTCCTTTAGGATGGACTGGTTGGATCTCCTAGCAGTCCAAGGGACTCTCAAGAGTCTTCTTAAACACCCAGTTCAAAAGCATCAATTCTTCAGTGCTCAGCCTTCTTTATATTCCAAAACTTACATCCACACATGACTACTGGGAAAACCGTAGCGTTGACTAGATGGACCTTTCTTGACAAAGTAAAGCCTCTGTTTTTCAATATGAATATAATAATCAATAATAATCAATCATCAGCAATAATCAATAATGATAATTAATCATCTAGGTTGGTCATAAGTTTCCTTCTAAGGACGAAGCGTCTTTTAATTTCATGGCTGCAGTCACCATCTGCAGCGATTTTGGAGCCCAGAAGTATAAGGTCATCTTCTGTTTCCACTGTTTCCCCACTTATTTGCCATGACGTGGTGGCATCCGATGCCATGATCTTTGTTTTTTTGAAAGTTGAGCATTAAGCCAACTTATTCACTCTCTCGTGTCACTTTTATCAAGAGGCTCTTTAGTTCTTCACTTTCTGCCATAAGGCTGGTGTCATCGGCATATTTCAGATGATTGATATTTCTCTGTCAATCTTGTTTCCACCTTGAGATTCCTCCAGCCCAGTGTTTCTCGTTATGTAGTCTGTGTAGAAGTTAAATAAGCAAGGTGGCAATTATACAGCCTCGGGGTACTCCTTTTCCTTTTTGGAGCCAGTCTGTTGTTCTATTTCCAGTTCTAATTGTTGCTTCCTGACCTGCATACAAGTTTATCAAGAGGCAAGTCAGGTTGTCTGGTATTCCCTGAAATCTCTTTCAGAATTTCCCAAAGTTTATTGTGATCCACATAGTCAAAGTCTCAATAAAACAGAAGTAGATCTTCTTTTGGAACTCTCCTGGTTTTTCAATTGTGCAGCAGATGTTGGCAATTTGATCTTGGTTGCTCTGCCTTTTGGAAAACCAACTCGAATAGCTGGAAGTTCCTGGTTGCTGTATTGCTGAAGCATGGCTTGGATAATTTTGCCCATTAATTTAGTAGCATATGAGATGAGTGCAACTGTGTAGTAGTTGGAGAATTCTTTGGCATTGCCTTTCTTTGGGATTGGAGTGAAAACTGCCCCTTTCCAGTCCTGTGGCCAGTGCTGAATTTTCCACATTTGGTGCCATGTTAAGTGCAAACCTTTCATAGCATGGTCCTTTGGGATTTGAACTAGCTCAACTGGAATTCTATCCCCTCCACTAGCTTTCTTTGTAGTGACGCTTCCTAAGACCCACTTGAGTGTACATTCCTGGATGTCTGGTTCTAGGTGAATGATCACATCATCGTGATTATCTGCGTCATGACTATCTTTTATGTACAGTTCTTCTGTGTATTTTTGCTACCTCTTCTTAATATCTTCTGCTTCTTTTAGGCCCATACGACTTCTGTCCTTTATTCAGCCCATCTTTGCAAGAAATGTTTGCTTGGTATCTCTAAGTTTTTGAGGAGATCCCTAGTCTTTCGCATTCTATTGTTTCCTCTATTTCTTTAGTGCAGTGGGTGTGGCACAATTCAAAGGCTCTCTTCCCACTTTGGTCAGTCATCGTCAATAAGTGGTACCAACCAGTGTCCAGTGCTGTGACATATGACCAAGTTCAATTCTTCCTTAACGAAGTGACTAAATAAAACATCCCGGAGTTTATCAATACACAGTGTTCCATGGCTGCCCCTGGATTCGAGTACTTCCTCACCCACTCCAGGTTAACATAGTCCTTTATCACCATCCATTGCTTCAGTACACTGACAGTCTTCAAATGCTTCTACATTAATCCTGGTGTAAAATTTCTAGTAGTTATAAACGGCCAGTGTTTTACTTTGCAGCACGACCCAATGGCTTCTTCATGCGCACCCATACACCAACGCCATAGTTTGTCGCCATCTAGTGTATACATGAAGTGACATGCTTAAAGAGCTTCCTCATCCACCCCAGATCTAGACAGTCAGTCTGTTGTCTCCATACAAGCGTTTCAGTGCTGTGACATGATTTGAAATGTTGTCTGTGCACACTGAGGCATACACAGCCAGCAGTTCACCATGCTCCAGTGTTTCAGGACTTTGATAAGATTAAATATGTTCTTGGTCCCACTAACGTCAATACACTCACCGTTTATAACCATCTTGTTTCACTGCTGTGATATAATGTCAACTGCTTCTTCATCCATTCCTGTGTCAAACGAACTCAGTAGTTTTTTCCCCATCTAGTGCTAGTGTTCAGTACTATGAAATGATTCTGAAGCCTCTGTGTCCATTCCGGCTCAAACATAGTCCATATTCTCAACCAGTGCTTCAGTGATGTCACATGCTTCAAGTGCTTTCTTCATTCACTCCATATCAAGTACATGCAGTCGTTCATAAGCATGCAATGTTTCAGTTGTGTGACATGCTTCAAATGGTTCTCTAATCCACTTGAGCTGAAACATACCCAGTAGCTTATGACCATTGGTGTTTCGGTGCTGCGACATGTTTCAAGTCCTTCTTCTTCTACGCCATGCTGAACGCATGCAATAGTTTATCACCATCAGTTGTTTCAGTTCTGTTACATTCTTCAAGTCTTGTTTCGTATACTCTGGTTCAAATACACCTAGAAGTTGTTCACCATCAACTGTTGAGTTCTGTGATATGTCTCAATTGTTTCTGTACATACCAGTTCATAAACACGCATACATTTTTCTCCATCCTGTGTTTTAGGGCTGTCATATGGTTTAATGAGTCCCCTTCTTACCCCAGGTCAAATACACCCAGTATTCATCAACATCCAGTCTTTCAGCTAAGTGATACAGTTCAAGTGCTTCAGCATCCATTCTTGGAAGACACAGCCAATAATTTTTCGAATTCCAGTGCTTCAGTGCTGTGAATTTTTTAAGTGTTTCTGCATCCAAATAGCTCAGGCAAGACTAAGAGATTGTAACTATCACTGGTTCAGTTTTATGACATGGCTTAAGCGCATCTCCATCTACATTAGGTTGAATGCACTCAGTAATTACCACCATCCTGTAACTCATAGGTAAAATATTCTTGGAACGTTTCTTTGTCTACTGTGGGTCAAACACACTTAGGAGTTTTCACCAGTCAGTGTTTCAGTGCTGTGACAACTTCCACTGCTTCTTTGTGTACTACAGGTCAGCACACCAAGTGTCTTGTAACTACTAGCTTGCACTCTAGAGAACATACCTCTCTTCTACTGAGACTGAGATGTAGAGAATGCATCTCACCACTATTAAGACCCCAGTCTAAGCACACATGCCACTTCTGCAGTGGCTAAACTCTCGAGGAAATGTGACAACACTACTGACCCTGAATTCTAGAACACACATCTTACCATTGCTGAATCAGTGTTCTACAGAAGGCTTAGCACAACTACTGAGCTTGCACTCTGAAAGTATCATCCTACCTCTACTGAGTCAACATTATATGCCATACATGTTCCAACTTCTGAATTTGCACTATGGAATACACATTATGCCACTACTGAGCAAGCTCTAGTGTACACATGACAACGTACTAATCCCCACATCAAAGGGTAATGCTGAAAATTTTTCAAAGTACTGCATTCTTGTGCTCATTTCACATACTCAGCAAGATAAGGCTCAAAATCCTTTGTGCTAGGCTTCAAAGTATTTGAACCAAGAACTTCCAAATATATGCGATGGATTTAGAAAAGGCAGAGGAATGAGGGCTTATACTGCCGACGTTCATTGCCTCCTAGAGAAAGTAGGAAGTCAAGAGATACCTGGAATAACAGGCAAGTTGGGCCTTGGAGTACATATGAAGTATGGCAAAGGCTAACAGAATTCCCTAAGAGAACTCACCATTCACAGAAAACACCCTCTTCCAACAACACAAGAGATGACTCTTGAGATGGTCAATGCTGAAATCAGATTGATTCTGTTCTTTGTAGCCGAAGATGGAGAAGCTCTATGCAGTCAGAAAAAAAAAAAAAAAAACAAGACTGAGCAGTGACATGGCTCAGATCAGGAATGCCTTAAAGAAAACTTCAGACTTAAGTTGAAGAAAGTATGGAAAACCGCTAGACCATTTGGGTTGGCCAAAATCAATCTCTTATGATTACGCAGTGGATGTGACAAATAGATTTGAGGGATTAGATCTTATAGACAGACTGCTTGGAGAACTATGGACCAAGGGTCATGACATTCTGCATGAGACAATGAACCAAACCTACCCAAGAAAAAGAAATGCAAAAAGGCAAAAGGTTTGTCTGAGGAGGCCTTACAAATAACTTAGAAAAGAAGAGAAGCTAAAGGCATAGGAGAAAAAGAAAGATAATCCATTTGAATGCAGTTTTCTTAAGAATAGCAAGGAGAGATAAGAAAAGCCTTCCTCAGGGATCAATGCAAAGAAACAGAGAAACACAATAGGATGGCAAAGAACAGAGATTACCTCAGGAATGATACAGATACCAAGGGAACATTTCATGCAAAGATGTGCACAATAAAGGAGACAAAATATATGGACCTAACAGAAGCAGATATATTAAGAAGTGGTGGCAAGAATACACAGAAGAACTGAACTTAAAAAAAAAAAAAAGAAGAAGATCTTAATGACCCACATAACCGTGAAGGTGTCTTTACTCACCCAGATCCAGACATCCTGCAATGTGAAATCAAGCAGCCCTTAGTACATAACTATGAACAAAGTTACTAGAGGTAATGTGTTTCCAGTTGTGGAATTTCAAGTCCTACCAGATTAGGACATTACAATCCTGCACGCAATATGCCAGCGAATTTGAAAAGCTCGGCACTGGCCGCAGAACTTGGAAAGGTTAGTTTAAACTCCAATCCTCAAGAAAAGCTAGGCCAAGGATTGTTTAAACTTACACACAATTGCACACATCTCACATGTAAGCACAGTCATGTTCAAAGTTCTTCAAGCTAGGCTTCAGCAGTACATGAACTGAGAACTTCCAGATGCTAAAGCTGGATTTAGAAAAGTCAGAGAAACCAGAGATCAAATTGTCAGCATCCATTGGATCAGAGAAAAAGCAAAGGAGTTCAAGAAAAACATCGACATCTGATTTGGACTATGCCAAAGGTTTTGACTGTGTGGATGACAACAAGCTATGGGAAATTCCTGGAAAGATGCAAATACCAGACCTCTTTAGCTGCCTGCTGAGAAATCTGTAGGCATGTCAAGAAGCAACACTTGGACATAGAAAAATGTGCTAGCTTCAAATTGGGAAAGGAGCACATCAAGGCTGTATATTGTCATGTGGCTTATTTAACTTATATTCAGCACGTCATGTGAAATGCCAGGCTGGATGAAGCCCAACTAGAATCAAGATTGCTTGGAGAACTATCAATAACCACAGATTTGCAGTTGACATCACATATATGACAGAAAGTGGAGAATAAATAAAGAGCGTATTGATGGAAAGAAAGAAGAGAGTGAAGAACCTTGCTTAAAACTCAATGTTGAAACCATGAAGATCATGGCATTTGGCCCCGTGACTTCACATGAAATAGGGAAATCATGAGGAAAAATGGAAACAGTGATAGACTTTATTTTCTCGGGCTCCAAAATCACTGCAGATGGTGAGGGCAGCCGCGGAATTAAAAGGTGCTAGATCCTATGAAGAAAAGCTGTAACCACCTAAAGAGCATATGCAAAAGCAGAGGCATTACTTTGCAATTAATAGTCTATCAGGTCATACCTATGGAGTTTCCATTACTCATGTATGGATGGGAGAGTTGGACTATACAGGAAGTTGCGCATGGAATCATTGATGATTTTGAACTGTGGTGTTGGAGAAGACTCTTGCGAGTCCCTTGGACTGCAAGGAGATCAAAGCAGTCAATCCTGATGGAAATCAGCCCTGAATATTCATTGGAAGTACTTTTGCTGAAGCTGAAACTCTGGTACTTTCGCCACCCGATGCAAAGAGCTAACTATAGGAAAAGACCCTGATGCTGGGAAAGCTTGAGTGCAGAAGGAGAAGGGCCTAGCAGACGATGAGATGGTTGGATGGTACAACTAATTTGAGGCACATGACTTTGAGCAAACTCTGGGAGTTAGTGATGGACAGTGAGGCGTGGTGTGCTGCATAATAAGGAGCGTAACATGCCTTATTATGTTGCAGAGAGTTACTATGCCTGAGCAACTGAACAACAGCAGAATCAACCATTTCAGTAAGAAGTGAAGACGCAACTTACAGGAAGATGCTCAGAGAAAAATAGAGAAACAATATCAATCCACTTCTCATGCAGCCATTTTTACTCTTATTAAAACAAGGTTTTTCCATATTTAAATATGGCTTTCCTGAACTATGTGAATTCTAACTTGTTTTTTCACCTCAGAGAGGTGTGTTGATGAAGTCACAATGCACAGAGAACATGGCTTTTCTCACAGATTCCCTTAATAAAATCATGATGTACTTAAGGAGCTGGGGGTATTTTTTCCATGGGAATAAATATTTTGATGAGGAACTCTTTAATTCTTTAGAAAATGTTAATTACCATTATCAAATTTGTTTGGAATATTTGTAGTCTTTCCTTTGGTATCAGAAGATACTGCAGCCCTGACAATAAGGCAGGGTTTTCCAACCAAAAGCCTGAAACAGAGCAGCTCACCACGCTCTAAAAGCACATTAGAAAAGTGTTAATTTGCTATTCAAATCAGTGAGCATTATACCCAAGTGAAAGAATGGCTAAAAGAGCTTGAAGAACATCACTAGAGCCTGCTAAAAGAAATCAATATGGGATTAATGGTATGAAAGTTTAGAGTAGATGAAACTTGAATTATATTAATGGAAAATATAGTAAAAGTTTCCTAGCATGTGGGCAGAATGAGAAGTCTCCTCAGAAACTAACACAAACAAAACAAATCTACACATTCTTTCAGAAAATCCAAATGGCTTCAGAATGAAATATAAAGGTGCAGAAGAGATAGCTAAGAGCTTAAGTGGATATATGGATACTCGAATTATATGACCAACATGATGTTTCATAGGCTTTTCGGCATTCACATCATAAATGTGAACTCTGATGGCTGGGATACCCTTACCTCTCATCCTGCTGAACTATTGCCTAGAATATTTTTATTCTGTGATAGATTTCTTATAATCAGTATCATTCTATCACGTTTTGAAAAATAAGTATTTTTGCACTTTCAACATGCAAATTATATTTGCTTGTTGCTAAATATATGTAACTAACTTCTCTGCTAAACTCACTGTTGTTTTTTTTTTTTTTTGCCCCTTAAGGTCTTATTTATGTATTTATTTTTCCATTTTATTTATTTTTTTCTTTAATTTTTATTTTCACTTTATTTTACTTTATAATACTGTATTGGTTTTCCCATACATTGAGATGAATATTTGTTATTTTTAAAACTGCATTTATTTTGTCGGGGCCAGGCAGTCATGGATGTTCAAGGGCTTTCTCTAGCTGAGGCAAGTGGTATGGTGCACTTCACTATGCTGCATAGCTTTCCCACTGTGATGTTTCTTTTGCTGGAGAACACTGGCTCTAGCTTCGGCACATGAGCTCCTGAGTTGTGGCCCATGAGCTTAGTTACACTTCAGCATGTGGGATCTTCCCAGACAAGAATCACTGGGAGGCTGACTATTAATCGATGGATCACTAGGGTAGTTCAACACAGACTATATAGGCTGGAAGTTTGATACTGTACATATGAAAGCCAGGAAGTACTTAAGTAGATACTGTTTTTCTTTGGGGTATTCTCCTGGTGGCTCATTGGTAAAGAGTCCACTTCCCAATGTAGATGACCCAGGGTTGAGAAATCCCTGAGTTGGGAAGATAGATCTTCCGGAAGAGAGAATGAAAACCAGACTCAGTATTCTTGCCTGGGAAATCCCACGGGCAGAGGAGCCTGGTGGTCTATGGTCCATGGAGATGAAGAAACGGAAATGACTTAGCAGCTAATCATGACCGCCACCACAGTGTTGTTTTGGCAGAGAAAGTAGGTAGTTTGTTTAAATGTCCTTGGCCTGCAATGTCTGAAAAGTAGTCAGTGCTTTTGATTATTAGAAGTGTGAATAAGTAAAAGGCATTTTTATTTTATTGTGTGTAAAAATCCCTTTCAATGTTGACTGCAAGTTTTTATAACGTATTGCCAGAGAATTTAGCCAGTCATTATATACATTAATTTGGTTCTCTTTTGAAGCTATGTCTCACAACAGCAAGTGATATCGATTATGTTCTTGCTTTGGTATCCGTCTTGAATTGGATTTTATTTATTTATTTATTTATTTATTTATTTGAAAGCAGCATTTCAGTAGGTTTCAATAATTTATTTAATCATTTCATAGTTTCTACGAGAACAACTAGCTTCTAAAAAGGGAAATGACACTCCATTTCTCTTCTGATCTTATAGGGAAAAGAGAGTAATAAAGTTCATTGCTTTATGGTGTTTTTTTTTTTTCAGGGTTAACATGCTCTTTCTAAGGAACACTTCCAAATTTCAAGGTTTTCAAGGATTTCTTAAAAATATATTTTGGTTTCTGGTCTGCTCATTCTCACAGTCGTGTCTGGTTCTTTGTGAGTGTCTGGAATATAGCCCGTCAAGCTCCTCTGTCCATGGGGGTTCTTCAGGCAAGAATACTGGAGTGGGTTGTTAGGCCAGTCTTCCAGTGGCTCTCTCATAGCAGATGGATTGTTTGCTATCTAAACCACCAGGGAAACCTAAAGAACCCTGGAGGGAGTGGCCTGTTGCTTCTCCAGAGCGTCCTCCCAAACCAGAAATCAAACTGGGGTCTCCTGCATTGCATCAGATTCTTAGGCAGCTTACCTCCCAGGGAAGCCCTGGTTTCTGCTAAAAAGTGTCAATTGTCATTCCTTAGTATGTGGACTCACTGATCACATGTCATGATTAAATAGGAGACAACTTTCAGTACGAAGTTTGAAGAAAATTATGCCATAATGATAAAAATACCCAATAAATTATATATACTAAAATTAGGAGAAAAATAAAAATAAACTCAAGGACCATAGCCTGGGAAATGGTCTTCCGTACAGTTTAAAGAGGAGTGTTCTGAAGCTGTAGGGGCAGAGCCAGGACACAGAGAAAATTCTTTAAAGTTGAAAGTACATGAATGAAACATATCTCGTGGGAAAAGGATCCTGTTAACCACAAAATACAGGTCTGACAAGAGTGATGTTAGTGTTTTCCTAGGCGAGAATCTGGAATCATTACACTTCTTAATTATCTTCACTAACTAGGAACACATAACTCCAAAGCACAGAAATGCACAATCTCATTTTCATATCCTGACTTCCCCAGAGGGTACACTGATGAAAGACAACTGCAACAGATTTTTACTTTCCCATTCCAGTGAATACCCAGTGACTCTCCTCCATGGTTAAAGCAGATGTACAATATGTGTTTCCCAGGTCAAAAATAGGCTGTCTAGCATAAAGTTCAAGCAAAACTATATCTAGCCAGAATGTTCACTAATACTTAGTAGGTGAAAAGGCCTTCCCTCAGTATGAAAATCAATTCTGAACATTTTATTTCTGAAGAGAAACTCTTTTCTGTTTCTTTGTTTACAGTCACTTTATTTATTTATATTGTACTTTACAATAGTGCATTGGTTTTGTCAGACACCAACATGAACCCTCCACGGGTGTAGACGTGTTCCCAATCCTAAACCCCCTCCCTCCGCCCTCCCCTTACCATCCCTCTGGGTCAACCCCGTGCAACAGTCCCAAGCATCCTCTCCTACACTGAAGCTAGACTGGCGATTCTTTTCTTATATGACATTATACATGTTTCAATGCCATTCTCGCAAATCATCCCACCCTCTCCCTTTCCCACAGAGTCCAAAAGACTGTTCTATTCATCTGTGTCTCTTTTGCTGTCTCGCATACAGGTTTATCGTTACCATCTTTCTAAATTCCCTATGTTTACAGTCACTTTAAACTGTATTCCATCACTCCAACATTGGATACACAGACTGGGGCCTCTACCTCTGCCACCAACAGTCCCTAGCTTCAGTTCCGTTCAGTTCAGTTCCGTTCAGTCACTCAGTTGTGTCTGACTCTTTGTGACCCCATGAAATGCAGCACGCCAGGCCTCCCTGTCTGTCACCAACTCCCGAAGTTCACTCAGACTCACGTCCATCGAGTCAGCGATGCCATCCAGCCATCTCATCCTCTGTCGTCTCCTTCTCCTCCTGCCCCCCATCCCTCCCAGCATCAGAGTTCTTTTCCAATGAGTCAACTCTTCACATGAGGTGGCCAAACTACTGGAGTTTCCGCTTTAGCATCATTCCTTCCAAAGAAGTCCCAGGGCTGATCTCCTTCAGAATGGACTGGTTGGATCTCCTCGCAGGCCAAGGCACTCTCAAGAGTCTTCTCCAGCACCATAGTTCAAAAGCATCAATTCTTCGGTGCTCAGCTTTCTACACAGTCCAACTCGCATCCATACATGACCGCAGGAAACACCATAGCCTTGACTAGACGGACCTTAGTCGGTAAAGTAATGTTTCTGCTTTTGAACGTGCTATCTAGGTTAGTCATAACTTTTCTTTCAAGGAGTAAGTGTCTTTTAATTTCATGGCTGCAGTCACCATCTGCAGGGATTTTGGAGCCCCAAAAGTAAACTCTGACACTGTTTCCACTGTTTCCCCATCTATTTCCCATGAAGTGATGGGACCAGAAGCCATGATCTTCATTTTCTGAAAGGTGAGCTTTAAGCCAACTTTTTCACTCTCCTCTTTCACTTGCATCAAGAGGCTTTTTAGTTCCTCTTCACTTTCTGCCATAAGGGTGGTGTCATCTGCGTATCGGAGGTTCTTGAAATTTCTCCCGGTAATCTTGATTCCAGCTTGTGTTTCGTCCAGTCTAGCATTTCTCATGATGTACTATGCATAGACGTTAAATAAGCAGGGTGACATTATACAGCCTGATGTACTCCTTTTCCTATTTGGAACCAGTCTGTTTTTCCATGTCCAGTTCTAAATGTTGCTTTCTCAACTGCACATAGATTTCTCAAGAGGCAGGTCAGGCATGGTCACCAATAACAATGAAAACGCAAGTTGTTTCAGAGTTCTCTCATCATACATTAAAGCAGCTGAATATGTATGTTTAACGATGAAATTTGTACCAATATTATTTACCATATTTTTATAGATGTCTTAAACATATGACAATACTCAACTAAAGTGAAAGTGGAGTCGTTCAGTCGTGCCCGACCGACCCTTTGCGACCCCATGGACTGTAGCCTTACAGGCTCCTCCATCTATAGGATTCTCAGGCAGGAATACTGGAATGGGTTGCCATTTCCTTCTTCAGGGGATCTTCCTAACCCAGGATTAGAACCCAGGGCTCCATTTCAAGCAGACATTTTACCCTCTGAGCCACCACGGAAGCCCAATACTCTACTGATGTTGTAATGCATTCTAAAGCACATGAGAAAAATGAAATCAAAAAAGATTAGAAAAATGTTGAAACATCACTAAATGTTTTTACAATGCTTCTGTTCCAGTTTTGCTATCATTTATCGGAGGCTATAATAATAGAACTACATTTTTATTTTTTGTATTTATGATGTTTTTGTCATCATCTTTTATGTATTTGGAGTTATGAATGATGTCAATGTTAAAATGAACATCTTAAAGACATCAGTTAAATCTAGGCTTAAAAACAAGCAAAAAAAAAAAAAAGCACCAGTTTTATTTGAAAAAGTACCAGTTGCAAATCTGAAAGTATAAAATGGTTATATACAAAGAAAGAATCTAGTAATGAAATGTGTATTGGGTAGATGTCTATTTCGTGATGAGTTTGTAGTTTATAGGTCGTTTGTAAAGCTGACAACATATTTCGTAGAAGTGCTGTCATCTCTCTAACGTTTTGTTTAGTTTTACCGAAGATTCCTTGTGGCTAAATTAATACTGTGGAGATACAACTGACACTTACTTTCTTTGGTAAGAATGTAAAATGCACCAGTTGCATAGTATGTTATTTGAGACCTGAAGGTTGTCAGCACTGAGCTGGGGTTGAAGGCAAGGAATCTAACCAAAGGGAATACTTAAATACCAAGCCCCACAGAGGTAAGCCTGTCCTTAGAAGGAAAAGAGAATAGCTTTCTGGAGCTGTGACTAAGCACGTTTAAGGTAATTACTGATCATTATGATCCCGTTGCCATTTCCTTTATTGTTTTGGGTTTGGGTTTAAACACCCTTTTTGTGTTTCCTGTGTGCAGAATATCCTTTAGCATTTGTTGGAGAGCTGGTTTAGCGGTGCTGAGTTCTCTCAGCTTTTGCTTGTCTGTAAAGCTTTTGATTTCTCCTTCGTGTTTGAATGAGATCCTTGCTGGGTACAGTAATCTGGGTTGTAGGTTATTCTCTTTCTTCACTTTAAGTATATCTTGCCATTCCTTCCTGGCCTGAAGAGTTTCTTTGGAAAGATCAGCTGTTACCGTTATGGGAATCCCCTCATGTGTTATTTCCTGTTATTCCCATGCTGCTTTTAATATTTGTTCTCGTGTTTGCTCTTTGTTAATTTGATTAAGATGTGTCTTGGGGTGTTTTGCCTGGGGTTTATCCTGTTTGGGAGTCTCTGGTTTTCTTGGGACTGGGTGATTATTTCCATGCCCACTGTAGGGAGGTTTTCAACTATTGTCGCCTGGAGGATTTTCTCATGGTCTTTCTTTTGGTCTTCTTCTTCTGGGACTCCTATAATTCAAATGTTGGAGCGTTTCATACTGTCCTGGAGGTCTCTGAGATTGTCCTCATTTCTTTTAACTCATTTTTCTTGTTTCCTCTCTGATTCATTTATTTCTACCATTCTATTTCACTAATCCTATCTTCTGCCTCTGTTATTCTACTATTTGTTGCCTCCAGAGTGTTTCTGATCTCATTTATTGAGTCATTCATTATCTGTCCGTGTGGCTGGATCACATGGTCCAGATGTCCTGGTGGGCTTTCCAGTGCAAGTTCAGCAGCTGCAGCTTCCACTGCCTGCAGGGCCACAGGAGACACGCTGAGCTGTGCAGAGGCTGACTGGCACCAGGACCACGCGAGGGCTCTGCACTCCATATGCCACCGCTCCCCTGGCTTCAGGAACCCCCTTGGTCCCCACCTTAAGGGACACTGGTGGGGAGCACATGCCTTTCGTCCCTTCTGTCCCTCAACCAGTCCTGTACATCCGGAGGCCTGTCCAAGTGAACCCCTCATCCTCCTGCTCTGGCTGCAAGACTGGAAAAAAATCAGTTGTTCCAGTATATGCATTTTAGAGCTTCTTCTCTATAGTGGTGAAATGTGTTCCACACAGAGTTAGACAGGACTGAAGCAATCCTGTGCAAATAGTTGCACGATTTTTTTTTTTTTAACCTGTAGCAGCTTTTTTCCAATGAGAGTTAACTGTGAAAGTGGAGCAGCTGCTTGGCTTTGAGGGACACAGGTGGTGTCAAACGGGCAGGGTGCAGGGACACAGACTGACTACACCACAGGAGTTAGGGCCCTATCAGAGCCTTCTTTTTTTTGAGCCCTTGTATCCGGTGATAAGAAGGCGTCTTTGGCCAGTCTTCTCCCTAGTTCCACCTATTCGGCCACTCAGAAGGTGAGCGCGGGGAGGTCCCACAGCACTATTTTTCATACCACTATAAAATATATATTTATATACATATGTCTGCATGTGTGTTCAGTTGCTTCAGTCATGCTTGACTTTCTGTAACCCTATGGACTGTCGCCCACGATTCTTCTCTGTCCATACGATTCTTCAGGCAGGAATACTGCAGTGGGTTGCCATGCCCTCCTCCAGGGGGTCTTCCTGACCCAGAGATGGAACCTGCATCTCTTAGGTCTTCTGCATTGGCAGGAGGGACCTTTACCGCTAGGGACATCATTTACACACAAGCAAAGAAACTATGATATGCTACTGATGAAATGTGATCTGGTATCACAAATGGCCAAATGTAAACTTTAGAATGGCCTTTAATGTCTATGAAACGTGTTAATGGCATGGAAGCTATCAACAAATGTATTATATGGAGAGAAACTGTGTTACAAACCTTTAATTTCAAGGAGCATCGCTGCCCCTGTCAGCATCCAGCTACATACTGGCTGACTTTCTCTCTTGCCTGATAGTTTTAATCCATTCAGATTTGGAAGTCATCAAATGCTTGGAGAAATTGCTTCTCAGCCTTTTGGCTAAGATCAAGTGTAAGTACCTGGGGAGCCAGGAATGAGTGGGCCGAGCTTGAGGTACAGGTAAATGATTGTTTCATAACAGTTACTGTTTATTTCTGCAGCAGGCATGTAGCACTGACAGACACTCCATGTTGTTCTAGAAACCAAAATACAGCAGCCCAATAGCTCTGGAGGGGAAAAATGGCATGTGAGTTGTGGGAGGCTGTGATTTCTGACATCATGGTCAGGAAAGCCTGGCAGAGAAACTGTGGACCGAGGCAGCTCAGGAGTTGGGTGCTGGTAATTGAGACAGCATCCAAGGCAGGGGGAGCAGTAGAAGTCTTGAGAAGTCCCGTCCCTCCCTCCTTGGTACCCTTGGGAGATTGGGTCTGGGAACCCTGCACCTGGAGACACCAAAATTAATGGGTGATCAAGTCCATTACATAAAATGGTACAGTCTTTGCATGTAACATAAGGGGATACTCCCACATGTTTTAAATCATCTCCACATCCGTATAATACCTAATACAATGTTGATGCTGTGGAAGTAGTTTCAAGTACAGTGTAAATGCTCTCCCTCTCTGAGAGAGAGAGAGAGAGAGAGAGAGAGTTGCCAGCATGAGGCAGGTTCAAGTCCTGCTATTAGAAATGGCTGGGATTTAAAGAAAATATTTTGGATCCATGTATAGACTATGGTGCCTTCTGGACTCGGAGAGTGGAGGGAGTGAGAGGCACCCCCAAGGGACAGCTGGGGGCTCTTTTGGACATTTTCTGTCGGTCAGCATTTCTGAGTGAGATTGTAGATCTGTAAGCAAAATGGTGCCTACCAGCTCTCCTGCAGAGTTTAACAGGAGCACGGGGGCCACCATGGGGACTCAAGGCAAAAGTGGTGGCTGGAGAAGGAAGTTTAAAACGGTCATGTCATTTCACTGAGTTTGAGATGTTTCCTTATGTCTAAGGGTGCTAATAGTTATCTCAATGTTTCAGCCAGTGATTCAACCAGGTACTAATTTTGTCTTTTGAAAGAAATATAATCATCACCACTTATCGGCAGAGAGTAAGTTTCAAGACCCCCAGGGGACATCGGTAACCTCACACAGTATCAAACTCTATGTACACAATGGTTCTTCTATACAAACACACCTGTGATGCAGTCTACTGTATAGAGGCACAGTAAGAGATAGCCACTGCCTAAAAATAACAGGAAAGTGAAAGTGAAGTCGCTCAGTCGTGTGCAACTCTTTGCGACCCCATGGAGTGCCGCTTATTACGCTCCTCTGTCCATGGGAGTTCCCAGGCAAGAATTCTGGGCTGGATTGCCATTTCCTTCTTCACAGGATCTTCCTGACCCAGGCATTGAACCTGGCTCTCCCGAATTGTAGGCAGACACTTTACCATCTGAGCCACCAGGGAAGGTGTAATAATAACATGGAACAATTATAACAACATACTTTTATAAAAGTGTTGCGAGTGTAGTCGCTATGTAAAATATACTACTGTACTAATTGAGCGATTTTTTTTCACCCTAACTAAGCACTTACTACGCTCTGTGTCCATACCTTTTGCAGTTGGAGGTTTGACAGCAAAACTAACCCAGATTTATTTTCTCTTCTTCACATTCACCACAGATATTAGCAACCTCAGCATACATTGTTTCTTTCTCTTTTATATCAAATTGAGAACTTGGATCTTTTCACTGAAAGGTAGCACTTAATGGATTTTTCTCTGGCATATGTCAATGGACAGCATCCCTCCACTTACGGTTTGGGGCCATTATTGAGTAAAGTAAGGATAACTTGGTCACAAGCCCTGTGGCATCTCAACAGTCATTGTGGTAACCGAGTGACAGACGCGTGGGATGTTCAGGACTAAGGAACGATTCACATTCTGGGCAGGAGGAAGCAGGATGGTGTGAGATTCCAATCACTCTCCTCAGAATTACCTGCAGCTTAAAATGCATAAGTTGTATATTTCTGGAGTTTTCCATTTAATATTCTCGGTGACCAACTGAGGGTGACCTGAAACCACAGAGACTGACACCTGAGATCAGAGGGGATGACCTTGCCTGGTGATTGCTTTTAGGGGGAGAAAAACACTAGAAGGGGCCACTTGAAGCCACAAGTGGTTGCAAAATGGCCCATCTCTTCCCGTGTGAGGAAGCACAAGCACCACCACAACCCGAGAAAAAGACCGCCGTGTCCAAATCCAGAGGTGAGGACAATGACGATGCTGAGGTCATCTTTGTTGGAGTGGAGCACGTCAAGGAGGATGCTGAAACCTTCTTTGTCAGAGTGATTTCAACTTCAAAGCCAGTCATTTCTAACGTTTTGAACAGAGTGACCAGGGACTCATCTTCAAGAAGAATGAAGGACCACGTGAATCCGGATCCCTCCTGCAGGTGGCAACCTGCAAATCTTAGGACCCCAGCATCAGAGCCAGCTGCCGTATCACCAGTTTCTCAGTGTGTATGGGGAGGAAGAGGCAGTTCTATTATTTCGGAGCCTTCATCTAAACCTGATTAGAAAACGAGCTCGCCGGAAACTGTCCTTCACAATTCAGAATCGTTCTCTCTGCGGCCTCCCTATCTCTCTCGAGCCGTTCTCTCATTAGGAGGCAAGGATGAAAGCCCTCTTAATTCAAAGCGGTGTCCCACTTCAGATGTGAATTTTAACAGTGGGAATCCCAAAAGACCCAAACTCAGCGATGGAATCCCAGGGGGACCTGCCTCCACCATGGCCCCTACAGGTATCCCTCCTGGAAAAACACGGTTATGACCTTGGAAGATTCCCCGACCTCACCGAGCCGTGTGCATGGTGGGGCATCATTTTCACGGACTCGCACCAATGGCCAGGCATGCTTCCGTCTTATGGATCCAGAAGGAACATGCAGTTTGTCAGGCCTGGAGAAAATGGACTTTCTGACTCTTGCACGTCAGAGCAAGACTGTTGATCCCATGAAAGTAAATCTGGGATCAAATTCACTGATGAGAGTAAATGTTATCTGATGGCTTTTACTTTGGAGCATACAAGAGACGGCACCAGAACAGAAGACTCACACAGCCTTCAAATGCCTCAGCTGCTTGAGTCTTCTAAAATATGTCAAGTTTATGACCCACCTGAGGAACTATCTGGAGCTTGAGAGGCAGAAGGGTGACAGCTGGGAAACCCACACTACCTGCCAGCACTGCCACCACCAGTTTCCCACCTCGTTCCAGCTGCAGTGTCGCATGGAAAGTGTCCCTGCTTCCTGGGAGCCCTCCACGGTCTGTAATATCTGTGAATTGTCCTTCAAAACAGATCAGGTTCTCTTACAGTACCTGAAGGACAGTCACAAACCTGGCAAAATGCCCTATGTCTGCCGTGTTTGCACTTACAGATTGTCAGCCTTTGCCAATGTAGAGGCGTATTTTAGAACATGGCATGGAAACATGAACAATTTGTTTGTCTGTTTTGCCTCAAAATGTTCAAATAGGTGACATCCTTTGTAAATCACGCTCGGAGGAACTGCAACAGGAGGGTCTTTCCATGTTGCAAGTGCTGGCTACAAAGTTTGAACGTGAAGGAAAAGACCGAGCACCAAACCAAGAATCATCAGTCATTCAAACAGCCAGAGCACTTGCCAGGGTTGCCTCCTGAAACAGAGGTCATGATCCAAAGTTCAGTTCAGCTGGGACTGAGAGAGACAGCATCCATCATTGTGAGGAACACGGACTCCCAAGTGCCACCCAGAAAACACACAAAAAAGATTGACTACGAGCACAAACTATTCCAGACATGCTGCAGCATGGGATCTGGCTAAAAAATTATGTTCTACCCACCTCCAGAAATTCAGAAAAGCCCCATTGAGGTTCAGCCAGCTGTACATAAAGACCCTGCCTGGCTTTTGTTGTTCAGTTGCTCAGTCGTGTCTGACTCCCTGTGACCCCATGAACTTCTGTATGCCACGCTTCCATGTCCATCATCATCCCCTGAAGCTTGCTCAAACTCATTCCGTTGGGTTGCTGACGCCACCCAATCATCTCATCCTCTGTCATGCCTTCTGCTGCTGCCTTCAATATTTCCCAGGATCAAGGGTTTTGTTTTGTTTTGTTTTCCCAATGAGCTGACTCTTCCCTTCAGGAGGCCAAAGTATTGGAGCTTCAGCATCAGTTTTTCCACTGAAGATTCAGGGTTGATTTCCCTTAGGATTGACTGGTTGGATCTCCTTGCAGTCCAAGGGACTCTCAAGAGTCTTCTCCATTCTCCAGCACCACAGTTTGAAAGGATCCATTCTTCAGCACTCAGCCTTCTTTATGGTGCAGCTCCTCCATCTGTACCTGACTCCTGGAAAAACCATAGCTTTGACTTTATGGACGTTTGTTGGGAAAGTACTGTCTCTTTCTTTTAAAACACTGCCTAACTTTGTCACAACTTTTCTTCCAAGCAGTGAGCATCTTTTAATTTCGTGGCTGCAGTCACCATCTGCAGTGATTTTGGAGCTCAAGAAAATAAATTCTGTCACTGTTTCCATTGTTTCTTCATCTATTTTCCATGAAGTGATGAGACCTTTGCCTGTGTGAACCACAACAAACTGGAAAATTCTTAAAGAGATGGGAATACCAGACCATCTGACCTGCCTCCTGAGAAATCTGTATGCAGGTCAAGAAGCAACACTTAGAACTGGACATGGAACAAGCGACTGGTTCCAAATAGGGAAAGGAGTACGTCAGGATTATATACTGTTGCCCTGCTTATTTAACTTAAACGCAGAGTACATCATGAAAAACACTGGGCCGGATGAAGCACAATCTGGAATCAAGATTGCTGGAGAAACAGCGACAACCTCAGATATGCAGATGATGTCACCCTAAGGGCAGAAAGTGAAGAGCCTCTTGATGGTGGCAAAAGAGGAGAGTGAAAGGCTGGCTTAAAACTCAAATTTCAAAAGACGAAGATCACAGCGTCTGGTCCCATCACTTTATGGCAAAGAAATGGTGAACAACTGAAAATAACAGCACGTTTGATTTTCTTGGACTCCAAAATCACTGAGGATCGTGAATGTAGCCACAAAATCAAAGGAAGCTAGCTCCTTGGAAGAAAGCTATGGCAAACATAGACAGCATTAAAAAAGAAAAAAAAAAAAAAAAAGCTAAGGCATGACTCTGCTGACCAAAATTCTTATAGTCAAAGCTATGGTGGTTCAGACAGTAAGGAATTCACTTGCAATGTGGGAGACCTGGGTTCATTCATGGGAAGGACATCCCTGTAGTCCGGTGGAAATACTCGGTGCTCCCAGATTAGGGCGTCCAAGTTCATTCCTTGGTCCGGGCATTAGATCCCACATACTGCAACTAAAAATACCACATGTGACAATTAAAATTCCTGCTCCCACATGCTACAATGAAGATTGAAGGGTCTTTGTGCTGGAACTAAAAACAAGCACAGCCAAGTAAATGAACAAATATTTGAAAGAAAGAAAGAAAGAGGTATGAGAATTCCCTGTTGCTTCAGTGGTTCGGACTTGATGCTTTCACTGTCAATGGCCAGGGTTCAACACCTGGTTGTGGAACTAAGATCCCACAGCTTCTGTGGCATGACCAAACAAAACCCCAGAAAGATAACTGAGGAGTACAGAACTCCCAAAGTTTGAAAATGAAGCAATGGCACTGCACACAGGCTGAGGATAGAGTAAGGATTGCCAGGAACCCAAAGTGCAAAAGCGGCACCTTTGTAATTCACAAGCCTCTTTAATGTTGTGGTTTAGGCTTCTCCTTCTCCTGCTTCTGAACCTAAATAACTTATTGCTCCTAAGAGGAATTGTTATGGGAAAAACATTATTTGAACTGAATGATAGTGAAAATAGCAAATTTTTGAGACAGAGCTAAAGCAGTTTCATGTGTTAATATGCATCACATTTGAAAAGAAGAAAGGTTGGAAAAACAATGACCTAAGTCAGTGCTATTCACAGACCTTTCTGCAGCAATAGAAAACATTTTCATAATTGTTACATGTATTCCCTCATATGGGCGATCAGCTTTTCACATATATAAATGCTTATGTTTCTTTTCTTTTCTGTGAGGTGTTCTGTTTATATCCTTTATCTGTATACTCAGATGGAGTGTTCATCCGGCAGGGTTTGTTTTCTTTCTTTTTTTTTTTTTTTTTTGCCTTGCGGTGAGGATTAAGGGATCTTAGATCTTCAACCAGGGGTTGACTCTCTGCCCCCTGCAGTGGAAGCACAAATCTCTAATAACCCGATCACTAAGGAATTCTCAGTAAAATATATTTTCTATGTCTGTGTCTAATATGCCACTTTGCAAATGTTAAAATGTAGCCAGTGTGACTGAGGTATTAAATCTTTTTGTGTGTTCAGCGGCTTCAGTCTGTCCAACTCTTTGCGACCCCATCAGTGTAGCACACCAGGCTCCTCTGAACCCACATCTTTTACATCTCCTGTATTGGCAGGCAGGTACTTTACCACTAGCACCAACTGGGAAACCTATTAAATCTTTACTTTAATTAATTTAACATTAAAAGATATGGCTAGAAGGACCAGATCTTCCTTACAAGGGAGTTTCAATTAACTTGTATACTCAGTAATTTGTGTATCTCTTCGATATTTTCCTCAAGATGAGATTCCATGCCCCTCCCTAAATGTAGGCTGTGTTTAGCGGCTTGTTTCCAAGAACAGAATATGTCAGCAGGAAGGAGACAACTTTCTAGCAGACGAACTAGTGGTAGGTCATATTGATAGTATGAATCCTTGATGGGAGATGATGAGAAAGATATTTTGCCTTGGAGGTATAGTTCTACAATTATATAAACCCCAGGGCAATCAGGAGAAACATCCCAAACCCATATAGAGAGTCATTCTGCAAAATACCTGTCCCTGAAGGACTCCTGAAAACTGTCAAAAGTCTTGAAAAACAAGGAAAGTTTAATAAACTGCTATAGACCAGAGTAAGCTAAGGGAGGTATCTGTAGCTTCTTGCTCTATATTCTCACGCAGTTCAGTATTCTATATGGGACTATGAAACTAGGAAAGAACATTTGTGGAAAAACTGGTAAAATTTGAGAAAACCCTGGAACTTAGTTAAAGGTACCCTACTGAAAGATGCTGGAATAATTGTGAAGCATAAAGGAAGTCATTTCACATACACACATTTCAGACATTGCAAGTGTTTTCTCTACACAACACCCACTTCATTTTGACTTCACGGAGATGGAAATCTGAAGTACGGCATACTTAACGGAAATCTTCGAATACAAAGGATCAATAATATTTAGACTGTGTCATCTGACTATAATGCAATAATGAGAAATTGACCAAGAAACGTCTTTGAAAATGCCATTCACTTGGAAAATAGAAATAACTATCTTAACACATATCTCTATGGAATTTTCATGCAAGCATCCTGGAGCAGATTGCCATTATTTTCTCCAGGGAATCCTCCTGACCCGGGATCGAACCCAGGCCTTTTGTGTCTCCTGCATTGGCTGGAAAGCGATTTACCAGTTGAGTGACCAGGGAAGCCCATGTAATATTTAGGCTTGTCTTTAGAAGAGAATATTAGATTATACTCGGACGTGAATGATAATGAACAGTCTATTCACAAAAATTACGGGACACAGTTACAGTTGTACGGAGAAACAATGGAAAGAGTAACAGACTTTATTTTCTTGGGGTCCAAAATGATTGTGGATGGTGAATGCAGCCATGAGCTTAAAAGATATGTGGCCCTTGGAAGAAAAGCTATGACAAGCCTAGACAGCTTAGTAAAAAGCAGAGACATTTCTTTGCTGACAAAGTCCATCTAGTCACAGCTATGGTTTTCCCCACAGTCATGTATGGATGTGACAGCTGGACCGTAAAGAAGGTGGAGTGCCGAAGAACTGATGCTTTTGAACTGTGGTGTTGAAGACACTCGAGAGTCCCTTGGACAGCAAGATTCAACCAGTCAATCCTAAGGGAAATCAACTCTGAATATTCACTGGAAGGACTGATGCTGAATCTGATGATCCAATAGTTTGGCCACCTGATGGGAAAAGCCAACTCATTGGAAACCACCTTGATGCTGGGAACGACTGAGGGCAAGAGAAGAAGTGGGCGGCGATGGATGAGATGTTCGGATGGTATCACCAACTCAATGGACATGAGTTTGAGCAAACTCCAGGAGACAGTGAAGGACAGGAAAGCCTGGTGTGCTGCATGCAGTCCATGGCGTTGCAAAGAGTCCAACATGACTGAGGGACTGAACAACAACAACAAATTAAGGTAAATTTATAGCATTAGATACAAGAGAAATGAGAGTTACAAACAGTTATCTCAAAAAGTTGTAAAGATGAGCAACAGAACAAACTTATAGCGATGTGAAGGAATGAAATTAGTAAAGAATGAAAAATGAATATATTAGAGAAGAAAATAATGTAACAAAACCAAAACTTTATCCTCCCATAGGAGATCTCAACGGTCTACTAGGAGACTTCCAGCAGCACAGGGCATTTAAAAAAGACTCTGTGAAGGGCCAAAAAAGAAATATTTTAGGCTTTGCGAATATGATCATTGGCGATTAAGTTTTCAGCCATAGACAACAACGAAAGAAACTGGCAAGTCCCTGTTCCAAATTTAAGGACTCCGAAAACTGAATTTCACACAATTTCCACGTCAGAAAATAAAAGTCTTTTCGGTTTTCCTCAGCCATTAAAAGCGTAAAGCTCTAAAATTAAAAAGAAGACGAAGAAGAAGAAAAAGTAAAGCTCATTCTCAGCTCACAATAGACTGCAAAAACAGGGGCAGGCTGCCCTGCCTTGATTGAAATGGAATTCCAAGAGGAGGGGAGCCAAGATGCACTGTAAGGTCAAGTTGCTTAAGCAAAGAACTGGCTTAAGGGAGGTCACCCCTGAGGGCTGTGAGTGCCAGATCACCATCACTGGACTCCCCTGGTAGACTCGGAGGCCGTTCTCAGCCCTGTGCCCTGGCGACTGTGCCATCTGTTTTTTCTTTCTTGGCGTTTGGTGAGCTGAGCAATCTTGACCCAATACTCTTGAGATTCAGATTCAGCCTGACCACGCCCACAGGGGGTGCTTTTACGGTGTGGGGGAGGGGGTGGGGCGTCCATCGCGCGCGCATGCGCCCAACTCAACCTCGCGGCCAATCAGATGGCAGGCGCCAACACCTGGCAGCCAATCATCGGAGGCAGCCCGCACGCCTGTAGGGGGAGCTGAGGCGGCGCCCCAGACCTGAGGAGACCTCATCCCCTCAGGCTGGCCTCCTCAGGCTTGATCCGGGAACTGCCTAAGGCAGGTGAGCAGCAGGCAGTTCTGTCTCCTCTGTCAACGGGGGCTGGTAAGGACTGGAGCGTGGTTCAGCCAAAGCGGTGCCTGACGGCTATAGGGAGGGTTTCTCGGGTCCCCACTCGCACGAGGCCTTGCTCGGTGGGGCGGCTGGTGAGGGCCCGCGGGCCCTCAGGAGGGAGCGTGCGGCAGGACCCACAGGCCTCAGGCGCCTTTCGCCCTCTGTCCTCTCTAGTCTGGGCGGGCTCAGCTCTCCAGCAGCTTTCCGGCCCGGGGGGGTGGGTGGGGCACCACCCCCAGCTCTCCTGTGGAACCTAATGATTTAAACACACGCACACAAATCTTCACGGCCCAACCCGGTCCTGCACCCAGGCATAGTCCGGCGAGCCCAGAAAAAAAAAAAAAGAAAAAAAATCGATCTAGTGGCCTCTTCACTGCCCTAGTGCTTTGCTCGTTTTCCTGTTTCCTCGGCCTCTCCTCAGACTCCAGTGCTGCCCCGTCCCTGGGGGCCCCGAGATTCAGGCCTTTGGTTCGGAAGTTGGCAGATGAGGTATTTGTTTGTTTGTTACTGAGAGAAGGGAGGTGGGAGGAAGAAGCTCAGGGCAAAGGAGTTCAATCACTTGGTCTGGTTGAGTGTGAGAATGTTCCCAGAACAGGGGACTCACCCTGGCCGTTTCCTCTGCTTGTCCCCAGGATGTGACCGTGTGCTCCCTGGGAGGTCTCAAGCGCTCAGGATTTCAGTGGGCCCCTGAGGTAAGGTGACAGACATCTTTACAACAAGGGACAAAGGTGTGGCTTTCTTACTTTGTGTTTTTCTCCTTTCATTCGACGGCTGACACGTTGCTGTTGAGAGAGAGTATTCCTGATTGGGGATTACCTGACCCTGATTGCGGGTGTTGACTTCAGGGCCATCATGGTTTCAGGATTGCAGCTTTCTGAGTGAGTGGCAAGCTTAAAAACAGGCAGGGTGACTTGCTTTCGCCTGCCTTCTTGAAAGAAAAAAAGTAAGAGCACCATGGGTCTTAAGCTGTGTAGAGCTGACTCCTACCACTTGGTGAGGCTAAAGTGGGGCAATGCACATATCCTAAGGTTTTAGCTGGCAAAGCAAAGCAATGCAGGTGTGGGGTTCCCTGGTGGCCTGGTGATTAGGATTTTGGGCTTTCACTGCAGTGGTCTGGATTCAGTCTCTGGTCAGGGAACTGGGACCCCACAAGCCAAACGGCATGGCCAAATGAATGAATGAATCCAGTGGTTCATTCAGAGAAAATATCCTGTGATTTAACATGTTCACGTGAGATTACTTGCTCATTTCTGTACCCTTAAGGGCTTTTCTTCATTAAGTAAGTGAACTCCACTGGATGGGGGTGAGGCACCTTCTGAGTTCATTTCATGCAAGTAAACAAGATCATAGGAAGCTCTATGCCCAGCCACTTGTGCCTACAGCTGTGTTGTATACTTATCTTGCTGGCACAGCTTTGAACTTCACAGCATGTTTTGTTTTGGTGACAACATGTGGCTTCATAGGATATTAGTTCCCCAGCCAGGGATCGAACACAGGATCCTGGCAGTGAGAGGGCTGAGTCCTAACCAAACCACTGGACTGCCAGGCAACTCCTGTGTTTCGGTGCTTTGGATAGGGGTGTGTGTGTGTGTGTGTGTGTGTTTTGATTTTTGCTATATTTATAGGAGAACTGTTCTGTGTGTAAGTATGATGTGAATGGTATTAGAACTTGAAATGTTTGTGTTGTACATATGATCTCAAAATGGAATAGTTTGAAAGAACTTACCACTTGTTATTTCTTAGCCTAGGATCTCTCCTGAGGTAGTAGTCAAGCTTTTGTCTGGCTTGGCAACTTCTGAAGACTTAGCTTGTTGAATCTAAGCTCTCTCACTTGTCTGTACTCTTGAAGCCTCAGTTCCTCCTTCTGTGGGCCTCTCCAAGGGGCTTCTCTTGTGGAGGCTGCTGTCTTTACTCAGAATGAGTGATTCAGGAAAGTGCTTGCACCCATGATAAAGTGCAGGGTTTTTTTGAGATGTTACACATCTGCACTTGTGTATTTGCTTAGTCTCACAGGTCTACCCTGTGATAGATTGAGAGAGAACTACACAGGGGTAGGAATATCAGGAGATTGAATTCAGTTGAAGGCTGGTTACCATACCCATTAATCCAGTATGCCAGCCTTTTTTTAATATGATCTCAGCTCTGTCAATGTGAGCAGATTATTTGGCTTGTGTACCCTTCTTGTGTGCTGCTACTGCTGCTAAGCCACTTCAGTCGTGTCTGACTCTGCAGTCTCATGGACAGCCACCCACAAGGCTCCCCCTTTTCTGGGATTCTCCAGGCAAGAACGCTGGAGTGGGTTGCCATTTCCTTCTCCAGTGCATGAGAGTGAAGTCGCGCAGTCGTGTCCAACCCTTCGAAACCCCATGGACTGCGGCCTACCAGGCTCCTCCACCTGTGGGATATTCCAGGCCAGAGTACTGGTGTGGGTTTCCATTGCCTTCTCCAGCTTGTGTGCTCTTGTGGTTTGATGTATTCAATTCTTAATCTGCTCATTTCTAGACCTACTCATTTCGTGATATTCTAGCAAGTCTCCTCTTTGTCCTCCTGGATTAAGGTTTCTGTTTCTCTGGATGGTTCCCATCAGCAAACAGACTGACTATAATGTGACCTGTCGTTAAAAACCCATCTTTTGGTGACACCTCCTGCTTCTGCTGCTTTTATTTCATATTTGCTTGTTATAGAACTCTGCAGAGTTGTTCCTAGACTTTGTTATCTCGAGTTCTCTCATTTTCCCATAAAGCCACTCTTGTCAAGGCCAGAGGAGAATTCAAATGTTTAACTCAGTGGTGAATTTTTAATTGTTATTTTATTTAATTTGTTGGTAGCCTTTATCAGAGTAGTTCATTTCCTCCTCCCTGAAAAAAATGTTTCACTTGGATTACAGAGTGCTTCTCTTTCCTGCTTGTCTTCCACCTACAGTTCTCCCACATACAATGTGTGACCTTTGTGTCTGGCTTTATTCAGATGTCGTATTTTCTTTTTAAATATTTATTTATTTAGCTATGTGGCATGTGGGATCTTAGTTCCCAGCCCAGGGATGGCACCTGTGGAGAGTCTTAAACCCTGGATCGCCAGGAAAGTCCCCTCGTTTGTGTACTTTCAAGATTCATCGTGTTCATGCTTGTATAGCAGTGAATGTTTTTGTTTTATTTTTATGGCTGAATATGGTATATGAATATGGTAAATGGCTTCCATGCAGTCCATTTTGAGCATATACTACAGTTTGTTTATCCATTCGTCAATGAATGGATAATACGTGGATGGTGTACTCTTTGTGGCTATTGCGAGTAATGTTGCTGTGAACACTGATTTTGCATGGACTGAACATTTTCAGTGTTGGTGCATATATACAAAAGAGGGAAATTCCTGGATCATATCTCTACTCTACATTTAATTTTTGAGGTACTGACCAACCACTTTTGCAAGAGTGGTTGTACCATTTTACAGCAATTACTTCAACAATATCATGAAGATTCCTTTTCTCCACATCCTCTGCAGCACCTGTTATTATTCGTCCTTTTGATTGGGTGTGAAGTAGTCTGGTGTGAAGTAGTATCTCAGTGAGACTGATTGACATTTTGCTCAGGGCTTCCCTGGTGGCTCAGAAGGGAAAGTGTCTGCCTGCAAGGTAGGAGACCTGGGATCAATTCCTGGGTGGGGAAGATCGCCTTGAGAAGGAAATCGTAATCCACGCCAGCACTCTTGCCTGGAAAATCCCATGAACGGAGGAGCCTGGTAGACTACAGTCCATTGGGTTGCAAAGAGTCGGAAATGTCTATTCAAATTCTTTTCCTGGTTGTTAAATGCTTTTCTGTTTTTAATTGTTGTAGAAAACATCTAACTTAAATTTTTACCATTTTACCATTTTTGCATTCTAAGTACTTTGCACACTTTCATCAGCCTTTTGGAGAAAGAAATGGCAACCCACTGCAAATCTGATGGAGAAGGGAACGTGGTGAACTTTAGTCCCTGGGGATGCAAAGTTGGGCACAACTGAGTGACTAAGACATATACACACACGTAGTCACAGTGTTGATTTGTTGTTGTTGTCATTGTTTTAGCTGTGTTGTGCAGCTTGAATGACAGTTCCCTGGTTGAGGATCATACCCAGGCCCCTGATAGGACACTGTGGAGTCCTAACCTCTGAACTACCAGAGAATTCCTTATCACATTCTTATGAAGCAGATCTCTACACCTTTACAGCTTGCAAAATCGAAACTCTGTACCCATCACCTGTCCCATTAAACAGCAACTCCTCTTTTCTTGCCCGTTGACCTAGACCATGGACTCCATCGTTCTTTTTTGTTTCCTTTCTATTGCTTGACTGTGTTAGCTATTTCATACAAGTAGAAACTTACAGTATTTGTCTTTTTGTACGACTGTCTTATTGCATTTGGCTTGATGTCTGAAATGATCATGCATGTTGTAGCATGTGACAGAATTTTCTCTATATGGCTAAATAATATTTCATTGTGTGTATATATCACATTTGATGGACATTTCGATGCTTCCACCTCTTAGTTGTTGTGCTTCGTGCTGCTGTGAGCACGGCTCTGCAGATATCCCAAGACCCCATGTTAAATTCTTTTGATTTTATATCCTGAAGTGGAATTGCTGAATCATGTATCAGGTCTAGTTTTTTAGTTTTTTGAGGAGCCTTTAAACTGTTTTCTGTAGCAGGTGCACCATTTTAAAATCTATCTATAACACACAAGGATCCAATTTCTGTATGTGCTTGCCAACAGTTGTCCTTTCCTTTCCTTCATATGTAAACACACACATATGCACATACAATTTTTTCATACACTGTTCCATGATTATCACAAATTATGAATATAGTTCCTTGTGCTATACAGTATGCTCTTATTTCTCTCTTGTATATATTATAGTTTGCATCTGCTAATCACCAGCTCCCAATCTGTGCCTACCCCAACTTTCCCCTTTGGGAATCACATAGTGTGCTCTCTATGTCTGTGAGTCTGTTTCTGTTTCATAGATAAGTTCATTTGTGTCATATTTTAGAGTCCATGTAAGTGATGCCATATGATATTTGTCTTTCTCTCCTTTTTATTATTTTTATTTTTACTTTATTTTATTTGATAACACTGTGTTGGTTTTGCCATACATTGACATGAATCCACCACAGGTGTACATAAGTTCCCAATCCTGACCCCCCTCCCACCTCCCACCCCATATCATCTCTCTGGATCATCCCTGTGCACCAGCCCCAAACATCCTGTATCCTGCTTCAAACATAGACTGGCGACTACCTTACATGATAGTGTACATGTTTCAGTGCTATTCTCCCAAATTATCCCACCCTCTCCCGCTCCCTCAGAGTCCAAAAATCTGTTCTATACATCTGTGTCTCTTCTGCTGTCTCTCGTTCAGTGTTATCATTACCATCTTTCTAAATTCCATATATATGTGTTAGTAGACTGTATTGGTGTATTTCTTTCTGGCTTACTTCACTGTGTATAATCGGCTCCAGTTTCATCCGTCTCATTAGAATTGATTCCTATAAAGTCTGCAAGCAATAAATGCTGGAGAGGGTGTGGAGAAAAGGGAACCCTCTTACACTGTTGGTGGGAATGCAATCTAGTGCAGCCACTATGGAGAACATTGTGGAGATTCCTTAAAAAATGGCAAATAGAACGGCCATATGACCCAGCAATCCCACCGCTAGGCATACACACTGAGGAAACCAGAATTGAAAGAGACACATGTACCCTGGTGTTCATCGCAGCACTGTTTATAATAGCCAGGACATGGAACAACCTAGATGTCCACCAACAGATAAATGGATCAGAAAGCTGTGGTACATATACACAGTGGAGTATTACTCAGCCATTCAAAAGAATATATTGTCTTCCTCTTTCTGACTTCCTAAGTATTCTTTTGAATGCTAGTGTAGATTCAAGTATTTACTCAACAACATTTGTTGCTACAGTGTAAAATGTGGTTGACTTTTAAAATATTTGTCTTCTATTCTGCAAGCTTTATATTAATTCTAATACTTGTGTTTTCTTCAAGATTTTCTATACAAAAGTATGTTATCTCCAATATACTTTGACTTTTTCCTTTCCATTGTGAAGGCTGTTTTTTGTTTTTTCATTGTGGTTTTTTTTTTTTTTTAACTACAGCAACAATTCTCTTTTGTTACCTGATTGCTCTGGTTGTAAAGCTGCCAGTATAATGTTGAGCCAAAGTGTGTAATAGACTTCCTTGTGTTGTTCCCGGTCTTAGAGGGAAAGCTTTCAGTTTTTCATTCTTAAGTATGATGTTAGCTGTGGGTCTTTTTACAGGTGCCCTTTGATTGAGAAAGTTCTCTTCTGTTCTTAAGTATTAAGTGTTCTTTTAACCCTGGTTATGAAAAGGTGCTAGATTCAAGGAAATGCTTTTTCTTCAGGCAGATGTGTTATTTGTTTTATTGTTTTAAAATGGCATAATGTTGATTGACTTTCCTATAATGAACCAACTTTGCATACCTCCCTAAATCCCATGTGATCATGGTATACAGTCTTTTTTATATGCTGTTGGATTTTGTTTGCCAGTATTTTGTTGAGGACTCTTTCACCTGTATTCATAAGGGATATCAGGTGTGTGTGTGTGTGTGTGTGTGTGTGTGTGTGTGTGTGAGTGATATCTCTGTCTGATATTGGTATGAGAGAAAGAATGGCATCACTTTGCATGCTATGTGGGGAAGAGACATGTGGCATAAAGGATGAAGCATTGTTGGATTGAGGTTTAGCGAGGATTAGAGGGAGAAATTTAGGATGTGTCAGTGTGGAATTGGGGTGAGATTATCAAAGAGAGCCCATTCTCCTTTTCCTAGGCCTGTGTTAAGGGCTTGACATTGAATTATGCTGTTTGTTAACTAGGTATAGATAGATTATACTTTGAATTTGCTACCTATTTTCTTTGTTAACATTTATGAAATTAGAATTTGTGGATCGGTTGTAATGTGCATTTAAGATGCATTTTCTTCCATTTTTACTACAAAACAAGATGCCATTGAATAGCTGATGCCTTTTAAAAAAGCTGTTAACCTTAAGTCTAAGAAATAAGCATGTTTGTCTTTAAGATACAGAAACACATTTAAAAGTTACAAATTTGCCCAAGAAGACGCAACGGGTGTGTGGATAAGTTAGAATTCCAACTTAATGTCCTTTGACTCCAAAGTCCATGCTTCTAAACGCTGTAGAACAGTGCTTTTGTAAAAATACTCTCCTTTACATGTGATTTCACCTAATGATCAGTGTGGCGGGTTTTTTTTTTATTTTTCCTCTTTATTTTTTTAAGTAGAAGAGGTTAAAGTGAACATGCGACAAAGCTATGATTCTAGAGCCATGTAGACTTGTAGTCGTAGTTTTTTTAGCTATCATTGAGTCTGGTTGACACTCAGTGTCTTTGTCTGTAAGATAAGGGTGTGTATAAGTACTCTAGAGTTTTGGAGATAATCAAATAGCCCATTTTTCTGTACTTAACTAATCTGTAGTATGTTTACACTTAGGTGGCAGTTTGTATAAAGGAAGCACTGGGACTTGAGGCCGCACCCTCTAAGAATAAAAAAGTATTAAAAATATGGAACTCCCATGTATGTTACGTGAAGAAGAACAAGAGCCAGAAGTACAGAAAAGGGAGGGAGAGACGAAACAAGTAGATGATGCTGATGATGATGAAGTGATCTTGGTGGGAGTGGAACATGGAAATGAAGATGCTGACGTGATCTTTGTTGGGATGAGCTCAGCTTCAAAACCAGTCGTTTCAAACATACTGAACAGAGATACCCCAGGTTCTTATTCAAGGAGAAAAAGGTATGGTCACTTCAGGAGAGGTAACGCTCACAGATTACAGCCTGTTAGTCATGTGACTCCTACATCAGAAGCAAAGACTGTCTTGCCAGTGTCTGACTCTGACTCAAGATCAACAGGTAGTCCTATTATTATTGAACCACCGTCTCAAGATGATTATAAAAATCTTTCACCACAAATAGTGCCTGATGGCTTTTCGAAGGAGTTATGTTCTTCTTTGATTACCTTCACAAGGTCATTGCAGCATCGAGTAGAAACAGCAGTTTCTGCAGGAGATATGAGTAAAAGTCCTCATGTATCAAAGCGAGTTTCCCCTTGTGAAACAAATCGCAGAAATCCCAGAAGGCCTAAACTCAGTGATGGCATTGTAGGGGAACATTCTTTAGGTTTTTCCCCGTCAGGTTTTTTTCATACAGAGACCACTCAGCAAAGCACACCAGACCGTGTCCATACCTCACTAAGCCATGTTCAGAATGGAGAACCTTGTCCAACACCTTTTCCAAAGGACAGTGTTCATTGCAAGTCTGTAAGACCTTTAGGGGAAAGTGGACGGACAAAAACTGATTTTCCAAGTTTGGCAAGTCCAAACAAAATTGGTGATCCCACAGAAGGAAATCTGATTGTGTTACTTCGTGACTTCTACTATGGCGAGCATGGAGGAGTTGGGCCGCCAGAACCGGAGACCCACACGGCGTTTAAATGCCTCAGCTGCTTGAAAGTTCTAAAAAATGTCAAGTTTATGAATCACATGAAGCACCATTTGGAACTTGAGAGGCAGAGAGGTGACAGCTGGAAAACCCACACCACCTGCCAGCACTGCCTCCGCCAGTTTCCTACTCCTTTCCAGCTGCAGTGTCACGTTGAAAGTGTCCACACGGCCCAGGAGCCCTCCGCAGTCTGTCATATCTGTGAGTTGTCCTTTGAGACAGATCAGGTTCTCTTAGAGCACATGAAAGACAATCATAAGCCTGGAGAAATGCCCTATGTATGCCAGGTTTGCAGTTACAGATCATCATTTTTTGCAGATGTGAATGCACATTTCAGAGCATACCATGGTAACACCAAGAATTTACTTTGCCCGTTTTGTCTCAAAATTTTTCAAACTGCAACAGCATACAGACGTCATCATCGAGGGCACTGGGAAAAGAGTTTTCACCAGTGTTGCAAATGTCGGCTACAGTTTTTAACTTCCAGAGAGGAAAGGGAGCACAAGACCCAGTGTCATCAAATGTTTAAGAAGCCTAAGCAGCTAGAAGGATTGTCTCCTGAAACAAAAATTGTTATTCAGGTATCACTGGGACCCCTTCAGCCAGGATTGGTGGAAGTAGCATCCATTACTGTGAACACATCTGACTTTGAAACATCACCCCCCAAATCTAAAAGGAGGAGGTCAAAAAAAGAAAAAAAATAGTTAATTCTGCCTTCAGTAAGTCTGAAGCAAGTATTTCAGTCAAAGTTAAAAACCCCATTAAAAACAAAAAGATCAACTTATAGCATTATTCAATAATATCAAATATAGGGAAACCAATGGGTAATTTATGTGATTTTGTTTTAAATAGAGGAAGTACAGTTTTGTTTGATCTGCATATTGAGATGTTATTTAAAAATATATGATCTGTTTTTCGTGTAATTGTCTTAACATGTAAAAAGGATGTGTGCATGTGTGTGTGAGAGAAAGAGAATGAGAGAAGTGGAGAAAGGAAAAGTAAGAACCTATTTTGGTATTTGATGTTACTTGTAAGTTCGAAAGCTCTCCTATACATATAATCTCTAGAGTGTTTTAGCAACGTAATTTTGAAGTGTTTTCATGCCTTGCAGATCTCAGTATCAGCTATATAGCCAGACTTGAATGTCACTCTCTGAAGTGCCTCTTGGGCTGATCTAAGATAACCTGGCTCTGAAAGCGTGCAGTGGAGGTTGATGGAGAAGCTACGATGTGAGTTTGGACCAGACACGGGATTTAATCAGTGAAGAGCTGTGGCTTCGTGTCCCAGCTGAGGAAGAGGCATACATTTACTGCAGGCACAGAGCCAAGGGAGAAGGAACACTGTCTCAGAGTGCTTTCACCTAGCCCAGGGACATCTGAAGGAAGCCAGCCGTTAAAATGCCTGTGTTTGGTGAGAGACCCTGGCAAGCATGAAGGAGGCCCTGTGTAGCACTGACTGCAGTTGGAGAAGCACAGATAGTTAATAGAATGAGACCTGGTGCCTGTGGACCTCCTGTTGAGTGATCAAAAGGGGAATTTGATTCATTCTGTCCCCTTTCCCATTTGGCTGGCCTGTAGTCACAGTGAGGTCGGCATATCTGTGTCAGACACAGTAGCAAAGCAAGTTAAAATTCCCAAAGGAAAAAGAGCCTTGAAGTCCACTTTGATTTGCGCTGGACCCATAGTTGTAACTGAAAAGGATCAAACAGAGGAAATCTGTTCAGCTTTTGAATTGGGCTAAATTGAGTTCTCTTACCCTTAAGCTACAATGGAGTTGTCCAAGAATCGTAAATATAGTGGATAAAAATAGTCCAGGGTGATTAAAGCCTTTTTGGAACTCTTGCTTCCATTTTCCAGTTACATGTGTCTTACCCGAGTTGACCATGTGAAGATTTCGGTTCTGTATCTTATCTTGCCTTGCACACAAATGTAGTACAGTTAACAGCTAATTCTATGCGTGTGTAATTTCCCATTGTATCAAACTAATTGAGTTTCCGTCTTTCTCGACACAGTCTGATGTGCAAGAATTGTCTCATGTATTTCAGTAATTATCAGGTCATAGAGTTATCCTTTCTCCAATCTATCCAACCATCTAATCTGTGATTATACTTGTGGAAACCTTCTTTCTTGCGGTCTCCAAGGGCTCTTTCACAGACCTGTGAGGTACCCTCTAAGTATTGGTGCCTGAACACCAGCGCACTTGGCTGCCTCTGTAGGTTCTTGGAGTTGACTCTCCTCCTGGAGGTGAATGTCACCCCTTCTCCACTTCTGGCACGGATACCTAGCAATCTCTGTGCACCATTCCAGGAAGCTGGGATCCTGTCTGTAGACCTATGCCAGGAGCAATCTCTCCGTTTCCTCTTCCTTTCTCCTCCTCTTTGTCTCTCCCCACTCTCCCCAGTCCTCAATTTCTTTAAGTCCTCTAAGCTTTCACAAAATGCTGGAAAGAGATCATCACCAAGCGGTTAGCATCCTTCCCAGACCTGAAAAGGAAGGACTACAGATGATGAAGCTATAGTGAATCTGTTGTCTCCATTTTAGGTAATTCGTGAGTATAAATTCAAATTCAAATAAATTGTGTTTATTTATTCAAAGCTTGATTGATTTATTTGCACTTTGAATATTTTACTAGGCCTTTCTGGTTAGTTTACTTGGGCCAAAGCGCTTTGCTAAGTGTCAGCTGAAACCACTTTTAGTTGTATAAAGAGTGTGTGTGTGTTCTGGTCTCAGGTGAAAACTCTCTGTATAAATAAATATGCAGACTATTGCATTTGTATCTGCTTTCTTCGATTTCTGTAGTAAAAAATACGAAATGTTTTAGTTACGTGTTTTTACTGTTGCTTAGTATTATCAACACTGTTGCTGTTAGTTGCTGTGAAGTATGCTCCTAAGGAGAACAAGTTGTATTTATTGCCAAATTAAAAGGTTCCCACAATACGGTCCCTAACTGCTTCCTCTCTTCCATTCTCTGTCTTCTACTGTACTATTTTCCCCACTAATGTACTCTTTTTGACAACACTGGCCTTGGTTTTCCTCCATCAAATTCCATTTCTTCCCGATCCAGACTGCAAGGGCTGTTCTTCTGGAAATACTCTTCCCGTAGGCCTGCATGGCTCCCTTGTTTGAGCTTCACTAATGCTGTTCAAATAACACAATCAAATCTCCAACCCCCTCTCTTTCCTCCTCCTCCTTAAAGGCACTTGAAGTCTCTATCCTCTTCTCCCCTCTCCAGCCTAAATTTCCTAAATTTTCACAAGAAAAAAAAAAAAAAAAGAAAAAGAAAAAAATGAAAAAAGAAGAGATAATAACATCAGGGCTTTGCTTCTTAGAATTAACTTGAGTCAGTTTCTGTGCCTGCAAATCAAAGATAGTTAATAGTGAGCTGAGTTCTTTCAGGAGCTTCCTCTGTTTTTCTTTTGATACCTCTATATTTTGTTCACACAATGACACTTTGTTTTCTTTACAAATTATTGAAGATGTGTCAAGATTATTATTTTGTTACTGCCCTTTGTGAATTTCCTTGTCTGCCTTGCTTGGTCTTTCAGGTAAAATTTATTATTTGATTAATGTTGCCAAAACATTGTAAGTAAAATTAGTATTTGTAGAAATAATGTTTTAAAAATTATTTCTGCTGTCTTTTTACAAATAACATGGCATATTTTTATTTTTTTAAAATAATCGTATTGTGTTGGCCAGTTCTAAACAGTGATGTGTAAGTGGGCTTTCTTGTTCTGAGTACCATCAAAAGCAATGAGTATCTGGCTTAATAAATTTCCGTTTCTGCTTTTAGATCTTGAAGAGAATTGTTTTATTGGATAGTTTACAACATTTGTTGAGACATTTACTGTTCCTTCCTTCTCCTCTCCTTTCTTTTTCTTGCTTTCTTCCCTTGTCTCTCTTCCTCTTTCTTTCCTTCCCTTTCTTTCCCCAGGTTGTTGCTTGACTGGACCTTTCCTGAAACAAAAGGCATTCCACTCAGAGTTGAATGTTATCCTCTCAGAATCCCATTTCGTTCCTCATTTCTAGTATTGGAATTAACCTCCCTGTCCCCTTATTAGATTTGCCACAGTTGTATCAATGTTTCTGATTTTCTTTTTCCAAGAAGCAGCTCTTGTCGTCTTATCCCAACAAGCTTTATTTTTGTTTTCTATTTTTGTTTCAATTCATAGATACTTCCTACATTCTTTAGGATTTTTTTTTCTTTATAACTTTGTATTTTAGAAGTTCCTTCACAATTTTTTTCCTGTAAATATATTAGATTTACAATGTTGAATTTCAGATGTATATCAGAGTGATTTAGTTATGCAGATATGTATCTATTCTTTTGTAGGTTCTTTTCCATGATAGGTTATTACATGATACTGAGGATTTCTTTTTTTTTTTTTTTTCCAGAGATGGTTTAGGGGTTGACCTATCTTTATTTAGCAATTTTGTCTGAATCCCAAATATTTTTATGTATCCATGTTTTTTAATTAAAATTTCATTGTCTAAGATTTTTGGCAAGTTGAATCCAAAGAGTTCACTATTTTCAGGCTGAATGTTTTCATTTATTGTTTACTGAGAATTAAGTTTTCCTTGGAGCTCTGAGGGTATGTGTGTATATACACTGACATGTCTATATACGCATCCTTTTCAGATTACTACATATTTTAAGATATGTAAATGTATTTTCAAAGATATTTTCTGTTTGTATGGTAAAAACATGAAATGTTTTAATTCTAGAAATTTGTTCCCCCAAATGAATATAGTATAAAGAATAAAGATATAAAACTAGATTCCTTTGAGAGTAATCCTTACTAACAGAACTTGGGAATGTTCAAAAAGTATTCATAACACTTACGAAAGGTGGCAAGAAAAACTTTATTCAAGGTAAGAGTACTACAGTGGTGTATTATAACATGGGAGAGAGATTGAGCTTATGTGTGACTCCAGGAGGGGTGCAGCTGGGATTTATAGCTGAGGAACAGGGTGGGCCCATGGGATTGCAGACAGAGATGGGAGACTGAAAAGCAATGGACAACAATAACAGAATGGGTGTCAGTGGATGGAAACTTATTAAAATGAGGACTATAAGGGTGAGGGTGGACTCTGGCTCAACTGAGAGGATCATTGCTGAGGCTAGGCAAGGCTGATAAGATATTCCGGTGAGTGAAATGATATTTGATCGGATACTGAGGGTGGTCAGATCAAGGGTGGGCTATGTTTTCTAAACTGAAGTAGCAGATTCTGGATTAGATTGGACTAGATGGACAGGCAGCCCTGAATAAAGACATTGCCCAAAGTTGGCAGTGCATTAATGAACTAGTGCTGCATAAGCAGTTAGCCAAAACTAGCAGCTTAAAACAATATTATTTCATACTGCTGCTGAAAGTTGGGAATCCAGGAGTAATTCAGCTGAGTGTTGTGGCTCAGTGTCTCATGAGATTGCCATCCTCTGAAGCCTTGAATGCGCTGGTGGATTTCCTTCCAAGATGGCTTACTCACATAGCTGTTGGAACCAGTTTGCTTGCTGGCTGTTGGGAGAAAGCCTCGGTTCTTTCACATGGGCCTCTCTAAAGGGCTACCTGAGTGCTCTCGAGATATGACTAAGCTGGCTTCTAGAGTGAGTGATCCAAGAGGATGATCAAGGAGGCTGCAGTGCCTTTTATGACCTAGTCTCAGACGCTTCATTGTTCGTTTCTACAGTATTCTAACATGAGAAGTGAGCCACTAAGCCCACCACACATGTGAAGGGGTGGAGGAAGGAACCGTGGACATAATTTAAAACCACGTGGTACACACATGGCCAGAAATTGTTCACATGCGTGTATGTCCAAAATGCCTTTTCCTGCCAATGCTTTTAAACAATTTATCTGTTACAGCATTAACTTGAAGTTCAGGACCTTGTCATCTAAGTCAGGTCCAGCTATGGATCAGGGTCCACGTGTACAGTATCTCAAGTGTTCTGTTGCTCAGTTGTGTCGTATTCTTGGCGACCCCATGGGCTGCAGCGCTGCAGGCTTCCCTGTCCATCAACTCCAGGAGCTTGCTCAAACTCAAGTCCATTGAGTCGATGATGCTATCCAACAATCCCATCCTCTGCTGTCCCCTTCTCCTACCTTCATCTTTTTCCGCATCACGGTCTTTTCCAATGAGACGGCTATTCCCATCACATAGCCCAAGTATTGGAGCTTCAGCTTCAGCATCAGTCCTTCGAATGAATATGCAGGAGAGATTTACTTTAGGATTGACTGGTTTGATCTCCTTGCAGTCCAAGAGCCTCTCAAGTCTGCAACACATCAGTTCAAATTATAGAAGTGTAGTTCCTCTAGAGCTGAGGATGTGTGAACGAAAGAGATGAGTTAATCTGCTCCCTTTCACAGCCAACATACAGTGGTGGTTCAGGCATAGATAACCTTCATAGACACTCCTGTTCCAGAAAGGGGAGGGGAGATGGGAGTCAATAGTAGCAGTTCTGAAATCCCATGGGTTCTTGCGGGCAGTCCTTTGATTAGTATTTAAGGCCTGGACACTTCCTAGGCTTCAGTCTCTGATTTTTTCATTCTACCCGCTGACATGATGCCATTGCATGAAAGGTGGCTAGTATATGGTTACATGAAACAGTCTCCCTAGCCTGCTTCCTGCTTGTAGAAGGTAGAAGTCCAGAGCTCCTATTTTGTACTATTGCTGGTCCTTTCAGTCCGAGCTGAACTTAAATATGTTATCTTAAAACCTTGGTGTGTCTCCTGTTACTCTTACTGGTGTTCAAGGCAAAGCACCCCACTCCAAAGCGACAATCACACATGTCTTCATAATAAGGCTTACTCTGTCTTGGTTTTCTGCTGAGATAGCTGAGGGATAACACCCTGAACCTTGGTAGAAGTCTTATTGTGTGACTGAAAGGATCTCTGAGTGACACCCCTAAACTCTTTGGAGGGTATTGGCCTGACTAAATAATGCCATGAGGCATCCCCTTCCAGCTTTCTGAGGCTTAACAAAGAATTTTACAGTCATACTCGTCTTTAGAACACCTTTGTTTATAAAAAATAATATGAAGAAGAACGGCCTATCGGTGGTGTAAAATGTTATATTTAGACCACCTAATCTCAATGCCCTGGATATGATCTTGCTTGAGAGTCATTAATTTATCATCTTCCATCATCTTAAAAGACTGGAAAATTCCCAAATCAGCAAATTTTGTCCCCTGTTTTAATAATCTTTATGTTAAACATTAAAAAAAAAAAAATCCCTTCATGTTTTACTACAGGCAGCAAGAAGAAACCGGGAAGCACTTTTGGCTGTTTGGATGGAAATCCTCTTAGATAACTCAATTAATTAAGTACAGTTGTCCTCCCAGCTCATTAGGTACATTTTCTGCTTTTCATAAACTGCAGATGTAGTGGACTTTAATCTTCACACTCCCCAGGCTCTCTCCTCCTGCCTCTCCTTTCTGCCAAGTATCCTAGGTGCACGACTGTGATTCCGCCTAGAACGTGTTTGCTCAGTGAGCAAACGGGAAGCGATCCCCTGGCTTCAGTGCTTCTGCTGGCCAGAGACTCTGTACCGTTCCCTAAGAACTTCATGGTTTCGCTGTCCAACTTCTATCACCTGGCTAGGTCAGTTGCAGTAGCTCATACACACAAGCGAACTGGCAGGGATTTCTACACGCACATGTGCAGAAACATACATGTGTACACGGTAACATCGCTGAGGGGAAACCTGTCCATATGCAGAAGTACAAGCTTTCTTTTCCAGGAACATTAATTTTGGTAAGCACTCAAATTTCTGCACGCATATGTGCACAAACATGCACGTGTACTCAGTAACATCCCTGAGAGGAAACTTGTCCATATGCAGAAGTACAAGCTTTCTTTTCCAGGAACATTAATTTTGGTAAGCACTCAAATTTCTGTGTGCACATGTGCACAAATATATGCGTGTACACAGTAAGATCGCTGAGGGGAAACCTGTCCATATGCAGAAGTACACGCTTTCTTTTCCAGGAACTTGAGTTTTGGTAAGCACTAATATTTCTGCACGCATATGTGCAGAAACACACTCGTGCACACAGTAACATCCCTGAGAGGAAGCTTCTCCATATCCGGAAGTACAAGCTTTCTTTTCAAGGAACATGAATTTTGGTAAGCAGTCAAATTTCTACGTGCACATGTGCACAAATATATGCGTGTACACAGTAACATCGCTGAGAGGAAACCTGTCCATATGCAGAAGTATAAGCTTTCTTTCCCAGGACCTTGAATTTTGGTAAGCACTAAAATTTCTACGTGCACATGTACACAAATATATGCGTGTACACAGTAACATCGCTGAGAGGAAACTTGTCTATATGCTGAAGTACAAGCTTTCTTTTTCAGGAACATGAATGAGACCTGGTGACTAGGACCTCCTGTTGAGTGATCAAAAGGGGAATTTGATTCATTCCGTCCCCTTTCCCATTTGGTGTCCCTGAACAATGGAGATCAACGTGGCAAAAGGTGGGTTTTTTCCCTACTCCCCTAGCATCTGGCCAGCAACAGCCTGTCCTGGTGATGCTGTGCATGGCTGGGACGTTGCAGCCACCAGTGGCCACACCAGGCGAAGATGCCACCCTCTTCAGAGTGGAGGCAGGAGAGGACAGCGAGGCCCAGGTGGACGGAGTCGTGGCAGGGATCAGACGGGGTTTCCAGCTGCTTGCAGAGGACATCACTGAGGATGTGGAGGTTGTGCCAGATGAATAACAGAAACAGGGTCCTCCCTGGAGCTGGAGGAGAAGACATTGGAGGAGCAGTGCCAGGAAAGGCCTGGAGGCCCGAGTGAGCTCCCGGCACTAGATGAGATGCTGGCACTGGCGACCTTGTAAGTGGAACTTAGCTCTAAGCCTGAGAAAACCTGCAGGGCCTTCGTTTGGTTCATGTGCAAGAGTCATGAGAGGAGGAAGCGTGGCTTGGCTCAGAAGAGTGCCAACATCCAGGGCATCCCTGGCTTCTGGGCCAACGTGGTATCCTTTCTGCTACTCGTTGTGGTCCAGTGCTCAGGAGGAGGGGAGGTGCAGAGGCAGGAGCAGGAGGAGGGGTGGAGGCGAGGGGGCAGAATGGTGGACCCTGAAGGAAGTGTGGTACTGGGCAATTGGCAGGCTCCAAAGGCACAGCTGAGTAGAGTCCGGGCAGGGCCACACCTGTAAGTGTCGCAGCCATGACTCTGTGTGTCTCCTTCAGGCCTGCATCTGAGGAGGATTAGCCTCTGAGTCAGAAATGACCAGAGACAGTACATCAGAGCCACCTTAGCTGACAGTTATTGTTGTAAAGGTGAATGATTCCGAAAATAACAGATGTGGAAGTCACACACACGCGTGCGCGCGCACACACACACACATACACAAACCCACAGAACATATGTAGACATACTTACTGATCCCCGTTATCTCACTGAGTGAGCAAGTTCTGAGTGGAATCACAGTGGTCCAGCAAGGATTCCTGGCAGAAAGGAGAGGCAGGAATAAAGTGCCTGGGGGTGACCAGTGAGAGTGCAGAAGATCTGAGGCACAGAACAGGTTGCAATCCCAGACACAGAAGCCACGGTGGGTGACCCCACAGCCCTTTGAACACCCTGATACAAGGGCCTTTCCATCCTTCCCAAGTGCCAGGCATACTTTGCCTGACCTTACCATGAGCATGAGCAACCCTTGCCTATTTTGTGTGGTTTCAGTGATGGACCAGAACTGCAGCATAAGCACCTGCTACCTGCAGTCTTCCAGTCTGAATCATCACTCTTTGTACTCTTTGCAGAACACATATATTGGCTCTCAGGACTATAGGCTGGATGGCTTATCTTGATCCTCTTGCTGCTCCCAGCCCCACAGGCTTGGGTGACCGGGCAGGCTTGAATGTGTTCTCACATGGAGAACAGAACCGCTTTGAAAGGGCCTCGATAGGGTAAACTGGCAGCCATGCATGTTTCTGGCACCAGTGTGTCATGGAACTTAATGGGGAGCTGTCCTTACCATCTCCCTGGCAGGTATTCAAATAATGTTCAGGGAGTGCCCTCAGGCCCCAGGCCATGCCCCATTTCTCCATCTGTGCAAAGTGTGGCCAAGCTACCTGAGGCCTTTGCACTATTCACGTCTGTCCAGCGATGGAGGGAGGGTCACTCCGCACCTTCTGCAGTTCAGCAGTGACCGCACACTGTGGACTTTCAAGTTTGAGAAAGCACTCTCCGAACGTGTGGACTAACAAAGTCTGATCTCCCATGGGTGCAACTCACTAAGGAGGAGCAGGGCTTGCCTTCTCATATAAACTTCTCGTATGAGCACTGGTGTGCAGAGAGTGACAGACAGCAAGAGCACCACTTAGAGAGATGGAGACAAACAGACACCAGCCCTTGGTACACACATGGAAGGGTTGCCCAAAACAGTGCTATGCCAGAAGCAGAGATGAAGAGACACAGAGCCAGCTCTGTACCCTAAGGCTCTGGTGTCCCTGAACAGTGGAGATCAACTGTAGCCAACAGTGTGGTTTTTCCCTTCTCCCCTAGCATCCGGACAACAGGTTCTGTGTCCCATGGAGAAAAAGTATCCAGGCACGTGGAGTCCCTGTTTATCCTTTGAATCCTCAGGGAAATTTCTCAGTTATTGAGGGTCCTGAGGGACACAGGAGTAAGCTGTTCAGACTGTGAAGCAGGAACCCATCGTTGGGATTTCCAGAGTCCGGACAATGACAGCGCCTGGAGTATCAGCAGATGCAAAACCCATTATTCCCTGGAGCGGTATATGCCATGTGGGTGCGCTGTAGCCCAGGAACTGTGGAAGACTTCCTACGTTTGAGGGGCGTGTCCAGAAGGGTGCCACCCACCACTCTCTCAGCCATTGGACTAGATTTGGGCCAGCAGCCTATCCGTGGCTCACGGCCTAGGGATCCGCCTATTCGGCTGATTTCCCCAGGGCCTGTTCACCCTGTCCCATGCTGTCTGCCACCCCTTTCTTCAGCCTCAGGCCACCGGACACACACCAGCCCCCGCTTCCCTACCATCCCCCTCACTCCCCGCCCCCAAAGAGCTAGTGGGTCCCACAGGATTACTGAAACCTGAGCCGCATTTGCACACCACTTGCTGTGCTATTATGTCCCATCCCTTGGCATCTGCCCCAGCCTGGGGTCACGACCAGGGCCAAGAGGCGTGTGAAAGGCCGTCAGAGGAATGCAGGAGCATCCTGAGACCCCAGACCTTCCTAGTTGTGAGCTCCGGTTTCAGGGCGCTGGGGTTGGTGGCCTGCCATCCTCAGGCTTTTTGAGGCTGGGACCTTACAGCCACAAGTTGTCATTCCAGGCAAAGGAGCCACGCTATGCAGGGTGGAGGCGGTGGACGACGGTGAGCCCCTGGTGGACGGAGACGTGGTGGGGATTGGGTGGTGGTTCCAGCTGCTTGCGGAAGACGTCATGGAGGAGGTGGAGGTTGTGGCAGATGAGGAGCAACAATAGGGGTTCTTCCAGGAGCTGAGAAGACGGTGGAGGAGCAGAGCCAGGGAAGGCCCGGGAGCACTACTGAGCTTCCAGGGCAAGATGAGCTGCAGGCACTGGCTGCCCTGCTGGTGGAACTGAGCTCTGAGCATAAGAAGAACTGCAGGGCCTACTTCCAGTTCATGTGCAAGAATCATCAGAGGAGGAAGCCTGACTTGGCTTGGAGGATCGCCATCACCTGGGGCATCCCTTGCTTCTGGGCTGTAGCTGTATCCTTTCTGCTGCTCTTTGAAGTCTGCTGCTCAGGAAGAGGAGGCGGCGCAGGAACCTTTTCCCTGCTCCCTATCCTGACAGGTGCTGTTGCGGAGCCATCCATCGTCCCACTGCAAGTTGATATTTTCCTTTCAGGACCCCCCTACTTCTTGAACTCAGTGACCACTAAGTAGAATTACCTTGACATCACTTGTGAAATGTGGTTCCTGGGGTGGTGAGTGTGGGTGTGCAAGGTTGTGGAGTGTCGACCTGTGGGATCCACACCCATCTCCCGTCTCTCTGTAGGGCATAGGGCACGTTGTTCCACTCCTGTCCACTGGTTCTGGGACTTTGAACGGGGAGCATCCAGCTGCAGCGTGGACACCAGGAGCCTTAAATTTCTCGGCTGGTTGTCAGGTCACAACTGCTCAGAGTCGAACAGGATTGCTGAGGTGTGGTTGCTTTGGGCCTGAACACAGTTAGCAATTCACTTTGGGATTCTTGGCTGCTGGCTCACCTTGCTCGGATTGCCAGTGGATTGTCGGCCAAGATGTGTGGGATGATCGCCTGAAGTAGTACCTTGGGCAGGAAGGTTCTTCCATGAGAGTAACTGACAGAAACATGTGTGGAGATGGGGTCTGAAGGTGGGCCCTGAAGGGACACTCGTGTGATACTACAGGGACACTGTCCTTTCCCAAATGGGGATGCTCAGACTCATGCAAACTGGCTGTGGAGCCTGAGTTTGGGTCGTGCTTGTAGCAGGTGACCTCCTGAGACTGTTTATTTGGGGACTTGGTGTGTCCGTGAGTGAAGCAAGTCTCCATCAAATCAGCTGAGGTGGCAGCACCAGAGTCCAGGTGATACTACTAGAGGCAGTGTGTATTAAGTATCTTTGTCAGAATCATCCTTTGTGGGTCCTTTCATCCCCTGGCCTCCTGTTGCTCACTGAGTTTGAGATTGCCTGGGCACTTCACTCCCGCCCCTTACCCAGGGAAGGCCTATCATTGAAAAGCTGTCCTCTCCGGGGTCCCAGTGCACCTGTGTGCTGACTTTGGGATCTTCTGTGAATTTCCACATTCACCACTCAGTGTCTCACAACCACCAAACATGCTGCGCTGGAAGCGGCTTCAGGCTGCCTTGGGAACATATGGAAGAGTTCGTGGAAAAGGTGAACAGGGAGCCCCAAGGGCAGGACATGGTGCCTACTGTCGCCATCTCCGACATTGCTGGCCTCGGTCGTCTTCACCTCCTGAAACACCTATGCTCGTTGTTTGCATCTGTGTCCCCGTGCTGAGCATGTGTGTGTGTATACACTCGTGTGCTTATTTATGCTGGCTGTGATTGTGTGTGTGTGTGTGTGTGTGTGTGTGTGTGTGTGTGTGTGTCCGGCCCAGGGCAGAGGTAGAGATGAAGGTGGCAGGAGAGGAGATGCTGAGCAACCAAAAGAGGAGTCCTGAGGCGACCAGGCTGAAGGTGGTTTGTCGCCTTATCTCTGCATTGACCCTGCCCAGGATGGGAACAAGGAAAGGATGGCCAGTGATAACTCCAGACTGTGGCTCCAGATATCTGCAATTAGACAGATACAAAACACACTCGTCAGTTCTACCGTGTTGTTGTGTGTGCTTGGATCAGGAAGAGGGTTTCATGGTCTAAGGATTCACACAGAGCAAATCACGTGGGGTGGGGCTTTGAAACCACTGCCTGTGGAGCCCTCCGTGTGTGGGGCCATGGGCTGGCCTCTGGAAATGAGGGACGTGGCTATGGCAAGATCTGGGATGGTGAGGCTAAGGTCCTGCCGAGATGGGCAGAGAGCTGAAGGAGAAAGAGTCATAGACTGCCTGCTGCACTGGAGATTGTTCCACACACATGTGAAAAGGAGAACTGGGAAGGTCCTGGGCCAGTGCTGCCCCGGATCCGCCCAGCAGCCAGCACACGCCCTCCCTGAGGGTGGCACACACTGGCACGATATGACACAAAACATGAGATGCGCTAAAGTATGCTGTATCTGCCAAACCACAGGCATCCTAGGAGAGACATGGTCTGTAAGCAAGGCATGCCTCCAGGCACTTCCAGCCTGCCTCCCTGGCAGTGCCCAAAGGCGAGGAATGTGCAAGTGGGTTTCCCTGTGTGACCCTATCCGGGATATGCCTGTGAGGGAGGGAACAGAGAAAAGACAAGGGCGGTGGGTAAACTGCATGTCCTAAGGGACCTCAGGGGAGTGGAGACAGAGAAGCCCCTGGGGCAGTTCAGGGCCTGCTGGTCTTCAGGGTCCAGACTCTAGGCAGTAGCGGTCCTGCCAAAGATACCCCATGGTCTGTGCTGAAAGTTCTGATATGAATTCCTCCTTTTCGTTGGGGTCTTGCCCCTGGCTATGGGGGCCTGAGTGTCAAAGGTGCACGTCTGCACCTGAAGGAGGATTTTGGTAGTCTTGCTGGAGCAGAATCTCTGATTGCGTTGTAGGGGATCTGCACCCAGGTGACACAGAGGGATGCTGCCTTCCAGGTGACCGTCTTGGATATCCCTGGGCCCAACCGCGCACTGGTTTCCTTGGCACGGGTGCTGTGTAGGGAAGCAGGGATGCGTGACTGTAGGGAGTCCTACCTGGGCCTAATGAGAGCAACTGAAAGAGAGCCTTGGCATTTAGCAAATCACTCAGGCATGGGTGGCTCAAGCCCTCTTGGTCCATTTGAGATAGTAACGCTGCTTTCTGTCCAACGGAGGCATTAGCTCTGGGCCCAGAACCTGCAGGTTCCCCAGGGCATCATCTGTTGGGGGACTCCCATGTGCACGGGTAGTGTTAAACAGAAAGGAAGACGTGTAGGGATGCCACCTTACTTTGATGGCCTCCGGTTCCATTCTTGGTATCGGAAGAGACCCTGTATCCATATGTACCTTCTTCACAACCTTGGATCAGAACCAGGCCTGTCACAGTCTCCGGGGGCTTTTGGAGGCTCAGGCGTTTCTGGCCTTTTCCTGCCACATGGAGAGAGCACATCGGGGTACAGGTAGATGGTGCACACAGAACGCACCACAGATAGGAAGAACAGGGGGCCTCATTCAGAATGCTGGGGGCTGTAACGGGTGGTAGGCTACCAAGAGGGGCACAACATTGACACGGAATGACCTAGACAGGTGCACACCGAGAAAGCAGTTCTTCAAGTCAGCTGAGCTCAGAGGTCCTTGTTTTCTGGTCCCCTGAAGGAATGCACAGGCAATGGATCAGGCCAACGTGACTGGTACTGTGAAGCTGTCCAAGGTGATGGGAGAATGCAGAAGGCAGGCACACGTTATACAGCTGTTCATGGCAAGAACTTCCAACGCTGCCTGCTGCTCTGCAGGCCAGTCCCTATCAATAGCAAATGCCAAGATTTTGGAACCTTTGAGGATAAGGCACACAGTTAGAAGTGTAACATGACATAATCGATGAGCAAGTGAAAAAACAAGGACAGAAATGTGGATGCTTACCAACATTCATGTTCCTGGAAAAGAAAACTTGTACTTCGGAATATGGACAAGTTTCCTCTCAGCGATCTTACTGTGTGCATGCATATATTTGTGCACATGTGCACATAGAAATTTGAGTGCTTACCAAAACTAATGTTCCTGGAAAAGAAGGCTTGTACTTCTGCATATGGACAAGTTTCCTCTCAGGGATGTTACTGAGTACACGTGCATGTTTGTGCACGTGTGCGTCCAGAATTTTGAGTGCTTACCAAAATTCAAGTTCCTGGAAAGGAAAGCTTTACTTCTGCATATGGACAGGTTTCCCCTCAGCGATGTTACTGTGTACACATGTATGTTTCTGCACATGTGCGTGTAGAAATCCCTGCCAGTTCACTTGTGAGTATGAACTACTGCAACTGACCTAGCCAGGTGATAGAAGTTGGACAGCGAAACCATGAAGTTCTTAGGGAACGGTACAGAGTCTCTGGCCAGCAGAAGCACTGAAGCCAGGGAATCGCTCCCCGTTTGCTCACTGAGCAAACATGTTCTAAGTGGAATCACAGTCGTGCACCTAGGATGCTTGGCAGAAAGGAGAGGCAGGAGGAAAGAGCCTGGGGAGTGTGAAGATGAAAGTCCACTACATCTGCAGTTTATGAAAAGTAGAAAATGCACCTAATGAGCTGGGAGGACAAACTGTACTTAATTGAGTTATCTAAGAGGATTTCCATCCAAACAGCCAAAAGTGCTTCCAGGTTTTGTTTTTTTTTTTTTGCTGCTTGTAGTAAAACATGAAGGGAATTTTTTTTTTTAATGTTTAAGATACAGATTATTAAAACAGGGGACAAAACTTGCTGATTTGGGAAGTTTCCAGTCTTTTAAGATGACATTAATAAAATAATAAATTTTACCGGAAAGAACAAGCAAGGCAGACAAGGGAATTCACAAAGGGCAGTAACAAAATAGTAATCTTGACACATCTTCAATATATTTGTAAAGAAAACAAAGTGTCATTGTGTGAACAAAATATAGAGGTATCAAAAGAAAAACAGAGGAAGCTCCTGAAAGAACTCAACTCACTATTAACTATCTTTGATTTGCAGGCACAGAAACTGACTCAAGTTAATTCTAAGAAGCAAAGCCCTGATGTTATTATCTCTTCTTTTTTCCTTTTTTCTTTTTCTTTTTTTGTGAAAACTTAGGAAATTTAGGCTGGAAAGGGGAGAAGAGGATAGAGACTTCAAGTGCCTTTAAGGAGGAGGAGGAAAGAGAGGGGGTTGGAGATTTGATTGTGTTATTTGAACAGCATTGGTGAAGCTCAAACAAGGGAGGTAGCAAGCCATGCAGGCCTGCGGGAAGAGCATTTCCAGAAGAACAGCACTTGCAGTCTTGGGATCGGGAAGAAATGGAATTTGATGGGGGAAAACCAAGGCCAGTGTTGTCAAAAAGAGTACATTAGTGGGGAAAAGAGTAGAGTAGAAGACAGAGAATGGAAGAGAGGAGCAGTCAGGGACCATATTGGGGGAACCTTTTAATTTGGCAATAAATACAACTTGTAGTCCTTAGGAGCATACTTCACAGCAACTAACAGCAACAGTGTTGATAATACTAAGCAACAATAAAAGCACGTAACTAAAACATTTCGTATTTTTTACTATAGAAATCGAAGAAAGGAGATACAAATGCAATAGTCTGCATATTTATTTATACAGAGAGTTTTCACCTGAGACCAGAACACACACACACACTTTACACAACTAAAAGTGGTTTCAGCTGACACTTAGCAAAGTGCTTTGGCCAAATAAACTAACGAGAAAGGCCTAGTAAAGAATTCAAAGTGCAAATATATCAATCATGCTCTGAGTAAATAAACACAATTTATTTGAATTTTAATTTACACTCACGAAATTACCTAAAATGGAGACAACAGATTCACTGCAGCTTCATCATCTGTAGTCCTTCCTCTTCAGTTCTGAGAAGGATGCTAACCGCTTGGTGGTGATCTCTTTCCAGCATTTTGTGAAAGCTTAGAGGACTAAAAGAAACTGAGGCCTGGGGAGAGTGGGGAGAGACAAAGAGGAGGAGAAAGGAAGAGGAAACGGAGAGATTGCTCCTGGCATAGGTCTACAGACAGGATCCCAGCTCCTGGAATGGTGCACAGAGATTGCTAGGTATCCGTGCCAGAAGTGGAGAAGGGGTGACATTCACCTCCAGGAGGAGACTCAACTCCAAGGACCTACAGAGGCAGCCAAGTGCGCTGATGTTCAGGAACCAATACTTAGAGGGTACCCCACAGGTCTGTGAAAGAGCCCTTGGAGACCGCAAGAAAGAAGGTTTCCACAAGTATAATCACAGATTAGATGGTTGGATAGATTAGAGGAAGGATAACTCTATGACCTGATAATTACTGAAATACATGAGACAATTCTTGCACATCAGACTGTGTCAAGAAAGACGGAAACTCAATTAGTTTGATACAATGGGAAATTACACACGCAAAGAATTAGCTGTTAACTGTACTACATTTGTGTGCAAGGCAAGATAAGATACAGAACCGAAATCTTCACATGGTCAACTCGGGTAAGACACATGTAACTGGAAAATGGAAGCAAGAGTTCCAAAAAGGCTTTAATCACCCTGGACTATTTTTATCCACTATATTGACGATTCTTGGACAACTCCACTGTAGCTTAAGGGTAAGAGAACTCAATTTAGCCCAATTCAAAAGCTGAACAGATTTCCTCTGTTTGATCCTTTTCAGCTACAACTATGGGTCCAGCGCAAATCAAAGTGGACGTCAAGGCTCTTTTTCCTTTGGGAATTGTAACTTGCTTTGCTACTGTGTCTGACACAGATATGCCGACCTCACTGTGACTACAGGCCAGCCAAATGGGAAAGGGGACAGAATGAATCAAATTCCCCTTTTGATCACTCAACAGGAGGTCCACAGGCACCAGGTCTCATTAACAATCTCTGCTTCTCCAACTGCAGTCAGTGCTACACAGGGCCTGCTTCATGCTTGCCAGGGTCTCTCACCAAACACAGGCATTTTAACGGCTGGCTTCCTTGAGATGTCCCTGGGCTAGGTGAAAGCACTCTGAGACAGTGTTCCTTCTCCCTTGGCTCTGTGCCTGCAGTGAATGTATGCCTCTTCCTCAGCTGGGACAAGAAGCCACAGCTCTTCACTGATTAAATCCCGTGTCTGGTCCAAACTCACATCGTAGCTTCTCCATCAACCTCCACTGCACGCTTTCAGAGCCAGGTTATCTTAGATCAGCCCAAGAGGCACTTCAGAGAGTGACATTCAAATCTGGCTATATAGCTGATACTGAGACCTTCAAGGCATGAAAACACTTCAAAATTACGTTGCTAAAACATTCTACAGATTATATGTATAGGAGAGCTTTCGAACTTACAAGTAACATCAAATACCAAAATAGGTTCTTACTTTTCCTTTCTCCACTTCTCTCATTCTCTCTCACACACACATGCACACATCCTTTTTACATGTTAAGACAATTACACGAAAAACAGATCATAGATTTTTAAATAGCATCTCAATATGAAGATCACACAAAACTGTACTTCCTCTATTTAAAACAAAATCACATAAATTACCCATCGGTTTCCCTATATTTGATATTATTGAATAATGCTATAAGTTGATCTTTTTGTTTTTAATGGGGTTTTTAACTTTGACTGAAATACTTGCTTCAGACTTACTGAAGGCAGAATTAACTATTATTTTTCTTTTTTTGACCTCCTCCTTTTAGATTTGGGGGGTGATGATTCAAAATCAGATGTGTTCACAGTAATGGATGCAAATTCCACCAATCCTGGCTGAAGGGGTTCCAGTGATACCTGAATAACAATTTTTGTTTCAGGAGACAATCCTTCTAGCTGCTTAGGCTTCTTAAACATTTGATGACACTGGGTCTTGTGCTCCCTCTCCTCTTTGGAAGTTAAAAACTGTAGCCGACATTTGGAACACTGGTGAAAACTCTTTTCCCAGTGCCCTCGATGATGACGTCTGTATGCTGTTGCAGTTTGAAAAATTTTGAGACAAAACGGGCAAAGTAAATTCTTGGTGTTACCATGGTATGCTCTGAAATGTGCATCCACATCTGCAAAAAATGATGATCTGTAACTGCAAACCTGGCATACATAGGGCATTTCACCAGGCTTATGATTGTCTTTCATGTGCTCTAAGAGAACCTGATCTGTCTCAAAGGACAACTCACAGATGTGACAGACTGCGGAGGGCTCCTGGGCCGTGTGGACACTTTCAATGTGACACTGCAGCTGGAAGAGAGTAGGAAACTGGCGGAGGCAGTGCTGGCAGGTGGTGTGGGTTTTCCAGCTGTCACCTCTCTGCCTCTCAAGTTCCAAATGGTGCTTCACGTGATTCATAAACTTGACATTTTTTAGAACTTTCAAGCAGCTGAGGCATTTAAATGCCGTGTGGGTCTTCGGTTCTGGCTGCCCAACTCCTCCATGCTCGCCATAGTAGAAGTCACGAAGTAACACAATCAGATTTCCTTCTGTGGGATCACCAATTTTGTTTGGACTTACCAAACTTGGAAAATCAGTTTTTGTCCGTCCATTTTCCCCTAAAGGTCTTACAGGCTTGCAATGAACACTGTCCTTTGGAAAAGGTGTTGGACAAGGTTCTCCATTCTGAACATGGCTTAGTGAGGTATGGACACGGTCTGGTGTGCTTTGCTGAGTGGTCTCTGTATGAAAAAAACGTGACGGGGAGAAACCTAAAGAATGTTCCCCTACAATGCCATCACTGAGTTTAGGCCTTCTGGGATTTCTGCGATTTGTTTCACAAGGGGAAACTCGCTTTGATACATGAGGACTTTTATTCATATCTCCTGCAGAAACTGCTGTTTCTACTGGATGCTGCAAGGAACTTGTGAAGGTAATCAAAGAAGAACATAACTCCTTCGAAAAGCCATCAGGCACTATTTGTGGTGAAAGATTTTTATAATCAGCTTGAGACGGAGGTTCAATAATAATAGGACTACCTGTTGATCTTGAGTCAGAGTCAGACACTGGCAAGACAGTCTTTGCTTCTGATGTAGGAGTCACATGACTAACAGGCTGTAATCTGTGAGCGTTACCTCTCCTGAAGTGACCACACCTTTTTCTCCTTGAATAAGAACCTGGGGTATCTCTGTTCAGTATGTTTGAAACGACTGGTTTTGAAGCTGAGCTCATCCCAACAAAGATCACGTCAGCATCTTCATTTCCATGTTCCACTCCAACCAAGATCACTTCATCATCATCATCATCATCATCTACTTGTTTGGGCTCTCCCTCCCTTTTCCGTACTTCTGGCTCTTGTTCTTCTTCACGTAACATACGTGGGAGTTCCATATTTTTAATACTTTTTTATTCTTAGAGGGTGCGGCCACAAGTCCCAGTGCTTCTTTTATACAAACTGCCACCTAAGTGTAAACATACTACAGATTAGTTAAGTACAGAAAAATGGGCTATTTGATTATCTCCAAAACTCTAGAGTACTTATACACACCCTTATCTTACAGACAAAGACACTGAGTGTCTACCAGACTCAATGACAGCTGAAAAAACTACGACTACAAGTCTACATGGCTCTAGAATCATAGCTTTGTCGCATGTTCACTTTAACCTCTTCTACTTAAAAAAATAAAGAGGGGGAAAAAAAACAAAACGCCACACTGATCATTACGTGAAATCACATGTAAAGGAGAGTATTTTTACAAAAGCATTGTTTGTTTCGAAGCATGGACTTTGGAGTCAAAGGAGATTAAGTTGGAATTCTAACTTAACCACACACCAGTTGCGTCTTCTTTGGCAAATTTGTAACTTTTAAATGTGTTTTTGTATCTTAAAGACAAACATGCTTATTTCTTAGACTTAAGGTTAACAGCTTTTTTAAAAGGCGTCAGCTATTCAATGGCATCTTGTTTTGTAGTAAAAATGGAAGAAAATGGATCTTAAATGCACATTACAACTGATCCATAAATTCTAATTTCATAAATGTTAACAAACAAAATAGGTAGCAAATTCAAAGTATAATCTATCTATACCTAGTTAACAAACAGCATAATTCAATGTCAAGCACTTAATTCAGGCCTAGGAAACTGAGAATGAGCTCTCTGATAATCTCACCCCAATTCCACACAGATATATCCTAAATTTCTCCCTCTAATCCTGGCTAAACTTCAATCCAACAATGCTTCATCTTTATGCCACACGTCTCTTCCCCACATAGCAGGCAAAATGATGCCAGTCTTTCTCTCATACCAATATCAGACAGAGACATCACACACACACACACACACACACACACACACACAAACACACACAGACCTGATATCCCTTATGGATACAGGTGAAAGAGTCCTCAACAAAATACTGGCAAACAAAATCCAACAGCATATAAAAAAGACTGTACACTATGATCACATGCGATTTAGGGAGGTATGCAAAGTTGGTTCATTATAGGAAAGTCAATCAACATTATGCCATTTTAAAACAATAAAACAAATAACACATCTGCCTGAAGAAAAGGCATTTCCCTGAATCTAGCGCCTTTTCATAACCGGGGTTAAAAGAACACTTAATAATTAAGAACAGAAGAGAACTTTCTCAATCAAAGGCCACCTGTAAAATGACCCACAGCTAACATCATACTTAAGAATGAAAAACTGAAAGCTTTCCCTCTAAGACTGGGAACAACACAAGGAAGTCTATTACACACTTTGGCTCAACATTATACTGGCAGTTCTATAACCAGAGCAATCAGGTAACAAAAGAGAATTGTTGCTGTAGTTTCAAAAAAAAAAAAAAACGAAAAAACACAAAACAATAAAAAACAAAAAACAGCCTTCAGAATGGAAAGGAAGAAGTCAAAGTATATTAGAGATAAGATAATTTAGTATAGAAAATGTTGAAGAAACACAAGTATTAGAACTAATATAAAGCTTGCAGAATAGAAGACAAATATTTTAAAAGTCAACCACATTTTATACAGTAGCAACAAATGTTGTTAAGTAAATACTTGAATCTACACTAGCATTCAAAAGAATACTTAGGAAGTCAGAAAGAGAAAGACAATATATTCTTTTGAATGGCTGAGTAATACTCCACTGTGTATATGTACCACAGCTTTCTGATCCATTTATCTGTTGATGGACATCTAGGTTGTTCCATGTCCTGGCTATTATAAACAGTGTTCTCCATAGTGGATGTACTAGACTGCATTCCCACCAACAGTGTAAGAGGGTTCCCTTTTCTCCACACCCTCTCCAGCATTATTGCTTGCAGACTTTATAGGAATCAATTCTAATTAGATGGATGAAACTGGAGCCAATTATACACAGTGAAGTGAGCCAGAAAAAAAACACCAACACAGTATACTAACACATATATATGGAATTTAGAAAGATGGTAATGATAACCCTGTATGAGAGACAGCAGAAGAGACACAGATGTATAGAACAGATTTTTGGACTCTGAGGGAGCGGGAGAGGGTGGGATAATACGGGAGAATGGCACTGAAATATGTACACTATCATGTAAGATAGTCGCCAGTCTATGTTCGATGCAGGATACAGGATGCTTGGCGCTGGTGCACAGGGATGATCCAGAGAGATGATATGGGGTGGGCGGTGGGAGGGGGGTGAGGAATGGGAACTCATGTACACCTGTGGCGGATTCATGTGAATGTATGGCAAAACCAACACAGTGTTGTAAAATAAAACATAGTAAAAATAAAAATTAAAAAAAAGAGAGAGAAAGACAAATATCGTATGGTATCACTTATATGGACTCTAAAATATGCCACAAATAAGCTGATCTATGAAAGAGAAACAGACTCACAGACATAGAGAGCAGACTATGTGATTCCCAAGAGGGAAAGGTACGGCAGGCACAGATTGGGAGCTGGTGATTAGCAGATGCAAAGCATAATACATACAATAGACAAACAAGAGCGTACTGTATAGCACAAGGAACTATATTCATAATTTGAGATAAACAATCATGGAAAAGGGTATGAAAGAAATTGTGTGTGCATATGTGTGTGTTTACATATGAAGGAAAGGAAAGGGCAACTGTTGGCAAGCACGTACAGAAACTGGATCCTTGTGTGTTACGGATAGATTTTAAAATGGTGCAACTGCTACCGAAAACAGTTTAAAGGCTCCTCGAAAAATTAAAGAACTAGGGCTGACACATGATTCAGCAATTCCACTTCAGGATATAAAATCAAAAGAAGTTAACATGGGGTCTTGGGATATCTGCAGAGCCGTGCTCACAGCAGCACGAAGCACAACAACTAAGAGGTGGAAGCATCGAAATGTCCATCAAATGTGATATATACACAAAATGAAATATTATTTAGCCATATAGAGAAAATTCTGTCACATGCTACAACATGCATGATCATTTCAGACATCAAGCCAAATGCAATAAGCCAGTCGTACCAAAAGACAAATACTGTAAGTTTCTACTTGTATGAAATAGCTAACACAGTCAAGCAATAGAAAGGAAACAAAAAAGAATGATGGAGTCCATGGTCTAGGTCAACGGGCAAGAAAAGAAGACTTGCTGTTTAATGGGACAAGTGATGGGTACAGAGTTTCGATTTTGCAAGCTGTAAAGATGTAGAGATCTGCTTCATAACAATGTAATAAGGAATTCCCTGGTAGTTCAGAGGTTAGGACTCCACAGTGTCCTATCAGGGGCCTGGGTATGATCCTCAACCAGGGAACTGTCATTCAAGCTGCACAACACAGCTAAAACAATGACAACAACAACAAATCAACACTGTGACTATGTGTGTGTATATGTCTTAGTCACTCAGTTGTGCCCAACTTTGCATCCCCATGGACTAAAGTTCACCACGTTCCCTTCTCCATCAGATTTGCAGTGGGTTACCATTTCTTTCTCCAAAAGGCTGATGAAAGTGTGCAAAATACTTAGCATGCAAAAATGGTTAAAATGGTAAAAATTTAAGTTAGATGTTTTCTACAACAATTAAAAACAGATAAGCATTTAACAACCAGGAAAAGAATTTGAATAGACATTTCCGACTCTTTGCAATCCCATGGACTGTAGCCTACCAGGCTCCTCCGTTCATGGGTTTTCCAGGCAAGAGTGCTGGAGTGGATTACCATTTCCTTCTCAAGGCGATCTTCCCCACCCAGGAATTGATGCCAGGTCTCCTACCTTGCAGGCAGACATTTGAATATTTGAAATTCACCTGTGGCCTTGACAAGAGTGGCTTTATAGGAAAATGAGAGAACTTGAGATAACAAAGTCTAGGAACAACTCTGCAGAGGTCTGTAACAAGCAATATGAAATAAAAGCAGCAGAAGCAGGATGTGTCACCAAAAGATGGATTTGTAACGACAGGTCACATTATAGTCAGTCAGTTTGCTGATGGGAACCATCCAGAGAAACAGAAACCTTAATCCAGGGCAAAGAGGAGACTTGCTAGAACTTCAAGAAATGAGTAGGTCTAGAACTGAGTAGATCAAAATTGAGTACATCAGGCCAGAGAGCACACAAGCTGGAGAAGGCAATGGAAACCCAAACCAGTACTCTTGCCTGCAATACCCCACAGACGGAGGAGCCTGGTAGGCCGCAGTCCATGTGGTTTCGAAGGGTCGGACACGACTGAGCGACTTCACTCTCATGCACTGGAGAAGGAAATGGCAACCCACTCCAGCGTTCTTGCCTGGAGAATCCCAGATAAGGGAGAGCCTTGTGTGTGGCTGTCCATGAGACTGCAGAGTCGGACACGACTGAAGTGGCTTAGCAGCAGTAGCAGCACACAAGAAGGGTACACAAGCCAAATAATTTGCTCACATTGACAGAGCTGAGATCATATAAAAAAAAGTCTGGCATAGTGGATTAATGGGTATGGTAACCAGCCTTCAAGTGAATTCAATCTCCTAATATTCCCACCCCTGTGTAGTTCTCTCTCAATCTATCACAGGGTAGACCTGTGAGACTAAGCAAATACACAAGTGAAGATGTGTAACATCTCAAAAAAGACTCTGCACTTTATCATGGGTGCAAGCGCTTTCCTGAATCACTCATTCTGAGAAAAGACAGCAGCCTCCACAAGAGAAGCCCCTTGGAGAGGCCCACAGAAGGAGGAACTGAGGCTTCAAGAGTACACACAAGTGAGAGAGCTTAGATTCAACAAGCTAAGTCTTCAGAGGTTGCCAAGCCAGACAAAAGCTTGACTACTAACTACCTCAGGAGAGATCCTAGGCCAAGAGATAACAAGTGGTAAGTTCTTTCAAACTATTCCATTTTGAGATCATAGGTACAACACAAACAGTTCAAGTTTTAATACCATTCACATCATACTTACACACAGAACAGTTGTCCCATAAATATAGCTAAAATCAAAACACACACACACACACACACACACACACACACACACTCACCCAATCCAAAGCACCGAAACACAGGAGTTGCCTAGCAGCCCAGTGGTTTGGTTAGGACTCAGCCCTCTCACTGTCAGGATCCTGTGTTCGATCCCTGGCTGGGGAACTAATGTCCTATGAAGCCACATGTTGTGACCAAAACAAAACATGCTGTGAAGTCAAAGCTGTGCCAGCAAGATAAGTATACAGCACAGCTGTAGGCACAAGTGGCTGGGCACAGAGCTTCCTATGATCTTGTTTACTCGCATGAAATGAACTCAGATGGTGCCTGACCCCCATCCAGTGGAGCTGACTTACTTAATGAAGAAAAGCCCTTAAGGGTACAGAAATGAGAAAGCAATCTCACGTCAACATGTTAAATCACAGGATATTTTCTCTGAATGTACCACTGGATTCATTCATTCATTTGGCCATGCCGTTTGGCTTGTGGGGTCCCAGTTCCCTGAGAAGAGATTGAATCCAGACCACTGTAGTGAAAGCCCAGAATCCTAATCACCAGGCCACCAGGGAACCCCACACCTGCATTGCTTTGCTTTGCCAGCTAAAACCTTAGGATATGTGCATTGCCCCATTTTAGCCTCACCAAGTGGTAGGAGTCAGCTCTACACAGCTTAAGACCCATGGTGTTCTTACTTTTTTCTTTCAAGAAGGCAGGCGAAAGCAAGTCACTCTGCCTGTTTTTAAGCTTGCCACTCAGAAAGCTGCAAACCTGAAACCATGATGGCCCTGAAGTCAGCACCCGCAATCAGGGTCAGGTAATCCCCAATCAGGAATACTCTCTCTCAACAGCAACGTGTCAGCCGACGAATGAAAGGAGAAAAACGCAAAGTAAGAAAGCCACACCTTTGTCCCTGTTGTAAAGATGTCTGTCACCTTACCTCAGGGGCCCACTGAAATCCTGAGCGCTTGAGACCTCCCAGGCAGCACACGGTCACATCCTGGGGACAAGCAGAGGAAATGGCCAGGGTGAGTCCCCTGTTCTGGGAACATTCTATCCCCCCAGGCCCTACCTGGTCCTACCCTACGGATGCTGACCAGGCGTCTCACACTCAACCAGACCAAGTGATTGAACTCCTTTGCCCTGAGCTTCTTCCTCCCACCTCCCTTCTCTCAGTAACAAACAAACAAATACCTCATCTGCCAACTTACCGAACCAAAGGCCTGAATCTCGGGGCCCCCAGGGACGGGGCAGCCCTGGAGTCTGAGGAGAGGCAGAGGAAACAGGAAAACGACTAAAGCACCAGGGCAGTGAAGAGGCTGCTAGATAGATGTTTTTTTTGGTTTTGGTTTTTGTTTTTTTTCTGCTCCTGCCTGACTGTGCCTGGGTGCAGAACCGGGTTGGGCCGTGAAGATTTGTGCATCTGTGTTTAAATACATTAGGTTCCACAGGAGAGCTGGGGGTGGTGCCAGGGGCCAGGGGCCTAAGAGGCCCTTTCCGCGAGCTGGCTTGTCCCGCCCCTGGGCAGGAAAGCTGCTGGAGAGCAGAGCCCGCCCAGACTAGAGAGGGGAGAGGGCGAAAGGAGCCTGAAGCCTGTGGATCCTGCCGCAAGCTCTCACCGCCCTCACCAGCCGCCCCTCGGAGCAAGGCCTCGTGCGAGTGGGGACCCGAGAAACCCTCCCTTTAGCCGTCAGGCACTGCTTTGGCTGAACCACGCTCCAGTCCTTACTGGTCCCCATTGAGGGAGGAGACAGAACTGCTGGCAGCTCACCTGCCCTAGGCAGTGTCAAGATTAACCCCGAGGAGTCGAGCCTGCGGGGACGAGGCCTCCTCAGGTCTGGAGCGCCGCCTCAGCTCCCCCTACAGGCCTGCTGGCTGCCACCGATGATTGGCTGCCAGGTGTCGGCGCCTGCCATCGGATTGGCCGCGAGGCCGAGTTCGGCGCATGCGCGCGCGATGAGCCCGCCCCACACCCCCTCCCCCCATAAAAGCAGCCGCTGTAGGCCTGGTCAGGCTGAATCTGAATGTCAAGGATCTTGGGTCAAGATTGCTCAGCTCACCAAATGCGAAGAAAGAAAAAACAGATGGCACAGTCGCCAGGGCTCAGGGCTGAGAACGGCCTCCGAGTCTACCAGGGGAGTCCAGTGATGGTGTCCGGCACTCACAGCCCTCAGGGGTGACCTCCCTTAAGCCAGTTCTTTGCTTAAGGAACTTGTCCTTACAGTGGATCTTGGCGCCCCTCCTCTTGGAATTCCATTTCAATCAAGGCAGGGCAGCCTGCCCCTGTTTTTGCACTGTCTATTGTGAGCTGAGAATGAGCTTTACTTTTTCTTCTTCTTCTTCTTTTTAATTTTAGAGCTTTACACTTTTAATGGCTGAGGAAAACCGAAAAGACTTTTCTTTTCTGACGTGAAAATTGTGTGTAATTCAGTTTTCGGAGTCCTTAAAGGTGGAAGAGGGACTTGCCAGCTTCTTTGGTTATCCTCTATGCCTGAAAACTTAATTAATTGCCAATGGACATATTCGCAAAGCCTAACATATTTCTTTTTTGGCCCTTTACAGAGTGTTTTTTAAATGCTCTGTTCTGCTGGAAGTCTCCTGGTAGTCATATGGGAGAATAAAGTTTTGGTTTTGTTACAATATTTCTTTTCTTTTTTTTTTTAATACCTTTTCTTTATTTTCCTCAACTCATGTTATTTCCCCCCCCCCGGTGTTTTTTTTTTTAAATGTTAATATCTTTAATTCTTACATGCGTTCCCAAACATGACCCCCCCTCCCACCTCCCTCCCCTCAACATCTCTCTGGGTCATCCCCATGCACCAGCCCCAAGCATGCTGCACCCTACGTCAGACATGGACTGGTGATTCAATTCTTACATGATAGTACACATGTTAGAATTCCCATTCTCCCAAATCATCCCACCCTCTCCCTCTCCCTCTGAGTCCAAAAGTCCGTTATACACATCTGTGTCTTTTTTCCTGTCTTGCATACAGGGTCGTCATTGCCATCTTCCTAAATTCCATATATATGTGTTAGTATACTGTATTGGTGTTTTTCTTTCTGGCTTACTTCACTCTGTATAATTGGCTCCAGTTTCATCCATCTCATCAGAACTGACTCAAATGAATTTTTTTTAACGGCTAGTAATACTCCATTGTGTATATGTACCACAGCTTTCTTATCCATTCATCTGCTGATGGACATCTAGGTTGTTTCCATGTCCTGGCTATTATAAACAGAGCTGCGATGAACATTGGGGTACATGTGTCTATTTCAATTCTGGTTTCCTCAGTGTGGATGCCCAGCAGTGGGATTGCTGGGTCATAAGGTAGTTCTATTGGCAATTTCTTAAGGAATCTCCACACTGTTCTCCATAGTGGCTGTACTAGTTTGCATTCCCACCAACAGTGTAGGAGGGTTCCCTTTTTTCCACTTCTCCATTATATTCATTTTTCATTCTTTACTAATTTCATTCCTTCATATCACTATAAGTTTCCTTTAATGGAAGCAATGAAATAACATCAAAGAAAATACCTCTGTTGGTAGTTTTAACAGGTAACATGTTAGAAGGTATATGCTCAACTACAAATATGTTGTATATATACAGTAAATACCACTTTAAGTAGCTTCAGAACTTGTATCTGGTTTCAAGTCACTAGGAAGGTTTGTTGAACATCCAATATTCTAACCTGCAGCTGTTCTCAACTTCAAAAAGATACAACTTTTTCAATAATTTGTTATCTCAAGTTTAAACTCCGTTTTAGCCACATATATGAACATGCTTTCTAGGTCACATGATTGAATCTGACCCATTGCCAAAAAGTGAAAATTTTGGAATACCTTTCTCAAAAGAGAGATGTTGTTTTCTTCTTCCAGAAAGACTGGTAGTGCAGCCGATCTTTGAACAGTTTGTCGGTTTTTGTTAACTCCATAAAGATTAAGCTGTCGAATTAACCTCTTCATGCTCTTGGTTTCAAATTTTCTGAAAGGCTCCTTTCTTTCCAAGACTTCTTTCCTGAAGAGTTCTTCATTGATCACTCTACATGTGCCTGTCTCATCCCACCAAATAGACTCAAACTGATCACTTTCCACTATACTCCAAAGTTTTTGTGGAAATGTGAGTGAAAGAAAATCATTCACATCATCTGTTTCAGAGACAGAATACGTGTAGTGTGGCCTTTTGATCACCAGTTCCTCAGACAAAGCCTGAAAAGCATATTCTTCAATCATAGATCTCAAAACTGAGTCCCCAGTTGTATAATCATACCAGTAAGATCGAATGGAGGTTTCTGAACCAGTGGACTCACCTTTAGGAGGTCCATCTTGAATTTCTGAAGAAATATGTGCCATCTCAGGGAAATCTTTCTTCAGATAATGTTCTCATTTGTCTGCTTTTACACAATGCAACTTCACATGATGTTTGGCTGGCCTACAGAGAGAAACTCTCTGGACAATCACAGAGATCCCCCCAGTCAAACAGCTGTGACATCACAAAATCACTGGTCTCCTAGCAATCGAAGGTTAGTTGTGACATGACAAAGTCACTGGTCTCCTAGCAACTGAAGGGTAATGTTCAACCAAGTGTTTACTTCAGCATCAACTTAAAATACAGACTGCTGGCAGAAATAGTAACCAAAACCATGAAGCATGCAAAAATCTCATTAGACAATTTGGCCTTTTTTTTGGGGGGGGGTCGGGGGGGGGTTCCTGTGTTTGGGATGGTCTTTCTCTTTCTGGCAGTTTGTGGTTCCTCTTTATTGTGGAGGTTCCTCCCTGTGGCTGGGGGTGGACGAGGGGCTTGTCAGGTTTCCTGGTTAGGGAAGCTTGTGTCAGTGTTCCGGTGGGTGGAGCTGGATCTCTTCTCTCCGGAGGGCAATGAAGTGTCCAGTAGTGAGGTTTGAGATGTCTATGGGTTTGCTGTTTGGGCAACCTGTGTATTGAAGCTCCAGGTTCTGTTCCTGTGTTGCTGGAGAATTGGCATGGTATGTCTTCCTGTGGAACTTGTTGGCTCTTGGTCGTGCTTGGTTTCAATGCAGGTGTGGAGCTTTTTTAGAAGATTTCCTTTTTTTTTTAATAAATTTATTATTTTAATTGTAGGTTAATTACTTTACATTATTGTAATGATTTTGCCGTACATTAACATATGTCCGCCACAGGTGTACACACGTTCCCTTTCCTGAACCCCTTCCCTTCTGCCAACCCGTACCATCCCTCTGGGTCGTCCCAGTGCACCAGCCCCAAGCATCCAGTATCATGCATTGAACCTGGGCTGGAGACCCATTTCATATATGATATTATACATGTTTCAATGCCATTCTCCCAAAACATCCCACCCTCTCACTCTCCCACAGAGTGCAAAAGACTGTTCTATACATCGGTGTCTCTTTTGCTATCTCGCATACAGGGTTATCGAAAACTCACATCAATAAATCTACTTTATTTCTGAAATAAAAGTGATTTATCATCCTTCTATGCACACATTCTTAATATTCAGTACTGTTACCCTAGCAGACTTGGTCTACTTGCTTCTGTGCAAACAAATTTATGAATTGACTGTGGGTTTCAATGTGGGGGGGGGGGAAGTGCTTATTGTAGGACGAAGCAAGGTGTCTTAGCAGCTGGTGCTTCAAAGACACAAATCCCCAAATACTTTCAGGGGGACTATTTTAATGGCTGAGTGAGGGTGGAACATGGGGTCTGTGATCAATATTGGGACATTCTACTAATGGCCTATTAGTGAGGATATTGGGAGTCCACATCATTGACCGTCTAGTTCCAACTATGCACTTACATTTCAGCCTGGTTTGGGCTTTAGCATCTCTAAAATTGTTCACAGGATATTGCTCCGAATGTCAGCGATGGTCCTTGCTGCTGCTGCTGCTAATTCGCTTCAGTCGTGTCCGACTCTGTGCGATCCCAAAGATGGCAGCCCACCAGGCTCCCCCATCCCTGGGATTCTCCAGGCAGAACACTGGAGTGGGTTGCCATTTCCTTCTCCACGCTGGCCCTTGAGGAGGGACTAAAGACCCTTGAGTTTGATTAATGGCTAAATCATTATTATTGTCTATCACTTGATTGTTTTCCTTAGTTTCTGTCTTTTCTAGCTTCTCTGATTAAAATTCCTTTTGAACATGAGGAGGTCTACAATCTCCTACCTCTCTCTCTCGATTTCCAGGCTTTTCAATCTTAAGAAGGGACTGCTTAGTACAATAAAAGAAAACAAGTCTTGGACTTAGAACTCGATCATAAATATGACAGAAAATCTCAGTGCAGGTTCCGTTTCTTTTTCAGGTTTCCCAGCTCTTGGAGTGATTGAGTCAGCAACAACTTTGGCTCTTTCCTGTTGAGATGGAGCATGGAGGTGGAAATAATTCTAAAATCTAGGCTTGCTATCAACAGTTTATGATATGAAAACATATCTCTATTTTATATATATTATATATATATATGTCTATGTTAGTATTTTGTCATTAAACTGGACAAACATTTGAAAATTGGTCTATATTTATGAAAAGGAGAGAGGTGAGTGATATAAAAGAGTCCTCATATGTTACATGCAGCCAAGGAAACAGATTTTGAAGTATTTCAAGTTACATAATATTCAACAATCGAGTAGAATTTGAATCATTCTACATTTGGGTTTTATTGTTTTCCCATTTCTATTACACCTAACATGAATTAAAAGCCAATGTTTATTACAATTCTCTTTCCAAAAGCTATGACTTGCACGTAATCTAGATGCACATCAGCAGATGAAAATATAAGGAAGTTGTGCTATATATTCAAATATAATATTACTTAGCTACAGAAAACCACATATTTGTGTCACTTTTGGTAAGGCAGTTCAACCTGCAGCCTATTATTCAGAGCAAAAAAAAAAGTTAGAAAGAGAAAGGCAAATATTGTTTATTAATGTGTACAAATGGGATTTAGGAAGACAGTAACAATGATTCTGCATGAAGGCCAGTAAAAAAGATCCACATATAAAGAACAGACTCTGAGACTCAATGGGAGAGTTCAAGGATGGGATGATTGGAGAAATTAGCATTGAAACAGGTACACTACCATACATAAAAGAGATGACCAGTGCAAGTTCAATGCATGAAAGATGCATCCAGCTCTGGTGCTGTGGATGAACCCAGAAGCGTGGGGTAATAAGGGAGGTTTGAGTTGTGTTCAGGATAGGGGCATGCATGTATCCATGCAGCTGATTCATGTTGATGTATATGTCAAAAACCATCACAGTAATACACAGTAACTCTATTCCAATTAAAATAAATCATTTTTTAAAAGAAATATGAAGAAATACAAAAAGAATGCATTCAGAAATAGCAGGGACATGCTCCAGAATACAACCTCAACAGTTGTTTCATATCTCTTCCAGAAAGCGGGCTTAGGAGGGGCAGAACATGTGTGCTGGTATAAAAGCTGAAAGTCGAAGAAGGTAAGCTTGAGATTGCAACTGTGCAGTTGCAGCATGACCTCAGTATCATAGTCTAAATAGTGAAAGATGCATGCGGCACAATGCAAGCTTAGTAGATCGGCATGACTACTGTGGAGCTTAGGCTGAGTAGGAGTTCAATGCATGCACTTGAGCATCCTTTCAGGAGTGACGGTACGTATGTTTCAGAGTGACGATAGAGAGATGCAGCGAAAGTGCTCTAAAATGGTGGACAAATACTTGTAAGAAGGAAGGTTCAGAGTGGAAGCTCAGTATTTGCTATAGACTTAGACTTAAGTTGAAGACAGTAGGGAAGACCACTCGATGATTCAGGTTTGACCTAAATCAGATGCCTTATGATGGTACAGTGGACATGAGAAAATATTTAAGGGATTAGGCATAATATAGTGTTTGAAGAACTACATTTGGAGGTTCATGACATTGTAGAGGAGGCAGTGATGAAGACCATCCCCAAGAACATGAATGCAAAAAGGCAAAATGGTTGTCTGAGGAGGCCTTACAAATAACTGAGAAAGGAATAGAAACAAAAGGCAAAGGAGAAAAGGGAAGATATACCCATATGAATAGAGTGCACCAAAGAATAGCAAAGAGCGATAAGAAAGCCTTCCTCGGTGATGAGTGCAAAAAATAGAGGAAAGCAACAGAATGGGAAAGAGTAGAGATCTCTTCAAGAAAATTAGAGATACCAAGGGAACGTTTCATGCAAAGATGGATACAGTAAAGGACAGAGATTGTATGGACTGAACAGAAGCAGAAGATATTAAGAAGAGGTAGCAAAAATCTATACCGCAAAGATTGAAGAACTAGGCAGAAAAGAGCTCCATGATCCAGATAATCATCATGATCTAATCACTCACCTAGAGCCAAACATCCTGGAATGTGAGGTCAAGCGGGCCGCAAGAAGCATCAATAGAAACAAAGCTAGCGGAGATAGAGAACTCCACTTGAGTGATTTCAAATCCTAATAGATAGTGAGTGCTATGAAAGTGCTGAACTCAATATGCAAGCAAATTTGGAAAACTCAGCAGTGGCTACAAGACTGGAAAAAATCAGTTGTTCCAGTATATGCATTTTAGAGCTTCTTCTCTGTAGTGGCGAAATGTGTTCCACACAGAGTTAGACAGGACTGAAGCAATCCTGTGCAAATAGTTGCACGATTTTTTTTTTTTTTTTTAACCAGTAGCAGCTTTTTTCCAATGAGAGTTAACTGTGAAAGTGGAGCAACTGTTTGGCTTTGAGGGACGCAGGTGGTGTCAAACGGGCAGGGTGCAGGGACACAGACTGACTACACCACAGGAGTTAGGGCCCTATCAGAGCCTTTTTTTTTTTTTCTTTTTTGAGCCCTTGTATCCGGTAATAAGAAGGCGTCTTTGGCCAGTCTTCTCCCTAGTTCCACCTATTCAGCCACTCAGAAGGCTTCCTTGCCTGGGATCCTTCTCTGTCGTTCAATGGGTCAGCACATAGAGCGAATTTCCTGGCTGGGGTCCTCCTGTGTAAATCAGTGCATCCAACACTTAAAGGAGCATCCTGAGTGGGATTCTACTCTAGTATGGTGCATCAGGCACTTAAAGGAGGACCCTGCGTGGTGTCCTGCTCTGCATTTCAGTGTGTTCAGCATTTGATGGGTCAGCCTCACTATTGTACTAACTGGTGATGCTAGGATGTGGGAGAGAGAGGCTATGGTGATTGCTCCACCCCCGACATGTGACTCGGTGTTATTGCCTTGCTTTCATGGCTGCCTGGCTTTCCTCCACAGGCATACCCTACGACAATGTCCTCCTTCAAACCCCTTCTCTCCATCTCTCCCCACGAAACAGCAGCCCTCCCCATGAATTGCCCCAAAGTCCCTAAACTGCAGCTGCCAGCCACGGGGCCTTTCAGGGGATGGATGTCCTTGTACGGGGTATGTACAGCTGCAGCAAGGACCCTCTGCTTCTCATTGCACCCAGCTTTCCACAGATCAGCTGTTTCACTCTCAGCTTGAAATGTCTATTCTACACTTCAGACGATTGACCCAATGTGGGATTGGACATCAGCTTCAGTTCCTTCCCCCACTCAGGGCAGATCCAGTCCTACTAACATTCCTGATTTTTCACCCAGATCTTTCCCCCGACTGAGTTTTGCGTGGTTCTATATATTCTTTGCCACTTGTCAGGTACTCCTGTCTACTTTCCGGTAACATTCTAAATACTCTCCTGTGTCTGAAGGTGTATGCCTGCTGTATCCATGGAGAGATGTACTGCACATCCACTTATAGCTCCACCATCTTGTTCTCTCATCTCACGAGAGTTTTAGAGCACAGAATCCACCGTGGTAGTAGGTGTGGCTATAAAATGTGAGTTCAGATATACTCTTGAGGGCAAGCTCAGTGATTTTAGCACAGCTGATCTAAAGCGTGGATTTAGTGTTGGCCAGACATATGCTTCAAATGTTAAGAAAATTATGTATGGTGTGCCAATTCTAGAGCACAAGGTCAGTGTTTGTGTACCATTTCCTGTAGAATGCAAGTTCACTTGTGGAAAGAGGTATGCTCCGCAATGCAACTGAGCAGTTTTAGACATCTTGTGGTAGAGTACATGCTCAATAGTGGCAGGAACTGTGCTCTAGTGTGCATTCAGCAGTGGCTGCACGCATGTTGCCAGTGCCAATGGGATGGCTTCAGACAGCCTGCTCTAAAGTGCAAGCACACTAGTGGCAGAACGTGTGCTCTGGATTGCGAGCTAAGCTGTTTCAGTACTTCCAGGCTAGAGCAGGGACGCAGAAGTGAGGCATAGAGGCTCCAAAGTGTCACACCCGCTCTAGAGCACAGATTTAGTAGTGGGGGGGAGAATCCGCAAAAGCATCATCTCAGGAGATGAAGCACGTGTTCTCGAAAGCCAAGATTCAGGATTTGAAGCATGCCTGCTCTAGATCATGGGTCTGTATTAAGAGGGGTATGCCTAAAGTGTGTTTCACTGTTGAGAGGCATGCTGAAGAGCTAAGTTCAGCAGATGCAGCATGCCTGCTCTACATGTGCTTCAGAGTGTTGTCTCAGGAGTTTCAGTGCCCTTGCTCAAGAGTGCAGACTGCAGAGGGACATGTTCTCTTGAAAGCTGGGTTTTTAATTTTGGTTGCATATCCAGAGATCCAATTCAGAAAATGTGATATACCTGCTCTGCCACACAAGCTCAGTAGAGGGAAGACAAGCCCTCAACAGTGCAAGCGCAAGGGTTGTGGCATATGTGTATGGTGACGCACAATCAATTGAGGCAGGACATATGAAGTATACACCAGGTCTGTAGTGGTGGCACGTCATCCACAGATATACAGGTACACTACTCACAGCTTGCACAGTCTAGAGTGCTGGGTGACTAGCAGCAAAATGTCTGGTATAAAACGTCACTGGGGTAATTGTTACACACACCTTCTCGAGCAATACCTCAAGGAAGTTAATATAACACTTCAGAATTCAAGGTCACTAGTGGTCACACAGTTGATCTAGAATGACGGTTCACTCGTGGAGATGATATGTGTTTTAGAAAGTAGCCTACTGGAGTAGGTGCTCCAGAGTGCAGGAAGAAGCGTGGGGAACATATGCAACAGAGGGCAAGCCAAGTCATTGGCAATTTTCAGCTGCAGAGTGTAGGCTCACAGGTTTAAGCACCCAGGCCATCGAACAAGATTAGGAGTAGTGGAACTCATGCTCTGTAACGCAGTCTCAGCAGTGATAAAGGAGTGTACCAGGGTGCAATATCAGTAGCTGAAGCATGAATATTTGGGGGCCTGGGCTTACAAGTGGCAAGACACAGGCTTCCGAGTCTGAAATTAGTAATGGCCACACATATGCTCTAGACCACATGCTCACTAGCTGTGCCATGCCTGCTTAGTGTAAGGACTCAGAAGTGACAAGTGTGCTGTAGTGCTAGGATTTATACTGCTGGGATGCATGATTCAGTGTGCAGTTGTGTAGTTCAGGCATTCTTACTCTACAGCACAGTCTCCGTAGTGTCAGAACATTGGCTCTTGAAGGCACACGCAGTCACGATGGAAGATATGCTTCTGAGTAAAACTCAGTAGTGCAAAACCCATGATGAAATGCGCTCACTCTGTATTCATGAGATCTGTACCCCCAGCTGCACGTTCAGTTACTTTGGCATGTGTGCAACTAGAGCATGTTCTCAGCAGAGCCCGGATGCCTGCACTTGAGCTCATGCTCAGGAGAGGCGTACCATGTCTTCCAGTGTTTAAAATCACTCTGTCTACAGGAGTTCTGGCTCGGTTGTGTCCAGAAGGAAACTTCAGAGTGCAAGTTCAGTAACTATTTAGGCACACCTGAACTACAGTGCAGGTTGAGTAGTGGCCTGACTTACCTATAAAGCAACAAGCTAATGATTGTGATGTTCATGCTTCAGAGTGAAAGTTCAGCCGGTGATGAACTCTTGTTCTGGAAGGCAATTTCAGTAGTGCAGGGATGCCGAATCCAGAGCGTAATACACCAAAAGTGTATGTGAGTTTACAACAGACATGTTTTAGGGACAGGCTCAGTAGTGGTAGGCCATATCCTAAAGAACCCGGGTTTAGGAGTGATGGGATGTATGCTCTACTGTGCAGCCTCAGTGACAGCAATGCACTTGTTCTAAAGCTTGTTAATAGTCTCAATGGTGGCAGAAAGGGTGATCCAGATTGGAAACTAAGTGGCTCCTGCGAGCGTTCTCTAGATGGCGGCCTCAGTATCAACAAGCGCGTATTCCAGAGGGCAAGCTCAGTGTTTGTAGCATGCGTGGTTTGACATAAGAGAAGGAAATGGCAACTCACCCCAATATTCTTGCCTGGAGAATCCCGTGGACAGAGGGGCGTCGTGGGCTACTGTCCATAGGTTCGCATGGAGTCGGATAAGACTAAAGCGACTTAGTATGCATGCATGCATTGGAGAAGGAAGTGGCAACGCACTCCAGTATTCTTGCCCCAAGAATCCCAGGGACAGGGGAGCCTGGTGGGCTGCTATCTATGCGGTCAGACAGAGTCGGACACGACTGAAGTGACTTAGCAGCAGCAGCAGCAGCAGTGGTTTCAAATCAGGGGTCAGTAACTGTGAAAAGTTTCTTGCATTTTCAGTCGTTGCCGCATGCCAGGTCCGGAGTGCAGACGCACGTGGTTGTGATCCTTATGCTCTAGAGTTGTAATGTATGTGCCAGAGTGCAAGCTAAGTAGTGCACCTGTCCTAATTCAATTCTTAGTAAAAGCAGAATGCAAACTCGTGATTTCAACCTCAGTAGTTGCTGCATGCATCATCAGAAGTAGTGGTGCATACACTCATTTGATCTCTGGTTCCTCTGACTTGTCCAAAACCAGCTTGAACATCTGGAAGTTTATGGTTCGTGTATTGCTGAAGCTTGGCTTGGATATTTTTGTGCATTACTCTACTAGCGTGTGAGAAGAGTGCAATTGTGCAGTAGTTTGAGCATTCTTTGGCATTGCCTTTGTTTGGGATTGAAATGAAGACTGACCTTTCCCAGTCCTGAGCCGCTGCTTAGTTTTTTAAATTTGCTGACATATTGAGTGAAGCACTTCCGCAGCATAATCGTTTAGGATTTCAAATAGCTCAACTGGAATTCTATCACTTCCACTCACTTTGTTCATAGTGATGCTTCTTAAGGCCCACTTGACTTCACATTCCAAGTATCTGGATGTAGGTGAGTGATCACATCGTCATGATTATTTGGGTTGTGAAGATCTTTGATGTACAGTTCTTCTGTGTGTTCTTTGCCACCTCATCTTAATATCTATTGCTTCTGTTAGGTCCATACCATTTATGTCCTTAATAGTGCCCATCTTTGCATGAAATGCCCCCTTGGTATCTCCGGTTTTCTTGAAGAAATCTGTAGTCTTCCCCATTGCATTGCTTTGCTTTATTGCTTTGCTTTATTTCTTGGCACTGATCACCGAGGAAGGATTTCTTCTCTCTCCTTGGAACTCTGTGTTCAAATAGGTATATCTTTCCTTCTCTCCTTTGCCTTCATTTCTCTTCATTTCACAGCTAATTGTAAGGCCTCCTCAGGTAGCCATTTTGCCTTTTTGCATTTCTTTTTTCTTGGGAATGGTTTTGATCCCTGTCTCCTTTACAATGTCATGAACCTCCGTCCATAGTTCATCAGGCATTCTACCAGATCTAGTCCCTTACATTTATTTCTCACTTACACTGTGTAATCATAAGGGATTTGAGATAGGTCATTCCTGAATGGTTTAGCGGTTTGTTCCTGCTTTCTTCAATTTAAGTCTGAATTTGGCAATACAGATTTCATGATCTGAGCTGCAGTCAGCCTCTAGTCTTGTTTTATGCTCTCTAGGAAGAGTAAGCGTCTTTTAATTTCATGGCTTCAGTCAGTATCTTCAGTGATTTTGGAGCCCCCCCTACCCCCAAAAAACAGTCTGCCACCATTTCCACTGTTTTCCCATCTACTTGTCATGCAGTGATGCGACAGGATGCCATCTCAGGTTTCCTAATGTAGAGCTTTAAGCCCACTTCTTCACTTTCCTCTTTCACTTTCATCAAGAGACTCTTCAGTCTCTCTTTAGTTTCTGCCATAAGGGGGGGGGGGTGTCATCTACATATCTGAAGTTTTTGACATTTCTCCTGGCAGTCTTGATTCCCGTTTGCATTTCTTCCAGCCACACATTTCTCTGCATAGAAGTTAAATAAGCAGGGTGACAATATATACCCTTGAGGTGCTGCTTTTCCTATTTGGAACCAGTCTGTTATTCAATGTCCAGTTCTAACTGTTGCTTCCTGAACTGTATACAGGCTTCTTAAGAGGCAGATCTGGTGGTGTGGTACTACCGTCTCTTTCAGAATTTTCCACAGTTTATTTTGATCCGTACACTCAAAGGCTTTGGCATACTCAGTAAAGCAGAACTAGATGTTTTTCTGGAACTTGCTTGCTTTTTTGCGAAGATCCAGCAGATGTTGGGAATTTTATCTTTGGTTCCTCTGTATTTTCTAAAACAAGATTGAATATCTGGAAGTTCATGGTTCACATATTGCTGAAGCCTGGCTTGGAAAATTTTGAGCATTTCTTTGTTAGCATGTGAGATGAGTAAAATTGCATGGTAGTTTGAGCATTCGTTGGCATTGCCTTTTTTGAGACTGGAATGACAACTGACCATTTCCAACTGAGCCACAGCTGAGATTTTCAAATTTCTTGTCTTATTGAGTACATCACTTTCACAGCATCGTCTTCGAGGATTTGAAGTAGCTCATCTGGAATCGAAGCCGTAATAGAGCCTTCTAAGTCCCTAATGGACACTGCATGGACTCTCAGAACAAGTGAGATCATAGCCATCCTCTTTAACAACAACAACAAAAAGTTCTCTCAACAAGAAAACTTACACAAGCCACTGGTCCCACCACATTCACTTGGAGGAGACCACCCAATTAATAGCAATGATGGCCCTCCGGTGTGCAGAAAATAGACCTCGAAGACAGTCATCGAAACAACATGAAAAGGCAGAGACATATCCAGCAGATGAAGGAATACAATGAAAATCAACAAACCAGTGAAAGAGGAGGAGGTAGGAAGTCTACAGGAAAAACAGTTCAGCACAAAAATAGTCAATGTCTTGGAAACAAATGGATCGACAGATAAATAGACTTCAGGCATGGATTGAGAAGATGAAAGGGGTGTTTTAAATGGACCTGGAAGAAATCATGAGTAGTCAATCAATAATGAGCGATGACATAACTGAGATAGAAATCACTCTGGACAACAGGAACAGTACTGTAACTGAGGCAGAAGAAAGACTAAGTGAGCTGGAAGTTCGGATATGGGAAATAAATGAAGCAGAGCAGGAAAAAAAAAAGCAAGAGAGAAATGAAGACAATCACAGAGACCTATGGGACAATGTTATATGCCCCCATATTTAAATCATAGGTTTCTCAGAGAAAGAAGACAAAAGGAAAGGGCATGAGAAAATATTTGAGGAGGAAATAGTTAAAAACTTCCCTGAAATGGGAAAAAGAACAGACAACTAAAATGAAAAATCCCAGTGTGTCCCATAGGGGGAAAACCAAGACACAACATGTCAAAAGACACATTAATCAAACAAACAAACAAACAAACAAACAAACTAATATACACAATGAACAAATATTCAAGGTAACAAAGGAATGACAACAAATAACATAGAAGGGAATCCCCATAAGGATAACAGCTGATCTTACAATAGAAACTCTTCAGCTTAGAAGGGAATGGCAGGATGTACCTAAATTGCTGAAAGGCAAAAGCCTAAAGCCAAAATTACTCTATCCAACAAGGATAGTATTCTCATTCAAAAGAAAAAACAAGAGCTTTACAGACAAACAAAAGCAGTTAGTGTTCAGAACCACCAAACCAGCACTTCAGCAAATGCTGAAGGATCTTCTCTAGATAGGAAACAGAAAAGCTTATAAAAACAAAGCCACAAAATATATAGTAAATGGTAAGAAGATCATACTTATCAACAACTACCTTAAACAGAAATGGGCTAAATGCTCCAATGAAAAGGCAAAGACTGGGTGAATGCATACAAGAATATACTGTCTGCAAGAAAACCATCTCATACCTAGGGACACATACAGCCTGAAAGTGATGGCCAGGAAAAAGCTATCGATGAGAAAAGAGACAAAGGAGGTAGGAAGGGAGCTCCATCCCGGGAAGGGAATCCCGTTCCGGGAAGGGAATCTTAAGAAGAGGGGTTTCCAAACACCAAGAAACATTCTCCCTGCCGAGTCTGTGGCGAGCTTTGGAAGCAGAGAGGGCAACGTAGCAGGAAGGAAACATAAATATATAATTAAAACCAACAGATTACAAGCCCAACAGTAACTCCCCCAGCAGAAAAGCAGCACAGACGCCTGCATCCGACACTAGCAAGTGGGGGCAGGGCAGGGAGGCGCAGGAGGTGCGGGCTGCAGTGCTTTTTAAGAATCAGGCAGGAACGCCCCGCACATAACCACAACGAATGAACCTGCACTAGCAAACCAGACTGTGGGATAGCTACCATGTGAAAAGCCCGAACATGAAACACCACCAGAACCACGCACAGAACAAAGGATGGAACAGAAATAGCCAGTTACAGACCATTCCCCGCCGGTGACTGGCAGCCAGAACCGTATGGGCTGGAAGGGGGTGATCACAGCCCGGGAGAGACTTTACCTACAAAACTGCAAGCAGGCTTCTTTGCTAAGGCTTCTGGGGGTTCTGGACAGTCACCATCCACCTCACAAGGGGCACCAGTGGTACATCCAGAAAACTAGCAGCGGACACGGGAAAGGCGATAAGTCACCGTGACCGCGCTCACCACCCACCTGAGCTACTCGGACGTCAGAAGGACACAAAAGGCAGTCCCAACCGAATCTGTGCCTCTGAGGGCTTACCTGAGCACCGAACCTGAGTTCGGCTTAGACCTGGGAGGTGCGTGCAGCCTAGGGCCGGCCTCAGACCCTGGAGCAACGTAGAGCATGAGCGGTGTGCATCGTGAGCAGGGGCAGGCCCAGTGGGTCTGAGACGCTGAAAGCACACGCAGGTGTTATTTGTTTGCAGCATCCCTCCCTCCCCACAGCGCAACTGAACAAGGGAGCCAAAAAAAATAAAAATAAAAAGTGTCCACCATGCCCCCCCCCCTTAAGAGGACGGAAATCAGACACTGAAGAGACCAGCAAACAGAAGAAATTTAATGGAGGGAACCGCCTTGGAAATAACCCCACACTGCCCACAACACCAGAGAAAGGGCCAGAAATATCGTTACTATTTTTATGACCATTTCTTTTTCTTTTTTTCTTTTTCGCTGATGTGGTTGTGTGGTAGTTTTTTCTTCTTTTCTTTTTCTTCTTCTTTTTTTAACTTTTAGAAATATTTAAGTCCTCTATTTATCCTTTAATTTTTATTCTTATAACCTACTCTTACTTAAAAAGAAACCTATTTTTTAAAGCAAACACTGTATATAGTCTTTGTGTGGTTGTTGTTGTTGTTTTAATAGTTCTTGTGGCTTTTTTTTCTTCTTCTTCTTTTCCTTAATATTGCATTTTTTAACATCCAACCTCTATTCTAGATTTTTAATTTTTGCTTTTTGGTATTTGTTGTCAATTTTGTACATTTAAAAATCCAAACTTCACTACCCAATTTTACCTGAGAGCGAGATTACTGGCTTGACCACTCTCTCCTCCTTTGGACTCTCCTTTTTCTCCACCAGGTGGCCTCTGTCTCTTCCCTCCCCCTTCTCTTCTCTACCCAATTCTGTGAATCTCCGTGTTCCAGATGGTGGAGAACACTTCAGGAACTGGTCACTGGCTGGATCTGTCTCTCTGCTTTTCATTTCCCTCTTTTATCCTCCTGGCCACCTCTGTCTACTTCCTCCCTCTCCTCTTCCCGTATAACTCCGTGAATACCTCTGAGTGTTCCAGACGGTGGAGCACACATAAGGATGTGATTGCTGGCTAGCTTGCTCTCTCCTCTTTTTTTTTTTTTCTCTCTCTCTCCTCTTTTGATCCCACCTCATCTCATTCCAGTCACCTCTAACTACCCCTCCCTCTTCTCTCCTCCATGTAACTCAGTGAACCTCTCCGGTTGCCCCTCACTGTGGGTAAACCTTTCATCTTTAACCTAGATATCTTATCATTGGTGCTGTATAGGTGGAGAAGTCTTGAGGCTACTGTAAAAATAAAACTGAAAACCAGAAGCAGGAGGCTTAATTCCAAACCCTGAGAACATCAGACAAGTCCTGACTCCAGGAACATTAATTGATAGCAGCTCATCAAATGCCTCCATACCTACACTGAAACCAAGCACCACCCAAGGGCCAACAAGTTCCAGAGTCAGACACACCATGCAAATTCTCCAGCGACACAGGAACACAGCCCTGAGCTTCAATATACAGGCAGCTCAAAGTTACTCCAAAACCATTGGCGTCTCATAACACATTACTGGTCACTCCATTGCACTCCAGAGAGAAGAAATCCAGCCTCACCCACCAGAACTCCAACACAAGCCTCCCGAACCAAGAAATCTTGACAAGCCACTGATACAACCCCACCCACAGTGGAGAAACTCCATAATGAAGAGAACTCCACAAATTCCCAGAATATAGAAAGGCCACCCCAAACGCAGCAATAGAACCAAGATGAAGAGACAGAGGGATACTCAGCAGGTAAAGAACAGGAGAAATGCCCACCAAATCAAACAAAAGAGGAAGAGATAGGGAATCTACCTGAGAAAGGATTCCAGATATTGATACTGAAAAGGATCCAAAATCTTGAAATCAAAATGGAATCACAGATAAATAGCCTGGAGACAAGGATTGAGAAGATGCAAGAAAGTTTTAACAAGGACCTAGAAGAATAAAAACGAGTCAATAGATAATGAATGACTCAATAAATGAGATCAGAAACACTCTGGAGGCAACAAATAGTAGAATAACAGAGGCAGAAGATATGATTAGTGAAATAGAATGGTAGAAATAAATGAATCAGAGAGGAAACAAGAAAAATGAGTTAAAAGAAATGAGGACAATCTCAGAGACCTCCAGGACAATATGAAACGCTCCAACATTTGAATTATAGGAGTCCCAGAAGAAGAAGACCAAAAGAAAGACCATGAGAAAATCCTCCAGGCGACAATAGTTGAAAACCTCCCTACAGTGGGCATGGAAATAATCACCCAGTCCCAAGAAAACCAGAGACTCCCAAACAGGATAAACCCCAGGCAAAACACCCCAAGACACATCTTAATCAAATTAACAAAGAGCAAACACGAGAACAAATATTAAAAGCAGCATGGGAAAAACAGGAAACAACACATGAGGGGATTCCCATAACGGTAACAGCTGATCTTTCCAAAGAAACTCTTCAGGCCAGGAAGGAATGGCAAGATATACTTAAAGTGAAGAAAGAGAATAACCTACAACCCAGATTACTGTACCCAGCAAGGATCTCATTCAAACACGAAGGAGAAATCAAAAGCTTTACAGACAAGCAAAAGCTGAGAGAACTCAGCACCGCTAAACCAGCTCTCCAACAAATGCTAAAGGATATTCTGCACACAGGAAACACAAAAAGGGTGTTTAAACCCAAACCCAAAACAATAAAGGAAATGGCAACGGGATCATAATGATCAGTAATTACCTTAAACGTGCTTAGTCACAGCTCCAGAAAGCTATTCTCTTTTCCTTCTAAGGACAGGCTTACCTCTGTGGGGCTTGGTATTTAAGTATTCCCTTTGGTTAGATTCCTTGCCTTCAACCCCAGCTCAGTGCTGACAACCTTCAGGTCTCAAATAACATACTATGCAACTGGTGCATTTTACATTCTTACCAAAGAAAGTAAGTGTCAGTTGTATCTCCACAGTATTAATTTAGCCACAAGGAATCTTCGGTAAAACTAAACAAAACGTTAGAGAGATGACAGCACTTCTACGAAATATGTTGTCAGCTTTACAAACGACCTATAAACTACAAAGTCATCACGAAATAGACATCTACCCAATACACGTTTCATTACTAGATTCTTTCTTTGTATATAACCATTTTATAGTTTCAGATTTGCAACTGGTACTTTTTCAAATAAAACTGGTGCTTTTTTTTTTGCTTGTTTTTAAGCCTAGATTTAACTGATGTCTTTAAGATGTTCATTTTAACATTGACATCATTCATAACTCCAAATACATAAAAGATGATGACAAAAACATCATAAATACAAAAAATAAAAATGTAGTTCTATTATTATAGCCTCCGATAAATGCTAGCAAAACTGGAACAGAAACATTGTAAAAACATTTAGTGATGTTTCAACATTTTTCTAACCTTTTTTGATTTCATCTTTCTCATGTGCTTTAGAATGCATTACAACATCAGTAGAGTATTGGGCTTCCGTGGTGGCTCAGAGGGTAAAATGTCTGCTTGAAATGGAGCCCTGGGTTCTAATCCTGGGTTAGGAAGATCCCCTGAAGAAGGAAATGGCAACCCATTCCAGTATTCCTGCCTGAGAATCCTATAGATGGAGGAGCCTGTAAGGCTACAGTCCATGGGGTCGCAAAGGGTCGGTCGGGCACGACTGAACGGCTCCACTTTCACTTTAGTCGAGTATTGTCATATGTTTAAGACATCTATAAAAATATGGTAAATAATACTGGTACAAATTTCATCATTAAACATACATATTCAGCTGTTTTAATGCATGATGAGAGAACTCTGAAACAACTTGCGTTTTCATTGTTATTGGTGACCATGCCTGACGTGCCTCTTGAGAAATCTATGTGCAGTTGAGAAAGCAACATTTAGAACTGGACATGGAAAAACAGACTGGTTCCAAATAGGAAAAGTAGTACATCAGGCTGTATAATGTCACCCTGCTTATTTAACGTTTATGCATAGTACATCATGAGAAATGCTAGACTGGACGAAACACAAGCTGGAATCAAGATTACCGGGAGAAATTTCAAGAACCTCCGATACGCAGATGACACCACCCTTATGGCAGAAAGTGAAGAGGAACTAAAAAGCCTCTTGATGCAAGTGAAAGAGGAGAGTGAAAAAGTTGGCTTAAAGCTCACCTTTCAGAAAATGAAGATCATGGCTTCTGGTCCCATCACTTCATGGGAAATAGATGGGGAAACAGTGGAAACAGTGTCAGAGTTTACTTTTGGGGCTCCAAAATCCCTGCAGATGGTGACTGCAGCCATGAAATTAAAAGACACTTACTCCTTGAAAGAAAAGTTATGACTAACCTAGATAGCACGTTCAAAAGCAGAAACATTACTTTACCGACTAAGGTCCGTCTAGTCAAGGCTATGGTGTTTCCTGCGGTCATGTATGGATGCGAGTTGGACTGTGTAGAAAGCTGAGCACCGAAGAATTGATGCTTTTGAACTTTGGTGCTGGAGAAGACTCTTGAGAGTGCCTTGGACTGCGAGGAGATCCAACCAGTCCATTCTGAAGGAGATCAGCCCTGGGACTTCTTTGGAAGGAATGATGCTAAAGCGGAAACTCCAGTAGTTTGGCCACCTCATGTGAAGAGTTGACTCATTGGAAAAGAACTCTGATGCTGGGAGGGATTGGGGGCAGGAGGAGAAGGAGACGACAGAGGATGAGATGGCTGGATGGCATCGCTGACTCGATGGACGTGAGTCTGAGTGAACTTCGGGAGTTGGTGACGGACAGGGAGGCCTGGCGTGCTGCATTTCATGGGGTCACAAAGAGTCAGACACAACTGAGTGACTGAACGGAACTGAACTGAACGGAACTGAAGCTAGGGACTGTTGGTGGCAGAGGTAGAGGCCCCAGTCTGTGTATCCAATGTTGGAGTGATGGAATACAGTTAAAGTGACTGTAAACATAGGGAATTTAGAAAGATGGTAACGATAAACCTGTATGCGAGACAGCAAAAGAGACACAGATGAATAGAACAGTCTTTTGGACTCTGTGGGAAAGGGAGAGGGTGGGATGATTTGCGAGAATGGCATTGAAACATGTATAATGTCATATAAGAAAAGAATCGCCAGTCTAGCTTCAGTGTAGGAGAGGATGCTTGGGACTGTTGCACGGGGTTGACCCAGAGGGATGGTAAGGGGAGGGCGGAGGGAGGGGGTTTAGGCTTGGGAACACGTCTACACCCGTGGAGGGTTCATGTTGGTGTCTGACAAAACCAATGCACTATTGTAAAGTACAATATAAATAAATAAAGTGACTGTAAACAAAGAAACAGAAAAGAGTTTCTCTTCAGAAATAAAATGTTCAGAATTGATTTTCATACTGAGGGAAGGCCTTTTCACCTACTAAGTATTAGTGAACATTCTGGCTAGATATAGTTTTGCTTGAACTTTATGTTAGACAGCCTATTTTTGACCTGGGAAACACATATTGTACATCTGCTTTAACCATGGAGGAGAGTCACTGGGTATTCACTGGAATGGGAAAGTAAAAATCTGTTGCAGTTGTCTTTCATCAGTGTACCCTCTGGGGAAGTCAGGATATGAAAATGAGATTGTGCATTTCTGTGCTTTGGAGTTATGTGTTCCTAGTTAGTGAAGATAATTAAGAAGTGTAATGATTCCAGATTCTCGCCTAGGAAAACACTAACATCACTCTTGTCAGACCTGTATTTTGTGGTTAACAGGATCCTTTTCCCACGAGATATGTTTCATTCATGTACTTTCAACTTTAAAGAATTTTCTCTGTGTCCTGGCTCTGCCCCTACAGCTTCAGAACACTCCTCTTTAAACTGTACGGAAGACCATTTCCCAGGCTATGGTCCTTGAGTTTATTTTTATTTTTCTCCTAATTTTAGTATATATAATTTATTGGGTATTTTTATCATTATGGCATAATTTTCTTCAAACTTCGTACTGAAAGTTGTCTCCTATTTAATCATGACATATGATCAGTGATTCCACATACTAAGGAATGACAATTGGCACTTTTTAGCAGAAACCAGGGCTTCCCTGGGAGGTAAGCTGCCTAAGAATCTGATGCAATGCAGGAGACCCCAGTTTGATTTCTGGTTTGGGAGGATGCTCTGGAGAAGCAACAGGCCGCTCCCTCCAGGGTTCTTTAGGTTTCCCTGGTGGTTTAGATAGCAAACAATCCATCTGCTATGAGAGAGCCACTGGAAGACTGGCCTAACAACCCACTCCAGTATTCTTGCCTGAAGAACCCCCATGGACAGAGGAGCTTGATGGGCTATATTCCAGACACTCACAAAGAACCAGACACGACTATGAGAATGAGCAGACCAGAAACCAAAATATATTTTTAAGAAATCATTGAAAACCTTGAAATTTGGAAGTGTTCCTTACAAAGAGCATGTTAACCCTGAAAAAAAAAAAAAAAGAAACCACCATAAAGCAATGAACTTTATTACTCTCTTTTCCCTATAAGATCAGAAGAGAAATGGAGTGTCATTTCCCTTTTTAGAAGCTAGTTGTTCTCGTAGAAACTATGAAATGATTAAATAAATTATTGAAACCTACTGAAATGCTGCTTTCAAATAAATAAATAAATAAAACCCAATTCAAGACGGATACCAAAGCAAGAACATAATCAAAATCACTTGCTGTTGTGAGACATGGCTTCAAAAGAGAACCAAATTAATGTATATAATGACTGGCTAAATTCTCTGGCAATACGTTATAACAATTTACAGTCAACATTGAAAGGGATTTTTACACACAATAAAATAAAAATGCCTTTTACTCATGCATACTTTTAATAATCAAAAGCACTGACTAATTTTCAGACATTGCAGGCCAAGGACATTTAAACAAACTACCTACTTTATCTGCCAAAACAACACGGTGGTGGTGGTCATGATTAGCTGCTAAGTCATTTCCGTCTCTTCATCTCCATGGACCATAGACCACCAGGCTCCTCTGCCCGTGGGATTTCCCAGGCAAGAATACTGAGTCTGGTTTTCATTCTCTCTTCCAGAAGATCTATCTTCCCAACTCAGGGATTTCTCAACCCTGGGTCATCTACATTGGGAAGTGGACTCTTTACCAATGAGCCACCAGGAGAATACCCCAAAGAAAAACAGTATCTACTTAAGTACTTCTTGGCTTTCATATGTACGCTATCAACCTTCCAGCCTATATAGTCTGTGTTGAACTATCCTAGTGATCCATCGATTAATAGTCAGCCTCCCAGTGATTCTTGTCTGGGAAGATCCCACATGCTGAAGTGTAACTAAGCTCATGGGCCACAACTCAGGAGCTCATGTGCCGAAACTAGAGCCAGTGTTCTCCAGCAAAAGAAACATCACAATGGGAAGGTTATGCAGCATAGTGAAGTGCACCATACCACTTGCCTCAGCTACAGAAAGCCCTTGAACATCCATGACTACCTGGCCCTGCCAAAATAAATGCAGTTTTAACAATAACAAATATTCATGTCAATGTATGGGAAAACCAATACAGTGTTGTAAAGAAAAATAAAGTAAAAATAAAAATTAAAGAAAAAAAATAAATAAAATACAAGCATCTTTTCTGACCATAATGCATTAAGATTAGATCTCAATTACAGGAGAAAAACTATTAAAAATTCTAACATATGGAGGTTGAACAACACACTTCTGAATAACCAACAAATCACAGAAGAAATCAAAAAAGAAATCAAAATATGCATAGAAACTAATGAAAATGAAAACACAACAACCCAAAACCTGTGGGACACTATAAAAGCAGTGCTAAGAGGAAAGTTCAAAGCAATACAGGCATACCTCAAGAAACAAGAAAAAAGTCAAATAAATAACCTAACTCTACAACTAAAGCAACTAGAAAAGGAAGAGTTGGAGAACCCCAGAGTTAGTAGAAGGAAAGAAATCTTAAAAATTAGGGCAGAAATAAATGCAAAAGAAACAAAAGAGACCATAGCAAAAATCAACAAAGCCAAAAGCTGGTTCTTTGAAAGGATAAATAAAATTGACAAACCATTAGCCAGACTCATCAAGAAGCAAAGAGAGAAAAATCAAATCAATAAAATTAGAAATGAAAATGGAGAGATCACAACAGACAACACAGAAATACAAAGGATCATAAGAGACTACTATCAGCAGTTGTATGCCAATAAAATGGACAACGTGGAAGAAATGGACAAATTCTTAGAAAAGTACAATTTTCCAAAACTGAACCAGGAAGAAATCGAAAATCTTAACAGACCCATCACAAGCACGGAAATTGATACTGTAATCAGAAATCTTCCAGCAAACAAAAGCCCAGGTCCAGACGGCTTCACAGCTGAATTCTACCAAAAATTTCGAGAAGAGCTAACACCTATCCTACTCAAACTCTTCCAGAAAATTGCAGAGGAAGGTAAACTTCCAAACTCATTCTATGAGGCCACCATCACCCTAATACCAAAACCTGACAAAGATGTCACAAAAAAAGAAAACTACAGGCCAATATCTCTGATGAACATAGATGCAAAAATCCTCAACAAAATTCTAGCAATCAGAATCCAACAACACATTAAAAAGATCATACACCATGACCAAGTGGGCTTTATCCCAGGGATGCAAGGATTCTTCAATATCCGCAAATCAATCAATGTAATTCACCACATTAACAAATTGAAAAATAAAAACCATATGATTATCTCAATAGATGCAGAGAAGGCCTTTGACAAAATTCAACATCCATTTATGATAAAAACTCTCCAGAAAGCAGGAATAGAAGGAACATATCTCAACATAATAAAAGCTATCTATGACAAACCCACAGCAAACATTATCCTCAATGGTGAAAAATTGAAAGCATTTCCCCTAAAGTCAGGAACAAGACAAGGGTGTCCACTTTCACCGCTACTATTCAACATAGTTCTGGAAGTTTTGGCCACAGCAATCAGAGCAGAAAAAGAAATAAAAGGAATCCAAATTGGAAAAGAAGAAATAAAACTCTCACTGTTTGCAGATGACATGATCCTCTACATGGAAAACCCTAAAGACTCCACCAGAAAATTACTAGAGCTCATCAATGAATATAGTAAAGTTGCAGGATATAAAATCAACACACAGAAATCCCTTGCATTCCTATACACGAATAATGAGAAAGTAGAAAAAGAAATTAAGGAAACAATTCCATTCACCATTGCAACGAAAAGAATAAAATACTTAGGAATATATCTACCTAAAGAAACTAAAGACCTATATATAGAAAACTATAAAACACTGATGAAAGACATCAAAGAGGACACTAATAGATGGAGAAATATACCATGTTCATGGATTGGAAGAATCAATATAGTGAAAATGAGTATACTACCCAAAGCAATTTACAAATTCAATGCAATCCCTATCAAGCTACCAGCCACATTTTTCACAGAACTAGAACAAATAATTTCAAGCTTTGTATGGAAATACAAAAAACCTCGAATAGCCAAAGCAATCTTGAGAAAGAAAAATGGAACTGGAGGAATCAACTTGCCTGACTTCAGGCTCTACTACAAAGCCACAGTCATCAAGACAGTATGGTACTGGCACAAAGACAGACATATAGATCAATGGAACAAAATAGAAAGCCCAGAGATAAATCCACACACATATGGACACCTTATCTTTGACAAAGGAGGCAAGAATATACAATGGAGTAAAGACAATCTCTTTAACAAGTGGTGCTGGGAAAACTGGTCAACCACTTGTAAAAGAATGAAACTAGATCACTTTCTAACACCGCACACAAAAATAAACTCAAAATGGATTAAAGATCTAAATGTAAGATCAGAAACTATAAAACTCCTAGAGGAGAATATAGGCAAAACACTCTCAGACATAAATCACAGCAGGATCCTCTATGATCCACCTCCCAGAATGCTGGAAATAAAAGCAAAAATAAACAAATGGGATCTAATTAAAATTAAAAGCTTCTGCACAACAAAGGAAAATATAAGCAAGGTGAAAAGACAGCCATCTGAATGGGAGAAAATAATAGCAAATGAAGCAACTGACAAACAACTAATCTCAAAAATATACAAGCAACTTCTGCAGCTCAACTCCAGAAAAATAAACGACCCAATCAAAAAATGGGCCAAAGAACTAAATAGACATTTCTCCAAAGAAGACATACGGATGGCTAACAAACACATGAAAAGATGCTCAACATCACTCATTATTAGAGAAATGCAAATCAAAACCACAATGAGGTACCACTTCACACCAGTCAGAATGGCTGCGATCCAAAAATCTGCAAGCAATAAATGCTGGAGAGGGTGTGGAGAAAAGGGAACCCTCCTACACTGTTGGTGGGAATGCAAACTAGTACAGCCACTATGGAGAACAGTGTGGAGATTCCTTAAGAAATTGCCAATAGAACTACCTTATGACCCAGCAATCCCACTTCTGGGCATACACACCGAGGAAACCAGAATTGAAAGAGACGCATGTACCCCAATGTTCATCGCAGCACTGTTTATAATAGCCAGGACATGGAAACAACCTAGATGTCCATCAGCAGATGAATGGATAAGAAAGCTGTGGTACATATACACAATGGAGTATTACTCAGCGGTTAAAAAGAATTCATTTGAATCAGTTCTGATGAGATGGATGAAACTGGAGCCGATTATACAGAGTGAAGTAAGCCAGAAAGAAAAACACCAATACAGTATACTAACACATATATATGGAATTTAGGAAGATGGCAATGACGACCCTGTATGCAAGACAGGGAAAGAGACACAGATGTGTATAACGGACTTTTGGACTCAGAGGGAGAGGGAGAGGGTGGGATGATTTGGGAGAATGACATTCTAACATGTATACTATCATGTGAATTGAATCGCCAGGCTATGTCTGACGCAGGATGCAGCATGCTTGGGGCTGGTGCATGGGGATGACCCAGAAAGATGTTATGGGGAGGGAGGTGGGAGGGGGGTTCATGTTTGGGAATGCATGTAAGAATTAAAGATTTTAAAATTTAAAAAAATAAAAAACTAAAAAAAAAAAAAAAGAAAAAAATAAATAAAATGGAAAAATAAATACATAAATAAGACCTTAAGGGGCAAAAAACAAACAAACAAACAAACAAAAACCACTGAGTTTAGCAGAGAAGTTAGTTACATATATTTAGCAACAAGCAAATATAATTCGCATGTTGAAAGTGCAAAAATACTAATTTTTCAAAACGTGATAGAATGATACTGATTAGAAGAAATCTATCACAGAATAAAAATATTCTAGGCAATAGTTCAGCAGGATGAGAGGTAAGGGTATCCCAGCCATCAGAGTTCACATTTGTGGTGTGAATGCCAAAAAGCCTATGAAACATCATGTTGGTCAAATAATTCGAGTATCCATATATCCACTTAAGCTCTTAGCTATCTCTCCTGCACCTTTATATTTCATTCTGAAGCCATTTGGATTTTCTGAAAGAATGTGTAGATTTGTTTTGTTTGTGTCAGTTTCTGAGGAGACTTCTCATTCTGCCCACATGCTAGGAAACTTTTACTATATTTTCCATTAATATAATTCAAGTTTCATCTACTCTAACCTTTCATACCATTAATCCCATATTGATTTCCTTTAGCAGGCTCTAGTGATGTTCTTCAAGCTCTTTTAGCCATTCTTTCACTTGGGTATAATGCTCACTGATTTGAATAGCAAATTACCACTTTTCTAATGTGCTTTTAGAGTGTGGTGAGCTGCTCTGTTTCAGGCTTTTGGTTGGAAAACCCTGCCTTATTGTCAGGGCTGCAGTATCTTCTGATACCAAAGGAAAGATTACAAATATTCCAAACAAATTTGATTATGGTAATTAACACTTTCTAAAGAATTAAAGAGTTCCTCATCAAAATATTTATTCCCATGGAAAAAATAGCCCCAGCTCCTTAAGTACATCATGATTTTATTAAGGGAATCTGTGAGAACGGCCATGTTCTCTGTGCATCGTGACTTCATCAACACACCTCTCTGAGGTGAAAAAACAAGTTAGAATTCACATACTTCAGGAAAGCCATATTTCAATATGGAAAAACCTTGTTTCAATAAGAGGAAAAATGGCTGCATGAGAAGTGGATTGATATTGTTTCTCTATTTTTCTCTGAGCATCTTCCTGTAAGTTGTGTCTTCACTTCTTACTGAAATGGTTGATTCTGCTGTTGTTCTGTTGCTCAGGCATAGTAACTCTCTGCAACATAATAAGGCATGTTACGTTCCTTATTATGCAGCACACCACGCCTCACTGTCCATCACTAACTCCCAGAGTTTGCTCAAAGTCATGTGCCTCAAATTAGTTGTACCATCCAACCATCTCATCGTCTGCTAGGCCCTTCTCCTTCTGCACTCAAGCTTTCCCAGCATCAGGGTCTTTTTCTATAGTTAGCTCTTTGCATCGGGTGGCGAAAGTACCAGAGTTTCAGCTTCAGCAAAAGTACTTCCAATGAATATTCAGGGCTGATTTCCATCAGGATTGACTGCTTTGATCTCCTTGCAGTCCAAGGGACTCGCAAGAGTCTTCTCCAACACCACAGTTCAAAATCATCAATGATTCCATGCGCAACTTCCTGTATAGTCCAACTCTCCCATCCATACATGAGTAATGGAAACTCCATAGGTATGACCTGATAGACCATTAATTGCAAAGTAATGCCTCTGCTTTTGCATATGCTCTTTAGGTGGTTACAGCTTTTCTTCATAGGATCTAGCACCTTTTAATTCCGCAGCTGCCCTCACCATCTGCAGTGATTTTGGAGCCCGAGAAAATAAAGTCTATCACTGTTTCCATTTTTCCCCGTGATTTCCCTATTTGATGTGAAGTCACGGGGCCAGATGCCATGATCTTCATGGTTTCAACATTGAGTTTTAAGCAAGGTTCTTCACTCTCTTCTTTCTTTCCATCAATACGCTCTTTATTTATTCTCCACTTTCTGTCATATATGTGGTGTCAACTGCAAATCTGTGGTTATTGATAGTTCTCCAAGCAATCTTGATTCTAGTTGGGCTTCATCCAGCCTGGCATTTCACATGACGTGCTGAATATAAGTTAAATAAGCCACATGACAATATACAGCCTTGATGTGCTCCTTTCCCATTTTGAAGCTAGCGCATTGTTCTATGTCCAAGTGTTGCTTCTTGACATGCCTACAGATTTCTCAGCAGGCAGCTAAAGAGGTCTGGTATTTGCATCTTTCCAGGAATTTCCCATAGCTTGTTGTCATCCACACAGTCAAAACCTTTGGCATAGTCCAAATCAGAAGTCGATGTTTTTCTTGAACTCCTTTGCTTTTTCTCTGATCCAATGGATGCTGACAATTTGATCTCTGGTTTCTCTGACTTTTCTAAATCCAGCTTTAACATCTGGAAGTTCTCGGTTCATGTACTGCTGAAGCCTAGCTTGAAGAACTTTGAACATGACTGTGCTTACATGTGAGATGTGTGCAATTGTGTGTTAGTTTAAACAATCTTTGGCCTAGCTTTTCTTGAGGATTGGAGTTTAAACTAACCTTTCCAAGTTCGGCGGCCAGTGCCGAGCTTTTCACATTTGCTGGCACATTGCGTGCAGGATTGTAATGTCATAATCTGGTACGACTTGAAATTCCACAACTGGAAACACATTACCTCTAGTAACTTTGTTCATAGTTATGTACTAAGGGCTGCTTGACTTCACATTGCAGGATGTCTGGTTCTGGGTGAGTAAAGACACCTTCACGGTTATGTGGGTCATTAAGATCTTCTTCTTCTTCTTCCTTTTCTTTTTTTTTTTTTAAGTTCAGTTCTTCTGTGTATTCTTGCCACCACTTCTTAATATATCTGCTTCTGTTAGGTCCATATATTTTGTCTCCTTTATTGTGCCCATCTTTGCATGAAATGTTCCCTTGGTATCTGTATCATTCCTGAGGTAATCTCTGTTCTTTGCCATCCTATTGTGTTTCTCTGCTTCTTTGCATTGATCCCTGAGGAAGGCTTTTCTTATCTCTCCATGCTATTCTTAAGAAAACTGCATTCAAATGGATTATCTTTCTTTTTCTCCTATGCCTTTAGCTTCTCTTCTTTTCTAAGTTATTTGTAAGGCCTCCTCAGACAAACCTTTTGCCTTTTTGCATTTCTTTTTCTTGGGTAGGTTTTGTTCATTGTCTCATGCAGAATGTCATGACCCTTGGTCCATAGTCTCCAAGCAGTCTGTCTATAAGATCTAATCCCTCAAATCTATTTGTCACATCCACTGCATAATCATAAGAGACTGATTTTGGCCAACCCAAATGGTCTAGTGGTTTTCCATACTTTCTTCAACTTAAGTCTGAAGTTTTCTTTAAGGCATTCCTGATCTGAGCCATCTCACTGCTCAGTCTTGTGGTTTTTTTTTTTTTTTTTTTTTCTGACTGCATAGAGCTTCTCCATCTTCAGCTACACAGGACAGAATCAATCTGATTTCAGCATTGACCATCTCAAGAGTCATCTCTTGTGTTGTTGGAAGAGGGTGTTTTCTATGAATGGTGAGTTCTCTTAGGGAATTCTGTTAGCCTTTGCCATACTTCATATGTACTCCAAGGTCCAACTTGCTTGTTATTCCAGGTATCTCTTGACTTCCTACTTTCTCTAGGAGGCAATGAACGTGGGCAGTATAAGCCCTCATTCCTCTGCCTTTTCTAAATCCATCGCATATATTTGGAAGTTCTTGGTTCAAATACTTTGAAGCCTAGCACAAAGGAGTTTGAGCCTTATCTTGCTTAGTATGTGAAATGAGCACAAGAGTGCAGTACTTTGACAAATTTTCAGCATTACCCTTTGATGCGGGGATCAGTACGTTGTCATGTGTACACTAGAGCTTGCTCAGTAGTGGCATAATGTGTATTCCATAGTGCAAACTCAGAAGTTGGAACATGTATGGCATATAATGTTGACTCAGTAGAGGTAGGATGATACTTTCAGAGTGCAAGCTCAGTAGTTGTGCTAAGCCTTCTGTAGAACACTGATTCAGCAATGGTAAGATGTGTGTTCTAGAATTCAGGGTCAATAGTGTTGTCACATTTCCTCCAGAGTTTAGCCACTGCAGAAGTGGCATGTGTGCTTAGAATGGGGTCTTAATAGTGGTGAGATGCATGCTCTACATCTCAGTCTCAGTAGAAGAGAGGTGTGTTCTCTAGAGTGCAAGCTAGTAGTTACAAGACACTTGGTGTGCTGACCTGTAGTACACAAAGAAGCAGTGGAAGTTGTCACAGCACTGAAACACTGACTGGTGAAAAACTCCTCGGTGTGTTGAACCCACAGTAGACAAAGAAACGTTCCAAGAATGTTTTACCTATGAGTTACAGCATGGTGGTAATTATTGAGTGCATTCCAGCTAATGTAGATGGAGATGCGCTTAAGCCATGTCATAAAACTGAACCAGTGATAGTTACAATCTCTTAGTCTTGCCTGAGCTATTTGGATGCAGAAACACTTAAAAAATTCACAGCACTGAAGCACTGGAATTTGACAAATTATCGGCTGTGTCTTCCAAGAATGGATGCTGAAGCACTTGAACTGTATCACGTAGCTGAAAGACTGGATGTTGATGAATACTGGGTGTATTTGCCCTGGGGTAAGAAGGGGACTCATTTAACCGTATGACAGCCCTAAAACACAATATGGAGAAAAATGTATGCGTGTTTATGAACTGGTATGTACAGAAACAATTGAGACATATCACAGAACTCAACAGTTGATGGTGAACAACTTCTAGGTGTATTTGAACCAGAGTATACGAAACAAGACTTGAAGAATGTAACAGAACTGAAACAACTGATGGTGATAAACTATTGCATGCGTTCAGCATGGCGTAGAAGAAGAAGGACTTGAAACATGTCGCAGCACTGAAACACCAATGGTCATAAGCTACTGGGTATGTTTCAGCTCAAGTGGATTAGAGAACCATTTGAAGCATGTCACACAACTGAAACATTGCATGCTTATGAACGACTGCATGTACTTGATATGGAGTGAATGAAGAAAGCACTTGAAGCATGTGACATCACTGAAGCACTGGTTGAGAATATGGACTATGTTTGAGCCGGAATGGACACAGAGGCTTCAGAATCATTTCATAGTACTGAACACTAGCACTAGATGGGGAAAAAGCTACTGAGTTCGTTTGACACAGGAATGGATGAAGAAGCAGTTGACATTATGTCACAGCAGTGAAACAAGATGGTTATAAACAGTGAGTGTATTGACGTTAGTGGGACCAAGAACATATTTAATCTTATCAAAGTCCTGAAACACTGGAGCATGGTGAACTGCTGGCTGTGTATGCCTCAGTGTGCACAGACAACATTTCAAATCATGTCACAGCACTGAAACGCTTGTATGGAGACGACAGACTGACTGTCTAGATCTGGGGTGGATGAGGAAGCTCTTGAAGCATGTCACTTCATGTATACACTAGATGGCGACAAACTACGGAGTTGGTGTATGAGTGCGCATGAAGAAGCCATTGGGTCGTGCTGCAAAGTAAAACACTGGCCGTTTATAACTACTAGAAATTTTACACCAGGATTAATGTAGAAGCATTTGAAGACTGTCAGTGTACTGAAGCAATGGATGGTGATAAAGGACTATGTTAACCTGGAGTGGGTGAGGAAGTACTCGAATCCAGGGGCAGCCATGGAACACTGTGTATTGATAAACTCCGGGATGTTTTATTTAGTCACTTCGTTAAGGAAGAATTGAACTTGGTCATATGTCACAGCACTGGACACTGGTTGGTACCACTTATTGACGATGACTGACCAGAGTGGGAAGAGAGCCTTTGAATTGTGCCACACCCACTGCACTAAAGAAATAGAGGAAACAATAGAATGCGAAAGACTAGGGATCTCCTCAAAAACTTAGAGATACCAAGCAAACATTTCTTGCAAAGATGGGCTGAATAAAGGACAGAAGTCGTATGGGCCCAACAGAAGCAGAAGATATTAAGAAGAGGTAGCAAAAATACACAGAAGAACTGTACATAAAAGATAGTCATGACGCAGATAATCACGATGATGTGATCATTCACCTAGAAGCAGACGTCCAGGAATGTACACTCAAGTGGGTCTTAGGAAGCATCACTACAAAGAAAGCTAGTGGAGGGGATAGAATTCCAGTTGAGCTAGTTCAAATCCCAAAGGACCATGCTATGAAAGGGTTGCACTTAACATGGCACCAAATGGGGAAAATTCAGCACTGGCCACAGGACTGGAAAGGGGCAGTTTTCACTCCAATCCCAAAGAAAGGCAATGCCAAAGAATTCTCCAACTACTACACAGTTGCACTCATCTCATATGCTACTAAATTAATGGGCAAAATTATCCAAGCCATGCTTCAGCAATACAGCAACCAGGAACTTCCAGCTATTCGAGTTGGTTTTCCAAAAGGCAGAGCAACCAAGATCAAATTGCCAACATCTGCTGCATCATTGAAAAACCAAGAGAGTTCCAAAAGATCTACTTCGGTTTTATTGAGACTTTGACTATGTGGATCACAATAAACTTTGGGAAATTCTGAAAGAGATTTCAGGGAATATCAGACAACCAGACTTGCCTCTTGATCAACTTGTATGCAGGTCAGGAAGCAACAATTAGAACTGGAAATAGAACAACAGACTGGCTCCAAAAAGGAAAAGGAGTACCCCGAGGCTGTATAATTGCCACCTTGCTTATTTAACTTCTACACAGACTACATAACGAGAAACACTGGGCTGGAGGAATCTCAAGGTGGAAACAAGATTGACAGAGAAATATCAATCATCTGAAATATGCCGATGACACCAGCCTTATGGCAGAAAGTGAAGAACTAAAGAGCCTCTTGATAAAAGTGACACGAGAGAGTGAATAAGTTGGCTTAATGCTCAACATTCAAAAAACAAAGATCATGGCATCGGATGCCGCCACATCATGGCAAATAGGTGGGAAACAGTGGAAACAGAAGATGACTTTATACTTCTGGGCTCCAAAATCGCTGCAGATGGTGACTGCAGCCATGAAATTAAAAGACGCTTCGTCCTTAGAAGGAAACTTATGACCAACCTAGATGATTAATTATAATTATTGACTATTGCTGATGATTGATTATTATTGATTATTATATTCATATTGAAAAACAGAGGCTTTACTTTGTCAAGAAAGGTCCATCTAGTCAACGCTACAGTTTTCCCAGTAGTCATGTGTGGATGTAAGTTTTGGAATATAAAGAAGGCTGAGCACTGAAGTATTGATGCTTTTGAACTGGGTGTTTAAGAAGACTCTTGAGAGTCCCTTGGACTGCTAGGAGATCCAACCAGTCCATCCTAAAAGAAATCAGTCCTTAGTGTTCATTGACAGGACTGATGTTGAAGCTGAAACTCCAATAATTTGGCCCCGTGATGTGAAGAGCTGGCTCATTTGAAAGCATCTTGTTGCTGGAAATGATTGAGGGCAGGAGGAGAAGGGGACGTCAGAAGGTGAGATGGATGGATGGTATCACCGACTCAATGGACATGGGTTTGGGTTACCCATGGGAGTTGATGATGGACAGGGAGGTCTGGCTTGCTGCGGTTCATGGGATAACAAAGAGCTGGACATGAATGAGTGACTCAACTGAACTGATCACCCCTTAAAGAGTGATTTTTTTTTCTTTCTTTTCCTTTTTCTTTTAAATAATCTTGGGCACATTTGACTGAAGCATGCCATGCAATGAAACGTTAAATGGTCAGTAACTACCAGCTGGGCTTGACATTGGATGGACGGAGAAGCACTGCAGGCATGTCACTGAACTTCAACACTGTATGGTGATAGCCTAGTGAATGCCTTTAAATGGGGAGAATGAACACACCATTGAAGTGGATCTTGGCATTGGAACTGGAGGTGGTGAATGTTATGGATGTGTTTGACTTGCGATAATGAGGAAGACTTGAGGAATGTCACACACAGTAAAACATTGGATGGTGTTAATGTTTGAGTGTGTTTGGCCTGGTGAGGATGGAAACGTCCTGGAATCTGCCATAAAATGGAAACATTCAATGGTCATAAGCTACTGCATGTGCTTCACCTAGAGAGGATGAAGAAGCACATGAAGCATGCTACAGGACTGAAACAGTGGATGGTGATAATCCACTGGGTATGTTTTGTCTGGGGTTGTGAAGAAGCACTTGAGGCAAGTCCTCGAACTGAGGCATGGGATGCTGATAAACTGTTGGGTACTTCTGAACAGTGGTGTGTGGCAAAATTCTTGAAATATGTTACAGTATGGAAACATTGGATGATGCTAAACTCCTGGTGTGTTTGATCCAGGATGGGCAAGAAGCAATTGATGCATGTCAAAAACCTGAAACAGGTGATAAACAACAGGGTGTGTATGACCCAGAGTGCATGGGGAAGTATCTGAACCTTGTCACCAACATGAAACACTGGATGGTGACAAACTGTTGAGGGTGCTTGATTCAGGGTGGACAGGAAGCACATGATCCATTTCACAGAACTCAAACATGGACGGGGCAAGAGACTTGGAATGTTTGACCCAGGGAGAAAAAGAAGCTCTGGAAGCATGCTGTAACCCTGAAACACTGGATAGTGAGAAACCACTTGGTGTGATGACCTGAGGGAATGAAGAAACCCAGAAGCATGTTGCATAACTGAAACATTGGATAACGACACACTACTGGGTGTCTTTGACCCCGTGTACACAAAGGAGCACTTGAAGCATGTCACAGAACTTGAACACTGGATGGTGAAAAACTCCTGGGAGTGTTTGACTGGGTGGATGAAGACGCTCCTCAAGCATGTCTCTGCACTAAGACACTGGATGAGGAGTGTGTTTTAGCCTCAGAAAATGAAGCACTTGACCTGTGTAACGGCACTAAAATAGAGTATGGCACTTATACCACTGGGTGATTAGTCCCAGGTGACAAGGAAACACCGGAAAGTGTCGCATGTTAATGCACTGAATACTCTACGGGGATAAAGTACTGAATGTGTTTGATCTGGGGTTGCGAAGAAGCAGGTAAAGCAGGTCCCTGGGGTGACACAAGGGATTCTGATACACTACTGGGAGTGTAGGAATTCAAGTGGAATAAGAAGCACTGGAAGCATGTCACATCCATGAAACAATAAATGTTGCTAAACTACTGAGTGGGAATGAGAGCCTGGGAAAGACTAGAGATCTCTTCAGGAAAATAAGTGGTATCAAGGGAGTATTTCATGCACATATGTGTATAATAAAGGGCCGAAAATGTGTGAACCTAAAAGAAGTGGAAGATATTAAGGAGTGTTGGCATGATTACATAGAAGAACTATCCAAAAAGTTCCCGATGACCTAGATAACCATGATGGGGTGATCACTCGCCTACAGCTAGACATCTTGGAGTGGGAAATCCAGTGGCTCTTAGAAAGCATCACTACCAACAAAGATAGTGGAGGTGATGGAACACCAGCTGAGCTATTTCAAATTTTAAAAGATGATATTTGAAGTGCAGCACTCAGTATGCCAGAAAACTTGGGAAACTCAGCAGTGGCTGCAGGACTGGAAAAGGTCAGTTTTTCGTTTGAAATCCAAGGAAGGGCAACACCACATGATGTTCCAAATATCACACAACGGCCATTATTTTACGCACTAACTCCTTTGAACACAATTTATGAACAACTGAGATAGCTGGATGACGTCACTGACTCGATGGACATGAGTCTGAGTGAACTAAGAGAGTTGGTGACGGACAGGGAGGCTTGGCTTGTGGCGATTCATGGGGGCGCAAAGAGTCGGACAGGCTGAACTGAATTGAACTGAGACAGCATATTAAAAAGCAGAGATGTTAATGTGCCAACAAAGCTCCACCTAGTTAAGATTATGATTTTTCCAGTAGGCGTGTATGGATGTACCAGTGGAACTATAAAGAAAGCTGAGCACCAAAGAAGTGATGCTTTTGAACTGTGTTGTTGGAGGAGATTCTTGAGAGTCCCTTGAACGGCAAGGAGATCCAACCAGTCCATCCGAAAGGAGATCAATCACGAATATTCATTAGAAGGACTGAGGTTAAAGCTGAAACTCCAATACTTTGGCCAACTGATGTGAAGAGCTGACTCATTTGAAAAGACCCTGATGTTTGGCAAGATTGAAAGCAGGAGGAGAAGGAGACGACAGAGGATGAGACAGTTAGCTGGTATCACCGACTCAAAGGACATGAATTTCAGTAAACTGCGGGAGTTGGTGATGGACAGGAAGGCCTGATTTGCTGTAGTCCATGGGCTCACAAACAGTCATACACAACTGAGCAGCTGAAGTGAATCGAACAAAGACATGCTCACAATTCTCCTGGCAAGACTTTAACAGCACATTAACCTAGAAGCTGCAAATGTTCAAACTGGATTTAGAAAAGACAGAAACCAGAGGTCAAATTGGCAACATCCATTGGATCATGGAAAAAGCAAGAATATTATTGAAAAAAAAAACTATTTCTGCTTTATTGAGTATGATAAAAATCCACTGTGTGGATCACAACAAACTGCAGAAAATTCTTAAAGACATGGAAATACCAGACTACCTACATGCCTCCTGAGAGACCTGTATCCAGGTCAAGAAACAACCAGTGAGAACCAGGTAAAGAAGAACAGATGGTTTGAAATTGGAAACAAACAAACAAACAAACAAACAAACTACTACATGTGTCACCCTGTTGATTTAACTTATATGCAGAGCACATCTTGGAAAATGCGGGGCTGGAGGAAACACAAGCTGAAATTAAGAGAAAAATAGAAATATTAATAACTTCAGATATGCAGATGACACCACCGATGTAGCATCAAGCAAAGAATAACTAAAGAGCCTCTTGATGCAGGTGAAAGAGGAGAGTGAAAAAGCTGGCTTAAGACGCAACATTCAAAACACTAAGATCCTAGCATCGTGTCCTATTATTTCATGGCAAATAGATGGGAAAACAATGGTAACAGTGAGACTTCTGTTTCCTTGGACTCCAAAATCATGGCAGGTGATGACTGCAGCTATGAAATTAAATGACACTTGTTTCTTGGAAGAAAAGCAGTGACAAACCTAGACTGCATGTTAAAGAGCAGAGGCATCCGTTTGCCAAGAAGCGTCCATATAGTCAGAGCTATATTTGTGTTTTTTTAAGCAGTCATGTGACAATGTAAGTTAGGCCATAAAGAAGGCTGAACATTAAGAAATTGATACTTTTGAACCACAGTCTTGGAGAAGACCCTTGTGAGTCCCTTGGGCTGCAAGGAAATCAATCCAGTCAACTGTAAAGGACATCAATCCTGAAAATTCACTGGAGGGGCTGATGCTGAGGCAGAAGCTCCAATAATATGACTATCTGATGTGAAGAGTCAACTCGTTGGCAAAGACTCTGATGCCGCCAAAGATTGGAGCAGAAGAAGGGGACGATGGAGGACCAGATACTTGGATGGCATCACCGACCCAGTGGATTTGAGTTTGAACAAGCTCCGGGAGATGGTCAAGGGCAAGAAGGCGTGACATACTGCAGTCCATGGGATTTGGAGAGTTGGAGATGACTGAATGACTGAACAACCTATAACAGCCAGCAACAACAAATCTACAGAGTGCCTTTGACCGTGACTAGTTTCAGGAGCTCTTGAAGCATGTCACAGATCTGAAACCCAAGATAGTGGCAAACCACTGAAGGTGTTTGACTTGGAGTTAGTGAAGCAGCCATTAGTATGTGCTACAACATTGAAACAATGAATGTCGATAACCTATATGGTGTATTTGTTGTGGAGTAAGTGAAGAACCCCTTGAAGTGGGTTTCATGACTGAAACACTGTATGTTCACACTTCAGATGGTCTGTGTTTGATCTTGTATATAGAAAGAAGCACAAGGAGCCTGTCACAACCCTGAAACTGGATCATGGTAAATCATTGTGTATGATGAGCTGTGGTAGTTGAAAAATCAATGAAAGTATGTACTAGCCCTGAATCAATGGATGGTGATAAACTAAGAGTGTGCTCAACCTTGAGTGGACAAAGGATCTTTTGAAGCATATGCCAGAATTAACACACTGGATTGTGATAAATTATTGGTTATGTATTTTCTGCAGAGAATGACGAAGCAGTTGAGCAGGAAACAGCCTTGAAACACTGGATGATGATAAACTACGGGGTTTGTTTGATACATGTTGAATGAGGAGAAACTGAGAGCATGGCACAGATGAAAACATGGGACCATCATAAACTTCTGAATGCGTTTTATCTAGAATGGCCTAAAGAAGGACTTTAAACTCAGCACAGAACCGAAACAGGAATTGTGATAAGCTACCTACCATATTTTATATGGAGAGGATAAAGGAGTACATGAGGCATGCCACAGTACTGGAACCCTGGATAGTGGTAAACGACAGGGAGTGTTTGACTAAATGAGACAAAGGGACCCTTCAGGCCGGTAATAGCGCAGCATCAACGAATGATGAAAATGTACAGGGTGTGTTTTACCTGGAGGGGATGGAGGAGGCTCAAAACATGTCACAATACAGAAAAAATGGATGGTGATAGCTGTCACATTAATTTCTTCTGGAGTGGATTAAAAACCCCTTGAAGCATATCTAAAGTTACACACTGGATGGGGATATAATATTGTGTGTATTTAATGCCAGTAAGAAATAGAGGGAACAATAGAATAGGAAAGACGAGAAATCTTGCCCAGAAACTGAGAGACTGCAAGGGAATATTTCATGAGACATGGGCACAATCCAGGACAGAAGGGGTATGAACCTAGCAGAAGGAGAAAATGTGATGGAGTGCTGGCAAGAGTACACGAGAAGAGCTGTACCAAAGCAAGGTCTTAATCACCTGCTGCCGCTGCTGCTGCTGCTGCTGCTATGTCGCTTCTCTCGTGTCCAGCTCTTCATGACCCCATGGACAGCTCACTACCAGGCTCCTCTGTCCATGGGATTTTCCAGGCAAGAATATTGGAGTGGGGTGCCATCACCTTCTCTGCTTAATCACCCACATAACCATAATGGTGTGATCACTCACGTAGAGCAGACAACCTGGGGTGTGAAGTCAAGTGGATCTTAGGCAGAAATATCACAAACAATGCTAGTCAAGATGATAGACTTGAAGCTCAGCTATTACAAATTGTAAAAGATAATGCTGTTAAAATGCTTCACTCAATGTGCCAGGACATTTGGAAAACTCATCAATGACCACAGGACAGGGAAAGGTCAGATTTACTCTGATCCCAAAAAAGGGCATTGTGAAGGCATGCTCAAACTGCTGCCCAGTCGTTCTCACTTCATATGCTGGCTGGGTAATGCTCCAAATGCCTCCATCTAGGTTTCAACAGTATGTGAACTGAGAACTTTCAAATGTACAAATTGGATTACGAAAGGCAGAGGAACCAGAGATCAAATTGCCAACATTCATTGGATCATAGAAAAAGCAGGGAGTTCCAGAAAATGACCGACTTCTGCTTCATTCACTATGCTAAAGCATTTGACTGTGGGGGTCACAGAAATTGCGGAAAATTCTTAAAGAGGTGGGTATACTAGACCACTTTACCTGGCTCCTGAGAAACCTGTATGCAGGTCACGAAGTAACAGAATCAGACAGGAACAATGGAGTTGTTCAGAATTGGTAACGGAGTAGGTCAAGGCTGTCTTGTTGTCACGCCACTTATTTAACTTACATGCACAGTATATCACGCAAAATGTCAGACTGGATGAAGCGCAAAGTGGAATCGAAATTGCTGGGAGAAACATAAATAAACTCAGACATGCCCATGACAGAACGCAGACGAGGGATTAGAGCTCTTTGCTGAGATGAAAGTGGAGATTTAAAACGTTGACTTACACCTCTACATGCAATAAATTCAGATCCTGTCATCCAGTCCCACCTCTTGATAGCAAATAAATCAGGACACAATGGAAACTGTGAAAGAGTTTTATTTTCATGAGTTCCAAAACTACTGTATGTATTTGAAAGAGGATAGTTGCGGAAGCACTTGTGCATTAATCAGCACTGAAAGAACGGATGTGTGTATTAACCCAGAGCAGTTAAGAAAGCACTGTAGTATGTCACAGCACTGATAGAATAAATGGCGAAAAAACAGGTGTTGAGTTTCACCTCTGGGGATCAAACAAGCGCCTACTAAATGCCACAAGTTACGGCCCTGAAACCTTGGCTAATGATAAAATGCTGGGAATGTTCAACTGATGTGGACTAGTAAGCACTTGAAGCATATCACTGTACTGAATATTGGATGATGATACACTAATGAGTATGTTTTTCAGGAGAAGATGAAGCACATGAAGCATATTACAGCACTGAAGCACTGAAGGGTGGTAAACTCCAAGGAGTGACGGGCCAGGATTGACAAAGGAGCATACGCAGTGATTCACAGTACTGAGATACAGATGTTGGAAAACTATTGAGTATTTGACACCAGGTGGACAAAGAAGCATTCGGAGCATGTCCTCTGTCAAGGCACTGAGCACTGCATGGTGATAGACTACAGAGTGTGTTTTTGCAGAGAGTGGATGAATAGGCACTTGAATCACGTCATAGCACTGAAACACTGACTTTAGTAAAGTACCGGATGTATTTTTCCAGTCTGGATGATACAGCAGTTTGTGTCACAGCTTGGAAGTGCTGGATGGTGATAAACGGCTGGTGTGTTTGATAAAGATGCACTTGAACTTGTGACAGCAGTGAAAAGCAGCAAGGGATAAGCTGGTGAGGCTATTTTACCTGGGGTGGAGAAAGATGTGGCTGAACCTCCTCTCTGAAGTGTGGATAATAAGCGACTTAGTATGTTTGACCTGGGGTGGATGGAGAAACACTGAAAGCATGTCACAGCAGTGCAACACTGGAGGGAGATACACAACAGGATGTGTTTGACCCAGGGTGCATGAAGAATAACTCGAGGTGTCACTGCTCTGAAACAGTAGACGATGATAATCTACTGGACACGTTCAGCCAGTAATCAACGAAGAAGCACATGGAATGGCACTACATTGTGATAAACACCTGCTTGTATTTGACCAGTGTGGATGAAGAAGTTCCTGAAGCATGTCCAATCTTTGCAACCCTGGATGCTGATATGTTCCCATCAAGCAATGTGTCTCTTTCATATGAGGCGTAAAAGCAGGCACTTAGAGCATGTCACAGGGCCTCTCCTGGTGGTCCAGCGGTTAAGCATCCACCTTGTAGTGTAGGGGATGAAGGTTCAATCCCCGATTGGGAAAGGAACATCCCATATGCTACAGAGTAAGTAAACCTGCATAGCTGCAAATACTGAAGTTCTCACACTCCCGAGACTTCATGCCATGGTTAGAGTTGGCTTGTCTCAAGGACTATCTTACGTGACACAACTGAGACCCAGCACAGCCAACTACATAAATGAAGAAGAATCACGTCTCAGGTGAAACACTGGTGACAAACTGCTGAGTATGCTTTACCTGGAGGAAATGAAGAAACGCTTGAATCATCTCTCTGCACTGAAACATGGGATAGTGATAAGCTACTGGGTACGTTTGACATGGGGTGCGTTAAGAAGACTTGTGGGATGTTCCGCAGTTAAGACATTGGATGATGATAATCTACTGAGTGTGTTAGACCTGGAGTGGATAGAAGCCCGTCACAAAATGAAACACTAAGGGTGGTAACCTACTGTTGTGTTTAACTAGGGGAGGATGAAGAAACACTGAACCTGTCACAGCACTGAATACTAGATATGTTTGTCCCGGAGTGAGTTGAACAAGCACTCGAAACAGGTTACAGAACTGAGAGAAACACTGGATGGTGGTAAGCGACACAGAGTGATGACCAGAGATGAAGAAGCAATGGGAACATGTCATGACAGCGAAACACTAGCTGATGATGAACAGTATTATCAGTGGCAAGATGCCTGCTCCAGAGTTCCGGTTCAAGACGCAGCATGTTTGCACTAGAATGCGGGCTTAGTAAGTTTGTGATGCCTCCCCTAAAGTGCAAATTCAGCAGTTACCACAGCCTACCCTGGATCGTGATGTCAGAAGGGGTAAAAGGAGAGCTGGAGGCGGCAAGCTCAGAATGTGCACGACGTGCACTAGAATGAGGGCTCCTTGGTGGCTGATGCGTGCATTAGATTGCAAGTTCAGAAGTTGTGACATGGGTATCCCATATCACCCATGTTGTAAAACCTCACACTGGTCTTCTATTTTTTACATATGGTACCGTACCCATTTAAGTGCGCTTTTCTCAAGGCATCCCGCCTTCACCTTCTCCCACTGAGTCAAACGTCTGTTCTTGAGATCCTTGTCTCTTCTCCTTGCCTGCGTAGAGCCCATCTTTCTAAATTCCACATCTGTGCATTAATATACAGTTTTGTCTCTCTCTTTCTTAGTTCCTTCATTCTGTGTAATAGGTTTCGTGCTCTTCCCACTCATTAGAACTGACTCAAATGCATGACTTCTTATACCTGAGTAATACTTCATATGTATATGTAGCAAAACTTCCTTAACCATTCATCTGCTGATGGACCTCGTGGTCACTTTCACATCCGTGGTATTGCAAACAGTGCTTCAATAAACGTTGGAGTACTGTTTCTTACCATTCTCGTTTCCTTGAAGTTCATGCCTAAGAGCGGGATCGCTGGGTCATATGGTATTTCTCTTTCCAACTTTCTAAGGAGTCTCCATAATGGTTGTACCAGTTTGCATTCCCATCCACAGTGTAAAAAGGTTCCCTTTTCTCCACACCCTCTCCAGCAGTTATATTGTAGACATTTTAATGATGGCCAATCTGACCAGTGTGAAATGATACCTCAATGTGGTTTTGATTTGCATTTCTCTTATAATGAGTGATGCTGAGCAACGTTTCTGTGTCTCTTAGTAATCTGTGTATCTTCTTTGCAGAGGGCTTTTACCTATGTTTTGATTGGTGGTTTGTTTTGCTGAGTAGTATTTGTAGCTGAGTATTGAGATGCGTGAGCACCTTGCATATTTTGGAGACAACTTTTTTGTTAGCTTTTCAGTTGCTATTCAGTTCAGTTCAGTTCAGTCGCTCAGTCGTGTCCGTCTCTTTGCGACGCTGTGAATGGCAGCACCCCAGGCCTCCCTGTCCATCGCCAACTCCTGGAGTTCACTCAGAGTTGCTCTTATTTTCTCCCAATTCTGAAGCTACATATTCACCTTAATTATAGTTTCCTTCAATGTACAAAAGCTATAGAGTTTAATTAGGTTCCTTTTTTCAAACATTTTTATTTCCTTTAGGCAATGGCCCACAGAGGACCTTGCTGTGACTTATTTTGTGGTGGTTATACCTATATTGTACTCTGAGGGTGGTATATTTTCTGGTCTTACTTTTCCACCTGTAATCCATTTTGAGTTTATTTTTGAACATGATGTTAGATAGCGTTCTAGCTTCTACACAGAGCTGTCCACTTTTCCCATAACACTTTTTTGAAGAAAATGTCTTTTTCTGTTGCGCATTTTTGCCTGCATCGTCAAAGATAATGGGGGCAGGAATCTATCATTGGACTTCATATTTGTTTTCCATTGGTCTATATTTCTATATTTGTGCAAGTTTCATACTCTCTTGATATCTTCGTAGTGTAGTCTGAAGCTAGAAAATTTGACTCCTCTCGTTCCATTCTTCTTTCTCAAAACTGCTTTGGCTCTTCGAGGTCTTATGTGTTTCCATGCAAATCGTAAAATAATTTGTTCTAGTTTATGAAAAATACTGTCGGTAGTTTGAGAGGTATTGTATTGAATCTATTGATTGTTTTGGCTGGTATATTGATTTTAACTCTATCAGTTAGTCCAATCCAAGAACATGATATCTGTCTCCATCTATATATGTTTTGATTTCTTTCCTCAGTGCTTTCTTTCATCCTTCTGGGAAAGTGAAAGTTGCTCAGTCACGTCTGACTCTTAGCAATCCCATGGGCTATACAGTGTATGGAATTTGAAATTCTCCACGCCAGAATACTGGAATGGGTAGCTTTCCCTTCTCCAGAGGATCTTCCCAACCCAGTCCTCAAATGCAGGTCTCACACATTGCAGGAGGATTTGTCACCAGCTGGGGCCACAAGGGAAGCCCAAGAACACCATAGTGGCTAGCCTATCCCTTCTTCAGGGGGTCTTCGTGACCCAGGAACCAAACAGGAGTCTCCTGCATTGCAGGCAGCTTCTTTACCAATTGAGCCATCGGGGACGTCCTTTGTCTCTTTATGCAAACTTATTTCTAGTTGTTTTATTCCTTTCATTGCAATGGGGAACAGGATTGTTCCTTCATTTCTCTTTCTGATTTTTCATTGTGAATGTGTAGGACTATAAGGGTTTCTGTGTATTAGTTTTATACCCTGCACGTTTACTGTATTCATTGATAAACTCCAGGAATTTTCTGGTGGCATCTCTTGGGTTTTCTTTGTAAAGGGTAATAGCATGTGCAAATAGACAGTTATACCTCTTCTTTTCAAATGAGGATTCTGTTCATATCTTTTTCTTCTTTGAAAACTGTGGCTAGAATTCCCAGAACGAGTACTGATGAGTGTGGGCACATTGTCTTCGTGCTGACTTTTAAGGAAATTTTTTCAGCTTTTCATTATTGACAATAATGTTTACAATGGTTTTGTCATATTTGGCTTTCATTATGTTGAGGTATGTTCCACCTATGACTACTTTGGCAGAGGTTTGTTTGTTTGTTTGTTTTTTCATAAAAGTTTTGGATTTTGTTGAATTCAAATGTGAATTTTGGGGGTTTTAGCCTCCAAATTTTTTGTGTTTCCTCTAGTTGTTGTTGTTGTTGTCGTTTTCCTGTGGTTGATATCTGATCGAACAGCATTGTGATCAGAAATTATGCTTGCAAATAGTATAATATCTTGAAGTTTATTAAGGTTAGATGTGATCTAACCTTGGGTGTGATCTGTCCTAAGATAATGTTCCATTTGCACGTGAGAAAAAGGAGAAAAAAAGGAGAAACAGGTGAAATCTGTTCTTTGGCGGTGGGATGACCTCTAGATATCAATTAGCTCAAACTGGTCTAATGTATCTTCTAAAACCTGAGTTTCCCTTATTTCATTTTCTGTCTGGATGATCTGTTCATGTTATGAGTGAAGTATTAAAATCACCCAATACTATTGGTTAGTGTCTATTTCTGCTCTACTAGTTGTTGGCATTTGCCTCTTGTATTGAGGTGCTCCTACATTGGGTGCATGTAGCTTCTTCTTGGATTGATGCCTTGAATGTTCTGTAATGCAACTTTCTTTGTCTCCTATAGTGGTCTTTAGGTAAAGTCCATTTATCTGATATGAATATCGCTCCTCCCACTTTTGCTCTCCATTTTCACAAGATAGCTTTTTCCTGGCCATCACTTTCAGGCTGCATGTGTCCCTAGGTATGAGGTGGTTTTCTTGCAGACAGTATATTCTTGTATGCATTCACCCAGTCTTTGCCTTTTCATTGGAGCATTTAGCCCATTTCTGTTTAAGGTAGTTGTTGATAAGTATGATCTTCTTACCATGTACTATATATTTTGTGGCTTTGTTTTTATAAGCTTTTCTGTTTCCTATCTAGAAAAGATCCTTCAGCATTTGCTGAAGTGCTGGTTTGGTGGTTCTGAACACTAACTGCTTTTGTTTGTCTGTAAAGCTCTTGTTTTGTCCTTTGAATGAGAATACTATCCTTGTTGGATAGAGTAATTTTGGCTTTAGGCTTTTGCCTCTCAGCACTTTAGGTACATCCTGCCATTCCCTTCTAAGCTGAAGAATTTCTATAGTAAGATCAGCTGTTATCCTTATGGGGATTCCCTTCTATGTTATTTGTTGTGATTCCTTTGTTACCTTGAATATTTGTTCATTATGTATATTTATTTGTTTGTTTTCATTTTGATTAATGTGTGTTTTGACATGTTGTGTCTTGATTTTACCCCTGTGGGACACACTGGGATTTTTCATCTTAGGTGTCTGGTTTTTTTTTTTTTTTTTTTTTTTTTTTCCATTTCAGGGATGTTTTTAACTATTTCCTCCTCAAATATTTTCTCATGCCCTTTCCTTTTGTCTTCTTTCTCTGAGAAACCTATGATTTAAATATGGGGGCATTTAACATTGTCCCATAGGTCTCTGTGATTGTCTTCATTTCTCTCTTTCTTTTTTTTTTCCTGCTCTGCTTCATTTATTTCCCATATCCGATCTTCCAGCTCACTTAGTCTTTCTTCTGCCTCAGTTACAGTACTGTTCCTGTTGTCCAGAATGATTTCTATCTCAGTTATGTCATCGCTCATTATTGATTGACTACTCATGATTTCTTCCAGGTCCATTTAAAACACCCCTTTCATCTTCTCAATCCATGCCTGAAGTCTATTTATCTGTCGATCCATTTGTTTCCAAGACATTGACTATTTTTGTGCTGAACTGTTTTTCCTGTAGACTTCCTACCTCCTCCTCTTTCACTGGTTTGTTGATTTTCATTGTATTCCTTCATCTGCTGGATATGTCTCTGCCTTTTCATGTTGTTTCGATGACTGTCTTCGAGGTCTATTTTCTGCACAGCGGAGGGCCATCATTGCTATTAATTGGGTGGTCTCCTCCAAGTGAATGTGGTGGGACCAGTGGCTTGTGTAAGGTTTCTTGTTGAGAGAACTTTTTGTTGTTGTTGTTAAAGAGGATGGCTGTTGATCTCACTTGTTCTGAGAGTCCATGCAGTGTCCATTAGGGACTTAGAAGGCTCTATTACGGCTTCGATTCCAGATGAGCTACTTCAAATCCTCGAAGACGATGCTGTGAAAGTGATGTACTCAATAAGACAAGAAATTTGAAAATCTCAGCTGTGGCTCAGTTGGAAATGGTCAGTTGTCATTCCAGTCTCGAAAAAGGCAATGCCAACGAATGCTCAAACTACCATGCAATTTTACTCATCTCACATGCTAACAAAGAAATGCTCAAAATTCTCCAAGCCAGGCTTCAGCAATATGTGAACCATGAACTTCCAGATATTCAATCTTGTTTTAGAAAATACAGAGGAACCAAAGATCAAATTCCCAACATCTGCTGGATCTTCACAAAAAAGCAAGCAAGTTCCAGAAAAACATCTAGTTCTGCTTTATTGAGTATGCCAAAGCCTTTGAGTGTACGGATCAAAATAAACTGTGGAAAATTCTGAAAGAGACGGTAGTACCACACCACCAGATCTGCCTCTTGAGAAGCCTGTATACAGTTCAGGAAGCAACAGTTAGAACTGGACATTGAATAACAGACTGGTTCCAAATAGGAAAAGCAGCACCTCAAGGGTATATATTGTCACTCTGCTTATTTAACTTCTATGCAGAGAAATGTGTGGTTGGAAGAAATGCAAACGGGAATCAAGACTGCCAGGAGAAATGTCAAAAACTTCAGATATGTAGATGACACCCCCCTTATGGCAGAAACTAAAGAGGAACTGAAGAGTCTCTTGATGAAAGTGAAAGAGGAAAGTGAAGAAGTAGGCTTAAAGCTCTAAATAAGGAAACCTGAGATGGCATCCTGTCCCATCAGTTCATGACAAATAGATGGGAAAACAGTGGAAATGGTGGCAGACTGTTTTGTTTTTTTTTTTTGGGTGGGGGGAGGCTCCAAAATCACTGAAGATAGGGACTGCAGCCATGAAATGAAAAGACGCTTACTCTTCCTAGACAGCATAAAACAAGACCAGAGGCTGACTGCAGCTCAGATCATGAAATCTGTATTGCCAAATTCAGACTTAAAATGAAGAAAGCAGGAACAAACCACTAAACCATTCAGGAATGACCTATCTCAAATCCCTTATGATTACACAGTGTAAGTGAGAAATACATGTAAGGGACTAGATCTGATAGAATGCCTGATGAACTGTGGACGGAGGTTCATGACATTGTACTGGAGACAGGGATCAAGACCATTCCCAAGAAAAAAGACACGCAAAAAGGCAAAATGGCTGCCGGAGGAGGCCTTACAATTAGCTGTGAAATGAAGAGAAATGAAGCCAAAGGAGAGGAGGAAAGATATAGCCATCTGAACACAGAGTTCCAAGGAGAGAGAAGAAAGCCTTCCTCGGTGATCAGTGCCAAGAAATAAAGCAAAGCAATAAAGCAAAGCAATGCAATGGGGAAGACTACAGATTTCTTCAAGAAAACCGGAGATACCAAGGGGGCATTTCATGCAAAGATGGGCACTATTAGGGACATAAATGGTACGGACCTAACAGAAGCAATAGGTATTAAGACGAGGTGGCAAAGAACACACAGAAGAACTGTACATCAAAGATCTTCACAACCCAAATAATCATGACGATGTGATCACTCACCTACATCCAGATACTTGGAATGTGAAGTCAAGTGGGCCTTAAGAAGCATCACTATGAACAAAGTGAGTGGAAGTGATAGAATTCCAGTTGAGCTATTTGAAATCCTAAACGATTATGCTGCGGAAGTGCTTCACTCAATATGTCAGCAAATTTAAAAAACTAAGCAGCGGCTCAGGACTGGGAAAGGTCAGTTTTCATTCCAATCCCAAACAAAGGCAATGCCAAAGAATGCTCAAACTACTGCACAATTGCACTCATCTCACACGCTAGTAGAGTAATGCACAAAAATATCCAAGCCAAGCTTCAGCAATACACGAACCATAAACTTCCAGATGTTCAAGCTGGTTTTGGACAAGTCAGAGGAACCAGAGATCAAATGAGTGTATGCACCACTACTTCTGATGATGCATGCAGCAACTACTGAGGTTGAAATCACGAGTTTGCATTCTGCTTTTACTAAGAATTGAATTAGGACAGGTGCACTACTTAGCTTGCACTCTGGCACATACATTACAACTCTAGAGCATAAGTATCACAACCACGTGCGTCTGCACTCCGGACCTGGCATGCGGCAACGACTGAAAATGCAAGAAACTTTTCACAGTTACTGACCCCTGATTTGAAACCACTGCTGCTGCTGCTGCTAAGTCACTTCAGTCGTGTCCGACTCTGTGTGACCACATAGATTACCAGCCCACCAGGCTCCCCTGTCCCTGGGATCCTTGGGGCAAGAATACTGGAGTGCGTTGCCACTTCCTTCTCCAATGCATGCATGCATGCTAAGTCGCTTTAGTCTTATCCGACTCCGTGCGAACCTATGGACAGTAGCCCACGACGCCCCTCTGTCCACGGGATTCTCCAGGCAAGAATATTGGGGTGAGTTGCCATTTCCTTCTCTTATGTCAAACCACACATGCTACAAACACTGAGCTTGCCCTCTGGAATACGCGCTTGTTGATACTGAGGCCGCCATCTAGAGAACGCTCGCAGGAGCCACTTAGTTTCCAATCTGGATCACCCTTTCTGCCACCATTGAGACTATTAACAAGCTTTAGAACAAGTGCATTGCTGTCACTGAGACTGCACAGTAGAGCATACATCCCATCACTCCTAAACCCGGGTTCTTTAGGATATGGCCTACCACTACTGAGCCTGTCCCTAAAACATGCCTGTTGTAAACTCACATACACTTTTGGTGTATTACGCTCTGGATTCGGCATCCCTGCACTACTGAAATTGCCTTCCAGAACAAGAGTTCATCACCGGCTGAACTTTCACTCTGAAGCATGAACATCACAATCATTAGCTTGTTGCTTTATAGGTAAGTCAGGCCACTACTCAACCTGCACTGTAGTTCAGGTGTGCCTAAATAGTTACTGAACTTGCACTCTGAAGTTTCCTTCTGGACACAACTGAGCCAGAACTCCTGTAGACAGAGTGATTTTAAACACTGGAGGACATGGTACGCCTCTCCTGAGCATGAGCTCAAGTGCAGGCATCCGGGCTCTGCTGAGAACATGCTCTAGTTGCACACATGCCAAAGTAACTGAACGTGCAGCTGGGGGTACAGATCTCATGAATACAGAGTGAGCACATTTCATCATGGGTTTTGCGCTTCTGAGGTTTACTCAGAAGCATATCTTCCATCGTGACTGCGTGTGCCTTCAAGAGCCAATGTTCTGACACTACGGAGACTGTGCTGTAGAGTAAGAATGCCTGAACTACACAACTGCACACTGAATCATGCATCCCAGCAGTATAAATCCTAGCACTGCAGCACACTTGTCACTTCTGAGTCCTTACACTAAGCAGGCATGGCACAGCTAGTGAGCATGTGGTCTAGAGCATATGTGTGGCCATTACTAATTTCAGACTCGGAAGCCTGTGTCTTGCCACTTGTAAGCCCAGGCCCCCAAATATTCATGCTTCAGCTACTGATATTGCACCCTGGTACACTCCTTTATCACTGCTGAGCCTGCGTTACAGAGCATGAGTTCCACTACTACTAATCTTGCTCGATGGCCTGAGTGCTTAAACCTGTGAGCCTACACTCTGCAGCTGAAAATTGCCAATGACTTGGCTTGCCCTCTGTTGCATATGTTCCCCACGCTTCTTCCTGCACTCTGGAGCACCTACTCCAGGAGGCTGCTTTCTAAAACACATATCGTCTCCACGAGTGAACCGTCATTCTAGATCAACTGTGTGACCACTAGTGACCTTGAATTCTGAAGTGTTATCTTAACTTCCTTGAGGTATTGCTCGAGAAGGTGTGTGCAACAATTACCCCCGTGACATTTTATACCAGCCATTTTGCTGCTAGTCACCCAGCACTCTAGACTGTGCAAGCTGTGAGTAGTGTACCTGTATATCTGTGGATGACGTGCCACCACTACAGACCTGGTGTATACCTCATATGTCCTGCGTCAATTGATCGTGCGTCACCATACACATATGCCACAACCCTTGCGCTTGCACTGTTGAGGGCTTGTCTTCCCGCTACTGAGCTTGTGTGGCAGAGCAGGTATATCACATTTTCTGAATTGGATCTCTGGATATGCAACCAAAAAAAAAAAAACCCAGCTTTCAAGAGAACATGTCCCTCTGCAGTCTGCACTCTTGAGCAAGGGCACCAACTCCTGAGACAACACTCTGAAGCACATGTAGAGCAGGCATGCTACATCTGCTGAACTTAGCTCTTCAGCATGCCTCTCAACAGTGAAACACACTTTAGGCATACCCCTCTTAATACAGACCCATGATCTAGAGCAGGCATGCTTCACATCCTGAATCTTGGCTTTCGAGAACACGTGCTTCATCTCCTGAGATGGTGCTTTTGCCGATTCTCCCCACCACTACTAAATCTGTGCTCTAGAGCGGGTGTGACACTTTGGAGCCTGCATGCCTCACTACTGCGTCTCTGCTCTAGCCTGGAAGTACTGAAACAGCTTAGCTCGCAATCCGCAGCACACGTTCTGCCACTAGTGTGCTTGCACTTTAGAGCAGGCTGTCTGAAGCCATCCCATTGGCACTGGCAACATGCGTCCAGCCACTGCTGAATGAACACTAGAGCACAGTTCCTGCCACTATTGAGCATGTACTCTACCACAAGATGTCTAAAACTGCTCAGTTGCATTGCGGAGCATACCTCTTTCCACAAGTGAACTTGCATTCTACAGGAAATGGTACACAAACACTGACCTTGTGCTCTAGAATTGGCACACCATACATAATTTTCTTAACATTTGAAGCATATGTCTGGCCAACACTAAATCCACGCTTTAGATCAGCTGTGCTAAAATCACTGAGCTTGCCCTCAAGAGTATATCTGAACTCACATTTTATAGCCACACCTACTACCACGGTGGATTCTGTGCTCTAAAACCCTTGTGAGATGAGAGAACAAGATGGTGGAGCTATAAGTGGATGTGGAGTACATCTCTCCATGGATACATCAGGCATACACCTTCAGACACAGAAGAGTAATCAGAACATTACCGGAAAGTAGACAGGAGTACCTGACAAGTGGCAAAGAATATATAGAACCACGCAAAACTCAGTCGGAGGAAAGAACTGGGGGAAAAATCAGGAGTGTTAGTAGGACTGGATCTGCCCTGAGTGGGGGAAGGAACTGAAGCTGTGGTCCAATCCTACATTGGGTCAATCGTCTGAAGTGTAGAATAGACATTTAAAGCTGAGAGTGAAACAGCTGATCTGTGGAAAGCTGGGTGCAATGAGAAGCAGAGGGTCCTTGCTGCAGCCGTACATACCCCGTACAAGGACATCCGTCCCCTGAAAGGCCCCGTGGCTGGCAGCTGCAGTTTAGGGACTTTGCGGCAATTCATGGGGAGGGCTGCTGTTTCCTGGGGAGAAATGGAGAGAGGGGGTTTGAAGGAGGACACTGTCGTAGGGTATGCCTGTGGAGGAAAGCTAGGCAGCCATGAAAGCAAGGCCATAACACCGAGTCACATGTCGGGGGTGGAGCAATCACCATAGCCTCTCTCTCCCCACATGCTAGCATCAGCAGTTACTACAATAATGAGGCTGACCCTTCAAATGCTGAACACACTGAAATGCAGAGCAGGACACCACGCAGGGTCATCCATTAAGTGCCTGATGCACCATACTAGAGTAGAATCCCACTCAGGATGCTCCTTTAAGTGTCGGATGCACTGATTTACACAGGAGGACCCCAGCCAGGAAATTCGCTCTATGTGCTGACCCATTGAACGACAGAGAAGGATCCCAGGCAAGGAAGCCTTCTGAGTGGCCGAATAGGTGGAACTAGGGAGAAGACTGGCCAAAGACGCCTTCTTATCACCGGATACAAGGGCTCAAAAAAGAAAAAAAAAGGCTCTGATAGGGCCCTAACTCCTGTGGTGTAGTCAGTCTGTGTCCCTGCACCCTGCCCGTTTGACACCACCTGTGTCCCTCAAAGCCAAGCAGCTGCTCCACTTTCACAGTTAACTCTCATTGGAAAAAAGCTGCTACTGGTTAAAAAAACAAATCGTGCAACTATTTGCACAGGATTGCTTCAGTCCTGTCTAACTCTGTGTGGAACACATTTCACCACTACAGAGAAGAAGCTCTAAAATGCATATACTGGAACAACTGATTTTTTCCAGTCTTGTAGCCACTGCTGAGTTTTCCAGATTTGCTTGCATATTGAGTTCAGCACTTTCATAGCACTCACTATCTATTAGGATTTGAAATCACTCAAGTGGAGTTCTCTATCTCCGCTAGCTTTCTTTCTATTGATGCCTCTTGCGGCACGCTTGACCTCACATTCCAGGATGTTTGGCTCTAGGTGAGTGATTAGATCATGATGATTATCTGGATCATGGAGATCTTTTCTGCATAGTTCTTCAATCTTTGCGGTATAGATTTTTGCTACCTCTTCTTAATATCTTCTGCTTCTGTTCAGTCCATACAATCTCTGTCCTTTACTGTATCCACCTTTGCATGAAATGTTCCCTTGGTATCTCTAATTTTCTTGAAGAGATCTCTACTCTTTCCCATTCTGTTGCTTTCCTCTATTTTTTGCACTCATCACCGAGGAAGGCTTTCTTATCGCTCTTTGCTATTCTTTGGTGCACTCTATTCATATGGGTATATCTTCCCTTTTCTCCTTTGCCTTTTGTTTCTATTCCTTTCTCAGTTATTTGTAAGGCCTCCTCAGACAACCATTTTGCCTTTTTGCATTCATGTTCTTGGGGATGGTCTTCATCACTGCCTCCTCTACAATGTCATGAACCTCCAAATGTAGTTCTTCAAACACTATATTATGCCTAATCCCTTAAATATTTTCTCTTGTCCACTGTACCATCATAAGGGATCTGATTTAGGTCAAACCTGAATCATCGAGTGGTCTTCCCTACTGTCTTCAACTTAAGTCTAAGTCTATAGCAAATACTGAGCTTCCACTCTGAACCTTCCTTCTTACAAGTATTTGTCCACCATTTTAGAGCACTTTCGCTGCATCTCTTTATCTTCACTCTGAAACATACGTACCGTCACTCCTGAAAGGATGCTCAAGTGCATGCATTGAACTCCTACTCAGCCTAAGCTCCACAGTAGTCATGCCGATCTACTAAGCTTGCATTGTGCCGCATGCGTCTTTCACTATTTACACTATGATACTGAGGTCATGCCGCAACTGCATAGTTGCAATCTCAAGCTTATCTTCTTCGACTTTCAGCTGTTATACCAGCACACATGTTCTGCCCCTCCTAAGCCCGCTTTCTGGAAGAGATATGAAACAACTGTTGAGGTTGTATTCTGGAGCATGTCCCTGCTATTTCTGAATGCATTCTTTTTGTATTTCTTCATATTTCTTTTAAAAAATGATTTAATTGGAATAGAATTATTGTGTATTACTGTGATAGTTTTTGACATATACATCAACATGAATCAGCCGCATGGATACATGCGTCCCCCTATCCTGAACACAACTCAAACCTCATTTATTACCCCACACTTCTGGGTTCATCCACAGCACCAGAGCTGGATGCATCTTTCATGCATTGAACTTGCACTGGTCATCTCTTTTATGTATGGTAATGTACCTGTTTCAATGCTAATTTCTCCAATCATCCCATCCTTGAACTCTCCCATTGAGTCTCAGAGTCTGTTCTTTATATGTGGATCTTTTTTACTGGCCTTCATGCAGAATCATTGTTACTGTCTTCCTAAATCCCATTTGTACGCATTAATAAACAATATTTGCCTTTCTCTTTCTAACTTTTTTTTTTGCTCTGAATAATAGGCTGCAGGTTGAACTGCCTTACCAAAAGTGACACAAACATGTGTTTTTCTGTAGCTAAGTAATATTATATTTGAATATATAGCACAACTTCCTTATATTTTCATCTGCTGATGTGCATCTAGATTACGTGCAAGTCATAGCTTTTGGAAAGAGAATTGTAATAAACATTAGCTTTTAATTCATGTTAGATGTAATAGAAATGGGAAAACAATAAAACCCAAATGTAGAATGATTCAAATTCTACTCGATTGTTGAATATTATGTAAGTTGAAATACTTCAAAATCTGTTTCCTTGGCTGCATGTAACATATGAGGACTCTTTTATATCACTCACCTCTCTCCTTTTCATAAATATAGACCAATTTTCAAATGTTTGTCCAGTTTAATGACAAAATACTAACATAGACATATATATATAATATATATAAAATAGAGATATGTTTTCATATCATAAACTGTTGATAGCAAGCCTAGATTTTAGAATTATTTCCACCTCCATGCTCCATCTCAACAGGAAAGAGCCAAAGTTGTTGCTGACTCAATCACTCCAAGAGCTGGGAAACCTGAAAAAGAAACGGAACCTGCACTGAGATTTTCTGTCATATTTAAGATCGAGCTCTAAGTCCAAGACTTGTTTGCCTTTATTGTACTAAGCAGTCCCTTCTTAAGATTGAAAAGCCTGGAAATCGAGAGAGAGAGGTAGGAGATTGTAGACCTCCTCATGTTCAAAAGGAATTTTAATCAGAGAAGCTAGAAAAGACAGGAACTAAGGAAAACAATCAAGTGATAGACAATAATAATGATTTAGCCACTAATCAAACTCAAGGGTCTTTAGTCCCTCCTCAAGGGCCAGCGTGGAGAAGGAAATGGCAACCCACTCCAGTGTTCTGCCTGGAGAATCCCAGGGATGGGGGAGCCTGGTGGGCTGCCATCTTTGGGATCTCACAGAGTCAGACACGACTGAAGCGAATTAGCAGCAGCAGCAGCAAGGACCATCGCTGACATTCGGAGCAATATCCTGTGAACAATTTTAGAGATGCTAAAGCCCAAACCAGGCTGAAATGTAAGTGCATAGTTGGAACTAGACGGTCAATGATGTGGACTCCCAATATCCTCACTAATAGGCCATTAGTAGAATGTCCCAATATTGATCACAGACCCCATGTTCCACCCTCACTCAGCCATTAAAATAGTCCCCCTGAAAGTATTTGGGGATTTGTGTCTTTGAAGCACCAGCTGCTAAGAAACCATGCTTCGTCCTACAATAAGCACTTCCCCCCCCCCTCCACATTGAAACCCACAGTCAATTCATAAATTTGTTTGCACAGAAGCAAGTAGACCAAGTCTGCTAGGGTAAAAGTACTGAATATTAAGAATGTGTGCATAGAAGGATGATAAATCACTTTTATTTCAGAAATAAAGTAGATTTATTGATGTGAGTTTTCGATAACCCTGTATGCGAGATAGCAAAAGAGACACAGATGTATAGAACAGTCTTTTGCACTCTGTGGGAGAGTGAGAGGGTGGGATGTTTTGGGAGAATGGCATTGAAACATGTATAATATCATATATGAAATGGGTCTCCAGCCCAGGTTCAATGCATGATACTGGATGCTTGGGGGTGGTGCACTGGGACGACCCAGAGGGATGGTACGGGTTGGCAGAAGGGAAGGGGTTCAGGAAAGGGAACGTGTGTACACCTGTGGTGGACATATGTTAATGTACGGCCTAATCATTACAATAATGTAAAGTAATTACCCTACAATTAAAATAATAAATTTATTTTTTTTTAAAAAAGGAAATCTTCTAAAAAAGCTCCACACCTACATTGAAACCAAGCACGACCAAGAGCCAACAAGTTCCACAGGAAGACATACCATGCCAATTCTCCAGCAACACAGGAACAGAACCTGGAGCTTCAATACACAGGTTGCCCAAACAGCAAACCCATAGACATCTCAAACCTCACTACTGGACACTTCATTGCCCTCCAGAGAGAAGAGATGCAGCTCCACCCACCGGATCACTGACACAAGCTTCCCTAACCAGGAAACCTGACAAGCCCCTCGTCCAACCCCAGCCACCGGGAGGAACCTCCACAATAAAGAGGAACCACAAACTGCCAGAAAGAGAAAGACCATCCCAAACACAGGAACCCCCCCCCGACCCCCCCCCCAAAAAAAAGGCCAAATTGACTAATGAGATTTTTGCATGCTTCATGGTTTTGGTTACTATTTCTGCCAGCAGTCTGTATTTTAAGTTGATGCTGAAGTAAACGCTTGGTTGAACATTACCCTTCAGTTGCTAGGAGACCAGTGACTTTGTCATGTCACAACTAACCTTCGATTGCTAGGAGACCAGTGATTTTGTGATGTCACAGCTGTTTGACTGGGGGGATCTCTGTGATTGTCCAGAGAGTTTCTCTCTGTAGGCCAGCCAAACATCATTTGAAGTTGCATTGTGTAAAAGCAGACAAATGAGAACATTATCTGAAGAAAGATTTCCCTGAGATGGCACATATTTCTTCAGAAATTCAAGATGGACCTCCTAAAGGTGAGTCCACTGGTTCAGAAACCTCCATTTGATCTTACTGGTATGATTATACAACTGGGGACTCAGTTTTGAGATCTATGATTGAAGAATATGCTTTTCAGGCTTTGTCTGAGGATCTGGTGATCAAAAGGCCACACTACACATATTCTGTCTCTGAAACAGATGATGTGAATGATTTTCTTTTACTCACATTTCCACAAAAACTTTGGAATATAGTGGAAAGTGATCAGTTTGAGTCTATTTGGTGGGATGAGACAGGCACATGTAGAGTGATCAATGAAGAACTCTTCAGGAAAGAAGTCTTGGAAAGAAAGGAGCCTTTCAGAAAATTTGAAACCAAGAGCATGAAGAGTTTAATTCGACAGCTTAATCTTTATGGAGTTAACAAAAACCGACAAACTGTTCAAAGATCGGCTGCACTACCAGTCTTTCTGGAAGAAGAAAACAACATCTCTCTTTTGAGAAAGGTATTCCAAAATTTTCACTTTTTGGCAATGGGTCAGATTCAATCATGTGACCTAGAAAGCATGTTCATATATGTGGCTAAAACGGAGTTTAAACTTGAGATAACAAATTATTGAAAAAGTTGTATCTTTTTGAAGTTGAGAACAGCTGCAGGTTAGAATATTGGATGTTCAACAAACCTTCCTAGTGACTTGAAACCAGATACAAGTTCTGAAGCTACTTAAAGTGGTATTTAGTGTATATATACAACATATTTGTAGTTGAGCATATACCTTCTAACATGTTACCTGTTAAAACTACCAACAGAGGTATTTTCTTTGATGTTATTTCATTGCTTCCATTAAAGGAAACTTATAGTGATATGAAGGAATGAAATTAGTAAAGAATGAAAAATGAATATAATGGAGAAGTGGAGAAAAGGGAACCCTCCTACACTGTTGGTGGGAATGCAAACTAGTACAGCCACTATGGAGAACAGTGTGGAGATTCCTTAAGAAATTGCCAATAGAACTACCTTATGACCCAGCAATCCCACTGCTGGGCATCCACACTGAGGAAACCAGAATTGAAATAGACACATGTACCCCAATGTTCATCGCAGCTCTGTTTATAATAGCCATGACATGGAAACAACCTAGATGTCCATCAGCAGATGAATGGATAAGAAAGCTGTGGTACATATACACAATGGAGTATTACTAGCCGTTAAAAAGAATTCATTTGAGTCAGTTCTGATGAGATGGATGAAACTGGAGCCAATTATACAGAGTGAAGTAAGCCAGAAAGAAAAACACCAATACAGTATACTAACACATATATATGGAATTTAGGAAGATGGCAATGACGACCCTGTATGCAAGACAGGAAAAAAGACACAGATGTGTATTACGGACTTTTGGACTCAGAGGGAGAGGGAGAGGGTGGGATGATTTGGGAGAATGGGAATTCTAACATGTATACTATCATGTAAGAATTGAATCACCAGTCCATGTCTGACGTAGGGTGCAGCATGCTTGGGGCTGGTGCATGCGGATGACCCAGAGAGATGTTGAGGGGAGGGAGGTGGGAGGGGGGGTCATGTTTGGGAACGCATGTAAGAATTAAAGATATTAACATTTAAAAAAAAAACACTGGGGGGGGGGAAATAACATGAGTTGAGGAAAATAAAGAAAAGGTATTAAAAAAAAAAAAGAAAAGAAATATTGTAACAAAACCAAAACTTTATTCTCCCATATGACTACCAGGAGACTTCCAGCAGAACAGAGCATTTAAAAAACACTCTGTAAAGGGCCAAAAAAGAAATATGTTAGGCTTTGCGAATATGACCATTGGCAATTAATTAAGTTTTCAGGCATAGAGGATAACCAAAGAAGCTGGCAAGTCCCTCTTCCAACTTTAAGGACTCCGAAAACTGAATTACACACAATTTTCACGTCAGAAAAGAAAAGTCTTTTCGGTTTTCCTCAGCCATTAAAAGTGTAAAGCTCTAAAATTAAAAAGAAGAAGAAGAAGAAAAAGTAAAGCTCATTCTCAGCTCACAATAGACAGTGCAAAAACAGGGGCAGGCTGCCCTGCCTTGATTGAAATGGAATTCCAAGAGGAGGGGCGCCAAGATCCACTGTACAGTCAAGTTCCTTAAGCAAAGAACTGGCTTAAGGGAGGTCACCCCTGAGGGCTGTGAGTGCCGGACACCATCACTGGACTCCCCTGGTAGACTCGGAGGCCGTTCTCAGCCCTGAGCTCTGGCGACTGTGCCATCTGTTTTTTCTTTCTTCGCGTTTGGTGAGCTGAGCAATCTTGACCCAAGATCCTTGACATTCAGATTCAGCCTGACCACGCCTACAGTGGCTGCTTTTATGGGGGGAGGGGGTGTGGGGCGGGCTCATCGCGCGCGCATGCGCCCAACTCGGCCTCGCGGCCAATCCGATGGCAGGTGCCGACACCTGGCAGCCAATCATCGGAGGCAGCCCGCAAGCCTGTAGGGGGAGCTGAGGCGGCGCCCCAGACCTGAGGAGGCCTCGTCCCCGCAGGCTCGACTCCTCGGGGTTAATCTTGGAACTGCCTAGGGCAGGTGAGCTGCCAGCAGTTCTGTCTCCTCCCTCAATGGGGACCGGTAAGGACTGGAGCGTGGTTCAGCCAAAGCAGTGCCTGACGGCTAAAGGGAGGGTTTCTCGGGTCCCCACTCGCACGAGGCCTTGCTCCGAGGGGCGGCTGGTGAGGGCGGTGAGAGCTTGCGGCAGGATCCACAGGCTTCAGGCTCCTTTCGCCCTCTCCCCTCTCTAGTCTGGGCGGGCTCTGCTCTCCAGCAGCTTTCCTGCCCAGGGGCGGGACAAGCCAGCTCGCGGAAAGGGCCTCTTAGGCCCCTGGCCCCTGGCACCACCCACAGCTCTCCTGTGGAACCTAATGTATTTAAACACAGACGCACAAATCTTCACGGCCCAACCCGTTTCTGTACCCAGGCACAGTCAGGCAGGAGCAGAAAAAAAGAAAAACAAAAACCAAAAAAAACATCTATCTAGCAGCCTCTTCACTGCCCTGGTGCTTTAGTCGTTTTCCTGTTTCCTCTGCCTCTCCTCAGACTCCAGGGCGGCCCCGTCCCTGGGGGCCCCGAGATTCAGGCCTTTGGTTCTGGAAGTTGGCAGATGAGGTATTTGTTTGTTTGTTACTGAGAGAAGGGAGGTGGGAGGAAGAAGCTCAGGGCAAAGGAGTTCAATCACTTGGTCTGGTTGAGTGTGAGACGCCTGGTCAGCATCCGTAGGGTAGGACCAGGTAGGGCCTGGGGGGATAGAATGTTCCCAGAACAGGGGACTCACCCTGGCCGTTTCCTCTGCTTGTCCCCAGGATGTGACCGTGTGCTGCCTGGGAGGTCTCAAGCGCTCAGGAGTTCAGTGGGCCCCTGAGGTAAGGTGACAGACATCTTTACAACAGGGACAAAGGTGTGGCTTTCTTACTTTGCATTTTTCTCCTTTCATTCGTCGGCTGACACGTTGCTGTTGAGAGAGAGTATTCCTGATTGGGGATTACCTGACCCTGATTGCGGGTGCTGACTTCAGGGCCATCATGGTTTCAGGTTTGCAGCTTTCTGAGTGGCAAGCTTAAAAACAGGCAGAGTGACTTGCTTTCGCCTGCCTTCTTGAAAGAAAAAAAGTAAGAACACCATGGGTCTTAAGCTGTGTAGAGCTGACTCCTACCACTTGGTGAGGCTAAAATGGGGCAATGCACATATCCTAAGGTTTTAGCTGGCAAAGCAAAGCAATGCAGGTGTGGGGGTTCCCTGGTGGCCTTCTGATTAGGATTCTGGGCTTTCACTACAGTGGTCTGGATTCAATCTCTGGTCAGGGTACTGGGACCCCACGAGCCAAAAAGCATGGCCAAATGAATGAATGAATCCAGTGGTACATTCAGAGAAAATATCCTGTGATTTAACATGTTCACGTGAGATTGCTTTCTCATTTCTGTACCCTTAAGGGCTTTTCTTCATTAAGTAAGTCAGCTCCACTGGATGGGGGTGAGGCACCATCTGAGTTCATTTCATGCGAGTAAACAAGATCATAGGAAGCTCTATGCCCAGCCACTTGTGCTTACAGCTGTGTTGTATACTTATCTTGCTGGTACAGCTTTGACTTCACAGCATGTTTTGTTTTGGTCACAACATGTGGCTTCATAGGACATTAGTTCCCCAGCCAGGGATCGAACACAGGATCCTGGCAGTGAGAGGGCTGAGTCCTAACCAAACCACTGGGCTGCTAGGCAACTCCTGTGTTTCGGTGCTTTGGATTGGGTGAGTGTGTGTGTGTGTCTGTGTGTCTGTGTGTGTGTGTGTTTTGATTTTTGCTATATTTATAGGAGGACTGTTCTGTGTGTAAGTATGATGTGAATGGTATTAAAACTTGAAATGTTTGTGTTGTACCTATGATCTCAAAATGGAATAGTTTGAAAGAACATACCACTTGTTATCTCTTGACTTAGGATCTCCCCTGAGGTAGTTAGTAGTCAAGCTTTTGTCTGGCTTGGCAACATCTGAAGACTTAGCTTGTTGAATCTAAGCTCTCTCACTTGTCTGAACTCTTGAAGCCTCAGTTCCTCCTTCTGTGGGCCTCTCCAAGGGGCTTCTCTTGTGGAGGCTGCTGTCTTTTCTCAGAATGAGTGATTCAGGAAAGCGCTTGCACCCATGATAAAGTGCAGAGTCTTTTTTGAGATGTTACACATCTTCACTTGTGTATTTGCTTAGTCTCACAGGTCTACCCTGTGATAGATTGAGAGAGAACTACACAGGGGTGGGAATATTAGGAGATTGAATTCACTTGAAGGCTGGTTACCATACCCATTAATCCACGATGCCAGCCTTTTTTTTATATGATCTCAGCTCTGTCAATGTGAGCAAATTATTTGGCTTGTGTACCCTTCTTGTGTGCTGCTACTGCTGCTAAGCCACTTCAGTCGTGTCCGACTCTGCAGTCTCATGGACAGCCACACACAAGGCTCTCCCTTATCTGGGATTCTCCAGGCAAGAACGCTGGAGTGGGTTGCCATTTCCTTCTCCAGTGCATGAGAGTGAAGTCGCTCAGTCGTGTCCGACCCTTCGAAACCACATGGACTGCGGCCTACCAGGCTCCTCCGTCTGTGGGATATTGCAGGCAAGAGTACTGGTTTGGGTTTCCATTGCCTTCTCCAGCTTGTGTGCTCTCTGGCCTGATGTACTCAATTTTGATCTACTCAGTTCTAGACCTACTCATTTCTTGAAGTTCTAGCAAGTCTCCTCTTTGCCCTGGATTAAGGTTTCTGTTTCTCTGGATGGTTCCCATCAGCAAACTGACTGACTATAATGTGACCTGTCGTTACAAATCCATCTTTTGGTGACACATCCTGCTTCTGCTGCTTTTATTTCATATTTGCTTGTTACAGACCTCTGCAGAGTTGTTCCTAGACTTTGTTATCTCGAGTTCTCTCATTTTCCTATAAAGCCACTCTTGTCAAGGCCACAGGTGAATTTCAAATATTCAAATGTCTGCCTGCAAGGTAGGAGACCTGGCATCAATTCCTGGGTGGGGAAGATCGCCTTGAGAAGGAAATGGTAATCCACTCAAGCACTCTTGCCTGGAAAACCCATGAACGGAGGAGCCTGGTAGGCTACAGTCCATGGGATTGCAAAGAGTCGGAAATGTCTATTCAAATTCTTTTCCTGGTTGTTAAATGCTTTTCTGTTTTTAATTGTTGTAGAAAACATCTAACTTAAATTTTTGCCATTTTAACCATTTTTGCATGCTAAGTATTTTGCACACTTTCATCAGCCTTTTGGAGAAAGAAATGGCAACCCACTGCAAATCTGATGGAGAAGGGAACGTGGTGAACTTTAGTCCATGGGGATGCAAAGTTGGGCACAACTGAGTGACTAAGACATATACACACACATAGTCACAGTGTTGATTTGTTGTTGTTGTCATTGTTTTAGCTGTGTTGTGCAGCTTGAATGACAGTTCCCAGGCCCCTGCTAGGACACTGTGGAGTCCTAACCTCTGAACTACCAGGGAATTCCTTATCACATTGTTATGATGCAGATTTCTACACCTTTACAGCTTGCAAAATCGAAACTCTGTACCCATCACGTGTCCCATTAAACAAACTGCAACTCCTCTTTTCTTGCCCGTTGACCTAGACCATGGACTCCATCATTCTTTTTTGTTTCCTTTCTATTGCTTGACTGTGTTAGCTATTTCATGCAAGTAGAAACTTACAGTATTTGTCTTTTGGTACGACTGGCTTATTGCATTTGGCTTGATGTCTGAAATGATCATGCATGCTGTAGCATGTGACAGAATTTTCTCTATATGGCTAAATAATATTTCATTGTGTGTATATATCACATTTGATGGACATTTCGATGCTTCCACCTCTTAGTTGTTGTGCTTCGTGCTGCTGTGAGCACGGCTCTGCAGATATCCCAAGACCCCATGTTAACTTCTTTTGAATTTATATCCTGAGGTGGAATTGCTGAATCATGTGTCAGCTCTAGTTCTTTAATTTTTCGAGGAGCCTTTAAACTGTTTTCCGTAGCAGTTGCACCATTTTAAAATCTATCCGTAACACACAAGGATCCAGTTTCTGTACGTGCTTGCCAACAGTTGCCCTTTCCTTTCCTTCATATGTAAACACACACATATGCACACACAATTTCTTTCATACCCTTTTCCATGATTGTTTATCTCAAATTATGAATATAGTTCCTTGTGCTATACAGTACGCTCTTGTTTGTCTATTGTATATATTATGCTTTGCATCTGCTAATCACCAGCTCCCAATCTGTGCCTGCCGTACCTTTCCCTCTTGGGAATCACATAGTCTGCTCTCTATGTCTGTGAGTCTGTTTCTCTTTCATAGATCAGCTTATTTGTGGCATATTTTAGAGTCCATATAAGTGATACCATACGATAATTGTCTTTCTCTCTCTTTTTTTTTAATTTTTATTTTTACTATGTTTTATTTTACAACACTGTGTTGGTTTTGCCATACATTGACATGAATCCGCCACAGGTGTACATGAGTTCCCAATCCTCACCCCCCTCCCACCGCCCACCCCATATCATCTCTCTGGATCATCCCTGTGCACCAGCGCCAAGCATCCTGTATCCTGCATCGAACATAGACTGGCGACTATCTTACATGATAGTGTACATATTTCAGTGCCATTCTCCCGTATTATCCCACCCTCTCCCGCTCCCTCAGAGTCCAAAAATCTGTTCTATACATCTGTGTCTCTTCTGCTGTCTCTCATACAGGGTTATCATTACCATCTTTCTAAATTCCATATATATGTGTTAGTATACTGTGTTGGTGTTTTTTCTCTGGCTCACTTCACTGTGTATAATCGGCTCCAGTTTCATCCATCTCATTACAATTGATTCCTATAAAGTCTGCAAGCAATAATGCTGGAGAGGGTGTGGAGAAAAGGGAACCCTCTTACACTGTTGGTGGGAATGCAATCTAGTACAGCCACTATGGAGAACACTGTTTATAATAGCCAGGACATGGAACAACCTAGATGTCCATCAACAGATAAATGGGTCAGAAAGCTGTGGTACATATACCCAGTGGAGTATTACTCAGCCATTCAAAAGAATATATTGTCTTTCTCTTTCTGACTTCCTAAGTATTCTTTTGAATGCTAGTGTAGATTCAAGTATTTACTTAACAACATTTGTTGCTACTGTATAAAATGTGGTTGACTTTTAAAATATTTGTCTTCTATTCTGCAAGCTTTATATTAATTCTAATACTTGTGTTTCTTCAACATTTTCTATACTAAATTATCTTATGTCTAATATAGTTTGACTTCTTCCTTTCCATTCTGAAGGCTGTTTTTTGTTTTTTATTGTTTTGGTTTTTTCGTTTTTTTTTTTTTTTTTTGAAACTACAGCAACAATTCTCTTTTGTTACCTGATTGCTCTGGTTATACAACTGCCAGTATAATGTTGAGCCAAAGTGTGTAATAGACTTCCTTGTGTTGTTCCCAGTCTTAGAGGGAAAGCTTTCAGTTTTTCATTCTTTAGTATGATGTTAGCTGTGGGTCATTTTACAGGAGCCCTTTGATTGAGAAAGTTCTCTTCTGTTCTTAATTATTAAGTGTTCTTTTAACCCGGTTATGAAAAGGTGCTAGATTCAGGGAAATGCCTTTTCTTCAGGCAGATGTGTTATTTGTTTTATTGTTTTAAAATGGCATAATGTTGATTGACTTTCCTATAATGAACCAACTTTGCATACCTCCCTAAATCGCATGTGATCATAGTGTACAGTCTTTTTTATATGCTGTTGGATTTTGTTTGCCAGTATTTTGTTGAGGACTCTTTCACCTGTATCCATAAGGGATATCAGGTGTGTGTGTGTTTGTGTGATGTGTGTGTGTGTGTGTGTGTGTGTGTGATGTCTCTGTCTGATATTGGTATGAGAGAAAGACTGGCATCATTTTGCCTGCTATGTGGGGAAGAGACGTGTGGCATAAAGATGAAGCATTGTTGGATTGAAGTTTAGCCAGGATTAGAGGGAGAAATTTAGGATATATCTGTGTGGAATTGGGGTGAGATTATCAGAGAGCTCATTCTCAGTTTCCTAGGCCTGAATTAAGTGCTTGACATTGAATTATGCTGTTTGTTAACTAGGAATATATAGATTATACTTTGAATTTGCTACCTATTTTGTTTGTTAACATTTATGAAATTAGAATTTATGGATCAGTTGTAATGTGCATTTAAGATCCATTTTCTTCCATTTTTACTACAAAACAAGATGCCATTGAATAGCTGATGCCTTTTAAAAAAGCTGTTAACCTTAAGTCTGAGAAATAAGCATGTTTGTCTTTAAGATACAGAAACACATTTAAAAGTTACAAATTTGCCCAAGAAGAGGCAACTGGTGTGTGGTTAAGTTAGAATTCCAACTTAATCTCCTATGACTCCAAAGTCCATGCTTCGAAACGCTGTAGAACAATGCTTTTGTAAAAATACTCTCCTTTACATTTGATTTCACGTAATGATCAGTGTGGTGTTTTGTTTTTTTTTTTCCCCTCTTTATTTTTTTAAGTAGAAGAGGTTAAAGTGAACATGCGACAAAGCAATGATTCTAGAGCCATGTAGACTTGTAGTCGTAGTTTTTTCAGCTGTCATTGAGTCTGGTTGACACTCAGTGTCTTTGTCTGTAAGATAAGGGTGTGTATAAGTACTCTAGAGTTTTGGAGATAATCAAATAGCCCATTTTTCTGTACTTAACTAATCTGTAGTATGTTTACACTTAGGTGGCAGTTTGTATAAAGGAAGCACTGGGACTTGTGGCCGCACCCTCTAAGAATAAGAAAGTATTAAAAATATGGAACTCCCACGTATGTTACATGAAGAAGAACAAGAGCCAGAAGTACGGAAAAGGGAGGGAGAGACGAAACAAGTAGATGATGATGATGATGATGAAGTGATCTTGGTTGGAGTGGAACATGGAAATGAAGATGCTGACGTGATCTTTGTTGGGATGAGCTCAGCTTCAAAACCAGTCGTTTCAAACATACTGAACAGAGATACCCCAGGTTCTTATTCAAGGAGAAAAAGGTGTGGTCACTTCAGGAGAGGTAACGCTCACAGATTACAGCCTGTTAGTCATGTGACTCCTACATCAGAATCAAAGACTGTCTTGCCAGTGTCTGACTCTGACTCAAGATCAACAGGTAGTCCTATTATTATTGAACCTCCGTCTCAAGCTGATTATAAAAATCTTTCACCACAAATAGTGCCTGATGGCTTTTCGAAGGAGTTATGTTCTTCTTTGATTGCCTTCACAAGGTCATTGCAGCATCGAGTAGAAACAGCAGTTTCTGTAGGAGATATGAATAAAAGTCCTCATGTATCAAAGCGAGTTTCCCCTTGTGAAACAAATCGCAGAAATCCCAGAAGGCCTAAACTCAGTGATGGCATTGTAGGGGAACATTCTTTAGGTTTCTCCCCGTCACGTTTTTTTCATACAGAGACCACTCAACAAAGCACACCAGACCGTGTCCATACCTCACTAAGCCATGTTCCGAATGGAGAACCTTGTCCAACACCTTTTCCAAAGGACAGTGTTCATTGCAAGCCTGTAAGACCTTTAGGGGAAAGTGGACGGACAAAAACTGATTTTCCAAGTTTGGCAAGTCCAAACAAAATTGGTGATCCCACAGAAGGAAATCTGATTGTGTTACTTCGTGACTTCTACTATGGCGAGCATGGAGGAGTTGGGCCGCCAGAACCGAAGACCCACACGGCGTTTAAATGCCTCAGCTGCATGAAAGTTCTAAAAAATGTCAAGTTTATGAATCACATGAAGCACCATTTGGAACTTGAGAGGCAGAGAGGTGACAGCTGGAAAACCCACACCACCTGCCAGCACTGCCTCCGCCAGTTTCCTACTCCTTTCCAGCTGCAGTGTCACATTGAAAGTGTCCACACGGTCCAGGAGCCCTCCGCAGTCTGTCACATCTGTGAGTTGTCCTTTGAGACAGATCAGGTTCTCTTAGAGCACATGAAAGACAATCATAAGCCTGGTGAAATGCCCTATGTATGCCAGGTTTGCAGTTACAGATCATCATTTTTTGCAGATGTGGATGCACATTTCAGAGCATACCATGGTAACACTAAGAAATTACTTTGCCCGTTTTGTCTCAAAATTTTTCAAACTGCAACAGCATACAGACGTCATCATCGAGGGCACTGGGAAAAGAGTTTTCACCAGTGTTCCAAATGTCGGCTACAGTTTTTAACTTCCAAAGAGGAGAGGGAGCACAAGACCCAGTGTTATCAAATGTTTAAGAAGCCTAAGCAGCTAGAAGGATTGTCTCCTGAAACAAAAATTGTTATTCAGGTATCACTGGAACCCCTTCAGCCAGGATTGGTGGAAGTTGCATCCATTACTGTGAACACATCTGATTTTGAATCATCAGCCCCCAAATCTAAAAGGAGGAGGTCAAAAAAAGAAAAATAATAGTTAATTCTGCCTTCATTAAGTCTGAAGCAAGTATTTCAGTCAAAGTTAAAAACCCCATTAAAAACAAAAAGATCAACTTATAGCATTATTCAATAATATCAAATATAGGGAAACCGATGGGTAATTTATGTGATTTTGTTTTAAATAGAGGAAGTACAGTTTTGTCTGATCTTCATATTGAGCTGCTATTTAAAAATCTATGATCTGTTTTTCGTGTAATTGTCTTAACATGTAAAAAGGATGTGTGCATGTGTGTGTGAGAGAGAGAAAATGAGAGAAGTGAAGAAAGGAAAAGTAAGAACCTATTTTGGTATTTGATGTTACTTGTAAGTTCGAAAGCTCTCCTATACATATAATCTGTAGAGTGTTTTAGCAACGTAATTTTGAAGTGTTTTCATGCCTTTCAGATCTCAGTATCAGCTATATAGCCAGATTTGAATGTCACTCTCTGAAGTGCCTCTTGGGCTGATCTAAGATAACCTGGCTCTGAAAGCGTGCAGTGGAGGTTGATGGAGAAGCTACGATGTGAGTTTGGACCAGACACGGGATTTAATCAGTGAAGAGCTGTGGCTTCGTGTCCCAGCTGAGGAAGAGGCATACATTCACTGCAGGCACAGAGCCAAGGGAGAAGGAACACTGTCTCAGAGTGCTTTCACCTAGCCCAGGGACATCTGAAGGAAGCCAGCCGTTAAAATGCCTGTGTTTGATGAGAGACCCTGGCAAGCATGAAGCAGGCCCTGTGTAGCACTGACTGCAGTTGGAGAAGCAGAGATCGTTAATGAGACCTGGTGCCTGTGGACCTCCTGTTGAGTGATCAAAAGGGGAATTTGATTCATTCTGTCCCCTTTCCCATTTGGCTGGCCTGTAGTCACAGTGAGGTCGGCATATCTGTGTCAGACACAGTAGCAAAGCAAGTTACAATTCCCAAAGGAAAAAGAGCCTTGACGTCCACTTTGATTTGTGCTGGACCCATAGTTGTAGCTGAAAAGGATCAAACAGAGGAAATCTGTTCAGCTTTTGAATTGGGCTAAATTGAGTTCTCTTACCCTTAAGCTACAATGGAGTTGTCCAAGAATCGTAAATATAGTGGATAAAAATAGTCCAGGGTGATTATAGCCTTTTTGGAAATCTTGCTTCCATTTTCCAGTTACATGTGTCTTACCCGAGTTGACCATGTGAAGATTTCGGTTCTGTATCTTATCTTGCCTTGGATACAAATGTAGTACAGTTAACTGCTAATTCTTTGCGTGTGTAATTTCCCATTGTATCAAACTAATTGAGTTTCCGTCTTTCTTGACACAGTCTGATGTGCAAGAATTGTCTCATGTATTTCAGTAATTATCAGGTCATAGAGTTATCCTTCCTCTAATCTATCCAACCATCTAATCTGTGATTATACTTGTGGAAACCTTCTTTCTTGCGGTCTCCAAGGGCTCTTTCACAGACCTGTGAGGTACCCTCTAAGTATTGGTTCCTGAACATCAGCGCACTTGGCTGCCTCTGTAGGTTCTTGGAGTTGAGTCTCCTCCTGGAGGTGAATGTCACCCCTTCTCCACTTCTGGCACGGATACCTAGCAATCTCTGTGCACCATTCCAGGAAGCTGGGATCCTGTCTGTAGACCTATGCCAGGAGCAATCTCTCCGTTTCCTCTTCCTTTCTCCTCCTCTTTGTCTCTCCCCACTCTCCCCAGTCCTCAATTTCTTTAAGTCCTCTAAGCTTTCACAAAATGCTGGAAAGAGATCATCACCAAGCGGTTAGCATCCTTTTCAGAACTGAAAAGGAAGGACTACAGATGATGAAGCTATAGTGAATCTGTTGTCTCCATTTTAGGTAATTCGTGAGTATAAATTCAAATTCAAATAAATTGTGTTTATTTATTCAAAGCTTGATTGATTTATTTGCACTTTGAATATTTTACTAGGCCTTTCTGGTTAGTTTACTTGGGCCAAAGCGCTTTGCTAAGTGTCAGCTGAAACCACTTTTAGTTGTGTAAAGAGTGTGTGTGTGTCTGGTCTCAGGTGAAAACTCTCTGTATAAATAAATATGCAGACTATTGCATTTGTATCTGCTTTCTTCGATTTCTGTAGTAAAAAATACGAAATGTCTTAGTTACGTGTTTTTACTGTTGCTTAGTATTATCAACACTGTTGCTGTTAGTTGCTGTGAAGTATGCTCCTAAGGACTACAAGTTGTATTTATTGCCAAATTAAACGGTTCCCACAATACGGTCCCTAACTGCTTCCTCTCTTCCATTCTCTGTCTTCTACTGTACTATTTTCCCCACTAATGTACTCTTTTTGACAACACTGGCCTTGGTTTTCCTCCATCAAATTCCATTTCTTCCCGATCCAGACTGCAAGTGCTGTTCTTCTGGAAATACTCTTCCCGTAGGCCTGCATGGCTCCCTTGTTTGAGCTTCACCAATGCTGTTCAAATAACACAATCAAATCTCCAACCCCCTCTCTTTCCTCCTCCTCCTTAAAGGCACTTGAAGTCTCTATCCTCTTCTCCCCTCTCCAGCCTAAATTTCCTAAATTTTCACAAGAAAAAAAAAAAAAGAAAAAGAAAAAAATGAAAAAAGAAGAGATAATAACATCAGGGCTTTGCTTCTTAGAATTAACTTGAGTCAGTTTCTGTGCCTGCAAATCAAAGATAGTTAATAGTGAGTTGAGTTCTTTCAGGAGCTTCCTCTGTTTTTCTTTTGATACCTCTATATTTTGTTCACACAATGACACTTTGTTTTCTTTACAAATTATTGAAGATGTGTCAAGATTATTATTTTGTTACTGCCCTTTGTGAATTTCCTTGTCTGCCTTGCTTGGTCTTTCAGGTAAAATTTATTATTTGATTAATGTTGCCAAAACATTGTAAGTAAAATTAGTATTTGTAGAAATAATGTTTTAAAAATTATTTCTGCTGTCTTTTTACAAATAACATGGCATATTTTTATTTTTTTTAAATAATCGTATTGTGTTGGCCAGTTCTAAACAGTGATGTGTAAGTGGGCTTTCTTGTTCTGAGTACCATCAAAAGCAATGAGTATCTGGCTTAATAAATTTCCGTTTCTGCTTTTAGATCTTGAAGAGAATTGTTTTATTGGATAGTTTACAACATTTGTTGAGACATTTACTGTTCCTTCCTTCTCCTCTCCTTTCTTTTTCTTGCTTTCTTCCCTTGTCTCTCTTCCTCTTTCTTTCCTTCCCTTTCTTTCCCCAGGTTGTTGCTTGACTGGACCTTTCCTGAAACAAAAGGCATTCCACTCAGAGTTGAATGTTATCCTCTCAGAATCCCATTTCGTTCCTCATTTCTAGTATTGGAATTAACCTCCCTGTCCCCTTATTAGATTTGCCACAGTTGTATCAATGTTTCTGATTTTCTTTTTCCAAGAAGCAGCTCTTGTCGTCTTATCCCAACAAGCTTTATTTTTGTTTTCTATTTTTGTTTCAATTCATAGATACTTCCTACATTCTTTAGGATTTTTTTTTCTTTATAACTTTGTATTTTAGAAGTTCCTTCACAATTTTTTTCCGGTAAATATATTAGATTTACAATGTTGAAATTCAGATGTATATCAGAGTGATTTAGTTATGCAGATATGTATCTATTCTTTTGTAGGTTCTTTTCCATGATAGGTTATTACATGATACTGAGGATTTCTTTTTTTTTTTTTTTTCCAGAGATGGTTTAGGGGTTGACCTATCTTTATTTAGCAATTTTGTCTGAATCCCAAATATTTTTATGTATCCATGTTTTTTAATTAAAATTTCATTGTCTAAGATTTTTGGCAAGTTGAATCCAAAGAGTTCACTATTTTCAGGCTGAATGTTTTCATTTATTGTTTACTGAGAATTAAGTTTTCCTTGGAGCTCTGAGGGTATGTGTGTATATACACTGACATGTCTATATACACATCCTTTTCAGATTACTACATATTTTAAGATATGTAAATGTATTTTAAAAGATATTTTCTGTTTGTATGGTAAAAACATGAAATGTTTTAATTCTAGAAATTTGTTCCCCCAAATGAATATAGTATAAAGAATAAAGATATAAAACTAGATTCCTTTGAGAGTAATCCTTACTAACAGAACTTGGGAATGTTCAAAAAGTATTCATAACACTTACGAAAGGTGGCAAGAAAAACTTTATTCAAGGTAAGAGTACTACAGTGGTGTATTATAACATGGGAGAGAGATTGAGCTTATGTGTGACTCCAGGAGGGGTGCAGCTGGGATTTATAGCTAAGGAACAGGGTGGGCCCATGGGATTGCAGACAGAGATGGGAGACTGAAAAGCAATGGACAACAATAACAGAATGGGTGTCAGTGGATGGAAACTTATTAAAATGAGGACTATAAGGGTGAGGGTGGACTCTGGCTCAACTGAGAGGATCATTGCTGAGGCTAGGCAAGGCTGATAAGATATTCCGGTGAGTGAAATGATATTTGATCGGATACTGAGGGTGGTCAGATCAAGGGTGGGCTATGTTTTCTAAACTGAAGTAGCAGATTCTGGATTAGATTGGACTAGATGGACAGGCAGCCCTGAATAAAGACATTGCCCAAACTTGGCAGTGCATTAATGAACTAGTGCTGCATAAGCAGTTAGCCAAAACTAGCAGCTTAAAACAATATTATTTCATACTGCTGCTGAAAGTTGGGAATCCAGGAGTAATTCAGCTGAGTGTTGTGGCTCAGTGTCTCATGAGATTGCCATCCTCTGAAGCCTTGACATGCGCTGGTGGATTTCCTTCCAAGATGGCTTACTCACATAGCTGTTGGAACCAGTTTGCTTGCTGGCTGTTGGGAGAAAGCCTCGGTTCTTTCACATGGGCCTCTCTAAAGGGCTACCTGAGTGCTCTCGAGATATGACTAAGCTGGCTTCTCGAGTGAGTGATCCAAGAGGATGATCAAGGAGGCTGCAGTGCCTTTTATGACCTAGTCTCAGACGCTTCATTGTTCGTTTCTACAGTATTCTAACATGAGAAGTGAGCCACTAAGCCCACCACACATGTGAAGGGGTGGAGGAAGGAACCGTGGACATAATTTAAAACCACGTGGTACACACATGGCCAGAAATTGTTCACATGCGTGTATGTCCAAAATGCCTTTTCCTGCCAATGCTTTTAAACAATTTATCTGTTACAGCATTAACTTGAAGTTCAGGACCTTGTCATCTAAGTCAGGTCCAGCTATGGATCAGGGTCCACGTGTACAGTATCTCAAGTGTTCTGTTGCTCAGTTGTGTCGTATTCTTGGCGACCCCATGGGCTGCAGCGCTGCAGGCTTCCCTGTCCATCAACTCCCGGAGCTTGCTCAAACTCAAGTCCATTGAGTCGATGATGCTATCCAACAATCCCATCCTCTGCTGTCCCCTTCTCCTACCTTCATCTTTTTCCGCATCACGGTCTTTTCCAATGAGACGGTTATTCCCATCACATAGCCCAAGTATTGGAGCTTCAGCTTCAGCATCAGTCCTTCGAATGAATATGCAGGAGAGATTTACTTTAGGATTGACTGGTTTGATCTCCTTGCAGTCCAAGAGCCTCTCAAGTCTGCAACACATCAGTTCAAATTATAGAAGTGTAGTTCCTCTAGAGCTGAGGATGTGTGAACAAAAGAGATGAGTTAATCTGCTCCCTTTCACAGCCAACATACAGTGGTGGTTCAGGCATAGATAACCTTCATAGACACTCCTGTTCCAGAAAGGGGAGGGGAGATGGGAGTCAATAGTAGCAGTTCTGAAATCCCATGGGTTCTTGCGGGCAGTCCTTTGATTAGTATTTAAGGCCTGGACACTTCCTAGGCTTCCGTCTCTGATTTTTTCATTCTACCCGCTGACATGATGCCATTGCATGAAAGGTGGCTAGTATATGGTTACATGAAACAGTCTCCCTAGCCTGCTTCCTGCTTGTAGAAGGTAGAAGTCCAGAGCTCCTATTTTGTACTATTGCTGGTCCTTTCAGTCCGAGCTGAACTTAAATATGTTATCTTAAAACCTTGGTGTGTCTCCTGATACTCTTACTGGTGTTCAAGGCAAAGCACCCCACTCCAAAGCGACAGTCACACATGTCTTCATAATAAGGCTTACTCTGTCTTGGTTTTCTGCTGAGATAGCTGAGGGATAACACCCTGAACCTTGGTAGAAGTCTTATTGTGTGACTGAAAGGATCTCTGAGTGACACCCCTAAACTCTTTGGAGGCTATTGGCCTGACTAAATAATGCCATGAGGCATCCCCTTCCAGCTTTCTGAGGCTTAACAAAGAATTTTACAGTCATACTCGTCTTTAGAACACCTTTGTTTATAAAAAATAATATGAAGAAGAACGGCCTATCGGTGGTGTAAAATGTTATATTTAGACCACCTAATCTCAATGCCCTGGATATGATCTTGCTTGAGAGTCATTAATTTATCATCTTCCATCATCTTAAAAGATTGGAAAATTCCCAAATCAGCAAATTCTGTCCCCTGTTTTAATAATCTTTATGTTAAACATTAAAAAAAAAAAAATATCCCTTCATGTTTTACTACAGGCAGCAAGAAGAAACCAGGAAGTACTTTTGGCTGTTTGGATGGAAATCCTCTTAGATAACTCAATTAATTAAGTACAGTTGTCCTCCCAGCTCATTAGGTACATTTTCTACTTTTCATAAACTGCAGATGTAGTGGACTTTCATCTTCACACTCCCCAGGCTCTCTCCTCCTGCCTCTCCTTTCTGCCAAGTATCCTAGGTGCACGACTGTGATTCCGCCTAGAACGTGTTTGCTCAGTGAGCAAACGGGAAGCGATCCCCTGGCTTCAGTGCTTCTGCTGGCCAGAGACTCTGTACCGTTCCCTAAGAACTTCATGGTTTCGCTGTCCAACTTCTATCACCTGGCTAGGTCAGTTGCAGTAGCTCATACACACAAGCGAACTGGCAGGGATTTCTACACGCACATGTGCAGAAACATACATGTGTACACGGTAACATCGCTGAGGGGAAACCTGTCCATATGCAGAAGTACAGCTTTCTTTTCCAGGAACTTGAATTTTGGTAGGCACTCAAATTTCTGCACGCACATGTGCACAAACATGCACGTGTAGTCAGTAACATCCCTGAGAGGAAACTTGTCCATATGCAGAAGTACAAGCTTTCTTTTCCAGGAACATTAATTTTGGTAAGCACTCAAATTTCTATGTGCACATGTGCACAAATATATTCGTGTACACAGTAAGATCGCTGAGGGGAAACCTGTCCATATGCAGAAGTACACGCTTTCTTTTCCAGGAACTTGAGTTTTGGTAAGCACTAAAATTTCTGCACGCATATGTGCAGAAACACACTCGTGCACACAGTAACATCCCTGAGAGGAAGCTTCTCCATATGCGGAAGTACAAGCTTTCTTTTCAAGGAACATGAATTTTGGTAAGCACTCAAATTTCTACGTGCACATGTGCACAAATATATGCGTGTACACAGTAACATCGCTGAGAGGAAACCTGTCCATATGCAGAAGTACAAGCTTTCTTTCCCAGGACCTTGAATTTTGGTAAGCACTAAAATTTCTACGTGCACATGTACACAAATATATGCGTGTACACAGTAACATCGCTGAGAGGAAACTTGTCTATATGCTGAAGTACAAGCTTTCTTTTTCAGGAACATGAATGAGACCTGGTGACTAGGACCTCCTGTTGAGTGATCAAAAGGGGAATTTGATTCATTCCGTCCCCTTTCCCATTTGGTGTCCCTGAACAATGGAGATCAACGTGGCAAACGGTGGGGTTTTTCCCTACTCCCCTAGCATCTGGCCAGCAACAGCCTGTCCTGGTGATGCTGTGCATGGCTGGGACGTTGCAGCCACCAGTGGCCACACCAGGCGAAGATGCCACCCTCTTCAGAGTGGAGGCAGGAGAGGACAGCGAGGCCCAGGTGGACGGAGTCGTGGCAGGGATCAGACGGGGTTTCCAGCTGCTTGCAGAGGACATCACTGAGGATGTGGAGGTTGTGCCAGATGAATAACAGAAACAGGGTCCTCCCTGGAGCTGGAGGAGAAGACATTGGAGGAGCAGTGCCAGGAAAGGCCTGGAGGCCCGAGTGAGCTCCCGGCACTAGATGAGATGCTGGCACTGGCGACCTTGTAAGTGGAACTTAGCTCTAAGCCTGAGAAAACCTGCAGGGCCTTCGTTTGGTTCATGTGCAAGAGTCATGAGAGGAGGAAGCGTGGCTTGGCTCAGAAGAGTGCCAACATCCAGGGCATCCCTGGCTTCTGGGCCAACGTGGTATCCTTTCTGCTACTCGTTGTGGTCCAGTGCTCAGGAGGAGGGGAGGTGCAGAGGCAGGAGCAGGAGGAGGGGTGGAGGCGAGGGGGCAGAATGGTGGACCCTGAAGGAAGTGTGGTACTGGGCAATTGGCAGGCTCCAAAGGCACAGCTGAGTAGAGTCCGGGCAGGGCCACACCTGTAAGTGTCGCAGCCATGACTCTGTGTGTCTCCTTCAGGCCTGCATCTGAGGAGGATTAGCCTCTGAGTCAGAAATGACCAGAGACAGTACATCAGAGCCACCTTAGCTGACAGTTATTGTTGTAAAGGTGAATGATTCCGAAAATAACAGATGTGGAAGTCACACACACGCGTGCGCGCGCACACACACACACATACACAAACCCACAGAACATATGTAGACATACTTACTGATCCCCGTTATCTCACTGAGTGAGCAAGTTCTGAGTGGAATCACAGTGGTCCAGCAAGGATTCCTGGCAGAAAGGAGAGGCAGGAATAAAGTGCCTGGGGGTGACCAGTGAGAGTGCAGAAGATCTGAGGCACAGAACAGGTTGCAATCCCAGACACAGAAGCCACGGTGGGTGACCCCACAGCCCTTTGAACACCCTGATACAAGGGCCTTTCCATCCTTCCCAAGTGCCAGGCATACTTTGCCTGACCTTACCATGAGCATGAGCAACCCTTGCCTATTTTGTGTGGTTTCAGTGATGGACCAGAACTGCAGCATAAGCACCTGCTACCTGCAGTCTTCCAGTCTGAATCATCACTCTTTGTACTCTTTGCAGAACACATATATTGGCTCTCAGGACTATAGGCTGGATGGCTTATCTTGATCCTCTTGCTGCTCCCAGCCCCACAGGCTTGGGTGACCGGGCAGGCTTGAATGTGTTCTCACATGGAGAACAGAACCGCTTTGAAAGGGCCTCGATAGGGTAAACTGGCAGCCATGCATGTTTCTGGCACCAGTGTGTCATGGAACTTAATGGGGAGCTGTCCTTACCATCTCCCTGGCAGGTATTCAAATAATGTTCAGGGAGTGCCCTCAGGCCCCAGGCCATGCCCCATTTCTCCATCTGTGCAAAGTGTGGCCAAGCTACCTGAGGCCTTTGCACTATTCACGTCTGTCCAGCGATGGAGGGAGGGTCACTCCGCACCTTCTGCAGTTCAGCAGTGACCGCACACTGTGGACTTTCAAGTTTGAGAAAGCACTCTCCGAACGTGTGGACTAACAAAGTCTGATCTCCCATGGGTGCAACTCACTAAGGAGGAGCAGGGCTTGCCTTCTCATATAAACTTCTCGTATGAGCACTGGTGTGCAGAGAGTGACAGACAGCAAGAGCACCACTTAGAGAGATGGAGACAAACAGACACCAGCCCTTGGTACACACATGGAAGGGTTGCCCAAAACAGTGCTATGCCAGAAGCAGAGATGAAGAGACACAGAGCCAGCTCTGTACCCTAAGGCTCTGGTGTCCCTGAACAGTGGAGATCAACTGTAGCCAACAGTGTGGTTTTTCCCTTCTCCCCTAGCATCCGGACAACAGGTTCTGTGTCCCATGGAGAAAAAGTATCCAGGCACGTGGAGTCCCTGTTTATCCTTTGAATCCTCAGGGAAATTTCTCAGTTATTGAGGGTCCTGAGGGACACAGGAGTAAGCTGTTCAGACTGTGAAGCAGGAACCCATCGTTGGGATTTCCAGAGTCCGGACAATGACAGCGCCTGGAGTATCAGCAGATGCAAAACCCATTATTCCCTGGAGCGGTATATGCCATGTGGGTGCGCTGTAGCCCAGGAACTGTGGAAGACTTCCTACGTTTGAGGGGCGTGTCCAGAAGGGTGCCACCCACCACTCTCTCAGCCATTGGACTAGATTTGGGCCAGCAGCCTATCCGTGGCTCACGGCCTAGGGATCCGCCTATTCGGCTGATTTCCCCAGGGCCTGTTCACCCTGTCCCATGCTGTCTGCCACCCCTTTCTTCAGCCTCAGGCCACCGGACACACACCAGCCCCCGCTTCCCTACCATCCCCCTCACTCCCCGCCCCCAAAGAGCTAGTGGGTCCCACAGGATTACTGAAACCTGAGCCGCATTTGCACACCACTTGCTGTGCTATTATGTCCCATCCCTTGGCATCTGCCCCAGCCTGGGGTCACGACCAGGGCCAAGAGGCGTGTGAAAGGCCGTCAGAGGAATGCAGGAGCATCCTGAGACCCCAGACCTTCCTAGTTGTGAGCTCCGGTTTCAGGGCGCTGGGGTTGGTGGCCTGCCATCCTCAGGCTTTTTGAGGCTGGGACCTTACAGCCACAAGTTGTCATTCCAGGCAAAGGAGCCACGCTATGCAGGGTGGAGGCGGTGGACGACGGTGAGCCCCTGGTGGACGGAGACGTGGTGGGGATTGGGTGGTGGTTCCAGCTGCTTGCGGAAGACGTCATGGAGGAGGTGGAGGTTGTGGCAGATGAGGAGCAACAATAGGGGTTCTTCCAGGAGCTGAGAAGACGGTGGAGGAGCAGAGCCAGGGAAGGCCCGGGAGCACTACTGAGCTTCCAGGGCAAGATGAGCTGCAGGCACTGGCTGCCCTGCTGGTGGAACTGAGCTCTGAGCATAAGAAGAACTGCAGGGCCTACTTCCAGTTCATGTGCAAGAATCATCAGAGGAGGAAGCCTGACTTGGCTTGGAGGATCGCCATCACCTGGGGCATCCCTTGCTTCTGGGCTGTAGCTGTATCCTTTCTGCTGCTCTTTGAAGTCTGCTGCTCAGGAAGAGGAGGCGGCGCAGGAACCTTTTCCCTGCTCCCTATCCTGACAGGTGCTGTTGCGGAGCCATCCATCGTCCCACTGCAAGTTGATATTTTCCTTTCAGGACCCCCCTACTTCTTGAACTCAGTGACCACTAAGTAGAATTACCTTGACATCACTTGTGAAATGTGGTTCCTGGGGTGGTGAGTGTGGGTGTGCAAGGTTGTGGAGTGTCGACCTGTGGGATCCACACCCATCTCCCGTCTCTCTGTAGGGCATAGGGCACGTTGTTCCACTCCTGTCCACTGGTTCTGGGACTTTGAACGGGGAGCATCCAGCTGCAGCGTGGACACCAGGAGCCTTAAATTTCTCGGCTGGTTGTCAGGTCACAACTGCTCAGAGTCGAACAGGATTGCTGAGGTGTGGTTGCTTTGGGCCTGAACACAGTTAGCAATTCACTTTGGGATTCTTGGCTGCTGGCTCACCTTGCTCGGATTGCCAGTGGATTGTCGGCCAAGATGTGTGGGATGATCGCCTGAAGTAGTACCTTGGGCAGGAAGGTTCTTCCATGAGAGTAACTGACAGAAACATGTGTGGAGATGGGGTCTGAAGGTGGGCCCTGAAGGGACACTCGTGTGATACTACAGGGACACTGTCCTTTCCCAAATGGGGATGCTCAGACTCATGCAAACTGGCTGTGGAGCCTGAGTTTGGGTCGTGCTTGTAGCAGGTGACCTCCTGAGACTGTTTATTTGGGGACTTGGTGTGTCCGTGAGTGAAGCAAGTCTCCATCAAATCAGCTGAGGTGGCAGCACCAGAGTCCAGGTGATACTACTAGAGGCAGTGTGTATTAAGTATCTTTGTCAGAATCATCCTTTGTGGGTCCTTTCATCCCCTGGCCTCCTGTTGCTCACTGAGTTTGAGATTGCCTGGGCACTTCACTCCCGCCCCTTACCCAGGGAAGGCCTATCATTGAAAAGCTGTCCTCTCCGGGGTCCCAGTGCACCTGTGTGCTGACTTTGGGATCTTCTGTGAATTTCCACATTCACCACTCAGTGTCTCACAACCACCAAACATGCTGCGCTGGAAGCGGCTTCAGGCTGCCTTGGGAACATATGGAAGAGTTCGTGGAAAAGGTGAACAGGGAGCCCCAAGGGCAGGACATGGTGCCTACTGTCGCCATCTCCGACATTGCTGGCCTCGGTCGTCTTCACCTCCTGAAACACCTATGCTCGTTGTTTGCATCTGTGTCCCCGTGCTGAGCATGTGTGTGTGTATACACTCGTGTGCTTATTTATGCTGGCTGTGATTGTGTGTGTGTGTGTGTGTGTGTGTGTGTGTGTGTGTCTGTGTCCGGCCCAGGGCAGAGGTAGAGATGAAGGTGGCAGGAGAGGAGATGCTGAGCAACCAAAAGAGGAGTCCTGAGGCGACCAGGCTGAAGGTGGTTTGTCGCCTTATCTCTGCATTGACCCTGCCCAGGATGGGAACAAGGAAAGGATGGCCAGTGATAACTCCAGACTGTGGCTCCAGATATCTGCAATTAGACAGATACAAAACACACTCATCAGTTCTACCGTGTTGTTGTGTGTGCTTGGATCAGGAAGAGGGTTTCATGGTCTAAGGATTCACACAGAGCAAATCACGTGGGGTGGGGCTTTGAAACCACTGCCTGTGGAGCCCTCCGTGTGTGGGGCCATGGGCTGGCCTCTGGAAATGAGGGACGTGGCTATGGCAAGATCTGGGATGGTGAGGCTAAGGTCCTGCCGAGATGGGCAGAGAGCTGAAGGAGAAAGAGTCATAGACTGCCTGCTGCACTGGAGATTGTTCCACACACATGTGAAAAGGAGAACTGGGAAGGTCCTGGGCCAGTGCTGCCCCGGATCCGCCCAGCAGCCAGCACACGCCCTCCCTGAGGGTGGCACACACTGGCACGATATGACACAAAACATGAGATGCGCTAAAGTATGCTGTATCTGCCAAACCACAGGCATCCTAGGAGAGACATGGTCTGTAAGCAAGGCATGCCTCCAGGCACTTCCAGCCTGCCTCCCTGGCAGTGCCCAAAGGCGAGGAATGTGCAAGTGGGTTTCCCTGTGTGACCCTATCCGGGATATGCCTGTGAGGGAGGGAACAGAGAAAAGACAAGGGCGGTGGGTAAACTGCATGTCCTAAGGGACCTCAGGGGAGTGGAGACAGAGAAGCCCCTGGGGCAGTTCAGGGCCTGCTGGTCTTCAGGGTCCAGACTCTAGGCAGTAGCGGTCCTGCCAAAGATACCCCATGGTCTGTGCTGAAAGTTCTGATATGAATTCCTCCTTTTCGTTGGGGTCTTACCCCTGGCTATGGGGGCCTGAGTGTCAAAGGTGCACGTCTGCACCTGAAGGAGGATTCTGGTAGTCTTGCTGGAGCAGAATCTCTGATTGCGTTGTAGGGGATCTGCACCCAGGTGACACAGAGGGATGCTGCCTTCCAGGTGACCGTCTTGGATATCCCTGGGCCCAACCGCGCACTGGCTTCCTTGGCACGGGTGCTGTGTAGGGAAGCAGGGATGCGTGACTGTAGGGAGTCCTACCTGGGCCTAATGAGAGCAACTGAAAGAGAGCCTTGGCATTTAGCAAATCACTCAGGCATGGGTGGCTCAAGCCCTCTTGGTCCATTTGAGATAGTAACGCTGCTTTCTGTCCAAAGGAGGCATTAGCTCTGGGCCCAGAACCTGCAGGTTCCCCAGGGCATCATCTGTTGGGGGACTCCCATGTGCACGGGTAGTGTTAAACAGAAAGGAAGACGTGTAGGGATGCCACCTTACTTTGATGGCCTCCGGTTCCATTCTTGGTATCGGAAGAGACCCTGTATCCATATGTACCTTCTTCACAACCTTGGATTAGAACCAGGCCTGTCACAGTCTCCGGGGGCTTTTGGAGGCTCAGGCGTTTCTGGCCTTTTCCTGCCACATGGAGAGAGCACATCGGGGCACAGGTAGATGGTGCACACAGAACGCACCACAGATAGGAAGAACAGGGGGCCTCATTCAGAATGCTGGGGGCTGTAACGGGTGGTAGGCTACCAAGAGGGGCACAACATTGACATGGAATGACCTAGACAGGTGCACACCGAGAAAGCAGTTCTTCAAGTCAGCTGAGCTCAGAGGTCCTTGTTTTCTGGTCCCCTGAAGGAATGCACAGGCAATGGATCAGGCCAACGTGACTGGTACTGTGAAGTTGTCCAAGGTGATGGGAGAATGCAGAAGGCAGGCACACGTTATACAGCTGTTCATGGCAAGAACTTCCAACGCTGCCTGCTGCTCTGCAGGCCAGTCCCTATCAATAGCAAATGCCAAGATTTTGGAACCTTTGAGGATAAGGTACACAGTTAGAAGTGTAACATGACATAATCGATGAGCAAGTGAAAAAACAAGGACAGAAATGTGGATGCTTACCAAAATTCATGTTCCTGGAAAAGAAAACTTGTACTTTAGAATATGGACAAGTTTCCTCTCAGCGATCTTACTGTGTGCATGCATATATTTGTGCACATGTGCGTCCAGAAATTTGAGTGCTTACCAAAATTCAAGTTCCTGGAAAGGAAAGCTTTACTTCTGCATATGGACAGGTTTCCCCTCAGCGATGTTACTGTGTACACATGTATGTTTCTGCACATGTGCGTGTAGGAATCCCTGCCAGTTCACTTGTGAGTATGAACTACTGCAACTGACCTAGCCAGGTGATAGAAGTTGGACAGCGAAACCATGAAGTTCTTAGGGAACGGTACAGAGTCTCTGGCCAGCAGAAGCACTGAAGCCAGGGAATCGCTCCCCGTTTGCTCACTAAGCAAACACGTTCTAGGCGGAATCACAGTCGTGCACCTAGGATGCTTGGCAGAAAGGAGAGGCAGGAGGAAAGAGCCTGGGGAGTGTGAAGATGAAAGTCGACTACATCTGCAGTATTATGAAAAGTAGAAAATGCACCTAATGAGCTGGGAGGACAAACTGTACTTAATTGAGTTATCTAAGAGGATTTCCATCCAAACAGCCAAAAGTGCCTCCTGGTTTCTTCTTGCTGCTTGTAGTAAAACATGAAGGGTTTTTTTTTTTTTTAATGTTTAAGATACAGATTATTAAAACAGGGGACAAAACTTGCTGATTTGGGAAGTTTCCAGTCTTTTAAGATGACAGTAATAAATAATAAATTTTACCGGAAAGAACAAGCAAGGCAGACAAGGGAATTCACAAAGGGCAGTAACAAAATAGTAATCTTGACACATCTTCAATATATTTGTAAAGAAAACAAAGTGTCATTGTGTGAACAAAATATAGAGGTATCAAAAGAAAAACAGAGGAAGCTCCTGAAAGAACTCAACTCACTATTAACTATCTTTGATTTGCAGGCACAGAAACTGACTCAAGTTAATTCTAAGAAGCAAAGCCCTGATGTTATTATCTCTTCTTTTTTCCTTTTTTCTTTTTCTTTTTTTGTGAAAACTTAGGAAATTTAGGCTGGAAAGGGGAGAAGAGGATAGAGACTTCAAGTGCCTTTAAGGAGGAGGAGGAAAGAGAGGGGGTTGGAGATTTGATTGTGTTATTTGAACAGCATTGGTGAAGCTCAAACAAGGGAGGTAGCAAGCCATGCAGGCCTGCGGGAAGAGCATTTCCAGAAGAACAGCACTTGCAGTCTTGGGATCGGGAAGAAATGGAATTTGATGGGGGAAAACCAAGGCCAGTGTTGTCAAAAAGAGTACATTAGTGGGGAAAAGAGTAGAGTAGAAGACAGAGAATGGAAGAGAGGAGCAGTCAGGGACCATATTGGGGGAACCTTTTAATTTGGCAATAAATACAACTTGTAGTCCTTAGGAGCATACTTCACAGCAACTAACAGCAACAGCGTTGATAATACTAAGCAACAATAAAAGCACGTAACTAAAACATTTCGTATTTTTTACTATAGAAATCGAAGAAAGGAGATACAAATGCAATAGTCTGTATATTTATTTATACAGAGAGTTTTCACCTGAGACCAGAACACACACACACACTTTACACAACTGAAAGTGGTTTCAGCTGACACTTAGCAAAGTGCTTTGGCCAAATAAACTAACGAGAAAGGCCTAGTAGAGAATTCAAAGTGCAAATATATCAATCATGCTCTGAGTAAATAAACACAATTTATTTGAATTTTAATTTACACTCACGAAATTACCTAAAATGGAGACAACAGATTCACTGCAGCTTCATCATCTGTAGTCCTTCCTCTTCAGTTCTGAGAAGGATGCTAACCGCTTGGTGGTGATCTCTTTCCAGCATTTTGTGAAAGCTTAGAGGACTTAAAGAAACTGAGGCCTGGGGAGAGTGGCGAGAGACAAAGAGGAGGAGAAAGGAAGAGGAAACGGAGAGATTGCTCCTGGCATAGGTCTACAGACAGGATCCCAGCTTCCTGGAATGGTGCACAGAGATTGCTAGGTATCCGTGCCAGAAGTGGAGAAGGGGTGACATTCACCTCCAGGAGGAGACTCAACTCCAAGGACCTACAGAGGCAGCCAAGTGCGCTGATGTTCAGGAACCAATACTTAGAGGGTACCCCACAGGTCTGTGAAAGAGCCCTTGGAGACCGCAAGAAAGAAGGTTTCCACAAGTAGAATCACAGATTAGATGGTTGGATAGATTAGAGGAAGGATAACTCTATGACCTGATAATTACTGAAATACATGAGACAATTCTTGCACATCAGACTGTGTCAAGAAAGACGGAAACTCAATTAGTTTGATACAATGGGAAATTACACACGCAAAGAATTAGCTGTTAACTGTACTACATTTGTGTGCAAGGCAAGATAAGATACAGAACCGAAATCTTCACATGGTCAACTCGGGTAAGACACATGTAACTGGAAAATGGAAGCAAGAGTTCCAAAAAGGCTATAATCACCCTGGACTATTTTTATCCACTATATTTACGATTCTTGGACAACTCCACTGTAGCTTAAGGGTAAGAGAACTCAATTTAGCCCAATTCAAAAGCTGAACAGATTTCCTCTGTTTGATCCTTTTCAGCTACAACTATGGGTCCAGCGCAAATCAAAGTGGATGTCAAGGCTCTTTTTCCTTTGGGAATTGTAACTTGCTTTGCTACTGTGTCTGACACAGATATGCCGACCTCACTGTGACTACAGGCCAGCCAAATGGGAAAGGGGACAGAATGAATCAAATTCCCCTTTTGATCACTCAACAGGAGGTCCACAGGCACCAGGTCTCATTAACAATCTCTGCTTCTCCAACTGCAGTCAGTGCTACACAGGGCCTGCTTCATGCTTGCCAGGGTCTCTCACCAAACACAGGCATTTTAACGGCTGGCTTCCTTCAGATGTCCCTGGGCTAGGTGAAAGCACTCTGAGACAGTGTTCCTTCTCCCTTGGCTCTGTGCCTGCAGTGAATGTATGCCTCTTCCTCAGCTGGGACACGAAGCCACAGCTCTTCACTGATTAAATCCCGTGTCTGGTCCAAACTCACATCGTAGCTTCTCCATCAACCTCCACTGCACGCTTTCAGAGCCAGGTTATCTTAGATCAGCCCAAGAGGCACTTCAGAGAGTGACATTCAAATCTGGCTATATAGCTGATACTGAGATCTGAAAGGCATGAAAACACTTCAAAATTACGTTGCTAAAACATTCTACAGATTATATGTATAGGAGAGCTTTCGAACTTACAAGTAACATCAAATACCAAAATAGGTTCTTACTTTTCCTTTCTCCACTTCTCTCATTCTCTCTCACACACACATGCACACATCCTTTTTACATGTTAAGACAATTACACGAAAAACAGATCACAGATTTTTAAATAGCATCTCAATATGAAGATCACACAAAACTGTACTTCCTCTATTTAAAACAAAATCACATAAATTACCCATCGGTTTCCCTATATTTGATATTATTGAATAATGCTATAAGTTGATCTTTTTGTTTTTAATGGGGTTTTTAACTTTGACTGAAATACTTGCTTCAGACTTACTGAAGGCAGAATTAACTATTATTTTTCTTTTTTTGACCTCCTCCTTTTAGATTTGGGGGCTGATGATTCAAAATCAGATGTGTTCACAGTAATGGATGCAACTTCCACCAATCCTGGCTGAAGGGGTTCCAGTGATACCTGAATAACAATTTTTGTTTCAGGAGACAATCCTTCTAGCTGCTTAGGCTTCTTAAACATTTGATGACACTGGGTCTTGTGCTCCCTCTCCTCTTTGGAAGTTAAAAACTGTAGCCGACATTTGGAACACTGGTGAAAACTCTTTTCCCAGTGCCCTCGATGATGACGTCTGTATGCTGTTGCAGTTTGAAAAGTTTTGAGACAAAACGGGCAAAGTAAATTCTTGGTGTTACCATGGTATGCTCTGAAATGTGCATCCACATCTGCAAAAAATGATGATCTGTAACTGCAAACCTGGCATACATAGGGCATTTCACCAGGCTTATGATTGTCTTTCATGTGTTCTACGAGAACCTGATCTGTCTCAAAGGACAACTCACAGATGTGACAGACTGCGGAGGGCTCCTGGGCCGTGTGGACACTTTCAATGTGACACTGCAGCTGGAAGGGAGTAGGAAACTGGCGGACGCAGTGCTAGCAGGTGGTGTGGGTTTTCCAGCTGTCACCTCTCTGCCTCTCAAGTTCCAAATGGTTCTTCACGTGATTCATAAACTTGACATTTTTTAGAACTTTCAAGCAGCTGAGGCATTTAAATGCCGTGTGGGTCTTCGGTTCTGGCTGCCCAACTCCTCCATGCTCGCCATAGTAGAAGTCACGAAGTAACACAATCAGATTTCCTTCTGTGGGATCACCAATTTTGTTTGGACTTACCAAACTTGGAAAATCAGTTTTTGTCCGTCCATTTTCCCCTAAAGGTCTTACAGGCTTGCAATGAACACTGTCCTTTGGAAAAGGTGTTGGACAAGGTTCTCCATTCTGAACATGGCTTAGTGAGGTATGGACACGGTCTGGTGTGCTTTGCTGAGTGGTCTCTGTATGAAAAAAACCTGACGGGGAAAAACCTAAAGAATGTTCCCCTACAATGCCATCACTGAGTTTAGACCTTCTGGGATTTCTGCGATTTGTTTCACAAGGGGAAACTCGCTTTGATACATGAGGACTTTTATTCATATCTCCTGCAGAAACTGCTGTTTCTACTCGATGCTGCAATGAACTTGTGAAGGTAATCAAAGAAGAACATAACTCCTTCGAAAAGCCATCAGGCACTATTTGTGGTGAAAGATTTTTATAATCAGCTTGAGACGGAGGTTCAATAATAATAGGACTACCTGTTGATCTTGAGTCAGAGTCAGACACTGACAAGACAGTCTTTGCTTCTGATGTAGGAGTCACATGACTAACAGGCTGTAATCTGTGAGCGTTACCTTTCCTGAAGTGACCACACCTTTTTCTCCTTGAATAAGAACCTGGGGTATCTCTGTTCAGTATGTTTGAAACGACTGGTTTTGAAGCTGAGCTCATCCCAACAAAGATCACGTCAGCATCTTCATTTCCATGTTCCACTCCAACCAAGATCACTTCATCATCATCATCATCATCATCTACTTGTTTGGGCTCTCCCTCCCTTTTCTGTACTTCTGGCTCTTGTTCTTCTTCACGTAACATACGTGGGAGTTCCATATTTTTAATACTTTTTTATTCTTAGAGGGTGCGGCCTCAAGTCCCAGTGCTTCCTTTATACAAACTGCCACCTAAGTATAAACATACTACAGATTAGTTAAGTACAGAAAAATGGGCTATTTGATTATCTCCAAAACTCTAGAGTACTTATACACACCCTTATCTTACAAAGACACTGAGTGTCAACCAGACTCAATGACAGCTAAAAAACCTACGACTACAAGTCTCCATGGCTCTAGAATCATAGCTTTGTCGCATGTTCACTTTAACCTCTTCTACTTAAAAAAATAAAGAGGGGGAAAAAAAACAAAACGCCACACTGATCATTACGTGAAATCACATGTAAAGGAGAGTATATTTACAAAAGCATTGTTCTACAGCGTTTCGAAGCATGGACTTTGGAGTCATAGGAGATTAAGTTGGAATTCTAACTTAACCACACACCAGTTGCCTCTTCTTTGGCAAATTTGTAACTTTTAAATGTGTTTTTGTATCTTAAAGACAAACATGCTTATTTCTTAGACTTAAGGTTAACAGCTTTTTTAAAAGGCGTCAGCTATTCAATGGCATCTTGTTTTGTAGTAAAAATGGAAGAAAATGGATCTTAAATGCACATTACAACTGATCCATAAATTCTAATTTCATAAATGTTAACAAACAAAATAGGTAGCAAATTCAAAGTATAATCTATCTATACCTAGTTAACAAACAGCATAATTCAATGTCAAGCACTTAATTCAGGCCTAGGAAACTGAGAATGAGCTCTCTGATAATCTCACCCCAATTCCACACAGATATATCCTAAATTTCTCCCTCTAATCCTGGCTAAACTTCAATCCAACAATGCTTCATCTTTATGCCACACGTCTCTTCCCCACATAGCAGGCAAAATGATGCCAGTCTTTCTCTCATACCAATATCAGACAGAGACATCACACACACACACACACACACACACACACACACACACACAAACACACACAGACCTGATATCCCTTATGGATACAGGTGAAAGAGTCCTCAACAAAATACTGGCAAACAAAATCCAACAGCATATAAAAAAGACTGTACACTATGATCACATGCGATTTAGGGAGGTATGCAAAGTTGGTTCATTATAGGAAAGTCAATCAACATTATGCCATTTTAAAACAATAAAACAAATAACACATCTGCCTGAAGAAAAGGCATTTCCCTGAATCTAGCACCTTTTCATAACCGGGGTTAAAAGAACACTTAATAATTAAGAACAGAAGAGAACTTTCTCAATCAAAGGGCACCTGTAAAATGACCCACAGCTAACATCATACTTAAGAATGAAAAACTGAAAGCTTTCCCTCTAAGACTGGGAACAACACAAGGAAGTCTATTACACACTTTGGCTCAACATTATACTGGCAGTTCTATAACCAGAGCAATCAGGTAACAAAAGAGAATTGTTGCTGTAGTTTCAAAAAAAAAAAAAAAAAAAAAAACGAAAAAACACAAAACAATAAAAAACAGCCTTCAGAATGGAAAGGAAGAAGTCAAAGTATATTAGACATAAGATAATTTAGTATAGAAAATGTTGAAGAAACACAAGTATTAGAACTAATATAAAGCTTGCAGAATAGAAGACAAATATTTTAAAAGTCAACCACATTTTATACAGTAGCAACAAATGTTGTTAAGTAAATACTTGAATCTACACTAGCATTCAAAAGAATACTTAGGAAGTCAGAAAGAGAAAGACAATATATTCTTTTGAATGGCTGAGTAATACTCCACTGTGTATATGTACCACAGCTTTCTGATCCATTTATCTGTTGATGGACATCTAGGTTGTTCCATGTCCTGGCTATTATAAACAGTGTTCTCCATAGTGGCTGTACTAGACTGCATTCCCACCAACAGTGTAAGAGGGTTCCCTTTTCTCCACACCCTCTCCAGCATTATTGCTTGCAGACTTTATAGGAATCAATTCTAATGAGATGGATGAAACTGGAGCCGATTATACACAGTGAAGTGAGCCAGAAAAAAAACACCAACACAGTATACTAACACATATATATGGAATTTAGAAAGATGGTAATGATAACCCTGTATGAGAGACAGCAGAAGAGACACAGATGTATAGAACAGATTTTCGGACTCTGAGGGAGCGGGAGAGGGTGGGATAATACGGGAGAATGGCACTGAAATATGTACACAATCATGTAAGATAGTCTCCAGTCTATGTTCGATGCAGGATACAGGATGCTTGGCGCTGGTGCACAGGGATGATCCAGAGAGATGATATGGGGTGGGCGGTGGGAGGGGGGTGAGGATTGGGAAGTCATGTACACCTGTGGCGGATTCATGTCAATGTATGGCAAAACCAACACAGTGTTGTAAAATAAAACATAGTAAAAATAAAAATTAAAAAAAAGAGAGAGAAAGACAAATATCGTATGGTATCACTTATATGGACTCTAAAATATGCCACAAATAAACTGATCTATGAAAGAGAAACAGACTCACAGACATAGAGAGCAGACTATGTGATTCCCAAGAGGGAAAGTTACGGCAGGCACAGATTGGGAGCTGGTGATTAGCAGATGCAAAGCATAATACATACAATAGACAAACAAGAGCGTACTGTATAGCACAAGGAACTATATTCATAATTTGAGATAAACAATCATGGAAAAGGGTATGAAAGAAATTGTGTGTGCATATGTGTGTGTTTACATATGAAGGAAAGGAAAGGGCAACTGTTGGCAAGCACGTACAGAAACTGGATCCTTGTGTGTTACGGATAGATTTTAAAATGGTGCAACTGCTACGGAAAACAGTTTAAAGGCTCCTCGAAAAATTAAAGAACTAGAGCTGACACATGATTCAGCAATTCCACCTCAGGATATAAATTCAAAAGAAGTTAACATGGGGTCTTGGGATATCTGCAGAGCCATGCTCACAGCAGCACGAAGCACAACAACTAAGAGGTGGAAGCATCGAAATGTCCATCAAATGTGATATATACACACAATGAAATATTATTTAGCCATATAGAGAAAATTCTGTCACATGCTACAGCATGCATGATCATTTCAGACATCAAGCCAAATGCAATAAGCCAGTCGTACCAAAAGACAAATACTGTAAGTTTCTACTTGTATGAAATAGCTAACACAGTCAAGCAATAGAAAGGAAACAAAAAAGAATGATGGAGTCCATGGTCTAGGTCAACGGGCAAGAAAAGAAGACTTGCTGTTTAATGGGACAAGTGATGGGTACAGAGTTTCGATTTTGCAAGCAGTAAAGATGTAGAGATCTGCTTCATAACAATGTAATAAGGAATTCCCTCGTAGTTCAGAGGTTAGGACTCCACAGTGTCCTATCAGGGGCCTGGGAACTGTCATTCAAGCTGCACAACACAGCTAAAACAATGACAACAACAACAAATCAACACTGTGACTACGTGTGTGTATATGTCTTAGTCACTCAGTTGTGCCCAACTTTGCATCCGCATGGACTAAAGTTCACCACGTTCCCTTCTCCATCAGATTTGCAGTGGGTTGCCATTTCTTTCTCCAAAAGGCTGATGAAAGTGTGCAAAATACTTAGCATGCAAAAATGGTTAAAATGGCAAAAATTTAAGTTAGATGTTTTCTACAACAATTAAAAACAGAAAAGCATTTAACAACCAGGAAAAGAATTTGAATAGACATTTCCGACTCTTTGCAATCCCATGGACTGTAGCCTATCAGGCTCCTCCGTTCATGGGTTTTCCAGGCAAGAGTGCTGGAGTGGATTACCATTTCCTTCTCAAGGCGATCTTCCCCACCCAGGAATTGATGCCAGGTCTCCTACCTTGCAGGCAGACATCTGAATATTTGAAATTCACCTGTGGCCTTGACAAGAGTGGCTTTATAGGAAAATGAGAGAACTTGAGATAACAAAGTCTAGGAACAACTCTGCAGAGGTCTGTAACAAGCAATATGAAATAAAAGCAGCAGAAGCAGGATGTGTCACCAAAAGATGAATTTGTAACGACAGGTCACATTATAGTCAGTCAGTTTGCTGATGGGAACCATCCAGAGAAACAGAAACCTTAATCCAGGGCAAAGAGGAGACTTGCTAGAACTTCAAGAAATGAGTAGGTCTAGAACTGAGTAGATCAAAATTGAGTACATCAGGCCAGAGAGCACACAAGCTGGAGAAGGCAACGGAAACCCAAACCAGTACTCTTGCCTGGAATATCCCACAGACGGAGGAGCCTGGTAGGCCGCAGTCCATGTGGTTTCGAAGGGTCGGACACGACTGAGCGACTTCACTCTCATGCACTGGAGAAGGAAATGGCAACCCACTCCAGCGTTCTTGCCTGGAGAATCCCAGATAAGGGAGAGCCTTGTGTGTGGCTGTCCATGAGACTGCAGAGTCGGACACGACTGAAGTGGCTTAGCAGCAGTAGCAGCACACAAGAAGGGTACACAAGCCAAATAATTTGCTCTCATTGACAGAGCTGAGATCATATAAAAAAAAGGCTGGCATAGTGGATTAATGGGTATGGTAACCAGCCTTCAAGTGAATTCAATCTCCTAATATTCCCACCCCTGTGTAGTTCTCTCTCAATCTATCACAGGGTAGACCTGTGAGACTAAGCAAATACACAAGTGAAGATGTGTAACATCTCAAAAAGACTCTGCACTTTATCATGGGTGCAAGCGCTTTCCTGGATCACTCATTCTGAGAAAAGACAGCAGCCTCCACAAGAGAAGCCCCTTGGAGAGGCCCACAGAAGGAGGAACTGAGGCTTCAAGCGTACAGACAAGTCAGAGAGCTTAGATTCAACAAGCTAAGTCTTCAGAGGTTGCCAAGCCAGACAAAAGCTTGACTACTAACTACCTCAGGAGAGATCCTAGGCCAAGATATAACAAGTGGTAAGTTCTTGCAAACTATTCCATTTTGAGATCATAGGTACAACACAAACAGTTCAAGTTTTAATACCATTCACATCATACTTACACACAGAACAGTTGTCCCATAAATATAGCTAAAATCAAAACACACACACAAACACACACACACACACACACACACACACTCACCCAATCCAAAGCACCGAAACACAGGAGTTGCCTAGCAGCCCAGTGGTTTGGTTAGGACTCAGCCCTCTCACTGTCAGGATCCTGTGTTCGATCCCTGGCTGGGGAACTAATGTCCTATGAAGCCACATGTTGTGACCAAAACAAAACATGCTGTGAAGTCAAAGCTGTACCAGCAAGATAAGTATACAACACAGCTGTAGGCACAAGTGGCTGGGCACAGAGCTTCCTATGATCTTGTTTACTCGCATGAAATGAACTCAGATGGTGCCTCACCCCCATCCAGTGGAGCTGACTTACTTAATGAAGAAAAGCCCTTAAGGGTACAGAAATGAGAAAGCAATCTCACGTGAACATGTTAAATCACAGGATATTTTCTCTGAATATACCACTGGATTCATTCATTCATTTGGCCATGCCGTTTGGCTTGTGGGGTCCCAGTTCCCTGACCAGAGATTGAATCCAGACCACTGTAGTGAAAGCCCAGAATCCTAATCACCAGGCCACCAGGGAACCCCCACACCTGCATTGCTTTGCTTTGCCAGCTAAAACCTTAGGATATGTGCATTGCCCCATTTTAGCCTCACCAAGTGGTAGGAGTCAGCTCTACACAGCTTAAGACCCATGGTGTTCTTACTTTTTTTCTTTCAAGAAGGCAGGCGAAAGCAAGTCACTCTGCCTGTTTTTAAGCTTGCCACTCAGAAAGCTGCAAACCTGAAACCATGATGGCCCTGAAGTCAGCACCCGCAATCAGGGTCAGGTAATCCCCAATCAGGAATACTCTCTCTCAACAGCAACGTGTCAGCCGACGAATGAAAGGAGAAAAACGCAAAGTAAGAAAGCCACACCTTTGTCCCTTGTTGTAAAGATGTCTGTCACCTTACCTCAGGGGCCCACTGAAATCCTGAGCGCTTGAGACCTCCCAGGCAGCACACGGTCACATCCTGGGGACAAGCAGAGGAAATGGCCAGGGTGAGTCCCCTGTTCTGGGAACATTCTATCCCCCCAGGCCCTACCTGGTCCTACCCTATGGATGCTGACCAGGCGTCTCACACTCAACCAGACCAAGTGATTGAACTCCTTTGCCCTGAGCTTCTTCCTCCCACCTCCCTTCTCTCAGTAACAAACAAACAAATACCTCATCTGCCAACTTCCAGAACCAAAGGCCTGAATCTCGGGGCCCCCAGGGATGGGGCAGCCCTGGAGTCTGAGGAGAGGCAAAGGAAACAGGAAAACGACTAAAGCACCAGGGCAGTGAAGAGGCTGCTATATAGATGTTTTTTTGGTTTTGGTTTTTGTTTTTTTTCTGCTCCTGCCTGACTGTGCCTGGGTGCAGAACCGGGTTGGGCCGTGAAGATTTGTGCATCTGTGTTTAAATACATTAGGTTCCACAGGAGAGCTGGGGGTGGTGCCAGGGGCCAGGGGCCTAAGAGGCCCTTTCCGCGAGCTGGCTTGTCCCGCCCCTGGGCAGGAAAGCTGCTGGAGAGCAGAGCCCGCCCAGACTAGAGAGGGGAGAGGGCGAAAGGAGCCTGAAGCCTGTGGATCCTGCCGCAAGCTCTCACCGCCCTCACCAGCCACTCCGCCGAGCAAGGCCTCGTGCGAGTGGGGACCTGAGAAACCCTCCCTTCAGCCGTCAGGCACTGCTTTGGCTGAACCACGCTCCAGTCCTTACCGGTCCCCACTGAGGGAGGAGACAGAACTGCTGGCAGCTCACCTGCCCTAGACAGTTCCAAGATTAACCCCGAGGAGTCGAGCCTGCGGGGACAAGGCCTCCTCAGGTCTGGGGCGCCGCCTCAGCTCCCCCTACAGGCGTGCGGGCTGCCTCCGATGATTGGCTGCCAGGTGTCGGCACCTGCCATCGGATTGGCCGCGAGGCCGAGTTGGGCGCATGCGCGCGCGATGAGCCCGTCCCCCACCCGCTCCCCCCATAAAAGCAGCCGCTGTAGGCGTGGTCAGGCTGAATCTGAATGTCAAGGATCTTGGGTCAAGATTGCTCAGCTCACCAAACGCGAAGATAGAAAAAACAGATGGCACAGTCGCCAGGGCTCAGGGCTGAGAACGGCCTCCGAGTCTACCAGGGGAGTCCAGTGATGGTGTCCGGCACTCACAGCCCTCAGGGGTGACCTCCCTTAAGCCAGTTCTTTGCTTAAGGAACTTGTCCTTACAGTGCATCTTGGCGCCCCTCCTCTTGGAATTCCATTTCAATCAAGGCAGGGCAGCCTGCCCCTGTTTTTGCACTGTCTATTGTGAGCTGAGAATGAGCTTTACTTTTTCTTCTTCTTCTTCTTTTTAATTTTAGAGCTTTACACTTTTAATGGCTGAGGAAAACCGAAAAGACTTTTCTTTTCTGACGTGAAAATTGTGTGTAATTCAGTTTTCGGAGTCCTTAAAGGTGGAAGAGGGACTTGCCAGCTTCTTTGGTTATCCTCTATGCCTGAAAACTTAATTAATTGCCAATGGTCATATTCGCAAAGCCTAACATATTTCTTTTTTGGCCCTTTACAGAGTGTTTTTTAAATGCCCTGTTCTGCTGGAAGTCTCCTGGTAGTCATATGGGAGAATAAAGTTTTGGTTTTGTTACAATATTTCTTTTCTTTTTTTTTTTTAATACCTTTTCTTTATTTTCCTCAACTCATGTTATTTCCGCCCCCCCCCCCAGTGTTTTTTTTTTAAATGTTAATATCTTTACTTCTTACATGCGTTCCCAAACATGACCCCCCCTCCCACCTCCCTCCCCTCAACATCTCTCTGGGTCATCCCCATGCACCAGCCCCAAGCATGCTGCACCCTACGTCAGACATGGACTGGTGATTCAATTCTTACATGATAGTATACATGTTAGAATTCCCATTCTCCCAAATCATCCCACCCTCTCCCTCTCCCTCTGAGTCCAAAAGTCCGTTATACACATCTGTGTCTTTTTTCCTGTCTTGCATACAGGGTCGTCATTGCCATCTTCCTAAATTCCATATATATGTGTTAGTATACTGTATTGGTGTTTTTCTTTCTGGCTTACTTCACTCTGTATAATTGGCTCCAGTTTCATCCATCTCATCAGAACTGATTCAAATGAATTCTTTTTAACGGCTAGTAATACTCCATTGTGTATATGTACCACAGCTTTCTTATCCATTCATCTGCTGATGGACATCTAGGTTGTTTCCATGTCCTGGCTATTATAAACAGAGCTGTGATGAACATTGGGGTACATGTGTCTATTTCAATTCTGGTTTCCTCAGTGTGGATGCCCAGCAGTGGGATTGCTGGGTCATAAGGTAGTTCTATTGGCAATTTCTTAAGGAATCTCCACACTGTTCTCCATAGTGGCTGTACTAGTTTGCATTCCCACCAACAGTGTAGGAGGGTTCCCTTTTCTCCACTTCTCCATTATATTCATTTTTCATTCTTTACTAATTTCATTCCTTCATATCACTATAAGTTTCCTTTAATGGAAGCAATGAAATAACATCAAAGAAAATACCTCTGTTGGTAGTTTTAACAGGTAACATGTTAGAAGGTATATGCTCAACTACAAATATGTTGTATATATACAGTAAATACCACTTTAAGTAGCTTCAGAACTTGTATCTGGTTTCAAGTCACTAGGAAGGTTTGTTGAACATCCAATATTCTAACCTGCAGCTGTTCTCAACTTCAAAAAGATACAACTTTTTCAATAATTTGTTATCTCAAGTTTAAACTCCGTTTTAGCCACATATATGAACATGCTTTCTAGGTCACATGATTGAATCTGACCCATTGCCAAAAAGTGAGAATTTTGGAATACCTTTCTCAAAAGAGAGATGTTGTTTTCTTCTTCCAGAAAGACTGGTAGTGCAGCCGATCTTTGAACAGTTTGTCGGTTTTTGTTAACTCCATAAAGATTAAGCTGTCGAATTAACCTCTTCATGCTCTTGGTTTCAAATTTTCTGAAAGGCTCCTTTCTTTCCAAGACTTCTTTCCTGAAGAGTTCTTCACTGATCACTCAACATGTGCCTGTCTCATCCCACCAAATAGACTCAAACTGATCACTTTCCACTATATTCCAAAGTTTTTGTGGAAATGTGAGTGAAAGAAAATCATTCACATCATCTGTTTCAGAGACAGAATATGTGTAGTGTGGCCTTTTGATCACCAGATCCTCAGACAAAGCCTGAAAAACATATTCTTCAATCATAGATCTCAAAACTGAGTCCCCAGATGTATAATCATACCAGTAAGATCGAATGGAGGTTTCTGAACCAGTGGACTCACCTTTAGGAGGTCCATCTTGAATTTCTGAAGAAATATGTGCCATCTCAGGGAAATCTTTCTTCAGATAATGTTCTCATTTGTCTGCTTTTACACAATGCAACTTCAAATGATGTTTGGCTGGCCTACAGAGAGAAACTCTCTGGACAATCACAGAGATCCTCCCTGTCAAACAGCTGTGACATCACAAAATCACTGGTCTCCTAGCAATCGAAGGTTAGTTGTGACATGACAAAGTCACTGGTCTCCTAGCAACTGAAGGGTAATGTTCAACCAAGTGTTTACATCAGCATCAACTTAAAATACAGACTGCTGGCAGAAATAGTAACCAAAACCATGAAGCATGCAAAAATCTCATTAGTCAATTTGGCCTTTTTTTTTGGGGGGGGGGGTCGGGGGGGGTTCCTGTGTTTGGGATGGTCTTTCTCTTTCTGGCAGTTTGTGGTTCCTCTTTATTGTGGAGGTTCCTCCCTGTGGCTGGGGTTGGACGAGGGGCTTGTCAGGTTTCCTGGTTAGGGAAGCTTGTGTCAGTGTTCCGGTGGGTGGAGCTGCATCTCGTCTCTCCGGAGGGCAATGAAGTGTCCAGTAGTGAGGTTTGAGATGTCTATGGGTTTGCTGTTTGGGCAACCTGTGTATTGAAGCTCCAGGTTCTGTTCCTGTGTTGCTGGAGAATTGGCATGGTATGTCTTCCTGTGGAACTTGTTGGCTCTTGGTCGTGCTTGGTTTCAATGTAGGTGTGTAGCTTTTTGGAAGATTTCCTTTTTTTAAAAAATAAATTTATTATTTTAATTGTAGGTTAATTACTTTACATTATTGTAATGATTTTGCCGTACATTAACATATGTCCGCCACAGGTGTACACATGTTCCCTTTCCTGAACCCCTTCCCTTCTGCCAACCCGTACCATCCCTCTGGGTCGTCCCAGTGCACCAGCCCCAAGCATCCAGTATCATGCATTGAACCTGGGCTGGAGACCCATTTCATATATGATATTATACATGTTTCAATGCCATTCTCCCAAAACATCCCACCCTCTCACTCTCCCACAGAGTGCAAAAGACTGTTCTATACATCTGTGTCTCTTTTGCTATCTCGCATACAGGGTTATCGAAAACTCACATCAATAAATCTACTTTATTTCTGAAATAAAAGTGATTTATCATCCTTCTATGCACACATTCTTAATATTCAGTACTGTTACCCTAGCAGACTTGGTCTACTTGCTTCTGTGCAAACAAATTTATGAATTGACTGTGGGTTTCAGTGGCAGGGGGGGGGGAAGTGCTTATTGTAGGACGAAGCATGGTGTCTTAGCAGCTGGTGCTTCAAAGACACAAATCCCCAAATACTTTCAGGGGGACTATTTTAATGGCTGAGTGAGGGTGGAACATGGGGTCTGTGATCAATATTGGGACATTCTACTAATGGCCTATTAGTGAGGATATTGGGAGTCCACATCATTGACCGTCTAGTTCCAACTATGCACTTACATTTCAGCCTGGTTTGGGCTTTAGCATCTCTAAAATTGTTCACAGGATATTGCTCCGAATGTCAGCGATGGTCCTTGCTGCTGCTGCTGCTAATTCGCTTCAGTCGTGTCCGACTCGGTGCGATCCCAAAGATGGCAGCCCACCAGGCTCCCCCATCCCTGGGATTCTCCAGGCAGAACACTGGAGTGGGTTGCCATTTCCTTCTCCACGCTGGCCCTTGAGGAGGGACTAAAGACCCTTGAGTTTGATTAATGGCTAAATCATTATTATTGTCTATCACTTGATTGTTTTCCTTAGTTTCTGTCTTTTCTAGCTTCTCTGATTAAAATTCCTTTTGAACATGAGGAGGTCTACAATCTCCTACCTCTCTCTCTCAATTTCCAGGCTTTTCAATCTTAAGAAGGGACTGCTTAGTACAATAAAGGAAAACAAGTCTTGGACTTAGAGCTCGATCTTAAATATGACAGAAAATCTCAGTGCAGGTTCCATTTCTTTTTCAGGTTTCCCAGCTCTTGGAGTGATTGAGTCAGCAACAACTTTGGCTCTTTCCTGTTGAGATGGAGCATGGAGGTGGAAATAATTCTAAAATCTAGGCTTGCTATCAACAGTTTATGATATGAAAACATATCTCTATTTTATATATATTATATATATATGTCTATGTTAGTATTTTGTCATTAAACTGGACAAACATTTGAAAATTGGTCTATATTTATGAAAAGGAGAGAGGTGAGTGATATAAAAGAGTCCTCATATGTTACATGCAGCCAAGGAAACAGATTTTGAAGTATTTCAAGTTACATAATATTCAACAATCGAGTAGAATTTGAATCATTCTACATTTGGGTTTTATTGTTTTCCCATTTCTATTACACCTAACATGAATTAAAAGCTAATGTTTATTACAATTCTCTTTCCGAAAGCTATGACTTGCACGTAATCTAGATGCACATCAGCAGATGAAAATATAAGGAAGTTGTGCTATATATTCAAATATAATATTACTTAGCTACAGAAAACCACATATTTGTGTCACTTTTGGTAAGGCAGTTCAACCTGCAGCCTATTATTCAGAGCAAAAAAAAAAGTTAGAAAGAGAAAGGCAAATATTGTTTATTAATTTGTACAAATGGGATTTAGGAAGACAGTAACAATGATTCTGCTTGAAGGCCAGTAAAAAAGATCCACATATAAAGAACAGACTCTGAGACTCAATGGGAGAGTCAAGGATGGGAGAATTGGAGAAATTAGCATTGAAACAGGTACATTACCATACATAAAAGAGATGACCTGTGCAAGTTCAATGCATGAAAGATGCATCCAGCTCTGGTGCTGTGGATGAACCCAGAAGCATGGGGTAATAAGGGAGGTTTGAGTTGTGTTCAGGATAAGGGCACGCATGTATCCATGCGGCTGATTCATGTTGATGTATATGTCAAAAACCATCACAGTAATACACAGTAACTCTATTCCAATTAAAATAAATCATTTTTTAAAAGAAATATGAAGAAATACAAAAAGAATGCATTCAGAAATAGCAGGGACATGCTCCAGAATACAACCTCAACAGTTGTTTCATATCTCTTCCAGAAAGCGGGCTTAGGAGGGGCAGAACATGTGTGCTGGTATAAAAGCTGAAAGTCGAAGAAGGTAAGCTTGAGATTGCAACTGTGCAGTTGCAGCATGACCTCAGTATCATAGTCTAAATAGTGAAAGATGCATGCGGCACAATGCAAGCTTAGTAGATCGGCATGACTACTGTGGAGCTTAGGCTGAGTAGGAGTTCAAAGCATGCACTTGAGCATCCTTTCAGGAGTGACGGTACGTATGTTTCAGAGTGACGATAGAGAGATGCAGCGAAAGTGCTCTAAAATGGTGGACAAATACTTGTAAGAAGGAAGGTTCAGAGTGGAAGCTCAGTATTTGCTATAGACTTAGACTTAAGTTGAAGACAGTAGGGAAGACCACTCGATGATTCAGGTTTGACCTAAATCAGATCCCTTATGATGGTACAGTGGACAAGAGAAAATATTTAAGGGATTAGGCATAATATAGTGTTTGAAGAACTACATTTGGAGGTTCATGACATTGTAGAGGAGGCAGTGATGAAGACCATCCCCAAGAACATGAATGCAAAAAGGCAAAATGGGTGTCTGAGGAGGCCTTACAAATAACTGAGAAAGGAATAGAAACAAAAGGCAAAGGAGAAAAGGGAAGATATACCCATATGAATAGAGTGTACCAAAGAATAGCAAAGAGCGATAAGAAAGCCTTCCTCGGTGATGAGTGCAAAAAATAGAGGAAAGCAACAGAATGGGAAAGAGTAGAGATCTCTTCAAGAAAATTAGAGATACCAAGGGAACATTTCATGCAAAGGTGGATACAGTAAAGGACAGAGATTGTATGGACTGAACAGAAGCAGAAGATATTAAGAAGAGGTAGCAAAAATCTATACCGCAAAGATTGAAGAACTATGCAGAAAAGATCTCCATGATCCAGATAATCATCATGATCTAATCACTCACCTAGAGCCAAACATCCTGGAATGTGAGGTCAAGCGGGCCGCAAGAAGCATCAATAGAAAGAAAGCTAGCGGAGATAGGGAACTCCACTTGAGTGATTTCAAATCCTAATAGATAGTGAGTGCTATGAAAGTGCTGAACTCAATATGCAAGCAAATTTGGAAAACTCAGCAGTGGCTACAAGACTGGAAAAAATCAGTTGTTCCAGTATATGCATTTTAGAGCTTCTTCTCTGTAGTGGTGAAATGTGTTCCACACAGAGTTAGACAGGACTGAAGCAATCCTGTGCAAATAGTTGCATGATTTTTTTTTTAACCAGTAGCAGCTTTTTTCCAATGAGAGTTAACTGTGAAAGTGGAGCAACTGCTTGGCTTTGAGGGACGCAGGTGGTGTCAAACGGGCAGGGTGCAGGGACACAGACTGACTACACCACAGGAGTTAGGGCCCTATCAGAGCCTTTTTTTTTTTTCTTTTTTGAGCCCTTCTATCCAGTGATAAGAAGGCGTCTTTGGCCAGTCTTCTCCCTAGTTCCACCTATTCAGCCACTCAGAAGGCTTCCTTGCCTGGGATCCTTCTCTGTCGTTCAATGGGTCAGCACATAGAGCGAATTTCCTGGCTGGGGTCCTCCTGTGTAAATCAGTGCATCCAACACTTAAAGGAGCATCCTGAGTGGGATTCTACTCTAGTATGGTGCATCAGGCACTTAAAGGAAGACCCTGCGTGGTGTCCTGCTCTGCATTTCAGTGTGTTCAGCATTTGATGGGTCAGCCTCACTATTGTACTAACAGGTGATGCTAGGATGTGGGAGAGAGAGGCTATGGTGATTGCTCCACCCCCGACATGTGACTCGGTGTTATTGCCTTGCTTTCATGGCTGCCTGGCTTTCCTCCACAGGCATACCCTACGACAATGTCCTCCTTCAAACCCCTTCTCTCCATCTCTCCCCACGAAACAGCAGCCCTCCCCATGAATTGCCCCAAAGTCCCTAAACTGCAGCTGCCAGCCACGGGGCCTTTCAGGGGATGGATGTCCTTGTACGGGGTATGTACAGCTGCAGCAAGGACCCTCTGCTTCTCATTGCACCCAGCTTTCCACAGATCAGCTGTTTCACTCTCAGCTTTAAATGTCTATTCTACACTTCAGACGATTGACCCAATGTGGGATTGGACATCAGCTTCAGTTCCTTCCCCCACTCAGGGCAGATCCAGTCCTACTAACATTCCTGATTTTTCACCCAGATCTTTCCGCCGACTGAGTTTTGCGTGGTTCTATATATTCTTTGCCACTTGTCAGGTACTCCTGTCTACTTTCCGGTAACATTTTAAATACTCTCCTGTGTCTGAAGGTGTATGCCTGCTGTATCCATGGAGAGATGTACTCCACATCCACTTATAGCTCCACCATCTTGTTCTCTCATCTCACGAGAGTTTTAGAGCACAGAATCCACCGTGGTAGTAGGTGTGGCTATAAAATGTGAGTTCAGATATACTCTTGAGGGCAAGCTCAGTGATTTTAGCACAGCTGATCTAAAGCGTGGATTTAGTGTTGGCCAGACATATGCTTCAAATGTTAAGAAAATTATGTATGGTGTGCCAATTCTAGAGCACAAGGTCAGTGTTTGTGTACCATTTCCTGTAGAATGGAAGTTCACTTGTGGAAAGAGGTATGCTCCGCAATGCAACTGAGCAGTTTTAGACATCTTGTGGTAGAGTACATGCTCAATAGTGGCAGGAACTGTGCTCTAGTGTGCATTCAGCAGTGGCTGCACGCATGTTGCCAGTGCCAATGGGATGGCTTCAGACAGCCTGCTCTAAAGTGCAAGCACACTAGTGGCAGAACGTGTGCTCTGGATTGCGAGCTAAGCTGTTTCAGTACTTCCAGGCTAGAGCAGGGACGCAGAAGTGAGGCATGCAGGCTCCAAAGTGTCACACCCGCTCTAGAGCACAGATTTAGTAGTGGTGGGGAGAATCCGCAAAAGCACCATCTCAGGAGATGAAGCACGTGTTCTCGAAAGCCAAGATTCAGGATTTGAAGCATGCCTGCTCTAGATCATGGGTCTGTATTAAGAGGGGTATGCCTAAAGTGTGTTTCACTGTTGAGAGGCATGCTGAAGAGCTAAGTTCAGCAGATGCAGCATGCCTGCTCTACATGTGCTTCAGAGTGTTGTCTCAGGAGTTGCAGTACCCTTGCTCAAGAGTGCAGACTGCAGAGGGACATGTTCTCTTGAAAGCTGGGTTTTTATTTTTGGTTGCATATCCAGAGATCCAATTCAGAAAATGTGATATACCTGCTCTGCCACACAAGCTCAGTAGAGGGAAGACAAGCCCTCAACAGTGCAAGCGCAAGGGTTGTGGCATATGTGTATCGTGACGCACGATCAATTGAGGCAGGACATATGAAGTATAGACCAGGTCTGTAGTGGTGGCACGTCATCCACAGATATACAGGTACACTACTCACAGCTTGCACAGTCTAGAGTACTGGGTGACTAGCAGCAAAATGTCTGGTATAAAACGTCACTGGGGTAATTGTTGCACACACCTTCTCGAGCAATACCTCAAGGAAGTTAAGATAACACTTCAGAATTCAAGGTCACTAGTGGTCACACAGTTGATCTAGAATGACGGTTCACTCGTGGAGATGATATGTGTTTTAGAAAGTAGCCTCCTGGAGTAGGTGCTCCAGAGTGCAGGAAGAAGCGTGGGGAAAATATGCAACAGACGGCAAGCCAAGTCATTGGCAATTTTCAGCTGCAGAGTGTAGGCTCACAGGTTTAAGCACCCAGGCCATCGAGCAAGATTAGTAGTAGTGGAACTCATGCTCTGTAACGCAGTCTCAGCAGTGATAAAGGAGTGTACCAGGGTGCACTATCAGTAGCTGAAGCATGAATATTTGGGGGCCTGGGCTTACAAGTGGCAAGACACAGGCTTCCGAGTCTGAAATTAGTAATGGCCACACATATGCTCTAGACCACATGCTCACTAGCTGTGCCATGCCTGCTTAGTGTAAGGACTCAGAAGTGACAAGTGTGCTGCAGTGCTAGGATTTATACTGCTGGGATGCATGATTCAGTGTGCAGTTGTGTAGTTCAGGCATTCTTACTCTACAGCACAGTCTCCGTAGTGTCAGAACATTGGCTCTTGAAGGCACACGCAGTCACGATGGAAGATATGCTTCTGAGTAAACCTCAGAAGCGCAAAACCCATGATGAAATGTGCTCACTCTGTATTCATGAGATCTGTACCCCCAGCTGCACGTTCAGTTACTTTGGCATGTGTGCAACTAGAGCATGTTCTCAGCAGAGCCCGGATGCCTGCACTTGAGCTCATGCTCAGGAGAGGCGTACCATGTCCTCCAGTGTTTAAAATCACTCTGTCTACAGGAGTTCTGGCTCAGTTGTGTCCAGAAGGAAACTTCAGAGTGCAAGTTCAGTAACTATTTAGGCACACCTGAACTACAGTGCAGGTTGAGTAGTGGCCTGACTTACCTATAAAGCAACAAGCTAATGATTGTGATGTTCATGCTTCAGAGTGAAAGTTCAGCCGGTGATGAACTCTTGTTCTGGAAGGCAATTTCAGTAGTGCAGGGATGCAGAATCCAGAGCGTAATACACCAAAAGTGTATGTGAGTTTACAACAGGCATGTTTTAGGGACAGGCTCAGTAGTGGTAGGCCATATCCTAAAGAACCCGGGTTTAGGAGTGATGGGATGTATGCTCTACTGTGCAGTCTCAGTGACAGCAATGCACTTGTTCTAAAGCTTGTTAATAGTCTAATGGTGGCAGAAAGGGTGATCCAGATTGGAAACTAAGTAGCTCCTGCGAGCGTTCTCTAGATGGCGGCCTCAGTATCAACAAGCGCGTATTCCAGAGGGCAAGCTCAGTGTTTGTAGCATGTGTGGTTTGACATAAGAGAAGGAAATGGCAACTCACCCCAATATTCTTGCCTGGAGAATCCCGTGGACAGAGGGGCGTCTTGGGCTACTGTCCATAGGTTCGCATGGAGTCGGATAAGACTAAAGCGACTTAGCATGCATGCATGCATTGGAGAAGGAAGTGGCAACGCACTCCAGTATTCTTGCCGCAAGAATCCCAGGGACAGGGGAGCCTGGTGGGCTGGTAATCAATGTGGTCACACAGAGTCGGACACGACTGAAGTGACTTAGCAGCAGCAGCAGCAGTGGTTTCAAATCAGGGGTCAGTAACTGTGAAAAGTTTCTTGCATTTTCAGTCGTTGCCGCATGCCAGGTCCGGAGTGCAGACGCACGTGGTTGTGATCCTTATGCTCTAGGGTTGTAATGTATGTGCCAGAGTACAAGCTAAGTAGTGCACCTGTCCTAATTCAATTCGTAGTAAAAGCAGAATGCAAACTCGTGATTTCAACCTCAGTAGTTGCTGCATGCATCATCAGAAGTAGTGGTGCATACACTCATTTGATCTCTGGTTCCTCTGACTTGTCCAAAACCAGCTTGAACATCTGGAAGTTTATGGTTCGTGTATTGCTGAAGCTTGGCTTGGATATTTTTGTGTATTACTCTACTAGCGTGTGAGAAGAGTGCAATTGTGCAGTAGTTTGAGCATTCTTTGGCATTGCCTTTGTTTGGGATTGAAATGAAGACTGACCTTTCCCAGTCCTGAGCCGCTGCTTAGTTTTTTAAATTTGCTGACATATTGAGTGAAGCACTTCCGCAGCATAATCGTTTAGGATTTCAAATAGCTCAACTGGAATTCTATCACTTCCACTCACTTTGTTCATAGTGATGCTTCTTAAGGCCCACTTGACTTCACATTCCAAGTATCTGGATGTAGGTGAGTGATCACATCGTCATGATTATTTGGGTTGTGAAGATCTTTGATGTACAGTTTTCTGTGTATTCTTTGCCACCTCATCTTAATACCTATTGCTTCTGTTAGGTCCATACCATTTATGTCCTTAATAGTGCCCATCTTTGCATGAAATGCCCCCTTGGTATCTCCGGTTTTCTTGAAGAAATCTTTAGTCTTCCCCATTGCATTGCTTTGCTTTATTGCTTTGCTTTATTTCTTGGCACTGATCACCGAGGAAGGATTTCTTCTCTCTCCTTGGAACTCTGTGTTCAAATAGGTATATCTTTCCTTCTCTCCTTTGCCTTCATTTCTCTTCATTTCACAGCTAATTGTAAGGCCTCCTCAGGTAGCCATTTTGCCTTTTTGCATTTCTTTTTTCTTGGGAATGGTTTTGATCCCTGTCTCCTTTACAATGTCATGAACCTCCGTCCATAGTTCATCAGGCATTCTACCAGATCTAGTCCCTTACATTTATTTCTCACTTACACTGTGTAATCATAAGGGATTTGAGATAGGTCATTCCTGAATGGTTTAGTGGTTTGTTCCTCCTTTCTTCAATTTAAGTCTGAATTTGGCAATACAGATTTCATGATCTGAGCTACAGTCAGCCTCTGGTCTTGTTTTATGCTGTCTAGGAAGAGTAAGCGTCTTTTAATTTCATGGCTTCAGTCAGTATCTTCAGTGATTTTGGAGCCCCCCTCCCCCCAAAAAACAGTCTGCCACCATTTCCACTGTTTTCCCATCTATTTGTCATGCAGTGATGCGACAGGATGCCATCTCAGGTTTCCTAATGTAGAGCTTTAAGCCCACTTCTTCACTTTCCTCTTTCACTTTCATCAAGAGACTCTTCAGTCTCTCTTTAGTTTCTGTCATAAGGGGGAGGGGGTGTCATCTACATATCTGAAGTTTTTGACATTTCTCCTGGCAGTCTTGATTCCCGTTTGCATTTCTTCCAGCCACACATTTCTCTGTATAGAAGTTAAATAAGCAGGGTGACAATATATACCCTTGAGGTGCTGCTTTTCCTATTTGGAACCAGTCTGTTATTCAATGTCCAGTTCTAACTGTTGCTTCCTGAACTGTATACAGGCTTCTTAAGAGGCAGATCTGGTGGTGTGGTACTACCGTCTCTTTCAGAATTTTCCACAGTTTATTTTGATCCATACACTCAAAGGCTTTGGCATACTCAGTAAAGCAGAACTAGATGTTTTTCTGGAACTTGCTTGCTTTTTTGTGAAGATCCAGCAGATGTTGGGAATTTGATCTTTGGTTCCTCTGTATTTTCTAAAACAAGATTGAATATCTGGAAGTTCATGGTTCACATATTGCTGAAGCCTGGCTTGGAGAATTTTGAGCATTTCTTTGTTAGCATGTGAGATGAGTAAAATTGCATGGTAGTTTGAGCATTCGTTGGCATTGCCTTTTTCGAGAGTGGAATGACAACTGACCATTTCCAACTGAGCCACAGCTGAGATTTTCAAATTTCTTGTCTTATTGAGTACATCACTTTCACAGCATCGTCTTCGAGGATTTGAAGTAGCTCATCTGGAATCGAAGCCATAATAGAGCCTTCTAAGTCCCTAATGGACACTGCATGGACTCTCAGAACAAGTGAGATCAACAGCCATCCTCTTTAACAACACCAACAAAAAGTTCTCTCAACAAGAAAACTTACACAAGCCACTGGTCCCACCACATTCACTTGGAGGAGACCACCCAATTAATAGCAATGATGGCCCTCCGGTGTGCAGAAAATAGACCTCGAAGACAGTCATCGAAACAGCATGAAAAGGCAGAGACATATCCAGCAGATGAAGGAATACAATGAAAATCAACAAACCAGTGAAAGAGGAGGAGGTAGGAAGTCTACAGGAAAAACAGTTCAGCACAATAATAGTCAATGTCTTGGAAACAAATGGATCGACAGATAAATAGACTTCAGGCATGGATTCAGAAGATGAAAGGGGTGTTTTAAATGGACCTGGAAGAAATCATGAGTAGTCAATCAATAATGAGCGATGACATAACTGAGATAGAAATCACTCTGGACAACAGGAACAGTACTGTAACTGAGGCAGAAGAAAGACTAAGTGAGCTGGAAGTTCGGATATGGGAAATAAATGAAGCAGAGCAGGAAAAAAAAAGCAAGAGAGAAATGAAGACAATCACAGAGACCTATGGGACAATGTTAAATGCCCCCATATTTAAATCATAGGTTTCTCAGAGAAAGAAGACAAAAGGAAAGGGCATGAGAAAATAGTTGAGGAGGAAATAGTTAAAAACTTCCCTGAAATGGGAAAAAGAACAGACAACTAAAATGAAAAATCCCAGTGTGTCCCATAGGGGGAAAACCAAGACACAACATGTCAAAAGACACATTAATCAAACAAACAAACAAACAAACAAACAAACAAATATACACAATGAACAAATATTCAAGGTAACAAAGGAATGACAACAAATAACATAGAAGGGAATCCCCATAAGGATAACAGCTGATCTTACAATAGAAACTCTTCAGCTTAGAAGGGAATGGCAGGATGTACCTAAATTGCTGAAAGGCAAAAGCCTAAAGCCAAAATTACTCTATCCAACAAGGATAGTATTCTCATTCAAAAGACAAAACAAGAGCTTTACAGACAAACAAAAGCAGTTAGTGTTCAGAACCACCAAACCAGCACTTCAGCAAATGCTGAAGGATCTTCTCTACATAGGAAACAGAAAAGCTTATAAAAACAAAGCCACAAAATATATAGTAAATGGTAAGAAGATCATACTTATCAACAACTACCTTAAACAGAAATGGGCTAAATGCTCCAATGAAAAGGCAAAGACTGGGTGAATGCATACAAGAATATACTGTCTGCAAGAAAACCATCTCATACCTAGGGACACATACAGCCTGAAAGTGATGGCCAGGAAAAAGCTATCGATGAGAAAAGAGACAAAGGAGGTAGGAAGGGAGCTCCATCCCGGGAAGGGAATCCCGTTCTGGGAAGGGAATCTTAAGAAGAGGGGTTTCCAAACACCAAGAAACATTCTCCCTGCCGAGTCTGTGGCGAGCTTTGGAAGCAGAGAGGGCAACGTAGCAGGAAGGAACCATAAATATATAATTAAAACCAACAGATTACAAGCCCAACAGTAACTCCCCCAGCAGAAAAGCAGCACAGACGCCTGCATCCGACACTAGCAAGTGGGGGCAGGGCAGGGAGGTGCAGGAGGCGTGGGCTGCAGTGCTTTTTAAGAATCAGGCAGGAACGCCCCGCACATAACCACAACGAATGAACCTGCACTAGCAAACCAGACTGTGGGATAGCTACCATGTGAAAAGCCCGAACATAAAACACCACCAGAACCACACACAGAACAAAGGATGGAACAGAAATAGCCAGTTACAGACCATTCCCCGCCGGTGACTGGCAGCCAGAACCGTATGGGCTGGAAGGGGGTGATCACAGCCCGGGAGAGACTTTACCTACAAAACTGCAAGCAGGCTTCTTTGCTAAGGCTTCTGGGGGTTCTGGACAGTCACCATCCACCTCACAAGGGGCACCAGTGGTACATCCAGAAAACTAGCAGCGGACACGGGAAAGGCGATAAGTCACCGTGACCGCGCTCACCACCCACCTGAGCTACTCGGACGTCAGAAGGACACAAAAGGCAGTCCCAACCGAATCTGTGCCTCTGAGGGCTTACCTGAGCACCGAACCTGAGTTCGGCTTAGACCTGGGAGGTGCGTGCAGCCTAGGGCCGGCCTCAGACCCTGGAGCAACGTAGAGCATGAGCGGTGTGCATCGTGAGCAGGGGCAGGCCCAGTGGGTCTGAGACGCTGAAAGCACACGCAGGTGTTATTTGTTTGCAGCATCCCTCCCTCCCCACAGCGCAACTGAACAAGGGAGCCAAAAAAAATAAAAATAAAAAGTGTCCACCATGCCCCCCCCCCCTTAAGAGGACAGAAATCAGACACTGAAGAGACCAGCAAACAGAAGAAATTTAATGGAGGGAACCGCCTTGGAAATAACCCCACACTGCCCACAACACCAGAGAAAGGGCCAGAAATATCGTTACTATTTTTATGACCATTTCTTTTTCTTTTTTCTTTTTCGCTGATGTTGTTGTGTGGTAGTTTTTTCTTCTTTTCTTTTTCTTCTTCTTCCTTTTTTAACTTTTAAAAATATTTAAGTCCTCTATTTATCCTTTAATTTTTATTCTTATAACCTACTCTTACTTAAAAAGAAACCTATTTTTTAAAGCAAACACTGTAAATAGTCTTTGTGTGGTTGTTGTTGTTGTTTTAATAGTTCTTGTGGCTTTTTTTTCTTCTTCTTCTTTTCCTTAATATTGCATTTTTTAACATCCAACCTCTATTCTAGATTTTTAATCTTTGCTTTTTGGTATTTGTTGTCAATTTTGTACATTTAAAAACCCAAACTTCACTACCCAATTTTACCTGAGAGCGAGATTACTGGCTTGACCACTCTCTCCTCCTTTGGACTCTCCTTTTTCTCCACCAGGTGGCCTCTGTCTCTTCCCTCCCCCTTCTCTTCCCTACCCAATTCTGTGAATCTCCGTGTTCCAGACGGTGGAGAACACTTCAGGAACTGGTCACTGGCTGGATCTGTCTCTCTGCTTTTCATTTCCCTCTTTTATCCTCCTGGCCACCTCTGTCTACTTCCTCCCTCTCCTCTTCCGGTATAACTCCGTGAATACCTCTGAGTGGTCCAGACGGTGGAGCACACATAAGGATGTGATTGCTGGCTAGCTTGCTCTCTCCTCTTTTTTTTTTTTTTCTCTCTCTCTCCTCTTTTGATCCCACCTCATCTCATTCCAGTCACCTCTAACTACCCCTCCCTCTTCTCTCCTCCATGTAACTCAGTGAACCTCTCCGGTTGCCCCTCACTGTGGGTAAACCTTTCATCTTTAACCTAGATATCTTATCATTGGTGCTGTATAGGTGGAGAAGTCTTGAGGCTACTGTAAAAATAAAACTGAAAACCAGAAGCAGGAGGCTTAAGTCCAAACCCTGAGAACATCAGACAAGTCCTGACTCCAGGAACATTAATTGATAGCAGCTCATCAAATGCCTCCATACCTACACTGAAACCAAGCACCACCCAAGGGCCAACAAGTTCCAGAGTCAGACACACCATGCAAATTCTCCAGCGACACAGGAACACAGCCCTGAGCTTCAATATACAGGCAGCTCAAAGTTACTCCAAAACCATTGGCGTCTCATAACACATTACTGGTCACTCCATTGCACTCCAGAGAGAAGAAATCCAGCCTCACCCACCAGAACTCCAACACAAGCCTCCCGAACCAAGAAATCTTGACAAGCCACTGAAACAACCCCACCCACAGTGGAGAAACTCCATAATGAAGAGAACTCCACAAATTCCCAGAATATAGAAAGGCCACCCCAAACGCAGCAATAGAACCAAGATGAAGAGACAGAGGGATACTCAGCAGGTAAAGAACAGGAGAAATGCCCACCAAATCAAACAAAAGAGGAAGAGATAGGGAATCTACCTGAGAAAGGATTCCAGATATTGATACTGAAAGTGATCCAAAATCTTGAAATCAAAATGGAATCACAGATAAATAGCCTGGAGACAAGGATTGAGAAGATGCAAGAAAGGTATAAAAAGGACCTAGAAGAATAACAACGAGTCAATAGATAATGAATGACTCAATAAATGAGATCAGAAACACTCTGGAGGCAACAAATAGTAGAATAACAGAGGCAGAAGATAGGATTAGTGAAATAGAATGGTAGAAATAAATGAATCAGAGAGGAAACAAGAAAAATGAGTTAAAAGAAATGAGGACAATCTCAGAGACCTCCAGGACAATATGAAACGCTCCAACATTCGAATTATAGGAGTCCCAGAAGAAGAAGACCAAAAGAAAGACCATGAGAAAATCCTCCAGGAGACAATAGTTGAAAACCTCCCTACAGTGGGCATGGAAATAATCACCCAGTCCCAAGAAAACCAGAGAGTCCCAAACAGGATAAACCCCAGGCAAAACACCCCAAGACACATATTAATCAAATTAACAAAGAGCAAACATGAGAACAAATATTAAAAGCAGCATGGGAAAAACAGGAAATAACACATGAGCGGATTCCCATAACGGTAACAGCTGATCTTTCCAAAGAAACTCTTCAGGCCAGGAAGGAATGGCAAGATATACTTAAAGTGAAGAAAGAGAATAACCTACAGCCCAGATTACTGTACCCAGCAAGGATCTCATTCAAACACGAAGGAGAAATCAAAAGCTTTACAGACAGGCAAAAGCTGAGAGAACTCAGCACCGCTAAACCAGCTCTCCAACAAATGCTAAAGGATATTCTGCACACAGGAAACACAAAAAGGGTGTTTAAACCCAAACCCAAAACAATAAAGGAAATGGCAACGGGATCATAATGATCAGTAATTACCTTAAACGTGCTTAGTCACAGCTCCAGAAAGCTATTCTCTTTTCCTTCTAAGGACAGGCTTACCTCTGTGGGGCTTGGTATTTAAGTATCCCCTTTGGTTAGATTCCTTGCCTTCAACCCCAGCTCAGTGCTGACAACCTTCAGGTGTCAAATAGCATACTATGCAACTGGTGCATTTTACATTCTTACCAAAGAAAGTAAGTGTCAGTTGTATCTCCACAGTATTAATTTAGCCACAAGGAATCTTCGGCAAAACTAAACAAAACGTTAGAGAGATGACAGCACGTCTACGAAATATGTTGTCAGCTTTACAAACGACCTATAAACTACAAAGTCATCACGAAATAGACATCTACCCAATACACATTTCATTACTAGATTCTTTCTTTGTATATAACCATTTTATACCTTCAGATTTGCAACTGGTACTTTTTCAAATAAAACTGGTGCTTTTTTTTTTTGCTTGTTTTTAAGCCTAGATTTAACTGATGTCTTTAAGATGTTCATTTTAACATTGACATCATTCATAACTCCAAATACATAAAAGATGATGACAAAAACATCATAAATACAAAAAATAAAAATGTAGTTCTATTATTATAGCCTCCGATAAATGCTAGCAAAACTGGAACAGAAGCATTGTAAAAACATTTAGTGATGTTTCAACATTTTTCTAACCTTTTTTGATTTCATCTTTCTCATGTGCTTTAGAATGCATTGCAACATCAGTAGAGTATTGGGCTTCCGTGGTGGCTCAGAGGGTAAAATGTCTGCTTGAAATGGAGCCCTGGGTTCTAATCCTGGGTTAGGAAGATCCCCTGGAGAAGGAAATGACAACCCATTCCAGTATTCCTGCCTGAGAATCCTATAGATGGAGGAGCCTGTAAGGCTACAGTCCATGGGGTCGCAAAGGGTCGGTCGGGCGCGACTGAACGACTCCACTTTCACTTTAGTCGAGTATTGTCATATGTTTAAAACATCTATAAAAATATGGTAAATAATACTGGTACAAATTTCATCATTAAACATACATATTCAGCTGTTTTAATGCATGATGAGAGAACTCTGAAACAACTTGCGTTTTCATTGTTATTGGTGACCATGCCTGACCTGCCTCTTGAGAAATCTATGTGCAGTTGAGAAAGCAACATTTAGAACTGGACATGGAAAAACAGACTGGTTCCAAATAGGAAAAGGAGTACATCAGGCTGTATAATGTCACCCTGCTTATTTAACGTCTATGCATAGTACATCATGAGAAATGCTAGACTGGACGAAACACAAGCTGGAATCAAGATAACCGGGAGAAATTTCAAGAACCTCCGATACGCAGATGACACCACCCTTATGGCAGAAAGTGAAGAGGAACTAAGAAGCCTCTTGATGCAAGTGAAAGAGGAGAGTGAAAAAGTTGGCTTAAAGCTCACCTTTCAGAAAATGAAGATCATGGCTTCTGGTCCCATCACTTCATGGGAAATAGATGGGGAAACAGTGGAAACAGTGTCAGAGTTTACTTTTGGGGCTCCAAAATCCCTGCAGATGGTGACTGCAGCCATGAAATTAAAAGATGCTTACTCCTTGAAAGAAAAGTTATGACTAACCTATATAGCATGTTCAAAAGCAGAAACATTACTTTACCGACTAAGGTCCGTCTAGTCAAGGCTATGGTGTTTCCTGGGTCATGTATGGATGTGAGTTGGACTGTGAAGAAAGCTGAGCACCGAAGAATTGATGCTTTTGAACTATGGTGCTGGAGAAGACTCTTGAGAGTGCCTTGGACTGCGAGGAGATTCAACCAGTCCATTCTGAAGGAGATCAGCCCTGGGACTTCTTTGGAAGGAATGATGCTAAAGCGGAAACTCCAGTAGTTTGGCCACCTCATGTGAAGAGTTGACTCATTGGAAAAGAACTCTGATGCTGGGAGGGATTGGGGGCAGGAGGAGAAGGAGACGACAGAGGATGAGATGGCTGGATGGCATCGCTGACTCGATGGACGTGAGTCTGAGTGAACTTCGGGAGTTGGTGATGGACAGGGAGGACTGGCGTGCTGCATTTCATGGGGTCACAAAGAGTCAGACACAACTGAGTGACTGAACGGAACTGAACTGAACGGAACTGAAGCTAGGGACTGTTGGTGGCAGAGGTAGAGGCCGCAGTCTGTGTATCCAATGTTGGAGTGATGGAATACAGTTAAAGTGACTGTAAACATAGGGAATTTAGAAAGATGGTAACGATAAACCTGTATGCGAGACAGCAAAAGAGACACAGATGAATAGAACAGTCTTTTGGACTCTGTGGGAAAGGGAGAGGGTGGGATGATTTGCGAGAATGGCATTGAAACATGTATAATGTCATATAAGAAAAGAATCGCCAGTCTAGCTTCAGTGTAGGAGAGGATGCTTGGGACTGTTGCACGGGGTTGACCCAGAGGGATGGTAAGGGGAGGGCGGAGGGAGGGGGTTTAGGATTGGGAACACGTCTACACCCGTGGAGGGTTCATGTTGGTGTCTGACAAAACCAATGCACTATTGTAAAGTACAATATAAATAAATAAAGTGACTGTAAACAAAGAAACAGAAAAGAGTTTCTCTTCAGAAATAAAATGTTCAGAATTGATTTTCATACTGAGGGAAGGCCTTTTCACCTACTAAGTATTAGTGAACATTCTGGCTAGATATAGTTTTGCTTGAACTTTATGCTAGACAGCCTATTTTTGACCTGGGAAACACATATTGTACATCTGCTTTAACCATGGAGGAGAGTCACTGGGTATTCACTGGAATGGGAAAGTAAAAATCTGTTGCAGTTGTCTTTCATCAGTGTACCCTCTGGGGAAGTCAGGATATGAAAATGAGATTGTGCATTTCTGTGCTTTGGAGTTATGTGTTCCTAGTTAGTGAAGATAATTAAGAAGTGTAATGATTCCAGATTCTCGCCTAGGAAAACACTAACATCACTCTTGTCAGACCTGTATGTTGTGGTTAACAGGATCCTTTTCCCACGAGATATGTTTCATTCATGTACTTTCAACTTTAAAGAATTTTCTCTGTGTCCTGGCTCTGCCCCTACAGCTTCAGAACACTCCTCTTTAAACTGTACAGAAGACCATTTCCCAGGCTATGGTCCTTGAGTTTATTTTCATTTTTCTCCTAATTTTAGTATATATAATTTATTGGGTATTTTTATCATTATGGCATAATTTTCTTCAAACTTCGTACTGAAAGTTGTCTCCTATTTAATCATGACATATGATCAGTGAGTCCACATACTAAGGAATGACAATTGGCACTTTTTAGCAGAAACCAGGGCTTCCCTGGGAGGTAAGCTGCCTAAGAATCTGATGCAATGCAGGAGACCCCAGTTTGATTTCTGGTTTGGGAGGATGCTCTGGAGAAGCAACAGGCCACTCCCTCCAGGGTTCTTTAGGTTTCGCTGGTGGTTAGATAGCAAACAATCCATCTGCTATGAGAGAGCCACTGGAAGACTGGCCTAACAACCCACTCCAGTATTCTTGCCTGAAGAACCCCCTTGGACAGAGGAGCTTGACGGGCTATATTCCAGACACTCACAAAGAACCAGACACGACTGTGAGAATGAGCAGACCAGAAACCAAAATATATTTTTAAGAAATCCTTGAAAACCTTGAAATTTGGAAGTGTTCCTTAGAAAGAGCATGTTAACCCTGAAAAAAAAAAAAAACCACCATAAAGCAATGAACTTTATTACTCTCTTTTCCCTATAAGATCAGAAGAGAAATGGAGTGTCATTTCCCTTTTTAGAAGCTAGTTGTTCTCGTAGAAACTATGAAATGATTAAATAAATTATTGAAACCTACTGAAATGCTGCTTTCAAATAAATAAATAAATAAAACCCAATTCAAGACGGATACCAAAGCAAGAACATAATCGAAATCACTTGCTGTTGTGAGACATGGCTTCAAAAGAGAACCAAATTAATGTATATAATGACTGGCTAAATTCTCTGGCAATACATTATAACAATTTACAGTCAACATTGAAAGGGATTTTTACACACAATAAAATAAAAATGCCTTTTACTCATGCATACTTTTAATAATCAAAAGCACTGACTAATTTTCAGACATTGCAGGCCAAGGACATTTAAACAAACTACCTACTTTATCTGCCAAAACAACACGGTGGTGGTGGTCATGATTAGCTGCTAAGTCATTTCCGTCTCTTCATCTCCATGGACCATAGACCACCAGGCTCCTCTGCCCGTGGGATTTCCCAGGCAAGAATACTGAGTCTGGTTTTCATTCTCTCTTCCAGAAGATCTATCTTCCCAACTCAGGGATTTCTCAACCCTGGGTCATCTACATTGGGAAGTGTACTCTTTACCAATGAGCCACCAGGAGAATACCCCAAAGAAAAACAGTATCTACTTAAGTACTTCTTGGCTTTCATATGTACGGTATCAACCTTCCAGCCTATTTAGTCTGTGTTGAACTATCCTAGTGATCCATCGATTAATAGTCAGCCTCCCAGTGATTCTTGTCTGGGAAGATCCCACATGCTGAAGTGTAACTAAGCTCATGGGCCACAACTCAGGAGCTCATGTGCCGAAACTAGAGCCAGTGTTCTCCAGCAAAAGAAACATCACAATGGGAAGGTTATGCAGCATAGTGAAGTGCACCATACCACTTGCCTCAGCTACAGAAAGCCCTTGAACATCCATGACTACCTGGCCCTGCCAAAATAAATGCAGTTTTAACAATAACAAATATTCATGTCAATGTATGGGAAAACCAATACAGTGTTGTAAAGAAAAATAAAGTAAAAATAAAAATTAAAGAAAAAAATAAATAAAATGGAAAAATAAATTCATAAATAAGACCTTAAAGGGCAAAAAACAAACAAACAAACAAAAAAAACCCAGTGAGTTTAGCAGAGAAGTTAGTTACATATATTTAGCAACAAGCAAATATAATTTGCATGTTGAAAGTGCAAAAATACTAATTTTTCAAAACGTGATAGAATGATACTGATTAGAAGAAATCTATCACAGAATAAAAATATTCTAGGCAATAGTTCAGCAGGATGAGAGGTAAGGGTATCCCAGCCATCAGAGTTCACATTTGTGGTGTGAATGCCGAAAAGCCTATGAAACATCATGTTGGTCAAATAATTCGAGTATCCATATATCCACTTAAGCTCTTAGCTATCTCTCCTGCACCTTTATATTTCATTCTGAAGCCATTTGGATTTTCTGAAAGAATGTGTAGATTTGTTTTGTTTGTGTCAGTTTCTGAGGAGACTTCTCATTCTGCCCACATGCTAGGAAACTTTTACTATATTTTCCATTAATATAATTCAAGTTTCATCTACTCTAACCTTTCATACCATTAATCCCATATTGATTTCCTTTAGCAGGCTCTAGTGATGTTCTTCAAGCTCTTTTAGCCATTCTTTCACTTGGGTATAATGCTCACTGATTTGAATAGCAAATTACCACTTTTCTAATGTGCTTTTAGAGTGTGGTGAGCTGCTCTGTTTCAGGCTTTTGGTTGGAAAACCCTGCCTTATTGTCAGGGCTGCAGTATCTTCTGATACCAAAGGAAAGACTACAAATATTCCAAACAAATTTGATTATGGTAATTAACATTTTCTAAAGAATTAAAGCGTTCCTCATCAAAATATTTATTCCCATGGAAAAAATAGCCCCAGCTCCTTAAGTACATCATGATTTTATTAAGGGAATCTGTGAGAACGGCCATGTTCTCTGTGCATCGTGACTTCATCAACACACCTCTCTGAGGTGAAAAAACAAGTTAGAATTCACATACTTCAGGAAAGCCATATTTCAATATGGAAAAACCTTGTTTCAATAAGAGGAAAAATGGCTGCATGAGAAGTGGATTGATATTGTTTCTCTATTTTTCTCTGAGCATCTTCCTGTAAGTTGTGTCTTCACTTCTTACTGAAATGGTTGATTCTGCTGTTGTTCTGTTGCTCAGGCATAGTAACTCTCTGCAACATAATAAGGCATGTTACGTTCCTTATTATGCAGCACACCACGCCTCACTGTCCATCACTAACTCCCAGAGTTTGCTCAAAGTCATGTGCCTCAAATTAGTTGTACCATCCAACCATCTCATCGTCTGCTAGGCCCTTCTCCTTCTGCACTCAAGCTTTCCCAGCATCAGGGTCTTTTCCTATAGTTAGCTCTTTGCATCGGGTGGCGAAAGTACCAGAGTTTCAGCTTCAGCAAAAGTACTTCCAATGAATATTCAGGGCTGATTTCCATCAGGATTGACTGCTTTGATCTCCTTGCAGTCCAAGGGACTCGCAAGAGTCTTCTCCAACACCACAGTTCAAAATCATCAATGATTCCATGCGCAACTTCCTGTATAGTCCAACTCTCCCATCCATACATGAGTAATGGAAACTCCATAGGTATGACCTGATAGACCATTAATTGCAAAGTAATGCCTCTGCTTTTGCATATGCTCTTTAGGTGGTTACAGCCTTTCTTCATAGGATCTAGCACCTTTTAATTCCGCAGCTGCCCTCACCATCTGCAGTGATTTTGGAGCCCGAGAAAATAAAGTCTATCACTGTTTCCATTTTTCCCCGTGATTTCCCTATTTGATGTGAAGTCACGGGGCCAGATGCCATGATCTTCATGGTTTCAACATTGAGTTTTAAGCAAGGTTCTTCACTCTCTTCTTTCTTTCCATCAATACGCTCTTTATTTATTCTCCACTTTCTGTCATATATGTGGTGTCAACTGCAAATCTGTGGTTATTGATAGTTCTCCAAGCAATCTTGATTCTAGTTGGGCTTCATCCAGCCTGGCATTTCACATGACGTGCTGAATATAAGTTAAATAAGCCACATGACAATATACAGCCTTGATGTGCTCCTTTCCCAATTTGAAGCTAGCGCATTGTTCTATGTCCAAGTGTTGCTTCTTGACATGCCTACAGATTTCTCAGCAGGCAGCTAAAGAGGTCTGGTATTTGCATCTTTCCAGGAATTTCCCATAGCTTGTTGTCATCCACACAGTCAAAACCTTTGGCATAGTCCAAATCAGAAGTCGATGTTTTTCTTGAACTCCTTTGCTTTTTCTCTGATCCAATGGATGCTGACAATTTGATCTCTGGTTTCTCTGACTTTTCTAAATCCAGCTTTAACATCTGGAAGTTCTCGGTTCATGTACTGCTGAAGCCTAGCTTGAAGAACTTTGAACATGACTGTGCTTACATGTGAGATGTGTGCAATTGTGTGTTAGTTTAAACAATCTTTGGCCTAGCTTTTCTTGAGGATTGGAGTTTAAACTAACCTTTCCAAGTTCGGAGGCCAGTGCCGAGCTTTTCAAATTCGCTGGCATATTGCGTGCAGGATTGTAATGTCATAATCTGGTAGGACTTGAAATTCCACAACTGGAAACACATTACCTCTAGTAACTTTGTTCATAGTTATGTACTAAGGGCTGCTTGACTTCACATTGCAGGATGTCTGGTTCTGGGTGAGTAAAGACACCTTCACGGTTATGTGGGTCATTAAGATCTTCTTTTTCTTCTTCCTTTTTTTTTTTTTTTTTAAGTTCAGTTCTTCTGTGTATTCTTGCCACCACTTCTTAATATATCTGCTTCTGTTAGGTCCATATATTTTGTCTCCTTTATTGTGCCCATCTTTGCATGAAATGTTCCCTTGGTATCTGTATCATTCCTGAGGTAATCTCTGTTCTTTGCCATCCTATTGTGTTTCTCTGCTTCTTTGCATTGATCCCTGAGGAAGGCTTTTCTTATCTCTCCATGCTATTCTTAAGAAAACTGCATTCAAATGGATTATCTTTCTTTTTCTCCTATGCCTTTAGCTTCTCTTCTTTTCTAAGTTATTTGTAAGGCCTCCTCAGACAAACCTTTTGCCTTTTTGCATTTCTTTTTCTTGGGTAGGTTTTGTTCATTGTCTCATGCAGAATGTCATGACCCTTGGTCCATAGTCTCCAAGCAGTCTGTCTATAAGATCTAATCCCTCAAATCTATTTGTCACATCCACTGCATAATCATAAGAGACTGATTTTGGCCAACCCAAATGGTCTAGTGGTTTTCCATACTTTCTTCAACTTAAGTCTGAAGTTTTCTTTAAGGCATTCCTGATTTGAGCCATCTCACTGCTCAGTCTTTTGTTTTTGTTTTTCTGTTTTTTTTTTCTGACTGCATAGAGCTTCTCCATCTTCAGCTACAAAGGACAGAATCAATCTGATTTCAGCATTGACCATCTCAAGAGTCATCTCTTGTGTTGTTGGAAGAGGGTGTTTTCTGTGAATGGTGAGTTCTCTTAGGGAATTCTGTTAGCCTTTGCCATACTTCATATGTACTCCAAGGTCCAACTTGCTTGTTATTCCAGGTATCTCTTGACTTCCTACTTTCTCTAGGAGGCAATGAACGTGGGCAGTATAAGCCCTCATTCCTCTGCCTTTTCTTAATCCATCGCATATATTTGGAATTTCTTGGTTCAAATACTTTGAAGCCTAGCACAAAGGATTTTGAGCCTTATCTTGCTGAGTATGTGAAATGAGCACAAGAGTGCAGTACGTTGACAAATTATCAGCATTACCCTTTGATGTGGGGATCAGTACGTTGTCATGTGTACACTAGAGCTTGCTCAGTAGTGGCATAATGTGTATTCCATAGTGCAAACTCAGAAGTTGGAACATGTATGGCATATAATGTTGACTCAGTAGAGGTAGGATGATACTTTCAGAGTGCAAGCTCAGTAGTTGTGCTAAGCCTTCTGTAGAACACTGATTCAGCAATGGTAAGATGTGTGTTCTAGAATTCAGGGTCAATAGTGTTGTCACATTTCCTCGAGAGTTTAGCCACTGCAGAAGTGGCATGTGTGCTTAGAATGGGGTCTTAATAGTGGTGAGATGCATGCTCTACATCTCAGTCTCAGTAGAAGAGAGGTGTGTACTCTAGAGTGCAAGCTAGTAGTTACAAGACACTTGGTGTGCTGACCTGTAGTACACAAAGAAGCAGTGGAAGTTGTCACAGCACTGAAACACTGACTGGAGAAAAACTCCTCGGTGTGCTTGACCCACAGTAGACAAAGAAACGTTCCAAGAATGTTTTACCTATGAGTTACAGCATGGTGGTAATTATTGAGTGCGTTCCAGCTAATGTAGATGGAGATGCGCTTAAGCCATGTCATAAAACTGAACCAGTGATAGTTACAATCTCTTAGTCTTGCCTGAGCTATTTGGATGCAGAAACACTTAAAAAATTCACAGCACTGAAGCACTGGAATTTGACAAATTATCGGCTGTGTCTTCCAAGAATGGATGCTGAAGCACTTGAACTGTATCACGTAGCTGAAAGACTGGATGTTGATGAATACTGGGTGTATTTGACCTGGGGTAAGAAGGGGACTCATTTAACCGTATGACAGCCCTAAAACACAATATGGAGAAAAATGTATGCGTGTTTATGAACTGGTATGTACAGAAACAATTGAGACATATCACAGAACTCAACAGTTGATGGTGAACAACTTCTAGGTGTATTTGAACCAGAGTATACGAAACAAGACTTGAAGAATGTAACAGAACTGAAACAACTGATGGTGATAAACTATTGCATGCGTTCAGCATGGCGTAGAAGAAGAAGGACTTGAAACATGTCGCAGCAGTGAAACACCAATGGTCATAAGCTACTGGGTATGTTTCAGCTCAAGTGGATTAGAGAACCATTTGAAGCATGTCACACAACTGAAACATTGCATGCTTATGAACGACTGCATGTACTTGATATGGAGTGAATGAAGAAAGCACTTGAAGCATGTGACATCACTGAAGCACTGGTTGAGAATATGGACTATGTTTGAGCCGGAATGGACACAGAGGCTTCAGAATCATTTCATAGTACTGAACACTAGCACTAGATGGGGAAAAAGCTACTGAGTTCGTTTGACACAGGAATGGATGAAGAAGCAGTTGACATTATGTCACAGCAGTGAAACAAGATGGTTATAAACGGTGAGTGTGTTGACGTTAGTGGGACCAAGAACATATTTAATCTTATCAAAGTCCTGAAACACTGGAGCATGGTGAACTGCTGGCTGTGTATGCCTCAGTGTGCACAGACAACATTTCAAATCATGTCACAGCACTGAAACGCTTGTATGGAGACGACAGACTGACTGTCTAGATCTGGGGTGGATGAGGAAGCTCTTTAAGCATGTCACTTCATGTATACACTAGATGGCGACAAACTACAGCGTTGGTGTATGGGTGCGCATGAAGAAGCCATTGGGTCGTGCTGCAAAGTAAAACACTGGCCGTTTATAACTACTAGAAATTTTACACTAGGATTAATGTAGAAGCATTTGAAGACTGTCAGTGTACTGAAGCAATGGATGGTGATAAAGGACTATGTTAACCTGGAGTGGGTGAGGAAGTACTCGAATCCAGGGGCAGCCATGGAACACTGTGTATTGATAAACTCCGGGATGTTTTATTTAGTCACTTCGTTAAGGAAGAATTGAACTTGGTCATATGTCACAGCACTGGACACTGGTTGGTACCACTTATTGACGATGACTGACCTGAGTGGGAAGAGAGCCTTTGAATTGTGCCACACCCACTGCACTAAAGAAATAGAGGAAACAATAGAATGCGAAAGACTAGGGATCTCCTCAAAAACTTAGAGATACCAAGCAACATTTCTTGCAAAGATGGGCTGAATAAAGGACAGAAGTCGTATGGGCCCAACAGAAGCAGAAGATATTAAGAAGAGGTAGCAAAAATACACAGAAGAACTGTACATAAAAGATAGTCATGACGCAGATAATCACGATGATGTGATCATTCACCTAGAACCAGACATCCAGGAATGTACACTCAAGTGGGTCTTAGGAAGCATCACTACAAAGAAAGCTAGTGGAGGGGATAGAATTCCACTTGAGCTACTTCAAATCCCAAAGGACCATGCTATGAAAGGGTTGCACTTAACATGGCACCAAATGGGGAAAATTCAGCACTGGCCACAGGACTGGAAAGGGGCAGTTTTCACTCCAATCCCAAAGAAAGGCAATGCCAAAGAATTCTCCAACTACTACACAGTTGCACTCATCTCATATGCTACTAAATTAATGGGCAAAATTATCCAAGCCATGCTTCAGCAATACAGCAACCAGGAACTTCCAGCTATTCGAGTTGGTTTTCCAAAAGGCAGAGCAACCAAGATCAAATTGCCAACATCTGCTGCATCATTGAAAAACCAAGAGAGTTCCAAAAGATCTACTTCGGTTTTATTGAGACTTTGACTATGTGGATCACAATAAACTTTGGGAAATTCTGAAAGAGATTTCAGGGAATACCAGACAACCTGACTTGCCTCTTGATAAACTTGTATGCAGGTCAGGAAGCAACAATTAGAACTGGAAATAGAACAACAGACTGGCTCCAAAAAGGAAAAGGAGTACCCCGAGGCTGTATAATTGCCACCTTGCTTATTTAACTTCTACACAGACTACATAATGAGAAAAACTGGGCTGGAGGAATCTCAAGGTGGAAACAAGGTTGACAGAGAAATATCAATCATCTGAAATATGCCGATGACACCAGCCTTATGGCAGAAAGTGAAGAACTAAAGAGCCTCTTGATAAAAGTGACACGAGAGAGTGAATAAGTTGGCTTAATGCTCAACATTCAAAAAACAAAGATCATGGCATCGGATGCCACCACATCATGGCAAATAGGTGGGAAACAGTGGAAACAGAAGATGACTTTATACTTCTGGGCTCCAAAATCGCTGCAGATGGTGACTGCAGCCATGAAATTAAAAGACGCTTCGTCCTTAGAAGGAAACTTATGACCAACCTAGATGATTAATTATCATTATTGATTATTGCTGATGATTGATTATTATTGATTATTATATTCATATTGAAAAACAGAGGCTTTACTTTGTCAAGAAAGGTCCATCTAGTCAACGCTACGGTTTTCCCAGTAGTCATGTGTGGATGTAAGTTTTGGAATATAAAGAAGGCTGAGCACTGAAGTATTGATGCTTTTGAACTGGGTGTTTAAGAAGACTCTTGAGAGTCCCTTGGACTGCTAGGAGATCCAACCAGTCCATCCTAAAAGAAATCAGTCCTTAGTGTTCATTGACAGGACTGATGTTGAAGCTGAAACTCCAATAATTTGGCCCCGTGATGTGAAGAGCTGGCTCATTTGAAAGCATCTTGTTGCTGGAAATGATTGAGGGCAGGAGGAGAAGGGGACGTCAGAAGGTGAGATGGATGGATGGTATCACCGACTCAATGGACATGGGTTTGGGTTACCCATGGGAGTTGATGATGGACAGGGAGGTCTGGCTTGCTGCGGTTCATGGGATAACAAAGAGCTGGACATGAATGAGTGACTCAACTGAACTGATCACCCCTTAAAGAGTGATTTTTTTTCTTTCTTTTCCTTTTTCTTTTAAATAATCTTGGGCACATTTGACTGAAGCATGCCATGCAATGAAACGTTAAATGGTCAGTAACTACCAGCTGGGCTTGACATTGGATGGACGGAGAAGCACTGCAGGCATGTCACTGAACTTCAACACTGCATGGTGATAGCCTAGTGAATGCCTTTAAATGGGGAGAATGAACACACCATTGAAGTGGATCTTGGCATTGGAACTGGAGGTGGTGAATGTTATGGATGTGTTTGACGTGCGATAATGAGGAAGACTTGAGGAATGTCACACACAGTAAAACATTGGATGGTGTTAATGTTTGAGTGTGTTTGGCCTGGTGAGGATGGAAACGTCCGGGAATCTGCCATAAAATGGAAACATTCAATGGTCATAAGCTACTGCATGTGCTTCACCTAGAGAGGATGAAGAAGCACATGAAGCATGCTACAGGACTGAAACAGTGGATGGTGATAATCCACTGGGTATGTTTTGTCTGGGGTTGTGAAGAAGCACTTGAGGCAAGTCCTCGAACTGAGGCATGGGATGCTGATAAACTGTTGGGTACTTCTGAACAGTGGTGTGTGGCAAAATTCTTGAAATATGTTACAGTATGGAAACATTGGATGATGCTAAACTCCTGGTGTGTTTGAGCCAGGATGGGCAAGAAGCAATTGATGCATGTCAAAAACCTGAAACAGGTGATAAACAACAGGGTGTGTATGACCCAGAGTGCATGGGGAAGTATCTGAACCTTGTCACCAACATGAAACACTGGATGGTGACAAACTGTTGAGGGTGCTTGATTCAGGGTGGACAGGAAGCACATGATCCATTTCACAGAACTCAAACGTGGACGGGGCAAGAGACTTGGAATGTTTGACCCAGGGAGAAAAAGAAGCTCTGGAAGCATGCTGTAACCCTGAAACACTGGATAGTGAGAAACCACTTGGTGTGATGACCTGAGGGAATGAAGAAACCCAGAAGCATGTTGCATAACTGAAACATTGGATAACGACACACTACTGGGTGTCTTTGACCCCGTGTACACAAAGGAGCACTTGAAGCATGTCACAGAACTTGAACACTGGATGGTGAAAAACTCCTGGGAGTGTTTGACTGGGTGGATGAAGACGCTCCTCAAGCATGTCTCTGCACTAAGACACTGGATGAGGAGTGTGTTTTAGCCTCAGAAAATGAAGCACTTGACCTGTGTAACGGCACTAAAATAGAGTATGGCACTTATACCACTGGGTGATTAGTCCCAGGTGACAAGGAAACACCGGAAAGTGTCGCATGTTAATGCACTGAATACTCTACGGGGATAAAGTACTGAATGTGTTTGATCCGGGGTTGCGAAGAAGCAGGTAAAGCAGGTCCCTGGGGTGACACAAGGGATTCTGATACACTACTGGGAGTGTAGGAATTCAAGTGGAATAAGAAGCACTGGAAGCATGTCACATCCATGAAACAATAAATGTTGCTAAACTACTGAGTGGGAATGAGAGCCTGGGAAAGACTAGAGATCTCTTCAGGAAAATAAGTGGTATCAAGGGAGTATTTCATGCACATATGTGTATAATAAAGGGCCGAAAATGTGTGAACCTAAAAGAAGTGGAAGATATTAAGGAGTGTTGGCATGATTACATAGAAGAACTATCCAAAAAGTTCCCGATGACCTAGATAACCATGATGGGGTGATCACTCGCCTACAGCTAGACATCTTGGAGTGGGAAATCCAGTGGCTCTTAGAAAGCATCACTACCAACAAAGATAGTGGAGGTGATGGAACACCAGCTGAGCTATTTCAAATTTTAAAAGATGATATTGTTGAAGTGCTGCACTCAGTATGCCAGAAAACTTGGGAAACTCAGCAGTGGCTGCAGGACTGGAAAAGGTCAGTTTTTCGTTTGAAATCCAAGGAAGGGCAACACCACATGATGTTCCAAATATCACACAACGGCCATTATTTTACGCACTAACTCCTTTGAACACAATTTATGAACAACTGAGATAGCTGGATGACGTCACTGACTCGATGGACGTGAGTCTGAGTGAACTAAGAGAGTTGGTGACGGACAGGGAGGCTTGGCTTGTGGCGATTCATGGGGTCGCAAAGAGTCGGACAGGCTGAACGGAATTGATCTGAGACAGCATATTAAAAAGCAGAGATGTTAATGTGCCAACAAAGCTCCACCTAGTTAAGATTATGATTTTTCCAGTAGGCGTGTATGGATGTACCAGTGGAACTATAAAGAAAGCTGAGCACCAAAGAAGTGATGCTTTTGAACTGTGTTGTTGGAGGAGATTCTTGAGAGTCCCTTGAACTGCAAGGAGATCCAACCAGTCCATCCGAAAGGAGATCAATCACGAATATTCATTAGAAGGACTGAGGTTAAAGCTGAAACTCCAATACTTTGGCCAACTGATGTGAAGAGCTGACTCATTTGAAAAGACCCTGATGTTTGGCAAGATTGAAAGCAGGAGGAGAAGGAGACGACAGAGGATGAGACAGTTAGCTGGTATCACCGACTCAAAGGACATGAATTTCAGTAAACTGCGGGAGTTGGTGATGGACAGGAAGGCCTGATTTGCTGTAGTCCATGGGCTCACAAACAGTCATACACAACTGAGCAGCTGAAGTGAATCGAACAAAGACATGCTCACAATTCTCCTGCCAAGACTTTAACAGCACATTAACCTAGAAGCTGCAAATGTTCAAACTGGATTTAGAAAAGACAGAAACCAGAGGTCAAATTGGCAACATCCATTGGATCATGGAAAAAGCAAGAATATTATTGAAAAAAAAAAAAACTATTTCTGCTTTATTGAGTATGATAAAAATCCACTGTGTGGATCACAACAAACTGCAGAAAATTCTTAAAGACATGGAAATACCAGACTACCTACATGCCTCCTGAGAGACCTGTATCCAGGTCAAGAAACAACCAGTGAGAACCAGGTAAAGAAGAACAGATGGTTTGAAATTGGAAACAAACAAACAAACAAACAAACAAACTACTACATGTGTCACCCTGTTGATTTAACTTATATGCAGAGCACATCTTGGAAAATGCAGGGCTGGAGGAAACACAAGCTGAAATTAAGAGAAAAACAGAAATATTAATAACTTCAGATATGCAGATGACACCACCGATATAGCATCAAGCAAAGAATAACTAAAGAGCCTCTTGATGCAGGTGAAAGAGGAGAGTGAAAAAGCTGGCTTAAGACGCAACATTCAAAACACTAAGATCCTAGCATCGTGTCCTATTATTTCATGGCAAATAGATGGGAAAACAATGGTAACAGTGAGACTTCTGTTTCCTTGGACTCCAAAATCATGGCAGGTGATGACTGCAGCTATGAAATTAAATGACACTTGTTTCTTGGAAGAAAAGCAGTGACAAACCTAGACTGCATGTTAAAGAGCAGAGGCATCCGTTTGCCAAGAAGCGTCCATATAGTCAGAGCTATATTTGTGTTTTTTTAAGCAGTCATGTGACAATGTAAGTTAGGCCATAAAGAAGGCTGAACATTAAGAAACTGATACTTTTGAACCACAGTCTTGGAGAAGACCCTTGTGAGTCCCTTGGGCTGCAAGGAAATCAATCCAGTCAACTGTAAAGGACATCAATCCTGAAAATTCACTGGAGGGGCTGATGCTGAGGCAGAAGCTCCAATATTATGGCTATCTGATGTGAAGAGTCAACTCGTTGGCAAAGACTCTGATGCCGCCAAAGATTGGAGCAGAAGAAGGGGACGATGGAGGACCAGATACTTGGATGGCATCACCGACCCAGTGGATTTGAGTTTGAACAAGCTCCGGGAGATGGTCAAGGGCAAGAAGGCGTGACATACTGCAGTCCATGGGATTTGGAGAGTTGGAGATGACTGAATGACTGAACAACCCATAACAGCCAGCAACAACAAATCTACAGAGTGCCTTTGACCGTGAGTAGTTTCAGGAGCTCTTGAAGCATGTCACAGATCTGAAACCCAAGATAGTGGCAAACCACTGAAGGTGTTTGACTTGGAGTTAGTGAAGCAGCCATTAGTATGTGCTACAACATTGAAACAATGAATGTCGATAACCTATATGGTGTATTTGTTGTGGAGTAAGTGAAGAACCCCTTGAAGTGGGTTTCATGACTGAAACACTGTATGTTCACACTTCAGATGGTCTGTGTTTGATCTTGTATATAGAAAGAAGCACAAGGAGCCTGTCACAACCCTGAAACTGGATCATGGTAAATCATTGTGTATGATGAGCTGTGGTAGTTGAAAAATCAATGAAAGTATGTACTAGCCCTGAATCAATGGAGGGTGATAAACTAAGAGTGTGCTCAACCTTGAGTGGACAAAGGATCTTTTGAAGCATATGCCAGAATTAACACACTGGATTGTGATAAATTATTGGTTATGTATTTTCTGCAGAGAATGACGAAGCAGTTGAGCAGGAAACAGCCTTGAAACACTGGATGATGATAAACTACGGGGTTTGTTTGATACATGTTGAATGAGGAGAAACTGAAAGCATGGCACAGACGAAAACATGGGACCATCATAAACTTCTGAATGCGTTTTATCTAGAATGGCCTAAAGAAGGACTTTAAACTCAGCACAGAACCGAAACAGGAATTGTGATAAGCTACCTACCATATTTTATATGGAGAGGATAAAGGAGTACATGAGGCATGCCACAGTACTGGAACACTGGATAGTGGTAAACGACAGGGAGTGTTTGACTAAATGAGACAAAGGGACCCTTCAGGCCGGTAATAGCGCAGCATCAACGAATGATGAAAATGTACAGGGTGTGTTTTACCTGGAGGGGATGGAGGAGGCTCAAAACATGTCACAATACAGAAAAAATGGATGGTGATAGCTGTCACATTAATTTCTTCTGGAGTGGATTAAAAACCCCTTGAAGCATATCTAAAGTTACACACTGGATGGGGATATAATATTGTGTGTATTTAATGCCAGTAAGAAATAGAGGGAACAATAGAATAGGAAAGACGAGAAATCTTGCCCAGAAACTGAGAGACTGCAAGGGAATATTTCATGAGACATGGGCACAATCCAGGACAGAAGGGGTATGAACCTAGCAGAAGGAGAAAATGTGATGGAGTGCTGGCAAGAGTACACGAGAAGAGCTGTACCAAAGCAAGGTCTTAATCACCTGCTGCCGCTGCTGCTGCTGCTGCTGCTGCTGCTGCTATGTCGCTTCTCTCGTGTCCAGCTCTTCATGACCCCATGGACAGCTCACTACCAGGCTCCTCTGTCCATGGGATTTTCCAGGCAAGAATATTGGAGTGGGGTGCCATCACCTTCTCTGCTTAATCACCCACATAACCATAATGGTGTGATCACTCACGTAGAGCAGACAACCTGGGGTGTGAAGTCAAGTGGATCTTAGGCAGAAATATCACAAACAATGCTAGTCAAGATGATAGACTTGAAGCTCAGCTATTTCAAATTGTAAAAGATAATGCTGTTAAAATGCTGCACTGAAGGTGCCAGGACATTTGGAAAACTCATCAATGACCACAGGACAGGGAAAGGTCAGATTTACTCTGATCCCAAAAAAGGGCATTGTGAAGGCATGCTCAAACTGCTGCCCAGTCGTTCTCACTTCATATGCTGGCTGGGTAATGCTCCAAATGCCTCCATCTAGGTTTCAACAGTATGTGAACTGAGAACTTTCAAATGTACAAATTGGATTACGAAAGGCAGAGGAACCAGAGATCAAATTGCCAACATTCATTGGATCATAGAAAAAGCAGGGAGTTCCAGAAAATGACCGACTTCTGCTTCATTCACTATGCTAAAGCATTTGACTGTGGGGGTCACAGAAATTGCGGAAAATTCTTAAAGAGGTGGGTATACTAGACCACTTTACCTGGCTCCTGAGAAACCTGTATGCAGGTCACGAAGTAACAGAATCAGACAGGAACAATGGAGTTGTTCAGAATTGGTAACGGAGTAGGTCAAGGCTGTCTTGTTGTCACGCCACTTATTTAACTTACATGCACAGTATATCACGCAAAATGTCAGACTGGATGAAGCGCAAAGTGGAATTGAAATTGCTGGGAGAAACATAAATAAACTCAGACATGCCCATGACAGAACGCAGACGAGGGATTAGAGCTCTTTGCTGAGATGAAAGTGGAGATTTAAAACGTTGACTTACACCTCTACATGCAATAAATTCAGAGCCTGTCATCCAGTCCCACCTCTTGATAGCAAATAAATCAGGACACAATGGAAACTGTGAAAGAGTTTTATTTTCATGAGTTCCAAAACTACTGTATGTATTTGAAAGAGGATAGTTGCGGAAGCACTTGTGCATTAATCAGCACTGAAAGAACGGATGTGTGTATTAACCCAGAGCAGTTAAGAAAGCACTGTAGTATGTCACAGCACTGATAGAATAAATGGCGAAAAAACAGGTGTTGAGTTTCACCTCTGGGGATCAAACAAGCGCCTACTAAATGCCACAAGTTACGGCCCTGAAACCTTGGCTAATGATAAAATGCTGGGAATGTTCAACTGATGTGGACTAGTAAGCACTTGAAGCATATCACTGTACTGAATATTGGATGATGATACACTAATGAGTATGTTTTTCAGGAGAAGATGAAGCACATGAAGCATATTACAGCACTGAAGCACTGAAGGGTGGTAAACTCCAAGGAGTGACGGGCCAGGATTGACAAAGGAGCATACGCAGTGATTCACAGTACAGAGATACAGATGTTGGAAAACTATTGAGTATTTGACACCAGGTGGACAAAGAAGCATTCGGAGCATGTCCTCTGTCAAGGCACTGAGCACTGCATGGTGATAGACTACAGAGTGTGTTTTTGCAGAGAGTGGATGAATAGGCACTTGAATCACGTCATAGCACTGAAACACTGACTTTAGTAAAGTACCGGATGTATTTTTCCAGTCTGGATGATACAGCAGTTTGTGTCACAGCTTGGAAGTGCTGGATGGTGATAAACGGCTGGTGTGTTTGATAAAGATGCACTTGAACTTGTGACAGCAGTGAAAAGCAGCAAGGGATAAGCTGGTGAGGCTATTTTACCTGGGGTGGAGAAAGATGTGGCTGAACCTCCTCTCTGAAGTGTGGATAATAAGCGACTTAGTATGTTTGACCTGGGGTGGATGGAGAAACACTGAAAGCATGTCACAGCAGTGCAACACTGGAGGGAGATACACAACAGGATGTGTTTGACCCAGGGTGCATGAAGAATAACTCGAGGTGTCACTGCTCTGAAACAGTAGACGATGATAATCTACTGGACACGTTCAGCCAGTAATCAACGAAGAAGCACATGGAATGGCACTACATTGTGATAAACACCTGCTTGTATTTGACCAGTGTGGATGAAGAAGTTCCTGAAGCATGTCCAATCTTTGCAACCCTGGATGCTGATATGTTCCCATCAAGCAATGTGTCTCTTTCATATGAGGCGTAAAAGCAGGCACTTAGAGCATGTCACAGGGCCTCTCCTGGTGGTCCAGCGGTTAAGCATCCACCTTGTAGTGTAGGGGATGAAGGTTCAATCCCCGATTGGGAAAGGAACATCCCATATGCTACAGAGTAAGTAAACCTGCATAGCTGCAAATACTGAAGTTCTCACACTCCCGAGACTTCATGCCATGGTTAGAGTTGGCTTGTCTCAAGGACTATCTTACGTGACACAACTGAGACCCAGCACAGCCAACTACATAAATGAAGAAGAATCACGTCTCAGGTGAAACACTGGTGACAAACTGCTGAGTATGCTTTACCTGGAGGAAATGAAGAAACGCTTGAATCATCTCTCTGCACTGAAACATGGGATAGTGATAAGCTACTGGGTACGTTTGACATGGGGTGCGTTAAGAAGACTTGTGGGATGTTCCGCAGTTAAGACATTGGATGATGATAATCTACTGAGTGTGTTAGACCTGGAGTGGATAGAAGCCCGTCACAAAATGAAACACTAAGGGTGGTAAACTACTGTTGTGTTTAACTAGGGGAGGATGAAGAAACACTGAACCTGTCACAGCACTGAATACTAGATATGTTTGTCCCGGAGTGAGTTGAACAAGCACTCGAAACAGGTTACAGAACTGAGAGAAACACTGGATGGTGGTAAGCGACACAGAGTGATGACCAGAGATGAAGAGGCAATGGGAACATGTCATGACAGCGAAACACTAGCTGATGATGAACAGTATTATCAGTGGCAAGATGCCTGCTCCAGAGTTCCGGTTCAAGACGCAGCATGTTTGCACTAGAATGCGGGCTTAGCAAGTTTGTGATGCCTCCCCTAAAGTGCAAATTCAGCAGTTACCACAGCCTACCCTGGATCGTGATGTCAGAAGGGGTAAAAGGAGAGCTGGAGGCGGCAAGCTCAGAATGTGCACGACGTGCACTAGAATGAGGGCTCCTTGGTGGCTGATGCGTGCATTAGATTGCAAGTTCAGAAGTTGTGACATGGGTATCCCATATCACCCATGTTGTAAAACCTCACACTGGTCTTCTATTTTTTACATATGGTACCGTACCCATTTAAGTGCGCTTTTCTCAAGGCATCCCGCCTTCACCTTCTCCCACTGAGTCAAACGTCTGTTCTTGAGATCCTTGTCTCTTCTCCTTGCCTGCGTAGAGCCCATCTTTCTAAATTCCACATCTGTGCATTAATATACAGTTTTGTCTCTCTCTTTCTTAGTTCCTTCATTCTGTGTAATAGGTTTCGTGCTCTTCCCACTCATTAGAACTGACTCAAATGCCTGACTTCTTATACCTGAGTAATACTTCATATGTATATGTAGCAAAACTTCCTTAACCATTCATCTGCTGATGGACCTCGTGGTCACTTTCACATCCTTGGTATTGCAAACAGTGCTTCAATAAACGTTGGAGTACTGTTTCTTACCATTCTCGTTTCCTTGAAGTTCATGCCTAAGAGCGGGATCGCTGGGTCATATGGTATTTCTCTTTCCAACTTTCTAAGGAGTCTCCATAATGGCTGTACCAGTTTGCATTCCCATCCACAGTGTAAAAAGGTTCCCTTTTCTCCACACCCTCTCCAGCAGTTATATTGTAGACATTTTAATGATGGCCAATCTGACCAGTGTGAAATGATACCTCAATGTGGTTTTGATTTGCATTTCTCTTATAATGAGTGATGCTGAGCAACGTTTCTGTGTCTGTTAGTAATCTGTGTATCTTCTTTGCAGAGGGCTTTTACCTATGTTTTGATTGGTGGTTTGTTTTGCTGAGTAGTATTTGTAGCTGAGTATTGAGATGCGTGAGCACCTTGCATATTTTGGAGACAACTTTTTTGTTAGCTTTTCAGTTGCTATTCAGTTCAGTTCAGTTCAGTCGCTCAGTCGTGTCCGTCTCTTTGCGACGCTGTGAATGGCAGCACCCCAGGCCTCCCTGTCCATCGCCAACTCCCGGAGTTCACTCAGAGTTGCTCTTATTTTCTCCCAATTCTGAAGCTACATATTCACCTTAGTTATAGTTTCCTTCAATGTACAAAAGCTATAGAGTTTAATTAGGTTCCTTTTTTCAAACATTTTTATTTCCTTTAGGCAATGGGCCACAGAGGACCTTGCTGTGACTTATTTTGTGGTGGTTATACCTATATTGTACTCTGAGGGTGGTATATTTTCTGGTCTTACTTTTCCACCTGTAATCCATTTTGAGTTTATTTTTGAACATGATGTTAGATAGCGTTCTAGCTTCTACACAGAGCTGTCCACTTTTCCCATAACACTTTTTTGAAGAAAATGTCTTTTTCTGTTGCACATTTTTGCCTGCATCGTCAAAGATAATGGGGGCAGGAATCTATCATTGGACTTCATATTTGTTTTCCATTGGTCTATATTTCTACATTTGTGCAAGTTTCATACTCTCTTGATATCTTCGTAGTGTAGTCTGAAGCTAGAAAATTTGACTCCTCTCGTTCCATTCTTCTTTCTCAAAACTGCTTTGGCTCTTCGAGGTCTTATGTGTTTCCATGCAGATCGTAAAATAATTTGTTCTAGTTTATGAAAAATACTGTCGGTAGTTTGAGAGGTATTGTATTGAATCTATTGATTGTTTTGGCTGGTATATTGATTTTAACTCTATCAGTTAGTCCAATCCAAGAACATGATATCTGTCTCCATCTATATATGTTTTGATTTCTTTCCTCAGTGCTTTCTTTCATCCTTCTGGGAAAGTGAAAGTTGCTCAGTCACGTCTGACTCTTAGCAATCCCGTGGGCTATACAGTGTATGGAATTTGAAATTCTCCATGCCAGAATACTGGAATGGGTAGCTTTCCCTTCTCCAGAGGATCTTCCCAACCCAGTCCTCAAATGCAGGTCTCACACATTGCAGGAGGATTTGTCACCAGCTGGGGCCACAAGGGAAGCCCAAGAACACCATAGTGGCTAGCCTATCCCTTCTTCAGGGGGTCTTCGTGACCCAGGAACTAAACAGGAGTCTCCTGCATTGCAGGCAGCTTCTTTACCAATTGAGCCATCAGGGACGTCCTTTGTCTCTTTATGCAAACTTATTTCTAGTTGTTTTATTCCTTTCATTGCAATGGGGAACAGGATTGTTCCTTCATTTCTCTTTCTGATTTTTCATTGTGAATGTGTAGGACTATAAGGGTTTCTGTGTATTAGTTTTATACCCTGCACGTTTACTGTATTCATTGATAAACTCCAGGAATTTTCTGGTGGCATCTCTTGGGTTTTCTTTGTAAAGGGTAATAGCATGTGCAAATAGACAGTTATACCTCTTCTTTTCAAATGAGGATTCTGTTCATATCTTTTTCTTCTTTGAAAACTGTGGCTAGAATTCCCAGAACGAGTACTGATGAGTGTGGGCACATTGTCTTCGTGCTGACTTTTAAGGAAATTTTTTCAGCTTTTCATTATTGACAATAATGTTTACAATGGTTTTGTCATATTTGGCTTTCATTATGTTGAGGTATGTTCCACCTATGACTACTTTGGCAGAGGTTTGCTTGTTTGTTTGTTTTTTCATAAAAGTTTTGGATTTTGTTGAATTCAAATGTGAATTTTGGGGGTTTTAGCCTCCAAATTTTTTGTGTTTCCTCTAGTTGTTGTTGTTGTTGTCGTTTTCCTGTGGTTGATATCTGATCGAACAGCATTGTGATCAGAAATTATGCTTGCAAATAGTATAATATCTTGAAGTTTATTAAGGTTAGATGTGATCTAACCTTGGGTGTGATCTGTCCTAAGATAATGTTCCATTTGCACGTGAGAAAAAGGAGAAAAAAAGGAGAAACAGGTGAAATCTGTTCTTTGGCGGTGGGATGACCTCTAGATATCAATTAGCTCAAACTGGTCTAATGTATCTTCTAAAACCTGAGTTTCCCTTATTTCATTTTCTGTCTGGATGATCTGTTCATGTTATGAGTGAAGTATTAAAATCACCCAATACTATTGGTTAGTGTCTATTTCTGCTCTACTAGTTGTTGGCATTTGCCTCTTGTATTGAGGTGCTCCTACATTGGGTGCATGTAGCTTCTTCTTGGATTGATGCCTTGAATGTTCTGTAATGCAACTTTCTTTGTCTCCTATAGTGGTCTTTAGGTAAAGTCCATTTATCTGATATGAATATCGCTCCTCCCACTTTTGCTCTCCATTTTCACAAGATAGCTTTTTCCTGGCCATCACTTTCAGGCTGCATGTGTCCCTAGGTATGAGGTGGTTTTCTTGCAGACAGTATATTCTTGTATGCATTCACCCAGTCTTTGCCTTTTCATTGGAGCATTTAGCCCATTTCTGTTTAAGGTAGTTGTTGATAAGTATGATCTTCTTACCATGTACTATATATTTTGTGGCTTTGTTTTTATAAGCTTTTCTGTTTCCTATCTAGAAAAGATCCTTCAGCATTTGCTGAAGTGCTGGTTTGGTGGTTCTGAACACTAACTGCTTTTGTTTGTCTGTAAAGCTCTTGTTTTGTCCTTTGAATGAGAATACTATCCTTGTTGGATAGAGTAATTTTGGCTTTAGGCTTTTGCCTCTCAGCACTTTAGGTACATCCTGCCATTCCCTTCTAAGCTGAAGAATTTCTATAGTAAGATCAGCTGTTATCCTTATGGGGATTCCCTTCTATGTTATTTGTTGTGATTCCTTTGTTACCTTGAATATTTGTTCATTCTGTATATTTATTTGTTTGTTTTCATTTTGATTAATGTGTGTTTTGACATGTTGTGTCTTGATTTTACCCCTGTGGGACACACTGGGATTTTTCATCTTAGGTGTCTGTTTTTTTTTTTTTTTTTTTTCCATTTCAGGGATGTTTTTAACTATTTCCTCCTCAAATATTTTCTCATGCCCTTTCCTTTTGTCTTCTTTCTCTGAGAAACCTATGATTTAAATATGGGGGCATTTAACATTGTCCCATAGGTCTCTGTGATTGTCTTCATTTCTCTCTTTCTTTTTTTTTTCCTGCTCTGCTTCATTTATTTGCCATATCCGAACTTCCAGCTCACTTAGTCTTTCTTCTGCCTCAGTTAGAGTACTGTTCCTGTTGTCCAGAGTGATTTCTATCTCAGTTATGTCATCGCTCATTATTGATTGACTACTCATGATTTCTTCCAGGTCCATTTAAAACACCCCTTTCATCTTCTGAATCCATGCCTGAAGTCTATTTATCTGTCGATCCATTTGTTTCCAAGACATTGACTATTTTTGTGCTGAACTGTTTTTCCTGTAGACTTCCTACCTCCTCCTCTTTCACTGGTTTGTTGATTTTCATTGTATTCCTTCATCTGCTGGATATGTCTCTGCCTTTTCATGTTGTTTCGATGACTGTCTTCGAGGTCTATTTTCTGCACACCGGAGGGCCATCATTGCTATTAATTGGGTGGTCTCCTCCAAGTGAATGTGGTGGGACCAGTGGCTTGTGTAAGTTTTCTTGTTGAGAGAACTTTTTGTTGTTGTTCTTAAAGAGGATGGCTGTTGATCTCACTTGTTCTGAGAGTCCATGCAGTGTCCATTAGGGACTTAGAAGGCTCTATTACGGCTTCGATTCCAGATGAGCTACTTCAAATCCTCGAAGATGATGCTGTGAAAGTGATGTACTCAATAAGACAAGAAATTTGAAAATCTCAGCTGTGGCTCAGTTGGAAATGGTCAGTTGTCATTCCAGTCTCGAAAAAGGCAATGCCAACGAATGCTCAAACTACCATGCAATTTTACTCATCTCACATGCTAACAAAGAAATGCTCAAAATTCTCCAAGCCAGGCTTCAGCAATATGTGAACCATGAACTTCCAGATATTCAATCTTGTTTTAGAAAATACAGAGGAACCAAAGATCAAATTCCCAACATCTGCTGGATCTTCACAAAAAAGCAAGCAAGTTCCAGAAAAACATCTAGTTCTGCTTTATTGAGTATGCCAAAGCCTTTGAGTGTACGGATCAAAATAAACTGTGGAAAATTCTGAAAGAGACGGTAGTACCACACCACCAGATCTGCCTCTTGAGAAGCCTGTATACAGTTCAGGAAGCAACAGTTAGAACTGGACATTGAATAACAGACTGGTTCCAAATAGGAAAACCAGCACCTCAAGGGTATATATTGTCACTCTGCTTATTTAACTTCTATGCAGAGAAATGTGTGGTTGGAAGAAATGCAAACGGGAATCAAGACTGCGAGGAGAAATGTCAAAAACTTCAGATATGTAGATGACACCCCCCTTATGGCAGAAACTAAAGAGGAACTGAAGAGTCTCTTGATGAAAGTGAAAGAGGAAAGTGAAGAAGTAGGCTTAAAGCTCTAAATAAGGAAACCTGAGATGGCATCCTGTCCCATCAGTTCATGACAAATAGATGGGAAAACAGTGGAAATGGTGGCAGACTGTTTTGTTTTTGTTTTTTTTTTTTGGGGGGGTGAGGCTCCAAAATCACTGAAGATAGGGACTGCAGCCATGAAATGAAAAGACGCTTACTCTTCCTAGACAGCAAAAAACAAGACCAGAGGCTGACTGCAGCTCAGATCATGAAATCTGTATTGCCAAATTCAGACTTAAAATGAAGAAAGCAGGAACAAACCACTAAACCATTCAGGAATGACCTATCTCAAATCCCTTATGATTACACAGTGTAAGTGAGAAATACATGTAAGGGACTAGATCTGATAGAATGCCTGATGAACTATGGACGGAGGTTCATGACATTGTACAGGAGACAGGGATCAAGACCATTCCCAAGAAAAAAGACACGCAAAAAGGCAAAATGGCTGCCGGAGGAGGCCTTACAATTAGCTGTGAAATGAAGAGAAATGAAGCCAAAGGAGAGGAGGAAAGATATAGCCATCTGAACACAGAGTTCCAAGGAGAGAGAAGAAATCCTTCCTCGGTGATCAGTGCCAAGAAATAAAGCAAAGCAATAAAGCAAAGCAATGCAATGGGGAAGACTAAAGATTTCTTCAAGAAAACCGGAGATACCAAGGGGGAATTTCATGCAAAGATGGGCACTAATAGGGACATAAATGGTACGGACCTAACAGAAGCAATAGGTATTAAGACGAGGTGGCAAAGAACACACAGAAGAACTGTACATCAAAGATCTTCACAACCCAAATAATCATGACGATGTGATCACTCACCTACATCCAGATACTTGGAATGTGAAGTCAAGTGGGCCTTAAGAAGCATCACTATGAACAAAGTGAGTGGAAGTGATAGAATTCCAGTTGAGCTATTTGAAATCCTAAACGATTATGCTGCGGAAGTGCTTCACTCAATATGTCAGCAAATTTAAAAAACTAAGCAGCGGCTCAGGACTGGGAAAGGTCAGTTTTCATTCCAATCCCAAACAAAGGCAATGCCAAAGAATGCTCAAACTACTGCACAATTGCACTCTTCTCACACGCTAGTAGAGTAATGCACAAAAATATCCAAGCCAAGCTTCAGCAATACACGAACCATAAACTTCCAGATGATCAAGCTGGTTTTGGACAAGTCAGAGGAACCAGAGATCAAATGAGTGTATGCAACACTACTTCTGATGATGCATGCAGCAACTACTGAGGTTGAAATCACGAGTTTGCATTCTGCTTTTACTAAGAATTGAATTAGGACAGGTGCACTACTTAGCTTGCACTCTGGCACATACATTACAACTCTAGAGCATAAGGATCACAACCACGTGCGTCTGCACTCCGGACCTGGCATGCGGCAACGACTGAAAATGCAAGAAACTTTTCACAGTTACTGACCCCTGATTTGAAACCACTGCTGCTGCTGCTGCTAAGTCACTTCAGTCGTGTCCGACTCTGTGTGACCACATAGATTACCAGCCCACCAGGCTCCCCTGTCCCTGGGATTCTTGGGGCAAGAATACTGGAGTGCGTTGCCACTTCCTTCTCCAATGCATGCATGCATGCTATGTCGCTTTAGTCTTATCCGACTCCGTGCGAACCTATGGACAGTAGCCCACGACGCCCCTCTGTCCACGGGATTCTCCAGGCAAGAATATTGGGGTGAGTTGCCATTTCCTTCTCTTATGTCAAACCATACATGCTACAAACACTGAGCTTGCCCTCTGGAATACGCGCTTGTTGATACTGAGGCCGCTATCTAGAGAACGCTCGCAGGAGCTATTAGTTTCCAATCTGGATCACCCTTTCTGCCACTATTGAGACTATTAACAAGCTTTAGAACAAGTGCATTGCTGTCACTGAGACTGCACAGTAGAGCATACATCCCATCACTCCTAAACCCGGGTTCTTTAGGATATGGCCTACCACTACTGAGCCTGTCCCTAAAACATGCCTGTTGTAAACTCACATACACTTTTGGTGTATTACGCTCTGGATTCTGCATCCCTGCACTACTGAAATTGCCTTCCAGAACAAGAGTTCATCACCGGCTGAACTTTCACTCTGAAGCATGAACATCACAATCATTAGCTTGTTGCTTTATAGGTAAGTCAGGCCACTACTCAACCTGCACTGTAGTTCAGGTGTGCCTAAATAGTTACTGAACTTGCACTCTGAAGTTTCCTTCTGGACACAACTGAGCCAGAACTCCTGTAGACAGAGTGATTTTAAACACTGGAGGACATGGTACGCCTCTCCTGAGCATGAGCTCAAGTGCAGGCATCCGGGCTCTGCTGAGAACATGCTCTAGTTGCACACATGCCAAAGTAACTGAACGTGCAGCTGGGGGTACAGATCTCATGAATACAGAGTGAGCACATTTCATCATGGGTTTTGCGCTTCTGAGGTTTACTCAGAAGCATATCTTCCATCGTGACTGCGTGTGCCTTCAAGAGCCAATGTTCTGACACTACGGAGAATGTGCTGTAGAGTAAGAATGCCTGAACTACACTACTGCACACTGAATCATGCATCCCAGCAGTATAAATCCTAGCACTGCAGCACACTTGTCACTTCTGAGTCCTTACACTAAGCAGGCATGGCACAGCTAGTGAGCATGTGGTCTAGAGCATATGTGTGGCCATTACTAATTTCAGACTCGGAAGCCTGTGTCTTGCCACTTGTAAGCCCAGGCCCCCAAATATTCATGCTTCAGCTACTGATATTGCACCCTGGTACACTCCTTTATCACTGCTGAGACTGCATTACAGAGCATGAGTTCCACTACTACTAATCTTGCTCGATGGCCTGAGTGCTTAAACCTGTGAGCCTACACTCTGCAGCTGAAAATTGCCAATGACTTGGCTTGCCCTCTGTTGCATATGTTCCCCACACTTCTTCCTGCACTCTGGAGCACCTACTCCAGGAGGCTGCTTTCTAAAACACATATCGTCTCCACGAGTGAACCGTCATTCTAGATCAACTGTGTGACCACTAGTGACCTTGAATTCTGAAGTGTTATCTTAACTTCCTTGCTCGAGAAGGTGTGTGCAACAATTACCCCCGTGACATTTTATACCAGCCATTTTGCTGCTAGTCACCCAGCACTCTAGACTGTGCAAGCTGTGAGTAGTGTACCTGTATATCTGTGGATGACGTGCCACCACTACAGACCTGGTGTATACTTCATACGTCCTGCCTGAATTGATCGTGCGTCACCATACACATATGCCACAACCCTTGCGCTTGCACTGTTGAGGGCTTGTCTTCCCTCTACTGAGCTTGTGTGGCAGAGCAGGTATATCACATTTTCTGAATTGGATCTCTGGATATGCAACCAAAAAAAAAAAACCCAGCTTTCAAGAGAACATGTCCCTCTGCAGTCTGCACTCTTGAGCAAGGGCACCAACTCCTGAGACAACACTCTGAAGCACATGTAGAGCAGGCATGCTACATCTGCTGAACTTAGCTCTTCAGCATGCCTCTCAACAGTGAAACACACTTTAGGCATACCCCTCTTAATACAGACCCATGATCTAGAGCAGGCATGCTTCACATCCTGAATCTTGGCTTTCGAGAACATGTGCTTCATCTCCTGAGATGGTGCTTTTGCGGATTCTCCCCCCCACTACTAAATCTGTGCTCTAGAGCGGGTGTGACACTTTGGAGCCTGCATGCCTCACTTTTGCGTCCCTGCTCTAGCCTGGAAGTACTGAAACAGCTTAGCTCGCAATCCAGAGCACACGTTCTGCCACTAGTGTGCTTGCACTGTAGAGCAGGCTGTCTGAAGCCATCCCATTGGCACTGGCAACATGCGTGCAGCCACTGCTGAATGCACACTAGAGCACAGTTCCTGCCACTATTGAGCGTGTACTCTACCACAAGATGTCTAAAACTGCTCAGTTGCATTGCGGAGCATACCTCTTTCCACAAGTGAACTTGCATTCTACAGGAAATGGTACACAAACACTGACCTTGTGCTCTAGAATTGGCACACCATACATAATTTTCTTAACATTTGAAGCATATGTCTGGCCAACACTAAATCCACGCTTTAGATCAGCTGTGCTAAAATCACTGAGCTTGCCCTCAAGAGTATATCTGAACTCACATTTTATAGCCACACCTACTACCACGGTGGATTCTGTGCTCTAAAACCCTTGTGAGATGAGAGAACAAGATGGTGGAGCTATAAGTGGATGTGGAGTACATCTCTCCATGGATACATCAGGCATACACCTTCAGACACAGAAGAGTAATCAGAACATTACCGGAAAGTAGACAGGAGTACCTGACAAGTGGCAAAGAATATATAGAACCACGCAAAACTCAGTCAGGGGAAAGAACTGGGGGAAAAATCAGGAGTGTTAGTAGGACTGGATCTGCCCTGAGTGGGGGAAGGAACTGAAGCTGAGGTCCAATCCCACATTGGGTCAATCGTCTGAAGTGTAGAATAGACATTTAAAGCTGAGAGTGAAACAGCTGATCTGTGGAAAGCTGGGTGCAATGAGAAGCAGAGGGTCCTTGCTGCAGCCGTACATACCCCGTACAAGGACATCCGTCCCCTAAAAGGCCCCGTGGCTGGCAGCTGCAGTTTAGGGACTTTGCGGCAATTCATGGGGAGGGCTGCTGTTTCCTGGGGAGAAATCGAGAGAGGGGGTTTGAAGGGGGACACTGTCGTAGGGTATGCCTGTGGAGAAAAGCTAGGCAGCCATGAAAGCAAGGCCATAACACCGAGTCACATGTCGGGGGTGGAGCAATCACCATAGCCTCTCTCTCCCTCATGCTAGCATCAGTAGTTACTACAATAATGAGGCTGACCCTTCAAATGCTGAACACACTGAAATGCAGAGCAGGACACCACGCAGGGTCATCCATTAAGTGCCTGATGCATCATACTAGAGTAGAATCCCACTCAGGATGCTCCTTTAAGTGTCGGATGCACTGATTTACACAGGAGGACCCCAGCCAGGAAATTCGCTCTATGTGCTGACCCATTGAACGACAGAGAAGGATCCCAGGCAAGGAAGCCTTCTGAGTGGCCGAATAGGTGGAACTAGGGAGAAGACTGGCCAAAGACGCCATCTTATCACCAGATACAAGGGCTCAAAAAAGAAAAAAAAAAGGCTCTGATAGGGCCCTAACTCCTGTGGTGTAGTCAGTCTGTGTCCCTGCACCCTGCCCGTTTGACACCACCTGTGTCCCTCAAAGCCAAGCAGCTGCTCCACTTTCACAGTTAACTCTCATTGGAAAAAAGCTGCTACTGGTTAAAAAAAAAAAAATCGTGCAACTATTTGCACAGGATTGCTTCAGTCCTGTCTAACTCTGTGTGGAACACATTTCACCACTACAGAGAAGAAGCTCTAAAATGCATATACTGGAACAAATGATTTTTTTCCAGTCTTGTAGCCACTGCTGAGTTTTCCAGATTTGCTTGCATATTGAGTTCAGCACTTTCATAGCACTCACTATTAGGATTTGAAATCACTCAAGTGGAGTTCTCTATCTCCACTAGCTGTGTTTCTTTTGATGCCTCTTGCAGCACGCTTGACCTCACATTCCAGGATGTTTGGCTCTAGGTGAGTGATTAGATCATGATGATTATCTGGATCATGGAGATCTTTTCTGCATAGTTCTTCAATCTTTGTGGTATCGATTTTTGCTACCTCTTCTTAATATCTTCTGCTTCTGTTCAGTCCATACAATCTCTGTCCTTTACTGTATCCACCTTTGCATGAAATGTTCCCTTGGTATCTCTAATTTTCTTGAAGAGATCTCTACTCTTTCCCATTCTGTTGCTTTCCTCTATTTTTTGCACTCATCACCGAGGAAGGCTTTCTTATCGCTCTTTGCTATTCTTTGGTGCACTCTATTCATAAGGGTATATCTTCCCTTTTCTCCTTTGCCTTTTGTTTCTATTCCTTTCTCAGTTATTTGTAAGGCCTCCTCAGACAACCATTTTGCCTTTTTGCATTCATGTTCTTGGGGATGGTCTTCATCACTGCCTCCTCTACAATGTCATGAACCTCCAAATGTAGTTCTTCAAACACTATATTATGCCTAATCCCTTAAATATTTTCTCATGTCCACTGTACCATCATAAGGGATCTGATTTAGGTCAAACCTGAATCATCGAGTGGTCTTCCCTACTGTCTTCAACTTAAGTCCAAGTCTATAGCAAATACTGAGCTTCCACTCTGAACCTTCCTTCTTACAAGTATTTGTCCACCATTTTAGAGCACTTTCGCTGCATCTCTTTATCTTCACTCTGAAACATACGTACCGTCACTCCTGAAAGGATGCTCAAGTGCATGCATTGAACTCCTACTCAGCCTAAGCTCCACAGTAGTCATGCCGATCTACTAAGCTTGCATTGGGCCGCATGCGTCTTTCACTATTTAGACTATGATACTGAGGTCATGCTGCAACTGCATAGTTGCAATCTCAGGCATACCTTCTTCGACTTTCAGCTTTTATACCAGCACACATGTTCTGCCCCTCCTAAGCCCGCTTTCTGGAAGAGATATGAAACAACTGTTGAGGTTGTATTCTGGAGCATGTCCCTGCTATTTCTGAATGCATTCTTTTTGTATTTCTTCATATTTCTTTTAAAAAATGATTTAATTGGAATAGAATTATTGTGTATTACTGTGATAGTTTTTGACATATACATCAGCATGGATACATGCGTCCCCCTATCCTGAACACAACTCAAACCTCATTTATTACCCCACGCTTCTGGGTTCGTCCACAGCACAAGGGTTGGATGCATCTTTCATGCATTGAACTTGCACTGGTCATCTCTTTTATGTATGGTAATGTACCTGTTTCAATGCTAATTTCTCCAATCATCCCATCCTTGAACTCTCCCATTGAGTCTCAGAGTCTGTTCTTTATATGTGGATCTTTTTTACTGGCCTTCATGCAGAATCATTGTTACTGTCTTCCTAAATCCCATTTGTACGCATTAATAAACAATATTTGCCTTTCTCTTTCTAACTTTTTTTTTTTGCTCTGAATAATAGGCTGCAGGTTGTACTGCCTTACCAAAAGTGACACAAACATGTGTTTTTCTGTAGCTAAGTAATATTATATTTGAATATATAGCACAACTTCCTTATATTTTCATCTGCTGATGTGCATCTAGATTACGTGCAAGTCATAGCTTTCGGAAAGAGAATTGTAATAAACATTAGCTTTTAATTCATGTTAGGTGTAATAGAAATGGGAAAACAATAAAACCCAAATGTAGAATGATTCAAATTCTACTCGATTGTTGAATACTATGTAAGTTGAAATACTTCAAAATCTGTTTCCTTGGCTGCATGTAACATATGAGGACTCTTTTATATCACTCACCTCTCTCCTTTTCATAAATATAGACCAATTTTCAAATGTTTGTCCAGTTTAATGACAAAATACTAACATAGACATATATATATATATAATATATATGAAGTAGAGATATGTTTTCAAATCATAAACTGTTGATAGCAAGCCTAGATTTTAGAATTATTTCCACCTCCATGCTCCATCTCAACAGGAAAGAGCCAAAGTTGTTGCTGACTCAATCACTCCAAGAGCTGGGAAACCTGAAAAAGAAACGGAACCTGCACTGAGATTTTCTGTCATATTTATGATCGAGCTCTAAGTCCAAGACTTGTTTTCCTTTATTGTACTAAGCAGTCCCTTCTTAAGATTGAAAGCCTGGAAATCGAGAGAGAGAGGTAGGAGATTGTAGACCTCCTCATGTTCAAAAGGAATTTTAATCAGAGAAGCTAGAAAAGACAGAAACTAAGGAAAACAATCAAGTGATAGACAATAATAATGATTTAGCCACTAATCAAACTCAAGGGTCTTTAGTCCCTCCTCAAGGGCCAGCGTGGAGAAGGAAATGGCAACCCACTCCAGTGTTCTGCCTGGAGAATCCCAGGGATGGGGGAGCCTGGTGGGCTGCCATCTTTGGGATCGCACCGAGTCGGACACGACTGAAGCGAATTAGCAGCAGCAGCAGCAAGGACCATCGCTGACATTCGGAGCAATATCCTGTGAACAATTTTAGAGATGCTAAAGCCCAAACCAGGCTGAAATGTAAGTGCATAGTTGGAACTAGACGGTCAATTATGTGGACTCCCAATATCCTCACTAATAGGCCATTAGTAGAATGTCCCAATATTGATCACAGACCCCACGTTCCACCCTCACTCAGCCATTAAAATAGTCCCCCTGAAAGTATTTGGGGATTTGTGTCTTTGAAGCACCAGCTGCTAAGACACCTTGCTTCGTCCTACAATAAGCACTTCCCCCCCCCCCACACTGAAACCCACAGTCAATTCATAAATTTGTTTGCACAGAAGCAAGTAGACCATGTATGCTAGGGTAACAGTACTGAATATTAAGAATGTGTGCATAGAAGGATGATAAATCACTTTTATTTCAGAAATAAAGTAGATTTATTGATGTGAGTTTTCGATAACCCTGTATGCGAGATAGCAAAAGAGACACAGATGTATAGAACAGTCTTTTGCACTCTGTGGGAGAGTGAGAGGGTGGGATGTTTTGGGAGAATGGCATTGAAACATGTATAATATCATATATGAAATGGGTCTCCAGCCCAGGTTCAATGCATGATACTGGATGCTTGGGGCTGGTGCACTGGGACGACCCAGAGGGATGGTACGGGTTGGCAGAAGGGAAGGGGTTCAGGAAAGGGAACGTGTGTACACCTGTGGTGGACATACGTTAATGTACGGCAAAATCATTACAATAATGTAAAGTAATTACCCTACAATTGAAATAATAAATTTATTTTTTAAAAAAAAAGGAAATCTTCTAAAAAAGCTCCACACCTACATTGAAAACAAGCACGACCAAGAGCCAACAAGTTCCACAGGAAGACATACCATGCCAATTCTCCAGCAACACAGGAACAGAACCTGGAGCTTCAATACACAGGTTGCCCAAACAGCAAACCCATAGACATCTCAAACCTCACTACTGGACACTTCATTGCCCTCCAGAGAGACGAGATGCAGCTCCACCCACCGGAACACTGACACAAGCTTCCCTAACCAGGAAACCTGACAAGCCCCTCGTCCAACCCCAGCCACAGGGAGGAACCTCCACAATAAAGAGGAACCACAAACTGCCAGAAAGAGAAAGATCATCCCAAACACAGGAACCCCCCCGCACCCAAAAAAAAAAAGGCCAAATTTACTAATGAGATTTTTGCATGCTTCATGGTTTTGGTTACTATTTCTGCCAGCAGTCTGTATTTTAAGTTGATGCTGAAGTAAACACTTGGTTGAACAATACCCTTCAGTTGCTAGGAGACCAGTGACTTTGTCATGTCACAACTAACCTTCGATTGCTAGGAGACCAGTGATTTTGTGATCTCACAGCTGTTTGACTGGGGGGATCACTGTGATTGTCCAGAGAGTTTCTCTCTGTAGGCCAGCCAAACATCATTTGAAGTTGCATTGTGTAAAAGCAGACAAATGAGAACATTATCTGAAGAAAGATTTCCCTGAGATGGCACATATTTCTTCAGAAATTCAAGATGGACCTCCTAAAGGTGAGTCCACTGGTTCAGAAACCTCCATTCGATCTTACTGGTATGATTATACAACTGGGGACTCAGTTTTGAGATCTATGATTGAAGAATATGCTTTTCAGGCTTTGGCTGAGGATCTGGTGATCAAAAGGCCACACTACACATATTCTGTCTCTGAAACAGATGATGTGAATGATTTTCTTTCACTCACATTTCCACAAAAACTTTGGAATATAGTGGAAAGTGATCAGTTTGAGTCTATTTGGTGGGATGAGACAGGCACATGTAGAGTGATCAATGAAGAACTCTTCAGGAAAGAAGTCTTGGAAAGAAAGGAGCCTTTCAGGAAATTTGAAACCAAGAGCATAAAGAGGTTAATTCGACAGCTTAATCTTTATGGAGTTAACAAAAACCGACAAACTGTTCAAAGATCGGCTGCACTACCAGTCTTTCTGGAAGAAGAAAACAACATCTCTCTTTTGAGAAAGGTATTCCAAAATTTTCACTTTTTGGCAATGGGTCAGATTCAATCATGTGACCTAGAAAGCATGTTCATATATGTGGCTAAAACGGAGTTTAAACTTGAGATAACAAATTATTGAAAAAGTTGTATCTTTTTGAAGTTGAGAACAGCTGGAGGTTAGAATATTGGATGTTCAACAAACCTTCCTAGTGACTTGAAACCAGATACAAGTTCTGAAGCTACTTAAAGTGGTATTTACTGTATATATACAACATATTTGTAGTTGAGCATATACCTTCTAACATGTTACCTGTTAAAACTACCAACAGAGGTATTTTCTTTGATGTTATTTCATTGCTTCCATTAAAGGAAACTTATAGTGATATGAAGGAATGAAATTAGTAAAGAATGAAAAATGAATATAATGGAGAAGTGGAGAAAAGGGAACCCTCCTACACTGTTGGTGGGAATGCAAACTAGTACAGCCACTATGGAGAACAGTGTGGAGATTCCTTAAGAAATTGCCAATAGAACTACCTTATGACCCAGCAATCCCACTGCTGGGCATCCACACTGAGGAAACCAGAATTGAAATAGACACATGTACCCCAATGTTCATCGCAGCTCTGTTTATAATAGCCAGGACATGGAAACAACCTAGATGTCCATCAGCAGATGAATGGATAAGAAAGCTGTGGTACATATACACAATGGAGTATTACTCAGCCGTTAAAAAGAATTCATTTGAATCAGTTCTGATGAGATGGATGAAACTGGAGCCAATTATACAGAGTGAAGTAAGCCAGAAAGAAAAACACCAATACAGTATACTAACACATATATATGGAATTTAGGAAGATGGCAATGACGACCCTGTATGCAAGACAGGAAAAAAGACACAGATGTGTATAACGGACTTTTGGACTCAGAGGGAGAGGGAGAGGGTGGGATGATTTGGGAGAATGGGAATTCTAACATGTATACTATCATGTAAGAATTGAATCACCAGTTCATGTCTGACGTAGGGTGCAGCATGCTTGGGGCTGGTGCATGGGGATGACCCAGAGAGATGTTGAGGGGAGGGAGGTGGGAGGGGGGGTCATGTTTGGGAACGCATGTAAGAATTAAAGATATTAACATTTAAAAAAAAAAACTGGGGGGGGGAATAACAGGAGTTGAGGAAAATAAAGAAAAGGTATGAAAAATAAAAGAAAAGAAATATTGTAACAAAACCAAAACTTTATTCTCCCATATGACTACCAGGAGACTTCCAGCAGAACAGAGCATTTAAAAAACACTCTGTAAAGGGCCAAAAAAGAAATATGTTAGGCTTTGCGAATATGACCATTCGCAATTAATTAAGTTTTCAGGCATAGAGGATAACCAAAGAAGCTGGCAAGTCCCTCTTCCACCTTTAAGGACTCCGAAAACTGAATTACACACAATTTTCACGTCAGAAAATAAAATTCTTTTCGGTTTTCCTCAGCCATTAAAAGTGTAAAGCTCTAAAATTAAAAAGAAGAAGAAGAAGAAAAAGTAAAGCTCATTCTCAGCTCACAATAGACAGTGCAAAAACAGGGGCAGGCTGCCCTGCCTTGATTGAAATGGAATTCCAAGAGGAGGGGCGCCAAGATGCACTGTAAGGACAAGTTCCTTAAGCAAAGAACTGGCTTAAGGGAGGTCACCCCTGAGGGCTGTGAGTGCCGGACACCATCACTGGACTCCCCTGGTAGACTCGGAGGCCGTTCTCAGCCCTGAGCCCTGGCGACTGTGCCATCTGTTTTTTCTTTCTTCGCGTTTGGTGAGCTGAGCAATCTTGACCCAAGATCCTTGACATTCAGATTCAGCCTGACCACGCCTACAGCGGCTGCTTTTATGGGGGGAGGGGCTGTGGGGCGGGCTCATCGCGCGCGCATGCGCCCAACTCGGCCTCGCGGCCAATCCGATGGCAGGTGCCGACACCTGGCAGCCAATCATCGGAGGCAGCCCGCAAGCCTGTAGGGGGAGCTGAGGCGGCGCCCCAGACCTGAGGCGGCCTCGTCCCCGCAGGCTCGACTCCTCGGGGTTAATCTTGGAACTGCCTAGGGCAGGTGAGCTGCCAGCAGTTCTGTCTCCTCCCTCAATGGGGACCGGTAAGGACTGGAGCGTGGTTCAGCCAAAGCAGTGCCTGACGGCTAAAGGGAGGGTTTCTCGGGTCCCCACTCGCACGAGGCCTTGCTCGGCGGGGCGGCTGGTGAGGGCGGTGAGAGCTTGCGGCAGGATCCACAAGCTTCAGGCTCCTTTCGCCCTCTCCCCTCTCTAGTCTGGGCGGGCTCTGCTCTCCAGCAGCTTTCCTGCCCAGGGGCGGGACAAGCCAGCTCGCGGAAAGGGCCTCTTAGGCCCCTGGCCCCTGGCACCACCCCCAGCTCTCCTGTGGAACCTAATGTATTTAAACACAGATGCACAAATCTTCACGGCCCAACCCGGTTCTGCACCCAGGCACAGTCAGGCAGGAGCAGCAAAAAAACAAAAACAAAAACCAAAAAAACATCTATCTAGCAGCCTCTTCACTGCCCTGGTGCTTTAGTCGTTTTCCTGTTTCCTCTGCCTCTCCTCAGACTCCAGGGCTGCCCCGTCCCTGGGGGCCCCGAGATTCAGGCCTTTGGTTCGGGAAGTTGGCAGATGAGGTATTTGTTTGTTTGTTACTGAGAGAAGGGAGGTGGGAGGAAGAAGCTCAGGGCAAAGGAGTTCAATCACTTGGTCTGGTTGAGTGTGAGACGCCTGGTCAGCATCCGCAGGGTAGGACCAGGTAGGGCCTGGGGGGATAGAATGTTCCCAGAACAGGGGACTCACCCTGGCCGTTTCCTCTGCTTGTCCCCAGGATGTGACCGTGTGCTGCCTGGGAGGTCTCAAGCGCTCAGGAGTTCAGTGGGCCCCTGAGGTAAGGTGACAGACATCTTTACAACAAGGGACAAAGGTGTGGCTTTCTTACTTTGCGTTTTTCTCCTTTCATTCGTCGGCTGACACGTTGCTGTTGAGAGAGAATATTCCTGATTGGGGATTACGTGACCCTGATTGCGGGTGCTGACTTCAGGGCCATCATGGTTTCAGGTTTGCAGCTTTCTGAGTGGCAAGCTTAAAAACAGGCATGGTGACTTGCTTTCGCCTGTCTTCTTGAAAGAAAAATAGTAAGAACACCATGGGTCTTAAGCTGTGTAGAGCTGACTCCTACCACTCGGTGAGGCTAAAATGGGGCAATGCACATATCCTAAGGTTTTAGCTGGCAAAGCAAAGCAATGCAGGTGTGGGGGTTCCCTGGTGGCCTGGTGATTAGGATTCTGGGCTTTCACTACAGTGGTCTGGATTCAATCTCTGGTCAGGGAACTGGGACCCCACAAGCCAAACAGCATGGCCAAATGAATGAATGAATCCAGTGGTACATTCAGAGAAAATATCCTGTGATTTAACATGTTCACGTGAGATTGCTTGCTCATTTCTGTACCCTTAAGGGCTTTTCTTCATTAAGTAAGTCAGCTCCACTGGATGGGGGTGAGGCACCATCTGAGTTCATTTCATGCGAGTAAACAAGATATTAGGAAGCTCTATGCCCAGCCACTTGTGCCTACAGCTGTGTTGTATACTTATCTTGCTGGTACAGCTTTGACTTCACAGCATGTTTTGTTTTGGTCACAACATGTGGCTTCATAGGACATTAGTTCCCCAGCCAGGGATCGAACACAGGATCCTGGCAGTGAGAGGGCTGAGTCCTAACCAAACCACTGGGCTGCTAGGCAACTCCTGTGTTTCGGTGCTTTGGACTGGGTGAGTGTGTGTGTGTGTGTCTGTGTGTGTGTGTGTTTTGATTTTTGCTATATTTATAGGAGAACTGTTCTGTGTGTAAGTATGATGTGAATGGTATTAGAACTTGAAATGTTTGTGTTGTACATATGATCTCAAAATGGAATAGTTTGAAAGAACTTACCACTTGTTATCTCTTGACTTAGGATCTCTCCTGAGGTAGTTAGTAGTCAAGCTTTTGTCTGGCTTGGCAACCTCTGAAGACTTAGCTTGTTGAATCTAAGCTCTCTCACTTGTCTGTACTCTTGAAGCCTCAGTTCCTCCTTCTGTGGGCCTCTCCAAGGGGCTTCTCTTGTGGAGGCTGCTGTCTTTTCTCAGAATGAGTGATTCAGGAAAGCGCTTGCACCCATGATAAAGTGCAGAGTCTTTTTTCAGATGTTACACATCTGCACTTGTGTATTTGCTTAGTCTCACAGGTCTACCCTGTGATAGATTGAGAGAGAACTACACAGGGGTGGGAATATTAGGAGATTGAATTCACTTGAAGGCTGGTTACCATACCCATTAATCCACTATGCCAGCCTTTTTTTTATATGATCTCAGTTCTGTCAATGTGAGCAAATTATTTGGCTTGTGTACCCTTCTTGTGTGCTGCTACTGCTGCTAAGCCACTTCAGTCGTGTCCGACTCTGCAGTCTCATGGACAGCCACACACAAGGCTCTCCCTTATCTGGGATTCTCCAGGCAAGAACGCTGGAGTGGGTTGCCATTTCCTTCTCCAGTGCATGAGAGTGAAGTCGCTCAGTCGTGTCCGACCCTTCGAAACCACATGGACTGCGGCCTACCAGGCTCCTCCGTCTGTGGGATATTCCAGGCAAGAGTACTGGTTTGGGTTTCCATTGCCTTCTCCAGCTTGTGTGCTCTCTGGCCTGATGTACTCAATTTTGATCTACTCAGTTCTAGACCTACTCATTTCTTGAAGTTCTAGCAAGTCTCCTCTTTGCCCTGGATTAAGGTTTCTGTTTCTCTGGATGGTTCCCATCAGCAAACTGACTGACTATAATGTGACCTGTCGTTACAAATCCATCTTTTGGTGACACATCCTGCTTCTGCTGCTTTTATTTCATATTTGCTTGTTACAGACCTCTGCAGAGTTGTTCCTAGACTTTGTTATCTCGAGTTCTCTCATTTTCCCATAAAGCCACTCTTGTCAAGGCCACAGGTGAATTCAAATGTTTAACTCAGTGGTGAATTTTTAATTGTTATTTTATTTAATTTGTTGGCAGCCTTTATCAGAGTAGTTCATTTCCTCCTCCCTGAAAAAAATGTTTCACTTGGATTACAGAGTGCTTCTCTTTCCTGCTTGTCTTCCACCTACAGTTCTCCCACATACAATGTGTGACCTTTGTGTCTGGCTTTATTCAGATGTCGTATTTTCTTTTTAAATATTTATTTATTTAGCTCTGTGGCATGTGGGATCTTAGTTCCCAGCCCAGGGATGGCACCTGTGGAGAGTCTTAAACCCTGGATCGCCAGGAAAGTCCCTTCGTTTGTGTACTTTCAAGATTCATCGTGTTCATGCTTGTATAGCAGTGAATGTTTTTATTTTATTTTTATGGCTGAATATGGTATATGAATATGGTAAATGGCTTCCATGCAGTCCATTTTGAGCATATACTACAGTTTGTTTATCCATTCGTCAATGAATGGATAATACGTGGATGGTGTACTCTTTGTGGCTATTGCGAGTAATGTTGCTGTGAACACTGATTTTGCATGGACTGAACATTTTCAGTGTTGGTGCATATATACAAAAGAGGGAAATTCCTGGATCATATCTCTACTCTACATTTAATTTTTGAGGTACTGACCAAGCACTTTTGCAAGAGTGGTTGTACCATTTTACAGCAATTACTTCAAAAATATCATGAAGATTCCTTTTCTCCACATCCTCTGCAGCACTTGTTATTATTCGTCCTTTTGATTGGGTGTGAAGTAGTCTGGGTGTGAAGTAGTATCTCAGTGAGACTGATTGACATTTTGCTCAGGGCTTCCCTGGTGGCTCAGAAGGGAAAGTGTCTGCCTGCAAGGTAGGAGACCTGGGATCAGTTCCTGGGTGGGGAAGATCGCCTTGAGAAGGAAATGGTAATCCACTCCAGCACTCTTGCCTGGAATATCCCATGAACGGAGGAGCCTGGTAGACTACAGTCCATTGGGTTGCAAAGAGTCAGAAATGTCTATTCAAATTCTTTTCCTGGTTGTTAAATGCTTTTCTGTTTTTAATTGTTGTAGAAAACATCTAACTTAAATTTTTACCATTTTACCATTTTTGCATTCTAAGTACTTTGCACACTTTCATCAGCCTTTTGGAGAAAGAAATGGCAACCCACTGCAAATCTGATGGAGAAGGGAACGTGGTGAACTTTAGTCCCTGGGGATGCAAAGTTGGGCACAACTGAGTGACTAAGACATATACACACACGTAGTCACAGTGTTGATTTGTTGTTGTTGTCATTGTTTTAGCTGTGTTGTGCAGCTTGAATGACAGTTCCCTGGTTGAGGATCATACCCAGGCCCCTGATAGGACACTGTGGAGTCCTAACCTCTGAACTACCAGAGAATTCCTTATCACATTGTTATGAAGCAGATCTCTACACCTTTACAGCTTGCAAAATCGAAACTCTGTACCCATCACCTGTCCCATTAAACAGCAACTCCTCTTTTCTTGCCCGTTGACCTAGACCATGGACTCCATCGTTCTTTTTTGTTTCCTTTCTATTGTTTGACTGTGTTAGCTATTTCATACAAGTAGAAACTTACAGTATTTGTCTTTTTGTACGACTGTCTTATTGCATTTGGCTTGATGTCTGAAATGATCATGCATGTTGTAGCATGTGACAGAATTTTCTCTATATGGCTAAATAATATTTCATTGTGTGTATATATCACATTTGATAGACATTTCGATGCTTCCACCTCTTAGTTGTTGTGCTTCGTGCTGCTGTGAGCACAGCTCTGCAGATATCCCAAGACCCCATGTTAAATTCTTTTGATTTTATATCCTGAAGTTGAATTGCTGAATCATGTATCAGGTCTAGTTTTTTAGTTTTTTGAGGAGCCTTTAAACTGTTTTCTGTAGCAGGTGCACCATTTTAAAATCTATCTATAACACACAAGCATCCAATTTCTGTACGTGCTTGCCAACAGTTGTCCTTTCCTTTCCTTCATATGTAAACACACACATATGCACATACAATTTTTTCATACACTGTTCCATGATTGTTTATCACAAATTATGAATATAGTTCCTTGTGCTATACAGTATGCTCTTATTTCTCTCTTGTATATATTATAGATTGCATCTGCTAATCACCAGCTCCCAATCTGTGCCTACCCCAACTTTCCCCTCTGGGGAATCACATAGTCTGCTCTCTATGTCTGTGAGTCTGTTTCTGTTTCATAGATAAGTTCATTTGTGTCATATTTTAGAGTCCATGTAAGTGATGCCATATGATATTTGTCTTTCTCTCCTTTTTATTATTTTTATTTTTACTTTATTTTATTTGATAACACTGTGTTGGTTTTGCCATACATTGACATGAATCCACCACAGGTGTACATAAGTTCCCAATCCTGACCCCCCTCCCACCTCCCACCCCATATCATCTCTCTGGATCATCCCTGTGCACTAGCCCCAAACATCGTGTATCCTGCTTCAAACATAGACTGGCGACTACCTTACATGATAGTGTACATGTTTCAGTGCTATTCTCCCAAATTATCCCACCCTCTCCCGCTCCCTCAGAGTCCAAAAATCTGTTCTATACATCTGTGTCTCTTCTGCTGTCTCTCGTGCAGTGTTATCATTACCATCTTTCTAAATTCCATATATATGTGTTAGTAGACTGTATTGGTGTATTTCTTTCTGGCTTACTTCACTGTGTATAATCGGCTCCAGTTTCATCCGTCTAATTAGAATTGATTCCTATAAAGTCTGCAAGCAATAAATGCTGGAGAGGGTGTGGAGAAAAGGGAACCCTCTTGCACTGTTGGTGGGAATGCAATCTAGTGCAGCCACTATGGAGAACATTGTGGAGATTCCTTAAAAAATGGCAAATAGAACTGCCATATGACCCAGCAATCCCACCGCTGGGCATACACACTGAGGAAACCAGAATTGAAAGAGACACATGTACCCTGGTGTTCATCGCAGCACTGTTTATAATAGCCAGGACATGGAACAACCTAGATGTCCACCAACAGATAAATGGATCAGAAAGCTGTGGTACATATACACAGTGGAGTATTACTCAGCCATTCAAAAGAATATATTGTCTTCCTCTTTCTGACTTCCTAAGTATTCTTTTGAATGCTAGTGTAGATTCAAGTATTTACTCAACAACATTTGTTGCTACAGTGTAAAATGTGGTTGACTTTTAAAATATTTGTCTTCTATTCTGCAAGCTTTATATTAATTCTAATACTTGTGTTTTCTTCAAGATTTTCTATACAAAAGTATGTTATCTCCAATATACTTTGACTTTTTCCTTTCCATTGTGAAGGCTGTTTTTTGTTTTTTCATTGTGGTTTTTTTTTTTTTAAACTGCAGCAACAATTCTCTTTTGTTACCTGATTGCTCTGGTTGTAAAACTGCCAGTATAATGTTGAGCCAAAGTGTGTAATAGACTTCCTTGTGTTGTTCCCGGTCTTAGAGGGAAAGCTTTCAGTTTTTCATTCTTAAGTATGATGTTAGCTGTGGGTCTTTTTACAGGTGCCCTTTGATTGAGAAAGTTCTCTTCTGTTCTTAAGTATTAAGTGTTCTTTTAACCCTGGTTATGAAACGGTGCTAGATTCAAGGAAATGCTTTTTCTTCAGGCAGATGTGTTATTTGTTTTATTGTTTTAAAATGGCATAATGTTGATTGACTTTCCTATAATGAACCAACTTTGCATACCTCCCTAAATCGCATGTGATCATAGTGTACAGTCTTTTTTATATGCTGTTGGATTTTGTTTGCCAGTATTTTGTTGAGGACTCTTTCACCTGTATCCATAAGGGATATCAGGTGTGTGTGTGTTTGTGTGTGTGTGTGTGTGTGTGTGTGTGTGTGTGTGTGTGTGTGTGTGATGTCTCTGTCTGATATTGGTATGAGAGAAAGACTGGCATCATTTTGCCTGCTATGTGGGGAAGAGACCTGTGACATAAAGATAAAGCATTGTTGGATTGAAGTTTAGCCAGGATTAGAGGGAGAAATTTAGGATATATCTGTGTGGAATTGGGGTGAGATTATCAGAGAGCTCATTCTCAGTTTCCTAGGCCTGAATTAAGTGCTTGACATTGAATTATGCTGTTTGTTAACTAGGAATATATAGATTATACTTTGAATTTGCTACCTATTTTGTTTGTTAACATTTATGAAATTAGAATTTATGGATCAGTTGTAATGTGCATTTAAGATCCATTTTCTTCCATTTTTACTACAAAACAAGATGCCATTGAATAGCTGATGCCTTTTAAAAAAGCTGTTAACCTTAAGTCTAAGAAATAAGCATGTTTGTCTTTAAGATACAGAAACACATTTAAAAGTTACAAATTTGCCCAAGAAGAGGCAACTGGTGTGTGGTTAAGTTAGAATTCCAACTTAATCTCCTATGACTCCAAAGTCCATGCTTCAAAACGCTGTAGAACAATGCTTTTGTAAAAATACTCTCCTCTACATTTGATTTCAGGTAATGATCAGTGTGGTGTTTTGTTTTTTTTTCCCCCTCTTTATTTTTTTAAGTAGAAGAGGTTAAAGTGAACATGGGACAAAGCTATGATTCTAGAGCCATGTAGACTTGTAGTCGTAGTTTTTTCAGCTGTCATTGAGTCTGGTTGACACTCAGTGTCTTTGTCTGTAAGATAAGGGTGTGTATAAGTACTCTAGAGTTTTGGAGATAATCAAATAGCCCATTTTTCTGTACTTAACTAATCTGTAGTATGTTTATACTTAGGTGGCACTTTGTATAAAGGAAGCACTGGGACTTGTGACCGCACCCTCTAAGAATAAGAAAGTATTAAAAATATGGAACTCCCACGTATGTTACGTGAAGAAGAACAAGAGCCAGAAGTACGGAAAAGGGAGGGAGAGACGAAACAAGTAGATGATGATGATGATGATGAAGTGATCTTGGTTGGAGTGGAACATGGAAATGAAGATGCTGACGTGATCTTTGTTGGGATGAGCTCAGCTTCAAAACCAGTCGTTTCAAACATACTGAACAGAGATACCCCAGGTTCTTATTCAAGGAGAAAAAGGTGTGGTCACTTCAGGAGAGGTAACGCTCACAGATTACAGCCTGTTAGTCATGTGACTCCTACATCAGAAGCAAAGACTGTCCTGCCAGTGTCTGACTCTGACTCAAGATCAACAGGTAGTCCTATTATTATTGAACCTCCGTCTCAAGCTGATTATAAAAATCTTTCACCACAAATAGTGCCTGATTGCTTTTCGAAGGAGTTATGTTCTTCTTTGATTACCTTCACAAGGTCATTGCAGCATCCAGTAGAAACAGCAGTTTCTGCAGGAGATATGAATAAAAGTCCTCATGTAACAAAGCGAGTTTCCCCTTGTGAAACAAATCGCAGAAATCCCAGAAGGCCTAAACTCAGTGATGGCATTGTAGGGGAACATTCTTTAGGTTTCTCCCCGTCACGTTTTTTTCATACAGAGACCACTCAGCAAAGCACACCAGACCGTGTCCATACCTCACTAAGCCATGTTCAGAATGGAGAACCTTGTCCAACACCTTTTCCAAAGGACAGTGTTCATTGCAAGCCTGTAAGACCTTTAGGGGAAAGTGGACGGACAAAAACTGATTTTCCAAGTTTGGCAAGTCCAAACAAAATTGGTGATCCCACAGAAGGAAATCTGATTGTGTTACTTCGTGACTTCTACTATGGCGAGCATGGAGGAGTTGGGCAGCCAGAAGCGAAGACCCACACGGCGTTTAAATGCCTCAGCTGCTTGAAAGTTCTAAAAAATGTCAAGTTTATGAATCACATGAAGCACCATTTGGAACTTGAGAGGCAGAGAGGTGACAGCTGGAAAACCCACACCACCTGCCAGCACTGCCTCCGCCAGTTTCCTACTCCTTTCCAGCTGCAGTGTCACATTGAAAGTGTCCACACAGCCCAGGAGCCCTCCGCAGTCTGTCACATCTGTGAGTTGTCCTTTGAGACAGATCAGGTTCTCTTAGAGCACATGAAAGACAATCATAAGCCTGGTGAAATGCCCTATGTATGCCAGGTTTGCAGTTACAGATCATCATTTTTTGCAGATGTGGATGCACATTTCAGAGCATACCATGGTAACACCAAGAATTTACTTTGCCCGTTTTGTCTCAAAATTTTTCAAACTGCAACAGCATACAGACGTCATCATCGAGGGCACTGGGAAAAGAGTTTTCACCAGTGTTGCAAATGTCGGCTACAGTTTTTAACTTCTAAAGAGGAGAGGGAGCACAAGACCCAGTGTCATCAAATGTTTAAGAAGCCTAAGCAGCTAGAATGATTGTCTCCTGAAACAAAAATTGTTATTCAGGTATCACTGGAACCCCTTCAGCCAGGATTGATGGAAGTTGCATCCGTTACTGTGAACACATCTGATTTTGAATCATCACCCCCCAAATCTAAAAGGAGCAGGTCAAAAAAAGAAAAATAATAGTTAATTCTGCCTTCAGTAAGTCTGAAGCAAGTATTTCAGTCAAAGTTAAAAATCCCATTAAAAACAAAAAGATCAACTTATAGCATTATTCAATAATATCATATATAGGGAAACCGATGGGTAATTTATGTGATTTTGTTTTAAATAGAGGAAGTACAGTTTTGTTTGATCTTCATATTGAGCTGCTATTTAAAAATCTATGATCTGTTTTTCGTGTAATTGTCTTAACATGTAAAAAGGATGTGTGCATGTGTGTGTGAGAGAGAGAAAATGAGAGAAGTGGAGAAAGGAAAAGTAAGAACCTATTTTGGTATTTGATGTTACTTGTAAGTTTGAAAGCTTTACTATACATATAATCTGTAGAGTGTTTTAGCAACGTAATTTTGAAGTGTTTTCATGCCTTGCAGATCTCAGTATCAGCTATATAGCCAGATTTGAATGTCATTCTCTGAAGTGCCTCTTGGGCTGATCTAAGATAACCTGGCTCTGAAAGAGTGCAGTGGAGGTTGATGGAGAAGCTACGATGTGAGTTTGGACCAGACACGGGATTTAATCAGTGAAGAGCTGTGGCTTCGTGTCCCAGCTGAGGAAGAGGCGTACATTCACTGCAGGCACAGAGCCAAGGGAGAAGGAACACTGTCTCAGAGTGCTTTTACCTAGCCCAGGGACATCTCAAGGAAGCCAGCCGTTAAAATGCCTGTGTTTGGTGAGAGACCCTGGCAAGCATGAAGCAGGCCCTGTGTAGCACTGACTGCAGTTGGAGAAGCAGAGATCGTTAATGAGACCTGGTGCCTGTGGACCTCCTGTTGAGTGATCAAAAGGGGAATTTGATTCATTCTGTCCCCTTTCCCATTTGGCTGGCCTGTAGTCACAGTGAGGTCGGCATATCTGTGTCAGACACAGTAGCAAAGCAAGTTACAATTCCCAAAGGAAAAAGAGCCTTGACGTCCACTTTGATTTGCGCTGGACCCATAGTTGTAGCTGAAAAGGATCAAACAGAGGAAATCTGTTCAGCTTTTGAATTGGGCTAAATTGAGTTCTCTTACCCTTAAGCTACAGTGGAGTTGTCCAAGAATCGTAAATATAGTGGATAAAAATAGTCCAGGGTGATTAAAGCCTTTTTGGAACTCTTGCTCCCATTTTCCAGTTACATGTGTCTTACCCGAGTTGACCATGTGAAGATTTCGGTTCTGTATCTTATCTTGCCTTGCACACAAATGTAGTACAGTTAACAGCTAATTCTTTGCGTGTGTAATTTCCCATTGTATCAAACTAATTGAGTTTCCGTCTTTCTTGACAAAGTCTGATGTGCAAGATTGTCTCATGTATTTCAGTAATTATCAGGTCATAGAGTTACCCTTCCTCTAATCTATCCAACCATCTAATCTGTGATTATACTTGTGGAAACCTTCTTTCTTGCGGTCTCCAAGGGCTCTTTCACAGACCTGTGAGGTACCCTCTAAGTATTGGTGCCTGAACATCAGCGCACTTGGCTGCCTCTGTAGGTTCTTGGAGTTGAGTCTCCACCTGGAGGTGAATGTCACCCCTTCTCCACTTCTGGCACGGATACCTAGCAATCTCTGTGCACCATTCCAGGAAGCTGGGATCCTGTCTGTAGACCTATGCCAGGAGCAATCTCTCCGTTTCCTCTTCCTTTCTCCTCCTCTTTGTCTCTCCCCACTCTCCCCAGTCCTCAATTTCTTTAAGTCCTCTAAGCTTTCACAAAATGCTGGAAAGAGATCATCACCAAGCGGTTAGCATCCTTCTCAGACCTGAAAAGGAAGGACTACAGATGATGAAGCTGCAGTGAATCTGTTGTCTCCATTTTAGGTAATTCGTGAGTATAAATTCAAATTCAAATAAATTGTGTTTATTTATTCAAACTTGATTGATTTATTTGCACTTCGAATATTTTACTAGGCCTTTCTGGTTAGTTTACTTGGGCCAAAGCGCTTTGCTAAGTGTCATCTGAAACCACTTTTAGTTGTATAAAGAGTGTGTGTGTGTTCTGGTCTCAGGTGAAAACTCTCTGTATAAATAAATATGCAGACTATTGCATTTGTATCTGCTTTCTTCGATTTCTGTAGTAAAAAATACGAAATGTTTTAGTTACGTGTTTTTACTGTTGCTTGGTATTATCAACACTGTTGCTTTTAGTTGCTGTGAAGTATGCTCCTAAGGAGTACAAGTTGTATTTATTGCCAAATTAGAAGGTTCCCACAATAAGGTCCCTGACTGCTTCATCTCTTCCATTCTCTGTCTTCTACTGTACTATTTTCCCCACTAATGTACTCTTTTTGACAACACTGGCCTTGGTTTTCCTCCATCAAATTCCATTTCTTCCCGATCCAGACTGCAAGTGCTGTTCTTCTGGAAATACTCTTCCCGTAGGCCTGCATGGCTCCCTTGTTTGAGCTTCACCAATGCTGTTCAAATAACACAATCAAATCTCCAACCCCCTCTTTTTCCTCCTCCTCCTTAAAGGCACTTGAAGTCTCTATCCTCTTCTCCCCTCTCCAGCCTAAATTTCCTAAATTTTCACAAGAAAAAAAAAAAAAAAAGAAAAAGAAAAAAATGAAAAAAGAAGAGATAATAACATCAGGGCTTTGCTTCTTAGAATTAACTTGAGTCAGTTTCTGTGCCTGCAAATCAAAGATAGTTAATAGTGAGCTGAGTTCTTTCAGGAGCTTCCTCTGTTTTTCTTTTGATACCTCTATATTTTGTTCACACAATGACACTTTGTTTTCTTTACAAATTATTGAAGATGTGTCAAGATTATTATTTTGTTACTGCCCTTTGTGAATTTCCTTGTCTGCCTTGCTTGTTCTTTCAGGTAAAATTTATTATTTGATTAATGTTGCCAAAACATTGTAAGTAAAATTAGTATTTGTAGAAATAATGTTTTAAAAATTATTTCTGCTGTCTTTTTACAAATAGCATGGCATATTTTTATTTTTTTTAAATAATCGTATTGTGTTGGCCAGTTCTAAACAGTGATGTGTAAGTGGGCTTTCTTGTTCTGAGTACCATCAAAAGCAATGAGTATCTCGCTTAATAAATTTCCGTTTCTGCTTTTAGATCTTGAAGAGAATTGTTTTATTGGATAGTTTACAACATTTGTTGAGACATTTACTGTTCCTTCCTTCTCCTCTCCTTTCTTTTTCTTGCTTTCTTCCCTTGTCTCTCTTCCTCTTTCTTTCCTTCCCTTTCTTTCCCCAGGTTGTTGCTTGACTGGACCTTTCCTGAAACAAAAGGCATTCCACTCAGAGTTGAATGTTATCCTCTCAGAATCCCATTTCGTTCCTCATTTCTAGTATTGGAATTAACCTCCCTGTCCCCTTATTAGATTTGCCACAGTTGTATCAATGTTTCTGATTTTCTTTTTCCAAGAAGCAGCTCTTGTCGTCGTATCCCAACAAGCTTTATTTTTGTTTTCTATTTTTGTTTCAATTAATAGATACTTCCTACATTCTTTAGGATTTCTTTTTCTTTATAACTTTGTATTTTAGAAGTTTCTTCACAATTTTTTTCCTGTAAATATATTAGATTTACAATGTTGAATTTCAGATGTATATCAGAGTGATTTAGTTATGCAGATATGTATCTATTCTTTTGTAGGTTCTTTTCCATGATAGGTTATTACATGATACTGAGGATTTCTTTTTTTTTTTTTTTCCAGAGATGGTTTAGGGGTTGACCTATCTTTATTTAGCAATTTTGTCTGAATCCCAAATATTTTTATGTATCCATGTTTTTTAATTAAAATTTCATTGTCTAAGATTTTTGGCAAGTTGAATCCAAAGAGTTCACTATTTTCAGGCTGAATGTTTTCATTTATTGTTTACTGAGAATTAAGTTTTCCTTGGAGCTCTGAGGGTATGTGTGTATATACACTGACATGTCTATATACGCATCCTTTTCAGATTACTACATATTTTAAGATATGTAAATGTATTTTCAAAGATATTTTCTGTTTGTATGGTAAAAACATGAAATGTTTTAATTCTAGAAATTTGTTCCCCCAAATGAATATAGTATAAAGAATAAAGATATAAAACTAGATTCCTTTGAGAGTAATCCTTACTAACAGAACTTGGGAATGTTCAAAAAGTATTCATAACACTTACGAAAGGTGGCAAGAAAAACTTTATTCAAGGTAAGAGTACTACAGTGGTGTATTATAACATGGGAGAGAGATTGAGCTTATGTGTGACTCCAGGAGGGGTGCAGCTGGGATTTATAGCTGAGGAACAGGGTGGGCCCATGGGATTGCAGACAGAGATGGGAGACTGAAAAGCAATGGACAACAATAACAGAATGGGTGTCAGTGGATGGAAACTTATTAACATGAGGACTATAAGGGTGAGGGTGGACTCTGGCTCAACTGAGAGGATCATTGCTGAGGCTAGGCAAGGCTGATAAGATATTCCGGTGAGTGAAATGATATTTGATCGGATACTGAGGGTGGTCAGATCAAGGGTGGGCTATGTTTTCTAAACTGAAGTAGCAGATTCTGGATTAGATTGGACTAGATGGACAGGCAGCCCTGAATAAAGACATTGCCCAAAGTTGGCAGTGCATTAATGAACTAGTGCTGCATAAGCAGTTAGCCAAAACTAGCAGCTTAAAACAATATTATTTCATACTGCTGCTGAAAGTTGGGAATCCAGGAGTAATTCAGCTGAGTGTTGTGGCTCAGTGTCTCATGAGATTGCCATCCTCTGAAGCCTTGACATGCGCTGGTGGATTTCCTTCCAAGATGGCTTACTCACATAGCTGTTGAAACCAGTTTGCTTGCTGGCTGTTGGGAGAAAGCCTCGGTTCTTTCACATGGGCCTCTCTAAAGGGCTACCTGAGTGCTCTCGAGATATGACTAAGCTGGCTTCTACAGTGAGTGATCCAAGAGGATGATCAAGGAGGCTGCAGTGCCTTTTATGACCTAGTCTCAGACGCTTCATTGTTCGTTTCTACAGTATTCTAACATGAGAAGTGAGCCACTAAGCCCACCACACATGTGAAGGGGCGGAGGAAGGAACCGTGGATATAATTTAAAACCACGTGGTACACACATGGCCAGAAATTGTTCACATGCGTGTATGTCCAAAATGCCTTTTCCTGCCAATGCTTTTAAACAATTTATCTGTTACAGCATTAACTTGAAGTTCAGGACCTTGTCATCTAAGTCAGGTCCAGCTATGGATCAGGGTCCACGTGTACAGTATCTCAAGTGTTCTGTTGCTCAGTTGTGTCGTATTCTTGGCGACCCCATGGGCTGCAGCGCTGCAGGCTTCCCTGTCCATCAACTCCAGGAGCTTGCTCAAACTCAAGTCCATTGAGTCGATGATGCTATCCAACAATCCCATCCTCTGCTGTCCCCTTCTCCTACCTTCATCTTTTTCCGCATCACGGTCTTTTCCAATGAGACGGTTATTCCCATCACATAGCCCAAGTATTGGAGCTTCAGCTTCAGCATCAGTCCTTCGAATGAATATGCAGGAGAGATTTACTTTAGGATTGACTGGTTTGATCTCCTTGCAGTCCAAGAGCCTCTCAAGTCTGCAACACATCAGTTCAAATTATAGAAGTGTAGTTCCTCTAGACTTGAGGATGTGTGAACAAAAGAGATGAGTTAATCTGCTCCCTTTCACAGCCAACATACAGTGGTGGTTCAGGCATAGATAACCTTCATAGACACTCCTGTTCCAGAAAGGGGAGGGGAGATGGGAGTCAATAGTAGCAGTTCTGAAATCCCATGGGTTCTTGCGGGCAGTCCTTTGATTAGTATTTAAGGCCTAGACACTTCCTAGGCTTCCATCTCTGATTTTTTCATTCTACCCGCTGACATGATGCCATTGCATGAAAGGTGGCTAGTATATGGTTACATGAAACAGTGTCCCTAGCCTGCTTCCTGCTTGTAGAAGGTAGAAGTCCAGAGCTCCTATTTTGTACTATTGCTGGTCCTTTCAGTCCGAGCTGAACTTAAATATGTTATCTTAAAACCTTGGTGTGTCTCCTGTTACTCTTACTGGTGTTCAAGGCAAAGCACCCCACTCCAAAGCGACAATCACACATGTCTTCATAATAAGGCTTACTCTGTCTTGGTTTTCTGCTGAGATAGCTGAGGGATAACACCCTGAACCTTGGTAGAAGTCTTATTGTGTGACTGAAAGGATCTCTGAGTGACACCCCTAAACTCTTTGGAGGGTATTGGCCTGACTAAATAATGCCATGAGGCATCCCCTTCCAGCTTTCTGAGGCTTAACAAAGAATTTTACAGTCATACTCGTCTTTAGAACACCTTTGTTTATAAAAAATAATATGAAGAAGAACGGCCTATCGGTGGTGTAAAATGTTATATTTAGACCACCTAATCTCAATGCCCTGGATATGATCTTGCTTGAGAGTCATTAATTTATCATCTTCCATCATCTTAAAAGACTGGAAAATTCCCAAATCAGCAAATTTTGTCCCCTGTTTTAATAATCTTTATGTTAAACATTAAAAAAAAAATATATCCCTTCATGTTTTACTACAGGCAGCAAGAAGAAACCAGGAAGCACTTTTGGCTGTTTGGATGGAAATCCTCTTAGATAACTCAATTAATTAAGTACAGTTGTCCTCCCAGCTCATTAGGTACATTTTCTACTTTTCATAAACTGCAGATGTAGTGGACTTTCATCTTCACACTCCCCAGGCTCTCTCCTCCTGCCTGTCCTTTCTGCCAAGTATCCTAGGTGCACGACTGTGATTCCGCCTAGAACGTGTTTGCTCAGTGAGCAAACGGGAAGCGATCCCCTGGCTTCAGTGCTTCTGCTGGCCAGAGACTCTGTACCGTTCCCTAAGAACTTCATGGTTTCGCTGTCCAACTTCTATCACCTGGCTAGGTCAGTTGCAGTAGCTCATACACACAAGCGAACTGGCAGGGATTTCTACACGCACATGTGCAGAAACATACATGTGTACACGGTAACATCGCTGAGGGGAAACCTGTCCATATGCAGAAGTACAGCTTTCTTTTCCAGGAACTTGAATTTTGGTAGGCACTCAAATTTCTGCACGCACATGTGCACAAACATGCACGTATAGTCAGTAACATCCCTGAGAGGAAACTTGTCCATATGCAGAAGTACAAGCTTTCTTTTCCAGGAACATTAATTTTGGTAAGCACTCAAATTTCTATGTGCACATGTGCACAAATATATGCGTGTACACAGTAAGATCGCTGAGGGGAAACCTGTCCATATGCAGAAGTACACGCTTTCTTTTCCAGGAACTTGAGTTTTGGTAAGCACTAAAATTTCTGCACGCATATGTGCAGAAACACACTCGTGCACACAGTAACATCCCTGAGAGGAAGCTTCTCCATATGCGGAAGTACAAGCTTTCTTTTCAAGGAACATGAATTTTGGTAAGCACTCAAATTTCTATGTGCACATGTGCACAAATATATGCGTGTACACAGTAACATCGCTGAGAGGAAACCTGTCCATATGCAGAAGTACAAGCTTTCTTTCCCAGGACCTTGAATTTTGGTAAGCACTAAAATTTCTACGTGCACATGTACACAAATATATGCGTGTACACAGTAACATCGCTGAGAGGAAACTTGTCTATATGCTGAAGTACAAGCTTTCTTTTTCAGGAACATGAATGAGACCTGGTGGCTAGGACCTCCTGTTGAGTGATCAAAAGGGGAATTTGATTCATTCCGTCCCCTTTCCCATTTGGTGTCCGTGAACAATGGAGATCAACGTGGCAAACGGTGGGGTTTTTCCCTACTCCCCTAGCATCTGGCCAGCAACAGCCTGTCCTGGTGATGCTGTGCATGGCTGGGACGTTGCAGCCACCAGTGGCCACACCAGGCGAAGATGCCACCCTCTTCAGAGTGGAGGCAGGAGAGGACAGCGAGGCCCAGGTGGACGGAGTCGTGGCAGGGATCAGACGGGGTTTCCAGCTGCTTGCAGAGGACATCACTGAGGATGTGGAGGTTGTGCCAGATGAATAACAGAAACAGGGTCCTCCCTGAAGCTGGAGGAGAAGACATTGGAGGAGCAGTGCCAGGAAAGGCCTGGAGGTCCGAGTGAGCTCCCGGCACTAGATGAGATGCTGGCACTGGCGACCTTGTAAGTGGAACTTAGCTCTAAGCCTGAGAAAACCTGCAGGGCCTACGTTTGGTTCATGTGCAAGAGTCATGAGAGGAGGAAGTGTGGCTTGGCTCAGAAGAGTGCCAACATCCAGGGCATCCCTGGCTTCTGGGCCAACGTGGTATCCTTTCTGCTACTCGTTGTGGTCCAGTGCTCAGGAGGAGGGGAGGTGCAGAGGCAGGAGCAGGAGGAGGGGTGGAGGCGAGGGGGCAGAATGGTGGACCCTGAAGGAAGTGTGGTACTGGGCAATTGGCAGGCTCCAAAGGCACAGCTGAGTAGAGTCCGGGCAGGGCCACACCTGTAAGTGTTGCAGCCATGACTCTGTGTGTCTCCTTCAGGCCTGCATCTGAGGAGGATTGGCCTCTGAGTCAGAAATGACCAGAGACAGTACATCAGAGCCACCTTAGCTGACAGTTATTGTTGTAAAGGTGAATGATTCCGAAAATAACAGATGTGGGAGTCACACACACGCGTGCGCGCGCACACACACACACACACATACACAAACCCACAGAACATATGTAGACATACTTACTGATCCCCGTTATCTCACTGAGTGAGCAAGTTCTGAGTGGAATCACAGTGGTCCAGCAAGGATGCCTGGCAGAAAGGAGAGGCAGGAATAAAGTGCCTGGGGGTGACCAGTGAGAGTGCAGAAGATCTGAGACACAGAACAGGTTGCAATCCCAGACACAGAAGCCACAGTGGGTGACCCCACAGCCCTTTGAACACCCTGATACAAGGGCCTTTCCATCCTTCCCAAGTGCCAGGCATACTTTCCCTGACCTTACCATGAGCATGAGCAACCCTTGCCTATTTTGTGTGGTTTCAGTGATGGACCAGAACTGCAGCATAAGCACCTGCTACCTGCAGTCTTCCAGTCTGAATCATCACTCTTTGTACTCTTTGCAGAACGCATATATTGGCTCTCAGGACTATAGGCTGGATGGCTTATCTTGATCCTCTTGCTGCTCCCAGCCCCACAGGCTTGGGTGACCGGGCAGGCTTGAATGTGTTCTCACATGGAGAACAGAACCGCTGTGAAAGGGCCTCGATAGGGTAAACTGGCAGCCATGCATGTTTCTGGCACCAGTGTGTCATGGAACTTAATGGGGAGCTGTCCTTACCATCTCCCTGGCAGGTATTCAAATAATGTTCAGGGAGTGCCCTCAGGCCCCAGGCCATGCCCCATTTCTCCATCTGTGCAAAGTGTGGCCAAGCTACCTGAGGCCTTTGCACTATTCACGTCTGTCCAGCGATGGAGGGAGGGTCACTCCGCACCTTCTGCAGTTCAGCAGTGACCGCACACTGTGGACTTTCAAGTTTGAGAAAGCACTCTCCGAATGTGTGGACTAACAAAGTCTGATCTCCCATGGGTGCAACTCACTAAGGAGGAGCAGGGCTTGCCTTCTCATATAAACTTCTCGTATGAGCACTGGTGTGCAGAGAGTGACAGACAGCAAGAGCACCACTTAGAGAGATGGAGACAAACAGACACCAGCCCTTGGTACACACATGGAAGGGTTGCCCAAAACAGTGCTATGCCAGAAGCAGAGATGAAGAGACACAGAGCCAGCTCTGTACCCTAAGGCTCTGGTGTCCCTGAACAGTGGAGATCAACTGTAGCCAACAGTGTGGTTTTTCCCTTCTCCCTTAGCATCCGGACAACAGGTTCTGTGTCCCATGGAGAAAAAGTATCCAGGCACGTGGAGTCCCTGTTTATCCTTTGAATCCTCAGGGAAATTTCTCAGTTATTGAGGGTCCTGAGGGACACAGGAGTAAGCTGTTCAGACTGTGAAGCAGGAACCCGTCGTTGGGATTTCCAGAGTCCGGACAATGACAGCGCCTGGAGTATCACCAGATGCAAAACCCATTACTCCCTGGAGCGGTATATGCCATGTGGGTGCGCTGTAGCCCAGGAACTGTGGAAGACTTCCTACGTTTGAGGGGCGTGTCCAGAAGGGTGCCACCCACCACTCTCTCAGCCATTGACTAGATTTGGGCCAGCAGCCTATCCGTGGCTCACGGCCTAGGGATCCGCCTATTCGGCTGATTTCCCCAGGGCCTGTTCACCCTGTCCCATGCTGTCTGCCACCCCTTTCTTCAGCCTCAGGCCACCAGACACACACCAGCCCCCGCTTCCCTACCATCCCCCTCACTCCCCGCCCCCAAAGAGCTAGTGGGTCCCACAGGATTACTGAAACCTGAGCCGCATTTGCACACCACTTGCTGTGCTATTATGTCCCATCCCTTGGCATCTGCCCCAGCCTGGGGTCACGACCAGGGCCAAGAGGCGTGTGAAAGGCCGTCAGAGGAATGCAGGAGCATCCTGAGACCCCAGACCTTCCTAGTTGTGAGCTCCGGTTTCAGGGCGCTGGGGTTGGTGGCCTGCCATCCTCAGGCTTTTTGAGGCTGGGACCTTACAGCCACAAGTTGTCATTCCAGGCAAAGGAGCCACGCTATGCAGGGTGGAGGCGGTGGACGACGGTGAGCCCCTGGTGGACGGAGACGTGGTGGGGATTGGGTGGTGGTTCCAGCTGCTTGTGGAAGACGTCATGGAGGAGGTGGAGGTTGTGGCAGATGAGGAGCAGCAATAGGGGTTCTTCCAGGAGCTGAGAAGACGGTGGAGGAGCAGAGCCAGGGAAGGCCCGGGAGCACTACTGAGCTTCCAGGGCAAGATGAGCTGCAGGCACTGGCTGCCCTGCTGGTGGAACTGAGCTCTGAGCATAAGAAGAACTGCAGGGCCTACTTCCAGTTCATGTGCAAGAAGCATCAGAGGAGGAAGCCTGACTTGGCTTGGAGGATCGCCATCACCTGGGGCATCCCTTGCTTCTGGGCTGTAGCTGTATCCTTTCTGCTGCTCTTTGAAGTCCGCTGCTCAGAAAGAGGAGGCGGCGCAGGAACCTTTTCCCTGCTCCCTATCCTGACAGGTGCTGTTGCGGAGCCATCCATCGTCCCACTGCAAGTTGATATTTTCCTTTCAGGACCCCCCTACTTCTTGAACTCAGTGACCACTAAGTAGAATTACCTTGACATCACTTGTGAAATGTGGTTCCTGGGGTGGTGAGTGTGGGTGTGCAAGGTTGTGGAGTGTCGACCTGTGGGATCCACACCCATCTCCCGTCTCTCTGTAGGGCATAGGGCACGTTGTTCCACTCCTGTCCACTGGTTCTGGGACTTTGAACGGGGAGCATCCAGCCGCAGCGTGGACACCAGGAGCCTTAACTTTCTCGGCTGGTTGTCAGGTCACAACTGCTCAGCGTCGAACAGGATTGCTGAGGTGTGGTTGCTTTGGGCCTGAACACAGTTAGCAATTCACTTTGGGATTCTTGGCTGCTGGCTCACCTTGCTCGGATTGCCAGTGGATTGTCGGCCAAGATGTGTGGGATGATCGCCTGAAGTAGTACCTTGGGCAGGAAGGTTCTTCCATGAGAGTAACTGACAGAAACATGTGTGGAGATGGGGTCTGAAGGTGGGCCCTGAAGGGACACTCGTGTGATACTACAGGGACACTGTCCTTTCCCAAATGGGGATGCTCAGACTCATGCAAGCTGGCTGTGGAGCCTGGGTTTGGGTCGTGCTTGTAGCAGGTGACCTCCTGAGACTGTTTATTTGGGGACTTGGTGTGTCCGTGAGTGAAGCAAGTCTCCATCAAATCAGCTGAGGTGGCAGCACCAGAGTCCAGGTGATACTACTAGAGGCAGTGTGTATTAAGTATCTTTGTCAGAATCATCCTTTGTGGGTCCTTTCATCCCCTGGCCTCCTGCTGCTCACTGAGTTTGAGATTGCCTGGGCACTTCACTCCCGCCCCTTACCCAGGGAAGGCCTATCATTGAAAAGCTGTCCTCTCCGGGGTCCCAGTGCACCTGTGTGCTGACTTTGGGATCTTCTGTGAATTTCCACATTCACCACTCAGTGTCTCACAACCACCAAACATGCTGCGCTGGAAGCGGCTTCAGGCTGCCTTGGGAACATATGGAAGAGTTCGTGGAAAAGGTGAACAGGGAGCCCCAAGGGCAGGACATGGTGCCTACTGTCGCCATCTCCGACATTGCTGGCCTCGGTTGTCTTCACCTCCTGAAACACCTATGCTCGTTGTTTGCATCTGTGTCCCCGTGCTGAGCATGTGTGTGTGTATACACACGTGTGCTTATTTATGCTGGCTGTGATTGTGTGTGTGTGTGTGTGTGTGTGTGTGTGTGTGTGTGTGTGTGTCCGGCCCAGGGCAGAGGTAGAGATGAACGTGGCAGGAGAGGAGATGCTGAGCAACCAAAAGAGGAGTCCTGAGGCGACCAGGCTGAAGGTGGTTTGTCGCCTTATCTCTGCATTGACCCTGCCCAGGATGGGAACAAGGAAAGGATGGCCAGTGATAACTCCAGACTGTGGCTCCAGATATCTGCAATTAGACAGATACAAAACACACTCATCAGTTCTACCGTGTTGTTGTGTGTGCTTGGATCAGGAAGAGGGTTTCATGGTCTAAGGATTCACACAGAGCAAATCACGTGGGGTGGGGCTTTGAAACCACTGCCTGTGGAGCCCTCCGTGTGTGGGGCCATGGGCTGGCCTCTGGAAATGAGGGACGTGGCTATGGCAAGATCTGGGATGGTGAGGCTAAGGTACTGCCGAGATGGGCAGAGAGCTGAAGGAGAAAGAGTCATAGACTGCCTGCTGCACTGGAGATTGTTCCACACACATGTGAAAAGGAGAACTGGGAAGGTCCTGGGCCAGTGCTGCCCCGGATCAGCCCAGCAGCCAGCACACGCCCTCCCTGAGGGTGGCACACACTGGCACGATATGACACAAAACATGAGATGCGCTAAAGTATGCTGTATCTGCCAAACCACAGGCATCCTAGGAGAGACATGGTCTGTAAGCAAGGCATGCCTCCAGGCACTTCCAGCCTGCCTCCCTGGCAGTGCCCAAAGGCGAGGAATGTGCAAGTGGGTTTCCCTGTGTGACCCTATCCGGGATATGCCTGTGAGGGAGGGAACAGAGAAAAGACAAGGGCGGTGGGTAAACTGCATGTCCTAAGGGACCTCAGGGGAGTGGAGACAGAGAAGCCCCTGGGGCAGTTCAGGGCCTGCTGGTCTTCAGGGTCCAGACTCTAGGCAGTAGCGGTCCTGCCAAAGATACCCCATGGTCTGTGCTGAAAGTTCTGATATGAATTCCTCCTTTTCTTTGGGGTCTTGCCCCTGGCTATGGGGGCCTGAGTGTCAAAGGTGCACGTCTGCACCTGAAGGAGGATTCTGGTAGTCTTGCTGGAGCACAATCTCTGATTGCGTTGTAGGGGATCTGCACCCAGGTGACACAGAGGGATGCTGCCTTCCAGGTGACCGTCTTGGATATCCCTGGGCCCAACCGCGCACTGGCTTCCTTGGCACGGGTGCTGTGTAGGGAAGCAGGGATGCGTGACTGTAGGGAGTCCTACCTGGGCCTAATGAGAGCAACTGAAAGAGAGCCTTGACATTTAGCAAATCACTGAGGCATGGGTGGCTCAAGCCCTCTTGGTCCATTTGAGATAGTAACGCTGCTTTCTGTCCAATGGAGGCATTAGCTCTGGGCCCAGAACCTGCAGGTTCCCCAGGGCATCATCTGTTGGGGGACTCCCATGTGCATGGGTAGTGTTAAACAGAAAGGAAGAAGTGTAGGGATGCCACCTTACTTTGATGGCCTCCGGTTCCATTCTTGGTATCGGAAGAGACCCTGTATCCATATGTACCTTCTTCACAACCTTGGATCAGAACCAGGCCTGTCACAGTCTCCGGGGGCTTTTGGAGGCTCAGGCGTTTCTGGCCTTTTCCTGCCACATGGAGAGAGCACATCGGGGCACAAGTAGATGGTGCACACAGAACGCTCCACAGATAGGAAGAACAGGGGGCCTCATTCAGAATGCTGGGGGCTGTAACGGGTGGTAGGCTACCAAGAGGGGCACAACATTGACACGGAATGACCTAGACAGGTGCACACCGAGAAAGCAGTTCTTCAAGTCAGCTGAGCTCAGAGGTCCTTGTTTTCTGGTCCCCTGAAGGAATGCACAGGCAATGGATCAGGCCAACGTGACTGGTACTGTGAAGCTGTCCAAGGTGATGGGAGAATGCAGAAGGCAGGCACACGTTATACAGCTGTTCATGGCAAGAACTTCCAACGCTGCCTGCTGCTCTGCAGGCCAGTCCCTATCAATAGCAAATGCCAAGATTTTGGAACCTTTGAGGATAAGGCACAGAGTTAGAAGTGTAACATGACATAATCGATGAGCAAGTGAAAAAACAAGGACAGAAATGTGGATGCTTACCAAAATTCATGTTCCTGGAAAAGAAAACTTGTACTTCGGAATATGGACAAGTTTCCTCTCAGCGATCTTACTGTGTGCATGCATATATTTGTGCCACATGTGCACATAGAAATTTGAGTGCTTACCAAAACTAATGTTCCTGGAAAAGAAAGCTTGTACTTCTGCATATGGACAAGTTTCCTCTCAGGGATGTTACTGAGTACACGTGCATGTTTGTGCACATGTGCGTGCAGAAATTTGAGTGTCTACCAAAATTCAAGTTCCTGGAAAGGAAAGCTTTACTTCTGCATATGGACAGGTTTCCCCTCAGCGATGTTACTGTGTACACATGTATGTTTCTGCACATGTGCGTGTAGAAATCCCTGCCAGTTCACTTGTGAGTATGAACTACTGCAACTGACCTAGCCAGGTGATAGAAGTTGGACAGCGAAACCATGAAGTTCTTAGGGAACGGTACAGAGTCTCTGGCCAGCAGAAGCACTGAAGCCAGGGAATCGCTCCCCATTTGCTCACTGAGCAAACATGTTCTAAGTGGAATCACAGTCGTGCACCTAGGATGCTTGGCAGAAAGGAGAGGCAGGAGGAAAGAGCCTGGGGAGTGTGAAGACGAAAGTCCACTACATCTGCAGCTTTATGAAAAGTAGAAAATGTACCTAATGAGCTGGGAGGACAAACTGTACTTAATTGAGTTATCTAAGAGGATTTCCATCCAAACAGCCAAAAGTGCTTCCAGGTTTTTTTTTTTTTGCTGCTTCTAGTAAAACATGAAGGGAATTTTTTTTTTTAATGTTTAAGATAAAGATTATTAAAACAGGGGACAAAACTTGCTGATTTGGGAAGTTTCCAGTCTTTTAAGATGACATTAATAAAATAATAAAGTTTACCTGAAAGAACAAGCAAGGCAGACAAGGGAATTCACAAAGGGCAGTAACAAAATAGTAATCTTGACACATCTTCAATATATTTGTAAAGAAAACAAAGTGTCATTGTGTGAACAAAATATAGAGGTATCAAAAGAAAAACAGAGGAAGCTCCTGAAAGAACTCAACTCACTATTAACTATCTTTGGTTTGCAGGCAAAGAAACTGACTCAAGTTAATTCTAAGAAGCAAAGCCCTGATGTTATTATCTCTTCTTTTTTCCTTTTTTCTTTTTCTTTTTTTGTGAAAACTTAGGAAATTTAGGCTGGAGAGGGGAGAAGAGGATAGAGACTTCAAGTGCCTTTAAGGAGGAGGAGGAAAGAGAGGGGGTTGGAGATTTGATTGTGTTATTTGAACAGCATTGGTGAAGCTCAAACAAGGGAGGTAGCAAGCCATGCAGGCCTGCGGGAAGAGCATTTCCAGAAGAACAGCACTTGCAGTCTTGGGATCGGGAAGAAATGGAATTTGATGGGGGAAAACCAAGGCCAGTGTTGTCAAAAAGAGTACATTAGTGGGGAAAAGAGTAGAGTAGAAGAAAGAGAATGGAAGAGAGGAGCAGTCAGGGACCATATTGGGGGAACTTTTTAGTTTGGCAATAAATACAACTTGTAGTCCTTAGGAGCATACTTCACAGCAACTAACAGCAACAGTGTTGATAATACTAAGCAACAATAAAAGCACGTAACTAAAACATTTCGTATTTTTTACTATAGAAATCGAAGAAAGGAGATACAAATGCAATAGTCTGCATATTTATTTATACAGAGAGTTTTCACCTGAGACCAGAACACACACACACTCTTTACACAACTAAAAGTGGTTTCAGCTGACACTTAGCAAAGTGCTTTGGCCAAATAAACTAACGAGAAAGGCCTAGTAAAGAATTCAAAGTGCAAATATATCAATCATGCTCTGAGTAAATAAACACAATTTATTTGAATTTGAATTTACACTCACGAAATTACCTAAAATGGAGACAACAGATTCACTGCAGCTTCATCATCTATAGTCCTTCCTCTTCAGTTCTGAAAAGGATGCTAACCGCTTGGTGGTGATCTCTTTCCAGCATTTTGTGAAAGCTTAGAGGACTTAAAGAAACTGAGGCCTGGGGAGAGTGGCGAGAGACAAAGAGGAGGAGAAAGGAAGAGGAAACGGAGAGATTGCGCCTGGCATAGGTCTACAGACAGGATCCCAGCTCCTGGAATGGTGCACAGAGATTGCTAGGTATCCGTGCCAGAAGTGGAGAAGGCGTGACATTCACCTCCAGGAGGAGACTCAACTCCAAGGACCTACAGAGGCAGCCAAGTGTGGTGATGTTCAGGAACCAATACTTAGAGGGTACCCCACAGGTCTGTGAAAGAGCCCTTGGAGACCGCAAGAAAGAAGGTTTCCACAAGTATAATCACAGATTAGATGGTTGGATAGATTAGAGGAAGGAAAACTCTATGACCTGATAATTACTGAAATACATGAGACAATTCTTGCCCATCAGACTGTGTCAAGAAAGATGGAAACTCAATTAGTTTGATACAATGGGAAATTACACACGCAAAGAATTAGCTGTTAACTGTACTACATTTGTGTGCAAGGCAAGATAAGATACAGAACCGAAATCTTCACATGGTCAACTCGGGTAAGAAACATGTAACTGTAAAATGGAAGCAAGAGTTCCAAAAAGGCTTTAATCACCCTGGACTATTTTTATCCACTATATTTACGATTCTTGGTCAACTCCACTGTAGCTTAAGGGTAAGAGAACTCAATTTAGCCCAATTCAAAAGCTGAACAGATTTCCTCTGTTTGATCCTTTTCAGCTACAACTATGGGTCCAGCGCAAATCAAAGTGGACGTCAAGGCTCTTTTTCCTTTGGGAATTGTAACTTGCTTTGCTACTGTGTCTGACACAGATATGCCGACCTCACTGTGACTACAGGCCAGCCAAATGGGAAAGGGGACAGAATGAATCAAATTCCCCTTTTGATCACTCAACAGGAGGTCCACAGGCACCAGGTCTCATTAACTATCTCTGCTTCTCCAACTGCAGTCAGTGCTACACAGGGCCTGCTTCATGCTTGCCAGGGTCTCTCACCAAACACAGGCATTTTAATGGCTGGCTTCCTTGAGACGTCCCTGGGCTAGGTGAAAGCACTGTGAGACAGTGTTCCTTCTCCCTTGGCTCTGTGCCTGCAGTGAATGTATGCCTCTTCCTCAGCTGGGACACGAAGCCACAGCTCTTCACTGATTAAATCCCGTGTCTGGTCCAAACTCACATCGTAGCTTCTCCATCAACCTCCACTGCACGCTTTCAGAGCCAGGTTATCTTAGATCAGCCCAAGAGGCACTTCAGAAAGTGACATTCAAATCTGGCTATATAGCTGATACTGAGATCTGCAAGGCATGAAAACACTTCAAAATTACGTTGCTAAAACACTCTACAGATTATATGTATAGGAGAGCTTTCGAACTTACAAGTAACATCAAATACCAAAATAGGTTCTTACTTTTCCTTTCTCCACTTCTCTCATTCTCTCTCTCTCACACACACATGCACACATCCTTTTTACATGTTAAGACAATTACACGAAAAACAGATCATAGATTTTTAAATAGCATCTCAATATGCAGATCAAACAAAACTGTACTTCCTCTATTTAAAACAAAATCACATAAATTACCCATCGGTTTCCCTATATTTGATATTATTGAATAATGCTATAAGGTGATCTTTTTGTTTTTAATGGGATTTTTAACTTTGACTGAAATACTTGCTTCAGACTTACTGAAGGCAGAATTAACTATTATTTTTCTTTTTTTGACCTCCTCCTTTTAGATTTGGGGGGTGATGATTCAAAATCAGATGTGTTCACAGTAATGGATGCAACTTCCATCAATCCTGGCTGAAGGGGTCCCAGTGATACCTGAATAACAATTTTTGTTTCAGGAGACAATCCTTCTAGCTGCTTAGGCTTCTTAAACATTTGATGACACTGGGTCTTGTGCTCCCTCTCCTCTTTGGAAGTTAAAAACTGTAGCCGACATTTGGAACACTGGTGAAAACTCTTTTCCCAGTGCCCTCGATGATGACGTCTGTATGCTGTTGCAGTTTGAAAAATTTTGAGACAAAACGGGCAAAGTAAATTCTTGGTGTTACCATGGTATGCTCTGAAATGTGCATCCACATCTGCAAAAAATGATGATCTGTAACTGCAAACCTGGCATACATAGGGCATTTCACCAGGCTTATGATTGTCTTTCATGTGCTCTAAGAGAACCTGATCTGTCTCAAAGGACATCTCACAGATGTGACAGACTGCGGAGGGCTCCTGGGCCGTGTGGACACTTTCAATGTGACACTGCAGCTGGAAGGGAGTAGGAAACTGGCGGAGGCAGTGCTGGCAGGTGGTGTGGGTTTTCCAGCTGTCACCTCTCTGCCTCTCAAGTTCCAAATGGTGCTTCACGTGATTCATAAACTTGACATTTTTTAGAACTTTCAAGCAGCTGAGGCATTTAAATGCCGTGTGGGTCTTCGCTTCTGGCTGCCCAACTCCTCCATGCTCGCCATAGTAGAAGTCACGAAGTAACACAATCAGATTTCCTTCTGTGGGATCACCAATTTTGTTTGGACTTACCAAACTTGGAAAATCAGTTTTTGTCCGTCCATTTTCCCCTAAAGGTCTTACAGGCTTGCAATGAACACTGTCCTTTGGAAAAGGTGTTGGACAAGGTTCTCCATTCTGAACATGGCTTAGTGAGGTATGGACACGGTCTGGTGTGCTTTGCTGAGTGGTCTCTATATGAAAAAAACCTGACGGGGAGAAACCTAAAGAATGTTCCCCTACAATGCCATCACTGAATTTAGGCCTTCTGGGATTTCTGCGATTTGTTTCACAAGGGGAAACTCGCTTTGTTACATGAGGACTTTTATTCATATCTCCTGCAGAAACTGCTGTTTCTACTGGATGCTGCAATGAACTTGTGAAGGTAATCAAAGAAGAACATAACTCCTTCGAAAAGCCATCAGGCACTATTTGTGGTGAAAGATTTTTATAATCAGCTTGAGACAGAGGTTCAATAATAATAGGACTACCTGTTGATCTTGAGTCAGAGTCAGACACTGGCAAGACAGTCTTTGCTTCTGATGTAGGAGTCACATGACTAACAGGCTGTAATCTGTGAGTGTTACCTCTCCTGAAGTGACCACACCTTTTTCTCCTTGAATAAGAACCTGGGGTATCTCTGTTCAGTATGTTTGAAACGACTGGTTTTGAAGCTGAGCTCATCCCAACAAAGATCACGTCAGCATCTTCATTTCCATGTTCCACTCCAACCAAGATCACTTCATCATCATCATCATCATCTACTTGTTTGGTCTCTCCCTCCCTTTTCTGTACTTCTGGCTCTTGTTCTTCTTCACATAACATACGTGGGAGTTCCATATTTTTAATACTTTTTTATTCTTAGAGGGTGCGGCCTCAAGTCCCAGTGCTTCCTTTATACAAACTGCCACCTAAGTGTAAACATACTACAGATTAGCTAAGTACAGAAAAATGGGCTATTTGATTATCTCCAAAACTCTAGAGTACTTATACACACCCTTATCTTACAAAGACACTGAGTGTCAACCAGACTCAATGACAGCTAAAAAACCTACGACTACAAGTCTACATGGCTCTAGAATCATAGCTTTGTCGCATGTTCACTTTAACCTCTTCTACTTAAAAAAATAAAGAGGGGGAAAAAAAACAAAACGCCACACTGATCATTACGTGAAATCACATGTAAAGGAGAGTATTTTTACAAAAGCATTGTTCTACAGCATTTCGAAGCATGGACTTTGGAGTCATAGGAGATTAAGTTGGAATTCTAACTTAACCACACACCAGTTGCCTCTTCTTGGGCAAATTTGTAACTTTTAAATGTGTTTTTGTATCTTAAAGACAAACATGCTTATTTCTTAGACTTAAGGTTAACAGCTTTTTTAAAAGGCATCAGCTATTCAATGGCATCTTGTTTTGTAGTAAAAATGGAAGAAAATGGATCTTAAATGCACATTACAACTGATCCATAAATTCTAATTTCATAAATGTTAACAAACAAAATAGGTAGCAAATTCAAAGTATAATCTATCTATACCTAGTTAACAAACAGCATAATTCAATGTCAAGCACTTAATTCAGGCCTAGGAAACTGAGAATGAGCTCTCTGATAATCTCACCCCAATTCCACACAGATATATCCTAAATTTCTCCCTCTAATCCTGGCTAAACTTCAATCCAACAATGCTTCATGTTTATGCCACACGTCTCTTCCCCACATAGCAGGCAAAATGATGCCAGTCTTTCTCTCATACCAATATCAGACAGAGACATCACACACACACACACACACACACACACACACACAAACACACACACACCTGATATCCCTTATGGATACAGGTGAAAGAGTCCTCAACAAAATACTGGCAAACAAAATCCAACAGCATATAAAAAAGACTGTACACTATGATCACATGCGATTTAGGGAGGTATGCAAAGTTGGTTCATTATAGGAAAGTCAATCAACATTATGCCATTTTAAAACAATAAAACAAATAACACATCTGCCTGAAGAAAAGGCATTTCCCTGAATCTAGCACCTTTTCATAACCGGGGTTAAAAGAACACTTAATAATTAAGAACAGAAGAGAATTTTCTCAATCAAAGGGCACCTGTAAAATGACCCACAGCTAACATCATACTTAAGAATGAAAAACTGAAAGCTTTCCCTCTAAGACTGGGAACAACACAAGGAAGTCTATTACACACTTTGGCTCAACATTATACTGGCAGTTCTATAACCAGAGCAATCAGGTAACAAAAGAGAATTGTTGCTGTAGTTTTAAAAAAAAAAAAAAAACGAAAAAACACAAAAAAATAAAAAACAAAAAACAGCCTTCAGAATGGAAAGGAAGAAGTCAAAGTATATTAGAGATAAGATAATTTAGTATAGAAAATGTTGAAGAAACACAAGTATTAGAATTAATATAAAGCTTGCAGAATAGAAGACAAATATTTTAAAAGTCAACCACATTTTATACAGTAGCAACAAATGTTATTAAGTAAATACTTGAATCTACACTAGCATTCAAAAGAATACTTAGGAAGTCAGAAAGAGAAAGACAATATATTCTTTTGAATGGCTGAGTAATACTCCACTGTGTATATGTACCACAGCTTTCTGATCCATTTATCTGTTGATGGACATCTAGGTTGTTCCATGTCCTGGCTATTATAAACAGTGTTCTCCATAGTGGCTGTACTAGACTGCATTCCCACCAACAGTGTAAGAGGGTTCCCTTTTCTCCACACCCTCTCCAGCATTATTGCTTGCAGACTTTATAGGAATCAATTCTAATGAGATGGATGAAACTGGAGCCGATTATACACAGTGAAGTGAGCCAGAAAAAAAACACCAACACAGTATACTAACACATATATATGGAATTTAGAACGATGGTAATGATAACCCTGTATGAGAGACAGCAGAAGAGACACAGATGTATAGAACAGATTTTTGGACTCTGAGGGAGCGGGAGAGGGTGGGATAATACGGGAGAATGGCACTGAAATATGTACACTATCATGTAAGATAGTCGCCAGTCTATGTTCGATGCAGGATACAGGATGCTTGGCGCTGGTGCACAGGGATGATCCAGAGAGATGATATGGGGTGGGCGGTGGGAGGGGGGTGAGGATTGGGAACTCATGTACACCTGTGGCGGATTCATGTCAATGTATGGCAAAACCAACACAGTGTTGTAAAATAAAACATAGTAAAAATAAAAATTAAAAAAAAGAGAGAGAAAGACAAATATCGTATGGTATCACTTATATGGACTCTAAAATATGCCACAAATAAACTGATCTATGAAAGAGAAACAGACTCACAGACATAGAGAGCAGACTATGTGATTCCCAAGAGGGAAAGGTACGGCAGGCACAGATTGGGAGCTGGTGATTAGCAGATGCAAAGCATAATACATACAATAGACAAACAAGAGCGTACTGTATAGCACAAGGAACTATATTCATAATTTGAGATAAACAATCATGGAAAAGGGTATGAAAGAAATTGTGTGTGCATATGTGTGTGTTTACATATGAAGGAAAGGAAAGGGCAACTGTTGGCAAGCACGTACAGAAACTGGATCCTTGTGTGTTACGGATAGATTTTAAAATGGTGCAACTGCTACAGAAAACAGTTTAAAGGCTCCTCGAAAAATTAAAGAACTAGGGCTGACACATGATTCAGCAATTCCACCTCAGGATATAAAATCAAAAGAATTTAACATGGGGTCTTGGGATATCTGCAGAGCCGTGCTCACAGCAGCACGAAGCACAACAACTAAGAGGTGGAAGCATCGAAATGTCCATCAAATGTGATATATACACACAATGAAATATTATTTAGCCATATAGAGAAAATTCTGTCACATGCTACAACATGCATGATCATTTCAGACATCAAGCCAAATGCAATAAGCCAGTCGTACAAAAAGACAAATACTGTAAGTTTCTACTTGTATGAAATAGCTAACACAGTCAAGCAATAGAAAGGAAACAAAAAAGAATGATGGAGTCCATGGTCTAGGTCAACGGGCAAGAAAAGAAGACTTGCCGTTTAATGGGACAAGTGATGGGTTGAGAGGTTCGATTTTGCAAGCTGTAAAGGTGTAGAGATCTGCTTCATAACAATGTGATAGGGAATTCCCTCGTAGTTCAGAGGTTAGGACTCCACAGTGTCCTATCAGGCGCCTGGGTATGATCCTCAACCAGGGAACTGTCATTCAAGCTGCACAACACAGCTAAAACAATGACAACAACAACAAATCAACACTGTGACTATGTGTGTGTATATGTCTTAGTCACTCAGTTGTGCCCAACTTTGCATCCCCCGGGACTAAAGTTCACCACGTTCCCTTCTCCATCAGATTTGCAGTGGGTTGCCATTTCTTTCTCCAAAAGACTGATGAAAGTGTGCAAAATACTTAGCATGCAAAAATGGTTAAAATGGTAAAAATTTAAGTTAGATGTTTTCTACAACAATTAAAAACAGAAAAGCATTTAATAACCAGGAAAAGAATTTGAATAGACATTTCCGACTCTTTGCAACCCCATGGACTGTAGTCTACCAGGCTCCTCCATTCATGGGATTTTCCAGGCAAGAGTGCTGGAGTGGATTACCATTTCCTTCTCAAGGCGATCTTCCCCACCCAGGAATTGATGCCAGGTCTCCTACCTTGCAGACAGACATTTGAATATTTGAAATTCACCTGTGGCCTTGACAAGAGTGGCTTTATAGGAAAATGAGAGAACTCGAGATAACAAAGTCTAGGGACAACTCTGCAGAGGTCTGTAACAAGCAAATATGAAATAACAGCAGCAGAAGCAGGATGTGTTACCAAAAGATGGAGTTTTAACGACAGGTCACATTATAGTCAGTCAGTTTGCTGATGGGAACCATCCAGAGAAACAGAAACCTTAATCCAGGGCAAAGAGGAGACTTGCTAGAACATCAAGAAATGAGTAGGTCTAGAACTGAGTAGATCAAAATTGAGTACATCAGGCCAGAGAGCACACAAGCTGGAGAAGGCAATGGAAACCCAAACCAGTACTCTTGCCTGGAATATCCCACAGACGGAGGAGCCTGGTAGGCAGCAGTCCATGGGGTTTCGAAGGTTCAGACTTGACTAAGCGACTTCACTCTCATGCACTGGAGAAGGAAATGGCAACCCACTCCAGCGTTCTTGCCTGGAGAATCCCAGATAAGGGAGAGCCTTGTGTGTGGCTGTCCATGAGACTGCAGAGTCGGACACGACTGAAGTGGCTTAGCAGCTGGAGCAGCACACAAGAAGGGTACACAAGCCAAATAATTTGCTCACATTGACAGAGCTGAGATCATATAAAAAAAAAGGCTGGCATAGTGGATTAATGGGTATGGTAACCAGCCTTCAAGTGAATTCAATCTCCTAATATTCCCACCCCTGTGTAGTTCTCTCTCAATCTATCACAGGGTAGACCTGTGAGACTAAGCAAATACACAAGTGAAGATGTGTAATATCTCAAAAAAGACTCTGCACTTTATCATGGGTGCAAGCGCTTTCCTGAATCACTCATTCTGAGAAAAGACAGCAGCCTCCACAAGAGAAGCCCCTAGGAGAGGCCCACAGAAGGAGGAACTGAGGCTTCAAGAGTACAGACAAGTGAGAGAGCTTAGATTCAACAAGCTAAGTCTTCAGAGGTTGCCAAGCCAGACAAAGCTTGACTACTACCTCAGGAGAGATCCTAGGCCAAGAAATACCAAGTGGTAAGTTCTTTCAAACTATTCCATTTTGAGATCATATGTACAACACAAACATTTCAAGTTCTAATACCATTCACATCATACTTACACACCGAACAGTTCTCCTATAAATATAGCAAAAATCAACACACACACACACACACACACACACACTCACCCAATCCAAAGCACCGAAACACAGGAGTTGCCTAGCAGCCCAGTGGTTTGTTTAGGACTCAGCCCTCTCACTGCCAGGATCCTGTATTCGATGCCTGGCTGGGGAACTAATGTCCTATGAAGCCACATATTGTGACCAAAACAAAACATGCTGTGAAGTCAAAGCTGTACCAGCAAGATAAGTATACAACACAGCTGTAGGCACAAGTGGCTGGGCATAGAGCTTCCTATGATCTTGTTTACTCGCATGAAATGAACTCAGATGGTGCCTCACCCCCATCCAGTGGAGCTGACTTACTTAATGAAGAAAAGCCCTTAAGGGTACAGAAATGAGCAAGCAATCTCACGTGAACATGTTAAATCACAGGATATTTTCTCTGAATGTACCACTGGATTCATTCATTCATTTGGCCATGCTGTTTGGCTTGTGGGGCCCCAGTTCCCTGACCAGAGATTGAATCCAGACCACTGTAGTGAAAGCCCAGAATCCTAATCACCAGGCCACCAGGGAACCCCCACACCTGCATTGCTTTGCTTTGCCAGCTAAAACCTTAGGATATGTGCATTGCCCCATTTTAGCCTCACCAAGTGGTAGGAGTCAGCTCTACACAGCTTAAGACCCATGGTGCTCTTACTTTTTTTCTTTCAAGAAGGCAGGCGAAAGCAAGTCACCCTGCCTGTTTCTAAGCTTGCCACTCAGAAAGCTGCAAACCTGAAACCATGATGGCCCTGAAGTCAGCACCCGCAATCAGGGTCACGTAATCCCCAATCAGGAATACTCTCTCTCAACAGCAACGTGTCAGCCGACGAATGAAAGGAGAAAAACGCAAAGTAAGAAAGCCACACCTTTGTCCCTGTTGTAAAGATGTCTGTCACCTTACCTCAGGGGCCCACTGAACTCCTGAGCGCTTGAGACCTCCCAGGCAGCACACGGTCACATCCTGGGGACAAGCAGAGGAAACGGCCTGGGTGAGGCCCCTGTTCTGGGAACATTCTATCCCCCAGGCCCTACCTGGTCCTACCCTGCGGATGCTGACCAGGCGTCTCACACTCAACCAGACCAAGTGATTGAACTCCTTTGCCCTGAGCTTCTTCCTCCCACCTCCCTTCTCTCAGTAACAAACAAACAAATACCTCATCTGCCAACTTCCCGAACCAAAGGCCTGAATCTCGGGGCCCCCAGGGACGGGGCAGCCCTGGAGTCTGAGGAGAGGCAGAGGAAACAGGAAAACAACTAAAGCACCAGGGCAATGAAGAGGCTGCTAGATAGATGTTTTTTGGTTTTTGTTTTTGTTTTTTTGCTGCTCCTGCCTGACTGTGCCTGGGTACAGAACCGGGTTGGGCCGTGTAGATTTGTGCATCTGTGTTTAAATACATTAGTTTCCACAGGAGAGCTGGGGGTGGTGCCAGGGGCCAGGGGCCTAAGAGGCCCTTTCCGCGAGCTGGCTTGTCCCGCCACTGGGCAGGAAAGCTGCTGGAGAGCAGAGCCCGCCCAGACTAGAGAGGGGAGAGGGCGAAAGGAGCCTGAAGCCTGTGGATCCTGCCGCAAGCTCTCACCGCCCTCACCAGCCGCCCCGCTGAGCAAGGCCTCGTGCGAGTGGGGACCCGAGAAACCCTCCCTTTAGCCGTCAGGCACTGCTTTGGCTGAACCACGCTCCAGTCCTTACCGGTCCCCATTGAGGGAGGAGACAGAACTGCTGGCAGCTCACCTGCCCTAGGCAGTTCCAAGATTAACCCCGAGGAGTCGAGCCTGCGGGGACGAGGCCTCCTCAGGTCTGGGGCGCCGCCTCAGCTCCCCGTACAGGCGTGCGGGCTGTCTCCGATGATTGGCTGCCAGGTGTCGGCACCTGCCATCGGATTGGCCGCGAGGCCGAGTTGGGCGCATGCGCGCGCGATGAGCCCGCCCCACAGCCCCTCCCCCCATAAAAGCAGCCGCTGTAGGCGTGGTCAGGCTGAATCTGAATGTCAAGGATCTTGGGTCAAGATTGCTCAGCTCACCAAACGCGAAGAAAGAAAAAACAGATGGCACAGTCGCCAGGGCTCAGGGCTGAGAACGGCCTCCGAGTCTACCAGGGGAGTCCAGTGATGGTGTCCGGCACTCACAGCCCTCAGGGGTGACCTCCCTTAAGCCAGTTCTTTGCTTAAGGACTTGACCGTACGGTGGATCTTGGCGCCCCTCCTCTTGGAATTCCATTTCAATCAAGGCAGGGCAGCCTGCCCCTGTTTTTGCACTGTCTATTGTGAGCTGAGAATGAGCTTTACTTTTTCTTCTTCTTCTTCTTTTTAATTTTAGAGCTTTACACTTTTAATGGCTGAGGAAAACCGAAAAGACTTTTCTTTTCTGACGTGAAAATTGTGTGTAATTCAGTTTTCGGAGTCCTTAAAGGTGGAAGAGGGACTTGCCAGCTTCTTTGGTTATCCTCTATGCCTGAAAACTTAATTAATTGCCAATGGTCATATTCGCAAAGCCTAACATATTTCTTTATTGGCCCTTTACAGAGTGTTTTTTAAATGCTCTGTTCTGCTGGAAGTCTCCTGGTAGTCATATGGGAGAATAAAGTTTTGGTTTTGTTACAATATTTCTTTTCTTTTTTTTTTTTTTAATACCTTTTCTTTATTTTCCTCAACTCATGTTATTTCCCCCACCCCCCAGTGTTTTTTTTTTAAATGTTAATAACTTTAATTCTTACATGCGTTCCCAAACATGACCCCCCCTCCCACCTCCCTCCCCTCAACATCTCTCTGGGTCATCCCCATGCACCAGCCCCAAGCATGCTGCACCCTACGTCAGACATGGACTGGTGATTCAATTCTTATATGATAGTATACATGTTAGAATTCCCATTCTCCCAAATCATCCCACCCTCTCCCTCTCCCTCTGAGTCCAAAAGTCCGTTATACACATCTGTGTCTTTTTTCCTGTCTTGCATACAGGGTCGTCATTGCCATCTTCCTAAATTCCATATATATGTGTTAGTATACTGTATTGGTGTTTTTCTTTCTGGCTTACTTCACTCTGTATAATTGGCCATATATATGTGTTAGTATACTGTATTGGTGTTTTTCTTTCTGGCTTACTTCACTCTGTATAATTGGCTCCAGTTTCATCCATCTCATCAGAACTGATTCAAATGAATTCTTTTTAACGGCTGAGTAATACTCCATTGTGTATATGTACCACAGCTTTCTTATCCATTCATCTGCTGATGGACATCTAGGTTGTTTCCATGTCCTGGCTATTATAAACAGAGCTGCGATGAACATTGGGGTACATGTGTCTATTTCAATTCTGGTTTCCTCAGTGTGGATGCCCAGCAGTGGGATTGCTGGGTCATAAGGTAGTTCTATTGGCAATTTCTTAAGGAATCTCCACACTGTTCTCCATAGTGGCTGTACTAGTTTGCATTCCCACCAACAGTGTAGGAGGGTTCCCTTTTCTCCACTTCTCCATTATATTCATTTTTCATTCTTTACTAATTTCATTCCTTCATATCACTATAAGTTTCCTTTAATGGAAGCAATGAAATAACATCAAAGAAAATACCTCTGTTGGTAGTTTTAACAGGTAACATGTTAGAAGGTATATGCTCAACTACAAATATGTTGTATATATACAGTAAATACCACTTTAAGTAGCTTCAGAACTTGTATCTGGTTTCAAGTCACTAGGAAGGTTTGTTGAACATCCAATATTCTAACCTCCAGCTGTTCTCAACTTCAAAAAGATACAACTTTTTCAATAATTTGTTATCTCAAGTTTAAACTCCGTTTTAGCCACATATATGAACATGCTTTCTAGGTCACATGATTGAATCTGACCCATTGCCAAAAAGTGAAAATTTTGGAATACCTTTCTCAAAAGAGAGATGTTGTTTTCTTCTTCCAGAAAGACTGGTAGTGCAGCCGATCTTTGAACAGTTTGTCGGTTTTTGTTAACTCCATAAAGATTAAGCTGTCGAATTAACCTCTTCATGCTCTTGGTTTCAAATTTCCTGAAAGGCTCCTTTCTTTCCAAGACTTCTTTCCTGAAGAGTTCTTCATTGATCACTCTACATGTGCCTGTCTCATCCCACCAAATAGACTCAAACTGATCACTTTCCACTATATTCCAAAGTTTTTGTGGAAATGTGAGTGAAAGAAAATCATTCACATCATCTGTTTCAGAGACAGAATATGTGTAGTGTGGCCTTTTGATCAGCAGATCCTCAGCCAAAGCCTGAAAAGCATATTCTTCAATCATAGATCTCAAAACTGAGTCCCCAGTTGTATAATCATACCAGTAAGATCGAATGGAGGTTTCTGAACCAGTGGACTCACCTTTAGGAGGTCCATCTTGAATTTCTGAAGAAATATGTGCCATCTCAGGGAAATCTTTCTTCAGATAATATTCTCATTTGTCTGCTTTTACACAATGCAACTTCAAATGATGTTTGGCTGGCCTACAGAGAGAAACTCTCTGGACAATCACAGAGATCCCCCCAGTCAAACAGCTGTGACATCACAAAATCACTGGTCTCCTAGCAATCGAAGGTTAGTTGTGACATGACAAAGTCACTGGTCTCCTAGCAACTGAAGGGTAATGTTCAACCAAGTGTTTACTTCAGCATCAACTTAAAATACAGACTGCTGGCAGAAATAGTAACCAAAACCATGAAGCATGCAAAAATCTCATTAGTCAATATGGCCTTTTTTTTGGGGGGGGGGTCGGGGGGGGTTCCTGTGTTTGGGATGGTCTTTCTCTTTCTGGCAGTTTGTGGTTCCTCTTTATTGTGGAGGTTCCTCCCTGTGGCTGGGGTTGAACGAGGGGCTTGTCAGGTTTCCTGGTTAGGGAAGCTTGTGTCAGTGTTCCGGTGGGTGGAGCTGCATCTCTTCTCTCTGGAGGGCAATGAAGTGTCCAGTAGTGAGGTTTGAGATGTCTATGGGTTTGCTGTTTGGGCAACCTGTGTATTGAAGCTCCAGGTTCTGTTCCTGTGTTGCTGGAGAATTGGCATGGTATGTCTTCCTGTGGAACTTGTTGGCTCTTGGTCGTGCTTGGTTTCAATGCAGGTGTGGAGCTTTTTTAGAAGATTTCCTTTTTTTTTAAAAAATAAATTTATTATTTTAATTGTAGGGTAATTACTTTACATTATTGTAATGATTTTGCCGTACATTAACATATGTCCACCACAGGTGTACACACGTTCCCTTTCCTGAACCCCTTCCCTTCTGCCAACCCGTACCATCCCTCTGGGTCGTCCCAGTGCACCAGCCCCAAGCATCCAGTATCATGCATTGAACCTGGGCTGGAGACCCATTTCATATATGATATTATACATGTTTCAATGCCATTCTCCCAAAACATCCCACCCTCTCACTCTCCCACAGAGTGCAAAAGACTGTTCTATACATCTGTGTCTCTTTTGCTATCTCGCATACAGGGTTATCGAAAACTCACATCAATAAATCTACTTTATTTCTGAAATAAAAGTGATTTATCATCCTTCTATGCACACATTCTTAATATTCAGTACTGTTACCCTAGCATACATGGTCTACTTGCTTCTGTGCAAACAAATTTATGAATTGACTGTGGGTTTCAGTGTGGAGGGGCGGGGGAAGTGCTTATTGTAGGACGAAGCAAGGTGTCTTAGCAGCTGGTGCTTCAAAGACACAAATCCCCAAATACTTTCAGGGGGACTATTTTAATGGCTGAGTGAGGGTGGAACATGGGGTCTGTGATCAATATTGGGACATTCTACTAATGGCCTATTAGTGACGATATTGGGAGTCCACATCATTGACCGTCTAGTTCCAACTATGCACTTACATTTCAGCCTGGTTTGGGCTTTAGCATCTCTAAAATTGTTCACAGGATATTGCTCCGAATGTCAGCGATGGTCCTTGCTGCTGCTGCTGGTAATTCGCTTCAGTCGTGTCCGACTCGGTGCGATCCCAAAGATGGCAGCCCACCAGGCTCCCCCATCCCTGGGATTCTCCAGGCAGAACACTGGAGTGGGTTGCCATTTCCTTCTCCACGCTGGCCCTTGAGGAGGGACTAAAGACCCTTGAGTTTGATTAGTGGCTAAATCATTATTATTGTCTATCACTTGATTGTTTTCCTTAGTTTCTGTCTTTTCTAGCTTCTCTGATTAAAATTCCTTTTGAACATGAGGAGGTCTACAATCTCCTACCTCTCTCTCTCGATTTCCAGGCTTTTCAATCTTAAGAAGGGACTGCTTAGTACAATAAAGGAAAACAAGTCTTGGACTTAGAGCTCGATCTTAAATATGACAGAAAATCTCAGTGCAGGTTCCGTTTCTTTTTCAGGTTTCCCAGCTCTTGGAGTGATTAAGTCAGCAACAACTTTGACTCTTTCCTGTTGAGATGGAGCATGGAGGTGGAAATAATTCTAAAATCTAGGCTTGCTATCAACAGTTTATGATATGAAAACATATCTCTATTTTATATATATTATATATATATATATGTCTATGTTAGTATTTTGTCATTAAACTGGACAAACATTTGAAAATTGGTCTATATTTATGAAAAGGAGAGAGGTGAGTGATATAAAAGAGTCCTCATATGTTACATGCAGCCAAGGAAACAGATTTTGAAGTATTTCAACTTACATAATATTCAACAATCGAGTAGAATTTGAATCATTCTACATTTGGGTTTTATTGTTTTCCCATTTCTATTACACCTAACATGAATTAAAAGCTAATGTTTATTACAATTCTCTTTCCGAAAGCTATGACTTGCACGTAATCTAGATGCACATCAGCAGATGAAAATATAAGGAAGTTGTGCTATATATTCAAATATAATATTACTTAGCTACAGAAAAACACATGTTTGTGTCACTTTTGGTAAGGCAGTTCAACCTGCAGCCTATTATTCAGAGCAAAAAAAAAAGTTAGAAAGAGAAAGGCAAATATTGTTTATTAATGCGTACAAATGGGATTTAGGAAGACAGTAACAATGATTCTGCATGAAGGCCAGTAAAAAAGATCCACATATAAAGAACAGACTCTGAGACTCAATGGGAGAGTTCAAGGATGGGATGATTGGAGAAATTAGCATTGAAACAGGTACATTACCATACATAAAAGAGATGACCAGTGCAAGTTCAATGCATGAAAGATGCATCCAACCCTTGTGCTGTGGACGAACCCAGAAGCGTGGGGTAATAAATGAGGTTTGAGTTGTGTTCAGGATAGGGGGACGCATGTATCCATGCGGCTGATTCATGTTGATGTATATGTCAAAAACTATCACAGTAATACACAATAATTCTATTCCAATTAAATCATTTTTTAAAAGAAATATGAAGAAATACAAAAAGAATGCATTCAGAAATAACAGGGACATGCTCCAGAATACAACCTCAACAGTTGTTTCATATCTCTTCCAGAAAGCGGGCTTAGGAGGGGCAGAACATGTGTGCTGGTATAAAAGCTGAAAGTCGAAGAAGGTAAGCTTGAGATTGCAACTATGCAGTTGCGGCATGACCTCAGTATCATAGTCTAAATAGTGAAAGACGCATGCGGCACAATGCAAGCTTAGTAGATCGGCATGACTACTGTGGAGCTTAGGCTGAGTAGGAGTTCAATGCATGCACTTGAGCATCCTTTCAGGAGTGACGGTACGTATGTTTCAGAGTGAAGATAAAGAGATGCAGCGAAAGTGCTCTAAAATGGTGGACAAATACTTGTAAGAAGGAAGGTTCAGAGTGGAAGCTCAGTATTTGCTATAGACTTAGACTTAAGTTGAAGACAGTAGGGAAGACCACTCGATGATTCAGGTTTGACCTAAATCAGATCCCTTATGATGGTACAGTGGACATGAGAAAATATTTAAGGGATTAGGCATAATATAGTGTTTGAAGAAGTACATTTGGAGGTTCATGACATTGTAGAGGAGGCAGTGATGAAGACCATCCCCAAGAACATGAATGCAAAAAGGCAAAATGGTTGTCTGAGGAGGCCTTACAAATAACTGAGAAAGGAATAGAAACAAAAGGCAAAGGAGAAAAGGGAAGATATACCCATATGAATAGAGTGCACCAAAGAATAGCAAAGAGCGATAAGAAAGCCTTCCTCGGTGATGAGTGCAAAAAATAGAGGAAAGCAACAGAATGGGAAAGAGTAGAGATCTCTTCAAGAAAATTAGAGATACCAAGGGAACATTTCATGCAAAGGTGGATACAGTAAAGGACAGAGATTGTATGGACTGAACAGAAGCAGAAGATATTAAGAAGAGGTAGCAAAAATCTATACCGCAAAGATTGAAGAACTAGGGAGAAAAGATCTCCATGATCCAGATAATCATCATGATCTAATCACTCACCTAGAGCCAAACATCCTGGAATGTGAGGTCAAGCGTGCCGCAAGAGGCATCAATAGAAAGAAAGCTAGCGGAGATAGAGAACTCCACTTGAGTGATTTCAAATCCTAATAGATAGTGAGTGTTTGAAAGTGCTGAACTCAATATGCAAGCAAATCTGGAAAACTCAGCAGTGGCTACAAGACTGGAAAAAATCAGTTGTTCCAGTATATGCATTTTAGAGCTTCTTCTCTGTAGTGGTGAAATGTGTTCCACACAGAGTTAGACAGGACTGAAGCAATCCTGTGCAAATAGTTGCACGATTTGTTTTTTTAACCAGTAGCAGCTTTTTTCCAATGAGAGTTAACTGTGAAAGTGGAGCAGCTGCTTGGCTTTGAGGGACACAGGTGGTGTCAAACGGGCAGGGTGCAGGGACACAGACTGACTACACCACAGGAGTTAGGGCCCTATCAGAGCCTTTTTTTTTCTTTTTTGAGCCCTTGTATCCGGTGATAAGAAGGCGTCTTTGGCCAGTCTTCTCCCTAGTTCCACCTATTCGGCCACTCAGAAGGCTTCCTTGCCTGGGATCCTTCTCTGTCGTTCAATGGGTCAGCACATAGAGCGAATTTCCTGGCTGGGGTCCTCCTGTGTAAATCAGTGCATCCGACACTTAAAGGAGCATCCTGAGTGGGATTCTACTCTAGTATGATGCATCAGGCACTTAATGGATGACCCTGCGTGGTGTCCTGCTCTGCATTTCAGTGTGTTCAGCATTTGAAGGGTCAGCCTCATTATTGTAGTAACTACTGATGCTAGCATGAGGGAGAGAGAGGCTATGGTGATTGCTCCACCCCCGACATGTGACTCGGTGTTATTGCCTCCTTTCATGGCTGCCTAGCTTTTCTCCACAGGCATACCCTACGACAGTGTCCTCCTTCAAAGCCCCTCTCTCGATTTCTCCCCAGGAAACAGCAGCCCTCCCCATGAATTGCCGCAAAGTCCCTAAACTGCAGCTGCCAGCCACGGGGCCTTTCAGGGGACGGATGTCGTTGTACGGGGTATGTACGGCTGCAGCAAGGACCCTCTGCTTCTCATTGCACCCAGCTTTCCACAGATCAGCTGTTTCACTCTCAGCTTTAAATGTCTATTCTACACTTCAGACGATTGACCCAATGTGGGATTGGACCTCAGCTTCAGTTCCTTCCCCCACTCAGGGCAGATCCAGTCCTACTAACACTCCTGATTTTTCCCCCAGTTCTTTCCCCCGACTGAGTTTTGCGTGGTTCTATATATTCTTTGCCACTTGTCAGGTACTCCTGTCTACTTTCCGGTAATGTTCTGATTACTCTTCTGTGTCTGAAGGTGTATGCCTGATATATCCATGGAGAGATGTACTCCACATCCACTTATAGCTCCACCATCTTGTTCTCTCATCTCACGAGAGTTTTAGAGCACAGAATCCACCGTGGTAGTAGGTGTGGCTATAAAATGTGAGTTCAGATATACTCTTGAGGGCAAGCTCAGTGATTTTAGCACAGCTGATCTAAAGCGTGGATTTAGTGTTGGCCAGACATATGCTTCAAATGTTAAGAAAATTATGTATGGTGTGCCAATTCTAGAGCACAAGGTCAGTGTTTGTGTACCCTTTCCTGTAGAATGCAAGTTCACTTGTGGAAAGAGGTATGCTCCGCAATGCAACTGAGCAGTTTTAGACATCTTGTGGTAGAGTACATGCTCAATAGTGGCAGGAACTGTGCTCTAGTGTGCATTCAGCAGTGGCTGCACGCATGTTGCCAGTGCCAATGGGATGGCTTCAGACAGCCTGCTCTACAGTGCAAGCACACTAGTGGCAGAACGTGTGCTGCGGATTGCGAGCTAAGCTGTTTCAGTACTTCCAGGCTAGAGCAGAGACGCAGTAGTGAGGCATGCAGGCTCCAAAGTGTCACACCCGCTCTAGAGCACAGATTTAGTAGTGGTGGGGAGAATCGGCAAAAGCACCATCGCAGGAGATGAAGCACGTGTTCTCGAAAGCCAAGATTCAGGATGTGAAGCATGCCTGCTCTAGATCATGGGTCTGTATTAAGAGGGGTATGCCTAAAGTGTGTTTCACTGTTGAGAGGCATGCTGAAGAGCTAAGTTCAGCAGATGTAGCATGCCTGCTCTACATATGCTTCAGAGTGTTGTCTCAGGAGTTGGTGCCCTTGCTCAAGAGTGCAGACTGCAGAGGGACATGTTCTCTTGAAAGCTGGGTTTTTATTTTTGGTTGCATATCCAGAGATCCAATTCAGAAAATGTGATATACCTGCTCTGCCACACAAGCTCAGTAGCGGGAAGACAAGCCCTCAACAGTGCAAGCGCAAGGGTTGTGGCATATGTGTATGGTGACGCACGATCAATTGACGCAGGACATATGAAGTATACACCAGGTCTGTAGTGGTGGCACGTCATCCACAGATATACAGGTACACTACTCACAGCTTGCACAGTCTAGAGTGCTGGGTGACTAGCAGCAAAATGGCTGGTATAAAATGTCACGGGGGTAATTGTTGCACACACCTTCTCGAGCAATACCTCAAGGAAGTTAAGATAACACTTCAGAATTCAAGGTCACTAGTGGTCACACAGTTGATCTAGAATGACGGTTCACTCGTGGAGACGATATGTGTTTTAGAAAGCAGCCTCCTGGAGTAGGTGCTCCAGAGTGCAGGAAGAAGCGTGGGGAACATATGCAACAGAGGGCAAGCCAAGTCATTGGCAATTTTCAGCTGCAGAGTGTAGGCTCACAGGTTTAAGCACTCAGGCCATCGAGCAAGATTAGTAGTAGTGGAACTCATGCTCTGTAACGCAGGCTCAGCAGTGATAAAGGAGTGTACCAGGGTGCAATATCAGTAGCTGAAGCATGAATATTTGGGGGCCTGGGCTTACAAGTGGCAAGACACAGGCTTCCGAGTCTGAAATTAGTAATGGCCACACATATGCTCTAGACCACATGCTCACTAGCTGTGCCATGCCTGCTTAGTGTAAGGACTCAGAAGTGACAAGTGTGCTGCAGTGCTAGGATTTATACTGCTGGGATGCATGATTCAGTGTGCAGTTGTGTAGTTCAGGCATTCTTACTCTACAGCACAGTCTCCGTAGTGTCAGAACATTGGCTCTTGAAGGCACACGCAGTCACGATGGAAGATATGCTTCTGAGTAAACCTCAGAAGCGCAAAACCCATGATGAAATGTGCTCACTCTGTATTCATGAGATCTGTACCCCCAGCTGCACGTTCAGTTACTTTGGCATGTGTGCAACTAGAGCATGTTCTCAGCAGAGCCCGGATGCCTGCACTTGAGCTCATGCTCAGGAGAGGCGTACCATGTCCTCCAGTGTTTAAAATCACTCTGTCTACAGGAGTTCTGGCTCAGTTGTGTCCAGAAGGAAACTTCAGAGTGCAAGTTCAGTAACTATTTAGGCACACCTGAACTACAGTGCAGGTTGAGTAGTGGCCTGACTTACCTATAAAGCAACAAGCTAATGATTGTGATGTTCATGCTTCAGAGTGAAAGTTCAGCCGGTGATGAACTCTTGTTCTGGAAGGCAATTTCAGTAGTGCAGGGATGCCGAATCCAGAGCGTAATACACCAAAAGTGTATGTGAGTTTACAACAGGCATGTTTTAGGGACAGGCTCAGTAGTGGTAGGCCATATCCTAAAGAACCCGGGTTTAGGAGTGATGGGATGTATGCTCTACTGTGCAGTCTCAGTGACAGCAATGCACTTGTTCTAAAGCTTGTTAATAGTCTCAATGGTTGCAGAAAAGGTGATCTAGATTGGAAACTAAGTAGCTCCTGCGAGCGTTCCCTAGATGGCGGCCTCAGTATCAACAAGCGCGTATTCCAGAGGGCAAGCTCAGTGTTTGTAGCATGTATGGTTTGACATAAGAGAAGGAAATGGCAACTCACCCCAATATTCTTGCCTGGAGAATCCCGTGGACAGAGGGGCGTCGTGGGCTACTGTCCATAGGTTCGCACGGAGTCGGATAAGACTAAAGCGACATTGCATGCATGCATGCATTGGAGAAGGAAGTGGCAACGCACTCCAGTATTCTTGCCCCAAGAATCCCAGGGACAGGGGAGCCTGGTGGGCTGGTAATCTATGTGGTCACACAGAGTCGGACACGACTGAAGTGACTTAGCAGCAGCAGCAGCAGTGGTTTCAAATCAGGGGTCAGTAACTGTGAAAAGTTTCTTGCATTTTCAGTCGTTGCCGCATGCCAGGTCCGGAGTGCAGACGCACGTGGTTGTGATCCTTATGCTCTAGAGTTGTAATGTATGTGCCAGAGTACAAGCTAAGTAGTGCACCTGTCCTAACTCAATTCTTAGTAAAAGCAGAATGCAAACTCGTGATTTCAACCTCAGTAGTTGCTGCATGCATCATCAGAAGTAGTGGTGCATACACTCATTTGATCTCTGGTTCCTCTGACTTGTCCAAAACCAGCTTGAACATCTGGAAGTTTATGGTTCGTGTATTGCTGAAGCTTGGCTTGGATATTTTTGTGCATTACTCTACTAGCGTGTGAGATGAGTGCAATTGTGCAGTAGTTTGAGCATTCTTTGGCATTGCCTTTGTTTGGGATTGGAATGAAAACTGACCTTTCCCAGTCCTGAGCCGCTGCTTAGTTTTTTAAATTTGCTGACATATTGAGTGAAGCACTTCCGCAGCATAATCGTTTAGGATTTCAAATAGCTCAACTGGAATTCTATCACTTCCACTCACTTTGTTCATAGTGATGCTTCTTAAGGCCCACTTGACTTCACATTCCAAGTATCTGGATGTAGGTGAGTGATCACATCGTCATGATTATTTGGGTTGTGAAGAACTTTGATGTACAGTTCTTCTGTGTGTTCTTTGCCACCTCGTCTTAATACCTATTGCTTCTGTTAGGTCCGTACCATTTATGTCCCTAATAGTGCCCATCTTTGCATGAAATGCCCCCTTGGTATCTCCGGTTTTCTTGAAGAAATCTTTAGTCTTCCCCATTCTATTGCTTTGCTTTATTGCTTTGTTTTATTTCTTGGCACTGATCACTGAGGAAGGGTTTCTTCTCTCTCCTTGGAACTCTGTGTTCAGATGGCTATATCTTTCCTCCTCTCCTTTGGCTTCATTTCTCTTCATTTCACAGCTAATTGTAAGGCCTCCTCCGGCAGCCATTTTGCCTTTTTGCGTGTCTTTTTTCTTGGGAATGGTCTTGATCCCTGTCTCCTGTACAATGTCATGAACCTCCGTCCATAGTTCATCAGGCATTCTATCAGATCTAGTCCCTTACATGTATTTCTCACTTACACTGTGTAATCATAAGGGATTTGAGATAGGTCATTCCTGAATGGTTTAGTGGTTTGTTCCTGCTTTCTTCAATTTAAGTCTGAATGTGGCAATACAGATTTCATGATCTGAGCTGCAGTCAGCCTCTGGTCTTGTTTTTTGCTATCTAGGAAGAGTAAGCGTCTTTTCATTTCATGGCTGCAGTCACTATCTTCAGTGATTTTGGAGCCTCCCCCCCCCAAAAAAAAAAAAAAAAACAAAACAGTCTGCCACCATTTCCACTGTTTTCCCATCTATTTGTCATGAACTGATGGGACAGGATGCCATCTCACGTTTCCTTATTTAGAGCTTTAAGCCTACTTCTTCACTTTCCTCTTTCACTTTCATCAAGAGACTCTTCAGTTCCTCTTTAGTTTCTGCCATAAGGGGGTGTCATCTACATATCTGAAGTTTTTGACATTTCTCCTCGCAGTCTTGATTCCCGTTTGCATTTCTTCCAACCACACATTTCTCTGCATAGAAGTTAAATAAGCAGAGTGACAATATATACCCTTGAGGTGCTGGTTTTCCTATTTGGAACCAGTCTGTTATTCAATGTCCAGTTCTAACTGTTGCTTCCTGAACTGTATACAGGCATCTCAAGAGGCAGATCTGGTAGTGTGGTACTACCGTCTCTTTCAGAATTTTCCACAGTTGATTTTGATCCGTACACTCAAAGGCTTTGGCATACTCAATAAGGCAGAACTAGATGTTTTTCTGGAACTTGCTTGCTTTTTTGTGAAGATCCAGCAGATGTTGGGAATTTGATCTTTGGTTCCTCTGTATTTTCTAAAACAAGATTGAATATCTGGAAGTTCATGGTTCACATATTGCTGAAGCCTGGCTTGGAGAATTTTGAGCATTTCTTTGTTAGCATGTGAGATGAGTAAAATTGCATGGTAGTTTGAGCATTCGTTGGCATTGCCTTTTTCGAGACTGGAATGACAACTGTCCATTTCCAACTGAGCCACAGCTGAGATTTGCAAATTTCTTGTCTTATTGAGTACATCACTTTCACAGCATCGTCTTCGAGGATTTGAAATAGCTCATCTGGAATCGAAGCCGTAATAGAGCCTTCTAAGTCCCTAATGGACACTGCATGGACTCTCAGAACAAGTGAGATCAACAGCCATCCTCTTTAACAACAACAACAGAAAGTTCTCTCAACAAGAAAACTTACACAAGCCACTGGTCCCACCACATTCACTTGGAGGAGACCACCCAATTAATAGCAATGATGGCCCTCCGGTGTGCAGAAAATAGACCTCGAAGACAGTCATCGAAACAACATGAAAAGGCAGAGACATATCCAGCAGATGAAGGAATACAATGAAAATCAACAAACCAGTGAAAGAGGAGGAGGTAGGAAGTCTACAGGAAAAACAGTTCAGCACAAAAATAGTCAATGTCTTGGAAACAAATGGATCGACAGATAAATAGACTTCAGGCATGGATTGAGAAGACGAAAGGGGTGTTTTAAATGGACCTGGAAGAAATCATGAGTAGTCAATCAATAATGAGCGATGACATAACTGAGATAGAAATCACTCTGGACAACAGGAACAGTACTCTAACTGAGGCAGAAGAAAGACTAAGTGAGCTGGAAGATCGGATATGGGAAATAAATGAAGCAAAGCAGGAAAAAAAAAAGCAAGAGAGAAATGAAGACAATCACAGAGACCTATGGGACAATGTTAAATGCCCCCATATTTAAATCATAGGTTTCTCAGAGAAAGAAGACAAAAGGAAAGGGCATGAGAAAATATTTGAGGAGGAAATAGTTAAAAACATCCCTGAAATGGGAAAAAAAAAAAAACAAAACAGACACCTAAGATGAAAAATCCCAGTGTGTCCCACAGGGGTAAAATCAAGACACAACATGTCAAAACACACATTAATCAAAATGAAAACAAACAAATAAATATACAGAATGAACAAATATTCAAGGTAACAAAGGAATCACAACAAATAACATAGAAGGGAATCCCCATAAGGATAACAGCTGATCTTACTATAGAAATTCTTCAGCTTAGAAGGGAATGGCAGGATGTACCTAAAGTGCTGAGAGGCAAAAGCCTAAAGCCAAAATTACTCTATCCAACAAGGATAGTATTCTCATTCAAAAGACAAAACAAGAGCTTTACAGACAAACAAAAGCAGTTAGTGTTCAGAACCACCAAACCAGCACTTCAGCAAATGCTGAAGGATCTTTTCTAGATAGGAAACAGAAAAGCTTATAAAAACAAAGCCACAAAATATATAGTACATGGTAAGACGATCATACTTATCAACAACTACCTTAAACAGAAATGGGCTAAATGCTCCAACGAAAAGGCAAAGACTGGGTGAATGCATACAAGAATATACTGTCTGCAAGAAAACCACCTCATACCTAGGGACACATGCAGCCTGAAAGTGATGGCCAGGAAAAAGCTATCTTGTGAAAATGGAGAGCAAAAGTGGGAGGAGCGATATTCATATCAGATAAATGGACTTTACCTAAAGACCACTATAGGAGACAAAGAAAGTTGCATTACAGAACATTCAAGGCATCAATCCAAGAAGAAGCTACATGCACCCAATGTAGGAGCACCTCAATACAAGAGGCAAATGCCAACAACTAGTAGAGCAGAAATAGACACTAACCAATAGTATTGGGTGATTTTAATACTTCACTCATAACATGAACAGATCATCCAGACAGAAAATGAAATAAGGGAAACTCAGGTTTTAGAAGATACATTAGACCAGTTTGAGCTAATTGATATCTAGAGGTCATCCCACCGCCAAAGAACAGATTTCACCTGTTTCTCCTTTTTTTCTCCTTTTTCTCACGTGCAAATGGAACATTATCTTAGGACAGATCACACCCAAGGTTAGATCACATCTAACCTTAATAAACTTCAAGATATTATACTATTTGCAAGCATAATTTCTGATCACAATGCTGTTCGATCAGATATCAACCACAGGAAAACGACGACAACAACAACAACTAGAGGAAACACAAAAAATTTGGAGGCTAAAACCCCCAAAATTCACATTTGAATTCAACAAAATCCAAAACTTTTATGAAAAAACAAACAAACAAGCAAACCTCTGCCAAAGTAGTCATAGGTGGAACATACCTCAACATAATGAAAGCCAAATATGACAAAACCATTGTAAACATTATTGTCAATAATGAAAAGCTGAAAACATTTCCTTAAAAGTCAGCACGAAGACAATGTGCCCACACTCATCAGTACTCGTTCTGGGAATTCTAGCCACAGTTTTCAAAGAAGAAAAAGATATGAACAGAATCCTCATTTGAAAAGAAGAGGTATAACTGTCTATTTGCACATGCTATTACCCTTTACAAAGAAAACCCAAGAGATGCCACCAGAAAATTCCTGGAGTTTATCAATGAATACAGTAAACGTGCAGGGTATAAAACTAATACACAGAAACCCTTATAGTCCTACACATTCACAATGAAAAATCAGAAAGAGAAATGAAGGAACAATCCTGTTCCCCATTGCAATGAAAGGAATAAAACAACTAGAAATAAGTTTGCATAAAGAGACAAAGGACGTCCCCGATGGCTCAATTGGTAAAGAAGCTGCCTGCAATGCAGGAGACTCCTGTTTGGTTCCTGGGTCACGAAGACCCCCTGAAGAAGGGATAGGCTAGCCACTATGGTGTTCTTGGGCTTCCCTTGTGGCCCCAGCTGGTGACAAATCCTCCTGCAATGTGTGAGACCTGCATTTGAGGACTGGGTTGGGAAGATCCTCTGGAGAAGGGAAAGCTACCCATTCCAGTATTCTGGCGTGGAGAATTTCAAATTCCATACACTGTATAGCCCATGGGATTGCTAAGAGTCAGACGTGACTGAGCAACTTTCACTTTCCCAGAAGGATGAAAGAAAGCACTGAGGAAAGAAATCAAAACATATATAGATGGAGACAGATATCATGTTCTTGGATTGGACTAACTGATAGAGTTAAAATCAATATACCAGCCAAAACAATCAATAGATTCAATACAATACCTCTCAAACTACCGACAGTATTTTTCATAAACTAGAACAAATTATTTTACGATTTGCATGGAAACACATAAGACCTCGAAGAGCCAAAGCAGTTTTGAGAAAGAAGAATGGAACGAGAGGAGTCAAATTTTCTAGCTTCAGACTACACTACGAAGATATCAAGAGAGTATGAAACTTGCACAAATATAGAAATATAGACCAATGGAAAACAAATATGAAGTCCAATGATAGATTCCTGCCCCCATTATCTTTGACGATGCAGGCAAAAATGCGCAACAGAAAAAGACATTTTCTTCAAAAAAGTGTTATGGGAAAAGTGGACAGCTCTGTGTAGGAGCTAGAACGCTATCTAACACCATGTTCAAAAATAAACTCAAAATGGATTACAGGTGGAAAAGTAAGACCAGAAAATATACCACCCTCAGAGTACAATATAGGTATAACCACCACAAAATAAGTCACAGCAAGGTCCTCTGTGGGCCATTGCCTAAAGGAAATAAAAATGTTTGAAAAAAGGAACCTAATTAAACTCTATAGCTTTTGTACATTGAAGGAAACTATAATTAAGGTGAATATGTAGCTTCAGAATTGGGAGAAAATAAGAGCAACTCTGAGTGAACTCCGGGAGTTGGCGATGGACAGGGAGGCCTGGGGTGCTGCCATTCACAGCGTCGCAAAGAGACGGACACGACTGAGCGACTGAACTGAACTGAACTGAATAGCAACTGAAAAGCTAACAAAAAAGTTGTCTCCAAAATATGCAAGGTGCTCACGCATCTCAATACTCAGCTACAAATACTACTCAGCAAAACAAACCACCAATCAAAACATAGGTAAAAGCCCTCTGCAAAGAAGATACACAGATTACTAAGAGACACAGAAACGTTGCTCAGCATCACTCATTATAAGAGAAATGCAAATCAAAACCACATTGAGGTATCATTTCACACTGGTCAGATTGGCCATCATTAAAATGTCTACAATATAACTGCTGGAGAGGGTGTGGAGAAAAGGGAACCTTTTTACACTGTGGATGGGAATGCAAACTGGTACAACCATTATGGAGACTCCTTAGAAAGTTGGAAAGAGAAATACCATATGACCCAGCGATCCCGCTCTTAGGCATGAACTTCAAGGAAACGAGAATGGTAAGAAACAGTACTCCAACGTTTATTGAAGCACTGTTTGCAATACCACGGATGTGAAAGTGACCACGAGGTCCATCAGCAGATGAATGGTTAAGGAAGTTTTGCTACATATACATATGAAGTATTACTCAGGTAAAAGAAGTCATGCATTTGAGTCAGTTCTAATGAGTGGGAAGAGCACGAAACCTATTACACAGAATGAAGGAACTAAGAAAGAGAGAGACAAAACTGTATATTAATGCACAGATGTGGAATTTAGAAAGATGGGCTCTACGCAGGCAAGGAGAAGAGACAAGGATCTCAAGAACAGACGTTTGACTAAGTGGGAGAAGGTGAAGCTGGGATGCCTTGAGAAAAGCGCACTTAAATGGGTACGGTACCATATGTAAAAAATAGAAGACCAGTGTGAGGTTTTACAACATGGGTGATATGGGATACCCATGTCACAACTTCTGAACTTGCAATCTAATGCACGCATCAGCCACCAAGGAGCCCTCATTCTAGTGCACGTCGTGCACATTCTGAGCTTGCCGCCTCCAGCTCTCCTTTTACCCCTTCTGACATCACGATCCAGGGTAGGCTGTGGTAACTGCTGAATTTGCACTTTAGGGGAGGCATCACAAACTTACTAAGCCCGCATTCTAGTGCAAGCATGCTGCGTCTTGAACCGGAACTCTGGAGCAGGCATCTTGCCACTGATAATACTGTTCATCATCAGCTAGTGTTTCGCTGTCATGACATGTTCCCATTGCTTCTTCATCTCTGGTCATCACTCTGTGTCGCTTACCACCATCCAGTGTTTCTCTCAGTTCTGTAACCTGTTTCGAGTGCTTGTTCAACTCACTCCGGGACAAACATATCTAGTATTCAGTGCTGTGACAGGTTCAGTGTTTCTTCATCCTCCCCTAGTTAAACACAACAGTAGGTTACCACCCTTAGTGTTTCATTTTGTGACGGGCTTCTATCCACTCCAGGTCTAACACACTCAGTAGATTATCATCATCCAATGTCTTAACTGCGGAACATCCCACAAGTCTTCTTAACGCACCCCATGTCAAACGTACCCAGTAGCTTATCACTATCCCATGTTTCAGTGCAGAGAGATGATTCAAGCGTTTCTTCATTTCCTCCAGGTAAAGCATACTCAGCAGTTTGTCACCAGTGTTTCACCTGAGACGTGATTCTTCTTCATTTATGTAGTTGGCTGTGCTGGGTCTCAGTTGTGTCACGTAAGATAGTCCTTGAGACAAGCCAACTCTAACCATGGCATGAAGTCTCGGGAGTGTGAGAACTTCAGTATTTGCAGCTATGCAGGTTTACTTACTCTGTAGCATATGGGATGTTCCTTTCCCAATCGGGGATTGAACCTTCATCCCCTACACTACAAGGTGGATGCTTAACCGCTGGACCACCAGGAGAGGCCCTGTGACATGCTCTAAGTGCCTGCTTTTACGCCTCATATGAAAGAGACACATTGCTTGATGGGAACATATCAGCATCCAGGGTTGCAAAGATTGGACATGCTTCAGGAACTTCTTCATCCACACTGGTCAAATACAAGCAGGTGTTTATCACAATGTAGTGCCATTCCATGTGCTTCTTCGTTGATTACTGGCTGAACGTGTCCAGTAGATTATCATCGTCTACTGTTTCAGTGCAGTGACACCTCGAGTTATTCTTCATGCACCCTGGGTCAAACACATCCTGTTGTGTATCTCCCTCCAGTGTTGCACTGCTGTGACATGCTTTCAGTGTTTCTCCATCCACCCCAGGTCAAACATACTAAGTCGCTTATTATCCACACTTCAGAGAGGAGGTTCAGCCACATCTTTCTCCACCCCAGGTAAAATAGCCTCACCAGCTTATCCCTTGCTGCTTTTCACTGCTGTCACAAGTTCAAGTGCATCTTTATCAAACACACCAGCAGTTTATCACCATCCAGCACTTCCAAGCTGTGACACAAACTGCTGTATCATCCAGACTGGAAAAATACATCCGGTACTTTACTAAAGTCAGTGTTTCAGTGCTATGACGTGATTCAAGTGCCTATTCATCCACTCTCTGCAAAAACACACTCTGTAGTTTATCACCATGCAGTGCTCAGTGCCTTGACAGAGGACATGCTCCGAATGCTTCTTTGTCCACCTGGTGTCAAATACTCAATAGTTTTCCAACATCTGTATCTCAGTACTGTGAATCACTGCGTATGCTCCTTTGTCAATCCTGGCCCGTCACTCCTTGGAGTTTACCACCCTTCAGTGCTTCAGTGCTGTAATATGCTTCATGTGCTTCATCTTCTCCTGAAAAACATACTCATTAGTGTATCATCATCCAATATTCAGTACAGTGATATGCTTCAAGTGCTTACTAGTCCACATCAGTTGAACATTCCCAGCATTTTATCATTAGCCAAGGTTTCAGGGCCGTAACTTGTGGCATTTAGTAGGTGCTTGTTTGATCCCCAGAGGTGAAACTCAACACCTGTTTTTTCGCCATTTATTCTATCAGTGCTGTGACATACTACAGTGCTTTCTTAACTGCTCTGGGTTAATACACACATCCGTTCTTTCAGTGCTGATTAATGCACAAGTGCTTCCGCAACTATCCTCTTTCAAATACATACAGTAGTTTTGGAACTCATGAAAATAAAACTCTTTCACAGTTTCCATTGTGTCCTGATTTATTTGCTATCAAGAGGTGGGACTGGATGACAGGCTCTGAATTTATTGCATGTAGAGGTGTAAGTCAACGTTTTAAATCTCCACTTTCATCTCAGCAAAGAGCTCTAATCCCTCGTCTGCGTTCTGTCATGGGCATGTCTGAGTTTATTTATGTTTCTCCCAGCAATTTCGATTCCACTTTGCGCTTCATCCAGTCTGACATTTTGCGTGATATACTGTGCATGTAAGTTAAATAAGTGGCGTGACAACAAGACAGCCTTGACCTACTCCGTTACCAATTCTGAACAACTCCATTGTTCCTGTCTGATTCTGTTACTTCGTGACCTGCATACAGGTTTCTCAGGAGCCAGGTAAAGTGGTCTAGTATACCCACCTCTTTAAGAATTTTCCGCAATTTCTGTGACCCCCACAGTCAAATGCTTTAGCATAGTGAATGAAGCAGAAGTAGGTCATTTTCTGGAACTCCCTGCTTTTTCTATGATCCAATGAATGTTGGCAATTTGATCTCTGGTTCCTCTGCCTTTCGTAATCCAATTTGTACATTTGAAAGTTCTCAGTTCACATACTGTTGAAACCTAGATGGAGGCATTTGGAGCATTACCCAGCCAGCATATGAAGTGAGAACGACTGGGCAGCAGTTTGAGCATGCCTTCACAATGCCCTTTTTTGGGATCAGAGTGAATCTGACCTTTCCCTGTCCTGTGGTCATTGATGAGTTTTCCAAATGTCCTGGCACATTGAGTGCAGCATTTTAACAGCATTATCTTTTACAATTTGAAATAGCTGAGCTTCAAGTCTATCATCTTGACTAGCATTGTTTGTGGTATTTCTGCCTAAGATCCACTTGCCTTCACACCCCAGGTTGTCTGCTCTACGTGAGTGATCACACCATTATGGTTATGTGGGTGATTAAGCAGAGAAGGTGATGGCACCCCACTCCAATATTCTTGCCTGGAAAATCCCATGGACAGAGGAGCCTGGTAGTGAGCTGTCCATGGGGTCATGAAGAGCTGGACACGAGAGAAGCGACATAGCAGCAGCAGCAGCAGCAGCAGCAGCGGCAGCAGGTGATTAAGACCTTGCTTTGGTACAGCTCTTCTCGTGTACTCTTGCCAGCACTCCATCACATTTTCTCCTTCTGCTAGGTTCATACCCCTTCTGTCCTGGATTGTGCCCATGTCTCATGAAATATTCCCTTGCAGTCTCTCAGTTTCTGGGCAAGATTTCTCGTCTTTCCTATTCTATTGTTCCCTCTATTTCTTACTGGCATTAAATACACACAATATTATATCCCCATCCAGTGTGTAACTTTAGATATGCTTCAAGGGGTTTTTAATCCACTCCAGAAGAAATTAATGTGACAGCTATCACCATCCATTTTTTCTGTATTGTGACATGTTTTGAGCCTCCTCCATCCCCTCCAGGTAAAACACACCCTGTACATTTTCATCATTCGTTGATGCTGCGCTATTACCGGCCTGAAGGGTCCCTTTGTCTCATTTAGTCAAACACTCCCTGTCGTTTACCACTATCCAGTGTTCCAGTACTGTGGCATGCCTCATGTACTCCTTTATCCTCTCCATATAAAATATGGTAGGTAGCTTATCACAATTCCTGTTTCGGTTCTGTGCTGAGTTTAAAGTCCTTCTTTAGGCCATTCTAGATAAAACGCATTCAGAAGTTTATGATGGTCCCATGTTTTCGTCTGTGCCATGCTTTCAGTTTCTCCTCATTCAACATGTATCAAACAAACCCCGTAGTTTATCATCATCCAGTGTTTCAAGGCTGTTTCCTGCTCAACTGCTTCGTCATTCTCTGCAGAAAATACATAACCAATAATTTATCACAATCCAGTGTGTTAATTCTGGCATATGCTTCAAAAGATCCTTTGTCCACTCAAGGTTGAGCACACTCTTAGTTTATCACCATCCATTGATTCAGGGCTAGTACATACTTTCATTGATTTTTCAACTACCACAGCTCATCATACACAATGATTTACCATGATCCAGTTTCAGGGTTGTGACAGGCTCCTTGTGCTTCTTTCTATATACAAGATCAAACACAGACCATCTGAAGTGTGAACATACAGTGTTTCAGTCATGAAACCCACTTCAAGGGGTTCTTCACTTACTCCACAACAAATACACCATATAGGTTATCGACATTCATTGTTTCAATGTTGTAGCACATACTAATGGCTGCTTCACTAACTCCAAGTCAAACACCTTCAGTGGTTTGCCACTATCTTGGGTTTCAGATCTGTGACATGCTTCAAGAGCTCCTGAAACTACTCACGGTCAAAGGCACTCTGTAGATTTGTTGTTGCTGGCTGTTATGGGTTGTTCAGTCATTCAGTCATCTCCAACTCTCCAAATCCCATGGACTGCAGTATGTCACGCCTTCTTGCCCTTGACCATCTCCCGGAGCTTGTTCAAACTCAAATCCACTGGGTCGGTGATGCCATCCAAGTATCTGGTCCTCCATCGTCCCCTTCTTCTGCTCCAATCTTTGGCGGCATCAGAGTCTTTGCCAACGAGTTGACTCTTCACATCAGATAGCCATAATATTGGAGCTTCTGCCTCAGCATCAGCCCCTCCAGTGAATTTTCAGGATTGATGTCCTTTACAGTTGACTGGATTGATTTCCTTGCAGCCCAAGGGACTCACAAGTGTCTTCTCCAAGACTGTGGTTCAAAAGTATCAATTTCTTAATGTTCAGCCTTCTTTATGGCCTAACTTACATTGTCACATGACTGCTTAAAAAAACACAAATATAGCTCTGACTATATGGACGCTTCTTGGCAAACGGATGCCTCTGCTCTTTAACATGCAGTCTAGGTTTGTCACTGCTTTTCTTCCAAGAAACAAGTGTCATTTAATTTCATAGCTGCAGTCATCACCTGCCATGATTTTGGAGTCCAAGGAAACAGAAGTCTCACTGTTACCATTGTTTTCCCATCTATTTGCCATGAAATAATAGGACACGATGCTAGGATCTTAGTGTTTTGAATGTTGCGTCTTAAGCCAGCTTTTTCACTCTCCTCTTTCACCTGCATCAAGAGGCTCTTTAGTTATTCTTTGCTTGATGCTATATCGGTGGTGTCATCTGCATATCTGAAGTTATTGATATTTCTATTTTTCTCTTAATTTCAGCTTGTGTTTCCTCCAGCCCCGCATTTTCCAAGATGTGATCTGCATATAAATTAAATCAACAGGGTGACACATGTAGTAGTTTGTTTGTTTGTTTGTTTGTTTTCCAATTTCAAACCATCTGTTCTTCTTTACCTGGTTCTCACTGGTTGTTTCTTGACCTGGATACAGGTCTCTCAGGAGGCATGTAGGTAGTCTGGTATTTCCATGTCTTTAAGAATTTTCTGCAGTTTGTTGTGATCCACACAGTGGATTTTTATCATACTCAATAAAGCAGAAATAGGTTTTTTTTTTTCAATAATATTCTTGCTTTTTCCATGATCCAATGGATGTTGCCAATTTGACCTCTGGTTTCTGTCTTTTCTAAATCCAGTTTGAACATTTGCAGCTTCTAGGTTAATGTGCTGTTAAAGTCTTGGCAGGAGAATTGTGAGCATGTCTTTGTTCGATTCACTTCAGCTGCTCAGTTGTGTATGACTGTTTGTGAGCCCATGGACTACAGCAAATCAGGCCTTCCTGTCCATCACCAACTCCCGCAGTTTACTGAAATTCATGTCCTTTGAGTCGGTGATACCAGCTAACTGTCTCATCCTCTGTCGTCTCCTTCTCCTCCTGCTTTCAATCTTGCCAAACATCAGGGTCTTTTCAAATGAGTCAGCTCTTCACATCAGTTGGCCAAAGTATTGGAGTTTCAGCTTTAACCTCAGTCCTTCTAATGAATATTCGTGATTGATCTCCTTTCGGATGGACTGGTTGGATCTCCTTGCAGTTCAAAGGACTCTCAAGAATCTCCTCCAACAACACAGTTCAAAAGCATCACTTCTTTGGTGCTCAGCTTTCTTTATAGTTCCACTGGTACATCCATACACGCCTACTGGAAAAATCATAATCTTAACTAGGTGGAGCTTTGTTGGCACATTAACATCTCTGCTTTTTAATATGCTGTCTCAGTTCAATTCAGTTCAGCCTGTCCGACTCTTTGCGCCCCCATGAATCGCCACAAGCCAAGCCTCCCTGTCCGTCACCAACTCTCTTAGTTCACTCAGACTCATGTCCATCGAGTCAGTGACGTCATCCAGCTATCTCAGTTGTTCATAAATTGTGTTCAAAGGAGTTAGTGCGTAAAATAATGGCCGTTGTGTGATATTTGGAACATCATGTGGTGTTGCCCTTCCTTGGATTTCAAACGAAAAACTGACCTTTTCCAGTCCTGCAGCCACTGCTGAGTTTCCCAAGTTTTCTGGCATACTGAGTGCAGCACTTCAACAATATCATCTTTTAAAATTTGAAATAGCTCAGCTGGTGTTCCATCACCTCCACTATCTTTGTTGGTAGTGATGCTTTCTAAGAGCCACTGGATTTCCCACTCCAAGATGTCTAGCTGTAGGCGAGTGATCACCCCATCATGGTTATCTAGGTCATCGGGAACTTTTTGGATAGTTCTTCTATGTAATCATGCCAGCACTCCTTAATATCTTCCACTTCTTTTAGGTTCACACATTTTCGGCCCTTTATTATACACATATGTGCATGAAATACTCCCTTGATACCACTTATTTTCCTGAAGAGATCTCTAGTCTTTCCCAGGCTCTCATTCCCACTCAGTAGTTTAGCAACATTTATTGTTTCATGGATGTGACATGCTTCCAGTGCTTCTTATTCCACTTGAATTCCTACACTCCCAGTAGTGTATCAGAATCCCTTGTGTCACCCCAGGGACCTGCTTTACCTGCTTCTTCGCAACCCCAGATCAAACACATTCAGTACTTTATCCCCGTAGAGTATTCAGTGCATTAACATGCGACACTTTCCGGTGTTTCCTTGTCACCTGGGACTAATCACCCAGTGGTATAAGTGCCATACTCTATTTTAGTGCCGTTACACAGGTCAAGTGCTTCATTTTCTGAGGCTAAAACACACTCCTCATCCAGTGTCTTAGTGCAGAGACATGCTTGAGGAGCGTCTTCATCCACCCAGTCAAACACTCCCAGGAGTTTTTCACCATCCAGTGTTCAAGTTCTGTGACATGCTTCAAGTGCTCCTTTGTGTACACGGGGTCAAAGACACCCAGTAGTGTGTCGTTATCCAATGTTTCAGTTATGCAACATGCTTCTGGGTTTCTTCATTCCCTCAGGTCATCACACCAAGTGGTTTCTCACTATCCAGTGTTTCAGGGTTACAGCATGCTTCCAGAGCTTCTTTTTCTCCCTGGGTCAAACATTCCAAGTCTCTTGCCCCGTCCACGTTTGAGTTCTGTGAAATGGATCATGTGCTTCCTGTCCACCCTGAATCAAGCACCCTCAACAGTTTGTCACCATCCAGTGTTTCATGTTGGTGACAAGGTTCAGATACTTCCCCATGCACTCTGGGTCATACACACCCTGTTGTTTATCACCTGTTTCAGGTTTTTGACATGCATCAATTGCTTCTTGCCCATCCTGGATCAAACACACCAGGAGTTTAGCATCATCCAATGTTTCCATACTGTAACATATTTCAAGAATTTTGCCACACACCACTGTTCAGAAGTACCCAACAGTTTATCAGCATCCCATGCCTCAGTTCGAGGACTTGCCTCAAGTGCTTCTTCACAACCCCAGACAAAACATACCCAGTGGATTATCACCATCCACTGTTTCAGTCCTGTAGCATGCTTCATGTGCTTCTTCATCCTCTCTAGGTGAAGCACATGCAGTAGCTTATGACCATTGAGTGTTTCCATTTTATGGCAGATTCCAGGACGTTTCCATCCTCACCAGGCCAAACACACTCAAACATTAACACCATCCAATGTTTTACTGTGTGTGACATTCCTCAAGTCTTCCTCATTATCGCAAGTCAAACACATCCATAACATTCACCACCTCCAGTTCCAATGCCAAGATCCACTTCAATGGTGTGTTCATTCTCCCCATTTAAAGGCATTCACTAGGCTATCACCATACAGTGTTGAAGTTCAGTGACATGCCTGCAGTGCTTCTCCGTCCATCCAATGTCAAGCCCAGCTGGTAGTTACTGACCATTTAACGTTTCATTGCATGGCATGCTTCAGTCAAATGTGCCCAAGATTATTTAAAAGAAAAAGGAAAAGAAAGAAAAAAAAATCACTCTTTAAGGGGTGATCAGTTCAGTTGAGTCACTCATTCATGTCCAGCTCTTTGTTATCCCATGAACCGCAGCAAGCCAGACCTCCCTGTCCATCATCAACTCCCATGGGTAACCCAAACCCATGTCCATTGAGTCGGTGATACCATCCATCCATCTCACCTTCTGACGTCCCCTTCTCCTCCTGCCCTCAATCATTTCCAGCAACAAGATGCTTTCAAATGAGCCAGCTCTTCACATCACGGGGCCAAATTATTGGAGTTTCAGCTTCAACATCAGTCCTGTCAATGAACACTAAGGACTGATTTCTTTTAGGATGGACTGGTTGGATCTCCTAGCAGTCCAAGGGACTCTCAAGAGTCTTCTTAAACACCCAGTTCAAAAGCATCAATACTTCAGTGCTCAGCCTTCTTTATATTCCAAAACTTACATCCACACATGACTACTGGGAAAACCGTCGCGTTGACTAGATGGACCTTTCTCGACAAAGTAAAGCCTCTGTTTTTCAATATGAATATAATAATCAATAATAATCAATCATCAGCAATAATCAATAATGATAATTAATCATCTAGGTTGGTCATAAGTTTCCTTCTAAGGACGAAGCGTCTTTTAATTTCATGGCTGCAGTCACCATCTGCAGCGATTTTGGAGCCCAGAAGTATAAAGTCATCTTCTGTTTCCACTGTTTCCCACCTATTTGCCATGATGTGGCGGCATCCGATGCCATGATCTTTGTTTTTTGAATGTTGAGCATTAAGCCAACTTATTCACTCTCTCGTGTCACTTTTATCAAGAGGCTCTTTAGTTCTTCACTTTCTGCCATAAGGCTGGTGTCATCGGCATATTTCAGATGATTGATATTTCTCTGTCAATCTTGTTTCCACCTTGAGATTCCTGCAGCCCAGTGTTTCTCGTTATGTAGTCTGTGTAGAAGTTAAATAAGCAAGGTGGCAATTATACAGCCTCGGGGTACTCCTTTTCCTTTTTGGAGCCAGTCTGTTGTTCTATTTCCAGTTCTAATTGTTGCTTCCTGACCTGCATACAAGTTTATCAAGAGGCAAGTCAGGTTGTCTGGTATTCCCTGAAATCTCTTTCAGAATTTCCCAAAGTTTATTGTGATCCACATAGTCAAAGTCTCAATAAAACCGAAGTAGATCTTCTTTTGGAACTCTCTTGGTTTTTCAATGATGCAGCAGATGTTGGCAATTTGATCTTGGTTGCTCTGCCTTTTGGAAAACCAACTCGAATAGCTGGAAGTTCCTGGTTGCTGTATTGCTGAAGCATGGCTTGGATAATTTTGCCCAGTAATTTAGTAGCATATGAGATGAGTGCAACTGTGTAGTAGTTGGAGAATTCTTTGGCATTGCCTTTCTTTGGGATTGGAGTGAAAACTGCCCCTTTCCAGTCCTGTGGCCAGTGCTGAATTTTCCACATTTGGTGCCATGTTAAGTGCAACCCTTTCATAGCATGGTCCTTTGGGATTTGAACTAGCTCAACTGGAATTCTATCCCCTCCACTAGCTTTCTTTGTAGTGATGCTTCCTAAGACCCACTTGAGTGTACATTCCTGGATGTCTGGTTCTAGGTGAATGATCACATCATTGTGATTATCTGTGTCATGACTATCTTTTATGTGCAGTTCTTCTGTGTATTTTTGCACCTCTTCTTAATATCTTCTGCTTCTGTTGGGCCCATACGACTTCTGTCCTTTATTCAGCCCATCTTTGCAAGAAATGTTTGCTTGGTATCTCTAAGTTTTTGACGAGATCCCTAGTCTTTCGCATTCTATTGTTTCCTCTATTTCTTTAGTGCAGTGGGTGTGGCACAATTCAAAGGCTCTCTTCCCACTCAGGTCAGTCATCGTCAATAAGTGGTACCAACCAGTGTCCAGTGCTGTGACATATGACCAAGTTCAATTCTTCCTTAACGAAGTGACTAAATAAAACATCCCGGAGTTTATCAATACACAGTGTTCCATGGCTGCCCCTGGATTCGAGTACTTCCTCACCCACTCCAGGTTAACATAGTCCTTTATCACCATCCATTGCTTCAGTACACTGACAGTCTTCAAATGCTTCTACATTAATCCTGGTGTAAAATTTCTAGTAGTTATAAACGGCCAGTGGTTTACTTTGCAGCACGACCCAATGGCTTCTTCATGCGCACTCATACACCAACTCCGTAGTTTGTCGCCATCTAGTGTATACATGAAGTGACATGCTTCAAGAGCTTCCTCATCCACCCCAGATCTAGACAGTCAGTCTGTCGTCTCCATACAAGCGTTTCAGTGCTGTGACATGATTTGAAATGTTGTCTGTGCACACTGAGGCATACACAGCCAGCAGTTCACCATGCTCCAGTGTTTCAGGACTTTGATAAGATTAAATATGTTCTTGGTCCCACTAACGTCAATACACTCACCGTTTATAACCATCTTGTTTCACTGCTGTGACATAATGTCAACTGCTTCTTCATCCATTCCTGTGTCAAACGAACTCAGTAGTTTTTTCCCCGTCTAGTGCTAGTGTTCAGTACTATGAAATGATTCTGAAGGTTCTGTGTCCATTCCGGCTCAAACATAGTCCATATTCTCAACCAGTGCTTCAGTGATGTCACATGCTTCAAGTGCTTTCTTCATTCACTCCATATCAAGTACATGCAGTCGTTCATAAGCATGCAATGTTTCAGTTGTGCGACATGCTTCAAATGGTTCTCTAATCCACTTGAGCTGAAACATACCCAGTAGCTTATGACCATTGGTGTTTCAGTGCTGCGACATGTTTCAAGTCCTTCTTCTTCTACGCCATGCTGAACGCATGCAATAGTTTATCACCATCAGTTGTTTCAGTTCTGTTACATTCTTCAAGTCTTGTTTCGTATACTCTGGTTCAAATACACCTAGAAGTTGTTCACCATCAACTGTTGAGTTCTGTGATATGTCTCAATTGTTTCTGTACATACCAGTTCATAAACACGCATACATTTTTCTCCATATTGTGTTTTAGGGCTGTCATACGGTTAAATGAGTCCCCTTCTTACCCCAGGTCAAATACACCCAGTATTCATCAACATCCAGTCTTTCAGCTACGTGATACAGTTCAAGTGCTTCAGCATCCATTCTTGGAAGACACAGCCGATAATTTGTCAAATTCCAGTGCTTCAGTGCTGTGAATTTTTTAAGTGTTTCTGCATCCAAATAGCTCAGGCAAGACTAAGAGATTGTAACTATCACTGGTTCAGTTTTATGACATGGCTTAAGCGCATCTCCATCTACATTAGCTGGAAGGCACTCAATAATTACCACCATCCTGTACCTCATAGGTAAAACATTCTTGGAACGTTTCTTTGTCTACTGTGGGTCAAACACACCGAGGAGTTTTTCACCAGTCAGTGTTTCAGTGCTGTGACAACTTCCACTGCTTCTTTGTGTACTACAGGTCAGCACACCAAGTGTCTTGTAACTACTAGCTTGCACTCTAGAGAACACACCTCTCTTCTACTGAGACTGAGATGTAGAGCATGCATCTCACCACTATTAAGACCCCATTCTAAGCACACATGCCACTTCTGCAGTGGCTAAACTCTGGAGGAAATGTGACAACACTATTGACCCTGAATTCTAGAACACACATCTTACCATTGCTGAATCAGTGTTCTACAGAAGGCTTAGCACAACTACTGAGCTTGCACTCTGAAAGTATCGTCCTACCTCTACTGAGTCAACATTATATGCCATACATGTTCCAACTTCTGAGTTTGCACTATGGAATACACATTATGCCACTACTGAGCAAGCTCTAGTGTACACATGACAACGTACTGATCCCCACATCAAAGGGTAATGCTGATAATTTGTCAAAGTACTGCACTCTTGTGCTCATTTCACATACTAAGCAAGATAAGGCTCAAAATCCTTTGTGCTAGGCTTCAAAGTATTTGAACCAAGAACTTCCAAATATATGCGATGGATTTAGAAAAGGCAGAGGAATGAGGGATTATACTGCCCACGTTCATTGCCTCCTAGAGAAAGTAGGAAGTCAAGAGATACCTGGAATAACAGGCAAGTTGGACCTTGGAGTACATATGAAGTATGGCAAAGGCTAACAGAATTCCCTAAGAGAACTCACCATTCACAGAAAACACCCTCTTCCCACAACACAAGAGATGACTCTTGAGATGGTCAATGCTGAAATCAGATTGATTCTGTCCTGTGTAGCTGAAGATGGAGAAGCTCTATGCAGTCAGAAAAAAAAAAAAACAAACAAACCCACAAGACTGAGCAGTGAGATGGCTCAGATCAGGAATGCCTTAAAGAAAACCTCAGACTTAAGTTGAAGAAAGTATGGAAAACCACTAGACCATTTGGGTTGGCCAAAATCAGTCTCTTATGATTATGCAGTGGATGTGACAAATAGATTTGAGGGATTAGATCTTATAGACAGACTGCTTGGAGACTATGGACCAAGGGTCATGACATTCTGCATGAGACAATGAACAAAACCTACCCAAGAAAAAGAAATGCAAAAAGGCAAAAGGTTTTTCTGAGGAGGCCTTACAAATAACTTAGAAAAGAAGAGAAGCTAAAGGCATAGGAGAAAAAGAAAGATAATCCATTTGAATGCAGTTTTCTTAAGAATAGCATGGAGAGATAAGAAAAGCCTTCCTCAGGGATCAATGCAAAGAAGCAGAGAAACACAATAGGATGGCAAAGAACAGAGAATACCTCAGGAATGATACAGATACCAAGGGAACATTTCATGCAAAGATGGGCACAATAAAGGAGACAAAATATATGGACCTAACAGAAGCAGATATATTAAGAAGTGGTGGCAAGAATACACAGAAGAACTGAACTTAAAAAAAAAAAAAAAAGGAAGAAGAAAAAGAAGATCTTAATGACACACATAACCGTGAAGGTGTCTTTACTCACCCAGAACCAGACATCCTGCAATGTGAAGTCAAGCAGCCGTTAGTACATAACTATGAACAAAGTTACTAGAGGTAATGTGTTTCCAGTTGTGGAATTTCAAGTCCTACCAGATTATGACATTACAATCCTGCACGCAATATGCCAGCGAATTTGAAAAGCTCGGCACTGGCCGCAGAACTTGGAAAGGTTAGTTTAAACTCCAATCCTCAAGAAAAGCTAGGCCAAAGATTGTTTAAACTAACACACAATTGCACACATCTCACATGTAAGCACAGTCATGTTCAAAGTTCTTCAAGCTAGGCTTCAGCAGTACATGAACCGAGAACTTCCAGATGTTAAAGCTGGATTTAGAAAAGTCAGAGAAACCAGAGATCAAATTGTCAGCATCCATTGGATCAGAGAAAAAGCAAAGGAGTTCAAGAAAAACATCGACTTCTGATTTGGACTATGCCAAAGGTTTTGACTGTGTGGATGACAACAAGCTATGGGAAATTCCTGGAAAGATGCAAATACCAGACCTCTTTAGCTGCCTGCTGAGAAATCTGTAGGCATGTCAAGAAGCAACACTTGGACATAGAACAATGCGCTAGCTTCAAATTGGGAAAGGAGCACATCAAGGCTGCATATTGTCATGTGCCTTATTTAACTTATATTCAGCATGTCATGTGAAATGCCAGGCTGGATGAAGCCCAACTAGAATCAAGATTGCTTGGAGAACTATCAATAACCACAGATTTGCAGTTGACACCACATATATGACAGAAAGTGGAGAATAAATAAAGAGCGTATTGATGGAAAGAAAGAAGAGAGTGAAGAACCTTGCTTAAAACTCAATGTTGAAACCATGAAGATCATGGCATCTGGCCCCGTGACTTCACATCAAATAGGGAAATCACGGGGAAAAATGGAAACAGTGATAGACTTTATTTTCTCGGGCTCCAAAATCACTGCAGATGGTGAGGGCAGCTGCGGAATTAAAAGGTGCTAGATCCTATGAAGAAAAGCTGTAACCACCTAAAGAGCATATGCAAAAGCAGAGGCATTACTTTGCAATTAATGGTCTATCAGGTCATACCTATGGAGTTTCCATTACTCATGTATGGATGGGAGAGTTGGACTATACGGGAAGTTGCGCATGGAATCATTGATGATTTTGAACTGTGGTGTTGGAGAAGACTCTTGCGAGTCCCTTGGACTGCAAGGAGATCAAAGCAGTCAATCCTGATGGAAATCAGCCCTGAATATTCATTGGAAGTACTTTTGCTGAAGCTGAAACTCTGGTACTTTCGCCACCCGATGCAAAAAGCTAACTATAGGAAAAGACCCTGATGCTGGGAAAGCTTGAGTGCAGAAGGAGAAGGGCCTAGCAGACGATGAGATGGTTGGATGGTACAACTAATTTGAGGCACATGACTTTGAGCAAACTCTGGGAGTTAGTGATGGACAGTGAGGCGTGGTGTGCTGCATAATAAGGAACGTAACATGCCTTATTATGTTGCAGAGAGTTACTATGCCTGAGCAACAGAACAACAGCAGAATCAACCATTTCAGTAAGAAGTGAAGACACAACTTACAGGAAGATGCTCAGAGAAAAATAGAGAAACAATATCAATCCACTTCTCATGCAGCCATTTTTCCTCTTATTGAAACAAGGTTTTTCCATATTGAAATATGGCTTTCCTGAAGTATGTGAATTCTAACTTGTTTTTTCACCTCAGAGAGGTGTGTTGATGAAGTCACGATGCACAGAGAACATGGCAGTTCTCACAGATTCCCTTAATAAAATCATGATGTACTTAAGGAGCTGGGGCTATTTTTTCCATGGGAATAAATATTTTGATGAGGAACTCTTTAATTCTTTAGAAAATGTTAATTACCATAATCAAATTTGTTTGGAATATTTGTAGTCTTTCCTTTGGTATCAGAAGATACTGCAGCCCTGACAATAAGGCAGGGTTTTCCAACCAAAAGCCTGAAACAGAGCAGCTCACCACACTCTAAAAGCACATTAGAAAAGTGGTAATTTGCTATTCAAATCAGTGAGCATTATACCCAAGTGAAAGAATGGCTAAAAGAGCTTGAAGAACATCACTAGAGTCTGCTAAAGGAAATCAATATGGGATTAATGGTATGAAAGGTTAGAGTAGATGAAACTTGAATTATAGTAATGGAAAATATAGTAAAAGTTTCCTAGCATGTGGGCAGAATGAGAAGTCTCCTCAGAAACTGACACAAACAAAACAAATCTACACATTCTTTCAGAAAATCCAAATGGCTTCAGAATGAAATATAAAGGTGCAGGAGAGATAGCTAAGAGCTTAAGTGGATATATGGATACTCGAATTATTTGACCAACATGATGTTTCATAGGCTTTTCGGCATTCACACCACAAATGTGAACTCTGATGGCTGGGATACCCTTACCTCTCATCCTGCTGAACTATTGCCTAGAATATTTTTATTCTGTGATAGATTTCTTCTAATCAGTATCATTCTATCACGTTTTGAAAAATTAGTATTTTTGCACTTTCAACATGCAAATTATATTTGCTTGTTGCTAAATATATGTAACTAACTTCTCTGCTAAACTCACTGGGTTTTTTTTGTTTGTTTGTTTGTTTTTTGCCCCTTAAGGTCTTATTTATGAATTTATTTTTCCATTTTATTTATTTTTTTCTTTAATTTTTAGTTTTACTTTATTTTTCTTTACAACACTGTATTGGTTTTCCCATACATTGACATGAATATTTGTTATTGTTAAAACTGCATTTATTTTGGCAGGGCCAGGTAGTCATGGATGTTCAAGGGCTTTCTGTAGCTGAGGCAAGTGGTATGGTGCACTTCACTATGCTGCATAACCTTCCCATTGTGATGTTTCTTTTGCTGGAGAACACTGGCTCTAGTTTCGGCACATGAGCTCCTGAGTTGTGGCCCATGAGCTTAGTTACACTTCAGCATGTGGGATCTTCCCAGACAAGAATCACTGGGAGGCTGACTATTAATCGATGGATCACTAGGATAGTTCAACACAGACTATATAGGCTGGAAGGTTGATACCATACATATGAAAGCCAAGAAGTACTTAAGTAGATACTGTTTTTCTTTGGGGTATTCTCCTGGTGGCTCATTGGTAAAGAGTCCACTTCCCAATGTAGATGACCCAGGGTTGAGAAATCCCTGAGTTGGGAAGATAGATCTTCTGGAAGAGAGAATGAAAACCAGACTCAGTATTCTTGCCTGGGAAATCCCACGGGCAGAGGAGCCTGGTGGTCTATGGTCCATGGAGATGAAGAGACGGAAATGACTTAGCAGCTAATCATGACCACCACCACCGTGTTGTTTTGGCAGATAAAGTAGGTAGTTTGTTTAAATGTCCTTGGCCTGCAATGTCTGAAAATTAGTCAGTGCTTTTGATTATTAAAAGTATGCATGAGTAAAAGGCATTTTTATTTTATTGTGTGTAAAAATCCCTTTCAATGTTGACTGTAAATTGTTATAACGTATTGCCAGAGAATTTAGCCAGTCATTATATACATTAATTTGGTTCTCTTTTGAAGCCATGTCTCACAACAGCAAGTGATTTCGATTATGTTCTTGCTTTGGTATCCGTCTTGAATTGGGTTTTATTTATTTATTTATTTGAAAGCAGCATTTCAGTAGGTTTCAATAATTTATTTAATCATTTCATAGTTTCTACGAGAACAACTAGCTTCTAAAAAGGGAAATGACACTCCATTTCTCTTCTGATCTTATAGGGAAAAGAGAGTAATAAAGTTCATTGCTTTATGGTGGTTTTTTTTTTTTTTTCAGGGTTAACATGCTCTTTCTAAGGAACACTTCCAAATTTTAAGGTTTTCAAGGATTTCTTAAAAATATATTTTGGTTTCTGGTCTGCTCATTCTCACAGTCGTGTCTGGTTCTTTGTGAGTGTCTGGAATATAGCCCGTCAAGCTCCTCTGTCCATGGGGGTTCTTCAGGCAAGAATACTGGAGTGGGTTGTTAGGCCAGTCTTCCAGTGGCTCTCTCATAGCAGATGGATTGTTTGCTATCTAAACCACCAGGGAAACCTAAAGAACCCTGGAGGGAGTGGCCTGTTGCTTCTCCAGAGCATCCTCCCAAACCAGAAATCAAACTGGGGTTTCCTGCATTGCATCAGATTCTTAGGCAGCTTACCTCCCAGGGAAGCCCTGGTTTCTGCTAAAAAGTGCCAATTGTCATTCCTTAGTATGTGGACTCACTGATCATATGTCATGATTAAATAGGAGACAACTTTCAGTACGAAGTTTGAAGAAAATTATGCCATAATGATAAAAATACCCAATAAATTATATATACTAAAATTAGGAGAAAAATGAAAATAAACTCAAGGACCATAGCCTGGGAAATGGTCTTCCATACAGTTTAAAGAGGAGTGTTCTGAAGCTGTAGGGGCAGAGCCAGGACACAGAGAAAATTCTTTAAAGTTGAAAGTACATGAATGAAACATATCTCGTGGGAAAAGGATCCTGTTAACCACAAAATACAGGTCTGACAAGAGTGATGTTAGTGTTTTCCTAGGCGAGAATCTGGAATCATTACACTTCTTAATTATCTTCACTAACTAGGAACATATAACTCCAAAGCACAGAAATGCACAATCTCATTTTCATATCCTGACTTCCCCAGAGGGTACACTGATGAAAGACAACTGCAACAGATTTTTACTTTCCCATTCCAGTGAATACCCAGTGACTCTCCTCCATGGTTAAAGCAGATGTACAATATGTGTTTCCCAGGTCAAAAATAGGCTGTCTAGCATAAAGTTCAAGCAAAACTATATCTAGCCAGAATGTTCACTAATACTTAGTAGGTGAAAAGGCCTTCCCTCAGTATGAAAATCAATTCTGAACATTTTATTTCTGAAGAGAAACTCTTTTCTGTTTCTTTGTTTACAGTCACTTTATTTATTTATATTGTACTTTACAATAGTGCATTGGTTTTGTCAGACACCAACATGAACCCTCCACGGGTGTAGACGTGTTCCCAAGCCTAAACCCCCTCCCTCCGCCCTCCCCTTACCATCCCTCTGGGTCAACCCCGTGCAACAGTCCCAAGCATCCTCTCCTACACTGAAGCTAGACTGGCGATTCTTTTCTTATATGACATTATACATGTTTCAATGCCATTCTCGCAAATCATCCCACCCTCTCCCTTTCCCACAGAGTCCAAACGACTGTTCTATTCATCTGTGTCTCTTTTGCTGTCTCGCATACAGGGTTATCGTTACCATCTTTCTAAATTCCCTATGTTTACAGTCACTTTAACTGTATTCCATCACTCCAACATTGGATACACAGACTGGGGCCTCTACCTCTGCCACCAACAGTCCCTAGCTTCAGTTCCGTTCAGTTCAGTTCCGTTCAGTCACTCAGTTGTGTCTGACTCTTTGTGACCCCATGAAATGCAGCACGCCAGGCCTCCCTGTCCGTCACCAACTCCCGAAGTTCACTCAGACTCACGTCCATCGAGTCAGCGATGCCATCCAGCCATCTCATCCTCTGTCGTCTCCTTCTCCTCCTGCCCCCCATCCCTCCCAGCATCAGAGTTCTTTTCCAATGAGTCAACTCTTCACATGAGGTGGCCAAACTACTGGAGTTTCCGCTTTAGCATCATTCCTTCCAAAGAAGTCCCAGGGTTGATCTCCTTCAGAATGGACTGGTTGAATCTCCTCGCAGTCCAAGGCACTCTCAAGAGTCTTCTCCAGCACCATAGTTCAAAAGCATCAATTCTTCGGTGCTCAGCTTTCTTCACAGTCCAACTCACATCCATACATGACCGCAGGAAACACCATAGCCTTGATTAGACGGACCTTAGTCGGTAAAGTAATGTTTCTGCTTTTGAACGTGCTATCTAGGTTAGTCATAACTTTTCTTTCAAGGAGTAAGTGTCTTTTAATTTCATGGCTGCAGTCACCATCTGCAGGGATTTTGGAGCCCCAAAAGTAAACTCTGACACTGTTTCCACTGTTTCCCCATCTATTTCCCATGAAGTGATGGGACCAGAAGCCATGATCTTCATTTTCTGAAAGGTGAGCTTTAAGCCAACTTTTTCACTCTCCTCTTTCACTTGCATCAAGAGGCTTTTTAGTTCCTCTTCACTTTCTGCCATAAGGGTGGTGTCATCTGCGTATCGGAGGTTCTTGAAATTTCTCCCGGTAATCTTGATTCCAGCTTGTGTTTCGTCCAGTCTAGCATTTCTCATGATGTACTATGCATAGACATTAAATAAGCAGGGTGACATTATACAGCCTGATGTACTCCTTTTCCTATTTGGAACCAGTCTGTTTTTCCATGTCCAGTTCTAAATGTTGCTTTCTCAACTGCACATAGATTTCTCAAGAGGCAGGTCAGGCATGGTCACCAATAACAATGAAAACGCAAGTTGTTTCAGAGTTCTCTCATCATGCATTAAAACAGCTGAATATGTATGTTTAATGATGAAATTTGTACCAGTATTATTTACCATATTTTTATAGATGTTTTAAACATATGACAATACTCGACTAAAGTGAAAGTGGAGCCGTTCAGTCGTGTCTGACCCTTTGGGACCCCATGGACTGTAGCCTTACAGGCTCCTCCATCTATAGGATTCTCAGGCAGGAATACTGGAATGGGTTGCCATTTCCTTCTTCAGGGGATCTTCCTAACCCAGGATTAGAACCCAGGGCTCCATTTCAAGCAGACATTTTACCCTCTGAGCCACCATGGAAGCCCAATACTCTACTGATGTTGTAATGCATTCTAAAGCACATGAGAAAGATGAAATCAAAAAAGATTAGAAAAATGTTGAAACATCACTAAATGTTTTTACAATGCTTCTGTTCCAGTTTTGCTAGCATTTATCGGAGGCTATAATAATATAACTACATTTTTATTTTTTGTATTTATGATGTTTTTGTCATCATCTTTTATGTATTTGGAGTTATGAATGATGTCAATGTTAAAATGAACATCTTAAAGACATCAGTTAAATCTAGGCTTAAAAACAAGCAAAAAAAAAAAGCACCAGTTTTATTTGAAAAAGTACCAGTTGCAAATCTGAAAGTATAAAATGGTTATATACAAAGAAAGAATCTAGTAATGAAATGTGTATTGGGTAGATGTCTATTTCGTGATGACTTTGTAGTTTATAGGTCGTTTGTAAAGCTGACAACATATTTCGTAGAAGTGCTGTCATCTCTCTAACGTTTTGTTTAGTTTTACCGAAGATTCCTGTGGCTAAATTAATACTGTGGAGATACAACTGACACTTACTTTCTTTGGTAAGAATGTAAAATGCACCAGTTGCATAGTATGTTATTTGAGACCTGAAGGTTGTCAGCACTGAGCTGGGGTTGAAGGCAAGGAATCTAACCAAAGGGAATACTTAAATACCAAGCCCCACAGAGGTAAGCCTGTCCTTAGAAGGAAAAGAGAATAGCTTTCTGGAGCTGTGACTAAGCACGTTTAAGGTAATTACTGATCATTATGATCCCGTTGCCATTTCCTTTATTGTTTTGGGTTTGGGTTTAAACACTCTTTTTGTGTTTCCTGTGTGCAGAATATCCTTTAGCATTTGTTGGAGAGCTGGTTTAGCGGTGCTGAGTTCTCTCAGCTTTTGCTTGTCTGTAAAGCTTTTGATTTCTCCTTCGTGTTTGAATGAGATCCTTGCTGGGTACAGTAATCTGGGCTGTAGGTTATTCTCTTTCTTCACTTTAAGTATATCTTGCCATTCCTTCCTGGCCTGAAGAGTTTCTTTGGAAAGATCAGCTGTTACCGTTATGGGAATCCGCTCATGTGTTATTTCCTGTTTTTCCCATGCTGCTTTTAATATTTGTTCTCGTGTTTGCTCTTTGTTAATTTGATTAATATGTGTCTTGGGGTGTTTTGCCTGGGGTTTATCCTGTTTGGGACTCTCTGGTTTTCTTGGGACTGGGTGATTATTTCCATGCCCACTGTAGGGAGGTTTTCAACTATTGTCGCCTGGAGGATTTTCTCATGGTCTTTCTTTTGGTCTTCTTCTTCTGGGACTCCTATAATTCGAATGTTGGAGCGTTTCATATTGTCCTGGAGGTCTCTGAGATTGTCCTCATTTCTTTTAACTCATTTTTCTTGTTTCCTCTCTGATTCATTTATTTCTACCATTCTATTTCACTAATCCTATCTTCTGCCTCTGTTATTCTACTATTTGTTGCCTCCAGAGTGTTTCTGATCTCATTTATTGAGTCATTCATTATCTATTGACTCGTTTTTATTCTTCTAGGTCCTTGTTAAACCTTTCTTGCATCTTCTCAATCCTTGTCTCCAGGCTATTTATCTGTGATTCCATTTTGATTTCAAGATTTTGGATCACTTTCAGTATCAATATCTGGAATCCTTTCTCAGGTAGATTCCCTATCTCTTCCTCTTTTGTTTGATTTGGTGGGCATTTCTCCTGTTTTTTACCTGCTGAGTATCCCTCTGTCTCTTCATCTTGGTTCTATTGCTGCGTTTGGGTTGGCCTTTCTATATTCTGGGAATTTGTGGCGTTCTCTTCATTATGGAGTTTCTCCACTGTGGGTGGGGTTGAATCAGTGGCTTGTCAAGATTTCTTGGTTCGGGAGGCTTGTGTTGGAGTTCTGGTGGGTGAGGCTGGATTTCTTCTCTCTGGAGTGCAATGGAGTGACCAGTAATGTGTTATGAGACGCCAATGGTTTTGGAGTAACTTTGAGCTGCCTGTATATTGAAGCTCAGGGCTGTGTTCCTGTGTCGCTGGAGAATTTGCATGGTGTTTCTGACTCTGGAACTTGTTGGCCCTTGGGTGGTGCTTGGTTTCAGTGTAGGTATGGAGGCATTTGATGAGCTGCTATCAATTAATGTTCCTGGAGTCAGGACTTGACTGATGTTCTCAGGGTTTGGAATTAAGCCTCCTGCTTCTGGTTTTCAGTTTTATTTTTACAGTAGCCTCAAGACTTCTCCACCTATACAGCACCAATGATAAGATATCTAGGTTAAAGATGAAAGGTTTACTCACAGTGAGGGGCAACCGGAGAGGTTCACTGAGTTACATGGAGGAGAGAAGAGGGAGGGGTACTTAGAGGTGACTGGAATGAGATGAGGTGGGATCAAAAGAGGAGAGAGAGAGAAAAAAAAAAAAAAGAGGAGAGAGCAAGCTAGCCAGCAATCACATCCTTATGTGTGCTCCACCGTCTGGAACACTCAGAGGTATTCACCGGAAGAGTTATACCGGAAGAGGAGAGGGAGGAAGTCGACAGAGGTGGCCAGGAGAATAAAAGAGAGAAATGAAAAGCAGAGAGACAGATCCAGCCAGTGACCAGTTCCTGAAGTGTTCTCCACCGTCTGGAACACGGAGATTCACAGAATTGGGTAGAGAAGAGAAGGGGGAGGGAAGAGACAGAGGCCACCTGGTGGAGAAAAAGGAGAGTCCAAAGGAGGAGAGAGTGGTCAAGCCAGTAATCTCGCTCTCAGGTAAAATTGGGTAGTGAAGTTTGGGTTTTTAAATGTACAAAATTGACAACAAATACCAAAAAGCAAAGATTAAAAATCTAGAATAGAGGTTGGATGTTAAAAAATGCAATATTAAGGAAAAGAAGAAGAAGAAAAAAAAGCCACAAGAACTATTAAAACAACAACAACAACCACACAAAGACTATTTACAGTGTTTGCTTTAAAAAATAGGTTTCTTTTTAAGTAAGAGTAGGTTATAAGAATAAAAATTAAAGGATAAATAGAGGACTTAAATATTTCTAAAAGTTAAAAAAAGAAGAAGAAAAAGAAAAGAAGAAAAAACTACCACACAACAACATCAGCGAAAAAGAAAAAAAGAAAAAGAAATGGTCATAAAAATAGTAAAGATATTTCTGGCCCTTTCTCTGGTGTTGTGGGCAGTGTGGGGTTATTTCCAAGGCGGTTCCCTCCATTAAATTTCTTCTGTTTGCTGGTCTCTTCAGTGTCTGATTTCCATCCTCTTAAGGGGGGGGGGGCATGGTGGACACTTTTTATTTTTATTTTTTTTGGCTCCCTTGTTCAGTTGCGCTGTGGGGAGGGAGGGATGCTGCAAACAAATAACACCTGCGTGTGCTTTCAGCGTCTCAGACCCACTGGGCCTGCCCCTGCTCACGATGCACACCGCTCATGCTCTACGTTGCTCCAGGGTCTGAGGCCGGCCCTAGGCTGCACGCACCTCCCAGGTCTAAGCCGAACTCAGGTTCGGTGCTCAGGTAAGCCCTCAGAGGCACAGATTCGGTTGGGACTGCCTTTTGTGTCCTTCTGACGTCCGAGTAGCTCAGGTGGGTGGTGAGCGCGGTCACGGTGACTTATCGCCTTTCCCGTGTCCGCTGCTAGTTTTCTGGATGTACCACTGGTGCCCCTTGTGAGGTGGATGGTGACTGTCCAGAACCCCCAGAAGCCTTAGCAAAGAAGCCTGCTTGCAGTTTTGTAGGTAAAGTCTCTCCCGGGCTGTGATCACCCCCTTCCAGCCCATACGGTTCTGGCTGCCAGTCACCGGCGGGGAATGGTCTGTAACTGGCTATTTCTGTTCCATCCTTTGTTCTGTGTGTGGTTCTGGTGGTGTTTTATGTTCGGGCTTTTCACATGGTAGCTATCCCACAGTCTGGTTTGCTAGTGCAGGTTCATTCGTTGTGGTTATGTGCGGGGCGTTCCTGCCTGATTCTTAAAAAGCACTGCAGCCCACGCCTCCTGCGCCTCCCTGCCCTGCCCCCACTTGCTAGTGTCGGATGCAGGCATCTGTGCTGCTTTTCTGCTGGGGGAGTTACTGTTGGGCTTGTAATCTGTTGGTTTTAATTATATATTTATGTTTCCTTCCTGCTACGTTGCCCTCTCTGCTTCCAAAGCTCGCCACAGACTCGGCAGGGAGAATGTTTCTTGGTGTTTGGAAACCCCTCTTCTTAAGATTCCCTTCCAGGAACGGGATTCCCTTCCCGGGATGGAGCTCCCTTCCTACCTCCTTTGTCTGTTTTCTCATCGATAGCTTTTTCCTGGCCATCACTTTCAGGCTGTATGTGTCCCTAGGTATGAGATGGTTTTCTTACAGACAGTATATTCTTGTATGCATTCACCCAGTCTTTGCCTTTTCATTGGAGCATTTAGCCCATTTCTGTTTAAGGTAGTTGTTGATAAGTATGATCTTCTTACCATTTACTATATATTTTGTGGCTTTGTTTTTATAAGCTTTTCTGTTTCCTATCTAGAGAAGATCCTTCAGCATTTGCTGAAGTGCTGGTTTGGTGGTTCTGAACACTAACTGCTTTTGTTTGTCTGTAAAGCTCTTGTTTTGTCTTTTGAATGAGAATACTATCCTTGTTGGATAGAGTAATTTTGGCTTTAGGCTTTTGCCTCTCAGCACTTTAGGTACATCCTGCCATTCCCTTCTAAGCTGAAGAGTTTCTATTGTAAGATCAGCTGTTATCCTTATGGGGATTCCCTTCTATGTTACTTGTTGTGATTCCTTTGTTACCTTGAATATTTGTTCATTCTGTATATTTATTTGTTTGTTTGTTTGTTTGTTTGTTTTTTTGATTAATGTGTCTTTTGACATGTTGTGTCTTGGTTTTACCCCTATGGGACACACTGGGATTTTTCATTTTAGTTGTCTGTTCTTTTTCCCATTTCAGGGAAGTTTTTAACTAATTCCTCCTGAAATATTTTCTCATGCCCTTTCCTTTTGTCTTCTTTCTCTGAGAAACCTATGATTTAAATATGGGGGCATTTAACATTGTCCCATAGGTCTCTGTGATTGTCTTCATTTCTCTCTTTCTTTTTTTTTTTTCCTGCTCTGCTTCATTTATTTCCCATATCCGAACTTCCAGCTCACTTAGTCTTTCTTCTGCCTCAGTTACAGTACTGTTCCTGTTGTCCAGAGTGATTTCTATCTCAGTTATGTCATCGCTCATTATTGATTGACTACTCATGATTTCTTCCAGGTCCATTTAAAACACCCCTTTCATCTTCTCAATCCATGCCTGAAGTCTATTTATCTGTCGATCCATTTGTTTCCAAGACATTGACTATTTTTGTGCTGAACTGTTTTTCCTGTAGACTTCCTACCTCCTCCTCTTTCACTGGTTTGTTGATTTTCATTGTATTCCTTCATCTGCTGGATATGTCTCTGCCTTTTCATGTTGTTTCGATGAGTGTCTTCGAGGTCTATTTTCTGCACACCGGAGGGCCATCATTGCTATTAATTGGGTGGTCTCCTCCAAGTGAATGTGGTGGGACCAGTGGCTTGTGTAAGTTTTCTTGTTGAGAGAACTTTTTGTTGTTGTTGTTAAAGAGGATGGCTGTTGATCTCACTTGTTCTGAGAGTCCATGCAGTGTCCATTAGGGACTTAGAAGGCTCTATTACGGCTTCGATTCCAGATGAGCTACTTCAAATCCTCGAAGACGATGCTGTGAAAGTGATGTACTCAATAAGACAAGAAATTTGAAAATCTCAGCTGTGGCTCAGTTGGAAATGGTCAGTTGTCATTCCAGTCTCGAAAAAGGCAATGCCAACGAATGCTCAAACTACCATGCAATTTTACTCATCTCACATGCTAACAAAGAAATGCTCAAAATTCTCCAAGCCAGGCTTCAGCAATATGTGAACCATGAACTTCCAGATATTCAACCTTGTTTTAGAAAATACAGAGGAACCAAAGATCAAATTCCCAACATCTGCTGGATCTTCACAAAAAAGCAAGCAAGTTCCAGAAAAACATCTAGTTCTGCTTTATTGAGTATGCCAAAGCCTTTGAGTGTACGGATCAAAATAAACTGTGGAAAATTCTGAAAGAGACGGTAGTACCACACCACCAGATCTGCCTCTTGAGAAGCCTGTATACAGTTCAGGAAGCAACAGTTAGAACTGGACATTGAATAACAGACTGGTTCCAAATAGGAAAACCAGCACCTCAAGGGTATATATTGTCACTCTGCTTATTTAACTTCTATGCAGAGAAATGTGTGGTTGGAAGAAATGCAAATGGGAATCAAGACTGCGAGGAGAAATGTCAAAAACTTCAGATATGTAGATGACACCCCCCTTATGGCAGAAACTAAAGAGGAACTGAAGAGTCTCTTGATGAAAGTGAAAGAGGAAAGTGAAGAAATAGGCTTAAAGCTCTAAATAAGGAAACCTGAGATGGCATCCTGTCCCATCAGTTCATGACAAATAGATGGGAAAACAGTGGAAATGGTGGCAGACTGTTTTGTTTTTTTTTTTTTGGGGGGGGGGAGGCTCCAAAATCACTGAAGATAGGGACTGCAGCCATGAAATGAAAAGACGCTTACTCTTCCTAGACAGCATAAAACAAGACCAGAGGCTGACTGCAGCTCAGATCATGAAATCTGTATTGCCAAATTCAGACTTAAAATGAAGAAAGCAGGAACAAACCACTAAACCATTCAGGAATGACCTATCTCAAATCCCTTATGATTACACAGTGTAAGTGAGAAATACATGTAAGGGACTAGATCTGATAGAATGCCTGATGAACTATGGACGGAGGTTCATGACATTGTACAGGAGACAGGGATCAAGACCATTCCCAAGAAAAAAGACTCGCAAAAAGGCAAAATGGCTGCCGGAGGAGGCCTTACAATTAGCTGTGAAATGAAGAGAAATGAAGCCAAAGGAGAGGAGGAAAGATATAGCCATCTGAACACAGAGTTCCAAGGAGAGAGAAGAAAGCCTTCCTCGGTGATCAGTGCCAAGAAATAAAGCAAAGCAATAAAGCAAAGCAATGCAATGGGGAAGACTAAAGATTTCTTCAAGAAAACCGGAGATACCAAGGGGGCATTTCATGCAAAGATGGGCACTATTAGGGACATAAATGGTACGGACCTAACAGAAGCAATAGGTATTAAGACGAGGTGGCAAAGAACACACAGAAGAACTGTACATCAAAGATCTTCACAACCCAAATAATCATGACGATGTGATCACTCACCTACATCCCAGATACTTGGAATGTGAAGTCAAGTGGGCCTTAAGAAGCATCACTATGAACAAAGTGAGTGGAAGTGATAGAATTCCAGTTGAGCTATTTGAAATCCTAAACGATTATGCTGCGGAAGTGCTTCACTCAATATGTCAGCAAATTTAAAAAACTAAGCAGCGGCTCAGGACTGGGAAAGGTCAGTCTTCATTCCAATCCCAAACAAAGGCAATGCCAAAGAATGCTCAAACTACTGCACAATTGCACTCATCTCACACGCTAGTAGAGTAATGCACAAAAATATCCAAGCCAAGCTTCAGCAATACACGAACCATAAACTTCCAGATGTTCAAGCTGGTTTTGGACAAGTCAGAGGAACCAGAGATCAAATGAGTGTATGCACCACTACTTCTGATGATGCATGCAGCAACTACTGAGGTTGAAATCACGAGTTTGCATTCTGCTTTTACTAAGAATTGAATTAGGACAGGTGCACTACTTAGCTTGCACTCTGGCACATACATTACAACTCTAGAGCATAAGTATCACAACCACGTGCGTCTGCACTCCGGACCTGGCATGCGGCAACGACTGAAAATGCAAGAAACTTTTCACAGTTACTGACCCCTGATTTGAAACCACTGCTGCTGCTGCTGCTAAGTCACTTCAGTCGTGTCCGACTCTGTGTGACCACATAGATTACCAGCCCACCAGGCTCCCCTGTCCCTGGGATTCTTGGGGCAAGAATACTGGAGTGCGTTGCCACTTCCTTCTCCAATGCATGCACGCATGCTATGTCGCTTTAGTCTTATCCGACTCCGTGCGAACCTATGGACAGTAGCCCACGACGCCCCTCTGTCCACGGGATTCTCCAGGCAAGAATATTGGGGTGAGTTGCCATTTCCTTCCCTTATGTCAAACCATACATGCTACAAACACTGAGCTTGCCCTCTGGAATACGCGCTTGTTGATACTGAGGCCGCTATCTAGAGAACGCTCGCAGGAACTACTTAGTTTCCAATCTGGATCACCCTTTCTGCCACCATTGAGACTATTAACAAGCTTTAGAACAAGTGCATTGCTGTCACTGAGACTGCACAGTAGAGCATACATCCCATCACTCCTAAACCCGGGTTCTTTAGGATATGGCCTACCACTACTGAGCCTGTCCCTAAAACATGCCTGTTGTAAACTCACATACACTTTTGGTGTATTACGCTCTGGATTCGGCATCCCTGCACTACTGAAATTGCCTTCCAGAACAAGAGTTCATCACCGGCTGAACTTTCACTCTGAAGCATGAACATCACAATCATTAGCTTGTTGCTTTATAGGTAAGTCAGGCCACTACTCAACCTGCACTGTAGTTCAGGTGTGCCTAAATAGTTACTGAACTTGCACTCTGAAGTTTCCTTCTGGACACAACTGAGCCAGAACTCCTGTAGACAAGAGTGATTTTAAACACTGGAGGACATGGTACGCCTCTCCTGAGCATGAGCTCAAGTGCAGGCATCCGGGCTCTGCTGAGAACATGCTCTAGTTGCACACATGCCAAAGTAACTGAACGTGCAGCTGGGGGTACAGATCTCATGAATACAGAGTGAGCACATTTCATCATGGGTTTTGCGCTTCTGAGGTTTACTCAGAAGCATATCTTCCATCGTGACTGCGTGTGCCTTCAAGAGCCAAAGTTCTGACACTACGGAGACTGTGCTGTAGAGTAAGAATGCCTGAACTACACTACTGCACACTGAATCATGCATCCCAGCAGTATAAATCCTAGCACTGCAGCACACTTGTCACTTCTGAGTCCTTACACTAAGCAGGCATGGCACAGCTAGTGAGCATGTGGTCTAGAGCATATGTGTGGCCATTACTAATTTCAGACTCGGAAGCCTGTGTCTTGCCACTTGTAAGCCCAGGCCCCCAAATATTCATGCTTCAGCTACTGATATTGCACCCTGGTACACTCCTTTATCACTGCTGAGACTGCATTACAGAGCATGAGTTCCACTACTACTAATCTTGCTCGATGGCCTGAGTGCTTAAACCTGTGAGCCTACACTCTGCAGCTGAAAATTGCCAATGACTTGGCTTGCCCTCTGTTGCATATGTTCCCCACGCTTCTTCCTGCACTCTGGAGCACCTATTCCAGGAGGTTGCTTTCTAAAACACATATCGTCTCCACGAGTGAACTGTCATTCTAGATCAACTGTGTGACCACTAGTGACCTTGAATTCTGAAGTGTTATCTTAACTTCCTTGAGGTATTGCTCGAGAAGGTGTGTGCAACAATTACCCCCGTGACATTTTATACCAGCCATTTTGCTGCTAGTCACCCAGCACTCTAGACTGTGCAAGCTGTGAGTAGTGTACCTGTATATCTGTGGATGACGTGCCACCACTACAGACTTGGTGTATACTTCATACGTCCTGCCTCAATTGATCGTGCGTCACCATACACATATGCCACAACCCTTGCGCTTGCACTGTTGAGGGCTTGTCTTCCCTCTACTGAGCTTGTGTGGCAGAGCAGGTATATCACATTTTCTGAATTGGATCTCTGGATATGCAACCAAAAATAAAAACCCAGCTTTCAAGAAAACATGTCCCTCTGCAGTCTGCACTCTTGAGCAAGGGCACTGCAACTCCTGAGACAACACTCTGAAGCACATGTAGAGCAGGCATGCTGCATCTGCTGAACTTAGCTCTTCAGCATGCCTCTCAACAGTGAAACACACTTTAAGCATACCCCTCTTAATACAGACCCATGATCTAGAGCAGGCATGCTTCACATCCTGAATCTTGGCTTGCGAGAACACGTGCTTCATCTCCTGAGATGGTGCTTTTGCCGATTCTCCCCACCACTACTAAATCTGTGCTCTAGAGCGGGTGTGACACTTTGGAGCCTGCATGCCTCACTTCTGCGTCCCTGCTCTAGCCTGGAAGTACTGAAACAGCTTAGCTCGCAATCCAGAGCACACATTCTGCCACTAGTGTGCTTGCACTTTAGAGCAGGCTGTCTGAAGCCATCCCATTGGCACTGGCAACATGCGTGCAGCCACTGCTGAATGCACACTAGAGCACAGTTCCTGCCACTATTGAGCATGTACTCTACCACAAGATGTCTAAAACTGCTCAGTTGCATTGCGGAGCATACCTCTTTCCACAAGTGAACTTGCATTCTACAGGAAATGGTACACAAACACTGACCTTGTGCTCTAGAATTGGCACACCATACATAATTTTCTTAACATTTGAAGCATATGTCTGGCCAACACTAAATCCACGCTTTAGATCAGCTGTGCTAAAATCACTGAGCTTGCCCTCAAGAGTATATCTGAACTCACATTTTATAGCCACACCTACTACCACGGTGGATTCTGTGCTCTAAAACTCTCGTGAGATGAGAGAACAAGATGGTGGAGCTATAAGTGGATGTGGAGTACATCTCTCCATGGATACATCAGGCATACACCTTCAGACACAGAAGAGTAATCAGAACATTACCGGAAAGTAGACAGGAGTACCTGACAAGTGGCAAAGAATATATAGAACCACGCAAAACTCAGTCGGGGGAAAGAACTGGGGGAAAAATCAGGAGTGTTAGTAGGACTGGATCTGCCCTGAGTGGGGGAAGGAACTGAAGCTGTGGTCCAATCCTACATTGGGTCAATCGTCTGAAGTGTAGAATAGACATTTAAAGCTGAGAGTGAAACAGCTGATCTGTGGAAAGCTGGGTGCAATGAGAAGCAGAGGGTCCTTGCTGCAGCCGTACATACCCCGTACAACGACATCTGTCCCCTGAAAGGCCCCGTGGCTGGCAGCTGCAGTTTAGGGACTTTGCGGCAATTCATGGGGAGGGCTGCTGTTTCCTGGGGAGAGATGGAGAGAGGGGGTTTGAAGGAGGACACTGTCGTAGGGTATGCCTGTGGAGGAAAGCTAGGCAGCCATGAAAGGAGGCAATAACACCGAGTCACATGTCGGGGGTGGAGCAATCACCATAGCCTCTCTCTCCCTCATGCTAGCATCAGTAGTTACTACAATAATGAGGCTGACCCTTCAAATGCTGAACACACTGAAATGCAGAGCAGGACACCACGCAGGGTCATCCATTAAGTGCCTGATGCATCATACTAGAGTAGAATCCCACTCAGGATGCTCCTTTAAGTGTCGGATGCACTGATTTACACAGGAGGACCCCAGCCAGGAAATTCGCTCTATGTGCTGACCCATTGAACGACAGAGAAGGATCCCAGGCAAGGAAGCCTTCTGAGTGGCCGAATAGGTGGAACTAGGGAGAAGACTGGCCAAAGACGCCTTCTTATCACCGGATACAAGGGCTCAAAAAAGAAAAAAAAAAAAAGGCTCTGATAGGGCCCTAACTCCTGTGGTGTAGTCAGTCTGTGTCCCTGCACCCTGCCCGTTTGACACCACCTGTGTCCCTCAAAGCCAAGCAGCTGCTCCACTTTCACAGTTAACTCTCATTGGAAAAAAGCTGCTACTGGTTAAAAAAACAAATCGTGCAACTATTTGCACAGGATTGCTTCAGTCCTGTCTAACTCTGTGTGGAACACATTTCACCACTACAGAGAAGAAGCTCTAAAATGCATATACTGGAACAAATGATTTTTTCCAGTCTTGTAGCCACTGCTGAGTTTTCCAGATTTGCTTGCATATTGAGTTCAGCACTTTCATAGCACTCACTATTAGGATTTGAAATCACTCAAGTGGAGTTCTCTATCTCCACTAGCTGTGTTTCTTTTGATGCCTCTTGTGGCACGCTTGACCTCACATTCCAGGATGTTTGGCTCTAGGTGAGTGATTAGATCATGATGATTATCTGGATCATGGAGATCTTTTCTGCCTAGTTCTTCAATCTTTGCAGTATCGATTTTTGCTACCTCTTCTTAATATCTTCTGCTTCTGTTCAGTCCATACAATCTCTGTCCTTTACTGTATCCACCTTTGCATGAAATGTTCCCTTGGTATCTCTAATTTTCTTGAAGAGATCTCTACTCTTTCCCATTCTGCTGCTTTCCTCTATTTTTTGCACTCATCACCGAGGAAGGCTTTCTTATCGCTCTTTGCTATTCTTTGGTGCACTCTATTCATATGGGTATATCTTCCCTTTTCTCCTTTGCCTTTTGTTTCTATTCCTTTCTCAGTTATTTGTAAGGCCTCCTCAGACAACCATTTTGCCTTTTTGCATTCATGTTCTTGGGGATGGTCTTCATCACTGCCTCCTCTACAATGTCATGAACCTCCAAATGTACTTCTTCAAACACTATATTATGCCTAATCCCTTAAATATTTTCTCATGTCCACTGTACCATCATAAGTGATCTGATTTAGGTCAAACCTGAATCATCGAGTGGTCTTCCCTACTGTCTTCAACTTAAGTCCAAGTCTATAGCAAATACTGAGCTTCCACTCTGAACCTTCCTTCTTACAAGTATTTGTCCACCATTTTAGAGCACTTTTGCTGCATCTCTTTATCTTCACTCTGAAACATACGTACCGTCACTCCTGAAAGGATGCTCAAGTGCATGCATTGAACTCCTACTCAGCCTAAGCTCCACAGTAGTCATGCCGATCTACTAAGCTTGCATTGGGCCGCATGCGTCTTTCACTATTTAGACTATGATACTGAGGTCATGCTGCAACTGCATAGTTGCAATCTCAGGCATACCTTCTTCGACTTTCAGCTTTTATACCAGCACACATGTTCTGCCCCTCCTAAGCCCGCTTTCTGGAAGAGATATGAAACAACTGTTGAGGTTGTATTCTGGAGCATGTCCCTGTTATTTCTGAATGCATTCTTTTTGTATTTCTTCATATTTCTTTTAAAAAATGATTTAATTGGAATAGAATTATTGTGTATTACTGTGATAGTTTTTGACATATACATCAGCATGGATACATGCGTCCCCCTATCCTGAACACAACTCAAACCTCATTTATTACCCCACGCTTCTGGGTTCGTCCACAGCACAAGGGTTGGATGCATCTTTCATGCATTGAACTTGCACTGGTCATCTCTTTTATGTATGGTAATGTACCTGTTTCAATGCTAATTTCTCCAATCATCCCATCCTTGAACTCTCCCATTGAGTCTCAGAGTCTGTTCTTTATATGTGGATCTTTTTTACTGGCCTTCATGCAGAATCATTGTTACTGTCTTCCTAAATCCCATTTGTACGCATTAATAAACAATATTTGCCTTTCTCTTTCTAACTTTTTTTTTTGCTCTGAATAATAGGCTGCAGGTTGAACTGCCTTACCAAAAGTGACACAAACATGTGTTTTTCTGTAGCTAAGTAATATTATATTTGAATATATAGCACAACTTCCTTATATTTTCATCTGCTGATGTGCATCTAGATTACGTGCAAGTCATAGCTTTCGGAAAGAGAATTGTAATAAACATTAGCTTTTAATTCATGTTAGGTGTAATAGAAATGGGAAAACAATAAAACCCAAATGTAGAATGATTCAAATTCTACTCGATTGTTGAATATTATGTAAGTTGAAATACTTCAAAATCTGTTTCCTTGGCTGCATGTAACATATGAGGACTATTTTATATCACTCACCTCTCTCCTTTTCATAAATATAGACCAATTTTCAAATGTTTGTCCAGTTTAATGACAAAATACTAACATAGACATATATATATATAATATATATAAAATAGAGATATGTTTTCATATCATAAACTGTTGATAGCAAGCCTAGATTTTAGAATTATTTCCACCTCCATGCTCCATCTCAACAGGAAAGAGTCAAAGTTGTTGCTGACTTAATCACTCCAAGAGCTGGGAAACCTGAAAAAGAAACGGAACCTGCACTGAGATTTTCTGTCATATTTAAGATCGAGCTCTAAGTCCAAGACTTGTTTTCCTTTATTGTACTAAGCAGTCCCTTCTTAAGATTGAAAAGCATGGAAATCGAGAGAGAGAGGTAGGAGATTGTAGACCTCCTCATGTTCAAAAGGAATTTTAATCAGAGAAGCTAGAAAAGACAGAAACTAAGGAAAACAATCAAGTGATAGACAATAATAATGATTTAGCCACTAATCAAACTCAAGGGTCTTTAGTCCCTCCTCAAGGGCCAGCGTGGAGAAGGAAATGGCAACCCACTCCAGTGTTCTGCCTGGAGAATCCCAGGGATGGGGGAGCCTGGTGGGCTGCCATCTTTGGGATCGCACCGAGTCGGACACGACTGAAGCGAATTACCAGCAGCAGCAGCAAGGACCATCGCTGACATTCGGAGCAATATCCTGTGAACAATTTTAGAGATGCTAAAGCCCAAACCAGGCTGAAATGTAAGTGCATAGTTGGAACTAGACGGTCAATGATGTGGACTCCCAATATCGTCACTAATAGGCCATTAGTAGAATGTCCCAATATTGATCACAGACCCCATGTTCCACCCTCACTCAGCCATTAAAATAGTCCCCCTGAAAGTATTTGGGGATTTGTGTCTTTGAAGCACCAGCTGCTAAGACACCTTGCTTCGTCCTACAATAAGCACTTCCCCCGCCCCTCCACACTGAAACCCACAGTCAATTCATAAATTTGTTTGCACAGAAGCAAGTAGACCATGTATGCTAGGGTAACAGTACTGAATATTAAGAATGTGTGCATAGAAGGATGATAAATCACTTTTATTTCAGAAATAAAGTAGATTTATTGATGTGAGTTTTCGATAACCCTGTATGCGAGATAGCAAAAGAGACACAGATGTATAGAACAGTCTTTTGCACTCTGTGGGAGAGTGAGAGGGTGGGATGTTTTGGGAGAATGGCATTGAAACATGTATAATATCATATATGAAATGGGTCTCCAGCCCAGGTTCAATGCATGATACTGGATGCTTGGGGCTGGTGCACTGGGACGACCCAGAGGGATGGTACGGGTTGGCAGAAGGGAAGGGGTTCAGGAAAGGGAACGTGTGTACACCTGTGGTGGACATATGTTAATGTACGGCAAAATCATTACAATAATGTAAAGTAATTACCCTACAATTAAAATAATAAATTTATTTTTTAAAAAAAAAGGAAATCTTCTAAAAAAGCTCCACACCTGCATTGAAACCAAGCACGACCAAGAGCCAATAAGTTCCACAGGAAGACATACCATGCCAATTCTCCAGCAACACAGGAACAGAACCTGGAGCTTCAATACACAGGTTGCCCAAACAGCAAACCCATAGACATCTCAAACCTCACTACTGGACACTTCATTGCCCTCCAGAGAGAAGAGATGCAGCTCCACCCACCGGAACACTGACACAAGCTTCCCTAACCAGGAAACCTGACAAGCCCCTCGTTCAACCCCAGCCACAGGGAGGAACCTCCACAATAAAGAGGAACCACAAACTGCCAGAAAGAGAAAGACCATCCCAAACACAGGAACCCCCCCCGACCCCCCCCCCAAAAAAAAAGGCCATATTGACTAATGAGATTTTTGCATGCTTCATGGTTTTGGTTACTATTTCTGCCAGCAGTCTGTATTTTAAGTTGATGCTGAAGTAAACACTTGGTTGAACATTACCCTTCAGTTGCTAGGAGACCAGTGACTTTGTCATGTCACAACTAACCTTCGATTGCTAGGAGACCAGTGATTTTGTGATGTCACAGCTGTTTGACTGGGGGGATCTCTGTGATTGTCCAGAGAGTTTCTCTCTGTAGGCCAGCCAAACATCATTTGAAGTTGCATTGTGTAAAAGCAGACAAATGAGAATATTATCTGAAGAAAGATTTCCCTGAGATGGCACATATTTCTTCAGAAATTCAAGATGGACCTCCTAAAGGTGAGTCCACTGGTTCAGAAACCTCCATTCGATCTTACTGGTATGATTATACAACTGGGGACTCAGTTTTGAGATCTATGATTGAAGAATATGCTTTTCAGGCTTTGGCTGAGGATCTGCTGATCAAAAGGCCACACTACACATATTCTGTCTCTGAAACAGATGATGTGAATGATTTTCTTTCACTCACATTTCCACAAAAACTTTGGAATATAGTGGAAAGTGATCAGTTTGAGTCTATTTGGTGGGATGAGACAGGCACATGTAGAGTGATCAATGAAGAACTCTTCAGGAAAGAAGTCTTGGAAAGAAAGGAGCCTTTCAGGAAATTTCAAACCAAGAGCATGAAGAGGTTAATTCGACAGCTTAATCTTTATGGAGTTAACAAAAACCGACAAACTGTTCAAAGATCGGCTGCACTACCAGTCTTTCTGGAAGAAGAAAACAACATCTCTCTTTTGAGAAAGGTATTCCAAAATTTTCACTTTTTGGCAATGGGTCAGATTCAATCATGTGACCTAGAAAGCATGTTCATATATGTGGCTAAAACGGAGTTTAAACTTGAGATAACAAATTATTGAAAAAGTTGTATCTTTTTGAAGTTGAGAACAGCTGGAGGTTAGAATATTGGATGTTCAACAAACCTTCCTAGTGACTTGAAACCAGATACAAGTTCTGAAGCTACTTAAAGTGGTATTTACTGTATATATACAACATATTTGTAGTTGAGCATATACCTTCTAACATGTTACCTGTTAAAACTACCAACAGAGGTATTTTCTTTGATGTTATTTCATTGCTTCCATTAAAGGAAACTTATAGTGATATGAAGGAATGAAATTAGTAAAGAATGAAAAATGAATATAATGGAGAAGTGGAGAAAAGGGAACCCTCCTACACTGTTGGTGGGAATGCAAACTAGTACAGCCACTATGGAGAACAGTGTGGAGATTCCTTAAGAAATTGCCAATAGAACTACCTTATGACCCAGCAATCCCACTGCTGGGCATCCACACTGAGGAAACCAGAATTGAAATAGACACATGTACCCCAATGTTCATCGCAGCTCTGTTTATAATAGCCAGGACATGGAAACAACCTAGATGTCCATCAGCAGATGAATGGATAAGAAAGCTGTGGTACATATACACAATGGAGTATTACTCAGCCGTTAAAAAGAATTCATTTGAATCAGTTCTGATGAGATGGATGAAACTGGAGCCAATTATACAGAGTGAAGTAAGCCAGAAAGAAAAACACCAATACAGTATACTAACACATATATATGGCCAATTATACAGAGTGAAGTAAGCCAGAAAGTAAAACACCAATACAGTATACTAACACATATATATGGAATTTAGGAAGATGGCAATGACGACCCTGTATGCAAGACAGGAAAAAAGACACAGATGTGTATAACGGACTTTTGGACTCAGAGGGAGAGGGAGAGGGTGGGATGATTTGGGAGAATGGGAATTCTAACATGTATACTATCATATAAGAATTGAATCACCAGTCCATGTCTGACGTAGGGTGCAGCATGCTTGGGGCTGGTGCATGGGGATGACCCAGAGAGATGTTGAGGGGAGGGAGGTGGGAGGGGGGGTCATGTTTGGGAACGCATGTAAGAATTAAAGTTATTAACATTTAAAAAAAAAACACTGGGGGGTGGGGGAAATAACATGAGTTGAGGAAAATAAAGAAAAGGTATTAAAAAAAAAAAAAAGAAAAGAAATATTGTAACAAAACCAAAACTTTATTCTCCCATATGACTACCAGGAGACTTCCAGCAGAACAGAGCATTTAAAAAACACTCTGTAAAGGGCCAATAAAGAAATATGTTAGGCTTTGCGAATATGACCATTGGCAATTAATTAAGTTTTCAGGCATAGAGGATAACCAAAGAAGCTGGCAAGTCCCTCTTCCACCTTTAAGGACTCCGAAAACTGAATTACACACAATTTTCACGTCAGAAAAGAAAAGTCTTTTCGGTTTTCCTCAGCCATTAAAAGTGTAAAGCTCTAAAATTAAAAAGAAGAAGAAGAAGAAAAAGTAAAGCTCATTCTCAGCTCACAATAGACAGTGCAAAAACAGGGGCAGGCTGCCCTGCCTTGATTGAAATGGAATTCCAAGAGGAGGGGCGCCAAGATCCACCGTACGGTCAAGTCCTTAAGCAAAGAACTGGCTTAAGGGAGGTCACCCCTGAGGGCTGTGAGTGCCGGACACCATCACTGGACTCCCCTGGTAGACTCGGAGGCCGTTCTCAGCCCTGAGCCCTGGCGACTGTGCCATCTGTTTTTTCTTTCTTCGCGTTTGGTGAGCTGAGCAATCTTGACCCAAGATCCTTGACATTCAGATTCAGCCTGACCACGCCTACAGCGGCTGCTTTTATGGGGGGAGGGGCTGTGGGGCGGGCTCATCGCGCGCGCATGCGCCCAACTCGGCCTCGCGGCCAATCCGATGGCAGGTGCCGACACCTGGCAGCCAATCATCGGAGACAGCCCGCACGCCTGTACGGGGAGCTGAGGCGGCGCCCCAGACCTGAGGAGGCCTCGTCCCCGCAGGCTCGACTCCTCGGGGTTAATCTTGGAACTGCCTAGGGCAGGTGAGCTGCCAGCAGTTCTGTCTCCTCCCTCAATGGGGACCGGTAAGGACTGGAGCGTGGTTCAGCCAAAGCAGTGCCTGACGGCTAAAGGGAGGGTTTCTCGGGTCCCCACTCGCACGAGGCCTTGCTCAGCGGGGCGGCTGGTGAGGGCGGTGAGAGCTTGCGGCAGGATCCACAGGCTTCAGGCTCCTTTCGCCCTCTCCCCTCTCTAGTCTGGGCGGGCTCTGCTCTCCAGCAGCTTTCCTGCCCAGTGGCGGGACAAGCCAGCTCGCGGAAAGGGCCTCTTAGGCCCCTGGCCCCTGGCACCACCCCCAGCTCTCCTGTGGAAACTAATGTATTTAAACACAGATGCACAAATCTACACGGCCCAACCCGGTTCTGTACCCAGGCACAGTCAGGCAGGAGCAGCAAAAAAACAAAAACAAAAACCAAAAAACATCTATCTAGCAGCCTCTTCATTGCCCTGGTGCTTTAGTTGTTTTCCTGTTTCCTCTGCCTCTCCTCAGACTCCAGGGCTGCCCCGTCCCTGGGGGCCCCGAGATTCAGGCCTTTGGTTCGGGAAGTTGGCAGATGAGGTATTTGTTTGTTTGTTACTGAGAGAAGGGAGGTGGGAGGAAGAAGCTCAGGGCAAAGGAGTTCAATCACTTGGTCTGGTTGAGTGTGAGACGCCTGGTCAGCATCCGCAGGGTAGGACCAGGTAGGGCCTGGGGGATAGAATGTTCCCAGAACAGGGGCCTCACCCAGGCCGTTTCCTCTGCTTGTCCCCAGGATGTGACCGTGTGCTGCCTGGGAGGTCTCAAGCGCTCAGGAGTTCAGTGGGCCCCTGAGGTAAGGTGACAGACATCTTTACAACAGGGACAAAGGTGTGGCTTTCTTACTTTGCGTTTTTCTCCTTTCATTCGTCGGCTGACACGTTGCTGTTGAGAGAGAGTATTCCTGATTGGGGATTACGTGACCCTGATTGCGGGTGCTGACTTCAGGGCCATCATGGTTTCAGGTTTGCAGCTTTCTGAGTGGCAAGCTTAGAAACAGGCAGGGTGACTTGCTTTCGCCTGCCTTCTTGAAAGAAAAAAAGTAAGAGCACCATGGGTCTTAAGCTGTGTAGAGCTGACTCCTACCACTTGGTGAGGCTAAAATGGGGCAATGCACATATCCTAAGGTTTTAGCTGGCAAAGCAAAGCAATGCAGGTGTGGGGGTTCCCTGGTGGCCTGGTGATTAGGATTCTGGGCTTTCACTACAGTGGTCTGGATTCAATCTCTGGTCAGGGAACTGGGGCCCCACAAGCCAAACAGCATGGCCAAATGAATGAATGAATCCAGTGGTACATTCAGAGAAAATATCCTGTGATTTAACATGTTCACGTGAGATTGCTTGCTCATTTCTGTACCCTTAAGGGCTTTTCTTCATTAAGTAAGTCAGCTCCACTGGATGGGGGTGAGGCACCATCTGAGTTCATTTCATGCGAGTAAACAAGATCATAGGAAGCTCTATGCCCAGCCACTTGTGCCTACAGCTGTGTTGTATACTTATCTTGCTGGTACAGCTTTGACTTCACAGCATGTTTTGTTTTGGTCACAATATGTGGCTTCATAGGACATTAGTTCCCCAGCCAGGCATCGAATACAGGATCCTGGCAGTGAGAGGGCTGAGTCCTAAACAAACCACTGGGCTGCTAGGCAACTCCTGTGTTTCGGTGCTTTGGATTGGGTGAGTGTGTGTGTGTGTGTGTGTGTGTGTGTTGATTTTTGCTATATTTATAGGAGAACTGTTCGGTGTGTAAGTATGATGTGAATGGTATTAGAACTTGAAATGTTTGTGTTGTACATATGATCTCAAAATGGAATAGTTTGAAAGAACTTACCACTTGGTATTTCTTGGCCTAGGATCTCTCCTGAGGTAGTAGTCAAGCTTTGTCTGGCTTGGCAACCTCTGAAGACTTAGCTTGTTGAATCTAAGCTCTCTCACTTGTCTGTACTCTTGAAGCCTCAGTTCCTCCTTCTGTGGGCCTCTCCTAGGGGCTTCTCTTGTGGAGGCTGCTGTCTTTTCTCAGAATGAGTGATTCAGGAAAGCGCTTGCACCCATGATAAAGTGCAGAGTCTTTTTTGAGATATTACACATCTTCACTTGTGTATTTGCTTAGTCTCACAGGTCTACCCTGTGATAGATTGAGAGAGAACTACACAGGGGTGGGAATATTAGGAGATTGAATTCACTTGAAGGCTGGTTACCATACCCATTAATCCACTATGCCAGCCTTTTTTTTTATATGATCTCAGCTCTGTCAATGTGAGCAAATTATTTGGCTTGTGTACCCTTCTTGTGTGCTGCTCCAGCTGCTAAGCCACTTCAGTCGTGTCCGACTCTGCAGTCTCATGGACAGCCACACACAAGGCTCTCCCTTATCTGGGATTCTCCAGGCAAGAACGCTGGAGTGGGTTGCCATTTCCTTCTCCAGTGCATGAGAGTGAAGTCGCTTAGTCAAGTCCGAACCTTCGAAACCCCATGGACTGCTGCCTACCAGGCTCCTCCGTCTGTGGGATATTCCAGGCAAGAGTACTGGTTTGGGTTTCCATTGCCTTCTCCAGCTTGTGTGCTCTCTGGCCTGATGTACTCAATTTTGATCTACTCAGTTCTAGACCTACTCATTTCTTGATGTTCTAGCAAGTCTCCTCTTTGCCCTGGATTAAGGTTTCTGTTTCTCTGGATGGTTCCCATCAGCAAACTGACTGACTATAATGTGACCTGTCGTTAAAACTCCATCTTTTGGTAACACATCCTGCTTCTGCTGCTGTTATTTCATATTTGCTTGTTACAGACCTCTGCAGAGTTGTCCCTAGACTTTGTTATCTCGAGTTCTCTCATTTTCCTATAAAGCCACTCTTGTCAAGGCCACAGGTGAATTTCAAATATTCAAATGTCTGTCTGCAAGGTAGGAGACCTGGCATCAATTCCTGGGTGGGGAAGATCGCCTTGAGAAGGAAATGGTAATCCACTCCAGCACTCTTGCCTGGAAAATCCCATGAATGGAGGAGCCTGGTAGACTACAGTCCATGGGGTTGCAAAGAGTCGGAAATGTCTATTCAAATTCTTTTCCTGGTTATTAAATGCTTTTCTGTTTTTAATTGTTGTAGAAAACATCTAACTTAAATTTTTACCATTTTAACCATTTTTGCATGCTAAGTATTTTGCACACTTTCATCAGTCTTTTGGAGAAAGAAATGGCAACCCACTGCAAATCTGATGGAGAAGGGAACGTGGTGAACTTTAGTCCCGGGGGATGCAAAGTTGGGCACAACTGAGTGACTAAGACATATACACACACATAGTCACAGTGTTGATTTGTTGTTGTTGTCATTGTTTTAGCTGTGTTGTGCAGCTTGAATGACAGTTCCCTGGTTGAGGATCATACCCAGGCGCCTGATAGGACACTGTGGAGTCCTAACCTCTGAACTACGAGGGAATTCCCTATCACATTGTTATGAAGCAGATCTCTACACCTTTACAGCTTGCAAAATCGAACCTCTCAACCCATCACTTGTCCCATTAAACGGCAAGTCTTCTTTTCTTGCCCGTTGACCTAGACCATGGACTCCATCATTCTTTTTTGTTTCCTTTCTATTGCTTGACTGTGTTAGCTATTTCATACAAGTAGAAACTTACAGTATTTGTCTTTTTGTACGACTGGCTTATTGCATTTGGCTTGATGTCTGAAATGATCATGCATGTTGTAGCATGTGACAGAATTTTCTCTATATGGCTAAATAATATTTCATTGTGTGTATATATCACATTTGATGGACATTTCGATGCTTCCACCTCTTAGTTGTTGTGCTTCGTGCTGCTGTGAGCACGGCTCTGCAGATATCCCAAGACCCCATGTTAAATTCTTTTGATTTTATATCCTGAGGTGGAATTGCTGAATCATGTGTCAGCCCTAGTTCTTTAATTTTTCGAGGAGCCTTTAAACTGTTTTCTGTAGCAGTTGCACCATTTTAAAATCTATCCGTAACACACAAGGATCCAGTTTCTGTACGTGCTTGCCAACAGTTGCCCTTTCCTTTCCTTCATATGTAAACACACACATATGCACACACAATTTCTTTCATACCCTTTTCCATGATTGTTTATCTCAAATTATGAATATAGTTCCTTGTGCTATACAGTACGCTCTTGTTTGTCTATTGTATGTATTATGCTTTGCATCTGCTAATCACCAGCTCCCAATCTGTGCCTGCCGTACCTTTCCCTCTTGGGAATCACATAGTCTGCTCTCTATGTCTGTGAGTCTGTTTCTCTTTCATAGATCAGTTTATTTGTGGCATATTTTAGAGTCCATATAAGTGATACCATACGATATTTGTCTTTCTCTCTCTTTTTTTTAATTTTTATTTTTACTATGTTTTATTTTACAACACTGTGTTGGTTTTGCCATACATTGACATGAATCCGCCACAGGTGTACATGAGTTCCCAATCCTCACCCCCCTCCCACCGCCCACCCCATATCATCTCTCTGGATCATCCCTGTGCACCAGCGCCAAGCATCCTGTATCCTGCATCGAACATAGACTGGCGACTATCTTACATGATAGTGTACATATTTCAGTGCCATTCTCCCGTATTATCCCACCCTCTCCCGCTCCCTCAGAGTCCAAAAATCTGTTCTATACATCTGTGTCTCTTCTGCTGTCTCTCATACAGGGTTATCATTACCATCGTTCTAAATTCCATATATATGTGTTAGTATACTGTGTTGGTGTTTTTTTTCTGGCTCACTTCACTGTGTATAATCGGCTCCAGTTTCATCCATCTCATTAGAATTGATTCCTATAAAGTCTGCAAGCAATAATGCTGGAGAGGGTGTGGAGAAAAGGGAACCCTCTTACACTGTTGGTGGGAATGCAGTCTAGTACAGCCACTATGGAGAACACTGTTTATAATAGCCAGGACATGGAACAACCTAGATGTCCATCAACAGATAAATGGATCAGAAAGCTGTGGTACATATACACAGTGGAGTATTACTCAGCCATTCAAAAGAATATATTGTCTTTCTCTTTCTGACTTCCTAAGTATTCTTTTGAATGCTAGTGTAGATTCAAGTATTTACTTAATAACATTTGTTGCTACTGTATAAAATGTGGTTGACTTTTAAAATATTTGTCTTCTATTCTGCAAGCTTTATATTAATTCTAATACTTGTGTTTCTTCAACATTTTCTATACTAAATTATCTTATCTCTAATATACTTTGACTTCTTCCTTTCCATTCTGAAGGCTGTTTTTTGTTTTTTATTTTTTTGTGTTTTTTCGTTTTTTTTTTTTTTTTTTTAAACTACAGCAACAATTCTCTTTTGTTACCTGATTGCTCTGGTTATAGAACTGCCAGTATAATGTTGAGCCAAAGTGTGTAATAGACTTCCTTGTGTTGTTCCCAGTCTTAGAGGGAAAGCTTTCAGTTTTTCATTCTTAAGTATGATGTTAGCTGTGGGTCATTTTACAGGTGCCCTTTGATTGAGAAAATTCTCTTCTGTTCTTAATTATTAAGTGTTCTTTTAACCCCGGTTATGAAAAGGTGCTAGATTCAGGGAAATGCCTTTTCTTCAGGCAGATGTGTTATTTGTTTTATTGTTTTAAAATGGCATAATGTTGATTGACTTTCCTATAATGAACCAACTTTGCATACCTCCCTAAATCGCATGTGATCATAGTGTACAGTCTTTTTTATATGCTGTTGGATTTTGTTTGCCAGTATTTTGTTGAGGACTCTTTCACCTGTATCCATAAGGGATATCAGGTGTGTGTGTGTTTGTGTGTGTGTGTGTGTGTGTGTGTGTGTGTGTGATGTCTCTGTCTGATATTGGTATGAGAGAAAGACTGGCATCATTTTGCCTGCTATGTGGGGAAGAGACGTGTGGCATAAACATGAAGCATTGTTGGATTGAAGTTTAGCCAGGATTAGAGGGAGAAATTTAGGATATATCTGTGTGGAATTGGGGTGAGATTATCAGAGAGCTCATTCTCAGTTTCCTAGGCCTGAATTAAGTGCTTGACATTGAATTATGCTGTTTGTTAACTAGGTATAGATAGATTATACTTTGAATTTGCTACCTATTTTGTTTGTTAACATTTATGAAATTAGAATTTATGGATCAGTTGTAATGTGCATTTAAGATCCATTTTCTTCCATTTTTACTACAAAACAAGATGCCATTGAATAGCTGATGCCTTTTAAAAAAGCTGTTAACCTTAAGTCTAAGAAATAAGCATGTTTGTCTTTAAGATACAAAAACACATTTAAAAGTTACAAATTTGCCCAAGAAGAGGCAACTGGTGTGTGGTTAAGTTAGAATTCCAACTTAATCTCCTATGACTCCAAAGTCCATGCTTCGAAATGCTGTAGAACAATGCTTTTGTAAAAATACTCTCCTTTACATGTGATTTCACGTAATGATCAGTGTGGCGTTTTGTTTTTTTTCCCCCTCTTTATTTTTTTAAGTAGAAGAGGTTAAAGTGAACATGCGACAAAGCTATGATTCTAGAGCCATGTAGACTTGTAGTCGTAGGTTTTTTAGCTGTCATTGAGTCTGGTTGACACTCAGTGTCTTTGTAAGATAAGGGTGTGTATAAGTACTCTAGAGTTTTGGAGATAATCAAATAGCCCATTTTTCTGTACTTAGCTAATCTGTAGTATGTTTACACTTAGGTGGCAGTTTGTATAAAGGAAGCACTGGGACTTGAGGCCGCACCCTCTAAGAATAAAAAAGTATTAAAAATATGGAACTCCCACGTATGTTATGTGAAGAAGAACAAGAGCCAGAAGTACAGAAAAGGGAGGGAGAGACCAAACAAGTAGATGATGATGATGATGATGAAGTGATCTTGGTTGGAGTGGAACATGGAAATGAAGATGCTGACGTGATCTTTGTTGGGATGAGCTCAGCTTCAAAACCAGTCGTTTCAAACATACTGAACAGAGATACCCCAGGTTCTTATTCAAGGAGAAAAAGGTGTGGTCACTTCAGGAGAGGTAACACTCACAGATTACAGCCTGTTAGTCATGTGACTCCTACATCAGAAGCAAAGACTGTCTTGCCAGTGTCTGACTCTGACTCAAGATCAACAGGTAGTCCTATTATTATTGAACCTCTGTCTCAAGCTGATTATAAAAATCTTTCACCACAAATAGTGCCTGATGGCTTTTCGAAGGAGTTATGTTCTTCTTTGATTACCTTCACAAGTTCATTGCAGCATCCAGTAGAAACAGCAGTTTCTGCAGGAGATATGAATAAAAGTCCTCATGTAACAAAGCGAGTTTCCCCTTGTGAAACAAATCGCAGAAATCCCAGAAGGCCTAAATTCAGTGATGGCATTGTAGGGGAACATTCTTTAGGTTTCTCCCCGTCAGGTTTTTTTCATATAGAGACCACTCAGCAAAGCACACCAGACCGTGTCCATACCTCACTAAGCCATGTTCAGAATGGAGAACCTTGTCCAACACCTTTTCCAAAGGACAGTGTTCATTGCAGGCCTGTAAGACCTTTAGGGGAAAATGGACGGACAAAAACTGATTTTCCAAGTTTGGTAAGTCCAAACAAAATTGGTGATCCCACAGAAGGAAATCTGATTGTGTTACTTCGTGACTTCTACTATGGCGAGAATGGAGGAGTTGGGCAGCCAGAACCGAAGACCCACACGGCATTTAAATGCCTCAGCTGCTTGAAAGTTCTAAAAAATGTCAAGTTTATGAATCACGTGAAGCACCATTTGGAACTTGAGAGGCAGAGAGGTGACAGCTGGAAAACCCACACCACCTGCCAGCACTGCCTCCGCCAGTTTCCTACTCCCTTCCAGCTGCAGTGTCACATTGAAAGTGTCCACACGGCCCAGGAGCCCTCCGCAGTCTGTCACATCTGTGAGATGTCCTTTGAGACAGATCAGGTTCTCTTAGAGCACATGAAAGACAATCATAAGCCTGGTGAAATGCCCTATGTATGCCAGGTTTGCAGTTACAGATCATCATTTTTTGCAGATGTGGATGCACATTTCAGAGCATACCATGGTAACACCAAGAATTTACTTTGCCCGTTTTGTCTCAAAATTTTTCAAACTGCAACAGCATACAGACGTCATCATCGAGGGCACTGGGAAAAGAGTTTTCACCAGTGTTCCAAATGTCGGCTACAGTTTTTAACTTCCAAAGAGGAGAGGGAGCGTAAGACCCAGTGTCATCAAATGTTTAAGAAGCCTAAGCAGCTAGAAGGATTGTCTCCTGAAACAAAAATTGTTATTCAGGTATCACTGGGACCCCTTCAGCCAGGATTGATGGAAGTTGCATCCATTACTGTGAACACATCTGATTTTGAATCATCACCCCCCAAATCTAAAAGGAGGAGGTCAAAAAAAGAAAAATAATAGTTAATTCTGCCTTCAGTAAGTCTGAAGCAAGTATTTCAGTCAAAGTTAAAAATCCCATTAAAAACAAAAAGATCAACTTATAGCATTATTCAATAATATCAAATATAGGGAAACTGATGGGTAATTTATGTGATTTTGTTTTAAATAGAGGAAGTACAGTTTTGTTTGATCTGCATATTGAGATGCTATTTAAAAATCTATGATCTGTTTTTCGTGTAATTGTCTTAACATGTAAAAAGGATGTGTGCATGTGTGTGTGAGAGAGAGAGAATGAGAGAAGTGGAGAAAGGAAAAGTAAGAACCTATTTTGGTATTTGATGTTACTTGTAAGTTCGAAAGCTCTCCTATACATATAATCTGTAGAGTGTTTTAGCAACGTAATTTTGAAGTGTTTTCATGCCTTGCAGATCTCAGTATCAGCTATATAGCCAGATTTGAATGTCACTTTCTGAAGTGCCTCTTGGGCTGATCTAAGATAACCTGGCTCTGAAAGCGTGCAGTGGAGGTTGATGGAGAAGCTACGATGTGAATTTGGACCAGACACGGGATTTAATCAGTGAAGAGCTGTGGCTTCCTGTCCCAGCTGAGGAAGAGGCATACATTCACTGCAGGCACAGAGCCAAGGGAGAAGGAACACTGTCTCACAGTGCTTTCACCTAGCCCAGGGACATCTCAAGGAAGCCAGCCGTTAAAATGCCTGTGTTTGGTGAGAGACCCTGGCAAGCATGAAGCAGGCCCTGTGTAGCACTGACTGCAGTTGGAGAAGCAGAGATAGTTAATGAGACCTGGTGCCTGTGGACCTCCTGTTGAGTGATCAAAAGGGGAATTTGATTCATTCTGTCCCCTTTCCCATTTGGCTGGCCTGTAGTCACAGTGAGGTCGGCATATCTGTGTCAGACACAGTAGCAAAGCAAGTTAAAATTCCCAAAGGAAAAAGAGCCTTGACGTCCACTTTGATTTGCGCTGGACCCATAGTTGTAGCTGAAAAGGATCAAACAGAGGAAATCTGTTCAGCTTTTGAATTGGGCTAAATTGAGTTCTCTTACCCTTAAGCTACAGTGGAGTTGTCCAAGAATCGTAAATATAGTGGATAAAAATAGTCCAGGGTGATTAAAGCCTTTTTGGAACTCTTGCTTCCTTTTTCCAGTTACATGTGTCTTACCCGAGTTGACCATGTGAAGATTTCGGTTCTGTATCTTATCTTGCCTTGCACACAAATGTAGTACAGTTAACAGCTAATTCTTTGCGTGTGTAATTTCCCATTGTATCAAACTAATTGAGTTTCCCTCTTTCTTGACACAGTCTGATGTGCAAGAATTGTCTCATGTATTTCAGTAATTATCAGGTCATAGAGTTATCCTTCCTCTAATCTATCCAACCATCTAATCTGTGATTATACTTGTGGAAACCTTCTTTCTTGCGGTCTCCAAGGGCTCTTTCACAGACCTGTGGGGTACCCTCTAAGTATCGGTTCCTGAACATCAGCACACTTGGCTGCCTCTGTAGGTTCTTGGAGTTGAGTCTCCTCCTGGAGGTGAATGTCACCCCTTCTCCACTTCTGGCACGGATACCTAGCAATCTCTGTGCACCATTCCAGGAAGCTGGGATCCTGTCTGTAGACCTATGCCAGGAGCAACTCTCCGTTTCCTCTTCCTTTCTCCTCCTCTTTGTCTCTCGCCACTCTCCCCAGGCCTCAGTTTCTTTAAGTCCTCTAAGCTTTCACAAAATTCTGGAAAGAGATCATCACCAAGCGGTTAGCATCCTTCTCAGAACTGAAGAGGAAGGACTACAGATGATGAAGCTGTAGTGAATCTGTTGTCTCCATTTTAGGTAATTTCGTGAGTGTAAATTCAAATTCAAATAAATTGTGTTTATTTACTCAGAGCCTGATTGATTTATTTGCACTTTGAATTCTTTACTAGGCCTTTCTGGTTAGTTTATTTGGGCCAAAGCACTTTGCTAAGTGTCAGCTGAAACCACTTTTAGTTGTGTAAAGAGTGTGTGTGTGTTCTGGTCTCAGGTGAAAACTCTCTGTATAAATAAATATGCAGACTATTGCATTTGTATCTCCTTTCCTCGATTTCTATAGTAAAAAATATGACATGTTTTAGTTACGTGCTTTTATTGTTGCTTAGTATTATCAACACTGTTGCTGTTAGTTGCTGTGAAGTATGCTCCTAAGGACTACAAGTTGTATTTATTGCCAAATTAAAAGGTTCCCGCAATATGGTCCCTGACTGCTTCCTCTCTTCCATTCTCTGTCTTCTACTCTACTTTTTTCCCCACTAATGTACTCTTTTTGACAACACTGGCCTTGGTTTTCCCCCATCAAATTCCATTTCTTCCCGATCCCAAGACTGCAAGTGCTGTTCTTCTGGAAATGCTCTTCCCGCAGGCCTGCATGGCTTGCTACCTCCCTTGTTTGAGCTTCACCAATGCTGTTCAAATAACACAATCAAATCTCCAACCCCCTCCCTTTCCTCCTCCTCCTTAAAGGCACTTGAAGTCTCTATCCTCTTCTTCCCTCTCCAGCCTAAATTTCCTAACTTTTCACAAAAAAAGAAAAAGAAGGAAAAAAGAAGAGATAATAACATCAGGGCTTTGCTTCTTAGAATTAACATGCGTCAGTTTCTGTGCCTGCAAATCAAAGATAGTTAATAGTGAGTTGAGTTCTTTCAGGAGCTTCCTCTGTTTTTCTTTTGATACCTCTATATTTTGTTCACACAATGACACTTTGTTTTCTTTACAAATATATTGAAGATGTGTCAAGATTACTATTTTGTTACTGCCCTTTGTGAATTCCCTTGTCTGCCTTGCTTGTTCTTTCAGGGAAAATTTATTATTTTATTAATGTCATCTTAAAAGACTGGAAACTTCCCAAATCAGCAAGTTTTGTCCCCTGTTTTAATAATCTTTATCTTAAACATTAAAAAAAAAAAAATTCCCTTCATGTTTTACTACAGGCAGCAAGAAAAAACCAGGAGGCACTTTTGGCTGTTTGGATGGAAATCCTCTTAGATAACTCAATTAAGTACAGTTTGTTCTCCCAGCTCATTAGGTGCATTTTCTACTTTTCATAATACTGCAGATGTAGTCGACTTTCGTCTTCACAATCCCCAGACTCTTTCCTCCTGCCTCTCCTTTCTGCCAAGCATCCTAGGTGCACGACTGTGATTCTACTTAGAACGTGTTTTCTTAGTGAGCAAATGGGGAGCGATTCCCTGGCTTCAGTGCTTCTGCTGGCCAGAGACTCTGTACCGTTCCCTAAGAACTTCATGGTTTCACTATCCAACTTCTATCACCTGGCTAGGTCAGTTGCAGTAGTTCATACTCACAAGTGAACTAGCAGGGATTACTACACGCACATGTGCAGAAACATACATGTGTACACAGTAACATCTCTGAGGGGAAACCTGTCCATATGCAGAAGTAAAGCTTTCTTTTCCAGGAACTTGAATTTTGGTAGACACTCAAATTTCTGCACGCACATGTGCACAAACATGCACGTGTACTCAGTAACATCCCTGGGAGGAAACTTGTCCATATGCAGAAGTACAAGCTTTCTTTTCCAGGGACATTAGTTGTGGTAAGCACTCAAATTTCTATGTGCACTGTGCACAAATATATGCATGCACACAGTAAGATCGCTGAGAGGAAACTTGTCCATATTCCGAAGTACAAGTTTTCTTTTCCAGGAACATGAATGTTGGTAAGCATCCACATTTCTGTCCTTGTTTTTTCACTTGCTCATCGATTATGTCATGTTACACTTCTAACTCTGTGCCTTATCCTCAAAGGTTCCAAAACCTTGGCATTTGCTATTGATAGGGACTGGCCTGCAGAGCAGCAGGCAGCATTGGAAGTTCTTGCCATGAACAGCTGTATAACATGTGCCTGCCTTCTGCATTCTCCCATCGCCTTGGACAGCTTCACAGTACCAGTCACGTTGGCCTGATCCATTGACTGTGCATTCCTTCAGGGGACCCGAAAACAAGGACCTCTGAGCTCAGCTGACTTGAAGAACTGCTTTCTCGGTGTGCACCTGTCTAGGTCATTCCGTGTCAATGTTGTGCCCCTCTTGGTAGCCTACCACCCGTTACAGCCCCCAGCATTCTGAATGAGGCCCCCTGTTCTTCCTATCTGTGGAGCGTTCTGTGTGCACCATCTACCTGTGCCCCGATGTGCTCTCTCCATGTGGCAGGAAAAGGCCAGAAACGCCTGAGCCTCCAAAAGCCCCCGGAGACTGTGACAGGCCTGGTTCTGATCCAAGGTTGTGAAGAAGGTACACATGGATGCAGGGTCTCTTCCGATACCAAGAATGGAACCGGAGGCCATCAAAGTAAGGTGGCATCCCTACACGTCTTCCTTTCTGTTTAACACTACCCATGCACATGGGAGTCCCCCAACAGATGATGCCCTGGGGAACCTGCAGGTTCTGGGCCCAGAGCTAATGCCTCCGTTGGACAGAAAGCAGCGTTACTATCTCAAATGGACCAAGAGGGCTTGAACCACCCATGCCTCAGTGATTTGCTAAATGCCAAGGCTCTCTTTCAGTTGCTCTCATTAGGCCCAGGTAGGACTCCCTACAGTCACGCATCCCTGCTTCCCTACACAGCACCCGTGCCAAGGAAGCCAGTGCGCGGTTGGGCCCAGGGATATCCAAGACGGTCACCTGGAAGGCAGCATCCCTGTGTCACCTGGGTGCAGATCCCCTACAACGCAATCAGAGATTCTGCTCCAGCAAGACTACCAGAATCCTCCTTCAGGTACAGACGTGCACCTTTGACACTCAGGCCCCCAAGCCAGGGGCAAGACCCCAAAGAAAAGGAGGAATTCATATCAGAACTTTCAGCACAGACCATGGGGTATCTTTGGCAGGACCGCTACTGCCTAGAGTCTGGACCCTGAAGACCAGCAGGCCCTGAACTGCCCCAGGGGCTTCTCTGTCTGCACTCCCCTGAGGTCCCTTAGGACATGCAGTTTACCCACCGCCCTTGTCTTTTCTCTGTTCCCTCCCTCACAGGCATATCCCGGATAGGGTCACACAGGGAAACCCACTTGCACATTTCTCGGCTTTGGGCACTGCCAGCGAGGCAGGCTGGAAGTGCCTGGAGGCATGCCTTGCTTACAGACCATGTCTCTCCTAGGATGCCTGTGGTTGGCAGATACAGCATACTTTAGTGCATCTCATGTTTTGTGTCATATCGTGCCAGTGTGTGCCACACTCAGGGAGGGCGTGTGCTGGCTGCTGGGCTGATCTGGGCAGCACTGGCCCAGGACCTTCCCAGTTCTCCTTTTCACATGTGTGTGGAACAATCTCCAGTGCAGCAGGCAATCTATGACTCTTTCTCCTTCAGCTCTCTGCCCATCTCGGCAGGACCTTAGCCTCACCACCCCAGATCTTGCCATAGCCACGTCCCTCATTTCCAGAGGCCAGCCCATGGCCCCACACACGGAGGGCTCCACAGGCAGTGGTTTCAAAGCCCCACCCCACGTGATTTGCTCTGTGTGAATCCTTAGACCATGAAACCCTCTTCCTGATCCAAGCACACACAACAACACGGTAGAACTGATGAGCGTGTTTTGTATCTGGTCTAATTGCAGATATCTGGAGCCACAGTCTGGAGTTATCACTCGCCATCCTTTCCTTGTTCCCATCCTGGGCAGGGTCAATGCAGAGATGAGGCGACAGACCACCTTCAGCCTGGTCGCCTCATGACTCCTCTTCTGGTTGCTCAGCACCTCCTCTCCTGCCACCTTCATCTCTGCCTCTGCCCTGGGCCGGACACACACACACACACACACACACACACACACACACACACACACACACACACACACAATCACAGCCAGCATAAATAAGCACACGTGTGTATACACACACATGCTCAGCACGGGGACACAAATGCAAACAACGAGCATAGGTGTTTCAGGAGGTGAAGACGACCGAGGCCAGCAATGTCGGGGATGGTGACAGTAGGCACCATGTCCTGCCCTTGGGGCTCCCTGTTCACCTTCTCCACGAACTCTTCCGTATGTTCCCAAGGCAGCCTGAAGCCGCTTCCAGCGCAGCATGTTTGGTGGTTGTGAGACACTGAGTGGTGAATGTGGAAATTCACAGAAGATCCCAAAGTCAGCACACAGGTGCACTGGGACCCCGGAGAGGACAGCTTTTCAATGATAGGCCTTCCCTGGGTAAGGGGCGGGAGTGAAGTGCCCAGGCAATCTCAAACTCAGTGAGCAGCAGGAGGCCAGGGGATGAAAGGACCCACAAAGGATGATTCTGACAAAGATACTTAATACACACTGCCTCTAGTAGTATCACCTGGACTCTGGTGCTGCCACCTCAGCTGATTTGATGGAGACTTGCTTCACTCACGGACACACCAAGTCCCCAAATAAACAGTCTCATGAGGTCACCTGCTACAAGCACGACCCAAACTCAGGCTCCACAGCCAGTTTGCATGAGTCTGAGCATCCCCATTTGGGAAAGGACAGTGTCCCTGTAGTATCACATGAGTGTCCCTTCAGGGCCCACCTTCAGACCCCATCCCCACACGTTTCTGTCAGTTACTCTCATGGAAGAACCTTCCTGCCCAGGGTACTACTTCAGGCGATCATCCCACACATCTTGGCCGACAATCCGCTGGCAATACGAGCAAGGTGAGCCAGCAGCCAAGAATCCCAAAGTGAATTGCTAACTGTGTTCAGGCCCAAAGCAACCACACCTCAGCAATCCTGTTCGACTCTGAGCAGTTGTGACCTGACAACCAGCTGAGAAAGTTAAGGCTCCTGGTGTCCACGCTGCGGCTGGATGCTCCCCGTTCAAAGTCCCAGAACCAGTGGACAGGAGTGGAACAACGTGCCCTATGCCCTACAGAGAGACGGGAGATGGGTGTGGATCCCACAGGTCGACACTCCACAACCTTGCACACCAACACTCATCACCCCAGGAACCACGTTTCACAAGTGATGTCAAGGTAATTCTACTTAGTGGTCACTGTGTTCAAGAAGTAGGGGGGTCCTGAAAGGAAAATATCAACTTGCAGTGGGACGATGGATGGCTCCGCAACAGCACCTGTCAGGATAGGGAGCAGGGAAAAGGTTCCTGCGCCGCCTCCTCTTCCTGAGCAGCAGACTTCAAAGAGCAGCAGAAAGGATACAGCTACGGCCCAGAAGCAAGGGATGCCCCAGGTGATGGCGATCCTCCAAGCCAAGTCAGGCTTCCTCCTCTGATGGTTCCTGCACATGAACTGGAAGTAGGCCCTGCAGTTCTTCTTATGCTCAGAGCTCAGTTCCACCAGCAGGGCAGCCAGTGCCTGCAGCGCATCTTGCCCTGGAAGCTCAGTAGTGCTCATGCTCATGGTAAGGTCAGAGAAAGTATGCCTGGCACTTGGGAAGGATGGAAAGGCCCTTGTATCAGGGTGTTCAAAGGGCTGTGGGGTCACCCACTGTGGCTTCTGTGTCTGGGATTGCAACCTGTTCTGTGTCTCAGATCTTCTGCACTCTCACTGGTCACCCCCAGACACTTTATTCCTGCCTCTCCTTTCTGCCAGGCATCCTTGCTGTACCACTGTGATTCCACTCAGAACTTGCTCACTCAGTGAGATAACGGGGATCAGAAAGTATGTCTACATATGTTCTGTGGGTTTGTGTATGTGTGTGTGTCTGCACGCGCGCTTGTGTGTGTGACTCCCATATCTCAGTTATTTTTGGAATCATTCACCTTTACAACAATAACTGTCAGCTAAGGTGGCTCTCATGTACTGTCTCTGGTCATTTCTGACTCAGAGGCTAATCCTCCTCAGATGCAGGCCTGAAGGAGACACACAGAGTCATGGCTGCGACACTTACAGGTGTGGCCCTGCCCGGACTCTACTCAGCTGTGCCTGTGGAGCCTGCCAATTGCCCAGTACCACACTTCCTTCAGGGTCCACCATTCTGCCCCCTCGCCTCCACCCCTCCTCCTGCTCCTGCCTCTGCACCTCCCCCTCCTCCTGAGCACTGGACCACAACGAGTAGCAGAAAGGATACCACGTTGGCCCAGAAGCCAGGGATGCCCTGGATGTTGGCACTCTTCTGAGCCAAGTCACGCTTCCTCCTCTCATGACTCTTGCACATGAACCAAACGTAGGCCCTGCAGGTTTTCTCAGGCTTAGAGCTAAGTTCCACTTACAAGGTCGCCAGTGCCTGCATCACATCTAGTGCCGGGAGCTCACTCGGGCCTCCAGGCCTTTCCTGGCACTGCTCCTCCAATGTCTTCTCCTCCAGCTCCAGGGAGGACCCCTGTTTCTGTCATTCATCTGGCACAACCTCCACATCCTCAGTGATGTCCTCTGCAAGCAGCTGGAAACCCCGTCTGATCCCTGCCACGACTCCGTCCACCTGGGCCTCGCTGTCCTCTCCTGCCTCCACTCTGAAGAGGGTGGCATCTTCGCCTGGTGTGGCCACTGGTGGCTGCAACGTCCCAGCCATGCACAGCATCACCAGGACAGGCTGTTGCTGGCCAGATGCTAGGGAAGTAGGGAAAAACCCCACCATTTGCCACGTTGATCTCCATTGTTCACGGACACCAAATGGGAAAGGGGACGGAATGAATCAAATTCCCCTTTTGATCACTCAACAGGAGGTCCTAGTCACCAGGTCTCATTCATGTTCCTCAAAAAGAAAGCTTGTACTTCAGCATATAGACAAGTTTCCTCTCAGCGATGTTACTGTGTACACGCATATTTTTGTGCACATGTGCACGTAGAAATTTTAGTGCTTACCAAAATTCAAGGTCCTGGAAAGAAAGCTTGTACTTCTGCATATGGACAGGTTTCCTCTCAGCGATGTTACTGTGTACACGCATATACTTGTGCACATGTGCACGTAGAAATTTGAGTGCTTACCAAAATTCAGTGTCCTGGGAAGGAAAGCTTGTACTTCTGCATATGGACAGGTTTTGTCTCAGCGATGTAACTGTATTCACCCATCTATTTGTGCACATGTGTGTGTAGAAATTTGAGTGCTTACCAAAATTAATGTTCCTGGAAAAGAAAGCTTGTACTTCTGCATATGGCAAGTTTCCTCTCAGGGATGTTACTGAGTACACGTGCATGTTTGTGCACATGTGCATGCAGAAATTTGAGTGCTTATTAAAATTCAAGTTCCTGGAAAAGAAAGCTTGTACTTCTGCATATGGACAGGTTACCCCTCAGCGATCTTACTGTGTACACGCATATATTTGTGCACATGTGCACATAGAAATTTGAGTGCTTACCAAAATTAATGTTCCTGAAAAGAAAGCTTGTACTTCTGCATATGGACAAGTTTCCTCTCAGGGATGTTACTGAGTACACGTGCATGCTTGTGCACATGTGCGTGCAGAAATTTGAGTGCTTACCAAAATTTATGTTCCTGGAAAAGCATGCTTGTACTTCTGCATATGGACAGGTTTCCTCTCAGCGATGTAACTGTATTCACCAATATATTTGTGCACATGTGTGTGTAGAAATTTGAGCGCTTACCAAAATTCACATTCCTGGAAAAGAAAGCTGTACTTCTGCATATGGACAGGTTTCCCCTCAGCGATGTTACTGTGTACACATGTATGTTTCTGCACATGTGCGTGTAGAAATCCCTGCCAGTTCACTTGTGAGTATGAACTACTGCAACTGACCTAGCCAGGTGATAGAAGTTGGACAGCGAAACCATGAAGTTCTTAGGGAACGGTACAGAGTCTCTGGCCAGCAGAAGCACTGAAGCCAGGGAATCGCTCCCCGTTTGCTCACTGAGCAAACACATTCTAAGTGGAATCACAGTCGTGCACCTAGGATGCTTGGCAGAAAGGAGAGGCAGGAGGAGAGAGCCTGGGGAGTGTGAAGACGAAAGTCCACTACATCTGCAGTTTATGAAAAGTAGAAAATGTACCTAATGAGCTGGGAGGACAAACTGTACTTAATTAATTGAGTTATCTAAGAGGATTTCCATCCAAACAGCCAAAAGTACTTCCTGGTTTTTTCTTGCTGCCTGTAGTAAAACATGAAGGGATTTTTTTTTCTTTAATGTTTAATATAAAGATTATTAAAACAGGGGACAAAACTTGCTGATTTGGGAATTTTCCAGTCTTTTAAGATGACAGAAGTTGTTAAAATTAATGACTCTCAAGCAAGATCATATCCAGGGCATTGAGATTAGGTGGTCTAAATACAACATTTTACACCACCGATAGGCCAGTTCTTCTTATTATTTTTTATAAACAAAGGTGTTCTAAAGACGAGTGTGACTGTAAAATTCTTTGTTAAGCCTCAGAATTTAGTCAGGCCAATAGCCTCCAAAGAGTTTAGGGGTGTCACTCAGAGATCCTTTCAGTCACACAATAAGACTTCTACCAAAGTTCAGGGTGTTATCCCTCAGCTATCTCAGCAGAAAACCAAGACAGAGTAAGCCTTATTATGAAGACATGTGTGACTGTCGCTTTGGAGTGGGGTGCTTTGCCTTGAACACCAGTAAGAGTATCAGGAGACACACCAAGGTTTTAAGATAACATATTTAAGTTCAGCTCGGACTGAAAGGACCAGCAATAGTACAAAATAGGAGCTCTGGACTTCTACCTTCTACAAGCAGGAAGCAGGCTAGGGACACTGTTTCATGTAACCATATACTAGCCACCTTTCATGCAATGGCATCATGTCAGCGGGTAGAATGAAAAAATCAGAGACGGAAGCCTAGGAAGTGTCCAGGCCTTAAATACTAATCAAAGGACTGCCCGCAAGAACCCATGGGATTTCAGAACTGCTACTATTGACTCCCATCTCCCCCCCCCTTTCTGGAACAGGAGTGTCTATGAAGGTTATCTATGCCTGAACCACCACTGTATGTTGGCTGTGAAAGGGAGCAGATTAACTCATCTCTTTTGTTCACACATCCTCAGGTCTAGAGGAACTACACTTCTATAATTTGAACTGATGTGTTGCAGACTTGAGAGGCTCTTGGACTGCAAGGAGATCAAACCAGTCAATCCTAAAGTAAATCTCTCCTGCATATTCATTCGAAGGACTGATGCTGAAGCTGAAGCTCCAATACTTGGGCTATGTGATGGGAATAGCCGTCTCATTGGAAAAGACCGTGATGCGGAAAAAGATGAAGGTAGGAGAAGGGGACAGCAGAGGATGGGATTGTTGGATAGCATCATCGACTCAATGGACTTGAGTTTGAGCAAGCTCCTGGAGTTGATGGACAGGGAAGCCTGCAGCGCTGCAGCCCATGGGGTCGCCAAGAATACGACACAACTGAGCAACAGAACACGAGATACTGTACACGTGGACCCTGATCCATAGCTGGACCTGACTTAGATGACAAGGTCCTGAACTTCAAGTTAATGCTGTAACAGATAAATTGTTTAAAAGCATTGGCAGGAAAAGGCATTTTGGACATACACGTATGTGAACAATTTCTGGCCATGTGTGTACCACGTGGTTTTAAATTATGTCCACGGTTCCTTCCTCTGCCCCTTCACATGTGTGGTGGGCTTAGTGGCTCACTTCTCATGTTAGAATACTGTAGAAACGAACAATGAAGCGTCTGAGACTAGGTCATAAAAGGCACTGCAGCCTCCTTGATCATCCTCTTGGATCACTCACTCTAGAAGCCAGCTTAGTCATATCTCCAGAGCACTCAGGTAGCCCTTTAGAGAGGCCCATGTGAAAGAACCGAGGCTTTCTCCCAACAGCCAGCAAGCAAACCGGTTTCATCAGCTATGTGAGTAAGCCATCTTGGAAGGAAATCCACCAGCGCATGTCAAGGCTTCAGAGGATGGCAATCTCATGAGACACTGAGCCACAACACTCAGCTGAATTACTCCTGGATTCCCAACTTTCAGCAGCAGTATGAAATAATATTGTTTTAAGCTGCTAGTTTTGGCTAACTGCTTATGCAGCACTAGTTCATTAATGCACTGCCATGTTTGGGCAATGTCTTTATTCAGGGCTGCCTGTCCATCTAGTCCAATCTAATCCAGAATCTGCTACTTCAGTTTAGAAAACATAGCCCACCCTTGATCTGACCACCCTCAGTATCCGATCAAATATCATTTCACTCACCGGAATATCTTATCAGCCTTGCCTAGCCTCAGCAATGATCCTCTCAGTTGAGCCAGAGTCCACCCTCACCCTTATAGTCCTCATTTTAATAAGTTTCCATCCACTGACACCCATTCTGTTATTGTTGTCCATTGCTTTTCAGTCTCCCATCTCTGTCTGCAATCCCATGGGCCCACCCTGTTCCTTAGCTATAAATCCCAGCTGCACCCCTCCTGGAGTCACACATAAGCTCAATCTCTCTCCCATGTTATAATACGCCACTGTAGTACTCTTACCTTGAATAAAGTTTTTCTTGCCACCTTTCGTAAGTGTTATGAGTACTCTTTGAACATTCCCAAGTTCTGTTAGTAAGGATTACTCTCAAAGGAATCTAGTTTTATATCTTTATTCTTTATACTATATTCATTCGGGGGAACAAATTTCTAGCATTAAAACATTTCATGTTTTTACCATACAAACAGAAAATATCTTTGAAAATACATTTACATATCTTAAAACATGTAGTAATCTGAAAAGGATGCGTATATAGACATGTCAGTGTATATACACACATGCCCTCAGAGCTCCAAGGAAAACTTAATTCTCAGTAAACAATAAATGAAAACATTCAGCCTGAAAATCGTGAACTCTTTGGAATCAACTTGCCAAAAATCTTAGACAATGAAATTTTAATTAAAAAACATGGATACATAAAAATATTTGGGATTCAGACAAAATTGCTAAATAAAGATAGGTCAACCCCTAAATCATCTATGGAAAAAAAAAGAAAAGAAATCCTCAGTATCATGTAATAACCTATCATGGAAAAGGACCTACAAAAGAATAGATACGTATCTGCATAACTAAATCACTCTGATATACATCTGAAATTCAACATTGTAAATCTAATATATTTACAGGAAAAAAATTGTGAAGAAACTTCTAAAATGCAAAGGTATAAAGAAAAAAAATCCTAAAGAATGTAGGAAGTATCTATGAATTGAAACAAAAATAGAAAACAAAAATAAAGCTTGTTGGGATAAGACGACAAGAGCTGCTTCTTGGAAAAAGAAAATCAGAAACATTGATACAACTGTGGCAAATCTAATAAGGGGACAGGGAGGTTAATTCCAATACTAGAAATGAGGAACGAAATGGGATTCTGAGAGGATAACATTCAACTCTGTGTGGAATTCCTTTTGTTTCAGGAAAGGTCCAGTCAAGCAACAACCTGGGGAAAGAAAGGGAAGGAAAGAAAGAGGAAGAGAGACAAGGGAAGAAAGCACGAAAAAGAAAGGAGAGGAGAAAGAAGGAACAGTAAGTGTCTCAACAAATGTTGTAAACTATCCAATAAAACAATTCTCTTCAAGATCTAAAAGCAGAAACGGAAATTTATTAAGCCAGATACTCATTGCTTTTGATGGTACTCAGAACAAGAAAGCCCACTTAGACATCACTGTTTAGAACTGGCCAACACAATACGATTATTTAAAAAAAATAAAAATATGCCATGTTATTTGTAAAAAGACAGCAGAAATAATTTTTAAAACATTATTTCTACAAATACTAATTTTACTTACAATGTTTTGGCAACATTAATAAAATAAATTTTACCTGAAAGAACAAGCAAGGCAGACAAGGAAATTCACAAAGGGCAGTAACAAAATAATAATCTTGACACATCTTCAATAATTTGTAAAGAAAACAAAGTGTCATTGTGTGAACAAAATATAGAGGTATCAAAAGAAAAACAGAGGAAGCTCCTGAAAGAATTCAACTCACTATTAACTATCTTTGATTTGCAGGCACAGAAACTGACTCAAGTTAATTCTAAGAAGCAAAGCCCTGATGTTATTATCTCTTCTCTTTTTCATTTTTCTTTCTTTTTTTTTTTTTGTGAAAATTTAGGAAATTTAGGCTGGAGCGGGAAGAAGAGGATAGAGACTTCAAGTGCCTTTAAGGAGGAGGAGGAAAGAGAGCGGGTTGGAGATTTGATTGTGTTATTTGAACAGCATTGGTGAAGCTCAAACAAGGGAGCCATGCAGGCCTACGGGAAGAGTATTTCCAGAAGAACAACACTTGCAGTCTGGATCGGCAAGAAACGGAATTTGATGGAGGAAAACCAAGGCCTGTGTTGTCAAAAAGAGTACATTAGTGGGGAAAATAGTACAGTAGAAGACAGAGAATGGAAGAGAGGAAGCAGTCAGGGACCATATTGTGGGAACCTTTTAATTTGGCAATAAATACAACTTGTAGTCCTTAGGAGCATACTTCACAGCAACTAACAGCAACAGTGTTGATAATACTAAGCAACAGTAAAAACACGTAACTAAAACATTTCGTATTTTTTACTATAGAAATCGAAGAAAGCAGATACATATGCAATAGTCTGCATATTTATTTATACAGAGAGTTTTCACCTGAGACCAGAACACACACACACTCTTTATACAACTAAAAGTGGTTTCAGCTGACACTTAGCAAAGTGCTTTGGCCCAAATAAACTAACCAGAAAGGCCTAGTAAAATATTCAAAGTGAAAATATATCAATCAAGCTTTGAATAAATAAACACAATTTATTTGAGTTTGAATTTATACTCACGAAATTACCTAAAATGGAGACAACAGATTCACTGCAGCTTCATCATCTGTAGTCCTTCCTTTTCAGTTCTGAGAAGGATGCTAACCGCTTGGTGATGATCTCTTTCCAGCATTTTGTGAAAGCTTAGAGGACTTAAAGAAATTGAGGACTGGGGAGAGTGGGGAGAGACAAAGAGGAGGAGAAAGGAAGAGGAAACGGAGAGATTGCTCCTGGCATAGGTCTACAGACAGGATCCCAGCTTCCTGGAATGGTGCACAGAGATTGCTAGGTATCCGTGCCAGAAGTGGAGAAGGGGTGACATTCACCTCCAGGAGGAGACTCAACTTCAAGAACCTAGAGGCAGCCAAGTGCGCTGATGTTCAGGCACCAATACTTAGAGGGTACCCCACAGGTCTGTGAAAGAGCCCTTGGAGACCGCAAGAAAGAAGGTTTCCACAAGTATAATCACAGATTAGATGGTTGGATACATTAGAGGAAGGGTAACTCTATGACCTGATAATTACTGAAATACATGAGACAATTCTTGCACATCAGACTGTGTCAAGAAAGACGGAAACTCAATCAGTTTGATACAATGGGAAATTACACACGCAAAGAATTAGCTGTTAACTGTACTACATTTGTGTCCAAGGCAAGATAAGATACAGAACCGAAATCTTCACACGGTCAACTCGGGTAAGACACATGTAACTGGAAATTGGAAGGAAGAGTTCCAAAAAGGCTTTAATCACCCTGGACTATTTTTGTCCACTATATTTACGATTCTTGGACAACTCCATTGTAGCTTAAGGGTAAGAGAACTCAATTTAGCCCAATTCAAAAGCTGAACAGATTTCCTCTGTTTGATCCTTTTCAGCTACAACTATGGGTCCAGCGCAAATCAAAGTGGACGTCAAGGCTCTTTTTCCTTTGGGAATTTTAACTTGCTTTGCTACTGTGTCTGACACAGATATGCCAACCTCACTGTGACTACAGGCCAGCCAAATGGGAAAGGGGACAGAATGAATCAAATCCCCCTTTTGCTCACTCAACAGGAGGTCCACAGGCACCAGGTCTCATTCTATTAACTATCTCTGCTTCTCCAACTGCAGTCAGTGCTACACAGGGCCTGCTTCATGCTTGCCAGGGTCTCTCACCAAACACAGGCATTTTAGCAGCTGGCATCCTTGAGATGTCCCTGGGCTAGGTGAAAGCACTCTGAGACAGTGTTCCTTCTCCCTTGGCTCTGTGCCTGCAGTGAATGTATGCCTCTTCCTCAGCTGGGACAAGAAGCCACAGCTCTTCACTGATTAAATCCCGTGTCTGGTCCAAACTCACATCGTAGCTTCTCCATCAACCTCCACTGCACGCTTTCAGAGCCAGGTTATCTTAGATCAGCCCAAGAGGCACTTCAGAGAGTGACATTCAAGTCTGGCTATATAGCTGATACTGAGATCTGCAAGGCATGAAAACACTTCAAAATTACGTTGCTAAAACACTCTACAGATTATATGTATAGGAGAGCTTTCGAACTTACAAGTAACATCAAATACCAAAATAGGTTCTTACTTTTCCTTTCTCCACTTCTCTCATTCTCTCTCTCTCACACACACATGCACACATCCTTTTTACATGTTAAGACAATTACACGAAAAACAGATCATAGATTTTTAAATAGCAGCTCAATATGAAGTTCAAACAAAACTGTACTTCCTCTATTTAAAACAAAATCACATAAATTACCCATCGGTTTCCCTATATTTGATATTATTGAATAATGCTATAAGTTGATCTTTTTGTTTTTAATGGGGTTTTTAACTTTGACTGAAATACTTGCTTCAGACTTAATGAAGGCAGAATTAACTATTATTTTTCTTTTTTTGACCTCCTCCTTTTAGATTTGGGGGGTGATGATTCAAAATCAGATGTGTTCACAGTAATGGATGCAACTTCCACCAATCCTGGCTGAAGGGGTTCCAGTGATACCTGAATAACAATTTTTGTTTCAGGAGACAATCCTTCTAGCTGCTTAGGCTTCTTAAACATTTGATGACACTGGGTCTTGTGCTCCCTCTCCTCTTTGGAAGTTAAAAACTGTAGCCGACATTTGGAACACTGGTGAAAACTCTTTTCCCAGTGCCCTCGATGATGATGTCTGTATGCTGTTGCAGTTTGAAAAATTTTGAGACAAAACGGGCAAAGTAATTTCTTAGTGTTACCATGGTATGCTCTGAAATGTGCATCCACATCTGCAAAAAATGATGATCTGTAACTGCAAACCTGGCATACATAGGGCATTTCACCAGGCTTATGATTGTCTTTCATGTGCTCTAAGAGAACCTGATCTGTCTCAAAGGACAACTCACAGATGTGACAGACTGCGGAGGGCTCCTGGGCCGTGTGGACACTTTCAATGTGACACTGCAGCTGGAAAGGAGTAGGAAACTGGCGGAGGCAGTGCTGGCAGGTGGTGTGGGTTTTCCAGCTGTCACCTCTCTGCCACTCAAGTTCCAAATGGTGCTTCATGTGATTCATAAACTTGACATTTTTTAGAACTTTCAAGCAGCTGAGGCATTTAAACGCCGTGTGGGTCTTCGCTTCTGGCTGCCCAACTCCTCCATGCTCCCCATAGTAGAAGTCACGAAGTAACACAATCAGATTTCCTTCTGTGGGATCACCAATTTTGTTTGGACTTGCCAAACTTGGAAAATCAGTTTTTGTCTGTCCACTTTCCCCTAAAGGTCTTACAGGCTTGCAATGAACACTGTCCTTTGGAAAAGTTGTTGGACAAGGTTCTCCATTCTGAACATGGCCTAGTGAGGTATGGACACGGTCTGGTGTGCTTTGCTGAGTGGTCTCTGTATGAAAAAAACCTGACGGGGAGAAACCTAAAGAATGTTCCCCTACAATGCCATCACTGAGTTTAGGCCTTCTGGGATTTCTGCGATTTGTTTCACAAGGGGAAACTCGCTTTGATACATGAGGACTTTTATTCACATCTCCTGCAGAAACTGCTGTTTCTACTGGATGCTGCAATGACCTTGTGAAGGTAATCAAAGAAGAACATAACTCCTTCGAAAAGCAATCAGGCACTATTTGTGGTGAAAGATTTTTATAATCAGCTTGAGACGGAGGTTCAATAATAATAGGACTACCTGTTGATCCTGAGTCAGAGTCAGACACTGGCAAGACAGTCTTTGCTTCTGATGTAGGAGTCACATGACTAACAGGCTGTAATCTGTGAGCGTTACCTCTCCTGAAGTGACCACACCTTTTTCTCCTTGAATAAGAACCTGGGGTATCTCTGTTCAGTATGTTTGAAACGACTGGTTTTGAAGCTGAGCTCATCCCAACAAAGATCACGTCAGCATCTTCATTTCCATGTTCCACTCCAACCAAGATCACTTCATCATCATCATCATCATCTACTTGTTTCGTCTCTCCCTCCCTTTTCCGTACTTCTGGCTCTTGTTCTTCTTCACATAACATACGTGGGAGTTCCATATTTTTAATACTTTTTTATTCTTAGAGGGTGCGGCCACAAGTCCCAGTGCTTCCTTTATACAAACTGCCACCTAAGTGTAAACATACTACAGATTAGTTAAGTACAGAAAAATGGGCTATTTGATTATCTCCAAAACTCTAGAGTACTTATACACACCCTTATCTTACAGACAAAGACACTGAGTGTCAACCAGACTCAATGACAGCTGAAAAAACTACGCCTACAAGTCTCCATGGCTCTAGAATCATAGCTTTGTCGCATGTTCACTTTAACCTCTTCTACTTAAAAAAGAGGAAAAATTAAAAAAACCCGCCACACTGATCATTAGGTGAAATCACATGTAAAGGATGAGTATTTTTACAAAAGCATTGTTCTACAGCGTTTCGAAGCATGGACTTTGGAGTCATAGGAGATTAAGTTGGAATTCTAACTTAACCACACACCAGTTGCGTCTTCTTGGGCAAATTTGTAACTTTTAAATGTGTTTCTGTATCTTAAAGACAAACATGCTTATTTCTTAGACTTAAGGTTAACAGCTTTTTTAAAAGGCATCAGCTATTCAATGGCATCTTGTTTCGTAGTAAAAACGGAAGAAAATGGATCTTAAATGCACATTACAACCGATTCACAAATTCTAATTTCATAAATGTTAACAAACAAAATAGGTAGCAAATTCAAAGTATAATCTATCTATACCTAGTTATCAGACAGCATAATTCAATGTCAAGCACTTAACACAGGCCTAGGAAAAGGAGAATGGGCTCTCTTTGATAATCTCACCCCAATTCCACACTGATATATCCTAAATTTCTCCCTCTAATCCTGGCAAAACTTCAATCCAACAATGCTTCATCCTTTATGCCACATGTCTCTTCCCCACATAGCAGGCAAAGTGATGCCATTCCTTCTCTCATACCAATATCAGACAGAGATATCACTCACACACACACACACACACACACACACACACACACACACACACACACACACACACACCTGATATCCCTCATGAATACAGGTGAAAGAGTCCAAAACAAAATACTGGCAAACAAATTTCAACAGCATATAAACAAGACTGTATACCATGATCACATGGGATTTAGGGAGGTATGCAAAGTTGGTTCATGATAGGAAAGTCACCAACATTATGCCATTTTAAAACAATAAAACAAATAACACATCTGCCTGAAGAAAAAGCATTTCCTTGAATCTAGCACCTTTTCATAACCAGGGTTAAAAGAACACTTAATAATTAAGAACAGAAGAGAACTTTCTCAATCAAAGGGCACCTGTAAATAGACCCACAGCTAACATCATACTTAAGAATGAAAAACTGAAAGCTTTCCCTCTAAGACTGGGAACAACACAAGGAAGTCTATTACACACTTTGGCTCAACATTATACTGGCAGTTTTACAACCAGAGCAATCAGGTAACAAAAGAGAATTGTTGCTGTAGTTTAAAAAAAAAAAACACAATGAAAAAACAAAAAACCGCCTTCAGAATGGAAAGTAAAAATCAAAGTATATTGGAGATAACATACATTTGTATATAGAAAATCTTGAAGAAAACCCAAGTATTAGAATTAATATAAAGCTTGCAGAATAGAAGACAAATATTTTAAAAGTCAACCACATTTTACACTGTAGCAACAAATGTTGTTGAGTAAATACTTGAATCTACACTAGCATTCAAAAGAATACTTAGGAAGTCAGAAAGAGGAAGACAATATATTCTTTTGAATGGCTGAGTAACACTCCATTGTGTATATGTACCACAGCTTTCTGATCCATTTATCTGTTGGTGGACATCTAGGTTGTTCCATGTCCTGGCTATTATAAACAGTGCTGCGATGAACACTGGGGTACATGTGTCTCTTTCAATTCTGGTTTCCTCAGTGTGTATGCCCAGCGGTGGGATTGCTGGGTCATATGGCAGTTCTATTTGCCATTTTTTAAGGAATCTCCACAATGTTCTCCATAGTGGCTGCACTAGATTGCATTCCCACCAACAGTGTAAGAGGGTTCCCTTTTCTCCACACCCTCTCCAGCATTTATTGCTTGCAGACTTTATAGGAGTCAATTCTAATGAGACGGATGAAACTGGAGCCGATTATACACAGTGAAGTGAGCCAGAAAGAAAAACACCAATACAGTATACTAACACATATATATGGAATTTAGAAAGATGGTAATGATAACCCTGCATGAGAGACAGCAGAAGAGACACAGATGTATAGAACAGATTTTTGGACTCTGAGGGAGCGGGAGAGGGTGGGATAATTTGGGAGTTAATAGCACTGAAACATGTACACTATCATGTAAGGTAGTCGCCAGTCTATGTTTGATGCAGGATACAGGATGTTTGGGGCTGGTGCACAGGGATGATCCAGAGAGATGATATGGGGTGGGAGGTGGGAGGGGGGTCAGGATTGGGAACTTATGTACACCTGTGGTGGATTCATGTCAATGTATGGCAAAACCAACACAGTGTTGTAAAATAAAATAAAGTACAAATAAAAATAATAAAAAGGAGAGAAAGACAAATATCATATGGTATCACTTACATGGACTCTAAAATATGACACAAATGAACTTATCTATGAAACAGAAACAGACTCACAGACATAGAGAGCACACTATGTGATTCCCCAGAGGGGAAAGTTGGGGTAGGCACAGATTGGGAGCTGGTGATTAGCAGATGCAAACTATAATATATACAAGAGAGAAATAACAGCGTACTGTATATCACAAGGAACTATATTCATAATTTGTGATAAACAATCATGGAACAGGGTATGAAAAAATTGTATGTGCATATGTGTGTGTTTACATATGAAGGAAAGGAAAGGACAACTGTTGGCAAGCACATACAGAAACTGGATCCTTGTGTGTTATAGATAGATTTTAAAATGGTGCACCTGCTACAGAAAACAGTTTAAAGGCTCCTCAAAAAACTAAAAACTAGACCTGATACATGATTCAGCAGTTCCACTTCCAGATATAAAATCAAAAGAAGTTAACATGGGTCTTGGGATATCTGCAGAGCCGTGCTCACAGCAGCACGAAGCACAACAACTAAGAGGTGGAAGCATCGAAATGTCCATCAAATGTGATATATACACACAATGAAATATTATTTAGCCATATAGAGAAAATTCTGTCACATGCTACAACATGCATGATCATTTCAGACATCAAGCCAAATGCAATAAGCCAGTCGTACAAAAAGACAAATACTGTAAGTTTCTACTTGCATGAAATAGCTAACACAGTCAAGCAATAGAAAGGAAACAAAAAAGAACGATGGAGTCCATGGTCTAGGTCAACGGGCAAGAAAAGAGGAGTTGCTGTTTAATGGGACAGGTGATGGGTACAGAGTTTCGATTTTGCAAGCTGTAAAGGTGTAGAGATCTGTTTCATAACAATGTGATAAGGAATTCTCTGGTAGTTCAGAGGTTAGGACTCCGCAGTGTCCTATCAGGGGCCTGGGTATGATCCTCAACCAGGGAACTGTCATTCAAGCTGCACAACACAGCTAAAACAATGACAACAACAACAAATCAACACTGTGACTACGTGTGTGTATATGTCTTAGTCACTCAGTTGTGCCCAACGTTGCATCCCCAGGGACTAAAGCTCACCACGTTCCCTTCTCCATCAGATTTGCAGTGGGTTGCCATTTCTTTCTCCAAAAGGCTGATGAAAGTGTGCAAAATACTTAGCATGCAAAAATGGGTAAAATGGTAAAAATTTAAGTTAGATGTTTTCTACAACAATTAAAAACAGAAAAGCATATAATAACCAGGAAAAGAATTTGAATAGACATTTCCGACTCTTTGCAACCCCATGGACTGTAGTCTACCAGGCTCCTCCATTCATGGGATTTTCCAGGCAAGAGTGCTGGAGTGGATTACCATTTCCTTCTCAAGGCGATCTTCCCCACCCAGGAATTGATCCCAGGTCTCCTACCTTGCAGGCAGACACTTTCCCTTCTGAGCCACCAGGGAAGCCCTGAGCAAAATGTCAATCAGTCTCACTGAGATACTACTTCACACCCAGACTACTTCACAGCCAATCAAAAGGACGAATAATAACAAGTGCTGCAGAGGATGTGGAGAAAAGGAATCTTCATGATATTGTTGAGGTAATTGCTGTAAAATGGTACAACCACTCTTGCAAAAGTGGTTGGTCAGTACCTCAAAAATTAAATGTAGAGTAGAGATATGATCCAGGAATTTCCCTCTTTTGTATATATGCACCAACACTGAAAATGTTCAGTCCATGCAAAATCAGTGTTCACAGCAACATTACTCGCAATAGCCACAAAGAGTACACCATCCACGTATTATCCATTCATTGACGAATGGATAAACAAACTGTAGTATATGCTCAAAATGGACTGCATGGAAGCCATTTACCATATTCATATACCATATTCAGCCATAAAAATAAAACAAAAACATTCACTGCTATACAAGCATGAACACGATGAATCTTGAAAGTACACAAACGAGGGGACTTTCCTGGCTATTCAGGGTTTAAGACTCTCCACAGGTGCCATCCCTGGGCTGGGAACTAAGATCCCACATGCCACATAGCTAAATAAATAAATACTTAAAAAGAAAATACGACATCTGAATAAAGCCAGACACAAAGGTCACACATTGTATGTGGGAGAACTGTAGGTGGAAGACAAGCAGGAAAGAGAAGCACTCTGTAATCCAAGTGAAACTTTTTTTTCAGGGAGGAGGAAATGAACTACTCTGATAAACGCTGCCAACAAATTAAATAAAATAACAATTAAAAATTCACCACTGAGTTAAACATTTGAATTTACCTGTGGCCTTGACAAGAGTGGCTTTAAGGGAAAATGAGAGAACTTGAGATAACAAAGTCTAGGAACAACTCTGCAGAGTTCTATAACAAGCAAATATGAAATAAAAGCAGCAGAAGCAGGAGGTGTCACCAAAAGATGGATTTTTAACGACAGGTCACGTTATAGTCAGTCTGTTTGCTGATGGGAACCATCCAGAGAAACAGAAACCTTAATCCAGGAGGACAAAGAGGAGACTTGCTAGAATATCAAGAAATGAGTAGGTCTAGAAATGAGCAGATTAAGAATTGAGTACATCAAACCACAAGAGCACACAAGCTGGAGAAGGCAATGGAAACCCACACAAGTACTCTTCCCTGGAATATCCCACAGATGGAGGAGCCTGGTAGGCCGCAGTCCATGGGGTTTCGAAGGGTTGGACACGACTGGGCGACTTCACTCTCATGCACTGGAGAAGGAAATGACAACCCACACCAGCGTTCTTGCCTGGAGAATCCCAGAAAAGGGGGAGCCTTGTGTGTGGCTGTCCATGAGACTGCAGAGTCAGACACGACTGAAGCGGCTTAGCAGCAGTAGCAGCACCCAAGAAGGGTACAGAAGCCAAATAATTTGCTCACATTGACAGAGCTGAGATAATATTAAAAAAAGGCTGGCATAGTGGATTAATGGGTATGGTAACCAGCCTTCAACCGAATTCAATCTCCTGATATTCCCACCCCTGTGTAGTTCTCTCTCAATCTATCACAGGGTAGACCTGTGAGACTAAGCAAATACACAAGTGAAGATGTGTAACATCTCAAAAAAACCCTGCACTTTATCATGGGTGCAAGCACTTTCCTGAATCACTCATTCTGAGTAAAGACAGCAGCCTCCACAAGAGAAGCCCCTTGGAGAGGCCCACAGAAGGAGGAACTGAGGCTTCAAGAGTACAGACAAGTGAGAGAGCTTAGATTCAACAAGCTAAGTCTTCAGAGGTTGCCAAGCCAGACAAAAGCTTGACTACTACCTCAGGAGAGATTCTAGGCCAAGAGATAACAAGTGGTAAGTTCTTTCAAACTATTCCATTTTGAGATCATATGTACAACACAAACATTTCAAGTTCTAATACCATTCACATCATACTTACACACAGAACAGTTCTCCTATAAATATAGCAAAAATCAAAACACACACACACACACCCTATCCAAAGCACCGAAACACAGGAGTTGCCTGGCAGTCCAGTGGTTTGGTTAGGACTCAGCCCTCTCACTGCCAGGATGTGTGTTCGATCCCTGGCTGGGGAACTAATATCCTATGAAGCCACATGTTGTCACCAAAACAAAACATGCGGTGAAGTTCAAAGCTGTACCAGCAAGATAAGTATACAACACAGCTGTAGGCACAAGTGGCTGGGCATAGAGATTCCTATGATCTTGTTTACTCGCATGAAATGAACTCAGATGGTGCCTCACCCCCATCCAGTAGAGTTCACTTACTTAATGAAGAAAAGCCCTTAAGGGTACAGAAATGAGCAAGTAATCTCACGTGAACATGTTAAATCACAGGATATTTTCTCTGAATGAACCACTGGATTCATTCATTCATTTGGCCATGCTGTTTGGCTTGTGGGGTCCCAGTTCCCTGACCAGAGACTGAATCCAGACTACTGAAGTGAAAGCCCAAAATCCTAATCACCAGGCCACCAGGGAACCCCACACCTGCATTGCTTTGCTTTGCTAGCTAAAACCTTAGGATATGTGCATTGCCCCATTTTAGCCTCACCAAGTGGTAGGAGTCAGCCCTACACAGCTTAAGACCCATGGTGCTCTTACTTTTTTTCTTTCAAGAAGGCAGGAGAAAGCAAGTCACCCTGCCTGTTTTTAAGCTTGCCACTCAGAAAGCTGCAAACCTGAAACCATGATGGCCCTGAAGTCAGCACCCGCAATCAGGGTCACGTAATCCCCAATCAGGAATACACTCTCTCAACAGCAACGTGTTAGCCGTCGAATGAAAGGAGAAAAACACAAAGTAAGAAAGCCACAACTTTGTCCCTTGTTGTAAAGATGTCTGTCACCTTACCTCAGGGGCCCACTGAACTCCTGAACGCTTGAGACCTCCCAGGTAGCACACGGTCACATCCTGGGGACAAGCAGAGGAAACGGCCAGGGTGAGTCCCCTGTTCTGGGAACATTCTATCCCCCCAGGCCCTACCTGGTCCTACCCTACGGATGCTGACCAGGCGTCTCACACTCAACCAGACCAAGTGATTGAACTCCTTTGCCCTGAGCTTCTTCCTCCCACCTCCCTTCTCTCAGTAACAAACAAACAAATACCTCATCTGCCAACTTCCGAACCAAAGGCCTGAATCTCGGGGCCCCCAGGGACGGGGCAGCCCTGGAGTCTGAGGAGAGGCTGAGGAAACAGGAAAACGACCAAAGCACCAGGGCAGTGAAGAGGCCACTAGATCGATTTTTTTTCTTTTTTTTTTGCTGTGCTCCCCTGACTATGCCTGGGTGTAGGACCGGGTTGGGCCGTGAAGATTTGTGTGTGTGTGTGTTTAAATCATTAGGTTCCACAGGAGAGCTGGGGGTGGTGCCCGGGGCCAGGGGCCTAAGAGGCCCTTTCCTGGAGCTGGCTTGTCCCACCCATCCCCCGGGCCGGAAAGCTGCTGGAGAGCTGAGCCCGCCCAGACTAGAGAGGACAGAGGGCGAAAGGCGCCTGAGGCCTGTGGGTCCTGCTGCACGCTCCCTCCTGAGGGCCCGCGGGCCCTCACCAGCCGCCCCACCGAGCAAGGCCTCGTGAGAGTGGGGACCCGAGAAACCCTCCCTATAGCCGTCAGGCACCGCTTTGGCTGAACCACGCTCCAGTCCTTACCAGCCCCTGTTGACGGAGGAGACAGAACTGCCTGCTGCTCACCTGCCTTAGGCAGTTCCGGGATCAAGCCTGAGGAGTCGAGCCTGAGTGGATGAGGCCTCCTCAGGTCTGGGGCGCCGCCTCAGCTCCCCCTACAGGCGAGCGGGTTGCCTCCGATGATTGGCTGCCAGGTGTCGGCGCCTGCAATCTGATTGGCCGCGAGGCCAAGTTGGGCGCATGCGCGCGCGATGGACACCCCCCGCCCACCTCCTGCCCCCACCCCGTAAAAGCACCCCCTGTGGGCGTGGTCATGCTGAATCTGAATCTCAAGAGTATTGGGTCAAGATTGCTCAGCTCACCGAGGGCGAAGAAAGAAAAAAACAGATGGCACAGTCGCCAGGGCACAGGGCTGAGAACGGCCTCCGAGTCTACCAGGGGAGTCCAGTGATGGTGTCCGGCACTCACAGCCCTCAGGTGTGACCTCCCGTAAGCCAGTTCTTTGCTTAAGCAACTTGACCTTACAGTGAATCTTGGCGCCCCTCCTCTTGGAATTACATTTCAATCAAGGCAGGGCAGCCTGCCCCTGTTTTTCACTGTCTATTGTGAGCTGAGAATGAGCTTTACTTTTTCTTCTTCTTCTTTTTTTTAATTTTAGAGCTTTTCACTTTTAATGGCTGAGGAAAACCGAAAAGACTTTTATTTTCTGACGTGGAAATTGTGTGAAATTCAGTTTTCGGAGTCCTTAAATTTGGAACAGGGACTTGCCAGTTTCTTTCGTTGTTGTCTATGGCTGAAAACTTAATCGCCAATGACAATATTCGCAAAGCCTAAAATATTTCTTTTTTGGCCCTTCACAGAGTCTTTTTTAAATGCCCTGTGCTGCTGGAAGTCTCCTAGTAGACCGTTGAGATCTCCTATGGGAGGATAAAGTTTTGGTTTTGTTACATTATTTTCTTCTCTAATATATTCATTTTCATTCTTTACTAATTTCATTCCTTCACATCGCTATGTTTGTTCTGTTGCTCATGTTTACAACTTTTTGAGATAACTGTTTGTAACTCTCATTTCTCTTGTATCTAATGCTATAAATTTACCTTAATTTGTTGTTGTTGTTCAGTCCCTCAGTCATGTTGGACTCTTTGCAATGCCATGGACTGCAGGCAGCACACCAGGCTTTCCTGTCCTTCACTGTCTCCTGGAGTTTGCTCAAACTCATGTCCATTGAGTTGGTGATACCATCCGAACATCTCATCCATCGCCGCCCACTTCTTCTCCTGCCCTCAGTCGTTCCCAGCATCAAGGTGGTTTCCAATGAGTTGGCTTTTCCCATCAGGTGGCCAAACTATTGGATCGTCAGATTCAGCATCAGTCCTTCCAGTGAATATTCAGAGTTGATTTCCCTTAGGATTGACTGGTTGAATCTTGCTGTCCAAGGGACTCTCGAGAGTCTTCAACACCACAGTTCAAAAGCATCAGTTCTTCGGCACTCCACCTTCTTTACGGTCCAGCTGTCACATCCATACATGACTGTGGGGAAAACCATAGCTGTGACTAGATGGACTTTGTCAGCAAAGAAATGTTTCTGCTTTTTACTAGGCTATCTAGGCTTGTCATAGCTTTTCTTCCAAGGGCCACATATCTTTTAAGCTCATGGCTGCATTCACCATCCACAATCATTTTGGACCCCAAGAAAATAAAGTCTGTTACTCTTTCCATTGTTTCTCCATACAACTTTAACTGTGTCCCGTAATTTTTGCGAATAGACTGTTCATTATCATTCACGTCCGAGTATATCCTAATATTCTCTTCTAAAGACAAGCCTAAATATTGCATGGGCTTCCCTGGTCACTCAACTGGTAAATCGCTTTCCAGCCAATGCAGGAGGCACAAAAGGCCTGGGTTCGATCCTGGGTCAGGAGGATCCCCTGGAGAAAATAATGGCAATCTGCTCCAGGATTCTTGCATGAAAATTCCATAGAGATATGTGTTAAGATAGTTATTTCTATTTTCCAAGTGAATGGCATTTTCAAAGACGTTTCTTGGTCAATTTCTCATTATTGCATTATAGTCAGATGACACAGTCTAAATATTATTGATCCTTTGTATTCGAAGATTTCCGTTAAGTATGCCGTACTTCAGATTTCCACCTCCGTGAAGTCAAAATGAAGTGGGTGTTGTGTAGAGAAAACACTTGCAATGTCTGAAATGTATGTATGTGAAATGACTTCCTTTATGCTTCACAATTATTCCAGCATCTTTCAGTAGGGTACCTTTAACGAAGTTCCAGGGTTTTCTCAAATTTTACCAGTTTTTCCACAAATGTTATTTCCTAGTTTCATAGTCCCATATAGGATACTGAACTGCATGAGAATATAGAGCAAAAAGCTACAGATACCTCCCTTAGCTTACTCTGGTCTATAGCTGTTTCTTAAACTTTCCTTGTATTTCAAGCCTTTTGACAGTTTTCAGGAGTCCTTCAGGGACAAGTATTTTGCAGAATGACTCTCTATATGGGTTTGGGATGTTTCTCCTGATTGCCCTGGGGTTTATATAATTTTAGAACTATACCTCCAAGGCAAAATATCTTTCTCATCATCTCCCATCAAGGATTCATACTATCAATATGACCTACCACTAGTTCGTCTGCTATAAAGTTGTCTCCTTCCTGCTGACATATTCTGTTCTTGGAAACAAGCCGCTAAACACAGCCTACATTTAGAGAGGGGCATGGAATCTCATCTTGAGGAAAATATCGAAGAGATACACAAATTACTGAGTATACAAGTTAATTGAAACTCCTTTGTAAGGAAGATCTGGTCCTTCTAGCCATATCTTTTAATGTTAAATTAATTAAAGTAAAGATTTAATAGATTTCCCAGTTGGTGCTAGTGGTAAAGTACCTGCCTGCCAATACAGGAGATGTAAAAGATGTGGGTTCAGAGGAGCCTGGTGCGCTACACTGATGGGGTCAAAAAGAGTTGGACAGACTGAAGCCGCTGAACACACACAAAGATTTAATACCTCAGTCACACTGGCTACATTTTAACATTTGCAAAGTGGCATATTAGACACAGACATAGAAAATATATTTTACTGAGAATTCCTTAATGATCGGGTTGTTAGAGATTTGTGCTTCCACTGCAGGGGGCAGAGAGTCAATCCCTGGTTGAAGATCTAAGATCCCTTAATCCTCACCACAAGGCAAAAAAAAAAAAAAAGAAAGAAAGAAAGAAAACAAACCCTCCCGGATGAACACTCCATCTGAATATACAGATAAAGGATATAAACAGAACACCTCACAGAAAAGAAAAGAAACATAAGCATTTATATATGTGAAAAGCTGATCGCCCTTATGAGGGAATACATGTAACAATTATGAAAATGTTTTCTATTGCTGCAGAAAGGTCTGTGAATAGCACTGACTTAGGTCATTGTTTTTCCAACCTTTCTTCTTTTCAAATGTGATGCATATTAACACCTGAAACTGCTTTAGCTCTGTCTCAAAAATTTGCTATTTTCACTATCATTCAGTTCAAATAATGTTTTTCCCATAACAATTTCTCCTAGGAGCAATAAGTTATTTAGGTTCAGAAGCAGGAGAAGGAGAAGCCTAAACCACAACATTAAACAGGCTTGTGAATTGCAGAGGTGCCGCTTTTGCACTTTGGGTTCCTGGCAATCCTTACTCTATCCTCAGCCTGTGTGCAGTGCCATTGCTTCATTTTCAAACTTTGGGAGTTCTGTACTCCTCAGTTATCTTTCTGGGGTTTTGTTTGGTCATGCCACAGAAGCTGTGGGATCTTAGTTCCACAACCAGGTGTTGAACCCTGGCCATTGACAGTGAAAGCATCAAGTCCGAACCACTGAAGCAACAGGGAATTCTCATACCTCTTTCTTTCAAATATTTGTTCATTTACTTGGCTGTGCTTGTTTTTAGTTCCAGCACAAGGACCCTTCAATCTTCATTGTAGCATGTGGGAGCAGGAATTTTAATTGTCACATGTGGTATTTTTAGTTGCAGTATGTGGGATCTAATGCCCGGACCAAGGAATGAACTTGGACGCCCTAATCTGGGAGCACCGAGTATTTCCACCGGACTACAGGGATGTCCTTCCCATGAATGAACCCAGGTCTCCCACATTGCAAGTGAATTCCTTACTGTCTGAACCACCATAGCTTTGACTATAAGAATTTTGGTCAGCAGAGTGATGCCTTAGCTTTTTTTTTTTTTTATCTTTTTTAATGCTGTCTATGTTTGCCATAGCTTTCTTCCAAGGAGCTAGCTTCCTTTGATTTTGTGGCTACATTCACGATCCACAGTGATTTTGGAGTCCAAGAAAATCAAACGTGCTGTTATTTTCAATTGTTCACCATTTCCTTGCCATAAAGTGATGGGACCAGACGTTGTGATCTTCGTCTTTTGAAATTTGAGTTTTAAGCCAGCCTTTCACTCTCCTCTTTTGCCACCATCAAGAGGCTCTTCACTTTCTGCCCTTAGGGTGACATCATCTGCATATCTGAGGTTGTCGCTGTTTCTCCAGCAATCTTGATTCCAGATTGTGCTTCATCCGGCCCAGTGTTTTTCATGATGTACTCTGCATTTAAGTTAAATAAGCAGGGCAACAGTATATAATCCTGACGTACTCCTTTCCCTATTTGGAACCAGTCGCTTGTTCCATGTCCAGTTCTAAGTGTTGCTTCTTGACCTGCATACAGATTTCTCAGGAGGCAGGTCAGATGGTCTGGTATTCCCATCTCTTTAAGAATTTTCCAGAGTTTGTTGTGGTTCACACAGGCAAAGGTCTCATCACTTCATGGAAAATAGATGAAGAAACAATGGAAAAAGTGACAGAATTTATTTTCTTGAGCTCCAAAATCACTGCAGATGGTGACTGCAGCCACGAAATTAAAAGATGCTCACTGCTTGGAAGAAAAGTTGTGACAAAGCTAGGCAGTGTTTTAAAAGAAAGAGACATTACTTTGCCAACAAATGTCCATAAAGTCAAAGCTATGGTTTTTCCAGGAGTCAGGTACAGATGGAGGAGCTGCACCATAAAGAAGGCTGAGTGCTGAAGAATGGATCCTTTCAAACTGTGGTGCTGGAGAATGGAGAAGACTCTTGAGAGTCCCTTGGACTGCAAGGAGATCCAACCAGTCAATCCTAAGGGAAATCAACCCTGAATCTTCAGTGGAAAAACTGATGCTGAAGCTCCAATACTTTGGCCTCCTGAAGGGAAGAGTCAACTCATTGGGAAAACAAAACAAAACAAAACCCTTGATCCTGGGAAATATTGAAGGCAGCAGCAGAAGGCATGACAGAGGATGAGATGATTGGGTGGCATCAGCAACCCAACGGAATGAGTCTGAGCAAGCCTCAGGGGATGATGATGGACATGGAAGCGTGGCATACAGAAGTTCATGGGGTCACAGGGAGTCAGACACGACTGAGCAACTGAACAACAAAAGCCAGGCAGGGTCTTTATGTACAGCTGGCTGAACCTCAATGGGGCTTTTCTGAATTTCTGGAGGTGGGTAGAACATAATTTTTTAGCCAGATCCCATGCTGCAGCATGTCTGGAATATTTTGTGCTCGTAGTCAATCTTTTTTGTGTGTTTTCTGGGTGGCACTTGGGAGTCAGTGTTCCTCACAATGATGGATGCTGTCTCTCTCAGTCCCAGCTGAACTGAACTTTGGATCATGACCTCTGTTTCAGGAGGCAACCCTGGCAAGTGCTCTGGCTGTTTGAATGACTGATGATTCTTGGTTTGGTGCTCGGTCTTTTCCTTCACGTTCAAACTTTGTAGCCAGCACTTGCAACATGGAAAGACCCTCCTGTTGCAGTTCCTCCGAGCGTGATTTACAAAGGATGTCACCTATTTGAACATTTTGAGGCAAAAAAGACAAACAAATTGTTCATGTTTCCATGCCATGTTCTAAAATACGCCTCTACATTGGCAAAGGCTGACAATCTGTAAGTGCAAACACGGCAGACATAGGGCATTTGCCAGGTTTGTGACTGTCCTTCAGGTACTGTAAGAGAACCTGATCTGTTTTGAAGGACAATTCACAGATATTACAGACCGTGGAGGGCTCCCAGGAAGCAGGGACACTTTCCATGCGACACTGCAGCTGGAACGAGGTGGGAAACTGGCGGTGGCAGTGCTGGCAGGTAGTGTGGGTTTCCCAGCTGTCACCCTTCTGCCTCTCAAGCTCCAGATGGTTCCTCAGGTGGGTCATAAACTTGACATATTTTAGAAGACTCAAGCAGCTGAGGCATTTGAAGGCTGTGTGAGTCTTCTGTTCTGGTGCCGTCTCTTGTATGCTCCAAAGTAAAAGCCATCAGATAACATTTACTCTCATCAGTGAATTTGATCCCAGATTTACTTTCATGGGATCAACAGTCTTGCTCTGATGTGCAAGAGTCAGAAAGTCCATTTTCTCCAGGCCTGACAAACTGCATGTTCCTTCTGGATCCATAAGACGGAAGCATGCCTGGCAATTGGTGCGAGTCCGTGAAAATGATGCCCCACCATGCACACGGCTCGGTGAGGTCGGGGAATCTTCCAAGGTCATAACCGTGTTTTTCCAGGAGAGATACCTGGAGGGGCCATGGTGGAGGCAGGTCCCCCTGGGATTCCATCGCTGAGTTTGGGTCTTTTGGGATTCCCACTGTTAAAATTCACATCTGAAGTGGGACACCGCTTTGAATTTAGAGGGCTTTCATCCTTGCCTCCTAATGAGAGAACGGCTCGAGAGAGACAGGGAGGCCACAGAGAGAACAATTCTGAATTGTGAAGGACAGTTTCCGGCGAGCTCGTTTTCTAATCAGGTTTAGATGAAGGCTCCGAAATAATAGAACTGCCTCTTCCTCCCCATACACACTGAGAAACTGGTGATACGGCAGCTGGCTCTGATGCTGGGGTCCTAAGATTTGCAGGTTGCCACCTGCAGGAGGGATCCGGATTCACGTGGTCCTTCATTCTTCTTGAAGATGAGTCCCTGGTCACTCTGTTCAAAACGTTAGAAATGACTGGCTTTGAAGTTGAAATCACTCTGACAAAGAAGGTTTCAGCATCCTCCTTGACGTGCTCCACTCCAACAAAGATGACCTCAGCATCGTCATTGTCCTCACCTCTGGATTTGGACACGGCGGTCTTTTTCTCGGGTTGTGGTGGTGCTTGTGCTTCCTCACACGGGAAGAGATGGGCCATTTTGCAACCACTTGTGGCTTCAAGTGGCCCCTTCTAGTGTTTTTCTCCCCCTAAAAGCAATCACCAGGCAAGGTCATCCCCTCTGATCTCAGGTGTCAGTCTCTGTGGTTTCAGGTCACCCTCAGTTGGTCACCGAGAATATTAAATGGAAAACTCCAGAAATATACAACTTATGCATTTTAATCTGCAGGTATTTCTGAGGAGAGTGATTGGAATCTCACACCATCCTGCTTCCTCCTGCCCAGAATGTGAATCGTTCCTTAGTCCTGAACATCCCACGCATCTGTCACTCGGTTACCACAATGACTGTTGAGATGCCACAGGGCTTGTGACCAAGTTATCCTTACTTTACTCAATAATGGCCCCAAACCGTAAGTGGAGGGATGCTGTCCATTGACATATGCCAGAGAAAAACCCATTAAGTGCTACCTTTCAGTGAAAAGATCCAAGTTCTCAATTTGATATAAAAGAGAAAGAAACAATGTATGCTGAGGTTGCTAATATCTGTGGTGAATGTGAAGAAGAGAAAATAAATCTGGGTTAGTTTTGCTGTCAAACCTCCAACTGCAAAAGGTATGGACACAGAGCGTAGTAAGTGCTTAGTTAGGGTGAAAAAAAATCGTTCAATTAGTACAGTAGTATATTTTACATAGCGACTACACTCACAACACTTTTATAAAAGTATATTGTTATAATTGTTCCATGTTATTATTACACCTTCCCTGGTGGCTCAGATGGTAAAGTGTCTGCCTACAATTCGGGAGAGCCAGGTTCAATGCCTGGGTCAGGAAGATCCTGTGAAGAAGGAAATGGCAATCCAGCCCAGAATTCTTGCCTGGGAAATCCCATGGACAGAGGAGCGTAATAAGCGGCACTCCATGGGGTCGCAAAGAGTTGCACACGACTGAGCGACTTCACTTTCACTTTCCTGTTATTTTTAGGCAGTGGCTATCTCTTACTGTGCCTCTATACAGTAGACTGCATCACAGGTGTGTTTGTATAGAAGAACCATTGTGTACATAGAGTTTGATACTGTGTGAGGTTACCGATGTCCCCTGGGGGTCTTGAAACTTACTCTCTGCCGATAAGTGGTGATGATTATATTTCTTTCAAAAGACAAAATTAGTACCTGGTTGAATCACTGGCTGAAACATTGAGATAACTATTAGCACCCTTAGACATAAGGAAACATCTCAAACTCAGTGATATGACATGACCGTTTTAAACTTCCTTCTCCAGCCACCACTTTTGCCTTGATTCCCCATGGTGGCCCCCGTGTTCCTCTTAAACTCTGCAGGAGAGTTGGTAGGCACCATTTTGCTTACAGATCTACAATCTCACTCAGAAATGCTGACCGACAGAAAATGTCCAAAAGAGCCCCCAGCTGTCACTTGGGGGTGCCTCTCACTCCCTCCACTTTCCGAGTCCAGAAGGCACCATAGTCTATACATGGATCCAAAATATTTTCTTTAAATCCCAGCCATTTCTAATAGCAGGACTTGAACCTGCCTCATGCTGGCAACTCTTCGCCAAAGGCGAAAAAAGAAAAAAACAGATGGCACAGTCGCCAGGGCTCAGGGCTGAGAACGGCCTCCGAGTCTACCAGGGGAGTCCAGTGATGGTGTCCGGCACTCACAGCCCTCAGGGGTGACCTCCCTTAAGCCAGTTCTTTGCTTAAGGAACTTGACCTGACAGTGAATCTTGGCGCCCCTCCTCTTGGAATTACATTTCAATCATGGCAGGGCAGCCTGCCCCTGTTTTTGCACTGTCTATTGTGAGCTGAGAATGAGCTTTACTTTTTCTTCTTCTTCTTCTTTTTAATTTTAGAGCTTTACACTTTTAATAGCTGAGGAAAACCGAAAAGACTTTTATTTTCTGTCGTGAAAATTGTGTGTAATTCAGTTTTCGGAGTCCTTAAAGGTGGAAGAGGGACTTGCCAGCTTCTTTGGTTATCCTCTATGCCTGAAAACTTAATTAATTGCCAATGGTCATATTCGCAAAGCCTAACATATTTCTTTTTTGGCCCTTTACAGAGTGTTTTTTAAGTGCTCTGTTCTGCTGAAAGTCTCCTGGTAGTCATATGGGAGAATAAAGTTTTGGTTTTGTTACAATATTTCTTTTCTTTTTTTTTTTTAATACCTTTTCTTTATTTTCCTCAACTCATGTTATTTCCCCCCCCCAGTGTTTTTTTTTAAATGTTAATAACTTTAATTCTTACATGCGTTCCCAAACATGACCCCCCCTCCCACCTCCCTCCCCTCAACATCTCTCTGGGTCATCCCCATGCACCAGCCCCAAGCATGCTGCACCCTACGTCAGACATGGACTGGTGATTCAATTCTTACATGATAGTATACATGTTAGAATTCCCATTCTCCCAAATCATCCCACCCTCTCCCTCTCCCTCTGAGTCCAAAAGTCCGTTATACACATCTGTGTCTTTTTTCCTGTCTTGCATACAGGGTCGTCATTGCCATCTTCCTAAATTCCATATATATGTGTTAGTATACTGTATTGGTGTTTTTCTTTCTGGCTTACTTCACTCTGTATAATTGGCTCCAGTTTCATCCATCTCATCAGAACTGATTCAAATGAATTCTTTTTAACGGCTGAGTAATACTCCATTGTGTATATGTACCACAGCTTTCTTATCCATTCATCTGCTGATGGACATCTAGGTTGTTTCCATGTCCTGGCTATTATAAACAGAGCTGCGATGAACATTGGGGTACATGTGTCTATTTCAATTCTGGTTTCCTCAGTGTGGATGCCCAGCAGTGGGATTGCTGGGTCATAAGGTAGTTCTATTGGCAATTTCTTAAGGAATCTCCACACTGTTCTCCATAGTGGCTGTACTAGTTTGCATTCCCACCAACAGTGTAGGAGGGTTCCCTTTTCTCCACTTCTCCATTATATTCATTTTTCATTCTTTACTAATTTCATTCCTTCATATCACTATAAGTTTCCTTTAGTGGAAGCAATGAAATAACATCAAAGAAAATACCTCTGTTGGTAGTTTTAACAGGTAACATGTTAGAAGGTATATGCTCAACTACAAATATGTTGTATATATACAGTAAATACCACTTTAAGTAGCTTCAGAACTTGTATCTGGTTTCAAGTCACTAGGAAGGTTTGTTGAACATCCAATATTCTAACCTCCAGCTGTTCTCAACTTCAAAAAGATACAACTTTTTCAATAATTTGTTATCTCAAGTTTAAACTCCCTTTTAGCCACATATATGAACATGCTTTCTGGGTCACATGATTGAATCTGACCCATTGCCAAAAAGTGAAAATTTTGGAATACCTTTCTCAAAAGAGAGATGTTGTTTTCTTCTTCCAGAAAGACTGGTAGTGCAGCCGATCTTTGAACAGTTTGTCGGTTTTTGTTAACTCCATAAAGATTAAGCTGTCGAATTAAACTCTTCGTGCTCTTGGTTTCAAATTTTCTGAAAGGCTCCTTTCTTTCCAAGACTTCTTTCCTGAAGAGTTCTTCATTGATCACTCTACATGTGCCTGTCTCATCCCACCAAATAGACTCAAACTGATCACTTTCCACTATATTCCAAAGTTTTTGTGGAAATGTGAGTGAAAGAAAATCATTCACATCATCTGTTTCAGAGACAGAATATGTGTAGTGTGGCCTTTTGATCACCAGATCCTCAGCCAAAGGCTGAAAAGCATATTCTTCAATCATAGAACTCAAAACTGAGTCCCCAGTTGTATAATCATACCAGTAAGATCGAATGGAGGTTTCTGAACCAGTGGACTCACCTTTAGGAGGTCCATCTTGAATTTCTGAAGAAATATGTGACATCTCAGGGAAATCTTACTTCAGATAATGTTCTCATTTGTCTGCTTTTACACAATGCAACTTCAAATGATGTTTGGCTGGCCTACAGAGAGAAACTCTCTGGACAATCACAGAGATCCCCCCAGTCAAACAGCTGTGACATCACAAAATCACTGGTCTCCTAGCAATCGAAGGTTAGTTGTGACATGACAAAGTCACTGGTCTCCTAGCAACTGAAGGGTAATGTTCAACCAAGTGTTTACTTCAGCATCAATTTAAAATACCGACTGCTGGCAGAAATAGTAACCAAAACCATGAAGCATGCAAAAATCTCATTAGTAAATTTGGCCTTTTTTTTTTTTTTTTGGGGTCGGGGGGGGGGGGTTCCTGTGTTTGGGATGGTCTTTCTCTTTCTGGCAGTTTGTGGTTCCTCTTTATTGTGGAAGTTCCTCCCTGTGGCTGGGGTTGGACGAGGGGCTTGTCAGGTTTCCTGGTTAGGGAAGCTTGTGTCAGTGTCCCGGTGGGTGGAGCTGCATCTCTTCTCTCTGGAGGGCAATGAAGTGTCCAGTAGTGAGGTTTGAGATGTCTATGGGTTTGCTGTTTGGGCAACCTGTGTATTGAAGCTCCAGGTTCTGTTCCTGTGTTGCTGGAGAATTGGCATGGTATGTCTTCCTGTGGAACTTGTTGGCTCTTGGTCGTGCTTGGTTTCAATGTAGGTGTGGAGCTTTTTTAGAAGATTTCCTTTTTTTTTTAAAATAAATTTATTATTTTAATTGTAGGTTAATTACTTTACATTATTGTAATGATTTTGCCGTACATTAACATATGTCTGCCACAGGTGTACACACGTTCCCTTTCCTGAACCCCTTCCCTTCTGCCAACCCGTACCATCCCTCTGGGTCGTCCCAGTGCACCAGCCCCAAGCATCCAGTATCATGCATTGAACCTGGGCTGGAGACCCATTTCATATATGATATTATACATGTTTCAATGCCATTCTCCCAAAACATCCCACCCTCTCACTCTCCCACAGAGTGCAAAAGACTGTTCTATACATCTGTGTCTCTTTTGCTATCTCGCATACAGGGTTATCGAAAACTCACATCAATAAATCTACTTTATTTCTGAAATAAAAGTGATTTATCATCCTTCTATGCACACATTCTTAATATTCAGTACTGTTACCCTAGCAGACTTGGTCTACTTGCTTCTGTGCAAACAAATTTATGAATTGACTGTGGGTTTCAGTGGCGGGGGGGGGGGGGTAGTGCTTATTGTAGGACGAAGCATGGTGTCTTAGCAGCTGGTGCTTCAAAGACACAAATCCCCAAATACTTTCAGGGGGACTATTTTAATGGCTGAGTGAGGGTGGAACATGGGGTCTGTGATCAATATTGGGACATTCTACTAATGGCCTATTAGTGAGGATATTGGGAGTCCACATCATTGACCGTCTAGTTCCAACTATGCACTTACATTTCAGCCTGGTTTGGGCTTTAGCATCTCTAAAATTGTTCACAGGATATTGCTCCGAATGTCAGCGATGGTCCTTGCTGCTGCTGCTGGTAATTCGCTTCAGTCGTGTCCGACTCGGTGCGATCCCAAAGATGGCAGCCCACCAGGCTCCCCCATCCCTGGGATTCTCCAGGCAGAACACTGGAGTGGGTTGCCATTTCCTTCTCCACGCTGGCCCTTGAGGAGGGACTAAAGACCCTTGAGTTTGATTAGTGGCTAAATCATTATTATTGTCTATCACTTGATTGTTTTCCTTAGTTTCTGTCTTTTCTAGCTTCTCTGATTAAAATTCCTTTTGAACATGAGGAGGTCTACAATCTCCTACCTCTCTCTCTCGATTTCCAGGCTTTTCAATCTTAAGAAGGGACTGCTTAGTACAATAAAGGAAAACAAGTCTTGGACTTAGAGCTCGATCTTAAATATGACAGAAAATCTCAGTGCAGGTTCCGTTTCTTTTTCAGGTTTCCCAGCTCTTGGAGTGATTGAGTCAGCAACAACTTTGGCTCTTTCCTGTTGAGATGGAGCATGGAGGTGGAAATAATTCTAAAATCTAGGCTTGCTATCAACAGTTTATGATATGAAAACATATCTCTATTTTATATATATTATATATATATATGTCTATGTTAGTATTTTGTCATTAAACTGGACAAACATTTGAAAATTGGTCTATATTTATGAAAAGGAGAGAGGTGAGTGATATAAAAGAGTCCTCATATGTTACATGCAGCCAAGGAAACAGATTTTGAAGTATTTCAACTTACATAATATTCAACAATCGAGTAGAATTTGAATCATTCTACATTTGGGTTTTATTGTTTTCCCATTTCTATTACACCTAACATGAATTAAAAGCCAATGTTTATTACAATTCTCTTTCCGAAAGCTATGACTTGCACGTAATCTAGATGCACATCAGCAGATGAAAATATAAGAAAGTTGTGCTATATATTCAAATATAATATTATTTAGCTACAGAAAAACACATATTTGTGTCACTTTTGGTAAGGCAGTTCAACCTGCAGCCTATTATTCAGATTAAAAAAAAACGTTAGAAAGAGAAAGGCAAATATTGTTTATTAATGCGTACAAATGGGATTTAGGAAGACAGTAACAATGATTCTGCATGAAGGCCAGTAAAAAAGATCCACATATAAAGAACAGACTCTGAGACTCAATGGGAGAGTTCAAGGATGGGATGATTGGAGAAATTAGCATTGAAACAGGTACATTACCATACATAAAAGAGATGAGCAGTGCAAGTTCAATGCATGAAAGATGCATCCAACTCTTGTGCTGTGGACGAACCCAGAAGCGTGGGGTAATAAGGGAGGTTTGAGTTGTGTTCAGGATAGGGGCACGCATGTATCCATGCGGCTGATTCATGTTGATGTATATGTCAAAAACCATCACAGTAATACACAGTAACTCTATTCCAATTAAAATAAATCATTTTTTAAAAGAAATATGAAGAAATACAAAAAGAATGCATTCAGAAATAACAGGGACATGCTCCAGAATACAACCTCAACAGTTGTTTCATATCTCTTCCAGAAAGCGGGCTTAGGAGGGGCAGAACATGTGTGCTGGTATAAAAGCTGAAAGTCGAAGAAGGTAAGCTTGAGATTGCAACTATGCAGTTGCAGCATGACCTCAGTATCATAGTCTAAATAGTGAAAGATGCATGCGGCACAATGCAAGCTTAGTAGATCGGCATGACTACTGTGGAGCTTAGGCTGAGTAGGAGTTCAATGCATGCACTTGAGCATCCTTTCAGGAGTGACGGTACGTATGTTTCAGAGTGAAGATAAAGAGATGCAGCAAAAGTGCTCTAAAATGGTGGACAAATACTTGTAAGAAGGAAGGTTCAGAGTGGAAGCTCAGTATTTGCTATAGACTTAGACTTAAGTTGAAGACAGTAGGGAAGACCACTCGATGATTCAGGTTTGACCTAAATCAGATCCCTCATGATGGTACAGTGGACATGAGAAAATATTTAAGGGATTAGGCATAATATAGTGTTTGAAGAACTACATTTGGAGGTTCATGACATTGTAGAGGAGGCAGTGATGAAGACCATCCCCAAGAACATGAATGCAAAAAGGCAAAATGGTTGTCTGAGGAGGCCTTACAAATAACTGAGAAAGGAATAGAAACAAAAGGCAAAGGAGAAAAGGGAAGATATACCCATATGAATAGAGTGTACCAAAGAATAGCAAAGAGCGATAAGAAAGCCTTCCTCGGTGATGAGTGCAAAAAATAGAGGAAAGCAGCAGAATGGGAAAGAGTAGAGATCTCTTCAAGAAAATTAGAGATACCAAGGGAACATTTCATGCAAAGGTGGATACAGTAAAGGACAGAGATTGTATGGACTGAACAGAAGCAGAAGATATTAAGAAGAGGTAGCAAAAATCTATACCGCAAAGATTGAAGAACTATGCAGAAAAGATCTCCATGATCCAGATAATCATCATGATCTAATCACTCACCTAGAGCCAAACATCCTGGAATGTGAGGTCAAGCGGGCCTCAAGAAGCATCAATAGAAAGAAAGCTAGCGGAGATAGAGAACTCCACTTGAGTGATTTCAAATCCTAATAGATAGTGAGTGCTATGAAAGTGCTGAACTCAATATGCAAGCAAATTTGGAAAACTCAGCAGTGGCTACAAGACTGGAAAAAATCAGTTGTTCCAGTATATGCATTTTAGAGCTTCTTCTCTGTAGTGGTGAAATGTGTTCCACACAGAGTTAGACAGGACTGAAGCAATCCTGTGAAATAGTTGCACGATTTTTTTTTTTTAACCAGTAGCAGCTTTTTTTCCAATGAGAGTTAACTGTGAAAGTGGAGCAGCTGCTTGGCTTTGAGGGACGCAGGTGGTGTCAAACGGGCAGGGTGCAGGGACACAGACTGACTACACCACAGGAGTTAGGGCCCTATCAGAGCCTTTTTTTTTCTTTTTTGAGCCCTTGTATCCGGTGATAAGAAGGCGTCTTTGGCCAGTCTTCTCCCTAGTTCCACCTATTCGGCCACTCAGAAGGCTTCCTTGCCTGGGATCCTTCTCTGTCGTTCAATGGGTCAGCACATAGAGGGAATTTCCTGGCTGGGGTCCTCCTGTGTAAATCAGTGCATCCGACACTTAAAGGAGCATCCTGAGTGGGATTCTACTCTAGTATGGTGCATCAGGCACTTAATGGATGACCCTGCGTGGTGTCCTGCTCTGCATTTCAGTGTGTTCAACATTTGATGGGTCAGCCTCATTATTGTAGTAAATGCTGATGCTAGCATGTGGGAGAGAGAGGCTATGGTGATTGCTCCACCCCCGACGTGTGACTCGGTGTTATTGCCTTGCTTTCATGGCTGCCTAGCTTTCCTCCACAGGCATACCCTACCACAGTGTCCTCCTTCAAACCCCCTCTCTCCATCTCTCCCCAGGAAACAGCAGCCCTCCCCATGAATTGCCGCAAAGTCCCTAAACTGCAGCTGCCAGCCACGGGGCCTTTCAGGGGACGGATGTCCTTGTACGGGGTATGTACGGCTGCAGCAAGGACCCTCTGCTTCTCATTGCACCCAGCTTTCCACAGATCAGCTGTTTCACTCTCAGCTTTAAATGTCTATTCTACACTTCAAACGATTGACCCAATGTAGGATTGGACCACAGCTTCAGTTCCTTCCCCCACTCAGGGCAGATCCAGTCCTACTAACACTCCTGATTTTTCCCCCAGTTCTTTCCCCCGACTGAGTTTTGCGTGGTTCTATATATTCTTTGCCACTTGTCAGGTACTCCTGTCTACTTTCCGGTAATGTTCTGATTACTCTTCTGTGTCTGAAGGTGTATGCCTGATGTATCCATGGAGAGATGTACTCCACATCCACTTATAGCTCCACCATCTTGTTCTCTCATCTCACGACAGTTTTAGAGCACAGAATCCACCGTGGTAGTAGGTGTGGCTATAAAATGTGAGTTCAGATATACTCTTGAGGGCAAGCTCAGTGATTTTAGCACAGCTGATCTAAAGCGTGGATTTAGTGTTGGCCAGACATATGCGTCAAATGTTAAGAAAATTATGTATGGTGTGCCAATTCTAGAGCACAAGGTCAGTGTTTGTGTACCATTTCCTGTAGATTGCAAGTTCACTTGTGGAAAGAGGTATGCTCCGCAATGCAACTGAGCAGTTCTAGACATCTTGTGGTAGAGTACATGCTCAATAGTGGCAGGAACTGTGCTCTAGTGTGCATTCAGCAGTGGCTGCACGCATGTTGCCAGTGCCAATGGGATGGCTTCAGACAGCCTGCTCTAAAGTGCAAGCACACTAGTGGCAGAACGTGTGCTGCGGATTGCGAGCTAAGCTGTTTCAGTACTTCCAGGCTAGAGCAGAGACGCAGTAGTGAGGCATGCAGGCTTCAAAGTGTCACACCCGCCCTAGAGCACAGATTTAGTAGTGGGGGGGAGAATCGGCAAAAGCACCATCTCAGGAGATGAAGAACATGTTCTTGAAAGCCAAGATTCAGGATGTGAAGCATGCCTGCTCTAGATCATGGGTCTGTATTAAGAGGGGTATGCCTAAAGTGTGTTTCACTGTTGAGAGGCATGCTGAAGAGCTAAGTTCAGCAGATGCAGCATGCCTGCTCTACATGTGCTTCAGAGTGTTGTCTCAGGAGTTGCAGTGCCCTTGCTCAAGAGTGCAGACTGCAGAGGGACATGTTCTCTTGAAAGCTGGGTTTTTTATTTTTTGTTGCATATCCAGAGATCCAATTCAGAAAATGTGATATACCTGCTCTGCCACACAAGCTCAGTAGCGGGAAGACAAGCCCTCAACAGTGCAAGCGCAAGGGTTGTGGCATATGTGTATGGTGACGCACGATCAATTGAGGCAGGACATATGAAGTATACACCAGGTCTGTAGTGGTGGCACGTCATCCACAGATATACAGGTACACTACTCACAGCTTGCACAGTCTAGAGTGCTGGGTGACTAGCAGCAAAATGGCTGGTATAAAATGTCACGGGGGTAATTGTTGCACACACCTTCTCGAGCAATACCTCAAGGAAGTTAAGATAACACTTCAGAATTCAAGGTCACTAGTGGTCACACAGTTGATCTAGAATGACGGTTCACTTGAGGAGACGATATGTGTTTTAGAAAGCAGCCTCCTGGAGTAGGTGCTCCAGAGTGCAGGAAGAAGCGTGGGGAACATATGCAACAGACGGCAAGCCAAGTCATTGGCAATTTTCAGCTGCAGAGTGTAGGCTCACAGGTTTAAGCACTCAGGTCATCGAGCAAGATTAGTAGTAGTGGAACTCATGCTCTGTAATGCAGTCTCAGCAGTGATAAAGGAGTGTACCAGGGTGCAATATCAGTAGCTGAAGCATGAATATTTGGGGGCCTGGGCTTACAAGTGGCAAGACATAGGCTTCCGAGTCTGAAATTAGTAATGGCCACACATATGCTCTAGACCACATGCTCACTAGCTGTGCCATGCCTGCTTAGTGTAAGGACTCAGAAGTGACAAGTGTGCTGCAGTGCTAGGATTTATACTGCTGGGATGCATGATTCAGTGTGCAGTTGTGTAGTTCAGGCATTCTTACTCTACAGCACAGTCTCCGTAGTGTCAGAACATTGGCTCTTGAAGGCACACACAGTAACGATGGAAGATATGCTTCTGAGTAAACCTCAGAAGCGCAAAACCCATGATGAAATGTGCTCACTCTGTATTCATGAGATCTGTACCGCCAGCTGCACGTTCAGTTACTTTGGCATGTGTGCAACTAGAGCATGTTCTCAGCAGAGCCCGGATGCTTGCACTTGAGCTCATGCTCAGGAGAGGCCTACCATGTCCTCCAGTGTTTAAAATCACTCTGTCTACAGGAGTTCTGGCTCAATTGTGTCCAGAAGGAAACTTCAGAGTGCAAGTTCAGTAACTATTTAGGCACACCTGAACTACAGTGCAGGTTGAGTAGTGGCCTGACTTACCTATAAAGCAACAAGCTAATGATTGTGATGTTCATGCTTCAGAGTGAAAGTTCAGCCGGTGATGAACTCTTGTTCTGGAAGGCAATTTCAGTAGTGCAGGGATGCCGAATCCAGAGCGTAATACACCAAAAGTGTATGTGAGTTTACAACAGGCATGTTTTAGGGACAGGCTCAGTAGTGGTAGGCCATATCCTAAAGAACCCGGGTTTAGGAGTGATGGGATGTATGCTCTACGGTGCAGTCTCAGTGACAGCAATGCACTTGTTCTAAAGCTTGTTAATAGTCTCAATGGTGGCAGAAAGGGTGATCCAGATTGGAAACTAAGTAGCTCCTGCGAGCGTTCTCTAGATAGCGGCCTCAGTATCAACAAGCGCGTATTCCAGAGGGCAAGCTCAGTGTTTGTAGCATGTATGGTTTGACATAAGGGAAGGAAATGGCAACTCACACCAATATTCTTGCCTGGAGAATCCCGTGGACAGAGGGGCGTCGTGGGCTACTGTCCATAGGTTCGCACGGAGTCGGATAAGACTAAAGCGACATAGCATGCGTGCATGCATTGGAGAAGGAAGTGGCAACGCACTCCAGTATTCTTGCCCCAAGAATCCCAGGGACAGGGGAGCCTGGTGGGCTGGTTACCTATGTGGTCACACAGAGTCGGACACGACTGAACTGACTTAGCAGCAGCAGCGGCAGCAGTGGTTTCAAATCAGGGGTCAGTAACTGTGAAAAGTTTCTTGCATTTTCAGTCGTTACCGCATGCCAGGTCCGGAGTGCAGACGCACGTGGTTGTGATACTTATGCTCTAGAGTTGTAATGTATGTGCCAGAGTGCAAGCTAAGTAGTGCACCTGGCCTAATTCAATTCTTAGTAAAAGCAGAATGCAAACTCGTGATTTCAACCTCAGTAGTTGCTGCATGCATCATCAGAAGTAGTGGTGCATACACTCATTTGATCTCTGGTTCCTCTGACTTGTCCAAAACCAGCTTGATCATCTGGAAGTTTATGGTTCGTGTATTGCTGAAGCTTGGCTTGGATATTTTTGTGCATTACTCTACTAGCGTGTGAGATGAGTGCAATTGTGCAGTAGTTTGAGCATTCTTTGGCATTGCCTTTGTTTGGGATTGGAATGAAAACTGACCTTTCCCAGTCCTGAGCCGCTGCTTAGTTTTTTAAATTTGCTGACGTATTGAGTGAAGCACTTCCGCAGCACAATCGTTTAGGATTTCAAATAGCTCAACTGGAATTCTATCACTTCCACTCACTTTGTTCATAGTGATGCTTCTTAAGGCCCACTTGACTTCACATTCCAAGGTATCTGGATGTAGGTGAGTGACCACATCGTCATGATTATTTGGGTTGTGAAGATCTTTGATGTACAGTTCTTCTGTGTATTCTTTGCCACCTCATCTTAATACCTATTGCTTCTGTTAGGTCCGTACCATTTATTTCCCTAATAGTGCCCATCTTTGCATGAAATGCCCCCTTGGTATCTCCGGTTTTCTTGAAGAAATCTTTAGTCTTCCCCATTCTATTGCTTTGCTTTATTGCTTTGTTTTATTTCTTGGCACTGATCACTGAGGAAGGCTTTCTTCTCTCTCCTTGGAACTCTGTGTTCAGATGGCTATATCTTTCCTCCTCTTCTTTGGCTTCATTTCTCTTCATTTCACAGCTAATTGTAAGGCCTCCTCCGGCAGCCATTTTGCCTTTTTGCGTGTCTTTTTTCTTGGGAATGGTCTTGATCCCTGTCTCCTGTACAATGTCATGAACCTCCGTCCATAGTTCATCAGGCATTCTATCAGATCTAGTCCCTTACATGTATTTCTCACTTACACTGTGTAATCATAAGGGATTTGAGATAGGTCATTCCTGAATGGTTTAGTGGTTTGTTCCTGCTTTCTTCAATTTAAGTCTGAATTTGGCAATACAGATTTCATGATCTGAGCTGCAGTCAGCCTCTGGTCTTGTTTTTTGCTGTCTAGGAAGAGTAAGCGTCTTTTCATTTCATGGCTGCAGTCACTATCTTCAGTGATTTTGGAGCCTCCCCCCCCCCAAAAAAAAAAAACAAACAAAACAGTCTGCCACCATTTCCACTGTTTTCCCATCTATTTGTCATGAACTGATGGGACAGGATGCCATCTCAGGTTTCCTTATTTAGAGCTTTAAGCCTACTTCTTCACTTTCCTCTTTCACTTTCATCAAGAGACTCTTCAGTTCCTCTTTAGTTTCTGCCATAAGGGGGGTGTCATCTACATATCTGAAGTTTTTGACATTTCTCCTCGCAGTCTTGATTCCAGTTTGCATTTCTTCCAGCCACACATTTCTCTGCATAGAAGTTAAATAAGCAGAGTGACAATATATACCCTTGAGGTGCTGGTTTTCCTATTTGGAACCAGTCTGTTATTCAATGTCCAGTTCTAACTGTTGCTTCCTGAACTGTATACAGGCATCTCAAGAGGCAGATCTGGTAGTGTGGTATTACCGTCTCTTTCAGAATTTTCCACAGTTTATTTTGATCCGTACACTCAAAGGCTTTGGCATACTCAATAAAGCAGAACTAGATGTTTTTCTGGGACTTGCTTGCTTTTTTGTGAAGATCCAGCAGATGTTGGGAATTTGATCTTTGGTTCCTCTGTATTTTCTAAAACAAGATTGAATATCTGGAAGTTCATGGTTCACATATTGCTGAAGCCTGGCTTGGAGAATTTTGAGCATTTCTTTGTTAGCATGTGAGATGAGTAAAATTGCATGGTAGTTTGAGCATTCGTTGGCATTGCCTTTTTCGAGACTGGAATGACAACTGACCATTTCCAACTGAGCCACAGCTGAGATTTGCAAATTTCTTGTCTTATTGAGTACATCACTTTCATAGCATCATCTTCGAGGATTTGAAATAGCTCATCTGGAATCGAAGCCGTAATAGAGCCTTCTAAGTCCCTAATGGACACTGCATGGACTCTCAGAACAAGTGAGATCAACAGCCATCCTCTTTAACAACAACAACAAAAAGTTCTCTCAACAAGAAAACTTACACAAGCCACTGGTCCCACCACATTCACTTGGAGGAGACCACCCAATTAATAGCAATGATGGCCCTCCGGTGTGCAGAAAATAGACCTCGAAGACACTCATCGAAACAACATGAAAAGGCAGAGACATATCCAGCAGATGAAGGAATACAATGAAAATCAACAAACCAGTGAAAGAGGAGGAGGTAGGAAGTCTACAGGAAAAACAGTTCAGCACAAAAATAGTCAATGTCTTGGAAACAAATGGATCGACAGATAAATAGACTTCAGGCATGGATTCAGAAGATGAAAGGGGTGTTTTAAATGGACCTGGAAGAAATCATGAGTAGTCAATCAATAATGAGCGATGACATAACTGAGAAATCACTCTGGACAACAGGAACAGTACTGTAACTGAGGCAGAAGAAAGACTAAGTGAGCTGGAAGATTGGATATGGGAAATAAATGAAGCAGAGCAGGAAAAAAAAAGAAAGAGAGAAATGAAGACAATCACAGAGACCTATGGGACAATGTTAAATGCCCCCATATTTAAATCATAGGTTTCTCAGAGAAAGAAGACAAAAGGAAAGGGCATGAGAAAATATTTGAGGAGGAAATAGTTAAAAACATCCCTCAAATGGGAAAAAAAAAAAAAAAAAAAACAAACAGACACCTAAGATGAAAAATCCCAGTGTGTCCCACAGGGGTAAAATCAAGACACAACATGTCAAAACACACATTAATCAAAATGAAAACAAACAAATAAATATACAGAATGAACAAATATTCAAGGTAACAAAGGAATCACAACAAATAACATAGAAGGGAATCCCCATAAGGATAACAGCTGATCTTACTATAGAAATTCTTCAGCTTAGAAGGGAATGGCAGGATGTACCTAAAGTGCTGAGAGGCAAAAGCCTAAAGCCAAAATTACTCTATCCAACAAGGATAGTATTCTCATTCAAAGGACAAAACAAGAGCTTTACAGACAAACAAAAGCAGTTAGTGTTCAGAACCACCAAACCAGCACTTCAGCAAATGCTGAAGGATCTTTTCTAGATAGGAAACAGAAAAGCTTATAAAAACAAAGCCACAAAATATACAGTAAATGGTAAGAAGATCATACTTATCAACAACTACCTTAAACAGAAATGGGCTAAATGCTCCAATGAAAAGGCAAAGACTGGGTGAATGCATACAAGAATATACTGTCTGCAAGAAAACCACCTCATACCTAGGGACACATGCAGCCTGAAAGTGATGGCCAGGAAAAAGCTATCTTGTGAAAATCGAGAGCAAAAGTGGGAGGAGCGATATTCATATCAGATAAATAGACTTTACCTAAAGACCACTATAGGAGACAAAGAAAGTTGCATTACAGAACATTCAAGGCATCAATCCAAGAAGAAGCTACATGCACCCAATGTAGGAGCACCTCAATACAAGAGGCAAATGCCAACAACTAGTAGAGCAGAAATAGACACTAACCAATAGTATTGGGTGATTTTAATACTTCACTCATAACATGAACAGATCATCCAGACAGAAAATGAAATAAGGGAAACTCAGGTTTTAGAAGATACATTAGACCAGTTTGAGCTAATTGATATCTACAGGTCATCCCACCGCCAAAGAACAGATTTCACCTGTTTCTCCTTTTTTTCTCCTTTTTCTCACGTGCAAATGGAACATTATCTTAGGACAGATCACACCCAAGGTTAGATCACATCTAACCTTAATAAACTTCAAGATATTATACTATTTGCAAGCATAATTTCTGATCACAATGTTGTTCGATCAGATATCAACCACAGGAAAACGACAACAACAACAACAACTAGAGGAAACACAAAAAATTTGGAGGCTAAAACCACCAAAATTCACATTTGAATTCAACAAAATCCAAAACTTTTATGAAAAAACAAACAAACAAACAAACCTCTGCCAAAGTAGTCATAGGTGGAACATACCTCAACATAATGAAAGCCAAATATGACAAAACCATTGTAAACATTATTGTTAATAATGAAAAGCTGAAAAAATTTCCTTAAAAGTAAGCACGAAAACAATGTGCCCACACTCATCAGTACTCGTTCTGGGAATTCTAGCCACAGTTTTCAAAGAAGAAAAAGATATGAACAGAATCCTCATTTGAAAAGAAGAGGTATAACTGTCTATTTGCACATGCTATTACCCTTTACAAAGAAAACCCAAGAGATGCCACCAGAAAATTCCTGGAGTTTATCAATGAATACAGTAAATGTGCAGGGTATAAAACTAATACACAGAAACCCTTATAGTCCTACACATTCACAATGAAAAATCAGAGAAATGAAGGAACAATCCTGTTCCCCATTGCAATGAAAGGAATAAAACAACTAGAAATAAGTTTGCATAAAGAGACAAAGGACGTCCCCGATGGCTCAATTGGTAAAGAAGCTGCCTGCAATGCAGGAGACTCCTGTTTGGTTCTTGGGTCACGAAGACCCCCTGAAGAAGGGATAGGCTAGCCACTATGGTGTTCTTGGGCTTCCCTTGTGGCCCCAGCTGGTGACAAATCCTCCTGCAATGTGTGAGACCTGCATTTGAGGACTGGGTTGGGAAGATCCTCTGGAGAAGGGAAAGCTACCCATTCCAGTATTCTGGCATGGAGAATTTCAAATTCCATACACTGTATAGCCCATGGGATTGCTAAGAGTCAGACGTGACTGAGCAACTTTCACTTTCCCAGAAGGATGAAAGAAAGCACTGAGGAAAGAAATCAAAACATATATAGATGGAGACAGATATCATGTTCTTGGATTGGACTAACTGATAGAGTTAAAATCAATATACCAGCCAAAACAATCAATAGATTCAATACAATACCTCTCACACTACCGACAGTATTTTTCATAAACTAGAACAAATTATTTTACGATTTGCATGGAAACACATAAGACCTCGAAGAGCCAAAGCAGTTTTGAGAAAGAAGAATGGAACGAGAGGAGTCAAATTTTCTAGCTTCAGACTACACTACGAAGATATCAAGAGAGTATGAAACTTGCACAAATATAGAAATATAGACCAATGGAAAACAAATATGAAGTCCAATGATAGATTCCTGCCCCCATTATCTTTGACGATGCAGGCAAAAATGCGCAACAGAAAAAGACATTTTCTTCAAAAAAGTGTTATGGGAAAAGTGGAGAGCTCTGTGTAGAAGCTAGAACGCTATCTAACATCATGTTCAAAAATAAACTCAAAATGGATTACAGGTGGAAAAGTAAGACCAGAAAATATACCACCCTCAGAGTACAATATAGGTATAACCACCACAAAATAAGTCACAGCAAGGTCCTCTGTGGCCCATTGCCTAAAGGAAATAAAAATGTTTGAAAAAAGGAACCTAATTAAACTCTATAGCTTTTGTACATTGAAGGAAACTATAATTAAGGTGAATATGTAGCTTCAGAATTGGGAGAAAATAAGAGCAACTCTGAGTGAACTCCAGGAGTTGGCGATGGACAGGGAGGCCTGGGGTGCTGCCATTCACAGCGTCGCAAAGAGACGGACACGACTGAGCGACTGAACTGAACTGAACTGAATAGCAACTGAAAAGCTAACAAAAAAGTTGTCTCCAAAATATGCAAGGTGCTCACGCATCTCAATACTCAGCTACAAATACTACTCAGCAAAACAAACCACCAATCAAAACATAGGTAAAAGCCCTCTGCAAAGAAGATACACAGATTACTAAGAGACACAGAAACGTTGCTCAGCATCACTCATTATAAGAGAAATGCAAATCAAAACCACATTGAGGTATCATTTCACACTGGTCAGATTGGCCATCATTAAAATGTCTACAATATAACTGCTGGAGAGGGTGTGGAGAAAAGGGAACCTTTTTACACTGTGGATGGGAATGCAAACTGGTACAACCGTTATGGAGACTCCTTAGAAAGTTGGAAAGAGAAATACCATATGACCCAGCGATCCCGCTCTTAGGCATGAACTTCAAGGAAACGAGAATGGTAAGAAACAGTACTCCAACGTTTATTGAAGCACTGTTTGCAATACCAAGGATGTGAAAGTGACCACGAGGTCCATCAGCAGATGAATGGTTAAGGAAGTTTTGCTACATATACATATGAAGTATTACTCAGGTATAAGAAGTCATGCATTTGAGTCAGTTCTAATGAGTGGGAAGAGCACGAAACCTATTACACAGAATGAAGGAACTAAGAAAGAGAGAGACAAAACTGTATATTAATGCACAGATGTGGAATTTAGAAAGATGGGCTCTACGCAGGCAAGGAGAAGAGACAAGGATCTCAAGAACAGACGTTTGACTCAGTGGGAGACGGTGAAGCTGGGATGCCTTGAGAAAAGCGCACTTAAATGGGTACGGTACCATATGTAAAAAATAGAAGACCAGTGTGAGGTTTTACAACATGGGTGATATGGGATACCCATGTCACAACTTCTGAACTTGCAATCTAATGCACGCATCAGCCACCAAGGAGCCCTCATTCTAGTGCACGTCGTGCACATTCTGAGCTTGCCGCCTCCAGCTCTCCTTTTACCCCTTCTGACATCACGATCCAGGGTAGGCTGTGGTAACTGCTGAATTTGCACTTTAGGGGAGGCATCACAAACTTACTAAGCCCGCATTCTAGTGCAAACATGCTGCGTCTTGAACCGGAACTCTGGAGCAGGCATCTTGCCACTGATAATACTGTTCATCATCAGCTAGTGTTTCGCTGTCATGACATGTTCCCATTGCCTCTTCATCTCTGGTCATCACTCTGTGTCGCTTACCACCATCCAGTGTTTCTCTCAGTTCTGTAACCTGTTTCGAGTGCTTGTTCAACTCACTCCGGGACAAACATATCTAGTATTCAGTGCTGTGACAGGTTCAGTGTTTCTTCATCCTCCCCTAGTTAAACACAACAGTAGGTTACCACCCTTAGTGTTTCATTTTGTGACGGGCTTCTATCCACTCCAGGTCTAACACACTCAGTAGATTATCATCATCCAATGTCTTAACTGCGGAACATCCCACAAGTCTTCTTCATGCACCCCATGTCAAACGTACCCAGTAGCTTATTACTATCCCATGTTTCAGTGCAGAGAGATGATTCAAGCGTTTCTTCATTTCCTCCAGGTAAAGCACACTCAGCAGTTTGTCACCAGTGTTTCACCTGAGACGTGATTCTTCTTCATTTATGTAGTTGGCTGTGCTGGGTCTCAGTTGTGTCACGTAAGATAGTCCTTGAGACAAGCCAACTCTAACCATGGCATGAAGTCTCGGGAGTGTGAGAACTTCAGTATTTGCAGCTATGCAGGTTTACTTACTCTGTAGCATATGGGATGTTCCTTTCCCAATCGGGGATTGAACCTTCATCCCCTACACTACAAGGTGGATGCTTAACCGCTGGACCACCAGGAGAGGCCCTGTGACATGCTCTAAGTGCCTGCTTTTACGCCTCATATGAAAGAGACACATTGCTTGACGGGAACATATCAGCATCCAGGGTTGCAAAGATTGGACATGCTTCAGGAACTTCCTCATCCACACTGGTCAAATACAAGCAGGTGTTTATCACAATGTAGTGCCATTCCATGTGCTTCTTCATTGATTACTGGCTGAACGTATTCAGTAGATTATCATCGTCTACTGTTTCAGTGCAGTGACACCTCGAGTTATTCTTCATGCACCCTGGGTCAAACACATCCTGTTGTGTATCTCCATCCAGTGTTTCACTGCTGTGACATGCTTTCAGTGTTTCTCCATCCACCCCAGGTCAAGCATACTAAGTCACTTATTATCCACACTTCAGAGAGGAGGTTCAGCCACATCTTTCTCCACCCCAGGTAAAATAGCCTCACCAGCTTATCCCTTGCTGCTTTTCACTGCTGTCACAAGTTCAAGTGCATCTTTATCAAACACACCAGCCGTTTATCACCATCCAGCACTTCCAAGCTGTGACACAAACTGCTGTATCATCCAGACTGGAAAAATACATCCGGTACTTTACTAAAGTCAGTGTTTCAGTGCTATGACGTGATTCAAGTGCCTATTCATCCACTCTCTGCAAAAACACACTCTGTAGCTTATCACCATGCAGTGCTCAGTGCCTTGACAGAGGACATGCTCCGAATGCTTCTTTGTCCACCTGGTGTCAAATACTCAATAGTTTTCCAACATCTGTATCTCAGTACTGTGAATCACTGCGTATGCTCCTTTTTCAATCCTGGCCCGTCACTCCTTGGAGTTTACCACCCTTCAGTGCTTCAGTGCTGTAATATGCTTCATGTGCTTCATCTTCTCCTGAAAAACATACTCATTAGTGTATCATCATCCAATATTCAGTACAGTGATATGCTTCAAGTGCTTACTAGTCCACATCAGTTGAACATTCCCAGCATTTTATCATTAGCCAAGGTTTCAGACCCATAACTTGTGGCATTTAGTAGGCGCTTGTTTGATCCCCAGAGGTGAAACTCAACACCTGTTTTTTCGCCATTTATTCTATCAGTGCTGTGACATACTACAGTGCTTTCTTAACTGCTCTGGGTTAATACACACATCCGTTCTTTCAGTGCTGATTAATGCACAAGTGCTTCCGCAACTATCCTCTTTCAAATACATACAGTAGTTTTGGAACTCATGAAAATAAAACTCTTTCACAGTTTCCATTGTGTCCTGATTTATTTGCTATCAAGAGGTGGGACTGGATGACAGGATCTGAATTTATTGCATGTAGAGGTTTAAGTCAACGTTTTAAATCTCCACTTTCATCTCAGCAAAGAGCTCTAATCCCTCGTCTGCTTTCTGTCATGGGTATGTCTGAGTTTATTTATGTTTCTCCCAGCAATTTCAATTCCACTTTGCGCTTCATCCAGTCTGACATTTTGCGTGATATACTGTGCATGTAAGTTAAATAAGTGGCGTGACAGCAAGACAGCCTTGACCTACTCCGTTACCAATTCTGAACAACTCCATTGTTCCTGTCTGATTCTGTTACTTCGTGACCTGCATACAGGTTTCTCAGGAGCCAGGTAAAGTGGTCTAGTATACCCACCTCTTTAAGAATTTTCCGCAGTTTCTGTGACCCCCACAATCAAATGCTTTAGCATAGTGAATGAAGCAGAAGTAGGTCATTTTCTAGAACTCCCTGCTTTTTCTATGATCCAGTGAATGTTGGCAATTTGATCTCTGGTTCCTCTGCCTTTCGTAATCCAATTTGTACGTTTGAAAGTTCTCAGTTCACATACTGTTGAAACCTAGATGGAGGCATTTGGAGCATTACCCAGCCAGCATATGAAGTGAGAACAACTGGGCAGCAGTTTGAGCATGCCTTCACAGTTCCCCTTTTTGGGATCAGAGTGAATCTGACCTTTCCCTGTCCTGTGGTCATTGATGAGTTTTCCAAATGTCCTGGCACCTTCAGTGCAGCATTTTAACAGCATTATCTTTTACAATTTGAAATAGCTGAGCTTCAAGTCTATCATCTTGACTAGCATTGTTTGTGGTATTTCTGCCTAAGATCCACTTGCCTTCACACCCCAGGTTGTCTGCTCTACGTGAGTGATCACACCATTATGGTTATGTGGGTGATTAAGCAGAGAAGGTGATGGCACCCCACTCCAATATTCTTGCCTGGAAAATCCCATGGACAGAGGAGCCTGGTAGTGAGCTGTCCATGGGGTCATGAAGAGCTGGACACGAGAGAAGCGACATAGCAGCAGCAGCAGCAGCAGCAGCAGCAGGTGATTAAGACCTTGCTTTGGTACAGCTCTTCTCGTGTACTCTTGCCAGCACTCCATCACATTTTCTCCTTCTGCTAGGTTCATACCCCTTCTGTCCTGGATTGTGCCCATGTCTCATGAAATATTCCCTTGCAGTCTCTCAGTTTCTGTGCAAGATTTCTCGTCTTTCCTATTCTATTGTTCCCTCTATTTCTTACTGGCATTAAATACACACAATATTATATCCCCATCCAGTGTGTAACTTTAGATATGCTTCAAGGGGTTTTTACTCCACTCCAGAAGAAATTAATGTGACAGCTATCACCATCCATTTTTTCTGTATTGTGACATGTTTTGAGCCTCCTCCATCCCCTCCAGGTAAAACACACCCTGTACATTTTCATCATTCGTTGATGCTGCGCTATTACCGGCCTGAAGGGTCCCTTTGTCTCATTTTGTCAAACACTCCCTGTCGTTTACCACTATCCAGTGTTCCAGTACTGTGGCATTCCTCATGTACTTCTTTATCCTCTCCATATAAAATATGGTAGGTAGCTTATCACAATTCCTGTTTCGGTTCTGTGCTGAGTTTAAAGTCCTTCTTTAGGCCATTCTAGATAAAACGCATTCAGAAGTTTATGATGGTCCCATGTTTTCGTCTGTGCCATGCTTTCAGTTTCTCCTCATTCAACATGTATCAAACAAACCCCGTAGTTTATCATCATCCAGTGTTTCAAGGCTGTTTCCTGCTCAACTGCTTCGTCATTCTCTGCAGAAAATACATAACCAATAATTTATCACAATCCAGTGTGTTAATTCTGGCATATGCTTCAAAAGATCCTTTGTCCACTCAAGGTTGAGCACACTCTTAGTTTATCACCATCCATTGATTCAGGGCTAGTACATACTTTCATTGATTTTTCAACTACCACAGCTCATCATACACAATGATTTACCATGATCCAGTTTCAGGGTTGTGACAGGCTCCTTGTGCTTCTTTCTATATACAAGATCAAACACATACCATCTGAAGTGTGAACATACAGTGTTTCAGTCATGAAACCCACTTCAAGGGGTTCTTCACTTACTCCACAACAAATACACCATATAGGTTATCGACATTCATTGTTTCAATGTTGTAGCACATACTAATGGCTGCTTCACTAACTCCAAGTCAAACACCTTCAGTGGTTTGCCACTATCTTGGGTTTCAGAACTGTGACATGCTTCAAGAGCTCCTGAAACTAGTCACGGTCAAAGGCACTCTGTAGATTTGTTGTTGCTGGCTGTTATATGTTGTTCAGTCATTCAGTCATCTCCAACTCTCCAAATCCCATGGACTGCAGTATGTCACGCCTTCTTGCCCTTGACCATCTCCCGGAGCTTGTTCAAACTCAAATCCACTGGGTCGGTGATGCCATCCAAGTATCTGGTCCTCCATCGTCCCCTTCTTCTGCTCCAATCTTTTGTGGCATCAGAGTCTTTGCCAACGAGTTGACTCTTCACATCAGATAGCCATAATATTGGAGCTTCTGCCTCAGCATCAGCCCCTCCAGTGAATTTTCAGGATTGATGTCCTTTACAGTTGACTGGATTGATTTCCTTGCAGCCCAAGGGACTCACAAGGGTCTTCTCCAAGACTGTGGTTCAAAAGTATCAATTTCTTAAAGTTCAGCCTTCTTTATGGCCTAACTTACATTGTCACATGACTGCTTAAAAAAACACAAATATAGCTCTGACTATATGGACGCTTCTTGGCAACGGATGCCTCTGCTCTTTAACATGCAGTCTAGGTTCGTCACTGCTTTTCTTCCAAGAAACAAGTGTCATTTAATTTCATAGCTGCAGTCATCACCTGCCATGATTTTGGAGTCCAAGGAAACAGAAGTCTCACTGTTACCATTGTTTTCCCATCTATTTGCCATGAAATAATAGGACCCGATGCTAGGATCTTAGTGTTTTGAATGTTGCGTCTTAAGCCAGCTTTTTCACTCTCCTCTTTCACCTGCATCAAGAGGCTCTTTAGTTATTCTTTGCTTGATGCTATATCGGTGGTGTCATCTGCATATCTGAAGTTATTGATATTTCTATTTTTCTCTTAATTTCAGCTTGTGTTTCCTCCAGCCCCCGCATTTTCCAAGATGTGCTCTGCATATAAGTTAAATCAACAGGGTGACACATGTAGTAGTTTGTTTGTTTGTTTGTTTCCAATTTCAAACCATCTGTTCTTCTTTACCTGGTTCTCACTGGTTGTTTCTTGACCTGGATACAGGTCTCTCAGGAGGCATGTAGGTAGTCTGGTATTTCCATGTCTTTAAGAATTTTCTGCAGTTTGTTGTGATCCACACAGTGGATTTTTATCATACTCCATAAAGCAGAAATAGTTTTTTTTTTTTCAATAATATTCTTGCTTTTTCCATGATCCAATGGATGTTGCCAATTTGACCTCTGGTTTCTGTCTTTTCTAAATCCAGTTTGAACATTTGCAGCTTCTAGGTTAATGTGCTGTTAAAGTCTTGGCAGGAGAATTGTGAGCATGTCTTTGTTCGATTCACTTCAGCTGCTCAGTTGTGTATGACTGTTTGTGAGCCCATGGACTACAGCAAATCAGGCCTTCCTGTCCATCACCAACTCCCGCAGTTTACTGAAATTCATGTCCTTTGAGTCGGTGATACCAGCTAACTGTCTCATCCTCTGTCGTCTCCTTCTCCTCCTGCTTTCAATCTTGCCAAACATCAGGGTCTTTTCAAATGAGTCAGCTCTTCACATCAGTTGGCCAAAGTATTGGAGTTTCAGCTTTAACCTCAGTCCTTCTAATGAATATTCGTGATTGATCTCCTTTCGGATGGACTGGTTGGATCTCCTTGCAGTTCAAGGGACTCTCAAGAATCTCCTCCAACAACACAGTTCAAAAGCATCACTTCTTTGGTGCTCAGCTTTCTTTATAGTTCCACTGGTACATCCATACACGCCTACTGGAAAAATCATAATCTTAACTAGGTGGAGCTTTGTTGGCACATTAACATCTCTGCTTTTTAATATGCTGTCTCAGTTCAATTCCGTTCAGCCTGTCCGACTCTTTGCGCCCCCATGAATCGCCACAAGCCAAGCCTCCCTGTCCGTCACCAACTCTCTTAGTTCACTCAGACTCATGTCCATCGAGTCAGTGACGTCATCCAGCTATCTCAGTTGTTCATAAATTGTGTTCAAAGGAGTTAGTGCGTAAAATAATGGCCGTTGTGTGATATTTGGAACATCATGTGGTGTTGCCCTTCCTTGGATTTCAAACGAAAAACTGACCTTTTCCAGTCCTGCAGCCACTGCTGAGTTTCCCAAGTTTTCTGGCATACTGAGTGCAGCACTTCAACAATATCATCTTTTAAAATTTGAAATAGCTCAGCTGGTGTTCCATCACCTCCACTATCTTTGTTGGTAGTGATGCTTTCTAAGAGCCACTGGATTTCCCACTCCAAGATGTCTAGCTGTAGGCGAGTGATCACCCCATCATGGTTATCTAGGTCATCGGGAACTTTTTGGATAGTTCTTCTATGTAATCATGCCAACACTCCTTAATATCTTCCACTTCTTTTAGGTTCACACATTTTCGGCCCTTTATTATACACATATGTGCATGAAATACTCCCTTGATACCACTTATTTTCCTGAAGAGATCTCTAGTCTTTCCCAGGCTCTCATTCACACTCAGTAGTTTAGCAACATTTATTGTTTCATGGATGTGACATGCTTCCAGTGCTTCTTATTCCACTTGAATTCCTACACTCCCAGTAGTGTATCAGAATCCCTTGTGTCACCCCAGGGACCTGCTTTACCTGCTTCTTCGCAACCCCAGATCAAACACATTCAGTACTTTATCCCCGTAGAGTATTCAGTGCATTAACATGCGACACTTTCCGGTGTTTCCTTGTCACCTGGGACTTATCACCCAGTGGTATAAGTGCCATACTCTATTTTAGTGCCGTTACACAGGTCAAGTGCTTCATTTTCTGAGGCTAAAACACACTCCTCATCCAGTGTCTTAGTGCAGAGACATGCTTGAGGAGCGTCTTCATCCACCCAGTCAAACACTCCCAGGAGTTTTTCACCATCCAGTGTTCAAGTTCTGTGACATGCTTCAAGTGCTCCTTTGTGTACACGGGGTCAAAGACACCCAGTAGTGTGTCGTTATCCAATGTTTCAGTTATGCAACATGCTTCTGGGTTTCTTCATTCCCTCAGGTCATCACACCAAGTGGTTTCTCACTATCCAGTGTTTCAGGGTTACAGCATGCTTCCAGAGCTTCTTTTTCTCCCTGGGTCAAACATTCCAAGTCTCTTGTCCCGTCCACGTTTGAGTTCTGTGAAATGGATCATGTGCTTCCTGTCCACCCTGAATCAAGCACCCTCAACAGTTTGTCACCATCCAGTGTTTCATGTTGATGACAAGGTTCAGATATTTCCCCATGCACTCTGGGTCATACACACCCTGATGTTTATCACCTGTTTCAGGTTTTTCACATGCATCAATTGCTTCTTGCCCATCCTGGATCAAACACACCAGGAGTTTAGCATCATCCAATGTTTCCATACTGTAACATATTTCAAGAATTTTGCCACACACCACTGTTCAGAAGTACCCAACAGTTTATCAGCATCCCATGCCTCAGTTCGAGGACTTGCCTCAAGTGCTTCTTCACAACCCCAGACAAAACACACCCAGTGGATTATCACCATCCACTGTTTCAGTCCTGTAGCATGCTTCATGTGCTTCTTCATCCTCTCTAGGTGAAGCACATGCAGTAGCTTATGACCATTGAATGTTTCCATTTTATGGCAGATTCCAGGACGTTTCCATCCTCACCAGGCCAAACACACTCAAACATTAACACCATCCAATGTTTTACTGTGTGTGACATTCCTCAAGTCTTCCTCATTATCGCACGTCAAACACATCCATAACATTCACCACCTCCAGTTCCAATGCCAAGATCCACTTCAATGGTGTGTTCATTCTCCCCATTTAAAGGCATTCACTAGGCTATCACCATACAGTGTTGAAGTTCAGTGACATGCCTGCAGTGCTTCTCCGTCCATCCAATGTCAAGCCCAGCTGGTAGTTACTGACCATTTAACGTTTCATTGCATGGCATGCTTCAGTCAAATGTGCCCAAGATTATTTAAAAGAAAAAGGAAAAGAAACAAAAAAAAAAACCACTCTTTAAGGGGTGATCAGTTCAGTTGAGTCACTCAGGCATGTCCAGCTCTTTGTTATCCCATGAACCGCAGCAAGCCAGACCTCCCTGTCCATCATCAACTCCCATGGGTAACCTAAACCCATGTCCATTGAGTCGGTGATACCATCCATCCATCTCACCTTCTGACGTCCCCTTCTCCTCCTGCCCTCAATCATTTCCAGCAACAAGATGCTTTCAAATGAGCCAGCTCTTCACATCACGGGGCCAAATTATTGGAGTTTCAGCTTCAACATCAGTCCTGTCAATGAACACTAAGGACTGATTTCTTTTAGGATGGACTGGTTGGATCTCCTAGCAGTCCAAGGGACTCTCAAGAGTCTTCTTAAACACCCAGTTCAAAAGCATCAATACTTCAGTGCTCAGCCTTCTTTATATTCCAAAACTTACATCCACACATGACTACTGGGAAAACCGTAGCGTTGACTAGATGGACCTTTCTTGACAAAGTAAAGCCTCTGTTTTTCAATATGAATATAATAATCAATAATAATCAATCATCAGCAATAATCAATAATGATAATTAATCATCTAGGTTGGTCATAAGTTTCCTTCTAAGGACGAAGCGTCTTTTAATTTCATGGCTGCAGTCACCATCTGCAGCGATTTTGGAGCCCAGAAGTATAAAGTCATCTTCTGTTTCCACTGTTTCCCACCTATTTGCCATGATGTGGTGGCATCCGATGCCATGATCTTTGTTTTTTGAATGTTGAGCATTAAGCCAACTTATTCACTCTCTCGTGTCACTTTTATCAAGAGGCTCTTTAGTTCTTCACTTTCTGCCATAAGGCTGGTGTCATCGGCATATTTCAGATGATTGATATTTCTCTGTCAATCTTGTTTCCACCTTGAGATTCCTGCAGCCCAGTGTTTCTCGTTATGTAGTCTGTGTAGAAGTTAAATAAGCAAGGTGGCAATTATACAGCCTCGGGGTACTCCTTTTCCTTTTTGGAGCCAGTCTGTTGTTCTATTTCCAGTTCTAATTGTTGCTTCCTGACCTGCATACAAGTTTATCAAGAGGCAAGTCAGGTTGTCTGGTATTCCCTGAAATCTCTTTCAGAATTTCCCAAAGTTTATTGTGATCCACATAGTCAAAGTCTCAATAAAACCGAAGTAGATCTTTTGGAACTCTCTTGGTTTTTCAATGATGCAGCAGATGTTGGCAATTTGATCTTGGTTGCTCTGCCTTTTGGAAAACCAACTCGAATATCTGGAAGTTCCTGGTTGCTGTATTGCTGAAGCATGGCTTGGATAATTTTGCCCAGTAATTTAGTAGCATATGAGATGAGTGCAACTGTGTAGTAGTTGGAGAATTCTTTGGCATTGCCTTTCTTTGGGATTGGAGTGAAAACTGCCCCTTTCCAGTCCTGTGGCCAGTGCTGAATTTTCCACATTTGGTGCCATGTTAAGTGCAACCCTTTCATAGCATGGTCCTTTGGGATTTGAACTAGCTCAACTGGAATTCTATCCCCTCCACTAGCTTTCTTTGTAGTGATGCTTCCTAAGACCCACTTGAGTGTACATTCCTGGATGTCTGCTCCTAGGTGAATGATCACATCATCGTGATTATCTGCGTCATGACTATCTTTTATGTACAGTTCTTCTGTGTATTTTTGCTACCTCTTCTTAATATCTTCTGCTTCTGTTGGGCCCATACGACTTCTGTCCTTTATTCAGCCCATCTTTGCAAGAAATGTTTGCTTGGTATCTCTAAGTTTTTGACGAGATCCCTAGTCTTTCGCATTCTATTGTTTCCTCTATTTCTTTAGTGGAGTGGGTGTGGCACAATTCAAAGGCTCTCTTCCCACTCAGGTCAGTCATCGTCAATAAGTGGTACCAACCAGTGTCCAGTGCTGTGACATATGACCAAGTTCAATTCTTCCTTAACGAAGTGACTAAATAAAACATCCCGGAGTTTATCAATACACAGTGTTCCATGGCTGCCCCTGGATTCGAGTACTTCCTCACCCACTCCAGGTTAACATAGTCCTTTATCACCATCCATTGCTTCAGTACACTGACAGTCTTCAAATGCTTCTACATTAATCCTAGTGTAAAACTTCTAGTAGTTATAAACGGCCAGTGTTTTACTTTGCAGCACGACCCAATGGCTTCTTCATGCGCACCCATACACCAACTCCGTAGTTTGTCGCCATCTAGTGTATACATGAAGTGACATGCTTAAAGAGCTTCCTCATCCACCCCAGATCTAGACAGTCAGTCTGTCGTCTCCATACAAGCGTTTCAGTGCTGTGACATGATTTGAAATGTTGTCTGTGCACACTGAGGCATACACAGCCAGCAGTTCACCATGCTCCAGTGTTTCAGGACTTTGATAAGATTAAATATGTTCTTGGTCCCACTAACGTCAATACACTCACCGTTTATAACCGTCTTGTTTCACTGCTGTGACATAATGTCAACTGCTTCTTCATCCATTCCTGTGTCAAACGAACTCAGTAGCTTTTTCCCCATCTAGTGCTAGTGTTCAGTACTATGAAATGATTCTGAAGCCTCTGTGTCCATTCCGGCTCAAACATAGTCCATATTCTCAACCAGTGCTTCAGTGATGTCACATGCTTCAAGTGCTTTCTTCATTCACTCCATATCAAGTACATGCAGTCGTTCATAAGCATGCAATGTTTCAGTTGTGTGACATGCTTCAAATGGTTCTCTAATCCACTTGAGCTGAAACATACCCAGTAGCTTATGACCATTGGTGTTTCAGTGCTGCGACATGTTTCAAGTCCTTCTTCTTCTACGCCATGCTGAACGCATGCAATAGTTTATCACCATCAGTTGTTTCAGTTCTGTTACATTCTTCAAGTCTTGTTTCGTATACTCTGGTTCAAATACACCTAGAAGTTGTTCACCATCAACTGTTGAGTTCTGTGATATGTCTCAATTGTTTCTGTACATACCAGTTCATAAACACGCATACATTTTTCTCCATATTGTGTTTTAGGGCTGTCATACGGTTAAATGAGTCCCCTTCTTACCCCAGGTCAAATACACCCAGTATTCATCAACATCCAGTCTTTCAGCTACGTGATACAGTTCAAGTGCTTCAGCATCCATTCTTGGAAGACACAGCCGATAATTTGTCAAATTCCAGTGCTTCAGTGCTGTGAATTTTTTAAGTGTTTCTGCATCCAAATAGCTCAGGCAAGACTAAGAGATTGTAACTATCACTGGTTCAGTTTTATGACATGGCTTAAGCGCATCTCCATCTACATTAGCTGGAACGCACTCAATAATTACCACCATGCTGTAACTCATAGGTAAAACATTCTTGGAACGTTTCTTTGTCTACTGTGGGTTCAACACACCGAGGAGTTTTTCACCAGTCAGTGTTTCAGTGCTGTGACAACTTCCACTGCTTCTTTGTGTACTACAGGTCAGCACACCAAGTGTCTTGTAACTACTAGCTTGCACTCTAGAGAACACACCTCTCTTCTACTGAGACTGAGATGTAGAGCATACATCTCACCACTATTAAGACCCCATTCTAAGCACACATGCCACTTCTGCAGTGGCTAAACTCTGGAGGAAATGTGACAACACTATTGACCCTGAATTCTAGAACACACATCTTACCATTGCTGAATCAGTGTTCTACAGAAGGCTTAGCACAACTACTGAGCTTGCACTCTGAAAGTATCATCCTACCTCTACTGAGTCAACATTATATGCCATACATGTTCCAACTTCTGAGTTTGCTCTATGGAATACACATTATGCCACTACTGAGCAAGCTCTAGTGTACACATGACAACGTACTGATCCCCACATCAAAGGGTAATGCTGAAAATTTGTCAAAGTACTGCACTCTTGTGCTCATTTCACATACTAAGCAAGATAAGGCTCAAAATCCTTTGTGCTAGGCTTCAAAGTATTTGAACCAAGAACTTCCAAATATATGCGATGGATTTAGAAAAGGCAGAGGAATGAGGGTTTATACTGCCCACGTTCATTGCCTCCTAGAGAAAGTAGGAAGTCAAGAGATACCTGGAATAACAAGCAAGTTGGACCTTGGAGTACATATGAAGTATGGCAAAGGCTAACAGAATTCCCTAAGAGAACTCACCATTCACAGAAAACACCCTCTTCCAACAACACAAGAGATGACTCTTGAGATGGTCAATGCTGAAATCAGATTGATTCTGTCCTTTGTAGCTGAAGATGGAGAAGCTCTATGCAGTCAGAAAAAAAAAAAAAAAAACAAACACAAGACTGAGCAGTGAGACGGCTCAGATCAGGAATGCCTTAAAGAAAACTTCAGACTTAAATTGAAGAAAGTATGGAAAACCGCTAGACCATTTGGGTGGCCAAAATCAGTCTCTTATGATTATGCAGTGGATGTGACAAATAGATTTGAGGGATTAGATCTTATAGACAGACTGCTTGGAGAACTATGGACCAAGGGTCATGACATTCTGCATGAGACAATGAACAAAACCTACCCAAGAAAAAGAAATGCAAAAAGGCAAAAGGTTTTTCTGAGGAGGCCTTACAAATACCTTAGAAAAGAAGAGAAGCTAAAGGCATAGGAGAAAAAGAAAGATAATCCATTTGAATGCAGTTTTCTTAAGAATAGCATGGAGTGATAAGAAAAGCCTTCCTCAGGGATCAATGCAAAGAAGCAGAGAAACACAATAGGATGGCAAAGAACAGAGATTACCTCAGGAATGATACAGATACCAAGGGAACATTTCATGCAAAGATGGGCACAATAAAGGAGACAAAATATATGGACCTAACAGAAGCAGATATATTAAGAAGTGGTGGCAAGAATACACAGAAGAACTGAACTTAAAAAAAAAAAAAAAAGGAAGAAGAAGAAGAAGATCTTAATGACCCACATAACCGTGAAGGTGTCTTTACTCACTCAGAACCAGACATCCTACAATGTGAAGTCAAGCAGCCCTTAGTACATAACTATGAACAAAGTTACTAGAGGTAATGTGTTTCCAGTTGTGGAATTTCAAGTCCTACCAGATTATGACATTATAATCCTGCACGCAATATGCCAGCAAATGTGAAAAGCTCGGCACTGGCCGCTGAACTTGGAAAGGTTAGTTTAAACTCCAATCCTCAAGAAAAGCTAGGCCAAAGATTGTTTAAACTAACACACAATTGCACACATCTCACATGTAAGCACAGTCATGTTCAAAGTTCTTCAAGCTAGGCTTCAGCAGTACATGAACCGAGAACTTCCAGATGTTAAAGCTGGATTTAGAAAAGTCAGAGAAACCAGAGATCAAATTGTCAGCATCCATTGGATCAGAGAAAAAGCAAAGGAGTTCAAGAAAAACATCGACATCTGATTTGGACTATGCCAAAGGTTTTGACTGTGTGGATGACAACAAGCTATGGGAAATTCCTGGAAAGATGCAAATACCAGACCTCTTTAGCTGCCTGCTGAGAAATCTGTAGGCATGTCAAGAAGCAACACTTGGACATAGAACAATGCGCTAGCTTCAAATTGGGAAAGGAGCACATCAAGGCTGTATATTGTCATGTGGCTTATTTAACTTATATTCAGCACGTCATGTGAAATGCCAGGCTGGATGAAGCCCAACTAGAATCAAGATTGCTTGGAGAACTATCAATAACCACAGATTTGCAGTTGACACCACATATATGACAGAAAGTGGAGAATAAATAAAGAGCGTATTGATGGAAAGAAAGAAGAGAGTGAAGAACCTTGCTTAAAACTCAATGTTGAAAAAATGAAGATCATGGCATCTGGCCCCGTGACTTCACATCAAATAGGGAAATCATGAGGAAAAATGGAAACAGTGATAGACTTTATTTTCTCGGGCTCCAAAATCACTGCAGATGGTGAGGGCAGCTGCGGAATTAAAAGGTGCTAGATCCTATGAAGAAAAGCTGTAACCACCTAAAGAGCATATGCAAAAGCAGAAGCATTACGTTGCAATTAATGGTCTATCAGGTCATACCTATGGAGTTTCCATTACTCATGTATGGATGGGAGAGTTGGACTATACAGGAAGTTGCACATGGAATCATTGATGATTTTGAACTGTGGTGTTGGAGAAGACTCTTGCGAGTCCCTTGGACTGCAAGGAGATCAAAGCAGTCAATCCTGATGGAAATCAGCCCTGAATATTCATTGGAAGTACTTTAGCTGCAGCTGAAACTCTGGTACTTTCGCCACCCGATGCAAAGAGCTAACTATAGGAAAAGACCCTGATGCTGGGAAAGCTTGAGTGCAGAAGGAGAAGGGCCTAGCAGACGATGAGATGGTTGGATGGTACAACTAATTTGAGGCACATGACTTTGAGCAAACTCTGGGAGTTAGTGATAGACAGTGAGGCATGGTGTGCTGCATAATAAGGAGCGTAACATGCCTTATTATGTTGCAGAGAGTTACTATGCCTGAGCAACAGAACAACAGCAGAATCAACCATTTCAGTAAGAAGTGAAGACACAACTTACAGGAAGATGCTCAGAGAAAAATAGAGAAACAATATCAATCCACTTCTCATGCAGCCATTTTTCCTCTTATTGAAACAAGGTTTTTCCATATTGAAATATGGCTTTCCTGAAGTATGTGAATTCTAACTTGTTTTTTCACCTCAGTGAGGTGTGTTGATGAAGTCACGATGCACAGAGTACATGGCAGTTCTCACAGATTCCCTTAATAAAATCATGACGTACTTAAGGAGCTGGGGCTATTTTTCCATGGGACTAAATATTTTGATGAGGAACTCTTTAATTCTTTAGAAAATGTTAATTACCATAATCAAATTTGTTTGGAATATTTGTAGTCTTTCCTTTGGTATCAGAAGATACTGCAGCCCTGACAATAAGGCAGGGTTTTCCAACCAAAAGCCTGAAACAGAGCAGCTCACCACACTCTAAAAGCACATTAGAAAAGTGGTAATTTGCTATTCAAATCAGTGAGCATTATACCCAAGTGAAAGAATGGCTAAAAGAGCTTGAGGAACATCACTAGAGCCTGCTAAAGGAAATCAATATGGGATTAATGGTATGAAAGGTTAGAGTAGATGAAACTTGAATTATATTAATGGAAAATATAGTAAAAGTTTCCTAGCATGTGGGCAGAATGAGAAGTCTCCTCAGAAACTGACACAAACAAAACAAATCTACACAGTCTTTCAGAAAATCCAAATGGCTTCAGAATGAAATATAATGGTGCAGGAGAGATAGCTAAGAGCTTAAGTGGATATATGGATACTCGAATTATTTGACCAACATGATGTTTCATAGGCTTTTCGGCATTCACACCACAAATGTGAACTCTGATGGCTGGGATACCCTTACCTCTCATCCTGCTGAACTATTGCCTAGAATATTTTTATTCTGTGATAGATTTCTTCTAATCAGTATCATTCTATCATGTTTTGAAAAATTAGTATTTTTGCACTTTCAACATGCAAATTATACTTGCTTGTTGCTAAATATATGTAACTAACTTCTCTGCTAAACTCACTGGTTTTTTTTTGTTTGTTTGTTTGTTTTTTGCCCTTTAAGGTCTTATTTATGAATTTATTTTTCCATTTTATTTATTTTTTTCTTTAATTTTTATTTTTACTTTATTTTTCTTTACAACACTGTATTGGTTTTCCCATACATTGACATGAATATTTGTTATTGTTAAAACTGCATTTATTTTGGCAGGGCCAGGTAGTCATGGATGTTCAAGGGCTTTCTGTAGCTGAGGCAAGTGGTATGGTGCACTTCACTATGCTGCATAACCTTCCCATTGTGATGTTTCTTTTGCTGGAGAACACTGGCTCTAGTTTCGGCACATGAGCTCCTGAGTTGTGGCCCATGAGCTTAGTTACACTTCAGCATGTGGGATCTTCCCAGACAAGAATCACTGGGAGGCTGACTATTAATCGATGGATCACTAGGATAGTTCAACACAGACTATATAGGCTGGAAGGTTGATACCGTACATATGAAAGCCAAGAAGTACTTAAGTAGATACTGTTTTTCTTTGGGGTATTCTCCTGGTGGCTCATTGGTAAAGAGTCCACTTCCCAATGTAGATGACCCAGGGTTGAGAAATCCCTGAGTTGGGAAGATAGATCTTCTGGAAGAGAGAATGAAAACCAGACTCAGTATTCTTGCCTGGGAAAACCCACGGGCAGAGGAGCCTGGTGGTCTATGGTCCATGGAGATGAAGAGACGGAAATGACTTAGCAGCTAATCATGACCACCAACACCGTGTTGTTTGGCAGATAAAGTAGGTAGTTTGTTTAAATGTCCTTGGCCTGCAATGACTGAAAATTAGTCAGTGCTTTTGATTATTAAAAGTATGCATGAGTAAAAGGCATTTTTATTTTATTGTGTGTAAAAATCCGTTTCAATGTTGACTGTAAATTGTTATAATGTATTGTCATCATTGTTTCGATGACTGTCTTCGAGGTCTATTTTCTGCACACCCGAGGGCCATCATTGCTATTAATTGGGTGGTCTCCTCCAAGTGAATGTGGTGGGACCAGTGGCTTGTGTAAGTTTTCTTGTTGAGAAAACTTTTTGTTGTTGTTGTTAAGGAGGATGGCTGTTGATTTCACTTGTTCTGAGAGTCCATGCAGTGTCCATTAGGGACTTAGAAGGCTCTATTACGGCTTCGATTCCAGATGAGCTATTTCAAATCCTCGAAGACGATGCTGTGAAAGTGATGTACTCAATAAGACAAGAAATTTGAAAATCTCAGCTGTGTCTCAGTTGGAAATGGTCAGTTGTCATTCCAGTCTCGAAAAAGGCAATGCCAACGAATGCTCAAACTACCATGCAATTTTACTCATCTCACATGCTAACAAAGAAATGCTCAAAATTCTCCAAGCCAGGCTTCAGCAATATGTGAACCATGAACTTCCAGATATTCAATCTTGTTTTAGAAAATACAGAGGAACCAAAGATCAAATTCCCAACATCTGCTGGATCTTCACAAAAAAGCAAGCAAGTTCCAGAAAAACATCTAGTTCTGCTTTACTGAGTATGCCAAAGCCTTTGAGTGTACGGATCAAAATAAACTGTGGAAAAATTCTGAAAGAGACGGGAGTACCACACCACCAGATCTGCCTCTTGAGAAGCCTGTATACAGTTCAGGAAGCAACAGTTAGAACTGGACATTGAATAACAGACTGGTTCCAAATAGGAAAACCAGCACCTCAAGGGTATATATTGTCACTCTGCTTATTTAACTTCTATGCAGAGAAATGTGTGGCTGGAAGAAATGCAAACGGGAATCAAGACTGCCAGGAGAAATGTCAAAAACTTCAGATATGTAGATGACACCCCCCTTATGGCAGAAACTAAAGAGGAACTGAAGAGTCTCTTGATGAAAGTGAAAGAGGAAAGTGAAGAAGTAGGCTTTAAGCTCTAAATAAGGAAACCTGAGATGGCATCCTGTCCCATCAGTTCATGACAAATAGATGAGAAAACAGTGGAAATGGTGGCAGACTGTTTTTTTGTTTTTTTTTTTTTGGGGGGGAGGCTCCAAAATCACTGAAGATAGTGACTGCAGCCATGAAATGAAAAGACGCTTACTCTTCCTAGACAGCAAAAAACAAGACCAGAGGCTGACTGCAGCTCAGATCATGAAATCAGTATTGCCAAATTCAGACTTAAATTGAAGAAAGGAGGAACAAACCACTAAACCATTCAGGAATGACCTATCTCAAATCCCTTATGATTACACAGTGTAAGTGAGAAATACATGTAAGGGACTAGATCTGATAGAATGCCTGATGAACTATGGACGGAGGTTCATGACATTGTACAGGAGACAGGGATGAAGACCATTCCCAAGAAAAAAGACATGCAAAAAGGCAAAATGGCTGCCGGAGGAGGCCTTACAATTAGCTGTGAAATGAAGAGAAACGAAGCCAAAAGAGAGAAGGAAAGATATACCTATTTGAACACAGAGTTCCAAGGAGAGAGAAGAAAGCCTTCCTCGGTGATCAGTGCCAAGAAATAAAGCAAAGCAATAAAGCAAAGCAATGCAATGGGGAAGAGTAAAGATTTCTTCAAGAAAACCGGAGATACCAAGGGGGCATTTCATGCAAAGATGGGCACTATTAGGGACATAAATGGTATGGACCTAACAGTAGCAATAGGTATTAAGACGAGGTGGCAAAGAACACACAGAAGAACTGTACATCAAAGATCTTCACAACCCAAATAATCATGACGATGTAATCACTCACCTACATCCAGATACTTGGAATGTGAAGTCAAGTGGGCCTTAAGAAGCATCACTATGAACAAAGTGAGTGGAAGTGATAGAATTCCAGTTGAGCTATTTGAAATGCTAAACGATTATGCTGCGGAAGTGCTTCACTCAATATGTCAGCAAATTTAAAAAACTAAGCTGCGGCTCAGGACTGGAAAAGGTCAGTTTTCATTCCAATCCCAAACAAAGGAATGCCAAAGAATGCTCAAACTACTGCACAATTGCACTCATCTCACACGCTAGTAGAGTAATGCACAAAAATATCCAAGCCAAGCTTCAGCAATACACGAACCATAAACTTCCAGATGTTCAAGCTGGTTTTGGACAAGTCAGAGGAACCAGAGATCAAATGAGGTATGCACCACTACTTCTGATGATGCATGCAGCAACTACTGAGGTTGAAAGCACGAGTTTGCATTCTGCTTTTACTAAGAATTGAATTAGGACAGGTGCACTACTTAGCTTGCACTCTGGCACATACATTACAACTCTAGAGCATAAGTATCACAACCAAGTGCGTCTGCACTCCGGACCTGGCATGCGGTAACGACTGAAAATGCAAGAAGCTTTTCACAGTTACTGACCCCTGATTTGAAACCACTGCTGCCGCTGCTGCTGCTAAGTCACTTCAGTCGTGTCCGACTCTGTGTGACTACATAGATTACCAGCCCACCAGGCTCCCCTGTCCCTGGGATTCTTGGGGCAAGAATACTGGAGTGCGTTGCCACTTCCTTCTCCAATGCATGCATGCATGCTATGTCGCTTTAGTCTTATCCGACTCCGTACGAACCTATGGACAGTAGCCCACGACGCCCCTCTGTCCACGGTATTCTCCAGGCAAGAACATTGGGGTGAGTTGCCATTTCCTTCTCTTATGTCAAACCATACATGCTACAAACACTGAGCTTGCCCTCTGGAATACGCGCTTGTTGATACTGAGGCCGCTATCTAGAGAACGCTCGCAGGAGCTTCTGAGTTTCCAATCTGGATCACCCTTTCTGCCACCATTGAGACTATTAACAAGCTTTAGAACAAGTGCATTGCTGTCACTGAGACTGCACAGTAGAGCATACATCCCATCACTCCTAAACCCGGGTTCTTTAGGATATGGCCTACCACTACTGAGCCTGTCCCTAAAACATGCCTATTGTAAACTCACATACACTTTTGGTGTATTACGCTCTGGATTCTGCATCCCTGCACTACTGAAATTGCCTTCCAGAACAAGAGTTCATCACCAGCTGAACTTTCACTCTGCAGCATGAACATCACAATCATTAGCTTGTTGCTTTATAGGTAAGTCAGGCCACTACTCGACCTGCACTGTAGTTCAGGTGTGCCTAAATAGTTACTGAACTTGCACTCTGAAGTTTCCTTCTGGACACAACTGAGCCAGAACTCCTGTAGACAGAGTGATTTTAAACTCTGGAGGACATGGTACGCCTCTCCTGAGCATGAGCTCAAGTGCAGGCATCCGGGCTCTGCTGAGAACATGCTCTAGTTGCACACACGCCAAAGTAACTGAACGTGCAGCTGGGGGTACAGATCTCATGAATACAGAGTGAGCACATTTCATCATGGGTTTTGCGCTTCTGAGGTTTACTCAGAAGCATATCTTCCATCGTGACTGCGTGTGCCTTCAAGAGCCAATGTTCTGACACTACGGAGACTGTGCTGTAGAGTAAGAATGCCTGAACTACACAACTGCACACTGAATCATGCATCCCAGCAGTATAAATCCTAGCACTGCAGCACACTTGTCACTTCTGAGTCCTTACACTAAGCAGGCATGGCACAGCTAGTGAGCATGTGGTCTAGAGCATATGTGTGGCCATTACTAATTTCAGACTCGGAAGCCTGTGTCTTGCCACTTGTAAGCCCAGGCCCCCAAATATTCATGCTTCAGCTACTGATATTGCACCCTGGTATACTCCTTTATCACTGCTGAGACTGCATTACAAAGCATGAGTTCCACTACTACTAAACTTGCTCGATGACCTGAGTGCTTAAACCTGTGAGCCTACACTCTGCAGCTGAAAATTGCCAATGACTTGGCTTGCCCTCTGTTGCATTTGTTCCCTACGCTACTTCCTGCACTCTGGAGCACCTACTCCAGGAGGCTGCTTTCTAAAACACATATCGTTTCCACAAGTGACCCGTCATTCTAGATCAACTGTGTGACCACTAGTGACCTTGAATTCTGAAGTGTTATCTTAACTTCCTTGAGGTATTGCTCGAGAAGGTGTGTGCAACAGTTACCCCCGTGACATTTTATACCAGCCATTTTGCTGCTAGTCACCCAGCACTCTAGACTGTGCAAGCTGTGAGTAGTGTACCTGTATATCTGTGGATGACGTGCCACCACTACAGACCTGGTGTATACTTCATATGTCCTGCCTCAATTGATCGTGCGTCACCATACACATATTGCACAACCCTTGCGCTTGCACTGTTGAGGGCTTGTCTTCCCGCTACTGAGCTTGTGTGGCAGAGCAGGTATATCACATTTTCTGAATTGGATCTCTGGATATGCAACCAAAAATAAAAACCCAGCTTTCAAGAGAACATGTCCCTCTGCAGTCTGCACTCTTGAGGAAGGGCACTGCAACTCCTGAGACAACACTCTGAAGCACATGTAGAGCAGGCATGCTGCATCTGCTGAACTTAGCTCTTCAGCATGCCTCTCAACAGTGAAACACACTTTAGGCATACCCCTCTTAATACAGACCCATGATCTAGAGCAGGCATGCTTCACATCCTGAATCTTGGCTTTCGAGAACACGTGCTTCATCTCCTGAGATGGTGCTTTTGCGGATTCTACCCCCCACTACTAAATCTGTGCTCTAGAGCAGGTGTGACACTTTGGAGCCTGCATGCCTCACTACTGCGTCTCTGCTCTAGCCTGGAAGTACTGAAACAGCTTACCTCCCAATCCACAACACACGTTCTGCCACTAGTGTGCTTGCACTTTAGAGCAGGCTGTCTGAAGCCATCCCATTGGCACTGGCAACATGCGTCCAGCCACTGCTGAATGCACACTAGAGCACAGTTCCTGCCACTATTGAGCATGTACTCTACCACAAGATGTCTAAAACTGCTCAGTTGCATTGTGGAGCATACCTCTTTCCACAAGTGAACTTGCATTCTACAGGAAATGGTACACAAACACTGACCTTGTGCTCTAGAATTGGCACACCATACATAATTTTCTTAACATTTGAAGCATATGTCTGGCCAACACTAAATCCACGCTTTAGATCAGCTGTGCTAAAATCACTGAGCTTGCCCTCAAGAGTATATCTGAACTCACATTTTATAGCCACACCTACTACCACGGTGGATTCTGTGCTCTAAAACTCTCGTGAGATGAGAGAACAAGATGGTGGAGCTATAAGTGGATGTGGAGTACATCTCTCCATGGATACATCAGGCATACACCTTCAGACACAGAAGAGTAATCAGAACATTACCGGAAAGTAGACAGGAGTACCTGACAAGTGGCAAAGAATATATAGAACCACGCAAAACTCAGTCGGGGGAAAGAACTGGGGAAAAATCAGGAGTGTTAGTAGGACTGGATCTGCCCTGAGTGGGGGAAGGAACTGAAGCTGTGGTCCAATCCTACATTGGGTCAATCGTCTGAAGTGTAGAATAGACATTTAAAGCTGAGAGTGAAACAGCTGATCTGTGGAAAGCTGGGTGCAATGAGAATCAGAGGGTCCTTGCTGCAGCCGTACATACCCCGTACAAGGACATCCGTCCCCTGAAAGGCCCCGTGGCTGGCAGCTGCAGTTTAGGGACTTTGTGGCAATTCATGGGGAGGGCTGCTGTTTCCTGGGGAGAGATGGAGAGAGGGGGTTTGAAGGAGGACTCTGTTGTAGGGTATGCCTGTGGAGGAAAGCTAGGCAGCCATGAAAGCAAGGCAATAACACCGAGTCACATGTCGGGGGTGGAGCAATCACCATAGCCTCTCTCTCCCACATGCTAGCATCAGCAGTTACTACATTAGTGAGGCTGACCCATCAAATGCTGAACACACTGAAATGCTGAGCAGGACACCACGCAGGGTCCTCCTTTAAGTGCCTGATGCACCATACTAGAGTAGAATCCCACTCAGCATGCCCCTTTAAGTGTCGGATGCACTGATTTACACAGGAGGACCACAGCCAGGAAATTCGCTCTATGTGCTGACCCATTGAACGACAGAGAAGGATCCCAGGCAAGGAAGCCTTCTGAGTGGCCGAATAGGTGGAACTAGGGAGAAGACTGGCCAAAGACGCCTTCTTATCACCGGATACAGGGCTCAAAAAAGAAAAAAAAAAAGGCTCTGATAGGGCCCTAACTCCTGTGGTGTAGTCAGTCTGTGTCCCTGCACCCTGCCCGTTTGACACCACCTGTGTCCCTCAAAGCCAAGCAGCTGCTCCACTTTCACAGTTAACTCTCATTGGAAAAAAGCTGCTAGTGGTTAAAAAACAAATCGTGCAACTATTTGCACAGGATTGCTTCAGTCCTGTCTAACTCTGTGTGGAACACATTTCACCACTACAGAGAAGAAGCTCTAAAATGCATATACTGGAACAACTGATTTTTTCCAGTCTTGTAGCCACTGCTGAGTTTTCCAAATTTGCTTGCATATTGAGTTCAGCACTTTCATAGCACTCACTATCAATTAGGATTTGAAATCACTCAAGTGGAGTTCTCTATCTCCGCTAGCTTTGTTTCTATTGATGCCTCTTGCGGCCCGCTTGACCTCACATTCCAGGATGTTTGGCTCTAGGTGAGTGATTAGATCATGATGATTATTTGGATCATGGAGATCTTTTCTGCATAGTTCTTCAATCTTTGCGGTATAGATTTTTGCTACCTCTTCTTAATATCTTCTGCTTCTGTTCAGTCCGTACAATCTCTGTCCTTTACTGTATCCACCTTTGCATGAAATGTTCCCTTGGTATCTCTGATTTTCTTGAAGAGATCTCTACTCTTTCCCATTCTGTTGCTTTCCTCTATTTTTTGCACTCATCACCGAGGAAGGCTTTCTTATCGCTCTTTGCTATTCTTTGGTACACTCTATTCATATGGGTATATCTTCCCTTTTCTCCTTTGCCTGTTGTTTCTATTCCTTTCTCAGTTATTTGTAAGGCCTCCTCAGACAACCATTTTGCCTTTTTGCATTCATGTTCTTGGGGATGGTCTTCATCACTGCCTCCTCTACAATGTCATGAACCTCCAAATGTAGTTCTTCAAACACTATATTATGCCTAATCCCTTAAATATTTTCTCATGTCCACTGTACCATCATAAGGGATCTGATTTAGGTCAAACCTGAATCATCGAGTGGTCTTCCCTACTGTCTTCAACTTAAGTCCAAGTCTATAGCAAATACTGAGCTTCCACTCTGAACCTTCCTTCTTACAAGTATTTGTCCACCATTTTAGAGCACTTTCGCTGCATCTCTTTATCGTCACTCTGAAACATACGTACCGTCACTCCTGAAAGGATGCTCAAGTGCATGCATTGAACTCCTACTCAGCCTAAGCTCCACAGTAGTCATGCCGATCTACTAAGCTTGCATTGTGCCGCATGCATCTTTCACTATTTAGACTATGATACTGAGGTCATGCCGCAACTGCATAGTTGCAATCTCAAGCTTACCTTCTTCGACTTTCAGCTTTTATACCAGCACACATGTTCTGCCCCTCCTAAGCCCGCTTTCTGGAAGAGATATGAAACAACTGTTGAGGTTGTATTCTGGAGCATGTCCCTGCTATTTCTGAATGCATTCTTTTTGTATTTCTTCATATTTCTTTTAAAAAATGATTTAATTGGAATAGAATTACTGTGTATTACTGTGATGGTTTTTGACATATACATCAACATGAATCAGCCGCATGGATACATGTGTCCCCCTATCCTGAACACAACTCAAACCTCATTTATTACCCCCACGCTTCTGGGTTCGTCCACAGCACAAGAGCTGGATGCATCTTTCATGCATTGAACTTGCACTGGTCATCTCTTTTATGTATGGTAATGTACCTGTTTCAATGCTAATTTCTCCAATCATCCCATCCTTGAACTCTCCCATTGAGTCTCAGAGTTTGTTCTTTATATGTGGATCTTTTTTACTAGCCTTCATGCAGAATCATTGTTACTGTCTTCCTAAATCCCATTTGTACGCATTAATAAACAATATTTGCCTTTCTCTTTCTAACGTTTTTTTTTTACTCTGAATAATAGGCTGCAGGTTGAACTGCCTTACCAAAAGTGACACAAATATGTGTTTTTCTGTAGCTAAGTAATATTATATTTGAACATATAGCACAACTTCCTTATATTTTCATCTGCTGATGTGCATCTAGATTACGTGCAAGTCATAGCTTTCGGAAAGAAAATTGTAATAAACATTGGCTTTTAATTTATGTTAGGTGTAATAGAAATGGGAAAACAATAAAACCCAAATGTAGAATGATTCAAATTCTACCCGATTGTTGAATATTATGTAAGTTGAAATACTTCAAAATATGTTTCCTTGGCTGCATGTAACATATGAGGACTCTTTTATATCACTCACCTCTCTCCTTTTCATAAATATAGACCAATTTTCAAATGTTTGTCCAGTTTAATGACAAAATACTAACATAGACATATATATATATAATATATATATAAAATAGAGAAATGTTTTCATATCATAAACTGTTGATAGCAAGCCTAGATTTTAGAATTAGTTCCACCTCCATGCTCCATCTCAACAGGAAAGAGCCAAAGTTGTTGCTGACTCAATCACTCCAAGAGCTGGGAAACCTGAAAAAGAAACGGAACCTGCACTGAGATTTTCTGTCATATTTATGATCGAGCTCTAAGTCCAAGACTTGTTTTCCTTTATTGTACTAAGCAGTCCCTTCTTAAGATTGAAAAGCCTGGAAATCGAGAGAGAGAGGTAGGAGATTGTAGACCTCCTCATGTTCAAAAGGAATTTTAATCAGAGAAGCTAGAAAAGACAGAAACTAAGGAAAACAATCAAGTGATAGACAATAATAATGATTTAGCCACTAATCAAACTCAAGGGTCTTTAGTCCCTCCTCAAGGGCCAGCGTGGAGAAGGAAATGGCAACCCACTCCAGTGTTCTGCCTGGAGAATCCCAGGGATGGGGGAGCCTGGTGGGCTGCCATCTTTGGGATCGCACCGAGTCGGACACGACTGAAGCGAATTAGCAGCAGCAGCAGCAAGGACCATCACTGACATTCGGAGCAATATCCTGTGAACAATTTTAGAGATGCTAAAGCCCAAACCAGGCTGAAATGTAAGTGCATAGTTGGAACTAGACGGTCAATGATGTGGACTCCCAATATCCTCACTAATAGGCCATTAGTAGAATGTCCCAATATTGATCACAGACCCCATGTTCCACCCTCACTCAGCCATTAAAATAGTCCCCCTGAAAGTATTTGGGGATTTGTGTCTTTGAAGCACCAGCTGCTAAGACACCTTGCTTCGTCCTACAATAAGCACTCCCCCCCCCACTGAAACCCACAGTCAATTCATAAATTTGTTTGCACAGAAGCAAGTAGACCAAGTCTGCTAGGGTAACAGTACTGAATATTAAGAATGTGTGCATAGAAGGATGATAAATCACTTTTATTTCAGAAATAAAGTAGATTTATTGATGTGAGTTTTCGATAACCCTGTATGTGAGATAGCAAAAGAGACACAGATGTATAGAACAGTCTTTTGCACTCTGTGGGAGAGTCAGAGGGTGGGATGTTCTGGGAGAATGGCATTGAAACATGTATAATATCATATATGAAATGGGTCTCCAGCCCAGGTTCAATGCATGATACTGGATGCTTGGGGCTGGTGCACTGGGACGACCCAGAGGGATGGTACGGGTTGGCAGAAGGGAAGGGGTTCAGGAAAGGGAACGTGTGTACATGTGTGGCAGACATATGTTAATGTACGGCAAAATCATTACAATAATGTAAAGTAATTACCCTACAATTAAAATAATAAATTTATTTAAAAAAAAAGGAAATCTTCTAAAAAAGCTCCACACCTACATTGAAACCAAGCACGACCAAGAGCCAACAAGTTCCACAGGAAGACACACCATGCCAATTCTCCAGCAACACAGGAACAGAACCTGGAGCTTCAATACACAGGTTGCCCAAACAGCAAACCCATAGACATCTCAAACCTCACTACTGGACACTTCATTGCCCTCCAGAGAGAAGAGATGCAGCTCCACCCACCGGAACACTGACACAAGCTTCCCTAACCAGGAAACCTGACAAGCCCCTCGTCCAACCCCAGCCACAGGGAGGAACTTCCACAATAAAGAGGAACCACAAACTGCCAGAAAGAGAAAGACCATCCCAAACACAGGAACCACCCCCCCCAAAAAAAAAAAAAAAAAAAAAGGCCAAATTTACTAATGAGATTTTTGCATGCTTCATGGTTTTGGTTACTATTTCTGCCAGCAGTCTGTATTTTAAGTTGATGCTGAAGTAAACACTTGGTTGAACATTACCCTTCAGTTGCTAGGAGACCAGTGACTTTGTCATGTCACAACTAACCTTCGATTGCTAGGAGACCAGTGATTTTGTGATGTCACAGCTGTTTGACTGGGGGGATCTCTGTGATTGTCCAGAGAGTTTCTCTCTGTAGGTCAGCCAAACATCATTTGAAGTTGCATTGTGTAAAAGCAGACAAATGAGAACATTATCTGAAGAAAGATTTCCCTGAGATGGCACATATTTCTTCAGAAATTCAAGATGGACCTCCTAAAGGTGAGTCCACTGGTTCAGAAACCTCCATTCGATCTTACTGGTATGATTATACAACTGGGGACTCAGTTTTGAGATCTATGATTGAAGAATATGCTTTTCAGCCTTTGGCTGAGGATCTCGTGATCAAAAGGCCACACTACACATATTCTGTCTCTGAAACAGATGATGTGAATGATTTTCCGTCACTCACATTTCCACAAAACCTTTGGAATATAGTGGAAAGTGATCAGTTTGAGTCTATTTGGTGGGATGAGACAGGCACATGTAGAGTGATCAATGAAGAACTCTTCAGGAAAGAAGTCTTGGAAAGAAAGGAGCCTTTCAGAAAATTTGAAACCAAGAGCACGAAGAGTTTAATTCGACAGCTTAATCTTTATGGAGTTAACAAAAACCGACAAACTGTTCAAAGATCGGCTGCACTACCAGTCTTTCTGGAAGAAGAAAACAACATCATTCTTTTGAGAAAGGTATTCCAAAATTTTCACTTTTTGTCAATAGGTCAGATTCAATCATGTGACCCAGAAAGCATGTTCATATATGTGGCTAAAACAGAATTTAAAATTGAGATAACAAATTATTGAAAAAGTTGTATCTTTTTGAAGTTGAGAACAGCTGGAGGTTAGAATATTGGATGTTCAACAAACCTTCCTAGTGACTTGAATCCAGATACAAGTTCTGAAGCTACTTAAAGTGGTATTTACTGTATATATACAACATATTTTTAGTTGAGCATATACCTTCTAACATGTTACCTGTTAAAACTACCAACAGAGGTATTTTCTTTGATGTTATTTCATTGCTTCCATTAAAGGAAACTTATAGTGATATGAAGGAATGAAATTAGTAAAGAATGAAAAATGAATATAATGGAGAAGTGGAGAAAAGGGAACCCTCCTACACTGTTGGTGGGAATGCAAACTAGTACAGCCACTATGGAGAACAGTGTGGAGATTCCTTAAGAAATTGCAAATAGTACTACCTTATGACCCAGCAATCCCACTGCTGGGCATCCACACTGAGGAAACCAGAATTGAAAGAGACACATGTACCCCAATGTTCATCGCAGCTCTGTTTATAATAGCCAGGACATGGAAACAACCTAGATGTCCATCAGCAGATGAATGGATAAGAAAGCTGTGGTACATATATACAATGGAGTATTACTCAGCCGTTAAAAAGAATTCATTTGAATCAGTTCTGATGAGATGGATGAAACTGGAGCCAATTATACAGAGTGAAGTAAGCCAGAAAGAAAAACACCAATACAGTATACTAACACATATATATGGAATTTAGGAAGATGGCAATGACGACCCTGTGTGCAAGACAGGAAAAAAGACACAGATGTGTATAACGGACTTTTGGACTCAGAGGGAGAGGGAGAGGGTGGGATGATTTGGGAGAATGGGAATTCTAACATGTATACTATCATGTAAGAATTGAATCACCAGTCCATGTCTGACGTAGGGTGCAGCATGCTTGGGGCTGGTGCATGGGGATGACCCAGAGAGATGTTGAGGGGAGGGAGGTGGGAGGGGGGGTCATGTTTGGGAACGCATGTAAGAATTAAAGTTATTAACATTAAAAAAAAAAACACTGGGGGGGGGAAATAACATGAGTTGAGGAAAATAAAGAAAAGGTATTAAAAAAAAAAAAAAGAAATATTGTAACAAAACCAAAACTTTATTCTCCCATATGACTACCAGGAGACTTCCAGCAGAACAGAGCAGTTAAAAAACACTCTGTAAAGGGCCAAAAAAGAAATATGTTAGGCTTTGCGAATATGACCATTGGCAATTAATTAAGTTTTCAGGCATAGAGGATAACCAAAGAAGCTGGCAAGTCCCTCTTCCACCTTTAAGGACTCCAAAAACTGAATTACACACAATTTTCACGTCAGAAAAGAAAATTCTTTTCGGTTTTCCTCAGCCATTAAAAGTGTAAAGCTCTAAAATTAAAAAGAAGAAGAAGAAGAAAAAGTAAAGCTCATTCTCAGCTCACAATAGACAGTGCAAAAACAGCGGCAGGCTGCCCTGCCTTGATTGAAATGGAATTCCAAGAGGAGGGGCGCCAAGATCCACTGTACAGTCAAGTTCCTTAAGCAAAGAACTGGCTTAAGGGAGGTCACCCCTGAGGGCTGTGAGTGCCGGACACCATCACTGGACTCCCCTGGTAGACTCGGAGGCCGTTCTCAGCCCTGAGCCCTGGCGACTGTGCCATCTGTTTTTTCTTTCTTCGCATTTGGTGAGCTGAGCAATCTTGACCCAAGATCCTTGACATTCAGATTCAGCCTGACCACGCCTACAGCGGCTGCTTTTATGGGGGGAGGGGGTGGGGGACGGGCTCATCGCGAGCGCATGCGCCCAACTCGGCCTCGCGGCCAATCCGATGGCAGGTGCCGACACCTGGCAGCCAATCATCGGAGGCAGCCCGCACGCCTGTAGGGGGAGCTGAGGCGGCGCCCCAGACCTGAGGAGGCCTCGTCCCCGCAGGCTCGACTCCTCGGGGTTAATCTTGGAACTGCCTAGGGCAGGTGAGCTGCCAGCAGTTCTGTCTCCTCCCTCAATGGGGACCGGTAAGGACTGGAGCGTGGTTCAGCCAAAGCAGTGCCTGACGGCTAAAGGGAGGGTTTCTCGGGTCCCCACTCGCACGAGGCCTTGCTCGGCGGGGCGGCTGGTGAGGGCGGTGAGAGCTTGCAGCAGGATCCACAGGCTTCAGGCTCCTTTCGCCCTCTCCCCTCTCTAGTCTGGGCGGGCTCTGCTCTCCAGCAGCTTTCCTGCCCAGGGGCGGGACAAGCCAGCTCGCGGAAAGGGCCTCTTAGGCCCCTGGCCCCTAGCACCACCCCCAGCTCTCCTGTGGAACCTAATGTATTTAAACACAGATGCACAAATCTTCACGGCCCAACCCGGTTCTGTACCCAGGCACAGTCAGGCAGGAGCAGCAAAAAAACAAAAACAAAAACCAAAAAAACATCTATCTAGCAGCCTCTTCATTGCCCTGGTGCTTTAGTCGTTTTCCTGTTTCCTCTGCCTCTCCTCAGACTCCAGGGCTGCCCCGTCCCTGGGGGCCCGGATATTCAGGCCTTTGGTTCGGGAAGTTGGCAGATGAGGTATTTGTTTGTTTGTTACTGAGAGAAGGGAGGTGGGAGGAAGAAGCTCAGGGCAAAGGAGTACAATCACTTGGTCTGGTTGAGTGTGAGACGCCTGGTCAGCATCCGTAGGGTAGGACCAGGTAGGGCCTGGGGGGATAGAATGTTCCCAGAACAGGGGACTCACCCTGGCCGTTTCCTCTGCTTGTCCCCAGGATGTGACCGTGTGCTGCCTGGGAGGTCTCAAGCGCTCAGGAGTTCAGTGGGCCCCTGAGGTAAGGTGACAGGCATCTTTACAACAGGGACAAAGGTGTGGCTTTCTTACTTTGCGTTTTTCTCCTTTCATTCGTCGGCTGACACTTTGCTGTTGAGAGAGAGTATTCCTGATTGGGGATTACGTGACCCTGATTGCGGGTGCTGACTTCAGGGCCATCATGGTTTCAGGTTTGCAGCTTTCTGAGTGGCAAGCTTAAAAACAGTCAGAGTGACTTGCTTTCCCCTGCCTTCTTGAAAGAAAAAAAGTAAGAACACCATGGGTCTTAAGCTGTGTAGAGCTGACTCCTACCACTTGGTGAGGCTAAAATGGGGCAATGCACATATCCTAAGGTTTTAGCTGGCAAAGCAAAGCAATGCAGGTGTGGGGGTTCCCTGGTGGCCTGGTGATTAGGATTCTGGACTTTCGCTACAGTGGTCTGGATTCAATCTCTGGTCAGGGAACTGGGACCCCACAAGCCAAACAGCATGGCCAAATGAATGAATGAATCCAGTGGTACATTCAGAGAAAATATCCTGTGATTTAACATGTTCACGTGAGATTGCTTGCTCATTTCTGTACCCTTAAGGGCTTTTCTTCATTAAGTAAGTCAGCTCCACTGGATGGGGGTGAGGCACCATCTGAGTTCATTTCATGCGAGTAAACAAGATCATAGGAAGCTCTATGCCCAGCCACTTGTGCCTACAGCTGTGTTTTATACTTATCTTGCTGGTACAGCTTTGACTTCACAGCATGTTTTGTTTTGGTCACAACATGTGGCTTCATAGGACATTAGTTCCCCAGCCAGGCATCGAACACAGGATCCTGGCAGTGAGAGGGCTGAGTCCTAACCAAACCACTGGGCTGCTAGGCAACTCCTGTGTTTCGGTGCTTTGGATTGGGTGAGTGTGTGTGTGTGTGTGTGTGTGTCTGTGTGTGTGTGTGTGTGTTTTGATTTTAGCTATATTTATAGGAGAACTGTTCTGTGTGTAAGTATGATGTGAATGGTATTAAAACTTGAAATGTTTGTGTTGTACATATGATCTCAAAATGGAATAGTTTGAAAGAACTTACCACTTGTTATCTCTTGGCCTAGGCTCTCTCCTGAGGTAGTTAGTAGTCAAGCTTTTGTCTGGCTTGGCAACCTCTGAAGACTTAGCTTGTTGAATCTAAGCTCTCTCACTTGTCTGTACTCATGAAGCCTCAGTTCCTCCTTCTGTGGGCCTCTCCAAGGGGCTTCTCTTGTGGAGGCTGCTGTCTTTTCTCAGAATGAGTGATTCAGGAAAGCGCTTGCACCCATGATAAAGTGCAGAGTCTTTTTTGAGATGTTACACATCTGCACTTGTGTATTTGCTTAGTCTCACAGGTCTACCCTGTGATAGATTGAGAGAGAACTACACAGGGGTGGGAATATTAGGAGATTGAATTCACTTGAAGGCTGGTTACCATACCCATTAATCCACTATGCCAGCCTTTTTTTTATATGAACTCAGCTCTGTCAATGTAAGCAAATTATTTGGCTTGTGTACCCTTCTTGTGTGCTGCTACTGCTGCTAAGCCACTTCAGTCGTGTCCGACTCTGCAGTCTCATGGACAGCCACACACAAGGCTCTCCCTTATCTGGGATTCTCCAGGCAAGAACGCTGGAGTGGGTTGCCATTTCCTTCTCCAGTGCATGAGAATGAAGTCGCTCAGTCGTGTCCGACCCTTCGAAACCACATGGACTGCGGCCTACCCGGCTCCTGCGTCTGTGGGATATTCCAGGCAAGAGTACTGGTTTGGGTTTCCATTGCCTTCTCCAGCTTGTGTGCTCTCTGGCCTGATGTACTCAATTTTGATCTACTCAGTTCTAGACCTACTCATTTCTTGAAGTTCTAGCAAGTCTCCTCTTTGCCCTGGATTAAGGTTTCTGTTTCTCTGGATGGTTCCCATCAGCAAACTGACTGACTATAATGTGACCTGTCGTTACAAATCCATCTTTTGGTGACACATCCTGCTTCTGCTGCTTTTATTTCATATTTGCTTGTTACAGACCTCTGCAGAGTTGTTCCTAGACTTTGTTATCTCGAGTTCTCTCATTTTCCTATAAAGCCACTCTTGTCAAGGCCACAGGTGAATTTCAAATATTCAAATGTCTGCCTGTAAGTTAGGAGACCTGGCATCAATTCCTGGGTGGGGAAGATCGCCTTGAGAAGGAAATGGTAATCCACTCCAGCACTCTTGCCTGGAAAACCCATGAACGGAGGAGCCTGGTAGGCTACAGTCCATGGGATTGCAAAGAGTCGGAAATGTCTATTCAAATTCTTTTCCTGGTTGTTAAATGCTTTTCTGTTTTTAATTGTTGTAGAAAACATCTAAGTTAAATTTTTACCATTTTAACCATTTTTGCATGCTAAGTATTTTGCACACTTTCATCAGCCTTTTGGAGAAAGAAATGGCAACCCACTGCAAATCTGATGGAGAAGGGAACGTGGTGAACTTTAGTCCATGGGGATGCAACGTTGGGCACAACTGAGTGACTAAGACATATACACACACATAGTCACAGTGTTGATTTGTTGTTGTTGTCATTGTTTTAGCTGTGTTGTGCAGCTTGAATGACAGTTCCCAGGCCCCTAATAGGACACTGTGGAGTCCTAACCTCTGAACTACCAGGGAATTCCTTATCACATTGTTATGAAACAGATCTCTACACCTTTACAGCTTGCAAAATCGAAACTCTGTACCCATCACTTGTCCCATTAAACGGCAAGTCCTCTTTTCTTGCCCGTTGACCTAGACTATGGACTCCATCATTATTTTTGTTTCCTTTCTATTGCTTGACTGTGTTAGCTATTTCATGCAAGTAGAAACTTACAGTATTTGTCTTTTTGTACGACTGGCTTATTGCATTTGGCTTGATGTCTGAAATGATCATGCATGTTGTAGCATGTGACAGAATTTTCTCTATATGGCTAAGTAATATTTCATTGTGTGTATATATCACATTTGATGGACATTTCGATGCTTCCACCTCTTAGTTGTTGTGCTTCGTGCTGCTGTGAGCACGGCTCTGCAGATATCCCAAGACCCCATGTTAACTTCTTTTGAATTTATATCCTGAAGTGGAATTGCTGAATCATGTGTCAGCTCTAGTTCTTTAATTTTTCGAGGAGCCTTTAAACTGTTTTCTGTAGCAGTTGCACCATGTTAAAATCTATCCGTAACACACAAGGATCCAGTTTCTGTATGTGCTTGCCAACAGTTGCCCTTTCCTTTCCTTCATATGTAAACACACACATATGCACACACAATTTCTTTCATACCCTTTTCCATTATTGTTTATCTCAAATTATGAATATAGTTCCTTGTGCTATACAGTACGCTCTTGTTTGTCTATTGTATACATTATGCTTTGCATCTGCTAATCACCAGCTCCCAATCTGTGCCTGCCGTACCTTTCCCTCTTGGGAATCACATAGTCTGCTCTCTATGTCTGTGAGTCTGTTTCTCTTTCATAGATCAGTTTATTTGTGGCATATTTTAGAGTCCATGTAGGTGATGCCAAACGATATTTGTCTTTCTCTCTCTTTTTTTTAATTTTTATTTTTACTCTGTTTTATTTTACAACACTGTGTTGGTTTTGCCATACATTGACATGAATCCGCCACAGGTGTACATGAGTTCCCAATCCTCACCCCCCTCCCACCGCCCACCCCATATCATCTCTCTGGATCATCCCTGTGCACCAGCGCCAAGCATCCTGTATCCTGCATCAAACATAGACTGGCGACTATCTTACATGATAGTGTACGTATTTCAGTGCCATTCTCCCGTATTATCCCAACCTCTCCCGCTCCCTCAGAGTCCAAAAATCTGTTCTATACATCTGTGTCTCTTCTGCTGTCTCTCATACAGGGTTATCATTACCATCGTTCTAAATTCCATATATATGTGTTAGTATACTGTGTTGGTGTTTTTTTTCTGGCTCACTTCACTGTGTATAATCGGCTCCAGTTTCATCCATCTCATTAGAATTGATTCCTATAAAGTCTGCAAGCAATAATGCTGGAGAGGGTGTGGAGAAAAGGGAACCCTCTTACACTGTTGGTGGGAATGCAGTCTAGTACAGCCACTATGGAGAACACTGTTTATAACAGCCAGGACATGGAACAACCTAGGTGTCCATCAACAGATAAATGGATCAGAAAGCTGTGGTACATATACACAGTGGAGTATTACTCAGCCATTCAAAAGAATATATTGTCTTTGTCTTTCTGACTTCCTAAGTATTCTTTTGAATGCTAGTGTAGATTCAAGTATTTGCTTAACAACATTTGTTGCTACTGTATAAAATGTGGTTGACTTTTAAAATATTTGTCTTCTATTCTGCAAGCTTTATATTAATTCTAATACTTGTGTTTCTTCAACGTTTTCTATACTAAATTATCTTATCTCTAATATACTTTGACTTCTTCCTTTCCATTCTGAAGGCTGTTTTTTATTGTTTTTTGGTTTTTCGTTTTGTTTTTTTTTTTTGTTTTGTTTTTGAAACTACAGCAACAATTCTCTTTTGTTACCTGATTGCTCTGGTTATAGAACTGCCAGTATAATGTTGAGCCAAAGTGTGTAATAGACTTCCTTGTGTTGTTCCCAGTCTTAGAGGGAAAGCTTGCAGTTTTTCATTCTTAAGTATGATGTTAGCTGTGGGTCATTTTACAGGTGCCCTTTGATTGAGAAAGTTCTCTTCTGTTCTTAATTATTAACTGTTCTTTTAACCCCGGTTAAGAAACGGTGCTAGATTCAGGGAAATGCCTTTTCTTCAGGCAGATGTGTTATTTGTTTTATTGTTTTAAAATGGCATAATGTTGATTGGCTTTCCTATAATGAACCAACTTTGCATACCTCCCTAAATCGCATGTGATCATAGTGTACAGTCTTTTTTATATGCTGTTGGATTTTGTTTGCCAGTATTTTGTTGAGGATTCTTTCACCTGTATCTATAAGGGATATCAGGTGTGTGTGTGTTTGTGTGTGTATGTGTGTGTGTGTGTGTGTGTGATGTCTCTGTCTGATATTGGTATGAGAGAAAGACTGGCATCATTTTGCCTGCTATGTGGGGAAGAGACGTGTGGCATAAAGATGAAGCATTGTTGGATTGAAGTTTAGCCAGGATTAGAGGGAGAAATTTAGGATATATCTGTGTGGAATTGGGGTGAGATTATCAGAGAGCTCATTCTCAGTTTCCTAGGCCTGAATTAAGTGCTTGACATTGAATTATGCTGTTTGTTAACTAGGTATAGATAGATTATACTTTGAATTTGCTACCTATTTTGTTTGATAACATTTATGAAATTAGAATTTGTGGATCGGTTGTAATGTGCATTTAAGATACATTTTCTTCCATTTTTACTACAAAACAAGATGCCATTGAATAGCTGATGCCTTTTAAAAAAGCTGTTAACGTTAAGTCTAAGAAATAAGCATGTTTGTCTTTAAGATACAGAAACACATTTAAAAGTTACAAATTTGCCCAAGAAGACACAACTGGTGTGTGGTTAAGTTAGAATTCCAACTTAATCTCCTATGACTCCAAAGTCCATGCTTTGAAACGCTGTAGAACAATGCTTTTGTAAAAATACTCTCCTTTACATGTGATTTCACCTAATGATCAGTGTGGCATTTTGTTTTTTTTTCCCCCTCTTTATTTTTTTAAGTAGAAGAGGTTAAAGTGAACATGCGACAAAGCTATGATTCTAGAGCCATGTAGACTTGTAGTCGTAGTTTTTTTAGCTATCATTGAGTCTGGTTGACACTCAGTGTCTTTGTCTGTAAGATAAGGGTGTGTATAAGTACTCTAGAGTTTTGGAGATAATCAAATAGCCCATTTTTCTGTACTTAACTAATCTGTAGTATGTTTACACTTAGGTGGCAGTTTGTATAAAGGAAGCACTGGGACTTGAGGCCGCACCCTCTAAGAATAAAAAAGTATTAAAAATATGGAACTCCCATGTATGTTACGTGAAGAAGAACAAGAGCCAGAAGTACAGAAAAGGGAGGGAGAGACGAAACAAGTAGATGATGCTGATGATGATGAAGTGATCTTGGTGGGAGTGGAACATGGAAATGAAGATGCTGACGTGATCTTTGTTGGGATGAGCTCAGCTTCAAAACCAGTCGTTTCAAACATACTGAACAGAGATACCCCAGGTTCTTATTCAAGGAGAAAAAGGTATGGTCACTTCAGGAGAGGTAACGCTCACAGATTACAGCCTGTTAGTCATGTGACTCCTACATCAGAAGCAAAGACTGTCTTGCCAGTGTCTGACTCTGACTCAAGATCAACAGGTAGTCCTATTATTATTGAACCACCGTCTCAAGATGATTATAAAAATCTTTCACCACAAATAGTGCCTGATTGCTTTTCGAAGGAGTTATGTTCTTCTTTGATTACCTTCACAAGTTCATTGCAGCATCCAGTAGAAACAGCAGTTTCTGCAGGAGATATGAATAAAAGTCCTCATGTATCAAAGCGAGTTTCCCCTTGTGAAACAAATCGCAGAAATCCCAGAAGGCCTAAACTCAGTGATGGCATTGTAGGGGAACATTCTTTAGGTTTCTCCCCGTCAGGTTTTTTTCATACAGAGACCACTCAGCAAAGCACACCAGACCATGTCCATACCTCACTAGGCCATGTTCAGAATGGAGAACCTTGTCCAACACCTTTTCCAAAGGACAGTGTTCATTGCAAGCCTGTAAGACCTTTAGATGAAAGTGGATGGACAAAAACTGATTTTCCAAGTTTGGCAAGTCCAAACAAAATTGGTGATCCCACAGAAGGAAATCTGATTGTGTTACTTCGTGACTTCTACTATGGCGAGCATAGAGGAGTTGGGCAGCCAGAACCGAAGACCCACACGGCGTTTAAATGCCTCAGCTGCTTGAAAGTTCTAAATAATGTCAAGTTTATGAATCACATGAAGCACCATTTGGAACTTGAGAGGCAGAGAGGTGACAGCTGGAAAACCCACACCACCTGCCAGCACTGCCTCCGCCAGTTTCCTACTCCCTTCCAGCTGCAGTGTCACATTGAAAGTGTCCACACGGCCCAGGAGCCCTCCGCAGTCTGTCACATCTGTGAGTTGTCCTTTGAGACAGATCAGGTTCTCTTAGAGCACATGAAAGACAATCATAAGCCTGGTGAAATGCCCTATGTATGCCAGGTTTGCAGTTACAGATCATCATTTTTTGCAGATGTGGATGCACATTTCAGAGCATACCATGGTAACACCAAGAATTTACTTTGCCCGTTTTGTCTCAAAATTTTTCAAACTGCAACAGCATACAGACGTCATCATCGAGGGCACTGGGAAAAGAGTTTTCACCAGTGTTCCAAATATCGGCTACAGTTTTTAACTTCCAAAGAGGAGAGGGAGCACAAGACCCAGTGTCATCAAATGTTTAAGAAGCCTAAGCAGCTAGAAGGATTGTCTCCTGAAACAAAAATTGTTATTCAGGTATCACTGGAACCCCTTCAGCCAGGATTGGTGGAAGTAGCATCCATTACTGTGAACACATCTGATTTTGAATCATCACCCCCCAAATCTCAAAGGAGGAGGTCAAAAAAAAAAATAGTTAATTCTGCCTTCAGTAAGTCTGAAGCAAGTATTTCAGTCAAAGTTAAAAACCCCATTAAAAACCAAAAGATCAACTTATAGCATTATTCAATAATATCAAATATAGGGAAACCGATGGGTAATTTATGTGATTTTGTTTTAAATAGAGGAAGTACAGTTTTGTTTGAACTTCATATTGAGCTGCTATTTAAAAATCTATGATCTGTTTTTCGTGTAATTGTCTTAACACGTAAGAAGGATGTGTGCATGTGTGTGTGAGAGAGAGAAAATGAGAGAAGTGGAGAAAGGAAAAGTAAGAACCTATTTTGGTGTTTGATGTTACTTGTAAGTTCGAAAGCTCTCCTATACATATAATCTGTAGAGTGTTTTAGCAACGTAATTTTGAAGTGTTTTCATGCCTTGAAGATCTCAGTATCAGCTATATAGCCAGACTTGATTGTCACTCTCTGAAGTGCCTCTTGGGCTGATCTAAGATAACCTGGCTCTGAAAGCGTGCAGTGGAGGTTGATGGAGAAGCTACGATGTGAGTTTGGACCAGACACGGGATTTAATCAGTGAAGAGCTGTGGCTTCTTGTCCTAGCTGAGGAAAAGGCATACATTCAGTGCAGGCACAGAGCCAAGGGAGAAGGAACACTGTCTCAGGGTGCTTTCACCTAGCCCAGGGACATCTCAAGGAAGCCAGCCGTTAAAATGCCTGTGTTTGGTGAGAGACCCTGCCAAGCATGAAGCAGGCCCTGTGTAGCACTGACTGCAGTTGGAGGAGCAGAGATAGTTAAAAGAATGAGACCTGGTGCCTGTGGACCTCCTGTTGAGTGATCAAAAGGGGAATTTGATTCATTCTGTCCCCTTTCCCATTTGGCTGGCCTGTAGTCACAGTGAGGTCGGCATATCTGTGTCAGACACAGTAGCAAAGCAAGTTAAAATTCCCAAAGGAAAAAGAGCCTTGACGTCCACTTTGATTTGCGCTGGACCCATAGTTGTAGCTGAAAAGGATCAAACAGAGGAAATCTGTTCAGCTTTTGAATTGGGCTAAATTGAGTTCCCTTACCCTTAAGCTACAGTGGAGTTGTCCAAGAATCGTAAATATAGTGGATAAAAATAGTCCAGGGTGATTAAAGCCTTTTTGGAACTCTTGCTTCCATTTTCCAGTTACATGTGTCTTACCCGAGTTGACCATGTGAAGATTTCGTTTCTGTATCTTATCTTGCCTTGCACACAAATGTAGTACAGTTAACAGCTAATTCTTTGCGTGTGTAATTTCCCATTGTATCAAACTAATTGAGTTTCCGTCTTTCTTGACACAGTCTGATGTGCAAGAATTGTCTCATGTATTTCAGTAATTATCAGGTCATAGAGTTACCCTTCCTCTAATGTATCCAACCATCTAATCTGTGATTATACTTGTGGAAACCTTCTTTCTTGCGGTCTCCAAGGGCTCTTTCACAGACCTGTGGGGTACCCTCTAAGTATTGGTGCCTGAACATCAGCGCACTTGGCTGCCTCTGTAGGTTCTTGGAGTTGAGTCTCCTCCTGGAGGTGAATGTCACCCCTTCTCCACTTCTGGCACGGATACCTAGCAATCTCTGTGCACCATTCCAGGAAGCTGGGATCCTGTCTGTAGACCTATGCCAGGAGCAATCTCCGTTTCCTCTTCCTTTCTCCTCCTCTTTGTCTCTCCCCACTCTCCCCAGTCCTCAATTTCTTTAAGTCCTCTAAGCTTTCACAAAATGCTGGAAAGAGATCATCACCAAGCGGTTAGCATCCTTCTCAGAACTGAAGAGGAAGGACTATAGATGATGAAGCTGTAGTGAATCTGTTGTCTCCATTTTAGGTAATTTCATGAGTGTAATTCAAATTCAAATAAATTGTGTTTATTTACTCAGAGCCTGATTGATTTATTTGCACTTTGAATTCTTTACTAGGCCTTTCTCGTTAGTTTATTTGGGCCAAAGCACTTTGCTAAGTGTCAGCTGAAACCACTTTTAGTTGTATAAAGAGTGTGTGTGTGTTCTGGTCTCAGGTGAAAACTCTCTGTATAAATAAATATGCAGACTATTGCATTTGTATCTCCTTTCTTCGATTTCTATAGTAAAAAATACGAAATGTTTTAGTTATGTGCTTTTATTGTTGCTTAGTATTATCAACGCTGTTGCTGTTAGTTGCTGTGAAGTATGCTCCTAAGGAGTACAAGTTGTATTTATTGCCAAATTAAAAGGTTCCCGCAATATGGTCCCTGACTGCTTCCTCTCTTCCATTCTCTGTCTTCTACTCTACTCTTTTCCCCACTAATGTACTCTTTTTGACAACACTGGCCTTGGTTTTCCCCCATCAAATTCCATTTCTTCCCGATCCCAAGACTGCAAGTGCTGTTCTTCTGGAAATGCTCTTCCCACAGGCCTGCATGGCTTGCTACCTCCCTTGTTTGAGCTTCACCAATGCTGTTCAAATAACACAATCAAATCTCCAACCCCCTCTTTCCTCCTCCTCCTTAAAGGCGCTTGAAGTCACTATCCTCTTCTTCCCTCTCCAGCCTAAATTTCCTAACTTTTCACAAAAAAAGAAAAAGAAAAAAGGAAAAAAGAAGAGATAATAACATCAGGGCTTTGCTTCTTAGAATTAACTTGAGTCAGTTTCTGTGCCTGCAAATCAAAGATAGTTAAAAGTGAGTTGAGTTCTTTCAGGAGCTTCCTCTGTTTTTCTTTTGATACCTCTATATTTTGTTCACACAATGACACTTTGTTTTCTTTAGAAATATATTGAAGATGTGTCAAGATTACTATTTTGTTACTGCCCTTTGTGAATTCCCTTGTCTGCCTTGCTTGTTCTTTCAGGTAAAATTTATTATTTTATTAATGTCATCTTAAAAGACTGGAAACTTCCCAAATCAGCAAGTTTTGTCCCCTGTTTTAGTAATCTTTATCTTAAACATTAAAAAAAAAAATTCCCTTCCTGTTTTACTACAGGCAGCAAGAAGAAACCAGGAGGCACTTTTTGCTGTTTGGATGGAAATCCTCTTAGATAACTCAATTAAGTACAGTTTGTCCTCCCAGCTCATTAGGTGCATTTTCTACTTTTCATAAAGCTGCAGATGTAGTGGACTTTCGTCTTCACACTCCCCAGGCTCTTTCCTCCTGCCTCTCCTTTCTGCCAAGCATCCTAGGTGCACGACTGTGATTCCACTTAGAACGTGTTTGCTTAGTGAGCAAACGGGGAGCGATTCCCTGGCTTCAGTGCTTCTGCTGGCCAGAGACTCTGTACCGTTCCCTAAGAACTTCATGGTTTCACTGTCCAACTTCTATCACCTGGCTAGGTCGGTTGCAGTAGTTCATACTCACAAGTGAACTGGCAGGGATTACTACACGCACATGTGCAGAAACATACATGTGTACACAGTAACATCGCTGAGGGGAAACCTGTCCATATGCAGAAGTAAAGCTTTCTTTTCCAGGAACTTGAATTTTGGTAGACACTCAAATTTCTGCACGCACATGTGCACAAACATGCACGTGTACTCAGTAACATCCCTGAGAGGAAACTTGTCCATATGCAGAAGTTCAAGCTTTCTTTTCCAGGAACATTAGTTTTGGTAAGCCCTCAAATTTCTATGTGCACATGTGCACAAATATATGCATGCACACAGTAAGATCGCTGAGAGGAAACTTGTCCATATTCCGAAGTACAAGTTTTCTTTTCCAGGAACATGAATTTTGGTAAGCATCCACATTTCTGTCCTTGTTTTTTCACTTGCTCATCGATTATGTCATGTTGCACTTCTAACTCTGTGCCTTATCCTCAAAGGTTCCAAAACCTTGGCATTTGCTATTGATAGGGACTGGCCTGCAGAGCAGCAGGCAGCATTGGAAGTTCTTGCCATGAACAGCTGTATAACATGTGCCTGCCTTCTGCATTCTCCCATCACCTTGGACAGCTTCACAGTACCAGTCACGTTGGCCTGATCCATTGCCTGTGCATTCCTTCAGGGGACCAGAAAACAAGGACCTCTGAGCTCAGCTGACTTGAAGAACTGCTTTCTCGGTGTGCACCTGTCTAGGTCATTCCGTGTCAATGTTGTGCCCCTCTTGGTAGCCTACCACCCGTTACAGCCCCCAGCATTCTGAATGAGGCCCCCTGTTCTTCCTATCTGTGGAGCGTTCTGTGTGCACCATCTACCTGTGCCCCGATGTGCTCTCTCCATGTGGCAGGAAAAGGCCAGAAACGCCTGAGCCTCCAAAAGCCCCCGGAGACTGTGACAGGCCTGATCCAAGGTTGTGAAGAAGGTACACATGGATGCAGGGTCTCTTCCGATACCAAGAATGGAACCGGAGGCCATCAAAGTAAGGTGGCATCCCTACACGTCTTCCTTTCTGTTTAACACTACCCATGCACATGGGAGTCCCCCAACAGATGATGCCCTGGGGAACCTGCAGGTTCTGGGCCCAGAGCTAATGCCTCCGTTGGACAGAAAGCAGCGTTACTATCTCAAATGGACCAAGAGGGCTTGAACCACCCATGCCTCAGTGATTTGCTAAATGCCAAGGCTCTCTTTCAGTTGCTCTCATTAGGCCCAGGTAGGACTCCCTACAGTCACGCATCCCTGCTTCCCTACACAGCACCCGTGCCAAGGAAGCCAGTGCGCGGTTGGGCCCAGGGATATCCAAGACGGTCACCTGGAAGGCAGCATCCCTCTGTGTCACCTGGGTGCAGATCCCCTACAACGCAATCAGAGATTCTGCTCCAGCAAGACTACCAGAATCCTCCTTCAGTTACAGACGTGCACCTTTGACACTCAGGCCCCCAAGCCAGGGGCAAGACCCCAAAGAAAAGGAGGAATTCATATCAGAACTTTCAGCACAGACCATGGGGTATCTTTGGCAGGACCGCTACTGCCTAGAGTCTGGACCCTGAAGACCAGCAGGCCCTGAACTGCCCCAGGGGCTTCTCTGTCTCCACTCCCCTGAGGTCCCTTAGGACATGCAGTTTACCCACCGCCCTTGTCTTTTCTCTGTTCCCTCCCTCACAGGCATATCCCGGATAGGGTCACACAGGGAAACCCACTTGCGCATTTCTCGGCTTTGGGCACTGCCAGGGAGGCAGGCTGGAAGTGCCTGGAGGCATGCCTTGCTTACAGACCATGTCTCTCCTAGGATGCCTGTGGTTGGCAGATACAGCATACTTTAGCGCATCTCATGTTTTGTGTCATATCGTGCCAGTGTGTGCCACCCTCAGGGAGGGCCTTTGCTGGCTGCTGGGCTGATCCGGGGCAGCACTGGCCCAGGACCTTTCCAGTTCTCCTTTTCACATGTGTGTGGAACAATCTCCAGTGCAGCAGGCAATCTATGACTCTTTCTCCTTCAGCTCTCTGCCCATCTCGGCAGGACCTTAGCCTCACCATCCCAGATCTTGCCATAGCCACGTCCCTCATTTCCAGGGGCCAGCCCATGGCTCCACAACGGAGGGCTCCACAGGCAGTGGTTTCAAAGCCCCACCCCACGTGATTTGCTCTGTGTGAATCCTTAGACCATGAAACCCTCTTCCTGATCCAAGCACACACAACAACACGGTAGAACTGATGAGCGTGTTTTGTATCTGGTCTAATTGCAGATATCTGGAGCCACAGTCTGGAGTTATCACTGGCCATCCTTTCCTTGTTCCCATCCTGGGCAGGGTCAATGCAGAGATGAGGCGACAAACCACCTTCAGCCTGGTCGCCTCATGACTCCTCTTCTGGTTGCTCAGCACCTCCTCTCCTGCCACCTTCATCTCTGCCTCTGCCCTGGGCCGGACACACACACACACACACACACACACACACACACACACAGAATCACAGCCAGCATAAATAAGCACACGTGTGTATACACACACATGCTCAGCATGGGGACACAAATGCAAACAACGAGCATAGGTGTTTCAGGAGGTGAAGACGACCGAGGCCAGCAATGTCGGGGATGGCGACAGTAGGCACCATGTCCTGCCCTTGGGGCTCCCTGTTCACCTTCTCCACGAACTCTTCCGTATGTTCCCAAGGCAGCCTGAAGCCGCTTCCAGCGCAGCATGTTTGGTGGTTGTGAGACACTGAGTGGTGAATGTGGAAATTCACAGAAGATCCCAAAGTCAGCACACAGGTGCACTGGGACCCCAGAGAGGACAGCTTTTCAATGATAGGCCTTCCCTGGGTAAGGGGCGGGAGTGAAGTGCCCAGGCAATCTCAAACTCAGTGAGCAGCAGGAGGCCAGGGGATGAAAGGACCCACAAAGGATGATTCTGACAAAGATACTTAATACACACTGCCTCTAGTAGTATCACCTGGACTCTGGTGCTGCCACCTCAGCTGATTTGATGGAGACTTGCTTCACTCACGGACACACCAAGTCCCCAAATAAACAGTCTCAGGAGGTCACCTGCTACAAGCACGACCCAAACTCAGGCTCCACAGCCAGCTTGCATGAGTCTGAGCATCCCCATTTGGGAAAGGACAGTGTCCCTGTAGTATCACACGAGTGTCCCTTCAGGGCCCACCTTCAGACCCCATCTCCACACATGTTTCTGTCAGTTACTCTCATGGAAGAACCTTCCTGCCCAGGGTACTACTTCAGGCGATCATCCCACACATCTTGGCCGACAATCCGCTGGCAATACGAGCAAGGTGAGCCAGCAGCCAAGAATCCCAAAGTGAATTGCTAACTGTGTTCAGGCCCAAAGCAACCACACCTCAGCAATCCTGTTCGACTCTGAGCAGTTGTGACCTGACAACCAGCTGAGAAAGTTAAGGCTCCTGGTGTCCACACTGCGGCTGGATGCTCCCCGTTCAAAGATCCAGAACCAGCGGACAGGAGTGGAACAACGTGCCCTATGCCCTACAGAAAGACGGGAGATGGGTGTGGATCCCACAGGTGGACACTCCACAACCTTGCACACCCACACTCACCACCCCAGGAACCACGTTTCACAAGTGATGTCAAGGTAATTCTACTTAGTGGTCACTGTGTTCAAGAAGTAGGGGGGTCCTGAAAGGAAAATATCAACTTGCAGTGGGACGATGGATGGCTCCGCAACAGCACCTGTCAGGATAGGGAGCAGGGAAAAGGTTCCTGAGCCGCCTTCTCTTCCTGAGCAGCAGACTTCAAAGAGCAGCAGAAAGGATACAGCTACGGCCCAGAAGCAAGGGATGCTCCAGGTGACGGCGATCCTCCAAGCCAAGTCAGGCTTCCTCCTCTGATGGTTCTTGCACATGAACTGGAAGTAGGCCCTGCAGTTCTTCTTATGCTCAGAGCTCAGTTCCACCAGCAGGGCAGCCAGTGCCTGCAGCGCATCTTGCCCTGGAAGCTCAGTAGTGCTCATGCTCATGGTAAGGTCAGAGAAAGTATGCCTGGCACTTGGGAAGGATGGAAAGGCCCTTGTATCAGGGTGTTCAAAGGGCTGTGGGGTCACCCACTGTGGCTTCTGTGTCTGGGATTGCAACCTGTTCTGTGTCTCAGATCTTCTGCACTCTCACTGGTCACCCCCAGACACTTTATTCCTGCCTCTCCTTTCTGCCAGGCATCCTTGCTGTACCACTGTGATTCCACTCAGAACTTGCTCACTCAGTGAGATAACGGGGATCAGAAAGTATGTCTACATATGTTCTGTGGGTTTGTGTATGTGTGTGTGTCTGCGCGCGCGCTTGTGTGTGTGACTCCCATATCTCAGTTATTTTCGGAATCATTCACCTTTACAACAATAACTGTCAGCTAAGGTGGCTCTCATGTACTGTCTCTGGTCATTTCTGACTTAGAGGCTAATCCTCCTCAGATGCAGGCCTGAAGGAGACACACAGAGTCATGGCTGCGACACTTACAGGTGTGGCCCTGCCCAGACTCTACTCAGCTGTGCCTTTGGAGCCTGCCAATTGCCCAGTACCACACTTCCTTCAGGGTCCACCATTCTGCCCCCTCGCCTCCACCCCTCCTCCTGCTTCTGCCTCTGCACCTCCCCCTCCTCCTGAGCACTGGACCACAACGAGTAGCAGAAAGGATACCACGTTGGCCCAGAAGCCAGGGATGCCCTGGATGTTGGCACTCTTCTGAGCCAAGTCACGCTTCCTCCTCTCATGACTCTTGCACATGAACCAAACGTAGGCCCTGCAGGTTTTCTCAGGCTTAGAGCTAAGTTCCACTTACAAGGTCGCCAGTGCCTGCATCACATCTAGTGCCGGGAGCTCACTCGGGCCTCCAGGTCTTTCCTGGCACTGCTCCTCCAATGTCTTCTCCTCCAGCTCCAGGGAGGACCCCTGTTTCTGTCATTCATCTGGCACAACCTCCACATCCTCAGTGATGTCCTCTGCAAGCAGCTGGAAACCCCGTCTGATCCCTGCCACGACTCCGTCCACCTGGGCCTCGCTGTCCTCTCCTGCCTCCACTCTGAAGAGGGTGGCATCTTCGCCTGGTGTGGCCACTGGTGGCTGCAACGTCCCAGCCATGCACAGCATCACCAGGACAGGCTGTTGCTGGCCAGATGCTAGGGAAGTAGGGAAAAACCCCACCGTTTGCCACGTTGATCTCCATTGTTCACGGACACCAAATGGGAAAGGGGACGGAATGAATCAAATTCCCCTTTTGATCACTCAACAGGAGGTCCTAGTCACCAGGTCTCATTCATGTTCCTGAAAAAGAAAGCTTGTACTTCAGCATATAGACAAGTTTCCTCTCAGCGATGTTACTGTGTACACGCATATATTTGTGCACATGTGCACGTAGAAATTTTAGTGCTTACCAAAATTCAAGGTCCTGGGAAAGAAAGCTTGTACTTCTGCATATGGACAGGTTTTGTTTCAGCGATGTAACTGTATTCACCCATCTATTTGTGCACATGTGTGTGTAGAAATTTGAGTGCTTACTAAAATTCATGTTCCTTGAAAAGAAAGCTTGTACTTCCGCATATGGAGAAGCTTCCTCTCAGGGATGTTACTGTGTACACGAGTGTGTTTCTGCACATATGCGTGCAGAAATTTTAGTGCTTACCAAAATTCAAGTTCCTGGAAAAGAAAGCTTGTACTTCTGCATATGGACAGGTTTCCCATCAGCGATCTTACTGTGTACACGCATATATTTGCGCACAGGTGCACATAGAAATTTGAGTGCTTACCAAAATTAATGTTCCTGAAAAGAAAGCTTGTACTTCTGCATATGGACAGGTTTCCCCTCAGCGATCTTACTGTGTACACGCATATATTTGTGCACAGGTGCACATAGAAATTTGAGTGCTTACCAAAATTAATGTTCCTGGAAAAGAAAGCTTGTACTTCTGCATATGGCAAGTTTCCTCTCAGGGATGTTACTGAGTACACGTGCATGTTTGTGCACATGTGCGTGCAGAAATTTGAGTGCTAACCAAAATTCAAGTTCCTGGGAAAGAAAGCTTGTACTTCTGCATATGGACAGGTTACCCCTCAGCGATCTTACTGTGTACACGCATATATTTGTGCACATGTGCACATAGAAATTTGAGTGCTTACCAAAATTAATGTTCCTGGAAAAGAAAGCTTGTACTTCTGCATATGGACAAGTTTCCTCTCAGGGATGTTACTGAGTACACGTGCATGTTTGTGCACATGTGCGTGCAGAAATTTGAGTGCTTACCAAAATTTATGTTCCTGGAAAAGAAAGCTTGTACTTCTGCATATGGACAGGTTTCCTCTCAGCGATGTAACTGTATTCACCAATATATTTGCGCACATGTGTGTGTAGAAATTTGAGCGCTTACCAAAATTCACATTCCTGGAAAAGAAAGCTGAACTTCTGCATATGGACAGGTTTCCCCTCAGCGATGTTACCGTGTACACATGTATGTTTCTGCACATGTGCCTGTAGATATCCCTGCCAGTTCACTTGTGAGTATGAGCTACTGCAACTGACCTAGCCAGGTGATAGAAGTTGGACAGCAAAACCATGAAGTTCTTAGGGAACGGTACAGAGTCTCTGGCCAGCAGAAGCACTGAAGCCAGGGAATCGCTCCCCGTTTGCTCACTGAGCAAACACGTTCTAGGCGGAATCACAGTCGTGCACCTAGGATGCTTGGCAGAAAGGAGAGGCCGGAGGAGAGAGCCTGGGGAGTGTGAAGACGAAAGTCCACTACATCTGCAGTTTATGAAAAGTAGAAAATGTACCTAATGAGCTGGGAGGACAAACTGTACTTAATTAATTGAGTTATCTAAGAGGATTTCCATCCAAACAGCCATAAGTGCTTCCTGGTTTTTTCTTGCTGCCTGTAGTAAAACATGAAGGGAATTATTTTTTCTTTAATGTTTAATATAAAGATTATTAAAACAGGGGACAAAACTTGCTGATTTGGGAATTTTCCAGTCTTTTAAGATGACAGAAGTTGTTAAAATTAATGACTCTCAAGCAAGATCATATCCAGGGCATTGAGATTAGGTGGTCTAAATACAACATTTTACACCACCGATAGGCCAGTTCTTCTTCATATTATTTTTTATAAACAAAGGTGTTCTAAAGATGAGTGTGACTGTAAAATTCTTTGTTAAGCCTCAGAAAGCTGGAAGGGGATGCCTCATGGCATTATTTAGTCAGGCCAATACCCTCCAAAGAGTTTAGGGGTGTCACTCAGAGATCCTTTCAGTCACACAATAAGACTTCTACCAAGGTTCAGGGTGTTATCCCTCAGCTATCTCAGCAGAAAACCAAGACAGAGTAAGCCTTATTATGAAGACATGTGTGATTGTCGCTTTGGAGTGGGGTGCTTTACCTTGAACACCAGTAAGAGTATCAGGAGACACACCAAGGTTTTAAGATAACATATTTAAGTTCAGCTCGGACTGAAAGGACCAGCAATAGTACAAAGTAGGAGCTCTGGACTTCTACCTTCTACAAGCAGGAAGCAGGCTAGGGAGACTGTTTCATGTAACCATATACTAGCCACCTTTCATGCAATGGCATCATGTCAGCGGGTAGAATGAAAAAATCAGAGACGGAAGCCTAGGAAGTGTCCAGGCCTTAAATACTAATCAAAGGACTGCCCGCAAGAACCCATGGGATTTCAGAACTGCTACTATTGACTCCCATCTCCCCTCCCCTTTCTGGAACAGGAGTGTCTATGAAGGTTATCTATGCCTGAACCACCACTGTATGTTGGCTGTGAAAGGGAGCAGATTAACTCATCTCTTTTGTTCACACACCCTCAGGTCTAGAGGAACTACACTTCTATAATTTGAACTGATGTGTTGCAGACTTGAGAGGCTCTTGGACTGCAAGGAGATCAAACCAGTCAATCCTAAAGTAAATCTCTCCTGCATATTCATTCGAAGGACTGATGCTGAAGCTGAAGCTCCAATACTTGGGCTATGTGATGGGAATAACCGTCTCATTGGAAAAGACCGTGATGCGGAAAAAGATGAAGGTAGGAGAAGGGGACAGCAGAGGATGGGATTGTTGGATAGCATCATCGACTCAATGGACTTGAGTTTGAGCAAGCTCCTGGAGTTGATGGACAGGGAAGCCTGCAGCGCTGCAGCCCATGGGGTCGCCAAGAATACGACACAACTGAGCAACAGAACACTTGAGATACTGTACACGTGGACCCTGATCCATAGCTGGACCTGACTTAGATGACAAGGTCCTGAACGTCAAGTTAATGCTGTAACAGATAAATTGTTTAAAAGCATTGGCAGGAAAAGGCATTTTGGACATACACGTATGTGAACAATTTCTGGCCATGTGTGTTCCACGTGGTTTTAAATTATGTCCACGGTTCCTTCCTCCGCCCCTTCACATGTGTGGTGGGCTTAGTGGCTCACTTCTCATGTTAGAATACTGTAGAAACGAACAATGAAGCGTCTGAGACTAGGTCATAAAAGGCACTGCAGCCTCCTTGATCATCCTCTTGGATCACTCACTCTAGAAGCCAGCTTAGTCATATCTCGAGAGCACTCAGGTAGCCCTTTAGAGAGGCCCATGTGAAAGAACCGAGGCTTTCTCCCAACAGCCAGCAAGCAAACTGGTTTCATCAGCTATGTGAGTAAGCCATCTTGGAAGGAAATCCACCAGTGCATGTCAAGGCTTCAGAGGATTCCAATCTCATGAGACACTGAGCCACAACACTCAGCTGAATTACTCCTGGATTCCCAACTTTCAGCAGCAGTATGAAATAATATTGTTTTAAGCTGCTAGTTTTGGCTAACTGCTTATGCAGCACTAGTTCATTAATGCACTGCCAACTTTGGGCAATGTCTTTATTCAGGGCTGCCTGTCCATCTAGTCCAATCTAATCCAGAATCTGCTACTTCAGTTTAGAAAACATAGCCCACCCTTGATCTGACCACCCTCAGTATCAGATCAAATATCATTTCACTCACCTGAATAGCTTATCAGCCTTGGCTAGCCTCAGCAATGATCCTCTCAGTTGAGCCAGAGTCCACCCTCACGCTTATAGTCCTCATTTTAATAAGTTTCCATCCACTGACACCCATTCTGTTATTGTTGTCCATTGCTTTTCAGTCTCCCATCTCTGTCTGCAATCCCATGGGCCCACCCTGTTCCTTAGCTATAAATCCCAGCTGCACCCCTCCTGGAGTCACACATAAGCTCAATCTCTCTCCCATGTTATAATACGCCACTGTAGTACTCTTACCTTGAATAAAGTTTTTCTTGCCACCTTTCGTAAGTGTTATGAGTACTCTTTGAACATTCCCAAGTTCTGTTAGTAAGGATTACTCTCAAAGGAATCTAGTTTTATATCTTTATTCTTTATACTATATTCATTCGGGGGAACAAATTTCTAGAATTAAAACATTTTATGTTTTTACCATACAAACAGAAAATATCTTTGAAAATACATTTACATATCTTAAAACATGTAGTAATCTGAAAAGGATGCGTATATAGACATGTCAGTGTATATACACACATACCCTCAGAGCTCCAAGGAAAACTTAATTCTCAGTAAACAATAAATGAAAACATTCAGCCTGAAAATCGTGAACTCTTTGGAATCAACTTGCCAAAAATCTTAGACAATGAAATTTTAATTAAAAAACATGGATACATAAAAATATTTGGGATTCAGACAAAATTGCTAAATAAAGATAGGTCAACCCCTAAATCATCTATGGAAAAAAAAAAGAAAAGAAATCCTCAGTATCATGTAATAACCTCTCATGGAAAAGGACCTACAAAAGAATAGATACGTATCTGCAGAACTAAATCACTCTGATATACATCTGAAATTCAACATTGTAAATCTAATATATTTACAAGAAAAAAATTGTGAAGAAACTTCTAAAATACAAAGTTATAAAGAAAAAAATCCTAAAGAATGTAGGAAGTATCTATGAATTGAAACAAAAATAGAAAACAAAAATAAAGCTTTTTGGGATAAGACGACAAGAGCTGCTTCTTGGAAAAAGAAAATCAGAAACATTGATACAACTGTGGCAAATCTAATAAGGGGACAGGGAGGTTAATTCCAATACTAGAAATGAGGAACGAAATGGGATTCTGAGAGGATAACATTCAACTCTGTGTGGAATTCCTTTTGTTTCAGGAAAGGTCCAGTCAAGCAACAACCTGGGGAAAGAAAGGGAAGGAAAGAAAGAGGAAGAGAGACAAGGGAAGAAAGCAAGAAAAAGAAAGGAGAGGAGAAGGAAGGAACAGTAAATGTCTCAACAAATGTTGTAAACTATCCAATAAAGCAATTCTCTTCAAGATCTAAAAGCAGAAACGGAAATTTATTAAGCCAGATACTCATTGCTTTTGATGGTACTCAGAACAAGAAAGCCCACTTACACATCACTGTTTAGAACTGGCCAACACAATACGGTTATTAAAAAAAATAAAAATATGCCATGTTATTTGTAAAAAGACAGCGGAAATAATTTTTAAAATATTATTTCTACAAATACTAATTTTACTTACAATGTTTGGCAACATTAATAAAATAATAAATTTTACCTGAAAGAACAAGCAAGGCAGACAAGGAAATTCACAAAGGGCAGTAACAAAATAATAATCTTGACACATCTTCAATAATTTGTAAAGAAAACAAAGTGTCATTGTGTGAACAAAATATAGAGGTATCAAAAGAAAAACAGAGGAAGCTCCTGAAAGAATTCAACTCACTATTAACTATCTTTGATTTGCAGGCACAGAAACTGACTCAAGTTAATTCTAAGAAGTAAAGCCCTGATGTTATTATCTCTTCTCTTTTTCATTTTTCTTTTTTTTTTTTTTTGTGAAAATTTAGGAAATTTAGGCTGGAGAGGGAAGAAGAGGATAGAGACTTCAAGTGCCTTTAAGGAGGAGGAGGAAAGAGAGGGGGTTGGAGATTTGATTGTGTTATTTGAACAGCATTGGTGAAGCTCAAACAAGGGAGCCATGCAGGCCTACGGGGAGAGTATTTCCAGAAGAACAGCACTTGCAGTCTGGATCGGCAAGAAACGGAATTTAATGGAGGAAAACCAAGGCCAGTGTTGTCAAAAAGAGTACATTAGTGGGGAAAAGAGTAGAGTAGAAAACAGAGAATGGAAGAGAGGAAGCAGTCAGGGACCATATTGTGGGAACCTTTTAATTTGGCAATAAATACAATTTGTACTCCTTAGGAGCATACTTCACAGCAACTAACAGCAACAGTGTTGATAATACTAAGCAACAGTAAAAACACGTAACTAAAACATTTCGTATTTTTTACTATAGAAATCGAAGAAAGCAGATACAAATGCAATAGTCTGCATATTTATTTATACAGAGAGTTTTCACCTGAGACCAGAACACACACACACTCTTTATACAACTAAAAGTGGTTTCAGCTGACACTTAGCAAAGCGCTTTGGCCCAAGTAAACTAACCAGAAAGGCCTAGTAAAATATTCAAAGTGCAAATAAATCAATCAAGCTTTGAATAAATAAACACAATTTCTTTGAATTTGAATTTATACTCACGAATTACCTAAAATGGAGACAACAGATTCACTGCAGCTTCATCATCTGTAGTCCTTCCTTTTCAGTTCTGAGAAGGATGCTAACCGCTTGGTGATGATCTCTTTCCAGCATTTTGTGAAAGCTTAGAGGACTTAAAGAAATTGAGGACTGGGGAGAGTGGGGAGAGACAAAGAGGAGGAGAAAGGAAGAGGAAACGGAGAGATTGCTCCTGGCATAGGTCTACAGACAGGATCCCAGCTTCCTGGAATGGTGCACAGAGATTGCTAGGTATCCGTGCCAGAAGTGGAGAAGGGGTGACATTCACCTCCAGGAGGAGACTCAACTCCAAGAACCTACAGAGGCAGCCATGTGCGCTGATGTTCAGGCACCAATACTTAGAGGGTACCCCACAGGTCTGTGAAAGAGCCCTTGGAGACCGCAACAAAGAAGGTTTCCACAAGTATAATCACAGATTAGATGGTTGGATAGATTAGAGGAAGGGTAACTCTATGACCTGATAATTACTGAAATACATGAGACAATTCTTGCACATCAGACTGTGTCAAGAAAGACGGAAACTCAATCAGTTTGATACAATGGGAAATTACACACGCAAAGAATTAGCTGTTAACTGTACTACATTTGTGTCCAAGGCAAGATAAGATACAGAACCGAAATCTTCACATGGTCAACTCGGGTAAGACACATGTAACTGGAAATTGGAAGGAAGAGTTCCAAAAAGGCTTTAATCACCCTGGACAATTTTTGTCCACTATATTTACGATTCTTGGACAACTCCATTGTAGCTTAAGGGTAAGAGAACTCAATTTAGCCCAATTCAAAAGCTGAACAGATTTCCTGTGTTTGATCCTTTTCAGTTACAACTATGGGTCCAGCGCAAATCAAAGTGGACTTCAAGGCTCTTTTTCCTTTGGGAATTTTAACTTGCTTTGCTACTGTGTCTGACACAGATATGCCGACCTCACTGTGACTACAGGCCAGCCAAATGGGAAAGGGGACAGAATGAATCAAATCCCCCTTTTGATCACTCAACAGGAGATCCACAGGCACCAGGTCTCATTCTATTAACTATCTGTGCTTCTGCAACTGCAGTCAGTTCTACACAGGGCCTGCTTTATGCTTGCCAGGGTCTCTCACCAAACACAGGCATTTTAGTGGCTGGCATCCTTGAGATGTCCCTGGGCTAGGTGAAAGCACTCTGAGACAGTGTTCCTTCTCTCTTGGCTCTGTGCCTGCAGTGAATGTATGCCTCTTCCTCAGCTGGGACAAGAAGCCACAGCTCTTCACTGATTAAATCCCGTGTCTGGTCCAAACTCACATCGTAGCTTCTCCATCAACCTCCACTGCACGCTTTCAGAGCCAGGTTATCTTAGATCAGCCCAAGAGGCACTTCAGAGAGTGACATTCAAGTCTGGCTATATAGCTGATACTGAGATCTTCAAGGCATGAAAACACTTCAAAATTACGTTGCTAAAACACTCTACAGATTATATGTATAGGAGAGCTTTCGAACTTACAAGTAACATCAAATACCAAAATAGGTTCTTACTTTTCCTTTCTCCACTTCTCTCATTCTCTCTCTCTCAAACACACATGCACACATCCTTTTTACATGTTAAGACAATCACACGAAAAACAGATCATAGATTTTTAAATAACATCTCAATATGCAGATCAAAAAGAATTGTACTTCCTCTATTTAAAACAAAATCACATAAATTACCCATCGGTTTCCCTATATTTGATATTATTGAATAATGCTATAAGTTGATTTTTTTGTTTTTAATGGGATTTTTAACTTTGACTGAAATACTTGCTTCAGACTTACTGAAGGCAGAATTAACTATTATTTTTCTTTTTTTGACCTCCTCCTTTTAGATTTGGGGGGTGATGATTCAAAATAAGATGTGTTCACAGTAATGGATGCTACTTCCACCAATCCTGGCTGAAGGGGTTCCAGTGATACCTGAATAACAATTTTTGTTTCAGGAGACAATCCTTCTAGCTGCTTAGGCTTCTTAAACATTTGATGACACTGGGTCTTGTGCTCCCTCTCCTCTTTGGAAGTTAAAAACTGTAGCCGACATTTGGAACACTGGTGAAAACTCTTTTCCCAGTGCCCTCGATGTTGACGTATGTATGCTGTTGCAGTTTGAAAAATTTTGAGACAAAACGGGCAAAGTAATTTCTTAGTGTTACCATGGTATGCTCTGAAATGTGAATCCACATCTGCAAAAAATGATGATCTGTAACTGCAAACCTGGCATACATAGGGCATTTCACCAGGCTTATGATTGTCTTTCATGTGCTCTAAGAGAACCTGATCTGTCTCAAAGGACAACTCACAGATGTGACAGACTGCGGAGGGCTCCTGGGCCGTGTGGACACTTTCAATGTGACACTGCAGCTGGAAAGGAGTAGGAAACTGGCGGAGGCAGTGCTGGCAGGTGGTGTGGGTTTTCCAGCTGTCACCTCTCTGCCTCTCAAGTTCCAAATGGTGCTTCATGTGATTCATAAACTTGACATTTTTTAGAACTTTCAAGCAGCTGAGGCATTTAAACGCCGTGTGGGTCTTCAGTTCTGGCTGCCCAACTCCTCTATGCTCGCCATAGTAGAGGTCACGAAGTAACACAATCAGATTTCCTTCTGTGGGATCACCAATTTTGTTTGGACTTGCCAAACTTGGAAAATCAGTTTTTGTCCGTCCATTTTCCCCTAAAGGTCTTACAGGCTTGCAATGAACACTGTCCTTTGGAAAAGGTGTTGGACAAGGTTCTCCATTCTGAACATGGCTTAGTGAGGTATGGACACGGTCTGGTGTGCTTTGCTGAGTGGTCTCTGTATGAAAAAAAACTGACGGGGAGAAACCTAAAGAATGTTCCCCTACAATGCCATCACTGAGTTTAGGCCTTCTGGGATTTCTGCGATTTGTTTCACAAGGGGAAACTCGCTTTGATACATGAGGACTTTTATTCATATCTCCTGCAGAAACTGCTGTTTCTACTCGATGCTGCAATGACCTTGTGAAGGTAATCAAAGAAGAACATAACTCCTTCGAGAAGCAATCAGGCACTATTTGTGGTGAAAGATTTTTATAATCAGCTTGAGACGGAGGTTCAATAATAATAGGACTACCTGTTGATCTTGAGTCAGAGTCAGACACTGGCAGGACAGTCTTTGCTTCTGATGTAGGAGTCACATGACTAACAGGCTGTAATCTGTGAGCGTTACCTCTCCTGAAGTGACCACACCTTTTTCTCCTTGAATAAGAACCTGGGGTATCTCTGTTCAGTATGTTTCAAACGACTGGTTTTGAAGCTGAACTCATCCCAACAAAGATCACGTCAGCATCGTCATTTCCATGTTCCACTCCAACCAAGATCACTTCATCATCATCATCATCATCATCTACTTGTTTGGTCTCTCCCTCCCTTTTCTGTACTTCTGGCTCTTGTTCTTCTTCACGTAACATACGTGGGAGTTCCATATTTTTAATACTTGTTTATTCTTAGAGGGTGCGGCCACAAGTCCCAGTGCTTCCTTTATACAAACTGCCACCTAAGTGTAAACATACTACAGATTAGTTAAGTACAGAAAAATGGGCTATTTGATTATCTCCAAAACTCTAGAGTACTTATACACACCCTTATCTTACAGACAAAGACACTGAGTGTCAACCAGACTCAATCACAGCTGAAAAAACTACGACTACAAGTCTACATGGCTCTAGAATCATAGCTTTGTCGCATGTTCACTTTAACCTCTTCCACTTAAAAAAATAAAGAGGAAAAATTTAAAAAAACCCGCCACACTGATCATTAGGTGAAATCACATGTAAAGGAGAGTATTTTTACAAAAGCACTGTTCTACAGCGTTTAGAAGCATGGACTTTGGAGTCAAAGGACATTAAGTTGGAATTCTAACTTAACCACACACCAGTTGCGTCTTCTTGAGCAAATTTGTAACTTTTAAATGTGTTTCTGTATCTTAAAGACAAACATGCTTATTTCTTAGACTTAAGGTTAACAGCTTTTTTAAAAGGCATCAGCTATTCAATGGCATCTTGTTTTGTAGTAAAAATGGAAGAAAATGTATCTTAAATGCACATTACAACTGATCCACAAATTCTAATTTCATAAAAGTTAACAAAGAAAATAGGTAGCAAATTCAAAGTATAATCTATCTCTACCTAGTTAACAAACAGCATAATTCAATGTCAAGCCCTTAACACAGGCCTAGGAAAAGGAGAATGGGCTCTCTTTGATAATCTCACCCCAATTCCACACTGACATATCCTAAATTTCTCCCTCTAATCCTCGCTAAACGTCAATCCAACAATGCTTCATCCTTTATGCCACATGTCTCTTCCCCACATAGCATGCAAAGTGATGCCATTCTTTCTCTCATACCAATATCAGACAGAGATATCACTCTCTCTCTCTCACACACACACACACACACACACACACACACACACCTGATATCCCTTATGGATACAGGTGAAAGAGTCCTCAACAAAATACTGGCAAACAAAATCCAACAGCATATAAAAAAGACTGTACACTATGATCACATGCGATTTAGGGAGGTATGCAAAGTTGGTTCATTATAGGAAAGTCAATCAACATTATGCCATTTTAAAACAATAAAACAAATAACACATCTGCCTGAAGAAAAGGCATTTCCCTGAATCTAGCACCTTTTCATAACCGGGGTTAAAAGAACACTTAATAATTAAGAACAGAAGAGAATTTTCTCAATCAAAGGGCACCTGTAAAATGACCCACAGCTAACATCATACTAAAGAATGAAAAACTGAAAGCTTTCCCTCTAAGACTGGGAACAACACAAGGAAGTCTATTACACACTTTGGCTCAACATTATACTGGCAGTTCTATAACCAGAGCAATCAGGTAACAAAAGAGAATTGATGCTGTAGTTTCAAAAAAAAAAAAAAAAAAAGAAAAAACACAAAACAATAAAAAACAAAAAACAGCCTTCAGAATGGAAAGGAAGAAGTCAAAGTATATTAGACATAAGATAATTTAGTATAGAAAATGTTGAAGAAACACAAGTATTAGAATTAATATAAAGCTTGCAGAATAGAAGACAAATATTTTAAAAGTCAATCACATTTTATACAGTAGCAACAAATGTTGTTAAGTAAATACTTGAATCTACACTAGCATTCAAAAGAATACTTAGGAAGTCAGAAAGAGAAAGACAATATATTCTTTTGAATGGCTGAGTAATACTCCACTGGGTATATGTACCACAGCTTTCTGATCCATTTATCTGTTGATGGACATCTAGGTTGTTCCATGTCCTGGCTATTATAAACAGTGTTCTCCATAGTGGCTGTACTAGATTGCATTCCCACCAACAGTGTAAGAGGGTTCCCTTTTCTCCACACCCTCTCCAGCATTATTGCTTGCAGACTTTATAGGAATCAATTCTAATGAGATGGATGAAACTGGAGCCGATTATACACAGTGAAGTGAGCCAGAAAAAAAACACCAACACAGTATACCAACACATATATATGGAATTTAGAAAGATGGTAATGATAACCCTGTATGAGAGACAGCAGAAGAGACACAGATGTATAGAACAGATTTTTGGACTCTGAGGGAGCGGGAGAGGGTGGGATAATACAGGAGAATGGCACTGAAATATGTACACTATCATGTAAGATAGTCTCCAGTCTATGTTCGATGCAGGATACAGGATGCTTGGCGCTGGTGCACAGGGATGATCCAGAGAGATGATATGGGGTGGGCGGTGGGAGGGGGGTGAGGATTGGGAACTCATGTACACCTGTGGCGGATTCATGTCAATGTATGGCAAAACCAACACAGTGTTGTAAAATAAAACATAGTAAAAATAAAAATTAAAAAAAAGAGAGAGAAAGACAAATATCGTATGGTATCACTTACATGGACTCTAAAATATGCCACAAATAAGCTGATCTATGAAAGAGAAACAGACTCACAGACATAGAGAGCAGACTATGTGATTCCCAAGAGGGAAAGGTACGGCAGGCACAGATTGGGAGCTGGTGATTAGCAGATGCAAAGCATAATATATACAATAGACAAACAAGAGCGTACTGTATAGCACAAGGAACTATATTCATAATTTGAGATAAACAATCATGGAAAAGGGTATGAAAGAAATTGTGTGTGCATATGTGTGTGGTTACATATGAAGGAAAGGAAAGGGCAACTGTTGGCAAGCACGTACAGAAACTGGATCCTTGTGTGTTATGGATAGATTTTAAAATGGTGCAACTGCTACAGAAAACAGTTTAAAGGCTCCTTGAAAAATTAAAGAACTAGAGCTGACACATGATTCAGCAATTCCACTTCAGGATATAAATTCAAAAGAAGTTAACATGGGGTCTTGGGATATCTGCAGAGCCGTGCTCACAGCAGCACGAAGCACAACAACTAAGAGGTGGAAGCATCGAAATGTCCATCAAATGTGATATATACACACAATGAAATATTATTTAGCCATATAGAGAAACTTCTGTCACATGCTACAGCATGCATGATCATTTCAGACATCAAGCCAAATGCAATAAGCCAGTCGTACAAAAAGACAAATACTGTAAGTTTCTACTTGCATGAAATAGCTAACACAGTCAAGCAATAGAAAGGAAACAAAAAAGAATGATGGAGTCCGTGGTCTAGGTCAACGGGCAAGAAAAGAGGAGTTGCTGTTTGTTTAATGGGACAAGTGATGGGTACAGAGTTTTGATTTTGCAAGCTGTAAAGGTGTAGAGATCTGCTTCATAACAATGTGATAAGGAATTCCCTGGTAGTTCAGAGGTTAGGACTCCACAGTGTCCTATCAGGGGCCTGGGAACTGTCATTCAAGCTGCACAACACAGCTAAAACAATGACAACAACAACAAATCAACACTGTGACTATGTGTGTGTATATGTCTTAGTCACTCAGTTGTGCCCAACTTTGCATCCCCAGGGACTAAAGTTCACCACGTTCCCTTCTCCATCAGATTTGCAGTGGGTTGCCATTTCTTTCTCCAAAAGGCTGATGAAAGTGTGCAAAATACTTAGCATGCAAAAATGGTTAAAATGGTAAAAATTTAAGTTAGATGTTTTCTACAACAATTAAAAACAGAAAAGCATTTAACAACCAGGAAAAGAATTTGAATAGACATTTCCGACTCTTTGCAATCCCATGGACTGTAGCCTACCAGGCTCCTCCGTTCATGGGTTTTCCAGGCAAGAGTGCTGGAGTGGATTACCATTTCCTTCTCAAGGCGATCTTCCCCACCCAGGAATTGATGCCAGGTCTCCTACCTTGCAGGCAGACATTTGAATATTTGAAATTCACCTGTGGCCTTGACAAGAGTGGCTTTATAGGAAAATGAGAGAACTCGAGATAACAAAGTCTAGGAACAACTCTGCAGAGGTCTGTAACAAGCAAATATGAAATAAAAGCAGCAGAAGCAGGATGTGTCACCAAAAGATGGATTTGTAACGACAGGTCACATTATAGTCAGTCAGTTTGCTGATGGGAACCATCCAGAGAAACAGAAACCTTAATCCAGGGCAAAGAGGAGACTTGCTAGAACTTCAAGAAATGAGTAGGTCTAGAACTGAGTAGATCAAAATTGAGTACATCAGGCCAGAGAGCACACAAGCTGGAGAAGGCAATGGAAACCCAAACCAGTACTCTTGCCTGGAATATCCCACAGACGGAGGAGCCTGGTAGGCCGCAGTCCATGTGGTTTCGAAGGGTCGGACACGACTGAGCGACTTCACTCTCATGCACTGGAGAAGGAAATGGCAACCCACTCCAGCGTTCTTGCCTGGAGAATCCCAGATAAGGGAGAGCCTTGTGTGTGGCTGTCCATGAGACTGCAGAGTCGGACACGACTGAAGTGGCTTAGCAGCAGTAGCAGCACACAAGAAGGGTACACAAGCCAAATAATTTGCTCACATTGACAGAGCTGAGATCATATAAAAAAAAGGCTGGCATAGTGGATTAATGGGTATGGTAACCAGCCTTCAAGTGAATTCAATCTCCTAATATTCCCACCCCTGTGTAGTTCTCTCTCAATCTATCACAGGGTAGACCTGTGAGACTAAGCAAATACACAAGTGCAGATGTGTAACATCTGAAAAAAGACTCTGCACTTTATCATGGGTGCAAGCGCTTTCCTGAATCACTCATTCTGAGAAAAGACAGCAGCCTCCACAAGAGAAGCCCCTTGGAGAGGCCCACAGAAGGAGGAACTGAGGCTTCAAGAGTACAGACAAGTCAGAGAGCTTAGATTCAACAAGCTAAGTCTTCAGAGGTTGCCAAGCCAGACAAAAACTTGACTACTAACTACCTCAGGAGAGATCCTAAGTCAAGAGATAACAAGTGGTAAGTTCTTTCAAACTATTCCATTTTGAGATCATATGTACAACACAAACATTTCAAGTTCTAATACCATTCACATCATACTTACACACAGAACAGTTCTCCTATAAATATAGCAAAAATCAAAACACACACACACACACACACACACACACGCACACACACACACACACACTCACCCAATCCAAAGCACCGAAACACAGGAGTTGCCTAGCAGCCCAGTGGTTTGGTTAGGACTCAGCCCTCTCACTGCCAGGATCCTGTGTTCGATCCCTGGCTGGGGAACTAATGTCCTATGAAGCCACATGTTGTGACCAAAACAAAACATGCTGTGAAGTCAAAGCTGTACCAGCAAGATAAGTATACAACACAGCTGTAGGCACAAGTGGCTGGGCATAGAGCTTCCTATGATCTTGTTTACTCGCATGAAATGAACTCAGATGGTGCCTCACCCCCATCCAGTGGAGCTGACTTACTTAATGAAGAAAAGCCCTTAAGGGTACAGAAATGAGCAAGCAATCTCACGTGAACATGTTAAATCACAGGATATTTTCTCTGAATGTACCACTGGATTCATTCATTCATTTGGCCATGCTGTTTGGCTTGTGGGGTCCCAGTTCCCTGACCAGAGACTGAATCCAGACCACTGTAGTGAAAGCCCAGAATCCTAATCACCAGGCCACCAGGGAACCCCCACACCTGCATTGCTTTGCTTTGCCAGCTAAAACCTTAGGATATGTGCATTGCCCCATTTTAGCCTCACCGAGTGGTAGGAGTCAGCTCTACACAGCTTAAGACCCATGGTGTTCTTACTTTTTTTCTTTCAAGAAGGCAGGCGAAAGCAAGTCACCATGCCTGTTTTTAAGCTTGCCACTCAGAAAGCTGCAAACCTGAAACCATGATGGCCCTGATGTCAGCACCCGCAATCAGGGTCACGTAATCCCCAATCAGGAATACTCTCTCTCAACAGCAACGTGTCAGCCGACGAATGAAAGGAGAAAAACGCAAAGTAAGAAAGCCACACCTTTGTCCCTTGTTGTAAAGATGTCTGTCACCTTACCTCAGGGGCCCACTGAACTCCTGAGCGCTTGAGACCTCCCAGGCAGCACACGGTCACATCCTGGGGACAAGCAGAGGAAACGGCCAGGGTGAGTCCCCTGTTCTGGGAACATTCTATCCCCCCAGGCCCTACCTGGTCCTACCCTACGGATGCTGACCAGGCGTCTCACACTCAACCAGACCAAGTGATTGAACTCCTTTGCCCTGAGCTTCTTCCTCCCACCTCCCTTCTCTCAGTAACAAACAAACAAATACCTCATCTGCCAACTTCCCGAACCAAAGGCCTGAATCTCGGGGCCCCCAGGGACGGGGCAGCCCTGGAGTCTGAGGAGAGGCAGAGGAAACAGGAAAACGACTAAAGCACCAGGGCAGTGAAGAGGCTGCTAGATAGATGTTTTTTTGGTTTTTGTTTTTGTTTTTTTGCTGCTCCTGCCTGACTGTGCCTGGGTGCAGAACCGGGTTGGGCCGTGAAGATTTGTGCATCTGTGTTTAAATACATTAGGTTCCACAGGAGAGCTGGGGGTGGTGCCAGGGGCCAGGGGCCTAAGAGGCCCTTTCCGCGAGCTGGCTTGTCCCGCCCCTGGGCAGGAAAGCTGCTGGAGAGCAGAGCCCGCCCAGACTAGAGAGGGGAGAGGGCGAAAGGAGCCTGAAGCCTGTGGATCCTGCCGCAAGCTCTCACCGCCCTCACCAGCCGCCCCTCGGAGCAAGGCCTCGTGCGAGTGGGGACCCGAGAAACCCTCCCTTTAGCCGTCAGGCACTGCTTTGGCAGAACCACGCTCCAGTCCTTACTGGTCCCCATTGAGGGAGGAGACAGAACTGCTGGCAGCTCACCTGCCCTAGGCAGTTCCAAGATTAACCCCGAGGAGTCGAGCCTGCGGGGACAAGGCCTCCTCAGGTCTGGGGCACCGCCTCAGCTCCCCCTACAGGCCTGCTGGCTGCCACCGATGATTGGCTGCCAGGTGTCGGCGCCTGCCATCGGATTGGCCGCGAGGCCGAGTTCGGCACATGCGCGCGCGATGAGCCCGCCCCACACCCCCTCCCGCCATAAAAGCAGCCGCTGTAGGCCTGGTCAGGCTGAATCTGAATGTCAAGGATCTTGGGTCAAGATTGCTCAGCTCACCAAATGCGAAGAAAGAAAAAACAGATCGCACAGTCGCCAGGGCTCAGGGCTGAGAACGGCCTCCGAGTCTACCAGGGGAGTCCAGTGATGGTGTCCGGCACTCACAGCCCTCAGGGGTGACCTCCCTTAAGCCAGTTCTTTGCTTAAGGAACTTGTCCTTACAGTGCATCTTGGCGCCCCTCCTCTTGGAATTCCATTTCAATCAAGGCAGGGCAGCCTGCCCCTGTTTTTGCACTGTCTATTGTGAGCTGAGAATGAGCTTTACTTTTTCTTCTTCTTCTTCTTTTTAATTTTAGAGCTTTACACTTTTAATGGCTGAGGAAAACCGAAAAGAATTTTATTTTCTGACGTGAAAATTGTGTGTAATTCAGTTTTCGGAGTCCTTAAAGGTGGAAGAGGGACTTGCCAGCTTCTTTGGTTATCCTCTATGCCTGAAAACTTAATTAATTGCCAATGGTCATATTCGCAAAGCCTAACATATTTCTTTTTTGGCCCTTTACAGAGTGTTTTTTAAATGCTCTGTTCTGCTGGAAGTCTCCTGGTAGTCATATGGGAGAATAAAGTTTTGGTTTGGTTACAATATTTCTTTTCTTTTTTTTTTTCATACCTTTTCTTTATTTTCCTCAACTCCTGTTATTCCCCCCCCCCCAGTTTTTTTTTTTAAATGTTAATATCTTTAATTCTTACATGCGTTCCCAAACATGACCCCCCCTCCCACCTCCCTCCCCTCAACATCTCTCTGGGTCATCCCCATGCACCAGCCCCAAGCATGCTGCACCCTACGTCAGACATGAACTGGTGATTCAATTCTTACATGATAGTATACATGTTAGAATTCCCATTCTCCCAAATCATCCCACCCTCTCCCTCTCCCTCTGAGTCCAAAAGTCCGTTATACACATCTGTGTCTTTTTTCCTGTCTTGCATACAGGGTCGTCATTGCCATCTTCCTAAATTCCATATATATGTGTTAGTATACTGTATTGGTGTTTTTCTTTCTGGCTTACTTCACTCTGTATAATTGGCTCCAGTTTCATCCATCTCATCAGAACTGATTCAAATGAATTCTTTTTAACGGCTAGTAATACTCCATTGTGTATATGTACCACAGCTTTCTTATCCATTCATCTGCTGATGGACATCTAGGTTGTTTCCATGTCCTGGCTATTATAAACAGAGCTGCGATGAACATTGGGGTACATGTGTCTATTTCAATTCTGGTTTCCTCAGTGTGGATGCCCAGCAGTGGGATTGCTGGGTCATAAGGTAGTTCTATTGGCAATTTCTTAAGGAATCTCCACACTGTTCTCCATAGTGGCTGTACTAGTTTGCATTCCCACCAACAGTGTAGGAGGGTTCCCTTTTCTCCACTTCTCCATTATATTCATTTTTCATTCTTTACTAATTTCATTCCTTCATATCACTATAAGTTTCCTTTAATGGAAGCAATGAAATAACATCCAAGAAAATACCTCTGTTGGTAGTTTTAACAGGTAACATGTAAGAAGGTATATGCTCAACTACAAATATGTTGAATATTTACAGTAAATACCACTTTAAGTAGCTTCAGAACTTGTATATGGTTTCAAGTCACTAGGAAGGTTTGTTGAACATCCAATATTCTAACCTCCAGCTGTTCTCAACTTCACAAAGATACAACTTTTTCAATAATTTGTTATCTCAAGTTTAAACTCCGTTTTAGCCACATATATGAACATGCTTTCTAGGTCACATGATTGAATCTGACCCATTGCCAAAAAGTGAAAATTTTGGAATACCTTTCTCAAAAGAGAGATGTTGTTTTCTTCTTCCAGAAAGACTGGTAGTGCAGCCGATCTTTGAACAGTTTGTCGGTTTTTGTTAACTCCATAAAGATTAAGCTGTCGAATTAACCTCTTTATGCTCTTGGTTTCAAATTTCCTGAAAGGCTCCTTTCTTTCCAAGACTTCTTTCCTGAAGAGTTCTTCATTGATCACTCTACATGTGCCTGTCTCATCCCACCAAATAGACTCAAACTGATCACTTTCCACTATATTCCAAAGTTTTTGTGGAAATGTGAGTGAAAGAAAATCATTCACATCATCTGTTTCAGAGACAGAATATGTGTAGTGTGGCCTTTTGATCACCAGATCCTCAGACAAAGCCTGAGAAGCATATTCTTCAATCATAGATCTCAAAACTGAGTCCCCAGTTGTATAATCATACCAGTAAGATCGAATGGAGGTTTCTGAACCAGTGGACTCACCTTTAGGAGGTCCATCTTGAATTTCTGAAGAAATATGTGCCATCTCAGGGAAATCTTTCTTCAGATAATGTTCTCATTTGTCTGCTTTTACACAATGCAACTTCAAATGATGTTTGGCTGGCCTACAGAGAGAAACTCTCTGGACAATCACAGTGATCCCCCCAGTCAAACAGCTGTGAGATCACAAAATCACTGGTCTCCTAGCAATCGAAGGTTAGTTGTGACATGACAAAGTCACTGGTCTCCTAGCAACTGAAGGGTATTGTTCAACCAAGTGTTTACTTCAGCATCAACTTAAAATACAGACTGCTGGCAGAAATAGTAACCAAAACCATGAAGCATGCAAAAATCTCATTAGTCAATTTGGCCTTTTTTTGGGGGGGGTTCGGGGGGGGTTCCTGTGTTTGGGATGGTCTTTCTCTTTCTGGCAGTTTGTGGTTCCTCTTTATTGTGGAGGTTCCTCCCTGTGGCTGGGGTTGGACGAGGGGCTTGTCAGGTTTCCTGGTTAGGGAAGCTTGTGTCAGTGTTCCGGTGGGTGGAGCTGCATCTCTTCTCTCTGGAGGGCAATGAAGTGTCCAGTAGTGAGGTTTGAGATGTCTATGGGTTTGCTGTTTGGGCAACCTGTGTATTGAAGCTCCAGGTTCTGTTCCTGTGTTGCTGGAGAATTGGCATGGTATGTCTTCCTGTGGAACTTGTTGGTCTTGGTTGTGCTTGGTTTCAATGTAGGTGTGGAGCTTTTTTAGAAGATTTCCTTTTTTTTTTAATAAATTTATTATTTTAATTGTAGGGTAATAACATTATTGTAATGATTTTGCCGTACATTAACATATGTCCGCCACAGGTGTACACACGTTCCCTTTCCTGAACCCCTTCCCTTCTGCCAACCCGTACCATCCCTCTGGGTCGTCCCAGTGCACCAGCCCCAAGCATCCAGTATCATGCATTGAACCTGGGCTGGAGACCCATTTCATATATGATATTATACATGTTTCAATGCCATTCTCCCAAAACATCCCACCCTCTCACTCTCCCACAGAGTGCAAAAGACTGTTCTATACATCTGTGTCTCTTTTGCTATCTCGCATACAGGGTTATCGAAAACTCACATCAATAAATCTACTTTATTTCTGAAATAAAAGTGATTTATCATCCTTCTATGCACACATTCTTAATATTCAGTACTGTTACCCTAGCATACATGGTCTACTTGCTTCTGTGCAAACAAATTTATGAATTGACTGTGGGTTTCAGTGTGGGGGGGGGAAGTGCTTATTGTAGGACGAAGCAAGGTGTCTTAGCAGCTGGTGCTTCAAAGACACAAATCCCCAAATACTTTCAGGGGGACTATTTTAATGGCTGAGTGAGGGTGGAACGTGGGGTCTGTGATCAATATTGGGACATTCTACTAATGGCCTATTAGTGACGATATTGGGAGTCCACATCATTGACCGTCTAGTTCCAACTATGCACTTACATTTCAGCCTGGTTTGGGCTTTAGCATCTCTAAAATTGTTCACAGGATATTGCTCCGAATGTCAGCGATGGTCCTTGCTGCTGCTGCTGGTAATTCGCTTCAGTCGTGTCCGACTCGGTGCGATCCCAAAGATGGCAGCCCACCAGGCTCCCCCATCCCTGGGATTCTCCAGGCAGAACACTGGAGTGGGTTGCCATTTCCTTCTCCACGCTGGCCCTTGAGGAGGGACTAAAGACCCTTGAGTTTGATTAATGGCTAAATCATTATTATTGTCTATCACTTGATTGTTTTCCTTAGTTTCTGTCTTTTCTAGCTTCTCTGATTAAAATTCCTTTTGAACATGAGGAGGTCTACAATCTCCTACCTCTCTCTCTCGATTTCCAGGCTTTCAATCTTAAGAAGGGACTGCTTAGTACAATAAAGGAAAACAAGTCTTGGACTTAGAGCTCGATCTTAAATATGACAGAAAATCTCAGTGCAGGTTCCGTTTCTTTTTCAGGTTTCCCAGCTCTTGGAGTGATTAAGTCAGCAACAACTTTGGCTCTTTCCTGTTGAGATGGAGCATGGAGGTGGAAATAATTCTAAAATCTAGGCTTGCTATCAACAGTTTATGATATGAAAACATATCTCTACTTCATATATATTATATATATATATGTCTATGTTAGTATTTTGTCATTAAACTGGACAAACATTTGAAAATTGGTCTATATTTATGAAAAGGAGAGAGCTGAGTGATATAAAAGAGTCCTCATATGTTACATGCAGCCAAGGAAACAGATTTTGAAGTATTTCAACTTACATAATATTCAACAATCGAGTAGAATTTGAATCATTCTACATTTGGGTTTTATTGTTTTCCCATTTCTATTACACCTAACATGAATTAAAAGCTAATGTTTATTACAATTCTCTTTCCGAAAGCTATGACTTGCACATAATCTAGATGCACATCAGCAGATGAAAATATAAGGAAGTTGTGCTATGTATTCAAATATAATATTACTTAGCTACAGAAAAACACATGTTTGTGTCACTTTTGGTAAGGCAGTTCAACCTGCAGCCTATTATTCAGAGCAAAAAAAAAAGTTAGAAAGAGAAAGGCAAATATTGTTTATTAATGCGTACAAATGGGATTTAGGAAGACAGTAACAATGATTCTGCATGAAGGCCAGTAAAAAAGATCCACATATAAAGAACAGACTCTGAGACTCAATGGGAGAGTTCAAGGATGGGATGATTGGAGAAATTAGCATTGAAACAGGTACATTACCATACATAAAAGAGATGAGCAGTGCAAGTTCAATGCATGAAAGATGCATCCAACCCTTGTGCTGTGGACGAACCGAGAAGCGTGGGGTAATAAATGAGGTTTGAGTTGTGTTCAGGATAGGGGGACGCATGTATCCATGCTGATGTATATGTCAAAAACTATCACAGTAATACACAATAATTCTATTCCAATTAAATCATTTTTTAAAAGAAATATGAAGAAATACAAAAAGAATGCATTCAGAAATAACAGGGACATGCTCCAGAATACAACCTCAACAGTTGTTTCCTATCTCTTCCAGAAAGCGGGCTTAGGAGGGGCAGAACATGTGTGCTGGTATAAAAGCTGAAAGTCGAAGAAGGTATGCCTGAGATTGCAACTATGCAGTTGCAGCATGACCTCATTATCATAGTCTAAATAGTGAAAGACGCATGCGGCACAATGCAAGCTTAGTAGATCGGCATGACTACTGTGGAGCTTAGGCTGAGTAGGAGTTCAATGCATGCACTTGAGCATCCTTTCAGGAGTGACGGTACGTATGTTTCAGAGTGAAGATAAAGAGATGCAGCGAAAGTGCTCTAAAATGGTGGACAAATACTTGTAAGAAGGAAGGTTCAGAGTGGAAGCTCAGTATTTGCTATAGACTTGGACTTAAGTTGAAGACAGTAGGGAAGACCACTCGATGATTCAGGTTTGACCTAAATCAGATCCCTTATGATGGTACAGTGGACATGAGAAAATATTTAAGGGATTAGGCATAATATAGTGTTTGAAGAACTACATTTGGAGGTTCATGACATTGTAGAGGAGGCAGTGATGAAGACCATCCCCAAGAACATGAATGCAAAAAGGCAAAATGGTTGTCTGAGGAGGCCTTACAAATAACTGAGAAAGGAATAGAAACAAAAGGCAAAGGAGAAAAGGGAAGATATACCCATATGAATAGAGTGCACCAAAGAATAGCAAAGAGCGATAAGAAAGCCTTCCTCGGTGATGAGTGCAAAAAATAGAGGAAAGCAGCAGAATGGGAAAGAGTAGAGATCTCTTCAAGAAAATCAGAGATACCAAGGGAACATTTCATGCAAAGGTGGATACAGTAAAGGACAGAGATTGTATGGACTGAACAGAAGCAGAAGATATTAAGAAGAGGTAGCAAAAATCGATACCGCAAAGATTGAAGAACTATGCAGAAAAGATCTCCATGATCCAGATAATCATCATGATCTAATCACTCACCTAGAGCCAAACATCCTGGAATGTGAGGTCAAGCGTGCCGCAAGAGGCATCAAAAAAACACAGCTAGTGGAGATAGAGAACTCCACTTGAGTGATTTCAAATCCTAATAGTGAGTGCTATGAAAGTGCTGAACTCAATATGCAAGCAAATCTGGAAAACTCAGCAGTGGCTACAAGACTGGAAAAAATCAGTTGTTCCAGTATATGCATTTTAGAGCTTCTTCTCTGTAGTGGTGAAATGTGTTCCACACAGAGTTAGACAGGACTGAAGCAATCCTGTGCAAATAGTTGCACGATTTGTTTTTTTAACCAGTAGCAGCTTTTTTCCAATGAGAGTTAACTGTGAAAGTGGAGCAGCTGCTTGGCTTTGAGGGACACAGTTGGTGTCAAACGGGCAGGGTGCAGGGACACAGACTGACTACACCACAGGAGTTAGGGCCCTATCAGAGCCTTTTTTTTTTTTCTTTTTTGAGCCCTTGTATCCGGTGATAAGATGGCGTCTTTGGCCAGTCTTCTCCCTAGTTCCACCTATTCGGCCACTCAGAAGGCTTCCTTGCCTGGGATCCTTCTCTGTCGTTCAATGGGTCAGCACATAGAGCGAATTTCCTGGCTGGGGTCCTCCTGTGTAAATCAGTGCATCCGACACTTAAAGGAGCATCCTGAGTGGGATTCTACTCTAGTATGATGCATCTGGCACTTAATGGATGACCCTGCGTGGTGTCCTGCTCTGCATTTCAGTGTGTTCAGCATTTGAAGGGTCAGCCTCATTATTGTAGTAACTACTGATGCTAGCATGAGGGAGAGAGAGGCTATGGTGATTGCTCCACCCCCGACATGTGACTCGGTGTTATGGCCTTGCTTTCATGGCTGCCTAGCTTTCCTCCACAGGCATACCCTACGACAGTGTCCTCCTTCAAACCCCCTCTCTCGATTTCTCCCCAGGAAACAGCAGCCCTCCCCATGAATTGCCGCAAAGTCCTTAAACTGCAGCTGCCAGCCACGGGGCCTTTCAGGGGACGGATGTCCTTGTACGGGGTATGTACAGCTGCAGCAAGGACCCTCTGCTTCTCATTGCACCCAGCTTTCCACAGATCAGCTGTTTCACTCTCAGCTTTAAATGTCTATTCTACACTTCAGACGATTGACCCAATGTGGGATTGGACCTCAGCTTCAGTTCCTTCCCCCACTCAGGGCAGATCCAGTCCTACTAACACTCCTGATTTTTCCCCCAGTTCTTTCCCCCGACTGAGTTTTGCGTGGTTCTATATATTCTTTGCCACTTGTCAGGTACTCCTGTCTACTTTCCGGTAATGTTCTGATTACTCTTCTGTGTCTGAAGGTGTATGCCTGATGTATCCATGGAGAGATGTACTCCACATCCACTTATAGCTCCACCATCTTGTTCTCTCATCTCACAAGGGTTTTAGAGCACAGAATCCACCGTGGTAGTAGGTGTGGCTATAAAATGTGAGTTCAGATATACTCTTGAGGGCAAGCTCAGTGATTTTAGCACAGCTGATCTAAAGCGTGGATTTAGTGTTGGCCAGACATATGCTTCAAATGTTAAGATAATTATGTATGGTGTGCCAATTCTAGAGCACAAGGTCAGTGTTTGTGTACCATTTCCTGTAGAATGCAAGTTCACTTGTGGAAAGAGGTATGCTCCGCAATGCAACTGAGCAGTTTTAGACATCTTGTGGTAGAGTACATGCTCAATAGTGGCAGGAACTGTGCTCTAGTGTGCATTCAGCAGTGGCTGGACGCATGTTGCCGTAGTTTGTCGCCATCTAGTGTATACATGAAGTGACATGCTTCAAGAGCTTCCTCATCCACCCCAGATCTAGACAGTCAGTCTGTCGTCTCCATACAAGCGTTTCAGTGCTGTGACATGATTTAATGTTGTCTGTGCACACTGAGGCATACACAGCCAGCAGTTCACCATGCTCCAGTGTTTCAGGACTTTGATAAGATTAAATATGTTCTTGGTCCCACTAACGTCAATACACTCACCGTTTATAACCATCTTGTTTCACTGCTGTGACATAATGTCAACTGCTTCTTCATCCATTCCTGTGTCAAACGAACTCAGTAGCTTTTTCCCCATCTAGTGCTAGTGTTCAGTACTATGAAATGATTCTGAAGCCTCTGTGTCCATTCCGGCTCAAACATAGTCCATATTCTCAACCAGTGCTTCAGTGATGTCACATGCTTCAAGTGCTTTCTTCATTCACTCCATATCAAGTACATGCAGTCGTTCATAAGCATGCAATGTTTCAGTTGTGCGACATGCTTCAAATGGTTCTCTAATCCACTTGAGCTGAAACATACCCAGTAGCTTATGACCATTGGTGTTTCAGTGCTGCGACATGTTTCAAGTCCTTCTTCTTCTACGCCATGCTGAACGCATGCAATAGTTTATCGCCATCAGTTGTTTCAGTTCTGTTACATTCTTCAAGTCTTGTTTCGTATACTCTGGTTCAAATACACCTAGAAGTTGTTCACCATCAACTGTTGAGTTCTGTGATATGTCTCAATTGTTTCTGTACATACCAGTTCATAAACACGCATACATTTTTCTCCATATTGTGTTTTAGGGCTGTCATACGGTTAAATGAGTTCCCTTCTTACCCCAGGTCAAATACACCCAGTATTCATCAACATCCAGTCTTTCAGCTACGTGATACAGTTCAAGTGCTTCAGCATCCATTCTTGGAAGACACAGCCGATAATTTGTCAAATTCCAGTGCTTCAGTGCTGTGAATTTTTTAAGTGTTTCTGCATCCAAATAGCTCAGGCAAGACTAAGAGATTGTAACTATCACTGGTTCAGTTTTATGACATGGCTTAAGCGCATCTCCATCTACATTAGCTGGAACGCACTCAATAATTACCACCATGCTGTAACTCATAGGTAAAACATTCTTGGAACGTTTCTTTGTCTACTGTGGGTCAAGCACACCGAGGAGTTTTTCTCCAGTCAGTGTTTCAGTGCTGTGACAACTTCCACTGCTTCTTTGTGTACTACAGGTCAGCACACCAAGTGTCTTGTAACTACTAGCTTGCACTCTAGAGAACACACCTCTCTTCTACTGAGACTGAGATGTAGAGCATGCATCTCACCACTATTAAGACCCCATTCTAAGCACACATGCCACTTCTGCAGTGGCTAAACTCTCGAGGAAATGTGACAACACTATTGACCCTGAATTCTAGAACACACATCTTACCATTGCTGAATCAGTGTTCTACAGAAGGCTTAGCACAACTACTGAGCTTGCACTCTGAAAGTATCATCCTACCTCTACTGAGTCAACATTATATGCCATACATGTTCCAACTTCTGAGTTTGCACTATGGAATACACATTATGCCACTACTGAGCAAGCTCTAGTGTACACATGACAACGTACTGATCCCCACATCAAAGGGTAATGCTGAAAATTTGTCAAAGTACTGCACTCTTGTGCTCATTTCACATACTAAGCAAGATAAGGCTCAAAATCCTTTGTGCTAGGCTTCAAAGTATTTGAACCAAGAACTTCCAAATATATGCGATGGATTTAGAAAAGGCAGAGGAATGAGGGCTTATACTGCCCACGTTCATTGCCTCCTAGAGAAAGTAGGAAGTCAAGAGATACCTGGAATAACAAGCAAGTTGGACCTTGGAGTACATATGAAGTATGGCAAAGGCTAACAGAATTCCCTAAGAGAACTCACCATTCATAGAAAACACCCTCTTCCAACAACACAAGAGATGACTCTTGAGATGGTCAATGCTGAAATCAGATTGATTCTGTTCTTTGTAGCCGAAGATGGAGAAGCTCTATGCAGTCAGGAAAAAAAAAAAAAAAAAACACCCAAGACTGAGCAGTGACATGGCTCAGATCAGGAATGCCTTAAAGAAAACTTCAGACTTAAGTTGAAGAAAGTATGGAAAACCGCTAGACCATTTGGGTTGGCCAAAATCAGTCTCTTATGATTACACAGTGGATGTGACAAATAGATTTGAGGGATTAGATCTTATAGACAGACTGCTTGGAGACTATGGACCAAGGGTCATGACATTCTGCATGAGACAATGAACAAAACCTACCCATGAAAAAGAAATGCAAAAAGGCAAAAGGTTTGTCTGAGGAGGCCTTACAAATAACTTAGAAAAGAAGAGAAGCTAAAGGCATATGAGAAAAAGAAAGATAATCCATTTGAATGCAGTTTTCTTAAGAATAGCATGGAGAGATAAGAAAAGCCTTCCTCAGGGATCAATGCAAAGAAGCAGAGAAACACAATAGGATGGCAAAGAACAGAGATTACCTCAGGAATGATACAGATACCAAGGGAACATTTCATGCAAAGATGGGCACAATAAAGGAGACAAAATATATGGACCTAACAGAAGCAGATATATTAAGAAGTGGTGGCAAGAATACACAGAAGAACTGAACTTAAAAAAAAAAAGAAAAGGAAGAAGAAGAAGAAGATCTTAATGACCCACATAACCGTGAAGGTGTCTTTACTCACCCAGAACCAGACATCCTGCAATGTGAAGTCAAGCAGCCCTTAGTACATAACTATGAACAAAGTTACTAGAGGTAATGTGTTTCCAGTTGTGGAATTTCAAGTCCTACCAGATTATGACATTACAATCCTGCACGCAATATGCCAGCAAATGTGAAAAGCTCGGCACTGGCCGCCGAACTTGGAAAGGTTAGTTTAAACTCCAATCCTCAAGAAAAGCTAGGCCAAAGATTGTTTAAACTAACACACAATTGCACACATCTCACATGTAAGCACAGTCATGTTCAAAGTTCTTCAAGCTAGGCTTCAGCAGTACATGAACCGAGAACTTCCAGATGTTAAAGCTGGATTTAGAAAAGTCAGAGAAACCAGAGATCAAATTGTCAGCATCCATTGGATCAGAGAAAAAGCAAAGGAGTTCAAGAAAAACATCGACTTCTGATTTGGACTATGCCAAAGGTTTTGACTGTGTGGATGACAACAAGCTATGGGAAATTCCTGGAAAGATGCAAATACCAGACCTCTTTAGCTGCCTGCTGAGAAATCTGTAGGCATGTCAAGAAGCAACACTTGGACATAGAACAATGCGCTAGCTTCAAATAGGGAAAGGAGCACATCAAGGCTGTATATTGTCATGTGGCTTATTTAACTTATATTCAGCACGTCATGTGAAATGCCAGGCTGGATGAAGCCCAACTAGAATCAAGATTGCTTGGAGAACTATCAATAACCACAGATTTGCAGTTGACACCACATATATGACAGAAAGTGGAGAATAAATAAAGAGCGTATTGATGGAAAGAAAGAAGAGAGTGAAGAACCTTGCTTAAAACTCAATGCTGAAACCATGAAGATCATGGCATCTGGCCCCGTGACTTCACATCAAATAGGGAAATCACGGGGAAAAATGGAAACAGTGATAGACTTTATTTTCTCGGGCTCCAAAATCACTGCAGATGGTGAGGGCAGCTGCGGAATTAAAAGGTGCTAGATCCTATGAAGAAAAGCTGCAACCACCTAAAGAGCATATGCAAAAGCAGAGGCATTACTTTGCAATTAATGGTCTATCAGGTCATACCTATGGAGTTTCCATTACTCATGTATGGATGGGAGAGTTGGACTATACAGGAAGTTGCGCATGGAATCATTGATGATTTTGAACTGTGGTGTTGGAGAAGACTCTTGCGAGTCCCTTGGACTGCAAGGAGATCAAAGCAGTCAATCCTGATGGAAATCAGCCCTGAATATTCATTGGAAGTACTTTAGCTGCAGCTGAAACTCTGGTACTTTCGCCACCCGATGCAAAGAGCTAACTATAGGAAAAGACCCTGATGCTGGGAAAGCTTGAGTGCAGAAGGAGAAGGGCCTAGCAGACGATGAGATGGTTGGATGGTACAACTAATTTGAGGCACATGACTTTGAGCAAACTCTGGGAGTTAGTGATGGACAGTGAGGCATGGTGTGCTGCATAATAAGGAACGTAACATGCCTTATTATGTTGCAGAGAGTTACTATGCCTGAGCAACAGAACAACAGCAGAATCAACCATTTCAGTAAGAAGTGAAGACACAACTTACAGGAAGATGCTCTGAGAAAAATAGAGAAACAATATCAATCCACTTCTCATGCAGCCATTTTTCCTCTTATTGAAACAAGGTTTTTCCATATTGAAATATGGCTTTCCTGAAGTATGTGAATTCTAACTTGTTTTTTCACCTCAGAGAGGTGTGTTGATGAAGTCACGATGCACAGAGAACATGGCCGTTCTCACAGATTCCCTTAATAAAATCATGATGTACTTAAGGAGCTGGGGCTATTTTTTCCATGGGAATAAATATTTTGATGAGGAACTCTTTAATTCTTTAGAAAATGTTAATTACCATAATCAAATTTGTTTGGAATATTTGTAGTCTTTCCTTTGGTATCAGAAGATACTGCAGCCCTGACAATAAGGCAGGGTTTTCCAACCAAAAGCCTGAAACAGAGCAGCTCACCACACTCAAAAAACACATTAGAAAAGTGGTAATTTGCTATTCAAATCAGTGAGCATTATACCCAAGTGAAAGAATGGCTAAAAGAGCTTGAAGAACATCACTAGAGCCTGCTAAAGGAAATCAATATGGGATTAATGGTATGAAAGGTTAGAGTAGATGAAACTTGAATTATATTAATGGAAAATATAGTAAAAGTTTCCTAGCATGTGGGCAGAATGAGAAGTCTCCTCAGAAACTGACACAAACAAAACAAATCTACACATTCTTTCAGAAAATCCAAATGGCTTCAGAATGAAATATAAAGGTGCAGGAGAGATAGCTAAGAGCTTAAGTGGATATATGGATACTCGAATTATTTGACCAACATGATGTTTCATAGGCTTTTCGGCATTCACACCACAAATGTGAACTCTGATGGCTGGGATACCCTTACCTCTCATCCTGCTGAACTATTGCCTAGAATATTTTTATTCTGTGATAGATTTCTTCTAATCAGTATCATTCTATCACGTTTTGAAAAATTAGTATTTTTGCACTTTCAACATGCAAATTATATTTGCTTGTTGCTAAATATATGTAACTAACTTCTCTGCTAAACTCACTGGTTTTTTGTTTGTTTGTTTGTTTGTTTTTTGCCCCTTAAGGTCTTATTTATGTATTTATTTTTCCATTTTATTTATTTTTTTCTTTTTTTTTGTTGTTTTTTATTTTTTTAAATTTTAAAATCTTTAATTCTTACATGCATTCCCAAACATGAACCCCCCTCCCACCTCCCTCCCCATAACATCTTTCTGGGTCATCCCCATGCACCAGCCCCAAGCATGCTGCATCCTGCGTCAGACATAGCCTGGCGATTCAATTCACATGATAGTATACATGTTAGAATGTCATTCTCCCAAATCATCCCACCCTCTCCCTCTCCCTCTGAGTCCAAAAGTCCGTTATACACATCTGTGTCTCTTTCCCTGTCTTGCATACAGGGTCGTCATTGCCATCTTCCTAAATTCCATATGTATGTGTTAGTATACTGTATTGGTGTTTTTCTTTCTGGCTTACTTCACTCTGTATAATCGGCTCCAGTTTCATCCATCTCATCAGAACTGATTCAAATGAATTCTTTTTAACCGCTGAGTAATACTCCATTGTGTATATGTACCACAGCTTTCTTATCCATTCATCTGCTGATGGACATCTAGGTTGTTTCCATGTCCTGGCTATTATAAACAGTGCTGCGATGAACATTGGGGTACATGTGTCTCTTTCAATTCTGGTTTCCTCGGTGTGTATGCCCAGAAGTGGGATTGCTGGGTCATAAGGGAGTTCTATTTGCAATTTTTTAAGGAATCTCCACACTGTTCTCCATAGTGGCTGTACTAGTTTGCATTCCCACCAACAGTGTAGGAGGGTTCCCTTTTCTCCACACCCTCTCCAGCATTTATTGCTTGCAGATTTTTGGATCGCAGCCATTCTGACTGGTGTGAAGTGGTACCTCATTGTGGTTTTGATTTACATTTCTCTAATAATGAGTGATGTTGAGCATCTTTTCATGTGTTTGTTAGCCATCCGTATGTCTTCTTTGGAGAAATGTCTATTTAGTTCTTTGGCCCATTTTTTGATTGGGTCGTTTATTTTTCTGGAGTTGAGCTGCAGAAGTTGCTTGTATATTTTTGAGATTAGTTGTTTGTCAGTTGCTTCATTTGCTATTATTTTCTCCCATTCAGATGGCTGTCTTTTCACCTTGCTTATATTTTCCTTTGTTGTGCAGAAGCTTTTAATTTTAATTAGATCCCATTTGTTTATTTTTGCTTTTATTTCCAGCATTCTGGGAGGTGGATCATAGAGGATCCTGCTGTGATTTATGTCTGAGAGTGTTTTGCCTATATTCTCCTCTAGGAGTTTTATAGTTTCTGATCTTACATTTAGATCTTTAATCCATTTTGAGTTTATTTTTGTGTGCGGTGTTAGAAAGTGATCTAGTTTCATTCTTTTACAAGTGGTTGACCAGTTTTCCCAGCACCACTTGTTAAAGAGATTGTCTTTACTCCATTGTATATTCTTGCCTCCTTTGTCAAAGATAAGGTGTCCATATGTGTGTGGATTTATCTCTGGGCTTTCTATTTTGTTCCATTGATCTATATGTCTGTCTTTGTGCCAGTACCATACTGTCTTGATGACTGTGGCTTTGTAGTAGAGCCTGAAGTCAGGCAAGTTGATTCCTCCAGTTCCATTTTTCTTTCTCAAGATTGCTTTGGCTATTCGAGGTTTTTTGTATTTCCATACAAAGCTTGAAATTATTTGTTCTAGTTCTGTGAAAAATGTGGCTGGTAGCTTGATAGGGATTGCATTGAATTTGTAAATTGCTTTGGGTAGTATACTCATTTTCACTATATTGATTCTTCCAATCCATGAACATGGTATATTTCTCCATCTATTAGTGTCCTCTTTGATTTGTTTCATCAGTGTTTTATAGTTTTCTATATATAGGTCTTTAGTTTCTTTAGGTAGATATATTCCTAAGTATTTTATTCTTTTCGTTGCAATGGTGAATGGAATTGTTTCCTTAATTTCTTTTTCTACTTTCTCATTATTCGTGTATAGGAATGCAAGGGATTTCTGTGTGTTGATTTTATATCCTGCAACTTTACTATATTCATTGATGAGCTCTAGTAATTTTCTGGTGGAGTCTTTAGGGTTTTCCATGTAGAGGATCATGTCATCTGCAAACAGTGAGAGTTTTATTTCTTCTTTTCCAATTTGGATTCCTTTTATTTCTTTTTCTGCTCTGATTGCTGTGGCCAAAACTTCCAGAACTATGTTGAATAGTAGCGGTGAAAGTGGACACCCTTGTCTTGTTCCTGACTTTAGGGGAAATGCTTTCAATTTTTCACCATTGAGGATAATGTTTGCTGTGGGTTTGTCATAGATAGCTTTTATTATGTTGAGATATGTTCCTTCTATTCCTGCTTTCTGGAGAGTTTTTATCATAAATGGATGTTGAATTTTGTCAAAGGCCTTCTCTGCATCTATTGAGATAATCATATGGTTTTTATTTTTCAATTTGTTAATGTGGTGAATTACATTGATTGATTTGCGGATATTGAAGAATCCTTGCATCCCTGGGATAAAGCCCACTTGGTCATGGTGTATGATCTTTTTAATGTGTTGTTGGATTCTGATTGCTAGAATTTTGTTGAGGATTTTTGCATCTATGTTCATCAGAGATATTGGCCTGTAGTTTTCTTTTTTTGTGACATCTTTGTCAGGTTTTGGTATTAGGGTGATGGTGGCCTCATAGAATGAGTTTGGAAGTTTACCTTCCTCTGCAATTTTCTGGAAGAGTTTGAGTAGGATAGGTGTTAGCTCTTCTCGAAATTTTTGGTAGAATTCAGCTGTGAAGCCGTCTGGACCTGGGCTTTTGTTTGCTGGAAGATTTCTGATTACAGTATCAATTTCCGTGCTTGTGATGGGTCTGTTAAGATTTTCGATTTCTTCCTAGTTCAGTTTTGGAAAATTGTACTTTTCTAAGAATTTGTCCATTTCTTCCACGTTGTCCATTTTATTGGCATACAACTGCTGATAGTAGTCTCTTATGATCCTTTGTATTTCTGTGTTGTCTGTTGTGATCTCTCCATTTTCATTTCTAATTTTATTGATTTGATTTTTCTCTCTTTGCTTCTTGATGAGTCTGGCTAATGGTTTGTCAATTTTATTTATCCTTTCAAAGAACCAGCTTTTGGCTTTGTTGATTTTTGCTATGGTCTCTTTTGTTTCTTTTGCATTTATTTCTGCCCTAATTTTTAAGATTTCTTTCCTTCTACTAACTCTGGGGTTCTCCAACTCTTCCTTTTCTAGTTGCTTTAGTTGTAGAGTTAGGTTATTTATTTGACTTTTTTCTTGTTTCTTGAGGTATGCCTGTATTGCTTTGAACTTTCCTCTTAGCACTGCTTTTATAGTGTCCCACAGGTTTTGGGTTGTTGTGTTTTCATTTTCATTAGTTTCTATGCATATTTTGATTTCTTTTTTGATTTCTTCTGTGATTTGTTGGTTATTCAGAAGTGTGTTGTTCAACCTCCATATGTTAGAATTTTTAATAGTTTTTCTCCTGTAATTGAGATCTAATCTTAATGCATTATGGTCAGAAAAGATGCTTGTATTTTATTTATTTTTTTTCTTTAATTTTTATTTTTACTTTATTTTTCTTTACAACACTGTATTGGTTTTCCCATACATTGACATGAATATTTGTTATTGTTAAAACTGCATTTATTTTGGCAGGGCCAGGTAGTCATGGATGTTCAAGGGCTTTCTGTAGCTGAGGCAAGTGGTATGGTGCACTTCACTATGCTGCATAACCTTCCCATTGTGATGTTTCTTTTGCTGGAGAACACTGGCTCTAGTTTCGGCACATGAGCTCCTGAGTTGTGGCCCATGAGCTTAGTTACACTTCAGCATGTGGGATCTTCCCAGACAAGAATCACTGGGAGGCTGACTATTAATCGATGGATCACTAGGATAGTTCAACACAGACTGTATAGGCTGGAAGGTTGATACCGTACATATGAAAGCCAAGAAGTACTTAAGTAGATACTGTTTTTCTTTGGGGTATTCTCCTGGTGGCTCATTGGTAAAGAGTACACTTCCCAATGTAGATGACCCAGGGTTGAGAAATCCCTGAGTTGGGAAGATAGATCTTCTGGAAGAGAGAATGAAAACCAGACTCAGTATTCTTGCCTGGGAAATCCCACGGGCAGAGGAGCCTGGTGCTCTATGGTCCATGGAGATGAAGAGACGGAAATGACTTAGCAGCTAATCATGACCACCACCACCGTGTTGTTTGGCAGATAAAGTAGGTAGTTTGTTTAAATGTCCTTGGCCTGCAATGACTGAAAATTAGTCAGTGCTTTTGATTATTAAAAGTATGCATGAGTAAAAGGCATTTTTATTTTATTGTGTGTAAAAATCCCTTTCAATGTTGACTGTAAATTGTTATAATGTATTGCCAGAGAATTTAGCCAGTCATTATATACATTAATTTGGTTCTCTTTTGAAGCCATGTCTCACAACAGCAAGTGATTTCGATTATGTTCTTGCTTTGGTATCCGTCTTGAATTGGGTTTTATTTATTTATTTATTTGAAAGCAGCATTTCAGTAGGTTTCAATAATTTATTTAATCATTTCATAGTTTCTACGAGAACAACTAGCTTCTAAAAAGGGAAATGACACTCCATTTCTCTTCTGATCTTATAGGGAAAAGAGAGTAATAAAGTTCATTGCTTTATGGTGGTTTTTTTTTTTTTCAGGGTTAACATGCTCTTTGTAAGGAACACTTCCAAATTTCAAGGTTTTCAAGGATTTCTTAAAAATATATTTTGGTTTCTGGTCTGCTCATTCTCACAGTCGTGTCTGGTTCTTTGTGAGTGTCTGGAATATAGCCCGTCAAGCTCCTCTGTCCATGGGGGTTCTTCAGGCAAGAATACTGGAGTGGGTTGTTAGGCCAGTCTTCCAGTGGCTCTCTCATAGCAGATGGATTGTTTGCTATCTAAACCACCAGGGAAACCTAAAGAACCCTGGAGGGAGTGGCCTGTTGCTTCTCCAGAGCATCCTCCCAAACCAGAAATCAAACTGGGGTCTCCTGGTTTGCATCAGATTCTTAGGCAGCTTACCTCCCAGGGAAGCCCTGGTTTCTGCTAAAAAGTGCCAATTGTCATTCCTTAGTATGTGGACTCACTGATCATATGTCATGATTAAATAGGAGACAACTTTCAGTACGAAGTTTGAAGAAAATTATGCCATAATGATAAAAATACCCAATAAATTATATATACTAAAATTAGGAGAAAAATGAAAATAAACTCAAGGACCATAGCCTGGGAAATGGTCTTCTGTACAGTTTAAAGAGGAGTGTTCTGAAGCTGTAGGGGCAGAGCCAGGACACAGAGAAAATTCTTTAAAGTTGAAAGTACATGAATGAAACATATCTCGTGGGAAAAGGATCCTGTTAACCACAAAATACAGGTCTGACAAGAGTGATGTTAGTGTTTTCCTAGGCGAGAATCTGGAATCATTACACTTCTTAATTATCTTCACTAACTAGGAACACATAACTCCAAAGCACAGAAATGCACAATCTCATTTTCATATCCTGACTTCCCCAGAGGGTACACTGATGAAAGACAACTGCAACAGATTTTTACTTTCCCATTCCAGTGAATACCCAGTGACTCTCCTCCATGGTTAAAGCAGATGTACAATATGTGTTTCCCAGGTCAAAAATAGGCTGTCTAGCATAAAGTTCAAGCAAAACTATATCTAGCCAGAATGTTCACTAATACTTAGTAGGTGAAAAGGCCTTCCCTCAGTATGAAAATCAATTCTGAACATTTTATTTCTGAAGAGAAACTCTTTTCTGTTTCTTTGTTTACAGTCACTTTATTTATTTATATTGTACTTTACAATAGTGCATTGGTTTTGTCAGACACCAACATGAACCCTCCACGGGTGTAGACGTGTTCCCAATCCTAAACCCCCTCCCTCCGCCCTCCCCTTACCATCCCTCTGGGTCAACCCCGTGCAACAGTCCCAAGCGTCCTCTCCTACACTGAAGCTAGACTGACGATTCTTTTCTTATATGACATTATACATGTTTCAATGCCATTCTCGCAAATCATCCCACCCTCTCCCTTTCCCACAGAGTTCAAAAGACTGTTCTATTCATCTGTGTCTCTTTTGCTGTCTCGCATACAGGTTTATCGTTACCATCTTTCTAAATTCCCTATGTTTACAGTCACTTTAACTGTATTCCATCACTCCAACATTGGATACACAGACTGGGGCCTCTACCTCTGCCACCAACAGTCCCTAGCTTCAGTTCCGTTCAGTTCAGTTCCGTTCAGTCACTCAGTTGTGTCTGACTCTTTGTGACCCCATGAAATGCAGCACGCCAGGCCTCCCTGTCCATCACCAACTCCCGAAGTTCACTCAGACTCACGTCCATCGAGTCAGCGATACCATCCAGCCATCTCATCCTCTGTCGTCTCCTTCTCCTCCTGCCCCCCATCCTTCCCAGCATCAGAGTTCTTTTCCAATGAGTCAACTCTTCACATGAGGTGGCCAAACTACTGGAGTTTCCGCTTTAGCATCATTCCTTCCAAAGAAGTCCCAGGGCTGATCTCCTTCAGAATGGACTGGTTGAATCTCCTCGCAGTCCAAGGCACTCTCAAGAGTCTTCTCCAGCACCATAGTTCAAAAGCATCAATTCTTCGGTGCTCAGCTTTCTACACAGTCCAACTCGCATCCATACATGACCGCAGGAAACACCATAGCCTTGACTAGACGGACCTTAGTCGGTAAAGTAATGTTTCTGCTTTTGAACGTGCTATCTAGGTTAGTCATAACTTTTCTTTCAAGGAGTAAGTGTCTTTTAATTTCATGGCTGCAGTCACCATCTGCAGGGATTTTGGAGCCCCAAAAGTAAACTCTGACACTGTTTCCACTGTTTCCCCATCTATTTCCCATGAAGTGATGGGACCAGAAGCCATGATCTTCATTTTCTGAAAGGTGAGCTTTAAGCCAACTTTTTCACTCTCCTCTTTCACTTGCATCAAGAGGCTTTTTAGTTCCTCTTCACTTTCTGCCATAAGGGTGGTGTCATCTGCGTATCGGAGGTTCTTGAAATTTCTCCCGGTAATCTTGATTCCAGCTTGTGTTTCGTCCAGTCTAGCATTTCTCATGATGTACTATGCATAGACGTTAAATAAGCAGGGTGACATTATACAGCCTGATGTACTCCTTTTCCTATTTGGAACCAGTCTGTTTTTCCATGTCCAGTTCTAAATGTTGCTTTCTCAACTGCACATAGATTTCTCAAGAGGCAGGTCAGGCATGGTCACCAATAACAATGAAAACGCAAGTTGTTTCAGAGTTCTCTCATCATGCATTAAAACAGCTGAATATGTATGTTTAATGATGAAATTTGTACCAGTATTATTTACCATATTTTTATAGATGTTTTAAACATATGACAATACTCGACTAAAGTGAAAGTGGAGTCGTTCAGTCGTACCCGACCGACCCTTTGCGACCCCATGGACTGTAGCCTTACAGGCTCCTCCATCTATAGGATTCTCAGGCAGGAATACTGGAATGGGTTGCCATTTCCTTCTTCAGGGGATCTTCCTAACCCAGGATTAGAACCCAGGGCTCCATTTCAAGCAGACATTTTACCCTCTGAGCCACCACGGAAGCCCAATACTCTACTGATGTTGTAATGCATTCTAAAGCACATGAGAAAGATGAAATCAAAAAAGATTAGAAAAATGTTGAAACATCACTAAATGTTTTTACAATGCTTCTGTTCCAGTTTTGCTAGCATTTATCAGAGGCTATAATAATATAACTACATTTTTATTTTTTGTATTTATGATGTTTTTGTCATCATCTTTTATGTATTTGGAGTTATGAATGATGTCAATGTTAAAATGAACATCTTAAAGATATCAGTTAAATCTAGGCTTAAAAACAAGCAAAAAAAAAGCACCAGTTTTATTTGAAAAAGTACCAGTTGCAAATCTGAAAGTATAAAATGGTTATATACAAAGAAAGAATCTAGTAATGAAATGTGTATTGGGTAGATGTCTATTTCGTGATGACTTTGTAGTTTATAGGTCGTTTGTAAAGCTGACAACATATTTCGTAGAAGTGCTGTCATCTCTCTAACGTTTTGTTTAGTTTTACCGAAGATTCCTTGTGGCTAAATTAATACTGTGGAGATACAACTGACATTACTTTCTTTGGTAAGAATATAAAATGCACCAGTTGCATAGTATGTTATTTGAGACCTGAAGGTTGTCAGCACTGAGCTGGGGTTGAAGGCAGGGAATCTAACCAAAGGGAATACTTAAATACCAAGCCCCACAGAGGTAAGCCTGTCCTTAGAAGGAAAAGAGAATAGCTTTCTTGAGCTGTGACTAAGCACGTTTAAGGTAATTACTGATCATTATGATCTCGTTGCCATTTCCTTTATTGTTTTGGGTTTGGGTTTAAACACTCTTTTTGTGTTTCCTGTGTGCAGAATATCCTTTAGCATTTGTTGGAGAGCTGGTTTAGCGGTGCTGAGTTCTCTCAGCTTTTGCTTGTCTGTAAAGCTTTTGATTTCTCCTTCGTGTTTGAATGAGATCCTTGCTGGGTACAGTAATCTGGGTTGTAGGTTATTCTCTTTCTTCACTTTAAGTATATCTTGCCATTCCTTCCTGGCCTGAAGAGTTTCTTTGGAAAGATCAGCTGTTACCGTTATGGGAATCCCCTCATGTGTTATTTCCTGTTTTTCCCATGCTGCTTTTAATATTTGTTCTCGTGCTTGCTCTTTGTTAATTTGATTAATATGTGTCTTGGGGTGTTTTGCCTTGGGTTTATCCTGTTTGGGAGTCTCTGGTTTTCTTGGGACTGGGTGATTATTTCCATGCCCACTGTAGGGAGGTTTTCAACTATTGTCGCCTGGAGGATTTTCTCATGGTCTTTCTTTTGGTCTTCTTCTTCTGGGACTCCTATAATTCAAATGTTGGAGCGTTTCATATTGTCCTGGAGGTCTCTGAGATTGTCCTCATTTCTTTTAACTCATTTTTCTTGTTTCCTCTCTGATTCATTTATTTCTACCATTCTATTTCACTAATCCTATCTTCTGCCTCTGTTATTCTACTATTTGTTGCCTCCAGAGTGTTTCTGATCTCATTTATTGAGTCATTCATTATCTATTGACTCGTTGTTATTCTTCTAGGTCCTTGTTAAACCTTTCTTGCATCTTCTCAATCCTTGTCTCCAGGCTATTTATCTGTGATTCCATTTTGATTTCAAGATTTTGGATCACTTTCAGTATCAATATCTGGAATCCTTTCTCAGGTAGATTCCCTATCTCTTCCTCTTTTGTTTGATTTGGTGGGCATTTCTCCTGTTCTTTACCTGCTGAGTATCCCTCTGTCTCTTCATCTTGGTTCTATTGCTGCGTTTGGGGTGGCCTTTCTATATTCTGGGAATTTGTGGAGTTCTCTTCATTATGGAGTTTCTCCACTGTGGGTGGGGTTGTATCAGTGGCTTGTCAAGATTTCTTGGTTCGGGAGGCTTGTGTTGGAGTTCTGGTGGGTGAGGCTGGATTTCTTCTCTCTGGAGTGCAATGGAGTGACCAGTAATGTGTTATGAGACGCCAATGGTTTTGGAGTAACTTTGAGCTGCCTGTATATTGAAGCTCAGGGCTGTGTTCCTGTGTCGCTGGAGAATTTGCATGGTATGTCTGACTCTGGAACTTGTTGGCCCTTGGGTGGTGCTTGGTTTCAGTGTAGGTATGGAGGCATTTGATGAGCTGCTATCAATTAATGTTCCTGGAGTCAGGACTTGTCTGATGTTCTCAGGGTTTGGACTTAAGCCTCCTGCTTCTGGTTTTCAGTTTTATTTTTACAGTAGCCTCAAGACTTCTCCACCTATACAGCACCAATGATAAGATATCTAGGTTAAAGATGAAAGGTTTACCCACAGTGAGGGGCAACCGGAGAGGTTCACTGAGTTACATGGAGGAGAGAAGAGGGAGGGGTAGTTAGAGGTGACTGGAATGAGATGAGGTGGGATCAAAAGAGGAGAGAGAGAAAAAAAAAAAAAGAGGAGAGAGCAAGCTAGCCAGCAATCACATCCTTATGTGTGCTCCACCGTCTGGACCACTCAGAGGTATTCACGGAGTTATACCGGAAGAGGAGAGGGAGGAAGTAGACAGAGGTGGCCAGGAGGATAAAAGAGGGAAATGAAAAGCAGAGAGACAGATCCAGCCAGTGACCAGTTCCTGAAGTGTTCTCCACCGTCTGGAACACGGAGATTCACAGAATTGGGTAGAGAAGAGAAGGGGGAGGGAAGAGACAGAGGCCACCTGGTGGAGAAAAAGGAGAGTCCAAAGGAGGAGAGAGTGGTCAAGCCAGTAATCTCGCTCTCAGGTAAAATTGGGTAGTGAAGATTGGGTTTTTAAATGTACAAAATTGACAACAAATACCAAAAAGCAAAGATTAAAAATCTAGAATAGAGGTTGGATGTTAAAAAATGCAATATTAAGGAAAAGAAGAAGAAGAAGAAAAAGTCACAAGAACTATTAAAACAACAACAACAACCACACAAAGACTATATACAGTGTTTGCTTTAAAAAATAGGTTTCTTTTTAAGTAAGAGTAGGTTATAAGAATAAAAATTAAAGGATAAATAGAGGACTTAAATATTTCTAAAAGTTAAAAAATGAAGAAGAAGAAAAAGAAAAGAAGAAAAAACTACCACACAACAACATCAGCGAAAAAGAAAAAAGAAAAAGAAATGGTCATAAAAATAGTAACGATATTTCTGGCCCTTTCTCTGGTGTTGTGGGCAGTGTGGGGTTATTTCCAAGGCGGTTCCCTCCATTAAATTTCTTCTGTTTGCTGGTCTCTTCAGTGTCTGATTTCCGTCCTCTTAAGGGGGGGGGCATGGTGGACACTTTTTATTTTTATTTTTTTTGGCTCCCTTGTTCAGTTGCGCTGTGGGGAGGTAGGGATGCTGCAAACAAATAACACCTGCGTGTGCTTTCAGCGTCTCAGACCCACTGGGCCTGCCCCTGCTCACGATGCACACCGCTCATGCTCTACGTTGCTCCAGGGTCTGAGGCCGGCCTTAGGCTGCACGCACCTCCCAGGTCTAAGCCGAACTCAGGTTCGGTGCTCAGGTAAGCCCTCAGAGGCACAGATTCGGTTGGGACTGCCTTTTGTGTCCTTCTGACGTCCGAGTAGCTCAGGTGGGTGGTGAGCGCGGTCACGGTGACTTATCGCCTTTCCCGTGTCCGCTGCTAGTTTTCTGGATGTACCACTGGTGCCCCTTGTGAGGTGGATGGTGACTGTCCAGAACCCCCAGAAGCCTTAGCAAAGAAGCCTGCTTGCAGTTTTGTAGGTAAAGTCTCTCCCGGGCTGTGATCACCCCCTTCCAGCCCATACGGTTCTGGCTGCCAGTCACCGGCGGGGAATGGTCTGTAACTGGCTATTTCTGTTCCATCCTTTGTTCTGTGTGTGGTTCTGGTGGTGTTTTATGTTCGGGCTTTTCACATGGTAGCTATCCCACAGTCTGGTTTGCTAGTGCAGGTTCATTCGTTGTGGTTATGTGCGGGGCGTTCCTGCCTGCTTCTTAAAAAGCACTGCAGCCCGCACCCCCTGCGCCTCCCTGCCCTGCCCCCACTTGCTAGTGTCGGATGCAGGCGTCTGTGCTGCTTTTCTGCTGGGGGAGTTACTGTTGGGCTTGTAATCTGTTGGTTTTAATTATATATTTATGTTTCCTTCCTGCTACGTTGCCCTCTCTGCTTCCAAAGCTCGCCACAGACTCGGCAGGGAGAATGTTTCTTGGTGTTTGGAAACCCCTCTTCTTAAGATTCCCTTCCCGGAACGGGATTCCCTTCCCGGGATGGAGCTCCCTTCCTACCTCCTTTGTCTCTTTTCTCATCGATAGCTTTTTCCTGGCCATCACTTTCAGGCTGTATGTGTCCCTAGGTATGAGATGGTTTTCTTGCAGACAGTATATTCTTGTATGCATTCACCCAGTCTTTGCCTTTTCATTGGAGCATTTAGCCCATTTCTGTTTAAGGTAGTTGTTGATAAGTATGATCTTCTTACCATTTACTATATATTTTGTGGCTTTGTTTTTATAAGCTTTTCTGTTTCCTATCTAGAGAAGATCCTTCAGCATTTGCTGAAGTGCTGGTTTGGTGGTTCTGAACACTAACTGCTTTTGTTTGTCTGTAAAGCTCTTGTTTTGTCTTTTGAATGAGAATACTATCCTTGTTGGATAGAGTAATTTTGGCTTTAGGCTTTTGCCTTTCAGCAATTTAGGTACATCCTGCCATTCCCTTCTAAGCTGAAGAGTTTCTATTGTAAGATCAGCTGTTATCCTTATGGGGATTCCCTTCTATGTTATTTGTTGTCATTCCTTTGTTACCTTGAATATTTGTTCATTGTGTATATTTGTTTGTTTGTTTGTTTTTTTGATTAATGTGTCTTTTGACATGTTGTGTCTTGGTTTTCCCCCTATGGGACACACTGGGATTTTTCATTTTAGTTGTCTGTTCTTTTTCCCATTTCAGGGAAGTTTTTAACTATTTCCTCCTCAACTATTTTCTCATGCCCTTTCCTTTTGTCTTCTTTCTCTGAGAAACCTATGATTTAAATATGGGGGCATTTAACATTGTCCCATAGGTCTCTGTGATTGTCTTCATTTCTCTCTTGCTTTTTTTTTTCCTGCTCTGCTTCATTTATTTCCCATATCCGAACTTCCAGCTCACTTAGTCTTTCTTCTGCCTCAGTTACAGTACTGTTCCTGTTGTCCAGAGTGATTTCTATCTCAGTTATGTCATCGCTCATTATTGATTGACTACTCATGATTTCTTCCAGGTCCATTTAAAACACCCCTTTCATCTTCTCAATCCATGCCTGAAGTCTATTTATCTGTCGATCCATTTGTTTCCAAGACATTGACTATTATTGTGCTGAACTGTTTTTCCTGTAGACTTCCTACCTCCTCCTCTTTCACTGGTTTGTTGATTTTCATTGTATTCCTTCATCTGCTGGATATGTCTCTGCCTTTTCATGTTGTTTCAATGAGTGTCTTCGAGGTCTATTTTCTGCACACCGGAGGGCCATCATTGCTATTAATTGGGTGGTCTCCTCCAAGTGAATGTGGTGGGACCAGTGGCTTGTGTAAGTTTTCTTGTTGAGAGAACTTTTTGTTGTTGTTGTTAAAGAGGATGGCTGTTGATCTCACTTGTTCTGAGAGTCCATGCAGTGTCCATTAGGGACTTAGAAGGCTCTATTATGGCTTCGATTCAAGATGAGCTACTTCAAATCCTCGAAGATGATGCTGTGAAAGTGATGTACTCAATAAGACAAGAAATTTGAAAATCTCAGCTGTGGCTCAGTTGGAAATGGTCAGTTGTCATTCCAGTCTCGAAAAAGGCAATGCCAACGAATGCTCAAACTACCATGCAATTTTACTCATCTCACATGCTAACAAAGAAATGCTCAAAATTCTCCAAGCCAGGCTTCAGCAATATGTGAACCATGAACTTCCAGATATTCAATCTTGTTTTAGAAAATACAGAGGAACCAAAGATCAAATTCCCAACATCTGCTGGATCTTCGCAAAAAAGCAAGCAAGTTCCAGAAAAACATCTAGTTCTGCTTTACTGAGTATGCCAAAGCCTTTGAGTGTACGGATCAAAATAAACTGTGGAAAATTCTGAAAGAGACGGTAGTACCACACCACCAGATCTGCCTCTTAAGAAGCCTGTATACAGTTCAGGAAGCAACAGTTAGAACTGGACATTGAATAACAGACTGGTTCCAAATAGGAAAAGCAGCACCTCAAGGGTATATATTGTCACCCTGCTTATTTAACTTCTATGCAGAGAAATGTGCGGCTGGAAGAAATGCAAACGGGAATCAAGACTGCCAGGAGAAATGTCAAAAACTTCAGATATGTAGATGACACACACCCCCCCCCCCTTATGGCAGAAACTAAAGAGAGACTGAAGAGTCTCTTGATGAAAGTGAAAGAGGAAAGTGAAGAAGTGGGCTTAAAGCTCTACATTAGGAAACCTGAGATGGCATCCTGTCGCATCACTGCATGACAAATAGATGGGAAAACAGTGGAAATGGTGGCAGACTGTTTTTTGGGGGGAGGGGGGGCTCCAAAATCACTGAAGATACTGACTGAAGCCATGAAATTAAAAGACGCTTACTCTTCCTAGACAGCATAAAACAAGACCAGAGGCTGACTGTAGCTCAGATCATGAAATCTGTATTGCCAAATTCAGACTTAAATTGAAGAAAGGAGGAACAAACCACTAAACCATTCAGGAATGACCTATCTCAAATCCCTTATGATTACACAGTGTAAGTGAGAAATAAATGTAAGGGACTAGATCTGGTAGAATGCCTGATGAACTATGGACGGAGGTTCATGACATTGTAAAGGAGACAGGGATCAAAACCATTCCCAAGAAAAAAGAAATGCAAAAAGGCAAAATGGCTACCTGAGGAGGCCTTACAATTAGCTGTGAAATGAAGAGAAATGAAGGCAAAGGAGAGAAGGAAAGATATACCTATTTGAACACAGAGTTCCAAGGAGAGAGAAGAAAGCCTTCCTCGGTGATCAGTGCCAAGAAATAAAGCAAAGCAATAAAGCAAAGCAATGCAATGGGGAAGACTAAAGATTTCTTCAAGAAAACCGGAGATACCAAGGGGGCATTTCATGCAAAGATGGGCACTATTAAGGACATAAATGGTATGGACCTAACAGAAGCAATAGGTATTAAGATGAGGTGGCAAAGAATACACAGAAGAACTGTACATCAAAGATCTTCACAACCCAAATAATCATGACGATGTGATCACTCACCTACATCCAGATACTTGGAATGTGAAGTCAAGTGGGCCTTAAGAAGCATCACTATGAACAAAGTGAGTGGAAGTGATAGAATTCCAGTTGAGCTATTTGAAATCCTAAACGATTATGCTGCGGAAGTGCTTCACTCAATATGTCAGCAAATTTAAAAAACTAAGCAGCGGCTCAGGACTGGGAAAGGTCAGTCTTCATTTCAATCCCAAACAAAGGCAATGCCAAAGAATGCTCAAACTACTGCACAATTGCACTCTTCTCACACGCTAGTAGAGTAATGCACAAAAATATCCAAGCCAAGCTTCAGCAATACACGAACCATAAACTTCCAGATGTTCAAGCTGGTTTTGGACAAGTCAGAGGAACCAGAGATCAAATGAGTGTATGCACCACTACTTCTGATGATGCATGCAGCAACTACTGAGGTTGAAATCACGAGTTTGCATTCTGCTTTTACTAAGAATTGAATTAGGACAGGTGCACTACTTAGCTTGCACTCTGGCACATACATTACAACTCTAGAGCATAAGGATCACAACCACGTGCGTCTGCACTCCGGACCTGGCATGCGGCAACGACTGAAAATGCAAGAAACTTTTCACAGTTACTGACCCCTGATTTGAAACCACTGCTGCTGCTGCTGCTAAGTCACTTCAGTCGTGTCCGACTCTGTGTGACCACATAGATTACCAGCCCACCAGGCTCCCCTGTCCCTGGGATTCTTGGGGCAAGAATACTGGAGTGCGTTGCCACTTCCTTCTCCAATGCATGCATGCATGCTAAGTCGCTTTAGTCTTATCCGACTCCATGCGAACCTATGGACAGTAGCCCACGACGCCCCTCTGTCCACGGGATTCTCCAGGCAAGAATATTGGGGTGAGTTGCCATTTCCTTCTCTTATGTCAAACCACGCATGCTACAAACACTGAGCTTGCCCTCTGGAATACGCGCTTGTTGATACTGAGGCCGCCATCTAGAGAACGCTCGCAGGAGCCACTTAGTTTCCAATCTGGATCACCCTTTCTGCCACCATTGAGACTATTAACAAGCTTTAGAACAAGTGCATTGCTGTCACTGAGACTGCACAGTAGAGCATACATCCCATCACTCCTAAACCCGGGTTCTTTAGGATATGGCCTACCACTACTGAGCCTGTCCCTAAAACATGCCTGTTGTAAACTCACATACACTTTTGGTGTATTACGCTCTGGATTCGGCATCCCTGCACTACTGAAATTGCCTTCCAGAACAAGAGTTCATCACCGGCTGAACTTTCACTCTGAAGCATGAACATCACAATCATTAGCTTGTTACTTTATAGGTAAGTCAGGCCACTACTCAACCTGCACTGTAGTTCAGGTGTGCCTAAATAGTTACTGAACTTGCACTCTGAAGTTTCCTTCTGGACACAACTGAGCCAGAACTCCTGTAGACAGAGTGATTTTAAACACTGGAAGACATGTTACGCCTCTCCTGAGCATGAGCTCAAGTGCAGGCATCCGGGCTCTGCTGAGAACATGCTCTAGTTGCACACATGCCAAAGTAACTGAACGTGCAGCTGGGGGTACAGATCTCATGAATACAGAGTGAGCGCATTTCATCATGGGTTTTGCACTACTGAGGTTTACTCAGAAGCATATCTTCCATCGTGACTGCGTGTGCCTTCAAGAGCCAATGTTCTGACACTACGGAGACTGTGCTGTAGAGTAAGAATGCCTGAACTACACAACTGCACACTGAATCATGCATCCCAGGAGTATAAATCCTAGCACTACAGCACACTTGTCACTTCTGAGTCCTTACACTAAGCAGGCATGGCACAGCTAGTGAGCATGTGGTCTAGAGCATATGTGTGGCCATTACTAATTTCAGACTCGGAAGCCTGTGTCTTGCCACTTGTAAGCCCAGGCCCCCAAATATTCATGCTTCAGCTACTGATATTGCACCCTGGTACACTCCTTTATCACTGCTGAGACTGCGTTACAGAGCATGAGTTCCACTACTACTAATCTTGCTCGATGGCCTGGGTGCTTAAACCTGTGAGCCTACACTCTGCAGCTGAAAATTGCCAATGACTTGGCTTGCCGTCTGTTGCATATTTTCCCCACGCTTCTTCCTGCACTCTGGAGCACCTACTCCAGGAGGCTACTTTCTAAAACACATATCATCTCCACGAGTGAACCGTCATTCTAGATCAACTGTGTGACCACTAGTGACCTTGAATTCTGAAGTGTTATATTAACTTCCTTGCGGTATTGCTCGAGAAGGTGTGTGTAACAATTACCCCAGTGACGTTTTATACCAGACATTTTGCTGCTAGTCACCCAGCACTCTAGACTGTGCAAGCTGTGAGTAGTGTACCTGTATATCTGTGGATGACGTGCCACCACTACAGACCTGGTGTATACTTCATATGTCCTGCGTCAATTGATCGTGCGTCACCATACACATATGCCACAACCCTTGCGCTTGCACTGTTGAGGGCTTGTCTTCCCTCTACTGAGCTTGTGTGGCAGAGCAGGTATATCACATTTTCTGAATTGGATCTCTGGATATGCAACCAAAATTAAAAACCCAGCTTTCAAGAGAACATGTCCCTCTGCAGTCTGCACTCTTGAGCAAGGGCACTGCAACTCCTGAGACAACACTCTGAAGCACATGTAGAGCAGGCATGCTGCATCTGCTGAACTTAGCTCTTCAGCATGCCTCTCAACAGTGAAACACACTTTAGGCATACCCCTCTTAATACAGACCCATGATCTAGAGCAGGCATGCTTCAAATCCTGAATCTTGGCTTTCGAGAACACGTGCTTCATCTCCTGAGATGGTGCTTTTGCGGATTCTCCCCCCCACTACTAAATCTGTGCTCTAGAGCGGGTGTGACACTTTGGAGCCTGCATGCCTCACTTCTGCGTCCCTGCTCCAGCCTGGAAGTACTGAAACAGCTTAGCTCGCAATCCAGAGCACACGTTCTGCCACTAGTGTGCTTGCACTTTAGAGCAGGCTGTCTGAAGCCATCCCATTGGCACTGGCAACATGCGTCCAGCCACTGCTGAATGCACACTAGAGCACAGTTCCTGCCACTATTGAGCGTGTACTCTACCACAAGATGTCTAAAACTGCTCAGTTGCATTGCAGAGCATACCTCTTTCCACAAGTGAACTTGCATTCTACAGGAAATGGTACACAAACACTGACATTGTGCTCTAGAATTGGCACACCATACATAATTTTCTTAACATTTGAAGCATATGTCTGGCCAACACTAAATCCACGCTTTAGATCAGCTGTGCTAAAATCACTGAGCTTGCCCTCAAGAGTATATCTGAACTCACATTTTATAGCCACACCTACTACCACGGTGGATTCTGTGCTCTAAAACTCTCGTGAGGTGAGAGAACAAGATGGTGGAGCTATAAGTGGATGTGGAGTACATCTCTCCATGGATACAGCAGGCATACACCTTCAGACACAGGAGAGTATTTAGAATGTTACCGGAAAGTAGACAGGAGTACCTGACAAGTGGAAAAGAATATATAGAACCACGCAAAACTCAGTCGGGGGAAAGATCTGGGTGAAAAATCAGGAATGTTAGTAGGACTGGATCTGCCCTGAGTGGGGGAAGGAACTGAAGCTGAGGTCCAATCCACATTGGGTCAATCGTCTGAAGTGTAGAATAGACATTTAAAGCTGAGAGTGAAACAGCTGATCTGTGGAAAGCTGGGTGCAATGAGAAGCAGAGGGTCCTTGCTGCAGCTGTACATACCCCATACAAGGACATCCATCCCCTGAAAGGCCCCGTGGCTGGCAGCTGCAGTTTAGGGACTTTGGGGCAATTCATGGGGAAGGCTGCTGTTTCGTGGGGAGAGATGGAGAGAAGGGGTTTGAAGGAGGACATTGTCGTAGGGTATGCCTGTGGAGGAAAGCCAGGCAGCCATGAAAGCAAGGCAATAACACCGAGTCACATGTCGGGGGTGGAGCAATCACCATAGCCTCTCTCTCCCACATCCTAGCATCACCAGTTAGTACAATAGTGAGGCTGACCCATCAAATGCTGAACACACTGAAATGCAGAGCAGGACACCACGCAGGGTCCTCCTTTAAGTGCCTGATGCACCATACTAGAGTAGAATCCCACTCAGGATGCTCCTTTCAGTGTCGGATGCACTGATTTACACAGGAGGACTCCAGCCAGGAAATTCGCTCTATGTGCTGACCCATTGAACGACAGAGAAGGATCCCAGGCAAGGAAGCCTTCTGAGTGGCCGAATAGGTGGAACTAGGGAGAAGACTGGCCAAAGACGCCTTCTTATCACCGGATACAAGGGCTCAAAAAAGAAAAAAAAAAAGGCTCTGATAGGGCCCTAACTCCTGTGGTGTAGTCAGTCTGTGTCCCTGCACCCTGCCGTTTGACACCACCTGCGTCCCTCAAAGCCAAGCAGTTGCTCCACTTTCACAGTTAACTCTCATTGGAAAAAAGCTGCTACTGGTTAAAAAAAAACAAATCGTGCAACTATTTGCACAGGATTGCTTCAGTCCTGTCTAACTCTGTGTGGAACACATTTCACCACTACAGAGAAGAAGCTCTAAAATGCATATACTGGAACAACTGATTTTTTCCAGTCTTGTAGCCACTGCTGAGTTTTCCAAATTTGCTTGCATATTGAGTTCAGCACTTTCATAGCACTCACTATCTATTAGGATTTGAAATCACTCAAGTGGAGTTCTCTATCTCCGCCAGCTTTGTTTCTATTGATGCTTCTTGCGGCCCGCTTGACCTCACATTCCAGGATGTTTGGCTCTAGGTGAGTGATTAGATCATGATGATTATCTGGATCATGGAGATCTTTTCTGCCTAGTTCTTCAATCTTTGCGGTATAGATTTTTGCTACCTCTTCTTAATATCTTCTGCTTCTGTTCAGTCCATACAATCTCTGTCCTTTACTGTATCCACCTTTGCATGAAATGTTCCCTTGGTATCTCTAATTTTCTTGAAGAGATCTCTACTCTTTCCCATTCTGTTGCTTTCCTCTATTTTTTGCACTCATCACCGAGGAAGGCTTTCTTATCGCTCTTTGCTATTCTTTGGTGCACTCTATTCATATGGGTATATCTTCCCTTTTCTCCTTTGCCTTTTGTTTCTATTCCTTTCTCAGTTATTTGTAAGGCCTCCTCAGACAACCATTTTGCCTTTTTGCATTCATGTTCTTGGGGATGGTCTTCATCACTGCCTCCTCTACAATGTCATGAACCTCCAAATGTACTTCTTCCAACACTATATTATGCCTAATCCCTTAAATATTTTCTCATGTCCACTGTACCATCATAAGGGATCTGATTTAGGTCAAACCTGAATCATCGAGTGGTCTTCCCTACTGTCTTCAACTTAAGTCTAAGTCTATAGCAAATACTGAGCTTCCACTCTGAACCTTCCTTCTTACAAGTATTTGTCCACCATTTTAGAGCACTTTCGCTGCATCTCTTTATCGTCACTCTGAAACATACGTACCGTCACTCCTGAAAGGATGCTCAAGTGCATGCATTGAACTCCTACTCAGCCTAAGCTCCACAGTAGTCATGCCGATCTACTAAGCTTGCATTCTGCCGCATGCATCTTTCACTATTTACACTATGATACTGAGGTCATGCTGCAACTGCACAGTTGCAATCTCAAGCTTATCTTCTTCGACTTTCAGCTTTTATACCAGCACACATGTTCTGCCCCTCCTAAGCCCGCTTTCTTGAAGAGATATGAAACAACTGTTGAGGTTGTATTCTGGAGCATGTCCCTGCTATTTCTGAATGCATTCTTTTTGTATTTCTTCATATTTCTTTTAAAAAATGATTTATTTTAATTGGAATAGAGTTACTGTGTATTACTGTGATGGTTTTTGACATATACATCAACATGAATCAGCCGCATGGATACATGCGTGCCCGTATCCTGAACACAACTCAAACCTCCCTTATTACCCCACGCTTCTGGGTTCATCCACAGCACCAGAGCTGGATGCATCTTTCATGCATTGAACTTGCACTGGTCATCTCTTTTATGTATGGTAATGTACCTGTTTCAATGCTAATTTCTCCAATCATCCCATCCTTGGAATCTGCCATTGAGTCGCAGAGTCTGTTCTTTATATGTGGATCTTTTTTACTGGCCTTCATGCAGAATCATTGTTACTGTCTTCCTAAATCCCATTTGTACACATTAATAAACAATATTTGCCTTTCTCTTTCTAACTTTTTTTTTGCTCTGAATAATAGGCTGCAGGTTGTACTGCCTTACCAAAAGTGACACAAATATGTGGTTTTCTGTAGCTAAGTAATATTATATTTGAATATATAGCACAACTTCCTTACATTTTCATCTGCTGATGTGCATCTAGATTACGTGCAAGTCATAGCTTTCGGAAAGAGAATTGTAATAAACATTGGCTTTTAATTCATGTTACGTGTAATAGAAATGGGAAAACAATAAAACCCAAATGTAGAATGATTCAAATTCTACTCGATTGTTGAATATTATGTAAGTTGAAATACTTCAAAATATGTTTCCTTGGCTGCATGTAACATATGAGGACTCTTTTATATCACTCACCTCTCTCCTTTTCATAAATATAGACCAATTTTCAAATGTTTGTCCAGTTTAATGACAAAATACTAACATAGACATATATATATATATAATATATATATAAAATAGAGGTATGTTTTCATATCATAAACTGTTGATAGCAAGCCTAGATTTTAAAATTATTTCCACCTCCATGCTCCATCTCAACAGGAAAGAGCCAAAGTTGTTGCTGACTCAATCACTCCAAGAGCTGGGAAACCTGAAAAAGAAACGGAACCTGCACTGAGATTTTCTGTCATATTTAAGATCGAGCTCTAAGTCCAAGACTTGTTTTCCTTTATTGTACTAAGCAGTCCCTTCTTAAGATTGAAAAGCATGGAAATCGAGAGAGAGAGGTAGGAGATTGTAGACCTCCTCATGTTCAAAAGGAATTTTAATCAGAGAAGCTAGAAAAGACAGAAACTAAGGAAAACAATCAAGTGATAGACAATAATAATGATTTAGCCACTAATCAAACTCAAGGGTCTTTAGTCCCTCCTCAAGGGCCAGCGTGGAGAAGGAAATGGCAACCCACTCCAGTGTTCTGCCTGGAGAATCCCAGGGATGGGGGAGCCTGGTGGGCTGCCATCTTTGGGATCGCACCGAGTCGGACACGACTGAAGCGAATTAGCAGCAGCAGCAGCAAGGACCATCGCTGACATTCGGAGCAATATCCTGTGAACAATTTTAGAGATGCTAAAGCCCAAACCAGGCTGAAATGTAAGTGCATAGTTGGAACTAGACGGTCAATGATGTGGACTCCCAATATCCTCACTAATAGGCCATTAGTAGAATGTCCCAATATTGATCACAGACCCCATGTTCCACCCTCACTCAGCCATTAAAATAGTCCCCCTGAAAGTATTTGGGGATTTGTGTCTTTGAAGCACCAGCTGCTAAGACACCATGCTTCATCCTACAATAAGCACTTCCCCCCCCACCCCCGCCACTGAAACCCACAGTCAATTCATAAATTTGTTTGCACAGAAGCAAGTAGACCAAGTCTGCTAGGGTAACAGTACTGAATATTAAGAATGTGTGCATAGAAGGATGATAAATCACTTTTATTTCAGAAATAAAGTAGATTTATTGATGTGAGTTTTCGATAACCCTGTATGCGAGATAGCAAAAGAGACACAGATGTATAGAACAGTCTTTTGCACTCTGTGGGAGAGTGAGAGGGTGGGATGTTTTGGGAGAATGGCATTGAAACATGTATAATATCATATATGAAATGGGTCTCCAGCCCAGGTTCAATGCATGATACTGGATGCTTGGGGCAGGTGCACTGGGACGACCCAGAGGGATGGTACGGGTTGGCAGAAGGGAAGGGGTTCAGGAAAGGGAACGTGTGTACACCTGTGGCGGACATATGTTAATGTACGGCAAAATCATTACAATAATGTAAAGTAATTACCCTACAATTAAAATAATAAATTTATTTAAAAAAAAAGGAAATCTTCTAAAAAAGCTCCACACCTGCATTGAAACCAAGCACGACCAAGAGCCAACAAGTTCCACAGGAAGACATACCATGCCAATTCTCCAGCAACACAGGAACAGAACCTGGAGCTTCAATACACAGGTTGCCCAAACAGCAAACCCATAGACATCTCAAACCTCACTACTGGACACTTCATTGCCCTCCGGAGAGACGAGATGCAGCTCCACCCACCGGAACACTGACACAAGCTTCCCTAACCAGGAAACCTGACAAGCCCCTCGTCCAACCCCAGCCACAGGGAGGAACCTCCACAATAAAGAGGAACCACAAACTGCCAGAAAGAGAAAGACCATCCCAAACACAGGAACCCCCCACGACACCCCCCCCAAAAAAAAGGCCAAATTGACTAATGAGATTTTTGCATGCTTCATGGTTTTGGTTACTATTTCTGCCAGCAGTCTGTATTTTAAGTTGATGCTGAAGTAAACACTTGGTTGAACATTACCCTTCAGTTGCTAGGAGACCAGTGACTTTGTCATGTCACAACTAACCTTCGATTGCTAGGAGACCAGTGATTTTGTGATCTCACAGCTGTTTGACTGGGGGGATCTCTGTGATTGTCCAGAGAGTTTCTCTCTGTAGGCCAGCCAAACATCATTTGAGGTTGCATTGTGTAAAAGCAGACAAATGAGAACATTATCTGAAGAAAGATTTCCCTGAGATGGCACATATTTCTTCAGAAATTCAAGATGGACCTCCTAAAGGTGAGTCCACTGGTTCAGAAACCTCCATTCGATCTTACTGGTATGATTATACAACTGGGGACTCAGTTTTGAGATCTATGATTGAAGAATATGCTTTTCAGCCTTTGGCTGAGGATCTGGTGATCAAAAGGCCACACTACACATATTCTGTCTCTGAAACAGATGATGTGAATGATTTTCTTTCACTCACATTTCCACAAAAACTTTGGAATATAGTGGAAAGTGATCAGTTTGAGTCTATTTGGTGGGATGAGACAGGCACATGTAGAGTGATCAATGAAGAACTCTTCAGGAAAGAAGTCTTGGAAAGAAAGGAGCCTTTCAGAAAATTTGAAACCAAGAGCATGAAGAGGTTAATTCGACAGCTTAATCTTTATGGAGTTAACAAAAACCGACAAACTGTTCAAAGATCGGCTGCACTACCAGTCTTTCTGGAAGAAGAAAACAACATCTCTCTTTTGAGAAAGGTATTCCAAAATTTTCACTTTTTGGCAATGGGTCAGATTCAATCATGTGACCTAGAAAGCATGTTCATATATGTGGCTAAAACGGAGTTTAAACTTGAGATAACAAATTATTGAAAAAGTTGTATCTTTGTGAAGTTGAGAACAGCTGGAGGTTAGAATATTGGATGTTCAACAAACCTTCCTAGTGACTTGAAACCATATACAAGTTCTGAAGCTACTTAAAGTGGTATTTACTGTAAATATTCAACATATTTGTAGTTGAGCATATACCTTCTAACATGTTACCTGTTAAAACTACCAACAGAGGTATTTTCTTTGATGTTATTTCATTGCTTCCACTAAAGGAAACTTATAGTGATATGAAGGAATGAAATTAGTAAAGAATGAAAAATGAATATAATGGAGAAGTGGAGAAAAGGGAACCCTCCTACACTGTTGGTGGGAATGCAAACTAGTACAGCCACTATGGAGAACAGTGTGGAGATTCCTTAAGAAATTGCCAATAGAACTACCTTATGACCCAGCAATCCCACTGCTGGGCATCCACACTGAGGAAACCAGAATTGAAATAGACACATGTACCCCAATGTTCATCGCAGCTCTGTTTATAATAGCCAGGACATGGAAACAACCTAGATGTCCATCAGCAGATGAATGGATAAGAAAGCTGTGGTACATATACACAATGGAGTATTACTAGCCGTTAAAAAGAATTCATTTGAGTCAGTTCTGATGAGATGGATGAAACTGGAGCCAATTATACAGAGTGAAGTAAGCCAGAAAGAAAAACACCAATACAGTATACTAACACATATATATGGAATTTAGGAAGATGGCAATGACGACCCTGTATGCAAGACAGGAAAAAAGACACAGATGTGTATAACGGACTTTTGGACTCAGAGGGAGAGGGAGAGGGTGGGATGATTTGGGAGAATGGGAATTCTAACATGTATACTATCATGTAAGAATTGAATCACCAGTCCATGTCTGACGTAGGGTGCAGCATGCTTGGGGCTGGTGCATGGGGATGACCCAGAGAGATGTTGAGGGGAAGGAGGTGGGAGGGGGGGTCATGTTTGGGAACGCATGTAAGAATTAAAGATATTAACATTTAAAAAAAAACACTGGGGGCGGGGGGAAATAACATGAGTTGAGGAAAATAAAGAAAAGGTATTAAAAAAAAAAAGAAAAGAAATATTGTAACAAAACCAAAACTTTATTCTCCCATATGACTACCAGGAGACTTCCAGCAGAACAGAGCAGTTAAAAAACACTCTGTAAAGGGCCAAAAAAGAAATATGTTAGGCTTTGCGAATATGACCATTGGCAATTAATTAAGTTTTCAGGCATAGAGGATAACCAAAGAAGCTGGCAAGTCCCTCTTCCACCTTTAAGGACTCCGAAAACTGAATTACACACAATTTTCACGTCAGAAAAGAAAAGTCTTTTCGGTTTTCCTCAGCCATTAAAAGTGTAAAGCTCTAAAATTAAAAAGAAGAAGAAGAAGAAAAAGTAAAGCTCATTCTCAGCTCACAATAGACAGTGCAAAAACAGGGGCAGGCTGCCCTGCCTTGATTGAAATGGAATTCCAAGAGGAGGGGCCCCAAGATGCACTGTAAGGACAAGTTCCTTAAGCAAAGAACTGGCTTAAGGGAGGTCACCCCTGAGGGCTGTGAGTGCCGGACACCATCACTGGACTCCCCTGGTAGACTCGGAGGCCGTTCTCAGCCCTGAGCCCTGGCGACTGTGCCATCTGCTTTTTCTATCTTCGCATTTGGTGAGCTGAGCAATCTTGACCCAAGATCCTTGACATTCAGATTCAGCCTGACCACGCCTACAGCGGCTGCTTTTATGGGGGGAGGGGGTGGGGGACGGGCTTATCGCGCGCGCATGCGCCCAACTCGGCCTCGCGGCCAATCAGATGGCAGGTGCCGACACCTGGCAGCCAATCATCGGAGGCAGCCAGCAGGCCTGTAGGGGGAGCTGAGGCGGCGCTCCAGACCTGAGGAGGCCTTGTCCCCGCAGGCTCGACTCCTCGGGGTTAATCTTGGAACTGCCTAGGGCAGGTGAGCTGCCAGCAGTTCTGTCTCCTCCCTCAATGGGGACCGGTAAGGACTGGAGCGTGGTTCAGCCAAAGCAGTGCCTGACGGCTCAAGGGAGGGTTTCTCAGGTCCCCACTCGCACGAGGCCTTGCTCGGCGGGGCGGCTGGTGAGGGCGGTGAGAGCTTGCGGCAGGATCCACAGGCTTCAGGCTCCTTTAGCCCTCTCCCCTCTCTAGTCTGGGCGGGCTCTGCCCTCCAGCAGCTTTCCTGCCCAGGGGCGGGACAAGCCAGCTCGCGGAAAGGGCCTCTTAGGCCCCTGGCCCCTGGCACCAGCTCCAGCTCTCCTGTGGAACCTAATGTATTTAAACACAGACGCACAAATCTTCACGGCCCGACCCGGTTCTGCACCCAGGCACAGTCAGGCAGGAGCAGCAAAAAAACAAAAACCAAAACCAAAAAAACATCTATCTAGCAGCCTCTTCACTGTCCTGGTGCTTTAGTCGTTTTCCTGTTTCCTCTGCCTCTCCTCAGACTCCAGGGCTGCCCCGTCCCTGGGGGCCCCGAGATTCAGGCCTTTGGTTAGGGAAGTTGGCAGATGAGGTATTTGTTTGTTTGTTACTGAGAGAAGGGAGGTGGGAGGAAGAAGCTCAGGGCAAAGGAGTTCAATCACTTGGTCTGGTTGAGTGTGAGACGCCTGGTCAGCATCCGCAGGGTAGGACCAGGTAGGGCCTGGGGGATAGAATGTTCCCAGAACAGGGGACTCACCCTGGCCATTTCCTCTGCTTGTCCCCAGGATGTGACCGTGTGCTGCCTGGGAGGTCTCAAGCGCTCAGGAGTTCAGTGGGCCCCTGAGGTAAGGTGACAGACATCTTTACAACAGGGACAAAGGTGTGGCTTTCTTACTTTGCGTTTTTCTCCTTTCATTCGTCGGCTGACACGTTGCTGTTGAGAGAGAGTATTCCTGATTGGGGATTACCTGACCCTGATTGCGGGTGCTGACTTCAGGGCCATCATGGTTTCAGGTTTGCAGCTTTCTGAGTGGCAAGCTTAAAAACAGGCAGAGTGACTTGCTTTCGCCTGCCTTCTTGAAAGAAAAAAAGTAAGAACACCATGGGTCTTAAGCTGTGTAGAGCTGACTCCTACCACTTGGTGAGGCTAAAATGGGGCAATGCACATATCCTAAGGTTTTAGCTGGCAAAGCAAAGCAATGCAGGTGTGGGGGTTCCCTGGTGGCCTGGTGATTAGGATTCTGGGCTTTCACTACAGTGGTCTGGATTCAATCTCTGGTCAGGGAACTGGGACCCCACAAGCCAAACAGCATGGCCAAATGAATGAATGAATCCAGTGGTACATTCAGAGAAAATATCCTGTGATTTAACATGTTCACGTGAGATTGCTTTCTCATTTCTGTACCCTTAAGGGCTTTTCTTCATTAAGTAAGTCAGCTCCACTGGATGGGGGTGAGGCACCATCTGAGTTCATTTCATGTGAGTAAACAAGATCATAGGAAGCTCTATGCCCAGCCACTTGTGCCTACAGCTGAGTTGTATACTTATCTTGCTGGTACAGCTTTGACTTCACAGCATGTTTTGTTTTGGTCACAACATGTGGCTTCATAGGACATTAGTTCCCCAGCCAGGGATCGAACACAGGATCCTGACAGTGAGAGGGCTGAGTCCTAACCAAACCACTGGGCTGCTAGGCAACTCCTGTGTTTCGGTGCTTTGGATTGGGTGAGTGTGTGTGTGTGTGTGTGTGTGTGTGTTTTGATTTTTGCTATATTTATAGGAGAACTGTTCTGTGTGTAAGTATGATGTGAATGGTATTAAAACTTGAAATGTTTGTGTTGTACCTATGATCTCAAAATGGAATAGTTTGAAAGAACTTACCACTTGTTATCTCTTGGCCTAGGATCTCTCCTGAGGTAGTTAGTAGTCAAGCTTTTGTCTGGCTTGGCAACCTCTGAAGACTTAGCTTGTTGAATCTAAGCTCTCTCACTTGTCTGTACTCTTGAAGCCTCAGTTCCTCCTTCTGTGGGCCTCTCCAAGGGGCTTCTCTTGTGGAGGCTGCTGTCTTTTCTCAGAATGAGTGATTCAGGAAAGCGCTTGCACCCATGATAAAGTGCAGAGTCTTTTTTGAGATGTTACACATCTGCACTTGTGTATTTGCTTAGTCTCACAGGTCTACCCTGTGATAGATTGAGAGAGAACTACACAGGGGTGGGAATATTAGGAGATTGAATTCACTTGAAGGCTGGTTACCATACCCATTAATCCACTATGCCAGCCTTTTTTTTATATGATCTCAGCTCTGTCAATGTGAGCAAATTATTTGGCTTGTGTACCCTTCTTGTGTGCTGCTACTGCTGCTAAGCCACTTCAGTCGTGTCCGACTCTGCAGTCTCATGGACAGCCACACACAAGGCTCTCCCTTATCTGGGATTCTCCAGGCAAGAACGCTGGAGTGGGTTGCCATTTCCTTCTCCAGTGCATGAGAGTGAAGTCGTTCAGTCGTGTCCGACCCTTCGAAACCACATGGACTGCGGCCTACCAGGCTCCTCCGTCTGTGGGATATTCCAGGCAAGAGTACTGGTTTGGGTTTCCATTGCCTTCTCCAGCTTGTGTGCTCTCTGGCCTGATGTACTCAATTTTGATCTACTCAGTTCTAGACCTACTCATTTCTTGAAGTTCTAGCAAGTCTCCTCTTTGCCCTGGATTAAGGTTTCTGTTTCTCTGGATGGTTCCCATCAGCAAACTGACTGACTATAATGTGACCTGTCGTTACAAATCCATCTTTTGGTGACACATCCTGCTTCTGCTGCTTTTATTTCATATTTGCTTGTTACAGACCTCTGCAGAGTTGTTCCTAGACTTTGTTATCTCGAGTTTTCTCATTTTCCTATAAAGCCACTCTTGTCAAGGCCACAGGTGAATTTCAAATATTCAAATGTCTGCCTGCAAGGTAGGAGACCTGGCATCAATTCCTGGGTGGGGAAGATCGCCTTGAGAAGGAAATGGTAATCCACTCCAGCACTCTTGCCTGGAAAACCCATGAACGGAGGAGCCTGGTAGGCTACAGTCCATGGGATTGCAAAGAGTCGGAAATGTCTATTCAAATTCATTTCCTGGTTGTTAAATGCTTTTCTGTTTTTAATTGTTGTAGAAAACATCTAAGTTAAATTTTTACCATTTTAACCATTTTTGCATGCTAAGTATTTTGCACACTTTCATCAGCCTTTTGGAGAAAGAAATGGCAACCCACTGCAAATCTGATGGAGAAGGGAACGTGGTAAACTTTAGTCCATGGGGATGCAAAGTTGGGCACAACTGAGTGACTAAGACATATACACACACATAGTCACAGTGTTGATTTGTTGTTGTTGTCATTATTTTAGCTGTGTTGTGCAGCTTGAATGACAGTTCCCAGGCCCCTGATAGGACACTGTGGAGTCCTAACCTCTGAACTACCAGGGAATTCCTTATCACATTGTTATGAAGCAGATCTCTACACCTTTACAGCTTGCAAAATCGAAACTCTGTACCCATCACTTGTCCCATTAAACAAACAGCAACTCCTCTTTTCTTGCCCGTTGACCTAGACCATGGACTCCATCATTCTTTTTTGTTTCCTTTCTATTGCTTGACTGTGTTAGCTATTTCATGCACGTAGAAACTTACAGTATTTGTCTTTTTGTACGACTGGCTTATTGCATTTGGCTTGATGTCTGAAATGATCATGCATGCTGTAGCATGTGACAGAATTTTCTCTATATGGCTAAATAATATTTCATTGTGTGTATATATCACATTTGATGGACATTTCGATGCTTCCACCTCTTAGTTGTTGTGCTTCGTGCTGCTGTGAGCACGGCTCTGCAGATATCCCAAGACCCCATGTTAACTTCTTTTGAATTTATATCCTGAAGTGGAATTGCTGAATCATGTGTCAGCTCTAGTTCTTTAATTTTTCGAGGAGCCTTTAAACTGTTTTCTGTAGCAGTTGCACCATTTTAAAATCTATCCGTAACACACAAGGATCCAGTTTCTGTACGTGCTTGCCAACAGTTGCCCTTTCCTTTCCTTCATATGTAAACACACACATATGCACACACAATTTCTTTCATACCCTTTTCCATGATTGTTTATCTCAAATTATGAATATAGTTCCTTGTGCTATGCAGTACGCTCTTGTTTGTCTGTTGTATATATTATGCTTTGCATCTGCTAATCACCAGCTCCCAATCTGTGCCTGCCGTACCTTTCCCTCTTGGGAATCACATAGTCTGCTCTCTATGTCTGTGAGTCTGTTTCTCTTTCATAGATCAGCTTATTTGTGGCATATTTTAGAGTCCATGTAAGTGATACCATACGATATTTGTCTTTCTCTCTCTTTTTTTTAATTTTTATTTTTACTATGTTTTATTTTACAACACTGTGTTGGTTTTACCATACATTGACATGAATCCGCCACAGGTGTACATGAGTTGCCAGTCCTCACCCCCCTCCCACCGCCCACCCCATATCATCTCTCTGGATCATCCCTGTGCACCAGCGCCAAGCATCCTGTATCCTGCATCGAACATAGACTGGCGACTATCTTACATGATAGTGTACATATTTCAGTACCATTCTCCCGTATTATCCCACCCTCTCCCGCTCCCTCAGAGTCCAAAAATCTGTTCTATACATCTGTGTCTCTTCTGCTGTCTCTCATACAGGGTTATCATTACCATCTTTCTAAATTCCATATATATGTGTTGGTATACTGTGTTGGTGTTTTTTTTCTGGCTCACTTCACTGTGTATAATCGGCTCCAGTTTCATCCATCTCATTAGAATTGATTCCTATAAAGTCTGCAAGCAATAATGCTGGAGAGGGTGTGGAGAAAAGGGAACCCTCTTACACTGTTGGTGGGAATGCAATCTAGTACAGCCACTATGGAGAACACTGTTTATAATAGCCAGGACATGGAACAACCTAGATGTCCATCAACAGATAAATGGATCAGAAAGCTGTGGTACATATACCCAGTGGAGTATTACTCAGCCATTCAAAAGAATATATTGTCTTTCTCTTTCTGACTTCCTAAGTATTCTTTTGAATGCTAGTGTAGATTCAAGTATTTACTTAACAACATTTGTTGCTACTGTATAAAATGTGGTTGACTTTTAAAATATTTGTCTTCTATTCTGCAAGCTTTATATTAATTCTAATACTTGTGTTTCTTCAACATTTTCTATACTAAATTATCTTATGTCTAATATACTTTGACTTCTTCCTTTCCATTCTGAAGGCTGTTTTTTTGTTTTTTATTGTTTTTTGTTTTTTCGTTTTTTTTTTTTTTTTTTTGAAACTACAGCAACAATTCTCTTTTGTTACCTGATTGCTCTGGTTATACAACTGCCAGTATAATGTTGAGCCAAAGTGTGTAATAGACTTCCTTGTGTTTTTCCCAGTCTTAGAGGGAAAGCTTTCAGTTTTTCATTCTTTAGTATGATGTTAGCTGTGGGTCATTTTACAGGTGCCCTTTGATTGAGAAAATTCTCTTCTGTTCTTAATTATTAAGTGTTCTTTTAACCCCGGTTATGAAAAGGTGCTAGATTCAGGGAAATGCCTTTTCTTCAGGCAGATGTGTTATTTGATTTATTGTTTTAAAATGGCATAATGTTGATTGACTTTCCTATAATGAACCAACTTTGCATACCTCCCTAAATCGCATGTGATCATAGTGTACAGTCTTTTTTATATGCTGTTGGATTTTGTTTGCCAGTATTTTGTTGAGGACTCTTTCACCTGTATCCATAAGGAATATCAGGTGTGTGTGTGTTTGTGTGTGTGTGTGTGTGTGTGTGTGTGTGTGTGTGTGATGTCTCTGTCTGATATTGGTATGAGAGAAAGACTGGCATCATTTTGCCTGCTATGTGGGGAAGAGACGTGTGGCATAAAGATGAAGCATTGTTGGATTGAAGTTTAGCCAGGATTAGAGGGAGAAATTTAGGATATATCTGTGTGGAATTGCGGTGAGATTATCAGAGAGCTCATTCTCAGTTTCCTAGGCCTGAATTAAGTGCTTGACATTGAATTATGCTGTTTGTTAACTAGGAATATATAGATTATACTTTGAATTTGCTACCTATTTTGTTTGTTAACATTTATGAAATTAGAATTTATGGATCAGGTGTAACGTGCATTTAAGATCCATTTTCTTCCATTTTTACTACAAAACAAGATGCCATTGAATAGCTGATGCCTTTTAAAAAAGCTGTTAACCTTAAGTCTAAGAAATAAGCATGTTTATCTTTAAGATACAGAAACACATTTAAAAGTTACAAATTTGCCCAAGAAGAGGCAACTGGTGTGTGGTTAAGTTAGAATTCCAACTTAATCTCCTATGAGTCCAAAGTCCATGCTTCGAAACGCTGTAGAACAATGCTTTTGTAAAAATACTCTCCTTTACATTTGATTTCACGTAATGATCAGTGTGGTGTTTTGTTTTTTTTGCCCCCTCTTTATTTTTTTAAGTAGAAGAGGTTAAAGTGAACATGCGACAAAGCTATGATTCTAGAGCCATGTAGACTTGTATTCGTAGTTTTTTCAGCTGTCATTGAGTCTGGTTGACGCTCAGTGTCTTTGTCTGTAAGATAAGGGTGTGTATAAGTACTCTAGAGTTTTGGAGATAATCAAATAGCCCATTTTTCTGTACTTAACTAATCTGTAGTATGTTTATACTTAGGTGGCACTTTGTATAAAGGAAGCACTGGGACTTGTGACCGCACCCTCTAAGAATAAGAAAGCATTAAAAATATGGAACTCCCACGTATGTTACGTGAAGAAGAACAAGAGCCAGAAGTACGGAAAAGGGAGGGAGAGACGAAACAAGTAGATGATGATGATGATAAAGTGATCTTGGTTGGAGTGGAACATGGAAATGAAGATGCTGATGTGATCTTTGTTGGGATGAGCTCAGCTTCAAAACCAGTCGTTTCAAACATACTGAACAGAGATACCCCAGGTTCTTATTCAAGGAGAAAAAGGTGTGGTCACTTCAGGAGAGGTAACGCTCACAGATTACAGCCTGTTAGTCATGTGACTCCTACATCAGAAGCAAAGACTGTCTTGCCAGTGTCTGACTCTGACTCAAGATCAACAGGTAGTCCTATTATTATTGAACCTCCGTCTCAAGCTGATTATAAAAATCTTTCACCACAAATAGTGCCTGATCGCTTTTCGAAGGAGTTATGTTCTTCTTTGATTACCTTCACAAGGTCATTGCAGCATCCAGTAGAAACAGCAGTTTCTGCAGGAGATATGAATAAAAGTCCTCATGTATCAAAGCGAGTTTCCCCTTGTGAAACAAATCGCAGAAATCCCAGAAGGCCTAAACTCAGTGATGGCATTGTAGGGGAACATTCTTTAGGTTTCTCCCCGTCACGTTTTTTTCATACAGAGACCACTCAGCAAAGCACACCAGACCGTGTCCATACCTCACTAAGCCATGTTCAGAATGGAGAACCTTGTCCAACACCTTTTCCAAAGGACAGTGTTCATTGCAAGCCTGTAAGACCTTTAGGGGAAAGTGGACAGACAAAAACTGATTTTCCAAGTTTGGCAAGTCCAAACAATATTGGTGATCCCACAGAAGGAAATCTGATTGTGTTACTTCGTGACTTCTACTATGGCGAGCATGGAGGAGTTGGGCAGCCAGAACCGAAGACCCACACGGCGTTTAAATGCCTCAGCTGCTTGAAAGTTCTAAATAATGTCAAGTTTATGAATCACATGAAGCACCATTTGGAACTTGAGAGGCAGAGAGGTGACAGCTGGAAAACCCACACCACCTGCCAGCACTGCCTCCGCCAGTTTCCTACTCCCTTCCAGCTGCAGTGTCACATTGAAAGTGTCCACACGGCCCAGGAGCCCTCCGCAGTCTGTCACATCTGTGAGTTGTCCTTTGAGACAGATCAGGTTCTCTTAGAGCACATGAAAGACAATCATAAGCCTGGTGAAATGCCCTACGTATGCCAGGTTTGCAGTTACAGATCATCATTTTTTGCAGATGTGGATGCACATTTCAGAGCATACCATGGTAACACCAAGAATTTACTTTGCCCGTTTTGTCTCAAAATTTTTCAAACTGCAACAGCATACAGACGTCATCATCGAGGGCACTGGGAAAAGAGTTTTCACCAGTGTTCCAAATATCGGCTACAGTTTTTAACTTCCAGAGAGGAAAGGGAGCACAAGACCCAGTGTCATCAAATGTTTAAGAAGCCTAAGCAGCTAGAAGGATTGTCTCCTGAAACAAAAATTGTTATTCAAGTATCACTGGAACCCCTTCAGCCAGGATTGGTGGAAGTTGCATCCGTTACTGTGAACACATCTGATTTTGAATCATCACCCCCCAAATCTAAAAGGAGGAGGTCAAAAAAAGGAAAATAATAGTTAATTCTGCCTTCAGTAAGTCTGAAGCAAGTATTTCAGTCAAAGTTAAAAATCCCATTAAAAACAAAAAGATCAACTTATAGCATTATTCAATAATATCAAATATAGGAAAACCGATGGGTAATTTATGTGATTTTGTTTTAAATAGAGGAAGTACAGTTTTGTTTGATCTTCATATTGAGCTGCTATTTAAAAATCTATGATCTGTTTTTCGTGTAATTGTCTTAACATGTAAAAAGGATGTGTGCATGTGTGTGTGAGAGAGAGAGAATGAGAGAAGTGGAGAAAGGAAAAGTAAGAACCTATTTTGGTATTTGATGTTACTTGTAAGTTCGAAAGCTCTCCTATACATATAATCTGTAGAGTGTTTTGGCAACGTAATTTTGAAGTGTTTTCATGCCTTGCAGATCTCAGTATCAGCTATATAGCCAGATTTGAATGTCACTCTCTGAAGTGCCTCTTGGGCTGATCTAAGATAACCTGGCTCTGAAAGCGTGCAGTGGAGGTTGATGGAGAAGCTACGATGTGAGTTTGGACCAGACACGGGATTTAATCAGTGAAGAGCTGTGGCTTCGTGTCCCAGTTGAGGAAGAGGCATACATTCACTGCAGGCACAGAGCCAAGGGAGAAGGAACACTGTCTCAGAGTGCTTTTACCTAGCCCAGGGACATCTCAAGGAAGCCAGCCGTTAAAATGCCTGTGTTTGGTGAGAGACCCTGGCAAGCATGAAGCAGGCCCTGTGTAGCACTGACTGCAGTTGGAGAAGCAGAGATCGTTAATGAGACCTGGTGCCTGTGGACCTCCTGTTGAGTGATCAAAAGGGGAATTTGATTCATTCTGTCCCCTTTCCCATTTGGCTGGCCTGTAGTCACAGTGAGGTCGGCATATCTGTGTCAGACACAGTAGCAAAGCAAGTTACAATTCCCAAAGGAAAAAGAGCCTTGACGTCCACTTTGATTTGCGCTGGACCCATAGTTGTAGCTGAAAAGGATCAAACAGAGGAAATCTGTTCAGCTTTTGAATTGGGCTAAATTGAGTTCTCTTACCCTTAAGCTACAGTGGAGTTGTCCAAGAATCGTAAATATAGTGGATAAAAATAGTCCAGGGTGATTAAAGCCTTTTTGGAACTCTTGCTCCCATTTTCCAGTTACATGTGTCTTACCCGAGTTGACCATGTGAAGATTTCGGTTCTGTATCTTATCTTGCCTTGGACACAAATGTAGTACAGTTAACAGCTAATTCTTTGCGTGTGTAATTTCCCATTGTATCAAACTGATTGAGTTTCCGTCTTTCTTGACACAGTCTGATGTGCAAGAATTGTCTCATGTATTTCAGTAATTATCAGGTCATAGAGTTATCCTTCCTCTAATCTATCCAACCATCTAATCTGTGATTATACTTGTGGAAACCTTCTTTCTTGCGGTCTCCAAGGGCTCTTTCACAGACCTGTGGGGTACCCTCTAAGTATCGGTTCCTGAACATCAGCACACTTGGCTGCCTCTGTAGGTTCTTGGAGTTGAGTCTCCTCCTGGAGGTGAATGTCACCCCTTCTCCACTTCTGGCACGGATACCTAGCAATCTCTGTGCACCATTCCAGGAAGCTGGGATCCTGTCTGTAGACCTATGCCAGGAGCAACTCTCCGTTTCCTCTTCCTTTCTCCTCCTCTTTGTCTCTCGCCACTCTCCCCAGGCCTCAGTTTCTTTAAGTCCTCTAAGCTTTCACAAAATGCTGGAAAGAGATCATCACCAAGCGGTTAGCATCCTTCTCAGAACTGAAGAGGAAGGACTACAGATGATGAAGCTGTAGTGAATCTGTTGTCTCCATTTTAGGTAATTTCGTGAGTGTAAATTCAAATTCAAATAAATTGTGTTTATTTACTCAGAGCCTGATTGATTTATTTGCACTTTGAATTCTTTACTAGGCCTTTCTGGTTAGTTTATTTGGGCCAAAGCACTTTGCTAAGTGTCAGCTGAAACCACTTTTAGCTGTGTAAAGAGTGTGTGTGTGTTCTGGTCTCAGGTGAAAACTCTCTGTATAAATAAATATGCAGACTATTGCATTTGTATCTCCTTTCTTCGATTTCTGTAGTAAAAAATACGAAATGTTTTAGTTACGTGTTTTTACTGTTGCTTAGTATTATCAACACTGTTGCTGTTAGTTGCTGTGAAGTATGCTCCTAAGGACTACAAGTTGTATTTATTGCCAAATTAAAAGGTTCCTGCAATATGGTCCCTGACTGCTTCCTCTCTTCCATTGTCTGTCTTCTACTCTACTTTTTTCCCCACTAATGTACTCTTTTTGACAACACTGGCCTTGGTTTTCCCCCATCAAATTCCATTTCTTCCCGATCCCAAGACTGCAAGTGCTGTTCTTCTGGAAATGCTCTTCCCGCAGGCCTGCATGGCTTGCTACCTCCCTTGTTTGAGCTTCACCAATGCTGTTCAAATAACACAATCAAATCTCCAACCCCCTCTCTTTCCTCCTCCTCCTTAAAGGCACTTGAAGTCTCTATCCTCTTCTTCCCTCTCCAGCCTAAATTTCCTAACTTTTCACAAAAAAAGAAAAAGAAAAAAGGAAAAAAGAAGAGATAATAACATCAGGGCTTTGCTTCTTAGAATTAACATGAGTCAGTTTCTGTGCCTGCAAATCAAAGATAGTTAATAGTGAGTTGAGTTCTTTCAGGAGCTTCCTCTGTTTTTCTTTTGATACCTCTATATTTTGTTCACACAATGACACTTTGTTTTCTTTACAAATATATTGAAGATGTGTCAAGATTACTGTTTTGTTACTGCCCTTTGTGAATTCCCTTGTCTGCCTTGCTTGTTCTTTCAGGGAAAATTTATTATTTTATTAATGTCATCTTAAAAGACTGGAAACTTCCCAAATCAGCAAGTTTTGTCCCCTGTTTTAATAATCTTTATCTTAAACATTAAAAAAAAAAATTCCCTTCATGTTTTACTACAGGCAGCAAGAAGAAACCAGGAGGCACTTTTGGCTGTTTGGATGGAAATCCTCTTAGATAACTCAATTAAGTACAGTTTGTTCTCCCAGCTCATTAGGTGCATTTTCTACTTTTCATAATACTGCAGATGTAGTCGACTTTCGTCTTCACAATCCCCAGACTCTTTCCTCCTGCCTCTCCTTTCTGCCAAGCATCCTAGGTGCACGACTGTGATTCTACTTAGAACGTGTTTTCTTAGTGAGCAAACGGGGAGCGATTCCCTGGCTTCAGTGCTTCTGCTGGCCAGAGACTCTGTACCGTTCCCTAAGAACTTCATGGTTTCGCTGTCCAACTTCTATCACCTGGCTAGGTCAGTTGCAGTAGTTCATACTCACAAGTGAACTAGCAGGGATTACTACACGCACATGTGCAGAAACATACATGTGTACACAGTAACATCGCTGAGGGGAAACCTGTCCATATGCAGAAGTAAAGCTTTCTTTTCCAGGAACTTGAATTTTGGTAGACACTCAAATTTCTGCACGCACATGTGCACAAACATGCACGTGTACTCAGTAACATCCCTGAGAGGAAACTTGTCCATATGCAGAAGTACAAGCTTTCTTTTCCAGGGACATTAGTTTTGGTAAGCACTCAAATTTCTATGTGCACATGTGCACAAATATATGCATGCACACAGTAAGATCGCTGAGAGGAAACTTGTCCATATTCCGAAGTACAAGTTTTCTTTTCCAGGAACATGAATGTTGGTAAGCATCCACATTTCTGTCCTTGTTTTTTCACTTGCTCATCGATTATGTCATGTTACACTTCTAACTCTGTGCCTTATCCTCAAAGGTTCCAAAACCTTGGCATTTGCTATTGATAGGGACTGGCCTGCAGAGCAGCAGGCAGCATTGGAAGTTCTTGCCATGAACAGCTGTATAACATGTGCCTGCCTTCTGCATTCTCCCATCACCTTGGACAGCTTCACAGTACCAGTCACGTTGGCCTGATCCATTGACTGTGCATTCCTTCAGGGGACCAGAAAACAAGGACCTCTGAGCTCAGCTGACTTGAAGAACTGCTTTCTCAGTGTGCACCTGTCTAGGTCATTCCGTGTCAATGTTGTGCCCCTCTTGGTAGCCTACCACCCGTTACAGCCCCCAGCATTCTGAATGAGGCCCCCTGTTCTTCCTATCTGTGGAGCGTTCTGTGTGCACCATCTACCTGTGCCCCGATGTGCTCTCTCCATGTGGCAGGAAAAGGCCAGAAACGCCTGAGCCTCCAAAAGCCCCCGGAGACTGTGACAGGCCTGGTTCTGATCCAAGGTTGTGAAGAAGGTACACATGGATGCAGGGTCTCTTCCGATACCAAGAATGGAACCGGAGGCCATCAAAGTAAGGTGGCATCCCTACACGTCTTCCTTTCTGTTTAACACTACCCATGCACATGGGAGTCCCCCAACAGATGATGCCCTGGGGAACCTGCAGGTTCTGGGCCCAGAGCTAATGCCTCCGTTGGACAGAAAGCAGCGTTACTATCTCAAATGGACCAAGAGGGCTTGAACCACCCATGCCTCAGTGATTTGCTAAATGCCAAGGCTCTCTTTCAGTTGCTCTCATTAGGCCCAGGTAGGACTCCCTACAGTCACGCATCCCTGCTTCCCTACACAGCACCCGTGCCAAGGAAGCCAGTGCGCGGTTGGGCCCAGGGATATCCAAGACGGTCACCTGGAAGGCAGCGTCCCTCTGTGTCACCTGGGTGCAGATCCCCTACAACGCAATCAGAGATTCTGCTCCAGCAAGAATACCAGAATCCTCCTTCAGGTGCAGACGTGCACCTTTGACACTCAGGCCCCCAAGCCAGGGGCAAGACCCCAAAGAAAAGGAGGAATTCATATCAGAACTTTCAGCACAGACCATGGGGTATCTTTGGCAGGACCGCTACTGCCTAGAGTCTGGACCCTGAAAACCAGCAGGCCCTGAACTGCCCCAGGGGCTTCTCTGTCTCCACTCCCCTGAGGTCCCTTAGGACATGCAGTTTACCCACCGCCCTTGTCTTTTCTCTGTTCCCTCCCTCACAGGCATATCCCGGATAGGGTCACACAGGGAAACCCACTTGCACATTTCTCGGCTTTGGGCACTGCCAGCGAGGCAGGCTGGAAGTGCCTGGAGGCATGCCTTGCTTACAGACCATGTCTCTCCTAGGATGCCTGTGGTTGGCAGATACAGCATACTTTAGTGCATCTCATGTTTTGTGTCATATTGTGCCAGTGTGTGCCACCCTCAGGGAGGGCGTGTGCTGGCTGCTGGGCTGATCTGGGCAGCACTGGCCCAGGACCTTCCCAGTTCTCCTTTTCACATGTGTGTGGAACAATCTCCAGTGCAGCAGGCAATCTATGACTCTTTCTCCTTCAGCTCTCTGCCCATCTCGGCAGGACCTTAGCCTCACCATCCCAGATCTTGCCATAGCCACGTCCCTCATTTCCAGAGGCCAGCCCATGGCCCCACACACGGAGGGCTCCACAGGCAGTGGTTTCAAAGCCCCACCCCACGTGATTTGCTCTGTGTGAATCCTTAGACCATGAAACCCTCTTCCTGATCCAAGCACACACAACAACACGGTAGAACTGATGAGCGTGTTTTGTATCTGGTCTAATTGCAGATATCTGGAGCCACAGTCTGGAGTTATCACTGGCCATCCTTTCCTTGTTCCTATCCTGGGCAGGGTCAATGCAGAGATGAGGCGACAGACCACCTTCAGCCTGGTCGCCTCATGACTCCTCTTCTGGTTGCTCAGCACCTCCTCTCCTGCCACCTTCATCTCTGCCTCTGCCCTGGGCCGGACACACACACACACACACACACACACACACACACACAATCACAGCCAGCATAAATAAGCACACGTGTGTATACACACACATGCTCAGCACGGGGACACAAATGCAAACAACGAGCATAGGTGTTTCAGGAGGTGAAGACGACCGAGGCCAGCAATGTCGGGGATGGCGACAGTAGGCACCATGTCCTGCCCTTGGGGCTCCCTGTTCACCTTCTCCACGAACTCTTCCGTATGTTCCCAAGGCAGCCTGAAGCCGCTTCCATCGCAGCATGTTTGGTGGTTGTGAGACACTGAGTGGTGAATGTGGAAATTCACAGAAGATCCCAAAGTCAGCACACAGGTGCACTGGGACCCCGGAGAGGACAGCTTTTCAATGATAGGCCTTCCCTGGGTAAGGGGCGGGAGTGAAGTGCCCAGGCAATCTCAAACTCAGTGAGCAGCAGGAGGCCAGGGGATGAAAGGACCCACAAAGGATGATTCTGACAAAGATACTTAATACACACTGCCTCTAGTAGTATCACCTGGACTCTGGTGCTGCCACCTCAGCTGATTTGATGGAGACTTGCTTCACTCACGGACACACCAAGTCCCCAAATAAACAGTCTCAGGAGGTCACCTGCTACAAGCACGACCCAAACTCAGGCTCCACAGCCAGCTTGCATGAGTCTGAGCATCCCCATTTGGGAAAGGACAGTGTCCCTGTAGTATCACATGAGTGTCCCTTCAGGGCCCACCTTCAGACCCCATCTCCACACATGTTTCTGTCAGTTACTCTCATGGAAGAACCTTCCTGCCCAGGGTACTACTTCAGGCGATCATCCCACACATCTTGGCCGACAATCCGCTGGCAATACGAGCAAGGTGAGCCAGCAGCCAAGAATCCCAAAGTGAATTGCTAACTGTGTTCAGGCCCAAAGCAACCACACCTCAGCAATCCTGTTCGACTCTGAGCAGTTGTGACCTGACAACCAGCCGAGAAAGTTAAGGCTCCTGGTGTCCACGCTGCGGCTGGATGCTCCCCGTTCAAAGTCCCAGAACCAGTGGACAGGAGTGGAACAACGTGCCCTATGCCCTACAGAGAGACGGGAGATGGGTGTGGATCCCACAGGTGGACACTCCACAACCTTGCACACCCACACTCATCACCCCAGGAACCACGTTTCACAAGTGATGTCAAGGTAATTCTACTTAGTGGTCACTGTGTTCAAGAAGTAGGGGGGTCCTGAAAGGAAAATATCAACTTGCAGTGGGACGATGGATGGCTCCGCAACAGCACCTGTCAGGATAGGGAGCAGGGAAAAGGTTCCTGCGCCGCCTCCTCTTCCTGAGCAGCAGACTTCAAAGAGCAGCAGAAAGGATACAGCTACGGCCCAGAAGCAAGGGATGCCCCAGGTGATGGCGATCCTCCAAGCCAAGTCAGGCTTCCTCCTCTGATGATTCTTGCACATGAACTGGAAGTAGGCCCTGCAGTTCTTCTTATGCTCAGAGCTCAGTTCCACCAGCAGGGCAGCCAGTGCCTGCAGCGCATCTTGCCTGGAAGCTCAGTAGTGCTCATGCTCATGGTAAGGTCAGAGAAAGTATGCCTGGCACTTGGGAAGGATGGAAAGGCCCTTGTATCAGGGTGTTCAAAGGGCTGTGGGGTCACCCACTGTGGCTTCTGTGTCTGGGATTGCAACCTGTTCTGTGTCTCAGATCTTCTGCACTCTCACTGGTCACCCCCAGACACTTTATTCCTGCCTCTCCTTTCTGCCAGGCATCCTTGCTGTACCACTGTGATTCCACTCAGAACTTGCTCACTCAGTGAGATAACGGGGATCAGAAAGTATGTCTACATATGTTCTGTGGGTTTGTGTATGTGTGTGTGTCTGCGCGCGCGCTTGTGTGTGTGACTCCCATATCTGTTATTTTCGGGATCATTCACCTTTACAACAATAACTGTCAGCTAAGGTGGCTCTCATGTACTGTCTCTGGTCATTTCTGACTCAGAGGCTAATCCTCCTCAGATGCAGGCCTGAAGGAGACACACAGAGTCATGGCTGCGACACTTACAGGTGTGGCCCTGCCCGGACTCTACTCAGCTGTGCCTTTGGAGCCTGCCAATTGCCCAGTACCACACTTCCTTCAGGGTCCACCATTCTGCCCCCTTGCCTCCACCCCTCCTCCTGCTCCTGCCTCTGCACCTCCCCCTCCTCCTGAGCACTGGACCACAACGAGTAGCAGAAAGGATACCACGTTGGCCCAGAAGCCAGGGATGCCCTGGATGTTGGCACTCTTCTGAGCCAAGTCACGCTTCCTCCTCTCATGACTCTTGCACATGAACCAAACGTAGGCCCTGCAGGTTTTCTCAGGCTTAGAGCTAAGTTCCACTTACAAGGTCCCCAGTGCCTGCATCACATCTAGTGCCGGGAGCTCACTCGGGCCTCCAGGCCTTTCCTGGCACTGTTCCTCCAATGTCTTCTCCTCCAGCTCCAGGGAGGACCCCTGTTTCTGTCATTCATCTGGCACAACCTCCACATCCTCAGTGATGTCCTCTGCAAGCAGCTGGAAACCCCGTCTGATCCCTGCCACGACTCCGTTCACCTGGGCCTCGCTGTCCTCTCCTGCCTCCACTCTGAAGAGGGTGGCATCTTCGCCTGGTGTGGCCACTGGTGGCTGAAACGTCCCAGCCATGCACAGCATCACCAGGACAGGCTGTTGCTGGCCAGATGCTAAGGAAGTAGGGAAAAACCCCACCGTTTGCCACGTTGATCTCCATTGTTCACGGACACCAAATGGGAAAGGGGACGGAATGAATCAAATTCCCCTTTTGATCACTCAACAGGAGGTCCTAGTCACCAGGTCTCATTCATGTTCCTGAAAAAGAAAGCTTGTACTTCAGCATATAGACAAGTTTCCTCTCAGTGATGTTACTGTGTACACGCATATATTTGTGTACATGTGCACGTAGAAACTTTAGTGCTTACCAAAATTCAAGGTCCTGGGAAAGCAAGCTTGTACTTCTGCATATGGACAGGTTTCCTCTCAGCGATGTTACTGTGTCCACGCATATATTTGTGCACATGTGCACGTAGAAATTTGAGTGCTTACCAAAATTCAATGTCCTGGGAAGGAAAGCTTGTAGTTCTGCATATGGACAGGTTTTGCCTCAGCGATGTAACTGTATTCACCCATCTATTTGCGCACATGTGTGTGTAGAAATTTGAGCGCTTACCAAAATTCACGTTCCTGGAAAAGAAAGCTGTACTTCTGCATATGGACAGGTTTCCCCTCAGCGATGTTCCCGTGTACACATGTATGTTTCTGCACATGTGCGTGTAGAAATCCCTGCCAGTTCGCTTGTGAGTATGAGCTACTGCAACTGACCTAGCCAGGTGATAGAAGTTGGACAGCGAAACCATGAAGTTCTTAGGGAACGGTACAGAGTCTCTGGCCAGCAGAAGCACTGAAGCCAGGGAATCGCTCCCCGTTTGCTCACTGAGCAAACACGTTCTAGGCGGAATCACAGTCGTGCACCTAGGATGCTTGGCAGAAAGGAGAGGCAGGAGGAGAGAGCCTGGGGAGTGTGAAGACGAAAGTCCACTACATCTGCAGTTTATGAAAAGTAGAAAATGTACCTAATGAGCTGGGAGGACAAACTGTACTTAATTAATTGAGTTATCTAAGAGGATTTCCATCCAAACAGCCAAAAGTGCTTCCTGGTTTTTTCTTGCTGCCTGTAGTAAAACATGAAGGGATTTTTTTTTTCTTTAATGTTTAATATAAAGATTATTAAAACAGGGGACAAAACTTGCTGATTTGGGAATTTTCCAGTCTTTTAAGATGACAGAAGTTGTTAAAATTAATGACTCTCAAGCAAGATCATATCCACGGCATTGAGATTAGGTGGTCTAAATACAACATTTTACACCACCGATAGGCCAGTTCTGCTTCATATTATTTTTTATAAACAAAGGTGTTCTAAAGACGAGTGTGACTGTAAAATTCTTTGTTAAGCCTCAGAAAGCTGGAAGGGGATGCCTCATGGCATTATTTAGTCAGGCCAATACCCTCCAAAGAGTTTAGGGGTGTCACTCAGAGATCCTTTCAGTCACACAATAAGACTTCTACCAAGGTTCAGGGTGTTATCCCTCAGCTATCTCAGCAGAAAACCAAGACAGAGTAAGCCTTATTATGAAGACATGTGTGACTGTCGCTTTGGAGTGGGGTGCTTTGCCTTGAACACCAGTAAGAGTATCAGGAGACACACCAAGGTTTTAAGATAACATATTTAAGTTCAGCTCGGACTGAAAGGACCAGCAATAGTACAAAATAGGAGCTCTGGACTTTTACCTTCTACAAGCAGGAAGCAGGCTAGGGAGACTGTTTCATGTAACCATATACTAGCCACCTTCCATGCAATGGCATCATGTCAGCGGGTAGAATGAAAAAATCAGAGACGGAAGCCTAGGAAGTGTCCAGGCCTTAAATACTAATCAAAGGACTGCCCGCAAGAACCCATGGGATTTCAGAACTGCTACTATTGACTCCCATCTCCCCTCCCCTTTCTGGAACAGGAGTGTCTATGAAGGTTATCTATGCCTGAACCACCACTGTATGTTGGCTGTGAAAGGGAGCAGATTAACTCATCTCTTTTGTTCACACATCCTCAGGTCTAGAGGAACTACACTTCTATAATTTGAACTGATGTGTTGCAGACTTGAGAGGCTCTTGGACTGCAAGGAGATCAAACCAGTCAATCCTAAAGTAAATCTCTCCTGCATATTCATTCGAAGGACTGATGCTGAAGCTGAAGCTCCAATACTTGGGCTATGTGATGGGAATAACCGTCTCATTGGAAAAGACCGTGATGCGGAAAAAGATGAAGGTAGGAGAAGGGGACAGCAGAGGATGGGATTGTTGGATAGCATCATCGACTCAATGGACTTGAGTTTGAGCAAGCTCCTGGAGTTGATGGACAGGGAAGCCTGCAGCGCTGCAGCCCATGGGGTCGCCAAGAATACGACACAACTGAGCAACAGAACACTTGAGATACTGTACACGTGGACCCTGATCCATAGCTGGACCTGACTTAGATGACAAGGTCCTGAACTTCAAGTTAATGCTGTAACAGATAAATTGTTTAAAAGCATTGGCAGGAAAAGGCATTTTGGACATACACGTATGTGAACAATTTCTGGCCATGTGTGTACCACGTGGTTTTAAATTATGTCCACGGTTCCTTCCTCCGCCCCTTCACATGTGTGGTGGGCTTAGTGGCTCACTTCTCATGTTAGAATACTGTAGAAACGAACAATGAAGCGTCTGAGACTAGGTCATAAAAGGCACTGCAGCCTCCTTGATCATCCTCTTGGATCACTCACTCTAGAAGCCAGCTTAGTCATATCTCGAGAGCACTCAGGTAGCCCTTTAGAGAGGTCCATGTGAAAGAACCGAGGCTTTCTCCCAACAGCCAGCAAGCAAACCGGTTTCATCAGCTATGTGAGTAAGCCATCTTGGAAGGAAATCCACCAGCGCATGTCAAGGCTTCAGAGGATGGCAATCTCATGAGACACTGAGCCACAACACTCAGCTGAATTACTCCTGGATTCCCAACTTTCAGCAGCAGTATGAAATAATATTGTTTTAAGCTGCTAGTTTTGGCTAACTGCTTATGCAGCACTAGTTCATTAATGCACTGCCAACTTTGGGCAATGTCTTTATTCAGGGCTGCCTGTCCATCTAGTCCAATCTAATCCAGAATCTGCTAGTTCAGTTTAGAAAACATAGCCCACCCTTGATCTGACCACCCTCAGTATCCGATCAAATATCATTTCACTCACCGGAGTATCTTATCAGCCTTGCCTAGCCTCAGCAATGATCCTCTCAGTTGAGCCAGAGTCCACCCTCACGATTATAGTCCTCATTTTAATAAGTTTCCATCCACTGACACCCATTCTGTTATTGTTGTCCATTGCTTTTCAGTCTCCCATCTCTGTCTGCAATCCCATGGGCCCACCCTGTTCCTTAGCTATAAATCCCAGCTGCACCCCTCCTGGAGTCACACATAAGCTCAATCTCTCTCCCATGTTATAATACGCCACTGTAGTACTCTTACCTTGAATAAAGTTTTTCTTGCCACCTTTCGTAAGTGTTATGAGTACTCTTTGAACATTCCCAAGTTCTGTTAGTAAGGATTACTCTCAAAGGAATCTAGTTTTATATCTTTATTCTTTATACTATATTCATTCGGGGGAACAAATTTCTAGCATTAAAACATTTCATGTTTTTACCATACAAACAGAAAATATCTTTGAAAATACATTTACATATCTTAAAACATGTAGTAATCTGAAAAGGATGCGTATATAGACATGTCAGTGTATATACACACATGCCCTCAGAGCTCCAAGGAAAACTTAATTCTCAGTAAACAATAAATGAAAACATTCAGCCTGAAAATCGTGAACTCTTTGGAATCAACTTGCCAAAAATCTTAGACAATGAAATTTTAATTAAAAAACATGGATACATAAAAATATTTGGGATTCAGACAAAATTGCTAAATAAAGATAGGTCAACCCCTAAATCATCTATGGAAAAAAAAAGAAAAGAAATCCTCAGTATCATGTAATAACCTATCATGGAAAAGGACCTACAAAAGAATAGATACGTATCTGCATAACTAAATCACTCTGATATACATCTGAAATTCAACATTGTAAATCTAATATATTTACAGGAAAAAAATTGTGAAGAAACTTCTAAAATGCAAAGGTATAAAGAAAAAAAATCCTAAAGAATGTAGGAAGTATCTATGAATTGAAACAAAAATAGAAAACAAAAATAAAGCTTGTTGGGATAAGACGACAAGAGCTGCTTCTTGGAAAAAGAAAATCAGAAACATTGATACAACTGTGGCAAATCTAATAAGGGGACAGGGAGGTTAATTCCAATACTAGAAATGAGGAACGAAATGGGATTCTGAGAGGATAACATTCAACTCTGTGTGGAATTCCTTTTGTTTCAGGAAAGGTCCAGTCAAGCAACAACCTGGGGAAAGAAAGGGAAGGAAAGAAAGAGGAAGAGAGACAAGGGAAGAAAGCACGAAAAAGAAAGGAGAGGAGAAAGAAGGAACAGTAAGTGTCTCAACAAATGTTGTAAACTATCCAATAAAACAATTCTCTTCAAGATCTAAAAGCAGAAACGGAAATTTATTAAGCCAGATACTCATTGCTTTTGATGGTACTCAGAACAAGAAAGCCCACTTAGACATCACTGTTTAGAACTGGCCAACACAATACGATTATTTAAAAAAAATAAAAATATGCCATGTTATTTGTAAAAAGACAGCAGAAATAATTTTTAAAACATTATTTCTACAAATACTAATTTTACTTACAATGTTTTGGCAACATTAATAAAATAAATTTTACCTGAAAGAACAAGCAAGGCAGACAAGGAAATTCACAAAGGGCAGTAACAAAATAATAATCTTGACACATCTTCAATAATTTGTAAAGAAAACAAAGTGTCATTGTGTGAACAAAATATAGAGGTATCAAAAGAAAAACAGAGGAAGCTCCTGAAAGAATTCAACTCACTATTAACTATCTTTGATTTGCAGGCACAGAAACTGACTCAAGTTAATTCTAAGAAGCAAAGCCCTGATGTTATTATCTCTTCTCTTTTTCATTTTTCTTTTTTTTTTTGTGTGTGTGAAAATTTAGGAAATTTAGGCTGGAGAGGGAAGAAGAGGATAGAGACTTCAAGTGCCTTTAAGGAGGAGGAGGAAAGAGAGGGGGTTGGAGATTTGATTGTGTTATTTGAACAGCATTGGTGAAGCTCAAACAAGGGAGCCATGCAGGCCTACGGGAAGAGTATTTCCAGAAGAACAACACTTGCAGTCTGGATCGGCAAGAAACGGAATTTGATGGAGGAAAACCAAGGCCTGTGTTGTCAAAAAGAGTACATTAGTGGGGAAAAGAGTAGAGTAGAAGACAGAGAATGGAAGAGAGGAAGCAGTCAGGGACCATATTGTGGGAACCTTTTAATTTGGCAATAAATACAACTTGTAGTCCTTAGGAGCATACTTCACAGCAACTAACAGCAACAGTGTTGATAATACTAAGCAACAGTAAAAACACGTAACTAAAACATTTCGTATTTTTTACTATAGAAATCGAAGAAAGCAGATACATATGCAATAGTCTGCATATTTATTTATACAGAGAGTTTTCACATGAGACCAGAACACACACACACTCTTTATACAACTAAAAGTGGTTTCAGCTGACACTTAGCAAAGTGCTTTGGCCCAAGTAAACTAACCAGAAAGGCCTAGTAAAATATTCAAAGTGCAATATATCAATCAAGCTTTGAATAAATAAACACAATTTATTTGAATTTGAATTTATACTCACGAAATTACCTAAAATGGAGACAACAGATTCACTGCAGCTTCATCATCTGTAGTCCTTCCTTTTCAGTTCTGAGAAGGATGCTAACCGCTTGGTGATGATCTCTTTCCAGCATTTTGTGAAAGCTTAGAGGACTTAAAGAAACTGAGGCCTGGGGAGAGTGGCGAGAGACAAAGAGGAGGAGAAAGGAAGAGGAAACGGAGAGTTGCTCCTGGCATAGGTCTACAGACAGGATCCCAGCTTCCTGGAATGGTGCACAGAGATTGCTAGGTATCCGTGCCAGAAGTGGAGAAGGGGTGACATTCAACTGCAGGAGGAGACTCAACTCCAAGAACCTAGAGGCAGCCAAGTGCGCTGATGTTCAGGCACCAATACTTAGAGGGTAACCCACAGGTCTGTGAAAGAGCCCTTGGAGACCGCAAGAAAGAAGGTTTCCACAAGTATAATCACACATTAGATGGTTGGATACATTAGAGGAAGGGTAATTCTATGACCTGATAATTACTGAAATACATGAGACAATTCTTGCACATCAGACTGTGTCAAGAAAGACGGAAACTCAATCAGTTTGATACAATGGGAAATTACACACGCAAAGAATTAGCTGTTAACTGTACTACATTTGTGTCCAAGGCAAGATAAGATACAGAACCGAAATCTTCACATGGTCAACTCGGGTAAGACACATGTAACTGGAAATTGGAAGGAAGAGTTCCAAAAAGGCTTTAATCACCCTGGACTATTTTTGTCCACTATATTTACGATTCTTGGACAACTCCATTGTAGCTTAAGGGTAAGAGAACTCAATTTAGCCCAATTCAAAAGCTGAACAGATTTCCTCTGTTTGATCCTTTTCAGTTACAACTATGGGTCCAGCGCAAATCAAAGTGGACGTCAAGGCTCTTTTTCCTTAGGGAGTTTTAATTTGCTTTGCTACTGTGTCTGACACAGATATGCCGACCTCACTGTGACTACAGGCCAGCCAAATGGGAAAGGGGACAGAATGAATCAAATCTCCCTTTTGCTCACTCAACAGGAGGTCCACAGGCACCAGGTCTCATTCTATTAACTATCTCTGCTTCTCCAACTGCAGTCAGTGCTACACAGGGCCTGCTTCATGCTTGCCAGGGTCTCTCACCAAACACAGGCATTTTAGCAGCTGGCATCCTTGAGATGTCCCTGGGCTAGGTGAAAGCACTCTGAGACAGTGTTCCTTCTCCCTTGGCTCTGTGCCTGCAGTGAATGTATGCCTCTTCCTCAGCTGGGACAAGAAGCCACAGCTCTTCACTGATTAAATCCCGTGTCTGGTCCAAACTCACATCGTAGCTTCTCCATCAACCTCCACTGCACGCTTTCAGAGCCAGGTTATCTTAGATCAGCCCAAGAGGCACTTCAGAGAGTGACATTCAAGTCTGGCTATATAGCTGATACTGAGATCTGCAAGGCATGAAAACACTTCAAAATTACGTTGCTAAAACACTCTACAGATTATATGTATAGGAGAGCTTTCAAACTTACAAGTAACATCAAATACCAAAATAGGTTACTTTTCCTTTCTCCACTTCTCTCATTCTCTCTCTCACACACACACATGCACACATCCTTTTTACATGTTAAGACAATTACACGAAAAACAGATCATAGATTTTTAAATAACATCTCAATATGCAGATCAAACAAAACTGTACTTCCTCTATTTAAAACAAAATCACATAAATTACCCATCGGTTTCCCTATATTTGATATTATTGAATAATGCTATAAGTTGATCTTTTTGTTTTTAATGGGATTTTTAACTTTGACTGAAATACTTGCTTCAGACTTACTGAAGGCAGAATTAACTATTATTTTTCTTTTTTTGACCTCCTCCTTTTAGATTTGGGGGGTGATGATTCAAAATAAGATGTGTTCACAGTAATGGATGCTACTTCCACCAATCCTGGCTGAAGGGGTTCCAGTGATACCTGAATAACAATTTTTGTTTCAGGAGACAATCCTTCTAGCTGCTTAGGCTTCTTAAACATTTGATGACACTGGGTCTTGTGCTCCCTCTCCTCTTTGGAAGTTAAAAACTGTAGCCGACATTTGGAACACTGGTGAAAACTCTTTTCCCAGTGCCCTCGATGATGACGTCTGTATGCTGTTGCAGTTTGAAAAATTTTGAGGCAAAACGGGCAAAGTAATTTCTTAGTGTTACCATGGTATGCTCTGAAATGTGAATCCACATCTGCAAAAAATGATGATCTGTAACTGCAAACCTGGCATACATAGGGCATTTCACCAGGCTTATGATTGTCTTTCATGTGCTCTAAGAGAACCTGATCTGTCTCAAAGGACAACTCACAGATGTGACAGACTGCGGAGGGCTCCTGGGCCGTGTGGACACTTTCAATGTGACACTGCAGCTGGAAAGGAGTAGGAAACTGGCGGAGGCAGTGCTGGCAGGTGGTGTGGGTTTTCCAGCTGTCACCTCTCTGCCACTCAAGTTCCAAATGGTGCTTCATGTGATTCATAAACTTGACATTTTTTAGAACTTTCAAGCAGCTGAGGCATTTAAACGCCGTGTGGGTCTTCGCTTCTGGCTGCCCAACTCCTCCATGCTCGCCATAGTAGAAGTCACGAAGTAACACAATCAGATTTCCTTCTGTGGGATCACCAATTTTGTTTGGACTTGCCAAACTTGGAAAATCAGTTTTTGTCTGTCCACTTTCCCCTAAAGGTCTTACAGGCTTGCAATGAACACTGTCCTTTGGAAAAGGTGTTGGACAAGGTTCTCCATTCTGAACATGGCCTAGTGAGGTATGGACACGGTCTGGTGTGGTTTGCTGAGTGGTCTCTGTATGAAAAAAACCTGATGGGGAAAAACCTAAAGAATGTTCCCCTACAATGCCATCACTGAGTTTAGGCCTTCTGGGATTTCTGCGATTTGTTTCACAAGGGGAAACTCGTTTTGATACATGAGGACTTTTATTCATATCTCCTGCAGAAACTGCTGTTTCTACTGGATGCTGCAATGACCTTGTGAAGGTAATCAAAGAAGAACATAACTCCTTCGAAAAGCCATCAGGCACTATTTGTGGTGAAAGATTTTTATAATCAGCTTGAGACGGAGGTTCAATAATAATAGGACTACCTGTTGATCTTGAGTCAGAGTCAGACACTGGCAAGACAGTCTTTGCTTCTGATGTAGGAGTCACATGACTAACAGGCTGTAATCTGTGAGCGTTACCTCTCCAGAAGTGACCACACCTTTTTCTCCTTGAATAAGAACCTGGGGTATCTCTGTTCAGTATGTTTGAAACGACTGGTTTTGAAGCTGAGCTCATCCCAACAAAGATCACGTCAGCATCTTCATTTCCATGTTCCACTCCAACCAAGATCACGTCATCATCATCATCATCATCTACTTGTTTGGTCTCTCCCTCCCTTTTCTGTACTTCTGGCTCTTGTTCTTCTTCACGTAACATACATGGGAGTTCCATATTTTTAATACTTTTTTTTCTTAGAGGGTGTGGCCACAAGTCCCAGTGCTTCCTTTATACAAACTGCCACCTAAGTGTAAACATACTACAGATTAGTTAAGTACAGAAAAATGGGCTATTTGATTATCTCCAAAACTCTAGAGTACTTATACACACCCTTATCTTACAGACAAAGACACTGAGTGTCAACCAGACTCAATGACAGCTGAAAAAACTACGACTACAAGTCTCCATGGCTCTAGAATCATAGCTTTGTCGCATGTTCACTTTAACCTCTTCTACTTAAAAAAATAAAGAGGAAAAATAAAAAAAACCCGCCACACTGATCATTAGGTGAAATCACATGTAAAGGATGAGTATTTTTACAAAAACATTGTTCTACAGCGTTTCGAAGCATGGACTTTGGAGTCATAGGAGATTAAGTTGGAATTCTAACTTAACCACACACCAGTTGTGTCTTCTTGGGCAAATTTGTAACTTTTAAATGTGTTTCTGTATCTTAAAGACAAACATGCTTATTTCTTAGACTTAAGGTTAACAGCTTTTTTAAAAGGCATCAGCTATTCAATGGCATCTGTTTTGTAGTAAAAATGGAAGAAAATGGATCTTAAATGCACATTACAACCGATTCACAAATTCTAATTTCATAAATGTTAACAAACAAAATAGGTAGCAAATTCAAAGTATAATCTATCTATACCTAGTTAACAGACAGCATAATTCAATGTCAAGCACTTAACACAGGCCTAGGAAAAGGAGAATGGGCTCTCTTTGATAATCTCACCCCAATTCCACACTGATATATCCTAACTTTCTCCCTCTAATCCTGGCTAAACTTCAATCCAACAATGCTTCATCCTTTATGCCACATGTCTCTTCCCCACATAGCAGGCAAAGTGATGCCAGTCTTTCTCTCATACCAATATCAGACAGAGATATCACTCACACACACACACACACACACACACAAACACACACACACACACACCTGATATCCCTCATGAATACAGGTGAAAGAGTCCAAAACAAAATACTTGCAAACAAAATTCAACAGCATATAAACAAGACTGTATACCATGATCACATGGGATTTAGGGAGGTATGCAAAGTTGGTTCATGATAGGAAAGTCACCAACATTATGCCATTTTAAAACAATAAAACAAATAACACATCTGCCTGAAGAAAAAGCATTTCCTTGAATCTAGCACCTTTTCATAACCAGGGTTAAAAGAACACTTAATAATTAAGAACAGAAGAGAACTTTCTCAATCAAAGGGCACCTGTAAAAAGACCCACAGCTAACATCATACTTAAGAATGAAAAACTGAAAGCTTTCCCTCTAAGACTGGGAACAACACAAGGAAGTCTATTACACACTTTGGCTCAACATTATACTGGCAGTTTTACAACCAGAGCAATCAGGTAACAAAAGAGAATTGTTGCTGTAGTTTTAAAAAAAAAAAAACAATGAAAAAACAAAAAACCGCCTTCAGAATGGAAAGTAAAAATCAAAGTATATTGGAGATAACATACATTTGTATATAGAAAATCTTGAAGAAAACCCAAGTATTAGAATTAATATAAAGCTTGCAGAATAGAAGACAAATATTTTAAAAGTCAACCACATTTTACACTGTAGCAACAAATGTTGTTGAGTAAATACTTGAATCTACACTAGCATTCAAAAGAATACTTAGGAAGTCAGAAAGAGGAAGACAATATATTCTTTTGAATGGCTGAGTAACACTCCATTGTGTATATGTACCACAGCTTTCTGATCCATTTATCTGTTGGTGGACATCTAGGTTGTTCCATGTCCTGGCTATTATAAACAGTGCTGCGATGAACACCGGGGTACATGTGTCTCTTTCAATTCTGGTTTCCTCAGTGTGTATGCCCAGCGGTGGGATTGCTGGGTCATATGGCAGTTCTATTTGCCATTTTTTAAGGAATCTCCACAATGTTCTCCATAGTGGCTGCACTAGATTGCATTCCCACCAACAGTGTAAGAGGGTTCCCTTTTCTCCACACCCTCTCCAGCATTTATTGCTTGCAGACTTTATAGGAGTCAATTCTAATGAGACTGATGAAACTGGAGCCGATTATACACAGTGACGTGAGCCAGAAAGAAAAACACCAATACAGTATACTAACACATATATATGGAATTTAGAAAGATGATAATGATAACCCTGCATGAGAGACAGCAGAAGAGACACAGATGTATAGAACAGATTTTTGGACTCTGAGGGAGCGGGAGAGGGTGGGATAATTTGGGAGAATAGCACTGAAACATGTACACTTTCATGTAAGGTAGTCGCCAGTCTATGTTTGATGCAGGATACAGGATGTTTGGGGCTGGTGCACAGGGATGATCCAGAGAGATGATATGGGGTGGGAGGTGGGAGGGGGGTCAGGATTGGGAACTTATGTACACCTGTGGTGGATTCATGTCAATGTATGGCAAAACCAACACAGTGTTGTAAAATAAAATAAAGTACAAATAAAAATAATAAAAAGGAGAGAAAGACAAATATCATATGGTATCACTTACATGGACTCTAAAATATGACACAAATGAACTTATCTATGAAACAGAAACAGACTCACAGACATAGAGAGCACACTATGTGATTCCCCAGAGGGGAAAGTTGGGGTAGGCACAGATTGGGAGCTGGTGATTAGCAGATGCAAACTATAATATATACAAGAGAGAAATAACAGCGTACTGTATATCACAAGGAACTATATTCATAATTTGTGATAAACAATCATGGAACAGGGTATGAAAAAATTGTATGTGCATATGTGTGTGTTTACATATGAAGGAAAGGAAAGGACAACTGTTGGCAAGCACATACAGAAACTGGATCCTTGTGTGTTATAGATAGATTTTAAAATGGTGCAACTGCTACAGAAAACAGTTTAAAGGCTCCTCAAAAAACTAAAAAACTAGACCTGATACATGATTCAGCAGTTCCACTTCTGGATATAAAATCAAAAGAAGTTAACATGGGGTCTTGGGATATCTGCAGAGCCGTGCTCACAGCAGCACGAAGCACAACAACTAAGAGGTGGAAGCATCGAAATGTCCATCAAATGTGATATATACACACAATGAAATATTATTTAGCCATATAGAGAAAATTCTGTCACATGCTACAGCATGCATGATCATTTCACACATCAAGCCAAATGCAATAAGCCAGTCGTACAAAAAGACAAATACTGTAAGTTTCTACGTGCATGAAATAGCTAACACAGTCAAGCAATAGAAAGGAAACAAAAAAGAATGATGGAGTCCATGGTCTAGGTCAACGGGCAAGAAAAGAGGAGTTGCTGTTTAATGGGACAGGTGATGGGTACAGAGTTTCGATTTTGCAAGCTGTAAAGGTGTAGAGATCTGTTTCATAACAATGTGATAAGGAATTCTCTGGTAGTTCAGAGGTTAGGACTCCACAGTGTCCTATCAGGGGCCTGGGTATGATCCTCAACCAGGGAACTGTCATTCAAGCTGCACAACACAGCTAAAACAATGACAACAACAACAAATCAACACTGTGACTACGTGTGTGTATATGTCTTAGTCACTCAGTTGTGCCCAACGTTGCATCCCCAGGGACTAAAGCTCACCACGTTCCCTTCTCCATCAGATTTGCAGTGGGTTGCCATTTCTTTCTCCAAAAGGCTGATGAAAGTGTGCAAAATACTTAGCATGCAAAAATGGTTAAAATGGTAAAAATTTAACTTAGATGTTTTCTACAACAATTAAAAACAGAAAAGCATTTAACAACCAGGAAAAGAATTTGAATAGACATTTCCGACTCTTTGCAATCCCATGGACTGTAGCCTACCAGGCTCCTCCGTTCATGGGTTTTCCAGGCAAGAGTGCTGGAGTGGATTACCATTTCCTTCTCAAGGCGATCTTCCCCACCCAGGAATTGATCCCAGGTCTCTTACCTTGCAGGCAGACACTTTCCCTTCTGAGCCACCAGGGAAGCCCTGAGCAAAATGTCAATCAGTCTCACTGAGATACTACTTCACACCAGACTACTTCACACCCAATCAAAAGGACGAATAATAACAAGTGCTGCAGAAGATGTGGAGAAAAGGAATCTTCATGATATTGTTGAGGTAATTGCTATAAAATGGTACAACCACTCTTGCAAAAGTGGTTGGTCAGTACCTCAAAAATTAAATATAGAGTAGAGATATGATCCAGGAATTTCCCTCTTTTGTATATATGCACCAACACTGAAAATGTTCAGTCCATGCAAAATCAGTGTTCACAGCAACATTACTCGCAATAGCCACAAAGAGTACACCATCCACGTATTATCCATTCATTGACGAATGGATAAACAAACTGTGGTATATGCTCAAAATGGACTGCATGGAAGCCATTTACCATATTCATATACCATATTCAGCCATAAAAGTAAAATAAAAACATTCACTGTTATACAAGCATGAACACGATGAATCTTGAAAGTACACAAACGAGGGGACTTTCCTGGCGATCCAGGGTTTAAGACTCTCCACAGGTGCCATCCCTGGGCTGGGAACTAAGATCCCACATGCCACATAGCTAAATAAATAAATACTTAAAAAGAAAATACGACATCTGAATAAAGCCAGACACAAAGGTCACACATTGTATGTGGGGAACTGTAGGTGGAAGACAAGCAGGAAAGAGAAGCACTCTGTAATCCAAGTGAAACATTTTTTTCAGGGAGGAGGAAATGAACTACTCTGATAAAGGCTGCCAACAAATTAAATAAAATAACAATTAAAAGTTCACCACTGAGTTAAACATTTGAATTCACCTGTGGCCTTGACAAGAGTGGCTTTATGGGAAAATGAGAGAACTCGAGATAACAAAGTCTAGGAACAACTCTGCAGAGTTCTATAACAAGCAAATATGAAATAAAAGCAGCAGAAGCAGGAGGTGTCACCAAAAAATGGATTTTTAACGACAGGTCACGTTATAGTCAGTCTGTTTGCTGATGGGAACCATCCAGAGAAACAGAAACCTTAATCCAGGAGGACAAAGAGGAGACTTGCGAGAATATCAAGAAATGAGTAGGTCTAGAAATGAGCAGATCAGGAATTGAGTACATCAAACCACAAGAGCACACAAGCTGGAGAAGGCAATGGAAACCCAAACCAGTACTCTGGCCTGGAATATCCCACAGATGGAGGAGCCTGGTAGGCCGCAGTCCATGGGGTTTCGAAGGGTCGGACACGACTGGGCGACTTCACTCTCATGCACTGGAGAAGGAAATGGCAACCCACTCCAGCATTCTTGCCTGGAGAATCCCAGAAAAGGGGGAGCCTTGTGGGTGGCTGTCCATGAGACTGCAGAGTCAGACACGACTGAAGCGGCTTAGCAGCAGTAGCAGCACACAAGAAGGGTACACAAGCCGAATAATTTGCTCACATTGACAGAGCTGAGATCATATTAAAAAAAAAAGGCTGGCATAGTGGATTAATGGGTATGGTAACCAGCCTTCAAGTGAATTCAATCTCCTGATATTCCTACCCCTGTGTAGTTCTCTCTCAATCTATCACAGGGTAGACCTGTGAGACTAAGCAAATACACAAGAGCAGATGTGTAACATCTCAAAAAAAACTCTGCACTTTATCATGGGTGCAAGTACTTTCCTGAATCACTCATTCTGAGTAAAGACAGCAGCCTCCACAAGAGAAGCCCCTTGGAGAGGCCCACAGAAGGAGGAACTGAGGCTTCAAGAGTACAGACAAGTGAGAGAGCTTAGATTCAACTAGCTAAGTCTTCAGAGGTTGCCAAGCCAGACAAAAGCTTGACTACTACCTCAGGAGAGATCCTAGGCCAAGAGATAACAAGTGGTAAGTTCTTTCAAACTATTCCATTTTGAGATCATATGTACAACACAAACATTTCAAGTTCTAATACCATTCACATCATACTTACACACAGATCAGTTCTCCTATAAATATAGCAAAAATCAAGACACACACACACACACACACACACACACACACACACACACACACCCCCTCTCCACAGCACCAAAACACAGGAGTTGCCTGGCAGTCCAGTGGTTTGGTTAGGACTCAGCCCTCTCACTGCCAGGATCCTGTGTTCGATCCCTGGCTGGGGAACTAATATCCTATGAAGCCACATGGTGTGACCAAAACAAAACATGCGGTGAAGTTCAAAGCTGTACCAGCAAGATAAGTATACAACACAGCTGTAGGCACAAGTGGCTGGGCATAGAGCTTCCTATGATCTTGTTTACTCGCATGAAATGAACTCAGATGGTGCCTCACCCCCATCCAGTGGAGTTCACTTATTTAATGAAGAAAAGCCCTTAAGGGTACAGAAATGAGCAAGTAATCTCACGTGAACATGTTAAATCACAGGATAATTTCTCTGAATGAACCACCGAATTCATTCATTCATTTGGCCATGCTGTTTGGCTTGTGGGGTCCCAGTTCCCTGACCAGAGACTGAATCCAGACCACTGCAGTGAAAACCCAAAATCCTAATCACCAGGCCACCAGGGAACCCCACACCTGCATTGCTTTGCTTTGCTAGCTAAAACCTTAGGATATGTGCATTGCCCCATTTTAGCCTCACCAAGTGGCAGGAGTCAACTCTACACAGCTTAAGACCCATGGTGCTCTTACTTTTTTTCTTTCAAGAAGGCAGGAGAAAGCAAGTCACCATGCCTGTTTTTAAGCTTGCCACTCAGAAAGCTGCAAACCTGAAACCATGATGGCCCTGAAGTCAGCACCCGCAATCAGGGTCACGTAATCCCCAATCAGGAATACTCTCTCTCAACAGCAACGTGTCAGCCGACGAATGAAAGGAGAAAAACACAAAGTAAGAAAGCCACACCTTTGTCCCTTGTTGTAAAGATGTCTGTCACCTTACCTCAGGGGCCCACTGAAGTCCTGAGCGCTTGAGACCTCCCAGGCAGCACACGGTCACATCCTGGGGACAAGCAGAGGAAACGGCCAGGGTGAGTCCCCTGTTCCGGGAACATTCTATCCCCCCAGGCCCTACCTGGTCCTACCCTACGGATGCTGACCAGGCGTCTCACACTCAACCAGACCAAGTGATTGAACTCCTTTGCCCTGAGCTTCTTCCTCCCACCTCCCTTCTCTCAGTAACAAACAAATACCTCATCTGCCAACTTCCCGAACCAAAGGCCTGAATCTCGGGGCCCCCAGGGACGGGGCAGCCCTGGAGTCTGAGGAGAGGCCGAGGAAACAGGAAAACGACCAAAGCACCAGGGCAGTGAAGAGGCCACTAGATCGATTTTTTTTCTTTTTTTTTTGCTGCGCTCGCCTGACTATGCCTGGGTGCAGGACCGGGTTGGGCCGTGAAGATTTGTGTGTGTGTGTGTTTAAATCATTAGGTTCCACAGGAGAGCTGGGGGTGGTGCCCGGGGCCAGGGGCCTAAGAGGCCCTTTCCGCGAGCTGACTTGTGCCACCCACCCCCGGGCCGGAAAGCTGCTGGAGAGCTGAGCCCGCCCAGACTAGAGAGGAGAGAGGGCGAATGGCGCCTGAGGCCTGTGGGTCCTGCCGCACACTCCCTCCTGAGGGCCCGCGGGCCCTCACCAGCCGCCCCACCGAGCAAGGCCTCGTGCGAGTGGGGACCCGAGAAACCCTCCCTTTAGCCGTCAGGCACCTCTTAGGCTGAACCACGCTCCAGTCCTTACCAGCCCCCGTTGACGGAGGAGACAGAACTGCCTGCGGCTCACCTGCCTTAGGCAGTTCCCGGATCAAGCCTGAGGAGGCGAGCCCGAGGGGATGACGAGGCGAGGCGGACGGGACGAGGCTTCCTCAGGTCTGGGGCGCCGCCTCAGCTCCCCCTACAGGAGAGCGGGCTGCCTCCGATGATTGGCTGCCAGGTGTCGGCTCCTGCCATCTGATTGGCCGCGAGGCTGAGTTGGGCGCATGCGCGCGCGATGGACACCCCACCCCCACCCCCTCCCCCCACCCTGTAAAAGCACCCCCTGTGGGCGTGGTCAGGCTGAATCTGAATCTCAAAAGAGTATTGGGTCAAGATTGCTCAGCTCACCAAACGCGAAGAAAGAAAAAACAGATGGCACAGTCGCCAGGGCACAGGGCTGAGAACGGCCTCCGAGTCTACCAGGGGAGTCCAGTGATGGTGTCCGGCACTCACAGCCCTCAGGGGTGACCTCCCTTAAGCCAGTTCTTTGCTTAAGGAACTTGACCTTACAGTGAATCTTGGCGCCCCTCCTCTTGGAATTCCATTTCAATCAAGGCAGGGCAGCCTGCCCCTGTTTTTGCACTGTCTATTGTGAGCTGAGAATGAGCTTTACTTCTTCTTCTTCTTCTTTTTAATTTTAGAGCTTTACGCTTTTAATGGCTGAGGAAAACCGAAAAGACTTTTATTTTCTGACGTGGAAATTGTGTGAAATTCAGTTTTCGGAGTCCTTAAATTTGGAACAGGGACTTGCCAGTTTATTTCGTTGTTGTCTATGGCTGAAAACTTAATCGCCAATGATCATATTCACAAAGCCTAAAATATTTCTTCTTTGGCCCTTCACAGAGTCTTTTTTAAATGCCCTGTGCTGCTGGAAGTCTCCTAGTAGACCGTTGAGATCTCCTATGGGAGGATAAAGTTTTGGTTTTGTTACATTATTTTCTTCTCTAATATATTCATTTTTCATTCTTTACTAATTTCATTCCTTCACATCGCTATAAGTTTGTTCTGTTGCTCATCTTTACAACTTTTTGAGATAACTGTTTGTAACTCTCATTTCTCTTGTATCTAATGCTATAAATTTACCTTAATTTGTTGTTGTTGTTCAGTCCCTCAGTCATGTTGGACTCTTTGCAACGCCATGGACTGCATGCAGCACACCAGGCTTTCCTGTCCTTCACTGTCTCCTGGAGTTTGCTCAAACTCATGTCCATTGAGTTGGTGATACCATCCGAACATCTCATCCATCGCCGCCCACTTCTTCTCTTGCCCTCAGTCGTTCCCAGCATCAAGGTGGTTTCCAATGAGTTGGCTTTTCCCATCAGGTGGCCAAACTATTGGATCATCAGATTCAGCATCAGTCCTTCCAGTGAATATTCAGAGTTGATTTCCCTTAGGATTGACTGGTTGAATCTTGCTGTCCAAGGGACTCTCGAGTGTCTTCAACACCACAGTTCAAAAGCATCAGTTCTTCGGCACTCCACCTTCTTTACGGTCCAGCTGTCACATCCATACATGACTGTGGGGAAAAGCATAGCTGTGACTAGATGGACTTTGTCAGCAAAGAAATGTCTCTGCTTTTTACTAAGCTGTCTAGGCTTGTCATAGCTTTTCTTCCAAGGGCCACATATCTTTTAAGCTCATGGCTGCATTCACCATCCACAATCATTTTGGACCCCAAGAAAATAAAGTCTGTTACTCTTTCCATTGTTTCTCCGTACAACTGTAACTGTGTCCCGTAATTTTTGTGAATAGACTGTTCATTATCATTCACGTCCGAGTATATCCTAATATTCTCTTCTAAAGACAAGCCTAAATATTGCATGGGCTTCCCTGGTCACTCAACTGGTAAATCGCTTTCCAGCCAATGCAGGAGACACAAAAGGCCTGGGTTCGATCCCGGGTCAGGAGGATCCCCTGGAGAAAATATTGGCAATCTGCTCCAGGATGCTTGCATGAAAATTCCATAGAGATATGTGTTAAGATAGTTATTTCTATTTTCCAAGTGAATGGCATTTTCAAAGACGTTTCTTGGTCAATTTCTCATTATTGCATTATAGTCAGATGACACAGTCTAAATATTATTGATCCTTTGTATTCGAAGATTTCCGTTAAGTATGCCGTACTTCAGATTTCCATCTCTGTGAAGTCAAAATGAAGTGGGTGTTGTGTAGAGAAAACACTTGCAACGTCTGAAATGTGTGTATGTGAAATGACTTCCTTTATGCTTCACAATTATTCCAGCATCTTTCAGTAGGGTACCTTTAACTAAGTTCCAGGGTTTTCTCAAATTTTACCAGTTTTTCCACAAATGTTCTTTCCTAGTTTCATAGTCCCATATAGGGTACTGAACTGCATGAGAATATAGAGCAAGAAGCTACAGATACCTCCCTTAGCTTACTCTGGTCTATAGCAGTTTCTTAAACTTTCCTTGTTTTTCAAGACTTTTGACAGTTTTCAGGAGTCCTTCAGGGACAGGTATTTTGCAGAATGACTCTCTATATGGGTTTGGGATGTTTCTCCTGATTGCCCTGGGGTTTATATAATTGTAGAACTATACCTCCAAGGCAAAATATCTTTCTCATCATCTCCCATCAAGGATTCATACTATCAATATGACCTACCACTAGTTCGTCTGCTAGAAAGTTGTCTCCTTCCTGCTGACATATTCTGTTCTTGGAAACAAGCCGCTAAACACAGCCTACATTTAGGGAGGGGCATGGAATCTCATCTTGAGGAAAATATCGAAGAGATACACAAATTACTGAGTATACAAGTTAATTGAAACTCCCTTGTAAGGAAGATCTGGTCCTTCTAGCCATATCTTTTAATGTTAAATTAATTAAAGTAAAGATTTAATAGGTTTCCCAGTTGGTGCTAGTGGTAAAGTACCTGCCTGCCAATACAGGAGATGTAAAAGATGTGGGTTCAGAGGAGCCTGGTGTGCTACACTGATGGGGTCGCAAAGAGTTGGACAGACTGAAGCCGCTGAACACACAAAAAGATTTAATACCTCAGTCACACTGGCTACATTTTAACATTTGCAAAGTGGCATATTAGACACAGACATAGAAAATATATTTTACTGAGAATTCCTTAGTGATCGGGTTATTAGAGATTTGTGCTTCCACTGCAGGGGGCAGAGAGTCAACCCCTGGTTGAAGATCTAAGATCCCTTAATCCTCACCGCAAGGCAAAAAAAAAAAAAAAAGAAAGAAAACAAACCCTGCCGGATGAACACTCCATCTGAGTATACTATACAGATAAAGGATATAAACAGAACACCTCACAGAAAAGAAAAGAAACATAAGCATTTATATATGTGAAAAGCTGATCGCCCTTATGAGCGAATACATGTAACAATTATGAAAATGTTTTCTATTGCTGCAGAAAGGTCTGTGAATAGCACTGACTTAGGTCATTGTTTTTCCAACCTTTCTTCTTTTCAAATGTGATGCATATTAACACATGAAACTGCTTTAGCTCTGTCTCAAAAATTTGCTATTTTCACTATCATTCAGTTCAAATAATGTTTTTCCCATAACAATTCCTCTTAGGAGCAATAAGTTATTTAGGTTCAGAAGCAGGAGAAGGAGAAGCCTAAACCACAACATTAAAGAGGCTTGTGAATTGCAGAGGTGCCGCTTTTGCACTTTGGGTTCCTGGCAATCCTTACTCTATCCTCAGCCTGTGTGCAGTGCCATTGCTTCATTTTCAAACTTTGGGAGTTCTGTACTCCTCAGTTATCTTTCTGGGGTTTTGTTTGGTCATGCCACAGAAGCTGTGGGATCTTAGTTCCACAACCAGGTGTTGAACCCTGGCCATTGACAGTGAAAGCATCAAGTCCGAACCACTGAAGCAACAGGGAATTCTCATACCTCTTTCTTTCTTTCTTTCAAATATTTGTTCATTTACTTGGCTGTGCTTGTTTTTAGTTCCAGCACAAGGACCCTTCAATCTTCATTGTAGCATGTGGGAGCAGGAATTTTAATTGTCACATGTGGTATTTTTAGTTGCAGTATGTGGGATCTAATGCCCGGACCAAGGAATGAACTTGGACGCCCTAATCTGGGAGCACCGAGTATTTCCACCGGACTACAGGGATGTCCTTCCCATGAATGAACCCAGGTCTCCCACATTGCAAGTGAATTCCTTACTGTCTGAACCACCATAGCTTTGACTATAAGAATTTTGGTCAGCAGAGTCATGCCTTAGCTTTTTTTTTCTTTTTTCTTTTTTAATGCTGTCTATGTTTGCCATAGCTTTCTTCCAAGGAGCTAGCTTCCTTTGATTTTGTGGCTACATTCACCATCCACAGTGATTTTGGAGTCCAAGAAAATCAAACGTGCTGTTATTTTCAGTTGTTCACCATTTCTTTGCCATAAAGTGATGGGACCAGACGCTGTGATCTTCGTCTTTTGAAATTTGAGTTTTAAGCCAGCCTTTCACTCTCCTCTTTTGCCACCATCAAGAGGCTCTTCACTTTCTGCCCTTAGGGTGACATCATCTGCATATCTGAGGGTGTCGCTGTTTCTCCAGCAATCTTGATTCCAGATTGTGCTTCATCCGGCCCAGTGTTTTTCATGATGTACTCTGTGTTTAAGTTAAATAAGCAGGGCAACAGTATATAATCCTGACGTACTCCTTTCCCTATTTGGAACCAGTCGCTTGTTCCATGTCCAGTTCTAAGTGTTGCTTCTTGACCTGCATACAGATTTCTCAGGAGGCAGGTCAGATGGTCTGGTATTCCCATCTCTTTAAGAATTTTCCAGTATGTTGTGGTTCACACAGGCAAAGGTCTCATCACTTCATGGAAAATAGATGAAGAAACAATGGAAGCAGTGACAGAATTTATTTTCTTGAGCTCCAAAATCACTGCAGATGGTGACTGCAGCCACGAAATTAAAAGATGCTCACTGCTTGGAAGAAAAGTTGTGACAAAGCTAGGCAGTGTTTTAAAAGAAAGAGACAGTACTTTCCCAACAAACGTCCATAAAGTCAAAGCTATGGTTTTTCCAGGAGTCAGGTACAGATGGAGGAGCTGCACCATAAAGAAGGCTGAGTGCTGAAGAATGGATCCTTTCAAACTGTGGTGCTGGAGAATGGAGAAGACTCTTGAGAGTCCCTTGGACTGCAAGGAGATCCAACCAGTCAATCCTAAGGGAAATCAACCCTGAATCTTCAGTGGAAAAACTGATGCTGAAGCTCCAATACTTTGGCCTCCTGAAGGGAAGAGTCAGCTCATTGGGAAAACAAAACAAAACAAAACCCTTGATCCTGGGAAATATTGAAGGCAGCAGCAGAAGGCATGACAGAGGATGAGATGATTGGGTGGCGTCAGCAACCCAACGGAATGAGTTTGAGCAAGCTTCAGGGGATGATGATGGACATGGAAGCGTGGCATACAGAAGTTCATGGGGTCACAGGGAGTCAGACACGACTGAGCAACTGAACAACAAAAGCCAGGCAGGGTCTTTATGTACAGCTGGCTGAACCTCAATGGGGCTTTTCTGAATTTCTGGAGGTGGGTAGAACATAATTTTTTAGCCAGATCCCATGCTGCAGCATGTCTGGAATATTTTGTGCTCGTAGTCAATCTTTTTTGTGTGTTTTCTGGGTGGCACTTGGGAGTCAGTGTTCCTCACAATGATGGATGCTGTCTCTCTCAGTCCCAGCTGAACTGAACTTTGGATCATGACCTCTGTTTCAGGAGGCAACCCTGGCAAGTGCTCTGGCTGTTTGAATGACTGATGATTCTTGGTTTGGTGCTCGGTCTTTTCCTTCAGGTTCAAACTTTGTAGCCAGCACTTGCAACATGGAAAGACCCTCCTGTTGCAGTTCCTCCGAGCGTGATTTACAAAGGATGTCACCTATTTGAACATTTTGAGGCAAAACAGACAAACAAATTGTTCATGTGTCCATGCCATGTTCTAAAATACGCCTCTACATTGGCAAAGGCTGACAATCTGTAAGTGCAAACACGGCAGACATAGGGCATTTTGCCAGGTTTGTGACTGTCCTTCAGGTACTGTAAGAGAACCTGATCTGTTTTGAAGGACAATTCACAGATATTACAGACCGTGGAGGGCTCCCAGGAAGCAGGGACACTTTCCATGCAACACTGCAGCTGGAACGAGGTGGGAAACTGGCGGTGGCAGTGCTGGCAGGTAGTGTGGGTTTCCCAGCTGTCACCCTTCTGCCTCTCAAGCTCCAGATGGTTCCTCAGGTGGGTCATAAACTTGACATATTTTAGAAGACTCAAGCAGCTGAGGCATTTGAAGGCTGTGTGAGTCTTCTGTTCTGGTGCCGTCTCTTGTATGCTCCAAAGTAAAAGCCATCAGATAACATTTACTCTCATCAGTGAATTTGATCCCAGATTTACTTTCATGGGATCAACAGTCTTGCTCTGACGTGCAAGAGTCAGAAAGTCCATTTTCTCCAGGCCTGACAAACTGCATGTTCCTTCTGGATCCATAAGACGGAAGCATGCCTGGCCATTGGTGCGAGTCCGTGAAAATGATGCCCCACCATGCACACGGCTCGGTGAGGTCAGGGAATCTTCCAAGGTCATAACCGTGTTTTTCCAGGAGGGATACCTGGAGGGGCCATGGTGGAGGCAGGTCCCCCTGGGATTCCATCGCTGAGTTTGGGTCTTTTGGGATTCCCACTGTTAAAATTCACATCTGAAGTGGGACACCGCTTTGAATTTAGAGGGCTTTCATCCTTGCCTCCTAATGAGAGAACGGCTCGAGAGAGACAGGGAGGCCGCAGAGAGAACAATTCTGAATTGTGAAGGACAGTTTCCGGCGAGCTCGTTTGCTAATCAGGTTTAGATGAAGGCTCCGAAATAATAGAACTGCCTCTTCCTCCCCATACACACTGAGAAACTGGTGATACGGCAGCTGGCTCTGATGCTGGGGTCCTAAGATTTGCAGGTTGCCACCTGCAGGAGGGATCCGGATTCACGTGGTCCTTCATTCTTCTTGAAGATGAGTCCCTGGTCACTCTGTTCAAAACGTTAGAAATGACTGGCTTTGAAGTTGAAATCACTCTGACAAAGAAGGTTTCAGCATCCTCCTTGACGTGCTCCACTCCAACAAAGATGACCTCAGCATCGTCATTGTCCTCACCTCTGGATTTGGACACGGCGGTCTTTTTCTCGGGTTGTGGTGGTGCTTGTGCTTCCTCACACGGGAAGAGATGGGCCATTTTGCAACCACTTGTGGCTTCAAGTGGCCCCTTCTAGTGTTTTTCTCCCCCTAAAAGCAATCACCAGGCAAGGTCATCCCCTCTGATCTCAGGTGTCAGTCTCTGTGGTTTCAGGTCACCCTCAGTTGGTCACCGAGAATATTAAATGGAAAACTCCAGAAATATACAACTTACGCATTTTAAGCTGCAGGTAATTCTGAGGAGAGTGATTGGAATCTCACACCATCCTGCTTCCTCCTGCCCAGAATGTGAATCGTTCCTTAGTCCTGAACATCCCACGCGTCTGTCACTCGGTTACCACAATGACTGTTGAGATGCCACAGGGCTTGTGACCAAGTTATCCTTACTTTACTCAATAATGGCCCCAAACCGTAAGTGGAGGGATGCTGTCCATTGACATATGCCAGAGAAAAATCCATTAAGTGCTACCTTTCAGTGAAAAGATCCAAGTTCTCAATTTGATATAAAAGAGAAAGAAACAATGTATGCTGAGGTTGCTAATATCTGTGGTGAATGTGAAGAAGAGAAAATAAATCTGGGTTAGTTTTGCTCTCAAACCTCCAACTGCAAAAGGTATGGACACAGAGCGTAGTAAGTGCTTAGTTAGGGTGAAAAAAAATCGCTCAATTAGTACAGTAGTATATTTTACATAGCGACTACACTCACAACACTTTTATAAAAGTATATTGTTATAATTGTTCTATGTTATTATTACACCTTCCCTGGTGGCTCAGATGGTAAAGTGTCTGCCTACAATTCGGGAGAGCCAGGTTCAATGCCTGGGTCAGGAAGATCCTGTGAAGAAGGAAATGGCAATCCAGCCCAGAATTCTTGCCTGGGAAATCCCATGGACAGAGGAGCGTAATAAGCGGCACTCCATGGGGTCGCAAAGAGTTGCACACGACTGAGTGACTTCACTTTCACTTTCCTGTTATTTTTAGGCAGTGGCTATCTCTTACTGTGCCTCTATACAGTAGACTGCATCACAGGTGTGTTTGTATAGAAGAACCATTGTGTATATAGAGTTTGATACTGTGTGAGGTTACCGATGTCCCCTGGGGGTCTTGAAACTTACTGTCTGCCGATAAGTGGTGATGATTATATTTCTTTCAAAAGACAAAATTAGTACCTGGTTGAATCACTGGCTGAAACATTGAGATAACTATTAGCACCCTTAGACATAAGGAAACATCTCAAACTCAGTGAAATGACATGACCGTTTTAAACTTCCTTCTCCAGCCACCACTTTTGCCTTGAGTCCCCATGGTGGCCCCCGTGCTCCTGTTAAACTCTGCAGGAGAGCTGGTAGGCACCATTTTGCTTACAGATCTACAATCTCACTCAGAAATGCTGACCGACAGAAAATGTCCAAAAGAGCCCCCAGCTGTCCCTTGGGGGTGCCTCTCACTCCCTCCACTCTCCGAGTCCAGAAGGCACCATAGTCTATACATGGATCCAAAATATTTTTTTTTAAATCCCAGCCATTTCTAATAGCAGGACTTGAACCTGCCTCATGCTGGCAACTCTCTCTCTCTCTCTCTCTCTCTCTCTCTCTCTCTCTCCCTCCCTCCCTCCCTCCCTCCCTCCCTCCCTCCCTCCCCCTCCCTCCCTCCCTCCCTCCCTCCCTCCCTCCCTCCCTCTCTCTCTCTCTCTCTCTCTCTCTCTCTCTCTCTCTCTCTCTCTCTCTCTCTCTCTCTTTCTCTCTCTCTCTCTCAGAGAGGGAGAGCATTTACACTGTACTTGAAACTACTTCCACAGCATCAACATTGTATTAGGTATTATAAGGAATGTGGAGATGATTTAAAACTTGTGGGAGTATCCCCTTACGTTACATGCAAAGACTGTATCATTTTATGTAATGGACTTGATCACCCATTAATTTTGGTGTCTCCAGGTGCAGGGTTCCCAGACCCAATCTCCCAAGGGTACCGAGGAGGGAGGGACGGGACTTCTCAAGACTTCTACTGCTCCCCCTGCCTTGGATGCTGTCTCAATTACCAGCACCCAACTCCTGAGCTGCCTCGGTCCACAGTTTCTCTGCCAGGCTTTCCTGAACATGATGTCAGAAATCACAGCCTCCCCCAAACTCACATGCCATTTTCCCCTCCAGAGCTATTGGGCTGCTGTATTTTGGTTTCTAGAACAACATGGAGTGTCTGTCAGTGCTACATGCCTGCTGCAGAAATAAACAGTAACTGTTATGAAACAATCATTTACCTGTACCTCAAGCTCGGCCCACTCATTCCTGGCTCCCCAGGTACTTACACTTGATCTTAGCCAAAAGGCTGAGAAGCAATTTCTCCAAGCATTTGATGACTTCCAAATCTGAATGGATTAAAACTATCAGGCAAGAGAGAAAGTCAGCCAGTAGGTAGCTGGATGCTGACAGGGGCAGCGGTGCTCCTTGAAATTAAAGGTTTGTAACACAGTTTCTCTCCATATAATACATTTGTTGATAGCTTCCATGCCATTAACACGTTTCATAGACATTAAAGGCCATTCTAAAGTTTACATTTGGCCATTTGTGATACCAGATCACATTTCATCAGTAGCATATCATAGTTTGTTTGCTTGTGTGTAAATGATGTCCCTAGCGGTAAAGGTCCCTCCTGCCAATGCAGAAGACCTAAGAGATGCAGGTTCCATCTCTGGGTCAGGAAGACCCCCTGGAGGAGGGCATGGCAACCCACTGCAGTATTCCTGCCTGAAGAATCTTATGGACAGAGAAGAATCGTGGGCGACAGTCCATAGGGTTGCAGAAAGTCAAGCATGACTGAAGCAACTGAACACACACGCAGACATATGTATATAAATATATATTTTATAGTGGTATGAAAAATAGTGCTGTGGGACCTCCCCGGTATTCCAGTATTTAAGACTTCTCACTTCCAGGCCAGGGACACAGCTTCAATCCCTGGTCAGGGACCTGTGATCCCACATACCACTGGGTGTGGCCAAAGGTAAATGGAATAATGTATCTTACAGCTGATGTCATCTTAGGTTTAATGAAGGTTTCTATTTTTCATAAGCAGAATCCAGCCTACTAAATTCATGTCTCAAGTCACTAATGGCATGCTAGCTGCATTATATAGGCAAGTGGTTTAGACAGGGATTGACAAATCGGCTTGCTTCCCGATTTTTTTTTTCTTTTAATTTTTAAAAACATTTAATTTTTTTACATTGAGGTTTAATTTTGGGAAAAACAAAGGAAAGGTTTGTGACATGTGAGCATTATATGATATCTAAATTTCAGTGTCACAAAGAAAGTTTTATTGGAATACAGACGTGATCATTTGCCTCTGCCTGAGGCTCTTTCACCCTGCTAATGGGAGAGACCTCATGGCCCTTAATGCCTGGTTACTCTCTAGCCCTTAGCAGAGAAATTTTGCAGACTCATGGCTGCAGAGAACAAAAGGAAGCATTCCAAACCCCATGGCTCACCAGCTCCTGAAGTCCAGTTGACTCAGTGCAGCTAAACACTTCCTACTCTGAGACCAAGTGGAGGGTGAAGCTGGAGTGTCTTTGTCTCCACGTCCCAGAAAGATTTCTCTGGGAATAGCAGCACCGCTTCCTGTGTCCAGTGTCTGTGAAACTCCTACCTGGCCCTCCAAAAGCCTTTTCCCAGTGAGGCGGCATCAGGAGATTCCACGCCTTTTAAAGCCCATTCGAGTCCAATCCATAGTACCCAAACCAGGCTCCAATCAGGTTTCTGAACCAGTTTTTCCCCATAGGATCTTTCAACTAGAAACCTTTCTAGCAAAATGTTGGAGAGGGGAAAGAATCTGAGTGGGGCTTCAGGGCCCCTCCCAGGGGCTATTTTCCAGGTCTCAGTGTGGTGAGAGTCCCCACTTGCATCTCCAGCATCCAGAGGCCCACCACCTTATCTCCAGTTTATCTGAGTCTTTAGATATTTGGGGTTCAATAGCTCAAGGGCAAGGGAAGGTGGTCCACACAGCTATTCCAACAGGGCATGGGCTGATGTCAGGAACCTACAAAGTCAGGAGTTCTCTTCCAATGGCAAAAAATTCTCCAGCTGCAAACAGCGAACCCCTGTCCTCTTCCGAGGGCAAGGGGGTGGGTTGGGGAGGAGGCAGGGTGAGGAGGGCAGGAAGCAAGCTTACTCCCAAGTGATCTGCACTTGAAGGCTCAGCACCCGCTGGATTCCCAGGGTCCTCACTGTGAATCTACATGCTGAACCCCAGGAGCTTTTTCTAGGCGGGGGCTCATGCGTTCTTAAACCACGTCAGGGGTGTCAGGTCACACCCTCACCGCCCTCCTGCACCCTTCCCCCCTGACTCGCCCTCTTCTCTGTCCTCCTTTGCAGCACCTAGATTATATCTCAAGCTTTCCCTCCCACTGCCTTTACAGCCCTGTGCACACAGATTCGTGGGTTTCAGAGAGGGTTTCAGAGAAGAAATACGTGTATTTCCATTCGTTATAAGGTAATAGTCACTGAATTCGAACAAAAATGATGTCCACTAATGAACGTGATCTCAAATGCTGTGATCAGATACACCATCAAAGACACCATTATCATCAAATCAACATGTTCTCCCCTTAAACTTACAGAAGGTATGTCCATTACATCTCAATGAACCAGGGAAAAAAGAAGAAAAACTGACCATTAGAAAGAGCTCGTTTTAGACTCTTTTCAGAAGCATGATGGCCGGTGCTGTGCCTAGGAGCTCAGCTGTGTCTGACTTTTTGCGACCCCATGGACTGGAGCCAGCCAGCCTCCTCTACCCGTGAGTGCACCAGGGAAAAATGCTGGAGTGGGTTGCCATGTCCTCCAATGTCGGTGAGTATCAGAACCCAGGGCTAGGGATTTCCTGGCGGTCCAGTGGTTGAGGATCTGCCTTCCAATGCTGGGAATGTGAGTTTAATACGTGGTGGGTAAGATCCCACATGCCAGAGGGCCGTAGAACGGACAAAGGATCCTGCATGACACGGCTAAGCCACGAAGAAGCCAAATAAGTGAATAAAACGGAATATTTTTAAAACTCTATGCTCTTTACATTCTTCTGGATATGTTTGAAAGCATGATATTAACAGTTTTATTTATTTATGGACACACCATGAGACTTCCTGCAGGAGCTTAGTTTCCTGACCAGGGGCTGAACCCCGGTCACCAGACTGAAAGCATTGAACACGAAGTGCTGGCTTGCCAGGCAATTCCTAGTTTGATTTACTTAAAAGGGTTTATTTTGATTGTATGCCAAAAGGTACATCCTTTGCAGTGTTTACACTTACAACAGAAACATTTTGGGTGTCAGTTTTAAAATGTTTGCAAAAAGTTAGGAGAGAGGAAGAAACATTTTGACTACCGATTTATGCTTCTAGGCATCCCTGATGGCTCAGAGAGTAAAACATCTGCCTGCAGTACAGGAGACCAGGGTTTAATCCCTGTGTCAGGAAGATCTCCCAGAGAAGGAAATGGCTCTCCACTCAAGTATGCTTGCCTGGGGAATTCCATGGACAGAGGAGCCTGGTGAGCTACTATCCATGGTTTGGCAAAGTGTCAGACACAACTGGATAACTAACACTTTCACTTTCATATGCTTCTGAAGATTGCTCAAATCTCAGAATCACCTGGGACATTATTAAACACAGAGATTCCAGGGCTGCATATCACACCTAAGAAATTCAAATTGCCCTAGGAGAGGGCCTGCAAACCTGAAAATTCAAAGCTCACCTCACTTGATTCTGAACTGAAGTGAATCCCACGGTGTAAAGTCATCCAACACTTTGGGAAAGATTGATCTCTGGTGGCTCAGCAGTAAAGAATCCACCTCTTAATGCAGGAGACCTGGGTACAGTCTCTGGGTCGGAAAGCTCTCCTGGAGGAAGAAATGGCAACCACGCCAGGATTCTTGCCTGAGAAATCCCATGGACAGAGGAGCCTGGCAGGCGACAGTCTATGGGGTCACAAAAGACTCAGACACACAACTTAGCAACTCTGCCGCAACAGTGAAAGTGAGAGGTGCTCAGTTGTGTCCAACCCTTTGTGACCGCGTGGACCATATGCAGTTCATGGAATCGTGCAGGCTAGAATACTGGCGTGGCTAGCCTTTCCTGTCTCCAGGGGATCTTCCCAACCCAGGGATCAAACCCAGGTCTCCCGCATTGCAGGCAGATTCTTTACCAGATGGGGCGCAATGGGAGCCCAAGCAACAATAAGAACAAGCTTAAAATGCCCAAGAATATACACCTTCAGGAGACCCTAAGGGTTGAGGGTCAGGAATGCATTTTTTCCTTCATGTGACGCACTGAGCACCTGCCTTGGGAGGAGCAGGTTATTGGCAATTCAATAAACTAAAGAGATGTAGCTTGAGCTGGGAGCTTCATCCTCCCCACCACCCTTCAGAGATTCTAGGAGCTCCACACCCTCTTTGGCGGCTTCTGGAGGTCCTTCGTATTGAAGGAAGTCAGGATATAATCAAAGCTGAGAGATCTGGATGCAGACATCTCCGTTTGGGCCACACTTTCAAATCTCCTGGGCTGTGCTTCTTCACCGTCAGTGAATCTAAGGAATTGCCTATGTGTCTTGTGCAAAAACACATTCTCATCCAACAGTTGTGGGTGGGGCCTGAGAGCCTGAGTTTCTCCCAAGCTCCAGGTGTTGCCCAGGCTGCTTAAGGTGTCCATATTAAACAGTGAGTACTAGAGAGCTTTTGAAAAGTACGGACGTTCTGATTGATTCTGTCAAGCTTACTCCCTGCCCACAGACTCAGTGTCTCCAGGAATGGGACCAGGGAGTCAACGTTATTAAAGGTCTCAGGTATTTCTAAGGAGCAGATAGGGTGCAAATGTGTAGCCAGGCAAATCACCCTACCATCAACCCTGTTTTGGGCTTCATTGTGTCCTGCAAAATCCATATGTTGCAGGGACTTTCCCAAAGGTCCAGTGGCTAAAACTCTCCACTCCCAGTGCAGGGGGCTGGGCTTCTGTCCGTGGTCAGGGAACTAGATCCCACGTGCTACCAGGAAGACCGAAGACCCCACGTACCACAACTAACACCTGGTGCCGTCAAATAAATTAATTTTTAAAAAAAATCTGTAGACTATCTAAGCCCCAACACTTTGGAATGTAATCCTCTTTGTAGATTCTGCCTTTAATGAGGTGATTAAGTTAAAACGAGGTCACTAGGGTGGGCCCTAGTCCAAGCTGATGGTTCTCTATATAAAAAGAAAGGGGGAAATTCCCTGGAAGGCCAGTGGTTAAGGCTCAGATCTTTCACTGCCAAGGGCCCAAGTTCAATCCCTGGCCTGGAAACTAAGACCCAGAAGAAAAGCAGCATGGCTGGAAAATAAAGAGGAAATTAGGACACACAAGACATCAAGGATGCATGGACATCAAGGGACAGGAGGACACGAGAATGCGGGTGCCTGCTCATCAAGGAAAGAGACCTCCAGAGACACCACACTGTCAACACCTTAATCCTGGATTTCTAGCCTCCAGAACTGGGAGAAAACAATTTTCTGTTGTTTAAGTCTCGTGTATTTCTGGTGGCCACCTGAGAACATTAACGTGTTCTTTAAATCAGGAGTCCCTAGAGAGGGTTCACCTCAAGGACAGTAGGGGGTATGCAGGTGATGACTCGGCTTCCAGCTGACTCCCAAACATCAACAAATGTCGCCCACCCAGAACTTCCAGGACGCAGCCTGCTCCTGTGGACCCCATCTTGCAGACCACTACTGCTAAACGCCCCACACAAATCTCTTTCTGCCCCGCCCCCTTTGTTTGTTTCTTTGTTTGTTTCACTTCTCTCCTAGACTCTGAGGGACAGAACCTTGAGAATAGAGTGAGGCCTGTGCTCACACCATCCTGGATGTGAAGGAGAGTATGTGTTTTAACCCCCCCACCCCCCCAAGAAAAAAACAAACAACAACAAAAGGAAGAAAACCCAAAGCTGTCAAGCAGAAGCTTGTCACCAAGTGTACAGAAAAACCTTTACATGATAGGTTAGGAAGAAGCAGAGGACATGATTTCAACCTCTTCTTCAGGGAAGGTTTCCGGGAAGGAGGATAGCATGCTTTCTGTAGATGGATGAGGGCAGATGAATTTATTGGAAGGCATTGGGTAGCCAGGAAAGGAATATGAGTGGAGAGGGGTATGTCATCCATTCTGTCAAGTTCCAGAAGTTTCTATGATACGGGCCACGGTCACAGGTCTCCCAGAGGTCAGGGAGAAAGGAACGTTTGGTGACCTCATCAAAGCCTGGCCCATAGAAGCCTGGCTCTCGGCAGCCAACATCAGGCTTCCAGGGCATCCACCAGGCTCAGGAAATGACCTACTGGGAACACTCTGGTAGTCCTGGGGTGGTTAGGACTCTGCACTTTCACTGCTGAGGGCATGGATTCTATCCTTAGTTGGGGAACTAAGATCCTGCAAGCTGCTTTGGCTGGACAACAAAAGAAACCAAAAAAGAAAGACAGACATGACCTATTCCTGCCTTTCGTTCCGTGGACAACCCCAAGGCCAACTCCGGTCCAGGTCCATTGCTGTGGTCAAGGAGGAAGCTCCCTGGGGCTTGTGGCCATGGAGTGATATGTGGTCAGCCTGAGTGTCCACCAACAAGGCTGATCATCTCACACCAACTGAGAAGTTGGTACCCAGGAGGAGATCAGGCCCCTGGGACAGGGCAGTGTGAGAAGTGGGCTCTACAAGGTGTCCAAAAGGCACACCTTTCAAGACAGCGATAATCCAGGTGGCTAGCCTCTATCCACTTCCTCCATCTCTAGGGGAGAGCTTGGCCCTTCCATTGTTCTCACAAATCTTTTCCTCTTCTACTCTCCCTGGAACAGCTTTATCTCAAGAAATTGTTGTTGTTCTTTTGCTCGGTTATATCCGCAACCCCAGGGACTTTAGCGCACCAGACCTCCCTGTCCTTCACCGTTTCCTGAAGTTTGCTCCACTTCATGTCTAGTGCATTGGTGATGCCATCCAGCCATCTTATTCTCTGTTGCCCTCATCTTCTGCCCTCAATCTTGCCCAGCATCAGGGACTTTCCCAGTGAATCAGCGGCTTATACCGCATGACCAATATAGTGGACCTTCAGCTTCAGCATCAACCCTTCTAACAAGGACTCAGGGTTGATCTCCCTTAAGATTGACTGGTTTGAACTCCTTGCTGTCCAAAGGACTTCCAGGAGTGTTCACCAGCACCGCAACTCGAAGGCAACAATTCTTTGGCGCTCTGCCTTCTTTGTGGTCCAGCTCTCACAACCGTACATGACCACTTGGAAGACCATAGCCTTGACTCTACAGACCTTTGTTGGCAGAGTAACGTCTCTGCGTTTCAACACACTGTCTAGGTTTGTCATAGATTTCCTGCCAAGAAGCAACCGTCTTTTGATCTCATGGTTGCAATCACCATTGCAGTGATTGTACAGCCCAAGAAGAGGAAATCTGTCAGTACTTCCACCTTTTTGCTTCTATTTACCATGGAGTAATGGGGCTAGATGCCATGATCTTAGTGTTTTGAGTATGTAGGTTTAAGCTGGCTCTTTCACTCTCCTCCTTCATCCTCACCTAATCAGTGCAGAGCGTCTGGCTTCTTGCTGCTTCTTCCCTCAGTTCGAATTCCCTGAGTAAGAAATCATAAAGGGATGGTTTTGTAGCTTCAATGCAAGGGTGGGACAGAGAGGGCCCAAAACATGGGATCATGACACATTGAGAAACTCAACCAACGACGACTTGCACCACCTGTTTACCTACAGGATTAAAGGTGACGTGAACATGTTAGTCAGTCCTATCTGATGCTTTATGACTTCATGTACTGTAACCCAACAGGCTCCTCTATGGAACTCTCCAGGAAAGAATACTGGAGTGGATTGCCACTCCCTTCTCCCAGGGGATCTTCCTGATTCAGGGACTGAATTCTGAGCCTCCTGCATTGCAGGTGGACTCTTTACCACCTGAGTCACCAGGAAATCTCAAACCAAGGCAGTGCTAATTTCCAGGACATTACTATAGCAAAATTTTGGTGGTTCATGCCGGTCGCAGCTTCTCGGTCACAAAAAGTTGTATAGTTGGAGCCCACCACTCTGAAGGGGTGCTGTTGTTTGGTTTAGCTGCTAAATCTCCTCTGACTCTTAGAGGACTTGGTCTCAGTAAAGAGCTCTGGTGGGAAAAGAGAATTAGTTAAAAGCCTTAGTATGGCCAGGTTGGCAGAGAACTAGGATTTGGAGGAAATTTTATCTTTACCATTTGGCTTAAGCTAAATGCCTCAGGAATAAGGTTTTATTTAAAAAAAAAAAAAGTTACAGATGAATGACACCAAGGAGAAAAATGCCAAGTTACACTCAACACTGAAATATTGAACTCATCAGTGACATTTTTGGACGATCGGGAATAGATTTCCAGCAGCCTTTGAGTAAATATTTGTGTGTGAAAGTGTTTATTCATGTAAAAACAGAATAAAACGTGTGGGGATATGAGCGACATAAACGCACATTTGGACAATGGATTCGGGGATGTTGGGTTGTCTCTTAGCAACTGGAGGCTTGCCTGGCTGCTCAGTCGTGCATGCAATGCAGGAGACCCAAGTTCAATCCCTGGGTTGAGAAGGTCTCCCGGAAAAGAGATCTGTTACCCACTGTAGTATTCTCAGCTGAAGAATTCCATAGGCAGAGAAGCCTGGCAGCTTACAATCCATGGAGTCCCAAAGAGTCAGACACGGCTGAGCAGTGGGAAAACGGGCATGGGCTGGTGGGTCCCAGAGGCTCCAGGTGGACTGCGGGTGAATATCACCCAGGACTCTGGGGCTGATTTTGCACAGTGAACCCATTTTGGCACCGCCCAGCGTACGAGATGGAGGATTTGCATCTACTGAATCCACTGAGGAAAATGCTCCAGTCCAGGGCCTGGGTGAGGGTCCCTTGGAAGACGGTTCCTCTAGTGATGCTCACTCCTGGACACTTAGTTCAGCTACCAAAGAGGGAATCAATGCAACGCATTCAGACAGACAGACTAGGCCGCATCCTCTCAGCTTTTATCACTGTGTTCAAGGCAGAGCGACAACCTGCTATTGAGAATTTCCTATGTAGTCAGAAGTCTTAGAGGAAAACAAGAATTGTAATTTGGACTTAGATTGGAGCCACTTCAGCAATGATGCTTATGTAACTTTTTATCTTCTCTGGACTGCTTAGGAGCTGCAATTTCCCTTCACGGTCCCTCCTTGTCATCTCGAGAATCACCTACTTTCCACAGCTCACCTGGAGCCTAAAACAGCTCAGGACAAATGTGGCAGGTGGGAGGGAGAAACAGAGCTTCGGACTTCAAACCTCACGCCTGATGGACCAATGTCCTCCTTGCTTAATTATTTGTGATCGCCTCAGCTAAGACATCATTCTCTCGGAAAGAATTCCCAAGGGCATCACACCTGACCGCCACCGTGTGGACTCCCAGAAAGAAGTCCGCTTTGACAGCATCTAACCTAGGCCACACCTCTGACCCTAGTCAGGAAGATGACCTGACAAGAAGCCCGGGGACAGAGCGGCAGCATCGTGAGGACTTTCGAGTGACCCGGGCACCCTGGCAATGTCCACAGCAGGCACAGAGTACACGTCCTGACGGTAACGAAAGAGAGAGGCCCATTCTGGTCTACGGAGCTGGCGCCATGCCTTACCTGAGCACCCGGTGCAGGCGGCTCTCGAGGAAGGAGATGGAGTTCAGCTAGAGCTCCTACAGGTGGGGCAGGTTCAGGAACTGGGCCGTGAGCTGGGTGATGCAGTGCTCCTCCTATTTGGGGGCTGTGTGCGGCAACACGTGGATGCGCCAGAGCGGCAGCCGGGGCAGGTTGCCCATCTGGCCCAGGTGCAGCACAAACCTGCCCAAAGTGGCCCGATTCCAGGTGCAATTCACCTCCAAGTCCTCGACTCAGTCCAGCTGTACCACCTTCAGGATCGTCCTGATGCTCCGCGTGGGCATGGTGGAGATGCTGAGCTTCTGGCAGCTCAGGTGCAGCAGGCTCCTCCTGTTTGGCCTTCTTCAGCAGGTAGCTGAGGGTCTGTTTCAGGGTGTCCTCCTTGAGGCACAGGTCAAGCAGCACCTGCACAGATGGCCTCCAGGGCCACCATTGCCAAGGCCTCATTCCACAGCAGGCTCTGGCCCGCCAGGCCCAGGAGTTGGGGTGGGTCCTGGACACCCGTTCTGAAGAACCTAATATGGAGTGAGTCGTGGGGGGATGTCATAGAGCAAGTGGGGGCACGGTCTTCTCTGGCCAAGGAACCGGGGAGAACTTGCTGTCCCTCCATCCTGGGAGAACCCAAGGCAGGCTCAGAGACATCCTCTGGCCACAAAGACACAGTTTTGGCCACACTTGTACCAGGACAAGCATCTCTCCAGGCAGCAAAAAAAAAAAAAAAAAAAAAAAAAGGGACAAGGTAGCCTCTTGCCCCAACCCGTATCTACCAGTTTCTGCATTTATTCCTAGCCCTGCTGGCCAGTAGATACTTAGGAGCCTGACAGCTGGCCCCACTTTCTTCAGAGAAAGCTTCTGATTATTACTCAAGGGCTGAAAACAGGAATAAGGAGGTTAGTCCACACAGTCTGTCTCTAAACTCCAACCAATAACTCACGCAATGGGTGTTGTTATGTCACTTAATAAAAAAGACATACCTTACACTCTGTGTCTCTTCTACAAATGTTACTACCATTCAGTTCAATGGAGCAAAACATCCACATGCAGAAAAAAGCCGCCACTATTTAATATATTCTACAGATTGTTTTTAATTCCATGGAATTAAAAAACAGTTTTCAGCTTTTAAAACAAAAAGAAACCCCCCAAAATTTTAAGCTAGTAAAATCACAAACCTATAAAATGATATGAACCATAATCACTGGTAACACACTACAATGTAAAATGTCACCAGATCCTAATTAGGTATCTTTCATTAAATCAATTCCTGGGACTTCCCAGGCAGTTCAGTGAGGAGGACTCTGTGCTTTCATGCAGGGGCATGAGCTCTATTCCCATTAGGGAACTATGACCCCAGATTCTATTTGGTGTGACCGTATCCCCTCACTCTCACCATACGCTATGCCATGCCCCCCCTGCGCACCCCCTGCCAAATTCTGTTTGGTTAAGAAATATGGTAAAGCTGGCGGAGGAATAGGACAGGGAGACCACTTTCTCCCTCACAAATTCATCAAAAGAACATTTCAGCGATGAGCAAATTCCAAGAAACAACTTCTGAATGCTGGCAGAGGACTTCAGGCACCCGGAAAAGCAGATCATTGTCTTCAAAAACAGGTAGGAAAAAATATAAAAGATGAAAAAAGAGACAAAGGAGGTAGGAAGGGAGCTCCGTCCTGGGAAGGGAATCCCGTTCTGGGCAGGGAATCTTAAGAAGGGAGGTTTCCAATGTGGCGAGCTTTGGAAGCACAGACGGCAATGTAGCAGGAAAGAAACATAAATACATAATTCAAACCAACAGATTACAAGCCCAACAGTAACTCCCCCAGCGGAAAAGCAGCACAGACGCCTGCATCCGACACTAGCAAGTGGGGGCAGGGCAGGGAGGCGCAGGAGGCATGGGCTGCAGTGCTTTTTAAGAATCAGGCAGGAACACCCCGCACATAACCACAATGAACGAACCTGCGCTAGCAAACCAGACTGTGGGACAGCTACCACGTGAAAAGCCCGAACATAAGACACCACCAGGACCGCACACAGAACAAAGGATGGAACAGAAATAGCCGGTTACAGACCATTCCCCGCCGGTGACGGGCAGCCAGAACCGTATGGGCTGGAAGGGGGTGATCGCAGCCCCGGAGAGACTTTACCTACAAAACTGTAAGCAGGCTTCTTTGCTAAGGCTTCTGGGGGTTCTGGACAGTCACCATCCACCTCACAAGGGGCGCCAGTGGTACATCCAGAAAACTAGCAGCAGACACGGGAAAGGCGATAAGTCACAGTGACCGCGCTCACCACACACCTGAGCTACTCGGACGTGGGAAGGACACAAAAGGCAGTCCCAACCGAACCTGCGCCTCTGAGGGCTTACCTGAGCACCGAACCTGAGTTCGGCTTAGACCTGGGAGGTGCGTGCAGCCTAAGGCCGGCCTCAGACCCTGGAGCAACGTAGAGCCTGAGCGGTGTGCACCATGAGCAGGGGCAGGCCCAGTGGGCCTGAGACACTGAAAGCACACACAGGTGTTAGTTCTTTGCAGCATCCCTCCCTCCCCACAGTGCAACTCAACAAGAGAGCCAAAAAAATAAAAAATAAAAAGTGTCCACCATGCCCTCCCCCCCCCCTTATTAGGACGGAAATCAGACACTGAAGATACCAGCAAACAGAAGAAATTAAATGGAGGGAACCGCCTTGGAAATAACCCCACAACACCAGAGAAAGGGCCAGAAATATCGTTACTATTTTTATGACCATTTCTTTTTCTTTTTTTCTTTTTCGCTGATGTTGTTGTGTGGTAGATTTTTCTTCTTTTCTTTTTCTTCTTCTTCTTTTTTTAACTTTTAGAAATATTTAAGTCCTCTATTTATCCTTTAATTTTTATTCTTATAACCTACTCTTACTTAAAAAGAAACCTATTTTTTAAAGCAAACACTGTACATAGTCTTTGTGTGTTGTTGTTCTTGTTTTAATAGTTCTTGTGGCTTTTTTTTCTTCTTCTTCTTTTCCTTAATATTGCATTTTTAAAAATCCAACCTCTATTCTAGATTTTTAATCTTTGCTTTTTGGTATTTGTTGTCAATTTTGTACATTTAAAAACCCAAACTTCACTACCCAATTTTACCTGAGAGCGAGATTACTGGATTGACCACTCTCTCCTCCTTTGGACACTCCTTTTTCTCCACCAGGTGGCCTCTGTCTCTTCCCTCCCCCTTCTCTTCTCTACCCAATTCTGTGAATCTCCGTGTTCAAGACGGTGGAGAACACTTCAGGAACTGATTACTGGCTGAATCTGTCTCTCCGTTTTTCATTTCCCTCTTTTATCCTACTGGCCACCTCTGTCTACTTCCTCCCTCTCCTCTTCCCTGTATAACTCCGTGAATACCTCTGAGTGTTCCAGACGGTGGAGCACACATAAGGATGTGATAGCTGGCTAGCTTGCTCTCTCCTCTTATTTTTTTTCTCTCTCTCTCCTCTTTTGACCCCACCTCATCTCATTCCAGTCACTTCTAACTACCCCCTCCCTCTTCTCTCCTCCATGTAACTCAGTGAACCACTCCAGTTGCCCCTCACTGTGGGTAAACCTTTCATCTTTAACCTAGATGTGTTATCATCGGTGCTGTATAGGTGGAGAGGTCTTGAGGCTACTGTAAAAAGAAAACTGAAAACCAGAAGCAGGAGGCTTAAGTCCAAACCCTGAGAACATCAGACAAGTCCTGACTCCAGGGAACATTAATTGATAGCAGCTCATCAAATGCCTCCATACCTACACTGAAACCAAGCACCACCCAAGGGCCAACAAGTTCCAGAGTCAGACACACCATGCAAATTCTCCAGCGACACAGGAACACAGCCCTGAGCTTCAATATACAGGCAGCTCAAAGTTACTCCAAAACCATTGGCGTCTCATAACACATTACTGGTCACTCCATTGCACTCCAGAGAGAAGAAATCCAGCCTCACCCACCAGAACTCCAACACAAGCCTCCCGAACCAAGAAATCTTGACAAGCCACTGATACAACCCCACCCACAGTGGAGAAACTCCATAATGAAGAGAACTCCACAAATTCCCAGAATATAGAAAGGCCACCCCAAACGCAGCAATAGAACCAAGATGAAGAGACAGAGGGATACTCAGCAGGTAAAGAACAGGAGAAATGCCCACCAAATCAAACAAAAGAGGAAGAGATAGGGAATCTACCTGAGAAAGGATTCCAGATATTGATACTGAAAAGGATCCAAAATCTTGAAATCAAAATGGAATCACAGATAAACAGCCTGGAGACAAGGATTGAGAAGATGCAAGAAAGGTTTAACAAGGACCTAGAAGAATAACAACGAGTCAATAGATAATGAATGACTCAATAAATGAGATCAGAAACACTCTGGAGGCAACAAATAGTAGAATAACAGAGGCAGAAGATAGGATTAGTGAAATAGAATGGTAGAAATAAATGAATCAGAGAGGAAACAAGAAAAACGAATTAAAAGAAATGAGGACAATCTCAGAGACCTCCAGGACAATATGAAACGCTCCAACATTCGAATTATAGGAGTCCCAGAAGAAGAAGACCAAAAGAAAGACCATGAGAAAATCCTCCAGGAGACAATAGTTGAAAACTTCCCTACAGTGGGCATGGAAATAATCACCCAGTCCCAAGAAAACCAGAGAGTCCCAAACAGGATAAACCCAAGGCAAAACACCCCAAGACACATATTAATCAAATTAACAAAGAGCAAACACGAGAACAAATATTAAAAGCAGCATGGGAAAAACAAGAAATAACACATGAGGGGATTCCCATAATGGTAACAGCTGATCTTTCCAAAGAAACTCTTCAGGCCAGGAAGGAATGGCAAGACATACTTAAAGTGAAGAAAGAGAATAACCTACAGCCCAGATTACTGTACCCGGCAAGGATCTCATTCAAATACGAAGGAGAAATCAAAAGCTTTACAGACAAGCAAAAGCTGAGAGAACTCAGCACCACTAAACCAGCTCTCCAACAAATGCTAAAGGATATCCTGTACACAGGAAACACAAAAAGAGTGTTTAAACCCAAACCCAAAACAATAAAGGAAATGGCAACGGGATCATAATGATCAGTAATTACCTTAAACGTGCTAAGTCACAGCTCCAGAAAGCTATTCTCTTTTCCTTCTAAGGACAGGCTTACCTCTGTGGGGCTTGGTATTTAAGTATTCCCTTTGGTTAGATTCCCTGCCTTCAACCCCAGCTCAGTGCTGACAACCTTCAGGTGTCAAATAGCATACTATGCAACTGGTGCATTTTACATTCTTACCAAAGAAAGTAAGTGTCAGTTGTATCTCCACAGTATTAATTTAGCCACAAGGAATCTTCGGCAAAACTAAACAAAACGTTAGAGAGATGACAGCACTTCTACGAAATATGTTGTCAGCTTTACAAACGACCTATAAACTACAAAGTCATCACGAAATAGACATCTACTTAATACACATTTCATTATTAGATTCTTTCTTTGTATATAACCATTTTATACTTTCAGATTTGCAACTGATACTTTTTCAAATGAAACTGGTGCTTTTTTTTGCTTGTTTTTAAGCCAAGATTTAACTGATGTCTTTAAGATGTTCATTTCAACATTGACATCATTCATAACTCCAAATACATAAAAGATGATGACAAAAACATCATAAATACAAAAAATAAAAATGTAGTTATATTATTATAGCCTCTGATAAATGATAGCAAAACTGGAACAGAAGCATTGTAAAAACATTTAGTGATGTTTCAACATTTTTCTAATCTTTTTTGATTTCATATTTCTCGTGTGCTTTAGAATGCATTACAACATCAGTAGAGTATTGGGCTTCCGTGGTGGCTCAGAGGGTAAAATGTCTGCTTGAAATGGAGCCCTGGGTTCTAATCCTGGGTTAGGAAGATCCCCTGAAGAAAGAAATGGCAACCCATTGCAGTATTCCTGCCTGAGAATCCTATAGATGGAGGAGCCTGTAAGGCTACAGTCCATGGGGTCCCAAAGGGTCAGACACGACTGAACGGCTCCACTTTCACTTTAGTCGAGTATTGTCATATGTTTAAAAATCTATAAAAATAATCTATAAAAATAATACCGGTACAAATTTCATCATTAAATATACATATTCAGCTGTTTTAATGCATGATGAGAGAACTCTGAAACAACTTGCATTTTCATTGTTATTGGTGACCATGCCTGAGCTGCCTCTTGAGAAATCTATGTGCAGGTCAGGAAGCAACATTTAGAACTGGACATGGAAAAACAGACTGGTTCCAAATAGGAAAAGGAGTACATCAGGCTGTATAATGTCACCCTGCTTATTTAACGTTTATGCATAGTACATCATGAGAAATGCTAGACTGGACGAAACACAAGCTGGAATCAAGATTACCGGGAGAAATTTCCCTACAACATTGAAACTGTGATAGCTGTCACATTAGTTTCTTCTGGAGTGGATTAAAAACCACTTGAAGCATATCTAAACTTACACACTGGATGGGGATGTAATATTGTGTGTATTTAATACCAGTAAGATCAAACACAGACCATCTGAAGTGTGAACATACAGTGTTTCAGTCATGAAACCCACGTCAAGTGGTTCTTCACTTACTCCACAACAAATACACCATATAGGTTATCGACATTCATTGTTTCAATGTTGTAACACATACTAATGGCTGCTTCACTAACTCCAAGTCAAACACCTTCAGTGGTTTGCCACTATCTTGGGTTTCAGATCTGTGACATGCTTTAAGATCTCCTGAAACTACTCACGGTCAAAGGCACTCTGTAGATTTGTTGTTGCTGGCTGTTATAGGTTGTTCAGTCATGCAGTCATCTCCAACTCTTCAAATCCCATGGACTGCAGTATGTCACGCCTTCTTGCCCTTGACCATCTCCCGGAGCTTGTTCAAACTCAAATCCACTGGGTCGGTGATGCCATCCAAGTATCTGGTCCTCCATCGTCCCCTTCTTCTGCTCCAATCTTTGGCGGCATCAGAGTCTTTGCCGACGAGGTGGCTCTTCACAACAGATAGCCATAATATTGGAGCTTCTGCCTCAGCATCAGCCCCTCTAGTGAATTTTCAGGATTGATGTCCTTTACAGTTGACTGGATTGATTTCCTTGCAGCCCAAGGGACTCACAAGGGTCTTCTCCAAGACTGTGGTTCAAAAGTATCAATTCCCTAATGTTCAGCCTCCTTTATGGTCTAACTTACATTGTCACATGACTGCTTAAAAAAAACACAAATATAGCTCTGACTATATGGACGCTTCTTGGCAAAGGGATGCCTCTGCTCTTTAACATGCAGTCTAGGTTTGTCACTGCTTTTCTTCCAAGAAACAAGTGTCATTTAATTTCATAGCTGCAGTCATCACCTGCCATGATTTTGGAGTCCAAGGAAACAGAAGTCTCTCACTGTTACCATTGTTTTCCCATCTATTTGCCATGAAATATAGGACCCGATGCTAGGATCTTAGTGTTATGAATGTTGCGTCTTAAGCCAGCTTTTTCACTCTCCTCTTTCACCTGCATCAAGAGGCTCTTTAGTTATTCTTTGCTTGATGCTATATCGGTGGTGTCATCTGCATATCTGAAGTTAGTGATATTTCTATTTTTCTCTTAATTTCAGCTTGTGTTTCCTCCAGCCCAGCATTTTCCAAGATGTGCTCTGCATATAAGTTAAATCAACAGGGTGACACATGTAGTAGTTTGTTTGTTTGTTTGTTTGTTTTTCCCAATTTCAAACCATCTGTTCTTCTTTACCTGGTTCTCACTGGTTGTTTCTTGACCTGGATACAGGTCTCTCAGGAGGCATGTAGGTAGTCTGGTATTTCCATGTCTTTAAGAATTTTCTGCAGTTTGTTGTGATCCACACAGTGGATTTTTATCATACTCAATAAAGCAGAAATAGTTTTTTTTTTTCAATAATATTCTTGCTTTTTCCATGATCCAATGGATGTTGCCAATTTGACCTCTGGTTTCTGTCTTTTCTAAATCCAGTTTGAACATTTGCAGCTTCTAGGTTAATGTGCTGTTAAAGTCTTGCCAGGAGAATTGTGAGCATGTCTTTGTTCGATTCACTTCAGCTGCTCAGTTGTGTATGACTGTTTGTGAGCCCATGGACTACAGCAAATCAGGCCTTCCTGTCCATCACCAACCCCGAAGTTTACTGAAATTCATGTCCTTTGAGTCGGTGATACCATCTAACTGTCTCATCCTCTGTCGTCTCCTTCTCCTCCTGCTTTCAATCTTGCCAAACATCAGGGTCTTTTCAAATGAGTCAGCTCTTCACATCAGTTGGCCAAAGTATTGGAGTTTCAGCTTTACCTCAGTCCTTCTAATGAATATTCGTGGTTGATCTCCTTTTGGATGGACTGGTTGGATCTCCTTGCAGTTCACGGGACTCTCAAGAATCTCCTCCAACAACACAGTTCAAAAGCATCACTTCTTTGGTGCTCAGCTTTCTTTATAGTTCCACTGGTACATCCATACATGCTTACTGGAAAAATCATAATCTTAACTAGGTGGAGCTTTGTTGGCACATTAACATCTCTGCTTTTTAATATGCTGTCTCAGATCAATTCCGTTCAGCCTGTCCGACTCTTTGCGACCCCATGAATCGCCACAAGCCAAGCCTCCCTGTCCGTCACCAACTCTCTTAGTTCACTCAGACTCACATCCATCGAGTCAGTGACATCATCCAGCTATCTCAGTTGTTCATAAATTGTGTTCAAAGGAGTTAGTGCGTAAAATAATGGGCGTTGTGTGATATTTAGAACATCATGTGGTGTTGCCCTTCCTTGGATTTCAAACGAAAAACTGACCTTTTCCAGTCCTGCAGCCACTGCTGAGTTTCCCAAGTTTTCTGGCATACTGAGTGCAGCACTTCAACAATATCATCTTTTAAAATTTGAAATAGCTCAGCTGGTGTTCCATCACCTCCACTATCTTTGTTGGTAGTGATGCTTTCTAAGAGCCACTGGATTTCCCACTCCAAGATGTCTAGCTGTAGGCGAGTGATCACCCCATCATGGTTATCTAGGTCATCGGGAACTTTTTGGATAGTTCTTCTATGTAATCATGCCAGCACTCCTTAATATCTTCCACTTCTTTTAGGTTCACACATTTTCGGCCCTTTATTATACACATATGTGCATGAAATACTCCCTTGATACCTCTTATTTTCCTGAAGAGATCTCTAGTCTTTCCCAGGCTCTCATTCCCACTCAGCAGTTTAGCAACATTTATTGTTTCATGGATGTGACATGCTTCCAGTGCTTCTTATTCCACTTGAATTCCTACACTCCCATGTATCAGAATCCCTTGTGTCACCCCAGGGACCTGCTTTACCTGCTTCTTCTCAACCCCTGATCAAACACATTCAGTACTTTATCCCCGTAGAGTATTCAGTGCATTAACATGCGACACTTTCCGGTGTTTCCTTGTCACCTGGGACTAATCACCCAGTGGTATAAGTGCCATACTCTATTTTAGTGCCGTTACACAGGTCAAGTGCTTCATTTTCTGAGGCTAAAACACACTCATCATCCAGTGTCTTAGTGCAGAGACATGCTTGAGGAGCGTCGTCATCCACCCAGTCAAACACTCCCAGGAGTTTTTCACCATCCAGTGTTCAAGTTCTGTGACATGCTTCAAGTGCTCCTTTGTGTACACGGGGTCAAAGACACCCAGTAGTGTGTCGTTATCCAATGTTTCAGTTGTGCAACATGCTTCTGGGTTTCTTCATTCCCTCAGGTCATCACACCAAGTGGTTTCTCACTATCCAGTGTTTCAGGGTTACAGCATGCTTCCAGAGCTTCTTTTTCTCCCTGGGTCAAACATTCCAAGTCTCTTGCCCCGTCCACGTTTGAGTTCTGTGAAATGGATCATGTGCTTCCTGTCCACCCTGAATCAAGCACCCTCAACAGTTTGTCACCATCCAGTGTTTCATGTTGGTGACAAGGTTCAGATACTTCCCCATGCACTCTGGGTGATACACACCCTGATGTTTATCACCTGTTTCAGGTTTTTGACATGCATCAAGTGCTTCTTGCCTATCCTGGATCAAACACACCAGGAGTTTAGCAACATCCAATGTTTCCGTACTGTAACATATTTCAAGAATTTTGCCACACACCACTGTTCAGAAGTACCCAACAGTTTATCAGCATCCCATGCCTCAGTTCGAGGACTTGCCTCAAGTGCTTCTTCACAACCCCAGACAAAACACACCCAGTGGATTATCACCATCCACTGTTTCAGTCCTGTAGCATGCTTCATGTGCTTCTTCATCCTCTCTAGGTGAAGCACATGCAGTAGCTTATGACCATGGAGTGTTTCCATTTTATGGCAGATTCCAGGACGTTTCCATCCTCACCAGGCCAAACACACTCAAACATTAACACCATCCAGTGTTTTACTGTGTGTGACATTCCTCAAGTCTTCCTCATTATCGCACGTCAAACACATCCATAACATTCACCACCTCCAGTTCCAATGCCAAGATCCACTTCAATGGTGTGTTCATTCTCCCCATTTAAAGGCATTCACTAGGCTATCACCATACAGTGTTGAAGTTCAGTGACATGCCTGCAGTGCTTCTCCGTCCATCCAATGTCAAGCCCAGCTGGTAGTTACTGACCATTTAACGTTTCATTGCATGGCATGCTTCAGTCAAATGTGCCCAAGATTATTTAAAAGAAAAAGGAAAAGAAAGAAAAAAAAAAAACACTCTTTAAGGGGTGATCAGTTCAGTTGAGACACTCATGCATGTCCAGCTCTTTGTTATCCCATGAACCGCAGCAAGCCAGACCTCCCTGTCCATCATCAACTCCCATGGGTAACCCAAACCCATGTCCATTGAGTCGGTGATACCATCCATCCATCTCACCTTCTGACGTCCCCTTCTCCTCCTGCCCTCAATCATTTCCAGCAACAAGATGCTTTCAAATGAGCCAGCTCTTCACATCACGGGGCCAAATTATTGGAGTTTCAGCTTCAACATCAGTCCTGCCAATGAACACTAAGGACTGATTTCCTTTAGGATGGACTGGTTGGATCTCCTAGCAGTCCAAGGGACTCTCAAGAGTCTTCTTAAACACCCAGTTCAAAAGCATCAATTCTTCAGTGCTCAGCCTTCTTTATATTCCAAAACTTACATCCACACATGACTACTGGGAAAACCGTAGCATTGACTAGATGGACCTTTCTTGACAAAGTAAAGCCTCTGTTTTTCAATATGAATATAATAATCAATAATAATCAATCATCAGCAATAATCAATAATGATAATTAATCATCTAGGTTGGTCATAAGTTTCCTTCTAAGGACGAAGTGTCTTTTAATTTCATGGCTGCAGTCACCATCTGCAGCGATTTTGGAGCCCAGAAGTATAAGGTCATCTACTGTTTCCACTGTTTCCCCACTTATTTGCCATGATGCGGCGGCATCCGATGCCATGATCTTTGTTTTTTTGAATGTTGAGCATTAAGCCAACTTATTCACTCTCTCGTGTCACTTTTATCAAGAGGCTCTTTAGTTCTTCACTTTCTGCCATAAGGCTGGTGTCATCGGCATATTTCAGATGATTGATATTTCTCTGTCAATCTTGTTTCCACCTTGAGATTCCTCCAGCCCAGTGTTTCTCATTATGTAGTCTGTGTAGAAGTTACATAAGCAAGGTGGCAATTATACAGCCTCGGGGTACTCCTTTTCCTTTTTGGAGCCAGTCTGTTGTTCTATTTCCAGTTCTAATTGTTGCTTCCTGACCTGCATACAAGTTTATCAAGAGGCAAGTCAGGTTGTCTGGTATTCCCTGAAATCTCTTTCAGAATTTCCCAAAGTTTATTGTGATCCACATAGTCAAAGTCTCAATAAAACCGAAGTAGATCTTTTGGAACTCTCTTGGTTTTTCAATGATGCAGCAGATGTTGGCAATTTGATCTTGGTTGCTCTGCCTTTTGGAAAACCAACTCGAATAGCTGGAAGTTCCTGGTTGCTGTATTGCTGAAGCATGGCTTGGATAATTTTGCCCAGTAATTTAGTAGCATATGAGATGAGTGCAACTGTGTAGTAGTTGGAGAATTCTTTGGCATTGCCTTTCTTTGGGATTGGAGTGAAAACTGCCCCTTTCCAGTCCTGTGGCCAGTGCTGAATTTTCCACATTTGGTGCCATGTTAAGTGCAACCCTTTCATAGCATGGTCCTTTGGGATTTGAACTAGCTCAATTGGAATTCTATCCCCTCCACTAGCTTTCTTTGTAGTGATGCTTCCTAAGACCCACTTGAGTGTACATTCCTGGATGTCTGCTTCTAGGTGAATGATCACATCATCGTGATTATCTGCGTCATGACTATCTTTTATGTACAGTTCTTCTGTGTATTTTTGCTACCTCTTCTTAATATCTTCTGCTTCTGTTGGGCCCATACGACTTCTGTCCTTTATTCAGCCCATCTTTGCAAGAAATGTTGCTTGGTATCTCTAAGTTTTTGAGGAGATCCCTAGTCTTTCGCATTCTATTGTTTCCTCTATTTCTTTAGTGCAGTGGGTGTGGCACAATTCAAAGGCTCTCTTCCCACTCAGGTCAGTCATCGTCAATAAGTGGTACCAACCAGTGTCCAGTGCTGTGACATATGACCAAGTTCAATTCTTCCTTAACGAAGTGACTAAATAAAACATCCCGGAGTTTATCAATACACAGTGTTCCATGGCTGCCCCTGGATTCGAGTACTTCCTCACCCACTCCAGGTTAACATAGTCCTTTATCACCATCCATTTCTACAGTACACTGACAGTCTTCAAATGCTTCTACATTAATCCTGGTGTAAAATTTCTAGTAGTTATAAACGGCCAGTGTTTTACTTTGCAGCACGACCCAATGGCTTCTTCATGCGCACCCATACACCAACTCCGTAGTTTGTCGCCATCTAGTGTATACATGAAGTGACATGCTTAAAGAGCTTCCTCATCCACCCCAGATCTAGACAGTCAGTCTGTCGTCTCCATACAAGCGTTTCAGTGCTGTGACATGATTTGAAATGTTGTCTGTGCACACTGAGGCATACACAGCCAGCAGTTCACCATGCTCCAGTGTTTCAGGACTTTGATAAGATTAAATATGTTCTTGGTTCCACTAACGTCAATACACTCACCGTTTATACCCATCTTGTTTCACTGCTGTGACATAATGTCAACTGCTTCTTCATCCATTCCTGTGTCAAACGAACTCAGTAGCTTTTTCCCCATCTAGTGCTAGTGTTCAGTACTATGAAATGATTCTGAAGCCTCTGTGTCCATTCCGGCTCAAACATAGTCCATATTCTCAGCCAGTGCTTCAGTGATGTCACATGCTTCAAGTGCTTTCTTCATTCACTCCATATCAAGTACATGCAGTCGTTCATAAGCATGCAATGTTTCAGTTGTGCGACATGCTTCAAATGGTTCTCTAATCCACTTGAGCTGAAACATACCCAGTAGCTTATGACCATTGGTGTTTCAGTGCTGCGACATGTTTCAAGTCCTTCTTCTTCTACGCCATGCTGAACGCATGCAATAGTTTATCACCATCAGTTGTTTCAGTTCTGTTACATTCTTCAAGTCTTGTTTCGTATACTCTGGTTCAAATACACCTAGAAGTTGTTCACCATCAACTGTTGAGTTCTGTGATATGTCTCAATTGTTTCTGTACATACCAGTTCATAAACATGCATACATTTTTCTCCATCCTGTGTTTTAGGGCTGTCATACGGTTAAATGAGTCCCCTTCTTACCCCAGGTCAAATACACCCAGTATTCATCAACATCCAGTCTTTCAGCTACGTGATACAGTTCAAGTGCTTCAGCATCCATTCTTGGAAGACACAGCCAATAATTTGTCGAATTCCAGTGCTTCAGTGCTGTGAATTTTTTAAGTGTTTCTGCATCCAAATAGCTCAGGCAAGACTAAGAGATTGTAACTATCACTGGTTCAGTTTTATGACATGGCTTAAGCGCATCTCCATCTACATTAGCTGGAACGCACTCAATAATTACCACCATGCTGTAACTCATAGGTAAAACATTCTTGGAACGTTTCTTTGTCTACTGTGGGTCAAACACACCGAGGAGTTTTTCTCCAGTCAGTGTTTCAGTGCTGTGACAACTTCCACTGCTTCTTTGTGTACTACAGGTCAGCACACCAAGTGTCTTGTAACTACTAGCTTGCACTCTAGAGAACACACCTCTCTTCTACTGAGACTGAGATGTAGAGCATGCATCTCACCACTATTAAGACCCCATTCTAAGCACACATGCCACTTCTGCAGTGGCTAAACTCTCGAGGAAATGTGACAACACTATTGACCCTGAATTCTAGTTCACACATCTTACCATTGCTGAATCAGTGTTCTACAGAAGGCTTAGCACAACTATTGAGCTTGCACTCTGAAAGTATCATCCTACCTCTACTGAGTCAACATTATATGCCATACATGTTCCAACTTCTGAGTTTGCACTATGGAATACACATTATGCCACTACTGAGCAAGCTCTAGTGTACACATGACAACGTACTGATCCCCACATCAAAGGGTAATGCTGAAAATTTGTCAACGTACTGCACTCTTGTGCTCATTTCACATACTCAGCAAGATAAGGCTCAAAATCCTTTGTGCTAGGCTTCAAAGTATTTGAACCAAGAACTTCCAAATATATGCGATGGATTTAGAAAAGGCAGAGGAATGAGGGCTTATACTGCCCACGTTCATTGCCTCCTAGAGAAAGTAGGAAGTCAAGAGATACCTGGAATAACAGGCAAGTTGGACCTTGGAGTACATATGAAGTATGGCAAACGCTAACAGAATTCCCTAAGAGAACTCACCATTCATAGAAATCAGCCTCTTCCAACAACACAAGAGATGACTCTTGAGATGGTCAATGCTGAAATCAGACTGATTCTGTTCTTTGTAGCCGAAGAAAGAGAAGCTCTATGCAGTCATAAAAAAAAAAAACAACCCAAGACTGAGCAGTGACATGTCTCAGAATAGGAATGCCTTAAAGAAAACTTCAGATTTAAGTTGAAGAAAGTATGGAAAACCGCTAGACCATTTGGGATGGCCAAAATCAATCTCTTATGATTACACAGTGGAGTTGACAAATAGATTTGAGGGATTAGATCTTATAGACAGACTGCTTGGAGAACTATGGACCAAGGGTCATGACATTCTGCATGAGACAATGAACAAAACCTACCCAAGAAAAAGAAATGCAAAAAGGCAAAAGGTTTGTCTGAGGAGGCCTTACAAATAACTAAGAAAAGAAGAGAAGCTAAAGGCATAGGAGAAAAAGAAAGATAATCCATTTAAATGCAGTTTTCTTAAGAATAGCAAGGAGAGATAAGAAAAGCCTTCCTCAGGGATCAATGCAAAGAAACAGAGAAACACAATAGGATGGCAAAGAACAGAGATTACCTCAAGAATGATACAGATACCAAGGGAACATTTCATGCAAAGATGGGCACAATAAAGGAGACAAAATATATGGACCTAACAGAAGCAGATATATTAAGAAGTGGTGGCAAGAATACACAGAAGAACTGAACTTAAAAAAAAAAAAAAGAAGAAGAAGAAGAAGATCTTAATGACCCACATAACCGTGAAGGTGTCTTTACTCACCCAGAACCAGACATCCTGCAATGTGAAATCAAGCAGCCCTTAGTACATAACTATGAACAAAGTTACTAGAGGTAATGTGTTTCCAGTTGTGGAATTTCAAGTCCTACCAGATTATGACATTCCAATCCTGCACGCAATATGCCAGCGAATTTGAAAACCTCGGCACTGGCCGCCGAACTTGGAAAGGTTAGTTTAAACTCCAATCCTCAAGAAAAGCTAGGCCAAAGATTGTTTAAACTAACACACAATTGCACACATCTCACATGTAAGCACAGTCATGTTCAAAGTTCTTCAAGCTAGGCTTCAGCAGTACATGAACCGAGAACTTCCAGATGCTAAAGCTGGATTTAGAAAAGTCAGAGAAACCAGAGATCAAATTGTCAGCATCCATTGGATCAGAGAAAAAGCAAAGGAGTTCAAGAAAAACATCGACATCTGATTTGGACTATGCCAAAGGTTTTGACTGTGTGGATGACAACAAGCTATGGGAAATTCCTGGAAAGATGCAAATACCAGACCTCTTTAGCTGCCTGCTGAGAAATCTGTAGGCATGTCAAGAAGCAACACTTGGACATAGAACAATGCGCTAGCTTCAAATAGGGAAAGGAGCACATCAAGGCTGTATATTGTCATGTGGCTTATTTAACTTATATTCAGCACGTCATGTGAAATGCCAGGCTGGATGAAGCCCAACTAGAATCAAGATTGCTTGGAGAACTATCAATAACCACAGATTTGCAGTTGACACCACATATATGACAGAAAGTGGAGAATAAATAAAGAGCATATTGATGGAAAGAAAGAAGAGAGTGAAGAACCTTGCTTAAAACTCAATGTTGAAAAAATGAAGATCATGGCATCTGGCCCCGTGACTTCACATGAAATAGGGAAATCATGAGGAAAAATGGAAACAGTGATAGACTTTATTTTCTCGGGCTCCAAAATCACTGCAGATGGTGAGGGCAGCCGTGGAATTAAAAGGTGCTAGATCCTATGAAGAAAAGCTGCAACCACCTAAAGAGCATATGCAAAAGCAGAGGCATTACTTTGCAATTAATAGTCTATCAAGTCATACCTATGGAGTTTCCATTACTCATGTATGGATGGGAGAGTTGGACTATACGGGAAGTTGCGCATGGAATCATTGATGATTTTGAACTGTGGTGTTGGAGAAGACTCTTGCGAGTCCCTTGGACTGCAAGGAGATCAAAGCAGTCAATCCTGATGGAAATCAGCCCTGAATATTCATTGGAAGTACTTTTGCTGAAGCTGAAACTCTGGTACTTTCGCCACCCGATGCAAAGAGCTAACTATAGGAAAAGACCCTGATGCTGGGAAAGCTTGAGTGCAGAAGGAGAAGGGCCTAGCAGACGATGAGATGGTTGGATGGTACAACTAATTTGAGGCACATGACTTTGAGCAAACTCTGGGAGTTAGTGATGGACAGTGAGGCGTGGTGTGCTGCATAATAAGGAACGTAACATGCCTTATTATGTTGCAGAGAGTTACTATGCCTGAGCAACAGAACAACAGCAGAATCAACCATTTCAGTAAGAAGTGAAGACACAACTTACAGGAAGATGCTCAGAGAAAAATAGAGAAACAATATCAATCCACTTCTCATGCAGCCATTTTTCCTCTTATTGAAACAAGGTTTTTCCATATTTAAATATGGCTTTCCTGAAGTATGTGAATTCTAACTTGTTTTTTCACCTCAGAGAGGTGTGTTGATGAAGTCACGATGCACAGAGAACATGGCCGTTCTCACAGATTCCCTTAATAAAATCATGATGTACTTAAGGAGCTGGGGCTATTTTTTCCATGGGAATAAATATTTTGATGAGGAACTCTTTAATTCTTTAGAAAATGTTAATTACCATAATCAAATTTGTTTGGAATATTTGTAGTCTTTCCTTTGGTATCAGAAGATACTGCAGCCCTGACAATAAGGCAGGGTTTTCCAACCAAAAGCCTGAAACAGAGCAGCTCACCACACTCTAAAAGCACATTAGAAAAGTGGTAATTTGCTATTCAAATCAGTGAGCATTATACCCAAGTGAAAGAATGGCTAAAAGAGCTTGAAGAACATCACTAGAGCCTGCTAAAAGAAATCAATATGGGATTAATGGTATGAAAGGTTAGAGTAGATGAAACTTGAATTATATTAATGGAAAATATAGTAAAAGTTTCCTAGCATGTGGGCAGAATGAGAAGTCTCCTCAGAAACTAACACAAACAAAACAAATCTACACATTCTTTCAGAAAATCCAAATGGCTTCAGAATGAAATATAAAGGTGCAGGAGAGATAGCTAAGAGCTTAAGTGGATATATGGATACTCGAATTATATGACCAACATGATGTTTCATAGGCTTTTCGGCATTCACATCACAAATGTGAACTCTGATGGCTGGGATACCCTTACCTCTCATCCTGCTGAACTATTGCCTAGAATATTTTTATTCTGTGATAGATTTCTTCTAATCAGTATCATTCTATCACGTTTTGAAAAATTAGTATTTTTGCACTTTCAACATGCAAATTATATTTGCTTGTTGCTAAATATATGTAACTAACTTCTCTGCTAAACTCACTGGTTGGTTTTTTTTTTTTTTTTTTTTTTTGCCCCTTAAGGTCTTATTTATGTATTTATTTTTCCATTTTATTTATTTTTTTCTTTACTTTTAATTTTTACTTTATTTTACTTTACAACACTGTATTGGTTTTCCCATACATTGACATGAATATTTGTTATTTTTAAAACTGCATTTATTTTGTAAGGGCCAGGCAGTCATGGATGTTCAAGGGCTTTCTCTAGCTGAGGCAAGTGGTATGGTGCACTTCACTATGCTGCATAGCCTTCCCACTGTGATGTTTCTTTTGCTGGAGAACACTGGCTCTAGTTTCGGCACATGAGCTCCTGAGTTGTGGCCCATGAGCTTAGCTACACTTCAGCATGTGGGATCTTCCCAGACAAGAATCACTGGGAGGCTGACTATTAATCGATGGATCACTATGGTAGTTCAACACAGACTATTTAGGCTGGAAGTTTGATACTGTACATATGAAAGCCAGGAAGTACTTAAGTAGATACTGTTTTTCTTTGGGGTATTCTCCTGGTGGCTCATTGGTAAAGAGTCCACTTCCCAATGTAGATGACCCAGGGTTGAGAAATCCCTGATTTGGGAAGATAGATCTTCCGGAAGAGAGAATGAAAACCAGACTCAGTATTCTTGCTGGGAAAACCCACGGGCAGAGGAGCCTGGTGGTCTATGGTCCATGGAGATGAAGAGACGGAAATGACTTAGCAGCTAATCATGACCACCACCACCGTGTTGTTTTGGCAGATAAAGTAGATAGTTTGTTTAAATGTCCTTGGCCTGGAATGTCTGAAAAGTAGTCAGTGCTTTTGATTATTAGAAGTGTGCATAAGTAAAAGGCATTTTTATTTTATTGTGTGTAAAAATCCCTTTCAATGTTGACTGCAAGTTTTTATAACGTATTGCCAGAGAATTTAGCCAGTCATTATATACATTAATTTGGTTCTCTTTTGAAGCTATGTCTCACAACAGCAAGTGATATCGATTATATTCTTGCTTTGGTATCCGTCTTGAATTGGATTTTACTTATTTATTTATTTATTCATTTATTTATTTACTTATTTGAAAGCAGCATTTCAGTAGTTTTCAATAATTTATTTAATCATTTCATAGTTTCTACTAGAAAAACTAGCTTCTAAAAAGGGAAACGACACTCCATTTCTCTTCTGATCTTATAGGGAAAAGAGAGTAATAAAGTTCATTGCTTTATGGTTTGTCTTTTTTTTTTTCAGGGTTAACATGGTCTTTCTAAGGAACACTTCAAAATTTCAAGGTTTTCAAGGATTTCTTAAAAATATATTTTGGTTTCTGGTCTGCTCATACTCACAGTCGTGTCTGGTTCTTTGTGAGTGTCTGGAATATAGCCCGTCAAGCTCCTCTGTCCATGGGGGTTCTTCAGGCAAGAATACTGGAGTGGGTTGTTAGGCCAGTCTTCCAGTGGCTCTCTCATAGCAGATGGATTGTTTGCTATCTAAACCACCAGGGAAACCTGAAGAACCCTGGAGGGAGTGGCCTGTTGCTTCTCCAGAGCATCCTCCCAAACCAGAAATCAAACTGGGGTCTCCTGCATTGCATCAGATTCTTAGGCAGCTTACCTCCCAGGGAAGCCCTGGTTTCTGCTAAAAAGTGCCAATTGTCATTCCTTAGTATGTGGACTCACTGATCACATGTCATGATTAAATAGGAGACAACTTTCAGTACGAAGTTTGAAGAAAATTATGCCATAATGATAAAAATACCCAATAAATTATATATACTAAAATTAGGAGAAAAATGAAAATAAACTCAAGGACCATAGCCTGGGAAATGGTCTTCCGTACAGTTTAAAGAGGAGTGTTCTGAAGCTGTAGGGGCAGAGCCAGGACACAGAGAAAATTCTTTAAAGTTGAAAGTACATGAATGAAACATATCTCGTGGGAAAAGGATCCTGTTAACCACAAAATACAGGTCTGACAACAGTGATGTTAGTGTTTTCCTAGGCGAGAATCTGGAATCATTACACTTCTTAATTATCTTCACTAACTAGGAACACATAACTCCAAAGCACAGAAATGCACAATCTCATTTTCATATCCTGACTTCTCCAGAGGGTACACTGATGAAAGACAACTGCAACAGATTTTTACTTTCCCATTCCAGTGAATACCCAGTGACTCTCCTCCATGGTTAAAGCAGATGTACAATATGTGTTTCCCAGGTCAAAAATAGGCTGTCTAGCATAAAGTTCAAGCAAAACTATATCTAGCCAGAATGTTCACTAATACTTAGTAGGTGAAAAGGCCTTCCCTCAGTATGAAAATCAATTCTGAACATTTTATTTCTGAAGAGAAACTCTTTTCTGTTTCTTTGTTTACAGTCACTTTATTTATTTATATTGTACTTTACAATAGTGCATTGGTTTTGTCAGACACCAACATGAACCCTCCACGGGTGTAGACGTGTTCCCAATCCTAAACCCCCTCCCTCCGCCCTCCCCTTACCATCCCTCTGGGTCAACCCCGTGCAACAGTCCCAAGCATCCTCTCCTACACTGAAGCTAGACTGGTGATTCTTTTCTTATATGACATTATACATGTTTCAATGCCATTCTCGCAAATCATCCCACCCTCTCCCTTTCCCACAGAGTCCAAACGACTGTTCTATTCATCTGTGTCTCTTTTGCTGTTTCGCATACAGGTTTATCATTACCATCTTTCTAAATTCCCTATGTTTACAGTCACTTTAAACTGTATTCCATCACTCCAACTTTGGATACACAGACTAGGGCCTCTACTTCTGCCACCAACAGTCCCTAGCTTCAGTTCTGTTCAGTTCAGTTCCGTTCAGTCACTCAGTTGTGTCTGACTCTTTGTGACCCCATGAAATGCAGCACGCCAGGCCTCCATGTACGTCACCAACTCCCGAAGTTCACTCAGACTCACGTCCATCGAGTCAGCGATGTCATCCAGCCATCTCATCCTCTGTCGTCTCCTTCTCCGCCTGCCCCCAATCCCTCCCAGCATCAGAGTTCTTTTCCAATGAGTCAACTCTTCACATGAGGTGGCCAAACTACTGGAGTTTCCGCTTTAGCATCATTCCTTCCAAAGAAGTCCCAGGGCTGATCTCCTTCAGAATGGACTGGTTGAATCTCCTCGCAGTCCAAGGCACTCTCAAGAGTCTTCTCCAGCACCATAGTTCAAAAGCATCAATTCTTCGGTGCTCAGCTTTCTTCACAGTCCAACTCACATCCATACATGACCCAGGAAACACCATAGCCTTGACTAGACGGACCTTAGTCGGTAAAGTAATGTTTCTGCTTTTGAACGTGCTATCTACGTTAGTCATAACTTTTCTTTCAAGGAGTAAGCATCTTTTAATTTCATGGCTGCAGTCACCATCTGCAGGGATTTTGGAGCCCCAAAAATAAACTCTGACACTGTTTCCACTGTTTCCCCATCTATTTCCCATGAAGTGATGGGACCAGAAGCCATGATCTTCATTTTCTGAAAGGTGAGCTTTAAGCCAACTTTTTCACTCTCTTTCACTTGCATCAAGAGGCTTCTTAGTTCCTCTTCACTTTCTGCCATAAGGGTGGTGTCATCTGCATATCGGAGGTTCTTGAAATTTCTCCCGGCAATCTTGATTCCAGCTTGTGTTTCGTCCAGTCTAGCATTTCTCATGATGTACTATGCATAGACGTTAAATAAGCAGGGTGACATTATACAGCCTGATGTACTCCTTTTCCTATTTGGAACCAGTCTGTTTTTCCATGTCCAGTTCTAAATGTTGCTTCCTGACCCGCACATAGATTTCTCAAGAGGCAGGTCAGGCATGGTCACCAATAACAATGAAAACGCAAGTTGTTTCAGAGTTCTCTCATCATGCATTAAAACAGCTGAATATGTATGTTTAATGATGAAATTTGTACCGGTATTATTTACCATATTTTTATAGATTTTTAAACATATGACAATACTCGACTAAAGTGAAAGTGGAGCCATTCATTCGTGTCTGACACTTTGCGACCCCATGGACTGTAGCCTTACAGGCTCCTCCATCTATAGTATACTCAGGCAGGAATACTGGAATGGGTTGCCATTTCCTTCTTCAGGGGATCTTCCTAACCCAGGATTAGAACCCAGGGCTCCATTTCAAGCAGACATTTTACCCTCTGAGCCACCACGGAAGCCCAATACTCTACTGATGTTGTAATGCATTCTAAAGCACACGAGAAATATGAAATAAAAAAAGATTAGAAAAATGTTGAAACATCACTAAATGTTTTTAAAATGCTTCTGTTCCAGTTTTGCTATCATTTATCAGAGGCTATAATAATATAACTACATTTTTATTTTTTGTATTTATGATGTTTTTGTCATCATCTTTTATGTATTTGGAGTTATGAATGATGTCAATGTTGAAATGAACATCTTAAAGACATCAGTTAAATCTTGGCTTAAAAACAAGCAAAAAAAAGCACCAGTTTCATTTGAAAAAGTATCAGTTGCAAATCTGAAAGTATAAAATGCTTATATACAAAGAAAGAATCTAGTAATGAAATGTGTATTAAGTAGATGTCTATTTCGTGATGATTTGTAGTTTATAGGTCGTTTGTAAAGCTGACAACATATTTCGTAGAAGTGCTGTCATCTCTCTAACGTTTTGTTTAGTTTTGCCGAAGATTCCTTGTGGCTAAATTAATACTGTGGAGATACAACTGACACTTACTTTCTTTGGTAAGAATGTAAAATGCACCAGTTGCATAGTATGCTATTTGACACCTGAAGGTTGTCAGCACTGAGCTGGGGTTGAAGGCAAGGAATCTAACCAAAGGGAATACTTAAATACCAAGCCCCACAGAGGTAAGCCTGTCCTTAGAAGGAAAAGAGAATAGCTTTCTGGAGCTGTGACTTAGCACGTTTAAGGTAATTACTGATCATTATGATCCCGTTGCCATTTCCTTTATTGTTTTGGGTTTGGGGTTAAACACCCTTTTTGTGTTTCCTGTGTGCAGAATATCCTTTAGCATTTGTTGGAGAGCTGGTTTAGTGGTGCTGAGTTCTCTCAGCTTTTGCGTGTCTGTAAAGCTTTTGATTTCTCCTTCGTATTTGAATGAGATCCTTGCTGGGTACAGTAATCTGGGCTGTAGGTTATTCTCTTTCTTCACTTTAAGTATGTCTTGCCATTCCTTCCTGGCCTGAAGAGTTTCTTTGGAAAGATCAGCTGTTACCGTTATGGGAATCCCCTCATGTGTTATTTCTTGTTTTTCCCATGCTGCTTTTAATATTTGTTCTCGTGTTTGCTCTTTGTTAATTTGATTAATATGTGTCTTGGGGTGTTTTGCCTTGGGTTTATCCTGTTTGGGACTCTCTGGTTTTCTTGGGACTGGGTGATTATTTCCATGCCCACTGTAGGGAAGTTTTCAACTATTGTCTCCTGGAGGATTTTCTCATGGTCTTTCTTTTGGTCTTCTTCTTCTGGGACTCCTATAATTCGAATGTTGGAGCGTTTCATATTGTCCTGGAGGTCTCTGAGATTGTCCTCATTTCTTTTAACTCATTTTTCTTGTTTCCTCTCTGATTCATTTATTTCTACCATTCTATTTCACTAATCCTATCTTCTGCCTCTGTTATTCTACTATTTGTTGCCTCCAGAGTGTTTCTGATCTCATTTATTGAGTCATTCATTATCTATTGACTCGTTGTTATTCTTCTAGGTCCTTGTTAAACCTTTCTTGCATCTTCTCAATCCTTGTCTCCAGGCTATTTATCTGTGATTCCATTTTGATTTCAAGATTTTGGATCCTTTTCAGTATCAATATCTGGAATCCTTTCTCAGGTAGATTCCCTATCTCTTCCTCTTTTGTTTGATTTGGTGGGCATTTCTCCTGTTCTTTATCTGCTGAGTATCCCTCTGTCTCTTCATCTTGGTTCTATTGCTGCGTTTGGGGTGGCCTTTCTATATTCTGGGAATTTGTGGAGTTCTCTTCATTATGGAGTTTCTCCACTGTGGGTGGGGTTGTATCAGTGGCTTGTCAAGATTTCTTGGTTCGGGAAGCTTGTGTTGGAGTTCTGGTGGGTGAGGCTGGATTTCTTCTCTCTGGAGTGCAATGGAGTGACCAGTAATGTGTTATGAGACGCCAATGGTTTTGGAGTAACTTTGAGCTGCCTGTATATTGAAGCTCAGGGCTGTGTTCCTGTGTCGCTGGAGAATTTGCATGGTGTGTCTGACTCTGGAACTTGTTGGCCCTTGGGTGGTGCTTGGTTTCAGTGTAGGTATGGAGGCATTTGATGAGCTGCTATCAATTAATGTTCCCTGGAGTCAGGACTTGTCTGATGTTCTCAGGGTTTGGACTTAAGCCTCCTGCTTCTGGTTTTCAGTTTTATTTTTACAGTAGCCTCAAGACCTCTCCACCTATACAGCACTGATGATAACACATCTAGGTTAAAGATGAAAGGTTTACCCACAGTGAGGGGCAACCGGAGAGGTTCACTGAGTTACATGGAGGAGAGAAGAGGGAGGGGGTAGTTAGAAGTGACTGGAATGAGATGAGGTGGGGTCAAAAGAGGAGAGAGAGAGAAAAAAAAAAAAAAAGGAGAGAGCAAGCTAGCCAGGAATCACATCCTTATGTGTGCTCCACCGTCTGGACCACTCAGAGGTATTCACGGAGTTATACAGGGAAGAGGAGAGGGAGGAAGTAGACAGAGGTGGCCAGGAGGTTATAAGAGGGAAATGAAAAGCGGAGAGACAGATCCAGCCAGTGACCAGTTCCTGAAGTGTTCTCCACCGTCTGGAACACGGAGATTCACAGAATTGGGTAGAGAAGAGAAGGGGGAGGGAAGAGACAGAGGCCACCTGGTGGAGAAAAAGGAGTGTCCAAAGGAGGAGAGAGTGGTCAAGCCAGTAATCTCGCTCTCAGGTAAAATTCGGTAGTGAAGTTTGGGTTTTTAAATGTACAAAATTGACAACAAATACCAAAAAGCAAAGATTAAAAATCTAGAATAGAGGTTGGATTTTAAAAAATGCAATATTAAGGAAAGAAGAAGAAGAAAAAAAAAGCCACAAGAACTATTAAAACAACAACAACAACCACACAAAGACTATATACAGTGTTTGCTTTAAAAAATAGGTTTCTTTTTAAGTAAGAGTAGGTTATAAGAATAAAAATTAAAGGATAAATACAGGACTTAAATATTTCTAAAAGTTAAAAAAAGAAGAAGAAAAAGAAAAGAAGAAAAATCTACCACACAACAACATCAGCGAAAAAGAAAAAAAAGAAAAAGAAATGGTCATAAAAATAGTAAAGATATTTCTGGCCCTTTCTCTGGTGTTGTGGGGTTATTTCCAAGGCGGTTCCCTCCATTTAATTTCTTCTGTTTGCTGGTATCTTCAGTGTCTGATTTCCGTCCTAATAAGGGGGGGGGGCATGGTGGACACTTTTTATTTTTTATTTTTTTGGCTCTCTTGTTCAGTTGCACTGTGGGGAGGGAGGGATGCTGCAAAGAACTAACACCTGTGTGTGCTTTCAGTGTCTCAGTCGCACTGGGCCTGCCCCTGCTCATGGTGCACACCGCTCATGCTCTACGTTGCTCCAGGGTCTGAGGCCGGCCTTAGGCTGCACGCACCTCCCAGGTCTAAGCCGAACTCAGGTTCGGTGCTCAGGTAAGCCCTCAGAGGCGCAGGTTCGGTTGGGACTGCCTTTTGTGTCCTTCCCACGTCCGAGTAGCTCAGGTGTGTGGTGAGCGCGGTCACTGTGACTTATCGCCTTTCCCGTCTCTGCTGCTAGTTTTCTGGATGTACCACTGGCGCCCCTTGAGAGGTGGATGGTGACTGTCCAGAACCCCCAGAAGCCTTAGCAAAGAAGCCTGCTTACAGTTTTGTAGGTAAAGTCTCTCCGGGGCTGCAATCACCCCCTTCCAGCCCATACGGTTCTGGCTGCCTGTCACCAGCGGGGGATGGTCTGTAACCAGCTATTTCTGTTCCATCCTTTGTTCTGTGTGCGGTCCTGGTGGTGTCTTATGTTTGGGCTTTTCACGTGGTAGCTATCCCACAGTCTGGTTTGCTACCGCAGGTTCATTCATTGTGGTTATGTGTGGGGCGTTCCTGCCTGATTCTTAAAAAGCACTGCAGCCCGTGCCTCCTGCGCCTCCCTGCTCTGCCCCCACTTGCTAGTGTCGGATGCAGGCATCTGTGCTGCTTTTCCGCTGGGGGAGTTACTGTTGGGCTTGTAATCTGTTGGTTTGAATTATGTATTTATGTTTCCTTCCTGATAAGTTGCCCTCTGTGCTTCCAAAGCTCGCCACATTGGAAACCTCCCTTCTTAAGATTCCCTGCCCAGAACGGGATTCCCTTCCCAGGACGGAGCTCCCATCCTACCTCCTTTGTCTCTTTTTTCATCTTTTATATTTTTTCCTACCTGTTTTTGAAGACAATGATCTGCTTTTCCGGGTGCCTGAAGTCCTCTGCCAGCATTCAGAACTTGTTTTTTGGAATTTGCTCATCGCTGAAATGTTCTTTTGATGAATTTGTGAGGGAGAAAGTGGTCTCCCTGTCCTATTCCTATTGACAAACTTGTACTCCTTAGGAGCATACTTCACAGCAACTAACAGCAACAGTGTTGATAATACTAAGCAACAGTAAAAACAAGTAACTAAAATTATCATATCTTTTACTATACAAATCAAAGAAAACAGATACAAATGCAATAGTCTGCATATTTATTTATACAGAGAGTTTTCACCTGAGACCAGAACACACACACACTCTTTACACAACTAAAAGTGGTTTCAGCTGACACTTAGCAAAGCGCTTTGGCCCAAGTAAACTAACCAGAAAGGCCTAGTAAAATATTCAAAGTGCAAATAAATCAATCAAGCTTTGAATAAATAAACACAATTTATTTGAATTTGAATTTATACTCACGAATTACCTAAAATGGAGACAACAGATTCACTACAGCTTCATCATCTGTAGTCCTTCCTTTTCAGTTCTGAGAAGGATGCTAACCGCTTGGTGATGATCTCTTTCCAGCATTTTGTGAAAGCTTAGAGGACTTAAAGAAATTGAGGACTGGGGAGAGTGGCGAGAGACAAAGAGGAGGAGAAAGGAAGAGGAAACGGAGAGATTGCTCCTGGCATAGGTCTACAGACAGGATCCCAGCTTCCTGGAATGGTGCACAGAGATTGCTAGGTATCCGTGCCAGAAGTGGAGAAGGGGTGACATTCAACTCCAGGAGGAGACTCAACTCTAAGAACCTACAGAGGCAGCCAAGTGCGCTGATGTTCAGGAACCGATACTTAGAGGGTACCCCACAGGTCTGTGAAAGAGCCCTTGGAGACTGCAAGAAAGAAGGTTTCCACAAGTATAATCACAGATTAGTTGGTTGGATAGATTAGAGGAAGGGTAACTCTATGACCTGATAATTACTGAAATACATGAGACAATTCTTGCACATCAGACTGTGTCAAGAAAGACGGAAACTCAATCAGTTTGATACAATGGGAAATTACACACGCAAAGAATCAGCTGTTAACTGTACTACATTTGTGTCCAAGGCAAGATAAGATACAGAACCGAAATCTTCACATGGTCAACTCGGGTAAGACACATGTAACTGGAAATTGGAAGGAAGAGTTCCAAAAAGGCTTTAATCACCCTGGACTATTTTTGTCCACTATATTTACGATTCTTGGACAACTCCATTGTAGCTTAAGGGTAAGAGAACTCAATTTAGCCCAATTCAAAAGCTGAACAGATTTCCTGTGTTTGATCCTTTTCAGTTACAACTATGGGTCCAGCGCAAATTAAAGTGGACGTCAAGGCTCTTTTTCCTTTGGGAATTTTAACTTGCTTTGCTACTGTGTCTGACACAGATATGCCGACCTCACTGTGACTACAGGCCAGCCAAATGGGAAAGGGGACAGAATGAATCAAATCCCCCTTTTGCTCACTCAACAGGAGGTCCACAGGCACCAGGTCTCATTCTATTAACTATCTCTGCTTCTCCAACTGCAGTCAGTGCTACACAGGGCCTGCTTCATGCTTGCCAGGGTCTCTCACAAAACACAGGCATTTTCGCGGCTGGTATCCTTGAGATGTCCCTGGGCTAGGTGAAAGCACTCTGAGACAGTGTTCCTTCTCCCTTGGCTCTGTGCCTGCAGTGAATGTATGCCTCTTCCTCAGCTGGGACAAGAAGCCACAGCTCTTCTCTGATTAAATCCCGTGTCTGGTCCAAACTCACATCGTAGCTTCTCCATCAACCTCCACTGCACACTTTCAGAGCCAGGTTATCTTAGATCAGCCCAAGAGGCACTTCAGAGAGTGACATTCAAATCTGGCTATATAGCTGATACTGAGATCTGCAAGGCATGAAAACACTTCAAAATTACGTTGCTAAAACACTCTACAGATTATATGTATAGGAGAGCTTTCGAACTTACAAGTAACATCAAATACCAAAATAGGTTCTTACTTTTCCTTTCTCCACTTCTCTCATTTTCTCTCTCTCACACACACATGCACACATCCTTTTTACATGTTAAGACAATTACACGAAAAACAGATCATAGATTTTTAAATAACATCTCAATATGCAGATCACGCAAAACTGTACTTCCTCTATTTAAAACAAAATCACATAAATTACCCATTGGTTTCCCTATATTTGATATTATTGAATAATGCTATAAGTTGATCTTTTTGTTTTTAATGGGGTTTTTAACTTTGACTGAAATACTTGCTTCAGACTTACTGAAGGCAGAATTAACTATTATTTTTCTTTTTTTGACCTCCTCCTTTTAGATTTGGGGGGTGATGATTCAAAATCAGATGTGTTCACAGTAATGGATGCAACTTCCACCAATCCTGGCTGAAGGGGTTCCAGTGATACCTGAATAACAATTTTTGTTTCAGGAGACAATCCTTCTAGCTGCTTAGGCTTCTTAAACATTTGATGACACTGGGTCTTGTGCTCCCTCTCCTCTTTGGAAGTTAAAAACTGTAGCCGACATTTGCAACACTGGTGAAAACTCTTTTCCCAGTGCCCTCGATGATGACGTCTGTATGCTGTTGCAGTTTGAAAAATTTTGAGACAAAATGGGCAAAGTAAATTCTTGGTGTTACCATGGTATGCTCTGAAATGTGAATCCACATCTGCAAAAAATGATGATCTGTAACTGCAAACCTGGCATACGTAGGGCATTTCACCAGGCTTATGATTGTCTTTCATGTGCTCTAAGAGAACCTGATCTGTCTCAAAGGACAACTCACAGATGTGACAGACTGCGGAGGGCTCCTGGGCCGTGTGGACACTTTCAATGTGACACTGCAGCTGGAAGGGAGTAGGAAACTGGCGGAGGCAGTGCTGGCAGGTGGTGTGGGTTTTCCAGCTGTCACCTCTCTGCCTCTCAAGTTCCAAATGGTGCTTCATGTGATTCATAAGCTTGACATATTTTAGAACTTTCAAGCAGCTGAGGCATTTAAATGCCGTGTGGGTCTTCGGTTCTGGCTGCCCAACTCCTTCATGCTCGCCATAGTAGAAGTCACGAAGTAACACAATCAGATTTCCTTCTGTGGGATCACCAATTTTGTTTGGACTTGCCAAACTTGGAAAATCAGTTTTTGTCCGTCCACCTTCCCCTAAAGGTCTTACAGGCTTGCAATGAACACTGTCCTTTGGAAAAGGTTCTCCAACTGAACATGGCCTAGTGAGGTATGGACACGGTCTGGTGTGCTTTGCTGAGTGGTCTCTGTATGAAAAAAACGTGACGGGGAGAAACCTAAAGAATGTTCCCCTACAATGCCATCACTGAGTTTAGGCCTTCTGGGATTTCTGCGATTTGTTTCACAAGGGGAAACTCGCTTTGTTACATGAGGACTTTTATTCATATCTCCTGCAGAAACTGCTGTTTCTACTGGATGCTGCAATGACCTTGTGAAGGTAATCAAAGAAGAACATAACTCCTTCGAAAAGCCATCAGGCACTATTTGTGGTGAAAGATTTTTATAATCAGCTTGAGACGGAGGTTCAATAATAATAGGACTACCTGTTGATCTTGAGTCAGAGTCAGACACTGGCAAGACAGTCTTTGCTTCTGATGTAGGAGTCACATGACTAACAGGCTGTAATCTGTGAGCGTTACCTTTCCTGAAGTGACCATACCTTTTTCTCCTTGAATAAGAACCTGGGGTATCTCTGTTCAGTATGTTTGAAACGACTGGTTTTGAAGCTGAGCTCATCCCAACAAAGATCACGTCAGCATCTTCATTTCCATGTTCCACTCCAACCAAGATCACTTCATCATCATCATCATCATCATCTAGTTTTTTCGTCTCTCCCTCCCTTTTCCGTACTTCTGGCTCTTGTTCTTCTTCACGTAACATACGTGGGAGTTCCATATTTTTAATACTTTTTTATTCTTAGAGGGTGCAGCCACAAGTCCCAGTGCTTCCTTTATACAAACTGCCACCTAAGTGTAAACATACTACAGATTAGTTAAGTACAGAAAAATGGGCTATTTGATTATCTCCAAAACTCTAGAGTACTTATACACACCCTTATCTTACAGACAAAGACACTGAGTGTCAACCAGACTCAATGACAGCTGAAAAAACTACGACTACAACTCTACATGGCTCTAGAATCATAGCTTTGTCCCATGTTCACTTTAACCTCTTCTACTTAAATAAATAAAGAGGGGAAAAAAAACAAAACGCCACACTGATCATTACGTGAAATCACATGTAAAGGATGAGTATTTTTACAAAAGCATTGTTCTACAGCGTTTCGAAGCATGGACTTTGGAGTCAAAGGAGATTAAGTTGGAATTCTAATTTAACCACACACCAGTTGCATCTTCTTGGGCAAATTTGTAACTTTTAAATGTGTTTCTGTATCTTAAAGACAAACATGCTTATTTCTTAGACTTAAGGTTAACAGCTTTTTAAAAAGGCATCAGCTATTCAATGGCATCTTGTTTTGTAGTAAAAATGGAAGAAAATGTATCTTAAATGCACATTACAACCGATCCACAAATTCTAATTTCATAAATGTTAACAAAGAAAATAGGTAGCAAATTCAAAGTATAATCTATCTATACCTAGTTAACAAACAGCATAAGTCAATGTCAAGCACTTAATTCAGGCCTAGGAAACTGAGAATGAGCTCTCTGATAATCTCACCCCAATTCCACACAGATATATCCTAAATTTCTCCCTCTAATCCTGGCTAAACTTCAATCCAACAATGCTTCATCTTTATGCCACACGTCTCTTCCCCACATAGCAGGCAAAATGATGCCAGTCTTTCTCTCATACCAATATCAGACAGAGACATCACACACAGACACACACACACACACACACACACACACACACACACACACACACACCTGATATCCCTTATGGATACAGGTGAAAGAGTCCTCAACAAAATACTGGCAAACAAAATCCAACAGCATATAAAAAAGACTGTACACTATGATCACATGCGATTTAGGGAGGTATGCAAAGTTGGTTCATTATAGGAAAGTCAATCAACATTATGCCATTTTAAAACAATAAAACAAATAACACATCTGCCTGAAGAAAAGGCATTTCCCTGAATCTAGCACCTTTTCATAACCGGGGTTAAAAGAACACTTAATAATTAAGAACAGAAGAGAACTTTCTCAATCAAAGGGCACCTGTAAAATGAACCACAGCTAACATCATACTTAAGAATGAAAAACTGAAAGCTTTCCCTCTAAGACTGGGAACAACACAAGGAAGTCTATTACACACTTTGGCTCAACATTATACTGGCAGTTCTATAACCAGAGCAATCAGGTAACAAAAGAGAATTGTTGCTGTAGTTTAAAAAAAAAAAAACAACAACGAAAAAACACAAAACAATAAAAAACAAAAAACAGCCTTCAGAATGGAAAGGAAGAAGTCAAAGTATATTGGAGATAAGATAATTTAGTATAGAAAATGTTGAAGAAACACAAGTATTAGAATTAATATAAAGCTTGCAGAATAGAAGACAAATATTTTAAAAGTCAACCACATTTTATACAGTAGCAACAAATGTTGTTAAGTAAATACTTGAATCTACACTAGCATTCAAAAGAATACTTAGGAAGTCAGAAAGAGAAAGACAATATATTCTTTTGAATGGCTGAGTAATACTCCACTGGGTATATGTACCACAGCTTTCTGATCCATTTATCTGTTGATGGACATCTAGGTTGTTCCATGTCCTGGCTATTATAAACAGTGTTCTCCATAGCGGCTGTACTAGACTGCATTCCCACCAACAGTGTAAGAGGGTTCCCTTTTCTCCACAGCCTCTCCAGCATTTATTGCTTGCCGACTTTATACGAATCAATTCTAATGAGATGGATGAAACTGGAGCCGATTATACACAGTGAAGTGAGCCAGAAAAAAAACACCAACACAGTATACTAACACATATATATGGAATTTAGAAAGATGGTAAAGATAACCCTGTATGAGAGACAGCAGAAGAGACACAGATGTATAGAACAGATTTTTGGACTCTGAGGGAGCGGGAGAGGGTGGGATAATACGGGAGAATGGCACTGAAATACGTACACTATCATGTAAGATAGTCGCCAGCCTATGTTCGATGCAGGATACAGGATGCTTGGCGCTGGTGCACAGGGATGATCCAGAGAGATGATATGGGGTGGGCGGTGGGAGGGGGGTGAGTATTTGGAACTCATGTACACCTGTGGCAGATTCATGTCAATGTATGGCAAAACCAACACAGTGTTGTAAAATAAAATATAGTAAAAATAAAAATTAAAAAAAAGAGAGAGAAAGACAAATATCGTATGGTATCACTTACATGCACTCTAAAATATGCCACAAATAAACTGATCTATGAAAGAGAAACAGACTCACAGACATAGAGAGCAGACTATGTGATTCCCAAGAGGGAAAGGTACGGCAGGCACAGATTGGGAGCTGGTGATTAGCAGATGCAAAGCATAATATATACAATAGACAAACAAGAGCGTACTGTATAGCACAAGGAACTATATTCATAATTTGTGATAAACAATAATGGAACAAGGTATGAAAGAAATTGTGTGTGCATATGTGTGTGTTTACATATGAAGGAAAGGAAAGGGCAACTGTTGGCAAGCACGTACAGAAACTGGATCCTTGTGTGTTACGGATAGATTTTAAAATGGTGCAACTGCTACAGAAAACAGTTTAAAGGCTCCTCGAAAAATTAAAGAACTAGAGCTGACACATGATTCAGCAATTCCACTTCAGGATATAAATTCAAAAGAAGTTAACATGGGGTCTTGGGATATCTGCAGAGCCATGCTCACAGCAGCACGAAGCACAACAACTAAGAGGTGGAAGCATCGAAATGTCCATCAAATGTGATATATACACACAATGAAATATTATTTAGCCATATAGAGAAAATTCTGTCACATGCTACAACATGCATGATCATTTCAGACATCAAGCCAAATGCAATAAGCCAGTCGGACAAAAAGACAAATACTGTAAGTTTCTACTTGCATGAAATAGCTAACACAGTCAAGCAATAGAAAGGAAACAAAAAAGAACGATGGAGTCCATGGTCTAGGTCAATGGGCAAGAAAACAGGAGTTGCCGTTTAATGGGACAAGTGATGGGTACAGAGTTTCGATTTTGCAAGCTGTAAAGGTGTAGAGATCTGCTTCATAACAATGTGATAAGGAATTCCCTCGTAGTTCAGAGGTTAGGACTCCACAGTGTCCTATCAGGGGCCTGGGTATGATCCTCAACCAGGGAACTGTCATTCAAGCTGCACAACACAGCTAAAACAATGACAACAACAACAAATCAACACTGTGACTATGTGTGTGTATATGTCTTAGTCACTCAGTTGTGCCCAACTTTGCATCCCCCGGGACTAAAGTTCACGACGATCCCTTCTCCATCAGATTTGCAGTGGGTTGCCATTTCTTTCTCCAAAAGGCTGATGAAAGTGTGCAAAATACTTAGCATGCAAAAATGGTTAAAATGGTAAAAATTTAACTTAGATGTTTTCTACAACAATTAAAAAGAGAAAAGCATTTAAGAACCAGGAAAATAATGTGAATAGACATTTCCGACTCTTTGCAATCCCATGGACTGTAGCCTACCAGGCTACTCCATTCATGGGATTTTCCAGGCAAGAGTGCTGGAGTGGATTACCATTTCCTTCTCAATGCTATCTTCCCCACCCAGAAATTGATGCCAGGTCTCCTACCTAAGACAGACATTTGAATATTTGAAATTCACCTGTGGCCTTGACAAGAGTGGCTTTATAGGAAAATGAGAGAACTCGAGATAACAAAGTCTAGGAACAACTCTGCAGAAGTCTGTAACAAGCAAATATGAAATAAAAGCAGCAGAAGCAGGATTTGTTACCAAAAGATGGAGTTTTAACGACAGGTCACATTATAGTCAGTCTGTTTGCTGATGGGAACCATCCAGAGAAACAGAAACCTTAATCCAGGGCAAAGAGGAGACTTGCTAGAACATCAAGAAATGAGTAGGTCTAGAACTGAGTAGATCAAAATTGAGTACATCAGGCCAGAGAGCACACAAGCTGGAGAAGGCAATGGAAACCCAAACCAGTACTCTTGCCTGGAATATCCCACAGACAGAGGAGACTGGTAGGCCGCAGTCCATGTGGTTTCGAAGGGTCGGACACGACTGAGCGACTTCACTCTCATGCACTGGAGAAGGAAATGGCAACCCACTCCAGCGTTCTTGCCTGGAGAATCCCAGATAAGGGAGAGCCTTGTGTGTGGCTGTCCATGAGACTGCAGAGTCGGACACGACTGAAGTGGCTTAGCAGCTGTAGCAGCACACAAGAAGGGTACACAAGCCAAATAACTTGCTTATATTGACAGAGCCGAGATCATATAAAAAAAAGGCTGGCATAGTGGATTAATGGGTATGGTAACCAGCCTTCAAGTGAATTCAATCTCCTAATATTCCCACCCCTGTGTAGTTCTCTCTCAATCTATCACAGGGTAGACCTGTGAGACTAAGCAAATACACAAGTGCAGATGTGTAACATCTGAAAAAAGACTCTGCACTTTATCATGGGTGCAAGCGCTTTCCTGAATCACTCATTCTGAGAAAAGACAGCAGCCTCCACAAGAGAAGCCCCTAGGAGAGGCCCACAGAAGGAGGAACTGAGGCTTCAAGAGTACAGACAAGTGAGAGAGCTTAGATTCCACAAGCTAAGTCTTCAGAGGTTGCCAAGCCAGACAAAAGCTTGACTACTACCTCAGGAGAGATCCTAGGCCAAGAGATAACAAGTGGTAAGTTCTTTCAAACTATTCCATTTTGAGATCATATGTACAACACAAACATTTTAAGTTCTAATACCATTCACATCATACTTACACACCGAACAGTTCTCCTATAAATATAGCAAAAATCAACACACACACACACACACACACACACACACACACACACACTCACCCAATCCAAAGCACCGAAACACAGGAGTTGCCTAGTAGTCCAGTGGTTTGGTTAGGACTCAGCACTCTCACTGCCAGGATCCTGTGTTGGATCCCTGGCTGGGGAACTAATGTCCTATGAAGCCACATGTTGTGACCAAAACAAAACATGCTGTGATGTCAAAGCTGTACCAGCAAGATAAGTATGCAACACAGCTGTAGGCACAAGTGGCTGGGCATAGAGCTTCCTATGATCTTGTTTACTCGCATGAAATGAACTCAGATGGTGCCTCACCCCCATCCAGTGGAGTTCACTTAGTTAACGAAGAAAAGCCCTTAAGGGTACAGAAATGAGCAAGCAATCTGACGTGAACATGTTAAATCACAGGGTATTTTCTCTGAATGAACCACTGGATTCATTCATTCATTTGGCCATGCTGTTTGGCTTGTGGGGTCCCAGTTCCCTGACCAGAGATTGAATCCAGACCACTGTAGTGAAAGCCCAGAATCCTAATCACCAGGCCACCAGGGAACCCCCACACCTGCATTGCTTTGCTTTGCTAGCTAAAACCTTAGGATATATGCATTGCCCCATTTTAGCCTCACCAAGTGGTAGGAGTCAGCTCTACACAGCTTAAGACCCATGGTGCTCTTACTTTTTTTCTTTCAAGAAGGTAGGGGAAAGCAAGCCACCCTGCCTGTTTTTAAGCTTGCCACTCAGAAAGCTGCAAACCTGAAACCATGATGGCCCTGAAGTCAGCACCCGCAATCAGGGTCACGTAATCCCCAATCAGGAATACTCTCTCTCAACAGCAACGTGTCAGCCGACGAATGAAAGGAGAAAAACGCAAAGTAAGAAAGCCACACCTTTGTCCCTGTTGTAAAGATGTCTGTCACCTTACCTCAGGGGCCCACTGAAATCCTGAGCGCTTGAGACCTCCCAGGCAGCACACGGTCACATCCTGGGGACAAGCAGAGGAAATGGCCAGGGTGAGTCCCCTGTTCTGGGAACATTCTATCCCCCCAGGCCCTCCCTGGTCCTACCCTACGGATGCTGACCAGGCGTCTCACACTCAACCAGACCAAGTGATTGAACTCCTTTGCCCTGAGCTTCTTCCTCCCACCTCCCTTCTCTCAGTAACAAACAAACAAATACCTCATCTGCCAACTTCCCGACCAAAGGCCTGAATCTCGGAGCCCCCAGGGACAGGGCAGCCCTGGAGTCCGAAGAGAGGCAGAGGAAACAGGAAAACGACTAAAGCACCAGGGCAGTGAAGACGCTACTAGATAGATGTTTTTTTGGTTTTTGTTTTTGTTTTTTTGCTGCTCCTGCCTGACTGTGCCTGGGTGCAGAATCGGGTTGGGCCGTGAAGATTTGTGCATCTGTGTTTAAATACATTAGGTTCCACAGGAGAGCTGGAGCTGGTGCCAGGGGCCAGGGGCCTAAGAGGCCCTTTCCGCGAGCTGGCTTGTCCCGCCCCTGGGCAGGAAAGCTGCTGGAGGGCAGAGCCCGCCCAGACTAGACAGGGGAGAGGGCGAAAGGAGCCTGAAGCCTGTGGATCCTGCCGCAAGCTCTCACCGCCCTCACCAGCCGCCCCGCCGAGCAAGGCCTCGTGCGAGTGGGGACCCGAGAAACCCTCCCTTTAGCCGTCACGCACTGCTTTGGCTGAACCACGCTCCAGTCCTTACCGGTCCCCATTGAGGGAGGAGACAGAACTGCTGGCAGCTCACCTGCCGTAGGCAGTTCCAAGATTAACCCCGAGGAGTCGAGCCTGCGGGGCCGAGGCCTCCTCAGGTCTGGGGCGCCGCCTCAGCTCCCCCTACAGGCGTGCGGGCTGCTTCCGATGATTGGCTGCCAGGTGTCGGCACCTGCCATCTGATTGGCCGCGAGGCCCAGTTGGGCGCATGCGCGCGCGATGGACACCCCACCCCCTCCCCCCATAAAAGCAGCCGCTGTAGGCGTGGTCAGGCTGAATCTGAATGTCAAGGATCTTGGGTCAAGGTTGCTCAGCTCACCAAATGCGAAGAAAGAAAAAACAGATGGCACAGTCGCCAGGGCTCAGGGCTGAGAACGGCCTCCGCGTCTACCAGGGGAGTCCAGTGATGGTGTCCGGCACTCACAGCCCTCAGGGGTGACCTCCCTTAAGCCAGTTCTTTGCTTAAGGAACTTGACCTTACAGTGCATCTTGGCGCCCCTCCTCTTGGAATTCCATTTCAATCAAGGCAGGGCAGCCTGCCCCTGTTTTTGCACTGTCTATTGTGAGCTGAGAATGAGCTTTACTTTTTCTTCTTCTTTTTAATTTTAGAGCTTTACACTTTTAATGGCTGAGGAAAACCGAAAAGACTTTTCTTTTCTGACGTGAAAATTGTGTGTAATTCAGTTTTCGGAGTCCTTAAAGGTGGAAGAGGGACTTGCCAGCTTCTTTGGTTATCCTCTATGCCCAAAAACTTAATTAATTGCCAATGGTCATATTCGCAAAGCCTAACATATTTCTTTTTTGGCCCTTTACAGAGTGTTTTTTAACTGCTCTGTTCTGCTGGAAGTCTCCTGGTAGTCATATGGGAGAATAAAGTTTTGGTTTTGTTACAATATTTCTTTTCTTTTTTTTTTTTTTATATACCTTTTCTTTATTTTCCTCAACTCATGTTATTTCCCCCCCCCCCAGTGGTTTTTTTTTTTTAACGTTAATATCTTTAATTCTTACATGCGTTTCCAAACATGACCCCCCCTCCCACCTCCCTCCCCTCAACATCTCTCTGGGTCATCCCCATGCACCAGCCCCAAGCATGCTGCACCCTACGTCAGACATGGACTGGTGATTCAATTCTTACATGATAGTATACATGTTAGAATTCCCATTCTCCCAAATCATCCCACCCTCTCCCTCTCCCTCTGAGTCCAAAAGTCCGTTATACACATCTGTGTCTTTTTTCCTGTCTTGCATACAGGGTCGTCATTGCCATCTTCCTAAATTCCATATATATGTGTTAGTATACTGTATTGGTGTTTTTCTTTCTGGCTTACTTCACTCTGTATAATTGGCTCCAGTTTCATCCATCTCATCAGAACTGATTCAAATGAATTCTTTTTAACGGCTAGTAATACTCCATTGTGTATAAGTACCACAGCTTTCTTATCCATTCATCTGCTGATGGACATCTAGGTTGTTTCCATGTCCTGGCTATTATAAACAGAGCTGCGATGAACATTGGGGTACATGTGTCTATTTCAATTCTGGTTTCCTCAGTGTGGATGCCCAGCAGTGGGATTGCTGGGTCATAAGGTAGTTCTATTGGCAATTTCTTAAGGAATCTCCACACTGTTCTCCATAGTGGCTGTACTAGTTTGCATTCCCACCAACAGTGTAGGAGGGTTCCCTTTTCTCCACTTCTCCATTATATTCATTTTTCATTCTTTACTAATTTCATTCCTTCATATCACTATAAGTTTCCTTTAGTGGAAGCAATGAAATAACATCAAAGAAAATACCTCTGTTGGTAGTTTTAACAGGTAACATGTTAGAAGGTATATGCTCAACTACAAATATGTTGTATATATACAGTAAATACCACTTTAAGTAGCTTCAGAACTTGTATCTGGTTCAAGTCACTAGGAAGGTTTGTTGAACATCCAATATTCTAACCTCCAGCTGTTCTCAACTTCAAAAAGATACAACTTTTTCAATAATTTGTTATCTCAAGTTTAAACTCCGTTTTAGCCACATATATGAACATGCTTTCTAGGTCACATGATTGAATCCGACCCATTGCCAAAAAGTGAAAATTTTGGAATACCTTTCTCAAAAGAGAGATGTTGTTTTCTTCTTCTAGAAAGACTGGTAGTGCAGCCGATCTTTGAACAGTTTGTCGGTTTTTGTTAACTCCATAAAGATTAAGCTGTCGAATTAAACTCTTCATGCTCTTGGTTTCAAATTTTCTGAAAGGCTCCTTTCTTTCCAAGACTTCTTTCCTGAAGAGTTCTTCATTGATCACTCTACATGTGCCTGTCTCATCCCACCAAATAGATTCAAACTGATCACTTTCCACTATATTCCAAAGTTTTTGTGGAAATGTGAGTGAAAGAAAATTATTCACATCATCTGTTACAGAGACAGAATATGTGTAGTGTGGCCTTTTGATCACCAGATCCTCAGCCAAAGGCTGAAAAGCATATTCTTCAATCATAGATCTCAAAACTGAGTCCCCAGTTGTATAATCATACCAGTAAGATCGAATGGAGGTTTCTGAACCAGTGGACTCACCTTTAGGAGGTCCATCTTGAATTTCTGAAGAATTATGTGCCATCTCAGGGAAATCTTTCTTCAGATAATGTTCTCATTTGTCTGCTTTTACACAATGCAACTTCAAATGATGTTTGGCTGGCCTACAGAGAGAAACTCTCTGGACAATCACAGAGATCCTCCCAGTCAAACAGCTGTGACATCACAAAATCACTGGTCTCCTAGCAATCGAAGGTTAGTTGTGACATGACAAAGTCACTGGTCTCCTAGCAACTGAAGGGTAATGTTCAACCAAGTGTTTACTTCAGCATCAACTTAAAATACAGACTGCTGGCAGAAATAGTAACCAAAACCATGAAGCATGCAAAAATCTCATTAGTAAATTTGGCCTTTTTTTTTTTTTTTTTTTTTTGGGTCGGGGTGGGGTTCCTGTGTTTGGGATGGTCTTTCTCTTTCTGTCAGTTTGTGGTTCCTCTTTATTGTGGAGGTTCCTCCCTGTGGCTGGGGTTGGACGAGGGGCTTGTCAGGTTTCCTGGTTAGGGAAGCTTGTGTCAGTGTTCCGGTGGGTGGAGCTGCATCTCTTCTCTCTGGAGGGCAATGAAGTGTCCAGTAGTGAGGTTTGAGATGTCTATGGTTTTGCTGTTTGGGCAACCTGTGTATTGAAGCTCCAGGTTCTGTTCCTGTGTTGCTGGAGAATTGGCATGGTATGTCTTCCTGTGGAACTTGTTGGCTCTTGGTCGTGCTTGGTTTCAATGTAGGTGTGTAGCTTTTTGGAAGATTTCCTTTTTTTTTAAAATAAATTTATTATTTTAATTGTAGGGTAATTACTTTACATTATTGTAATGATTTTGCCGTACATTAACATATGTCCACCACAGGTGTACACATGTTCTCTTTCCTGAACCCCTTCCTTTCTGCCAACCCGTACCATCCCTCTGGGTCGTCCCAGTGCACCAGCCCCAAGCATCCAGTATCATGCATTGAACCTGGGCTGGAGACCCATTTCATATATGATATTATACATGTTTCAATGCCATTCTCCCAAAACATCCCACCCTCTCACTCTCCCACAGAGTGCAAAAGACTGTTCTATACATCTGTGTCTCTTTTGCTATCTCGCATACAGCGTTATCGAAAACTCACATCAATAAATCTACTTTATTTCTGAAATAAAAGTGATTTATCATCCTTCTATGCACACATTCTTAATATTCAGTACTGTTACCCTAGCAGACTTGGTCTACTTGCTTCTGTGCAAACAAATTTATGAATTGACTGTGGGTTTCAGTGTGGAGGGGGGAGGGGGGAAGTGCTTATTGTAGGACGAAGCAAGGTGTCTTAGCAGCTGGTGCTTCAAAGACACAAATCCCCAAATACTTTCAGGGGGACTATTTTAATGGCTGAGTGAGGGTGGAACATGGGGTCTGTGATCAATATTGGGACATTCTACTAATGGCCTATTAGTGAGGATATTTGGAGTCCACATCATTGACCGTCTAGTTCCAACTATGCACTTACATTTCAGCCTGGTTTGGGCTTTAGCATCTCTAAAATTGTTCACAGGATATTGCTCCGAATGTCAGCGATGGTCCTTGCTGCTGCTGCTGGTAATTCGCTTCAGTCGTGTCCGACTCGGTGCGATCCCAAAGATGGCAGCCCACCAGGCTCCCCCATCCCTGGGATTCTCCAGGCAGAACACTGGAGTGGGTTGCCATTTCCTTCTCCACGCTGGCCCTTGAGGAGGGACTAAAGACCCTTGAGTTTGATTAGTGGCTAAATCATTATTATTGTCTATCACTTGATTGTTTTCCTTAGTTTCTGTCTTTTCTAGCTTCTCTGATTAAAATTCCTTTTGAACATGAGGAGGTCTACAATCTCCTACCTCTCTCTCTCGATTTCCAGGCTTTTCAATCTTAAGAAGGGACTGCTTAGTACAATAAAGGAAAACAAGTCTTGGACTTAGAGCTCGATCATAAATATGACAGAAAATCTCAGTGCAGGTTCCGTTTCTTTTTCAGGTTTCCCAGCTCTTGGAGTGATTGAGTCAGCAACAACTTTGGCTCTTTCCTGTTGAGATGGAGCATGGAGGTGGAACTAATTCTAAAATCTAGGCTTGCTATCAACAGTTTATGATATGAAAACATATCTCTATTTTATATATATTATATATATATATGTCTATGTTAGTATTTTGTCATTAAACTGGACAAACATTTGAAAATTGGTCTATATTTATGAAAAGGAGAGAGGTGAGTGATATAAAAGAGTCCTCATATGTTACATGCAGCCAAAGAAACATATTTTGAAGTATTTCAACTGACATAATATTCAATAATCGAGTAGAATTTGAATCATTCTACATTTGGGTTTTATTGTTTTCCCATTTCTATTACACCTAACATGAATTAAAAGCCAATGTTTATTACAATTCTCTTTCTGAAAGCTATGACTTGCACGTAATCTAGATGCACATCAGCAGATGAAAATATAAGGAAGTTGTGCTATATATTCAAATATAATATTACTTAGCTACAGAAAACCACATATTTGTGTCACTTTTGGTAAGGCAGTTCAATCTGCAGCCTATTATTCAGAGTAAAAAAAAAAGTTAGAAAGAGAAAGGCAAATATTGTTTATTAATGCGTACAAATGGGATTTAGGAAGACAGTAACAATGATTCTGCATGAAGGCCAGTAAAAAAGATCCACATATAAAGAACAGACTCTGAGACTCAATGGCAGAGTTCAAGGATGGGATGATTGGAGAAATTAGCATTGAAACAGGTACATTACCATACATAAAAGAGATGACCAGTGCAAGTTCAATGCATGAAAGATGCATCCAGCTCTGGTGCTGTGGATGAACCCAGAAGCGTGGGGTAATAAGGGAGGTTTGAGTTGTGTTCAGGATAGGGGCACGCATGTATCCATGCGGCTGATTCATGTTGATGTATATGTCAAAAACCATCACAGTAATACACAGTAATTCTATTCCAATTAAATCATTTTTTAAAAGAAATATGAAGAAATACAAAAAGAATGCATTCAGAAATAGCAGGGACATGCTCCAGAGTACAACCTCAACAGTTGTTTCATATCTCTTCCAGAAAGCGGGCTTAGGAGGGGCAGAACATGTGTGCTGGTATAAAAGCTGAAAGTCGAAGAAGGTAAGCTTGAGATTGCAACTATGCAGTTGCAGCATGACCTCAGTATCATAGTCTAAATAGTGAAAGATGCATGCGGCACAATGCAAGCTTAGTAGATCGGCATGACTACTGTGGAGCTTAGGCTGAGTAGGAGTTCAATGCATGCACTTGAGCATCCTTTCAGGAGTGACGGTACGTATGTTTCAGAGTGAAGATAAAGAGATGCAGCAAAAGTGCTCTAAAATGGTGGACAAATACTTGTAAGAAGGAAGGTTCAGAGTGGAAGCTCAGTATTTGCTATAGACTTAGACTTAAGTTGAAGACAGTAGGGAAGACCACTCGATGATTCAGGTTTGACCTAAATCAGATCCATTATGATGGTACAGTGGACATGAGAAAATATTTAAGGGATTAGGCATAATATAGTGTTTGAAGAACTACATTTGGAGGTTCATTACATTGTAGAGGAGGCAGTGATGAAGACCATCCCCAAGAACATGAATGCAAAAAGGCAAAATGGTTGTCTGAGGAGGCCTTACAAATAACTGAGAAAGGAATAGAAACAACAGGCAAAGGAGAAAAGGGAAGATATACCCATATGAATAGAGTGTACCAAAGAATAGCAAAGAGCGATAAGAAAGCCTTCCTCGGTGATGAGTGCAAAAAATAGAGGAAAGCAGCAGAATGGGAAAGAGTAGAGATCTCTTCAAGAAAATCAGAGATACCAAGGGAACATTTCATGCAAAGGTGGATACAGTAAAGGACAGAGATTGTATGGACTGAACAGAAGCAGAAGATATTAAGAAGAGGTAGCAAAAATCTATACCGCAAAGATTGAAGAACTATGCAGAAAAGATCTCCATGATCCAGATAATCATCATGATCTAATCACTCACCTAGAGCCAAACATCCTGGAATGTGAGGTCAAGCGGGCCGCAAGAAGCATCAACAGAAACAAAGCTAGCGGAGATAGAGAACTCCACTTGAGTAATTTCAAATCCTAATAGATAGTGAGTGCTTTGAAAGTGCTGAACTCAATATGCAAGCAAATTTGGAAAACTCAGCAGTGGCTACAAGACTGGAAAAAATCAGTTGTTCCAGTATATGCATTTTAGAGCTTCTTCTCTGTAGTGGTGAAATGTGTTCCACACAGAGTTAGACAGGACTGAAGCAATCCTGTGCAAATAGTTGCACAATTTGTTTTTTTAACCAGTAGCAGCTTTTTTCCAATGAGAGTTAACTGTGAAAGTGGAGCAGCTGCTTGGCTTTGAGGGACGCAGGTGGTGTCAAACGGGCAGGGTGCAGGGACACAGACTGACTACACCACAGGAGTTAGGGCCCTATCAGAGCCTTTTTTTTTCTTTTTTGAGCCCCTGTATCCGGTGATAAGAAGGCGTCTTTGGCCAGTCTTCTCCCTAGTTCCACCTATTCGGCCACTCAGAAGGCTTCCTTGCCTGGGATCCTTCTCTGTCGTTCAATGGGTCAGCACATAGACCGAATTTCCTGGCTGGGGTCCTCCTGTGTAAATCAGTGCATCCAACACTTAAAGGAGCATCCTGAGTGGGATTCTACTCTAGTATGGTGCATCAGGCACTTAAAGGAGGACCCTGCGTGGTGTCCTGCTCAGCATTTCAGTGTGTTCAGCATTTGATGGGTCAGCCTCACTAATGTAGTAACTGCTGATGCTAGCATGTGGGAGAGAGAGGCTATGGTGATTGCTCCACCCCCGACATGTGTCTCGGTGTTATTGCCCTGCTTTCATGGCTGCCTAGCTTTCCTCCTCAGGCATACCCTACGACAGTGTCCTCCTTGAAACCCCCTCTCTCCATCTCTCCCCAGGAAACAGCAGCCCTCCCCATGAATTGCCCCAAAGTCCCTAAACTGCAGCTGCCAGCCACGGGGCCTTTCAGGGGATGGATGTCCTTGTACGGGGTATGTACAGCTGCAGCAAGGACCCTCTGCTTCTCATTGCACCCAGCTTCCCACAGATCAGCTGTATCACTCTCAGCTTTAAATGTCTATTCTACAATTCAGACGATTGACCCAATGTGGGATTGGACCTCAGCTTCAGTTCCTTCCCCCACTCAGGGCAGATCCAGTCCTACTAACATTCCTGATTTTTCACCCAGATCTTTCCCCCGACTGAGTTTTGCGTGGTTCTAGATATTCTTTTCCACTTGTCAGGTACTCCTGTCTACTTTCCAGTAACATTTTAAATACTCTCCTGTGTCTGAAGGTGTATGCCTGCTGTATCCATGGAGAGATGTACTCCACATCCACTTATAGCTCCACCATCTTGTTCTCTCATCTCACGAGAGTTTTAGAGCACAGAATTTACCGTGGTAGTAGGTGTGGCTATAAAATGTGAGTTCAGATATACTCTTGAGGGCAAGCTCAGTGATTTTAGCACAGCTGATCTAAAGCGTGGATTTAGTGTTGGCCAGACATATGCTTCAAATGTTAAGAAAATTATGTATGGTGTGCCAATTCTAGAGCACAAGGTCAGTGTTTGTGTACCATTTCCTGTAGAATGCAAGTTCACTTGTGGAAAGAGGTATGCTCCGCAATGCAACTGAGCAGTTTTAGACATCTTGTGGTAGAGTACACGCTCAATAGTGGCAGGAACTGTGCTCTAGTGTGCATTCAGCAGTGGCTGGACACATGTTGCCAGTGCCAATGGGATGGCTTCAGATAGCCTGCTCTAAAGTGCAAGCACACTAGTGGCAGAACGTGTGCTCTGGATTGCGAGCTAAGCTGTTTCAGTACTTCCAGGCTAGAGCAGAGACGCAGTAGTGAGGCATGCAGGCTCCAAAGTGTCACACCCGCTCTAGAGCACAGATTTAGTAGTGGGGGGGAGAATCCGCAAAAGCACCATCTCAGGAGATGAAGCACGTGTTCTCGAAAGCCAAGATTCAGGATTTGAAGCATGCCTGCTCTAGATCATGGGTCTGTATTAAGAGGGGTATGCCTAAAGTGTGTTTCACTGTTGAGAGGCATGCTGAAGAGCTAAGTTCAGCAGATGCAGCATGCCTGCTCTACATGTGCTTCAGAGTGTTGTCTCAGGAGTTGCAGTGCCCTTCCTCAAGAGTGCAGACTGCAGAAGGACGTGTTCTCTTGAAAGCTGGGTTTTTATTTTTGGTTGCATATCCAGAGATCCAATTCAGAAAATGTGATATACCTGCTCTGCCACACAAGCTCAGTAGAGGGAAGACAAGCCCTCAACAGTGCAAGCGCAAGGGTTGTGGCATATGTGTATGGTGACGCACGATCATTTGAGGCAGGACATATGAAGTATACACCAGGTCGGTAGTGGTGGCACGTCATCCACAGATATACAGGTACACTACTCACAGCTTGCACAGTCTAGAGTGCTGGGTGACTAGCTGCAAAATGTCTGGTATAAAACGTCACTGGGGTAATAGTTACACACACCTTCTCGAGCAAAACCTCAAGGAAGTTAATATAACACTTCAGAATTCAAGGTCACTAGTGGTCACACAGTTGATCTAGAATGACGGTTCACTCGTGGAGATGATATGTGTTTTAGAAAGCAGCCTCCTGGAGTAGGTGCTCCAGAATGCAGGAAGAAGCATGGGGAAAATATGCAACAGACGGCAAGCCAAGTCATTGGCAATTTTCAGCTGCAGAGTGTAGGCTCACAGGTTTAAGCACTCAGGCCATCGAGCAAGATTAGTAGTAGTGGAACTCATGCTCTGTAACGCAGGCTCATCAGTGATAAAGGAGTGTACCAGGGTGCAATATCAGTAGCTGAAACATGAATATTTGGGGGCCTGAGCTTACAAGTGGCAAGACACAGGCTTCCGAGTCTGAAATTAGTAATGGCCACACACATGCTCTAGACCACATGCTCACTAGCTGTGCCATGCCTGCTTAGTGTAAGAACTCAGAAGTGACAAGTGTGCTGTAGTGCTAGGATTTATACTGCTGGGATGCATGATTCAGTGTGCAGTTGTGTAGTTCAGGCATTCTTACTCTACAGCACAGTCTCTGTAGTGTCAGAACATTGGCTCCTGAAGGCACACGCAGTCACGATGGAAGATATGCTTCTGAGTAAACCTCAGAAGCGCAAAACCCATGATGAAATGCACTCACTCTGTATTCATGAGATCTGTACCCCCAGCTGCACGTTCAGTTACTTTGGCATGTGTGCAACTAGAGCATGTTCTCAGCAGAGCCCGGATGCCTGCACTTGAGCTCATGCTCAGGAGAGGCCTACCATGTCCTCCAGTGTTTAAAATCACTCTGTCTACAGGAGTTCTGGCTCAATTGTGTCCAGAAGGAAACTTCAGAGTGCAAGTTCAGTAACTATTTAGGCACACCTGAACTACAGTGCAGGTCGAGTAGTGGCCTGACTTACCTATAAAGCAACAAGCTAATGATTGTGATGTTCATGCTTCAGAAGGAAAGTTCAGCCGCTGATGAACTCTTGTTCTGGAAGGCAATTTCAGTAGTGCAGGGATGCAGAATCCAGAGCGTAATACACCAAAAGTGTATGTGAGTTTACAACAGGCATGTTTTAGGGACAGGCTCAGTAGTGGTAGGCCATATCCTAAAAAACCCGGGTTTAGGAGTGATGGGATGTATGCTCTACTGTGCAGTCCCAGTGACAGCAATGCACTTGTTCTAAAGCTTGTTAATAGTCTCAATGGTGGCAGAAAGGGTGATCCACATTGGAAACTAAGTAGATCCTGCGAGCGTTCTCTAGATGGCGGCCTCAGTATCAACAAGCGCGTATTCCAGAGGGCAAGCTCAGTGTTTGTAGCATGTGTGGTTTGACATAAGAGAAGGAAATGGCAACTCACCCCAATATTCTTGCCTGGAGAATCCCGTGGACAGAGGGGCGTCGTGGGCTACTGTCCATAGGTTCGCATGGAGTCGGATAAGACTAAAGCGACTTAGCATGCATGCATGCATTGGAGAAGGAAGTGGCAACGCACTCCAGTATTCTTGCCCCAAGAATCCCAGGGACAGGGGAGCCTGGTGGGCTGCTATCTATGCGGTCACACAGAGTCGGACACGACTGAAGTGACTTAGCAGCAGCGGCAGCAGTGGTTTCAAATCAGGGGTCAGTAACTGTGAAAAGTTTCTTGCATTTTCAGTCGTTGCCGCATGCCAGGTCCGGAGTGCAGACACACGTGGTTGTGATCCTTATGCTCTAGAGTTGTAATGTATGTGCCAGAGTGCAAGCTAAGTAGTGCACCTGTCCTAATTCAATTCTTAGTAAAAGCAGAATGCAAACTCGTGATTTCAACCTCAGTAGTTGCTGCATGCATCATCAGAAGTAGTGGTGCATACACTCATTTGATCTCTGGTTCCTCTGACTTGTCCAAAAGCAGCTTGAACATCTGGAAGTTTATGGTTCGTGTATTGCTGAAGCTTGGCTTGGATATTTTTGTGCATTACTCTACTAGTGTGTGAGAAGAGTGCAATTGTGCAGTAGTTTGAGCATTCTTTGGCATTGCCTTTGGGATTGAAATGAAGACTGACCTTTCCCAGTCCTGAGCCGCTGCTTAGTTTTTTAAATTTGCTGACATATTGAGTGAAGCACTTCCGCAGCATAATCGTTTAGGATTTCAAATAGCTCAACTGGAATTCTATCACTTCCACTCACTTTGGTCATAGTGATGCTTCTTAAGGCCCACTTGACTTCACATTCCAAGTATCTGGATGTAGGTGAGTGATCACATCGTCATGATTATTTGGGTTGTGAAGATCTTTGATGTACAGTTCTTCTGTGTATTCTTTGCCACCTCGTCTTAATACTTATTGCTTCTGTTAGGTCCATACCATTTATGTCCTTAATAGTGCCCATCTTTGCATGAAATGCCCCCTTGGTATCTCCGGTTTTCTTGAAGAAATCTTTAGTCTTCCCCATTGCATTGCTTTGCTTTATTGCTTTGCTTTATTTCTTGGCACTGATCACCGAGGAAGGCTTTCTTCTCTCTCCTTGGAACTCTGTGTTCAAATAGGTATATCTTTCCTTCTCTCCTTTGGCTTCATTTCTCTTCATTTCACAGCTAATTGTAAGGCCTCCTCAGGTAGCCATTTTGCCTTTTTGCATTTCTTTTTTCTTGGGAATGGTTTTGATCCCTGTCTCCTTTACAATGTCATGAACCTCCGTCCATAGTTCATCAGGCATTCTACCAGATCTAGTCCCTTACATTTATTTCTCACTTACACTGTGTAATCATAAGGGATTTGAGATAGGTCATTCCTGAATGGTTTAGTGGTTTGTTCCTCCTTTCTTCAATTTAAGTCTGAATTTGGCAATACAGATTTCATGATCTGAGCTACAGTCAGCCTCTGGTCTTGTTTTATGCTGTCTAGGAAGAGTAAGTGTCTTTTAATTTCATGGCTTCAGTCAGTATCTTCAGTGATTTTGGAGCCCCCCCTCCCCCAAAAAACAGTCTGCCACCATTTCCAATGTTTTCCCATCTATTTGTCATGCAGTGATGCGACAGGATGCCATCTCAGGTTTCCTAATGTAGAGCTTTAAGCCCACTTCTTCACTTTCCTCTTTCACTTTCATCAAGAGACTCTTCAGTCTCTCTTTAGTTTCTGCCATAAGGGGGGGGGGTGTCATCTACATATCTGAAGTTTTTGACATTTCTCCTGGCAGTCTTGATTCCCGTTTGCATTTCTTCCAGCCACACATTTCTCTGCATAGAAGTTAAATAAGCAGGGTGACAATATATACCCTTGATGTGCTGCTTTTCCTATTTGGAACCAGTCTGTTATTCAATGTCCAGTTCTAACTGTTGCTTCCTGAACTGTATACAGGCTTCTTAAGAGGCAGATCTGCTGGTGTGGTACTACCGCCTCTTTCAGAATTTTCCACAGTTTATTTTGATCCGTACACTCAAAGGCTTTGGCATACTCAGTAAAGCAGAACTAGATGTTTTTCTGGAACTTGCTTGCTTTTTTGCGAAGATCCAGCAGATGTTGGGAATTTGATCTTTGGTTCCTCTGTATTTTCTAAAACAAGATTGAATATCTGGGAGTTCATGGTTCACATATTGCTGAAGCCTGGCTTGGAGAATTTTGAGCATTTCTTTGTTAGCATGTGAGATGAGTAAAATTGCATGGTAGTTTGAGCATTCGTTGACATTGCCTTTTTCGAGACTGGAATGACAACTGACCATTTCCAACTGAGCCACAGCTGAGATTTTCAAATTTCTTGTCTTATTGAGTACATCACTTTCACAGCATCGTCTTCGAGGATTTGAAGTAGCTCATCTGGAATCGAAGCCGTAAAAGAGCCTTCTAAGTCCCTAATGGACACTGCATGGACTCTCAGAACAAGTGAGATCAACAGCCATCCTCTTTAACAACAACAAGAAAAAGTTCTCTCAACAAGAAAACTTACACAAGCCACTGGTCCCACCACATTCACTTGGAGGAGACCACCCAATTAATAGCAATGATGGCCCTCCGGTGTGCAGAAAATAGACCTCAAAGACACTCATCGAAACAACATGAAAAGGCAGAGACATATCCAGCAGATGAAGGAATACAATGAAAATCAACAAACCAGTGAAAGAGGAGGAGGTAGGAAGTCTATAGGAAAAACAGTTCAGCACAATAATAGTCAATGTCTTGGAAACAAATGGATCGACAGATAAATAGACTTCAGGCATGGATTGAGAAGATGAAAGGGGTGTTTTAAATGGACCTGGAAGAAATCATGAGTAGTCAATCAATAATGAGCGATGACATAACTGAGATAGAAATCACTCTGGACAACAGGAACAGTACTGTAACTGAGGCAGAAGAAAGACTAAGTGAGCTGGAAGTTCGGATATGGGAAATAAATGAAGCAGAGCAGGAAAAAAAAAAAAAGCAAGAGAGAAATGAAGACAATCACAGAGACCTATGGGACAAGGTTAAATGCCCCCATATTTAAATCATAGGTTTCTCAGAGAAAGAAGACAAAAGGAAAGGGCATGAGAAAATATTTGAGGAGGAAATAGTTAAAAACTTCCCTGACATGGGAAAAAGAACAGACAACTAAAATGAAAAATCCCAGTGTGTCCCATAGGGGGAAAACCAAGACACAACATGTCAAAAGACACATTAATCAAACAAACAAACAAACAAACAAACAAATAAATATACACAATGAACAAATATTCAAGGTAACAACGGAATGACAACAAATAACATAGAAGGGAATCCCCATAAGGATAACAGCTGATCTTAAAATAGAAACTCTTCAGCTTAGAAGGGAATGGCAGGATGTACCTAAATTGCTGAAAGGCAAAAGCCTAAAGCCAAAATTACTCTATCCAACAAGGATAGTATTCTCATTCAAAAGACAAAACAAGAGCTTTACAGACAAACAAAAGCAGTTAGTGTTCAGAACCACCAAACCAGCACTTCAGCAAATGCTGAAGGATCTTCTCTAGATAGGAAACAGAAAAGCTTATAAAAACAAAGCCACAAAATATATAGTAAATGGTAAGAAGATCATACTTATCAACAACTACCTTAAACAGAAATGGGCTAAATGCTCCAATGAAAAGGCAAAGACTGGGTGAATGCATACAAGAATATACTGTCTGCAAGAAAACCATCTCATACCTAGGGACACATACAGCCTGAAAGTGATGGCCAGGAAAAAGCTATCGATGAGAAAAGAGACAAAGGAGGTAGGAAGGGAGCTCCATCCCGGGAAGGGAATCCCGTTCCGGGAAGGGAATCTTAAGAAGAGGGGTTTCCAAACACCAAGAAACATTCTCCCTGCCGAGTCTGTGGCGAGCTTTGGAAGCAGAGAGGGCAACGTAGCAGGAAGGAAACATAAATATATAATTAAAACCAACAGATTACAAGCCCAACAGTAACTCCCCCAGCAGAAAAGCAGCACAGACGCCTGCATCCGACACTAGCAAGTGGGGGCAGGGCAGGGAGGTGCAGGAGGCGTGGGCTGCAGTGCTTTTTAAGAATCAGGCAGGAACGCCCCGCACATAACCACAACGAATGAACCTGCACTAGCAAACTAGACTGTGGGATAGCTACCATGTGAAAAGCCCGAACATAAAACACCACCAGAACCACACACAGAACAAAGGATGGAACAGAAATAGCCAGTTACAGACCATTCCCCGCCGGTGACTGGCAGCCAGAACCGTATGGGCTGGAAGGGGGTGATCACAGCCCGGGAGAGACTTTACCTACAAAACTGCAAGCAGGCTTCTTTGCTAAGGCTTCTGGGGGTTCTGGACAGTCACCATCCACCTCACAAGGGGCACCAGTGGTACATCCAGAAAACTAGCAGCGGACGCGGGAAAGGCGATAAGTCACCGTGACCGCGCTCACCACCCACCTGAGCTACTCGGACGTCAGAAGGACACAAAAGGCAGTCCCAACCGAATCTGTGCCTCTGAGGGCTTACCTGAGCACCGAACCTGAGTTCGGCTTAGACCTGGGAGGTGCGTGCAGCCTAGGGCCGGCCTCAGACCCTGGAGCAACGTAGAGCATGAGCGGTGTGCATCGTGAGCAGGGGCAGGCCCAGTGGGTCTGAGACGCTGAAAGCACACGCAGGTGTTATTTGTTTGCAGCATCCCTCCCTCCCCACAGCGCAACTGAACAACGGAGCCAAAAAAAAAAATAAAAATAAAAAGTGTCCACCATGCCCCCCCCCCCTTAAGAGGACAGAAATCAGACACTGAAGAGACCAGCAAACAGAAGAAATTTAATGGAGTGAACCGCCTTGGAAATAACCCCACACTGCCCACAACACCAGAGAAAGGGCCAGAAATATCTTTACTATTTTTATGACCATTTCTTTTTCTTTTTTTCTTTTTCGCTGATGTTGTTGTGTGGTAGTTTTTTCTTCTTTTCTTTTTCTTCTTCTTCTTTTTTTAACTTTTAAAAATATTTAAGTCCTGTATTTATCCTTTAATTTTTATTCTTATGACCTCCTCTTATTTAAAAAGAAACCTATTTTTTAAAGCAAACACTGTATATAGTCTTTGTGTGGTTGTTGTTGTTGTTTTAATAGTTCTTGTGGCTTTTTTTTCTTCTTCTTCTTTTCCTTAATATTGCATTTTTTAACATCCAACCTCTATTCTAGATTTTTAATCTTTGCTTTTTGGTATTTGTTGTCAATTTTGTACATTTAAAAACCCAAACTTCACTACCCAATTTTACCTGAGAGCGAGATTACTGGCTTGACCACTCTCTCCTCCTTTGGACACTCCTTTTTCTCCACCAGGTGGCCTCTGTCTCTTCCCTCCCCCTTCTCTTCTCTACCCAATTCTGTGAATCTCCGTGTTCCAGACGGTGGAGAACACTTCAGGAACTGGTCACTGGCTGGATCTGTCTCTCTGCTTTTCATTTCCCTCTTTTATCCTACTGGCCACCTCTGTCTACTTCCTCCCTCTCCTCTTCCCTGTATAACTCCGTGAATACCTCTGAGTGGTCCAGACGTTGGAGCACACATAAGGATGTGATTGCTGGCTAGCTTGCTCTCTCCTCTTTTTATTTTTTTCTCTCTCTCTCCTCTTATGATCCCACCTCATTTCATTCCAGTCACCTCTAACTACCCCTCCCTCTTCTCTCCTCCATGTAACTCAGTGAACCTCTCCGGTTGCCCCTCACTGTGGGTAAACCTTTCATCTTTAACCTAGATATCTTATCATTGGTGCTGTATAGGTGGAGAAGTCTTGAGGCTACTGTAAAAATAAAACTGAAAACCAGAAGCAGGAGGCTTAAGTCCAAACCCTGAGAACATCAGACAAGTCCTGACTCCAGGAACATTAATTGATAGCAGCTCATCAAATGCCTCCATACCTACACTGAAACCAAGCACCACCCAAGGGCCAACAAGTTCCAGAGTCAGACACACCATGCAAATTCTCCAGCGACACAGGAACACAGCCCTGAGCTTCAATATACAGGCAGCTCAAAGTTACTCCAAAACCATTGGCGTCTCATAACACATTACTGGTCACTCCATTGCACTCCAGAGAGAAGAAATCCAGCCTCACCCACCAGAACTCCAACACAAGCTTCCCGAACCAAGAAATCTTGACAAGCCACTGATACAACCCCACCCACAGTGGAGAAACTCCATAATGAAGAGAACTCCACAAATTCCCAGAATATAGAAAGGCCACCCCAAACGCAGCAATAGAACCAAGATGAAGAGACAGAGGGATACTCAGCAGGTAAAGAACAGGAGAAATGCCCACCAAATCAAACAAAAGAGGAAGAGATAGGGAATCTACCTGAGAAAGGATTCCAGATATTGATACTGAAAGTGATCCAAAATCTTGAAATCAAAATGGAATCACAGATAAATAGCCTGGAGACAAGGATTGAGAAGATGCAAGAAAGGTTTAACAAGGACCTAGAAGAATAACAACGAGTCAATAGATAATGAATGACTCAATAAATGAGATCAGAAACACTCTGGAGGCAACAAATAGTAGAGTAACAGAGGCAGAAGATATGATTAGTGAAATAGAATGGTAGAAATAAATGAATCAGAGAGGAAACAAGAAAAATGAGTTAAAAGAAATGAGGACAATCTCAGAGACCTCCAGGACAATATGAAACGCTCCAACATTTGAATTATAGGAGTCCCAGAAGAAGAAGACCAAAAGAAAGACCATGAGAAAATCCTCCAGGCGACAATAGTTGAAAACCTCCCTACAGTGGGCATGGAAATAATCACCAGTCCCAAGAAAACCAGAGACTCCCAAACAGGATAAACCCAAGGCAAAACACCCCAAGACACATATTAATCAAATTAACAAAGAGCAAACACGAGAACAAATATTAAAAGCAGCATGGGAAAAACAGGAAATAACACATGAGGGGATTCCCATAACGGTAACAGCTGATCTTTCCAAAGAAACTCTTCAGGCCAGGAAGGAATGGCAAGATATACTTAAAGTGAAGAAAGAGAATAACCTACAACCCAGATTACTGTACCCAGCAAGGATCTCATTCAAACACGAAGGAGAAATCAGAAGCTTTACAGACAAGCAAAAGCTGAGAGAACTCAGCACCGCTAAACCAGCTCTCCAACAAATGCTAAAGGATATTCTGCACACAGGAAACACAAAAAGGGTGTTTAAACCCAAACCCAAAACAATAAAGGAAATGGCAACGGGATCATAATGATCAGTAATTACCTTAAACGTGCTTAGTCACAGCTCCAGAAAGCTATTCTCTTTTCCTTCTAAGGACAGGCTTACCTCTGTGGGGCTTGGTATTTAAGTATTCCCTTTGGTTAGATTCCTTGCCTTCAACCCCAGCTCAGTGCTGACAACCTTCAGGTCTCAAATAACACACTATGCAACTGGTGCATTTTACATTCTTACCAAAGAAAGTAAGTGTCAGTTGTATCTCCACAGTATTAATTTAGCCACAAGGAATCTTCGGCAAAACTAAACAAAACGTTAGAGAGATGACAGCACTTCTACGAAATATGTTGTCAGCTTTACAAACGACCTATAAACTACAAAGTCATCACGAAATAGACATCTACCCAATACACATTTCATTACTAGATTCTTTCTTTGTATATAACCATTTTATACCTTCAGATTTGCAACTGGTACTTTTTCAAATAAAACTGGTGCTTTTTTTTTTGCTTGTTTTTAAGCCTAGATTTAACTGATGTCTTTAAGATGTTCATTTTAACATTGACATCATTCATAACTCCAAATACATAAAAGATGATGACAAAAACATCATAAATACAAAAAATAAAAATGTAGTTCTATTATTATAGCCTCCGATAAATGCTAGCAAAACTGGAACAGAAGCATTGTAAAAACATTTAGTGATGTTTCAACATTTTTCTAATCTTTTTTGATTTCATATTTCTCGTGTGCTTTAGAATGCATTGCAACATCAGTAGAGTATTGGGCTTCCGTGGTGGCTCAGAGGGTAAAATGTCTGCTTGAAATGGAGCCCTGGGTTCTAATCCTGGGTTAGGAAGATCCCCTGGAGAAGGAAATGACAACCCATTCCAGTATTCCTGCCTGAGAATCCTATAGATGGAGGAGCCTGTAAGGCTACAGTCCATGGGGTCGCAAAGGGTCGGTCGGGCGCGACTGAACGACTCCACTTTCACTTTAGTCGAGTATTGTCATATGTTTAAAAATCTATAAAAATATGGTAAATAATACTGGTACAAATTTCATCATTAAACATACATATTCAGCTGTTTTAATGCATGATGAGAGAACTCTGAAACAACTTGCGTTTTCATTGTTATTGGTGACCATGCCTGACCTGCCTCTTGAGAAATCTATGTGCAGTTGAGAAAGCAACATTTAGAACTGGACATGGAAAAACAGACTGGTTCCAAATAGGAAAAGGAGTACATCAGGCTGTATAATGTCACCCTGCTTATTTAACGTCTATGCATAGTACATCATGAGAAATGCTAGACTGGACGAAACACAAGATGGAATCAAGATAACTGGGAGAAATTTCAAGAACCTCCGATACGCAGATGACACCACCCTTATGGCAGAAAGTGAAGAGGAACTAAAAAGCCTCTTGATGCAAGTGAAAGAGGAGAGTGAAAAAGTTGGCTTAAAGCTCACCTTTCAGAAAATGAAGATCATGGCTTCTGGTCCCATCACTTCATGGGAAATAGATGGGGAAACAGTGGAAACAGTGTCAGAGTTTACTTTTGGGGCTCCAAAATCCCTGCAGATGGTGACTGCAGCCATGAAATTAAAAGATGCTTACTCCTTGAAGGAAAAGTTATGACTAACCTAGATAGCATGTTCAAAAGCAGAAACATTACTTTACCGGCTAAGGTCCGTCTAGTCAAGGCTATGGTGTTTCCTGGGTCATGTATGGATGTGAGTTGGACTGTGAAGAAAGCTGAGCACCGAAGAATTGATGCTTTTGAACTATGGTGCTGGAGAAGACTCTTGAGAGTGCCTTGGACTGCGAGGAGATTCAACCAGTCCATTCTGAAGGAGATCAGCCCTGGGACATCTTTGGAAGGAATGATGCTAAAGCGGAAACTCCAGTAGTTTGGACACCTCATGTGAAGAGTTGACTCATTGGAAAAGAACTCTGATGCTGGGAGGGATTGGGGGCAGGAGGAGAAGGAGACGACAGAGGATGAGATGGCTGGATGGCATCGCTGACTCGATGGACGTGAGTCTGTGTGAACTTCGGGAGTTGGTGACGGACAGGGAGGCCTGGCGTGCTGCATTTCATGGGGTCACAAAGAGTCAGACACAACTGAGTGACTGAACGGAACTGAACTGAACGGAACTGAAGCTAGGGACTGTTGGTGGCAGAGGTAGAGGCCCCAGTCTGTGTATCCAATGTTGGAGTGATGGAATACAGTTAAAGTGACTGTAAACATAGGGAATTTAGAAAGATGGTAACGATAAACCTGTATGCGAGACAGCAAAAGAGACACAGATGAATAGAACAGTCTTTTGGACTCTGTGGGAAAGGGAGAGGGTGGGATGATTTGCGAGAATGGCATTGAAACATGTATAATGTCATATAAGAAAAGAATCGCCAGTCTAGCTTCAGTGTAGGAGAGGATGCTTGGGACTGTTGCACGGGGTTGACCCAGAGGGATGGTAAGGGGAGGGCGGAGGGAGGGGGTTTAGGATTGGGAACACGTCTACACCCGTGGAGGGTTCATGTTGGTGTCTGACAAAACCAATGCACTATTGTAAAGTACAATATAAATAAATAAAGTGACTGTAAACAAAGAAACAGAAAAGAGTTTCTCTTCAGAAATAAAATGTTCAGAATTGATTTTCATACTGAGGGAAGGCCTTTTCACCTACTAAGTATTAGTGAACATTCTGGCTAGATATAGTTTTGCTTGAACTTTATGCTAGACAGCCTATTTTTGACCTGGGAAACACATATTGTACATCTGCTTTAACCATGGAGGAGAGTCACTGGGTATTCACTGGAATGGGAAAGTAAAAATCTGTTGCAGTTGTCTTTCATCAGTGTACCCTCTGGGGAAGTCAGGATATGAAAATGAGATTGTGCATTTCTGTGCTTTGGAGTTATGTGTTCCTAGTTAGTGAAGATAATTAAGAAGTGTAATGATTCCAGATTCTCGCCTAGGAAAACACTAACATCACTCTTGTCAGACCTGTATTTTGTGGTTAACAGGATCCTTTTCCCACGAGATATGTTTCATTCATGTACTTTCAACTTTAAAGAATTTTCTCTGTGTCCTGGCTCTGCCCCTACAGCTTCAGAACACTCCTCTTTAAACTGTACGGAAGACCATTTCCCAGGCTGTGGTCCTTGAGTTTATTTTCATTTTTCTCCTAATTTTAGTATATATAATTTATTGGGTATTTTTATCATTATGGCATAATTTTCTTCAAACTTCGTACTGAAAGTTGTCTCCTATTTAATCATGACATATGATCAGTGAGTCCACATACTAAGGAATGACAATTGGCACTTTTTAGCAGAAACCAGGGCTTCCCTGGGAGGTAAGCTGCCTAAGAATCTGATGCAATGCAGGAGACCCCAGTTTGATTTCTGGTTTGGGAGGATGCTCTGGAGAAGCAACAGGCCACTCCCTCCAGGGTTCTTTAGGTTTCCCTGGTGGTTAGATAGCAAACAATCCATCTGCTATGAGAGAGCCACTGGAAGACTGGCCTAACAACCCACTCCAGTATTCTTGCCTGAAGAACCCCCATGGACAGAGGAGCTTGACGGGCTATATTCCAGACACTCACAAAGAACCAGACACGACTGTGAGAATGAGCAGACCAGAAACCAAAATATATTTTTAAGAAATCCTTGAAAACCTTGAAATTTGGAAGTGTTCCTTAGAAAGAGCATGTTAACCCTGAAAAAAAAAAAACCACCATAAAGCAATGAACTTTATTACTCTCTTTTCCCTATAAGATCAGAAGAGAAATGGAGTGTCATTTCCCTTTTTAGAAGCTAGTTGTTCTCGTAGAAACTATGAAATGATTAAATAAATTATTGAAACCTACTGAAATGCTGCTTTCAAATAAATAAATAAATAAAACCCAATTCAAGACGGATACCAAAGCAAGAACATAATCGAAATCACTTGCTGTTGTGAGACATGGCTTCAAAAGAGAACCAAATTAATGTATATAATGACTGGCTAAATTCTCTGGCAATACATTATAACAATTTACAGTCAACATTGAAAGGGATTTTTACACACAATAAAATAAAAATGCCTTTTACTCATGCATACTTTTAATAATCAAAAGCACTGACTAATTTTCAGTCATTGCAGGCCAAGGACATTTAAACAAACTACCTACTTTATCTGCCAAACAACACGGTGTTGGTGGTCATGATTAGCTGCTAAGTCATTTCCGTCTCTTCATCTCCATGGACCATAGACCACCAGGCTCCTCTGCCCGTGGGTTTTCCCAGGCAAGAATACTGAGTCTGGTTTTCATTCTCTCTTCCAGAAGATCTATCTTCCCAACTCAGGGATTTCTCAACCCTGGGTCATCTACATTGGGAAGTGTACTCTTTACCAATGAGCCACCAGGAGAATACCCCAAAGAAAAACAGTATCTACTTAAGTACTTCTTGGCTTTCATATGTACGGTATCAACCTTCCAGCCTATATAGTCTGTGTTGAACTATCCTAGTGATCCATCGATTAATAGTCAGCCTCCCAGTGATTCTTGTCTGGGAAGATCCCACATGCTGAAGTGTAACTAAGCTCATGGGCCACAGCTCAGGAGCTCATGTGCCGAAACTAGAGCCAGTGTTCTCCAGCAAAAGAAACATCACAATGGGAAGGTTATGCAGCATAGTGAAGTGCACCATACCACTTGCCTCAGCTACAGAAAGCCCTTGAACATCCATGACTACCTGGCCCTGCCAAAATAAATGCAGTTTTAACAATAACAAATATTCATGTCAATGTATGGGAAAACCAATACAGTGTTGTAAAGAAAAATAAAGTAAAAATAAAAATTAAAGAAAAAAATAAATAAAATGGAAAAATAAATTCATAAATAAGACCTCAAAGGGCAAAAAACAAACAAACAAACAAACAAAAACCAGTGAGTTTAGCAGAGAAGTTAGTTACATATATTTAGCAACAAGCAAATATAATTTGCATGTTGAAAGTGCAAAAATACTAATTTTTCAAAACGTGATAGAATGATACTGATTAGAAGAAATCTATCACAGAATAAAAATATTCTAGGCAATAGTTCAGCAGGATGAGAGGTAAGGGTATCCCAGCCATCAGAGTTCACATTTGTGGTGTGAATGCCGAAAAGCCTATGAAACATCATGTTGGTCAAATAATTCGAGTATCCATATATCCACTTAAGCTCTTAGCTATCTCTCCTGCACCTTTATATTTCATTCTGAAGCCATTTGGATTTTCTGAAAGAATGTGTAGATTTGTTTTGTTTGTGTTAGTTTCTGAGGAGACTTCTCATTCTGCCCACATGCTAGGAAACTTTTACTATATTTTCCATTACTATAATTCAAGTTTCATCTACTCTAACCTTTCATACCATTAATCCCATATTGATTTCTTTTAGCAGGCTCTAGTGATGTTCTTCAAGCTCTTTTAGCCATTCTTTCACTTGCGTATAATGCTCACTGATTTGAATAGCAAATTACCACTTTTCTAATGTGCTTTTAGAGTGTGGTGAGCTGCTCTGTTTCAGGCTTTTGGTTGGAAAACCCTGCCTTATTGTCAGGGCTGCAGTATCTTCTGATACCAAAGGAAAGACTACAAATATTCCAAACAAATTTGATTATGGTAATTAACATTTTCTAAAGAATTAAAGAGTTCCTCATCAAAATATTTATTCCCATGGAAAAAATAGCCCCAGCTCCTTAAGTACATCATGATTTTATTAAGGGAATCTGTGAGAACGGCCATGTTCTCTGTGCATCGTGACTTCATCAACACACCTCTCTGAGGTGAAAAAACAAGTTAGAATTCACATACTTCAGGAAAGCCATATTTAAATATGGAAAAACCTTGTTTCAATAAGAGGAAAAATGGCTGCATGAGAAGTGGATTGATATTGTTTCTCTATTTTTCTCTGAGCATCTTCCTGTAAGTTGTGTCTTCACTTCTTACTGAAATGGTTGATTCTGCTGTTGTTCTGTTGCTCAGGCATAGTAACTCTCTGCAACATAATAAGGCATGTTACGTTCCTTATTATGCAGCACACCACGCCTCACTGTCCATCACTAACTCCCAGAGTTTGCTCAAAGTCATGTGCCTCAAATTAGTTGTACCATCCAACCATCTCATCGTCTGCTAGGCTCTTCTCCTTCTGCACTCAAGCTTTCCCAGCATCAGGGTCTTTTCCTATAGTTAGCTCTTTGCATCGGGTGGCGAAAGTACCAGAGTTTCAGCTGCAGCAAAAGTACTTCCAATGAATATTCAGGGCTGATTTCCATCAGGATTGACTGCTTTGATCTCCTTGCAGTCCAAGGGACTCGCAAGAGTCTTCTCCAACACCACAGTTCAAAATCATCAATGATTCCATGCGCAACTTCCTGTATAGTCCAACTCTCCCATCCATACATGAGTAATGAAAACTCCATAGGTATGACCTGATAGACCATTAATTGCAAAGTAATGCCTCTGCTTTTGCATATGCTCTTTAGGTGGTTACAGCTTTTCTTCATAGGATCTAGCACCTTTTAATTCCGCAGCTGCCCTCACCATCTGCAGTGATTTTGGAGCCCGAGAAAATAAAGTCTATCACTGTTTCCATTTTTCCCCGTGATTTCCCTATTTGATGTGAAGTCACGGGGCCAGATGCCATGATCTTCATGGTTTCAACATTGAGTTTTAAGCAAGGTTCTTCACTCTCTTCTTTCTTTCCATCAATACGCTCTTTATTTATTCTCCACTTTCTGTCATATATGTGGTGTCAACTGCAAATCTGTGGTTATTGATAGTTCTCCAAGCAATCTTGATTCTAGTTGGGCTTCATCCAGCCTGGCATTTCACATGACGTGCTGAATATAAGTTAAATAAGCCACATGACAATATACAGCCTTGATGTGCTCCTTTCCCAATTTGAAGCTAGCGCATTGTTCTATGTCCAAGTGTTGCTTCTTGACATGCCTACAGATTTCTCAGCAGGCAGCTAAAGAGGTCTGGTATTTGCATCTTTCCAGGAATTTCCCATAGCTTGTTGTCATCCACACAGTCAAAACCTTTGGCATAGTCCAAATCAGAAGTCGATGTTTTTCTTGAACTCCTTTGCTTTTTCTCTGATCCAATGGATGCTGACAATTTGATCTCTGGTTTCTCTGACTTTTCTAAATCCAGCTTTAACATCTGGAAGTTCTCGGTTCATGTACTGCTGAAGCCTAGCTTGAAGAACTTTGAACATGACTGTGCTTACATGTGAGTTGTGTGAAATTGTGTGTTAGTTTAAACAATCTTTGGCCTAGCTTTTCTTGAGGATTGGAGTTTAAACTAACCTTTCCAAGTTCGGCGGCCAGTGCCGAGCTTTTCAAATTCGCTGGCATATTGCGTGCAGGATTGTAATGTCATAATCTGGTAGGACTTGAAATTCCACAACTGGAAACACATTACGTCTAGTAACTTTATTCATAGTTATGTACTAAGGGCTGCTTGACTTCACATTGCAGGATGTCTGGTTCTGGGTGAGTAAAGACACCTTCACGGTTATGTGGGTCATTAAGATCTTCTTTTTCTTCTTCCTTTTTTTTTTTTTTTTAAGTTCAGTTCTTCTGTGTATTCTTGCCACCACTTCTTAATATATCTGCTTCTGTTAGGTCCATATATTTTGTCTCCTTTATTGTGCCCATCTTTGCATGAAATGTTCCCTTGGTATCTGTATCATTCCTGAGGTAATCTCTGTTCTTTGCCATCCTATTGTGTTTCTCTGCTTCTTTGCATTGATCCCTGAGGAAGGCTTTTCTTATCTCTCCATGCTATTCTTAAGAAAACTGCATTCAAATGGATTATCTTTCTTTTTCTCCTATGCCTTTAGCTTCTCTTCTTTTCTAAGTTATTTGTAAGCCCTCCTCAGAAAAACCTTTTGCCTTTTTGCATTTCTTTTTCTTGGGTAGGTTTTGTTCATTGTCTCATGCAGAATGTCATGACCCTTGGTCCATAGTCTCCAAGCAGTCTGTCTATAAGATCTAATCCCTCAAATCTATTTGTCACATCCACTGCATAATCATAAGAGACTGATTTTGGCCAACCCAAATGGTCTAGTGGTTTTCCATACTTTCTTCAACTTAAGTCTGAAGTTTTCTTTAAGGCATTCCTGATCTGAGCCATCTCACTGCTCAGTCTTGTGTTTTTGTTTTTCTTTTTTTTTTTCTGATTGCATAGAGCTTCTCCATCTTCAGCTACAAAGGACCGAATCAATCTGATTTCAGCATTGACCATCTCAAGAGTCATCTCTTTTGTTGTTGGAAGAGGGTGTTTTCTATGAATGGTGAGTTCTCTTAGGGAATTCTGTTAGCCTTTGCCATACTTCATATGTACTCCAAGGTCCAACTTGCTTGTTATTCCAGGTATCTCTTGACTTCCTACTTTCTCTAGGAGGCAATGAACATGGGCAGTATAAGCTCTCATTCCTCTGCCTTTTCTAAATCTATCGCATATATTTGGAAGTTCTTGGTTCAAATACTTTGAAGCCTAGCACAAAGGATTTTGAGCCTTATCTTGCTTAGTATGTGAAATGAGCACAAGAGTGCAGTACTTTGACAAATTTTCAGCATTACCCTTTGATGTGGGGATCAGTACGTTGTCATGTGTACACTAGAGCTTGCTCAGTAGTGGCATAATGTGTATTCCATAGTGCAAACTCAGAAGTTGGAACATGTATGGCATATAATGTTGACTCAGTAGAGGTAGGATGATACTTTCAGAGTGCAAGCTCAGTAGTTGTGCTAAGCCTTCTGTAGAACACTGATTCAGCAATGGTAAGATGTGTGTTCTAGAATTCAGGGTCAATAGTGTTGTCACATTTCCTCGAGAGTTTAGCCACTGCAGAAGTGGCATGTGTGCTTAGAATGGGGTCTTAATAGTGGTGAGATGCATGCTCTACATCTCAGTCTCAGTAGAAGAGAGGTGTGTTCTCTAGAGTGCAAGCTAGTAGTTACAAGACACTTGGTGTGCTGACCTGTAGTACACAAAGAAGCAGTGGAAGTTGTCACAGCACTGAAACACTGACTGGAGAAAAACTCCTCGGTGTGCTTGACCCACAGTAGAAAAAGAAACGTTCCAAGAATGTTTTACCTATGAGTTACAGCATGGTGGTAATTATTGAGTGCGTTCCAGCTAATGTAGATGGAGATGCGCTTAAGCCATGTCATAAAACTGAACCAGTGATAGTTACAATCTCTTAGTCTTGCCTGAGCTATTTGGATGCAGAAACACTTAAAAAATTCACAGCACTGAAGCACTGGAATTTGACAAATTATCGGCTGTGTCTTCCAAGAATGGATGCTGAAGCACTTGAACTGTATCACGTAGCTGAAAGACTGGATGTTGATGAATACTGGGTGTATTTGACCTGGGGTAAGAACGGGACTCATTTAACCGTATGACAGCCCTAAAACACAATATGGAGAAAAATGTATGCGTGTTTATGAACTGGTATGTACAGAAACAATTGAGACATATCACAGAACTCAACAGTTGATGGTGAACAACTTCTAGGTGTATTTGAACCAGAGTATACGAAACAAGACTTGAAGAATGTAACAGAACTGAAACAACTGATGGTGATAAACTATTGCATGCGTTCAGCATGGCGTAGAAGAAGAAGGACTTGAAACATGTCGCAGCACTGAAACACCAATGGTCATAAGCTACTGGGTATGTTTCAGCTCAAGTGGATTAGAGAACCATTTGAAGCATGTCGCACAACTGAAACATTGCATGCTTATGAACGACTGCATGTACTTGATATGGAGTGAATGAAGAAAGCACTTGAAGCATGTGACATCACTAAAGCACTGGTTGAGAATATGGACTATGTTTGAGCCGGAATGGACACAGAGGCTTCAGAATCATTTCATAGTACTGAACACTAGCACTAGATGGGGAAAAAGCTACTGAGTTCGTTTGACACAGGAATGGATGAAGAAGCAGTTGACATTATGTCACAGCAGTGAAACAAGATGGTTATAAACGGTGAGTGTATTGACGTTAGTGGGACCAAGAACATATTTAATCTTATCAAAGTCCTGAAACACTGGAGCATGGTGAACTGCTGGCTGTGTATGCCTCAGTGTGCACAGACAACATTTCAAATCATGTCACAGCACTGAAACGCTTGTATGGAGACGACAGACTGACTGTCTAGATCTGGGGTGGATGAGGAAGCTCTTGAAGCATGTCACTTCATGTATACACTAGATGGCGACAAACTACGGAGTTGGTGTATGGGTGCGCATGAAGAAGCCATTGGGTCGTGCTGCAAAGTAAAACACTGGCCGTTTATAACTACTAGAAGTTTTACACTAGGATTAATGTAGAAGCATTTGAAGACTGTCAGTGTACTGAAGCAATGGATGGTGATAAAGGACTATGTTAACCTGGAGTGGGTGAGGAAGTACTCGAATCCAGGGGCAGCCATGGAACACTGTGTATTGATAAACTCCGGGATGTTTTATTTAGTCACTTCGTTAAGGAAGAATTGAACTTGGTCATATGTCACAGCACTGGACACTGGTTGGTACCACTTATTGACGATGACTGACCTGAGTGGGAAGAGAGCCTTTGAATTGTGCCACACCCACTGCACTAAAGAAATAGAGGAAACAATAGAATGCGAAAGACTAGGGATCTCGTCAAAAACTTAGAGATACCAAGCAAACATTTCTTGCAAAGATGGGCTGAATAAAGGACAGAAGTCGTATGGGCCCAACAGAAGCAGAAGATATTAAGAAGAGGTAGCAAAAATACACAGAAGAACTGTACATAAAAGATAGTCATGACGCAGATAATCACGATGATGTGATCATTCACCTAGAAGCAGACATCCAGGAATGTACACTCAAGTGGGTCTTAGGAAGCATCACTACAAAGAAAGCTAGTGGAGGGGATAGAATTCCAATTGAGCTAGTTCAAATCCCAAAGGACCATGCTATGAAAGGGTTGCACTTAACATGGCACCAAATGTGGAAAATTCAGCACTGGCCACAGGACTGGAAAGGGGCAGTTTTCACTCCAATCCCAAAGAAAGGCAATGCCAAAGAATTCTCCAACTACTACACAGTTGCACTCATCTCATATGCTACTAAATTAATGGGCAAAATTATCCAAGCCATGCTTCAGCAATACAGCAACCAGGAACTTCCAGCTATTCGAGTTGGTTTTCCAAAAGGCAGAGCAACCAAGATCAAATTGCCAACATCTGCTGCATCATTGAAAAACCAAGAGAGTTCCAAAAGATCTACTTCGGTTTTATTGAGACTTTGACTATGTGGATCACAATAAACTTTGGGAAATTCTGAAAGAGATTTCAGGGAATACCAGACAACCTGACTTGCCTCTTGATAAACTTGTATGCAGGTCAGGAAGCAACAATTAGAACTGGAAATAGAACAACAGACTGGCTCCAAAAAGGAAAAGGAGTACCCCGAGGCTGTATAATTGCCACCTTGCTTATTTAACTTCTACACAGACTACATAACGAGAAACACTGGGCTGCAGGAATCTCAAGGTGGAAACAAGATTGACAGAGAAATATCAATCATCTGAAATATGCCGATGACACCAGCCTTATGGCAGAAAGTGAAGAACTAAAGAGCCTCTTGATAAAAGTGACACGAGAGAGTGAATAAGTTGGCTTAATGCTCAACATTCAAAAAACAAAGATCATGGCATCGGATGCCACCACATCATGGCAAATAGGTGGGAAACAGTGGAAACAGAAGATGACTTTATACTTCTGGGCTCCAAAATCGCTGCAGATGGTGACTGCAGCCATGAAATTAAAAGACGCTTCGTCCTTAGAAGGAAACTTATGACCAACCTAGATGATTAATTATCATTATTGATTATTGCTGATGATTGATTATTATTGATTATTATATTCATATTGAAAAACAGAGGCTTTACTTTGTCAAGAAAGGTCCATCTAGTCAACGCTACGGTTTTCCCAGTAGTCATGTGTGGATGTAAGTTTTGGAATATAAAGAAGGCTGAGCACTGAAGTATTGATGCTTTTGAACTGGGTGTTTAAGAAGACTCTTGAGAGTCCCTTGGACTGCTAGGAGATCCAACCAGTCCATCCTAAAAGAAATCAGTCCTTAGTGTTCGTTGACAGGACTGATGTTGAAGCTGAAACTCCAATAATTTGGCCCCGTGATGTGAAGAGCTGGCTCATTTGAAAGCATCTTGTTGCTGGAAATGATTGAGGGCAGGAGGAGAAGGGGACGTCAGAAGGTGAGATGGATGGATGGTATCACCGACTCAATGGACATGGGTTTAGGTTACCCATGTGAGTTGATGATGGACAGGGAGGTCTGGCTTGCTGCGGTTCATGGGATAACAAAGAGCTGGACATGCCTGAGTGACTCAACTGAACTGATCACCCCTTAAAGAGTGGTTTTTTTTTGTTTCTTTTCCTTTTTCTTTTAAATAATCTTGGGCACATTTGACTGAAGCATGCCATGCAATGAAACGTTAAATGGTCAGTAACTACCAGCTGGGCTTGACATTGGATGGACGGAGAAGCACTGCAGGCATGTCACTGAACTTCAACACTGTATGGTGATAGCCTAGTGAATGCCTTTAAATGGGGAGAATGAACACACCATTGAAGTGGATCTTGGCATTGGAACTGGAGGTGGTGAATGTTATGGATGTGTTTGACGTGCGATAATGAGGAAGACTTGAGGAATGTCACACACAGTAAAACACTGGATGGTGTTAATGTTTGAGTGTGTTTGGCCTGGTGAGGATGGAAACGTCCTGGAATCTGCCATAAAATGGAAACACTCCATGGTCATAAGCTACTGCATGTGCTTCACCTAGAGAGGATGAAGAAGCACATGAAGCATGCTACAGGACTGAAACAGTGGATGGTGATAATCCACTGGGTGTGTTTTGTCTGGGGTTGTGAAGAAGCACTTGAGGCAAGTCCTCGAACTGAGGCATGGGATGCTGATAAACTGTTGGGTACTTCTGAACAGTGGTGTGTGGCAAAATTCTTGAAATATGTTACAGTATGGAAACATTGGATGATGCTAAACTCCTGGTGTGTTTGATCCAGGATGGACAAGAAGCAATTGATGCATGTCAAAAACCTGAAACAGGTGATAAACAACAGGGTGTGTATGACCCAGAGTGCATGGGGAAGTATCTGAACCTTGTCATCAACATGAAACACTGGATGGTGACAAACTGTTGAGGGTGCTTGATTCAGGGTGGACAGGAAGCACATGATCCATTTCACAGAACTCAAACGTGGACGGGGCAAGAGACTTGGAATGTTTGACCCAGGGAGAAAAAGAAGCTCTGGAAGCATGCTGTAACCCTGAAACACTGGATAGTGAGAAACCACTTGGTGTGATGACCTGAGGGAATGAAGAAACCCAGAAGCATGTTGCATAACTGAAACATTGGATAACGACACACTACTGGGTGTCTTTGACCCCGTGTACACAAAGGAGCACTTGAAGCATGTCACAGAACTTGAACACTGGATGGTGAAAAACTCCTGGGAGTGTTTGACTGGGTGGATGAAGACGCTCCTCAAGCATGTCTCTGCACTAAGACACTGGATGAGGAGTGTGTTTTAGCCTCAGAAAATGAAGCACTTGACCTGTGTAACGGCACTAAAATAGAGTATGGCACTTATACCACTGGGTGATTAGTCCCAGGTGACAAGGAAACACCGGAAAGTGTCGCATGTTAATGCACTGAATACTCTACGGGGATAAAGTACTGAATGTGTTTGATCCGGGGTTGCGAAGAAGCAGGTAAAGCAGGTCCCTGGGGTGACACAAGGGATTCTGATACACTACTGGGAGTGTAGGAATTCAAGTGGAATAAGAAGCACTGGAAGCATGTCACATCCATGAAACAATAAATGTTGCTAAACTACTGAGTGGGAATGAGAGCCTGGGAAAGACTAGAGATCTCTTCAGGAAAATAAGTGGTATCAAGGGAGTATTTCATGCACATATGTGTATAATAAAGGGCCGAAAATGTGTGAACCTAAAAGAAGTGGAAGATATTAAGGAGTGTTGGCATGATTACATAGAAGAACTATCCAAAAAGTTCCCGATGACCTAGATAACCATGATGGGGTGATCACTCGCCTACAGTTAGACATCTTGGAGTGGGAAATCCAGTGGCTCTTAGAAAGCATCACTACCAACAAAGATAGTGGAGGTGATGGAACACCAGCTGAGCTATTTCAAATTTTAAAAGATGATATTGTTGAAGTGCTGCACTCAGTATGCCAGAAAACTTGGGAAACTCAGCAGTGGCTGCAGGACTGGAAAAGGTCAGTTTTTCGTTTGAAATCCAAGGAAGGGCAACACCACATGATGTTCCAAATATCACACAACGGCCATTATTTTACGCACTAACTCCTTTGAACACAATTTATGAACAACTGAGATAGCTGGATGACGTCACTGACTCGATGGACATGAGTCTGAGTGAACTAAGAGAGTTGGTGACGGACAGGGAGGCTTGGCTTGTGGCGATTCATGGGGGCGCAAAGAGTCGGACAGGCTGAACTGAATTGAACTGAGACAGCATATTAAAAAGCAGAGATGTTAATGTGCCAACAAAGCTCCACCTAGTTAAGATTATGATTTTTCCAGTAGGCGTGTATGGATGTACCAGTGGAACTATAAAGAAAGCTGAGCACCAAAGAAGTGATGCTTTTGAACTGTGTTGTTGGAGGAGATTCTTGAGAGTCCCTTGAACTGCAAGGAGATCCAACCAGTCCATCCGAAAGGAGATCAATCACGAATATTCATTAGAAGGACTGAGGTTAAAGCTGAAACTCCAATACTTTGGCCAACTGATGTGAAGAGCTGACTCATTTGAAAAGACCCTGATGTTTGGCAAGATTGAAAGCAGGAGGAGAAGGAGACGACAGAGGATGAGACAGTTAGCTGGTATCACCGACTCAAAGGACATGAATTTCAGTAAACTGCGGGAGTTGGTGATGGACAGGAAGGCCTGATTTGCTGTAGTCCATGGGCTCACAAACAGTCATACACAACTGAGCAGCTGAAGTGAATCGAACAAAGACATGCTCACAATTCTCCTGGCAAGACTTTAACAGCACATTAACCTAGAAGCTGCAAATGTTCAAACTGGATTTAGAAAAGACAGAAACCAGAGGTCAAATTGGCAACATCCATTGGATCATGGAAAAAGCAAGAATATTATTGAAAAAAAAACTATTTCTGCTTTATTGAGTATGATAAAAATCCACTGTGTGGATCACAACAAACTGCAGAAAATTCTTAAAGACATGGAAATACCAGACTACCTACATGCCTCCTGAGAGACCTGTATCCAGGTCAAGAAACAACCAGTGAGAACCAGGTAAAGAAGAACAGATGGTTTGAAATTGGAAACAAACAAACAAACAAACAAACAAACTACTACATGTGTCACCCTGTTGATTTAACTTATATGCAGAGCACATCTTGGAAAATGCGGGGCTGGAGGAAACACAAGCTGAAATTAAGAGAAAAATAGAAATATTAATAACTTCAGATATGCAGATGACACCACCGATATAGCATCAAGCAAAGAATAACTAAAGAGCCTCTTGATGCAGGTGAAAGAGGAGAGTGAAAAAGCTGGCTTAAGACGCAACATTCAAAACACTAAGATCCTAGCATCGTGTCCTATTATTTCATGGCAAATAGATGGGAAAACAATGGTAACAGTGAGACTTCTGTTTCCTTGGACTCCAAAATCATGGCAGGTGATGACTGCAGCTATGAAATTAAATGACACTTGTTTCTTGGAAGAAAAGCAGTGACAAACCTAGACTGCATGTTAAAGAGCAGAGGCATCCGTTTGCCAAGAAGCGTCCATATAGTCAGAGCTATATTTGTGTTTTTTTAAGCAGTCATGTGACAATGTAAGTTAGGCCATAAAGAAGGCTGAACATTAAGAAACTGATACTTTTGAACCACAGTCTTGGAGAAGACCCTTGTGAGTCCCTTGGGCTGCAAGGAAATCAATCCAGTCAACTGTAAAGGACATCAATCCTGAAAATTCACTGGAGGGGCTGATGCTGAGGCAGAAGCTCCAATATTATGGCTATCTGATGTGAAGAGTCAACTCGTTGGCAAAGACTCTGATGCCGCCAAAGATTGGAGCAGAAGAAGGGGACGATGGAGGACCAGATACTTGGATGGCATCACCGACCCAGTGGATTTGAGTTTGAACAAGCTCCGGGAGATGGTCAAGGGCAAGAAGGCGTGACATACTGCAGTCCATGGGATTTGGAGAGTTGGAGATGACTGAATGACTGAACAACCCATAACAGCCAGCAACAACAAATCTACAGAGTGCCTTTGACCGTGAGTAGTTTCAGGAGCTCTTGAAGCATGTCACAGATCTGAAACCCAAGATAGTGGCAAACCACTGAAGGTGTTTGACTTGGAGTTAGTGAAGCAGCCATTAGTATGTGCTACAACATTGAAACAATGAATGTCGATAACCTATATGGTGTATTTGTTGTGGAGTAAGTGAAGAACCCCTTGAAGTGGGTTTCATGACTGAAACACTGTATGTTCACACTTCAGATGGTCTGTGTTTGATCTTGTATATAGAAAGAAGCACAAGGAGCCTGTCACAACCCTGAAACTGGATCATGGTAAATCATTGTGTATGATGAGCTGTGGTAGTTGAAAAATCAATGAAAGTATGTACTAGCCCTGAATCAATGGATGGTGATAAACTAAGAGTGTGCTCAACCTTGAGTGGACAAAGGATCTTTTGAAGCATATGCCAGAATTAACACACTGGATTGTGATAAATTATTGGTTATGTATTTTCTGCAGAGAATGACGAAGCAGTTGAGCAGGAAACAGCCTTGAAACACTGGATGATGATAAACTACGGGGTTTGTTTGATACATGTTGAATGAGGAGAAACTGAAAGCATGGCACAGACGAAAACATGGGACCATCATAAACTTCTGAATGCGTTTTATCTAGAATGGCCTAAAGAAGGACTTTAAACTCAGCACAGAACCGAAACAGGAATTGTGATAAGCTACCTACCATATTTTATATGGAGAGGATAAAGGAGTACATGAGGCATGCCACAGTACTGGAACACTGGATAGTGGTAAACGACAGGGAGTGTTTGACTAAATGAGACAAAGGGACCCTTCAGGCCGGTAATAGCGCAGCATCAACGAATGATGAAAATGTACAGGGTGTGTTTTACCTGGAGGGGATGGAGGAGGCTCAAAACATGTCACAATACAGAAAAAATGGATGGTGATAGCTGTCACATTAATTTCTTCTGGAGTGGATTAAAAACCCCTTGAAGCATATCTAAAGTTACACACTGGATGGGGATATAATATTGTGTGTATTTAATGCCAGTAAGAAATAGAGGGAACAATAGAATAGGAAAGACGAGAAATCTTGCCCAGAAACTGAGAGACTGCAAGGGAATATTTCATGAGACATGGGCACAATCCAGGACAGAAGGGGTATGAACCTAGCAGAAGGAGAAAATGTGATGGAGTGCTGGCAAGAGTACACGAGAAGAGCTGTACCAAAGCAAGGTCTTAATCACCTGCTGCCGCTGCTGCTGCTGCTGCTGCTATGTCGCTTCTCTCGTGTCCAGCTCTTCATGACCCCATGGACAGCTCACTACCAGGCTCCTCTGTCCATGGGATTTTCCAGGCAAGAATATTGGAGTGGGGTGCCATCACCTTCTCTGCTTAATCACCCACGTAACCATAATGGTGTGATCACTCACGTAGAGCAGACAACCTGGGGTGTGAAGTCAAGTGGATCTTAGGCAGAAATATCACAAACAATGCTAGTCAAGATGATAGACTTGAAGCTCAGCTATTTCAAATTGTAAAAGATAATGCTGTTAAAATGCTGCACTCAATGTGCCAGGACATTTGGAAAACTCATCAATGACCACAGGACAGGGAAAGGTCAGATTTACTCTGATCCCAAAAAAGGGCATTGTGAAGGCATGCTCAAACTGCTGCCCAGTCGTTCTCACTTCATATGCTGGCTGGGTAATGCTCCAAATGCCTCCATCTAGGTTTCAACAGTATGTGAACTGAGAACTTTCAAATGTACAAATTGGATTACGAAAGGCAGAGGAACCAGAGATCAAATTGCCAACATTCATTGGATCATAGAAAAAGCAGGGAGTTCCAGAAAATGACCTACTTCTGCTTCATTCACTATGCTAAAGCATTTGACTGTGGGGGTCACAGAAATTGCGGAAAATTCTTAAAGAGGTGGGTATACTAGACCACTTTACCTGGCTCCTGAGAAACCTGTATGCAGGTCATGAAGTAACAGAATCAGACAGGAACAATGGAGTTGTTCAGAATTGGTAACGGAGTAGGTCAAGGCTGTCTTGTTGTCACGCCACTTATTTAACTTACATGCACAGTATATCACGCAAAATGTCAGACTGGATGAAGCGCAAAGTGGAATCGAAATTGCTGGGAGAAACATAAATAAACTCAGACATGCCCATGACAGAAAGCAGACGAGGGATTAGAGCTCTTTGCTGAGATGAAAGTGGAGATTTAAAACGTTGACTTAAACCTCTACATGCAATAAATTCAGATCCTGTCATCCAGTCCCACCTCTTGATAGCAAATAAATCAGGACACAATGGAAACTGTGAAAGAGTTTTATTTTCATGAGTTCCAAAACTACTGTATGTATTTGAAAGAGGATAGTTGCGGAAGCACTTGTGCATTAATCAGCACTGAAAGAACGGATGTGTGTATTAACCCAGAGCAGTTAAGAAAGCACTGTAGTATGTCACAGCACTGATAGAATAAATGGCGAAAAAACAGGTGTTGAGTTTCACCTCTGGGGATCAAACAAGCACCTACTAAATGCCACAAGTTACGGCCCTGAAACCTTGGCTAATGATAAAATGCTGGGAATGTTCAACTGATGTGGACTAGTAAGCACTTGAAGCATATCACTGTACTGAATATTGGATGATGATACACTAATGAGTATGTTTTTCAGGAGAAGATGAAGCACATGAAGCATATTACAGCACTGAAGCACTGAAGGGTGGTAAACTCCAAGGAGTGACGGGCCAGGATTGACAAAGGAGCATACACAGTGATTCACAGTACTGAGATACAGATGTTGGAAAACTATTGAGTATTTGACACCAGGTGGACAAAGAAGCATTCGGAGCATGTCCTCTGTCAAGGCACTGAGCACTGCATGGTGATAAACTACAGACTGTGTTTTTGCAGAGAGTGGATGAATAGGCACTTGAATCACGTCATAGCACTGAAACACTGACTTTAGTAAAGTACCGGATGTATTTTTCCAGTCTGGATGATACAGCAGTTTGTGTCACAGCTTGGAAGTGCTGGATGGTGATAAACGGCTGGTGTGTTTGATAAAGATGCACTTGAACTTGTGACAGCAGTGAAAAGCAGCAAGGGATAAGCTGGTGAGGCTATTTTACCTGGGGTGGAGAAAGATGTGGCTGAACCTCCTCTCTGAAGTGTGGATAATAAGCGACTTAGTATGTTTGACCTGGGGTGGATGGAGAAACACTGAAAGCATGTCACAGCAGTGCAACACTGGAGGGAGATACACAACAGGATGTGTTTGACCCAGGGTGCATGAAGAATAACTCGAGGTGTCACTGCACTGAAACAGTAGACGGTGATAATCTACTGGACACGTTCAGCCAGTAATCAACGAAGAAGCACATGGAATGGCACTACATTGTGATAAACACCTGCTTGTATTTGACCAGTGTGGATGAAGAAGTTCCTGAAGCATGTCCAATCTTTGCAACCCTGGATGCTGATATGTTCCCATCAAGCAATGTGTCTCTTTCATATGAGGCGTAAAAGCAGGCACTTAGAGCATGTCACAGGGCCTCTCCTGGTGGTCCAGCGGTTAAGCATCCACCTTGTAGTGTAGGGGATGAAGGTTCAATCCCCGATTGGGAAAGGAACATCCCATATGCTACAGAGTAAGTAAACCTGCATAGCTGCAAATACTGAAGTTCTCACACTCCCGAGACTTCATGCCATGGTTAGAGTTGGCTTGTCTCAAGGACTATCTTACGTGACACAACTGAGACCCAGCACAGCCAACTACATAAATGAAGAAGAATCACGTCTCAGGTGAAACACTGGTGACAAACTGCTGAGTATGCTTTACCTGGAGGAAATGAAGAAACGCTTGAATCATCTCTCTGCACTGAAACATGGGATAGTGATAAGCTACTGGGTACGTTTGACATGGGGTGCGTTAAGAAGACTTGTGGGATGTTCCGCAGTTAAGACATTGGATGATGATAATCTACTGAGTGTGTTAGACCTGGAGTGGATAGAAGCCCGTCACAAAATGAAACACTAAGGGTGGTAACCTACTGTTGTGTTTAACTAGGGGAGGATGAAGAAACACTGAACCTGTCACAGCACTGAATACTAGATATGTTTGTCCCGGAGTGAGTTGAACAAGCACTCGAAACAGGTTACAGAACTGAGAGGAACACTGGATGGTGGTAAGCGACACAGAGTGATGACCAGAGATGAAGAAGCAATGGGAACATGTCATGACAGCGAAACACTAGCTGATGATGAACAGTATTATCAGTGGCAAGATGCCTGCTCCAGAGTTCCGGTTCAAGACGCAGCATGTTTGCACTAGAATGCGGGCTTAGTAAGTTTGTGATGCCTCCCCTAAAGTGCAAATTCAGCAGTTACCACAGCCTACCCTGGATCGTGATGTCAGAAGGGGTAAAAGGAGAGCTGGAGGCGGCAAGCTCAGAATGTGCACGACGTGCACTAGAATGAGGGCTCCTTGGTGGCTGATGCGTGCATTAGATTGCAAGTTCAGAAGTTGTGACATGGGTATCCCATATCACCCATGTTGTAAAACCTCACACTGGTCTTCTATTTTTTACATATGGTACCGTACCCATTTAAGTGCGCTTTTCTCAAGGCATCCCGCCTTCACCTTCTCCCACTGAGTCAAACGTCTGTTCTTGAGATCCTTGTCTCTTCTCCTTGCCTGCGTAGAGCCCATCTTTCTAAATTCCACATCTGTGCATTAATATACAGTTTTGTCTCTCTCTTTCTTAGTTCCTTCATTCTGTGTAATAGGTTTCGTGCTCTTCCCACTCATTAGAACTGACTCAAATGCATGACTTCTTTTACCTGAGTAATACTTCATATGTATATGTAGCAAAACTTCCTTAACCATTCATCTGCTGATGGACCTCGTGGTCACTTTCACATCCTTGGTATTGCAAACAGTGCTTCAATAAACGTTGGAGTACTGTTTCTTACCATTCTCGTTTCCTTGAAGTTCATGCCTAAGAGCGGGATCGCTGGGTCATATGGTATTTCTCTTTCCAACTTTCTAAGGAGTCTCCATAATGGTTGTACCAGTTTGCATTCCCATCCACAGTGTAAAAAGGTTCCCTTTTCTCCACACCCTCTCCAGCAGTTATATTGTAGACATTTTAATGATGGCCAATCTGACCAGTGTGAAATGATACCTCAATGTGGTTTTGATTTGCATTTCTCTTATAATGAGTGATGCTGAGCAACGTTTCTGTGTCTCTTAGTAATCTGTGTATCTTCTTTGCAGAGGGCTTTTACCTATGTTTTGATTGGTGGTTTGTTTTGCTGAGTAGTATTTGTAGCTGAGTATTGAGATGCGTGAGCACCTTGCATATTTTGGAGACAACTTTTTTGTTAGCTTTTCAGTTGCTATTCAGTTCAGTTCAGTTCAGTCGCTCAGTCGTGTCCGTCTCTTTGCGACACCATGAATCACAGCCCGCCAGGCCTCCCTGTCCATCGCCAACTCCCGGAGTTCACTCAGAGTTGCTCTTATTTTCTCCCAATTCTGAAGCTACATATTCACCTTAATTATAGTTTCCTTCAATGTACAAAAGCTATAGAGTTTAATTAGGTTCCTTTTTTCAAACATTTTTGTTTCCTTTAGGCAATGGGCCACAGAGGACCTTGCTGTGACTTATTTTGTGGTGGTTATACCTATATTGTACTCTGAGGGTGGTATATTTTCTGGTCTTACTTTTCCACCTGTAATCCATTTTGAGTTTATTTTTGAACATGATGTTAGATAGCGTTCTAGCTTCTACACAGAGCTCTCCACTTTTCCCATAACACTTTTTTGAAGAAAATGTCTTTTTCTGTTGCGCATTTTTGCCTGCATCGTCAAAGATAATGGGGGCAGGAATCTATCATTGGACTTCATATTTGTTTTCCATTGGTCTATATTTCTATATTTGTGCAAGTTTCATACTCTCTTGATATCTTCCTAGTGTAGTCTGAAGCTAGAAAATTTGACTCCTCTCGTTCCATTCTTCTTTCTCAAAACTGCTTTGGCTCTTCGAGGTCTTATGTGTTTCCATGCAAATCGTAAAATAATTTGTTCTAGTTTATGAAAAATACTGTCGGTAGTTTGAGAGGTATTGTATTGAATCTATTGATTGTTTTGGCTGGTATATTGATTTTAACTCTATCAGTTAGTCCAATCCAAGAACATGATATCTGTCTCCATCTATATATGTTTTGATTTCTTTCCTCAGTGCTTTCTTTCATCCTTCTGGGAAAGTGAAAGTTGCTCAGTCACGTCTGACTCTTAGCAATCCCATGGGCTATACAGTGTATGGAATTTGAAATTCTCCACGCCAGAATACTGGAATGGGTAGCTTTCCCTTCTCCAGAGGATCTTCCCAACCCAGTCCTCAAATGCAGGTCTCACACATTGCAGGAGGATTTGTCACCAGCTGGGGCCACAAGGGAAGCCCAAGAACACCATAGTGGCTAGCCTATCCCTTCTTCAGGGGGTCTTCGTGACCCAGGAACCAAACAGGAGTCTCCTGCATTGCAGGCAGCTTCTTTACCAATTGAGCCATTGGGGACGTCCTTTGTCTCTTTACGCAAACTTATTTCTAGTTGTTTTATTCCTTTCATTGCAATGGGGAACAGGATTGTTCCTTCATTTCTCTTTCTGATTTTTCATTGTGAATGTGTAGGACTATAAGGGTTTCTGTGTATTAGTTTTATACCCTGCACGTTTACTGTATTCATTGATAAACTCCAGGAATTTTCTGGTGGCATCTCTTGGGTTTTCTTTGTAAAGGGTAATAGCATGTGCAAATAGACAGTTATACCTCTTCTTTTCAAATGAGGATTCTGTTCATATCTTTTTCTTCTTTGAAAACTGTGGCTAGAATTCCCAGAACGAGTACTGATGAGTGTGGGCACATTGTCTTCGTGCTGACTTTTAAGGAAATGTTTTCAGCTTTTCATTATTGACAATAATGTTTACAATGGTTTTGTCATATTTGGCTTTCATTATGTTGAGGTATGTTCCACCTATGACTACTTTGGCAGAGGTTTGTTTGTTTGTTTGTTTTTTCATAAAAGTTTTGGATTTTGTTGAATTCAAATGTGAATTTTGGTGGTTTTAGCCTCCAAATTTTTTGTGTTTCCTCTAGTTGTTGTTGTTGTTGTCGTTTTCCTGTGGTTGATATCTGATCGAACAGCATTGTGATCAGAAATTATGCTTGCAAATAGTATAATATCTTGAAGTTTATTAAGGTTAGATGTGATCTAACCTTGGGTGTGATCTGTCCTAAGATAATGTTCCATTTGCACGTGAGAAAAAGGAGAAAAAAAGGAGAAACAGGTGAAATCTGTTCTTTGGCGGTGGGATGACCTCTAGATATCAATTAGCTCAAACTGGTCTAATGTATCTTCTAAAACCTGAGTTTCCCTTATTTCATTTTCTGTCTGGATGATCTGTTCATGTTATGAGTGAAGTATTAAAATCACCCAATACTATTGGTTAGTGTCTATTTCTGCTCTACTAGTTGTTGGCATTTGCCTCTTGTATTGAGGTGCTCCTACATTGGGTGCATGTAGCTTCTTCTTGGATTGATGCCTTGAATGTTCTGTAATGCAACTTTCTTTGTCTCCTATAGTGGTCTTTAGGTAAAGTCCATTTATCTGATATGAATATCGCTCCTCCCACTTTTGCTCTCCATTTTCACAAGATAGCTTTTTCCTGGCCATCACTTTCAGGCTGCATGTGTCCCTAGGTATGAGGTGGTTTTCTTGCAGACAGTATATTCTTGTATGCATTCACCCAGTCTTTGCCTTTTCGTTGGAGCATTTAGCCCATTTCTGTTTAAGGTAGTTGTTGATAAGTATGATCTTCTTACCATTTACTATATATTTTGTGGCTTTGTTTTTTTTTTTTTTTTTAATTTTATTTTTTTATTTTTAAAATTTTAAAATCTTTAATTCTTACATGCATTCCCAAACATGAACCCCCCTCCCACCTCCCTCCCCACAACATCCCTCTGGGCCATCCCCATGCACCAGCCCCAAGCATGCTGCATCCTGCGTCAGACATAGATTGGCGATTCAATTCACATGATAGTATACATGTTAGAATGTCATTCTCCCAAATCATCCCACCCTCTCCCTCTCCCTCTGAGTCCAAAAGTCCGTTATACACATCTGTGTCTCTTTCCCTGTCTTGCATACAGGGTCGTCATTGCCATCTTCCTAAATTCCATATATATGTGTTAGTATACTGTATTGGTGTTTTTCTTTCTGGCTTACTTCACTCTGTATAATCGGCTCCAGTTTCATCCATCTCATCAGGACTGGCTTTGTTTTTATAAGCTTTTCTGTTTCCTATCTAGAAAAGATCCTTCAGCATTTGCTGAAGTGCTGGTTTGGTGGTTCTGAACACTAACTGCTTTTGTTTGTCTGTAAAGCTCTTGTTTTGTCTTTTGAATGAGAATACTATCCTTGTTGGATAGAGTAATTTTGGCTTTAGGCTTTTGCCTCTCAGCACTTTAGGTACATCCTGCCATTCCCTTCTAAGCTGAAGAGTTTCCATAGTAAGATCAGCTGTTGTCCTTATGGGGATTCCCTTCTATGTTATTTGTTGTGATTCCTTTGTTACCTTGAATATTTGTTCATTCTGTATATTTATTTGTTTGTTTTCATTTTGATTAATGTGTGTTTTGACATGTTGTGTCTTGATTTTACCCCTGTGGGACACACTGGGATTTTTCATCTTAGGTGTCTGTTTTTTTATTTTTTTTTTTCCACTTCAGGGATGTTTTTAACTATTTCCTCCTCAAATATTTTCTCATGCCCTTTCCTTTTGTCTTCTTTCTCTGAGAAACCTATGATTTAAATATGGGGGCATTTAACATTGTCCCATAGGTCTCTGTGATTGTCTTCATTTCTCTCTTTCTTTTTTTTTTCCTGCTCTGCTTCATTTATTTCCCATATCCGATCTTCCAGCTCACTTAGTCTTTCTTCTGCCTCAGTTACAGTACTGTTCCTGTTGTCCAGAGTGATTTCTATCTCAGTTATGTCATCGCTCATTATTGATTGACTACTCATGATTTCTTCCAGGTCCATTTAAAACACCCCTTTCATCTTCTGAATCCATGCCTGAAGTCTATTTATCTGTCGATCCATTTGTTTCCAAGACATTGACTATTTTTGTGCTGAACTGTTTTTCCTGTAGACTTCCTACCTCCTCCTCTTTCACTGGTTTGTTGATTTTCATTGTATTCCTTCATCTGCTGGATATGTCTCTGCCTTTTCATGTTGTTTCGATGACTGTCTTCGAGGTCTATTTTCTGCACAGCGGAGGGCCATCATTGCTATTAATTGGGTGGTCTCCTCCAAGTGAATGTGGTGGGACCAGTGGCTTGTGTAAGTTTTCTTGTTGAGAGAACTTTTTGTTGTTGTTGTTAAAGAGGATGGCTGTTGATCTCACCTGTTCTGAGAGTCCATGCAGTGTCCATTAGGGACTTAGAAGGCTCTATTACGGCTTCGATTCCAGATGAGCTACTTCAAATCCTCGAAGACGATGCTGTGAAAGTGATGTACTCAATAAGACAAGAAATTTGAAAATCTCAGCTGTGGCTCAGTTGGAAATGGTCAGTTGTCATTCCAGTCTCGAAAAAGGCAATGCCAACGAATGCTCAAACTACCATGCAATTTTACTCATCTCACATGCTAACAAAGAAATGCTCAAAATTCTCCAAGCCAGGCTTCAGCAATATGTGAACAATGAACTTACAGATATTCAATCTTATTTTAGAAAATACAGAGGAACCAAAGATCAAATTCCCAACATCTGCTGGATCTTCACAAAAAAGCAAGCAAGTTCCAGAAAAACATCTAGTTCTGCTTTATTGAGTATGCCAAAGCCTTTGAGTGTACGGATCAAAATAAACTGTGGAAAATTCTGAAAGAGACGGTAGTACCACACCACCAGATCTGCCTCTTGAGAAGCCTGTATACAGTTCAGGAAGCAACAGTTAGAACTGGACATTGAATAACAGACTGGTTCCAAATAGGAAAACCAGCACCTCAAGGGTATATATTGTCACTCTGCTTATTTAACTTCTATGCAGAGAAATGTGAGGTTGGAAGAAATGCAAACGGGAATCAAGACTGCCAGGAGAAATGTCAAAAACTTCAGATATGTAGATGACACCCCCCTTATGGCAGAAACTAAAGAGGAACTGAAGAGTCTCTTGATGAAAGTGAAAGAGGAAAGTGAAGAAGTAGGCTTAAAGCTCTAAATAAGGAAACCTGAGATGGCATCCTGTCCCATCAGTTCATGACAAATAGATGAGAAAACAGTGGAAATGGTGGCAGACTGTTTTGTTTTTTTTTTTTTTTGGGGGGGTGGGGGGAGGCTCCAAAATCACTGAAGATAGTGACTGCAGCCATGAAATGAAAAGACGCTTAGTCTTCCTAGACAGCAAAAAACAAGACCAGAGGCTGACTGCAGCTCAGATCATGAAATCTGTATTGCCAAATTCAGACTTAAATTGAAGAAAGCAGGAACAAACCACTAAACCATTCAGGAATGACCTATCTCAAATCCCTTATGATTACACACTGTAAGTGAGAAATACATGTAAGGGACTAGATCTGATAGAATGCCTGATGAACTATGGACGGAGGTTCATGACATTGTACAGGAGACAGGGATGAAGACCATTCCCAAGAAAAAAGACATGCAAAAAGGCTAAATGGCTGCCGGAGGAGGCCTTACAATTAGCTGTGAAATGAAGAGAAATGAAGCCAAAGGAGAGGAGGAAAGATATAGCCATCTGAACACAGAGTTCCAAGGAGAGAGAAGAAAGCCTTCCTCGGTGATCAGTGCCAAGAAATAAAGGAAAGCAGTAAAGGAAAGCAATGCAATGGGGAAGACTAAAGATTTCTTCAAGAAAACCGGAGATACCAAGGGGGCATTTCATGCAAAGATGGGCACTATTAGGGACATAAATGGTACGGACCTAACAGAAGCAATAGGTATTAAGACGAGGTGGCAAAGAACACACAGAAGAACTGTACATCAAAGATCTTCACAACCCAAATAATCATGACGATGTGATCACTCACCTACATCCAGATACTTGGAATGTGAAGTCAAGTGGGCCTTAAGAAGCATCACTATGAACAAAGTGAGTGGAAGTGATAGAATTCCAGTTGAGCTATTTGAAATCCTAAACGATTATGCTGCGGAAGTGCTTCACTCAATATGTCAGCAAATTTAAAAAACTAAGCAGCGGCTCAGGACTGGGAAAGGTCAGTTTTCATTCCAATCCCAAACAAAGGCAATGCCAAAGAATGCTCAAACTACTGCACAATTGCACTCATCTCACACGCTAGTAGAGTAATGCACAAAAATATCCAAGCCAAGCTTCAGCAATACACGAACCATAAACTTCCAGATGTTCAAGCTGGTTTTGGACAAGTCAGAGGAACCAGAGATCAAATGAGTGTATGCACCACTACTTCTGATGATGCATGCAGCAACTACTGAGGTTGAAATCACGAGTTTGCATTCTGCTTTTACTAAGGATTGAATTAGGACAGGTGCACTACTTAGCTTGCACTCCGGCACATACATTACAACTCTAGAGCATAAGTATCACAACCACGTGCGTCTGCACTCCGGACCTGGCATGCGGCAACGACTGAAAATGCAAGAAACTTTTCACAGTTACTGACCCCTGATTTGAAATCACTGCTGCTGCTGCTGCTAAGTCACTTCAGTCGTGTCCGACTCTGTGTGACACATAGATTACCAGCCCACCAGGCTCCCCTGTCCCTGGGATTCTTGGGGCAAGAATACTGGAGTGCGTTGCCACTTCCTTCTCCAATGCATGCATGCATGCTATGTCGCTTTAGTCTTATGCGACTCCATGCGAACCTATGGACAGTAGCCCACGACGCCCCTCTGTCCACGGGATTCTCCAGGCAAGAATATTGGGGTGAGTTGCTATTTCCTTCTCTTAAGTCAAACCATACATGCTACAAACACTGAGCTTGCCCTCTGGAATACGCGCTTGTTGATACTGAGGCCGCTATCTAGAGAACGCTCGCAGGAGCTACTTAGTTTCCAATCTGGATCACCCTTTCTGCCACCATTGAGACTATTAACAAGCTTTAGAACAAGTGCATTGCTGTCACTGAGACTGCACAGTAGAGCATACATCCCATCACTCCTAAACCCGGGTTCTTTAGGATATGGCCTACCACTACTGAGCCTGTCCCTAAAACATGCCTGTTGTAAACTCACATACACTTTTGGTGTATTACGCTCTGGATTCTGCATCCCTGCACTACTGAAATTGCCTTCCAGAACAAGAGTTCATCACCGGCTGAACTTTCACTCTGAAGCATGAACATCACAATCATTAGCTTGTTGCTTTATAGGTAAGTCAGGCCACTACTCAACCTGCACTGTAGTTCAGGTGTGCCTAAATAGTTACTGAACTTGCACTCTGAAGTTTCCTTCTGGACACAACTGAGCCAGAACTCCTGTAGACAGAGTGATTTTAAACACTGGAGGACATGGTACGCCTCTCCTGAGCATGAGCTCAAGTGCAGGCATCCGGGCTCTGCTGAGAACATGCTCTAGTTGCACACATGCCAAAGTAACTGAACGTGCAGCTGGCGGTACAGATCTCATGAATACAGAGTGAGCACATTTCATCATGGGTTTTGCGCTTCTGAGGTTTACTCAGAAGCATATCTTCCATCGTGACTGCGTGTGCCTTCAAGAGCCAATGTTCTGACACTACGGAGACTGTGCTGTAGAGTAAGAATGCCTGAACTACACAACTGCACACTGAATCATGCATCCCAGCAGTATAAATCCTAGCACTGCAGCACACTTGTCACTTCTGAGTCCTTACACTAAGCAGGCATGGCACAGCTAGTGAGCATGTGGTCTAGAGCATATGTGTGGCCATTACTAATTTCAGACTCGGAAGCCTGTGTCTTGCCACTTGTAAGCCCAGGCCCCCAAATATTCATGCTTCAGCTACTGATAGTGCACCCTGGTACACTCCTTTATCACTGCTGAGCCTGTGTTACAGAGCATGAGTTCCACTACTACTAATCTTGCTCGATGGCCTGAGTGCTTAAACCTGTGAGCCTACACTCTGCAGCTGAAAATTGCCAATGACTTGGCTTGCCCTCTGTTGCATATGTTCCCCACGCTTCTTCCTGCACTCTGGAGCACCTACTCCAGGAGGCTGCTTTCTAAAACACATATCGTCTCCACGAGTGAACCGTCATTCTAGATCAACTGTGTGACCACTAGTGATCTTGAATTCTGAAGTGTTATCTTAACTTCCTTGAGGTATTGCTCGAGAAGGTGTGTGCAACAATTACCCCCGTAACATTTTATACCAGCCATTTTGCTGCTAGTCACCCAGCACTCTAGACTGTGCAAGCTGTGAGTAGTGTACCTGTATATCTGTGGATGACGTGCCACCACTACAGACCTGGTGTATACTTCATATGTCCTGCGTCAATTGATCGTGCGTCACCATACACATATGCCACAACCCTTGCGCTTGCACTGTTGAGGGCTTGTCTTCCCGCTACTGAGCTTGTGTGGCAGAGCAGGTATATCACATTTTCTGAATTGGATCTCTGGATATGCAACCAAAAAAAGAAAAACCTAGCTTTCAAGAGAACATGTCCCTCTGCAGTCTGCACTCTTGAGCAAGGGCACCAACTCCTGAGACAACACTCTGAAGCACATGTAGAGCAGGCATGCTACATCTGCTGAACTTAGCTCTTCAGCATGCCTCTCAACAGTGAAACACACTTTAGGCATACCCCTCTTAATACAGACCCATGATCTAGAGCAGGCATGCTTCACATCCTGAATCTTGGCTTTCGAGAACACGTGCTTCATCTCCTGAGATGGTGCTTTTGCCGATTCTCCCCACCACTACTAAATCTGTGCTCTAGAGCGGGTGTGACACTTTGGAGTCTCCATGCCTCACTACTGCGTCTCTGCTCTAGCCTGGAAGTACTGAAACAGCTTAGCTCGCAATCCGCAGCACACGTTCTGCCACTAGTGTGCTTACACTTTAGAGCAGGCTGTCTGAAGCCATCCCATTGGCACTGGCAACATGCATGCAGCCACTGCTGAATGCACACTAGAGCACAGTTCCTGCCACTATTGAGCGTGTACTCTACCACAAGATGTCTAAAACTGCTCAGTTGCATTGCGGAGCATACCTCTTTCCACAAGTGAACTTGCATTCTACAGGAAATGGTACACAAACACTGACCTTGTGCTCTAGAATTGGCACACCATACATAATTTTCTTAACATTTGAAGCATATGTCTGGCCAACACTAAATCCACGCTTTAGATCAGCTGTGCTAAAATCACTGAGCTTGCCCTCAAGAGTATATCTGAACTCACATTTTATAGCCACACCTACTACCACGGTGGATTCTGTGCTCTAAAACTCTCGTGAGGTGAGAGAACAAGATGGTGGAGCTATAAGTGGATGTGGAGTACATCTCTCCATGGATACATCAGGCATACACCTTCAGACACAGAAGAGTAATCAGAACATTACCGGAAAGTAGACAGGAGTACCTGACAAGTGGCAAAGAATATATAGAACCACGCAAAACTCAGTTGGGGGAAAGAACTGGGGGAAAAATCAGGAGTGTTAGTAGGACTGGATCTGCCCTGAGTGGGGGAAGGAACTGAAGCTGTGGTCCAATCCCACATTGGGTCAATCGTCTGAAGTGTAGAATAGACATTTAAAGCTGAGAGTGAAACAGCTGATCTGTGGAAAGCTGGGTGCAATGAGAAGCAGAGGGTCCTTGCTGCAGCTGTACATACCCCGTACAAGGACATCCGTCCCCTGAAAGGCCCCGTGGCTGGCAGCTGCAGTTTAGGGACTTTGCGGCAATTCATGGGGAGGGCTGCTGTTTCCTGGGGAGAAATGGAGAGAGGGGGTTTGAAGGAGGACACTGTCGTAGGGTATGCCTGTGGAGGAAAGCTAGGCAGCCATGAAAGCAAGGCAATAACACCGAGTCACTTGTCGGGGGTGGAGCAATCACCATAGCCTCTCTCTCCCACATGCTAGCATCAGTAGTTACTACAATAATGAGGCTGACCCTTCAAATGCTGAACACACTGAAATGCAGAGCAGGACACCACGCAGGGTCATCCATTAAGTGCCTGATGCACCATACTAGAGTAGAATCCCACTCAGGATGCTCCTTTAAGTGTCGGATGCACTGATTTACACAGGAGGACCCCAGCCAGGAAATTCGCTCTATGTGCTGACCCATTGAACGACAGAGAAGGATCCCAGGCAAGGAAGCCTTCTGAGTGGCCGAATAGGTGGAACTAGGGAGAAGACTGGCCAAAGACGCCTTCTTATCACCGGATACAAGGGCTCAAAAAAGAAAAAAAAAAGGCTCTGATAGGGCCCTAACTCCTGTGGTGTAGTCAGTCTGTGTCCCTGCACCCTGCCCGTTTGACACCACCTGTGTCCCTCAAAGCCAAGCAGCTGCTCCACTTTCACAGTTAACTCTCATTGGAAAAAAGCTGCTACTGGTTAAAAAAACAAATCGTGCAACTATTTGCACAGGATTGCTTCAGTCCTGTCTAACTCTGTGTGGAACACATTTCACCACTACAGAGAAGAAGCTCTAAAATGCATATACTGGAACAAATGATTTTTTCCAGTCTTGTAGCCACTGCTGAGTTTTCCAGATTTGCTTGCATATTGAGTTCAGCACTTTCATAGCACTCACTATCTATTAGGATTTGAAATCACTCAAGTGGAGTTCTCTATCTCCGCTAGCTTTCTTTCTATTGATGCCTCTTGCAGCCTGCTTGACCTCACATTCCAGGATGTTTGGCTCTAGGTGAGTGATTAGATCATGATGATTATCTGGATCATGGAGATCTTTTCTGCATAGTTCTTCAATCTTTGCGGTATAGATTTTTGCTACCTCTTCTTAATATCTTCTGCTTCTGTTCAGTCCATACAATCTCTGTCCTTTACTGTATCCACCTTTGCATGAAATGTTCCCTTGGTATCTCTAATTTTCTTGAAGAGATCTCTACTCTTTCCCATTCTGTTGCTTTCCTCTATTTTTTGCACTCATCACCGAGGAAGGCTTTCTTATCGCTCTTTGCTATTCTTTGGTGCACTCTATTCATATGGGTATATCTTCCCTTTTCTCCTTTGTCTTTTGTTTCTATTCCTTTCTCAGTTATTTGTAAGGCCTCCTCAGACAACCATTTTGCCTTTTTGCATTCATGTTCTTGGGGATGGTCTTCATCACTGCCTCCTCTACAATGTCATGAACCTCCAAATGTAGTTCTTCAAACACTATATTATGCCTAATCCCTTAAATATTTTCTCATGTCCACTGTACCATCATAATGGATCTGATTTAGGTCAAACCTGAATCATCGAGTGGTCTTCCCTACTGTCTTCAACTTAAGTCTAAGTCTATAGCAAATACTGAGCTTCCACTCTGAACCTTCCTTCTTACAAGTATTTGTCCACCATTTTAGAGCACTTTCGCTGCATCTCTTTATCTTCACTCTGAAACATACGTACCGTCACTCCTGAAAGGATGCTCAAGTGCATGCATTGAACTCCTACTCAGCCTAAGCTCCACAGTAGTCATGCCGATCTACTAAGCTTGCATTGTGCCGCATGCGTCTTTCACTATTTACACTATGATACTGAGGTCATGCTGCAACTGCATAGTTGCAATCTCAAGCTTATCTTCTTCGACTTTCAGCTGTTATACCAGCACACATGTTCTGCCCCTCCTAAGCCCGCTTTCTGGAAGAGATATGAAACAACTGTTGAGGTTGTATTCTGGAGCCTGTCCCTGCTATTTCTGAATGCATTCTTTTTGTATTTCTTCATATTTCTTTTAAAAAATGATTTAATTGGAATAGAATTATTGTGTATTACTGTGATAGTTTTTGACATATACATCAACATGAATCAGCCGCATGGATACATGCGTCCCCCTATCCTGAACACAACTCAAACCTCATTTATTACCCCACGCTTCTGGGTTCGTCCACAGCACAAGGGTTGGATGCATCTTTCATGCATTGAACTTGCACTGGTCATCTCTTTTATGTATGGTAATGTACCTGTTTCAATGCTAATTTCTCCAATCATCCCATCCTTGAACTCTTCCATTGAGTCTCAGAGTCTGTTCTTTATATGTGGATCTTTTTTACTGGCCTTCATGCAGAATCATTGTTACTGTCTTCCTAAATCCCATTTGTACGCATTAATAAACAATATTTGCCTTTCTCTTTCTAACTTTTTTTTTTGCTCTGAATAATAGGCTGCAGGTTGAACTGCCTTACCAAAAGTGACACAAACATGTGTTTTTCTGTAGCTAAGTAATATTATATTTGAATATATAGCACAACTTCCTTATATTTTCATCTGCTGATGTGCATCTAGATTACGTGCAAGTCATAGCTTTCGGAAAGAGAATTGTAATAAACATTAGCTTTTAATTCATGTTAGGTGTAATAGAAATGGGAAAACAATAAAACCCAAATGTAGAATGATTCAAATTCTACTCGATTGTTGAATATTATGTAAGTTGAAATACTTCAAAATATGTTTCCTTGGCTGCATGTAACATATGAGGACTCTTTTATATCACTCACCTCTCTCCTTTTCATAAATATAGATCAATTTTCAAATGTTTGTCCAGTTTAATGACAAAATACTAACATAGACATATATATATATAATATATATAAAATAGAGATATGTTTTCATATCATAAACTGTTGATAGCAAGCCTAGATTTTAGAATTATTTCCACCTCCATGCTCCATCTCAACAGGAAAGAGCCAAAGTTGTTGCTGACTTAATCACTCCAAGAGCTGGGAAACCTGAAAAAGAAACGGAACCTGCACTGAGATTTTCTGTCATATTTAAGATCGAGCTCTAAGTCCAAGACTTGTTTTCCTTTATTGTACTAAGCAGTCCCTTCTTAAGATTGAAAAGCCTGGAAATCGAGAGAGAGAGGTAGGAGATTGTAGACCTCCTCATGTTCAAAAGGAATTTTAATCAGAGAAGCTAGAAAAGACAGAAACTAAGGAAAACAATCAAGTGATAGACAATAATAATGATTTAGCCACTAATCAAACTCAAGGGTCTTTAGTCCCTCCTCAAGGGCCAGCGTGGAGAAGGAAATGGCAACCCACTCCAGTGTTCTGCCTGGAGAATCCCAGGGATGGGGGAGCCTGGTGGGCTGCCATCTTTGGGATCTCACAGAGTCGGACACGACTGAAGCGAATTAGCAGCAGCAGCAGCAAGGACCATCGCTGACATTCGGAGCAATATCCTGTGAACAATTTTAGAGATGCTAAAGCCCAAACCAGGCTGAAATGTAAGTGCATAGTTGGAACTAGACGGTCAATGATGTGGACTCCCAATATCCTCACTAATAGGCCATTAGTAGAATGTCCCAATATTGATCACAGACCCCATGTTCCACCCTCACTCAGCCATTAAAATAGTCCCCCTGAAAGTATTTGGGGATTTGTGTCTTTGAAGCACCAGCTGCTAAGACACCTTGCTTCATCCTACAATAAGCACTTCCCCCCCCCCCCACATTGAAACCCACAGTCAATTCATAAATTTGTTTGCACAGAAGCAAGTAGACCAAGTCTGCTAGGGTAACAGTACTGAATATTAAGAATGTGTGCATAGAAGGATGATAAATCACTTTTATTTCAGAAATAAAGTAGATTTATTGATGTGAGTTTTCGATAACCCTGTATGCGAGATAGCAAAAGAGACACAGATGTATAGAATAGTCTTTTGCACTCTGTGGGAGAGTGAGAGGGTGGGATGTTTTGGGAAAATGGCATTGAAACATGTATAATATCATATATGAAATGGGTCTCCAGCCCAGGTTCAATGCATGATACTGGATGCTTGGGGCTGGTGCACTGGGACGACCCAGAGGGATGGTACGGGTTGGCAGAAGGGAAGGGGTTCAGGAAAGGGAACGTGTGTACACCTGTGGTGGACATATGTTAATGTACGGCAAAATCATTACAATAATGTAAAGTAATTACCCTACAATTAAAATAATAAATTTATTTTTTTTAAAAAAAGGAAATCTTCTAAAAAAGCTCCACACCTACATTGAAACCAAGCACGACCAAGAGCCAACAAGTTCCACAGGAAGACATACCATGCCAATTCTCCAGCAACACAGGAACAGAACCTGGAGCTTCAATACACAGGTTGCCCAAACAGCAAACCCATAGACATCTCAAACCTCACTACTGGACACTTCATTGCCCTCCAGAGAGAAGAGATGCAGCTCCACCCACCGGAACACTGACACAAGCTTCCCTAACCAGGAAACCTGACAAGCCCCTCGTCCACCCCCAGCCACAGGGAGGAACCTCCACAATAAAGAGGAACCACAAACTGCCAGAAAGAGAAAGACCATCCCAAACACAGGACCCCCCCCGACCCCCCCACCAAAAAAAGGCCAAATTGACTAATGAGATTTTTGCATGCTTCATGGTTTTGGTTACTATTTCTGCCAGCAGTCTGTATTTTAAGTTGATGCTGAAGTAAACACTTGGTTGAACATTACTCTTCAGTTGCTAGGAGACCAGTGACTTTGTCATGTCACAACTAACCTTCGATTGCTAGGAGACCAGTGATTTTGTGATGTCACAGCTGTTTGACTGGGGGGATCTCTGTGATTGTCCAGAGAGTTTCTCTCTGTAGGCCAGCCAAACATCATTTGAAGTTGCATTGTGTAAAAGCAGACAAATGAGAACATTATCTGAAGAAAGATTTCCCTGAGATGGCACATATTTCTTCAGAAATTCAAGATGGACCTCCTAAAGGTGAGTCCACTGGTTCAGAAACCTCCATTCGATCTTACTGGTATGATTATACAACTGGGGACTCAGTTTTGAGATCTATGATTGAAGAATATGCTTTTCAGGCTTTGGCTGAGGATCTGGTGATCAAAAGGCCACACTACACATATTCTGTCTCTGAAACAGATGATGTGAATGATTTTCTTTTACTCACATTTCCACAAAAACTTTGGAATATAGTGGAAAGTGATCAGTTTGAGTCTATTTGGTGGGATGAGACAGGCACATGTAGAGTGATCAATGAAGAACTCTTCAGGAAAGAAGTCTTGGAAAGAAAGGAGCCTTTCAGGAAATTTGAAACCAAGAGCATGAAGAGGTTAATTCGACAGCTTAATCTTTATGGAGTTAACAAAAACCGACAAACTGTTCAAAGATCGGCTGCACTACCAGTCTTTCTGGAAGAAGAAAACAACATCTCTCTTTTGAGAAAGGTATTCCAAAATTTTCACTTTTTGGCAATGGGTCAGATTCAATCATGTGACCTAGAAAGCATGTTCATATATGTGGCTAAAACGGAGTTTAAACTTGAGATAACAAATTATTGAAAAAGTTGTATCTTTTTGAAGTTGAGAACAGCTGCAGGTTAGAATATTGGATGTTCAACAAACCTTCCTAGTGACTTGAAACCAGATACAAGTTCTGAAGCTACTTAAAGTGGTATTTAGTGTATATATACAACATATTTGTAGTTGAGCATATACCTTCTAACATGTTACCTGTTAAAACTACCAACAGAGGTATTTTCTTTGATGTTATTTCATTGCTTCCATTAAAGGAAACTTATAGTGATATGAAGGAATGAAATTAGTAAAGAATGAAAAATGAATATAATGGAGAAGTGGAGAAAAGGGAACCCTCCTACACTGTTGGTGGGAATGCAAACTAGTACAGCCACTATGGAGAACAGTGTGGAGATTCCTTAAGAAATTGCCAATAGAACTACCTTATGACCTAGCAATCCCACTGCTGGGCATCCGCACTGAGGAAACCAGAATTGAAATAGACACATGTACCCCAATGTTCATCGCAGCTCTGTTTATAATAGCCAGGACATGGAAACAACCTAGATGTCCATCAGCAGATGAATGGATAAGAAAGCTGTGGTACATATACACAATGGAGTATTACTAGCCGTTAAAAAGAATTCATTTGAGTCAGTTCTGATGAGATGGATGAAACTGGAGCCAATTTTACAGAGTGAAGTAAGCCAGAAAGAAAAACACCAATACAGTATACTAACACATATATATGGAATTTAGGAAGATGGCAATGACGACCCTGTATGCAAGACAGGAAAAAAGACACAGATGTGTATAACGGACTTTTGGACTCAGAGGGAGAGGGCGAGGGTGGGATGATTTGGGAGAATGGGAATTCTAACATGTATACTATCATGTAAGAATTGAATCACCAGTCCATGTCTGACGTATGGTGCAGCATGCTTGGGGCTGGTGCATGGGGATGACCCAGAGAGATGTTGAGGGGAGGGAGGTGGGAGGGGGGGTCATGTTTGGGAACGCATGTAAGAATTAAAGATATTAACATTTAAAAAAAAAAACACTGGGTGGGGGAAATAACATGAGTTGAGGAAAATAAAGAAAAGGTATTTAAAAAAAAAAAAGAAAAGAAATATTGTAACAAAACCAAAACTTTATTCTCCCATATGACTACCAGGAGACTTCCAGCAGAACAGAGCATTTAAAAAACACTCTGTAAAGGGCCAAAAAAGAAATATGTTAGGCTTTGCGAATATGACCATTGGCAATTAATTAAGTTTTCAGGCATAGAGGATAACCAAAGAAGCTGGCAAGTCCCTCTTCCACCTTTAAGGACTCCGAAAACTGAATTACACACAATTTTCACGTCAGAAAAGAAAAGTCTTTTCGGTTTTCCTCAGCCATTAAAAGTGTAAAGCTCTAAAATTAAAAAGAAGAAGAAGAAGAAAAAGTAAAGCTCATTCTCAGCTCACAATAGACAGTGCAAAAACAGGGGCAGGCTGCCCTGCCTTGATTGAAATGGAATTCCAAGAGGAGGGGCGCCAAGATCCACTGTACAGTCAAGTTCCTTAAGCAAAGAACTGGCTTAAGGGAGGTCACCCCTGAGGGCTGTGAGTGCCGGACACCATCACTGGACTCCCCTGGTAGACTCGGAGGCCGTTCTCAGCCCTGAGCTCTGGCGACTGTGCCATCTGTTTTTTCTTTCTTCGCATTTGGTGAGCTGAGCAACCTTGACCCAAGATCCTTGACATTCAGATTCAGCCTGACCAAGCCTACAGCGGCTGCTTTTATGGGGGGAGGGGGTGTGGGGCGGGCTCATCGCGCGCGCATGCGCCCAACTCGGCCTCGCGGCCAATCCGATGGCAGGTGCCGACACCTGGCAGCCAATCATCGGAGGCAGCCCGCACGCCTGTAGGGGGAGCTGAGGCGGCGCCCCAGACCTGAGGAGGCCTCGTCCCCGCAGGCTCGACTCCTCGGGGTTAATCTTGGAACTGCCTAGGGCAGGTGAGCTGCCAGCAGTTCTGTCTCCTCCCTCAATGGGGACCGGTAAGGACTGGAGCGTGGTTCAGCCAAAGCAGTGCCTGACGGCTAAAGGGAGGGTTTCTCGGGTTGCCACTCGCACGAGGCCTTGCTCGGCGGGGCGGCTGGTGAGGGCGGTGAGAGCTTGCAGCAGGACCACAGGCTTCAGGCTCCTTTAGCCCTCTCCCCTCTCTAGTCTGGGCGGGCTCTGCTCTCCAGCAGCTTTCCTGCCCAGGGGCGGGACAAGCCAGCTCGCGGAAAGGGCCTCTTAGGCCCCTGGCCCCTGGCACCACCCCCAGCTCTCCTGTGGAACCTAATGTATTTAAACACAGACGCACAAATCTTCACGGCCCAACCCGTTTCTGTACCCAGGCACAGTCAGGCAGGAGCAGAAAAAAAGAAAAACAAAAACCAAAAAAAACATCTATCTAGCAGCCTCTTCACTGCCCTGGTGCTTTAGTCGTTTTCCTGTTTCCTCTGCCTCTCCTCAGACTCCAGGGCTGCCCCGTCCCTGGGGGCCCCGAGATTCAGGCCTTTGGTTCTGGAAGTTGGCAGATGAGGTATTTGTTTGTTTGTTACTGAGAGAAGGGAGGTGGGAGGAAGAAGCTCAGGGCAAAGGAGTTCAATCACTTGGTCTGGTTGAGTGTGAGACGCCTGGTCAGCATCCGTAGGGTAGGACCAGGTAGGGCCTGGGGGGATAGAATGTTCCCAGAACAGGGGACTCACCCTGGCCGTTTCCTCTGCTTGTCCCCAGGATGTGACCGTGTGCTGCCTGGGAGGTCTCAAGCGCTCAGGAGTTCAGTGGGCCCCTGAGGTTAGGTGACACACATCTTTACAACAGGGACAAAGGTGTGGCTTTCTTACTTTGCATTTTTCTCCTTTCATTCGTCGGCTGACACGTTGCTGTTGAGAGAGAGTATTCCTGATTGGGGATTACGTGACCCTGATTGCGGGTGCTGACTTCAGGGCCATCATGGTTTCAGGTTTGCAGCTTTCTGAGTGGCAAGCTTAAAAACAGGCATGGTGACTTGCTTTCGCCTGCCTTCTTGAAAGAAAAAAAGTAAGAACACCATGGGTCTTAAGCTGTGTAGAGCTGACTCCTACCACTTGGTGAGGCTAAAATGGGGCAATGCACATATCCTAAGGTTTTAGCTGGCAAAGCAAAGCAATGCAGGTGTGGGGGTTCCCTGGTGGCCTGCTGATTAGGATTCTGGGCTTTCACTACAGTGGTCTGGATTCAATCTCTGGTCAGGGTACTGGGACCCCACAAGCCAAACAGCATGGCCAAATGAATGAATGAATCCAGTGGTACATTCAGAGAAAATATCCTGTGATTTAACATGTTCACGTGAGATTGCTTGCTCATTTCTGTACCCTTAAGGGCTTTTCTTCATTAAGTAAGTCAGCTCCACTGGATGGGGGTGAGGCACCATCTGAGTTCATTTCATGCGAGTAAACAAGATCATAGGAAGCTCTATGCCCAGCCACTTGTGCTTACAGCTGTGTTGTATACTTATCTTGCTGGTACAGCTTTGACTTCACAGCATGTTTTGTTTTGGTCACAACATGTGGCTTCATAGGACATTAGTTCCCCAGCCAGGGATCGAACACAGGATCCTGGCAGTGAGAGGGCTGAGTCCTAACCAAACCACTGGGCTGCTAGGCAACTCCTGTGTTTCGGTGCTTTGGATTGGGTGAGTGTGTGTGTGTGTGTGTCTGTGTGTGTGTGTTTTGATTTTTGCTATATTTATAGGAGAATAGTTCTGTGTGTAAGTATGATGTGAATGGTATTAAAACTTGAAATGTTTGTGTTGTACCTATGATCTCAAAATGGAATAGTTTGAAAGAACTTACCACTTGTTATCTCTTGACTTAGGATCTCCCCTGAGGTAGTTAGTAGTCAAGCTTTTGTCTGGCTTGGCAACCTCTGAAGACTTAGCTTGTTGAATCTAAGCTCTCTCACTTGTCTGTACTCTTGAAGCCTCAGTTCCTCCTTCTGTGGGCCTCTCCAAGGGGCTTCTCTTGTGGAGGCTGCTGTCTTTTCTCAGAATGAGTGATTCAGGAAAGCGCTTGCACCCATGATAAAGTGCAGAGTCTTTTTTCAGATGTTACACATCTGCACTTGTGTATTTGCTTAGTCTCACAGGTCTACCCTGTGATAGATTGAGAGAGAACTACACAGGGGTGGGAATATTAGGAGATTGAATTCACTTGAAGGCTGGTTACCATACCCATTAATCCACTATGCCAGCCTTTTTTTTATATGATCTCAGCTCTGTCAATGTGAGCAAATTATTTGGCTTGTGTACCCTTCTTGTGTGCTGCTACTGCTGCTAAGCCACTTCAGTCGTGTCCGACTCTGCAGTCTCATGGACAGCCACACACAAGGCTCTCCCTTATCTGGGATTCTCCAGGCAAGAACGCTGGAGTGGGTTGCCATTTCCTTCTCCAGTGCATGAGAGTGAAGTCGCTCAGTCGTGTCCGACCCTTCGAAACCACATGGACTGCGGCCTACCAGGCTCATCCGTCTGTGGGATATTCCAGGCAAGAGTACTGGTTTGGGTTTCCATTGCCTTCTCCAGCTTGTGTGCTCTCTGGCCTGATGTACTCAATTTTGATCTACTCAGTTCTAGACCTACTCATTTCTTGAAGTTCTAGCAAGTCTCCTCTTTGCCCTGGATTAAGGTTTCTGTTTCTCTGGATGGTTCCCATCAGCAAACTGACTGAGTATAATGTGACCTGTCGTTACAAATCCATCTTTTGGTGACACATCCTGCTTCTGCTGCTTTTATTTCATATTTGCTTGTTACAGACCTCTGCAGAGTTGTTCCTAGACTTTGTTATCTCGAGTTCTCTCATTTTCCTATAAAGCCACTCTTGTCAAGGCCACAGGTGAATTTCAAATATTCAAATGTCTGCCTGCAAGGTAGGAGACCTGGCATCAATTCCTGGGTGGGGAAGATCGCCTTGAGAAGGAAATGGTAATCCACTCCAGCACTCTTGCCTGGAAAACCCATGAACGGAGGAGCCTGGTAGGCTACAGTCCATGGGATTGCAAAGAGTTGGAAATGTCTATTCAAATTCTTTTCCTGGTTGTTAAATGCTTTTCTGTTTTTAATTGTTGTAGAAAACATCTAAGTTAAATTTTTACCATTTTACCCATTTTTGCATGCTAAGTATTTTGCACACTTTCATCAGCCTTTTGGAGAAAGAAATGGCAACCCACTGCAAATCTGATGGAGAAGGGAACGTGGTGAACTTTAGTCCCTGGGGATGCAAAGTTGGGCACAACTGAGTGACTAAGACATATACACACACATAGTCACAGTGTTGATTTGTTGTTGTTGTCATTGTTTTAGCTGTGTTGTGCAGCTTGAATGACAGTTCCCAGGCCCCTGATAGGACACTGTGGAGTCCTAACCTCTGAACTACCAGGGAATTCCTTATCACATTGTTATGATGCAGATCTCTACACCTTTACAGCTTGCAAAATCGAAACTCTGTACCCATCACCTGTCCCATTAAACAAACTGCACTCCTCTTTTCTTGCCCGTTGACCTAGACCATGGACTCCATCATTCTTTTTTGTTTCCTTTCTATTGCTTGACTGTGTTAGCTATTTCATGCAAGTAGAAACTTACAGTATTTGTCTTTTTGTACGACTGGCTTATTGCATTTGGCTTGATGTCTGAAATGATCATGCATGCTGTAGCATGTGACAGAATTTTCTCTATATGGCTAAATAATATTTCATTGTGTGTATATATCACATTTGATGGACATTTCGATGCTTCCACCTCTTAGTTGTTGTGCTTCGTGCTGCTGTGAGCACGGCTCTGCAGATATCCCAAGACCCCATGTTAACTTCTTTTGAATTTATATCCTGAAGTGGAATTGCTGAATCATGTGTCAGCCCTAGTTCTTTAATTTTTCGAGGAGCCTTTAAACTGTTTTCTGTAGCAGTATGCACCATTTTAAAATCTATCCGTAACACACAAGGATCCAGTTTCTGTACGTGCTTGCCAACAGTTGCCCTTTCCTTTCCTTCATATGTAAACACACACATATGCACACACAATTTCTTTCATACCCTTTTCCATGATTGTTTATCTCAAATTATGAATATAGTTCCTTGTGCTATACAGTACGCTCTTGTTTGTCTATTGTATATATTATGCTTTGCATCTGCTAATCACCAGCTCCCAATCTGTGCCTGCCGTATCTTTCCCTCTTGGGAATCACATAGTCTGCTCTCTATGTCTGTGAGTCTGTTTCTCTTTCATAGATCAGCTTATTTGTGGCATATTTTAGAGTCCATGTAAGTGATACCATACGATATTTGTCTTTCTCTCTCTTTTTTTTTAATTTTTATTTTTACTATGTTTTATTTTACAACACTGTGTTGGTTTTGCCATACATTGACATGAATCCGCCACAGGTGTACATGAGTTCCCAATCCTCACCCCCCTCCCACCGCCCACCCCATATCATGTCTCTGGATCATCCCTGTGCACCAGCGCCAAGCATCCTGTATCCTGCATCGAACATAGACTGGCGACTACCTTACATGATAGTGTACATATTTCAGTGCCATTCTCCTGTATTATCCCACCCTCTCCCGCTCCCTCAGAGTCCAAAAATCTGTTCTATACATCTGTGTCTCTTCTGCTGTCTCTCATACAGGGTTATCATTACCATCTTTCTAAATTCCATATATATGTGTTAGTATACTGTGTTGGTGTTTTTTCTCTGGCTCACTTCACTGTGTATAATCAGCTCCAGTTTCATCCATCTCATTAGAATTTATTCCTATAAAGTCTGCAAGCAATAATGCTGGAGAGGGTGTGGAGAAAAGGGAACCCTCTTACACTGTTGGTGGGAATGCAATCTAGTACAGCCACTATGGAGAACACTGTTTATAATAGCCAGGACATGGAACAACCTAGATGTCCATCAACAGATAAATGGATCAGAAAGCTGTGGTACATATACCCAGTGGAGTATTACTCAGCCATTCAAAAGAATATATTGTCTTTCTCTTTCTGACTTCCTAAGTATTCTTTTGAATGCTAGTGTAGATTCAAGTATTTATTAACACCATTTGTTGCTACTGTATAAAATGTGGTTGACTTTTAAAATATTTGTCTTCTATTCTGCAAGCTTTATATTAATTCTAATACTTGTGTTTCTTCAACATTTTCTATACTAAATTATCTTCTGTCTAATATACTTTGACTGCTTCCTTTCCATTCTGAAGGCTGTTTTTTGTTTTTTATTGTTTTTTTTTTTTTTTTTTGAAACTACAGCAACAATTCTCTTTTGTTACCTGATTGCTCTGGTTATAGAACTGCCAGTATAATGTTGAGCCAAAGTGTGTAATAGACTTCCGTGTGTTGTTCCCAGTCTTAGAGGGAAAGCTTTCAGTTTTTCATTCTTTAGTATGATGTTAGCTGTGGGTCATTTTACAGGTGCCCTTTGATTGAGAAAGTTCTCTTCTGTTCTTAATTATTAAGTGTTCTTTTAACCCCGGTTATGAAAAGGTGCTAGATTCAGGGAAATGCCTTTTCTTCAGGCAGATGTGTTATTTGATTTATTGTTTTAAAATGGCATAATGTTGATTGACTTTCCTATAATGAACCAACTTTGCATACCTCCCTAAATCGCATGTGATCATAGTGTACAGTCTTTTTTATATGCTGTTGGATTTTGTTTGCCAGTATTTTGTTGAGGACTCTTTCACCTGTATCCATAAGGGATATCAGGTGTGTGTGTGTTTGTGGTATGTGTGTGTGTGTGTGTGTGTGTGTGTGTGTGATGTCTCTGTCTGATATTGGTATGAGAGAAAGACTGGCATCATTTTGCCTGCTATGTGGGGAAGAGACGTGTGGCATAAAGATGAAGCATTGTTGGATTGAAGTTTAGCCAGGATTAGAGGGAGAAATTTAGGATATATCTGTGTGGAATTGGGGTGAGATTATCAGAGAGCTCATTCTCAGTTTCCTAGGCCTGAATTAAGTGCTTGACATTGAATTATGCTGTTTGTTAACTAGGAATATATAGATTATACTTTGAATTTGCTACCTATTTTGTTTGTTAACATTTATGAAATTAGAATTTATGGATCAGTTGTAATGTGCATTTAAGATCCATTTTCTTCCATTTTTACTACAAAACAAGATGCCATTGAATAGCTGATGCCTTTTAAAAAAGCTGTTAACCTTAAGTCTAAGAAATAAGCATGTTTGTCTTTAAGATACAGAAACACATTTAAAAGTTACAAATTTGCCCAAGAAGAGGCAACTGGTGTGTGGTTAAGTTAGAATTCCAACTTAATCTCCTATGACTCCAAAGTCCATGCTTCGAAACGCTGTAGAACAATGCTTTTGTAAAAATACTCTCCTTTACATGTGATTTCACGTAATGATCAGTGTGGTGTTTTTTTTTTTTTCCCCCTCTTTATTTTTTTAAGTAGAAGAGGTTAAAGTGAACATGCGACAAAGCAATGATTCTAGAGCCATGTAGACTTGTAGTCGTAGTTTTTTCAGCTGTCATTGAGTCTGGTTGACACTCAGTGTCTTTGTCTGTAAGATAAGGGTGTGTATAAGTACTCTAGAGTTTTGGAGATAATCAAATAGCCCATTTTTCTGTACTTAACTAATCTGTAGTATGTTTATACTTAGGTGGCAGTTTGTATAAAGGAAGCACTGGGACTTGTGACCGCACCCTCTAAGAATAAGAAAGTATTAAAAATATGGAACTCCCACGTATGTTACGTGAAGAAGAACAAGAGCCAGAAGTACGGAAAAGGGAGGGAGAGACCAAAGAAGTAGATGATGATGATGATGATGATGAAGTGATCTTGGTTGGAGTGGAACATGGAAATGAAGATGCTGACGTGATCTTTGTTGGGATGAGCTCAGCTTCAAAACCAGTCGTTTCAAACATACTGAACAGAGATACCCCAGGTTCTTATTCAAGGAGAAAAAGGTATGGTCACTTCAGGAAAGGTAACGCTCACAGATTACAGCCTGTTAGTCATGTGACTCCTACATCAGAAGCAAAGACTGTCTTGCCAGTGTCTGACTCTGACTCAAGATCAACAGGTAGTCCTATTATTATTGAACCTCCGTCTCAAGCTGATTATAAAAATCTTTCACCACAAATAGTGCCTGATTGCTTTTCGAAGGAGTTATGTTCTTCTTTGATTACCTTCACAAGGTCATTGCAGCATCCAGTAGAAACAGCAGTTTCTGCAGGAGATATGAATAAAAGTCCTCATGTATCAAAGCGAGTTTCCCCTTGTGAAACAAATCGCAGAAATCCCAGAAGGCCTAAACTCAGTGATGGCATTGTAGGGGAACATTCTTTAGGTTTTTCCCCGTCAGGTTTTTTTCATACAGAGACCACTCAGCAAAGCACACCAGACCGTGTCCATACCTCACTAAGCCATGTTCAGAATGGAGAACCTTGTCCAACACCTTTTCCAAAGGACAGTGTTCATTGCAAGCCTGTAAGACCTTTAGGGGAAAGTGGACGGACAAAAACTGATTTTCCAAGTTTGGCAAGTCCAAACAAAATTGGTGATCCCACAGAAGGAAATCTGATTGTGTTACTTCGTGACTTCTACTATGGCGAGCATGGAGGAGTTTGGCCGCCAGAACCGAAGACCCACACGGCGTTTAAATGCCTCAGCTGCTTGAAAGTTCTAAAAAATGTCAAGTTTATGAATCACGTGAAGCACCATTTGGAACTTGAGAGGCAGAGAGGTGACAGCTGGAAAACCCACACCACCTGCCAGCACTGCCTCCGCCAGTTTCCTACTTCTTTCCAGCTGCAGTGTCACATTGAAAGTGTCCACACGGCCCAGGAGCCCTCCGCAGTCTGTCACATCTGTGAGTTGTCCTTTGAGACAGATCAGGTTCTCTTAGAGCACATGAAAGACAATCATAAGCCTGGTGAAATGCCCTACGTATGCCAGGTTTGCAGTTACAGATCATCATTTTTTGCAGATGTGGATGCACATTTCAGAGCATACCATGGTAACACCAAGAATTTACTTTGCCCGTTTTGTCTCAAAATTTTTCAAACTGCAACAGCATACAGACGTCATCATCGAGGGCACTGGGAAAAGAGTTTTCACCAGTGTTGCAAATGTCGGCTACAGTTTTTAACTTCCAAAGAGGAGAGGGAGCACAAGACCCAGTGTCATCAAATGTTTAAGAAGCCTAAGCAGCTAGAAGGATTGTCTCCTGAAACAAAAATTGTTATTCAGGTATCACTGGAACCCCTTCAGCCAGGATTGGTGGAAGTTGCATCCATTACTGTGAACACATCTGATTTTGAATCATCACCCCCCAAATCTAAAAGGAGGAGGCCAAAAAAAGAAAAATAATAGTTAATTCTGCCTTCAGTAAGTCTGAAGCAAGTATTTCAGTCAAAGTTAAAAATCCCATTAAAAACCAAAAGATCAACTTATAGCATTATTCAATAATATCAAATATAGGAAAACCGATGGGTAATTTATGTGATTTTGTTTTAAATAGAGGAAGTACAGTTTTGTGTGATCTTCATATTGAGCTGCTATTTAAAAATCTATGATCTGTTTTTCGTGTAATTGTCTTAACATGTAAAAAGGATGTGTGCATGTGTGTGTGAGAGAGAGAGAATGAGAGAAGTGGAGAAAGGAAAAGTAAGAACCTATTTTGGTATTTGATGTTACTTGTAAGTTCGAAAGCTCTCCTATACATATAATCTGTAGAGTGTTTTAGCAACGTAATTTTGAAGTGTTTTCATGCCTTGCAGATCTCAGTATCAGCTATATAGCCAGACTTGAATGTCACTCTCTGAAGTGCCTCTTGGGCTGATCTAAGATAACCTGGCTCTGAAAGCGTGCAGTGGAGGTTGATGGAGAAGCTACGATGTGAGTTTGGACCAGACACGGGATTTAATCAGTGAAGAGCTGTGCCTTCGTGTCCCAGCTGAGGAAGAGGCATACATTCACTGCAGACACAGAGCCAAGGGAGAAGGAACACTGTCTCATAGTGCTTTCACCTAGCCCAGGGACATCTCCAGGAAGCCAGCCGTTAAAATGCCTGTGTTTGGTGAGAGACCCTGGCAAGCATGAAGCAGGCCCTGTGTAGCACTGACTGCAGTTGGAGAAGCAGAGATCGTTAATGAGACCTGGTGCCTGTGGACCTCCTGTTGAGTGATCAAAAGGGGAATTTGATTCATTCTGTCCCCTTTCCCATTTGGCTGGCCTGTAGTCACAGTGAGGTCGGCATATCTGTGTCAGACACAGTAGCAAAGCAAGTTACAATTCCCAAAGGAAAAAGAGCCTTGACGTCCACTTTGATTTGCGCTGGACCCATAGTTGTAGCTGAAAAGGATCAAACAGAGGAAATCTGTTCAGCTTTTGAATTGGGCTAAATTGAGTTCTCTTACCCTTAAGCTACAGTGGAGTTGTCCAAGAATCGTAAATATAGTGGATAAAAATAGTCCAGGGTGATTAAAGCCTTTTTGGAACTCTTGCTCCCATTTTCCAGTTACATGTGTCTTACCCGAGTTGACCATGTGAAGATTTCGGTTCTGTATCTTATCTTGCCTTGGACACAAATGTAGTACAGTTAACAGCTAATTCTTTGCGTGTTTAATTTCCCATTGTATCAAACTGATTGAGTTTCCGTCTTTCTTGACACAGTCTGATGTGCAAGAATTGTCTCATGTATTTCAGTAATTATCAGGTCATAGAGTTACCCTTCCTCTAATGTATCCAACCATCTAATCTGTGATTATACTTGTGGAAACCTTCTTTCTTGCGGTCTCCAAGGGCTCTTTCACAGACCTGTGGGGTACCCTCTAAGTATCGGTTCCTGAACATCAGCACACTTGGCTGCCTCTGTAGGTTCTTGGAGTTGAGTCTCCTCCTGCAGTTGAATGTCACCCCTTCTCCACTTCTGGCACGGATACCTAGCAATCTCTGTGCACCATTCCAGGAAGCTGGGATCCTGTCTGTAGACCTATGCCAGGAGCAACTCTCCGTTTCCTCTTCCTTTCTCCTCCTCTTTGTCTCTCGCCACTCTCCCCAGGCCTCAGTTTCTTTAAGTCCTCTAAGCTTTCACAAAATGCTGGAAAGAGATCATCACCAAGCGGTTAGCATCCTTCTCAGACCTGAAGAGGAAGGACTACAGATGATGAAGCTGTAGTGAATCTGTTGTCTCCATTTTAGGTAATTTCATGAGTGTAAATTCAAATTCAAATAAATTGTGTTTATTTACTCAGAGCCTGATTGATTTATTTGCACTTTGAATTCTTTACTAGGCCTTTCTCGTTAGTTTATTTGGGCCAAAGCACTTTGCTAAGTGTCAGCTGAAACCACTTTTAGTTGTGTAAAGAGTGTGTGTGTGTTCTGGTCTCAGGTGAAAACTCTCTGTATAAATAAATATGCAGACTATTGCATTTGTATCTCCTTTCTTCGATTTCTATAGTAAAAAATACGAAATGTTTTAGTTACGTGCTTTTATTGTTGCTTAGTATTATCAACACTGTTGCTGTTAGTTGCTGTGAAGTATGCTCCTAAGGAATACAAGTTGTATTTATTGCCAAATTAAAAGGTTCCCGCAATATGGTCCCTGACTGCTTCCTCTCTTCCATTCTCTGTCTTCTACTCTACTTTTTTCCCCACTAATGTACTCTTTTTGACAACACTGGCCTTGGTTTTCCCCCATCAAATTCCATTTCTTCCCGATCCCAAGACTGCAAGTGCTGTTCTTCTGGAAATGCTCTTCCCGCAGGCGTGCATGGCTTGCTACCTCCCTTGTTTGAGCTTCACCAATGCTGTTCAAATAACACAATCAAATCTCCAACCCCCTCCCTTTCCTCCTCCTCCTTAAAGGCACTAAGTCTCTATCCTCTTCTTCCCTCTCCAGCCTAAATTTCCTAACTTTTCACAAAAAAAGAAAAAGAAAAAAGGAAAAAAGAAGAGATAATAACATCAGGGCTTTGCTTCTTAGAATTAACATGAGTCAGTTTCTGTGCCTGCAAATCAAAGATAGTTAATAGTGAGTTGAGTTCTTTCAGGAGCTTCCTCTGTTTTTCTTTTGATACCTCTATATTTTGTTCACACAATGACACTTTGTTTTCTTTACAAGTATATTGAAGATGTGTCAAGATTACTATTTTGTTACTGCCCTTTGTGAATTCCCTTGTCTGCCTTGCTTGTTCTTTCAGGGAAAATTTATTATTTTATTAATGTCATCTTAAAAGACTGGAAACTTCCCAAATCAGCAAGTTTTGTCCCCTGTTTTAATAATCTTTATCTTAAACATTAAAAAAAAAAAAATTCCCTTCATGTTTTACTACAGGCAGCAAGAAGAAACCAGGAGGCACTTTTGGCTGTTTGGATGGAAATCCTCTTAGATAACTCAATTAAGTACCGTTTGTTCTCCCAGCTCATTAGGTGCATTTTCTACTTTTCATAATACTGCAGATGTAGTCGACTTTCGTCTTCACAATCCCCAGACTCTTTCCTCCTGCCTCTCCTTTCTGCCAAGCACCCTAGGTGCACGACTGTGATTCTACTTAGAACGTGTTTTCTTAGTGAGCAAACGGGGAGCGATTCCCTGGCTTCAGTGCTTCTGCTGGCCAGAGACTCTGTACCGTTCCCTAAGAACTTCATGGTTTCGCTGTCCAACTTCTATCACCTGGCTAGGTCAGTTGCAGTAGTTCATACTCACAAGTGAACTAGCAGGGATTACTACACGCACATGTGCAGAAACATACATGTGTACACAGTAACATCGCTGAGGGGAAACCTGTCCATATGCAGAAGTAAAGCTTTCCTTTCCAGGAACTTGAATTTTGGTAGACACTCAAATTTCTGCACGCACATGTGCACAAACATGCACGTGTACTCAGTAACATCCCTGGGAGGAAACTTGTCCATATGCAGAAGTACAAGCTTTCTTTTCCAGGGACATTAGTTTTGGTAAGCACTCAAATTTCTATGTGCACATGTGCACAAATATATGCATGCACACAGTAAGATCGCTGAGAGCAAACTTGTCCATATTCCGAAGTACAAGTTTTCTTTTCCAGGAACATGAATGTTGGTAAGCATCCACATTTCTGTCCTTGTTTTTTCACTTGCTCATCGATTATGTCATGTTACACTTCTAACTCTGTGCCTTATCCTCAAAGGTTCCAAAACCTTGGCATTTGCTATTGATAGGGACTGGCCTGCAGAGCAGCAGGCAGCATTGGAAGTTCTTGCCATGAACAGCTGTATAACATGTGCCTGCCTTCTGCATTCTCCCATCACCTTGGACAGCTTCACAGTACCAGTCACGTTGGCCTGATCCATTGACTGTGCATTCCTTCAGGGGACCAGAAAACAAGGACCTCTGAGCTCAGCTGACTTGAAGAACTGCTTTCTCGGTGTGCACCTGTCTAGGTCATTCCGTGTCAATGTTGTGCCCCTCTTGGTAGCCTACCACCCGTTACAGCCCCCAGCATTCTGAATGAGGCCCCCTGTTCTTCCTATCTGTGGAGCGTTCTGTGTGCACCATCTACCTGTGCCCCGATGTGCTCTCTCCATGTGGCAGGAAAAGGCCAGAAACGCCTGAGCCTCCAAAAGCCCCCGGAGACTGTGACAGGCCTGGTTCTGATCCAAGGTTGTGAAGAAGGTACACATGGATGCAGGGTCTCTTCCGATACCAAGAATGGAACCGGAGGCCATCAAAGTAAGGTGGCATCCCTACACGTCTTCCTTTCTGTTTAACACTACCCATGCACATGGGAGTCCCCCAACAGATGATGCCCTGGGGAACCTGCAGGTTCTGGGCCCAGAGCTAATGCCTCCATTGGACAGAAAGCAGCGTTACTATCTCAAATGGACCAAGAGGGCTTGAACCACCCATGCCTCAGTGATTTGCTAAATGCCAAGGCTCTCTTTCAGTTGCTCTCATTAGGCCCAGGTAGGACTCCCTACAGTCACGCATCCCTGCTTCCCTACACAGCACCCGTGCCAAGGAAGCCAGTGCGCGGTTGGGCCCAGGGATATCCAAGACGGTCACCTGGAAGGCAGCGTCCCTCTGTGTCACCTGGGTGCAGATCCCCTACAACGCAATCAGAGATTCTGCTCCAGCAAGAATACCAGAATCCTCCTTCAGGTGCAGACGTGCACCTTTGACACTCAGGCCCCCAAGCCAGGGGCAAGACCCCAAAGAAAAGGAGGAATTCATATCAGAACTTTCAGCACAGACCATGGGGTATCTTTGGCAGGACCGCTACTGCCTAGAGTCTGGACCCTGAAAACCAGCAGGCCCTGAACTGCCCCAGGGGCTTCTCTGTCTCCACTCCCCTGAGGTCCCTTAGGACATGCAGTTTACCCACCGCCCTTGTCTTTTCTCTGTTCCCTCCCTCACAGGCATATCCCGGATAGGGTCACACAGGGAAACCCACTTGCACATTTCTCAGCTTTGGGCACTGCCAGCGAGGCAGGCTGGAAGTGCCTGGAGGCATGCCTTGCTTACAGACCATGTCTCTCCTAGGATGCCTGTGGTTGGCAGATACAGCATACTTTAGTGCATCTCATGTTTTGTGTCATATTGTGCCAGTGTGTGCCACCCTCAGGGAGGGCGTGTGCTGGCTGCTGGGCTGATCTGGGCAGCACTGACCCAGGACCTTCCCAGTTCTCCTTTTCACATGTGTGTGGAACAATCTCCAGTGCAGCAGGCAATCTATGACTCTTTCTCCTTCAGCTCTCTGCCCATCTCGGCAGGACCTTAGCCTCACCATCCCAGATCTTGCCATAGCCACGTCCCTCATTTCCAGAGGCCAGCCCATGGCCCCACACACGGAGGGCTCCACAGGCAGTGGTTTCAAAGCCCCACCCCACGTGATTTGCTCTGTGTGAATCCTTAGACCATGAAACCCTCTTCCTGATCCAAGCACACACAACAACACGGTAGAACTGATGAGCGTGTTTTGTATCTGGTCTAATTGCAGATATCTGGAGCCACAGTCTGGAGTTATCACTGGCCATCCTTTCCTTGTTCCTATCCTGGGCAGGGTCAATGCAGAGATGAGGCGACAGACCACCTTCAGCCTGGTCGCCTCATGACTCCTCTTCTGGTTGCTCAGCACCTCCTCTCCTGCCACCTTCATCTCTGCCTCTGCCCTGGGCCGGACACACACACACACACACACACACACACACACAATCACAGCCAGCATAAATAAGCACACGTGTGTATACACACACATGCTCAGCACGGGGACACAAATGCAAACAACGAGCATAGGTGTTTCAGGAGGTGAAGACGACCGAGGCCAGCAATGTCGGGGATGGTGACAGTAGGCACCATGTCCTGCCCTTGGGGCTCCCTGTTCACCTTCTCCACGAACTCTTCCGTATGTTCCCAAGGCAGCCTGAAGCCGCTTCCAGCGCAGCATGTTTGGTGGTTGTGAGACACTGAGTGGTGAATGTGGAAATTCACAGAAGATCCCAAAGTCAGCACACAGGTGCACTGGGACCCCGGAGAGGACAGCTTTTCAATGATAGGCCTTCCCTGGGTAAGGGGCGGGAGTGAAGTGCCCAGGCAATCTCAAACTCAGTGAGCAGCAGGAGGCCAGGGGATGAAAGGACCCACAAAGGATGATTCTGACAAAGATACTTAATACACACTGCCTCTAGAAGTATCACCTGGACTCTGGTGCTGCCACCTCAGCTGATTTGATGGAGACTTGCTTCACTCACGGACACACCAAGTCCCCAAATAAACAGTCTCAGGAGGTCACCTGCTACAAGCACGACCCAAACTCAGGCTCCACAGCCAGTTTGCATGAGTCTGAGCATCCCCATTTGGGAAAGGACAGTGTCCCTGTAGTATCACATGAGTGTCCCTTCAGGGCCCACCTTCAGACCCCATCTCCACACGTTTCTGTCAGTTACTCTCATGGAAGAACCTTCCTGCCCAGGGTACTACTTCAGGCGATCATCCCACACATCTTGGCCGACAATCCGCTGGCAATACGAGCAAGGTGAGCCAGCAGCCAAGAATCCCAAAGTGAATTGCTAACTGTGTTCAGGCCCAAAGCAACCACACCTCAGCAATCCTGTTCGACTCTGAGCAGTTGTGACCTGACAACCAGCTGAGAAAGTTAAGGCTCCTGGTGTCCACGCTGCGGCTGGATGCTCCCCGTTCAAAGTCCCAGAACCAGTGGACAGGAGTGGAACAACGTGCCCTATGCCCTACAGAGAGACGGGAGATGGGTGTGGATCCCACAGGTCGACACTCCACAACCTTGCACACCCACACTCATCACCCCAGGAACCACGTTTCACAAGTGATGTCAAGGTAATTCTACTTAGTGGTCACTGTGTTCAAGAAGTAGGGGGGTCCTGAAAGGAAAATATCAACTTGCAGTGGGACGATGGATGGCTCCGCAACAGCACCTGTCAGGATAGGGAGCAGGGAAAAGGTTCCTGCGCCGCCTCCTCTTCCTGAGCAGCAGACTTCAAAGAGCAGCAGAAAGGATACAGCTACGGCCCAGAAGCAAGGGATGCCCCAGGTGATGGCGATCCTCCAAGCCAAGTCAGGCTTCCTCCTCTGATGGTTCTTGCACATGAACTGGAAGTAGGCCCTGCAGTTCTTCTTATGCTCAGAGCTCAGTTCCACCAGCAGGGCAGCCAGTGCCTGCAGCGCATCTTGCCCTGGAACTCAGTAGTGCTCATGCTCATGGTAAGGTCAGAGAAAGTATGCCTGGCACTTGGGAAGGATGGAAAGGCCCTTGTATCAGGGTGTTCAAAGGGCTGTGGGGTCACCCACTGTGGCTTCTGTGTCTGGGACTGCAACCTGTTCTGTGTCTCAGATCTTCTGAACTCTCACTGGTCACCCCCAGACACTTTATTCCTGCCTCTCCTTTCTGCCAGGCATCCTTGCTGTACTACTGTGATTCCACTCAGAACTTGCTCACTCAGTGAGATAACGGGGATCAGAAAGTATGTCTACATATGTTCTGTGGGTTTGTGTATGTGTGTGTGTCTGCGTGCGCGCTTGTGTGTGTGACTCCCATATCTCAGTTATTTTTGGAATCATTCACCTTTACAACAATAACTGTCAGCTAAGGTGGCTCTCATGTACTGTCTCTGGTCATTTCTGACTCAGAGGCTAATCCTCCTCAGATGCAGGCCTGAAGGAGACACACAGAGTCATGGCTGCGACACTTACAGGTGTGGCCCTGCCCGGACTCTACTCAGCTGTGCCTGTGGAGCCTGCCAATTGCCCAGTACCACACTTCCTTCAGGGTCCACCATTCTGCCCCCTCGCCTCCACCCCTCCTCCTGCTCCTGCCTCTGCACCTCCCCCTCCTCCTGAGCACTGGACCACAACGAGTAGCAGAAAGGATACCACGTTGGCCCAGAAGCCAGGGATGCCCTGGATGTTGGCACTCTTCTGAGCCAAGTCACGCTTCCTCCTCTCATGACTCTTGCACATGAACCAAACGTAGGCCCTGCAGGTTTTCTCAGGCTTAGAGCTAAGTTCCACTTACAAGGTCGCCAGTGCCTGCATCACATCCAGTGCCGGGAGCTCACTCGGGCCTCCAGGCCTTTCCTGGCACTGCTCCTCCAATGTCTTCTCCTCCAGCTCCAGGGAGGACCCCTGTTTCTGTCATTCATCTGGCACAACCTCCACATCCTCAGTGATGTCCTCTGCAAGCAGCTGGAAACCCCGTCTGATCCCTGCCACGACTCCGTCCACCTGGGCCTCGCTGTCCTCTCCTGCCTCCACTCTGAAGAGGGTGGCATCTTCGCCTGGTGTGGCCACTGGTGGCTCCAACGTCCCAGCCATGCACAGCATCACCAGGACAGGCTGTTGCTGGCCAGATGCTAGGGAAGTAGGGAAAAACCCCACCGTTTGCCACGTTGATCTCCATTGTTCACGGACACCAAATGGGAAAGGGGACGGAATGAATCAAATTCCCCTTTTGATCACTCAACAGGAGGTCCTAGTCACCAGGTCTCATTCATGTTCCTCAAAAAGAAAGCTTGTACTTCAGCATATAGACAAGTTTCCTCTCAGCGATGTTACTGTGTACACGCATATTTTTGTGCACATGTGCACGTAGAAATTTTAGTGCTTACCAAAATTCAAGGTCCTGGAAAGAAAGCTTGTACTTCTGCATATGGACAGGTTTCCTCTCAGCGATGTTACTGTGTACACGCATATACTTGTGCACATGTGCACGTAGAAATTTGAGTGCTTACCAAAATTCAATGTCCTGGGAAGGAAAGCTTGTACTTCTGCATATGGACAGGTTTTGTCTCAGCGATGTAACTGTATTCACCCATCTATTTGTGCACATGTGTGTGTAGAAATTTGAGTGCTTACCGAAAATAATGTTCCTGGAAAAGAAAGCTTGTACTTCTGCATATGGCCAGTTTCCTCTCAGGGATGTTACTGAGTACACGTGCATGTTTGTGCACATGTGCGTGCAGAAATTTGAGTGCTTATTAAAATTCAAGTTCCTGGAAAAGAAAGCTTGTACTTCTGCATATGGACAGGTTACCCCTCAGCGATCTTACTGTGTACACGCATATATTTGTGCACATGTGCACATAGAAATTTGAGTGCTTACCAAAATTAATGTTCCTGAAAAGAAAGCTTGTACTTCTGCATATGGGCAAGTTTCCTCTCAGGGATGTTACTGAGTACACGTGCATGTTTGTGCACATGTGCGTGCAGAAATTTGAGTGCTTACCAAAATTTATGTTCCTGGAAAAGCAAGCTTGTACTTCTGCATATGGACAGGTTTCCTCTCAGCGATATAACTGTATTCACCAATATATTTGTGCACGTGTGTGTAGAAATTTGAGCGCTTACCAAAATTCACATTCCTGGAAAAGAAAGCTGTACTTCTGCATATGGACAGGTTTCCCCTCAGCGATGTTACTGTGTACACATGTATGTTTCTGCACATGTGCGTGTAGAAATCCCTGCCAGTTCGCTTGTGAGTATGAGCTACTGCAACTGACCTAGCCAGGTGATAGAAGTTGGACAGCGAAACCATGAAGTTCTTAGGGAACGGTACAGTCTCTGGCCAGCAGAAGCACTGAAGCCAGGGAATCGCTCCCCGTTTGCTCACTGAGCAAACACGTTCTAGGCGGAATCACAGTCGTGCACCTAGGCTGCTTGGCAGAAAGGAGAGGCAGGAGGAGAGAGCCTGGGGAGTGTGAAGACGAAAGTCCACTACATCTGCAGTTTATGAAAAGTAGAAAATGCACCTAATGAGCTGGGAGGACAAACTGTACTTAATTAATTGAGTTATCTAAGAGGATTTCCATCCAAACAGCCAAAAGTACTTCCTGGTTTTTTCTTGCTGCCTGTAGTAAAACATGAAGGGATTTTTTTTCCTTTAATGTTTAATATAAAGATTATTAAAACAGGGGACAAAACTTGCTGATTTGGGAATTTTCCAGTCTTTTAAGATGACAGAAGTTGTTAAAATTAATGACTCTCAAGCAAGATCATATCCAGGGCATTGAGATTAGGTGGTCTAAATACAACATTTTACACCACCGATAGGCCAGTTCTTCTTATTATTTTTTATAAACAAAGGTGTTCTAAAGACGAGTGTGACTGTAAAATTCTTTGTTAAGCCTCAGAAAGCTGGAAGGGGATGCCTCATGGCATTATTTAGTCAGGCCAATACCCTCCAAAGAGTTTAGGGGTGTCACTCAGAGATCCTTTCAGTCACACAATAAGACTTCTACCAAGGTTCAGGGTGTTATCCCTCAGCTATCTCAGCAGAAAACCAAGACAGAGTAAGCCTTATTATGAAGACATGTGTGACTGTCGCTTTGGAGTGGGGTGCTTTGCCTTGAACACCAGTAAGAGTATCAGGAGACACACCAAGGTTTTAAGATAACATATTTAAGTTCAGCTCGGACTGAAAGGACCAGCAATAGTACAAAATAGGAGCTCTGGACTTCTACCTTCTACAAGCAGGAAGCAGGCTAGGGAGACTGTTTCATGTAACCATATACTAGCCACCTTTCATGCAATGGCATCATGTCAGCGGGTAGAATGAAAAAATCAGAGACGGAAGCCTAGGAAGTGTCCAGGCCTTAAATACTAATCAAAGGACTGCCCGCAAGAACCCATGGGATTTCAGAACTGCTACTATTGACTCCCATCTCCCCTCCCCTTTCTGGAACAGGAGTGTCTATGAAGGTTATCTATGCCTGAACCACCACTGTATGTTGGCTGTGAAAGGGAGCAGATTAACTCATCTCTTTTGTTCACACATCCTCAGGTCTAGAGGAACTACACTTCTATAATTTGAACTGATGTGTTGCAGACTTGAGAGGCTCTTGGACTGCAAGGAGATCAAACCAGTCAATCCTAAAGTAAATCTCTCCTGCATATTCATTCGAAGGACTGATGCTGAAGCTGAAGCTCCAATACTTGGGCTATGTGATGGGAATAGCCGTCTCATTGGAAAAGACCGTGATGCGGAAAAAGATGAAGGTAGGAGAAGGGGACAGCAGAGGATGGGATTGTTGGATAGCATCATCGACTCAATGGACTTGAGTTTGAGCAAGCTCCTGGAGTTGATGGACAGGGAAGCCTGCAGCGCTGCAGCCCATGGGGTCGCCAAGAATACGACACAACTGAGCAACAGAACACGAGATACTGTACACGTGGACCCTGATCCATAGCTGGACCTGACTTAGATGACAAGGTCCTGAACTTCAAGTTAATGCTGTAACAGATAAATTGTTTAAAAGCATTGGCAGGAAAAGGCATTTTGGACATACACGTATGTGAACAATTTCTGGCCATGTGTGTACCACGTGGTTTTAAATTATGTCCACGGTTCCTTCCTCCGCCCCTTCACATGTGTGGTGGGCTTAGTGGCTCACTTCTCATGTTAGAATACTGTAGAAACGAACAATGAAGCGTCTGAGACTAGGTCATAAAAGGCACTGCAGCCTCCTTGATCATCCTCTTGGATCACTCACTCTAGAAGCCAGCTTAGTCATATCTCGAGAGCACTCAGGTAGCCCTTTAGAGAGGCCCATGTGAAAGAACCGAGGCTTTCTCCCAACAGCCAGCAAGCAAACCGGTTTCATCAGCTATGTGAGTAAGCCATCTTGGAAGGAAATCCACCAGCGCATGTCAAGGCTTCAGAGGATGGCAATCTCATCAGACACTGAGCCACAACACTCAGCTGAATTACTCCTGGATTCCCAACTTTCAGCAGCAGTATGAAATAATATTGTTTTAAGCTGCTAGTTTTGGCTAACTGCTTATGCAGCACTAGTTCATTAATGCACTGCCAACTTTGGGCAATGTCTTTATTCAGGGCTGCCTGTCCATCTAGTCCAATCTAATCCAGAATCTGCTACTTCAGTTTAGAAAACATAGCCCACCCTTGATCTGACCACCCTCAGTATCCGATCAAATATCATTTCACTCACCGGAATATCTCATCAGCCTTGCCTAGCCTCAGCAATGATCCTCTCAGTTGAGCCAGAGTCCACCCTCACGATTATAGTCCTCATTTTAATAAGTTTCCATCCACTGACACCCATTCTGTTATTGTTGTCCATTGCTTTTCAGTCTCCCATCTCTGTCTGCAATCCCATGGGCCCACCCTGTTCCTTAGCTATAAATCCCAGCTGCACCCCTCCTGGAGTCACACATAAGCTCAATCTCTCTCCCATGTTATAATACGCCACTGTAGTACTCTTACCTTGAATAAAGTTTTTCTTGCCACCTTTCGTAAGTGTTATGAGTACTCTTTGAACATTCCCAAGTTCTGTTAGTAAGGATTACTCTCAAAGGAATCTAGTTTTATATCTTTATTCTTTATACTATATTCATTCGGGGGAACAAATTTCTAGCATTAAAACATTTCATGTTTTTACCATACAAACAGAAAATATCTTTGAAAATACATTTACATATCTTAAAACATGTAGTAATCTGAAAAGGATGCGTATATAGACATGTCAGTGTATATACACACATGCCCTCAGAGCTCCAAGGAAAACTTAATTCTCAGTAAACAATAAATGAAAACATTCAGCCTGAAAATAGTGAACTCTTTGGAATCAACTTGCCAAAAATCTTAGACAATGAAATTTTAATTAAAAAACATGGATACATAAAAATATTTGGGATTCAGACAAAATTGCTAAATAAAGATAGGTCAACCCCTAAATCATCTATGGAAAAAAAAAGAAAAGAAATCCTCAGTATCATGTAATAACCTATCATGGAAAAGGACCTACAAAAGAATAGATACGTATCTGCATAACTAAATCACTCTGATATACATCTGAAATTCAACATTGTAAATCTAATATACTTACAGGAAAAAAATTGTGAAGAAACTTCTAAAATGCAAAGGTATAAAGAAAAAAAATCCTAAAGAATGTAGGAAGTATCTATGAATTGAAACAAAAATAGAAAACAAAAATAAAGCTTGTTGGGATAAGACGACAAGAGCTGCTTCTTGGAAAAAGAAAATCAGAAACATTGATACAACTGTGGCAAATCTAATAAGGGGACAGGGAGGTTAATTCCAATACTAGAAATGAGGAACGAAATGGGATTCTGAGAGGATAACATTCAACTCTGTGTGGAATTCCTTTTGTTTCAGGAAAGGTCCAGTCAAGCAACAACCTGGGGAAAGAAAGGGAAGGAAAGAAAGAGGAAGAGAGACAAGGGAAGAAAGCAAGAAAAAGAAAGGAGAGGAGAGGAAGGAACAGTAAGTGTCTCCACAAATGTTGTAAACTATCCAATAAAACAATTCTCTTCAAGATCTAAAAGCAGAAACGGAAATTTATTAAGCCAGATACTCATTGCTTTTGATGGTACTCAGAACAAGAAAGCCCACTTACACATCACTGTTTAGAACTGGCCAACACAATACGATTATTTAAAAAAAATAAAAACATGCCATGTTATTTGTAAAGAGACAGCAGAAATAATTTTTAAAACATTATTTCTACAAATACTAATTTTACTTACAATGTTTTGGCAACATTAATCAAATAATAAATTTTACCTGAAAGAACAAGCAAGGCAGACAAGGAAATTCACAAAGGGCAGTAACAAAATAATAATCTTGACACATCTTCAATAATTTGTAAAGAAAACAAAGTGTCATTGTGTGAACAAAATATAGAGGTATCAAAAGAAAAACAGAGGAAGCTCCTGAAAGAATTCAACTCACTATTAACTATCTTTGATTTGCAGGCACAGAAACTGACTCAAGTTAATTCTAAGAAGCAAAGCCCTGATGTTATTATCTCTTCTCTTTTTCATTTTTCTTTCTTTTTTTTTTTTTTGTGAAAATTTAGGAAATTTAGGCTGGAGAGGGAAGAAGAGGATAGAGACTTCAAGTGCCTTTAAGGAGGAGGAGGAAAGAGAGGGGGTTGGAGATTTGATTGTGTTATTTGAACAGCATTGGTGAAGCTCAAACAAGGGAGCCATGCAGGCCTACGGGAAGAGTATTTCCAGAAGAACAACACTTGCAGTCTGGATCGGCAAGAAACGGAATTTGATGGAGGAAAACCAAGGCCTGTGTTGTCAAAAAGAGTACATTAGTGGGGAAAATAGTACAGTAGAAGACAGAGAATGGAAGAGAGGAAGCAGTCAGGGACCATATTGTGGGAACCTTTTAATTTGGCAATAAATACAACTTGTAGTCCTTAGGAGCATACTTCACAGCAACTAACAGCAACAGTGTTGATAATACTAAGCAACAGTAAAAACACGTAACTAAAACATTTCGTATTTTTTACTATAGAAATCGAAGAAAGCAGATACATATGCAATAGTCTGCATATTTATTTATACAGAGAGTTTTCACCTGAGACCAGAACACACACACACTCTTTATACAACTAAAAGTGGTTTCAGCTGACACTTAGCAAAGTGCTTTGGCCCAAATAAACTAACCAGAAAGGCCTAGTAAAATATTCAAAGTGAAAATATATCAATCAAGCTTTGAATAAATAAACACAATTTATTTGAGTTTGAATTTATACTCACGAAATTACCTAAAATGGAGACAACAGATTCACTGCAGCTTCATCATCTGTAGTCCTTCCTTTTCAGTTCTGAGAAGGATGCTAACCGCTTGGTGATGATCTCTTTCCAGCATTTTGTGAAAGCTTAGAGGACTTAAAGAAATTGAGGACTGGGGAGAGTGGGGAGAGACAAAGAGGAGGAGAAAGGAAGAGGAAACGGAGAGATTGCTCCTGGCATAGGTCTACAGACAGGATCCCAGCTTCCTGGAATGGTGCACAGAGATTGCTAGGTATCCGTGCCAGAAGTGGAGAAGGGGTGACATTCACCTCCAGGAGGAGACTCAACTTCATGAACCTAGAGGCAGCCAAGTGCGCTGATGTTCAGGCACCAATACTTAGAGGGTACCCCACAGGTCTGTGAAAGAGCCCTTGGAGACCGCAAGAAAGAAGGTTTCCACAAGTATAATCACAGATTAGATGGTTGGATACATTAGAGGAAGGGTAACTCTATGACCTGATAATTACTGAAATACATGAGACAATTCTTGCACATCAGACTGTGTCAAGAAAGACGGAAACTCAATCAGTTTGATACAATGGGAAATTACACACGCAAAGAATTAGCTGTTAACTGTACTACATTTGTGTCCAAGGCAAGATAAGATACAGAACCGAAATCTTCACACGGTCAACTCGGGTAAGACACATGTAACTGGAAATTGGAAGGAAGAGTTCCAAAAAGGCTTTAATCACCCTGGACTATTTTTGTCCACTATATTTACGATTCTTGGACAACTCCATTGTAGCTTAAGGGTAAGAGAACTCAATTTAGCCCAATTCAAAAGCTGAACAGATTTCCTCTGTTTGATCCTTTTCAGTTACAACTATGGGTCCAGCGCAAATCAAAGTGGACGTCAAGGCTCTTTTTCCTTTGGGAATTTTAATTTGCTTTGCTACTGTGTCTGACACAGATATGCCGACCTCACTGTGACTACAGGCCAGCCAAATGGGAAAGGGGACAGAATGAATCAAATCCCCCTTTTGCTCACTCAACAGGAGGTCCACAGGCACCAGGTCTCATTCTATTAACTATCTCTGCTTCTCCAACTGCAGTCAGTGCTACACAGGGCCTGCTTCATGCTTGCCAGGGTCTCTCACCAAACACAGGCATTTTAGCAGCTGGCATCCTTGAGATGTCCCTGGGCTAGGTGAAAGCACTCTGAGACAGTGTTCCTTCTCCCTTGGCTCTGTGCCTGCAGTGAATGTATGCCTCTTCCTCAGCTGGGACAAGAAGCCACAGCTCTTCACTGATTAAATCCCGTGTCTGGTCCAAACTCACATCGTAGCTTCTCCATCAACCTCCACTGCACGCTTTCAGAGCCAGGTTATCTTAGATCAGCCCAAGAGGCACTTCAGAGAGTGACATTCAAGTCTGGCTATATAGCTGATACTGAGATCTGCAAGGCATGAAAACACTTCAAAATTACGTTGCTAAAACACTCTACAGATTATATGTATAGGAGAGCTTTCGAACTTACAAGTAACATCAAATACCAAAATAGGTTCTTACTTTTCCTTTCTCCACTTCTCTCATTCTCTCTCTCTCACACACACATGCACACATCCTTTTTACATGTTAAGACAATTACACGAAAAACAGATCATAGATTTTTAAATAGCAGCTCAATATGAAGATCACACAAAACTGTACTTCCTCTATTTAAAACAAAATCACATAAATTACCCATCGGTTTCCCTATATTTGATATTATTGAATAATGCTATAAGTTGATCTTTTGGTTTTTAATGGGATTTTTAACTTTGACTGAAATACTTGCTTCAGACTTACTGAAGGCAGAATTAACTATTATTTTTCTTTTTTTGACCTCCTCCTTTTAGATTTGGGGGGTGATGATTCAAAATCAGATGTGTTCACAGTAATGGATGCAACTTCCACCAATCCTGGCTGAAGGGGTTCCAGTGATACCTGAATAACAATTTTTGTTTCAGGAGACAATCCTTCTAGCTGCTTAGGCTTCTTAAACATTTGATGACACTGGGTCTTGTGCTCCCTCTCCTCTTTGGAAGTTAAAAACTGTAGCCGACATTTGCAACACTGGTGAAAACTCTTTTCCCAGTGCCCTCGATGATGATGTCTGTATGCTGTTGCAGTTTGAAAAATTTTGAGACAAAACGGGCAAAGTAATTTCTTAGTGTTACCATGGTATGCTCTGAAATGTGCATCCACATCTGCAAAAAATGATGATCTGTAACTGCAAACCTGGCATACATAGGGCATTTCACCAGGCTTATGATTGTCTTTCATGTGCTCTAAGAGAACCTGATCTGTCTCAAAGGACAACTCACAGATGTGACAGACTGCGGAGGGCTCCTGGGCCGTGTGGACACTTTCAATGTGACACTGCAGCTGGAAAGGAGTAGGAAACTGGCGGAGGCAGTGCTGGCAGGTGGTGTGGGTTTTCCAGCTGTCACCTCTCTGCCACTCAAGTTCCAAATGGTGCTTCATGTGATTCATAAACTTGACATTTTTTAGAACTTTCAAGCAGCTGAGGCATTTAAACGCCGTGTGGGTCTTCGCTTCTGGCTGCCCAACTCCTCCATGCTCGCCATAGTAGAAGTCACGAAGTAACACAATCAGATTTCCTTCTGTGGGATCACCAATTTTGTTTGGACTTGCCAAACTTGGAAAATCAGTTTTTGTCTGTCCACTTTCCCCTAAAGGTCTTACAGGCTTGCAATGAACACTGTCCTTTGGAAAAGGTGTTGGACAAGGTTCTCCATTCTGAACATGGCCTAGTGAGGTATGGACACGGTCTGGTGTGCTTTGCTGAGTGGTCTCTGTATGAAAAAAACCTGACGGGGAGAAACCTAAAGAATGTTCCCCTACAATGCCATCACTGAGTTTAGGCCTTCTGGGATTTCTGCGATTTGTTTCACAAGGGGAAACTCGCTTTGATACATGAGGACTTTTATTCACATCTCCTGCAGAAACTGCTGTTTCTACTGGATGCTGCAATGACCTTGTGAAGGTAATCAAAGAAGAACATAACTCCTTCGAAAAGCAATCAGGCACTATTTGTGGTGAAAGATTTTTATAATCAGCTTGAGACGGAGGTTCAATAATAATAGGACTACCTGTTGATCCTGAGTCAGAGTCAGACACTGGCAAGACAGTCTTTGCTTCTGATGTAGGAGTCACATGACTAACAGGCTGTAATCTGTGAGCGTTACCTCTCCTGAAGTGACCACACCTTTTTCTCCTTGAATAAGAACCTGGGGTATCTCTGTTCAGTATGTTTGAAACGACTGGTTTTGAAGCTGAGCTCATCCCAACAAAGATCACGTCAGCATCGTCATTTCCATGTTCCACTCCAACCAAGATCACTTCATCATCATCATCATCATCTACTTGTTTCGTCTCTCCCTCCCTTTTCCGTACTTCTGGCTCTTGTTCTTCTTCACGTAACATACGTGGGAGTTCCATATTTTTAATACTTTCTTATTCTTAGAGGGTGCGGCCACAAGTCCCAGTGCTTCCTTTATACAAACTGCCACCTAAGTGTAAACATACTACAGATTAGTTAAGTACAGAAAAATGGGCTATTTGATTATCTCCAAAACTCTAGAGTACTTATACACACCCTTATCTTACAGACAAAGACACTGAGTGTCAACCAGACTCAATGACAGCTGAAAAAACTACGCCTACAAGTCTCCATGGCTCTAGAATCATAGCTTTGTCGCATGTTCACTTTAACCTCTTCTACTTAAAAAAGAGGAAAAATAAAAAAAACCCGCCACACTGATCATTAGGTGAAATCACATGTAAAGGATGAGTATTTTTACAAAAGCATTGTTCTACAGCGTTTGGAAGCATGGACTTTGGAGTCATAGGAGATTAAGTTGGAATTCTAACTTAACCACACACCAGTTGCGTCTTCTTGGGCAAATTTGTAACTTTTAAATGTGTTTCTGTATCTTAAAGACAAACATGCTTATTTCTTAGACTTAAGGTTAACAGCTTTTTTAAAAGGCATCAGCTATTCAATGGCATCTTGTTTCGTAGTAAAAATGGAAGAAAATGGATCTTAAATGCACATTACAACCGATTCACAAATTCTAATTTCATAAATGTTAACAAACAAAATAGGTAGCAAATTCAAAGTATAATCTATCTATACCTAGTTATCAGACAGCATAATTCAATGTCAAGCACTTAACACAGGCCTAGGAAAAGGAGAATGGGCTCTCTTTGATAATCTCACCCCAATTCCACACTGATATATCCTAAATTTCTCCCTCTAATCCTGGCAAAACTTCAATCCAACAATGCTTCATCCTTTATGCCACATGTCTCTTCCCCACATAGCAGGCAAAGTGATGCCATTCCTTCTCTCATACCAATATCAGACAGAGATATCACTCACACACACACACACACACACACACACACACACACACACACACACACACACACCTGATATCCCTCATGAATACAGGTGAAAGAGTCCAAAACAAAATACTGGCAAACAAATTTCAACAGCATATAAACAAGACTGTATACCATGATCACATGGGATTTAGGGAGGTATGCAAAGTTGGTTCATGATAGGAAAGTCACCAACATTATGCCATTTTAAAACAATAAAACAAATAACACATCTGCCTGAAGAAAAAGCATTTCCTTGAATCTAGCACCTTTTCATAACCAGGGTTAAAAGAACACTTAATAATTAAGAACAGAAGAGAACTTTCTCAATCAAAGGGCACCTGTAAATAGACCCACAGCTAACATCATACTTAAGAATGAAAAACTGAAAGCTTTCCCTCTAAGACTGGGAACAACACAAGGAAGTCTATTACACACTTTGGCTCAACATTATACTGGCAGTTTTACAACCAGAGCAATCAGGTAACAAAAGAGAATTGTTGCTGTAGTTTAAAAAAAAAAAACACAATGAAAAAACAAAAAACCGCCTTCAGAATGGAAAGTAAAAATCAAAGTATATTGGAGATAACATACATTTGTATATAGAAAATCTTGAAGAAAACCCAAGTATTAGAATTAATATAAAGCTTGCAGAATAGAAGACAAATATTTTAAAAGTCAACCACATTTTACACTGTAGCAACAAATGTTGTTGAGTAAATACTTGAATCTACACTAGCATTCAAAAGAATACTTAGGAAGTCAGAAAGAGGAAGACAATATATTCTTTTGAATGGCTGAGTAACACTCCATTGTGTATATGTACCACAGCTTTCTGATCCATTTATCTGTTGGTGGACATCTAGGTTGTTCCATGTCCTGGCTATTATAAACAGTGCTGCGATGAACACCGGGGTACATGTGTCTCTTTCAATTCTGGTTTCCTCAGTGTGTATGCCCAGCGGTGGGATTGCTGGGTCATATGGCAGTTCTATTTGCCATTTTTTAAGGAATCTCCACAATGTTCTCCATAGTGGCTGCACTAGATTGCATTCCCACCAACAGTGTAAGAGGGTTCCCTTTTCTCCACACCCTCTCCAGCATTTATTGCTTGCAGACTTTATAGGAGTCAATTCTAATGAGACGGATGAAACTGGAGCCGATTATACACAGTGAAGTGAGCCAGAAAGAAAAACACCAATACAGTATACTAACACATATATATGGAATTTAGAAAGATGGTAATGATAACCCTGCATGAGAGACAGCAGAAGAGACACAGATGTATAGAACAGATTTTTGGACTCTGAGGGAGCGGGAGAGGGTGGGATAATTTGGGAGTTAATAGCACTGAAACATGTACACTATCATGTAAGGTAGTCGCCAGTCTATGTTTGATGCAGGATACAGGATGTTTGGGGCTGGTGCACAGGGATGATCCAGAGAGATGATATGGGGTGGGAGGTGGGAGGGGGGTCAGGATTGGGAACTTATGTACACCTGTGGTGGATTCATGTCAATGTATGGCAAAACCAACACAGTGTTGTAAAATAAAATAAAGTACAAATAAAAATAATAAAAAGGAGAGAAAGACAAATATCATATGGTATCACTTACATGGACTCTAAAATATGACACAAATGAACTTATCTATGAAACAGAAACAGACTCACAGACATAGAGAGCACACTATGTGATTCCCCAGAGGGGAAAGTTGGGGTAGGCACAGATTGGGAGCTGGTGATTAGCAGATGCAAACTATAATATATACAAGAGAGAAATAACAGCGTACTGTATATCACAAGGAACTATATTCATAATTTGTGATAAACAATCATGGAACAGGGTATGAAAAAATTGTATGTGCATATGTGTGTGTTTACATATGAAGGAAAGGAAAGGACAACTGTTGGCAAGCACATACAGAAACTGGATCCTTGTGTGTTATAGATAGATTTTAAAATGGTGCACCTGCTACAGAAAACAGTTTAAAGGCTCCTCAAAAAACTAAAAAACTAGACCTGATACATGATTCAGCAGTTCCACTTCCGGATATAAAATCAAAAGAAGTTAACATGGGTCTTGGGATATCTGCAGAGCCGTGCTCACAGCAGCACGAAGCACAACAACTAAGAGGTGGAAGCATCGAAATGTCCATCAAATGTGATATATACACACAATGAAATATTATTTAGCCATATAGAGAAAATTCTGTCACATGCTACAGCATGCATGATCATTTCAGACATCAAGCCAAATGCAATAAGCCAGTCGTACAAAAAGACAAATACTGTAAGTTTCTACTTGCATGAATTAGCTAACACAGTCAAGCAATAGAAAGGAAACAAAAAAGAACGATGGAGTCCATGGTCTAGGTCAACGGGCAAGAAAAGAGGAGTTGCTGTTTAATGGGACAGGTGATGGGTACAGAGTTTCGATTTTGCAAGCTGTAAAGGTGTAGAGATCTGCTTCATAACAATGTGATAAGGAATTCTCTGGTAGTTCAGAGGTTAGGACTCCACAGTGTCCTATCAGGGGCCTGGGTATGATCCTCAACCAGGGAACTGTCATTCAAGCTGCACAACACAGCTAAAACAATGACAACAACAACAAATCAACACTGTGACTACATGTGTGTATATGTCTTAGTCACTCAGTTGTGCCCAACGTTGCATCCCCAGGGACTAAAGCTCACCACGTTCCCTTCTCCATCAGATTTGCAGTGGGTTGCCATTTCTTTCTCCAAAAGGCTGATGAAAGTGTGCAAAATACTTAGCATGCAAAAATGGGTAAAATGGTAAAAATTTAACTTAGATGTTTTCTACAACAATTAAAAACAGAAAAGCATTTAATAACCAGGAAAAGAATTTGAATAGACATTTCCGACTCTTTGCAACCCCATGGACTGTAGTCTACCAGGCTCCTCCATTCATGGGATTTTCCAGGCAAGAGTGCTGGAGTGGATTACCATTTCCTTCTCAAGGCGATCTTCCCCACCCAGGAATTGATCCCAGGTCTCCTACCTTGCAGGCAGACACTTTCCCTTCTGAGCCACCAGGGAAGCCCTGAGCAAAATGTCAATCAGTCTCACTGAGATACTACTTCACACCAGACTACTTCACACCCAATCAAAAGGACGAATAATAACAAGTGCTGCAGAAGATGTGGAGAAAAGGAATCTTCATGATATTGTTGAGGTAATTGCTGTAAAATGGTACAACCACTCTTGCAAAAGTGGTTGGTCAGTACCTCAAAAATTAAATGTAGAGTAGAGATATGATCCAGGAATTTCCCTCTTTTGTATATATGCACCAACACTGAAAATGTTCAGTCCATGCAAAATCAGTGTTCACAGCAACATTACTCGCAATAGCCACAAAGAGTACACCATCCACGTATTATCCATTCATTGACGAATGGATAAACAAACTGTGGTATATGCTCAAAATGGACTGCATGGAAGCCATTTACCATATTCATATACCATATTCAGCCATAAAAATAAAATAAAAACATTCACTGCTATACAAGCATGAACACGATGAATCTTGAAAGTACACAAACGAGGGGACTTTCCTGGCGATCCAGGGTTTAAGACTCTCCACAGGTGCCATCCCTGGGCTGGGAACTAAGATCCCACATGCCACATAGCTAAATAAATAAATATTTAAAAAGAAAATACGACATCTGAATAAAGCCAGACACAAAGGTCACACATTGTATGTGGGGAACTGTAGGTGGAAGACAAGCAGGAAAGAGAAGCACTCTGTAATCCAAGTGAAACATTTTTTTCAGGGAGGAGGAAATGAACTACTCTGATAAAGGCTGCCAACAAATTAAATAAAATAACAATTAAAAGTTCACCACTGAGTTAAACATTTGAATTCACCTGTGGCCTTGACAAGAGTGGCTTTATGGGAAAATGAGAGAACTCGAGATAACAAAGTCTAGGAACAACTCTGCAGAGTTCTATAACAAGCAAATATGAAATAAAAGCAGCAGAAGCAGGAGGTGTCACCAAAAGATGGATTTTTAACGACAGGTCACGTTATAGTCAGTCTGTTTGCTGATGGGAACCATCCAGAGAAACAGAAACCTTAATCCAGGAGGACAAAGAGGAGACTTGCGAGAATATCAAGAAATGAGTAGGTCTAGAAATGAGCAGATCAGGAATTGAGTACATCAAACCACAAGAGCACACAAGCTGGAGAAGGCAATGGAAACCCAAACCAGTACTCTGGCCTGGAATATCCCACAGGTGGAGGAGCCTGGTAGGCCGCAGTCCATGGGGTTTCGAAGGGTTGGACACGACTGGGCGACTTCACTCTCATGCACTGGAGAAGGAAATGGCAACCCACTCCAGCATTCTTGCCTGGAGAATCCCAGAAAAGGGGGAGCCTTGTGGGTGGCTGTCCATGAGACTGCAGAGTCAGACACGACTGAAGCGGCTTAGCAGCAGTAGCAGCACACAAGAAGGGTACACAAGCCGAATAATTTGCTCACATTGACAGAGCTGAGATCATATTAAAAAAAAAAGGCTGGCATAGTGGATTAATGGGTATGGTAACCAGCCTTCAAGTGAATTCAATCTCCTGATATTCCTACCCCTGTGTAGTTCTCTCTCAATCTATCACAGGGTAGACCTGTGAGACTAAGCAAATACACAAGTGCAGATGTGTAACATCTCAAAAAAACTCTGCACTTTATCATGGGTGCAAGTACTTTCCTGAATCACTCATTCTGAGTAAAGACAGCAGCCTCCACAAGAGAAGCCCCTTGGAGAGGCCCACAGAAGGAGGAACTGAGGCTAGAAGAGTACAGACAAGTGAGAGAGCTTAGATTCAACTAGCTAAGTCTTCAGAGGTTGCCAAGCCAGACAAAAGCTTGACTACTACCTCAGGAGAGAACCTAGGCCAAGAGATAACAAGTGGTAAGTTCTTTCAAACTATTCCATTTTGAGATCATAGGTACAACACAAACATTTCAAGTTCTAATACCATTCACATCATACTTACACACAGATCAGTTCTCCTATAAATATAGCAAAAATCAAGACACACACACACACACATACACACACACATACACACACACACACACACACACCCCCCTATCCACAGCACCGAAACACAGGAGTTGCCTGGCAGTCCAGTGGTTTGGTTAGGACTCAGCCCTCTCACTGCCAGGATCCTGTGTTCGATCCCTGGCTGGGGAACTAATATCCTATGAAGCCACATGTTGTGACCAAAACAAAACATGCAGTGAAGTTCAAAGCTGTACCAGCAAGATAAGTATACAACACAGCTGTAGGCACAAGTGGCTGGGCATAGAGCTTCCTATGATCTTGTTTACTCGCATGAAATGAACTCAGATGGTGCCTCACCCCCATCCAGTGGAGTTCACTTACTTAATGAAGAAAAGCCCTTAAGGGTACAGAAATGAGCAAGTAATCTCACGTGAACATGCTAAATCACAGGATAATTTCTCTGAATGAACCACCGAATTCATTCATTCATTTGGCCATGCTGTTTGGCTTGTGGGGTCCCAGTTCCCTGACCAGAGACTGAATCCAGACCACTGCAGTGAAAACCCAAAATCCTAATCACCAGGCCACCAGGGAACCCCACACCTGCATTGCTTTGCTTTGCTAGCTAAAACCTTAGGATATGTGCATTGCCCCATTTTAGCCTCACCAAGTGGCAGGAGTCAACTCTACACAGCTTAAGACCCATGGTGCTCTTACTTTTTTTCTTTCAAGAAGGCAGGAGAAAGCAAGTCACCATGCCTGTTTTTAAGCTTGCCACTCAGAAAGCTGCAAACCTGAAACCATGATGGCCCTGAAGTCAGCACCCGCAATCAGGGTCACGTAATCCCCAATCAGGAATACTCTCTCTCAACAGCAACGTGTCAGCCGACGAATGAAAGGAGAAAAACACAAAGTAAGAAAGCCACAACTTTGTCCCTTGTTGTAAAGATGTCTGTCACCTTACCTCAGGGGCCCACTGAAGTCCTGAGCGCTTGAGACCTCCCAGGCAGCACACGGTCACATCCTGGGGACAAGCAGAGGAAACGGCCAGGGTGAGTCCCCTGTTCCGGGAACATTCTATCCCCCCAGGCCCTCCCTGGTCCTACCCTACGGATGCTGACCAGGCGTCTCACACTCAACCAGACCAAGTGATTGAACTCCTTTGCCCTGAGCTTCTTCCTCCCACCTCCCTTCTCTCAGTAACAAACAAATACCTCATCTGCCAACTTCCCGAACCAAAGGCCTGAATCTCGGGGCCCCCAGGGACGGGGCAGCCCTGGAGTCTGAGGAGAGGCCGAGGAAACAGGAAAACGACCAAAGCACCAGGGCAGTGAAGAGGCCACTAGATCGATTTTTTTTCTTTTTTTTTTGCTGCGCTCGCCTGACTATGCCTGGGTGCAGGACCGGGTTGGGCCGTGAAGATTTGTGTGTGTGTGTGTTTAAATCATTAGGTTCCACAGGAGAGCTGGGGGTGGTGCCCGGGGCCATGGGCCTAAGAGGCCCTTTCCACGAGCTGACTTGTGCCACCCACCCCCGGGCCGGAAAGCTGCTGGAGAGCTGAGCCCGCCCAGACTAGAGAGGAGAGAGGGCGAAAGGCGCCTGAGGCCTGTGGGTCCTGCCGCACGCTCCCTCCTGAGGGCCCGCGGGCCCTCACCAGCCGCCCCACCGAGCAAGACCTCGTGCGAGTGGGGACCCGAGAAACCCTCCCTTTAGCCGTCAGGCACCTCTTAGGCTGAACCACGCTCCAGTCCTTACCAGCCCCCGTTGACGGAGGAGACAGAACTGCCTGCGGCTCACCTGCCTTAGGCAGTTCCCGGATCAAGCCTGAGGAGGCGAGCCCGAGGGGATGACGAGGCGAGGCGGACGGGACGAGGCTTCCTCAGGTCTGGGGCGCCGCCTCAGCTCCCCCTACAGGCGAGCGGGCTGCCTCCGATGATTGGCTGCCAGGTGTTGGCTCCTGCCATCTGATTGGCCGCGAGGCTGAGTTGGGCGCATGCGCGCGCGATGGACACCCCCCACCCCCTCCCCCCACCCCGTAAAAGCACCCCCTGTGGGCGTGGTCAGGATGAATCTGAATGTCAAGGATCTTGGGTCAAGATTGCTCAGCTCACCGAAGGCGAAGAAAGAAAAAACAGATGGCACAGTCGCCAGGGCACAGGGCTGAGAACGGCCTCCGAGTCTACTAGGGGAGTCCAGTGATGGTGTCCGGCACTCACAGCCCTCAGGGGTGACCTCCCTTAAGCCAGTTCTTTGCTTAAGGAACTTGACCTTACAGTGAATCTTGGCGCCCCTCCTCTTGGAATTACATTTCAATCAAGGCAGGGCAGCCTGCCCCTGTTTTTGCACTGTCTATTGTGAGCTGAGAATGAGCTTTACTTCTTCTTCTTCTTCTTTTTAATTTTAGAGCTTTACACTTTTAATGGCTGAGGAAAACCGAAAAGACTTTTATTTTCTGACGTGGAAATTGTGTGAAATTCAGTTTTCGGAGTCCTTAAATTTGGAACAGGGACTTGCCAGTTTCTTTCGTTGTTGTCTATGGCTGAAAACTTAATGGCCAATGATCATATTCGCAAAGCCTAAAATATTTCTTCTTTGGCCCTTCACAGAGTCTTTTTTAAATGCCCTGTGCTGCTGGAAGTCTCCTAGTAGACCGTTGAGATCTCCTATGGGAGGATAAAGTTTTGGTTTTGTTACATTATTTTCTTCTCTAATATATTCATTTTTCATTCTTTACTAATTTCATTCCTTCACATCGCTATAAGTTTGTTCTGTTGCTCATCTTTACAACTTTTTGAGATAACTGTTTGTAACTCTCATTTCTCTTGTATCTAATGCTATAAATTTACCTTAATTTGTTGTTGTTGTTCAGTCCCTCAGTCATGTTGGACTCTTTGCAACGCCATGGACTGCATGCAGCACACCAGGCTTTCCTGTCCTTCACTGTCTCCTGGAGTTTGCTCAAACTCATGTCCATTGAGTTGGTGATACCATCCGAACATCTCATCCATCGCCGCCCACTTCTTCTCTTGCCCTCAGTCATTCCCAGCATCAAGGTGGTTTCCAATGAGTTGGCTTTTCCCATCAGGTGGCCAAACTATTGGATCGTCAGATTCAGCATCAGTCCTTCCAGTGAATATTCAGAGTTGATTTCCCTTAGGATTGACTGGTTGAATCTTGCTGTCCAAGGGACTCTCGAGAGTCTTCAACACCACAGTTCAAAAGCATCAGTTCTTCGGCACTCCACCTTCTTTACGGTCCAGCTGTCACATCCATACATGACTGTGGGGAAAACCATAGCTGTGACTAGATGGACTTTGTCAGCAAAGAAATGTCTCTGCTTTTTACTAGGCTGTCTAGGCTTGTCATAGCTCTTCTTCCAAGGGCCACATATCTTTTAAGCTCATGGCTGCATTCACCATCCACAATCATTTTGGACCCCAAGAAAATAAAGTCTGTTACTCTTTCCATTGTTTCTCCGTACAACTTTAACTGTGTCCCGCAATTTTTGCGAATAGGCTGTTCATTATCATTCACGTCCGAGTATATCCTAATATTCTCTTCTAAAGACAAGCCTAAATATTGCATGGGCTTCCCTGGTCACTCAACTGGTAAATCACTTTCCAGCCAATGCAGGAGACACAAAAGGCCTGGGTTCAATCCCGGGTCAGGAGGATCCCCTGGAGAAAATAAGGACAATCTGCTCCAGGATTCTTGCATGAAAATTCCATAGAGATATGTGTTAAGATAGTTATTTGTATTTTCCAAGTGAATGGCATTTTCAAAGACGTTTCTTGGTCAATTTCTCATTATTGCATTATAGTCAGATGACACAGTCTAAATATTATTGATCCTTTGTATTCGAAGATTTCCATTAAGTATGCCGTACTTCAGATTTCCATCTCCGTGAAGTCAAAATGAAGTGGGTGTTGTGTAGAGAAAACACTTGCAATGTCTGAAATGTGTGTATGTGAAATGACTTCCTTTATGCTTCACAATTATTCCAGCATCTTTCAGTAGGGTACCTTTAACTAAGTTCCAGGGTTTTCTCAAATTTTACCAGTTTTTCCACAAATGTTCTTTCCTAGTTTCATACTCCCATATAGAATACTGAACTGCATGAGAATATAGGGCAAGAAGCTACAGATACCTCCCTTAGCTTACTCTGGTCTATAGCTGTTTCTTAAACTTTCCTTGTTTTTCAAGACTTTTGACAGTTTTCAGGAGTCCTTCAGGGACAGGTATTTTGCAGAATGACTCTCTATATGGGTTTGGGATGTTTCTCCTGATTGCCCTGGGGTTTATATAATTGTAGAACTATACCTCCAAGGCAAAATATCTTTCTCATCATCTCCCATCAAGGATTCATACTATCAATATGACCTACCACTAGTTCGTCTGCTAGAAAGTTGTCTCCTTCCTGCTGACATATTCTGTTCTTGGAAACAAGCCGCTAAACACAGCCTACATTTAGGGAGGGGCATGGAATCTCATCTTGAGGAAAATATCGAAGAGATACACAAATTACTGAGTATACAAGTTAATTGAAACTCCTTTGTAAGGAAGATCTGATCCTTCTAGCCATATCTTTTAATGTTAAATTAATTAAAGTAAAGATTTAATAGGTTTCCCAGTTGGTGCTAGTGGTAAAGTACCTGCCTGCCAATACAGGAGATGTAAAAGATGTGGGTTCAGAGGAGCCTGGTGCGCTACACTGATGGGGTCGCAAAGAGTTGGACAGACTGAAGCCGCTGAACACACACAAAGATTTAATACCGCAGTCACACTGGCTACATTTTAACATTTGCAAAGTGGCATATTAGATACGGACATAGAAAATATATTTTACTGAGGATTCCTTAATGATCGGGTTGTTAGAGATTTGTGCTTCCACTGCAGGGGGCAGAGAGTCAATCCCTGGTTGAAGATCTAAGATCCATTAATCCTCACCGCAAGGAAAAAAAAAAAAAAAAAAAAACAAAGAAAGAAAACAAACCCTGCTGGATGAATACTCCATCTGAATATACAGATAAAGGATATAAACAGAACACCTCACAGAAAAGAAAAGAAACATAAGCATTTATATATGTGAAAAGCTGATCGCCCTTATGAGGGAATATATGTAACAATTATGAAAATGTTTTCTATTGCTGCAGAAAGGTCTGTGAATAGCACTGACTTAGGTCATTGTTTTTCCAACCTTTCTTCTTTTCAAATGTGATGCATATTAACACATGAAACTGCTTTAGCTCTGTCTCAAAAATTTGCTATTTTCACTATCATTCAGTTCAAATAATGTTTTTCCCATAACAATTTCTCTTAGGAGCAATAAGTTATTTAGGTTCAGAAGCAGGAGAAGGAGAAGCCTAAACCACAACATTAAAGAGGCTTGTGAATTGCAGAGGTGCCGCTTTTGCACTTTGGGTTCCTGGCAATCCTTACTCTATCCTCAGCCTGTGTGCAGTGCCATTGCTTCATTTTCAAACTTTGGGAGTTCTGTACTCCTCAGTTATCTTTCTGGGGTTTTGTTTGGTCATGCCACAGAAGCTGTGGGATCTTAGTTCCACAACCAGGTGTTGAACCCTGGCCATTGACCGTGAAAGCATCAAGTCCGAACCACTGAAGCAACAGGGAATTCTCATACCTATTTCTTTCTTTCTTTCAAATATTTGTTCATTTACTTGGCTGTGCTTGTTTTTAGTTCCAGCACAAGGACCCTTCAATCTTCATTGTAGCATGTGGGAGCAGGAATTTTAATTGTCACATGTGGTATTTTTAGTTGCAGTATGTGGGATCTAATGCCCGGACCAAGGAATGAACTTGGATGCCCTAATCTGGGAGCACCGAGTATTTCCACCGGACTACAGGGATGTCCTTCCCATGAATGAACCCAGGTCTCCCACATTGCAAGTGAATTCCTTACTGTCTGAACCACCAGAGCTTTGACTATAAGAATTTTGGTCAGCAGAGTGATGCCTTACCTTTTTTTTTTTTTTTTTCTTTTTTAATGCTGTCTATGATTGCCATAGCTTTCTTCCAAGGAGCTAGCTTCCTTTGATTTTGTGGCTACATTCACGATCCTCAGTGATTTTGGAGTCCAAGAAAATCAAACGTGCTGTTATTTTCAGTTGTTCACCATTTCCTTGCCATAAAGTGATGGGACCAGACGTTGTGATCTTCGTCTTTTGAAATTTGAGTTTTAAGCCAGCCTTTCACTCTCCTCTTTTGCCACCATCAAGAGGCTCTTCACTTTCTGCCCTTAGGGTGACATCATCTGCATATCTGAGGTTGTCGCTGTTTCTCCAGCAATCTTGATTCCAGATTGTGCTTCATCCGGCCCAGTGTTTTTCATGATGTACTCTGCGTTTAAGTTAAATAAGCAGGGCAACAGTATATAATCCTGACGTACTCCTTTCCCTATTTGGAACCAGTCGCTTGTTCCATGTCCAGTTCTAAGTGTTGCTTCTTGACCTGCATACAGATTTCTCAGGAGGCAGGTCAGATGGTCTGGTATTCCCATCTCTTTAAGAATTTTCCAGTTTGTTGTGGTTCACACAGGCAAAGGTCTCATCACTTCATGGAAAATAGATGAAGAAACAATGGAAACAGTGACCGAATTTATTTTCTTGAGCTCCAAAATCACTGCAGATGGTGACTGCAGCCACGAAATTAAAAGATGCTCACTGCTTGGAAGAAAAGTTGTGACAAAGCTAGGCAGTGTTTTAAAAGAAAGAGACATTACTTTGCCAACAAATGTCCATAAAGTCAAAGCTATGGTTTTTCCAGGAGTCAGGTACAGATGGAGGAGCTGCACCATAAAGAAGGCTGAGTGCTGAAGAATGGATCCTTTCAAACTGTGGTGCTGGAGAATGGAGAAGACTCTTGAGAGTCCCTTGGACTGCAAGGAGATCCAACCAGTCAATCCTAAGGGAAATCAACCCTGAATCTTCAGTGGAAAAACTGATGCTGAAGCTCCAATACTTTGGCCTCCTGAAGGGAAGAGTCAGCTCATTGGGAAAACAAAACAAAACAAAACCCTTGATCCTGGGAAATATTGAAGGCAGCAGCAGAAGGCATGACAGAGGATGAGATGATTGGGTGGCGTCATCAACCCAACGCAATGAGTCTGAGCAAGCCTCAGGGGATGATGATGGACATGGAAGCGTGGCATACAGAAGTTCATGGGGTCACAGGGAGTCAGACACGACTGAGCAACTGAACAACAAAAGCCAGGCAGGGTCTTTATGTACAGCTGGCTGAACCTCAATGGGGCTTTTCTGAATTTCTGGAGGTGGGTAGAACATAATTTTTTAGCCAGATCCCATGCTGCAGCATGTCTGGAATATTTTGTGCTCGTAGTCAATCTTTTTTGTGTGTTTTCTGGGTGGCACTTGGGAGTCAGTGTTCCTCACAATGATGGATGCTGTCTCTCTCAGTCCCAGCTGAACTGAACTTTGGATCATGACCTCTGTTTCAGGAGGCAACCCTGGCAAGTGCTCTGGCTGTTTGAATGACTGATGATTCTTGGTTTGGTGCTCGGTCTTTTCCTTCACGTTCAAACTTTGTAGCCAGCACGTGCAACATGGAAAGACCCTCCTGTTGCAGTTCCTCCGAGCGTGATTTACAAAGGATGTCACCTATTTGAACATTTTGAGGCAAAACAGACAAACAAATTGTTCATGTTTCCATGCCATGTTCTAAAATACGCCTCTACATTGGCAAAGGCTGACAATCTGTAAGTGCAAACACGGCAGACATAGGGCATTTTGCCAGGTTTGTGACTGTCCTTCAGGTACTGTAAGAGAACCTGATCTGTTTTGAAGGACAATTCACAGATATTACAGACCGTGGAGGGCTCCCAGGAAGCAGGGACACTTTCCATGCGACACTGCAGCTGGAACGAGGTGGGAAACTGGCGGTGGCAGTGCTGGCAGGTAGTGTGGGTTTCCCAGCTGTCACCCTTCTGCCTCTCAAGCTCCAGATGGTTCCTCAGGTGGGTCATAAACTTGACATATTTTAGAAGACTCAAGCAGCTGAGGCATTTGAAGGCTGTGTGAGTCTTCTGTTCTGGTGCCATCTCTTGTATGCTCCAAAGTAAAAGCCATCAGATAACATTTACTCTCATCAGTGAATTTGATCCCAGATTTACTTTCATGGGATCAACAGTCTTGCTCTGACGTGCAAGAGTCAGAAAGTCCATTTTCTCCAGGCCTGACAAACTGCATGTTCCTTCTGGATCCATAAGACGGAAGCATGCCTGGCCATTGGTGCGAGTCCGTGAAAATGATGCCCCACCATGCACACGGCTCGGTGAGGTCGGGGAATCTTCCAAGGTCATAACCGTGTTTTTCCAGGAGAGATACCTGGAGGGGCCATGGTGGAGGCAGGTCCCCCTGGGATTCCATCGCTGAGTTTGGGTCTTTTGGGATTCCCACTGTTAAAATTCACATCTGAAGTGGGACACCGCTTTGAATTAAGAGGGCTTTCATCCTTGCCTCCTAATGAGAGAACGGCTCGAGAGAGACAGGGAGGCCGCAGAGAGAACGATTCTGAATTGTGAAGGACAGTTTCCGGCGAGCTCGTTTGCTAATCAGGTTTAGATGAAGGCTCCGAAATAATAGAACTGCCTCTTCCTCCCCATACACACTGAGAAACTGGTGATACGGCAGCTGGCTCTGATGCTGGGGTCCTAAGATTTGCAGGTTGCCACCTGCAGGAGGGATCCGGATTCACGTGGTCCTTCATTCTTCTTGAAGATGAGTCCCTGGTCACTCTGTTCAAAACGTTAGAAATGACTGGCTTTGAAGTTGAAATCACTCTGACAAAGAAGGTTTCAGCATCCTCCTTGACGTGCTCCACTCCAACAAAGATGACCTCAGCATCGTCATTGTCCTCACCTCTGGATTTGGACACGGCGGTCTTTTTCTCGGGTTGTGGTGGTGCTTGTGCTTCCTCACACGGGAAGAGATGGGCCATTTTGCAACCACTTGTGGCTTCAAGTGGCCCCTTCTAGTGTTTTTCTCCCCCTAAAAGCAATCACCAGGCAAGGTCATCCCCTCTGATCTCAGGTGTCAGTCTCTGTGGTTTCAGGTCACCCTCAGTTGGTCACCGAGAATATTAAATGGAAAACTCCAGAAATATACAACTTACGCATTTTAAGCTGCAGGTAATTCTGAGGAGAGTGATTGGAATCTCACACCATCCTGCTTCCTCCTGCCCAGAATGTGAATCGTTCCTTAGTCCTGAACATCCCACGCGTCTGTCACTCGGTTACCACAATGACTGTTGAGATGCCACAGGGCTTGTGACCAAGTTTTCCTTACTTTACTCAATAATGGCCCCAAACCGTAAGTGGAGGGATGCTGTCCATTGACATATGCCAGAGAAAAATCCATTAAGTGCTACCTTTCAGTGAAAAGATCCAAGTTCTCAATTTGATATAAAAGAGAAAGAAACAATGTATGCTGAGGTTGCTAATATCTGTGGTGAATGTGAAGAAGAGAAAATAAATCTGGGTTAGTTTTGCTGTCAAACCTCCAACTGCAAAAGGTATGGACACAGAGCGTAGTAAGTGCTTAGTTAGGGTGAAAAAAAATCGCTCAATTAGTACAGTAGTATATTTTACATAGCGACTACACTCACAACACTTTTATAAAAGTATATTGTTATAATTGTTCTATGTTATTATTACACCTTCCCTGGTGGCTCAGATGGTAAAGTGTCTGCCTACAATTCGGGAGAGCCAGGTTCAATGCCTGGGTCAGGAAGATCCTGTGAAGAAGGAAATGGCAATCCAGCCCAGAATTCTTGCCTGGGAAATCCCATGGACAGAGGAGCGTAATAAGCGGCACTCCATGGGGTCGCAAAGAGTTGCACACGACTGAGCGACTTCACTTTCACTTTCCTGTTATTTTTAGGCAGTGGCTATCTCTTACTGTGCCTCTATACAGTAGACTGCATCACAGGTGTGTTTGTATAGAAGAACCATTGTGTACATAGAGTTTGATACTGTGTGAGGTTACCGATGTCCCCTGGGGGTCTTGAAACTTACTGTCTGCCGATAAGTGGTGATGATTATATTTCTTTCAAAAGACAAAATTAGTACCTGGTTGAATCACTGGCTGAAACATTGAGATAACTATTAGCACCCTTAGACATAAGGAAACATCTCAAAGTCAGTGAAATGACATGACCGTTTTAAACTTCCTTCTCCAGCCAACACTTTTGCCTTGACTCCCCATGGTGGCCCCCGTGTTCCTCTTAAACTCTGCAGGAGAGTTGGTAGGCACCATTTTGCTTACAGATCTACAATCTCACTCAGAAATGCTGACCGACAGAAAATGTCCAAAAGAGCCCCCAGCTGTCACTTGGGGGTGCCTCTCACTCCCTCCACTTTCCGAGTCCAGAAGGCACCATAGTCTATACATGGATCCAAAATATTTTCTTTAAATCCCAGCCATTTCTAATAGCAGGACTTGAACCTGCCTCATGCTGGCAACTCTCTCTCTCTCTCTCTCTCTCTCTCTCTCTCTCTCTCTCTCAGAGAGGGAGAGCATTTACACTGTACTTGAAACTACTTCCACAGCATCAACATTGTATTAGGTATTATACGGATGTGGAGATGGTTTAAAACATGTGGGAGTATCCCCTTATGTTACATGCAAAGACTGTACCATTTTATGTAATGGACTTGATCACCCATTAATTTTGGTGTCTCCAGGTGCAGGGTTCCCAGACCCAATCTCCCAAGGGTACCAAGGAGGGAGGGACGGGACTTCTCAAGACTTCTACTGCTCCCCCTGCCTTGGATGCTGTCTCAATTACCAGCACCCAACTCCTGAGCTGCCTCGGTCCACAGTTTCTCTGCCAGGCTTTCCTGACCATGATGTCAGAAATCACAGCCTCCCCCAACTCACATGCCATTTTCCCCTCCAGAGCTATCGGGCTGCTGTATTTTGGTTTCTAGAACAACATGGAGTGTCTGTCAGTGCTACATGCCTGCTGCAGAAATAAACAGTAACTGTTATGAAACAATCATTTACCTGTACCTCAAGCTCGGCCCACTCATTCCTGGCTCCCCAGGTACTTACACTTGATCTTAGCCAAAAGGCTGAGAAGCAATTTCTCCAAGCATTTGATGACTTCCAAATCTGAATGGATTAAAACTATCAGGCAAGAGAGAAAGTCAGCCAGTATGTAGCTGGATGCTGACAGGGGCAGCGGTGCTCCTTGAAATTAAAGGTTTGTAACACAGTTTCTCTCCATATAATACATTTGTTGATAGCTTCCATGCCATTAACACGTTTCATAGACATTAAAGGCCATTCTAAAGTTTACATTTGGCCATTTGTGATACCAGATCACATTTCATCAGTAGCATATCATAGTTTGTTTGCTTGTGTGTAAATGATGTCCCTAGCGGTAAAGGTCCCTCCTGCCAATGCAGAAGACCTAAGAGATGCAGGTTCCATCTCTGGGTCAGGAAGACCCCCTGGAGGAGGGCATGGCAACCCACTGCAGTATTCCTACCTGAAGAATCGTATGGACAGAGAAGAATCGTGGGCGACAGTCCATAGGGTTGCAGAAAGTCAAGCATGACTGAAACAACTGAACACACACGCAGACATATGTATATAAATATATATTTTACAGTGGTATGAAAAATAGTGCTGTGGGACCTCCCCGGTATTCCAGTATTTAAGACTTCTCACTTCCAGGCCAGGGACACAGCTTCAATCCCTGGTCAGGGACCTGTGATCCCACATGCCACTGGGTGTGGCCAAAGGTAAATGGAATAATGTATCTTACAGCTGATGTCATCTTAGATTTATTGAAGATTTCTATTTTTCATAAGCAGAATCCAGCCTACTAAATTCATGTCACAAGTCACTAATGGCATGCTAGCTGCATTATATAGGCAAGTGGTTTAGACAGGGATTGACAAATCGGCTTGCTTCCCGATTGTTTTTTATTTTTTTTAAATTTTTAAAAACGTTTAACATTTTTTACATTGATGTTTAATTTTGGGAAAAACAAAGGAAAGGTTTGTGACGTGTGAACATTATATGATATCTAAATTTCAGTGTCACAAAGAAAGTTTTATTGGAACACAGACGTGATCATTTGCCTCTGCCTGAGGCTATTTCACCCTGCTAATGGGAGAGACCTCATGGCCCTTAATGCCTGGTTACTCTCTAGCCCTTAACAGAGAAATTTTGCAGACTCATGGCTGCAGAGAACAAAAGGAAGCATTCCAAACCCCATGGCTCACCAGCTCCTGAAGTCCAGTTGACTCAGTGCAGCTAAACACTTCCTACTCTGAGACCAAGTGGAGGGTGAAGCTGGAGTGTCTTTGTCTCCACGTCCCAGAAAGATTTCTCTGGGAATAGCAGCACCGCTTCCTGTGTCCAGTGTCTGTGAAACTCCTCCCTGGCTCTCCAAAAGCCTTTTCCCAGTGAGGCGGCATCAGGAGATTCCACGCCTTTTAAAGCCCATTCGAGTCCAATCCATAGTACCCAAACCAGGCTCCAATCAGGTTTCTGAACCAGTTTTTCCCCATAGGATCTTTCAACTAGAAACCTTTCTAGCAAAATGTTGGAGAGGGGAAAGAATCTGAGTGGGGCTTCAGGGCCCCTCCCAGGGGCTATTTTCCAGGTCTCAGTGTGGTGAGAGTCCCCACTTGCATCTCCAGCATCCAGAGGCCCACCACCTTATCTCCAGTTTATCTGAGTCTTTAGATATTTGGGGTTCAATAGCTCAAGGGCAAGGGAAGGTGGTCCACACAGCTATTCCAACAGGGCATGGGCTGATGTCAGGAACCTAAAAAGTCAGGAGTTCTCTTCCAATGGCAAAAAATTCTCCAGCTGCAAACAGCGAACCCCTGTCCTCTTCCGAGGGCAAGGGGGTGGGTTGGGGAGGAGGCAGGGTGAGGAGGGCAGGAAGCAAGCTTACTCCCAAGTGATCTGCACTTGAAGGCTCAGCACCCGCTGGATTCCCAGGGTCCTCACTGTGAATCTACATGCTGAACCCCAGGAGCTTTTTCTAGGCGGGGGCTCATGCGTTCTTAAACCACGTCAGGGGTGTCAGGTCACACCCTCACCGCCCTCCTGCACCCTTCCCCCCTGACTCGCCCTCTTCTCTGTCCTCCTTTGCAGCACCTAGATTATATCTCAAGCTTTCCCTCCCACTGCCTTTACAGCCCTGTGCACACAGATTCGTGGGTTTCAGAGAGGGTTTCAGAGAAGAAATACGTGTATTTCCATTCGTTATAAGGTAATAGAGTCACTGAATTCGAACAAAAATGATGTCCACTAATGAACGTGATCTCAAATGCTGTGATCAGATACACCATCAAAGACACCATTATCATCAAATCAACATGTTCTCCCCTTAAACTTACAGAAGGTATGTCCATTACATCTCAATGAACCAGGGAAAAAAGAAGAAAAACTGACCATTAGAAAGAGCTCGTTTTAGACTCTTTTCAGAAGCATGATGGCCGGTGCTGTGCCTAGGAGCTCAGCTGTGTCTGACTTTTTGCGACCCCATGGACTGCAGCCAGCCAGCCTCCTCTACCCGTGAGTGCACCAGGGAAAAATGCTGGAGTGGGTTGCCATGTCCTCCAATGTCGGTGAGTATCAGAACCCAGGGCTAGGGATTTCCTGGCGGTCCAGTGGTTGAGGATCTGCCTTCCAATGCTGGGAATGTGAGTTTAATACGTGGTGGGTAAGATCCCACATGCCAGAGGGCCGTAGAACGGACAAAGGATCCTGCATGACACGGCTAAGCCCCGAAGAAGCCAAATAAGTGAATAAAACGGAATATTTTTAAAACTCTATGCTCTTTACATTCTTCTGGATATGTTTGAAAGCATGATATTAACAGTTTTATTTATTTATGGACACACCATGAGACTTCCTGCAGGAGCTTAGTTTCCTGACCAGGCGCTGAACCCCGGTCACCAGACTGAAAGCATTGAACACGAAGTGCTGGCTTGCCAGGCAATTCCTAGTTTGATTTACTTAAAAGGGTTTATTTTGATTGTATGCCAAAAGGTACATCCTTTGCAGTGTTTACACTTACAACAGAAACATTTTGGGTGTCAGTTTTAAAATGTTTGCAAAAACTTAGGAGAGAGGAAGAAACATTTTGACTACCGATTTATGCTTCTAGGCTTCCCTGATGGCTCAGAGAGTAAAACATCTGCCTGCAGTACAGGAGACCAGGGTTTAATTCCTGTGTCAGGAAGATCTCCCAGAGAAGGAAATGGCTCTCCACTCAAGTATGCTTGCCTGGGGAATTCCATGGACAGAGGAGCCTGGTGAGCTACTATCCATGGTTTGGCAAAGTGTCAGACACAACTGGATAACTAACACTTTCACTTTCATATGCTTCTGAAGATTGCTCAAATCTCAGAATCACCTGGGACATTATTAAACACAGAGATTCCAGGGCTGCATATCACACCTAAGAAATTCAAATTGCCCTAGGAGAGGGCCTGCAAACCTGAAAATTCAAAGCTCACCTCACTTGATTCTGAACTGAAGTGAATCCCACGGTGTAAAGTCATCCAACACTTTGGGAAAGATTGATCTCTGGTGGCTCAGCAGTAAAGAATCCACCTCTTAATGCAGGAGACCTGGGTACAGTCTCTGGGTCGGAAAGCTCTCCTGGAGGAAGAAATGGCAACCACGCCAGGATTCTTGCCTGAGAAATCCCATGGACAGAGGAGCCTGGCAGGCGACAGTCTATGGGGTCACAAAAGACTCAGACACACAACTTAGCAACTCTGCCGCAACAGTGAAAGTGAGAGGTGCTCAGTTGTGTCCAACCCTTTGTGACCGCGTGGATCATATGCAGTCCATGGAATCTTGCAGGCTAGAATACTGGTGTGGGTAGCCTTTCCTGTCTCCAGGGGATCTTCCCAACCCAGGGATCAAACCCAGGTCTCTCGCATTGCAGGCAGATTCTTTACCAGATGGGGCGCAATGGGAGCCCAAGCAACAATAAGAACAAGCTTAAAATGCCCAAGAATATACACCTTCAGGAGACCCTAAGGGTTGAGGGTCAGGAATGCATTTTTTCCTTCATGTGACGCACTGAGCACCTGCCTTGGGAGGAGCAGGTTATTGGCAATTCAATAAACTAAAGAGATGTAGCTTGAGCTGGGAGCTTCATCCTCCCCACCACCCTTCAGAGATTCTAGGAGCTCCACACCCTCTTTGGCGGCTTCTGGAGGTCCTTCGTATTGAAGGAAGTTAGGATATAATCAAAGCTGAGAGATCTGGATGCAGACATCTCCGTTTGGGCCACACTTTCAAATCTCCTGGGCTGTGCTTCTTCACCGTCAGTGAATCTAAGGAATTGCCTATGTGTCTTGTGCAAAAACACATTCTCATCCAACAGTTGTGGGTGGGGCCTGAGAGCCTGAGTTTCTCCCAAGCTCCAGGTGTTGCCCAGGCTGCTTAAGGTGTCCATATTAAACAGTGAGTACTAGAGAGCTTTTGAAAAGTACGGACGTTCTGATTGATTCTGTCAAGCTTACTCCCTGCCCACAGACTCAGTGTCTCCAGGAATGGGACCAGGGAGTCAACATTATTAAAGGTCTCAGGTATTTCTAAGGAGCAGATAGGGTGCAAATGTGTAGCCAGGCAAATCACCCTACCATCAACCCTGTTTTGGGCTTCATTGTGTCCTGCAAAATCCATATGTTGCAGGGACTTTCCCAAAGGTCCAGTGGCTAAAACTCTCCACTCCCAGTGCATGGGGCTGGGCTTCTGTCCGTGGTCAGGGAACTAGATCCCACGTGCTGCCAGGAAGACCGAAGACCCCACGTACCACAACTAACACCTGGTGCCGTCAAATAAATTAATTCATTAAAAAAAATCTGTAGACTATCTAAGCCCCAACACTTTGGAATGTAATCCTCTTTGTAGATTCTGCCTTTAATGAGGTGATTAAGTTAAAAGGAGGTCACTAGGGTGGGCCCTAGTCCAAGCTGATGGTTCTCTATATAAAAAGAAAGGGGGAAATTCCCTGGAAGGCCAGTGGTTAGGGCTCAGATCTTTCACTGCCAAGGGCCCAAGTTCAATCCCTGGCCTGGAAACTAAGACCCAGAAGAAAAGCAGCATGGCTGGAGAAAAAAGAGGAAATTAGGACACACAAGACATCAAGGATGCATGGACATAAAGGGACAGGAGGACACGAGAATGCGGGTGCCTGCTCATCAAGGAAAGAGAACTCCAGAGACACCACACTGTCAACACCTTAATCCTGGATTTCTAGCCTCCAGAACTGGGAGAAAACAATTTTCTGTTGTTTAAATCTCGTGTATTTCTGGTGGCCACCTGAGAACATTAATGTGTTCTTTAGATCAGGAGTCCCTAGAGAGGGTTCACCTCAAGGACAGTAGGGGGTATGCAGGTGATGACTCGGCTTCCAGCTGACTCCCAAACATCAACAAATGTCGCCCACCCAGATCTTCCAGGACGCAGCCTGCTCCTGTGGACCCCATCTTGCAGACCACTACTGCTAAACGTCCCCACACAAATCTCTTTCTGCCCCGCCCCCTTTGTTTGTTTCTTTGTTTGTTTGACTTCTCTCCTAGACTCTGAGGGACAGAACCTTGAGAATAGAGTGAGGCCTGTGCTCACACCATCCTGGATGTGAAGGAGAGTATGTGTTTTAACCCCCCCAGCCCCCCCCCCAAAAAAAAAAAACAAACAACAACAAAAGGAAGAAAACCCAAAGCTGTCAAGCAGAAGCTTGTCACCAAGTGTACAGAAAAACCTTTACATGATAGGTTAGGAAGAAGCACAGGACATGATTTCAACCTCTTCTTCAGGGAAGGTTTCCGGGAAGGAGGATAGCATGCTTTCTGTAGATGGATGAGGGCAGATGAATTTATTGGAAGGCATTGGGTAGCCAGGAAAGGAATATGAGTGGAGAGGGGTATGTCATCCATTCTGTCAAGTTCCAGAAGTTTCTATGATACGGGCCATGGTCACAGGTCTCCCAGAGGTCAGGGAGAAAGGAACGTTTGGTGACCTCATCAAAGCCTGGCCCATAGAAGCCTGGCTCTCGGCAGCCAACATCAGGCTTCCAGGGCATCCACCAGGCTCAGGAAATGACCTACTGGGAACACTCTGGTAGTCCTGGGGTGGTTAGGACTCTGCACTTTCACTGCTGAGGGCATGGATTCTATCCTTAGTTGGGGAACTAAGATCCTGCAAGCTGCTTTGGCTGGCCAACAAAAGAAACCAAAAAAGAAAGACAGACATGACCTATTCCTGCCTTTCGTTCCGCGGACAACCCCAAGGCCAACTCCGGTCCAGGTCCATTGCTGTGGTCAAGGAGGAAGCTCCCTGGGGCTTGTGGCCGTGGAGTGATATGTGGTCAGCCTGAGTGTCCACCAACAAGGCTGATCATCTCACACCAACTGAGAAGTTGGTACCCAGGAGGAGATCAGGCCCCTGGGACAGGGCCGTGTGAGAAGTGGGCTCTACAAGGTGTCCAAAAGGCACACCTTTCAAGACAGCACTAATCCAGGTGGCTAGCTTCTATCCACTTCCTCCATCTCTAGGGGAGAGCTTGGCCCTTCCATTGTTCTCACAAATCTTTTCCTCTTCTACTCTCCCTGGAACAGCTTTATCTCAAGAAATTGTTGTTGTTCTTTTGCTCGGTTATATCCTCAACCCCAGGGACTTTAGCTCACCAGACCTCCCTGTCCCTCACCGTTTCCTGAAGTTTGCTCCACTTCATGTCTAGTGCATTGGTGATGCCATCCAGCCATCTTATTCTCTGTTGCCCTCGTCTTCTGCCCTCAATCTTGCCCAGCATCACGGACTTTCCCAGTGAATCAGCGGCTTATACCGCATGACCAATATAGTGGACCTTCAGCTTCAGCATCAACCCTTCTAACAAGTACTCAGGGTTGATCTCCCTTAAGATTGACTGGTTTGAACTCCTTGCTGTCCAAAGGACTTCCAGGAGTGTTCACCAGCACCGCAACTCGAAGGCAACAATTCTTTGGCGCTCTGCCTTCTTTGTGGTCCAGCTCTCACAACCGTACATGACCACTTGGAAGACCATAGCCTTGACTCTACAGACCTTTGTTGGCAGAGTAACGTCTCTGCGTTTCAACACACTGTCTAGGTTTGTCATAGATTTCCTGCCAAGAAGCAACCGTCTTTTGATCTCATGGTTGCAATCACCATTGCAGTGATTGTACAGCCCAAGAAGAGGAAATCTGTCAGTACTTCCACCTTTTTGCTTCTATTTACCATGGAGTAATGGGGCTAGATGCCATGATCTTAGTGTTTTGAGTATGTAGGTTTAAGCTGGCTCTTTCACTCTCCTCCTTCATCCTCACCTAATCAGTGCAGAGCGTCTGGCTTCTTGCTGCTTCTTCCCTCAGTTCGAATTCCCTGAGTAAGAAATCATAAAGGGATGGTTTTGTAGCTTCAATGCAAGGGTGGGACAGAGAGGGCCCAAAACATGGGATCATGACACATTGAGAAACTCAACCAATGACGACTTGCACCACCTGCTTACCTACAGGATTAAAGGTGACGTGAACATGTTAGTCAGTCCTATCTGATGGTTTATGACTTCATGTACTGTAACCCAACAGGCTCCTCTATGGAACTCTCCAGGAAAGAATATTGGAGTGGATTGCCACTCCCTTCTCCCAGGGGATCTTCCTGATTCAGGGACTGAATTCTGAGCCTCCTGCATTGCAGGTGGACTCTTTACCACCTGAGTCACCAGGAAATCTCAAACCAAGGCAATGCTAATTTCCAGGACATTACTATAGCAAAATTTTGGTGGTCCATGCCGGTCGCAGCTTCTCGGTCACAAAAAATGGTATAGTTGGAGCCCACCACTCTGAAGGGGTGCTGTTGTTTGGTTTAGCTGCTAAATCTCCTCTGACTCTTAGTGGACTTGGTCTCAGTAAAGAGCTCTGGTGGGAAAAGAGAATTAGTTAAAAGCCTTAGTATGGCCAGGTTGGCAGAGAACTAGGATTTGGAGGAAATTTTATCTTTACCATTTGGATTAAGCTAAATGCCTCAGGAATAAGGTTTTATTAAAAAAAAAAAAAGTTACAGATGAATGACACCAAGGAGAAAAATGCCAAGTTACACTCAACACTGAAATACTGAACTCATCAGTGACATTTTTGGACGATCGGGAATAGATTTCCAGCAGCCTTTGAGTAAATATTTGTGTGTGAAAGTGTTTATTCATGTAAAAACAGAATAAAACGTGTGGGGATATGAGCGACATAAACGCACATTTGGACAATGGATTCGGGGATGTTGGGTTGTCTCTTAGCAACTGGAGGCTTGCCTGGCTGCTCAGTCGTGCATGCAATGCAGGAGACCCAAGTTCAATCCCTGGGTTGAGAAGGTCTCCTGGAAAAGAGATCTGTTACCCACTGTAGTATTCTCAGCTGAAGAATTCCATAGGCAGAGAAGCCTGGCAGCTTACAATCCATGGAGTCCCAAAGAGTCAGACACGGCTGAGCAGTGGGAAAACGGGCATGGGCTGGTGGGTCCCAGAGGCTCCAGGTGGACTGCGGGTGAATATGACCCAGGACTCTGGGGCTGATTTTGCACAGTGAACCCATTTTGGCACCGCCCAGCGTACGAGATGGAGGATTTGCATCTACTGAATCCACTGGGGAAAATGCTCCAGTCCAGGGCCTGGGTGAGGGTCCCTTGGAAGACGGTTCCTCTAGTGATGGTCACTCCTGGACACTTAGTTCAGCTACCAAAGAGGGAATCAATGCAACGCATTCATACAGACAGACTAGGCCGCATCCTCTCAGCTTTTATCACTGTGTTCAAGGCAGAGCGACAACCTGCTATTGAGAATTTCCTATGTAGTCAGAAGTCTTAGAGGAAAACAAGAATTGTAATTTGGACTTAGATTGGAGCCACTTCAGCAATGATGCTTATGTAACTTTTTATCTTCTCTGGACTGCTTAGGAGCTGCAATTTCCCCTCACGGTCCCTCCTTGTCATCTCGAGAATCACCTACTTTCCACAGCTCACCTGGAGCCTAAAACAGCTCAGGACAAATGTGGCAGGTGGGAGGGAGAAACAGAGCTTCGGACTTCAAACCTCACGCCTGATGGACCAATGTCCTCCTTGCTTAATTATTTGTGATCGCCTCAGCTAAGACATCATTCTCTCGGAAAGAATTCCCAAGGGCATCACACCTGACCGCCACCGTGCGGACTCCCAGAAAGAAGTCCGCTTTGACAGCATCTAACCTAGGCCACACCTCTGACCCTAGTCAGGAAGGTGACCTGACAAGAAGCCCGGGGACAGAGCGGCAGCATCGTGAGGACTTTCGAGTGACCCGGGCACCCTGGCAATGTCCACAGCAGGCACAGAGTACACGTCCTTATGGTAACGAAAGAGAGAGGCCCATTCTGGTCTACGGAGCTGGCGCCATGCCTTACCTGAGCACCCGGTGCAGGCGGCTCTCGAGGAAGGAGATGGAGTTCAGCTAGAGCTCCTACAGGTGGGGCAGGTTCAGGAACTGGGCCGTGAGCTGGGTGATGCAGTGCTCCTCCTGTTTGGGGGCTGTGTGCGGCAACACGTGGATGCGCCAGAGCGGCAGCCGGGGCAGGTTGCCCATCTGGCCCAGGTGCAGCACAAACCTGCCCAAAGTGGCCCGATTCCAGGTGCAATTCACCTCCAAGTCCTCGACACAGTCCAGCTGTACCACCTTCAGGATCCTCCTGATGCTCCGCGTGGGCATGGTGGAGATGCTGAGCTTCTGGCAGCTCAGGTGCAGCAGGCTCCTCCTGTTTGGCCTTCTTCAGCAGGTAGCTGAGGGTCTGTTTCAGGGTGTCCTCCTTGAGGCACAGGTCAAGCAGCACCTTCACAGGGGCCTGTGCCGGCTTTAGCCCACCTGCACCTCCACCCTGCACCTCTTCTGCATGGACTGGGCTGGCTCGGGCTCCAGCAACGAGCAAACACTGTCCATGTGGCTGGATCACATGGTCCAGATGTCCTGGTGGGCTTTCCAGTGCAAGTTCAGCAGCTGCAGCTTCCACTGCCTGCAGGGCCACAGGAGACACGCTGTGCTGTGCAGAGGCTGACTGGCACCAGGACCACGCGAGGGCTCTGCACTCCATATACCACCGCTCCCCCGGCTTCAGGAACCCACTTGGTCCCTACCTTAAGGGACACTGGTGGGGAGCACATGCCTTTCGTCCCTTCTGCCCCTCAACCAGTCCTGTACATCCGGAGGCCTGTCCAAGTGAACCCCTCATCCTCCTGCTCTGGCTGCATCTTGCTCACACCCCCAGGCCCCACCAGTCTGCCAGGTTGACCTTACCTGGGTTGGACCCTCTGAGCAAGCACGACGTCCAGGTCATCGAGTGGAGCCTGGAAGGTGTCCAGATGAGGCTGGTGTTCCTTCATCAAGGTCCCCAGCAGAGGCAGGGGAAGGGCCTGGACTGCACCACCACTTTCAGGGCCTGGGTGTGCCTCCCGGCAAAGGCCACCATAAACAGTGGCGGGAAGAGCTCTAGGGGCAGCTCCTCCAGGGCCACCATGGCCAAGGCCTCATTCCACAGCAGGCTCTGGCCCGCCAGGCCCAGGAGTTGGGGTGGGTCCTGGACACCCGTTCTGAAGAACCTAATATGGAGTGAGTCGTGGGGGGATGTCATAGAGCAAGTGGGGGCACGGTCTTCTCTGGCCAAGGAACCGGGGAGAACTTGCTGTCCCTCCATCCTGGGAGAACCCAAGGCAGGCTCAGAGACATCCTCTGGCCACAAAGACACAGTTTTGGCCACACTTGTACCAGGACAAGCATCTCTCCAGGCAGCAAAAAAAAAAAAAAAAAAAAAAAAAGGGACAAGGTAGCCTCTTGCCCCAACCCGTATCTACCAGTTTCTGCATTTATTCCTAGCCCTGCTGGCCAGTAGATACTTAGGAGCCTGACAGCTGGCCCCACTTTCTTCAGAGAAAGCTTCTGATTATTACTCAAGGGCTGAAAACAGGAATAAGGAGGTTAGTCCACACAGTCTGTCTCTAAACTCCAACCAATAACTCACGCAGTGGGTGTTGTTATGTCACTTAATAAAAAAGACATACCTTACACTCTGTGTCTCTTCTACAAATGTTACTACCATTCAGTTCAATGGAGCAAAACATCCACATGCAGAAAAAAGCCGCCACTATTTAATATATTCTACAGATTGTTTTTAATTCCATGGAATTAAAAAACAGTTTTCAGCTTTTAAAACAAAAAGAAACCCCCCAAAATTTTAAGCTAGTAAAATCACAAACCTATAAAATGATATGAACCATAATCACTGGTAACACACTACAATGTAAAATGTCACCAGATCCTAATTAGGTATCTTTCATTAAATCAATTCCTGGGACTTCCCAGGCAGTTCAGTGAGGAGGACTCTGTGCTTTCACTGCAGGGGCATGAGCTCTATTCCCATTAGGGAACTATGACCCCAGATTCTATTTGGTGTGACCGTATCCCCTCACTCTCACCATACGCTATGCCATGCCCCCCCTGCGCACCCCCTGCCAAATTCTGTTTGGTTAAGAAATATGGTAAAGCTGGCGGAGGAATAGGACAGGGAGACCACTTTCTCCCTCACAAATTCATCAAAAGAACATTTCAGCGATGAGCAAATTCCAAGAAACAACTTCTGAATGCTGGCAGAGGACTTCAGGCACCCGGAAAAGCAGATCATTGTCTTCAAAAACAGGTAGGAAAAAATATAAAAGATGAAAAAAGAGACAAAGGAGGTAGGAAGGGAGCTCCGTCCTGGGAAGGGAATCCCGTTCTGGGCAGGGAATCTTAAGAAGGGAGGTTTCCAATGTGGCGAGCTTTGGAAGCACAGAGGGCAACGTAGCAGGAAAGAAACATAAATACATAATTCAAACCAACAGATTACAAGCCCAACAGTAACTCCCCCAGCGGAAAAGCAGCACAGACGCCTGCATCCGACAGTAGCAAGTGGGGGCAGGGCAGGGAGGCGCAGGAGGCATGGGCTGCAGTGCTTTTTAAGAATCAGGCAGGAACACCCCGCACATAACCACAATGAACGAACCTGCGCTAGCAAACCAGACTGTGGGACAGCTACCACGTGAAAAGCCCGATCACAAGACACCACCAGGACCGCACACAGAACAAAGGATGGAACAGAAATAGCCGGTTACAGACCATTCCCCGCCGGTGACGGGCAGCCAGAACCGTATGGGCTGGAAGGGGGTGATCGCAGCCCCGGAGAGACTTTACCTACAAAACTGTAAGCAGGCTTCTTTGCTAAGGCTTCTGGGGGTTCTGGACAGTCACCATCCACCTCACAAGGGGCACCAGTGGTACATCCAGAAAACTAGCAGCAGACACGGGAAAGGCGATAAATCACAGTGACCGCGCTCACCACACACCTGAGCTACTCGGACGTGGGAAGGACACAAAAGGCAGTCCCAACCGAACCTGCGCCTCTGAGGGCTTACCTGAGCACCGAACCTGAGTTCGGCTTAGACCTGGGAGGTGCGTGCAGCCTAAGGCCGGCCTCAGACCCTGGAGCAACGTAGAGCCTGAGCGGTGTGCACCATGAGCAGGGGCAGGCCCAGTGGGCCTGAGACACTGAAAGCACACACAGGTGTTAGTTCTTTGCAGCATCCCTCCCTCCTCACAGTGCAACTCAACAAGAGAGCCAAAAAAATAAAAAATAAAAAGTGTCCACCATGCCCTCCCCCCCCACCCCTTATTAGGACGGAAATCAGACACTGAAGATACCAGCAAACAGAAGAAATTAAATGGAGGGAACCGCCTTGGAAATAACCCCACAACACCAGAGAAAGGGCCAGAAATATCGTTACTATTTTTATGACCATTTCTTTTTCTTTTTTTCTTTTTCGCTGATGTTGTTGTGTGGTAGATTTTTCTTCTTTTCTTTTTCTTCTTCTTCTTTTTTTAACTTTTAGAAATATTTAAGTCCTCTATTTATCCTTTAATTTTTATTCTTATAACCTACTCTTACTTAAAAAGAAACCTATTTTTTAAAGCAAACACTGTATATAGTCTTTGTGTGGTTGTTGTTGTTGTTTTAATAGTTCTTGTGGCTTTTTTTTCTTCTTCTTCTTTTCCTTAATATTGCATTTTTAAAAATCCAACCTCTATTCTAGATTTTTAATCTTTGCTTTTTGGTATTTGTTGTCAATTTTGTACATTTAAAAACCCAAACTTCACTACCCAATTTTACCTGAGAGCGAGATTACTGGCTTGACCACTCTCTCCTCCTTTGGACACTCCTTTTTCTCCACCAGGTGGCCTCTGTCTCTTCCCTCCCCCTTCTCTTCTCTACCCAATTCTGTGAATCTCCGTGTTCCAGACGGTGGAGAACACTTCAGGAACTGGTTACTGGCTGAATCTGTCTCTCCGTTTTTCATTTCCCTCTTTTATCCTACTGGCCACCTCTGTCTACTTCCTCCCTCTCCTCTTCCCTGTATAACTCCGTGAATACCTCTGAGTGTTCCAGACGGTGGAGCACACATAAGGATGTGATAGCTGGCTAGCTTGCTCTCTCCTCTTTTTTTTTTTTCCTCTCTCTCTCTCCTCTTTTGACCCCACCTCATCTCATTCCAGTCACTTCTAACTACCCCCTCCCTCTTCTCTCCTCCATGTAACTCAGTGAACCACTCCAGTTGCCCCTCACTGTGGGTAAACCTTTCATCTTTAACCTAGATGTGTTATCATCGGTGCTGTATAGGTGGAGAGGTCTTGAGGCTACTGTAAAAATAAAACTGAAAACCAGAAGCAGGAGGCTTAAGTCCAAACCCTGAGAACATCAGACAAGTCCTGACTCCAGGGAACATTAATTGATAGCAGCTCATCAAATGCCTCCATACCTACACTGAAACCAAGCACCACCCAAGGGCCAACAAGTTCCAGAGTCAGACACACCATGCAAATTCTCCAGCGACACAGGGACACAGCCCTGAGCTTCAGTATACAGGCAGCTCAAAGTTACTCCAAAACCATTGACGTCTCATAACACATTACTGGTCACTCCATTGCACTCCAGAGAGAAGAAATCCAGCCTCACCCACCAGAACTCCAACACAAGCCTCCCGAACCAAGAAATCTTGACAAGCCACTGATACACCCCACCCACAGTGGAGAAACTCCATAATGAAGAGAACGCCACAAATTCCCAGAATATAGAAAGGCCAACCCAAACGCAGCAATAGAACCAAGATGAAGAGACAGAGGGATACTCAGCAGGTAAAGAACAGGAGAAATGCCCACCAAATCAAACAAAAGAGGAAGAGATAGGGAATCTACCTGAGAAAGGATTCCAGATATTGATACTGAAAAGGATCCAAAATCTTGAAATCAAAATGGAATCACAGATAAATAGCCTGGAGACAAGGATTGAGAAGATGCAAGAAAGGTTTAACAAGGACCTAGAAGAATAACAACGAGTCAATAGATAATGAATGACTCAATAAATGAGATCAGAAACACTCTGGAGGCAACAAATAGTAGAATAACAGAGGCAGAAGATAGGATTAGTGAAATAGAATGGTAGAAATAAATGAATCAGAGAGGAAACAAGAAAAACGAATTAAAAGAAATGAGGACAATCTCAGAGACCTCCAGGACAATATGAAACGCTCCAACATTCGAAGTATAGGAGTCCCAGAAGAAGAAGACCAAAAGAAAGACCATGAGAAAATCCTCCAGGAGACAATAGTTGAAAACCTCCCTACAGTGGGCATGGAAATAATCACCCAGTCCCAAGAAAACCAGAGAGTCCCAAACAGGATAAACCCAAGGCAAAACACCCCAAGACACATATTAATCAAATTAACAAAGAGCAAACACGAGAACAAATATTAAAAGCAGCATGGGAAAAACAAGAAATAACACATGAGGGGATTCCCATAACGGTAACAGCTGATCTTTCCAAAGAAACTCTTCAGGCCAGGAAGGAATAGCAAGACATACTTAAAGTGAAGAAAGAGAATAACCTACAGCCCAGATTACTGTACCCGGCAAGGATCTCATTCAAATACGAAGGAGAAATCAAAAGCTTTACAGACAAGCAAAAGCTGAGAGAACTCAGCACCACTAAACCAGCTCTCCAACAAATGCTAAAGGATATCCTGTACACAGGAAACACAAAAAGGGTGTTTAACCCCAAACCCAAAACAATAAAGGAAATGGCAACGGGATCATAATGATCAGTAATTACCTTAAACGTGCTTAGTCACAGCTCCAGAAAGCTATTCTCTTTTCCTTCTAAGGACAGGCTTACCTCTGTGGGGCTTGGTATTTAAGTATTCCCTTTGGTTAGATTCCCTGCCTTCAACCCCAGCTCAGTGCTGACAACCTTCAGGTGTCAAATAGCATACTATGCAACTGGTGCATTTTACATTCTTACCAAAGAAAGTAAGTGTCAGTTGTATCTCCACAGTATTAATTTAGCCACAAGGAATCTTCGGCAAAACTAAACAAAACGTTAGAGAGATGACAGCACTTCTACGAAATATGTTGTCAGCTTTACAAACGACCTATAAACTACAAAGTCATCACGAAATAGACATCTACTTAATACACATTTCATTATTAGATTCTTTCTTTGTATATAACCATTTTATACTTTCAGATTTGCAACTGGTACTTTTTCAAATGAAACTGGTGCTTTTTTTTGCTTGTTTTTAAGCCAAGATTTAACTGATGTCTTTAAGATGTTCATTTCAACATTGACATCATTCATAACTCCAAATACATAAAAGATGATGACAAAAACATCATAAATACAAAAAATAAAAATGTAGTTATATTATTATAGCCTCCGATAAATGATAGCAAAACTGGAACAGAAGCATTGTAAAAACATTTAGTGATGTTTCAACATTTTTCTAATCTTTTTTGATTTCATCTTTCTCATGTGCTTTAGAATGCATTACAACACCAGTAGAGTATTGGGCTTCCGTGGTGGCTCAGAGGGTAAAATGTCTGCTTGAAATGGAGCCCTGGGTTCTAATCCTGGGTTAGGAAGATCCCCTGAAGAAGGAAATGGCAACCCATTCCAGTATTCCTGCCTGAGAATCCTATAGATGGAGGAGCCTGTAAGGCTACAGTCCATGGGGTCGCAAAGGGTCAGACACGACTGAACGACTCCACTTTCACTTTAGTCGAGTATTGTCATATGTTTAAAAATCTATAAAAATATGGTAAATAATACCGGTACAAATTTCATCATTAAACATACATATTCAGCTGTTTTAATGCATGATGAGAGAACTCTGAAACAACTTGCGTTTTCATTGTTATTGGTGACCATGCCTGAGCTGCCTTTTGAGAAATCTATGTGCAGGTCAGGAAGCAACATTTAGAACTGGACATGGAAAAACAGACTGGTTCCAAATAGGAAAAGGAGTACATCAGGCTGTATAATGTCACCCTGCTTATTTAACGTCTATGCATAGTACATCATGAGAAATGCTAGACTGGACAAAACACAAGCTGGAATCAAGATTGCCGGGAGAAATTTCAAGAACCTCCGATATGCAGATGACACCACCCTTATGGCAGAAAGTGAAGAGGAACTAAGAAGCCTCTTGATGCAAGTGAAAGAGAGTGAAAAAGTTGGCTTAAAGCTCACCTTTCAGAAAATGAAGATCATGGCTTCTGGTCCCATCACTTCATGGGAAATAGATGGGGAAACAGTGGAAACAGTGTCAGAGTTTATTTTTGGGGCTCCAAAATCCCTGCAGATGGTGACTGCAGCCATGAAATTAAAAGATGCTTACTCCTTGAAAGAAAAGTTATGACTAACCTAGATAGCATGTTCAAAAGCAGAAACATTACTTTACCGACTAAGGTCCGTCTAGTCAAGGCTATGGTGTTTCCTGCGGTCATGTATGGATGTGAGTTGGACTGTGAAGAAAGCTGAGCACCGAAGAATTGATGCTTTTGAACTATGGTGCTGGAGAAGACTCTTGAGAGTGCCTTGGACTGCGAGGAGATCCAACCAGTCCATTCTGAAGGAGATCAGCCCTGGGACTTCTTTGGAAGGAATGATGCTAAAGCGGAAACTCCAGTAGTTTGGCCACCTCATGTGAAGAGTTGACTCATTGGAAAAGAACTCTGATGCTGGGAGGGATTGGGGGCAGGCGGAGAAGGAGACGACAGAGGATGAGATGGCTGGATGGCATCGCTGACTCGATGGACGTGAGTCTGAGTGAACTTCGGGAGTTGGTGACGGACAGGGAGGCCTGGCCTGCTGCATTTCATGGGGTCACAAAGAGTCAGACACAACTGAGTGACTGAACGGAACTGAACTGAACGGAACTGAAGCTAGGGACTGTTGGTGGCAGAGGTAGAGGCCCCAGTCTGTGTATCCACAGTTGGAGTGATGGAATACAGTTTAAAGTGACTGTAAACATAGGGAATTTAGAAAGATGGTAACGATAACCCTGTATGCGAGACAGCAAAAGAGACACAGATGAATAGAACAGTCGTTTGGACTCTGTGGGAAAGGGAGAGGGTGGGATGATTTGCGAGAATGGCATTGAAACATGTATAATGTCATATAAGAAAAGAATCGCCAGTCTAGCTTCAGTGTAGGAGAGGATGCTTGGGACTGTTGCACGGGGTTGACCCAGAGGGATGGTAAGGGGAGGGCGGAGGGAGGGGGTTTAGGATTGGGAACACGTCTACACCCGTGGAGGGTTCATGTTGGTGTCTGACAAAACCAATGCACTATTGTAAAGTACAATATAAATAAATAAAGTGACTGTAAACAAAGAAACAGAAAAGAGTTTCTCTTCAGAAATAAAATGTTCAGAATTGATTTTCATACTGAGGGAAGGCCTTTTCACCTACTAAGTATTAGTGAACATTCTGGCTAGATATAGTTTTGCTTGAACTTTATGCTAGACAGCCTATTTTTGACCTGGGAAACACATATTGTACATCTGCTTTAACCATGGAGGAGAGTCACTGGGTATTCACTGGAATGGGAAAGTAAAAATCTGTTGCAGTTGTCTTTCATCAGTGTACCCTCTGGGGAAGTCAGGATATGAAAATGAGATTGTGCATTTCTGTGCTTTGGAGTTATGTGTTCCTAGTTAGTGAAGATAATTAAGAAGTGTAATGATTCCAGATTCTCGCCTAGGAAAACACTAACATCACTGTTGTCAGACCTGTATTTTGTGGTTAACAGGATCCTTTTCCCACGAGATATGTTTCATTCATGTACTTTCAACTTTAAAGAATTTTCTCTGTGTCCTGGCTCTGCCCCTACAGCTTCAGAACACTCCTCTTTAAACTGTACGGAAGACCATTTCCCAGGCTATGGTTCTTGAGTTTATTTTTATTTTTCTCCTAATTTTAGTATATATAATTTATTGGGTATTTTTATCATTATGGCATAATTTTCTTCAAACTTCGTGCTGAAAGTTGTCTCCTATTTAATCATGACATGTGATCAGTGAGTCCACATACTAAGGAATGACAATTGGCACTTTTTAGCAGAAACCAGGGCTTCCCTGGGAGGTAAGCTGCCTAAGAATCTGATGCAATGCAGGAGACCCCAGTTTGATTTCTGGTTTGGGAGGATGCTCTGGAGAAGCAACAGGCCACTCCCTCCAGGGTTCTTTAGGTTTCCCTGGTGGTTTAGATAGCAAACAATCCATCTGCTATGAGAGAGCCACTGGAAGACTGGCCTAACAACCCACTCCAGTATTCTTGCCTGAAGAACACCCATGGACAGAGGAGCTTGATGGGCTATATTCCAGACACTCACAAAGAACCAGACATGACTGTGAGTATGAGCAGACCAGAAACCAAAATATATTTTTAAGAAATCCTTGAAAACCTTGAAATTTGGAAGTGTTCCTTAGAAAGAGCATGTTAACCCTGAAAAAAAAAGAAAAAAACACCATAAAGCAATGAACTTTACTGCTCTCTTTTCCCTATAAGATCAGAAGAGAAATGGAGTGTCATTTCCCTTTTTAGAAGCTAGTTGTTCTAGTAGAAACTATGAAATGATTAAATAAATTATTGAAACCTACTGAAATGCTGCTTTCAAATAAATAAATAAATAAATAAAATCCAATTCAAGACGGATACCAAAGCAAGAACATAATCGATATCACTTGCTGTTGTGAGACATGGCTTCAAAAGAGAACCAAATTAATGTATATAATGACTGGCTAAATTCTCTGGCAATACGTTATAAAAACTTGCAGTCAACATTGAAAGGGATTTTTACACACAATAAAATAAAAATGCCTTTTACTTATGCATACTTCTAATAATCAAAAGCACTGACTACTTTTCAGACATTCCAGGCCAAGGACATTTAAACAAACTACCTACTTTATCTGCCAAAACAACACTGCTAGGCCCTTCTCCTTCTGCACTCAAGCTTTCCCAGCATCAGGGTCTTTTCCTATAGTTAGCTCTTTGCATCGGGTGGCGAAAGTACCAGAGTTTCAGCTGCAGCAAAAGTACTTCCAATGAATATTCAGGGCTGATTTCCATCAGGATTGACTGCTTTGATCTCCTTGCAGTCCAAGGGACTCGCAAGAGTCTTCTCCAACACCACAGTTCAAAATCATCAATGATTCCATGCGCAACTTCCTGTATAGTCCAACTCTCCCATCCATACATGAGTAATGGAAACTCCATAGGTATGACCTGATAGACCATTAATTGCAAAGTAATGCCTCTGCTTTTGCATATGCTCTTTAGGTGGTTACAGCTTTTCTTCATAGGATCTAGCACCTTTTAATTCCGCAGCTGCCCTCACCATCTGCAGTGATTTTGGAGCCCGAGAAAATAAAGTCTATCACTGTTTCCATTTTTCCCCGTGATTTCCCTATTTGATGTGAAGTCACGGGGCCAGATGCCATGATCTTCATGGTTTCAACATTGAGTTTTAAGCAAGGTTCTTCACTCTCTTCTTTCTTTCCATCAATACGCTCTTTATTTATTCTCCACTTTCTGTCATATATGTGGTGTCAACTGCAAATCTGTGGTTATTGATAGTTCTCCAAGCAATCTTGATTCTAGCTGGGCTTCATCCAGCCTGGCATTTCACATGACGTGCTGAATATAAGTTAAATAAGCCACATGACAATATACAGCCTTGATGTGCTCCTTTCCCATTTTGAAGCTAGCGCATTGTTCTATGTCCAAGTGTTGCTTCTTGACATGCCTACAGATTTCTCAGCAGGCAGCTAAAGAGGTCTGGTATTTGCATCTTTCCAGGAATTTCCCATAGCTTGTTGTCATCCACACAGTCAAAACCTTTGGCATAGTCCAAATCAGAAGTCGATGTTTTTCTTGAACTCCTTTGCTTTTTCTCTGATCCAATGGATGCTGGCAATTTGATCTCTGGTTTCTCTGACTTTTCTAAATCCAGCTTTAGCATCTGGAAGTTCTCAGTTCATGTACTGCTGAAGCCTAGCTTGAAGAACTTTGAACATGACTTTGCTTACATGTGAGATGTGTGCAATTGTGTGTTAGTTTAAACAATCTTTGGCCTAGCTTTTCTTGAGGATTGGAGTTTAAACTAACCTTTCCAAGTTCTGCGGCCAGTGCCGAGCTTTTCAAATTCGCTGGCATATTGCGTGCAGGTTTGTAATGTCATAATCTGGTAGGACTTGAAATTCCACAACTGGAAACACATTACCTCTAGTAACTTTGTTCATAGTTATGTACTAAGGGCTGCTTGACTTCACATTCCAGGATGTCTGGTTCTGGGTGAGTAAAGACACTTTCACGGTTATGTGGGTCATTAAGATCTTCTTCTTCTTCTTTTTTTTTTTTTAAGTTCAGTTCTTCTGTGTATTCTTGCCACCACTTCTTAATATATCTGCTTCTGTTAGGTCCATATATTTTGTCTCCTTTATTGTGCCCATCTTTGCATGAAATGTTCCCTTGGTATCTGTATCATTCTTGAGGTAACCTCTGTTCTTTGCCATCCTATTGTGTTTCTCTGTTTCTTTGCATTGATCCCTGAGGAAGGCTTTTCTTATCTCTCCTTGCTATTCTTAAGAAAACTGCATTCAAATGGATTATCTTTCTTTTTCTCCTATGCCTTTAGCTTCTCTTCTTTTCTAAGTTATTTGTAAGGCCTCCTCAGACAAACCTTTTGCCTTTTTGCATTTCTTTTTCTTGGGTAGGTTTGGTTCATTGTCTCATGCAGAATGTCATGACCCTTGGTCCATAGTTCTCCAAGCAGTCTGTCTATAAGATCTAATCCCTCAAATCTATTTGTCACATCCACTGCGTAATCATAAGAGACTGATTTTGGCCAACCCAAATGGTCTAGCGGTTTTCCATACTTTCTTCAACTTAAGTCTGAAGTTTTCTTTAAGGCATTCCTGATCTGAGCCATGTCACTGCTCAGTCTTGGGTGTTTTTTTTTTTTTTTTTTCTGACTGCATAGAGCTTCTCCATCTTCGGCTACAAAGAACAGAATCAATCTGATTTCAGCATTGACCATCTCAAGAGTCATCTCTTGTGTTGTTGGAAGAGGGTGTTTTCTATGAATGGTGAGTTCTCTTAGGGAATTCTGTTAGCCTTTTCCATACTTCATATGTACTCCAAGGTCCAACTTGCTTGTTATTCCAGGTATCTCTTGACTTCCTACTTTCTCTAGGAGGCAATGAACGTGGGCAGTATAAGCCCTCATTCCTCTGCCTTTTCTAAATCCATCGCATATATTTGGAAGTTCTTGGTTCAAATACTTTGAAGCCTAGCACAAAGGAGTTTGAGCCTTATCTTGCTTAGTATGTGAAATGAGCACAAGAGTGCAGTACTTTGACAAATTTTCAGCATTACCCTTTGATGTGGGGATCAGTACGTTGTCATGTGTACACTAGAGCTTGCTCAGTAGTGGCATAATGTGTATTCCATAGTGCAAACTCAGAAGTTGGAACATGTATGGCATATAATGTTGACTCAGTAGAGGTAGGATGATACTTTCAGAGTGCAAGCTCAGTAGTTGTGCTAAGCCTTCTGTAGAACACTGATTCAGCAATGGTAAGATGTGTGAACTAGAATTCAGGGTCAATAGTGTTGTCACATTTCCTCGAGAGTTTAGCCACTGCAGAAGTGGCATGTGTGCTTAGAATGGGGTCTTAATAGTGGTGAGATGCATGCTCTACATCTCAGTCTCAGTAGAAGAGAGGTGTGTTCTCTAGAGTGCAAGCTAGTAGTTACAAGACACTTGGTGTGCTGACCTGTAGTACACAAAGAAGCAGTGGAAGTTGTCACAGCACTGAAACACTGACTGGTGAAAAATTCCTTGGTGTGTTTGACCCACAGTAGACAAAGAAACGTTCCAAGAATGTTTTACCTATGAGTTACAGCATGGTGGTAATTATTGAGTGCGTTCCAGCTAATGTAGATGGAGATGCGCTTAAGCCATGTCATAAAACTGAACCAGTGATAGTTACAATCTCTTAGTCTTGCCTGAGCTATTTGGATGCAGAAACACTTAAAAAATTCACAGCACTGAAGCACTGGAATTTGACAACTTATCGGCTGTGTCTTCCAAGAATGGATGCTGAAGCACTTGAACTGTACCACATAGCTGAAAGACTGGATGTTGATGAATACTGGGTGTATTTGACCTGGGGTAAGAAGGGGACTCATTTAACCATATGACAGCCCTAAAACACAGGATGGAGAAAAATGTATGCGTGTTTATGAACTGGTATGTACAGAAACAATTGAGACATATCACAGAACTCAACAGTTGATGGTGAACAATTTCTAGGTGTATTTGAACCAGAGTATACGAAACAAGACTTGAAGAATGTAACAGAACTGAAACAACTGATGGTGATAAACTATTGCATGCGTTCAGCATGGCGTAGAAGAAGAAGGACTTGAAACATGTCGCAGCACTGAAACACCAATGGTCATAAGCTACTGGGTATGTTTCAGCTCAAGTGGATTAGAGAACCATTTGAAGCATGTCGCACAACTGAAACGTTGCATGCTTATGAACGACTGCATGTACTTGATATGGAGTGAATGAAGAAAGCACTTGAAGCATGTGACATCACTGAAGCACTGGTTGAGAATATGGACTATGTTTGAGCCGGAATGGACACAGAGGCTTCAGAATCATTTCATAGTACTGAACACTAGCACTAGATGGGGAAAAAGCTACTGAGTTCGTTTGACACAGGAATGGATGAAGAAGCAGTTGACATTATGTCACAGCAGTGAAACAAGATGGTTATAAACGGTGAGTGTATTGACGTTAGTGGGACCAAGAACATATTTAATCTTATCAAAGTCCTGAAACACTGGAGCATGGTGAACTGCTGGCTGTGATGCCTCAGTGTGCACAGACAACATTTCAAATCATGTCACAGCACTGAAACGCTTGTATGGAGACGACAGACTGACTGTCTAGATCTGGGGTGGATGAGGAAGCTCTTGAAGCATGTCACTTCATGTATACACTAGATGGCGACAAACTACGGAGTTGGTGTATGGGTGCGCATGAAGAAGCCATTGGGTCGTGCTGCAAAGTAAAACACTGGCCGTTTATAACTACTAGAAATTTTACACCAGGATTAATGTAGAAGCATTTGAAGACTGTCAGTGTACTGCAGCAATGGATGGTGATAAAGGACTATGTTAACCTGGAGTGGGTGAGGAAGTACTCGAATCCAGGGGCAGCCATGGAACACTGTGTATTGATAAACTCCGGGATGTTTTATTTAGTCACTTCGTTAAGGAAGAATTGAACTTGGCCAACACTAAATCCACGCTTTAGATCAGCTGTGTTAAAATCACTGAGCTTGCCCTCAAGAGTATATCTGAACTCACATTTTATAGCCACACCTACTACCACGGTGGATTCTGTGCTCTAAAACTCTCGTGAGATGAGAGAACAAGATGGTGGAGCTATAAGTGGATGTGGAGTACATCTCTCCATGGATACATCAGGCATACACCTTCAGACACAGGAGAGTATTCAGAACGTTACCGGAAAGTAGACAGGAGTACCTGACACGTGGCAAAGAATATATAGAACCACGCAAAACTCAGTCGGGGGAAAGAACTGGGGGAAAAATCAGAAGTGTTAGTAGGACTGGATCTGCCCTGAGTGGGGGAAGGAACTGAAGCTGAGGTCCAATCCCACATTGGGTCAATCGTCTGAAGTGTAGAATAGACATTTAAAGCTGAGAGTGAAACAGCTGATCTGTGGAAAGCTGGGTGCAATGAGAAGCAGAGGGTCCTTGCTGCAGCTGTACATACCCCGTACAAGGACATCCATCCCCTGAAAGGCCCCGTGGCTGGCAGCTGCAGTTTAGGGACTTTGTGGCAATTCATGGGGAGGGCTGCTGTTTCCTGGGGAGAAATGGAGAGAGGGGGTTTGAAGGAGGACACTGTGGTAGGGTATGCCTGTGGAGGAAAGCCAGGCAGCCATGAAAGCAAGGCAATAACACCGAGTCACGTGTCGGGGGTGGAGCAATCACCATAGCCTCTCTCTCCCCACATGCTAGCATCGGCAGTTACTACAATAGTGAGGCTGACCAATCAAATGCTGAACACACTGAAATGCAGAGCAGGACACCACGCAGAGTCCTCCTTCAAGTGCCTGATGCACCATACTAGAGTAGAATCCCACTCAGGATGCTCCTTTAAGTGTCAGATGCACTGATTTACACAGGAGGACCCCAGCCAGGAAATTCGCTCTATGTGCTGACCCATTGAACGACAGAGAAGGATCCCAGGCAAGGAAGCCTTCTGAGTGGCCGAATAGGTGGAACTAGGGAGAAGACTGGCCAAAGACGCCTTCTTATCACCGGATACAAGGGCTCAAAAAAGAAAAAAAAGGCTCTGATAGGGCCCTAACTCCTGTGGTGTAGTCAGTCTGTGTCCCTGCACCCTGCCCGTTTGACACCACCTGCGTCCCTCAAAGCCAAGCAGCTGCTCCACCTTCACAGTTAACTCTCATTGGAAAAAAGCTGCTACAGGTTAAAAAAAAAAATCGTGCAACTATTTGCACAGGATTGCTTCAGTCCTGTCTAACTCTGTGTGGAACACATTTCACCACTACAGAGAAAAAGCTCTAAAATGCATATACTGGAACAACTGATTTTTTTCCAGTCTTGCAGCCAGAGCAGGAGGATGAGGGGTTCACTTGGACAGGCCTCCGGATGTACAGGACTGGTTGAGGGACAGAAGGGACGAAAGGCATGTGCTCCCCACCAGTGTCCCTTAAGGTGGGGACCAAGGGGGTTCCTGAAGCCGGGGGAGCGGTGGTATATGGAGTGCAGAGCCCTCGCGTGGTCCTGGTGCCAGTCAGCCTCTGCACAGCTCAGCGTGTCTCCTGTGGCCCTGCAGGCAGTGGAAGCTGCAGCTGCTGAACTTGCACTGGAAAGCCCACCAGGACATCTGGACCATGTGATCCAGCCACACGGACAGTGTTTGCTCGTTGCTGGAGCCCGAGCCAGCCCAGTCCATGCAGAAGAGGTGCAGGGTGGAGGTGCAGGTGTGCTAAAGCCGGCACAGGCCCCTGTGAAGGTGCTGCTTGACCTGTGCCTCAAGGAGGACACCCTGAAACAGACCCTCAGCTACCTGCTGAAGAAGGCCAAACAGGAGGAGCCTGCTGCACCTGAGCTGCCAGAAGCTCAGCATCTCCACCATGCCCACGCGGAGCATCAGGAGGATCCTGAAGGTGTTGCAGCTGGACTGAGTCGAGGACTTGGAGGTGAATTGCACCTGGAATCGGGCCACTTTGGGCAGGTTTGTGCTGCACCTGGGCCAGATGGGCAACCTGCCCCGGCTGCCGCTCTGGCGCATCCACGTGTTGCCGCACACAGCCCCCAAACAGGAGGAGCACTGCATCACCCAGCTCACGGCCCAGTTCCTGAACCTGCCCCACCTGTAGGAGCTCTAGCTGAACTCCATCTCCTTCCTCGAGAGCCGCCTGCACCGGGTGCTCAGGTAAGGCATGGCGCCAGCTCCGTAGACCAGAATGGGCCTCTCTCTTTCGTTACCATAAGGACGTGTACTCTGTGCCTGCTGTGGACATTGCCAGGGTGCCCGGGTCACTCGAAAGTCCTCATGATGCTGCCGCTCTGTCCCCGGGCTTCTTGTCAGGTCACCTTCCTGACTAGGGTCAGAGGTGTGGCCTAGGTTAGATGCTGTCAAAGCGGACTTCTTTCTGGGAGTCCGCACGGTGGCGGTCAGGTGTGATGCCCTTGGGAATTCTTTCTGAGAGAATGATGTCTTAGCTGAGGCGATTACAAATAATTAAGCAAGGAGGACATTGGTCCATCAGGCGTGAAGTTTGAAGTCCGAAGCTCTGTTTCTCCCTCCCACCTGCCACATTTGTCCTGAGCTGTTTTAGGCTCCAGGTGAGCTGTGGAAAGTAGGTGATTCTCGAGATGACAAGGAGGGACCGTGAGGGGAAATTGCAGCTCCTAAGCAGTCCAGAGAAGATAAAAAGTTACATAAGCATCATTGCTGAAGTGGCTCCAATCTAAGTCCAAATTACAATTCTTGTTTTCCTCTAAGACCTCTGAGTACATAGGAAATTCTCAATAGCAGGTTGTCGCTCTGCCTTGAACACAGTGATAAAAGCTGAGAGGATGCGGCCTAGTCTGTCTGTATGAATGCGTTGCATTGATTCCCTCTTTGGTAGCTGAACTAAGTGTCCAGGAGTGAGCATCACTAGAGGGAACCTTCTTCCAAGGGACCCTCACCCAGGCCCTGGACTGGAGCATTTTCCCCAGTGGATTCAGCAGATGCAAATCCTCCATCTCGTACGCTGGGCGGTGCCAAAATGGGTTCACTGTGCAAAATCAGCCCCAGAGTCCTGGGTCATATTCACCCGCAGTCCACCTGGAGCCTCTGGGACCCACCAGCCCATGCCCGTTTTCCCACTGCTCAGCCGTGTCTGACTCTTTGGGACTCCATGGATTGTAGGCTGCCAGGCTTCTCTGCCTATGGAATTCTTCAGCTGAGAATACTACAGTGGGTAACAGATCTCTTTTCCGGGAGACCTTCTCAACCCAGGGATTGAACTTGGATCTCCTGCATTGCATGCACGACTGAGCAGCCAGACAAGCCTCCAGTTGCTAAGAGACAACCCAACATCCCCGAATCCATTGTCCAAATGTGCATTTATGTCGCTCATATCCCCACATGTTTTATTCTGTTTTTACATGAATAAACACTTTCACACACAAATATTTACTCAAAGGCTGCTGGAAATCTATTCCCGATCGTCCAAAAGTGTCACTGATGAGTTCAGTATCTCAGTGTTGAGTGTAACTTGGCATTTTTCTTCTTGGTGTCATTCATCTGTAACTTTTTTTTTTAATAAAACCTTATTCCTGAGGCATTTAGCTTAATCCAAATGGTAAAGATAAAATTTCCTCCAAATCCTAGTTCTCTGCCAACCTGGCCGTACTAAGGCTTTTAACTAATTCTCTTTTCCCACCAGAGCTCTTTACTGAGACCAAGTCCTCTAAGAGTCAGAGGAGATTTAGCAGCTAAACCAAACAACAGCACCCGTTCAGAGTGGTGGGCTCCAACTATATCACTTTTTGTGACCGAGAAGCTGCGATCGGCATGGACCACCAAAATTTTGCTATAGTAATGTCCTGGAAATTAGCATTGCCTTGGTTTGAGATTTCCTGGTGCCTCAGGTGGTAAAGAGTCCACCTGCAATGCAGGAGGCTCAGAATTCAGTCCCTGAATCAGGAAGATCCCCTGGAAGAAGGGAGTGGCAACACTCCAGTATTCTTTCCTGGAGAGTTCCATAGAGGAGCCTGCTGGGTTAGAGTACATGAAGTCATAAAGCATCAGATAGGACTGACTAACACGTTCACGTCACCTTTAATCCTGTAGGTAAGCAGGTGGTGCAAGTCGTCGTTGGTTGAGTTTCTCAATGTGTCATGATCCCATGTTTTGGTCCCTCTCTGTTGCACCCTTGCATTGAAGCTACAAAACCATCCCTTTATGATTTCTTACTCAGGGAATTCGAACTGAGGGAAGAAGCAGCAAGAAGCCAGACACTCTGCACTGATTAGGTGAGGATGAAGGAGGAGGGTGAAAGAGCCAGCTTAAACCTACATACTCAAAACACTAAGATCATGGCATCTAGCCCCATTACTCCATGGTAAATAGAAGCAAAAAGGTGGAAGTACTGACAGATTTCCTCTTCTTGGGCTGTACAATCACTGCAATGGTGATTGCAACCATGAGATCAAAAGACGGTTGCTTCTTGGCAGGAAAGCTATGACAAACCTAGACAGTGTGTTGAAATGCAGAGACGTTACTCTGCCATCAAAGGTCTGTAGAGTCAAGGCTATGGTCTTCCAAGTGGTCATGTACGGTTGTGAGAGCTGGACCACAAAGAAGGCAGAGCGCCAAAGAATTGTTGCCTTCGAGTTGCTGTGCTGGTGAACCTCCTGGAAGTCCTTTGGACAGCAAGGAGTTCAAACCAGTCAATCTTAAGGGAGATCAACCCTGAGTACTTGTTAGAAGGGTTGATGCTGAAGCTGAAGGTCCACTATATTGGTCATGCGGTATAAGCAGCTGATTCACTGGGAAAGTCCCTGATGCTGGGCAAGACTGAGGGCAGAAGAAGAGGGCAACAGAGAATAAGATGGCTGGATGGCATCACCAATGCACTAGACATGAAGTGGAGCAAACTTCAGGAAACGGTGAAGGACAGGGAGGTCTGGTGTGCTGAAGTCCCTGGAGTTGCGGATATAACCGAGCTAAGGAACAACAACAATTTCTTGAGATAAAGCTGTTCCAGGGAGAGTAGAAGAGGGAAAGATTTGTGAGAACAATGGAAGGGCCAAGCTCTCCCCTAGAGATGGAGGAAGTGGGTAGAGGCTAGCCACCAGGATTAGTGCTGTCTTGAAAGGTGTGCCTTTTGGACACCTTGTAGAGCCCACTTCTCACACGGCCCTGTCCCAAGGGCCTGATCTCCTCCTGGGTACCAGCTTCTCAGTTGGTGTGAGATGATCAGCCTTGATGGAGGACACTCAGGCTGACCACATATCACTCCACGGCCACAAGCCCCAGGGAGCTTCCTCCTTGACCACAGCAATGGACCTGGACCGGAGTTGGCCTTGGGGTTGTCCGCGGAACGAAAGGTGGGAACAGGTCATGTCTGTCTTTCTTTTTTGGTTTCTTTTGTTGGCCAGCCAACACAGCTTGCAGGATCTTAGTTCCCCAACTAAGGACAGAATCCACGCCCTCGGCAGTGAAAGTGCAGAGTCCTAACCACCCCAGGACTACCAGAGAGTGCCCAGTAGGTCATTTCCTGAGCCTGGTGGATGCCCCAGAAGCCTGATGTTGGCTGCTGAGAGCCAGGCTTCTATGGGCCAGGCTTTGATGAGGTCACCAAACGTTCCTTTCTCCCTGACCTCTGGGAGACCTGTGACCGTGGCCCGTATCATAGAAACTTCTGGAACTAGACAGAATGGATGACATACCCCTATCCACTCATATTCCTTTCCTAGCTACCCAATGCCTTCCAATAAATTCATCTGCCCTCAATCCATCTGCAGAAAGCGTGCTATCCTCCTGCCCAGATACCTTCCCTGAAGAAGAGGTTGAAATCATGTCCTCTGCTTCTTCCTAACCTGTCATGTGAAGGCTTTTCTGTACACTTGGTGACAAGCTTCTGCTAGACAGCTTTGGGTTTTCTTCCTTTTGTTGGTGTTGTTTGTTTGTTTGTTTTTTGGTTAAAACACATACTCTCCTTCACATTCAGGATGGTGTGAGGACAGGCCTCACTCTGTTCTCAAGGTTCTGTCCCTCAGAGTCTAGGAGAGAAGTCAAACAAACAAAGAAACAAACAAAGGGGGCGGGGCAGAAAGAGATTTGTGTGGGGCGTTTAGCAGTAGTGGTCTGCAAGATGGGGTCCACAGGAGCAGGCTGCGTCCTGGAAGATCTGGGTGGGCGACATTTGTTGATGTTTGGGAGTCAGCTGGAAGCCGAGTCATCACCTGCATACCCCCTACTGTCCTTGAGGTGAACCCTCTCTAGGGACTCCTGATCTAAAGAACACGTTGAGGTTCTCAGGTGGCCACCAGAAATACACGAGACTTAAAGAACAGGAAATTGTTTTCTCCCAGTTCTGGAGGCTAGAAATCCAGGATTAAGGTGTTGACAGTGTGGTGTCTCTGGAGGTCCCTTTCCTTGATGAGCAGGCACCCGCATTCTCGTGTCCTCCTGTCCCTTTATGTCCATGCATCCTTGATATCTTGTGTGTCCTAATTTCCTCTTTGTTTTCCGGCCATGCTGCTTTTCTTCTGGGTCTTAGTTTCCAGGCCAGGGATTGAACTTGGGCCCTTGGCAGTGAAAGATCTGAGCCCTAACCACTGGCCTTCCAGGAAATTTCCCTCTGTCTTTTTATATAAAGAACCATCAGCTTGGACTAGGGCCCACCCTAGTGACCTCGTTTTAACTGAATCACCTCATTAAAGGCAGAATCTACAAAGAGGATTACGAATCTCCAAAGTGTTGGGGCTTAGATATTCTACAGATTTTTTTTTAATGAATTAATTTATTTGATGGCACCAGGTGTTAGTAGTGGTACGTAGGGTCTTCAGTCTTCCTGGCAGCACGTGGGATCTAGTTCCCTGACCACGGACAGAAGCCCAGCCCCCTGCACTGGGAGTGGAGAGTTTTAGCCACTGGACCTTTGGGAAAGTCCCTGCAACATATGGATTTTGCAGGACACGATGAAGCCCAAAACAGGGTTGATGGTAGGGTGATTTGCCTGGCTACACATTTGCACCCTATCTGCTCCTTAGAAATACCTGAGACCTTTAATAACGTTGACTCCCTGGTCCCATTCCTGGAGACACTGAGTCTGTGGGCAGGGAGTAAGCTTGACAGAATCAATCAGAACGTCCGTACTTTTCAAAAGCTCTCTAGTACTCACTGTTTAATATGGACACCTTAAGCAGCCTGGGCAACAACTGGAGCTTGGGAGAAACTCAGGCTCTCAGGCCCCACTCACAACTGTTGGATGAGAATGTGCTTTTGCACAAGACACATAGGCAATTCCTTAGATTCACTGATGGTGAAGAAGCACAGCCCAGGAGATTTGAAAGTGTGGCCCAAACGGAAATGTTTGCATCCAGATCTCTCAGCTTTGATTATATCCTAGGACCTCCAGAAGCCCCCAAAGAGGGTGTGGAGCTCCTAGAATCTCTGAAGGGTGGTGGGGAGGATGAAGCTCCCAGCTCAAGCTACATCTCTTTAGTTTATTGAATTGCCAATAACCTGCTCCTCCCAAGGCAGGTGCTCAGTGCGTCACATGAAGGAAAAAATGCATTCCTGACCCTCAACCCTTAGGGTCTCCTGAAGGTGTATATTCTTGGGCATTTTAAGCTTGTTCTTATTGTTGCTTGGGCTCCCATTGCGCCCCATCTGGTAAAGAATCTGCCTGCAATGCGGGAGACCTGGGTTTGATCCCTGGGTTGGGAAGATCCCCTGGAGACAGGAAAGGCTAGCCACGCCAGTATTCTAGCCTGCACGATTCCATGGACTGCATATGGTCCACGCGGTCACAAAGGGTTGGACACAACTGAGCACCTCTCACTTTCACTGTTGCGGCAGAGTTGCTAAGTTGTGTGTCTGAGTCTTTTGTGACCCCATAGACTGTAGCCTGCCAGGCTTCTCTGTCCATGGGATTTCTCAGGCAAGAATCCTGGCGTGGTTGCCATTTCTTCCTCCAGGAGAGCTTTCCGACCCAGAGACTGTACCCAGGTCTCCTGCATTAAGAGGTGGATTCTTTACTGCTGAGCCACCAGAGATCAACCTTTCCCAAAGTACTGGATGACTTTACACCCTGGGATTCACTTCACTTCAGAATCAAGTGAGGCGAGCTTTGCGTTTTCAGGTTCGCAGGTCCTCTCCTAGGGCAATTTGAATTTCTTAGGTGTGATATGCAGCCCTGGAATCTCTGTGTTTAATAATGTCCCAGGAGATTCTGAGATTTGAGCAATCTTCAGAAGCATATGAAAGTGAAAGTGTTAGTTATCCAGTTGTGTCTGACACTTTGCCAAACCATGGATAGTAGCTCACCAGGCTCCTCTGTCCATGGAATTCCCCAGGCAAGCATACTTGAGTGGAGAGCAATTTCCTTCTCCGGCAGATCTTCCTGACACAGGGATTAAACCCTGGTCTCCTGTACTGCAGGCAGATGTTTTACTCTCTGAGCCATCAGGGAAGCCTAGAAGCATAAGTCTGTAGTCAAAATGTTTCTTCCCCTCCCCTAAGTATTTGCAAACATTTTAAAACTGACACCCAAAATATTTCTGTTGTAAGTGTAAACACTGCAAAGGATGTACCTTTTGGCATACAATCAAAATAAACCCTTTTAAGTAAATCAAACTAGGAATTGCCTGGCAAGCCAGCACTTAGTGTTTAATGCTTTCAGTCTAGTGACCGGGGTTCAGCGCCTGGTCAGGAAACTAAGCTCCTGCAGGAAGTCTCATGGTGTGTCCATAAATAAATAAAACTGTTAATATCATGCTTTCAAACATATCCAGAAGAACGTAAAGAGCATAGAGTTTTAAAAATATTCCGTTTTATTCACTTATTTGGCTTCTTCGGGGCTTAGCCGTGTCATGCAGGATCCTTTGTCCGTTCTACGGCCCTCTGGCATGTGGGATCTTACCCACCACGTATTAAACTCACATTCCCAGCATTGGAAGGCAGATCCTCAACCACTGGACCGCCAGGAAATCCCTAGCCCTGGGTTCTGATACTTACCGACATTGGAGGACATGGCAACCCACTCCAGCAATTTTCCCTGGTGCACTCAACGGGTAGAGGAGGCTGGCTGGCTGCAGTCCATGGGGTCGCAAAAAGTCAGACACAGCTGAGCTCCTAGGCACAACACTGGCCATCATGCTTCTTAAAAGAGTCTAAAACGAGCTCTTTCTAATGGTCAGTTTTTCTTCTTTTTTCCCTGGTTCATTGAGATGTAATGGACATACCTTCTGTAAGTTTAAGGGGAGAACATGTTGATTTGATGATAATGGTGTCTTTGATGGTGTATCTGATCACAGCATTTGAGATCACGTTCATTAGTGGACATCATTTTTGTTCGAATTCAGTGACACTATTACCTTATAACGAATGGAAATACACGTATTTCTTCTCTGAAACCCTCTCTGAAACCCACGAATCTGTGTGCACAGGGCTGTAAAGGCAGTGGGAGGGAAAGCTTGAGATATAATCTAGGTGCTGCAAAGGAGGACAGAGAAGAGGGCGAGTCAGGGGGGAAGGGTGCAGGAGGGCGGTGAGGGTGTGACCTGACACCCCTGACGTGGTTTAAGAACGCATGAGCCCCCGCCTAGAAAAAGCTCCTGGGGTTCAGCATGTAGATTCACAGTGAGGACCCTGGGAATCCAGCGGGTGCTGAGCCTTCAAGTGCAGATCACTTGGGAGTAAGCTTGCTTCCTGCCCTCCTCACCCTGCCTCCTCCCCAACCCACCCCCTTGCCCTCGGAAGAGGACAGGGGTTCGCTGTTTGCAGCTGGAGAATTTTTTGCCATTGGAAGAGAACTCCTGACTTTTTAGGTTCCTGACATCAGCCCATGCCCTGTTGGAATAGCTGTGTGGACCACCTTCCCTTGCCCTTGAGCTATTGAACCCCAAATATCTAAAGACTCAGATAAACTGGAGATAAGGTGGTGGGCCTCTGGATGCTGGAGATGCAAGTGGGGACTCTCACCACACTGAGACCTGGAAAATAGCCCCTGGGAGGGGCCCTGAAGCCCCACTCAGATTCTTTCCCCTCTCCAACATTTTGCTAGAAAGGTTTCTAGTTGAAAGATCCTATGGGGAAAAACTGGTTCAGAAACCTGATTGGAGCCTGGTTTGGGTACTATGGATTGGACTCGAATGGGCTTTAAAAGGCGTGGAATCTCCTGATGCCGCCTCACTGGGAAAAGGCTTTTGGAGAGCCAGGGAGGAGTTTCACGGACACTGGACACAGGAAGCGGTGCTGCTATTCCCAGAGAAATCTTTCTGGGACGTGGAGACAAAGACACTCCAGCTTCACCCTCCACTTGGTCTCAGAGTAGGAAGTGTTTAGCTGCACTGAGTCAACTGGACTTCAGGAGCTGGTGAGCCATGGGGTTTGGAATGCTTCCTTTTGTTCTCTGCAGCCATGAGTCTGCAAAATTTCTCTGCTAAGGGCTAGAGAGTAACCAGGCATTAAGGGCCATGAGGTCTCTCCCATTAGCAGGGTGAAATAGCCTCAGGCAGAGGCAAATGATCACGTCTGTGTTCCAATAAAACTTTCTTTGTGACACTGAAATTTAGATATCATATAATGTTCACACGTCACAAACCTTTCCTTTGTTTTTGCCAAAATTAAACATCAATGTAAAAAATGTTAAACGTTTTTAAAAATTAAAAAAAAAAAAAAAAAAAACAATCGGGAAGCAAGCCGATTTGTCAATCCCTGTCTAAACCACTTGCCTATATAATGCAGCTAGCATGCCATTAGTGACTTGTGACATGAATTTAGTAGGCTGGATTCTGCTTATGAAAAATAGAAATCTTCAATAAATCTAAGATGACATCAGCTGTAAGATACATTATTCCATTTACCTTTGGCCACACCCAGTGGCATGTGGGATCACAGGTCCCTGACCAGGGATTGAAGCTGTGTCCCTGGCCTGGAAGTGAGAAGTCTTAAATACTGGAATACCGGGGAGGTCCCACAGCACTATTTTTCATACCACTGTAAAATATATATTTATATACATATGTCTGCGTGTGTGTTCAGTTGTTTCAGTCATGCTAGACTTTCTGCAACCCTATGGACTGTCGCCCACGATTCTTCTTTGTCCATACGATTCTTCAGGTAGGAATACTGCAGTGGGTTGCCATGCCCTCCTCCAGGGGGTCTTCCTGACCCAGAGATGGAACCTGCATCTCTTAGGTCTTCTGCATTGGCAGGAGGGACCTTTACCGCTAGGGACATCATTTACACACAAGCAAACAAACTATGATATGCTACTGATGAAATGTGATCTGGTATCACAAATGGCCAAATGTAAACTTTAGAATGGCCTTTAATGTCTACGAAACGTGTTAATGGCATGGAAGCTATCAACAAATGTATTATATGGAGAGAAACTGTGTTACAAACCTTTAATTTCAAGGAGCACCGCTGCCCCTGTCAGCATCCAGCTACATACTGGCTGACTTTCTCTCTTGCCTGATAGTTTTAATCCATTCAGATTTGGAAGTCATCAAATGCTTGGAGAAATTGCTTCTCAGCCTTTTGGCTAAGATCAAGTGTAAGTACCTGGGGAGCCAGGAATGAGTGGGCCGAGCTTGAGGTACAGGTAAATGATTGTTTCATAACAGTTACTGTTTATTTCTGCAGCAGGCATGTAGCACTGACAGACACTCCATGTTGTTCTAGAAACCAAAATACAGCAGCCCGATAGCTCTGGAGGGGAAAATGGCATGTGAGTTGGGGGAGGCTGTGATTTCTGACATCATGGTCAGGAAAGCCTGGCAGAGAAACTGTGGACCGAGGCAGCTCAGGAGTTGGGTGCTGGTAATTGAGACAGCATCCAAGGCAGGGGGAGCAGTAGAAGTCTTGAGAAGTCCCGTCCCTCCCTCCTTGGTACCCTTGGGAGATTGGGTCTGGGAACCCTGCACCTGGAGACACCAAAATTAATGGGTGATCAAGTCCATTACATAAAATGGTACAGTCTTTGCATGTAACATAAGGGGATACTCCCACATGTTTTAAATCATCTCCACATCCGTATAATACCTAATACAATGTTGATGCTGTGGAAGTAGTTTCAAGTACAGTGTAAATGCTCTCCCTCTCTGAGAGAGAGAGAGAGAGAGAGAGAGAGAGAGAGAGAGAGAGAGAGAGTTGCCAGCATGAGGCAGGTTCAAGTCCTGCTATTAGAAATGGCTGGGATTTAAAGAAAATATTTTGGATCCATGTATAGACTATGGTGCCTTCTGGACTCGGAAAGTGGAGGGAGTGAGAGGCACCCCCAAGTGACAGCTGGGGGCTCTTTTGGACATTTTCTGTCGGTCAGCATTTCTGAGTGAGATTGTAGATCTGTAAGCAAAATGGTGCCTACCAACTCTCCTGCAGAGTTTAAGAGGAACACGGGGGCCACCATGGGGAGTCAAGGCAAAAGTGTTGGCTGGAGAAGGAAGTTTAAAACGGTCATGTCATTTCACTGACTTTGAGATGTTTCCTTATGTCTAAGGGTGCTAATAGTTATCTCAATGTTTCAGCCAGTGATTCAACCAGGTACTAATTTTGTCTTTTGAAAGAAATATAATCATCACCACTTATCGGCAGACAGTAAGTTTCAAGACCCCCAGGGGACATCGGTAACCTCACACAGTATCAAACTCTATGTACACAATGGTTCTTCTATACAAACACACCTGTGATGCAGTCTACTGTATAGAGGCACAGTAAGAGATAGCCACTGCCTAAAAATAACAGGAAAGTGAAAGTGAAGTCGCTCAGTCGTGTGCAACTCTTTGCGACCCCATGGAGTGCCGCTTATTACGCTCCTCTGTCCATGGGATTTCCCAGGCAAGAATTCTGGGCTGGATTGCCATTTCCTTCTTCACAGGATCTTCCTGACCCAGGCATTGAACCTGGCTCTCCGGAATTGTAGGCAGACACTTTACCATCTGAGCCACCAGGGAAGGTGTAATAATAACATAGAACAATTATAACAATATACTTTTATAAAAGTGTTGTGAGTGTAGTCGCTATGTAAAATATACTACTGTACTAATTGAGCGATTTTTTTTCACCCTAACTAAGCACTTACTACGCTCTGTGTCCATACCTTTTGCAGTTGGAGGTTTGACAGCAAAACTAACCCAGATTTATTTTCTCTTCTTCACATTCACCACAGATATTAGCCACCTCAGCATACATTGTTTCTTTCTCTTTTATATCAAATTGAGAACTTGGATCTTTTCACTGAAAGGCAGCACTTAATGGATTTTTCTCTGGCATATGTCAATGGACAGCATCCCTCCACTTACGGTTTGGGGCCATTATTGAGTAAAGTAAGGAAAACTTGGTCACAAGCCCTGTGGCATCTCCACAGACATTGTGGTAACCGAGTGACAGACGCGTGGGATGTTCAGGACTAAGGAACGATTCACATTCTGGGCAGGAGGAAGCAGGATGGTGTGAGATTCCAATCACTCTCCTCAGAATTACCTGCAGCTTAAAATGCATAAGTTGTATATTTCTGGAGTTTTCCATTTAATATTCTCGGTGACCAACTGAGGGTGACCTGAAACCACAGAGACTGACACCTGAGATCAGAGGGGATGACCTTGCCTGGTGATTGCTTTTAGGGGGAGAAAAACACTAGAAGGGGCCACTTGAAGCCACAAGTGGTTGCAAAATGGCCCATCTCTTCCCGTGTGAGGAAGCACAAGCACCACCACAACCCGAGAAAAAGACCGCCGTGTCCAAATCCAGAGGTGAGGACAATGACGATGCTGAGGTCATCTTTGTTGGAGTGGAGCACGTCAAGGAGGATGCTGAAACCTTCTTTGTCAGAGTGATTTCAACTTCAAAGCCAGTCATTTCTAACGTTTTGAACAGAGTGACCAGGGACTCATCTTCAAGAAGAATGAAGGACCACGTGAATCCGGATCCCTCCTGCAGGTGGCAACCTGCAAATCTTAGGACCCCAGCATCAGAGCCAGCTGCCGTATCACCAGTTTCTCAGTGTGTATGGGGAGGAAGAGGCAGTTCTATTATTTCGGAGCCTTCATCTAAACCTGATTAGAAAACGAGCTCGCCGGAAACTGTCCTTCACAATTCAGAATCGTTCTCTCTGCGGCCTCCCTGTCTCTCTCGAGCCGTTCTCTCATTAGGAGGCAAGGATGAAAGCCCTCTTAATTCAAAGCGGTGTCCCACTTCAGATGTGAATTTTAACAGTGGGAATCCCAAAAGACCCAAACTCAGCGATGGAATCCCAGGGGGACCTGCCTCCACCATGGCCCCTCCAGGTATCCCTCCTGGAAAAACACGGTTATGACCTTGGAAGATTCCCCGACCTCACCGAGCCGTGTGCATGGTGGGGCATCATTTTCACGGACTCGCACCAATGGCCAGGCATGCTTCCGTCTTATGGATCCAGAAGGAACATGCAGTTTGTCAGGCCTGGAGAAAATGGACTTTCTGACTCTTGCACGTCAGAGCAAGACTGTTGATCCCATGAAAGTAAATCTGGGATCAAATTCACTGATGAGAGTAAATGTTATCTGATGGCTTTTACTTTGGAGCATACAAGAGACGGCACCAGAACAGAAGACTCACACAGCCTTCAAATGCCTCAGCTGCTTGAGTCTTCTAAAATATGTCAAGTTTATGACCCACCTGAGGAACCATCTGGAGCTTGAGAGGCAGAAGGGTGACAGCTGGGAAACCCACACTACCTGCCAGCACTGCCACCGCCAGTTTCCCACCTCGTTCCAGCTGCAGTGTCGCATGGAAAGTGTCCCTGCTTCCTGGGAGCCCTCCACGGTCTGTAATATCTGTGAATTGTCCTTCAAAACAGATCAGGTTCTCTTACAGTACCTGAAGGACAGTCACAAACCTGGCAAAATGCCCTATGTCTGCCGTGTTTGCACTTACAGATTGTCAGCCTTTGCCAATGTAGAGGCGTATTTTAGAACATGGCATGGAAACATGAACAATTTGTTTGTCTGTTTTGCCTCAAAATGTTCAAATAGGTGACATCCTTTGTAAATCACGCTCGGAGGAACTGCAACAGGAGGGTCTTTCCATGTTGCACGTGCTGGCTACAAAGTTTGAACGTGAAGGAAAAGACCGAGCACCAAACCAAGAATCATCAGTCATTCAAACAGCCAGAGCACTTGCCAGGGTTGCCTCCTGAAACAGAGGTCATGATCCAAAGTTCAGTTCAGCTGGGACTGAGAGAGACAGCATCCATCATTGTGAGGAACACTGACTCCCAAGTGCCACCCAGAAAACACACAAAAAAGATTGACTACGAGCACAAAATATTCCAGACATGCTGCAGCATGGGATCTGGCTAAAAAATTATGTTCTACCCACCTCCAGAAATTCAGAAAAGCCCCATTGAGGTTCAGCCAGCTGTACATAAAGACCCTGCCTGGCTTTTGTTGTTCAGTTGCTCAGTCGTGTCTGACTCCCTGTGACCCCATGAACTTCTGTATGCCACGCTTCCATGTCCATCATCATCCCCTGAGGCTTGCTCAGACTCATTGCGTTGGGTTGATGACGCCACCCAATCATCTCATCCTCTGTCATGCCTTCTGCTGCTGCCTTCAATATTTCCCAGGATCAAGGGTTTTGTTTTGTTTTGCTTTCCCAATGAGCTGACTCTTCCCTTCAGGAGGCCAAAGTATTGGAGCTTCAGCATCAGTTTTTCCACTGAAGATTCAGGGTTGATTTCCCTTAGGATTGACTGGTTGGATCTCCTTGCAGTCCAAGGGACTCTCAAGAGTCTTCTCCATTCTCCAGCACCACAGTTTGAAAGGATCCATTCTTCAGCACTCAGCCTTCTTTATGGTGCAGCTCCTCCATCTGTACCTGACTCCTGGAAAAACCATAGCTTTGACTTTATGGACATTTGTTGGCAAAGTAATGTCTCTTTCTTTTAAAACACTGCCTAGCTTTGTCACAACTTTTCTTCCAAGCAGTGAGCATCTTTTAATTTCGTGGCTGCAGTCACCATCTGCAGTGATTTTGGAGCTCAAGAAAATAAATTCGGTCACTGTTTCCATTGTTTCTTCATCTATTTTCCATGAAGTGATGAGACCTTTGCCTGTGTGAACCACAACAAACTGGAAAATTCTTAAAGAGATGGGAATACCAGACCATCTGACCTGCCTCCTGAGAAATCTGTATGCAGGTCAAGAAGCAACACTTAGAACTGGACATGGAACAAGTGACTGGTTCCAAATAGGGAAAGGAGTACGTCAGGATTATATACTGTTGCCCTGCTTATTTAACTTAAACGCAGAGTACATCATGAAAAACACTGGGCCGGATGAAGCACAATCTGGAATCAAGATTGCTGGAGAAACAGCGACAACCTCAGATATGCAGATGATGTCACCCTAAGGGCAGAAAGTGAAGAGCCTCTTGATGGTGGCAAAAGAGGAGAGTGAAAGGCTGGCTTAAAACTCAAATTTCAAAAGACGAAGATCACAACGTCTGGTCCCATCACTTTATGGCAAGGAAATGGTGAACAACTGAAAATAACAGCACGTTTGATTTTCTTGGACTCCAAAATCACTGAGGATCGTGAATGTAGCCACAAAATCAAAGGAAGCTAGCTCCTTGGAAGAAAGCTATGGCAATCATAGACAGCATTAAAAAAGAAAAAAAAAAAAAAAAAGCTAAGGCATCACTCTGCTGACCAAAATTCTTATAGTCAAAGCTATGGTGGTTCAGACAGTAAGGAATTCACTTGCAATGTGGGAGACCTGGGTTCATTCATGGGAAGGACATCCCTGTAGTCCGGTGGAAATACTCGGTGCTCCCAGATTAGGGCATCCAAGTTCATTCCTTGGTCCGGGCATTAGATCCCACATACTGCAACTAAAAATACCACATGTGACAATTAAAATTCCTGCTCCCACATGCTACAATGAAGATTGAAGGGTCCTTGTGCTGGAACTAAAAACAAGCACAGCCAAGTAAATGAACAAATATTTGAAAGAAAGAAAGAAAGAGGTATGAGAATTCCCTGTTGCTTCAGTGGTTCGGAGTTGATGCTTTCACGGTCAATGGCCAGGGTTCAACACCTGGTTGTGGAACTAAGATCCCACAGCTTCTGTGGCATGACCAAACAAAACCCCAGAAAGATAACTGAGGAGTACAGAACTCCCAAAGTTTGAAAATGAAGCAATGGCACTGCACACAGGCTGAGGATAGAGTAAGGATTGCCAGGAACCCAAAGTGCAAAAGCGGCACCTCTGCAATTCACAAGCCTCTTTAATGTTGTGGTTTAGGCTTCTCCTTCTCCTGCTTCTGAACCTAAATAACTTATTGCTCCTAAGAGAAATTGTTATGGGAAAAACATTATTTGAACTGAATGATAGTGAAAATAGCAAATTTTTGAGACAGAGCTAAAGCAGTTTCATGTGTTAATATGCATCACATTTGAAAAGAAGAAAGGTTGGAAAAACAATGACCTAAGTCAGTGCTATTCACAGACCTTTCTGCAGCAATAGAAAACATTTTCATAATTGTTACATATATTCCCTCATAAGGGCGATCAGCTTTTCACATATATAAATGCTTATGTTTCTTTTCTTTTCTGTGAGGTGTTCTGTTTATATCCTTTATCTGTATATTCAGATGGAGTATTCATCCAGCAGGGTTTGTTTTCTTTCTTTGTTTTTTTTTTTTTTTTTTTTTCCTTGCGGTGAGGATTAATGGATCTTAGATCTTCAACCAGGGATTGACTCTCTGCCCCCTGCAGTGGAAGCACAAATCTCTAACAACCCGATCATTAAGGAATCCTCAGTAAAATATATTTTCTATGTCCGTATCTAATATGCCACTTTGCAAATGTTAAAATGTAGCCAGTGTGACTGCGGTATTAAATCTTTGTGTGTGTTCAGCGGCTTCAGTCTGTCCAACTCTTTGCGACCCCATCAGTGTAGCGCACCAGGCTCCTCTGAACCCACATCTTTTACATCTCCTGTATTGGCAGGCAGGTACTTTACCACTAGCACCAACTGGGAAACCTATTAAATCTTTACTTTAATTAATTTAACATTAAAAGATATGGCTAGAAGGATCAGATCTTCCTTACAAAGGAGTTTCAATTAACTTGTATACTCAGTAATTTGTGTATCTCTTCGATATTTTCCTCAAGATGAGATTCCATGCCCCTCCCTAAATGTAGGCTGTGTTTAGCGGCTTGTTTCCAAGAACAGAATATGTCAGCAGGAAGGAGACAACTTTCTAGCAGACGAACTAGTGGTAGGTCATATTGATAGTATGAATCCTTGATGGGAGATGATGAGAAAGATATTTTGCCTTGGAGGTATAGTTCTACAATTATATAAACCCCAGGGCAATCAGGAGAAACATCCCAAACCCATATAGAGAGTCATTCTGCAAAATACCTGTCCCTGAAGGACTCCTGAAAACTGTCAAAAGTCTTGAAAAACAAGGAAAGTTTAAGAAACAGCTATAGACCAGAGTAAGCTAAGGGAGGTATCTGTAGCTTCTTGCTCTATATTCTCATGCAGTTCAGTATCCTATATGGGACTATGAAACTAGGAAAGAACATTTGTGGAAAAACTGGTAAAATTTGAGAAAACCCTGGAACTTAGTTAAAGGTACCCTACTGAAAGATGCTGGAATAATTGTGAAGCATAAAGGAAGTCATTTCACATACACACATTTCAGACATTGCAAGTGCTTTCTCTACACAACACCCACTTCATTTTGACTTCACGGAGATGGAAATCTGAAGTACGGCATACTTAACGGAAATCTTCGAATACAAAGGATCAATAATATTTAGACTGTGTCATCTGACTATAATGCAATAATGAGAAATTGACCAAGAAACGTCTTTGAAAATGCCATTCACTTGGAAAATAGAAATAACTATCTTAACTAACATATCTCTATGGAATTTTCATGCAAGAATCCTGGAGCAGATTGTCATTATTTTCTCCAGGGGATCCTCCTGACCCGGGATCGAACCCAGGCCTTTTGTGTCTCCTGCATTGGCTGGAAAGCGATTTACCAGTTGAGTGACCAGGGAAGCCCATGCAATATTTAGGCTTGTCTTTAGAAGAGAATATTAGGATATACTCGGACGTGAATGATAATGAACAGCCTATTCGCAAAAATTGCGGGACACAGTTAAAGTTGTACGGAGAAACAATGGAAAGAGTAACAGACTTTATTTTCTTGGGGTCCAAAATGATTGTGGGTGGTGAATGCAGCCATGAGCTTAAAAGATATGTGGCCCTTGGAAGAAAAGCTATGACAAGCCTAGACAGCCTAGTAAAAAGCAGAGACATTTCTTTGCTGACAAAGTCCATCTAGTCACAGCTATGCTTTTCCCCACAGTCATGTATGGATGTGACAGCTGGACCGTAAAGAAGGTGGAGTGCCGAAGAACTGATGCTTTTGAACTGTGGTGTTGAAGACTCTCGAGAGTCCCTTGGACAGCAAGATTCAACCAGTCAATCCTAAGGGAAATCAACTCTGAATATTCACTGGAAGGACTGATGCTGAATCTGACGATCCAATAGTTTGGCCACCTGATGGGAAAAGCCAACTCATTGGAAACCACCTTGATGCTGGGAACGACTGAGGGCAAGAGAAGAAGTGGGCGGCGATGGATGAGATGTTCGGATGGTATCACCAACTCAATGGACATGAGTTTGAGCAAACTCCAGGAGACAGTGAAGGACAGGAAAGCCTGGTGTGCTGCATGCAGTCCATGGCGTTGCAAAGAGTCCAACATGACTGAGGGACTGAACAACAACAACAAATTAAGGTAAATTTATAGCATTAGATACAAGAGAAATGAGAGTTACAAACAGTTATCTCAAAAAGTTGTAAAGATGAGCAACAGAACAAACTTATAGCGATGTGAAGGAATGAAATTAGTAAAGAATGAAAAATGAATATATTAGAGAAGAAAATAATGTAACAAAACCAAAACTTTATCCTCCCATAGGAGATCTCAACGGTCTACTAGGAGACTTCCAGCAGCACAGGGCATTTAAAAAAGACTCTGTGAAGGGCCAAAGAAGAAATATTTTAGGCTTTGCGAATATGATCATTGGCCATTAAGTTTTCAGCCATAGACAACAACGAAAGAAACTGGCAAGTCCCTGTTCCAAATTTAAGGACTCCGAAAACTGAATTTCACACAATTTCCACGTCAGAAAATAAAAGTCTTTTCGGTTTTCCTCAGCCATTAAAAGCGTAAAGCTCTAAAATTAAAAAGAAGAAGAAGAAGAAGTAAAGCTCATTCTCAGCTCACAATAGACAGTGCAAAAACAGGGGCAGGCTGCCCTGCCTTGATTGAAATGGAATTCCAAGAGGAGGGGCGCCAAGATTCACTGTAAGGTCAAGTTCCTTAAGCAAAGAACTGGCTTAAGGGAGGTCACCCCTGAGGGCTGTGAGTGCCGGACACCATCACTGGACTCCCCTGGTAGACTCGGAGGCCGTTCTCAGCCCTGAGCCCTGGCGACTGTGCCATCTGTTTTTTCTTTCTTCGCGTTTGGTGAGCTGAGCAATCTTGACCCAATACTCTTTTGAGATTCAGATTCAGCCTGACCACGCCCACAGGGGGTGCTTTTACGGGGTGGGGGGAGTGGGTGGGGGGGGTGTCCATCGCGTGCGCATGCGCCCAACTCAGCCTCGCGGCCAATCAGATGGCAGGAGCCAACACCTGGCAGCCAATCATCGGAGGCAGCCCGGTCGCCTGTAGGGGGAGCTGAGGCGGCACCCCAGACCTGAGGAAGCCTCGTCCCGTCCGCCTCGCCTCCTCATCCCCTCCGGCTGGCCTCCTCAGGCTTGATCCGGGAACTGCCTATGGCAGGTGAGCTGCAGGCAGTTCTGTCTCCTCCGTCAACGGGGGCTGGTAAGGACTGGAGCGTGGTTCAGCCTAAGAGGTGCCTGACGGCTAAAGGGAGGGTTTCTCGGGTCCCTACTCGCACGAGGCCTTGCTCGGTGGGGCGGCTGGTGAGGGCCCGCGGGCCCTCAGGAGGGAGTGTGCGGCAGGACCCACAGGCCTCAGGCGCCTTTCGCCCTCTCTCCTCTCTAGTCTGGGCGGGCTCAGCTCTCCAGCAGCTTTCCGGCCCGGGGGTGGGTGGCACAAGTCAGCTCGCGGAAAGGGCCTCTTAGGCCCCTGGCCCCGGGCACCACCCCTAGCTCTCCTGTGGAACCTAATGATTTAAACACACACACACACAAATCTTCACGGCCCAACCCGGTCCTGCACCCAGGCATAGTCAGGCGAGCGCAGCAAAAAAAAAAGAAAAAAAAAATCGATCTAGTGGCCTCTTCACTGCCCTGGTGCTTTGGTCGTTTTCCTGTTTCCTCGGCCTCTCCTCAGACTCCAGGGCTGCCCCGTCCCTGGGGGCCCCGAGATTCAGGCCTTTGGTTCTGGAAGTTGGCAGATGAGGTATTTGTTTGTTACTGAGAGAAGGGAGGTGGGAGGAAGAAGCTCAGGGCAAAGGAGTTCAATCACTTGGTCTGGTTGAGTGTGAGACGCCTGGTCAGCATCCGTAGGGTAGGACCAGGGAGGGCCTGGGGGGATAGAATGTTCCCGGAACAGGGGACTCACCCTGGCCGTTTCCTCTGCTTGTCCCCAGGATGTGACCGTGTGCTGCCTGGGAGGTCTCAAGCGCTCAGGACTTCAGTGGGCCCCTGAGGTAAGGTGACAGACATCTTTACAACAAGGGACAAAGTTGTGGCTTTCTTACTTTGTGTTTTTCTCCTTTCATTCGTCGGCTGACACGTTGCTGTTGAGAGAGAGTATTCCTGATTGGGGATTACGTGACCCTGATTGCGGGTGCTGACTTCAGGGCCATCATGGTTTCAGGTTTGCAGCTTTCTGAGTGGCAAGCTTAAAAACAGGCATGGTGACTTGCTTTCGCATGCCTTCTTGAAAGAAAAAAAGTAAGAGCACCATGGGTCTTAAGCTGTGTAGAGTTGACTCCTGCCACTTGGTGAGGCTAAAATGGGGCAATGCACATATCCTAAGGTATTAGCTAGCAAAGCAAAGCAATGCAGGTGTGGGGTTCCCTGGTGGCCTGGTGATTAGGATTTTGGGTTTTCACTGCAGTGGTCTGGATTCAGTCTCTGGTCAGGGAACTGGGACCCCACAAGCCAAACAGCATGGCCAAATGAATGAATGAATTCGGTGGTTCATTCAGAGAAATTATCCTGTGATTTAACATGTTCACGTGAGATGACTTGCTCATTTCTGTACCCTTAAGGGCTTTTCTTCATTAAGTAAGTGAACTCCACTGGATGGGGGTGAGGCACCATCTGAGTTCATTTCATGCGAGTAAACAAGATCATAGGAAGCTCTATGCCCAGCCACTTGTGCCTACAGCTGTGTTGTATACTTATCTTGCTGGTACAGCTTTGAACTTCACCGCATGTTTTGTTTTGGTCACAACCTGTGGCTTCATAGGATATTAGTTCCCCAGCCAGGGATCGAACACAGGATCCTGGCAGTGAGAGGGCTGAGTCCTAACCAAACCACTGGACTGCCAGGCAACTCCTGTGTTTCGGTGCTGTGGATAGGGGTGTGTGTGTGTGTGTGTGTGTGTGTGTATGTGTGTGTGTGTCTTGATTTTTGCTATATTTATAGGAGAACTGATCTGTGTGTAAGTATGATGTGAATGGTATTAGAACTTGAAATGTTTGTGTTGTACATATGATCTCAAAATGGAATAGTTTGAAAGAACTTACCACTTGTTATCTCTTGGCCTAGGATCTCTCCTTAGGTAGTAGTCAAGCTTTTGTCTGGCTTGGCAACCTCTGAAGACTTAGCTAGTTGAATCTAAGCTCTCTCACTTGTCTGTACTCTTCTAGCCTCAGTTCCTCCTTCTGTGGGCCTCTCCAAGGGGCTTCTCTTGTGGAGGCTGCTGTCTTTACTCAGAATGAGTGATTCAGGAAAGTACTTGCACCCATGATAAAGTGCAGAGTTTTTTTGAGATGTTACACATCTGCACTTGTGTATTTGCTTAGTCTCACAGGTCTACCCTGTGATAGATTGAGAGAGAACTACACAGGGGGAGGAATATCAGGAGATTGAATTCACTTGAAGGCTGGTTACCATACCCATTAATCCACTATGCCAGCCTTTTTCTTTTAATATGATCTCAGCTCTGTCAGTGTGAGCAAATTATTCGGCTTGTGTACCCTTCTTGTGTGCTGCTACTGCTGCTAAGCCGCTTCAGTCGTGTCTGACTCTGCAGTCTCATGGACAGCCACCCACAAGGCTCCCCCTTTTCTGGGATTCTCCAGGCAAGAATGCTGGAGTGGGTTGCCATTTCCTTCTCCAGTGCATGAGAGTGAAGTCGCCCAGTCGTGTCCAACCCTTCGAAACCCCATGGACTGCGGCCTACCAGGCTCCTCCACCTGTGGGATATTCCAGGCCAGAGTACTGGTTTGGGTTTCCATTGCCTTCTCCAGCTTGTGTGCTCTTGTGGTTTGATGTACTCAATTCTTGATCTGCTCATTTCTAGACCTACTCATTTCTTGATATTCTAGCAAGTCTCCTCTTTGTCCTCCTGGATTAAGGTTTCTGTTTCTCTGGATGGTTCCCATCAGCAAACAGACTGACTATAACGTGACCTGTCGGTAAAAATCCATCTTTTGGTGACACCTCCTGCTTCTGCTGCTTTTATTTCATATTTGCTTGTTATAGAACTCTGCAGAGTTGTTCCTAGACTTTGTTATCTCGAGTTCTCTCATTTTCCCATAAAGCCACTCTTGTCAAGGCCACAGGTGAATTCAAATGTTTAACTCAGTGGTGAATTTTTAATTGTTATTTTATTTAATTTGTTGGCAGCCTTTATCAGAGTAGTTCATTTCCTCCTCCCTGAAAAAAATGTTTCACTTGCATTACAGAGTGCTTCTCTTCCTGCTTGTCTTCCACCTACAGTTCCCCACATACAATGTGTGACCTTTGTGTCTGGCTTTATTCAGATGTCGTATTTTCCTTTTAAGTATTTATTTATTTAGCTATGTGGCATGTGGGATCTTAGTTCCCAGCCCAGGGATGGCACCTGTGGAGAGTCTTAAACCCTGGATCGCCAGGAAAGTCCCCTCGTTTGTGTACTTTCAAGATTCATCGTGTTCATGCTTGTATAGCAGTGAATGTTTTTATTTTATTTTTATGGCTGATTATGGTATATGAATATGGTAAATGGCTTCCATGCAGTCCATTTTGAGCATATACCACAGTTTGTTTATCCATTCGTCAATGAATGGATAATACGTGGATGGTGTACTCTTTGTGGCTATTGCGAGTAATGTTGCTGTGAACACTGATTTTGCATGGACTGAACATTTTCAGTGTTGGTGCATATATACAAAAGAGGGAAATTCCTGGATCATATCTCTACTCTACATTTAATTTTTGAGGTACTGACCAACCACTTTTGCAAGAGTGGTTGTACCATTTTACAGCAATTACCTCAACAATATCATGAAGATTCCTTTTCTCCACATCTTCTGCAGCACTTGTTATTATTCGTCCTTTTGATTGGGTGTGAAGTAGTCTGGTGTGAAGTAGTATCTCAGTGAGACTGATTGACATTTTGCTCAGGGCTTCCCTGGTGGCTCAGAAGGGAAAGTGTCTGCCTGCAAGGTAGGAGACCTGGGATCAATTCCTGGGTGGGGAAGATCGCCTTGAGAAGGAAATGGTAATCCACTCCAGCACTCTTGCCTGGAAAATCCCATGAATGGAGGAGCCTGGTAGACTACAGTCCATGGGGTTGCAAAGAGTCGGAAATGTCTATTCAAATTCTTTTCCTGGTTATTAAATGCTTTTCTGTTTTTAATTGTTGTAGAAAACATCTAACTTAAATTTTTACCATTTTACCCATTTTTGCATGCTAAGTATTTTGCACACTTTCATCAGCCTTTTGGAGAAAGAAATGGCAACCCACTGCAAATCTGATGGAGAAGGGAACGTGGTGAGCTTTAGTCCCTGGGGATGCAACGTTGGGCACAACTGAGTGACTAAGACATATACACACACGTAGTCACAGTGTTGATTTGTTGTTGTTGTCATTGTTTTAGCTGTGTTGTGCAGCTTGAATGACAGTTCCCTGGTTGAGGGTCATACCCAGGCCCCTGATAGGACACTGCGGAGTCCTAACCTCTGAACTACCAGAGAATTCCTTATCACATTGTTATGAAGCAGATCTCTACACCTTTACAGCTTGCAAAATCGAAACTCTGTACCCATCACCTGTCCCATTAAACAGCAACTCCTCTTTTCTTGCCCGTTGACCTAGACCATGGACTCCATCGTTCTTTTTTGTTTCCTTTCTATTGCTTGACTGTGTTAGCTATTTCATGCAAGTAGAAACTTACAGTATTTGTCTTTTTGTACGACTGGCTTATTGCATTTGGCTTGATGTCTGAAATGATCATGCATGTTGTAGCATGTGACAGAATTTTCTCTATATGGCTAAATAATATTTCATTGTGTGTATATATCACATTTGATGGACATTTCGATGCTTCCACCTCTTAGTTGTTGTGCTTCGTGCTGCTGTGAGCACGGCTCTGCAGATATCCCAAGACCCATGTTAACTTCTTTTGATTTTATATCTGGAAGTGGAACTGCTGAATCATGTATCAGGTCTAGTTTTTTAGTTTTTTGAGGAGCCTTTAAACTGTTTTCTGTAGCAGTTGCACCATTTTAAAATCTATCTATAACACACAAGGATCCAGTTTCTGTATGTGCTTGCCAACAGTTGTCCTTTCCTTTCCTTCATATGTAAACACACACATATGCACATACAATTTTTTCATACCCTGTTCCATGATTGTTTATCACAAATTATGAATATAGTTCCTTGTGATATACAGTACGCTGTTATTTCTCTCTTGTATATATTATAGTTTGCATCTGCTAATCACCAGCTCCCAATCTGTGCCTACCCCAACTTTCCCCTCTGGGGAATCACATAGTGTGCTCTCTATGTCTGTGAGTCTGTTTCTGTTTCATAGATAAGTTCATTTGTGTCATATTTTAGAGTCCATGTAAGTGATACCATATGATATTTGTCTTTCTCTCCTTTTTATTATTTTTATTTGTACTTTATTTTATTTTACAACACTGTGTTGGTTTTGCCATACATTGACATGAATCCACCACAGGTGTACATAAGTTCCCAATCCTGACCCCCCTCCCACCTCCCACCCCATATCATCTCTCTGGATCATCCCTGTGCACCAGCCCCAAACATCCTGTATCCTGCATCAAACATAGACTGGCGACTACCTTACATGATAGTGTACATGTTTCAGTGCTATTAACTCCCAAATTATCCCACCCTCTCCCGCTCCCTCAGAGTCCAAAAATCTGTTCTATACATCTGTGTCTCTTCTGCTGTCTCTCATGCAGGGTTATCATTACCATCTTTCTAAATTCCATATATATGTGTTAGTATACTGTATTGGTGTTTTTCTTTCTGGCTCACTTCACTGTGTATAATCGGCTCCAGTTTCATCCGTCTCATTAGAATTGACTCCTATAAAGTCTGCAAGCAATAAATGCTGGAGAGGGTGTGGAGAAAAGGGAACCCTCTTACACTGTTGGTGGGAATGCAATCTAGTGCAGCCACTATGGAGAACATTGTGGAGATTCCTTAAAAAATGGCAAATAGAACTGCCATATGACCCAGCAATCCCACCGCTGGGCATACACACTGAGGAAACCAGAATTGAAAGAGACACATGTACCCCGGTGTTCATCGCAGCACTGTTTATAATAGCCAGGACATGGAACAACCTAGATGTCCACCAACAGATAAATGGATCAGAAAGCTGTGGTACATATACACAATGGAGTGTTACTCAGCCATTCAAAAGAATATATTGTCTTCCTCTTTCTGACTTCCTAAGTATTCTTTTGAATGCTAGTGTAGATTCAAGTATTTACTCAACAACATTTGTTGCTACAGTGTAAAATGTGGTTGACTTTTAAAATATTTGTCTTCTATTCTGCAAGCTTTATATTAATTCTAATACTTGGGTTTTCTTCAAGATTTTCTATATACAAATGTATGTTATCTCCAATATACTTTGATTTTTACTTTCCATTCTGAAGGCGGTTTTTTGTTTTTTCATTGTGTTTTTTTTTTTTAAACTACAGCAACAATTCTCTTTTGTTACCTGATTGCTCTGGTTGTAAAACTGCCAGTATAATGTTGAGCCAAAGTGTGTAATAGACTTCCTTGTGTTGTTCCCAGTCTTAGAGGGAAAGCTTTCAGTTTTTCATTCTTAAGTATGATGTTAGCTGTGGGTCTTTTTACAGGTGCCCTTTGATTGAGAAAGTTCTCTTCTGTTCTTAATTATTAAGTGTTCTTTTAACCCTGGTTATGAAAAGGTGCTAGATTCAAGGAAATGCTTTTTCTTCAGGCAGATGTGTTATTTGTTTTATTGTTTTAAAATGGCATAATGTTGGTGACTTTCCTATCATGAACCAACTTTGCATACCTCCCTAAATCCCATGTGATCATGGTATACAGTCTTGTTTATATGCTGTTGAAATTTGTTTGCCAGTATTTTGTTTTGGACTCTTTCACCTGTATTCATGAGGGATATCAGGTGTGTGTGTGTGTGTGTGTGTGTGTGTGTGTGTGTGTGTGTGTGTGTGAGTGATATCTCTGTCTGATATTGGTATGAGAGAAAGAATGGCATCACTTTGCCTGCTATGTGGGGAAGAGACATGTGGCATAAAGGATGAAGCATTGTTGGATTGAAGTTTTGCCAGGATTAGAGGGAGAAATTTAGGATATATCAGTGTGGAATTGGGGTGAGATTATCAAAGAGAGCCCATTCTCCTTTTCCTAGGCCTGTGTTAAGTGCTTGACATTGAATTATGCTGTCTGTTAACTAGGTATAGATAGATTATACTTTGAATTTGCTACCTATTTTGTTTGTTAACATTTATGAAATTAGAATTTGTGAATCGGTTGTAATGTGCATTTAAGATCCATTTTCTTCCATTTTTACTACGAAACAAGATGCCATTGAATAGCTGATGCCTTTTAAAAAAGCTGTTAACCTTAAGTCTAAGAAATAAGCATGTTTGTCTTTAAGATACAGAAACACATTTAAAAGTTACAAATTTGCCAAAGAAGACGCAACTGGTGTGTGGTTAAGTTAGAATTCCAACTTAATCTCCTATGACTCCAAAGTCCATGCTTCGAAACGCTGTAGAACAATGCTTTTGTAAAAATACTCATCCTTTACATGTGATTTCACCTAATGATCAGTGTGGCGGGTTTTTTTTATTTTTCCTCTTTATTTTTTTTAACTAGAAGAGGTTAAAGTGAACATGCGACAAAGCTATGATTCTAGAGCCATGGAGACTTGTAGTCGTAGTTTTTTCAGCTGTCATTGAGTCTGGTTGACACTCAGTGTCTCTGTCTGTAAGATAAGGGTGTGTATAAGTACTCTAGAGTTTTGGAGATAATCAAATAGCCCATTTTTCTGTACTTAACTAATCTGTAGTATGTTTACACTTAGGTGGCAGTTTGTATAAAGGAAGCACTGGGACTTGTGGCTGCACCCTCTAAGAATAAAAAAGTATTAAAAATATGGAACTCCCACGTATGTTACGTGAAGAAGAACAAGAGCCAGAAGTACGGAAAAGGGAGGGAGAGACCAAACAAGTAGATGATGATGCTGATGATGAAGTGATCTTGGTTGGAGTGGAACATGGAAATGAAGATGCTGACGTGATCTTTGTTGGGATGAGCTCAGCTTCAAAACCAGTCGTTTCAAACATACTGAACAGAGATACCCCAGGTTCTTATTCAAGGAGAAAAAGGTGTGGTCACTTCAGGAGAGGTAACGCTCACAGATTACAGCCTGTTAGTCATGTGACTCCTACATCAGAAGCAAAGACTGTCTTGCCAGTGTCTGACTCTGACTCAAGATCAACAGGTAGTCCTATTATTATTGAACCTCCGTCTCAAGCTGATTATAAAAATCTTTCACCACAAATAGTGCCTGATGGCTTTTCGAAGGAGTTATGTTCTTCCTTGATTACCTTCACAAGGTCATTGCAGCATCCAGTAGAAACAGCAGTTTCTGCAGGAGATGTGAATAAAAGTCCTCATGTATCAAAGCGAGTTTCCCCTTGTGAAACAAATCGCAGAAATCCCAGAAGGCCCAAACTCAGTGATGGCATTGTAGGGGAACATTCTTTAGGTTTCTCCCCGTCAGGTTTTTTTCATACAGAGACCACTCAGCAAAGCACACCAGACCGTGTCCATACCTCACTAGGCCATGTTCAGAATGGAGAACCTTGTCCAACACCTTTTCCAAAGGACAGTGTTCATTGCAAGCCTGTAAGACCTTTAGGGGAAAGTGGACGGACAAAAACTGATTTTCCAAGTTGGCAAGTCCAAACAAAATTGGTGATCCCACAGAAGGAAATCTGATTGTGTTACTTCGTGACTTCTACTATGGCGAGCATAGAGGAGTTGGGCAGCCAGAAGCGAAGACCCACACGGCGTTTAAATGCCTCAGCTGCTTGAAAGTTCTAAAAAATGTCAAGTTTATGAATCACATGAAGCACCATTTGGAACTTGAGTGGCAGAGAGGTGACAGCTGGAAAACCCACACCACCTGCCAGCACTGCCTCCGCCAGTTTCCTACTCCTTTCCAGCTGCAGTGTCACATTGAAAGTGTCCACACGGCCCAGGAGCCCTCCGCAGTCTGTCACATCTGTGAGTTGTCCTTTGAGACAGATCAGGTTCTCTTAGAGCACATGAAAGACAATCATAAGCCTGGTGAAATGCCCTATGTATGCCAGGTTTGCAGTTACAGATCATCATTTTTTGCAGATGTGGATGCACATTTCAGAGCATACCATGGTAACACTAAGAAATTACTTTGCCCATTTTGTCTCAAAATTTTTCAAACTGCAACAGCATACAGACGTCATCATCGAGGGCACTGGGAAAAGAGTTTTCACCAGTGTTCCAAATGTCGGCTACAGTTTTTAACTTCCAAAGAGGAGAGGGAGCACAAGACCCAGTGTCATCAAATGTTTAAGAAGCCTAAGCAGCTAGAAGGATTGTCTCCTGAAACAAAAATTGTTATTCAGGTATCACTGGAACCCCTTCAGCCAGGATTGGTGGAAGTTGCATCCATTACTGTGAACACATCTGATTTTGAATCATCACCCCCCAAATCTAAAAGGAGGAGGTCAAAAAAAGAAAAATAATAGTTAATTCTGCCTTCAGTAAGTCTGAAGCAAGTATTTCAGTCAAAGTTAAAAACCCCATTAAAAACAAAAAGATCAACTTATAGCATTATTCAATAATATCAAATATAGGGAAACCGATGGGTAATTTATGTGATTTTGTTTTAAATAGAGGAAGTACAGTTTTGTGTGATCTTCATATTGAGATGCTATTTAAAAATCTATGTTTTTCGTGTAATTGTCTTAACATGTAAAAAGGATGTGTGCATGTGTGTGTGAGAGAGAGAGAATGAGAGAAGTGGAGAAAGGAAAAGTAAGAACCTATTTTGGTATTTGATGTTACTTGTAAGTTCGAAAGCTCTCCTATATATATAATCTGTAGAGTGTTTTAGCAACGTAATTTTGAAGTGTTTTCATGCCTTGCAGATCTCAGTATCAGCTATATAGCCAGACTTGAATGTCACTCTCTGAAGTGCCTCTTGGGCTGATCTAAGATAACCTGGCTCTGAAAGCGTGCAGTGGAGGTTGATGGAGAAGCTACGATGTGAGTTTGGACCAGACACGGGATTTAATCAGTGAAGAGCTGTGGCTTCTTGTCCCAGCTGAGGAAGAGGCATACATTCACTGCAGGCACAGAGACAAGGGAGAAGGAACACTGTCTCAGAGTGCTTTCACCTAGCCCAGGGACATCTCAAGGATGCCAGCTGCTAAAATGCCTGTGTTTGGTGAGAGACCCTGGCAAGCATGAAGCAGGCCCTGTGTAGCACTGACTGCAGTTGGAGAAGCAGAGATAGTTAATAGAATGAGACCTGGTGCCTGTGGACCTCCTGTTGAGTGAGCAAAAGGGGGATTTGATTCATTCTGTCCCCTTTCCCATTTGGCTGGCCTGTAGTCACAGTGAGGTCGGCATATCTGTGTCAGACACAGTAGCAAAGCAAATTAAAATTCCCAAAGGAAAAAGAGCCTTGACGTCCACTTTGATTTGCGCTGGACCCATAGTTGTAACTGAAAAGGATCAAACAGAGGAAATCTGTTCAGCTTTTGAATTGGGCTAAATTGAGTTCTCTTACCCTTAAGCTACAATGGAGTTGTCCAAGAATCGTAAATATAGTGGACAAAAATAGTCCAGGGTGATTAAAGCCTTTTTGGAACTCTTCCTTCCAATTTCCAGTTACATGTGTCTTACCCGAGTTGACCGTGTGAAGATTTCGGTTCTGTATCTTATCTTGCCTTGGACACAAATGTAGTACAGTTAACAGCTAATTCTTTGCGTGTGTAATTTCCCATTGTATCAAACTGATTGAGTTTCCGTCTTTCTTGACACAGTCTGATGTGCAAGAATTGTCTCATGTATTTCAGTAATTATCAGGTCATAGAGTTACCCTTCCTCTAATGTATCCAACCATCTAATCTGTGATTATACTTGTGGAAACCTTCTTTCTTGCGGTCTCCAAGGGCTCTTTCACAGACCTGTGGGGTACCCTCTAAGTATTGGTGCCTGAACATCAGCGCACTTGGCTGCCTCTAGGTTCTTGAAGTTGAGTCTCCTCCTGCAGTTGAATGTCACCCCTTCTCCACTTCTGGCACGGATACCTAGCAATCTCTGTGCACCATTCCAGGAAGCTGGGATCCTGTCTGTAGACCTATGCCAGGAGCAATCTCTCCGTTTCCTCTTCCTTTCTCCTCCTCTTTGTCTCTCCCCACTCTCCCCAGTCCTCAATTTCTTTAAGTCCTCTAAGCTTTCACAAAATGCTGGAAAGAGATCATCACCAAGCGGTTAGCATCCTTCTCAGAACTGAAAAGGAAGGACTACAGATGATGAAGCTGCAGTGAATCTGTTGTCTCCATTTTAGGTAATTTCGTGAGTATAAATTCAAACTCAAATAAATTGTGTTTATTTATTCAAAGCTTGATTGATATATTTTCACTTTGAATATTTTACTAGGCCTTTCTGGTTAGTTTATTTGGGCCAAAGCACTTTGCTAAGTGTCAGCTGAAACCACTTTTAGTTGTATAAAGAGTGTGTGTGTGTTCTGGTCTCAGGTGAAAACTCTCTGTATAAATAAATATGCAGACTATTGCATATGTATCTGCTTTCTTCGATTTCTATAGTAAAAAATACGAAATGTTTTAGTTACGTGTTTTTACTGTTGCTTAGTATTATCAACACTGTTGCTGTTAGTTGCTGTGAAGTATGCTCCTAAGGACTACAAGTTGTATTTATTGCCAAATTAAAAGGTTCCCACAATATGGTCCCTGACTGCTTCCTCTCTTCCATTCTCTGTCTTCTACTGTACTATTTTCCCCACTAATGTACTCTTTTTGACAACACAGGCCTTGGTTTTCCTCCATCAAATTCCGTTTCTTGCCGATCCAGACTGCAAGTGTTGTTCTTCTGGAAATACTCTTCCCGTAGGCCTGCATGGCTCCCTTGTTTGAGCTTCACCAATGCTGTTCAAATAACACAATCAAATCTCCAACCCCCTCTCTTTCCTCCTCCTCCTTAAAGGCACTTGAAGTCTCTATCCTCTTCTTCCCTCTCCAGCCTAAATTTCCTAAATTTTCACAAAAAAAAAAAAAAGAAAGAAAAATGAAAAAGAGAAGAGATAATAACATCAGGGCTTTGCTTCTTAGAATTAACTTGAGTCAGTTTCTGTGCCTGCAAATCAAAGATAGTTAATAGTGAGTTGAATTCTTTCAGGAGCTTCCTCTGTTTTTCTTTTGATACCTCTATATTTTGTTCACACAATGACACTTTGTTTTCTTTACAAATTATTGAAGATGTGTCAAGATTATTATTTTGTTACTGCCCTTTGTGAATTTCCTTGTCTGCCTTGCTTGTTCTTTCAGGTAAAATTTATTATTTGATTAATGTTGCCAAAACATTGTAAGTAAAATTAGTATTTGTAGAAATAATGTTTTAAAAATTATTTCTGCTGTCTCTTTACAAATAACATGGCATGTTTTTATTTTTTTTAAATAATCGTATTGTGTTGGCCAGTTCTAAACAGTGATGTGTAAGTGGGCTTTCTTGTTCTGAGTACCATCAAAAGCAATGAGTATCTGGCTTAATAAATTTCCGTTTCTGCTTTTAGATCTTGAAGAGAATTGTTTTATTGGATAGTTTACAACATTTGTGGAGACACTTACTGTTCCTTCCTCTCCTCTCCTTTCTTTTTCTTGCTTTCTTCCCTTGTCTCTCTTCCTCTTTCTTTCCTTCCCTTTCTTTCCCCAGGTTGTTGCTTGACTGGACCTTTCCTGAAACAAAAGGAATTCCACACAGAGTTGAATGTTATCCTCTCAGAATCCCATTTCGTTCCTCATTTCTAGTATTGGAATTAACCTCCCTGTCCCCTTATTAGATTTGCCACAGTTGTATCAATGTTTCTGATTTTCTTTTTCCAAGAAGCAGCTCTTGTCGTCTTATCCCAACAAGCTTTATTTTTGTTTTCTATTTTTGTTTCAATTCATAGATACTTCCTACATTCTTTAGGATTTTTTTTCTTTATACCTTTGCATTTTAGAAGTTTCTTCACAATTTTTTTCCTGTAAGTATATTAGATTTACAATGTTGAATTTCAGATGTATATCAGAGTGATTTAGTTATGCAGATACGTATCTATTCTTTTGTAGGTCCTTTTCCATGATAGGTTATTACATGATACTGAGGATTTCTTTTCTTTTTTTTTCCATAGATGATTTAGGGGTTGACCTATCTTTATTTAGCAATTTTGTCTGAATCCCAAATATTTTTATGTATCCATGTTTTTTAATTAAAATTTCATTGTCTAAGATTTTTGGCAAGTTGATTCCAAAGAGTTCACTATTTTCAGGCTGAATGTTTTCATTTATTGTTTACTGAGAATTAAGTTTTCCTTGGAGCTCTGAGGGCATGTGTGTATATACACTGACATGTCTATATACGCATCCTTTTCAGATTACTACATGTTTTAAGATATGTAAATGTATTTTCAAAGATATTTTCTGTTTGTATGGTAAAAACATGAAATGTTTTAATGCTAGAAATTTGTTCCCCCGAATGAATATAGTATAAAGAATAAAGATATAAAACTAGATTCCTTTGAGAGTAATCCTTACTAACAGAACTTGGGAATGTTCAAAGAGTACTCATAACACTTACGAAAGGTGGCAAGAAAAACTTTATTCAAGGTAAGAGTACTACAGTGGCGTATTATAACATGGGAGAGAGATTGAGCTTATGTGTGACTCCAGGAGGGGTGCAGCTGGGATTTATAGCTAAGGAACAGGGTGGGCCCATGGGATTGCAGACAGAGATGGGAGACTGAAAAGCAATGGACAACAATAACAGAATGGGTGTCAGTGGATGGAAACTTATTAAAATGAGGACTATAATCGTGAGGGTGGACTCTGGCTCAACTGAGAGGATCATTGCTGAGGCTAGGCAAGGCTGATGAGATATTCCGGTGAGTGAAATGATATTTGATCGGATACTGAGGGTGGTCAGATCAAGGGTGGGCTATGTTTTCTAAACTGAAGTAGCAGATTCTGGATTAGATTGGACTAGATGGACAGGCAGCCCTGAATAAAGACATTGCCCAAAGTTGGCAGTGCATTAATGAACTAGTGCTGCATAAGCAGTTAGCCAAAACTAGCAGCTTAAAACAATATTATTTCATACTGCTGCTGAAAGTTGGGAATCCAGGAGTAATTCAGCTGAGTGTTGTGGCTCAGTGTCTGATGAGATTGCCATCCTCTGAAGCCTTGACATGCGCTGGTGGATTTCCTTCCAAGATGGCTTACTCACATAGCTGATGAAACCGGTTTGCTTGCTGGCTGTTGGGAGAAAGCCTCGGTTCTTTCACATGGGCCTCTCTAAAGGGCTACCTGAGTGCTCTCGAGATATGACTAAGCTGGCTTCTAGAGTGAGTGATCCAAGAGGATGATCAAGGAGGCTGCAGTGCCTTTTATGACCTAGTCTCAGACGCTTCATTGTTCGTTTCTACAGTATTCTAACATGAGAAGTGAGCCACTAAGCCCACCACACATGTGAAGGGGCGGAGGAAGGAACCGTGGACATAATTTAAAACCACGTGGTACACACATGGCCAGAAATTGTTCACATACGTGTATGTCCAAAATGCCTTTTCCTGCCAATGCTTTTAAACAATTTATCTGTTACAGCATTAACTTGAAGTTCAGGACCTTGTCATCTAAGTCAGGTCCAGCTATGGATCAGGGTCCACGTGTACAGTATCTCGTGTTCTGTTGCTCAGTTGTGTCGTATTCTTGGCGACCCCATGGGCTGCAGCGCTGCAGGCTTCCCTGTCCATCAACTCCAGGAGCTTGCTCAAACTCAAGTCCATTGAGTCGATGATGCTATCCAACAATCCCATCCTCTGCTGTCCCCTTCTCCTACCTTCATCTTTTTCCGCATCACGGTCTTTTCCAATGAGACGGCTATTCCCATCACATAGCCCAAGTATTGGAGCTTCAGCTTCAGCATCAGTCCTTCGAATGAATATGCAGGAGAGATTTACTTTAGGATTGACTGGTTTGATCTCCTTGCAGTCCAAGAGCCTCTCAAGTCTGCAACACATCAGTTCAAATTATAGAAGTGTAGTTCCTCTAGACCTGAGGATGTGTGAACAAAAGAGATGAGTTAATCTGCTCCCTTTCACAGCCAACATACAGTGGTGGTTCAGGCATAGATAACCTTCATAGACACTCCTGTTCCAGAAAGGGGAGGGGAGATGGGAGTCAATAGTAGCAGTTCTGAAATCCCATGGGTTCTTGCGGGCAGTCCTTTGATTAGTATTTAAGGCCTGGACACTTCCTAGGCTTCCGTCTCTGATTTTTTCATTCTACCCGCTGACATGATGCCATTGCATGAAAGGTGGCTAGTATATGGTTACATGAAACAGTCTCCCTAGCCTGCTTCCTGCTTGTAGAAGGTAGAAGTCCAGAGCTCCTATTTTGTACTATTGCTGGTCCTTTCAGTCCGAGCTGAACTTAAATATGTTATCTTAAAACCTTGGTGTGTCTCCTGATACTCTTACTGGTGTTCAAGGCAAAGCACCCCACTCCAAAGCGACAGTCACACATGTCTTCATAATAAGGCTTACTCTGTCTTGGTTTTCTGCTGAGATAGCTGAGGGATAACACCCTGAACCTTGGTAGAAGTCTTATTGTGTGACTGAAAGGATCTCTGAGTGACACCCCTAAACTCTTTGGAGGGTATTGGCCTGACTAAATAATGCCATGAGGCATCCCCTTCCAGCTTTCTGAGGCTTAACAAAGAATTTTACAGTCACACTCGTCTTTAGAACACCTTTGTTTATAAAAAATAATAAGAAGAACTGGCCTATCGGTGGTGTAAAATGTTGTATTTAGACCACCTAATCTCAATGCCCTGGATATGATCTTGCTTGAGAGTCATTAATTTTAACAACTTCTGTCATCTTAAAAGACTGGAAAATTCCCAAATCAGCAAGTTTTGTCCCCTGTTTTAATAATCTTTATATTAAACATTAAAGAAAAAAAAATCCCTTCATGTTTTACTACAGGCAGCAAGAAAAAACCAGGAAGTACTTTTGGCTGTTTGGATGGAAATCCTCTTAGATAACTCAATTAATTAAGTACAGTTTGTCCTCCCAGCTCATTAGGTACATTTTCTACTTTTCATAAACTGCAGATGTAGTGGACTTTCGTCTTCACACTCCCCAGGCTCTCTCCTCCTGCCTCTCCTTTCTGCCAAGCAGCCTAGGTGCACGACTGTGATTCCGCCTAGAACGTGTTTGCTCAGTGAGCAAACGGGGAGCGATTCCCTGGCTTCAGTGCTTCTGCTGGCCAGAGACTGTGTACCGTTCCCTAAGAACTTCATGGTTTCGCTGTCCAACTTCTATCACCTGGCTAGGTCAGTTGCAGTAGCTCATACTCACAAGCGAACTGGCAGGGATTTCTACACGCACATGTGCAGAAACATACATGTGTACACAGTAACATCGCTGAGGGGAAACCTGTCCATATGCAGAAGTACAGCTTTCTTTTCCAGGAATGTGAATTTTGGTAAGCGCTCAAATTTCTACACACACATGTGCACAAATATATTGGTGAATACAGTTACATCGCTGAGAGGAAACCTGTCCATATGCAGAAGTACAAGCTTGCTTTTCCAGGAACATAAATTTTGGTAAGCACTCAAATTTCTGCACGCACATGTGCACAAACATGCACGTGTACTCAGTAACATCCCTGAGAGGAAACTTGTCCATATGCAGAAGTACAAGCTTTCTTTTCAGGAACATTAATTTTGGTAAGCACTCAAATTTCTATGTGCACATGTGCACAAATATATGCGTGTACACAGTAAGATCGCTGAGGGGTAACCTGTCCATATGCAGAAGTACAAGCTTTCTTTTCCAGGAACTTGAATTTTAATAAGCACTCAAATTTCTGCACGCACATGTGCACAAACATGCACGTGTACTCAGTAACATCCCTGAGAGGAAACTGGCCATATGCAGAAGTACAAGCTTTCTTTTCCAGGAACATTAATTTTGGTAAGCACTCAAATTTCTACACACACATGTGCACAAATAGATGGGTGAATACAGTTACATCGCTGAGACAAAACCTGTCCATATGCAGAAGTACAAGCTTTCCTTCCCAGGACATTGAATTTTGGTAAGCACTCAAATTTCTACGTGCACATGTGCACAAGTATATGCGTGTACACAGTAACATCGCTGAGAGGAAACCTGTCCATATGCAGAAGTACAAGCTTTCTTTCCAGGACCTTGAATTTTGGTAAGCACTAAAATTTCTACGTGCACATGTGCACAAAAATATGCGTGTACACAGTAACATCGCTGAGAGGAAACTTGTCTATATGCTGAAGTACAAGCTTTCTTTTTGAGGAACATGAATGAGACCTGGTGACTAGGACCTCCTGTTGAGTGATCAAAAGGGGAATTTGATTCATTCCGTCCCCTTTCCCATTTGGTGTCCGTGAACAATGGAGATCAACGTGGCAAATGGTGGGGTTTTTCCCTACTTCCCTAGCATCTGGCCAGCAACAGCCTGTCCTGGTGATGCTGTGCATGGCTGGGACGTTGCAGCCACCAGTGGCCACACCAGGCGAAGATGCCACCCTCTTCAGAGTGGAGGCAGGAGAGGACAGTGAGGCCCAGGTGGACGGAGTCGTGGCAGGGATCAGACGGGGTTTCCAGCTGCTTGCAGAGGACATCACTGAGGATGTGGAGGTTGTGCCAGATGAATGACAGAAACAGGGGTCCTCCCTGGAGCTGGAGGAGAAGACATTGGAGGAGCAGTGCCAGGAAAGGCCTGGAGGCCCGAGTGAGCTCCCGGCACTAGATGTGATGCAGGCACTGGCGACCTTGTAAGTGGAACTTAGCTCTAAGCCTGAGAAAACCTGCAGGGCCTACGTTTGGTTCATGTGCAAGAGTCATGAGAGGAGGAAGCGTGACTTGGCTCAGAAGAGTGCCAACATCCAGGGCATCCCTGGCTTCTGGGCCAACGTGGTATCCTTTCTGCTACTCGTTGTGGTCCAGTGCTCAGGAGGAGGGGGAGGTGCAGAGGCAGGAGCAGGAGGAGGGGTGGAGGCGAGGGGGCAGAATGGTGGACCCTGAAGGAAGTGTGGTACTGGGCAATTGGCAGGCTCCACAGGCACAGCTGAGTAGAGTCCGGGCAGGGCCACACCTGTAAGTGTCACAGCCATGACTCTGTGTGTCTCCTTCAGGCCTGCATCTGAGGAGGATTAGCCTCTGAGTCAGAAATGACCAGAGACAGTACATGAGAGCCACCTTAGCTGACAGTTATTGTTGTAAAGGTGAATGATTCCAAAAATAACTGAGATATGGGAGTCACACACACAAGCGCGCACGCAGACACACACACATACACAAACCCACAGAACATATGTAGACATACTTTCTGATCCCCGTTATCTCACTGAGTGAGCAAGTTCTGAGTGGAATCACAGTAGTACAGCAAGGATGCCTGGCAGAAAGGAGAGGCAGGAATAAAGTGTCTGGGGGTGACCAGTGAGAGTTCAGAAGATCTGAGACACAGAACAGGTTGCAGTCCCAGACACAGAAGCCACAGTGGGTGACCCCACAGCCCTTTGAACACCCTGATACAAGGGCCTTTCCATCCTTCCCAAGTGCCAGGCATACTTTCTCTGACCTTACCATGAGCATGAGCACTACTGAGTTCCAGGGCAAGATGCGCTGCAGGCACTGGCTGCCCTGCTGGTGGAACTGAGCTCTGAGCATAAGAAGAACTGCAGGGCCTACTTCCAGTTCATGTGCAAGAACCATCAGAGGAGGAAGCCTGACTTGGCTTGGAGGATCGCCATCACCTGGGGCATCCCTTGCTTCTGGGCCGTAGCTGTATCCTTTCTGCTGCTCTTTGAAGTCTGCTGCTCAGGAAGAGGAGGCGGCGCAGGAACCTTTTCCCTGCTCCCTATCCTGACAGGTGCTGTTGCGGAGCCATCCATCGTCCCACTGCAAGTTGATATTTTCCTTTCAGGACCCCCCTACTTCTTGAACACAGTGACCACTAAGTAGAATTACCTTGACATCACTTGTGAAACGTGGTTCCTGGGGTGATGAGTGTGGGTGTGCAAGGTTGTGGAGTGTCGACCTGTGGGATCCACACCCATCTCCCGTCTCTCTGTAGGGCATAGGGCACGTTGTTCCACTCCTGTCCACTGGTTCTGGGACTTTGAACGGGGAGCATCCAGCCGCAGCGTGGACACTAGGAGCCTTAACTTTCTCAGCTGGTTGTCAGGTCACAACTGCTCAGAGTTGAACAGGATTGCTGAGGTGTGGTTGCTTTGGGCCTGAACACAGTTAGCAATTCACTTTGGGATTCTTGGCTGCTGGCTCACCTTGCTCGTATTGCCAGTGGATTGTCGGCCAAGATGTGTGGGATGATCGCCTGAAGTAGTACCCTGGGCAGGAAGGTTCTTCCATGAGAGTAACTGACAGAAACGTGTGGAGATGGGGTCTGAAGGTGGGCCCTGAAGGGACACTCATGTGATACTACAGGGACACTGTCCTTTCCCAAATGGGGATGCTCAGACTCATGCAAACTGGCTGTGGAGCCTGAGTTTGGGTCGTGCTTGTAGCAGGTGACCTCCTGAGACTGTTTATTTGGGGACTTGGTGTGTCCGTGAGTGAAGCAAGTCTCCATCAAATCAGCTGAGGTGGCAGCACCAGAGTCCAGGTGATACTTCTAGAGGCAGTGTGTATTAAGTATCTTTGTCAGAATCATCCTTTGTGGGTCCTTTCATCCCCTGGCCTCCTGCTGCTCACTGAGTTTGAGATTGCCTGGGCACTTCACTCCCGCCCCTTACCCAGGGAAGGCCTATCATTGAAAAGCTGTCCTCTCCGGGGTCCCAGTGCACCTGTGTGCTGACTTTGGGATCTTCTGTGAATTTCCACATTCACCACTCAGTGTCTCACAACCACCAAACATGCTGCGCTGGAAGCGGCTTCAGGCTGCCTTGGGAACATACGGAAGAGTTCGTGGAGAAGGTGAACAGGGAGCCCCAAGGGCAGGACATGGTGCCTACTGTCGCCATCCCCGACATTGCTGGCCTCGGTCGTCTTCACCTCCTGAAACACCTATGCTCGTTGTTTGCATTTGTGTCCCCGTGCTGAGCATGTGTGTGTATACACACGTGTGCTTATTTATGCTGGCTGTGATTGTGTGTGTGTGTGTGTGTGTGTGTGTGTGTCCGGCCCAGGGCAGAGGCAGAGATGAAGGTGGCAGGAGAGGAGGTGCTGAGCAACCAGAAGAGGAGTCATGAGGCGACCAGGCTGAAGGTGGTCTGTCGCCTCATCTCTGCATTGACCCTGCCCAGGATAGGAACAAGGAAAGGATGGCCAGTGATAACTCCAGACTGTGGCTCCAGATATCTGCAATTAGACCAGATACAAAACACGCTCATCAGTTCTACCGTGTTGTTGTGTGTGCTTGGATCAGGAAGAGGGTTTCATGGTCTAAGGATTCACACAGAGCAAATCACGTGGGGTGGGGCTTTGAAACCACTGCCTGTGGAGCCCTTCGTGTGTGGGGCCATGGGCTGGCCTCTGGAAATGAGGGACGTGGCTATGGCAAGATCTGGGATGGTGAGGCTAAGGTCCTGCCGAGATGGGCAGAGAGCTGAAGGAGAAAGAGTCATAGATTGCCTGCTGCACTGGAGATTGTTCCACACACATGTGAAAAGGAGAACTGGGAAGGTCCTGGGTCAGTGCTGCCCAGATCAGCCCAGCAGCCAGCACACGCCCTCCCTGAGGGTGGCACACACTGGCACAATATGACACAAAACATGAGATGCACTAAAGTATGCTGTATCTGCCAACCACAGGCATCCTAGGAGAGACATGGTCTGTAAGCAAGGCATGCCTCCAGGCACTTCCAGCCTGCCTCGCTGGCAGTGCCCAAAGCCGAGAAATGTGCAAGTGGGTTTCCCTGTGTGACCCTATCCGGGATATGCCTGTGAGGGAGGGAACAGAGAAAAGACAAGGGCGGTGGGTAAACTGCATGTCCTAAGGGACCTCAGGGGAGTGGAGACAGAGAAGCCCCTGGGGCAGTTCAGGGCCTGCTGGTTTTCAGGGTCCAGACTCTAGGCAGTAGCGGTCCTGCCAAAGATACCCCATGGTCTGTGCTGAAAGTTCTGATATGAATTCCTCCTTTTCTTTGGGGTCTTGCCCCTGGCTTGGGGGCCTGAGTGTCAAAGGTGCACGTCTGCACCTGAAGGAGGATTCTGGTATTCTTGCTGGAGCAGAATCTCTGATTGCGTTGTAGGGGATCTGCACCCAGGTGACACAGAGGGACGCTGCCTTCCAGGTGACCGTCTTGGATATCCCTGGGCCCAACCGTGCACTGGCTTCCTTGGCACGGGTGCTGTGTAGGGAAGCAGGGATGCGTGACTGTAGGGAGTCCTACCTGGGCCTAATGAGAGCAACTGAAAGAGAGCCTTGGCATTTAGCAAATCACTGAGGCATGGGTGGTTCAAGCCCTCTTGGTCCATTTGAGATAGTAACGCTGCTTTCTGTCCAACGGAGGCATTAGCTCTGGGCCCAGAACCTGCAGGTTCCCCAGGGCATCATCTGTTGGGGGACTCCCATGTGCATGGGTAGTGTTAAACAGAAAGGAAGACGTGTAGGGATGCCACCTTACTTTGATGGCCTCCGGTTCCATTCTTGGTATCGGAAGAGACCCTGCATCCATGTGTACCTTCTTCACAACCTTGGATCAGAACCAGGCCTGTCACAGTCTCCGGGGGCTTTTGGAGGCTCAGGCGTTTCTGGCCTTTTCCTGCCACATGGAGAGAGCACATCGGGGCACAGGTAGATGGTGCACACAGTACGCTCCACAGATAGGAAGAACAGGGGGCCTCATTCAGAATGCTGGGGGCTGTAACGGGTGGTAGGCTACCAAGAGGGGCACAACATTGACACGGAATGACCTAGACAGGTGCACACCGAGAAAGCAGTTCTTCAAGTCAGCTGAGCTCAGAGGTCCTTGTTTTCTGGTCCCCTGAAGGAATGCACAGTCAATGGATCAGGCCAACGTGACTGGTACTGTGAAGCTGTCCAAGGTGATGGGAGAATGCAGAAGGCAGGCACATGTTATACAGCTGTTCATGGCAAGAACTTCCAATGCTGCCTGCTGCTCTGCAGGCCAGTCCCTATCAATAGCAAATGCCAAGGTTTTGGAACCTTTGAGGATAAGGCACAGAGTTAGAAGTGTAACATGACATAATCGATGAGCAAGTGAAAAAACAAGGACAGAAATGTGGATGCTTACCAACATTCATGTTCCTGGAAAAGAAAACTTGTACTTTGGAATATGGACAAGTTTGCTCTCAGCGATCTTACTGTGTGCATGCATATATTTGTGCACATGTGCACATAGAAATTTGAGTGCTTACCAAAACTAATGTCCCTGGAAAAGAAAGCTTGTACTTCTGCATATGGACAAGTTTCCTCCCAGGGATGTTACTGAGTACACGTGCATGTTTGTGCACATGTGCGTGCAGAAATTTGAGTGTCTACCAAAATTCAAGTTCCTGGAAAGGAAAGCTTTACTTCTGCATATGGACAGGTTTCCCCTCAGCGATGTTACTGTGTACACATGTATGTTTCTGCACATGTGCGTGTAGTAATCCCTGCTAGTTCACTTGTGAGTATGAACTACTGCAACTGACCTAGCCAGGTGATAGAAGTTGGATAGCGAAACCATGAAGTTCTTAGGGAACGGTACAGAGTCTCTGGCCAGCAGAAGCACTGAAGCCAGGGAATCGCTCCCCGTTTGCTCACTAAGAAAACACGTTCTAAGTAGAATCACAGTCGTGCACCTAGGATGCTTGGCAGAAAGGAGAGGCAGGAGGAAAGAGTCTGGGGATTGTGAAGACGAAAGTCGACTACATCTGCAGTATTATGAAAAGTAGAAAATGCACCTAATGAGCTGGGAGAACAAACTGTACTTAATTGAGTTATCTAAGAGGATTTCCATCCAAACAGCCAAAAGTGCCTCCTGGTTTCTTCTTGCTGCCTGTAGTAAAACATGAAGGGAATTTTTTTTTTTAATGTTTAAGATAAAGATTATTAAAACAGGGGACAAAACTTGCTGATTTGGGAAGTTTCCAGTCTTTTAAGATGACATTAATAAAATAATAAATTTTCCCTGAAAGAACAAGCAAGGCAGACAAGGGAATTCACAAAGGGCAGTAACAAAATAGTAATCTTGACACATCTTCAATATATTTGTAAAGAAAACAAAGTGTCATTGTGTGAACAAAATATAGAGGTATCAAAAGAAAAACAGAGGAAGCTCCTGAAAGAACTCAACTCACTATTAACTATCTTTGATTTGCAGGCACAGAAACTGACTCATGTTAATTCTAAGAAGCAAAGCCCTGATGTTATTATCTCTTCTTTTTTCCTTTTTTCTTTTTCTTTTTTTGTGAAAAGTTAGGAAATTTAGGCTGGAGAGGGAAGAAGAGGATAGAGACTTCAAGTGCCTTTAAGGAGGAGGAGGAAAGGGAGGGGGTTGGAGATTTGATTGTGTTATTTGAACAGCATTGGTGAAGCTCAAACAAGGGAGGTAGCAAGCCATGCAGGCCTGCGGGAAGAGCATTTCCAGAAGAACAGCACTTGCAGTCTTGGGATCGGGAAGAAATGGAATTTGATGGGGGAAAACCAAGGCCAGTGTTGTCAAAAAGAGTACATTAGTGGGGAAAAAAGTAGAGTAGAAGACAGAGAATGGAAGAGAGGAAGCAGTCAGGGACCATATTGTGGGAACCTTTTAATTTGGCAATAAATACAACTTGTAGTCCTTAGGAGCATACTTCACAGCAACTAACAGCAACAGTGTTGATAATACTAAGCAACAATAAAAGCACGTAACTAAAACATTTCGTATTTTTTACTATAGAAATCGAGGAAAGGAGATACAAATGCAATAGTCTGCATATTTATTTATACAGAGAGTTTTCACCTGAGACCAGAACACACACACACTCTTTACACAACTAAAAGTGGTTTCAGCTGACACTTAGCAAAGTGCTTTGGCCCAAATAAACTAACGAGAAAGGCCTAGTAAAGAATTCAAAGTGCAAATAAATCAATCAGGCTCTGAGTAAATAAACACAATTTATTTGAATTTGAATTTACACTCACGAAATTACCTAAAATGGAGACAACAGATTCACTACAGCTTCATCATCTGTAGTCCTTCCTCTTCAGTTCTGAGAAGGATGCTAACCGCTTGGTGATGATCTCTTTCCAGCATTTTGTGAAAGCTTAGAGGACTTAAAGAAACTGAGGCCTGGGGAGAGTGGCGAGAGACAAAGAGGAGGAGAAAGGAAGAGGAAACGGAGAGTTGCTCCTGGCATAGGTCTACAGACAGGATCCCAGCTTCCTGGAATGGTGCACAGAGATTGCTAGGTATCCGTGCCAGAAGTGGAGAAGGGGTGACATTCACCTCCAGGAGGAGACTCAACTCCAAGAACCTACAGAGGCAGCCAAGTGTGCTGATGTTCAGGAACCGATACTTAGAGGGTACCCCACAGGTCTGTGAAAGAGCCCTTGGAGACCGCAAGAAAGAAGGTTTCCACAAGTATAATCACAGATTAGATGGTTGGATAGATTAGAGGAAGGATAACTCTATGACCTGATAATTACTGAAATACATGAGACAATTCTTGCACATCAGACTGTGTCAAGAAAGACGGAAACTCAATCAGTTTGATACAATGGGAAATTACACACGCAAAGAATTAGCTGTTAACTGCACTACATTTGTGTCCAAGGCAAGATAAGATACAGAACCGAAATCTTCACATGGTCAACTCGGGTAAGACACATGTAACTGGAAAATGGAAGCAAGAGTTCCAAAAAGGCTTTAATCACCCTGGACTATTTTTATCCACTATATTTACGATTCTTGGACAACTCCACTGTAGCTTAAGGGTAAGAGAACTCAATTTAGCCCAATTCAAAAGCTGAACAGATTTCCTCTGTTTGATCCTTTTCAGCTACAACTATGGGTCCAGCGCAAATCAAAGTGGACGTCAAGGCTCTTTTTCCTTTGGGAATTGTAACTTGCTTTGCTACTGTGTCTGACACAGATATGCCGACCTCACTGTGACTACAGGCCAGCCAAATGGGAAAGGGGACAGAATGAATCAAATTCCCCTTTTGATCACTCAACAGGAGGTCCACAGGCACCAGGTCTCATTAACGATCTCTGCTTCTCCAACTGCAGTCAGTGCTACACAGGGCCTGCTTCATGCTTGCCAGGGTCTCTCACCAAACACAGGCATTTTAACGGCTGGCTTCCTGGAGATGTCCCTGGGCTAGGTAAAAGCACTCTGAGACAGTGTTCCTTCTCCCTTGGCTCTGTGCCTGCAGTGAATGTATGCCTCTTCCTCAGCTGGGACACGAAGGCACAGCTCTTCACTGATTAAAACCCGTGTCTGGTCCAAACTCACATCGTAGCTTCTCCATCAACCTCCACTGCACGCTTTCAGAGCCAGGTTATCTTAGATCAGCCCAAGAGGCACTTCAGAAAGTGACATTCAAATCTGGCTATATAGCTGATACTGAGATCTGCAAGGCATGAAAACACTTCAAAATTACGTTGCTAAAACACTCTACAGATTATATGTATAGGAGAGCTTTCGAACTTACAAGTAACATCAAATACCAAAATAGGTTCTTACTTTTCCTTTCTCCACTTCTCTCATTCTCTCTCTCTCACACACACATGCACACATCCTTTTTACATGTTAAGACAATTACACGAAAAACAGATCATAGATTTTTAAATAGCAGCTCAATATGAAGATCAAACAAAACTGTACTTCCTCTATTTAAAACAAAATCACATAAATTACCCATCGGTTTCCCTATATTTGATATTATTGAATAATGCTATAAGTTGATCTTTTTGTTTTTAATGGGATTTTTAACTTTGACTGAAATACTTGCTTCAGACTTACTGAAGGCAGAATTAACTATTATTTTTCTTTTTTTGGCCTCCTCCTTTTAGATTTGGGGGGTGATGATTCAAAATCAGATGTGTTCACAGTAACGGATGCAACTTCCACCAATCCTGGCTGAAGGGGTTCCAGTGATACTTGAATAACAATTTTTGTTTCAGGAGACAATCCTTCTAGCTGCTTAGGCTTCTTAAACATTTGATGACACTGGGTCTTGTGCTCCCTCTCCTCTTTGGAAGTTAAAAACTGTAGCCGACATTTGGAACACTGGTGAAAACTCTTTTCCCAGTGCCCTCGATGATGACGTCTGTATGCTGTTGCAGTTTGAAAAATTTTGAGACAAAACGGGCAAAGTAAATTCTTGGTGTTACCATGGTATGCTCTGAAATGTGCATCCACATCTGCAAAAAATGATGATCTGTAACTGCAAACCTGGCATACGTAGGGCATTTCACCAGGCTTATGATTGTCTTTCATGTGCTCTAAGAGAACCTGATCTGTCTCAAAGGACAACTCACAGATGTGACAGACTGCGGAGGGCTCCTGGGCCGTGTGGACACTTTCAATGTGACACTGCAGCTGGAAGGGAGTAGGAAACTGGCGGAGGCAGTGCTGGCAGGTGGTGTGGGTATTCCAGCTGTCACCTCTCTGCCTCTCAAGTTCCAAATGGTGCTTCATGTGATTCATAAACTTGACATTTTTTAGAACTTTCAAGCAGCTGAGGCATTTAAACGCGGTGTGGGTCTTCTCTTCTGGCTGCCCAACTCCTCCATGCTCGCCATAGTAGAAGTCACGAAATAACACAATCAGATTTCCTTCTGTGGGATCACCAATTTTGTTTGGACTTGCCAAACTTGGAAAATCAGTTTTTGTCTGTCCACTTTCCCCTAAAGGTCTTACAGGCTTGCAATGAACACTGTCCTTTGGAAAAGGTGTTGGACAAGGTTCTCCATTCTGAACATGGCTTAGTGAGGTATGGACACGGTCTGGTGTGCTTTGCTGAGTGGTCTCTGTATGAAAAAAAAGTGACGGGGAGAAACCTAAAGAATGTTCCCCGACAATGCCATCACTGAGTTTAGGCCTTCTGGGATTTCTGCGATTTGTTTCACAAGGGGAAACTCGCTTTGATACATGAGGACTTTTATTCATATCTCCTGCAGAAACTGCTGTTTCTACTGGATGCTGCAATGACCTTGTGAAGGTAATCAAAGAAGAACATAACTCCTTCGAAAAGCCATCAGGCACTATTTGTGGTGAAAGATTTTTATAATCAGCTTGAGACGGAGGTTCAATAATAATAGGACTACCTGTTGATCTTGAGTCAGAGTCAGACACTGGCAAGACAGTCTTTGCTTCTGATGTAGGAGTCACATGACTAACAGGCTGTAATCTGTGAGCGTTACCTCTCCTGAAGTGACCACACCTTTTTCTCCTTGAATAAGAACCTGGGGTATCTCTGTTCAGTATGTTTGAAACGACTGGTTTTGAAGCTGAGCTCATCCCAACAAAGATCACGTCAGCATCTTCATTTCCATGTTCCACTCCAACCAAGATCACTTCATCATCATCATCATCTACTTCTTTGGTCTCTCCCTCCCTTTTCCGTACTTCTGGCTCTTGTTCTTCTTCACGTAACATACGTGGGAGTTCCATATTTTTAATACTTTCTTATTCTTAGAGGGTGTGGTCACAAGTCCCAGTGCTTCCTTTATACAAACTGCCACCTAAGTGTAAACATACTACAGATTAGTTAAGTACAGAAAAATGGGCTATTTGATTATCTCCAAAACTCTAGAGTACTTATACACACCCTTATCTTACAGACAAAGACACTGAGCGTCAACCAGACTCAATGACAGCTGAAAAAACTACGCCTACAAGTCTCCATGGATCTAGAATCATAGCTTTGTCGCATGTTCACTTTAACCTCTTCTACTTAAAAAAATAAAGAGGGGGAAAAAAAAACAAAACACCACACTGATCATTACGTGAAATCAAATGTAAAGGAGAGTATTTTTACAAAAGCATTGTTCTACAGCGTTTCGAAGCATGGACTTTGGAGTCATAGGAGATTAAGTTGGAATTCTAACTTAACCACACACCAGTTGCCTCTTCTTGGGCAAATTTGTAAGTTTTAAATGTGTTTCTGTATCTTAAAGACAAACATGCTTATTTCTTAGACTTAAGGTTAACAGCTTTTTTAAAAGGCATCAGCTATTCAATGGCATCTTGTTTTGTAGTAAAAATGGAAGAAAATGGATCTTAAATGCACATTACAACTGATCCATAAATTCTAATTTCATAAATGTTAACAAACAAAATAGGTAGCAAATTCAAAGTATAATCTATATATTCCTAGTTAACAAACAGCATAATTCAATGTCAAGCACTTAATTCAGGCCTAGGAAACTGAGAATGAGCTCTCTGATAATCTCACCCCAATTCCACACAGATATATCCTAAATTTCTCCCTCTAATCCTGGCTAAACTTCAATCCAACAATGCTTCATCTTTATGCCACACGTCTCTTCCCCACATATTAGGCAAAATGATGCCAGTCTTTCTCTCATACCAATATCAGACAGAGACATCACACACACACACACACACACACACACACACACACACACAAACACACACACACCTGATATCCCTTATGGATACAGGTGAAAGAGTCCTCAACAAAATACTGGCAAACAAAATCCAACAGCATATAAAAAAGACTGTACACTATGATCACATGCGATTTAGGGAGGTATGCAAAGTTGGTTCATTATAGGAAAGTCAATCAACATTATGCCATTTTAAAACAATAAAACAAATAACACATCTGCCTGAAGAAAAGGCATTTCCCTGAATCTAGCACCTTTTCATAACCGGGGTTAAAAGAACACTTAATAATTAAGAACAGAAGAGAATTTTCTCAATCAAAGGGCACCTGTAAAATGACCCACAGCTAACATCATACTTAAGAATGAAAAACTGAAAGCTTTCCCTCTAAGACTGGGAACAACACAAGGAAGTCTATTACACACTTTGGCTCAACATTATACTGGCAGTTGTATAACCAGAGCAATCAGGTAACAGAAGAGAATTGTTGCTGTAGTTTCAAAAAAAAAAAAAAAAACGAAAAAACAAAAAACAATAAAAAACAAAAAAACAGCCTTCAGAATGGAAAGGAAGAAGTCAAAGTATATTAGACATAAGATAATTTAGTATAGAAAATGTTGAAGAAACACAAGTATTAGAATTAATATAAAGCTTGCAGAATAGAAGACAAATATTTTAAAAGTCAACCACATTTTATACAGTAGCAACAAATGTTGTTAAGTAAATACTTGAATCTACACTAGCATTCAAAAGAATACTTAGGAAGTCAGAAAGAGAAAGACAATATATTGTTTTGAATGGCTGAGTAATACTCCACTGGGTATATGTACCACAGCTTTCTGATCCATTTATCTGTTGATGGACATCTAGGTTGTTCCATGTCCTGGCTATTATAAACAGTGTTCTCCATAGTGGCTGTACTAGACTGCATTCCCACCAACAGTGTAAGAGGGTTCCCTTTTCTCCACACCCTCTCCAGCATTATTGCTTGCAGACTTTATAGGAATCAATTCTAATGAGATGGATGAAACTGGAGCCGATTATACACAGTGAAGTGAGCCAGAAAAAAAACACCAACACAGTATACTAACACATATATATGGAATTTAGAAAGATGGTAATGATAACCCTGTATGAGAGACAGCAGAAGAGACACAGATGTATAGAACAGATTTTTGGACTCTGAGGGAGCGGGAGAGGGTGGGATAATATGGGAGAATGGCACTGAAATATGTACACTATCATGTAAGATAGTCTCCAGTCTATGTTCGATGCAGGATACAGGATGCTTGGCGCTGGTGCACAGGGATGATCCAGAGAGATGATATGGGGTGGGCGGTGGGAGGGGGGTGAGGATTGGGAACTCATGTACACCTGTGGCGGATTCATGTCAATGTATGGCAAAACCAACACAGTGTTGTAAAATAAAACATAGTAAAAATAAAAATTAAAAAAAAGAGAGAGAAAGACAATTATCGTATGGTATCACTTACATGGACTCTAAAATATGCCACAAATAAGCTGATCTATGAAAGAGAAACAGACTCACAGACATAGAGAGCAGACTATGTGATTCCCAAGAGGGAAAGGTACGGCAGGCACAGATTGGGAGCTGGTGATTAGCAGATGCAAAGCATAATATATACAATAGACAAACAAGAGCGTACTGTATAGCACAAGGAACTATATTCATAATTTGAGATAAACAATCATGGAAAAGGGTATGAAAGAAATTGTGTGTGCATATGTGTGTGTTTACATATGAAGGAAAGGAAAGGGCAACTGTTGGCAAGCACGTACAGAAACTGGATCCTTGTGTGTTACGGATAGATTTTAAAATGGTGCAACTGCTACCGAAAACAGTTTAAAGGCTCCTCGAAAAATTAAAGAACTAGGGCTGACACATGATTCAGCAATTCCACTTCAGGATATAAATTCAAAAGAATTTAACATGGGGTCTTGGGATATCTGCAGAGCCGTGCTCACAGCAGCACGAAGCACAACAACTAAGAGGTGGAAGCATCGAAATGTCCATCAAATGTGATATATACACACAATGAAATATTATTTAGCCATATAGAGAAAATTCTGTCACATGCTACAGCATGCATGATCATTTCAGACATCAAGCCAAATGCAATAAGCCAGTCGTACAAAAAGACAAATACTGTAAGTTTCTACTTGCATGAAATAGCTAACACAGTCAAGCAATAGAAAGGAAACAAAAAAGAATGATGGAGTCCATGGTCTAGGTCAACGGGCAAGAAAAGAGGAGTTGCTGTTTGTTTAATGGGACAAGTGATGGGTACAGAGTTTCAATTTTGCAAGCTGTAAAGGTGTAGAGATCTGCTTCATAACAATGTGATAAGGAATTCCCTGGTAGTTCAGAGGTTAGGACTCCACAGTGTCCTATCAGGGGCCTGGGAACTGTCATTCAAGCTGCACAACACAGCTAAAACAATGACAACAACAACAAATCAACACTGTGACTATGTGTGTGTATATGTCTTAGTCACTCAGTTGTGCCCAACTTTGCATCCCCATGGACTAAAGTTCACCACGTTCTCTTCTCCATCAGATTTGCAGTGGGTTGCCATTTCTTTCTCCAAAAGGCTGATGAAAGTGTGCAAAATACTTAGCATGCAAAAATGGTTAAAATGGTAAAAATTTAAGTTAGATGTTTTCTACAACAATTAAAAACAGAAAAGCATTTAACAACCAGGAAAAGAATTTGAATAGACATTTCCGACTCTTTGCAATCCCATGGACTGTAGCCTACCAGGCTCCTCCATTCATGGGTTTTCCAGGCAAGAGTGCTGGAGTGGATTACCATTTCCTTCTCAAGGCGATCTTCCCCACCCAGGAATTGATGCCAGGTCTCCTACCTTGCAGGCAGACATTTGAATATTTGAAATTCACCTGTGGCCTTGACAAGAGTGGCTTTATAGGAAAATGAGAGAACTCGAGATAACAAAGTCTAGGAACAACTCTGCAGAGGTCTGTAACAAGCAAATATGAAATAAAAGCAGCAGAAGCAGGATGTGTCACCAAAAGATGGATTTGTAACGACAGGTCACATTATACTCAGTCAGTTTGCTGATGGGAACCATCCAGAGAAACAGAAACCTTAATCCAGGGCAAAGAGGAGACTTGCTAGAACTTCAAGAAATGAGTAGGTCTAGAACTGAGTAGATCAAAATTGAGTACATCAGGCCAGAGAGCACACAAGCTGGAGAAGGCAATGGAAACCCAAACCAGTACTCTTGCCTGGAATATCCCACAGACGGAGGAGCCTGGTAGGCCGCAGTCCATGTGGTTTCGAAGGGTCGGACACGACTGAGCGACTTCACTCTCATGCACTGGAGAAGGAAATGGCAACCCACTCCAGCGTTCTTGCCTGGAGAATCCCAGATAAGGGAGAGCCTTGTGTGTGGCTGTCCATGAGACTGCAGAGTCGGACACGACTGAAGTGGCTTAGCAGCAGTAGCAGCACACAAGAAGGGTACACAAGCCAAATAATTTGCTTACATTGACAGAGCTGAGATCATATAAAAAAAAGGCTGGCATAGTGGATTAATGGGTATGGTAACCAGCCTTCAAGTGAATTCAATCTCCTAATATTCCCACCCCTGTGTAGTTCTCTCTCAATCTATCACAGGGTAGACCTGTGAGACTAAGCAAATACACAAGTGCAGATGTGTAACATCTCAAAAAAGACTCTGCACTTTATCATGGGTGCAAGCGCTTTCCTGAATCACTCATTCTGAGAAAAGACAGCAGCCTCCACAAGAGAAGCCCCTTGGAGAGGCCCACAGAAGGAGGAACTGAGGCTTCAAGAGTACAGACAAGTGAGAGAGCTTAGATTCCACAAGCTAAGTCTTCAGAGGTTGCCAAGCCAGACAAAAGCTTGACTACTAACTACCTCAGGAGAGATCCTAGGCCAAGAGATAACAAGTGGTAAGTTCTTTCAAACTATTCCATTTTGAGATCATAGGTACAACACAAACAGTTCAAGTTTTAATACCATTCACATCATACTTACACACAGAACAGTTCTCCTATAAATATAGCAAAAATCAAAACACACACACACACAGACACACACACACACTCACCCAATCCAAAGCACCGAAACACAGGAGTTGCCTAGCAGCCCAGTGGTTTGGTTAGGACTCAGCCCTCTCACTGCCAGGATCCTGTGTTCGATCCCTGGCTGGGGAACTAATGTCCTATGAAGCCACATGTTGTGACCAAAACAAAACATGCTGTGAAGTCAAAGCTGTACCAGCAAGATAAGTATACAACACAGCTGTAGGCACAAGTGGCTGGCCATAGAGCTTCCTATGATCTTGTTTACTCGCATGAAATGAACTCAGATGGTGCCTCACCCCCATCCAGTGGAGCTGACTTACTTAATGAAGAAAAGCCCTTAAGGGTACAGAAATGAGAAAGCAATCTCACGTCAACATGTTAAATCACAGGATATTTTCTCTGAATGTACCACTGGATTCATTCATTCATTTGGCCATGCTGTTTGGCTTGTGGGGTCCCAGTACCCTGACCAGAGACTGAATCCAGACCACTGTAGTGAAAGCCCAGAATCCTAATCAGCAGGCCACCAGGGAACCCCCACACCTGCATTGCTTTGCTTTGCCAGCTAAAACCTTAGGATATGTGCATTGCCCCATTTTAGCCTCACCAAGTGGTAGGAGTCAGCTCTACACAGCTTAAGACCCATGGTATTCTTACTTTTTTTCTTTCAAGAAGGCAGGCGAAAGCAAGTCACCATGCCTGTTTTTACGCTTGCCACTCAGAAAGCTGCAAACCTGAAACCATGATGGCCCTGAAGTCAGCACCCGCAATCAGGGTCACGTAATCCCCAATCAGGAATACTCTCTCTCAACAGCAACGTGTCAGCCGACGAATGAAAGGAGAAAAACGCAAAGTAAGAAAGCCACACCTTTGTCCCTGTTGTAAAGATGTCTGTCACCTTACCTCAGGGGCCCACTGAACTCCTGAGCGCTTGAGACCTCCCAGGCAGCACACGGTCACATCCTGGGGACAAGCAGAGGAAACGGCCAGGGTGAGTCCCCTGTTCTGGGAACATTCTATCCCCCCAGGCCCTACCTGGTCCTACCCTACGGATGCTGACCAGGCGTCTCACACTCAACCAGACCAAGTGATTGAACTCCTTTGCCCTGAGCTTCTTCCTCCCACCTCCCTTCTCTCAGTAACAAACAAACAAATACCTCATCTGCCAACTTCCCGAACCAAAGGCCTGAATCTCGGGGCCCCCAGGGACGGGGCAGCCCTGGAGTCTGAGGAGAGGCAGAGGAAACAGGAAAACGACTAAAGCACCAGGGCAGTGAAGAGGCTGCTAGATAGATGTTTTTTTGGTTTTTGTTTTTGTTTTTTTGCTGCTCCTGCCTGACTGTGCCTGGGTGCAGAACCGGGTTGGGCCGTGAAGATTTGTGCGTCTGTGTTTAAATACATTAGGTTCCACAGGAGAGCTGGGGGTGGTGCCAGGGGCCAGGGGCCTAAGAGGCCCTTTCCGCGAGCTGGCTTGTCCCGCCCCTGGGCAGGAAAGCTGCTGGAGAGCAGAGCCCGCCCAGACTAGAGAGGGGAGAGGGCGAAAGGAGCCTGAAGCCTGTGGATCCTGCCGCAAGCTCTCACCGCCCTCACCAGCCGCCCGGCCGAGCAAGGCCTCCTGCGAGTGGGGACCCGAGAAACCCTCCCTTTAGCCGTCAGGCACTGCTTTGGCTGAACCACGCTCCAGTCCTTACCGGTCCCCATTGAGGGAGGAGACAGAACTGCTGGCAGCTCACCTGCCCTAGGCAGTTCCAAGATTAACCCCGAGGAGTCCAGCCTGCGGGGACGAGGCCTCCTCAGGTCTGGGGCGCCGCCTCAGCTCCCCCTACAGGCGTGCGGGCTGCCTCCGATGATTGGCTGCCAGGTGTCGGCACCTGCCATCGGATTGGCCGCGAGGCCGAGTTGGGCGCATGCGCGCGATGAGCCCGCCCCACACCCCCTCCCCCCATAAAAGCAGCCGCTGTAGGCGTGGTCAGGCTGAATCTGAATGTCAAGGATCTTGGGTCAAGATTGCTCAGCTCACCAAACGCGAAGAAAGAAAAAACAGATGGCACAGTCGCCAGGGCTCAGGGCTGAGAACGGCCTCCGAGTCTACCAGGGGAGTCCAGTGATGGTGACCGGCACTCACAGCCCTCAGGGGTGACCTCCCTTAAGCCAGTTCTTTGCTTAAGGAACTTGACCGTACAGTGGATCTTGGCGCCTCTCCTCTTGGAATTACATTTCAATCAAGGCAGGGCAGCCTGCCCCTGTTTTTGCACTGTCTATTGTGAGCTGAGAATGAGCTTTACTTTTTCTTCTTCTTCTTTTTAATTTTAGAGCTTTACACTTTTAATGGCTGAGGAAAACCGAAAAGACTTTTCTTTTCTGACGTGAAAATTGTGTGTAATTCAGTTTTCGGAGTCCTTAAAGGTGGAAGAGGGACTTGCCAGCTTCTTTGGTTATCCTCTATGCCTGAAAACTTAATTAATTGCCAATGGTCATATTCGCAAAGCCTAACATATTTCTTTTTTGGCCCTTTACAGAGTGTTTTTTAAATGCTCTGTTCTGCTGGAAGTCTCCTGGTAGTCATATGGGAGAATAAAGTTTTGGTTTTGTTACAATATTTCTTTTCTTTTTTTTTTTTTAATACCTTTTCTTTATTTTCCTCAACTCATGTTATTTCCCCCCCCCCAGTGTTTTTTTTTTTAAATGTTAATATCTTTAATTCTTACATGCGTTCCCAAACATGACCCCCCTCCCACCTCCCTCCCCTCAACATCTCTCTGGGTCATCCCCATGCACCAGCCCCAAGCATGCTGCACCGTACGTCAGACATGGACTGGTGATTCAATTCTTACATGATAGTATACATGTTAGAATTCCCATTCTCCCAAATCATCCCACCCTCTCCCTCTCCCTCTGAGTCCAAAATTCCGTTATACACATCTGTGTCTTTTTTCCTGTCTTGCATACAGGGTCGTCATTGCCATCTTCCTAAATTCCATATATATGTGTTAGTATACCGTATTGGTGTTTTTCTTTCTGGCTTACTTCACTCTGTATAATTGGCTCGTTTCATCCATCTCATCAGAACTGATTCAAATGAATTCTTTTTAATGGCTGAGTAGTACTCCATTGTGTATATGTACCACAGCTTTCTTATCCATTCATCTGCTGATAGACATCTAGGTTGTTTCCATGTCCTGGCTATTATAAACAGAGCTGCGATGAACATTGGGGTACATGTGTCTATTTCAATTCTGGTTTCCTCAGTGTGGATGCCCAGCAGTGGGATTGCTGGGTCATAAGGTAGTTCTATTGGCAATTTCTTAAGGAATCTCCACACTGTTCTCCATAGTGGCTGTACTAGTTTGCATTCCCACCAACAGTGTAGGAGGGTTCCCTTTTCTCCACTTCTCCATTATATTCATTTTTCATTCTTTACTAATTTCATTCCTTCATATCACTATAAGTTTCCTTTAATGGAAGCAATGAAATAACATCAAAGAAAATACCTCTGTTGGTAGTTTTAACAGGTAACATGTTAGAAGGTATATGCTCAACTACAAATATGTTGTATATATACAGTAAATACCACTTTAAGTAGCTTCAGAACTTGTATCTGGTTTCAAGTCACTAGGAAGGTTTGTTGAACATCCAATATTCTAACCTCCAGCTGTTCTCAACTTCACAAAGATACAACTTTTTCAATAATTTGTTATCTCAAGTTTAAACTCCGTTTTAGCCACATATATGAACATGCTTTCTAGGTCACATGATTGAATCTGACCCATTGCCAAAAAGTGAAAATTTTGGAATACCTTTCTCAAAAGAGAGATGTTGTTTTCTTCTTCCAGAAAGACTGGTAGTGCAGCCGATCTTTGAACAGTTTGTCGGTTTTTGTTAACTCCATAAAGATTAAGCTGTCGAATTAAACTCTTCATGCTCTTGGTTTCAAATTTTCTGAAAGGCTCCTTTCTTTCCAAGACTTCTTTCCTGAAGAGTTCTTCATTGATCACTCTACATGTGCCTGTCTCATCCCACCAAATAGACTCAAACTGATCACTTTCCACTATATTCCAAAGTTTTTGTGGAAATGTGAGTAAAAGAAAATCATTCACATCATCTGTTTCAGAGACAGAATATGTGTAGTGTGGCCTTTTGATCACCAGATCCTCAGCCAAAGCCTGAAAAGCATATTCTTCAATCATAGATCTCAAAACTGAGTCCCCAGTTGTATAATCATACCAGTAAGATCGAATGGAGGTTTCTGAACCAGTGGACTCACCTTTAGGAGGTCCATCTTGAATTTCTGAAGAAATATGTGCCATCTCAGGGAAATCTTTCTTCAGATAATGTTCTCATTTGTCTGCTTTTACACAATGCAACTTCAAATGATGTTTGGCTGGCCTACAGAGAGAAACTCTCTGGACAATCACAGAGATCCCCCCAGTCAAACAGCTGTGACATCACAAAATCACTGGTCTCCTAGCAATCGAAGGTTAGTTGTGACATGACAAAGTCACTGGTCTCCTAGCAACTGAAGGGTATTGTTCAACCAAGTGTTTACTTCAGCATCAACTTAAAATACAGACTGCTGGCAGAAATAGTAACCAAAACCATGAAGCATGCAAAAATCTCATTAGTCAATTTGGCCTTTTTTTGGGGGGGGGGTCGGGGGGGGTTCCTGTGTTTGGGATGGTCTTTCTCTTTCTGGCAGTTTGTGGTTCCTCTTTATTGTGGAGGTTCCTCCCTGTGGCTGGGGTTGGACGAGGGGCTTGTCAGGTTTCCTGGTTAGGGAAGCTTGTGTCAGTGTTCCGGTGGGTGGAGCTGCATCTCTTCTCTCTGGAGGGCAATGAAGTGTCCAGTAGTGAGGTTTGAGATGTCTATGGGTTTGCTGTTTGGGCAACCTGTGTATTGAAGCTCCAGGTTCTGTTCCTGTGTTGCTGGAAAATTGGCATGGTATGTCTTCCTGTGGAACTTGTTGGCTCTTGGTCATGCTTTGTTTCAATGTAGGTGTGGACCTTTTTTAGAAGATTTCCTTTTTTTTTTAAAAAATAAATTTATTATTTTAATTGTAGGGTAATTACTTTACATTATTGTAATGATTTTGCCGTACATTAACATATGTCCGCCACAGGTGTACACATGTTCCCTTTCCTGAACCCCTTCCCTTCTGCCAACCCGTACCATCCCTCTGGGTCGTCCCAGTGCACCACCCCCAAGCATCCAGTATCATGCATTGAACCTGGGCTGGAGACCCATTTCATATATGATATTATACATGTTTCAATGCCATTCTCCCAAAACATCCCACCCTCTCACTCTCCCACAGAGTGCAAAAGACTGTTCTATACATCTGTGTCTCTTTTGCTATCTCGCATACAGGGTTATCGAAAACTCACATCAATAAATCTACTTTATTTCTGAAATAAAAGTGATTTATCATCCTTCTATGCACACATTCTTAATATTCAGTACTGTTACCCTAGCAGACTTGGTCTACTTGCTTCTGTGCAAACAAATTTATGAATTGACTGTGGGTTTCACTGTGGAGGGGGGGGGGGAAGTGCTTATTGTAGGACGAAGCAAGGTGTCTTAGCAGCTGGTGCTTCAAAGACACAAATCCCCAAATACTTTCAGGGGGACTATTTTAATGGCTGAGTGAGGGTGGAACATGGGGTCTGTGATCCATATTGGGACATTCTACTAATGGCCTATTAGTGAGGATATTGGGAGTCCACATCATTGACCGTCTAGTTCCAACTATGCACTTACATTTCAGCCTGGTTTGGGCTTTAGCATCTCTAAAATTGTTCACAGGATATTGCTCCGAATGTCAGCGATGGTCCTTGCTGCTGCTGCTGCTAATTCGCTTCAGTCGTGTCCGACTCGGTGCGATCCCAAAGATGGCAGCCCACCAGGCTCCCCCATCCCTGGGATTCTCCAGGCAGAACACTGGCGTGGGTTGCCATTTCCTTCTCCACGCTGGCCCTTGAGGAGGGACTAAAGACCCTTGAGTTTGATTAGTGGCTAAATCATTATTATTGTCTATCACTTGATTGTTTTCCTTAGTTTCTGTCTTTTCTAGCTTCTCTGATTAAAATTCCTTTTGAACATGAGGAGGTCTACAATCTCCTACCTCTCTCTCTCGATTTCCAGGCTTTTCAATCTTAAGAAGGGACTGCTTAGTACAATAAAGGAAAACAAGTCTTGGACTTAGAGCTCGATCTTAAATATGACAGAAAATCTCAGTGCAGGTTCCGTTTCTTTTTCAGGTTTCCCAGCTCTTGGAGTGATTAAGTCAGCAACAACTTTGGCTCTTTCCTGTTGAGATGGAGCATGGAGGTGGAAATAATTCTAAAATCTAGGCTTGCTATCAACAGTTTATGATATGAAAACATATCTCTATTTTATATATAATATATATATATATGTCTATGTTAGTATTTTTTCATTAAACTGGACAAACATTTGAAAATTGGTCTATATTTATGAAAAGGAGAGAGGTGAGTGATATAAAAGAGTCCTCATATGTTACATGCAGCCAAGGAAACAGATTTTGAAGTATTTCAACTCACATAATATTCAACAATCGAGTAGAATTTGAATCATTCTACATTTGGGTTTTATTGTTTTCCCATTTCTACTACACCTAACATGAATTAAAAGCTAATGTTTATTACAATTCTCTTTCTGAAAGCTATGACTTGCACGTAATCTAGATGCACATCAGCAGATGAAAATATAAGGAAGTTGTGCTATATATTCAAATATAATATTACTTAGCTACAGAAAAACACATGTTAGTGTCACTTTTGGTAAGGCAGTTCAACCTGCAGCCTATTATTCAGAGCAAAAAAAAAAAGTTAGAAAGAGAAAGGCAAATATTGTTTATTAATGCGTACAAATGGGATTTAGGAAGACAGTAACAATGATTCTGCATGAAGGCCAGTAAAAAAGATCCACATATAAAGAACAGACTCTGAGACTCAATGGGAGAGTTCAAGGATGGGATGATTGGAGAAATTAGCATTGAAACAGGTACATTACCATACATAAAAGAGATGACCAGTGCAAGTTCAATGCATGAAAGATGCATCCAACCCTTGTGCTGTGGACGAACCCAGAAGCGTGGGGTAATAAATGAGGTTTGAGTTGTGTTCAGGATAGGGGGACGCATGTATCCATGTGGCTGATTCATGTTGATGTATATGTCAAAAACTATCACAGTAATACACAATAATTCTATTCCAATTAAATCATTTTTTAAAAGAAATATGAAGAAATACAAAAAGAATGCATTCAGAAATAACAGGGACATGCTCCAGAATACAACCTCAACAGTTGTTTCATATCTCTTCCAGAAAGCGGGCTTAGGAGGGGCAGAACATGTGTGCTGGTATAAAAGCTGAAAGTCGAAGAAGATAAGCTTGAGATTGCAACTATGCAGTTGCAGCATGACCTCAGTATCATAGTCTAAATAGTGAAAGACGCATGCGGCACAATGCAAGCTTAGTAGATCGGCATGACTACTGTGGAGCTTAGGCTGAGTAGGAGTTCAATGCATGCACTTGAGCATCCTTTCAGGAGTGACGGTACGTATGTTTCAGAGTGAAGATAAAGAGATGCAGCGAAAGTGCTCTAAAATGGTGGACAAATACTTGTAAGAAGGAAGGTTCAGAGTGGAAGCTCAGTATTTGCTATAGACTTGGACTTAAGTTGAAGACAGTAGGGAAGACCACTCGATGATTCAGGTTTGACCTAAATCAGATCCCTTATGATGGTACAGTGGACAAGAGAAAATATTTAAGGGATTAGGCATAATATAGTGTTTGAAGAACTACATTTGGAGGTTCATGACATTGTAGAGGAGGCAGTGATGAAGACCATCCCCAAGAACATGAATGCAAAAAGGCAAAATGGTTGTCTGAGGAGGCGTTACAAATAACTGAGAAAGGAATAGAAACAAAAGGCAAAGGAGAAAAGGGAAGATATACCCATATGAATAGAGTGCACCAAAGAATAGCAAAGAGCGATAAGAAAGCCTTCCTCGGTGATGAGTGCAAAAAATAGAGGAAAGCAACAGAATGGGAAAGAGTAGAGATCTCTTCAAGAAAATTAGAGATACCAAGGGAACATTTCATGCAAAGGTGGATACAGTAAAGGACAGAGATTGTATGGACTGAACAGAAGCAGAAGATATTAAGAAGAGGTAGCAAAAATCTATACCGCAAAGATTGAAGAACTATGCAGAAAAGATCTCCATGATCCAGATAATCATCATGATCTAATCACTCACCTAGAGCCAAACATCCTGGAATGTGAGGTCAAGCGTGCCGCAAGAGGCATCAATAGAAAGAAAGCTAGCGGAGATAGAGAACTCCACTTGAGTGATTTCAAATCCTAATAGATAGTGAGTGTTTGAAAGTGCTGAACTCAATATGCAAGCAAATCTGGAAAACTCAGCAGTGGCTACAAGACTGGAAAAAATCAGTTGTTCCAGTATATGCATTTTAGAGCTTCTTCTCTGTAGTGGTGAAATGTGTTCCACACAGAGTTAGACAGGACTGAAGCAATCCTTTGCAAATAGTTGCACGATTTGTTTTTTTAACCAGTAGCAGCTTTTTTCCAATGAGAGTTAACTGTGAAAGTGGAGCAGCTGCTTGGCTTTGAGGGACACAGGTGGTGTCAAACGGGCAGGGTGCAGGGACACAGACTGACTACACCACAGGAGTTAGGGCCCTATCAGAGCCTTTTTTTTTTCTTTTTTGAGCCCTTGTATCCGGTGATAAGAAGGCGTCTTTGGCCAGTCTTCTCCCTAGTTCCACCTATTCGGCCACTCAGAAGGCTTCCTTGCCTGGGATCCTTCTCTGTCGTTCAATGGGTCAGCACATAGAGCGAATTTCCTGGCTGGGGTCCTCCTGTGTAAATCAGTGCATCCGACACTTAAAGGAGCATCCTGAGTGGGATTCTACTCTAGTATGGTGCATCAGGCACTTAATGGATGACCCTGCGTGGTGTCCTGCTCTGCATTTCAGGGTGTTCAGCATTTGAAGGGTCAGCCTCATTATTGTAGTAACTACTGATGCTAGCATGTGGGAGAGAGAGGCTATGGTGATTGCTCCACCCCCGACATGTGACTCGGTGTTATGGCCTTGCTTTCATGGCTGCCTAGCTTTCCTCCACAGGCATACCCTACGACAGTGTCCTCCTTCAAACCCCCTCTCTCCATCTCTCCCCAGGAAACAGCAGCCCTCCCCATGAATTGCCGCAAAGTCCCTAAACTGCAGGTGCCAGCCACGGGGCCTTTCAGGGGATGGATGTCCTTGTACGGGGTATGTACGGCTGCAGCAAGGACCCTCTGCTTCTCATTGCACCCAGCTTTCCACAGATCAGCTGTTTCACTCTCAGCTTTAAATGCCTATTCTACACTTCAGACGATTGACCCAATGTGGGATTGGACCTCAGCTTCAGTTCCTTCCCCCACTCAGGGCAGATCCAGTCCTACTAACACTCCTGATTTTTCCCCCAGTTCTTTTCCCCGACTGAGTTTTGCGTGGTTCTATATATTCTTTGCCACTTGTCAGGTACTCCTGTCTACTTTCCGGTAATGTTCTGATTACTCTTCTGTGTCTGAAGGTGTATGCCTGATGTATCCATGGAGAGATGTACTGCACATCCACTTATAGCTCCACCATCTTGTTCTCTCATCTCACGAGAGTTTTAGAGCACAGAATCCACCGTGGTAGTAGGTGTGGCTATAAAATGTGAGTTCAGATATACTCTTGAGGGCAAGCTCAGTGATTTTAGCACAGCTGATCTAAAGCGTGGATTTAGTGTTGGCCAGACATATGCTTCAAATGTTAAGAAAATTATGTATGGTGTGCCAATTCTAGAGCACAAGGTCAGTGTTTGTGTACCATTTCCTGTAGAATGCAAGTTCACTTGTGGAAAGAGGTATGCTCCGCAATGCAACTGAGCAGTTTTAGACATCTTGTGGTAGAGTACATGCTCAATAGTGGCAGGAACTGTGCTCTAGTGTGCATTCAGCAGTGGCTGGACACATGTTGCCAGTGCCAATGGGATGGCTTCAGACAGCCTGCTCTAAAGTGCAAGCACACTAGTGGCAGAACGTGTGCTGCGGATTGCGAGCTAAGCTGTTTCAGTACTTCCAGGCTAGAGCAGAGACGCAGTAGTGAGGCATGCAGGCTCCAAAGTGTCACACCCGCTCTAGAGCACAGATTTAGTAGTGGTGGGGAGAATCGGCAAAAGCACCATCTCAGGAGATGAAGCACGTGTTCTCGAAAGCCAAGATTCAGGATGTGAAGCATGCCTGCTCTAGATCATGGGTCTGTATTAAGAGGGGTATGCCTAAAGTGTGTTTCACTGTTGAGAGGCATGCTGAAGAGCTAAGTTCATCTGCTCTACATGTGCTTCAGAGTGTTGTCTCAGGAGTTGGTGCCCTTGCTCAAGAGTGCAGACTGCAGAGGGACATGTTCTCTTGAAAGCTGGGTTTTTATTTTTGGTTGCATATCCAGAGATCCAATTCAGAAAATGTGATATACCTGCTCTGCCACACAAGCTCAGTAGCGGGAAGACAAGCCCTCAACAGTGCAAGCGCAAGGGTTGTGGCATATGTGTATGGTGACGCACGATCAATTGAGGCAGGACATATGAAGTATACACCAGGTCTGTAGTGGTGGCACGTCATCCACAGATATACAGGTACACTACTCACAGCTTGCACAGTCTAGAGTGCTGGGTGACTAGCAGCAAAATGGCTGGTATAAAATGTCACGGGGGTAATTGTTGCACACACCTTCTCGAGCAATACCTCAAGGAAGTTAAGATAACACTTCAGAATTCAAGGTCACTAGTGGTCACACAGTTGATCTAGAATGACGGTTCACTCGTGGAGACGATATGTGTTTTAGAAAGCAGCCTCCTGGAGTAGGTGCTCCAGAGTGCAGGAAGAAGCGTGGGGAACATATGCAACAGAGGGCAAGCCAAGTCATTGGCAATTTTCAGCTGCAGAGTGTAGGCTCACAGGTTTAAGCACTCAGGCCACCGAGCAAGATTAGTAGTAGTGGAACTCATGCTCTGTAACGCAGGCTCAGCAGTGATAAAGGAGTGTACCAGGGTGCACTATCAGTAGCTGAAGCATGAATATTTGGGGGCCTGGGCTTACAAGTGGCAAGACACAGGCTTCCGAGTCTGAAATTAGTAATGGCCACACATATGCTCTAGACCACATGCTCACTAGCTGTGCCATGCCTGCTTAGTGTAAGGACTCAGAAGTGACAAGTGTGCTGCAGTGCTAGGATTTATACTGCTGGGATGCATGATTCAGTGTGCAGTTGTGTAGTTCAGGCATTCTTACTCTACAGCACAGTCTCCGTAGTGTCAGAACATTGGCTCTTGAAGGCACACGCAGTCACGATGGAAGATATGCTTCTGAGTAAACCTCAGAAGCGCAAAACCCATGATGAAATGTGCTCACTCTGTATTCATGAGATCTGTACCCCCAGCTGCACGTTCAGTTACTTTGGCATGTGTGCAACTAGAGCATGTTCTCAGCAGAGCCCGGATGCCTGCACTTGAGCTCATGCTCAGGAGAGGCGTACCATGTCCTCCAGTGTTTAAAATCACTCTGTCTACAGGAGTTCTGGCTCAGTTGTGTCCAGAAGGAAACTTCAGAGTGCAAGTTCAGTAACTATTTAGGCACACCTGAACTACAGTGCAGGTTGAGTAGTGGCCTGACTTACCTATAAAGCAACAAGCTAATGATTGTGATGTTCATGCTTCAGAGTGAAAGTTCAGCCGGTGATGAACTCTTGTTCTGGAAGGCAATTTCAGTAGTGCAGGGATGCAGAATCCAGAGCGTAATACACCAAAAGTGTATGTGAGTTTACAACAGGCATGTTTTAGGGACAGGCTCAGTAGTGGTAGGCCATATCCTAAAGAACCCGGGTTTAGGAGTGATGGGATGTATGCTCTACTGTGCAGTCTCAGTGACAGCAAGGCACTTGTTCTAAAGCTTGTTAATAGTCTCAATAGTGGCAGAAAGGGTGATCCAGATTGGAAACTAAGTAGCTCCTGCGAGCGTTCTCTAGATAGCGGCCTCAGTATCAACAAGCGCGTATTCCAGAGGGCAAGCTCAGTGTTTGTAGCATGTATGGTTTGACATAAGAGAAGGAAATGGCAACTCACCCCAATATTCTTGCCTGGAGAATCCCGTGGACAGAGGGGCGTCGTGGGCTACTGTCCATAGGTTCGCACGGAGTCGGATAAGACTAAAGCGACTTAGCATGCATGCATGCATTGGAGAAGGAAGTGGCAACGCACTCCAGTATTCTTGCCCCAAGAATCCCAGGGACAGGGGAGCCTGGTGGGCTGGTAATCTATGTGGTCACACAGAGTCGGACACGACTGAAGTGACTTAGCAGCAGCAGCAGTGGTTTCAAATCAGGGGTCAGTAACTGTGAAAAGTTTCTTGCATTTTCAGTCGTTGCCGCATGCCAGGTCCGGAGTGCAGACGCACGTGGTTGTGATACTTATGCTCTAGAGTTGTAATGTATGTGCCAGAGTGCAAGCTAAGTAGTGCACCTGTCCTAATTCAATTCTTAGTAAAAGCAGAATGCAAACTCGTGATTTCAACCTCAGTAGTTGCTGCATGCATCATCAGAAGTAGTGGTGCATACACTCATTTGATCTCTGGTTCCTCTGACTTGTCCAAAACCAGCTTGAACATCTGGAAGTTTATGGTTCGTGTATTGCTGAAGCTTGGCTTGGATATTTTTGTGCATTACTCTACTAGCGTGTGAGATGAGTGCAATTGTGCAGTAGTTTGAGCATTCTTTGGCATTGCCTTTGTTTGGGATTGGAATGAAAACTGATCTTTCCCAGTCCTCAGCTGCTGCTTAGTTTTTTAAATTTGCTGACATATTGAGTGAAGCACTTCCGCAGCATAATCGTTTAGGATTTCAAATAGCTCAACTGGAATTCTATCACTTCCACTCACTTTGTTCATAGTGATGCTTCTTAAGGCCCACTTGACTTCACATTCCAAGTATCTGGATGTAGGTGAGTGATCACATCGTCATGATTATTTGGGTTGTGAAGATCTTTGATGTACAGTTCTTCTGTGTGTTCTTTGCCGCCTCGTCTTAATACCTATTGCTTCTGTTAGGTCCGTACCATTTATGTCCCTAATAGTGCCCATCTTTGCATGAAATGCCCCCTTGGTATCTCCGGTTTTCTTGAAGAAATCTTTAGTCTTCCCCATTGCATTGCTTTGCTTTATTGCTTTGCTTTATTTCTTGGCACTGATCACCGAGGAAGGCTTTCTTCTCTCTCCTTGGAACTCTGTGTTCAGATGGCTATATCTTTCCTCCTCTCCTTTGGCTTCATTTCTCTTCATTTCACAGCTAATTGTAAGGCCTCCTCCGGCAGCCATTTTGCCTTTTTGCGTGTCTTTTTTCTTGGGAATGGTCTTGATCCCTGTCTCCTGTACAATGTCATGAACCTCCGTCCATAGTTCATCAGGCATTCTATCAGATCTAGTCCCTTACATGTATTTCTCACTTACACTGTGTAATCATAAGGGATTTGAGATAGGTCATTCCTGAATGGTTTAGTGGTTTGTTCCTGCTTTCTTCAATTTAAGTCTGAATTTGGCAATACAGATTTCATGATCTGAGCTGCAGTCAGCCTCTGGTCTTGTTTTTTGCTGTCTAGGAAGACTAAGCGTCTTTTCATTTCATGGCTGCAGTCACTATCTTCAGTGATTTTGGAGCCTCCCCCCCCCCCCCCGAAAAAAAAAAACAAAACAGTCTGCCACCATTTCCACTGTTTTCCCATCTATTTGTCATGAACTGATGGGACAGGATGCCATCTCAGGTTTCCTTATTTAGAGCTTTAAGCCTACTTCTTCACTTTCCTCTTTCACTTTCATCAAGAGACTCTTCAGTTCCTCTTTAGTTTCTGCCATAAGGGGGGTGTCATCTACATATCTGAAGTTTTTGACATTTCTCCTGGCAGTCTTGATTCCCGTTTGCATTTCTTCCAACCTCACATTTCTCTGCATAGAAGTTAAATAAGCAGAGTGACAATATATACCCTTGAGGTGCTGGTTTTCCTATTTGGAACCAGTCTGTTATTCAATGTCCAGTTCTAACTGTTGCTTCCTGAACTGTATACAGGCTTCTCAAGAGGCAGATCTGGTGGTGTGGTACTACCGTCTCTTTCAGAATTTTCCACAGTTTATTTTGATCCGTACACTCAAAGGCTTTGGCATACTCAATAAAGCAGAACTAGATGTTTTTCTGGAACTTCCTTGCTTTTTTGTGAAGATCCAGCAGATGTTGGGAATTTGATCTTTGGTTCCTCTGTATTTTCTAAAACAAGATTGAATATCTGGAAGTTCATGGTTCACATATTGCTGAAGCCTGGCTTGGAGAATTTTGAGCATTTCTTTGTTAGCATGTGAGATGAGTAAAATTGCATGGTAGTTTGAGCATTCGTTGGCATTGCCTTTTTCGAGACTGGAATGACAACTGACCATTTCCAACTGAGCCACAGCTGAGATTTTCAAATTTCTTGTCTTATTGAGTACATCACTTTCACAGCATCGTCTTCGAGGATTTGAAGTAGCTCATCTGGAATCGAAGCCGTAATAGAGCCTTCTAAGTCCCTAATGGACACTGCATGGACTCTCAGAACAAGTGAGATCAACAGCCATCCTCTTTAACAACAACAACAAAAAGTTCTCTCAACAAGAAAACTTACACAAGCCACTGGTCCCACCACATTCACTTGGAGGAGACCACCCAATTAATAGCAATGATGGCCCTCCGGTGTGCAGAAAATAGACCTCGAAGACAGTCATCGAAACAACATGAAAAGGCAGAGACATATCCAGCAGATGAAGGAATACAATGAAAATCAACAAACCAGTGAAAGAGGAGGAGGTAGGAAGTCTACAGGAAAAACAGTTCAGCACAAAAATAGTCAATGTCTTGGAAACAAATGGATCGACAGATAAATAGACTTCAGGCATGGATTGAGAAGATGAAAGGGGTGTTTTAAATGGACCTGGAAGAAATCATGAGTAGTCAATCAATAATGAGCGATGACATAACTGAGATAGAAATCACTCTGGACAACAGGAACAGTACTGTAACTGAGGCAGAAGAAAGACTAAGTGAGCTGGAAGATCGGATATGGGAAATAAATGAAGCAGAGCAGGAAAAAAAAAAGAAAGAGAGAAATGAAGACAATCACAGAGACATATGGGACAATGTTAAATGCCCCCATATTTAAATCATAGGTTTCTCAGAGAAAGAAGACAAAAGGAAAGGGCATGAGAAAATATTTGAGGAGGAAATAGTTAAAAACATCCCTGAAATGGAAAAAAAAAATAAAAAAACAGACACCTAAGATGAAAAATCCCAGTGTGTCCCACAGGGGTAAAATCAAGACACAACATGTCAAAACACACATTAATCAAAATGAAAACAAACAAATAAATATACAGAATGAACAAATATTCAAGGTAACAAAGGAATCACAACAAATAACATAGAAGGGAATCCCCATAAGGATAACAGCTGATCTTACTATAGAAACTCTTCAGCTTAGAAGGGAATGGCAGGATGTACCTAAAGTGCTGAGAGGCAAAAGCCTAAAGCCAAAATTACTCTATCCAACAAGGATAGTATTCTCATTCAAAAGACAAAACAAGAGCTTTACAGACAAACAAAAGCAGTTAGTGTTCAGAACCACCAAACCAGCACTTCAGCAAATGCTGAAGGATCTTTTCTAGATAGGAAACAGAAAAGCTTATAAAAACAAAGCCACAAAATATATAGTAAATGGTAAGAAGATCATACTTATCAACAACTACCTTAAACAGAAATGGGCTAAATGCTCCAACGAAAAGGCAAAGACTGGGTGAATGCATACAAGAATATACTGTCTGCAAGAAAACCACCTCATACCTAGGGACACATGCAGCCTGAAAGTGATGGCCAGGAAAAAGCTATCTTGTGAAAATGGAGAGCAAAAGTGGGAGGAGCGATATTCATATCAGATAAATGGACTTTACCTAAAGACCACTATAGGAGACAAAGAAAGTTGCATTACAGAACATTCAAGGCATCAATCCAAGAAGAAGCTACATGCACCCAATGTAGGAGCACCTCAATACAAGAGGCAAATGCCAACAACTAGTAGAGCAGAAATAGACACTAACCAATAGTATTGGGTGATTTTAATACTTCACTCATAACATGAACAGATCATCCAGACAGAAAATGAAATAAGGGAAACTCAGGTTTTAGAAGATACATTAGACCAGTTTGAGCTAATTGATATCTAGAGGTCATCCCACCGCCAAAGAACAGATTTCACCTGTTTCTCCTTTTTTTCTCCTTTTTCTCACGTGCAAATGGAACATTATCTTAGGACAGATCACACCCAAGGTTAGATCACATCTAACCTTAATAAACTTCAAGATATTATACTATTTGCAAGCATAATTTCTGATCACAATGCTGTTCGATCAGATATCAACCACAGGAAAACGACAACAACAACAACAACTAGAGGAAACACAAAAAATTTGGAGGCTAAAACCACCAAAATTCACATTTGAATTCAACAAAATCCAAAACTTTTATGAAAAAAAAAAAAAACAAACAAACAAACCTCTGCCAAAGTAGTCATAGGTGGAACATACCTCAACGTAATGAAAGCCAAATATGACAAAACCATTGTAAACATTATTGTTAATAATGAAAAGCTGAAAAAATTTCCTTTAAAGTCAGCATGAAGACAATGTGCCCACACTCATCAGTACTCGTTCTGGGAATTCTAGCCACAGTTTTCAAAGAAGAAAAAGATATGAACAGAATCCTCATTTGAAAAGAAGAGGTATAACTGTCTATTTGCACATGCTATTACCCTTTACAAAGAAAACCCAAGAGATGCCACCAGAAAATTCCTGGAGTTTATCAATGAATACAGTAAACGTGCAGGGTATAAAACTAATACACAGAAACCCTTATAGTCCTACACATTCACAATGAAAAATCAGAAAGAGAAATGAAGGAACAATCCTGTTCCCCATTGCAATGAAAGGAATAAAACAACTAGAAATAAGTTTGCATAAAGAGACAAAGGACGTCCCCGATGGCTCAATTGGTAAAGAAGCTGCCTGCAATGCAGGAGACTCCTGTTTGGTTCCTGGGTCACGAAGACCCCCTGAAGAAGGGATAGGCTAGCCACTATGGTGTTCTTGGGCTTCCCTTGTGGCCCCAGCTGGTGACAAATCCTCCTGCAATGTGTGAGACCTGCATTTGAGGACTGGGTTGGGAAGATCCTCTGGAGAAGGGAAAGCTACCCATTCCAGTATTCTGGCGTGGAGAATTTCAAATTCCATACACTGTATAGCCCATGGGATTGCTAAGAGTCAGACGTGACTGAGCAACTTTCACTTTCCCAGAAGGATGAAAGAAAGCACTGAGGAAAGAAATCAAAACATATATAGATGGAGACAGATATCATGTTCTTGGATTGGACTAACTGATAGAGTTAAAATCAATATACCAGCCAAAACAATCAATAGATTCAATACAATACCTCTCAAACTACCGACAGTATTTTTCATAAACTAGAACAAATTATTTTACGATTTGCATGGAAACACATAAGACCTCGAAGAGCCAAAGCAGTTTTGAGAAAGAAGAATGGAACGAGAGGAGTCAAATTTTCTAGCTTCAGACTACACTACGAAGATATCACAAGAGTATGAAACTTGCACAAATATAGAAATATAGACCAATGGAAGACAAATATGAAGTCCAATAATAGATTCCTGCCCCCATTATCTTTGACGATGCAGGCAAAAATGCGCAACAGAAAAAGACATTTTCTTCAAAAAAGTGTTATGGGAAAAGTGGAGAGCTCTGTGTAGAAGCTAGAACGCTATCTAACATCATGTTCAAAAATAAACTCAAAATGGATTACAGGTGGAAAAGTAAGACCAGAAAATATACCACCCTCAGAGTACAATATAGGTATAACCACCACAAAATAAGTCACAGCAAGGTCCTCTGTGGCCCATTGCCTAAAGGAAATAAAAATGTTTGAAAAAAGGAACCTAATTAAACTCTATAGCTTTTGTACATTGAAGGAAACTATAATTAAGGTGAATATGTAGCTTCAGAATTGGGAGAAAATAAGAGCAACTCTGAGTGAACTCCGGGAGTTGGCGATGGACAGGGAGGCCTGGGGTGCTGCCATTCACAGCGTCGCAAAGAGACGGACACGACTGAGCGACTGAACTGAACTGAACTGAATAGCAACTGAAAAGCTAACAAAAAACTTGTCTCCAAAATATGCAAGGTGCTCACGCATCTCAATACTCAGCTACAAATACTACTCAGCAAAACAAACCACCAATCAAAACATAGGTAAAAGCCCTCTGCAAAGAAGATACACAGATTACTAAGAGACACAGAAACGTTGCTCAGCATCACTCATTATAAGAGAAATGCAAATCAAAACCACATTGAGGTATCATTTCACACTGGTCAGATTGGCCATCATTAAAATGTCTACAATATAACTGCTGGAGAGGGTGTGGAGAAAAGGGAACCTTTTTACACTGTGGATGGGAATGCAAACTGGTACAACCATTATGGAGACTCCTTAGAAAGTTGGAAAGAGAAATACCATATGACCCAGCGATCCCGCTCTTAGGCATGAACTTCAAGGAAACGAGAATGGTAAGAAACAGTACTCCAACGTTTATTGAAGCACTGTTTGCAATACCAAGGACGTGAAAGTGACCACGAGGTCCATCAGCAGATGAATGGTTAAGGAAGTTTTGCTACATATACATATGAAGTATTACTCAGGTATAAGAAGTCATGCATTTGAGTCAGTTCTAATGAGTGGGAAGAGCACGAAACCTATTACACAGAATGAAGGAACTAAGAAAGAGAGAGACAAAACTGTATATTAATGCACAGATGTGGAATTTAGAAAGATGGGCTCTACGCAGGCAAGGAGAAGAGACAAGGATCTCAAGAACAGACGTTTGACTCAGTGGGAGAAGGTGAAGGCGGGATGCCTTGAGAAAAGCGCACTTAAATGGGTACAGTACCATATGTAAAAAATAGAAGACCAGTGTGAGGTTTTACAACATGGGTGATATGGGATACCCATGTCACAACTTCTGAACTTGCAATCTAATGCACGCATCAGCCACCAAGGAGCCCTCATTCTAGTGCACGTCGTGCACATTCTGAGCTTGCCGCCTCCAGCTCTCCTTTTACCCCTTCTGACATCACGATCCAGGGTAGGCTGTGGTAACTGCTGAATTTGCACTTTAGGGGAGGCATCACAAACTTACTAAGCCCGCATTCTAGTGCAAACATGCTGCGTCTTGAACCGGAACTCTGGAGCAGGCATCTTGCCACTGATAATACTGTTCATCATCAGCTAGTGTTTCGCTGTCATGACATGTTCCCATTGCTTCTTCATCTCTGGTCATCACTCTGTGTCGCTTACCACCATCCAGTGTTTCTCTCAGTTCTGTAACCTGTTTCGAGTGCTTGTTCAACTCACTCCGGGACAAACATATCTAGTATTCAGTGCTGTGACAGGTTCAGTGTTTCTTCATCCTCCCCTAGTTAAACACAACGGTAGTTTACCACCCTTAGTGTTTCATTTTGTGACGGGCTTCTATCCACTCCAGGTCTAACACACTCAGTAGATTATCATCATCCAATGTCTTAACTGCGGAACATCCCACAAGTCTTCTTAACGCACCCCATGTCAAACGTACCCAGTAGCTTATCACTATCCCATGTTTCAGTGCAGAGAGATGATTCAAGCGTTTCTTCATTTCCTCCAGGTAAAGCATACTCAGCAGTTTGTCACCAGTGTTTCACCTGAGACGTGATTCTTCTTCATTTATGTAGTTGGCTGTGCTGGGTCTCAGTTGTGTCACGTAAGATAGTCCTTGAGACAAGCCAACTCTAACCATGGCATGAAGTCTCGGGAGTGTGAGAACTTCAGTATTTGCAGCTATGCAGGTTTACTTACTCTGTAGCATATGGGATGTTCCTTTCCCAATCGGGGATTGAACCTTCATCCCCTACACTACAAGGTGGATGCTTAACCGCTGGACCACCAGGAGAGGCCCTGTGACATGCTCTAAGTGCCTGCTTTTACGCCTCATATGAAAGAGACACATTGCTTGATGGGAACATATCAGCATCCAGGGTTGCAAAGATTGGACATGCTTCAGGAACTTCTTCATCCACACTGGTCAAATACAAGCAGGTGTTTATCACAATATAGTGCCATTCCATGTGCTTCTTCGTTGATTACTGGCTGAACGTGTCCAGTAGATTATCATCGTCTACTGTTTCAGAGCAGTGACACCTTGAGTTATTCTTCATGCACCCTGGGTCAAACACATCCTGTTGTGTATCTCCCTCCAGTGTTGCACTGCTGTGACATGCTTTCAGTGTTTCTCCATCCACCCCAGGTCAAACATACTAAGTCGCTTATTATCCACACTTCAGAGAGGAGGTTCAGCCACATCTTTCTCCACCCCAGGTAAAATAGCCTCACCAGCTTATCCCTTGCTGCTTTTCACTGCTGTCACAAGTTCAAGTGCATCTTTATCAAACACACCAGCCGTTTATCACCATCCAGCACGTCCAAGCTGTGACACAAACTGCTGTATCATCCAGACTGGAAAAATACATCCGGTACTTTACTAAAGTCAGTGTTTCAGTGCTATGACGTGATTCAAGTGCCTATTCATCCACTCTCTGCAAAAATACACTCTGTAGTCTATCACCATGCAGTGCTCAGTGCCTTGACAGAGGACATGCTCCGAATGCTTCTTTGTCCACCTGGTGTCAAATACTCAATAGTTTTCCAACATCTGTATCTCAGTACTGTGAATCACTGCGTATGCTCCTTTGTCAATCCTGGCCCGTCACTCCTTGGAGTTTACCACCCTTCAGTGCTTCAGTGCTGTAATATGCTTCATGCGCTTCATCTTCTCCTGAAAAACATACTCATTAGTGTATCATCATCCAATATTCAGTACAGTGATATGCTTCAAGTGCTTACTAGTCCACATCAGTTGAACATTCCCAGCATTTTATCATTAGCCAAGGTTTTCAGGGCCGTAACTTGTGGCATTTAGTAGGCGCTTGTTTGATCCCCAGAGGTGAAACTCAACACCTGTTTTTTCGCCATTTATTCTATCAGTGCTGTGACATACTACAGTGCTTTCTTAACTGCTCTGGGTTAATACACACATCCGTTCTTTCAGTGCTGATTAATGCACAAGTGCTTCCGCAACTATCCTCTTTCAAATACATACAGTAGTTTTGGAACTCATGAAAATAAAACTCTTTCACAGTTTCCATTGTGTCCTGATTTATTTGCTATCAAGAGGTGGGACTGGATGACAGGATCTGAATTTATTGCATGTAGAGGTGTAAGTCAACGTTTTAAATCTCCACTTTCATCTCAGCAAAGAGCTCTAATCCCTCGTCTGCTTTCTGTCATGGGCATGTCTGAGTTTATTTATGTTTCTCCCAGCAATTTCGATTCCACTTTGCGCTTCATCCAGTCTGACATTTTGCGTGATATACTGTGCATGTAAGTTAAATAAGTGGCGTGACAACAAGACAGCCTTGACCTACTCCGTTACCAATTCTGAACAACTCCATTGTTCCTGTCTGATTCTGTTACTTCATGACCTGCATACAGGTTTCTCAGGAGCCAGGTAAAGTGGTCTAGTATACCCACCTCTTTAAGAATTTTCCGCAATTTCTGTGACCCCCACAGTCAAATGCTTTAGCATAGTGAATGAAGCAGAAGTCGGTCATTTTCTGGAACTCCCTGCTTTTTCTATGATCCAATGAATGTTGGCAATTTGATCTCTGGTTCCTCTGCCTTTCGTAATCCAATTTGTACATTTGAAAGTTCTCAGTTCACATACTGTTGAAACCTAGATGGAGGCATTTGGAGCATTACCCAGCCAGCATATGAAGTGAGAACGACTGGGCAGCAGTTTGAGCATGCCTTCACAATGCCCTATTTTGGGATCAGAGTAAATCTGACCTTTCCCTGTCCTGTGGTCATTGATGAGTTTTCCAAATGTCCTGGCACATTGAGTGCAGCATTTTAACAGCATTATCTTTTACAATTTGAAATAGCTGAGCTTCAAGTCTATCATCTTGACTAGCATTGTTTGTGATATTTCTGCCTAAGATCCACTTGACTTCACACCCCAGGTTGTCTGCTCTACGTGAGTGATCACACCATTATGGTTATGTGGGTGATTAAGCAGAGAAGGTGATGGCACCCCACTCCAATATTCTTGCCTGGAAAATCCCATGGACAGAGGAGCCTGGTAGTGAGCTGTCCATGGGGTCATGAAGAGCTGGACACGAGAGAAGCGACATAGCAGCAGCAGCAGCAGCAGCGGCAGCAGGTGATTAAGACCTTGCTTTGGTACAGCTCTTCTCGTGTACTCTTGCCAGCACTCCATCACATTTTCTCCTTCTGCTAGGTTCATACCCCTTCTGTCCTGGATTGTGCCCATGTCTCATGAAATATTCCCTTGCAGTCTCTCAGTTTCTGGGCAAGATTTCTCGTCTTTCCTATTCTATTGTTCCCTCTATTTCTTACTGGCATTAAATACACACAATATTATATCCCCATCCAGTGTGTAACTTTAGATATGCTTCAAGGGGTTTTTAATCCACTCCAGAAGAAATTAATGTGACAGCTATCACCATCCATTTTTTCTGTATTGTGACATGTTTTGAGCCTCCTCCATCCCCTCCAGGTAAAACACACCCTGTACATTTTCATCATTCGTTGATGCTGCGCTATTACCGGCCTGAAGGGTCCCTTTGTCTCATTTAGTCAAACACTCCCTGTCGTTTACCACTATCCAGGGTTCCAGTACTGTGGCATGCCTCATGTACTCCTTTATCCTCTCCATATAAAATATGGTAGGTAGCTTATCACAATTCCTGTTTCGGTTCTGTGCTGAGTTTAAAGTCCTTCTTTAGGCCATTCTAGATAAAACGCATTCAGAAGTTTATGATGGTCCCATGTTTTCGTCTGTGCCATGCTCTCAGTTTCTCCTCATTCAACATGTATCAAACAAACCCCGTAGTTTATCATCATCCAGTGTTTCAAGGCTGTTTCCTGCTCAACTGCTTCGTCATTCTCTGCAGAAAATACATAACCAATAATTTATCACAATCCAGTGTGTTAATTCTGGCATATGCTTCAAAAGATCCTTTGTCCACTCAAGGTTGAGCACACTCTTAGTTTATCACCATCCATTGATTCAGGGCTAGTACATACTTTCATTGATTTTTCAACTACCACAGCTCATCATACACAATGATTTACCATGATCCAGTTTCAGGGTTGTGACAGGCTCCTTGTGCTTCTTTCTATATACAAGATCAAACACAGACCATCTGAAGTGTGAACATACAGTGTTTCAGTCATGAAACCCACTTCAAGGGGTTCTTCACTTACTCCACAACAAATACACCATATAGGTTATCGACATTCATTGTTTCAATGTTGTAGCACATACTAATGGCTGCTTCACTAACTCCAAGTCAAACACCTTCAGTGGTTTGCCACTATCTTGGGTTTCAGATCTGTGACATGCTTCAAGAGCTCCTGAAACTACTCACGGTCAAAGGCACTCTGTAGATTTGTTGTTGCTGGCTGTTATGGGTTGTTCAGTCATTCAGTCATCTCCAACTCTCCAAATCCCATGGACTGCAGTATGTCACGCCTTCTTGCCCTTGACCATCTCCCGGAGCTTGTTCAAACTCAAATCCACTGGGTCGGTGATGCCATCCAAGTATCTGGTCCTCCATCGTCCCCTTCTTCTGCTCCAATCTTTGGCGGCATCAGAGTCTTTGCCAACGAGTTGACTCTTCACATCAGATAGCCATAATATTGGAGCTTCTGCCTCAGCATCAGCCCCTCCAGTGAATTTTCAGGATTGATGTCCTTTACAGTTGACTGGATTGATTTCCTTGCAGCCCAAGGGACTCACAAGGGTCTTCTCCAAGACTGTGGTTCAAAAGTATCAGTTTCTTAATGTTCAGCCTTCTTTATGGCCTAACTTACATTGTCACATGACTGCTTAAAAAAACACAAATATAGCTCTGACTATATGGACGCTTCTTGGCAAACGGATGCCTCTGCTCTTTAACATGCAGTCTAGGTTTGTCACTGCTTTTCTTCCAAGAAACAAGTGTCATTTAATTTCATAGCTGCAGTCATCACCTGCCATGATTTTGGAGTCCAAGGAAACAGAAGTCTCACTGTTACCATTGTTTTCCCATCTATTTGCCATGAAATAATAGGACACGATGCTAGGATCTTAGTGTTTTGAATGTTGCGTCTTAAGCCAGCTTTTTCACTCTCCTCTTTCACCTGCATCAAGAGGCTCTTTAGTTATTCTTTGCTTGATGCTATATCGGTGGTGTCATCTGCATATCTGAAGTTATTAATATTTCTATTTTTCTCTTAATTTCAGCTTGTGTTTCCTCCAGCCCCGCATTTTCCAAGATGTGCTCTGCATATAAGTTAAATCAACAGGGTGACACATGTAGTAGTTTGTTTGTTTGTTTGTTTGTTTTTTTTCCAATTTCAAACCATCTGTTCTTCTTTACCTGGTTCTCACTGGTTGTTTCTTGACCTGGATACAGGTCTCTCAGGAGGCATGTAGGTAGTCTGGTATTTCCATGTCTTTAAGAATTTTCTGCAGTTTGTTGTGATCCACACAGTGGATTTTTATCATACTCAATAAAGCAGAAATAGTTTTTTTTTTCAATAATATTCTTGCTTTTTCCATGATCCAATGGATGTTGCCAATTTGACCTCTGGTTTCTGTCTTTTCTAAATCCAGTTTGAACATTTGCAGCTTCTAGGTTAATGTGCTGTTAAAGTCTTGGCAGGAGAATTGTGAGCATGTCTTTGTTCGATTCACTTCAGCTGCTCAGTTGTGTATGACTGTTTGTGAGCCCATGGACTACAGCAAATCAGGCCTTCCTGTCCATCACCAACTCCCGCAGTTTACTGAAATTCATGTCCTTTGAGTCGGTGATACCAGCTAACTGTCTCATCCTCTGTCGTCTCCTTCTCCTCCTGCTTTCAATCTTGCCAAACATCAGGGTCTTTTCAAATGAGTCAGCTCTTCACATCAGTTGGCCAAAGTATTGGAGTTTCAGCTTTAACCTCAGTCCTTCTAATGAATATTCGTGATTGATCTCCTTTCGGATGGACTGGTTGGATCTCCTTGCCGTTCAAGGGACTCTCAAGAATCTCCTCCAACAACACAGTTCAAAAGCATCACTTCTTTGGTGCTCAGCTTTCTTTATAGTTCCACTGGTACATCCATACACGCCTACTGGAAAAATCATAATCTTAACTAGGTGGAGCTTTGTTGGCACATTAACATCTCTGCTTTTTAATATGCTGTCTCAGTTCAATTCAGTTCAGCCTGTCCGACTCTTTGCGCCCCCATGAATCGCCACAAGCCAAGCCTCCCTGTCCGTCACCAACTCTCTTAGTTCACTCAGACTCATGTCCATCGAGTCAGTGACGTCATCCAGCTATCTCAGTTGTTCATAAATTGTGTTCAAAGGAGTTAGTGCGTAAAATAATGGCCGTTGTGTGATATTTGGAACATCATGTGGTGTTGCCCTTCCTTGGATTTCAAACGAAAAACTGACCTTTTCCAGTCCTGCAGCCACTGCTGAGTTTCCCAAGTTTTCTGGCATACTGAGTGCAGCACTTCAACAATATCATCTTTTAAAATTTGAAATAGCTCAGCTGGTGTTCCATCACCTCCACTATCTTTGTTGGTAGTGATGCTTTCTAAGAGCCACTGGATTTCCCACTCCAAGATGTCTAGCTGTAGGCGAGTGATCACCCCATCATGGTTATCTAGGTCATCGGGAACTTTTTGGATAGTTCTTCTATGTAATCATGCCAACACTCCTTAATATCTTCCACTTCTTTTAGGTTCACACATTTTCGGCCCTTTATTATACACATATGTGCATGAAATACTCCCTTGATACCACTTATTTTCCTGAAGAGATCTCTAGTCTTTCCCAGGCTCTCATTCCCACTCAGTAGTTTAGCAACATTTATTGTTTCATGGATGTGACATGCTTCCAGTGCTTCTTATTCCACTTGAATTCCTACACTCCCAGTAGTGTATCAGAATCCCTTGTGTCACCCCAGGGACCTGCTTTACCTGCTTCTTCGCAACCCCAGATCAAACACATCCAGTACTTTATCCCCGTAGAGTATTCAGTGCATTAACATGCGACACTTTCCGGTGTTTCCTTGTCACCTGGGACTAATCACCCAGTGGTATAAGTGCCATACTCTATTTTAGTGCCGTTACACAGGTCAAGTGCTTCATTTTCTGAGGCTAAAACACACTCCTCATCCAGTGTCTTAGTGCAGAGACATGCTTGAGGAGCGTCTTCATCCACCCAGTCAAACACTCCCAGGAGTTTTTCACCATCCAGTGTTCAAGTTCTGTGACATGCTTCAAGTGCTCCTTTGTGTACACGGGGTCAAAGACACCCAGTAGTGTGTCGTTATCCAATGTTTCAGTTATGCAACATGCTTCTGGGTTTCTTCATTCCCTCAGGTCATCACACCAAGTGGTTTCTCACTATCCAGTGTTTCAGGGTTACAGCATGCTTCCAGAGCTTCTTTTTCTCCCTGGGTCAAACATTCCAAGTCTCTTGCCCCGTCCACGTTTGAGTTCTGTGAAATGGATCATGTGCTTCCTGTCCACCCTGATTCAAGCACCCTCAACAGTTTGTCACCATCCAGTGTTTCATGTTGGTGACAAGGTTCAGATACTTCCCCATGCACTCTGGGTCATACACACCCTGTTGTTTATCACCTGTTTCAGGTTTTTGACATGCATCAATTGCTTCTTGCCCATCCTGGATCAAACACACCAGGAGTTTAGCATCATCCAATGTTTCCATACTGTAACATATTTCAAGAATTTTGCCACACACCACTGTTCAGAAGTACCCAACAGTTTATCAGCATCCCATGCCTCAGTTCGAGGACTTGCCTCAAGTGCTTCTTCACAACCCCAGACAAAACACACCCAGTGGATTATCACCATCCACTGTTTCAGTCCTGTAGCATGCTTCATGTGCTTCTTCATCCTCTCTAGGTGAAGCACATGCAGTAGCTTATGACCATTGAATGTTTCCATTTTACGGCAGATTCCAGGACGTTTCCATCCTCACCAGGCCAAACACACTCAAACATTAACACCATCCAATGTTTTACTGTGTGTGACATTCCTCAAGTCTTCCTCATTATCGCAAGTCAAACACATCCATAACATTCACCACCTCCAGTTCCAATGCCAAGATCCACTTCAATGGTGTGTTCATTTTCCCCATTTAAAGGCATTCACTAGGCTATCACCATACAGTGTTGAAGTTCAGTGACATGCCTGCAGTGCTTCTCCGTCCATCCAATGTCAAGCCCAGCTGGTAGTTACTGACCATTTAACGTTTCATTGCATGGCATGCTTCAGTCAAATGTGCCCAAGATTATTTAAAAGAAAAAGGAAAAGAAAGAAAAAAAAAATCACTCTTTAAGGGGTGATCAGTTCAGTTGAGTCACTCATTCATGTCCAGCTCTTTGTTATCCCATGAACCGCAGCAAGCCAGACCTCCCTGTCCATCATCAACTCCCATGGGTAACCCAAACCCATGTCCATTGAGTCGGTGATACCATCCATCCATCTCACCTTCTGACGTCCCCTTCTCCTCCTGCCCTCAATCATTTCCAGCAACAAGATGCTTTCAAATGAGCCAGCTCTTCACATCACGGGGCCAAATTATTGGAGTTTCAGCTTCAACATCAGTCCTGTCAATGAACACTAAGGACTGATTTCTTTTAGGATGGACTGGTTGGATCTCCTAGCAGTCCAAGGGACTCTCAAGAGTCTTCTTAAACACCCAGTTCAAAAGCATCAATACTTCAGTGCTCAGCCTTCTTTATATTCCAAAACTTACATCCACACATGACTACTGGGAAAACCGTAGCGTTGACTAGATGGACCTTTCTTGACAAAGTAAAGCCTCTGTTTTTCAATATGAATATAATAATCAATAATAATCAATCATCAGCAATAATCAATAATGATAATTAATCATCTAGGTTGGTCATAAGTTTCCTTCTAAGGATGAAGCGTCTTTTAATTTCATGGCTGCAGTCACCATCTGCAGCGATTTTGGAGCCCAGAAGTATAAAGTCATCTTCTGTTTCCACTGTTTCCCACCTATTTGCCATGATGTGGCGGCATCCGATGCCATGATCTTTGTTTTTTGAATGTTGAGCATTAAGCCAACTTATTCACTCTCTCGTGTCACTTTTATCAAGAGGCTCTTTAGTTCTTCACTTTCTGCCATAAGGCTGGTGTCATCGGCATATTTCAGATGATTGATATTTCTCTGTCAATCTTGTTTCCACCTTGAGATTCCTCCAGCCCAGTGTTTCTCGTTATGTAGTCTGTGTAGAAGTTAAATAAGCAAGGTGGCAATTATACAGCCTCGGGGTACTCCTTTTCCTTTTTGGAGCCAGTCTGTTGTTCTATTTCCAGTTCTAATTGTTGCTTCCTGACCTGCATACAAGTTTATCAAGAGGCAAGTCAGGTTGTCTGGTATTCCCTGAAATCTCTTTCAGAATTTCCCAAAGTTTATTGTGATCCACATAGTCAAAGTCTCAATAAAACCGAAGTAGATCGTTTGGAACTCTCTTGGTTTTTCAATGATGCAGCAGATGTTGGCAATTTGATCTTGGTTGCTCTGCCTTTTGGAAAACCAACTCGAATAGCTGGAAGTTCCTGGTTGCTGTATTGCTGAAGCATGGCTTGGATAATTTTGCCCATTAATTTAGTAGCATATGAGATGAGTGCAACTGTGTAGTATTTGGAGAATTCTTTGGCATTGCCTTTCTTTGGGATTGGAGTGAAAACTGCCCCTTTCCAGTCCTGTGGCCAGTGCTGAATTTTCCACATTTGGTGCCATGTTAAGTGCAACCCTTTCATAGCATGGTCCTTTGGGATTTGAACTAGCTCAACTGGAATTCTATCCCCTCCACTAGCTTTCTTTGTAGTGATGCTTCCTAAGACCCACTTGAGTGTACATTCCTGGATGTCTGGTTCTAGGTGAATGATCACATCATCGTGATTATCTGCGTCATGACTATCTTTTATGTACAGTTCTTCTGTGTATTTTTGCTACCTCTTCTTAATATCTTCTGCTTCTGTTGGGCCCATACGACTTCTGTCCTTTATTCAGCCCATCTTTGCAAGAAATGTTTGCTTGGTATCTCTAAGTTTTTGAGGAGATCCCTAGTCTTTCGCATTCTATTGTTTCCTCTATTTCTTTAGTGCAGTGGGTGTGGCACAATTCAAAGGCTCTCTTCCCACTCAGGTCAGTCATCGTCAATAAGTGGTACCAACCAGTGTCCAGTGCTGTGACATATGACCAAGTTCAATTCTTCCTTAACGAAGTGACTAAATAAAACATCCCGGAGTTTATCAATACACAGTGTTCCATGGCTGCCCCTGGATTCGAGTACTTCCTCACCCACTCCAGGTTAACATAGTCCTTTATCACCATCCATTGCTTCAGTACACTGACAGTCTTCAAATGCTTCTACATTAATCCTAGTGTAAAATTTCTAGTAGTTATAAACGGCCAGTGGTTTACTTTGCAGCACGACCCAATGGCTTCTTCATGCGCACTCATACACCAACTCCGTAGTTTGTCGCCATCTAGTGTATACATGAAGTGACATGCTTAAAGAGCTTCCTCATCCACCCCAGATCTAGACAGTCAGTCTGTCGTCTCCATACAAGCGTTTCAGTGCTGTGACATGATTTGAAATGTTGTCTGTGCACACTGAGGCATACACAGCCAGCAGTTCACCATGCTCCAGTGTTTCAGGACTTTGATAAGATTAAATATGTTCTTGGTCCCACTAACGTCAATACACTCACCGTTTATAACCATCTTGTTTCACTGCTGTGACATAATGTCAACTGCTTCTTCATCCATTCCTGTGTCAAACGAACTCAGTAGCTTTTTCCCCATCTAGTGCTAGTGTTCAGTACTATGAAATGATTCTGAAGCCTCTGTGTCCATTCCGGCTCAAACATAGTCCATATTCTCAACCAGTGCTTCAGTGATGTCACATGCTTCAAGTGCTTTCTTCATTCACTCCATATCAAGTACATGCAGTCGTTCATAAGCATGCAATGTTTCAGTTGTGCGACATGCTTCAAATGGTTCTCTAATCCACTTGAGCTGAAACATACCCAGTAGCTTATGACCATTGGTGTTTCGGTGCTGCGACATGTTTCAAGTCCTTCTTCTTCTACGCCATGCTGAACGCATGCAATAGTTTATCACCATCAGTTGTTTCAGTTCTGTTACATTCTTCAAGTCTTGTTTCGTATACTCTGGTCCAAATACACCTAGAAGTTGTTCACCATCAACTGTTGAGTTCTGTGATATGTCTCAATTGTTTCTGTACATACCAGTTCATAAACATGCATACATTTTTCTCCATATTGTGTTTTAGGGCTGTCATACGGTTAAATGAGTCCCCTTCTTACCCCAGGTCAAATACACCCAGTATTCATCAACATCCAGTCTTTCAGCTACGTGATACAGTTCAAGTGCTTCAGCATCCATTCTTGGAAGACACAGCCGATAAGTTGTCAAATTCCAGTGCTTCAGTGCTGTGAATTTTTTAAGTGTTTCTGCATCCAAATAGCTCAGGCAAGACTAAGAGATTGTAACTATCACTGGTTCAGTTTTATGACATGGCTTAAGCGCATCTCCATCTACATTAGCTGGAACGCACTCAATAATTACCACCATGCTGTAACTCATAGGTAAAACATTCTTGGAACGTTTCTTTGTCTACTGTGGGTCAAACACACCGAGGAGTTTTTCTCCAGTCAGTGTTTCAGTGCTGTGACAACTTCCACTGCTTCTTTGTGTACTACAGGTCAGCACACCAAGTGTCTTGTAACTACTAGCTTGCACTCTAGAGAACACACCTCTCTTCTACTGAGACTGAGATGTAGAGCATGCATCTCACCACTATTAAGACCCCATTCTAAGCACACATGCCACTTCTGCAGTGGCTAAACTCTCGAGGAAATGTGACAACACTATTGACCCTGAATTCTAGAACACACATCTTACCATTGCTGAATCAGTGTTCTACAGAAGGCTTAGCACAACTACTGAGCTTGCACTCTGAAAGTATCATCCTACCTCTACTGAGTCAACATTATATGCCATACATGTTCCAACTTCTGAGTTTGCACTATGGAATACACATTATGCCACTACTGAGCAAGCTCTAGTGTACACATGACAACGTACTGATCCCCACATCAAAGGGTAATGCTGAAAATTTGTCAAAGTACTGCACTCTTGTGCTCATTTCACATACTAAGCAAGATAAGGCTCAAACTCCTTTGTGCTAGGCTTCAAAGTATTTGAACCAAGAACTTCCAAATATATGCGATGGATTTAGAAAAGGCAGAGGAATGAGGGCTTATACTGCCCACGTTCATTGCCTCCTAGAGAAAGTAGGAAGTCAAGAGATACCTGGAATAACAAGCAAGTTGGACCTTGAAGTACATATGAAGTATGGCAAAGGCTAACAGAATTCCCTAAGAGAACTCACCATTCATAGAAAACACCCTCTTCCAACAACACAAGAGATGACTCTTGAGATGGTCAATGCTGAAATCAGATTGATTCTGTCCTGTGTAGCTGAAGATGAAGAAGCTCTATGCAGTCAGAAAAAAAAAAAAAAAAACACAAGACTGAGCAGTGAGATGGCTCAGATCAGGAATGCCTTAAAGAAAACTTCAGACTTAAGTTGAAGAAAGTATGGAAAACCACTAGACCATTTGGGTTGGCCAAAATCAGTCTCTTATGATTATGCAGTGGATGTGACAAATAGATTTGAGGGATTAGATCTTATAGACAGACTGCTTGGAGACTATGGACCAAGGGTCATGACATTCTGCATGAGACAATGAACAAAACCTACCCAAGAAAAAGAAATGCAAAAAGGCAAAAGGTTTGTCTGAGGAGGCCTTACAAATAACTTAGAAAAGAAGAGAAGCTAAAGGCATAGGAGAAAAAGAAAGATAATCCATTTGAATGCAGTTTTCTTAAGAATAGCATGGAGAGATAAGAAAAGCCTTCCTCAGGGATCAATGCAAAGAAGCAGAGAAACACAATAGGATGGCAAAGAACAGAGATTACCTCAGGAATGATACAGATACCAAGGGAACATTTCATGCAAAGATGGGCACAATAAAGGAGACAAAATATATGGACCTAACAGAAGCAGATATATTAAGAAGTGGTGGCAAGAATACACAGAAGAACTGAACTTAAAAAAAAAAAAGAAAAGGAAGAAGAAGAAGAAGAACTTAATGACCCACATAACCGTGAAGGTGTCTTTACTCACCCAGAACCAGACATCCTGCAATGTGAAGTCAAGCAGCCCTTAGTACATAACTATGAACAAAGTTACTAGAGGTAATGTGTTTCCAGTTGTGGAATTTCAAGTCCTACCAGATTATGACATTACAATCCTGCACGCAATGTGCCAGCAAATGTGAAAAGCTCGGCACTGACCGCCGAACTTGGAAAGGTTAGTTTAAACTCCAATCCTCAAGAAAAGCTAGGCCAAAGATTGTTTAAACTAACACACAATTGCACACATCTCACATGTAAGCACAGTCATGTTCAAAGTTCTTCAAGCTAGGCTTCAGCAGTACATGAACCGAGAACTTCCAGATGTTAAAGCTGGATTTAGAAAAGTCAGAGAAACCAGAGATCAAATTGTCAGCATCCATTGGATCAGAGAAAAAGCAAAGGAGTTCAAGAAAAACATCGACTTCTGATTTGGACTATGCCAAAGGTTTTGACTGTGTGGATGACAACAAGCTATGGGAAATTCCTGGAAAGATGCAAATACCAGACCTCTTTAGCTGCCTGCTGAGAAATCTGTAGGCATGTCAAGAAGCAACACTTGGACATAGAACAATGCGCTAGCTTCAAATTGGGAAAGGAGCACATCAAGGCTGTATATTGTCATGTGGCTTATTTAACTTATATTCAGCACGTCATGTGAAATGCCAGGCTGGATGAAGCCCAACTAGAATCAAGATTGCTTGGAGAACTATCAATAACCACAGATTTGCAGTTGACACCACATATACGACAGAAAGTGGAGATTAAATAAAGAGCGTATTGATGGAAAGAAAGAAGAGAGTGAAGAACCTTGCTTAAAACTCAATGTTGAAACCATGAAGATCATGGCATCTGGCCCCGTGACTTCACATCAAATAGGGAAATCACGGGGAAAAATGGAAACAGTGATAGACTTTATTTTCTCAGGCTCCAAAATCACTGCAGATGGTGAGGGCAGCCGCGGAATTAAAAGGTGCTAGATCCTATGAAGAAAAGCTGTAACCACCTAAAGAGCATATGCAAAAGCAGAGGCATTACTTTGCAATTAATGGTCTATCAGGTCATACCTATGGAGTTTCCATTACTCATGTATGGATGGGAGAGTTGGACTATACAGGAAGTTGCGCATGGAATCATTGATGATTTTGAACTGTGGTGTTGGAGAAGACTCTTGCGAGTCCCTTGGACTGCAAGGAGATCAAAGCAGTCAATCCTGATGGAAATCAGCCCTGAATATTCATTGGAAGTACTTTTGCTGAAGCTGAAACTCTGGTACTTTCGCCACCCGATGCAAAGAGCTAACTATAGGAAAAGACCCTGATGTTGGGAAAGCTTGAGTGCAGAAGGAGAAGGGCCTAGCAGACGATGAGATGGTTGGATGGTACAACTAATTTGAGGCACATGACTTTGAGCAAACTCTGGGAGTTAGTGATGGACAGTGAGGCGTGGTGTGCTGCATAATAAGGAACGTAACATGCCTTATTATGTTGCAGAGAGTTACTATGCCTGAGCAACAGAACAACAGCAGAATCAACCATTTCAGTAAGAAGTGAAGACACAACTTACAGGAAGATGCTCAGAGAAAAATAGAGAAACAATATCAATCCACTTCTCATGCAGCCATTTTTCCTCTTATTGAAACAAGGTTTTTCCATATTGAAATATGGCTTTCCTGAAGTATGTGAATTCTAACTTGTTTTTTCACCTCAGAGAGGTGTGTTGATGAAGTCACGATGCACAGAGAACATGGCCGTTCTCACAGATTCCCTTAATAAAATCATGATGTACTTAAGGAGCTGGGGCTATTTTTTCCATGGGAATAAATATTTTGATGAGGAACTCTTTAATTCTTTAGAAAATGTTAATTACCATAATCAAATTTGTTTGGAATATTTGTAGTCTTTCCTTTGGTATCAGAAGATACTGCAGCCCTGACAATAAGGCAGGGTTTTCCAACCAAAAGCCTGAAACAGAGCAGCTCACCACACTCTAAAAGCACATTAGAAAAGTGGTAATTTGCTATTCAAATCAGTGAGCATTATACCCAAGTGAAAGAATGGCTAAAAGAGCTTGAAGAACATCACTAGAGCCTGCTAAAGGAAATCAATATGGGATTAATGGTATGAAAGGTTAGAGTAGATGAAACTTGAATTATATTAATGGAAAATATAGTAAAAGTTTCCTAGCATGTGGGCAGAATGAGAAGTCTCCTCAGAAACTAACACAAACAAAACAAATCTACACATTCTTTCAGAAAATCCAAATGGCTTCAGAATGAAATATAAAGGTGCAGGAGAGATAGCTAAGAGCTTAAGTGGATATATGGATACTCGAATTATTTGACCAACATGATGTTTCATAGGCTTTTCGGCATTCACACCACAAATGTGAACTCTGATGGCTGGGATACCCTTACCTCTCATCCTGCTGAACTATTGCCTAGAATATTTTTATTCTGTGATAGATTTCTTCTAATCAGTATCATTCTATCACGTTTTGAAAAATTAGTATTTTTGCACTTTCAACATGCAAATTATATTTGCTTGTTGCTAAATATATGTAACTAACTTCTCTGCTAAACTCAGTGGTTTTTGTTTGTTTGTTTGTTTGTTTTTTGCCCCTTAAGGTCTTATTTATGTATTTATTTTTCCATTTTATTTATTTTTTTCTTTTTTTTTTTTTTAGTTTTTTATTTTTTTAAATTTTAAAATCTTTAATTCTTACATGCATTCCCAAACATGAACCCCCCTCCCACCTCCCTCCCCATAACATCTTTCTGGGTCATCCCCATGCACCAGCCCCAAGCATGCTGCATCCTGCGTCAGACATAGCCTGGCGATTCAATTCACATGATAGTATACATGTTAGAATGTCATTCTCCCAAATCATCCCACCCTCTCCCTCTCCCTCTGAGTCCAAAAGTCCGTTATACACATCTGTGTCTCTTTCCCCGTCTTGCATACAGGGTCGTCATTGCCATCTTCCTAAATTCCATATATATGTGTTAGTATACTGTATTGGTGTTTTTCTTTCTGGCTTACTTCACTCTGTATAATCGGCTCCAGTTTCATCCATCTCATCAGAACTGATTCAAATGAATTCTTTTTAACGGCTGAGTAATACTCCATTGTGTATATGTACCACAGCTTTCTTATCCATTCATCTGCTGATGGACATCTAGGTTGTTTCCATGTCCTGGCTATTATAAACAGTGCTGCGATGAACATTGGGGTACATGTGTCTCTTTCAATTCTGGTTTCCTCGGTGTGTATGCCCAGAAGTGGGATTGCTGGGTCATAAGGTAGTTCTATTTGCAATTTTTAAAGGAATCTCCACACTGTTCTCCATAGTGCCTGTACTAGTTTGCATTCCCACCAACAGTGTAGGAGGGTTCCCTTTTCTCCACACCCTCTCCAGCATTTATTGCTTGCAGATTTTTGGATCGCAGCCATTATGACTGGTGTGAAGTGGTACCTCATTGTGGTTTTGATTTGCATTTCTCTAATAATGAGTGATGTTGAGCATCTTTTCATGTGTTTGTTAGCCATCCGTATGTCTTCTTTGGAGAAATGTCTATTTAGTTCTTTGGCCCATTTTTTGATTGGGTCGTTTATTTTTCTGGAGTTGAGCTGCAGAATTTGCTTGTATATTTTTGAGATTAGTTGTTTGTCAGTTGCTTCATTTGCTATTATTTTCTCCCATTCAGATGGCTGTCTTTTCACCTTGCTTATATTTTCCTTTGTTGTGCAGAAGCTTTTAATTTTAATTAGATCCCATTTGTTTATTTTTGCTTTTATTTCCAGCATTCTGGGAGGTGGATCATAGAGGATCCTGCTGTGATTTATGTCTGAGAGTGTTTTGCCTATATTCTCCTCTAGGAGTTTTATAGTTTCTGATCTTACATTTAGATCTTTAATCCATTTTGAGTTTATTTTTGTGTGCGGTGTTAGAAAGTGATCTAGTTTCATTCTTTTACAAGTGGTTGACCAGTTTTCCCAGCACCACTTGTTAAAGAGATTGTCTTTACTCCATTGCATATTCTTGCCTCCTTTGTCAAAGATAAGGTGTCCATATGTGTGTGGATTTATCTCTGGGCTTTCTATTTTGTTCCATTGATCTATATGTCTGTCTTTGTGCCAGTACCATACTGTCTTGATGACTGTGGCTTTGTAGTAGAGCCTGAAGTCAGGCAAGTTGATTCCTCCAGTTCCATTTTTCTTTCTCAAGATTGCTTTGGCTATTCGAGGTTTTTTGTATTTCCATACAAAGCTTGAGATTATTTGTTCTAGTTCTGTGAAAAATGTGGCTGGTAGCTTGATAGGGATTGCATTGAATTTGTAAATTGCTTTGGGTAGTATACTCATTTTCACTATATTGATTCTTCCAATCCATGAACATGGTATATTTCTCCATCTATTAGTGTCCTCTTTGATTTGTTTCATCAGTGTTTTATAGTTTTCTATATATAGGTCTTTAGTTTCTTTAGGTAGATATATTCCTAAGTATTTTATTCTTTTCGTTGCAATGGTGAATGGAATTGTTTCCTTAATTTCTTTTTCTACTTTCTCATTATTCGTGTATAGGAATGCAAGGGATTTCTGTGTGTTGATTTTATATCCTGCAACTTTACTATATTCATTGATGAGCTCTAGTAATTTTCTGGTGGAGTCTTTAGGGTTTTCCATGTAGAAGATCATGTCATCTGCAAACAGTGAGAGTTTTATTTCTTCTTTTCCAATTTGGATTCCTTTTATTTCTTTTTCTGCTCTGATTGCTGTGGCCAAAACTTCCAGAACTATGTTGAATAGTAGCGGTGAAAGTGGACACCCTTGTCTTGTTCCTGACTTTAGGGGAAATGCTTTCAATTTTTCACCATTGAGGATAATGTTTGCTGTGGGTTTGTCATAGATAGCTTTTATTATGTTGAGATATGTTCCTTCTATTCCTGCTTTCTGGAGAGTTTTTATCATAAATGGATGTTGAATTTTGTCAAAGGCCTTCTCTGCATCTATTGAGATAATCATATGGTTTTTATTTTTCAATTTGTTAATGTGGTGAATTACATTGATTGATTTGCGGATATTGAAGAATCCTTGCATCCCTGGGATAAAGCCCACTTGGTCATGGTGTATGATCTTTTTAATGTGTTGTTGGATTCTGATTGCTAGAATTTTGTTGAGGATTTTTGCATCTATGTTCATCAGAGATATTGGCCTGTAGTTTTCTTTTTTTGTGACATCTTTGTCAGGTTTTGGTATTAGGGTGATGGTGGCCTCATAGAATGAGTTTGGAAGTTTACCTTCCTCTGCAATTTTCTGGAAGAGTTTGAGGAGGATAGGTGTTAGCTCTTCTCGAAATTTTTGGTAGAATTCAGCTGTGAAGCCATCTGGACCTGGGCTTTTGTTTGCTGGAAGATTTCTGATTACAGTATCAATTTCCGTGCTTGTGATGGGTCTGTTAAGATTTTCGATTTCTTCCTGGTTCAGTTTTGGAAAATTGTACTTTTCTAAGAATTTGTCCATTTCTTCCACGTTGTCCATTTTATTGGCATACAACTGCTGATAGTAGTCTCTTATGATCCTTTGTATTTCTGTGTTGTCTGTTGTGATCTCTCCATTTTCATTTCTAATTTTATTGATTTGATTTTTCTCTCTTTGCTTCTTGATGAGTCTGGCTAATGGTTTGTCAATTTTATTTATCCTTTCAAAGAACCAGCTTTTGGCTTTGTTGATTTTTGCTATGGTCTCTTTGTTTCTTTTGCATTTATTTCTGCCCTAATTTTTAAGATTTCTTTCCTTCTACTAACTCTGGGGTTCTCCAACTCTTCCTTTTCTAGTTGCTTTAGTTGTAGAGTTAGGTTATTTATTTGACTTTTTTCTTGTTTCTTGAGGTATGCCCGTATTGCTATGAACTTTCCTCTTAGCACTGCTTTTATAGTGTCCCACAGGTTTTGGGTTGTTGTGTTTTCATTTTCATTAGTTTCCATGCATATTTTGATTTCTTTTTTGATTTCTTCTGTGATTTGTTGGTTATTCAGAAGTGTGTTGTTCAACCTCCATATGTTAGAATTTTTAATAGTTTTTCTCCTGTAATTGAGATCTAATTCTGATTTTCTTTTTCCAAGAAGCAGCTCTTGTCGTCTTATCCCAACAAGCTTTATTTTTGTTTTCTATTTTTGTTTCAATTCATAGATACTTCCTACATTCTTTAGGATTTTTTTTTCTTTATAACTTTGTATTTTAGAAGTTCCTTCACAATTTTTTTCCTGTAAATATATTAGATTTACAATGTTGAATTTCAGATGTATATCAGAGTGATTTAGTTATGCAGATATGTATCTATTCTTTTGTAGGTTCTTTTCCATGATAGGTTATTACATGATACTGAGGATTTCTTTTTTTTTTTTTTCCAGAGATGGTTTAGGGGTTGACCTATCTTTATTTAGCAATTTTGTCTGAATCCCAAATATTTTTATGTATCCATGTTTTTTAATTAAAATTTCATTGTCTAAGATTTTTGGCAAGTTGAATCCAAAGAGTTCACTATTTTCAGGCTGAATGTTTTCATTTATTGTTTACTGAGAATTAAGTTTTCCTTGGAGCTCTGAGGGTGTGTGTGTATATACACTGACATGTCTATATACACATCCTTTTCAGATTACTACATATTTTAAGATATGTAAATGTATTTTAAAAGATATTTTCTGTTTGTATGGTAAAAACATGAAATGTTTTAATTCTAGAAATTTGTTCCCCCAAATGAATATAGTATAAAGAATAAAGATATAAAACTAGATTCCTTTGAGAGTAATCCTTACTAACAGAACTTGGGAATGTTCAAAAAGTATTCATAACCATTACGAAAGGTGGCAAGAAAAACTTTATTCAAGGTAAGAGTACTACAGTGGTGTATTATAACATGGGAGAGAGATTGAGCTTATGTGTGACTCCAGGAGGGGTGCAGCTGGGATTTATAGCTGAGGAACAGGGTGGGCCCATGGGATTGCAGACAGAGATGGGAGACTGAAAAGCAATGGACAACAATAACAGAATGGGTGTCAGTGGATGGAAACTTATTAAAATGAGGACTATAATCGTGAGGGTGGACTCTGGCTCAACTGAGAGGATCATTGCTGAGGCTAGGCAAGGCTGATAAGATATTCTGGTGAGTGAAATGATATTTGATCGGATACTGAGGGTGGTCAGATCAAGGGTGGGCTATGTTTTCTAAACTGAAGTAGCAGATTCTGGATTAGATTGGACTAGATGGACAGGCAGCCCTGAATAAAGACATTGCCCAAAGTTGGCAGTGCATTAATGAACTAGTGCTGCATAAGCAGTTAGCCAAAACTAGCAGCTTAAAACAATATTATTTCATACTGCTGCTGAAAGTTGGGAATCCAGGAGTAATTCAGCTGAGTGTTGTGGCTCAGTGTCTCATGAGATTGCCATCCTCTGAAGCCTTGACATGCGCTGGTGGATTTCCTTCCAAGATGGCTTACTCACATAGCTGTTGGAACCAGTTTGCTTGCTGGCTGTTGGGAGAAAGCCTCGGTTCTTTCACATGGGCCTCTCTAAAGGGCTACCTGAGTGCTCTCGAGATATGACTAAGCTGGCTTCTAGAGTGAGTGATCCAAGAGGATGATCAAGGAGCCTGCAGTGCCTTTTATGACCTAGTCTCAGACGCTTCATTGTTCGTTTCTACAGTATTCTAACATGAGAAGTGAGCCACTAAGCCCACCACACATGTGAAGGGGTGGAGGAAGGAACCGTGGACATAATTTAAAACCACGTGGTACACACATGGCCAGAAATTGTTCACATGCGTGTATGTCCAAAATGCCTTTTCCTGCCAATGCTTTTAAACAATTTATCTGTTACAGCATTAACTTGAAGTTCAGGACCTTGTCATCTAAGTCAGGTCCAGCTATGGATCAGGGTCCACGTGTACAGTATCTCAAGTGTTCTGTTGCTCAGTTGTGTCGTATTCTTGGCGACCCCATGGGCTGCAGCGCTGCAGGCTTCCCTGTCCATCAACTCCAGGAGCTTGCTCAAACTCAAGTCCATTGAGTCGATGATGCTATCCAACAATCCCATCCTCTGCTGTCCCCTTCTCCTACCTTCATCTTTTTCCGCATCACGGTCTTTTCCAATGAGACGGTTATTCGCATCACATAGCCCAAGTATTGGAGCTTCAGCTTCAGCATCAGTCCTTCGAATGAATATGCAGGAGAGATTTACTTTAGGATTGACTGGTTTGATCTCCTTGCAGTCCAAGAGCCTCTCAAGTCTGCAACACATCAGTTCAAATTATAGAAGTGTAGTTCCTCTAGACCTGAGGATGTGTGAACAAAAGAGATGAGTTAATCTGCTCCCTTTCACAGCCAACATACAGTGGTGGTTCAGGCATAGATAACCTTCATAGACACTCCTGTTCCAGAAAGGGGAGGGGAGATGGGAGTCAATAGTAGCAGTTCTGAAATCCCATGGGTTCTTGCGGGCAGTCCTTTGATTAGTATTTAAGGCCTGGACACTTCCTAGGCTTCCGTCTCTGATTTTTTCATTCTACCCGCTGACATGATGCCATTGCATGAAAGGTGGCTAGTATATGGTTACATGAAACAGTCTCCCTAGCCTGCTTCCTGCTTGTAGAAGGTAGAAGTCCAGAGCTCCTATTTTGTACTATTGCTGGTCCTTTCAGTCCGAGCTGAACTTAAATATGTTATCTTAAAACCTTGGTGTGTCTCCTGATACTCTTACTGGTGTTCAAGGCAAAGCACCCCACTCCAAAGCGACAGTCACACATGTCTTCATAATAAGGCTTACTCTGTCTTGGTTTTCTGCTGAGATAGCTGAGGGATAACACCCTGAACCTTGGTAGAAGTCTTATTGTGTGACTGAAAGGATCTCTGAGTGACACCCCTAAACTCTTTGGAGGGTATTGGCCTGACTAAATAATGCCATGAGGCATCCCCTTCCAGCTTTCTGAGGCTTAACAAAGAATTTTACAGTCATACTCGTCTTTAGAACACCTTTGTTTATAAAAAATAATATGAAGAAGAACGGCCTATCGGTGGTGTAAAATGTGATATTTAGACCACCTAATCTCAATGCCCTGGATATGATCTTGCTTGAGAGTCATTAATTTATCATCTTCCATCATCTTAAAAGATTGGAAAATTCCCAAATCAGCAAATTCTGTCCCCTGTTTTAATAATCTTTATGTTAAACATTAAAAAAAAAAATATCCCTTCATGTTTTACTACAGGCAGCAAGAAGAAACCGGGAAGCACTTTTGGCTGTTTGGATGGAAATCCTCTTAGATAACTCAATTAAGTACAGTTTGTCCTCCCAGCTCATTAGGTACATTTTCTACTTTTCATAAACTGCAGATGTAGTGGACTTTCATCTTCACACTCCCCAGGCTCTCTCCTCCTGCCTCTCCTTTCTGCCAAGTATCCTAGGTGCACGACTGTGATTCCGCCTAGAACGTGTTTGCTCAGTGAGCAAACGGGGAGCGATTCCCTGGCTTCAGTGCTTCTGCTGGCCAGAGACTCTGTACCGTTCCCTAAGAACTTCATGGTTTCGCTGTCCAACTTCTATCACCTGGCTAGGTCAGTTGCAGTAGCTCATACACACAAGCGAACTGGCAGGGATTTCTACACGCACATGTGCAGAAACATACATGTGTACACGGTAACATCGCTGAGGGGAAACCTGTCCATATGCAGAAGTACAGCTTTCTTTTCCAGGAACTTGAATTTTGGTAGGCACTCAAATTTCTGCACGCACATGTGCACAAACATGCACGTGTAGTCAGTAACATCCCTGAGAGGAAACTTGTCCATATGCAGAAGTACAAGCTTTCTTTTCAGGAACATTAATTTTGGTAAGCACTCAAATTTCTATGTGCACATGTGCACAAATATATGCGTGTACACAGTAAGATCGCTGAGGGCAAACCTGTCCATATGCAGAAGTACACGCTTTCTTTTCCAGGAACTTGAGTTTTGGTAAGCACTAAAATTTCTGCACGCATATGTGCAGAAACACACTCGTGCACACAGTAACATCCCTGAGAGGAAGCTTCTCCATATGCGGAAGTACAAGCTTTCTTTTCAAGGAACATGAATTTTGGTAAGCACTCAAATTTCTACGTGCACATGTGCACAAATATATGCGTGTACACAGTAACATCGCTGAGAGGAAACCTGTCCATATGCAGAAGTACAAGCTTTCTTTCCCAGGACCTTGAATTTTGGTAAGCACTAAAATTTCTACGTGCACATGTACACAAATATATGCGTGTACACAGTAACATCGCTGAGAGGAAACTTGTCTATATGCTGAAGTACAAGCTTTCTTTTTCAGGAACATGAATGAGACCTGGTGACTAGGACCTCCTGTTGAGTGATCAAAAGGGGAATTTGATTCATTCCGTCCCCTTTCCCATTTGGTGTCCCTGAACAATGGAGATCAATGTGGCAAACGGTGGGGTTTTTCCCTACTCCCCTAGCATCTGGCCAGCAACAGCCTGTCCTGGTGATGCTGTGCATGGCTGGGACGTTGCAGCCACCAGTGGCCACACCAGGCGAAGATGCCACCCTCTTCAGAGTGGAGGCAGGAGAGGACAGCGTGGCCCAGGTTGACGGAGTCGTGGCAGGGATCAGACGGGGTTTCCAGCTGCTTGCAGAGGACATCACTGAGGATGTGGAGGTTGTGCCAGATGAATAACAGAAACAGGGTCCTCCCTGGAGCTGGAGGAGAAGACATTGGAGGAGCAGTGCCAGGAAAGGCCTGGAGGCCCGAGTGAGCTCCCGGCACTAGATGAGATGCTGGCACTGGCGACCTTGTAAGTGGAACTTAGCTCTAAGCCTGAGAAAACCTGCAGGGCCTTCGTTTGGTTCATGTGCAAGAGTCATGAGAGGAGGAAGCGTGGCTTGGCTCAGAAGAGTGCCAACATCCAGGGCATCCCTGGCTTCTAGGCCAACGTGGTATCCTTTCTGCTACTCGTTGTGGTCCAGTGCTCAGGAGGAGGGGAGGTGCAGAGGCAGGAGCAGGAGGAGGGGTGGAGGCGAGGGGACAGAATGGTGGACCCTGAAGGAAGTGTGGTACTGGGCAATTGGCAGGCTCCACAGGCACAGCTGAGTAGAGTCCGGGCAGGGCCACACCTGTAAGTGTCGCAGCCATGACTGTGTGTCTCCTTCAGGCCTGCATCTGAGGAGGATTAGCCTCTGAGTCAGAAATGACCAGAGACAGTACATGAGAGCCACCTTAGCTGACAGTTATTGTTGTAAAGGTGAATGATTCCGAAAATAACAGATGTGGGAGTCACACACACGCGTGCGCGCGCACACACACACACATACACAAACCCACAGAACATATGTAGACATACTTACTGATCCCCGTTATCTCACTGAGTGAGCAAGTTCTGAGTGGAATCACAGTGGTCCAGCAAGGATTCCTGGCAGAAAGGAGAGGCAGGAATAAAGTGCCTGGGGGTGACCAGTGAGAGTGCAGAAGATCTGAGACACAGAACAGGTTGCAATCCCAGACACAGAAGCCACGGTGGGTGACCCCACAGCCCTTTGAACACCCTGATACAAGGGCCTTTCCATCCTTCCCAAGTGCCAGGCATACTTTGCCTGACCTTACCATGAGCATGAGCAACCCTTGCCTATTTTGTGTGGTTTCAGTGATGGACCAGAACTGCAGCATAAGCACCTGCTACCTGCAGTCTTCCAGTCTGAATCATCACTCTTTGTACTCTTTGCAGAACACATATATTGGCTCTCAGGACTATAGGCTGGATGGCTTATCTTGATCCTCTTGCTGCTCCCAGCCCCACAGGCTTGGGTGACCGGGCAGGCTTGAATGTGTTCTCACATGGAGAACAGAACCGCTTTGAAAGGGCCTCGATAGGGTAAACTGGCAGCCATGCATGTTTCTGGCACCAGTGTGTCATGGAACTTAATGGGGAGCTGTCCTTACCATCTCCCTGGCAGGTATTCAAATAATGTTCAGGGAGTGCCCTCAGGCCCCAGGCCATGCCCCATTTCTCCATCTGTGCAAAGTGTGGCCAAGCTACCTGAGGCCTTTGCACTATTCACGTCTGTCCAGCGATGGAGGGAGGGTCACTCCGCACCTTCTGCAGTTCAGCAGTGACCGCACACTGTGGACTTTCAAGTTTGAGAAAGCACTCTCCGAACGTGTGGACTAACAAAGTCTGATCTCCCATGGGTGCAACTCACTAAGGAGGAGCAGGGCTTGCCTTCTCATATAAACTTCTCGTATGAGCACTGGTGTGCAGAGAGTGACAGACAGCAAGAGCACCACTTAGAGAGATGGAGACAAACAGACACCAGCCCTTGGTACACACATGGAAGGGTTGCCCAAAACAGTGCTATGCCAGAAGCAGAGATGAAGAGACACAGAGCCAGCTCTGTACCCTAAGGCTCTGGTGTCCCTGAACAGTGGAGATCAACTGTAGCCAACAGTGTGGTTTTTCCCTTCTCCCCTAGCATCCGGACAACAGGTTCTGTGTCCCATGGAGAAAAAGTATCCAGGCACGTGGAGTCCCTGTTTATCCTTTGAATCCTCAGGGAAATTTCTCAGTTATTGAGGGTCCTGAGGGACACAGGAGTAAGCTGTTCAGACTGTGAAGCAGGAACCCGTCGTTGGGATTTCCAGAGTCCGGACAATGACAGCGCCTGGAGTATCAGCAGATGCAAAACCCATTATTCCCTGGAGCGGTATATGCCATGTGGGTGCGCTGTAGCCCAGGAACTGTGGAAGACTTCCTACGTTTGAGGGGCGTGTCCAGAAGGGTGCCACCCACCACTCTCTCAGCCATTGGACTAGATTTGGGCCAGCAGCCTATCCGTGGCTCACGGCCTAGGGATCCGCCTATTCGGCTGATTTCCCCAGGGCCTGTTCACCCTGTCCCATGCTGTCTGCCACCCCTTTCTTCAGCCTCAGGCCACCGGACACACACCAGCCCCCGCTTCCCTACCATCCCCCTCACTCCCCGCCCCCAAAGAGCTAGTGGGTCCCACAGGATTACTGAAACCTGAGCCGCATTTGCACACCACTTGCTGTGCTATTATGTCCCATCCCTTGGCATCTGCCCCAGCCTGGGGTCACGATCAGGGCCAAGAGGCGTGTGAAAGGCCGTCAGAGGAATGCAGGAGCATCCTGAGACCCCAGACCTTCCTAGTTGTGAGCTCCGGTTTCAGGGCGCTGGGGTTGGTGGCCTGCCATCCTCAGGCTTTTTGAGGCTGGGACCTTACAGCCACAAGTTGTCATTCCAGGCAAAGGAGCCACGCTATGCAGGGTGGAGGCGGTGGACGACGGTGAGCCCCTGGTGGACGGAGACGTGGTGGGGATTGGGTGGTGGTTCCAGCTGCTTGCGGAAGACGTCATGGAGGAGGTGGAGGTTGTGGCAGATGAGGAGCAGCAATAGGGGTTCTTCCAGGAGCTGAGAAGACGGTGGAGGAGCAGAGCCAGGGAAGGCCCGGGAGCACTACTGAGCTTCCAGGGCAAGATGAGCTGCAGGCACTGGCTGCCCTGCTGGTGGAACTGAGCTCTGAGCATAAGAAGAACTGCAGGGCCTACTTCCAGTTCATGTGCAAGAATCATCAGAGGAGGAAGCCTGACTTGGCTTGGAGGATCGCCATCACCTGGGGCATCCCTTGCTTCTGGGCTGTAGCTGTATCCTTTCTGCTGCTCTTTGAAGTCTGCTGCTCAGGAAGAGGAGGCGGCGCAGGAACCTTTTCCCTGCTCCCTATCCTGACAGGTGCTGTTGCGGAGCCATCCATCGTCCCACTGCAAGTTGATATTTTCCTTTCAGGACCCCCCTACTTCTTGAACTCAGTGACCACTAAGTAGAATTACCTTGACATCACTTGTGAAATGTGGTTCCTGGGGTGGTGAGTGTGGGTGTGCAAGGTTGTGGAGTGTCGACCTGTGGGATCCACACCCATCTCCCGTCTCTCTGTAGGGCATAGGGCACGTTGTTCCACTCCTGTCCACTGGTTCTGGGACTTTGAACGGGGAGCATCCAGCTGCAGCGTGGACACCAGGAGCCTTAAATTTCTCGGCTGGTTGTCAGGTCACAACTGCTCAGAGTCGAACAGGATTGCTGAGGTGTGGTTGCTTTGGGCCTGAACACAGTTAGCAATTCACTTTGGGATTCTTGGCTGCTGGCTCACCTTGCTCGGATTGCCAGTGGATTGTCGGCCAAGATGTGTGGGATGATCGCCTGAAGTAGTACCTTGGGCAGGAAGGTTCTTCCATGAGAGTAACTGACAGAAACATGTGTGGAGATGGGGTCTGAAGGTGGGCCCTGAAGGGACACTCGTGTGATACTACAGGGACACTGTCCTTTCCCAAATGGGGATGCTCAGACTCATGCAAACTGGCTGTGGAGCCTGAGTTTGGGTCGTGCTTGTAGCAGGTGACCTCCTGAGACTGTTTATTTGGGGACTTGGTGTGTCCGTGAGTGAAGCAAGTCTCCATCAAATCAGCTGAGGTGGCAGCACCAGAGTCCAGGTGATACTACTAGAGGCAGTGTGTATTAAGTATCTTTGTCAGAATCATCCTTTGTGGGTCCTTTCATCCCCTGGCCTCCTGCTGCTCACTGAGTTTGAGATTGCCTGGGCACTTCACTCCCGCCCCTTACCCAGGGAAGGCCTATCATTGAAAAGCTGTCCTCTCCGGGGTCCCAGTGCACCTGTGTGCTGACTTTGGGATCTTCCGTGATTTCCACATTCACCACTCAGTGTCTCACAACCACCAAACATGCTGCGCTGGAAGCGGCTTCAGGCTGCCTTGGGAACATACGGAAGAGTTCATGGAGAAGGGGAACAGGGAGCCCCAAGGGCAGGACATGGTGCCTACTGTCGCCATCTCCGACATTGCTGGCCTCGGTCGTCTTCACCTCCTGAAACACCTATGCTCGTTGTTTGCATCTGTGTCCCCGTGCTGAGCATGTGTGTGTGTATACACTCGTGTGCTTATTTATGCTGGCTGTGATTGTGTGTGTGTGTGTGTGTGTGTGTGTGTGTATGTGTCTGTGTCTGTGTCCGGCCCAGGGCAGAGGTAGAGATGAAGGTGGCAGGAGAGGAGATGCTGAGCAACCAAAAGAGGAGTCCTGAGGCGACCAGGCTGAAGGTGGTTTGTCGCCTTATCTCTGCATTGACCCTGCCCAGGATGGGAACAAGGAAAGGATGGCCAGTGATAACTCCAGACTGTGGCTCCAGATATCTGCAATTAGACAGATACAAAACACACTCATCAGTTCTACCGTGTTGTTGTGTGTGCTTGGATCAGGAAGAGGGTTTCATGGTCTAAGGATTCACACAGAGCAAATCACGTGGGGTGGGGCTTTGAAACCACTGCCTGTGGAGCCCTCCGTGTGTGGGGCCATGGGCTGGCCTCTGGAAATGAGGGACGTGGCTATGGCAAGATCTGTGATGGTGAGGCTAAGGTCCTGCCGAGATGGGCAGAGAGCTGAAGGAGAAAGAGTCATAGACTGCCTGCTGCACTGGAGATTGTTCCACACACATGTGAAAAGGAGAACTGGGAAGGTCCTGGGCCAGTGCTGCCCCGGATCAGCCCAGCAGCCAGCACACGCCCTCCCTGAGGGTGGCACACACTGGCACGATATGAAACAAAACATGAGATGCGCTAAAGTATGCTGTATCTGCCAAACCACAGGCATCCTAGGAGAGACATGGTCTGTAAGCAAGGCATGCCTCCAGGCACTTCCAGCCTGCCTCCCTGGCAGTGCCCAAAGGCGAGGAATGTGCAAGTGGGTTTCCCTGTGTGACCCTATCCGGGATATGCCTGTGAGGGAGGGAACAGAGAAAAGACAAGGGCGGTGGGTAAACTGCATGTCCTAAGGGACCTCAGGGGAGTGGAGACAGAGAAGCCCCTGGGGCAGTTCAGGGCCTGCTGGTCTTCAGGGTCCAGACTCTAGGCAGTAGCGGTCCTGCCAAAGATACCCCATGGTCTGTGCTGAAAGTTCTGATATGAATTCCTCCTTTTCGTTGGGGTCTTGCCCCTGGCTATGGAGGCCTGAGTGTCAAAGGTGCACGTCTGCACCTGAAGGAGGATTCTGGTAGTCTTGCTGGAGCAGAATCTCTGATTGCATTGTAGGGGATCTGCACCCAGGTGACACAGAGGGATGCTGCCTTCCAGGTGACCGTCTTGGATATCCCTGGGCCCAACCGTGCACTGGCTTCCTTGGCACGGGTGCTGTGTAGGGAAGCAGGGATGCGTGACTGTAGGGAGTCCTACCTGGGCCTAATGAGAGCAACTGAAAGAGAGCCTTGGCATTTAGCAAATCACTGAGGCATGGGTGGCTCAAGCCCTCTTGGTCCATTTGAGATAGTAACGCTGCTTTCTGTCCAACGGAGGCATTAGCTCTGGGCCCAGAACCTGCAGGTTCCCCAGGGCATCATCTGTTGGGGGACTCCCATGTGCACGGGTAGTGTTAAACAGAAAGGAAGACGTGTAGGGATGCCACCTTACTTTGATGGCCTCCGGTTCCATTCTTGGTATCGGAAGAGACCCTGTATCCATATGTACCTTCTTCACAACCTTGGATCAGAACCAGGCCTGTCACAGTCTCCGGGGGCTTTTGGAGGCTCAGGCGTTTCTGGCCTTTTCCTGCCACATGGAGAGAGCACATCGGGGCACAGGTAGATGGTGCACACAGAACGCACCACAGATAGGAAGAACAGGGGGCCTCATTCAGAATGCTGGGGGCTGTAACGGGTGGTAGGCTACCAAGAGGGGCACAACATTGACACGGAATGACCTAGACAGGTGCACACCGAGAAAGCAGTTCTTCAAGTCAGCTGAGCTCAGAGGTCCTTGTTTTCTGGTCCCCTGAAGGAATGCACAGGCAATGGATCAGGCCAACGTGACTGGTACTGTGAAGCTGTCCAAGGTGATGGGAGAATGCAGAAGGCAGGCACACGTTATACAGCTGTTCATGGCAAGAACTTCCAACGCTGCCTGCTGCTCTGCAGGCCAGTCCCTATCAATAGCAAATGCCAAGATTTTGGAACCTTTGAGGATAAGGCACACAGTTAGAAGTGTAACATGACATAATCGATGAGCAAGTGAAAAAACAAGGACAGAAATGTGGATGCTTACCAAAATTCATGTTCCTGGAAAAGAAAACTTGTACTTCGGAATATGGACAAGTTTCCTCTCAGCGATCTTACTGTGTGCATGCATATATTTGTGCACATGTGCACATAGAAATTTGAGTGCTTACCAAAACTAATGTTCCTGGAAAAGAAAGCTTGTACTTCTGCATATGGACAAGTTTCCTCTCAGGGATGTTACTGAGTACACGTGCATGTTTGTGCATGTGTGCGTCCAGAAATTTGAGTGCTTACCAAAATTCAAGTTCCTGGAAAGGAAAGCTTTACTTCTGCATATGGACAGGTTTCCCCTCAGCGATGTTACTGTGTACACATGTATGTTTCTGCACATGTGCGTGTAGGAATCCCTGCCAGTTCACTTGTGAGTATGAACTACTGCAACTGACCTAGCCAGGTGATAGAAGTTGGACAGCGAAACCATGAAGTTCTTAGGGAACGGTACACAGTCTCTGGCCAGCAGAAGCACTGAAGCCAGGGAATCGCTCCCCGTTTGCTCACTGAGCAAACATGTTCTAGGCGGAATCACAGTCGTGCACCTAGGATGCTTGGCAGAAAGGAGAGGCAGGAGGAAAGAGCCTGGGGAGTGTGAAGATGAAAGTCGACTACATCTGCAGTATTATGAAAAGTAGAAAATGCACCTAATGAGCTGGGAGGACAAACTGTACTTAATTGAGTTATCTAAGAGGATTTCCATCCAAACAGCCAAAAGTGCCTCCTGGTTTCTTCTTGCTGCTTGTAGTAAAACATGAAGGGAATTTTTTTTTTAATGTTTAAGATACAGATTATTAAAACAGGGGACAAAACTTGCTGATTTGGGAAGTTTCCAGTCTTTTAAGATGACAGTAATAAAATAATAAATTTTACCGGAAAGAACAAGCAAGGCAGACAAGGGAATTCACAAAGGGCAGTAACAAAATAGTAATCTTGACACATCTTCAATATATTTGTAAAGAAAACAAAGTGTCATTGTGTGAACAAAATATAGAGGTATCAAAAGAAAAACAGAGGAAGCTCCTGAAAGAACTCAACTCACTATTAACTATCTTTGATTTGCAGGCACAGAAACTGACTCAAGTTAATTCTAAGAAGCAAAGCCCTGATGTTATTATCTCTTCTTTTTTCCTTTTTTCTTTTTCTTTTTTTGTGAAAACTTAGGAAATTTAGGCTGGAAAGGGGAGAAGAGGATAGAGACTTCAAGTGCCTTTAAGGAGGAGGAGGAAAGAGAGGGGGTTGGAGATTTGATTGTGTTATTTGAACAGCATTGGTGAAGCTCAAACAAGGGAGGTAGCAAGCCATGCAGGCCTGCGGGAAGAGCATTTCCAGAAGAACAGCACTTGCAGTCTTGGGATCGGGAAGAAATGGAATTTGATGGGGGAAAACCAAGGCCAGTGTTGTCAAAAAGAGTACATTAGTGGGGAAAAGAGTAGAGTAGAAGACAGAGAATGGAAGAGAGGAGCAGTCAGGGACCATATTGGGGGAACCTTTTAATTTGGCAATAAATACAACTTGTAGTCCTTAGGAGCATACTTCACAGCAACTAACAGCAACAGTGTTGATAATACTAAGCAACAATAAAAGCACGTAACTAAAACATTTCGTATTTTTTACTATAGAAATCGAAGAAAGGAGATACAAATGCAATAGTCTGCATATTTATTTATACAGAGAGTTTTCACCTGAGACCAGAACACACACACACACTTTACACAACTAAAAGTGGTTTCAGCTGACACTTAGCAAAGTGCTTTGGCCAAATAAACTAAAGAGAAAGGCCTAGTAAAGAATTCAAAGTGCAAATATATCAATCATGCTCTGAGTAAATAAACACAATTTATTTGAATTTTAATTTACACTCACGAAATTACCTAAAATGGAGACAACAGATTCACTGCAGCTTCATCATCTGTAGTCCTTCCTTTTCAGTTCTGAGAAGGATGCTAACCGCTTGGTGATGATCTCTTTCCAGCATTTTGTGAAAGCTTAGAGGACTTAAAGAAATTGAGGACTGGGGAGAGTGGGGAGAGACAAAGAGGAGGAGAAAGGAAGAGGAAACGGAGAGATTGCTCCTGGCATAGGTCTACAGACAGGATCCCAGCTTCCTGGAATGGTGCACAGAGATTGCTAGGTATCCGTGCCAGAAGTGGAGAAGGGGTGACATTCAACTGCAGGAGGAGACTCAACTTCAAGAACCTAGAGGCAGCCAAGTGCGCTGATGTTCAGGCACCAATACTTAGAGGGTACCCCACAGGTCTGTGAAAGAGCCCTTGGAGACCTCAAGAAAGAAGGTTTCCACAAGCATAATCACAGATTAGATGGTTGGATACATTAGAGGAAGGATAACTCTATGACCTGATAATTACTGAAATACATGAGACAATTCTTGCACATCAGACTGTGTCAAGAAAGACGGAAACTCAATCAGTTTGATACAATGGGAAATTACACACGCAAAGAATTAGCTGTTAACTGTACTACATTTGTGTGCAAGGCAAGATAAGATACAGAACCGAAATCTTCACATGGTCAACTCGGGTAAGACACATGTAACTGGAAAATGGAAGCAAGAGTTCCAAAAAGGCTATAATCACCCTGGACTATTTTTGTCCACTATATTTACGATTCTTGGACAACTCCATTGTAGCTTAAGGGTAAGAGAACTCAATTTAGCCCAATTCAAAAGCTGAACAGATTTCCTCTGTTTGATCCTTTTCAGTTACAACTATGGGTCCAGCGCAAATCAAAGTGGACGTCAAGGCTCTTTTTCCTTTGGGAATTTTAATTTGCTTTGCTACTGTGTCTGACACAGATATGCCGACCTCACTGTGACTACAGGCCAGCCAAATGGGAAAGGGGACAGAATGAATCAAATCCCCCTTTTGCTCACTCAACAGGAGGTCCACAGGCACCAGGTCTCATTCTATTAACTATCTCTGCTTCTCCAACTGCAGTCAGTGCTACACAGGGCCTGCTTCATGCTTGCCAGGGTCTCTCACCAAACACAGGCATTTTAGCAGCTGGCATCCTTGAGATGTCCCTGGGCTAGGTGAAAGCACTCTGAGACAGTGTTCCTTCTCCCTTGGCTCTGTGCCTGCAGTGAATGTATGCCTCTTCCTCAGCTGGGACAAGAAGCCACAGCTCTTCACTGATTAAATCCCGTGTCTGGTCCAAACTCACATCGTAGCTTCTCCATCAACCTCCACTGCACGCTTTCAGAGCCAGGTTATCTTAGATCAGCCCAAGAGGCACTTCAGAGAGTGACATTCAAGTCTGGCTATATAGCTGATACTGAGATCTGCAAGGCATGAAAACACTTCAACATTACGTTGCTAAAACACTCTACAGATTATATGTATAGGAGAGCTTTCGAACTTACAAGTAACATCAAATACCAAAATAGGTTCTTACTTTTCCTTTCTCCACTTCTCTCATTCTCTCTCTCTCACACACACATGCACACATCCTTTTTACATGTTAAGACAATTACACGAAAAACAGATCATAGATTTTTAAATAGCAGCTCAATATGAAGTTCAAACAAAACTGTACTTCCTCTATTTAAAACAAAATCACATAAATTACCCATCGGTTTCCCTATATTTGATATTATTGAATAATGCTATAAGTTGATCTTTTTGTTTTTAATGGGGTTTTTAACTTTGACTGAAATACTTGCTTCAGACTTAATGAAGGCAGAATTAACTATTATTTTTCTTTTTTTGACCTCCTCCTTTTAGATTTGGGGGGTGATGATTCAAAATCAGATGTGTTCACAGTAATGGATGCAACTTCCACCAATCCTGGCTGAAGGGGTTCCAGTGATACCTGAATAACAATTTTTGTTTCAGGAGACAATCCTTCTAGCTGCTTAGGCTTCTTAAACATTTGATGACACTGGGTCTTGTGCTCCCTCTCCTCTTTGGAAGTTAAAAACTGTAGCCGACATTTGGAACACTGGTGAAAACTCTTTTCCCAGTGCCCTCGATGATGATGTCTGTATGCTGTTGCAGTTTGAAAAATTTTGAGACAAAACGGGCAAAGTAATTTCTTAGTGTTACCATGGTATGCTCCGAAATGTGCATCCACATCTGCAAAAAATGATGATCTGTAACTGCAAACCTGGCATACATAGGGCATTTCACCAGGCTTATGATTGTCTTTCATGTGCTCTAAGAGAACCTGATCTGTCTCAAAGGACAACTCACAGATGTGACAGACTGCGGAGGGCTCCTGGGCCGTGTGGACACTTTCAATGTGACACTGCAGCTGGAAAGGAGTAGGAAACTGGCGGAGGCAGTGCTGGCAGGTGGTGTGGGTTTTCCAGCTGTCACCTCTCTGCCACTCAAGTTCCAAATGGTGCTTCATGTGATTCATAAACTTGACATTTTTTAGAACTTTCAAGCAGCTGAGGCATTTAAACGCCGTGTGGGTCTTCGCTTCTGGCTGCCCAACTCCTCTATGCTCGCCATAGTAGAAGTCACGAAGTAACACAATCAGATTTCCTTCTGTGGGATCACCAATTTTGTTTGGACTTGCCAAACTTGGAAAATCAGTTTTTGTCTGTCCACTTTCCCCTAAAGGTCTTACAGGCTTGCAATGAACACTGTCCTTTGGAAAAGGTGTTGGACAAGGTTCTCCATTCTGAACATGGCCTAGTGAGGTATGGACACGGTCTGGTGTGCTTTGCTGAGTGGTCTCTGTATGAAAAAAACCTGACGGGGAGAAACCTAAAGAACGTTCCCCTACAATGCCATCACTGAGTTTAGGCCTTCTGGGATTTCTGCGATTTGTTTCACAAGGGGAAACTCGCTTTGATACATGAGGACTTTTATTCACATCTCCTGCAGAAACTGCTGTTTCTACTGGATGCTGCAATGACCTTGTGAAGGTAATCAAAGAAGAACATAACTCCTTCGAAAAGCAATCAGGCACTATTTGTGGTGAAAGATTTTTATAATCAGCTTGAGACGGAGGTTCAATAATAATAGGACTACCTGTTGATCCTGAGTCAGAGTCAGACACTGGCAAGACAGTCTTTGCTTCTGATGTAGGAGTCACATGAGTAACAGGCTGTAATCTGTGAGCGTTACCTCTCCTGAAGTGACCACACCTTTTTCTCCTTGAATAAGAACCTGGGGTATCTCTGTTCAGTATGTTTGAAACGACTGGTTTTGAAGCTGAGCTCATCCCAACAAAGATCACGTCAGCATCGTCATTTCCATGTTCCACTCCAACCAAGATCACTTCATCATCATCATCATCATCTACTTGTTTCGTCTCTCCCTCCCTTTTCCGTACTTCTGGCTCTTGTTCTTCTTCACGTAACATACGTGGGAGTTCCATATTTTTAATACTTTTTTATTCTTAGAGGGTGCGGCCACAAGTCCCAGTGCTTCCTTTATACAAACTGCCACCTAAGTGTAAACATACTACAGATTAGTTAAGTACAGAAAAATGGGCTATTTGATTATCTCCAAAACTCTAGAGTACTTATACACACCCTTATCTTACAAAGACACTGAGTGTCAACCAGACTCAATGACAGCTGAAAAAACTACGACTACAAGTCTCCATGGCTCTAGAATCATAGCTTTGTCGCATGTTCACTTTAACCTCTTCTACTTAAAAAAGAGGAAAAATAAAAAAAACCCGCCACACTGATCATTAGGTGAAATCACATGTAAAGGATGAGTATTTTTACAAAAGCATTGTTCTACAGCGTTTGGAAGCATGGACTTTGGAGTCATAGGAGATTAAGTTGGAATTCTAACTTAACCACACACCAGTTGCGTCTTCTTTGGCAAATTTGTAACTTTTAAATGTGTTTCTGTATCTTAAAGACAAACATGCTTATTTCTTAGACTTAAGGTTAACAGCTTTTTTAAAAGGCATCAGCTATTCAATGGCATCTTGTTTTGTAGTAAAAATGGAAGAAAATGGATCTTAAATGCACATTACAACCGATTCACAAATTCTAATTTCATAAATGTTAACAAACAAAATAGGTAGCAAATTCAAAGTATAATCTATCTATACCTAGTTATCAGACAGCATAATTCAATGTCAAGCACTTAACACAGGCCTAGGAAAAGGAGAATGGGCTCTCTTTGATAATCTCACCCCAATTCCACACTGATATATCCTAAATTTCTCCCTCTAATCCTGGCAAAACTTCAATCCAACAATGCTTCATCCTTTATGCCACATGTCTCTTCCCCACATAGCAGGCAAAGTGATGCCATTCCTTCTCTCATACCAATATCAGACAGAGATATCACTCACACACACACACACACACACACACACACACACACACACACCTGATATCCCTCATGAATACAGGTGAAAGAGTCCAAAACAAAATACTGGCAAACAAATTTCAACAGCATATAAACAAGACTGTATACCATGATCACATGGGATTTAGGGAGGTATGCAAAGTTGGTTCATGATAGGAAAGTCACCAACATTATGCCATTTTAAAACAATAAAACAAATAACACATCTGCCTGAAGAAAAAGCATTTCCTTGAATCTAGCACCTTTTCATAACCAGGGTTAAAAGAACACTTAATAATTAAGAACAGAAGAGAACTTTCTCAATCAAAGGGCACCTGTAAATAGACCCACAGCTAACATCATACTTAAGAATGAAAAACTGAAAGCTTTCCCTCTAAGACTGGGAACAACACAAGGAAGTCTATTACACACTTTGGCTCAACATTATACTGGCAGTTTTACAACCAGAGCAATCAGGTAACAAAAGAGAATTGTTGCTGTAGTTTAAAAAAAAAAAACACAATGAAAAAACAAAAAACCGCCTTCAGAATGGAAAGTAAAAATCAAAGTATATTGGAGATAACATACATTTGTATATAGAAAATCTTGAAGAAAACCCAAGTATTAGAATTAATATAAAGCTTGCAGAATAGAAGACAAATATTTTAAAAGTCAACCACATTTTACACTGTAGCAACAAATGTTGTTGAGTAAATACTTGAATCTACACTAGCATTCAAAAGAATACTTAGGAAGTCAGAAAGAGGAAGACAATATATTCTTTTGAATGGCTGAGTAACACTCCATTGTGTATATGTACCACAGCTTTCTGATCCATTTATCTGTTGGTGGACATCTAGGTTGTTCCATGTCCTGGCTATTATAAACAGTGCTGCGATGAACACCGGGGTACATGTGTGTCTTTCAATTCTGGTTTCCTCAGTGTGTATGCCCAGCGGTGGGATTGCTGGGTCATATGGCAGTTCTATTTGCCATTTTTTAAGGAATCTCCACAATGTTCTCCATAGTGGCTGCACTAGATTGCATTCCCACCAACAGTGTAAGAGGGTTCCCTTTTCTCCACACCCTCTCCAGCATTTATTGCTTGCAGACTTTATAGGAGTCAATTCTAATGAGACGGATGAAACTGGAGCCGATTATACACAGTGAAGTGAGCCAGAAAGAAAAACACCAATACAGTATACTAACACATATATATGGAATTTAGAAAGATGGTAATGATAACCTTGCATGAGAGATAGCAGAAGAGACACAGATGTATAGAACAGATTTTTGGACTCTGAGGGAGCGGGAGAGGGTGGGATAATTTGGGAGTTAATAGCACTGAAACATGTACACTATCATGTAAGGTAGTCGCCAGTCTATGTTTGATGCAGGATACAGGATGTTTGGGGCTGGTGCACAGGGATGATCCAGAGAGATGATATGGGGTGGGAGGTGGGAGGGGGGTCAGGATTGGGAACTTATGTACACCTGTGGTGGATTCATGTCAATGTATGGCAAAACCAACACAGTGTTGTAAAATAAAATAAAGTACAAATAAAAATAATAAAAAGGAGAGAAAGACAAATATCATATGGTATCACTTACATGGACTCTAAAATATGACACAAATGAACTTATCTATGAAACAGAAACAGACTCACAGACATAGAGAGCACACTATGTGATTCCCCAGAGGGGAAAGTTGGGGTAGGCACAGATTGGGAGCTGGTGATTAGCAGATGCAAACTATAATATATACAAGAGAGAAATAACAGCGTACTGTATATCACAAGGAACTATATTCATAATTTGTGATAAACAATCATGGAACAGGGTATGAAAAAATTGTATGTGCATATGTGTGTGTTTACATATGAAGGAAAGGAAAGGACAACTGTTGGCAAGCACATACAGAAACTGGATCCTTGTGTGTTATAGATAGATTTTAAAATGGTGCACCTGCTACAGAAAACAGTTTAAAGGCTCCTCAAAAAACTAAAAAACTAGACCTGATACATGATTCAGCAGTTCCACTTCCGGATATAAAATCAAAAGAAGTTAACATGGGGTCTTGGGATATCTGCAGAGCCGTGCTCACAGCAGCACGAAGCACAACAACTAAGAGGTGGAAGCATCGAAATGTCCATCAAATGTGATATATACACACAATGAAATATTATTTAGCCATATAGAGAAAATTCTGTCACATGCTACAACATGCATGATCATTTCAGACATCAAGCCAAATGCAATAAGCCAGTCGTACAAAAAGACAAATACTGTAAGTTTCTACTTGCATGAAATAGATAACACAGTCAAGCAATAGAAAGGAAACAAAAAAGAACGATGGAGTCCATGGTCTAGGTCAACGGGCAAGAAAAGAGGAGTTGCTGTTTAATGCGACAGGTGATGGGTACAGAGTTTTGATTTTGCAAGCTGTAAAGGTGTAGAGATCTGCTTCATAACAATGTGATAAGGAATTCTCTGGTAGTTCAGAGGTTAGGACTCCACAGTGTCCTATCAGGGGCCTGGGAACTGTCATTCAAGCTGCACAACACAGCTAAAACAATGACAACAACAACAAATCAACACTGTGACTATGTGTGTGTATATGTCTTAGTCACTCAGTTGTGCCCAACTTTGCATCCCCATGGACTAAAGTTCACCACGTTCCCTTCTCCATCAGATTTGCAGTGGGTTGCCATTTCTTTCTCCAAAAGGCTGATGAAAGTGTGCAAAATACTTAGCATGCAAAAATGGGTAAAATGGTAAAAATTTAACTTAGATGTTTTCTACAACAATTAAAAACAGAAAAGCATTTAATAACCAGGAAAAGAATTTGAATAGACATTTCCGACTCTTTGCAACCCCATGGACTGTAGTCTACCAGGCTCCTCCATTCATGGGATTTTCCAGGCAAGAGTGCTGGAGTGGATTACCATTTCCTTCTCAAGGCGATCTTCCCCACCCAGGAATTGATCCCAGGTCTCCTACCTTGCAGGCAGACACTTTCCCTTCTGAGCCACCAGGGAAGCCCTGAGCAAAATGTCAATCAGTCTCACTGAGATACTACTTCACACCAGACTACTTCACACCCAATCAAAAGGACGAATAATAACAAGTGCTGCAGAAGATGTGGAGAAAAGGAATCTTCATGATATTGTTGAGGTAATTGCTGTAAAATGGTACAACCACTCTTGCAAAAGTGGTTGGTCAGTACCTCAAAAATTAAATGTAGAGTAGAGATATGATCCAGGAATTTCCCTCTTTTGTATATATGCACCAACACTGAAAATGTTCAGTCCATGCAAAATCAGTGTTCACAGCAACATTACTCGCAATAGCCACAAAGAGTACACCATCCACGTATTATCCATTCATTGACGAATGGATAAACAAACTGTGGTATATGCTCAAAATGGACTGCATGGAAGCCATTTACCATATTCATATACCATAATCAGCCATAAAAATAAAATAAAAACATTCACTGCTATACAAGCATGAACACGATGAATCTTGAAAGTACACAAACGAGGGGACTTTCCTGGCGATCCAGGGTTTAAGACTCTCCACAGGTGCCATCCCTGGGCTGGGAACTAAGATCCCACATGCCACATAGCTAAATAAATAAATACTTAAAAGGAAAATACGACATCTGAATAAAGCCAGACACAAAGGTCACACATTGTATGTGGGGAACTGTAGGTGGAAGACAAGCAGGAAAGAGAAGCACTCTGTAATCCAAGTGAAACATTTTTTTCAGGGAGGAGGAAATGAACTACTCTGATAAAGGCTGCCAACAAATTAAATAAAATAACAATTAAAAGTTCACCACTGAGTTAAACATTTGAATTCACCTGTGGCCTTGACAAGAGTGGCTTTATGGGAAAATGAGAGAACTCGAGATAACAAAGTCTAGGAACAACTCTGCAGAGTTCTATAACAAGCAAATATGAAATAAAAGCAGCAGAAGCAGGAGGTGTCACCAAAAGATGGATTTTTAACGACAGGTCACGTTATAGTCAGTCTGTTTGCTGATGGGAACCATCCAGAGAAACAGAAACCTTAATCCAGGAGGACAAAGAGGAGACTTGCTAGAATATCAAGAAATGAGTAGGTCTAGAAATGAGCAGATCAGGAATTGAGTACATCAAACCACAAGAGCACACAAGCTGGAGAAGGCAATGGAAACCCAAACCAGTACTCTGGCCTGGAATATCCCACAGGTGGAGGAGCCTGGTAGGCCGCAGTCCATGGGGTTTCGAAGGGTTGGACATGACTGGGCGACTTCACTCTCATGCACTGGAGAAGGAAATGGCAACCCACTCCAGCATTCTTGCCTGGAGAATCCCAGAAAAGGGGGAGCCTTGTGGGTGGCTGTCCATGAGACTGCAGAGTCAGACACGACTGAAGCGGCTTAGCAGCAGTAGCAGCACACAAGAAGGGTACACAAGCCGAATAATTTGCTCACATTGACAGAGCTGAGATCATATTAAAAAAAAAAGGCTGGCATAGTGGATTAATGGGTATGGTAACCAGCCTTCAAGTGAATTCAATCTCCTGATATTCCTCCCCCTGTGTAGTTCTCTCTCAATCTATCACAGGGTAGACCTGTGAGACTAAGCAAATACACAAGTGCAGATGTGTAACATCTCAAAAAAACTCTGCACTTTATCATGGGTGCAAGTACTTTCCTGAATCACTCATTCTGAGTAAAGACAGCAGCCTCCACAAGAGAAGCCCCTTGGAGAGGCCCACAGAAGGAGGAACTGAGGCTAGAAGAGTACAGACAAGTGAGAGAGCTTAGATTCAACTAGCTAAGTCTTCAGAGGTTGCCAAGCCAGACAAAAGCTTGACTACTACCTCAGGAGAGATCCTAGGCCAAGAGATAACAAGTGGTAAGTTCTTTCAAACTATTCCATTTTGAGACCATATGTACAACACAAACATTTCAAGTTCTAATACCATTCACATCATACTTACACACAGATCAGTTCTCCTATAAATATAGCAAAAATCAAGACACACACACACACACACACACACATACACACACACACACACACACACACACACACACCCCTATCCACAGCACCGAAACACAGGAGTTGCCTGGCAGTCCAGTGGTTTGGTTAGGACTCAGCCCTCTCACTGCCAGGATCCTTTGTTCGATCCCTGGCTGGGGAACTAATATCCTATGAAGCCACATGTTGTGACCAAAACAATACATGCGGTGAAGTTCAAAGCTGTACCAGCAAGATAAGTATACAACACAGCTGTAGGCACAAGTGGCTGGGCATAGAGCTTCCTATGATCTTGTTTACTCGCATGAAATGAACTCAGATGGTGCCTCACCCCCATCCAGTGGAGTTCACTTACTTAATGAAGAAAAGCCCTTAAGGGTACAGAAATGAGCAAGTAATCTCACGTGAACATGTTAAATCACAGGATAATTTCTCTGAATGAACCACCGAATTCATTCATTCATTTGGCCATGCTGTTTGGCTTGTGGGGTCCCAGTTCCCTGACCAGAGACTGAATCCAGACCACTGCAGTGAAAACCCAAAATCCTAATCACCAGGCCACCAGGGAACCCCACACCTGCATTGCTTTGCTTTGCTAGCTAAAACCTTAGGATATGTGCATTGCCCCATTTTAGCCTCACCAAGTGGCAGGAGTCAACTCTACACAGCTTAAGACCCATGGTGCTCTTACTATTTTTCTTTCAAGAAGGCAGGAGAAAGCAAGTCATCATGCCTGTTTTTAAGCTTGCCACTCAGAAAGCTGCAAACCTGAAACCATGATGGCCCTGAAGTCAGCACCCGCAATCAGGGTCACGTAATCCCCAATCAGGAATACTCTCTCTCAACAGCAACGTGTCAGCCGACGAATGAAAGGAGAAAAACACAAAGTAAGAAAGCCACAACTTTGTCCCTTGTTGTAAAGATGTCTGTCACCTTACCTCAGGGGCCCACTGAAGTCCTGAGCGCTTGAGACCTCCCAGGCAGCACACGGTCACATCCTGGGGACAAGCAGAGGAAACGGCCAGGGTGAGTCCCCTGTTCCGGGAACATTCTATCCCCCCAGGCCCTCCCTGGTCCTACCCTACGGATGCTGACCAGGCGTCTCACACTCAACCAGACCAAGTGATTGAACTCCTTTGCCCTGAGCTTCTTCCTCCCACCTCCCTTCTCTCAGTAACAAACAAATACCTCATCTGCCAACTTCCCGAACCAAAGGCCTGAATCTCGGGGCCCCCAGGGACGGGGCAGCCCTGGAGTCTGAGGAGAGGCCGAGGAAACAGGAAAACGACCAAAGCACCAGGGCAGTGAAGAGGCCACTAGATCGATTTTTTTTTCTTTTTTTTTTTGCTGCGCTCGCCTGACTATGCCTGGGTGCAGGACCGGGTTGGGCCGTGAAGATTTGTGTGTGTGTGTGTTTAAATCATTAGGTTCCACAGGAGAGCTGGGGGTGGTGCCCGGGGCCAGGGGCCTAAGAGGCCCTTTCCGCGAGCTGACTTGTGCCACCCACCCCCGGGCCGGAAAGCTGCTGGAGAGCTGAGCCCGCCCAGACTAGAGAGGAGAGAGGGCGAAAGGCGCCTGAGGCCTGTGGGTCCTGCCGCACACTCCCTCCTGAGGGCCCGCGGGCCCTCACCAGCCGCCCCACCGAGCAAGGCCTCGTGCGAGTGGGGACCCGAGAAACCCTCCCTTTAGCCGTCAGGCACCTCTTAGGCTGAACCACGCTCCAGTCCTTACCAGCCCCCGTTGACGGAGGAGACAGAACTGCCTGCAGCTCACCTGCCTTAGGCAGTTCCCGGATCAAGCCTGAGGAGGCCAGCCGGAGGGGATGAGGAGGCGAGGCGGACAGGACGAGGCTTCCTCAGGTCTGGGGTGCCGCCTCAGCTCCCCCTACAGGCGACCGGGCTGCCTCCGATGATTGGCTGCCAGGTGTTGGCTCCTGCCATCTGATTGGCCGCGAGGCTGAGTTGGGCGCATGCGCACGCGATGGACACCCCCCCACCCACTCCCCCCACCCCGTAAAAGCACCCCCTGTGGGCGTGGTCAGGCTGAATCTGAATCTCAAGAGTATTGGGTCAAGATTGCTCAGCTCACCAAACGCGAAGAAAGAAAAAACAGATGGCACAGTCGCCAGGGCTCAGGGCTGAGAACGGCCTCCGAGTCTACCAGGGGAGTCCAGTGATGGTGTCCGGCACTCACAGCCCTCAGGGGTGACCTCCCTTAAGCCAGTTCTTTGCTTAAGGAACTTGACCTTACAGTGAATCTTGGCGCCCCTCCTCTTGGAATTCCATTTCAATCAAGGCAGGGCAGCCTGCCCCTGTTTTTGCACTGTCTATTGTGAGCTGAGAATGAGCTTTACTTCTTCTTCTTCTTCTTTTTAATTTTAGAGCTTTACGCTTTTAATGGCTGAGGAAAACCGAAAAGACTTTTATTTTCTGACGTGGAAATTGTGTGAAATTCAGTTTTCGGAGTCCTTAAATTTGGAACAGGGACTTGCCAGTTTCTTTCGTTGTTGTCTATGGCTGAAAACTTAATGGCCAATGATCATATTCGCAAAGCCTAAAATATTTCTTCTTTGGCCCTTCACAGAGTCTTTTTTAAATGCCCTGTGCTGCTGGAAGTCTCCTAGTAGACCGTTGAGATCTCCTATGGGAGGATAAAGTTTTGGTTTTGTTACATTATTTTCTTCTCTAATATATTCATTTTTCATTCTTTACTAATTTCATTCCTTCACATCGCTATAAGTTTGTTCTGTTGCTCATCTTTACAACTTTTTGAGATAACTGTTTGTAACTCTCATTTCTCTTGTATCTAATGCTATAAATTTACCTTAATTTGTTGTTGTTGTTCAGTCCCTCAGTCATGTTGGACTCTTTGCAACGCCATGGACTGCATGCAGCACACCAGGCTTTCCTGTCCTTCACTGTCTCCTGGAGTTTGCTCAAACTCATGTCCATTGAGTTGGTGATACCATCCGAACATCTCATCCATCGCCGCCCACTTCTTCTCTTGCCCTCAGTCGTTCCCAGCATCAAGGTGGTTTCCAATGAGTTGGCTTTTCCCATCAGGTGGCCAAACTATTGGATCGTCAGATTCAGCATCAGTCCTTCCAGTGAATATTCAGAGTTGATTTCCCTTAGGATTGACTGGTTGAATCTTGCTGTCCAAGGGACTCTCGAGAGTCTTCAACACCACAGTTCAAAAGCATCAGTTCTTCGGCACTCCACCTTCTTTACGGTCCAGCTGTCACATCCATACATGACTGTGGGGAAAAGCATAGCTGTGACTAGATGGACTTTGTCAGCAAAGAAATGTCTCTGCTTTTTAATAGGCTGTCTAGGCTTGTCATAGCTTTTCTTCCAAGGGCCACATATCTTTTAAGCTCATGGCTGCATTCACCACCCACAATCATTTTGGACCCCAAGAAAATAAAGTCTGTTACTCTTTCCATTGTTTCTCCGTACAACTTTAACTGTGTCCCGCAATTTTTGCGAATAGGCTGTTCATTATCATTCACGTCCGAGTATATCCTAATATTCTCTTCTAAAGACAAGCCTAAATATTGCATGGGCTTCCCTGGTCACTCAACTGGTAAATCGCTTTCCAGCCAATGCAGGAGACACAAAAGGCCTGGGTTCGATCCCGGGTCAGGAGGATCCCCTGGAGAAAATAATGACAATCTGCTCCAGGATTCTTGCATGAAAATTCCATAGAGATATGTTAGTTAAGATAGTTATTTCTATTTTCCAAGTGAATGGCATTTTCAAAGACGTTTCTTGGTCAATTTCTCATTATTGCATTATAGTCAGATGACACAGTCTAAATATTATTGATCCTTTGTATTCGAAGATTTCCGTTAAGTATGCCGTACTTCAGATTTCCATCTCCGTGAAGTCAAAATGAAGTGGGTGTTGTGTAGAAAAAACACTTGCAATGTCTGAAATGTGTGTATGTGAAATGACTTCCTTTATGCTTCACAATTATTCCAGCATCTTTCAGTAGGGTACCTTTAACTAAGTTCCAGGGTTTTCTCAAATTTTACCAGTTTTTCCACAAATGTTCTTTCCTAGTTTCATACTCCCATATAGAATACTGAACTGCATGAGAATATAGAGCAAGAAGCTACAGATACCTCCCTTAGCTTACTCTGGTCTATAGCTGTTTCTTAAACTTTCCTTGTTTTTCAAGACTTTTGACAGTTTTCAGGAGTCCTTCAGGGACAGGTATTTTGCAGAATGACTCTCTATATGGGTTTGGGATGTTTCTCCTGATTGCCCTGGGGTTTATATAATTGTAGAACTATACCTCCAAGGCAAAATATCTTTCTCATCATCTCCCATCAAGGATTCATACTATCAATATGACCTACCACTAGTTCGTCTGCTAGAAAGTTGTCTCCTTCCTGCTGACATATTCTGTTCTTGGAAACAAGCCGCTAAACACAGCCTACATTTAGGGAGGGGCATGGAATCTCATCTTGAGGAAAATATCGAAGAGATACACAAATTACTGAGTATACAAGTTAACTGAAACTCCTTTGTAAGGAAGATCTGATCCTTCTAGCCATATCTTTTAATGTTAAATTAATTAAAGTAAAGATTTAATAGGTTTCCCAGTTGGTGCTAGTGGTAAAGTACCTGCCTGCCAATACAGGAGATGTAAAAGATGTGGGTTCAGAGGAGCCTGGTGCGCTACACTGATGGGGTCGCAAAGAGTTGGACAGACTGAAGCCGCTGAACACACACAAAGATTTAATACCGCAGTCACACTGGCTACATTTTAACATTTGCAAAGTGGCATATTAGATACGGACATAGAAAATATATTTTACTGAGGATTCCTTAATGATCGGGTTGTTAGAGATTTGTGCTTCCACTGCAGGGGGCAGAGAGTCAATCCCTGGTTGAAGATCTAAGATCCATTAATCCTCACCGCAAGGCAAAAAAAAAAAAACAAAGAAAGAAAACAAACCCTGCTGGATGAATACTCCATCTGAATATACAGATAAAGGATATAAACAGAACACCTCACAGAAAAGAAAAGAAACATAAGCATTTATATATGTGAAAAGCTGATCGCCCTTATGAGGGAATATATGTAACAATTATGAAAATGTTTTCTATTGCTGCAGAAAGGTCTGTGAATAGCACTGACTTAGGTCATTGTTTTTCCAACCTTTCTTCTTTTCAAATGTGATGCATATTAACACATGAAACTGCTTTAGCTCTGTCTCAAAAATTTGCTATTTTCACTATCATTCAGTTCAAATAATGTTTTTCCCATAACAATTTCTCTTAGGAGCAATAAGTTATTTAGGTTCAGAAGCAGGAGAAGGAGAAGCCTAAACCACAACATTAAAGAGGCTTGTGAATTGCAGAGGTGCCGCTTTTGCACTTTGGGTTCCTGGCAATCCTTACTCTATCCTCAGCCTGTGTGCAGTGCCATTGCTTCATTTTCAAACTTTGGGAGTTCTGTACTCCTCAGTTATCTTTCTGGGGTTTTGTTTGGTCATGCCACAGAAGCTGTGGGATCTTAGTTCCACAACCAGGTGTTGAACCCTGGCCATTGACCGTGAAAGCATCAACTCCGAACCACTGAAGCAACAGGGAATTCTCATACCTCTTTCTTTCTTTCTTTCAAATATTTGTTCATTTACTTGGCTGTGCTTGTTTTTAGTTCCAGCACAAGGACCCTTCAATCTTCATTGTAGCATGTGGGAGCAGGAATTTTAATTGTCACATGTGGTATTTTTAGTTGCAGTATGTGGGATCTAATGCCCGGACCAAGGAATGAACTTGGATGCCCTAATCTGGGAGCACCGAGTATTTCCACCGGACTACAGGGATGTCCTTCCCATGAATGAACCCAGGTCTCCCACATTGCAAGTGAATTCCTTACTGTCTGAACCACCATAGCTTTGACTATAAGAATTTTGGTCAGCAGAGTGATGCCTTAGCTTTTTTTTTTTTTTTCTTTTTTAATGCTGTCTATGATTGCCATAGCTTTCTTCCAAGGAGCTAGCTTCCTTTGATTTTGTGGCTACATTCACGATCCTCAGTGATTTTGGAGTCCAAGAAAATCAAACGTGCTGTTATTTTCAGTTGTTCACCATTTCTTTGCCATAAAGTGATGGGACCAGACGTTGTGATCTTCGTCTTTTGAAATTTGAGTTTTAAGCCAGCCTTTCACTCTCCTCTTTTGCCACCATCAAGAGGCTCTTCACTTTCTGCCCTTAGGGTGACATCATCTGCATATCTGAGGTTGTCGCTGTTTCTCCAGCAATCTTGATTCCAGATTGTGCTTCATCCAGCCCAGTGTTTTTCATGATGTACTCTGCGTTTAAGTTAAATAAGCAGGGCAACAGTATATAATCCTGACGTACTCCTTTCCCTATTTGGAACCAGTCGCTTGTTCCATGTCCAGTTCTAAGTGTTGCTTCTTGACCTGCATACAGATTTCTCAGGAGGCAGGTCAGATGGTCTGGTATTCCCATCTCTTTAAGAATTTTCCAGTTTGTTGTGGTTCACACAGGCAAAGGTCTCATCACTTCATGGAAAATAGATGAAGAAACAATGGAAACAGTGACCGAATTTATTTTCTTGAGCTCCAAAATCACTGCAGATGGTGACTGCAGCCACGAAATTAAAAGATGCTCACTGCTTGGAAGAAAAGTTGTGACAAAGCTAGGCAGTGTTTTAAAAGAAAGAGACATTACTTTGCCAACAAATGTCCATAAAGTCAAAGCTATGGTTTTTCCAGGAGTCAGGTACAGATGGAGGAGCTGCACCATAAAGAAGGCTGAGTGCTGAAGAATGGATCCTTTCAAACTGTGGTGCTGGAGAATGGAGAAGACTCTTGAGAGTCCCTTGGACTGCAAGGAGATCCAACCAGTCAATCCTAAGGGAAATCAACCCTGAATCTTCAGTGGAAAAACTGATGCTGAAGCTCCAATACTTTGGCCTCCTGAAGGGAAGAGTCAGCTCATTGGGAAAACAAAACAAAACAAAACCCTTGATCCTGGGAAATATTGAAGGCAGCAGCAGAAGGCATGACAGAGGATGAGATGATTGGGTGGCGTCATCAACCCAACGCAATGAGTCTGAGCAAGCCTCAGGGGATGATGATGGACATGGAAGCGTGGCATACAGAAGTTCATGGGGTCACAGGGAGTCAGACACGACTGAGCAACTGAACAACAAAAGCCAGGCAGGGTCTTTATGTACAGCTGGCTGAACCTCAATGGGGCTTTTCTGAATTTCTGGAGGTGGGTAGAACATAATTTTTTAGCCAGATCCCATGCTGCAGCATGTCTGGAATATTTTGTGCTCGTAGTCAATCTTTTTTGTGTGTTTTCTGGGTGGCACTTGGGAGTCAGTGTTCCTCACAATGATGGATGCTGTCTCTCTCAGTCCCAGCTGAACTGAACTTTGGATCATGACCTCTGTTTCAGGAGGCAACCCTGGCAAGTGCTCTGGCTGTTTGAATGACTGATGATTCTTGGTTTGGTGCTCGGTCTTTTCCTTCACGTTCAAACTTTGTAGCCAGCACGTGCAACATGGAAAGACCCTCCTGTTGCAGTTCCTCCGAGCGTGATTTACAAAGGATGTCACCTATTTGAACATTTTGAGGCAAAACAGACAAACAAATTGTTCATGTTTCCATGCCATGTTCTAAAATACGCCTCTACATTGGCAAAGGCTGACAATCTGTAAGTGCAAACACGGCAGACATAGGGCATTTTGCCAGGTTTGTGACTGTCCTTCAGGTACTGTAAGAGAACCTGATCTGTTTTGAAGGACAATTCACAGATATTACAGACCGTGGAGGGCTCCCAGGAAGCAGGGACACTTTCCATGCGACACTGCAGCTGGAACGAGGTGGGAAACTGGCGGTGGCAGTGCTGGCAGGTAGTGTGGGTTTCCCAGCTGTCACCCTTCTGCCTCTCAAGCTCCAGATGGTTCCTCAGGTGGGTCATAAACTTGACATATTTTAGAAGACTCAAGCAGCTGAGGCATTTGAAGGCTGTGTGAGTCTTCTGTTCTGGTGCCGTCTCTTGTATGCTCCAAAGTAAAAGCCATCAGATAACATTTACTCTCATCAGTGAATTTGATCCCAGATTTACTTTCATGGGATCAACAGTCTTGCTCTGACGTGCAAGAGTCAGAAAGTCCATTTTCTCCAGGCCTGACAAACTACATGTTCCTTCTGGATCCATAAGACGGAAGCATGCCTGGCCATTGGTGCGAGTCCGTGAAAATGATGCCCCACCATGCACACGGCTTGGTGAGGTCAGGGAATCTTCCAAGGTCATAACCGTGTTTTTCCAGGAGGGATACCTGGAGGGGCCATGGTGGAGGCAGGTCCCCCTGGGATTCCATCGCTGAGTTTGGGTCTTTTGGGATTCCCACTGTTAAAATTCACATCTGAAGTGGGACACCGCTTTGAATTAAGAGGGCTTTCATCCTTGCCTCCTAATGAGAGAACGGCTCGAGAGAGACAGGGAGGCCGCAGAGAGAACGATTCTGAATTGTGAAGGACAGTTTCCGGCGAGCTCGTTTTCTAATCAGGTTTAGATGAAGGCTCCGAAATAATAAAACTGCCTCTTCCTCCCCATACACACTGAGAAACTGGTGATACGGCAGCTGGCTCTGATGCTGGGGTCCTAAGATTTGCAGGTTGCCACCTGCAGGAGGGATCCGGATTCACGTGGTCCTTCATTCTTCTTGAAGATGAGTCCCTGGTCACTCTGTTCAAAACGTTAGAAATGACTGGCTTTGAAGTTGAAATCACTCTGACAAAGAAGGTTTCAGCATCCTCCTTGACGTGCTCCACTCCAACAAAGATGACCTCAGCATCGTCATTGTCCTCACCTCTGGATTTGGACACGGCGGTCTTTTTCTCGGGTTGTGGTGGTGCTTGTGCTTCCTCACACGGGAAGAGATGGGCCATTTTGCAACCACTTGTGGCTTCAAGTGGCCCCTTCTAGTGTTTTTCTCCCCCTAAAAGCAATCACCAGGCAAGGTCATCCCCTCTGATCTCAGGTGTCAGTCTCTGTGGTTTCAGGTCACCCTCAGTTGGTCACCGAGAATATTAAATGGAAAACTCCAGAAATATACAACTTACGCATTTTAAGCTGCAGGTAATTCTGAGGAGAGTGATTGGAATCTCACACCATCCTGCTTCCTCCTGCCCAGAATGTGAATCGTTCCTTAGTCCTGAACATCCCACGCGTCTGTCACTCGGTTACCACAATGACTGTTGAGATGCCACAGGGCTTGTGACCAAGTTATCCTTACTTTACTCAATAATGGCCCCAAACCGTAAGTGGAGGGATGCTGTCCATTGACATATGCCAGAGAAAAATCCATTAAGTGCTACCTTTCAGTGAAAAGATCCAAGTTCTCAATTTGATATAAAAGAGAAAGAAACAATGTATGCTGAGGTTGCTAATATCTGTGGTGAATGTGAAGAAGAGAAAATAAATCTGGGTTAGTTTTGCTGTCAAACCTCCAACTGCAAAAGGTATGGACACAGAGCGTAGTAAGTGCTTAGTTAGGGTGAAAAAAAATCGCTCAATTAGTACAGTAGTATATTTTATATAGCGACTACACTCACAACACTTTTATAAAAGTATATTGTTATAATTGTTCCATGTTATTATTACACCTTCCCTGGTGGCTCAGATGGTAAAGTGTCTGCCTACAATTCGGGAGAGCCAGGTTCAATGCCTGGGTCAGGAAGATCCTGTGAAGAAGGAAATGGCAATCCAGCCCAGAATTCTTGCCTGGGAAATCCCATGGACAGAGGAGCGTAATAAGCGGCACTCCATGGGGTCGCAAAGAGTTGCACACGACTGAGCGACTTCACTTTCACTTTCCTGTTATTTTTAGGCAGTGGCTATCTCTTACTGTGCCTCTATACAGTAGACTGCATCACAGGTGTGTTTGTATAGAAGAACCATTGTGTACATAGAGTTTGATACTGTGTGAGGTTACCGATGTCCCCTGGGGGTCTTGAAACTTACTCTCTGCCGATAAGTGGTGATGATTATATTTCTTTCAAAAGACAAAATTAGTACCTGGTTGAATCACTGGCTGAAACATTGAGATAACTATTAGCACCCTTAGACATAAGGAAACATCTCAAAGTCAGTGAAATGACATGACCGTTTTAAACTTCCTTCTCCAGCCAACACTTTTGCCTTGACTCCCCATGGTGGCCCCCGTGTTCCTCTTAAACTCTGCAGGAGAGTTGGTAGGCACCATTTTGCTTACAGATCTACAATCTCACTCAGAAATGCTGACCGACAGAAAATGTCCAAAAGAGCCCCCAGCTGTCACTTGGGGGTGCCTCTCACTCCCTCCACTTTCCGAGTCCAGAAGGCACCATAGTCTATACATGGATCCAAAATATTTTCTTTAAATCCCAGCCATTTCTAATAGCAGGACTTGAACCTGCCTCATGCTGGCAACTCTCTCTCTCTCTCTCTCTCTCAGAGAGGGAGAGCATTTACACTGTACTTGAAACTACTTCCACAGCATCAACATTGTATTAGGTATTATACGGATGTGGAGATGATTTAAAACATGTGGGAGTATCCCCTTATGTTACATGCAAAGACTGTACCATTTTATGTAATGGACTTGATCACCCATTAATTTTGGTGTCTCCAGGTGCAGGGTTCCCAGACCCAATCTCCCAAGGGTACCAAGGAGGGAGGGATGGGACTTCTCAAGACTTCTACTGCTCCCCCTGCCTTGGATGCTGTCTCAATTACCAGCACCCAACTCCTGAGCTGCCTCGGTCCACAGTTTCTCTGCCAGGCTTTCCTGACCATGATGTCAGAAATCACAGCCTCCCCCAACTCACATGCCATTTTCCCCTCCAGAGCTATCGGGCTGCTGTATTTTGGTTTCTAGAACAACATGGAGTGTCTGTCAGTGCTACATGCCTGCTGCAGAAATAAACAGTAACTGTTATGAAACAATCATTTACCTGTACCTCAAGCTCGGCCCACTCATTCCTGGCTCCCCAGGTACTTACACTTGATCTTAGCCAAAAGGCTGAGAAGCAATTTCTCCAAGCATTTGATGACTTCCAAATCTGAATGGATTAAAACTATCAGGCAAGAGAGAAAGTCAGCCAGTATGTAGCTGGATGCTGACAGGGGCAGCGGTGCTCCTTGAAATTAAAGGTTTGTAACACAGTTTCTCTCCATATAATACATTTGTTGATAGCTTCCATGCCATTAACACGTTTCATAGACATTAAAGGCCATTCTAAAGTTTACATTTGGCCATTTGTGATACCAGATCACATTTCATCAGTAGCATATCATAGTTTGTTTGCTTGTGTGTAAATGATGTCCCTAGCGGTAAAGGTCCCTCCTGCCAATGCAGAAGACCTAAGAGATGCAGGTTCCATCTCTGGGTCAGGAAGACCCCCTGGAGGAGGGCATGGCAACCCACTGCAGTATTCCTACCTGAAGAATCGTATGGACAGAGAAGAATCGTGGGCGACAGTCCATAGGGTTGCAGAAAGTCAAGCATGACTGAAGCAACTGAACACACACGCAGACATATGTATATAAATATATATTTTACAGTGGTATGAAAAATAGTGCTGTGGGACCTCCCCGGTATTCCAGTATTTAAGACTTCTCACTTCCAGGCCAGGGACACAGCTTCAATCCCTGGTCAGGGACCTGTGATCCCACATGCCACTGGGTGTGGCCAAAGGTAAATGGAATAATGTATCTTACAGCTGATGTCATCTTAGATTTATTGAAGATTTCTATTTTTCATAAGCAGAATCCAGCCTACTAAATTCATGTCACAAGTCACTAATGGCATGCTAGCTGCATTATATAGGCAAGTGGTTTAGACAGGGATTGACAAATCGGCTTGCTTCCCGATTGTTTTTTTTTTTTTTTAATTTTTAAAAACGTTTAACATTTTTTACATTGATGTTTAATTTTGGGAAAAACAAAGGAAAGGTTTGTGACGTGTGAACATTATATGATATCTAAATTTCAGTGTCACAAAGAAAGTTTTATTGGAACACAGACGTGATCATTTGCCTCTGCCTGAGGCTATTTCACCCTGCTAATGGGAGAGACCTCATGGCCCTTAATGCCTGGTTACTCTCTAGCCCTTAACAGAGAAATTTTGCAGACTCATGGCTGCAGAGAACAAAAGGAAGCATTCCAAACCCCATGGCTCACCAGCTCCTGAAGTCCAGTTGACTCAGTGCAGCTAAACACTTCCTACTCTGAGACCAAGTGGAGGGTGAAGCTGGAGTGTCTTTGTCTCCACGTCCCAGAAAGATTTCTCTGGGAATAGCAGCACCGCTTCCTGTGTCCAGTGTCCGTGAAACTCCTCCCTGGCTCTCCAAAAGCCTTTTCCCAGTGAGGCGGCATCAGGAGATTCCACGCCTTTTAAAGCCCATTCGAGTCCAATCCATAGTACCCAAACCAGGCTCCAATCAGGTTTCTGAACCAGTTTTTCCCCATAGGATCTTTCAACTAGAAACCTTTCTAGCAAAATGTTGGAGAGGGGAAAGAATCTGAGTGGGGCTTCAGGGCCCCTCCCAGGGGCTATTTTCCAGGTCTCAGTGTGGTGAGAGTCCCCACTTGCATCTCCGGCATCCAGAGGCCCACCACCTTATCTCCAGTTTATCTGAGTCTTTAGATATTTGGGGTTCAATAGCTCAAGGGCAAGGGAAGGTGGTCCACACAGCTATTCCAACAGGGCATGGGCTGATGTCAGGAACCTAAAAAGTCAGGAGTTCTCTTCCAATGGCAAAAAATTCTCCAGCTGCAAACAGCGAACCCCTGTCCTCTTCCGAGGGCAAGGGGGTGGGTTGGGGAGGAGGCAGGGTGAGGAGGGCAGGAAGCAAGCTTACTCCCAAGTGATCTGCACTTGAAGGCTCAGCACCCGCTGGATTCCCAGGGTCCTCACTGTGAATCTACATGCTGAACCCCAGGAGCTTTTTCTAGGCGGGGGCTCATGCGTTCTTAAACCACGTCAGGGGTGTCAGGTCACACCCTCACCGCCCTCCTGCACCCTTCCCCCCTGACTCGCCCTCTTCTCTGTCCTCCTTTGCAGCACCTAGATTATATCTCAAGCTTTCCCTCCCACTGCCTTTACAGCCCTGTGCACACAGATTCGTGGGTTTCAGAGAGGGTTTCAGAGAAGAAATACGTGTATTTCCATTCGTTATAAGGTAATAGAGTCACTGAATTCGAACAAAAATGATGTCCACTAATGAACGTGATCTCAAATGCTGTGATCAGATACACCATCAAAGACACCATTATCATCAAATCAACATGTTCTCCCCTTAAACTTACAGAAGGTATGTCCATTACATCTCAATGAACCAGGGAAAAAAGAAGAAAAACTGACCATTAGAAAGAGCTCGTTTTAGACTCTTTTCAGAAGCATGATGGCCAGTGTTGTGCCTAGGAGCTCAGCTGTGTCTGACTTTTTGCGACCCCATGGACTGCAGCCAGCCAGCCTCCTCTACCCGTTGAGTGCACCAGGGAAAATTGCTGGAGTGGGTTGCCATGTCCTCCAATGTCGGTAAGTATCAGAACCCAGGGCTAGGGATTTCCTGGCGGTCCAGTGGTTGAGGATCTGCCTTCCAATGCTGGGAATGTGAGTTTAATACGTGGTGGGTAAGATCCCACATGCCAGAGGGCCGTAGAACGGACAAAGGATCCTGCATGACACGGCTAAGCCCCGAAGAAGCCAAATAAGTGAATAAAACGGAATATTTTTAAAACTCTATGCTCTTTACGTTCTTCTGGATATGTTTGAAAGCATGATATTAACAGTTTTATTTATTTATGGACACACCATGAGACTTCCTGCAGGAGCTTAGTTTCCTGACCAGGCGCTGAACCCCGGTCACCAGACTGAAAGCATTAAACACTAAGTGCTGGCTTGCCAGGCAATTCCTAGTTTGATTTACTTAAAAGGGTTTATTTTGATTGTATGCCAAAAGGTACATCCTTTGCAGTGTTTACACTTACAACAGAAATATTTTGGGTGTCAGTTTTAAAATGTTTGCAAATACTTAGGGGAGGGGAAGAAACATTTTGACTACAGACTTATGCTTCTAGGCTTCCCTGATGGCTCAGAGAGTAAAACATCTGCCTGCAGTACAGGAGACCAGGGTTTAATCCCTGTGTCAGGAAGATCTGCCGGAGAAGGAAATTGCTCTCCACTCAAGTATGCTTGCCTGGGGAATTCCATGGACAGAGGAGCCTGGTGAGCTACTATCCATGGTTTGGCAAAGTGTCAGACACAACTGGATAACTAACACTTTCACTTTCATATGCTTCTGAAGATTGCTCAAATCTCAGAATCTCCTGGGACATTATTAAACACAGAGATTCCAGGGCTGCATATCACACCTAAGAAATTCAAATTGCCCTAGGAGAGGACCTGCGAACCTGAAAACGCAAAGCTCGCCTCACTTGATTCTGAAGTGAAGTGAATCCCAGGGTGTAAAGTCATCCAGTACTTTGGGAAAGGTTGATCTCTGGTGGCTCAGCAGTAAAGAATCCACCTCTTAATGCAGGAGACCTGGGTACAGTCTCTGGGTCGGAAAGCTCTCCTGGAGGAAGAAATGGCAACCACGCCAGGATTCTTGCCTGAGAAATCCCATGGACAGAGAAGCCTGGCAGGCTACAGTCTATGGGGTCACAAAAGACTCAGACACACAACTTAGCAACTCTGCCGCAACAGTGAAAGTGAGAGGTGCTCAGTTGTGTCCAACCCTTTGTGATCGCGTGGACCATATGCAGTCCATGGAATCGTGCAGGCTAGAATACTGGCGTGGCTAGCCTTTCCTGTCTCCAGGGGATCTTCCCAACCCAGGGATCAAACCCAGGTCTCCCGCATTGCAGGCAGATTCTTTACCAGATGGGGCGCAATGGGAGCCCAAGCAACAATAAGAACAAGCTTAAAATGCCCAAGAATATACACCTTCAGGAGACCCTAAGGGTTGAGGGTCAGGAATGCATTTTTTCCTTCATGTGACACACTGAGCACCTGCCTTGGGAGGAGCAGGTTATTGGCAATTCAATAAACTAAAGAGATGTAGCTTGAGCTGGGAGCTTCATCCTCCCCACCACCCTTCAGAGATTCTAGGAGCTCCACACCCTCTTTGGCGGCTTCTGGAGGTCCTAGGATATAATCAAAGCTGAGAGATCTGGATGCAAACATCTCCGTTTGGGCCACACTTTCAAATCTCCTGGGCTGTGCTTCTTCACCATCAGTGAATCTAAGGAATTGCCTATGTGTCTTGTGCAAAAGCACATTCTCATCCAACAGTTGTGAGTGGGGCCTGAGAGCCTGAGTTTCTCCCAAGCTCCAGTTGTTGCCCAGGCTGCTTAAGGTGTCCATATTAAACAGTGAGTACTAGAGAGCTTTTGAAAAGTACGGACGTTCTGATTGATTCTGTCAAGCTTACTCCCTGCCCACAGACTCAGTGTCTCCAGGAATGGGACCAGGGAGTCAACGTTATTAAAGGTCTCAGGTATTTCTAAGGAACAGATAGGGTGCAAATGTGTAGCCAGGCAAATCACCCTACCATCAACCCTGTTTTGGGCTTCATTGTGTCCTGCAAAATCCATATGTTGCAGGGACTTTCCCAAAGGTCCAGTGGCTAAAACTCTCCACTCCCAGTGCAGGGGGCTGGGCTTCTGTCCGTGGTCAGGGAACTAGATCCCACGTGCTGCCAGGAAGACTGAAGACCCTACGTACCACTACTAACACCTGGTGCCATCAAATAAATTAATTCATTAAAAAAAATCTGTAGAATATCTAAGCCCCAACACTTTGGAGATTCGTAATCCTCTTTGTAGATTCTGCCTTTAATGAGGTGATTCAGTTAAAACGAGGTCACTAGGGTGGGCCCTAGTCCAAGCTGATGGTTCTTTATATAAAAAGACAGAGGGAAATTTCCTGGAAGGCCAGTGGTTAGGGCTCAGATCTTTCACTGCCAAGGGCCCAAGTTCAATCCCTGGCCTGGAAACTAAGACCCAGAAGAAAAGCAGCATGGCCGGAAAACAAAGAGGAAATTAGGACACACAAGATATCAAGGATGCATGGACATAAAGGGACAGGAGGACACGAGAATGCGGGTGCCTGCTCATCAAGGAAAGGGACCTCCAGAGACACCACACTGTCAACACCTTAATCCTGGATTTCTAGCCTCCAGAACTGGGAGAAAACAATTTCCTGTTCTTTAAGTCTCGTGTATTTCTGGTGGCCACCTGAGAACCTCAACATGTTCTTTAGATCAGGAGTCCCTAGAGTGGGTTCACCTCAAGGACAGTACGGGGTATGCAGGTAATGACTCGGCTTCCAGCTGACTCCCAAACATCAACAAATGTCGCCCACCCAGATCTTCCAGGACGCAGCCTGCTCCTGTGGACCCCATCTTGCAGACCACTACTGCTAAACGCCCCACACAAATCTCTTTCTGCCCCGCCCCCTTTGTTTGTTTCTTTGTTTGTTTGACTTCTCTCCTAGACTCTGAGGGACAGAACCTTGAGAACAGAGTGAGGCCTGTCCTCACACCATCCTGAATGTGAAGGAGAGTATGTGTTTTAACCAAAAAACAAACAAACAAACAACACCAACAAAAGGAAGAAAACCCAAAGCTGTCTAGCAGAAGCTTGTCACCAAGTGTACAGAAAAGCCTTCACATGACAGGTTAGGAAGAAGCAGAGGACATGATTTCAACCTCTTCTTCAGGGAAGGTATCTGGGCAGGAGGATAGCACGCTTTCTGCAGATGGATTGAGGGCAGATGAATTTAATGGAAGGCATTGGGTAGCTAGGAAAGGAATATGAGTGGAGAGGGGTATGTCATCCATTCTGTCTAGTTCCAGAAGTTTCTATGATACGGGCCATGGTCACAGGTCTCCCAGAGGTCAGGGAGAAAGGAACGTTTGGTGACCTCATCAAAGCCTGGCCCATAGAAGCCTGGCTCTCAGCAGCCAACATCAGGCTTCTGGGGCATCCACCAGGCTCAGGAAATGACCTACTGGGCACTCTCTGGTAGTCCTCGGGTGGTTAGGACTCTGCACTTTCACTGCCGAGGGCGTGGATTCTGTCCTTAGTTGGGGAACTAAGATCCTGCAAGCTGTGTTGGCTGGCCAACAAAAGAAACCAAAAAAGAAAGACAGACATGACCTGTTCCCACCTTTCGTTCCGCGGACAACCCCAAGGCCAACTCCGGTCCAGGTCCATTGCTGTGGTCAAGGAGGAAGCTCCCTGGGGCTTGTGGCCGTGGAGTGATATGTGGTCAGCCTGAGTGTCCTCCATCAAGGCTGATCATCTCACACCAACTGAGAAGCTGGTACCCAGGAGGAGATCAGGCCCTTGGGACAGGGCCGTGTGAGAAGTGGGCTCTACAAGGTGTCCAAAAGGCACACCTTTCAAGACAGCACTAATCCTGGTGGCTAGCCTCTACCCACTTCCTCCATCTCTAGGGGAGAGCTTGGCCCTTCCATTGTTCTCACAAATCTTTTCCTCTTCTACTCTCCCTGGAACAGCTTTATCTCAAGAAATTGTTGTTGTTCCTTAGCTCGGTTATATCCGCAACTCCAGGGACTTCAGCACACCAGACCTCCCTGTCCTTCACCGTTTCCTGAAGTTTGCTCCACTTCATGTCTAGTGCATTGGTGATGCCATCCAGCCATCTTATTCTCTGTTGCCCTCTTCTTCTGCCCTCAGTCTTGCCCAGCATCAGGGACTTTCCCAGTGAATCAGCTGCTTATACCGCATGACCAATATAGTGGACCTTCAGCTTCAGCATCAACCCTTCTAACAAGTACTCAGGGTTGATCTCCCTTAAGATTGACTGGTTTGAACTCCTTGCTGTCCAAAGGACTTCCAGGAGGTTCACCAGCACAGCAACTCGAAGGCAACAATTCTTTGGCGCTCTGCCTTCTTTGTGGTCCAGCTCTCACAACCGTACATGACCACTTGGAAGACCATAGCCTTGACTCTACAGACCTTTGATGGCAGAGTAACGTCTCTGCATTTCAACACACTGTCTAGGTTTGTCATAGCTTTCCTGCCAAGAAGCAACCGTCTTTTGATCTCATGGTTGCAATCACCATTGCAGTGATTGTACAGCCCAAGAAGAGGAAATCTGTCAGTACTTCCACCTTTTTGCTTCTATTTACCATGGAGTAATGGGGCTAGATGCCATGATCTTAGTGTTTTGAGTATGTAGGCTTAAGCTGGCTCTTTCACCCTCCTCCTTCATCCTCACCTAATCAGTGCAGAGTGTCTGGCTTCTTGCTGCTTCTTCCCTCAGTTCGAATTCCCTGAGTAAGAAATCATAAAGGGATGGTTTTGTAGCTTCAATGCAAGGGTGCAACAGAGAGGGACCAAAACATGGGATCATGACACATTGAGAAACTCAACCAACGACGACTTGCACCACCTGCTTACCTACAGGATTAAAGGTGACGTGAACGTGTTAGTCAGTCCTATCTGATGCTTTATGACTTCATGTACTCTAACCCAGCAGGCTCCTCTATGGAACTCTCCAGGAAAGAATACTGGAGTGTTGCCACTCCCTTCTTCCAGGGGATCTTCCTGATTCAGGGACTGAATTCTGAGCCTCCTGCATTGCAGGTGGACTCTTTACCACCTGAGGCACCAGGAAATCTCAAACCAAGGCAATGCTAATTTCCAGGACATTACTATAGCAAAATTTTGGTGGTCCATGCCGGTCGCAGCTTCTCGGTCACAAAAAGTGATATAGTTGGAGCCCACCACTCTGAACGGGTGCTGTTGTTTGGTTTAGCTGCTAAATCTCCTCTGACTCTTAGAGGACTTGGTCTCAGTAAAGAGCTCTGGTGGGAAAAGAGAATTAGTTAAAAGCCTTAGTACGGCCAGGTTGGCAGAGAACTAGGATTTGGAGGAAATTTTATCTTTACCATTTGGATTAAGCTAAATGCCTCAGGAATAAGGTTTTATTAAAAAAAAAAGTTACAGATGAATGACACCAAGAAGAAAAATGCCAAGTTACACTCAACACTGAAATACTGAACTCATCAGTGACACTTTTGGACGATCGGGAATAGATTTCCAGCAGCCTTTGAGTAAATATTTGTGTGTGAAAGTGTTTATTCATGTAAAAACAGAATAAAACATGTGGGGATATGAGCGACATAAATGCACATTTGGACAATGGATTCGGGGATGTTGGGTTGTCTCTTAGCAACTGGAGGCTTGTCTGGCTGCTCAGTCGTGCATGCAATGCAGGAGATCCAAGTTCAATCCCTGGGTTGAGAAGGTCTCCCGGAAAAGAGATCTGTTACCCACTGTAGTATTCTCAGCTGAAGAATTCCATAGGCAGAGAAGCCTGGCAGCCTACAATCCATGGAGTCCCAAAGAGTCAGACACGGCTGAGCAGTGGGAAAACGGGCATGGGCTGGTGGGTCCCAGAGGCTCCAGGTGGACTGCGGGTGAATATGACCCAGGACTCTGGGGCTGATTTTGCACAGTGAACCCATTTTGGCACCGCCCAGCGTACGAGATGGAGGATTTGCATCTGCTGAATCCACTGGGGAAAATGCTCCAGTCCAGGGCCTGGGTGAGGGTCCCTTGGAAGAAGGTTCCCTCTAGTGATGCTCACTCCTGGACACTTAGTTCAGCTACCAAAGAGGGAATCAATGCAACGCATTCATACAGACAGACTAGGCCGCATCCTCTCAGCTTTTATCACTGTGTTCAAGGCAGAGCGACAACCTGCTATTGAGAATTTCCTATGTACTCAGAGGTCTTAGAGGAAAACAAGAATTGTAATTTGGACTTAGATTGGAGCCACTTCAGCAATGATGCTTATGTAACTTTTTATCTTCTCTGGACTGCTTAGGAGCTGCAATTTCCCCTCACGGTCCCTCCTTGTCATCTCGAGAATCACCTACTTTCCACAGCTCACCTGGAGCCTAAAACAGCTCAGGACAAATGTGGCAGGTGGGAGGGAGAAACAGAGCTTCGGACTTCAAACTTCACGCCTGATGGACCAATGTCCTCCTTGCTTAATTATTTGTAATCGCCTCAGCTAAGACATCATTCTCTCGGAAAGAATTCCCAAGGGCATCACACCTGACCGCCACCGTGTGGACTCCCAGAAAGAAGTCCGCTTTGACAGCATCTAACCTAGGCCACACCTCTGACCCTAGTCAGGAAGGTGACCTGACAAGAAGCCCGGGGACAGAGCGGCAGCATCGTGAGGACTTTCGAGTGACCCGGGCACCCTGGCAATGTCCACAGCAGGCACAGAGTACACGTCCTTATGGTAACGAAAGAGAGAGGCCCATTCTGGTCTACGGAGCTGGCGCCATGCCTTACCTGAGCACCCGGTACAGGCGGCTCTCGAGGAAGGAGATGGAGTTCAGCTAGAGCTCCTACAGGTGGGGCAGGTTCAGGAACTGGGCCGTGAGCTGGGTGATGCAGTGCTCCTCCTGTTTGGGGGCTGTGTGCGGCAACACGTGGATGCGCCAGAGCGGCAGCCGGGGCAGGTTGCCCATCTGGCCCAGGTGCAGCACAAACCTGCCCAAAGTGGCCCGATTCCAGGTGCAATTCACCTCCAAGTCCTCGACTCAGTCCAGCTGCAACACCTTCAGGATCCTCCTGATGCTCCGCGTGGGCATGGTGGAGATGCTGAGCTTCTGGCAGCTCAGGTGCAGCAGGCTCCTCCTGTTTGGCCTTCTTCAGCAGGTAGCTGAGGGTCTGTTTCAGGGTGTCCTCCTTGAGGCACAGGTCAAGCAGCACCTTCACAGGGGCCTGTGCCGGCTTTAGCCCACCTGCACCTCCACCCTGCACCTCTTCTGCATGGACTGGGCTGGCTCGGGCTCCAGCAACGAGCAAACACTGTCCGTGTGGCTGGATCACATGGTCCAGATGTCCTAGTGGGCTTTCCAGTGCAAGTTCAGCAGCTGCAGCTTCCACTGCCTGCAGGGCCACAGGAGACACGCTGAGCTGTGCAGAGGCTGACTGGCACCAGGACCACGCGAGGGCTCTGCACTCCATATACCACCGCTCCCCCGGCTTCAGGAACCCCCTTGGTCCCCACCTTAAGGGACACTGGTGGGGAGCACATGCCTTTCGTCCCTTCTGTCCCTCAACCAGTCCTGTACATCCGGAGGCCTGTCCAAGTGAACCCCTCATCCTCCTGCTCTGGCTGCAAGACTGGAAAAAAATCAGTTGTTCCAGTATATGCATTTTAGAGCTTTTTCTCTGTAGTGGTGAAATGTGTTCCACACAGAGTTAGACAGGACTGAAGCAATCCTGTGCAAATAGTTGCACGATTTTTTTTTTTTAACCTGTAGCAGCTTTTTTCCAATGAGAGTTAACTGTGAAGGTGGAGCAGCTGCTTGGCTTTGAGGGACGCAGGTGGTGTCAAACGGGCAGGGTGCAGGGACACAGACTGACTACACCACAGGAGTTAGGGCCCTATCAGAGCCTTTTTTTTCTTTTTTGAGCCCTTGTATCCGGTGATAAGAAGGCGTCTTTGGCCAGTCTTCTCCCTAGTTCCACCTATTCGGCCACTCAGAAGGCTTCCTTGCCTGGGATCCTTCTCTGTCGTTCAATGGGTCAGCACATAGAGCGAATTTCCTGGCTGGGGTCCTCCTGTGTAAATCAGTGCATCCGACACTTAAAGGAGCATCCTGAGTGGGATTCTACTCTAGTATGGTGCATCAGGCACTTGAAGGAGGACTCTGCGTGGTGTCCTGCTCTGCATTTCAGTGTGTTCAGCATTTGATTGGTCAGCCTCACTATTGTAGTAACTGCCGATGCTAGCATGTGGGGAGAGAGAGGCTATGGTGATTGCTCCACCCCCGACATGTGACTCGGTGTTATTGCCTTGCTTTCATGGCTGCCTGGCTTTCCTCCACAGGCATACCCTACCACAGTGTCCTCCTTCAAACCCCCTCTCTCCATTTCTCCCCAGGAAACAGCAGCCCTCCCCATGAATTGCCACAAAGTCCCTAAACTGCAGCTGCCAGCCACGGGGCCTTTCAGGGGATGGATGTCCTTGTACAGGGTATGTACAGCTGCAGCAAGGACCCTCTGCTTCTCATTGCACCCAGCTTTCCACAGTTCAGCTGTTTCACTCTCAGCTTTAAATGTCTATTCTACACTTCAGACGATTGACCCAATGTGGGATTGGACCTCAGCTTCAGTTCCTTCCCCCACTCAGGGCAGATCCAGTCCTACTAACACTCCTGATTTTTCCCCCAGTTCTTTCCCCCGACTGAGTTTTGCGTGGTTCTATATATTCTTTGCCACGTGTCAGGTACTCCTGTCTACTTTCCGGTAACGTTCTGAATACTCTCCTGTGTCTGAAGGTGTATGCCTGATGTATCCATGGAGAGATGTACTCCACATCCACTTATAGCTCCACCATCTTGTTCTCTCATCTCACGAGAGTTTTAGAGCACAGAATCCACCGTGGTAGTAGGTGTGGCTATAAAATGTGAGTTCAGATATACTCTTGAGGGCAAGCTCAGTGATTTTAACACAGCTGATCTAAAGCGTGGATTTAGTGTTGGCCAAGTTCAATTGTTCCTTAACGAAGTGACTAAATAAAACATCTCGGAGTTTATCAATACACAGTGTTCCATGGCTGCCCCTGGATTCGAGTACTTCCTCACCCACTCCAGGTTAACATAGTCCTTTATCACCATCCATTGCTGCAGTACACTGACAGTCTTCAAATGCTTCTACATTAATCCTGGTGTAAAATTTCTAGTAGTTATAAACGGCCAGTGTTTTACTTTGCAGCACGACCCAATGGCTTCTTCATGCGCACCCATACACCAACTCCGTAGTTTGTCGCCATCTAGTGTATACATGAAGTGACATGCTTCAAGAGCTTCCTCATCCACCCCAGATCTAGACAGTCAGTCTGTCGTCTCCATACAAGCGTTTCAGTGCTGTGACATGATTTGAAATGTTGTCTGTGCACACTGAGGCATACACAGCCAGCAGTTCACCATGCTCCAGTGTTTCAGGACTTTGATAAGATTAAATATGTTCTTGGTCCCACTAACGTCAATACACTCACCGTTTATAACCATCTTGTTTCACTGCTGTGACATAATGTCAACTGCTTCTTCATCCATTCCTGTGTCAAACGAACTCAGTAGCTTTTTCCCCATCTAGTGCTAGTGTTCAGTACTATGAAATGATTCTGAAGCCTCTGTGTCCATTCCGGCTCAAACATAGTCCATATTCTCAACCAGTGCTTCAGTGATGTCACATGCTTCAAGTGCTTTCTTCATTCACTCCATATCAAGTACATGCAGTCGTTCATAAGCATGCAACGTTTCAGTTGTGCGACATGCTTCAAATGGTTCTCTAATCCACTTGAGCTGAAACATACCCAGTAGCTTATGACCATTGGTGTTTCAGTGCTGCGACATGTTTCAAGTCCTTCTTCTTCTACGCCATGCTGAACGCATGCAATAGTTTATCACCATCAGTTGTTTCAGTTCTGTTACATTCTTCAAGTCTTGTTTCGTATACTCTGGTTCAAATACACCTAGAAATTGTTCACCATCAACTGTTGAGTTCTGTGATATGTCTCAATTGTTTCTGTACATACCAGTTCATAAACACGCATACATTTTTCTCCATCCTGTGTTTTAGGGCTGTCATATGGTTAAATGAGTCCCCTTCTTACCCCAGGTCAAATACACCCAGTATTCATCAACATCCAGTCTTTCAGCTATGTGGTACAGTTCAAGTGCTTCAGCATCCATTCTTGGAAGACACAGCCGATAATTTGTCAAATTCCAGTGCTTCAGTGCTGTGAATTTTTTAAGTGTTTCTGCATCCAAATAGCTCAGGCAAGACTAAGAGATTGTAACTATCACTGGTTCAGTTTTATGACATGGCTTAAGCGCATCTCCATCTACATTAGCTGGAACGCACTCAATAATTACCACCATGCTGTAACTCATAGGTAAAACATTCTTGGAACGTTTCTTTGTCTACTGTGGGTCAAACACACCGAGGAGTTTTTCTCCAGTCAGTGTTTCAGTGCTGTGACAACTTCCACTGCTTCTTTGTGTACTACAGGTCAGCACACCAAGTGTCTTGTAACTACTAGCTTGCACTCTAGAAAACACACCTCTCTTCTACTGAGACTGAGATGTAGAGCATGCATCTCACCACTATTAAGACCCCATTCTAAGCACACATGCCACTTCTGCAGTGGCTAAACTCTGGAGGAAATGTGACAACACTATTGACCCTGAATTCTAGTTCACACATCTTACCATTGCTGAATCAGTGTTCTACAGAAGGCTTAGCACAACTACTGAGCTTGCACTCTGAAAGTATCATCCTACCTCTACTGAGTCAACATTATATGCCATACATGTTCCAACTTCTGAGTTTGCACTATGGAATACACATTATGCCACTACTGAGCAAGCTCTAGTGTACACATGACAACGTACTGATCCCCACATCAAAGGGTAATGCTGAAAATTTGTCAAAGTACTGCACTCTTGTGCTCATTTCACATACTAAGCAAGATAAGGCTCAAACTCCTTTGTGCTAGGCTTCAAAGTATTTGAACCAAGAACTTCCAAATATATGCGATGGATTTAGAAAAGGCAGAGGAATGAGGGCTTATACTGCCCACGTTCATTGCCTCCTAGAGAAAGTAGGAAGTCAAGAGATACCTGGAATAACAAGCAAGTTGGACCTTGGAGTACATATGAAGTATGGAAAAGGCTAACAGAATTCCCTAAGAGAACTCACCATTCATAGAAAACACCCTCTTCCAACAACACAAGAGATGACTCTTGAGATGGTCAATGCTGAAATCAGATTGATTCTGTTCTTTGTAGCCGAAGATGGAGAAGCTCTATGCAGTCAGGAAAAAAAAAAAAAAAACCACCCAAGACTGAGCAGTGACATGGCTCAGATCAGGAATGCCTTAAAGAAAACTTCAGACTTAAGTTGAAGAAAGTATGGAAAACCGCTAGACCATTTGGGTTGGCCAAAATCAGTCTCTTATGATTACGCAGTGGATGTGACAAATAGATTTGAGGGATTAGATCTTATAGACAGACTGCTTGGAGAACTATGGACCAAGGGTCATGACATTCTGCATGAGACAATGAACCAAACCTACCCAAGAAAAAGAAATGCAAAAAGGCAAAAGGTTTGTCTGAGGAGGCCTTACAAATAACTTAGAAAAGAAGAGAAGCTAAAGGCATAGGAGAAAAAGAAAGATAATCCATTTGAATGCAGTTTTCTTAAGAATAGCAAGGAGAGATAAGAAAAGCCTTCCTCAGGGATCAATGCAAAGAAACAGAGAAACACAATAGGATGGCAAAGAACAGAGGTTACCTCAAGAATGATACAGATACCAAGGGAACATTTCATGCAAAGATGGGCACAATAAAGGAGACAAAATATATGGACCTAACAGAAGCAGATATATTAAGAAGTGGTGGCAAGAATACACAGAAGAACTGAACTTAAAAAAAAAAAAAAGAAGAAGAAGAAGATCTTAATGACCCACATAACCGTGAAAGTGTCTTTACTCACCCAGAACCAGACATCCTGGAATGTGAAGTCAAGCAGCCCTTAGTACATAACTATGAACAAAGTTACTAGAGGTAATGTGTTTCCAGTTGTGGAATTTCAAGTCCTACCAGATTATGACATTACAAACCTGCACGCAATATGCCAGCGAATTTGAAAAGCTCGGCACTGGCCGCAGAACTTGGAAAGGTTAGTTTAAACTCCAATCCTCAAGAAAAGCTAGGCCAAAGATTGTTTAAACTAACACACAATTGCACACATCTCACATGTAAGCAAAGTCATGTTCAAAGTTCTTCAAGCTAGGCTTCAGCAGTACATGAACTGAGAACTTCCAGATGCTAAAGCTGGATTTAGAAAAGTCAGAGAAACCAGAGATCAAATTGCCAGCATCCATTGGATCAGAGAAAAAGCAAAGGAGTTCAAGAAAAACATCGACTTCTGATTTGGACTATGCCAAAGGTTTTGACTGTGTGGATGACAACAAGCTATGGGAAATTCCTGGAAAGATGCAAATACCAGACCTCTTTAGCTGCCTGCTGAGAAATCTGTAGGCATGTCAAGAAGCAACACTTGGACATAGAACAATGCGCTAGCTTCAAAATGGGAAAGGAGCACATCAAGGCTGTATATTGTCATGTGGCTTATTTAACTTATATTCAGCACGTCATGTGAAATGCCAGGCTGGATGAAGCCCAACTAGAATCAAGATTGCTTGGAGAACTATCAATAACCACAGATTTGCAGTTGACACCACAAATATGACAGAAAGCGGAGAATAAATAAAGAGCATATTGATGGAAAGAAAGAAGAGAGTGAAGAACCTTGCTTAAAACTCAATGTTGAAAAAACGAAGATCATGGCATCTGGCCCCGTGACTTCACATGAAATAGGGAAATCATGAGGAAAAATGGAAACAGTGATAGACTTTATTTTCTCGGGCTCCAAAATCACTGCAGATGGTGAGGGCAGCCGCGGAATTAAAAGGTGCTAGATCCTATGAAGAAAAGCTGTAACCACCTAAAGAGCATATGCAAAAGCAGAGGCATTACTTTGCAATTAATGGTCTATCAGGTCATACCTATGGAGTTTCCATTACTCATGTATGGATGGGAGAGTTGGACTATATGGGAAGTTGCCCATGGAATCATTGATGATTTTGAACTGTGGTGTTGGAGAAGACTCTTGCGAGTCCCTTGGACTGCAAGGAGATCAAAGCAGTCAATCCTGATGGAAATCAGCCCTGAATATTCATTGGAAGTACTTTTGCTGAAGCTGAAACTCTGGTACTTTCGCCACCCGATGCAAAGAGCTAACTATAGGAAAAGACCCTGATGCTGGGAAAGCTTGAGTGCAGAAGGAGAAGGGCCTAGCAGTGTTGTTTTGGCAGATAAAGTAGGTAGTTTGTTTAAATGTCCTTGGCCTGGAATGTCTGAAAAGTAGTCAGTGCTTTTGATTATTAGAAGTATGCATAAGTAAAAGGCATTTTTATTTTATTGTGTGTAAAAATCCCTTTCAATGTTGACTGCAAGTTTTTATAACGTATTGCCAGAGAATTTAGCCAGTCATTATATACATTAATTTGGTTCTCTTTTGAAGCCATGTCTCACAACAGCAAGTGATATCGATTATGTTCTTGCTTTGGTATCCGTCTTGAATTGGATTTTATTTATTTATTTATTTATTTGAAAGCAGCATTTCAGTAGGTTTCAATAATTTATTTAATCATTTCATAGTTTCTACGAGAACAACTAGCTTCTAAAAAGGGAAATGACACTCCATTTCTCTTCTGATCTTATAGGGAAAAGAGAGCAGTAAAGTTCATTGCTTTATGGTGTTTTTTCTTTTATTTTCAGGGTTAACATGCTCTTTCTAAGGAACACTTCCAAATTTCAAGGTTTTCAAGGATTTCTTAAAAATATATTTTGGTTTCTGGTCTGCTCATACTCACAGTCATGTCTGGTTCTTTGTGAGTGTCTGGAATATAGCCCATCAAGCTCCTCTGTCCATGGGTGTTCTTCAGGCAAGAATACTGGAGTGGGTTGTTAGGCCAGTCTTCCAGTGGCTCTCTCATAGCAGATGGATTGTTTGCTATCTAAACCACCAGGGAAACCTAAAGAACCCTGGAGGGAGTGGCCTGTTGCTTCTCCAGAGCATCCTCCCAAACCAGAAATCAAACTGGGGTCTCCTGCATTGCATCAGATTCTTAGGCAGCTTACCTCCCAGGGAAGCCCTGGTTTCTGCTAAAAAGTGCCAATTGTCATTCCTTAGTATGTGGACTCACTGATCACATGTCATGATTAAATAGGAGACAACTTTCAGTACGAAGTTTGAAGAAAATTATGCCATAATGATAAAAATACCCAATAAATTATATATACTAAAATTAGGAGAAAAATAAAAATAAACTCAAGGACCATAGCCTGGGAAATGGTCTTCCGTACAGTTTAAAGAGGAGTGTTCTGAAGCTGTAGGGGCAGAGCCAGGACACAGAGGAAATTCTTTAAAGTTGAAAGTACATGAATGAAACATATCTCGTGGGAAAAGGATCCTGTTAACCACAAAATACAGGTCTGACAAGAGTGATGTTAGTGTTTTCCTAGGCGAGAATCTGGAATCATTACACTTCTTAATTATCTTCACTAACTAGGAACACATAACTCCAAAGCACAGAAATGCACAATCTCATTTTCATATCCTGACTTCCCCAGAGGGTACACTGATGAAAGACAACTGCAACAGATTTTTACTTTCCCATTCCAGTGAATACCCAGTGACTCTCCTCCATGGTTAAAGCAGATGTACAATATGTGTTTCCCAGGTCAAAAATAGGCTGTCTAGCATAAAGTTCAAGCAAAACTATATCTAGCCAGAATGTTCACTAATACTTAGTAGGTGAAAAGGCCTTCCCTCAGTATGAAAATCAATTCTGAACATTTTATTTCTGAAGAGAAACTCTTTTCTGTTTCTTTGTTTACAGTCACTTTATTTATTTATATTGTACTTTACAATAGTGCATTGGTTTTGTCAGACACCAACATGAACCCTCCACGGGTGTAGACGTGTTCCCAATCCTAAACCCCCTCCCTCCGCCCTCCCCTTACCATCCCTCTGGGTCAACCCCGTGCAACAGTCCCAAGCATCCTCTCCTACACTGAAGCTAGACTGGCGATTCTTTTCTTATATGACATTATACATGTTTCAATGCCATTCTCGCAAATCATCCCACCCTCTCCCTTTCCCACAGAGTCCAAACGACTGTTCTATTCATCTGTGTCTCTTTTGCTGTCTCGCATACAGGGTTATCGTTACCATCTTTCTAAATTCCCTATGTTTACAGTCACTTTAAACTGTATTCCATCACTCCAACTGTGGATACACAGACTGGGGCCTCTACCTCTGCCACCAACAGTCCCTAGCTTCAGTTCCGTTCAGTTCAGTTCCGTTCAGTCACTCAGTTGTGTCTGACTCTTTGTGACCCCATGAAATGCAGCAGACCAGGCCTCCCTGTCCGTCACCAACTCCCGAAGTTCACTCAGACTCACGTCCATCGAGTCAGCGATGCCATCCAGCCATCTCATCCTCTGTCGTCTCCTTCTCCGCCTGCCCCCAATCCCTCCCAGCATCAGAGTTCTTTTCCAATGAGTCAACTCTTCACATGAGGTGGCCAAACTACTGGAGTTTCTGCTTTAGCATCATTCCTTCCAAAGAAGTCCCAGGGCTGATCTCCTTCAGAATGGACTGGTTGGATCTCCTCGCAGTCCAAGGCACTCTCAAGAGTCTTCTCCAGCACCATAGTTCAAAAGCATCAATTCTTCGGTGCTCAGCTTTCTTCACAGTCCAACTCACATCCATACATGACCGCAGGAAACACCATAGCCTTGACTAGACGGACCTTAGTCGGTAAAGTAATGTTTCTGCTTTTGAACGTGCTATCTAGGTTAGTCATAACTTTTCTTTCAAGGAGTAAGCATCTTTTAATTTCATGGCTGCAGTCACCATCTGCAGGGATTTTGGAGCCCCAAAAATAAACTCTGACACTGTTTCCCCATCTATTTCCCATGAAGTGATGGGACCAGAAGCCATGATATTCATTTTCTGAAAGGTGAGCTTTAAGCCAACTTTTTCACTCTCTTTCACTTGCATCAAGAGGCTTCTTAGTTCCTCTTCACTTTCTGCCATAAGGGTGGTGTCATCTGCATATCGGAGGTTCTTGAAATTTCTCCCGGCAATCTTGATTCCAGCTTGTGTTTTGTCCAGTCTAGCATTTCTCATGATGTACTATGCATAGACGTTAAATAAGCAGGGTGACATTATACAGCCTGATGTACTCCTTTTCCTATTTGGAACCAGTCTGTTTTTCCATGTCCAGTTCTAAATGTTGCTTCCTGACCTGCACATAGATTTCTCAAAAGGCAGCTCAGGCATGGTCACCAATAACAATGAAAACGCAAGTTGTTTCAGAGTTCTCTCATCATGCATTAAAACAGCTGAATATGTATGTTTAATGATGAAATTTGTACCGGTATTATTTACCATATTTTTATAGATTTTTAAACCTATGACAATACTCGACTAAAGTGAAAGTGGAGTCGTTCAGTCGTGTCTGACCCTTTGCGACCCCATGGACTGTAGCCTTACAGGCTCCTCCATCTATAGGATTCTCAGGCAGGAATACTGGAATGGGTTTCCATTTCCTTCTTCAGGGGATCTTCCTAACCCAGGATTAGAACCCAGGGCTCCATTTCAAGCAGACATTTTACCCTCTGAGCCACCACGGAAGCCCAATACTCTACTGGTGTTGTAATGCATTCTAAAGCACATGAGAAAGATGAAATCAAAAAAGATTAGAAAAATGTTGAAACATCACTAAATGTTTTTACAATGCTTCTGTTCCAGTTTTGCTATCATTTATCGGAGGCTATAATAATATAACTACATTTTTATTTTTTGTATTTATGATGTTTTTGTCATCATCTTTTATGTATTTGGAGTTATGAATGATGTCAATGTTGAAATGAACATCTTAAAGACATCAGTTAAATCTTGGCTTAAAAACAAGCAAAAAAAAGCACCAGTTTCATTTGAAAAAGTACCAGTTGCAAATCTGAAAGTATAAAATGGTTATATACAAAGAAAGAATCTAATAATGAAATGTGTATTAAGTAGATGTCTATTTCGTGATGACTTTGTAGTTTATAGGTCGTTTGTAAAGCTGACAACATATTTCGTAGACGTGCTGTCATCTCTCTAACGTTTTGTTTAGTTTTGCCGAAGATTCCTTGTGGCTAAATTAATACTGTGGAGATACAACTGACACTTACTTTCTTTGGTAAGAATGTAAAATGCACCAGTTGCATAGTATGCTATTTGACACCTGAAGGTTGTCAGCACTGAGCTGGGGTTGAAGGCAGGGAATCTAACCAAAGGGAATACTTAAATACCAAGCCCCACAGAGGTAAGCCTGTCCTTAGAAGGAAAAGAGAATAGCTTTCTGGAGCTGTGACTAAGCACGTTTAAGGTAATTACTGATCATTATGATCCCGTTGCCATTTCCTTTATTGTTTTGGGTTTGGGGTTAAACACCCTTTTTGTGTTTCCTGTGTACAGGATATCCTTTAGCATTTGTTGGAGAGCTGGTTTAGTGGTGCTGAGTTCTCTCAGCTTTTGCTTGTCTGTAAAGCTTTTGATTTCTCCTTCGTATTTGAATGAGATCCTTGCCGGGTACAGTAATCTGGGCTGTAGGTTATTCTCTTTCTTCACTTTAAGTATGTCTTGCTATTCCTTCCTGGCCTGAAGAGTTTCTTTGGAAAGATCAGCTGTTACCGTTATGGGAATCCCCTCATGTGTTATTTCTTGTTTTTCCCATGCTGCTTTTAATATTTGTTCTCGTGTTTGCTCTTTGTTAATTTGATTAATATGTGTCTTGGGGTGTTTTGCCTTGGGTTTATCCTGTTTGGGACTCTCTGGTTTTCTTGGGACTGGGTGATTATTTCCATGCCCACTGTAGGGAGGTTTTCAACTATTGTCGCCTGGAGGATTTTCTCATGGTCTTTCTTTTGGTCTTCTTCTTCTGGGACTCCTATACTTCGAATGTTGGAGCGTTTCATATTGTCCTGGAGGTCTCTGAGATTGTCCTCATTTCTTTTAATTCGTTTTTCTTGTTTTCTCTCTGATTCATTTATTTCTACCATTCTATTTCACTAATCCTATCTTCTGCCTCTGTTATTCTACTATTTGTTGCCTCCAGAGTGTTTCTGATCTCATTTATTGAGTCATTCATTATCTATTGACTCGTTGTTATTCTTCTAGGTCCTTGTTAAACCTTTCTTGCATCTTCTCAATCCTTGTCTCCAGGCTATTTATCTGTGATTCCATTTTGATTTCAAGATTTTGGATCCTTTTCAGTATCAATATCTGGAATCCTTTCTCAGGTAGATTCCCTATCTCTTCCTCTTTTGTTTGATTTGGTGGGCATTTCTCCTGTTCTTTACCTGCTGAGTATCCCTCTGTCTCTTCATCTTGGTTCTATTGCTGCGTTTGGGGTGGCCTTTCTATATTCTGGGAATTTGTGGCGTTCTCTTCATTATGGAGTTTCTCCACTGTGGGTGGGGTTGTATCAGTGGCTTGTCAAGATTTCTTGGTTCGGGAGGCTTGTGTTGGAGTTCTGGTGGGTGAGGCTGGATTTCTTCTCTCTGGAGTGCAATGGAGTGACCAGTAATGTGTTATGAGACGCCAATGGTTTTGGAGTAACTTTGAGCTGCCTGTATATTGAAGCTCAGGGCTGTGTCCCTGTGTCGCTGGAGAATTTGCATGGTGTGTCTGACTCTGGAACTTGTTGGCCCTTGGGTGGTGCTTGGTTTCAGTGTAGGTATGGAGGCATTTGATGAGCTGCTATCAATTAATGTTCCCTGGAGTCAGGACTTGTCTGATGTTCTCAGGGTTTGGACTTAAGCCTCCTGCTTCTGGTTTTCAGTTTTATTTTTACAGTAGCCTCAAGACCTCTCCACCTATACAGCACCGATGATAACACATCTAGGTTAAAGATGAAAGGTTTACCCACAGTGAGGGGCAACCGGAGTGGTTCACTGAGTTACATGGAGGAGAGAAGAGGGAGGGGGTTGTTAGAAGTGACTGGAATGAGATGAGGTGGGGTCAAAAGAGGAGAGAGAGAGAGGAAAAAAAAAAAAGAGGAGAGAGCAAGCTAGCCAGCTATCACATCCTTATGTGTGCTCCACCGTCTGGAACACTCAGAGGTATTCATGGAGTTATACAGGGAAGAGGAGAGGGAGGAAGTAGACAGAGGTGGCCAGTAGGATAAAAGAGGGAAATGAAAAACGGAGAGACAGATTCAGCCAGTAACCAGTTCCTGAAGTGTTCTCCACCGTCTTGAACACGGAGATTCACAGAATTGGGTAGAGAAGAGAAGGGGGAGGGAAGAGACAGAGGCCACCTGGTGGAGAAAAAGGAGTGTCCAAAGGAGGAGAGAGTGGTCAAGCCAGTAATCTCGCTCTCAGGTAAAATTGGGTAGTGAAGTTTGGGTTTTTAAATGTACAAAATTGACAACAAATACCAAAAAGCAAAGATTAAAAATCTAGAATAGAGGTTGGATTTTTAAAAATGCAATATTAAGGAAAAGAAGAAGAAGAAAAAAAAGCCACAAGAACTATTAAAACAACAACAACAACCACACAAAGACTATATACAGTGTTTGCTTTAAAAAATAGGTTTCTTTTTAAGTAAGAGTAGGTTATAAGAATAAAAATTAAAGGATAAATAGAGGACTTAAATATTTCTAAAAGTTAAAAAAAGAAGAAGAAGAAAAAGAAAAGAAGAAAAATCTACCACACAACAACATCAGCGAAAAAGAAAAAAAGAAAAAGAAATGGTCATAAAAATAGTAACGATATTTCTGGCCCTTTCTCTGGTGTTGTGGGGTTATTTCCAAGGCGGTTCCCTCCATTTAATTTCTTCTGTTTGCTGGTATCTTCAGTGTCTGATTTCCGTCCTAATAAGGGGTGGGGGGGGGAGGGCATGGTGGACACTTTTTATTTTTTATTTTTTTGGCTCTCTTGTTGAGTTGCACTGTGGGGAGGGAGGGATGCTGCAAAGAACTAACACCTGTGTGTGCTTTCAGTGTCTCAGGCCCACTGGGCCTGCCCCTGCTCATGGTGCACACCGCTCAGGCTCTACGTTGCTCCAGGGTCTGAGGCCGGCCTTAGGCTGCACGCACCTCCCAGGTCTAAGCCGAACTCAGGTTCGGTGCTCAGGTAAGCCCTCAGAGGCGCAGGTTCGGTTGGGACTGCCTTTTGTGTCCTTCCCACGTCCGAGTAGCTCAGGTGTGTGGTGAGCGCGGTCACTGTGACTTATCGCCTTTCCCGTGTCTGCTGCTAGTTTTCTGGATGTACCACTGGTGCCCCTTGTGAGGTGGATGGTGACTGTCCAGAACCCCCAGAAGCCTTAGCAAAGAAGCCTGCTTACAGTTTTGTAGGTAAAGTCTCTCCGGGGCTGCGATCACCCCCTTCCAGCCCATACGGTTCTGGCTGCCCGTCACTGGCGGGGAATGGTCTGTAACCGGCTATTTCTGTTCCATCCTTTGTTCTGTGTGCGGTCCTGGTGGTGTCTTGTGATCGGGCTTTTCACGTGGTAGCTGTCCCACAGTCTGGTTTGCTAGCGCAGGTTCGTTCATTGTGGTTATGTGCGGGGTGTTCCTGCCTGATTCTTAAAAAGCACTGCAGCCCATGCCTCCTGCGCCTCCCTGCCCTGCCTCCACTTGCTAGTGTCGGATGCAGGCGTCTGTGCTGCTTTTCCGCTGGGGGAGTTACTGTTGGGCTTGTAATCTGTTGGTTTGAATTATGTATTTATGTTTCTTTCCTGCTACGTTGCCCTCTGTGCTTCCAAAGCTCGCCACATTGGAAACCTCCCTTCTTAAGATTCCCTGCCCAGAACGGGATTCCCTTCCCAGGACGGAGCTCCCTTCCTACCTCCTTTGTCTCTTTTTTCATCTTTTATATTTTTTCCTACCTGTTTTTGAAGACAATGATCTGCTTTTCCGGGTGCCTGAAGTCCTCTGCCAGCATTCAGAAGTTGTTTCTTGGAATTTGCTCATCGCTGAAATGTTCTTTTGATGAATTTGTGAGGGAGAAAGTGGTCTCCCTGTCCTATTCCTCCGCCAGCTTTACCATATTTCTTAACCAAACAGAATTTGGCAGGGGGTGCGCAGGGGGGGCATGGCATAGCGTATGGTGAGAGTGAGGGGATACGGTCACACCAAATAGAATCTGGGGTCATAGTTCCCTAATGGGAATAGAGCTCATGCCCCTGCAGTGAAAGCACAGAGTCCTCCTCACTGAACTGCCTGGGAAGTCCCAGGAATTGATTTAATGAAAGATACCTAATTAGGATCTGGTGACATTTTACATTGTAGTGTGTTACCAGTGATTATGGTTCATATCATTTTATAGGTTTGTGATTCTACTAGCTTAAAATTTTGGGGGGTTTCTTTTTGTTTTAAAAGCTGAAAACTGTTTTTTAATTCCATGGAATTAAAAACAATCTGTAGAATATATTAAATAGTGGCGGCTTTTTTCTGCATGTGGATGTTTTGCTCCATTGAACTGAATGGTAGTAACATTTGTAGAAGAGACACAGAGTGTAAGGTATGTCTTTTTTATTAAGTGACATAACAACACCCATTGCATGAATTATTGGTTGGAGTTTAGAGACAGACTGTGTGGACTAACCTCCTTATTCCTGTTTTCAGCCCTTGAGTAATAATCAGAAGCTTTCTCTGAAGAAAGTGGGGCCAGCTGTCAGGCTCCTAAGTATCTACTGGCCAGCAGGGCTAGGAATAAATGCAGAAACTGGTAGATACGGGTTGGGGCAAGAGGCTACCTTGTCCATTTTTTTTTTTTTTTTTTTTTTTTTGCTGCCTGGAGAGATGCTTGTCCTGGTACAAGTGTGGCCAAAACTGTGTCTTTGTGGCCAGAGGATGTCTCTGAGCCTGCCTTGGGTTCTCCCAGGATGGAGGGACAGCAAGTTCTCCCCGGTTCCTTGGCCAGAGAAGACCGTGCCCCCACTTGCTCTATGACATCCCCCCACGACTCACTCCATATTAGGTTCTTCAGAACGGGTGTCCAGGACCCACCCCAACTCCTGGGCCTGGCGGGCCAGAGCCTGCTGTGGAATGAGGCCTTGGCCATGGTGGCCCTGGAGGAGCTGCCCCTAGAGCTCTTCCCGCCACTGTTTATGGTGGCCTTTGCCGGGAGGCACACCCAGGCCCTGAAAGTGGTGGTGCAGTCCAGGCCCTTCCCCTGCCTCTGCTGGGGACCCTGATGAAGGAACACCAGCCTCATCTGGACACCTTCCAGGCTCCACTCGATGACCTGGACGTCGTGCTTGCTCAGAGGGTCCAACCCAGGTAAGGTCAACCTGGCAGACTGGTGGGGCCTGGGGGTGTGAGCAAGATGCAGCCAGAGCAGGAGGATGAGGGGTTCACTTGGACAGGCCTCCGGATGTACAGGACTGGTTGAGGGGCAGAAGGGACGAAAGGCATGTGCTCCCCACCAGTGTCCCTTAAGGTAGGGACCAAGTGGGTTCCTGAAGCCGGGGGAGCGGTGGTATATGGAGTGCAGAGCCCTCGCGTGGTCCTGGTGCCAGTCAGCCTCTGCACAGCACAGCGTGTCTCCTGTGGCCCTGCAGGCAGTGGAAGCTGCAGCTGCTGAACTTGCACTGGAAAGCCCACCAGGACATCTGGACCATGTGATCCAGCCACACGGACAGTGTTTGCTTGTTGCTGGAGCCCGAGCCAGCCCAGTCCATGCAGAAGAGGTGCAGGGTGGAGGTGCAGGTGGGCTAAAGCCGGCACAGGCCCCTGTGCAGGTGCTGCTTGACCTGTGCCTCAAGGAGGACACCCTGAAACAGACCCTCAGCTACCTGCTGAAGAAGGCCAAACAGGAGGAGCCTGCTGCACCTGAGCTGCCAGAAGCTCAGCATCTCCACCATGCCCACGCGGAGCATCAGGAGGATCCTGAAGGTGGTACAGCTGGACTGAGTCGAGGACTTGGAGGTGAATTGCACCTGGAATCGGGCCACTTTGGGCAGGTTTGTGCTGCACCTGGGCCAGATGGGCAACCTGCCCCGGCTGCCGCTCTGGCGCATCCACGTGTTGCCGCACACAGCCCCCAAACAGGAGGAGCACTGCATCACCCAGCTCACGGCCCAGTTCCTGAACCTGCCCCACCTGTAGGAGCTCTAGCTGAACTCCATCTCCTTCCTCGAGAGCCGCCTGCACCGGGTGCTCAGGTAAGGCATGGCGCCAGCTCCGTAGACCAGAATGGGCCTCTCTCTTTCGTTACCATAAGGACGTGTACTCTGTGCCTGCTGTGGACATTGCCAGGGTGCCCGGGTCACTCGAAAGTCCTCACGATGCTGCCGCTCTGTCCCCGGGCTTCTTGTCAGGTCACCTTCCTGACTAGGGTCAGAGGTGTGGCCTAGGTTAGATGCTGTCAAAGCGGACTTCTTTCTGGGAGTCCGCACGGTGGCGGTCAGGTGTGATGCCCTTGGGAATTCTTTCCGAGAGAATGATGTCTTAGCTGAGGCGATCACAAATAATTAAGCAAGGAGGACATTGGTCCATCAGGCGTGAGGTTTGAAGTCCGAAGCTCTGTTTCTCCCTCCCACCTGCCACATTTGTCCTGAGCTGTTTTAGGCTCCAGGTGAGCTGTGGAAAGTAGGTGATTCTCGAGATGACAAGGAGGGACCGTGAGGGGAAATTGCAGCTCCTAAGCAGTCCAGAGAAGATAAAAAGTTACATAAGCATCATTGCTGAAGTGGCTCCAATCTAAGTCCAAATTACAATTCTTGTTTTCCTCTAAGACTTCTGACTACATAGGAAATTCTCAATAGCAGGTTGTCGCTCTGCCTTGAACACAGTGATAAAAGCTGAGAGGATGCGGCCTAGTCTGTCTGTATGAATGCGTTGCATTGATTCCCTCTTTGGTAGCTGAACTAAGTGTCCAGGAGTGACCATCACTAGAGGAACCGTCTTCCAAGGGACCCTCACCCAGGCCCTGGACTGGAGCATTTTCCTCAGTGGATTCAGTAGATGCAAATCCTCCATCTCGTACGCTGGGCGGTGCCAAAATGGGTTCACTGTGCAAAATCAGCCCCAGAGTCCTGGGTGATATTCAGTCCACCTGGAGCCTCTGGGACCCACCAGCCCATGCCCGTTTTCCCACTGCTCAGCCGTGTCTGACTCTTTGGGACTCCATGGATTGTAAGCTGCCAGGCTTCTCTGCCTATGGAATTCTTCAGCTGAGAATACTACAGTGGGTAACAGATCTCTTTTCCAGGAGACCTTCTCAACCCAGGGATTGAACTTGGGTCTCCTGCATTGCATGCACGACTGAGCAGCCAGGCAAGCCTCCAGTTGCTAAGAGACAACCCAACATCCCCGAATCCATTGTCCAAATGTGCGTTTATGTCGCTCATATCCCCACACGTTTTATTCTGTTTTTACATGAATAAACATTTTCACACACAAATATTTACTCAAAGGCTGCTGGAAATCTATTCCCGATCGTCCAAAAATGTCACTGATGAGTTCAGTATTTCAGTGTTGAGTGTAACTTGGCATTTTTCTCCTTGGTGTCATTCATCTGTAACTTTTTTTTTTTTTTTAATAAAACCTTATTCCTGAGGCATTTAGCTTAATCCAAATGGTAAAGATAAAATTTCCTCCAAATCCTAGTTCTCTGCCAACCTGGCCATACTAAGGCTTTTAACTAATTCTCTTTTCCCACCAGAGCTCTTTACTGAGACCAAGTCCACTAAGAGTCAGAGGAGATTTAGCAGCTAAACCAAACAACAGCACCCCTTCAGAGTGGTGGGCTCCAACTATACCATTTTTTGTGACCGAGAAGCTGCGACCGGCATGGACCACCAAACTTTTGCTATAGTAATGTCCTGGAAATTAGCATTGCCTTGGTTTGAGATTTCCTGGTGACTCAGGTGGTAAAGAGTCCACCTGCAATGCAGGAGGCTCAGAATTCAGTCCCTGAATCAGGAAGATCCCCTGGGAGAAGGGAGTGGCAATCCACTCCAATATTCTTTCCTGGAGAGTTCCATAGAGGAGCCTGTTGGGTTACAGTACATGAAGTCATAAACCATCAGATAGGACTGACTAACATGTTCACGTCACCTTTAATCCTGTAGGTAAGCAGGTGGTGCAAGTCGTCATTGGTTGAGTTTCTCAATGTGTCATGATCCCATGTTTTGGGCCCTCTCTGTCCCACCCTTGCATTGAAGCTACAAAACCATCCCTTTATGATTTCTTACTCAGGGAATTCGAACTGAGGGAAGAAGCAGCAAGAAGCCAGATGCTCTGCACCTATTAGGTGAGGATGAAGGAGGAGAGTGAAAGAGCCAGCTTAAACCTACATACTCAAAACACTAAGATCATGGCATCTAGCCCCATTACTCCATGGTAAATAGAAGCAAAAAGGTGGAAGTACTGACAGATTTCCTCTTCTTGGGCTGTACAATCACTGCAATGGTGATTGCAACCATGAGATCAAAAGACGGTTGCTTCTTGGCAGGAAATCTATGACAAACCTAGACAGTGTGTTGAAACGCAGAGACGTTACTCTGCCAACAAAGGTCTGTAGAGTCAAGGCTATGGTCTTCCAAGTGGTCATGTACGGTTTTGAGAGCTGGACCACAAAGAAGGCAGAGCGCCAAAGAATTGTTGCCTTCGAGTTGCGGTGCTGGTGAACACTCCTGAAAGTCCTTTGGACAGCAAGGAGTTCAAACCAGTCAATCTTAAGGGAGATCAACCCTGAGTACTTGTTAGAAGGGTTGATGCTGAAGCTGAAGGTCCACTATATTGGTCATGCGGTATAAGCCGCTGATTCACTGGGAAAGTCCGTGATGCTGGGCAAGATTGAGGGCAGAAGACGAGGGCAACAGAGAATAAGATGGCTGGATGGCATCACCAATGCACTAGACATGAAGTGGAGCAAACTTCAGGAAACGGTGAGGGACAGGGAGGTCTGGTGAGCTAAAGTCCCTGGGGTTGAGGATATAACCGAGCAAAAGAACAACAACAATTTCTTGAGATAAAGCTGTTCCAGGGAGAGTAGAAGAGGAAAAGATTTGTGAGAACAATGGAAGGGCCAAGCTCTCCCCTAGAGATGGAGGAAGTGGATAGAGGCTAGCCACCTGGATTAGTGCTGTCTTGAAAGGTGTGCCTTTTGGACACCTTGTAGAGCCCACTTCTCACACGGCCCTGTCCCAGGGGCCTGATCTCCTGGGTACCAATTTCTCAGTTGGTGTGAGATGATCAGCCTTGTTGGTGGACACTCAGGCTGACCACATATCACTCCACGGCCACAAGCCCCAGGGAGCTTCCTCCTTGACCACAGCAATGGACCTGGACCGGAGTTGGCCTTGGGGTTGTCCGCGGAACGAAAGGCAGGAATAGGTCATGTCTGTCTTTCTTTTTTGGTTTCTTTTGTTGGCCAGCCAAAGCAGCTTGCAGGATCTTAGTTCCCCAACTAAGAATAGAATCCATGCCCTCAGCAGTGAAATTGCAGAGTCCTAACCACCCCAGGACTACCAGAGTGTTCCCAGTAGGTCATTTCCTGAGCCTGGTGGATGCCCTGGAAGCCTGATGTTGGCTGCCGAGAGCCAGGCTTCTATGGGCCAGGCTTTGATGAGGTCACCAAACGTTCCTTTCTCCCTGACCTCTGGGAGACCTGTGACCATGGCCCGTATCATAGAAACTTCTGGAACTTGACAGAATGGATGACATACCCCTCTCCACTCATATTCCTTTCCTGGCTACCCAATGCCTTCCAATAAATTCATCTGCCCTCATCCATCTACAGAAAGCATGCTATCCTCCTTCCCGGAAACCTTCCCTGAAGAAGAGGTTGAAATCATGTCCTGTGCTTCTTCCTAACCTATCATGTAAAGGTTTTTCTGTACACTTGGTGACAAGCTTCTGCTTGACAGCTTTGGGTTTTCTTCCTTTTGTTGTTGTTTGTTTTTTTTTTTGGGGGGGGGGCTGGGGGGGTTAAAACACATACTCTCCTTCACATCCAGGATGGTGTGAGCACAGGCCTCACTCTATTCTCAAGGTTCTGTCCCTCAGAGTCTAGGAGAGAAGTCAAACAAACAAAGAAACAAACAAAGGGGGCGGGGCAGAAAGAGATTTGTGTGGGGACGTTTAGCAGTAGTGGTCTGCAAGATGGGGTCCACAGGAGCAGGCTGCGTCCTGGAAGATCTGGGTGGGCGACATTTGTTGATGTTTGGGAGTCAGCTGGAAGCCGAGTCATCACCTGCATACCCCCTACTGTCCTTGAGGTGAACCCTCTCTAGGGACTCCTGATCTAAAGAACACATTAATGTTCTCAGGTGGCCACCAGAAATACACGAGATTTAAACAACAGAAAATTGTTTTCTCCCAGTTCTGGAGGCTAGAAATCCAGGATTAAGGTGTTGACAGTGTGGTGTCTCTGGAGTTCTCTTTCCTTGATGAGCAGGCACCCGCATTCTCGTGTCCTCCTGTCCCTTTATGTCCATGCATCCTTGATGTCTTGTGTGTCCTAATTTCCTCTTTTTTCTCCAGCCATGCTGCTTTTCTTCTGGGTCTTAGTTTCCAGGCCAGGGATTGAACTTGGGCCCTTGGCAGTGAAAGATCTGAGCCCTAACCACTGGCCTTCCAGGGAATTTCCCCCTTTCTTTTTATATAGAGAACCATCAGCTTGGACTAGGGCCCACCCTAGTGACCTCCTTTTAACTTAATCACCTCATTAAAGGCAGAATCTACAAAGAGGATTACATTCCAAAGTGTTGGGGCTTAGATATTCTACAGATTTTTTTTAATGAATTAATTTATTTGACGGCACCAGGTGTTAGTTGTGGTACGTGGGGTCTTCGGTCTTCCTGGCAGCACGTGGGATCTAGTTCCCTGACCACGGACAGAAGCCCAGCCCCATGCACTGGGAGTGGAGAGTTTTAGCCACTGGACCTTTGGGAAAGTCCCTGCAACATATGGATTTTGCAGGACACAATGAAGCCCAAAACAGGGTTGATGGTAGGGTGATTTGCCTGGCTACACATTTGCACCCTATCTGCTCCTTAGAAATACCTGAGACCTTTAATAATGTTGACTCCCTGGTCCCATTCCTGGAGACACTGAGTCTGTGGGCAGGGAGTAAGCTTGACAGAATCAATCAGAACGTCCGTACTTTTCAAAAGCTCTCTAGTACTCACTGTTTAATATGGACACCTTAAGCAGCCTGGGCAACACCTGGAGCTTGGGAGAAACTCAGGCTCTCAGGCCCCACCCACAACTGTTGGATGAGAATGTGTTTTTGCACAAGACACATAGGCAATTCCTTAGATTCACTGACGGTGAAGAAGCACAGCCCAGGAGATTTGAAAGTGTGGCCCAAACGGAGATGTCTGCATCCAGATCTCTCAGCTTTGATTATATCCTAACTTCCTTCAATACGAAGGACCTCCAGAAGCCGCCAAAGAGGGTGTGGAGCTCCTAGAATCTCTGAAGGGTGGTGGGGAGGATGAAGCTCCCAGCTCAAGCTACATCTCTTTAGTTTATTGAATTGCCAATAACCTGCTCCTCCCAAGGCAGGTGCTCAGTGCGTCACATGAAGGAAAAAATGCATTCCTGACCCTCAACCCTTAGGGTCTCCTGAAGGTGTATATTCTTGGGCATTTTAAGCTTGTTCTTATTGTTGCTTGGGCTCCCATTGCGCCCCATCTGGTAAAGAATCTGCCTGCAATGCGAGAGACCTGGGTTTGATCCCTGGGTTGGGAAGATCCCCTGGAGACAGGAAAGGCTACCCACACCAGTATTCTAGCCTGCAAGATTCCATGGACTGCATATGATCCACGCGGTCACAAAGGGTTGGACACAACTGAGCACCTCTCACTTTCACTGTTGCGGCAGAGTTGCTAAGTTGTGTGTCTGAGTCTTTTGTGACCCCATAGACTGTCGCCTGCCAGGCTCCTCTGTCCATGGGATTTCTCAGGCAAGAATCCTGGCGTGGTTGCCATTTCTTCCTCCAGGAGAGCTTTCTGACCCAGAGACTGTACCCAGGTCTCCTGCATTAAGAGGTGGATTCTTTACTGCTGAGCCACAAGAGATCAATCTTTCCCAAAGTGTTGGATGACTTTACACCGTGGGATTCACTTCAGTTCAGAATCAAGTGAGGTGAGCTTTGAATTTTCAGGTTTGCAGGCCCTCTCCTAGGGCAATTTGAATTTCTTAGGTGTGATATGCAGCCCTGGAATCTCTGTGTTTAATAATGTCCCAGGTGATTCTGAGATTTGAGCAATCTTCAGAAGCATATGAAAGTGAAAGTGTTAGTTATCCAGTTGTGTCTGACACTTTGCCAAACCATGGATAGTAGCTCACCAGGCTCCTCTGTCCATGGAATTCCCCAGGCAAGCATACTTGAGTGGAGAGCCATTTCCTTCTCTGGGAGATCTTCCTGACACAGGAATTAAACCCTGGTCTCCTGTACTGCAGGCAGATGTTTTACTCTCTGAGCCATCAGGGAAGCCTAGAAGCATAAATCGGTAGTCAAAATGTTTCTTCCTCTCTCCTAAGTTTTTGCAAACATTTTAAAACTGACACCCAAAATGTTTCTGTTGTAAGTGTAAACACTGCAAAGGATGTACCTTTTGGCATACAATCAAAATAAACCCTTTTAAGTAAATCAAACTAGGAATTGCCTGGCAAGCCAGCACTTCGTGTTCAATGCTTTCAGTCTGGTGACCGGGGTTCAGCGCCTGGTCAGGAAACTAAGCTCCTGCAGGAAGTCTCATGGTGTGTCCATAAATAAATAAAACTGTTAATATCATGCTTTCAAACATATCCAGAAGAATGTAAAGAGCATAGAGTTTTAAAAATATTCCGTTTTATTCACTTATTTGGCTTCTTCGGGGCTTAGCCGTGTCATGCAGGATCCTTTGTCCGTTCTACGGCCCTCTGGCATGTGGGATCTTACCCACCACGTATTAAACTCACATTCCCAGCATTGGAAGGCAGATCCTCAACCACTGGACCGCCAGGAAATCCCTAGCCCTGGGTTCTGATACTCACCGACATTGGAGGACATGGCAACCCACTCCAGCATTTTTCCCTGGTGCACTCACGGGTAGAGGAGGCTGGCTGGCTGCAGTCCATGGGGTCGCAAAAAGTCAGACACAGCTGAGCTCCTAGGCACAGCACCGGCCATCATGCTTCTGAAAAGAGTCTAAAACGAGCTCTTTCTAATGGTCAGTTTTTCTTCTTTTTTCCCTGGTTCATTGAGATGTAATGGACATACCTTCTGTAAGTTTAAGGGGAGAACATGTTGATTTGATGATAATGGTGTCTTTGATGGTGTATCTGATCACAGCATTTGAGATCACGTTCATTAGTGGACATCATTTTTGTTCGAATTCAGTGACTCTATTACCTTATAACGAATGGAAATACACGTATTTCTTCTCTGAAACCCTCTCTGAAACCCACGAATCTGTGTGCACAGGGCTGTAAAGGCAGTGGGAGGGAAAGCTTGAGATATAATCTAGGTGCTGCAAAGGAGGACAGAGAAGAGGGCGAGTCAGGGGGGAAGGGTGCAGGAGGGCGGTGAGGGTGTGACCTGACACCCCTGACGTGGTTTAAGAACGCATGAGCCCCCGCCTAGAAAAAGCTCCTGGGGTTCAGCATGTAGATTCACAGTGAGGACCCTGGGAATCCAGCGGGTGCTGAGCCTTCAAGTGCAGATCACTTGGGAGTAAGCTTGCTTCCTGCCCTCCTCACCCTGCCTCCTCCCCAACCCACCCCCTTGCCCTCGGAAGAGGACAGGGGTTCGCTGTTTGCAGCTGGAGAATTTTTTGCCATTGGAAGAGAACTCCTGACTTTTTAGGTTCCTGACATCAGCCCATGCCCTGTTGGAATAGCTGTGTGGACCACCTTCCCTTGCCCTTGAGCTATTGAACCCCAAATATCTAAAGACTCAGATAAACTGGAGATAAGGTGGTGGGCCTCTGGATGCTGGAGATGCAAGTGGGGACTCTCACCACACTGAGACCTGGAAAATAGCCCCTGGGAGGGGCCCTGAAGCCCCACTCAGATTCTTTCCCCTCTCCAACATTTTGCTAGAAAGGTTTCTAGTTGAAAGATCCTATGGGGAAAAACTGGTTCAGAAACCTGATTGGAGCCTGGTTTGGGTACTATGGATTGGACTCGAATGGGCTTTAAAAGGCGTGGAATCTCCTGATGCCGCCTCACTGGGAAAAGGCTTTTGGAGAGCCAGGGAGGAGTTTCACGGACACTGGACACAGGAAGCGGTGCTGCTATTCCCAGAGAAATCTTTCTGGGACGTGGAGACAAAGACACTCCAGCTTCACCCTCCACTTGGTCTCAGAGTAGGAAGTGTTTAGCTGCACTGAGTCAACTGGACTTCAGGAGCTGGTGAGCCATGGGGTTTGGAATGCTTCCTTTTGTTCTCTGCAGCCATGAGTCTGCAAAATTTCTCTGTTAAGGGCTAGAGAGTAACCAGGCATTAAGGGCCATGAGGTCTCTCCCATTAGCAGGGTGAAATAGCCTCAGGCAGAGGCAAATGATCACGTCTGTGTTCCAATAAAACTTTCTTTGTGACACTGAAATTTAGATATCATATAATGTTCACACGTCACAAACCTTTCCTTTGTTTTTCCCAAAATTAAACATCAATGTAAAAAATGTTAAACGTTTTTAAAAATTAAAAAAAAAAAAAAACAATCGGGAAGCAAGCCGATTTGTCAATCCCTGTCTAAACCACTTGCCTATATAATGCAGCTAGCATGCCATTAGTGACTTGTGACATGAATTTAGTAGGCTGGATTCTGCTTATGAAAAATAGAAATCTTCAATAAATCTAAGATGACATCAGCTGTAAGATACATTATTCCATTTACCTTTGGCCACACCCAGTGGCATGTGGGATCACAGGTCCCTGACCAGGGATTGAAGCTGTGTCCCTGGCCTGGAAGTGAGAAGTCTTAAATACTGGAATACCGGGGAGGTCCCACAGCACTATTTTTCATACCACTGTAAAATATATATTTATATACATATGTCTGCGTGTGTGTTCAGTTGCTTCAGTCATGCTTGACTTTCTGCAACCCTATGGACTGTCGCCCACGATTCTTCTCTGTCCATACGATTCTTCAGGTAGGAATACTGCAGTGGGTTGCCATGCCCTCCTCCAGGGGGTCTTCCTGACCCAGAGATGGAACCTGCATCTCTTAGGTCTTCTGCATTGGCAGGAGGGACCTTTACCGCTAGGGACATCATTTACACACAAGCAAACAAACTATGATATGCTACTGATGAAATGTGATCTGGTATCACAAATGGCCAAATGTAAACTTTAGAATGGCCTTTAATGTCTATGAAACGTGTTAATGGCATGGAAGCTATCAACAAATGTATTATATGGAGAGAAACTGTGTTACAAACCTTTAATTTCAAGGAGCACCGCTGCCCCTGTCAGCATCCAGCTACATACTGGCTGACTTTCTCTCTTGCCTGATAGTTTTAATCCATTCAGATTTGGAAGTCATCAAATGCTTGGAGAAATTGCTTCTCAGCCTTTTGGCTAAGATCAAGTGTAAGTACCTGGGGAGCCAGGAATGAGTGGGCCGAGCTTGAGGTACAGGTAAATGATTGTTTCATAACAGTTACTGTTTATTTCTGCAGCAGGCATGTAGCACTGACAGACACTCCATGTTGTTCTAGAAACCAAAATACAGCAGCCCGATAGCTCTGGAGGGGAAAATGGCATGTGAGTTGGGGGAGGCTGTGATTTCTGACATCATGGTCAGGAAAGCCTGGCAGAGAAACTGTGGACCGAGGCAGCTCAGGAGTTGGGTGCTGGTAATTGAGACAGCATCCAAGGCAGGGGGAGCAGTAGAAGTCTTGAGAAGTCCCGTCCCTCCCTCCTTGGTACCCTTGGGAGATTGGGTCTGGGAACCCTGCACCTGGAGACACCAAAATTAATGGGTGATCAAGTCCATTACATAAAATGGTACAGTCTTTGCATGTAACATAAGGGGATACTCCCACATGTTTTAAATCATCTCCACATCCGTATAATACCTAATACAATGTTGATGCTGTGGAAGTAGTTTCAAGTACAGTGTAAATGCTCTCCCTCTCTGAGAGAGAGAGAGAGAGAGAGAGAGAGAGAGAGAGAGAGTTGCCAGCATGAGGCAGGTTCAAGTCCTGCTATTAGAAATGGCTGGGATTTAAAGAAAATATTTTGGATCCATGTATAGACTATGGTGCCTTCTGGACTCGGAAAGTGGAGGGAGTGAGAGGCACCCCCAAGTGACAGCTGGGGGCTCTTTTGGACATTTTCTGTCGGTCAGCATTTCTGAGTGAGATTGTAGATCTGTAAGCAAAATGGTGCCTACCAACTCTCCTGCAGAGTTTAAGAGGAACACGGGGGCCACCATGGGGAGTCAAGGCAAAAGTGTTGGCTGGAGAAGGAAGTTTAAAACGGTCATGTCATTTCACTGACTTTGAGATGTTTCCTTATGTCTAAGGGTGCTAATAGTTATCTCAATGTTTCAGCCAGTGATTCAACCAGGTACTAATTTTGTCTTTTGAAAGAAATATAATCATCACCACTTATCGGCAGACAGTAAGTTTCAAGACCCCCAGGGGACATCGGTAACCTCACACAGTATCAAACTCTATGTACACAATGGTTCTTCTATACAAACACACCTGTGATGCAGTCTACTGTATAGAGGCACAGTAAGAGATAGCCACTGCCTAAAAATAACAGGAAAGTGAAAGTGAAGTCGCTCAGTCGTGTGCAACTCTTTGCGACCCCATGGAGTGCCGCTTATTACGCTCCTCTGTCCATGGGATTTCCCAGGCAAGAATTCTGGGCTGGATTGCCATTTCCTTCTTCACAGGATCTTCCTGACCCAGGCATTGAACCTGGCTCTCCCGAATTGTAGGCAGACACTTTACCATCTGAGCCACCAGGGAAGGTGTAATAATAACATGGAACAATTATAACAATATACTTTTATAAAAGTGTTGTGAGTGTAGTCGCTATATAAAATATACTACTGTACTAATTGAGCGATTTTTTTTCACCCTAACTAAGCACTTACTACGCTCTGTGTCCATACCTTTTGCAGTTGGAGGTTTGACAGCAAAACTAACCCAGATTTATTTTCTCTTCTTCACATTCACCACAGATATTAGCAACCTCAGCATACATTGTTTCTTTCTCTTTTATATCAAATTGAGAACTTGGATCTTTTCACTGAAAGGTAGCACTTAATGGATTTTTCTCTGGCATATGTCAATGGACAGCATCCCTCCACTTACGGTTTGGGGCCATTATTGAGTAAAGTAAGGATAACTTGGTCACAAGCCCTGTGGCATCTCAACAGTCATTGTGGTAACCGAGTGACAGACGCGTGGGATGTTCAGGACTAAGGAACGATTCACATTCTGGGCAGGAGGAAGCAGGATGGTGTGAGATTCCAATCACTCTCCTCAGAATTACCTGCAGCTTAAAATGCATAAGTTGTATATTTCTGGAGTTTTCCATTTAATATTCTCGGTGACCAACTGAGGGTGACCTGAAACCACAGAGACTGACACCTGAGATCAGAGGGGATGACCTTGCCTGGTGATTGCTTTTAGGGGGAGAAAAACACTAGAAGGGGCCACTTGAAGCCACAAGTGGTTGCAAAATGGCCCATCTCTTCCCGTGTGAGGAAGCACAAGCACCACCACAACCCGAGAAAAAGACCGCCGTGTCCAAATCCAGAGGTGAGGACAATGACGATGCTGAGGTCATCTTTGTTGGAGTGGAGCACGTCAAGGAGGATGCTGAAACCTTCTTTGTCAGAGTGATTTCAACTTCAAAGCCAGTCATTTCTAACGTTTTGAACAGAGTGACCAGGGACTCATCTTCAAGAAGAATGAAGGACCACGTGAATCCGGATCCCTCCTGCAGGTGGCAACCTGCAAATCTTAGGACCCCAGCATCAGAGCCAGCTGCCGTATCACCAGTTTCTCAGTGTGTATGGGGAGGAAGAGGCAGTTCTATTATTTCGGAGCCTTCATCTAAACCTGATTAGCAAACGAGCTCGCCAGAAACTGTCCTTCACAATTCAGAATTGTTCTCTCTGTGGCCTCCCTGTCTCTCTCGAGCCGTTCTCTCATTAGGAGGCAAGGATGAAAGCCCTCTAAATTCAAAGCGGTGTCCCACTTCAGATGTGAATTTTAACAGTGGGAATCCCAAAAGACCCAAACTCAGCGATGGAATCCCAGGGGGACCTGCCTCCACCATGGCCCCTCCAGGTATCTCTCCTGGAAAAACACGGTTATGACCTTGGAAGATTCCCCGACCTCACCGAGCCGTGTGCATGGTGGGGCATCATTTTCACGGACTCGCACAAATGGCCAGGCATGCTTCCGTCTTATGGATCCAGAAGGAACATGTAGTTTGTCAGGCCTGGAGAAAATGGACTTTCTGACTCTTGCACGTCAGAGCAAGACTGTTGATCCCATGAAAGTAAATCTGGGATCAAATTCACTGATGAGAGTAAATGTTATCTGATGGCTTTTACTTTGGAGCATACAAGAGACGGCACCAGAACAGAAGACTCACACAGCCTTCAAATGCCTCAGCTGCTTGAGTCTTCTAAAATATGTCAAGTTTATGACCCACCTGAGGAACCATCTGGAGCTTGAGAGGCAGAAGGGTGACAGCTGGGAAACCCACACTACCTGCCAGCACTGCCACCACCAGTTTCCCACCTCGTTCCAGCTGCAGTGTCGCATGGAAAGTGTCCCTGCTTCCTGGGAGCCCTCCACGGTCTGTAATATCTGTGAATTGTCCTTCAAAACAGATCAGGTTCTCTTACAGTACCTGAAGGACAGTCACAAACCTGGCAAAATGCCCTATGTCTGCCGTGTTTGCACTTACAGATTGTCAGCCTTTGCCAATGTCGAGGCGTATTTTAGAACATGGCATGGAAACATGAACAATTTGTTTGTCTGTTTTGCCTCAAAATGTTCAAATAGGTGACATCCTTTGTAAATCACGCTCAGAGGAACTGCAACAGGAGGGTCTTTCCATGTTGCAAGTGCTGGCTACAAAGTTTGAACGTGAAGGAAAAGACCGAGCACCAAACCAAGAATCATCAGTCATTCAAACAGCCAGAGCACTTGCCAGGGTTGCCTCCTGAAACAGAGGTCATGATCCAAAGTTCAGTTCAGCTGGGACTGAGAGAGACAGCATCCATCATTGTGAGGAACACTGACTCCCAAGTGCCACCCAGAAAACACACAAAAAAGATTGACTACGAGCACAAAATATTCCAGACATGCTGCAGCATGGGATCTGGCTAAAAAATTATGTTCTACCCACCTCCAGAAATTCAGAAAAGCCCCATTGAGGTTCAGCCAGCTGTACATAAAGACCCTGCCTGGCTTTTGTTGTTCAGTTGCTCAGTCGTGTCTGACTCCCTGTGACCCCATGAACTTCTGTATGCCACGCTTCCATGTCCATCATCATCCCCTGAGGCTTGCTCAGACTCATTTCGTTGGGTTGCTGATGCCACCCAATCATCTCATCCTCTGTCATGCCTTCTGCTGCTGCCTTCAATATTTCCCAGGATCAAGGGTTTTGTTTTGTTTTGTTTTCCCAATGAGTTGATTCTTCCCTTCAGGAGGCCAAAGTATTGGAGCTTCAGCATCAGTTTTTCCACTGAAGATTCAGGGTTGATTTCCCTTAGGATTGACTGGTTGGATCTCCTTGCAGTCCAAGGGACTCTCAAGAGTCTTCTCCATTCTCCAGCACCACAGTTTGAAAGGATCCATTCTTCAGCACTCAGCCTTCTTTATGGTGCAGCTCCTCCATCTGTACCTGACTCTTGGAAAAACCATAGCTTTGACTTTATGGACATTTGTTGGCAAAATAATGTCTCTTTCTTTTAAAACACTGCCTAGCTTTGTCACAACTTTTCTTCCAAGCAGTGAGCATCTTTTAATTTCGTGGCTGCAGTCACCATCTGCAGTGATTTTGGAGCTCAAGAAAATAAATTCTGTCACTTTTTCCATTGTTTCTTCATCTATTTTCCATGAAGTGATGAGACCTTTGCCTGTGTGAACCACAACAAACTCTGGAAAATTCTTAAAGAGATGGGAATACCAGACCATCTGACCTGCCTCCTGAGAAATCTGTATGCAGGTCAAGAAGCAACACTTAGAACTGGACATGGAACAAGCGACTGGTTCCAAATAGGGAAAGGAGTACGTCAGGATTATATACTGTTGCCCTGCTTATTTAACTTAAACGCAGAGTACATCATGAAAAACACTGGGCCGGATGAAGCACAATCTGGAATCAAGATTGCTGGAGAAACAGCGACAACCCCAGATATGCAGATGATGTCACCCTAAGAGCAGAAAGTGAAGAGCCTCTTGATGGTGGCAAAAGAGGAGAGTGAAAGGCTGGCTTAAAACTCAAATTTCAAAAGACGAAGATCACAACGTCTGGTCCCATCACTTTATGGCAAGGAAATGGTGAACAACTGAAAATAAGAGCACGTTTGATTTTCTTGGACTCCAAAATCACTGAGGATCGTGAATGTAGCCACAAAATCAAAGGAAGCTAGCTCCTTGGAAGAAAGCTATGGCAAACATAGACAGCATTAAAAAAGAAAAAAAAAAAAAAGCTAAGGCATCACTCTGCTGACCAAAATTCTTATAGTCAAAGCTATGGTGGTTCAGACAGTAAGGAATTCACTTGCAATGTGGGAGACCTGGGTTCATTCATGGGAAGGACATCCCTGTAGTCCGGTGGAAATACTCGGTGCTCCCAGATTAGGGCATCCAAGTTCATTCCTTGGTCCGGGCATTAGATCCCACATACTGCAACTAAAAATACCACATGTGACAATTAAAATTCCTGCTCCCACATGCTACAATGAAGATTGAAGGGTCCTTGTGCTGGAACTAAAAACAAGCACAGCCAAGTAAATGAACAAATATTTGAAAGAAAGAGGTATGAGAATTCCCTGTTGCTTCAGTGGTTCGGACTTGATGCTTTCACTGTCAATGGCCAGGGTTCAACACCTGGTTGTGGAACTAAGATCCCACAGCTTCTGTGGCATGACCAAACAAAACCCCAGAAAGATAACTGAGGAGTACAGAACTCCCAAAGTTTGAAAATGAAGCAATGGCACTGCACACAGGCTGAGGATAGAGTAAGGATTGCCAGGAACCCAAAGTGCAATTCACAAGCCTCTTTAATGTTGTGGTTTAGGCTTCTCCTTCTCCTGCTTCTGAACCTAAATAACTTATTGCTCCTAGGAGAAATTGTTATGGGAAAAACATTATTTGAACTGAATGATAGTGAAAATAGCAAATTTTTGAGACAGAGCTAAAGCAGTTTCATGTGTTAATATGCATCACATTTGAAAAGAAGAAAGGTTGGAAAAACAATGACCTAAGTCAGTGCTATTCACAGACCTTTCTGCAGCAATAGAAAACATTTTCATAATTGTTACATATATTCCCTCATAAGGGCGATCAGCTTTTCACATATATAAATGCTTATGTTTCTTTTCTTTTCTGTGAGGTGTTCTGTTTATATCCTTTATCTGTATACTCAGATGGAGTGTTCATCCGGCAGGGTTTGTTTTCTTTCTTTTTCTTTTTTTTTTTTTTTTTTTTGCCTTGCGGTGCGGATTAAGGGATCTTAGATCTTCAACCAGGGGTTGACTCTCTGCCCCCTGCAGTGGAAGCACAAATCTCTAATAACCCGATCACTAAGGAATTCTCAGTAAAATATATTTTCTATGTCTGTGTCTAATATGCCACTTTGCAAATGTTAAAATGTAGCCAGTGTGACTGAGGTATTAAATCTTTTTGTGTGTTCAGGGGCTTCAGTCTGTCCAACTCTTTGCGACCCCATCAGTGTAGCACACCAGGCTCCTCTGAACCCACATCTTTTACATCTCCTGTATTGGCAGGCAGGTACTTTACCACTAGCACCAACTGGGAAACCTATTAAATCTTTACTTTAATTAATTTAACATTAAAAGATATGGCTAGAAGGACCAGATCTTCCTTACAAGGGAGTTTCAATTAACTTGTATACTCAGTAATTTGTGTATCTCTACGATATTTTCCTCAAGATGAGATTCCATGCCCCTCCCTAAATGTAGGCTGTGTTTAGCGGCTTGTTTCCAAGAACAGAATATGTCAGCAGGAAGGAGACAACTTTCTAGCAGACGAACTAGTGGTAGGTCATATTGATAGTATGAATCCTTGATGGGAGATGATGAGAAAGATATTTTGCCTTGGAGGTATAGTTCTACAATTATATAAACCCCAGGGCAATCAGGAGAAACATCCCAAACTCATATAGAGAGTCATTCTGCAAAATACCTGTCCCTGAAGGACTCCTGAAAACGGTCAAAAGTCTTGAAAAACAAGGAAAGTTTAAGAAACTGCTATAGACCAGAGTAAGCTAAGGGAGGTATCTGTAGCTTCTTGCTCTATATTCTCATGCAGTTCAGTATCCTATATGGGACTATGAAACTAGGAAAGAACATTTGTGGAAAAACTGGTAAAATTTGAGAAAACCCTGGAACTTAGTTAAAGGTACCCTACTGAAAGATGCTGGAATAATTGTGAAGCATAAAGGAAGTCATTTCACATACACACATTTCAGACATTGCAAGTGCTTTCTCTACACAACACCCACTTCATTTTGACTTCACGGAGATGGAAATCTGAAGCACGGCATACTTAACGGAAATCTTCGAATACAAAGGATCAATAATATTTAGACTGTGTCATCTGACTATAATGCAATAATGAGAAATTGACCAAGAAACGTCTTTGAAAATGCCATTCACTTGGAAAATAGAAATAACTATCTTAACACATATCTCTATGGAATTTTCATGCAAGCATCCTGGAGCAGATTGCCATTATTTTCTCCAGGGGATCCTCCTGACCCGGGATCAAACCCAGGCCTTTTGTGTCTCCTGCATTGGCTGGAAGCGATTTACCAGTTGAGTGACCAGGGAAGCCCATGCAATATTTAGGCTTGTCTTTAGAAGAGAATATTAGGATATACTCGGACGTGAATGATAATGAACAGTCTATTCACAAAAATTACGGGACACAGTTAAAGTTGTACGGAGAAACAATGGAAAGAGTAACAGACTTTATTTTCTTGGGGTCCAAAATGATTGTGGATGGTGAATGCAGCCATGAGCTTAAAAGATATGTGGCCCTTGGAAGAAAAGCTATGACAAGCCTAGACAGCCTATTAAAAAGCAGAGACATTTCTTTGCTGACAAAGTCCATCTAGTCACAGCTATGCTTTTCCCCACAGTCATGTATGGATGTGACAGCTGGACCGTAAAGAAGGTGGAGTGCCGAAGAACTGATGCTTTTGAACTGTGGTGTTGAAGACTCTCGAGAGTCCCTTGGACAGCAAGATTCAACCAGTCAATCCTAAGGGAAATCAACTCTGAATATTCACTGGAAGGACTGATGCTGAATCTGACGATCCAATAGTTTGGCCACCTGATGGGAAAAGCCAACTCATTGGAAACCACCTTGATGCTGGGAACGACTGAGGGCAAGAGAAGAAGTGGGCGGCGATGGATGAGATGTTCGGATGGTATCACCAACTCAATGGACATGAGTTTGAGCAAACTCCAGGAGACAGTGAAGGACAGGAAAGCCTGGTGTGCTGCATGCAGTCCATGGCGTTGCAAAGAGTCCAACATGACTGAGGGACTGAACAACAACAACAAATTAAGGTAAATTTATAGCATTAGATACAAGAGAAATGAGAGTTACAAACAGTTATCTCAAAAAGTTGTAAAGATGAGCAACAGAACAAACTTATAGCGATGTGAAGGAATGAAATTAGTAAAGAATGAAAAATGAATATATTAGAGAAGAAAATAATGTAACAAAACCAAAACTTTATCCTCCCATAGGAGATCTCAACGGTCTACTAGGAGACTTCCAGCAGCACAGGGCATTTAAAAAAGACTCTGTGAAGGGCCAAAGAAGAAATATTTTAGGCTTTGCGAATATGATCATTGGCGATTAAGTTTTCAGCCATAGACAACAACGAAAGAAACTGGCAAGTCCCTGTTCCAAATTTAAGGACTCCGAAAACTGAATTTCACACAATTTCCACGTCAGAAAATAAAAGTCTTTTCGGTTTTCCTCAGCCATTAAAAGCGTAAAGCTCTAAAATTTAAAAGAAGACGAAGAAGAAGAAAAAGTAAAGCTCATTCTCAGCTCACAATAGACAGTGCAAAAACAGGGGCAGGCTGCCCTGCCTTGATTGAAATGGAATTCCAAGAGGAGGGGCGCCAAGATTCACTGTAAGGTCAAGTTCCTTAAGCAAAGAACTGGCTTAAGGGAGGTCACCCCTGAGGGCTGTGAGTGCCAGATCACCATCACTGGACTCCCCTAGTAGACTCGGAGGCCGTTCTCAGCCCTGTGCCCTGGCGACTGTGCCATCTGTTTTTTTCTTTCTTCGCCTTCGGTGAGCTGAGCAATCTTGACCCAATACTCTTGAGATTCAGATTCAGCCTGACCACGCCCACAGGGGGTGCTTTTACGGGGTGGGGGAGGGGGTGGGGTGTCCATCGCGTGCGCATGCGCCCAACTCAGCCTCGCGGCCAATCAGATGGCAGGCGCCGACACCTGGCAGCCAATCATCGGAGGCAGCCCGGTCGCCTGTAGGGGGAGCTGAGGCGGCGCCCCAGACCTGAGGAGGCCTCATCCCCTCAGGCTCCCCTCCTCATCCCCTCGGGCTCGCCTCCTCAGGCTTGATCCGGGAACTGCCTAAGGCAGGTGAGCAGCAGGCAGTTCTGTCTCCTCCGTCAACGGGGGCTGGTAAGGACTGGAGCGTGGTTCAGCCAAAGCGGTGCCTGACGGCTATAGGGAGGGTTTCTCGGGTCCCCACTCTCACGAGGCCTTGCTCGGTGGGGCGGCTGGTGAGGGCCCGCGGGCCCTCAGGAGGGAGCGTGCGGCAGGACCCACAGGCCTCAGGCGCCTTTCGCCCTCTGTCCTCTCTAGTCTGGGCGGGCTCAGCTCTCCAGCAGCTTTCCGGCCCGGGGGGTGGGTGGGGCACCACCCCTAGCTCTCCTGTGGAACCTAATGATTTAAACACACACGCACACAAATCTTCACGGCCCAACCCGGTCCTGCACCCAGGCATAGTCAGGCGAGCACAGCAAAAAAAAAAGAAAAAAAATCGATCTAGTGGCCTCTTCACTGCCCTAGTGCTTTGGTCGTTTTCCTGTTTCCTCGGCCTCTCCTCAGACTCCAGGGCTGCCCCGTCCCTGGGAGCCCCAAGATTCAGGCCTTTGGTTCGGAAGTTGGCATATGAGGTATTTGTTTGTTTGTTACTGAGAGAAGGGAGGTGGGAGGAAGAAGCTCAGGGCAAAGGAGTTCAATCACTTGGTCTGGTTGAGTGTGAGACGCCTGGTCAGCATCCATAGAATAGGACCAGGTAGGGACTGGGGGGATAGAATGTTCCCAGAACAGGGGACTCACCCTGGCCGTTTCCTCTGCTTGTCCCCAGGATGTGACCGTGTGCTGCCTGGGAGGTCTCAAGCGCTCAGGATTTCAGTGGGCCCCTGAGGTAAGGTGACAGACATCTTTACAACGAGGGACAAAGGTGTGGCTTTCTTACTTTGCGTTTTTCTCCTTTCATTCGTAGGCTGACACGTTGCTGTTGAGAGAGAGTATTCCTGATTGGGGATTACCTGACCCTGATTGCGGGTGTTGACTTCAGGGCCATCATGGTTTCAGGTTTGCAGCTTTCTGAGTGTCAAGCTTAAAAACAGGCAGGGTGACTTGCTTTCTCCTGCCTTCTTGAAAGAAAAAAAGTAAGAGCACCATGGGTCTTAAGCTGTGTAGAGGTGACTCCTACCACTTGGTGAGGCTAAAGTGGGGCAATGCACATATCCTAAGGTTTTAGCTAGCAAAGCAAAGCAATGCAGGTGTGGGGTTCCCTGGTGGCCTGGTGATTAGGATTTTGGGCTTTCACTGCAGTAGTCTGGATTCAGTCTCTGGTCAGGGAACTGGGACCCCACAAGCCAAACGGCATGGCCAAATGAATGAATGAATCCAGTGGTTCATTCAGAGAAAATATCCTGTGATTTAACATGTTCACGTGAGATTACTTGCTCATTTCTGTACCCTTAAGGGCTTTTCTTCATTAAGTAAGTGAACTGCACTGGATGGGGGTGAGGCACCATCTGAGTTCATTTCATGCGAGTAAACAAGATCATAGGAAGCTCTATGCCCAGCCACTTGTGCCTACAGCTGTGTTGTATACTTATCTTGCTGGTACAGCTTTGAACTTCACAGCATGTTTTGTTTTGGTGACAACATGTGGCTTCATAGGATATTAGTTCCCCAGCCAGGGATCGAACACAGGATCCTGGCAGTGAGAGGGCTGAGTCCTAACCAAACCACTGGACTGCCAGGCAACTCCTGTGTTTCGGTGCTGTGGATAGGGGTGTGTGTGTGTGTGTGTGTGTGTGTGTGTGTGTGTGTGTGTGTGTGTGTGTGTTTTGATTTTTGCTATATTTATAGGAGAACTGTTCTGTGTGTAAGTATGATGTGAATGGTATTAGAACTTGAAATGTTTGTGTTGTACATATGATCTCAAAATGGAATAGTTTGAAAGAACTTACCACTTGTTATCTCTTGGCCTAGGATCTCTCCTGAGGTAGTAGTCAAGCTTTTGTCTGGCTTGGCAACCTCTGAAGACTTAGCTTGTTGAATCTAAGCTCTCTCACTTGTCTGTACTCTTGAAGCCTCAGTTCCTCCTTCTGTGGGCCTCTCCAAGGGGCTTCTCTTGTGGAGGCTGCTGTCTTTACTCAGAATGAGTGATTCAGGAAAGTGCTTGCACCCATGATAAAGTGCAGGGTTTTTTTGAGATGTTACACATCTGCACTAGTGTATTTGCTTAGTCTCACAGGTCTACCCTGTGATAGATTGAGAGAGAACTACACAGGGGGGGAATATCAGGAGATTGAATTCACTTGAAGTCTGGTTACCATACCCATTAATCCACTATGCCAGCCTTTTTTTAATATTATCTCAGCTCTGTCAACATGAGCAGATTATTTGGCTTGTGTACCCTTCTTGGGTGCTGCTACTGCTGCTAAGCCGCTTCAGTCGTGTCTGACTCTGCAGTCTCATGGACAGCCACCCACAAGGCTCCCCCTTTTCTGGGATTCTCCAGGCAAGAATGCTGGAGTGGGTTGCCATTTCCTTCTCCAGTGCATGAGAGTGAAGTCGCCCAGTCGTGTCCAACCCTTCGAAACCCCATGGACTGCGGCCTACCAGGCTCCTCCACCTGTGGGATATTCCAGGCCAGAGTACTGGTGTGGGTTTCCATTGCCTTTTCCAGCTTGTGTGCTCTTGTGGTTTGATGTACTCAATTCTTAATCTGCTCATTTCTAGACCTACTCATTTCTTGATATTCTAGCAAGTCTCCTCTTTGTCCTCCTGGATTAAGGTTTCTGTTTCTCTGGATGGTTCCCATCAGCAAACAGACTGACTATAATGTGACCTGTCGTTAAAAACCCATCTTTTGGTGACACCTCCTGCTTCTGCTGCTTTTATTTCATATTTGCTTGTTATAGAACTCTGCAGAGTTGTTCCTAGACTTTGTTATCTCGAGTTCTCTCATTTTCCCATAAAGCCACTCTTGTCAAGGCCACAGGTGAATTCAAATGTTTAACTCAGTGGTGAATTTTTAATTGTTATTTTATTTAATTTGTTGGTAGCCTTTATCAGAGTAGTTCATTTCCTCCTCCCTGAAAAAAATGTTTCACTTGGATTACAGAGTGCTTCTCTTTCCTGCTTGTCTTCCACATACAGTTCTCCCACATACAATGTGTGACCTTTGTGTCTGGCTTTATTCAGATGTCGTATTTTCTTTTTAAATATTTATTTATTTAGCTCTGTGGCATGTGGGATCTTAGTTCCCAGCCCAGGGATGGCACCTGTGGAGAGTCTTAAACCCTGGATCGCCAGGAAAGTCCCCTCGTTTGTGTACTTTCAAGATTCATCGTGTTCATGCTTGTATAGCAGTGAATGTTTTTGTTTTATTTTTATGGCTGAATGTGGTATATGAATATGGTAAATGGCTTCCATGCAGTCCATTTTGAGCATATACTACAGTTTGTTTATCCATTCGTCAATGAATGGATAATACGTGGATGGTGTACTCTTTGTGGCTATTGCGAGTAATGTTGCTGTGAACACTGATTTTGCATGGACTGAACATTTTCAGTGTTGGTGCATATATACAAAAGAGGGAAATTCCTGGATCATATCTCTACTCTACATTTAATTTTTGAGGTACTGACCAACCACTTTTGCAAGAGTGGTTGTACCATTTTATAGCAATTACTTCAACAATATCATGAAGATTCCTTTTCTCCACATCCTCTGCAGCACTTGTTATTATTCGTCCTTTTGATTGGGTGTGAAGTAGTCTGGGTGTGAAGTAGTATCTCAGTGAGACTGATTGACATTTTGCTCAGGGCTTCCCTGGTGGCTCAGAAGGGAAAGTGTCTGCCTGCAAGGTAGGAGACCTGGGATCAATTCCTGGGTGGGGAAGATCGCCTTGAGAAGGAAATGGTAATCCACTCCAGCACTCTTGCCTGGAATATCCCATGAACGGAGGAGCCTGGTAGACTACAGTCCATTGGGTTGCAAAGAGTCGGAAATGTCTATTCAAATTCTTTTCCTGGTTGTTAAATGCTTTTCTGTTTTTAATTGTTGTAGAAAACATCTAACTTAAATTTTTACCATTTTACCATTTTTGAATTCTAAGTACTTTGCACACTTTCATCAGCCTTTTGGAGAAAGAAATGGCAACCCACTGCAAATCTGATGGAGAAGGGAACGTGGTGAACTTTAGTCCCTGGGGATGCAAAGTTGGTCACAACTGAGTGACTAAGACATATACACACACGTAGTCACAGTGTTGATTTGTTGTTGTTGTCATTGTTTTAGCTGTGTTGTGCAGCTTGAATGACAGTTCCCTGGTTGAGGATCATACCCAGGCCCCTGATAGGACACTGTGGAGTCCTAACCTCTGAACTACCAGAGAATTCCTTATCACATTGTTATGAAGCAGATCTCTACACCTTTACAGCTTGCAAAATCGAAACTCTGTACCCATCACCTGTCCCATTAAACAGCAACTCCTCTTTTCTTGCCCGTTGACCTAGACCATGGACTCCATCGTTCTTTTTTGTTTCCTTTCTATTGCTTGACTGTGTTAGCTATTTCATACAAGTAGAAACTTACAGTATTTGTCTTTTTGTACGACTGTCTTATTGCATTTGGCTTGATGTCTGAAATGATCATGCATGTTGTAGCATGTGACAGAATTTTCTCTATATGGCTAAATAATATTTCATTGTGTGTATATATCACATTTGATGGACATTTCGATGCTTCCACCTCTTAGTTGTTGTGCTTCGTGCTGCTGTGAGCACAGCTCTGCAGATATCCCAAGACCCCATGTTAAATTCTTTTGATTTTATATCCTGAAGTGGAATTGCAGAATCATGTATCAGGTCTAGTTTTTTAGTTTTTTGAGGAGCCTTTAAACTGTTTTCTGTAGCAGGTGCACCATTTTAAAATCTATCTATAACACACAAGGATCCAATTTCTGTACGTGCTTGCCAACAGTTGTCCTTTCCTTTCCTTCATATGTAAACACACACATATGCACATACAATTTTTCATACACTGTTCCATGATTGTTTATCACAAATTATGAATATAGTTCCTTGTGCTATACAGTATGCTCTTATTTCTCTCTTGTATATATTATAGTTTGCATCTGCTAATCACCAGCTCCCAATCTGTGCCTACCCCAACTTTCCCCTCTTGGGAATCACATAGTGTGCTCTCTATGTCTGTGAGTCTGTTTCTGTTTCATAGATAAGTTCATTTGTGTCATATTTTAGAGTCCATGTAAGTGATGCCATATGATATTTGTCTTTCTCTCCTTTTTATTATTTTTATTTTTACTTTATTTTATTTGATAACACTGTGTTGGTTTTGCCATACATTGACATGAATCCACCACAGGTGTACATAAGTTCCCAATCCTGACCCCCCTCCCACCTCCCACCCCATATCATCTCTCTGGATCATCCCTGTGCACCAGCCCCAAACATCCTGTATCCTGCTTCAAACATAGACTGGCGACTACCTTACATGATAGTGTACATGTTTCAGTGCTATTCTCCCAAATTATCCCACCCTCTCCCGCTCCCTCAGAGTCCAAAAATCTGTTCTATACATCTGTGTCTCTTCTGTTGTCTCTCGTGCAGTGTTATCATTACCATCTTTCTAAATTCCATATATATGTGTTAGTAGACTGTATTGGTGTATTTCTTTCTGGCTCACTTCACTGTGTATAATCGGCTCCAGTTTCATCCGTCTCATTAGAATTGATTCCTATAAAGTCTGCAAGCAATAAATGCTGGAGAGGGTGTGGAGAAAAGGGAACCCTCTTACACTGTTGGTGGGAATGCAATCTAGTGCAGCCACTATGGAGAACATTGTGGAGATTCCTTAAAAAATGGCAAATAGAACTGCCATATGACCCAGCAATCCCACCGCTGGGCATACACACTGAGGAAACCAGAATTGAAAGAGACACATGTACCCTGGTGTTCATCGCAGCACTGTTTATAATAGCCAGGACATGGAACAACCTAGATGTCCACCAACAGATAAATGGATCAGAAAGCTGTGGTACATATACACAGTGGAGTATTACTCAGCCATTCAAAAGAATATATTGTCTTCCTCTTTCTGACTTCCTAAGTATTCTTTTGAATGCTAGTGTAGATTCAAGTGTTTACTCAACAACATTTGTTGCTACAGTGTAAAATGTGGTTGACTTTTAAAATATTTGTCTTCTATTCTGTAAGCTTTATATTAATTCTAATACTTGTGTTTTCTTCAAGATTTTCTATACAAAAGTATGTTATCTCCAATATACTTTGACTTTTTCCTTTCCATTCTGAAGGCTGTTTTTTGTTTTTTCATTGTGTTTTTTTTTTTTTTAAACTACAGCAACAATTCTCTTTTGTTACCTGATTGCTCTGGTTGTAAAACTGCCAGTATAATGTTGAGCCAAAGTGTGTAATAGACTTCCTTGTGTTGTTCCCGGTCTTAGAGGGAAAGCTTTCAGTTTTTCATTCTTAAGTATGATGTTAGCTGTGGGTCTTTTTACAGGTGCCCTTTGATTGAGAAAGTTCTCTTCTGTTCTTAAGTATTAAGTGTTCTTTTAACCCTGGTTATGAAACGGTGCTAGATTCAAGGAAATGCTTTATCTTCAGGCAGATGTGTTATTTGTTTTATTGTTTTAAAATGGCATAATGTTGATTGACTTTCCTATAATGAACCAACTTTGCATACCTCCCTAAATCCCATGTGATCATGGTATACAGTCTTTTTTATATGCTGTTGAATTTTGTTTGCCAGTATTTTGTTGAGGACTCTTTCACCTGTATTCATAAGGGATATCAGGTGTGTGTGTGTGTGTGTGTGTGTTTGTGTGTGTGTGTGTGTGTGTGTGAGTGATATCTCTGTCTGATATTGGTATGAGAGAAAGAATGGCAACACTTTGCATGCTATGTGGGGAAGAGACATGTGGCATAAAGGATGAAGCATTGTTGGATTGACGTTTAGCGAGGATTAGAGGGAGAAATTTAGGATATGTCAGTGTGGAATTGGGGTGAGATTATCAAAGAGAGCCCATTCTCCTTTTCCTAGGCCTGTGTTAAGGGCTTGACATTGAATTATGCTGTTTGTTAACTAGGTATAGATAGATTATACTTTGAATTTGCTACCTATTTTCTTTGTTAACATTTATGAAATTAGAATTTGTGGATCGGTTGTAATGTGCATTTAAGATACATTTTCTTCCATTTTTACTACAAAACAAGATGCCATTGAATAGCTGATGCTTATAAAAAAGCTGTTAACCTTAAGTCTAAGAAATAAGCATGTTTGTCTTTGAGATACAGAAACACATTTAAAAGTTACAAATTTGCCCAAGAAGACGCAACTGGTGTGTGGTTAAGTTAGAATTCCAACTTAATCTCCTTTGACTCCAAAGTCCATGCTTCTAAACGCTGTAGAATAATGCTTTTGTAAAAATACTCTCCTTTACATGTGATTTCACCTAATGATCAGTGTGGCGTTTTGTTTTTTTTCCCCCCTCTTTATTTTTTTAAGTAGAAGAGGTTAAATTGAACATGCGACAAAGCTATGATTCTAGAGCCATGTAGACTTGTAGTCGTAGTTTTTTCAGCTGTCATTGAGTCTGGTTGACACTCAGTGTCTTTGTCTGTAAGATAAGGGTGTGTATAAGTACTCTAGAGTTTTGGAGATAATCAAATAGCCCATTTTTCTGTACTTAACTAATCTGTAGTATGTTTACACTTAGGTGGCAGTTTGTATAAAGGAAGCACTGGGACTTGTGGCCGCACCCTCTAAGAATAAAAAAGTATTAAAAATATGGAACTCCCACGTATGTTACGTGAAGAAGAACAAGAGCCAGAAGTACGGAAAAGGGAGGGAGAGCCCAAACAAGTAGATGCTGATGATGATGATGAAGTGATCTTGGTTGGAGTGGAACATGGAAATGACGATGCTGACGTGATCTTTGTTGGGATGAGCTCAGCTTCAAAACCAGTCGTTTCAAACATACTGAACAGAGATACCCCAGGTTCTTATTCAAGGAGAAAAAGGTGTGGTCACTTCAGGAGAGGTAACGCTCACAGATTACAGCCTGTTAGTCATGTGACTCCTACATCAGAAGCAAAGACTGTCTTGCCAGTGTCTGACTCTGACTCAAGATCAACAGGTAGTCCTGTTATTATTGAATCTCCGTCTCAAGCTGATTATAAAAATCTTTCACCACAAATAGTGCCTGATGGCTTTTCGAAGGAGTTATGTTCTTCTTTGATTACCTTCACAAGGTCGTTGCAGCATCCAGTAGAAACAGCAGTTTCTGCAGGAGATATGAATAAAAGTCCTCATGTATCAAAGCGAGTTTCCCCTTGTGAAACAAATCGCAGAAATCCCAGAAGGCCTAAACTCAGTGATGGCATTGTAGGGGAACGTTCTTTAGGTTTCTCCCCGTCAGGTTTTTTTCATATAGAGACCACTCAGCAAAGCACACCAGACCGTGTCCATACCTCACTAAGCCATGTTCAGAATGGAGAACCTTGTCCAACACCTTTTCCAAAGGACAGTGTTCATTGCAAGCCTGTAAGACCTTTAGGGGAAAGTGGACAGACAAAAACTGATTTTCCAAGTTTGGCAAGTCCAAACAAAATTGGTGATCCCACAGAAGGAAATCTGATTGTGTTACTTCGTGACTTCTACTATGGCGAGCATGGAGGAGTTGGGCAGCCAGAACCGAAGACCCACACGGCGTTTAAATGCCTCAGCTGCTTGAAAGTTCTAAAAAATGTCAAGTTTATGAATCACATGAAGCACCATTTGGAACTTGAGAGGCAGAGAGGTGACAGCTGGAAAACCCACACCACCTGCCAGCACTGCCTCCGCCAGTTTCCTACTCCCTTCCAGCTGCAGTGTCACATTGAAAGTGTCCACACGGCCCAGGAGCCCTCCGCAGTCTGTCACATCTGTGAGTTGTCCTTTGAGACAGATCAGGTTCTCTTAGAGCACATGAAAGACAATCATAAGCCTGGTGAAATGCCCTATGTATGCCCGGTTTGCAGTTACAGATCATCATTTTTTGCAGATGTGGATGCACATTTCAGAGCATACCATGGTAACACCAAGAATTTACTTTGCCCGTTTTGTCTCAAAATTTTTCAAACTGCAACAGCATGCAGACATCATCGAGGGCACTGGGAAAAGAGTTTCACCAGTGTTGCAAATGTCGGCTACAGTTTTTAACTTCCAGAGAGGAAAGGGAGCACAAGACCCAGTGTCATCAAATGTTTAAGAAGCCTAAGCAGCTAGAAGGATTGTCTCCTGAAACAAAAATTGTTATTCAGGTATCACTGGGACCCCTTCAGCCAGGATTGGTGGAAGTAGCATCCATTACTGTGAACACATCTGACTTTGAAACATCACCCCCCAAATCTAAAAGGAGGAGGTCAAAAAAAGAAAAAAAAATAGTTAATTCTGCCTTCAGTAAGTCTGAAGCAAGTATTTCAGTCAAAGTTAAAAACCCCATTAAAAACAAAAAGATCAACTTATAGCATTATTCAATAATATCAAATATAGGGAAACCAATGGGTAATTTATGTGATTTTGTTTTAAATAGAGGAAGTACAGTTTTGTTTGATCTGCATATTGAGATGTTATTTAAAAATCTATGATCTGTTTTTCGTGTAATTGTCTTAACATGTAAAAAGGATGTGTGCATGTGTGTGTGAGAGAGAGAGAATGAGAGAAGTGGAGAAAGGAAAAGTAAGAACCTATTTTGGTATTTGATGTTACTTGTAAGTTTGAAAGCTCTCCTATACATATAATCTGTAGAATGTTTTAGCAACGTAATTTTGAAGTGTTTTCATGCCTTGAAGATCTCAGTATCAGCTATATAGCCAGATTTGAATGTCACTTTCTGAAGTGCCTCTTGGGCTGATCTAAGATAACCTGGCTCTGAAAGCGTGCAGTGGAGGTTGATGGAGAAGCTACGATGTGAGTTTGGACCAGACACGGGATTTAATCAGTGAAGAGCTGTGGCTTCGTGTCCCAGCTGAGGAAGAGGCATACATTCACTGCAGGCACAGAGCCAAGGGAGAAGGAACACTGTCTCAGAGTGCTTTTACCTAGCCCAGGGACATCTCAAGGAAGCCAGCCGTTAAAATGCCTGTGTTTGGTGAGAGACCCTGGCAAGCATGAAGCAGGCCCTGTGTAGCCCTGACTGCAGTTGGAGAAGCAGAGATAGTTAATGAGACCTGGTGCCTGTGGACCTCCTGTTGAGTGATCAAAAGGGGAATTTGATTCATTCTGTCCCCTTTCCCATTTGGCTGGCCTGTAGTCACAGTGAGGTCGGCATATCTGTGTCAGACACAGTAGCAAAGCAAGTTAAAATTCCCAAAGGAAAAAGAGTGCAGACTGCAAGGGACATGTTCTCTTGAAAGCTGGGTTTTTATTTTTGGTTGCATATCCAGAGATCCAATTCAGAAAATGTGATATACCTGCTCTGCCACACAAGCTCAGTAGAGGGAAGACAAGCCCTCAACAGTGCAAGCGCAAGGGTTGTGGCATATGTGTATGGTGACGCACGATCAATTGAGGCAGGACATATGAAGTATACACCAGGTCTGTAGTGGTGGCACGTCATCCACAGATATACAGGTACACTACTCACAGCTTGCACAGTCTAGAGTGCTGGGTGACTAGCAGCAAAATGTCTGGTATAAAACGTCACTGGGGTAATTGTTACACACACCTTCTCGAGCAATACCTCAAGGAAGTTAAGATAACACTTCAGAATTCAAGGTCACTAGTGGTCACACAGTTGATCTAGAATGACGGTTCACTCGTGGAGATGATATGTGTTTTAGAAAGTAGCCTCCTGGAGTAGGTGCTCCAGAGTGCAGGAAGAAGCGTGGGGAAAATATGCAACAGACGGCAAGCCAAGTCATTGGCAATTTTCAGCTGCAGAGTGTAGGCTCACAGGTTTAAGCACCCAGGCCATCGAGCAAGATTAGTAGTAGTGGAACTCATGCTCTGTAATGCAGTCTCAGCAGTGATAAAGGAGTGTACCAGGGTGCAATATCAGTAGCTGAAGCATGAATATTTGGGGGCCTGGGCTTACAAGTGGCAAGACACAGGCTTCCGAGTCTGAAATTAGTAATGGCCACACACATGCTCTAGACCACATGCTCACTAGCTGTGCCATGCCTGCTTAGTGTAAGGACTCAGAAGTGACAAGTGTGCTGCAGTGCTAGGATTTATACTGCTGGCGTGCATGATTCAGTGTGCAGTTGTGTAGTTCAGGCATTCTTACTCTACAGCACAGTCTCCGTAGTGTCAGAACATTGGCTCTTGAAGGCACACGCAGTCACGATGGAAGATATGCTTCTGAGTAAACCTCAGTAGTGCAAAACCCATGATGAAATGCGCTCACTCTGTATTCATGAGATCTGTACCCCCAGCTGCACATTCAGTTACTTTGGCATGTGTGCAACTAGAGCATGTTCTCAGCAGAGCCCGGATGCCTGCACTTGAGCTCATGCTCAGGAGAGGCTTACCATGTCTTCTAGTGTTTAAAATCACTCTGTCTACAGGAGTTCTGGCTCAGTTATGTCCAGAAGGAAACTTCAGAGTGCAAGTTCAGTAACTATTTAGGCACACCTGAACTACAGTGCAGGTTGAGTAGTGGTCTGACTTACCTATAAAGCAACAAGCTAATGATTGTGATGTTCATGCTTCAGAGTGAAAGTTCAGCCGGTGATGAACTCTTGTTCTGGAAGGCAATTTCAGTAGTGCAGGGATGCAGAATCCAGAGCGTAATACACCAAAAGTGTATGTGAGTTTACAACAGGCATGTTTTAGGGACAGGCTCAGTAGTGGTAGGCCATATCCTAAAGAACCCGGGTTTAGGAGTGATGGGATGTATGCTCTACTGTGCAGTCTCAGTGACAGCAATGCACTTGTTCTAAAGCTTGTTAATAGTCTCAATGGTGGCAGAAAGGGTGATCCAGATTGGAAACTAAGTAGCTCCTGCGAGCGTTCTCTAGATGGCGGCCTCAGTATCAACAAGCGCGTATTCCAGAGGGCAAGCTCAGTGTTTGTAGCATGTGTGGTTTGACATAAGAGAAGGAAATGGCAACTCACCCCAATATTCTTGCCTGGAGAATCCCGTGGACAGAGGGGCGTCGTGGGCTACTGTCCATAGGTTCGCATGGAGTCGGATAAGACTAAAGCGACATAGCATGCATGCATGCATTGGAGAAGGAAGTGGCAACGCACTCCAGTATTCTTGCCCCAAGAATCCCAGGGACAGGGGAGCCTGGTGGGCTGCTATCTATGCGGTCACACAGAGTCGGACACGACTGAAGTGACTTAGCAGCAGCAGCAGCAGTGGTTTCAAATCAGGGGTCAGTAACTGTGAAAAGTTTCTTGCATTTTCAGTCGTTGCCGCATGCCAGGTCCGGAGTGCAGACGCACGTGGTTGTGATACTTATGCTCTAGAGTTGTAATGTATGTGCCAGAGTGCAAGCTAAGTAGTGCACCTGTCCTAATTCAATTCTTAGTAAAAGCAGAATGCAAACTCGTGATTTCAACCTCAGTAGTTGCTGCATGCATCATCAGAAGTAGTGGTGCATACACTCATTTGATCTCTGGTTCCTCTGACTTGTCCAAAACCAGCTTGAACATCTGGAAGTTTATGGTTCGTGTATTGCTGAAGCTTGGCTTGGATATTTTTGTGCATTACTCTACTAGCGTGTGAGAAGAGTGCAATTGTGCAGTAGTTTGAGCATTCTTTGGCATTGCCTTTGTTTGGGATTGAAATGAAGACAGACCTTTCCCAGTCCTGAGCCGCTGCTTAGTTTTTTAAATTTGCTTACATATTGAGTGAAGCACTTCCGCAGCATAATCGTTTAGGATTTCAAATAGCTCAACTGGAATTCTATCACTTCCACTCACTTTGTTCATAGTGATGCTTCTTAAGGCCCACTTGACTTCACATTCCAAGTATCTGGATGTAGGTGAGTGATCACATCGTCATGATTATTTGGGTTGTGAAGATCTTTGATGTACAGTTCTTCTGTGTATTCTTTGCCACCTCGTCTTAATACCTATTGCTTCTGTTAGGTCCATACCATTTATGTCCTTAATAGTGCCCATCTTTGCATGAAATGCCCCCTTGGTATCTCCGGTTTTCTTGAAGAAATCTTTAGTCTTCCCCATTGCATTGCTTTGCTTTATTGCTTTGCTTTATTTCTTGGCACTGATCACCGAGGAAGGCTTTCTTCTCTCTCCTTGGAACTCTGTGTTCAAATAGGTATATCTTTCCTTCTCTCCTTTGCCTTCATTTCTCTTCATTTCACAGCTAATTGTAAGGCCTCCTCAGGTAGCCATTTTGCCTTTTTGCATTTCTTTTTTCTTGGGAATGGTTTTGATCCCTGTCTCCTTTACAATGTCATGAACCTCCATCCATAGTTCATCAGGCATTCTACCAGATCTAGTCCCTTACATTTATTTCTCACTTACACTGTGTAATCATAAGGGATTTGAGATAGGTCATTCCTGAATGGTTTAGTGGTTTGTTCCTCCTTTCTTCAATTTAAGTCTGAATTTGGCAATACAGATTTCATGATCTGAGCTACAGTCAGCCTCTGGTCTTGTTTTATGCTGTCTAGGAAGAGTAAGCTTCTTTTAATTTCATGGCTTCAGTCAGTATCTTCAGTGATTTTGGAGCCCCCCCTCCCCCCAAAAAACAGTCTGCCACCATTTCCACTGTTTTCCCATCTATTTGTCATGCAGTGATGCGACAGGATGCCATCTCAGGTTTCCTAATGTAGAGCTTTAAGCCCACTTCTTCACTTTCCTCTTTCACTTTCATCAAGAGACTCTTCAGTCTCTCTTTAGTTTCTACCATAAGGGGGGGGGGGGTGTCATCTACATATCTGAAGTTTTTGACATTTCTCCTGGCAGTCTTGATTCCCGTTTGCATTTCTTCCAGCCACACATTTCTCTGCATAGAAGTTAAATAAGCAGGGTGACAATATATACCCTTGAGGTGCTGCTTTTCCTATTTGGAACCAGTCTGTTATTCAATGTCCAGTTCTAACTGTTGCTTCCTGAACTGTATACAGGCTTCTCAAGAGGCAGATCTGGTGGTGTGGTACTAACGTCTCTTTCAGAATTTTCCACAGTTTATTTTGATCCGTACACTCAAAGGCTTTGGCATACTCAGCAAAGCAGAACTAGATGTTTTTCTGGAACTTGCTTGCTTTTTTGCGAAGATCCAGCAGATGTTGGGAATTTGATCTTTGGTTCCTCTGTATTTTCTAAAACAAGATTGAATATCTGGAAGTTCATGGTTCACATATTGCTGAAGCCTGGCTTGGAGAATTTTGAGCATTTCTTTGTTAGCATGTGAGATGAGTAAAATTGCATGGTAGTTTGAGCATTCGTTGGCATTGCCTTTTTCGAGACTGGAATGACAACTGACCATTTCCAACTGAGCCACAGCTGAGATTTTCAAATTTCTTGTCTTATTGAGTACATCACTTTCACAGCATCGCCTTCGAGGATTTGAAGTAGCTCATCTGGAATCAAAGCTGTAATAGAGCCTTCTAAGTCCCTAATGGACACTGCATGGACTCTCAGAACAAGTGAGATCAACAGCCATCCTCTTTAACAACAACAACAAAAAGTTCTCTCAACAAGAAAACTTACACAAGCCACTGGTCCCACCACATTCACTTGGAGGAGACCACCCAATTAATAGCAATGATGGCCCTCTGGTGTGCAGAAAATAGACCTCGAAGACAGTCATCGAAACAACATGAAAAGGTGGAGACATATCCAGCAGATGAAGGAATACAATGAAAATCAACAAACCAGTGAAAGAGGAGGAGGTAGGAAGTCTACAGGAAAAACAGTTCAGCACAAAAATAGTCAATGTCTTGGAAACAAATGGATCGACAGATAAATAGACTTCAGGCATGGATTGAGAAGATGAAAGGGGTGTTTTAAATGGACCTGGAAGAAATCATGAGTAGTTAATCAATAATGAGCGATGACATAACTGAGATAGAAATCACTCTGGACAACAGGAACAGTACTGTAACTGAGTCAGAAGAAAGACTAAGTGAGCTGGAAGTTCGGATATGGGAAATAAATGAAGCAGAGCAGGAAAAAAAAAAGCAAGAGAGAAATGAAGATAATCACAGAGACCTATGGGACAATGTTAAATGCCCCCATATTTAAATCATAGGTTTCTCAGAGAAAGAAGACAAAAGGAAAGGGCATGAGAAAATATTTGAGGAGGAAATAGTTAAAAACTTCCCTGAAATGGGAAAAAGAACACACAACTAAAATGAAAAATCCCAGTGTGTCCCATAGGGGGAAAACCAAGACACAACATGTCAAAAGACACATTAATCAAACAAACAAACAAACAAACAAACAAACAAATAAATATACACAATGAACAAATATTCAAGGTAACAAAGGAATGACAACAAATAACATAGAAGGGAATCCCCATAAGGATAACAGCTGATCTTACAATAGAAACTCTTCAGCTTAGAAGGGAATGGCAGGATGTACCTAAATTGCTGAAAGGCAAAAGCCTAAAGCCAAAATTACTCTATCCAACAAGGATAGTATTCTCATTCAAAAGACAAAACAAGAGCTTTACAGACAAACAAAAGCAGTTAGTGTTCAGAACCACCAAACCAGCACTTCAGCAAATTCTGAAGGATCTTCTCTAGATAGGAAACAGAAAAGCTTATAAAAACAAAGCCACAAAATATATAGTAAATGGTAAGAAGATCATACTTATCAACAACTACCTTAAACAGAAATGGGCTAAATGTTCCAATGAAAAGGCAAAGACTGGGTGAATGCATACAAGAATATACTGTCTGCAAGAAAACCATCTCATACCTAGGGACACATACAGCCTGAAAGTGATGGCCAGGAAAAAGCTATCGATGAGAAAAGAGACAAAGGAGGTAGGAAGGGAGCTCCATCCCGGGAAGGGAATCCCGTTCCGGGAAGGGACTCTTAAGAAGAGGGGTTTCCAAACACCAAGAAACATTCTCCCTGCCGAGTCTGTGGCGAGCTTTGGAAGCACAGAGGGCAACGTAGCAGGAAGGAAACATAAATATATAATTAAAACCAACAGATTACAAGCCCAACAGTAACTCCCCCAGCAGAAAAGCAGCACAGACGCCTGCATCCGACACTAGCAAGTGGGGGCAGGGCAGGGAGGTGCAGGAGGCGTGGGCTGCAGTGCTTTTTAAGAATCAGGCAGGAACGCCCCGCACATAACCACAACGAATGAACCTGCACTAGCAAACCAGACTGTGGGATAGCTACCGTGTGAAAAGCCCGAACATAAAACACCACCAGAACCACACACAGAACAAAGGATGGAACAGAAATAGCCAGTTACAGACCATTCCCCGCCGGTGACTGGCAGCCAGAACCGTATGGGCTGGAAGGGGGTGATCACAGCCCGGGAGAGACTTTACCTACAAAACTGCAAGCAGGCTTCTTTGCTACGGCTTCTGGGGGTTCTGGACAGTCACCATCCACCTCACAAGGGGCACCAGTGGTACATCCAGAAAACTAGCAGCGGACACGGGAATGGCGATAAGTCACCGTGACCGCGCTCACCACCCACCTGAGCTACTCGGATGTCAGAAGGACACAAAAGGCAGTCCCAACCGAATCTGTGCCTCTGAGGGCTTACCTGAGCACCGAACCTGAGTTCGGCTTAGACCTGGGAGGTGCGTGCAGCCTAGGGCCGGCCTCAGACCCTGGAGCAACGTAGAGCATGAGCGGTGTGCATCGTGAGCAGGGGCAGGCCCAGTGGGTCTGAGACGCTGAAAGCACACGCAGGTGTTATTTGTTTGCAGCATCCCTCCCTCCCCACAGCGCAACTGAACAAGGGAGCCAAAAAAAATAAAAATAAAAAGTGTCCACCATGCCCCCCCCCCCTTAAGAGGACGGAAATCAGACACTGAAGAGACCAGCAAACAGAAGAAATTTAATGGAGGGAACCGCCTTGGAAATAACCCCACACTGCCCACAACACCAGAGAAAGGGCCAGAAATATCTTTACTATTTTTATGACCATTTCTTTTTCTTTTTTTCTTTTTCGCTGATGTGGTTGTGTGGTAGTTTTTTCTTCTTTTCTTTTTCTTCTTCTTCTTTTTTTAACTTTTAGAAATATTTAAGTCCTCTATTTATCCTTTAATTTTTATTCTTATAACCTACTCTTACTTAAAAAGAAACCTATTTTAAAGCAAACACTGTATATAGTCTTTGTGTGGTTGTTGTTGTTGTTTTAATAGTTCTTGTGGCTTTTTTTTCTTCTTCTTCTTTTCCTTAATATTGCATTTTTTAACATCCAACCTCTATTCTAGATTTTTAATCTTTGCTTTTTGGTATTTGTTGTCAATTTTGTACATTTAAAAACCCAAACTTCACTACCCAATTTTACCTGAGAGCGAGATTACTGGCTTGACCACTCTCTCCTCCTTTGGACACTCCTTTTTCTCCACCAGGTGGCCTCTGTCTCTTCCCTCCCCCTTCTCTTCTCTACCCAATTCTGTGAATCTCCGTGTTCCAGACAGTGGAGAACACTTCAGGAACTGGTCACTGGCTGGATCTGTCTCTCTGCTTTTCATTTCCCTCTTTTATCCTCCTGGCCACCTCTGTCTAATTCCTCCCTCTCCTCTTCCCTGTATAACTCCGTGAATACCTCTGAGTGGTCCACACGGTGGAGCACACATAAGGATGTGATTGCTGGCTAGCTTGCTCTCTCCTCTTTTTTTTTTTTTTCTCTCTCTTTCCTCTTTTGATCCCACCTCATCTCATTCCAGTCACCTCTAACTACCCCTCCCTCTTCTCTCCTCCATGTAACTCAGTGAACCTCTCCGGTTGCCCCTCACTGTGGGTAAACCTTTCATCTTTAACCTAGATGTGTTATCATCGGTGCTGTATAGGTGGAGAAGTCTTGAGGCTACTGTAAAAATAAAACTGAAAACCAGAAGCAGGAGGCTTAAGTCCAAACCCTGAGAACATCAGACAAGTCCTGACTCCAGGAACATTAATTGATAGCAGCTCATCAAATGCCTCCATACCTACACTGAAACCAAGCACCACCCAAGGGCCAACAAGTTCCAGAGTCAGACACACCATGCAAATTCTCCAGCGACACAGGGACACAGCCCTGAGCTTCAATATACAGGCAGCTCAAAGTTACTCCAAAACCATTGGCGTCTCATAACACATTACTGGTCACTCCATTGCACTCCAGAGAGAAGAAATCCAGCCTCACCCACCAGAACTCCAACACAAGCCTCCCGAACCAAGAAATCTTGACAAGCCACTGATACAACCCCACCCACAGTGGAGAAACTCCATAATGAAGAGAACTCCACAAATTCCCAGAATATAGAAAGGCCACCCCAAACGCAGCAATAGAACCAAGATGAAGAGACAGAGGGATACTCAGCAGGTAAAGAACAGGAGAAATGCCCACCAAATCAAACAAAAGAGGAAGAGATAGGGAATCTACCTGAGAAAGGATTCCAGATATTGATACTGAAAGTGATCCAAAATATTGAAATCAAAATGGAATCACAGATAAATAGCCTGGAGACAAGGATTGAGAAGATGCAAGAAAGGTTTAACAAGGACCTAGAAGAATAAAAACGAGTCAATAGATAATGAATGACTCAATAAATGAGATCAGAAACACTCTGGAGGCAACAAATAGTAGAGTAACAGAGGCAGAAGATAGGATTAGTGAAATAGAATGGTAGAAATAAATGAATCAGAGAGGAAACAAGAAAAATGAGTTAAAAGAAATGAGGACAATCTCAGAGACCTCCAGGACAATATGAAACGCTCCAACATTCGAATTATAGGAGTCCCAGAAGAAGAAGACCAAAAGAAAGACCATGAGAAAATCCTCCAGGCGACAATAGTTGAAAACCTCCCTACAGTGGGCATGGAAATAATCACCCAGTCCCAAGAAAACCAGAGAGTCCCAAACAGGATAAACCCAAGGCAAAACACCCCAAGACACATATTAATCAAATTAACAAAGAGCAAACACGAGAACAAATATTAAAAGCAGCATGGGAAAAACAGGAAATAACACATGAGGGGATTCCCATAACGGTAACAGCTGATCTTTCCAAAGAAACTCTTCAGGCCAGGAAGGAATGGCAAGATATACTTAAAGTGAAGAAAGAGAATAACCTACAACCCAGATTACTGTACCCAGCAAGGATCTCATTCAAACACGAAGGAGAAATCAGAAGCTTTACAGACAAGCAAAAGCTGAGAGAACTCAGCACCGCTAAACCAGCTCTCCAACAAATGCTAAAGGATATTCTGCACACAGGAAACACAAAAAGGGTGTTTAAACCCAAACCCAAAACAATAAAGGAAATGGCAACGAGATCATAATGATCAGTAATTACCTTAAACGTGCTTAGTCACAGCTCCAGACAGCTATTCTCTTTTCCTTCTAAGGACAGGCTTACCTCTGTGGGGCTTGGTATTTAAGTATTCCCTTTGGTTAGATTCCTTGCCTTCAACCCCAGCTCAGTGCTGACAACCTTCAGGTCTCAAATAACATACTATGCAACTGGTTCATTTTACATTCTTACCAAAGAAAGTAAGTGTCAGTTGTATCTCCACAGTATTAATTTAGCCACAAGGAATCTTCGGTAAAACTAAACAAAACGTTAGAGAGATGACAGCACTTCTACGAAATATGTTGTCAGCATTACAAACGACCTATAAACTACAAAGTCATCACGAAATAGACATCTACCCAATACACATTTCATTACTAGATTCTTTCTTTGTATATAACCATTTTATACTTTCAGATTTGCAACTGGTACTTTTTCAAATAAAACTGGTGCTTTTTTTTTTTTTTGCTTGTTTTTAAGCCTAGATTTAACTGATGTCTTTAAGATGTTCATTTTAACATTGACATCATTCATAACTCCAAATACATAAAAGATGATGACAAAAACATCATAAATACAAAAAATAAAAAAGGAGTTCTATTATTATAGCCTCCAATAAATGCTAGCAAAACTGGAACAGAAGCATTTTAAAACATTTAGTGATGTTTCAACATTTTTCTAACCTTTTTTGATTTCATCTTTCTCATGTGCTTTAGAATGCATTACAACATCAGTAGAGTATTGGGCTTCCGTGGTGGCTCAGAGGGTAAAATGTCTGCTTGAAATGGAGCCCTGGGTTCTAATCCTGGGTTAGGAAGATCCCCTGAAGAAGGAAATGGCAACCCATTCCAGTATTCCTGCCTGAGAATCCTATAGATGGAGGAGACTGTAAGGCTACAGTCCATGGGGTCGCAAAGGGTCGGTCGGGCACGACTGAACGACTCCACTTTCACTTTAGTCGAGTATTGTCATATGTTTAAAACATCTATAAAAATATGGTAAATAATACTGGTACAAATTTCATCATTAAACATACATATTCAGCTGTTTTAGTGCATGATGAGAGAACTCTGAAACAACTTTCGTTTTCATTGTTATTGGTGACCATGCCTGACCTGCCTCTTGAGAAATCTATGTGCAGTTGAGAAAGCAACATTTAGAACTGGACATGGAAAAACAGACTGGTTCCAAATAGGAAAAGGAGTACATCAGGCTGTATAATGTCACCCTGCTTATTTAACGTCTATGCATAGTACATCATGAGAAATGCTAGACTGGACGAAACACAAGCTGGAATCAAGATTACCGGGAGAAATTTCAAGAACCTCCGATACGCAGATGACACCACCCTTATGGCAGAAAGTGAAGAGGAACTAAAAAGCCTCTTGATGCAAGTGAAAGAGGAGAGTGAAAAAGTTGGCTTAAAGCTCACCTTTCAGAAAATGAAGATCATGGCTTCTGGTCCCATCACTTCATGGGAAATAGATGGGGAAACAGTGGAAACAGTGTCAGAGTTTACTTTTGGGGCTCCAAAATCCCTGCAGATGGTGACTGCAGCCATGAAATTAAAAGACACTTACTCCTTGAAAGAAAAGTTATGACTAACCTAGATAGCACGTTCAAAAGCAGAAACATTACTTTACCGACTAAGGTCCGTCTAGTCAAGGCTATGGTGTTTCCTGCGGTCATGTATGGATGCGAGTTGGACTGTGTAGAAAGCTGAGCACCGAAGAATTGATGCTTTTGAACTATGGTGCTGGAGAAGACTCTTGAGAGTGCCTTGGACTGCGAGGAGATTCAACCAGTCCATTCTGAAGGAGATCAGCCCTGGGACTTCTTTGGAAGGAATGATGCTAAAGCGGAAACTCCAGTAGTTTGGCCACCTCATGTGAAGAGTTGACTCATTGGAAAAGAACTCTGATGCTGGGAGGGATGGGGGGCAGGAGGAGAAGGAGATGACAGAGGATGAGATGGCTGGATGGCATCGCTGACTCGATGGACGTGAGTCTGAGTGAACTTCGGGAGTTGGTGACGGACAGGGAGGCCTGGCCTGCTGCATTTCATGGGGTCACAAAGAGTCAGACACAACTGAGTGACTGAACGGAACTGAACTGAACAGAACTGAAGCTAGGGACTGTTGGTGGCAGAGGTAGAGGCCCCAGTCTGTGTATCCAATGTTGGAGTGATGGAATACAGTTAAAGTGACTGTAAACATAGGGAATTTAGAAAGATGGTAACGATAAACCTGTATGCGAGACAGCAAAAGAGACACAGATGAATAGAACAGTCTTTTGGACTCTGTGGGAAAGGGAGAGGGCGGGATGATTTGCGAGAATGGCATTGAAACATGTATAATGTCATATAAGAAAAGAATCGCCAGTCTAGCTTCAGTGTAGGAGAGGATGCTTGGGACTGTTGCACGGGGTTGACCCAGAGGGATGGTAAGGGGAGGGCGGAGGGAGGGGGTTTAGGATTGGGAACACGTCTACACCCGTGGAGGGTTCATGTTGGTGTCTGACAAAACCAATGCACTATTGTAAAGTACAATATAAATAAATAAAGTGTCTGTAAACAAAGAAACAGAAAAGAGTTTCTCTTCAGAAATAAAATGTTCAGAATTGATTTTCATACTGAGGGAAGGCCTTTTCACCTACTAAGTATTAGTGAACATTCTGGCTAGATATAGTTTTGCTTGAACTTTATGCTAGACAGCCTATTTTTGACCTGGGAAACACATATTGTACATCTGCTTTAACCATGGAGGAGAGTCACTGGGTATTCACTGGAATGGGAAAGTAAAAATCTGTTGCAGTTGTCTTTCATCAGTGTACCCTCTGGGGAAGTCAGGATATGAAAATGAGATTGTGCATTTCTGTGCTTTGGAGTTATGTGTTCCTAGTTAGTGAAGATAATTAAGAAGTGTAATGATTCCAGATTCTCGCCTAGGAAAACACTAACATCACTCTTGTCAGACCTGTATTTTGTGGTTAACAGGATCCTTTTCCCACGAGATATGTTTCATTCATGTACTTTCAACTTTAAAGAATTTTCTCTGTGTCCTGGCTCTGCCCCTACAGCTTCAGAACACTCCTCTTTAAACTGTACGGAAGACCATTTCCCAGGCTATGGTCCTTGAGTTTATTTTTATTTTTCTCCTAATTTTAGTATATATAATTTATTGGGTATTTTTATCATTATGGCATAATTTTCTTCAAACTTCGTACTGAAAGTTGTCTCCTATTTAATCATGACATATGATCAGTGAGTCCACATACTAAGGAATGACAATTGGCACTTTTTAGCAGAAACCAGGGCTTCCCTGGGAGGTAAGCTGCCTAAGAATCTGATGCAATGCAGGAGACCCCAGTTTGATTTCTGGTTTGGGAGGATGCTCTGGAGAAGCAACAGGCCACTCCCTCCAGGGTTCTTTAGGTTTCCCTGGTGGTTTAGATAGCAAACAATCCATCTGCTATGAGAGAGCCACTGGAAGACTGGCCTAACAACCCACTCCAGTATTCTTGCCTGAAGAACCCCCATGGACAGAGGAGCTTGACGGGCTATATTCCAGACACTCACAAAGAACCAGACACGACTGTGAGAATGAGCAGACCAGAAACCAAAATATATTTTTAAGAAATCCTTGAAAACCTTGAAATTTGGAAGTGTTCCTTAGAAAGAGCATGTTAACCCTGAAAAAAAAAAAAAACACCATAAAGCAATGAACTTTATTACTCTCTTTTCCCTATAAGATCAGAAGAGAAATGGAGTGTCATTTCCCTTTTTAGAAGCTAGTTGTTCTCGTAGAAACTATGAAATGATTAAATAAATTATTGAAACCTACTGAAATGCTGCTTTCAAATAAATAAATAAATAAAACCCAATTCAAGACGGATACCAAAGCAAGAACATAATTGAAATCACTTGCTGTTGTGAGACATGGCTTCAAAAGAGAACCAAATTAATGTATATAATGACTGGCTAAATTTTCTGGCAATACGTTATAAGAATTTACAGTCAACATTGAAAGGGATTTTTACACACAATAAAATAAAAATGCCTTTTACTCATGCATACTTTTAATAATCAAAAGCACTGACTAATTTTCAGACATTGCAGGCCAAGGACATTTAAACAAACTACCTACTTTATCTACCAAAACAACACGGTGGTGGTGGTCATGATTAGCTGCTAAGTCATTTCCGTCTCTTCATCTCCATGGACCATAGACCACCAGGCTCCTCTGCCCGTGGGATTTCCCAGGCAAGAATACTGAGTCTGGTTTTCATTCTCTCTTCCAGAAGATCTATCTTCCCAACTCAGGGATTTCTCAACCCTGGGTCATCTACATTGGGAAGTGGACTCTTTACCAATGAGCCACCAGGAGAATACCCCAAAGAAAAACAGTATCTACTTAAGTACTTCTTGGCTTTCATATGTACGGTATCAACCTTCCAGCCTATATAGTCTGTGTTGAACTATCCTAGTGATCCATCGATTAATAGTCAGCCTCCCAGTGATTCTTGTCTGGGAAGATCCCACATGCTGAAGTGTAACTAAGCTCATGGGCCACAACTCAGGAGCTCATGTGCCGAAACTAGAGCCAGTGTTCTCCAGCAAAAGAAACATCACAATGGGAAGGTTATGCAGCATAGTGAAGTGCACCATACCACTTGCCTCAGCTACAGAAAGCCCTTGAACATCCATGACTACCTGGCCCTACCAAAATAAATGCAGTTTTAACAATAACAAATATTCATGTCAATGTATGGGAAAACCAATACAGTGTTGTAAAGAAAAATAAAGTAAAAATAAAAATTAAAGAAAAAAATAAATAAAATGGAAAAATAAATACATAAATAAGACCTTAAAGGGCAAAAAACAAACAAACAAACAAAAAAAAAAAACTAGTGAGTTTAGCAGAGAAGTTAGTTACATATATTTAGCAACAAGCAAATATAATTTGCATGTTGAAAGTGCAAAAATACTAATTTTTCAAAACGTGATAGAATGATACTGATTAGAAGAAATCTATCACAGAATAAAAATATTCTAGGCAATAGTTCAGCAGGATGAGAGGTAAGGGTATCCCAGCCATCAGAGTTCACATTTGTGGTGTGAATGCCGAAAAGCCTATGAAACATCATGTTGGTCAAATAATTCGAGTATCCATATATCCACTTAAGCTCTTAGCTATCTCTCCTGCACCTTTATATTTCATTCTGAAGCCATTTGGATTTTCTGAAAGACTGTGTAGATTTGTTTTGTTTGTGTCAGTTTCTGAGGAGACTTCTCATTCTGCCCACATGCTAGGAAACTTTTACTATATTTTCCATTAATATAATTCAAGTTTCATCTACTCTAACCTTTCATACCATTAATCCCATATTGATTTCCTTTAGCAGGCTCTAGTGATGTTCTTCAAGCTCTTTTAGCCATTCTTTCACTTGGGTATAATGCTCACTGATTTGAATAGCAAATTACCACTTTTCTAATGTGCTTTTAGAGTGTGGTGAGCTGCTCTGTTTCAGGCTTTTGGTTGGAAAACCCTGCCTTATTGTCAGGGCTGCAGTATCTTCTGATACCAAAGGAAAGACTACAAATATTCCAAACAAATTTGATTATGGTAATTAACATTTTCTAAAGAATTAAAGAGTTCCTCATCAAAATATTTATTCCCATGGAAAAAATAGCCCCAGCTCCTTAAGTACATCATGATTTTATTAAGGGAATCTGTGAGAACGGCCATGTTCTCTGTGCATCGTGACTTCATCAACACACCTCTCTGAGGTGAAAAAACAAGTTAGAATTCACATACTTCAGGAAAGCCATATTTCAATATGGAAAAACCTTGTTTCAATAAGAGGAAAAATGGCTGCATGAGAAGTGGATTGATATTGTTTCTCTATTTTTCTCTGAGCATCTTCCTGTAAGTTGTGTCTTCACTTCTTACTGAAATGGTTGATTCTGCTGTTGTTCTGTTGCTCAGGCATAGTAACTCTCTGCAACATAATAAGGCATGTTACGTTCCTTATTATGCAGCACACCACGCCTCACTGTCCATCACTAACTCCCAGAGTTTGCTCAAAGTCATGTGCCTCAAATTAGTTGTACCATCCAACCATCTCATCGTCTGCTAGGCCCTTCTCCTTCTGCACTCAAGCTTTCCCAGCATCAGGGTCTTTTCCTATAGTTAGCTCTTTGCATCGGGTGGCGAAAGTACCAGAGTTTCAGCTTCAGCAAAAGTACTTCCAATGAATATTCAGGGCTGATTTCCATCAGGATTGACTGCTTTGATCTCCTTGCAGTCCAAGGGACTCGCAAGAGTCTTCTCCAACACCACAGTTCAAAATCATCAATGATTCCATGCGCAACTTCCTGTATAGTCCAACTCTCCCATCCATACATGAGTAATGGAAACTCCATAGGTATGACCTGATAGACCATTAATTGCAAAGTAATGCCTCTGCTTTTGCATATGCTCTTTAGGTGGTTACAGCTTTTCTTCATAGGATCTAGCACCTTTTAATTCCACAGCTGCCCTCACCATCTGCAGTGATTTTGGAGCCCGAGAAAATAAAGTCTATCACTGTTTCCATTTTTCCCCGTGATTTCCCTATTTGATGTGAAGTCACGGGGCCAGATGCCATGATCTTCATGGTTTCAACATTGAGTTTTAAGCAAGGTTCTTCACTCTCTTCTTTCTTTCCATCAATACGCTCTTTATTTATTCTCCACTTTCTGTCATATATGTGGTGTCAACTGCAAATCTGTGGTTATTGATAGTTCTCCAAGCAATCTTGATTCTAGCTGGGCTTCATCCAGCCTGGCATTTCACATGACGTGCTGAATATAAGTTAAATAAGCCACATGACAATATACAGCCTTGATGTGCTCCTTTCCCAATTTGAAGCTAGCGCATTGTTCTATGTCCAAGTGTTGCTTCTTGACATGCCTACAGATTTCTCAGCAGGCAGCTAAAGAGGTCTGGTATTTGCATCTTTCCAGGAATTTCCCATAGCTTGTTGTCATCCACACAGTCAAAACCTTTGGCATAGTCCAAATCAGAAGTCGATGTTTTTCTTGAACTCCTTTGCTTTTTCTCTGATCCAATGGATGCTGACAATTTGATCTCTGGTTTCTCTGACTTTTCTAAATCCAGCTTTAACATCTGGAAGTTCTCGGTTCATGTACTGCTGAAGCCTAGCTTGAAGAACTTTGAACATGACTGTGCTTACATGTGAGATGTGTGCAATTGTGTGTTAGTTTAAACAATCTTTGGCCTAGCTTTTCTTGAGGATTGGAGTTTAAACTATCCTTTCCAAGTTCTGCGGCCAGTGCCGAGCTTTTCACATTTGCTGGCATATTGTGTGCAGGATTGTAATGTCATAATCTGGTAGGACTTGAAATTCCACAACTGGAAACACATTACCTCTAGTAACTTTGTTCATAGTTATGTACTAAGGGCTGCTTGACTTCACATTGCAGGATGTCTGGTTCTGGGTGAGTAAAGACACCTTCACGGTTATGTGGGTCATTAAGATCTTCTTCTTCTTCTTCCTTTTTTTTTTTTTTTTTTTAAGTTCAGTTCTTCTGTGTATTCTTGCCACCACTTCTTAATATATCTGCTTCTGTTAGGTCCATATATTTTGTCTCCTTTATTGTGCCCATCTTTGCATGAAATGTTCCCTTGGTATCTGTATCATTCCTGAGGTAATCTCTGTTCTTTGCCATCCTATTGTGTTTCTCTGTTTCTTTGCATTGATCCTTGAGGAAGGCTTTTCTTATCTCTCCATGCTATTCTTAAGAAAACTGCATTCAAATGGATTATCTTTCTTTTTCTCCTATGCCTTTAGCTTCTCTTCTTTTCTAAGTTATTTGTAAGGCCTCCTCAGACAAACCTTTTGCCTTTTTGCATTTCTTTTTCTTGGGTAGGTTTGGTTCATTGTCTCATGCAGAATGTCATGACCCTTGGTCCATAGTCTCCAAGCAGTCTGTCTATAAGATCTAATCCCTCAAATCTATTTGTCACATCCACTGCATAATCATAAGAGACTGATTTTGGCCAACCCAAATGGTCTAGTGGTTTTCCATACTTTCTTCAACTTAAGTCTGAAGTTTTCTTTAAGGCATTCCTGATCTGAGCCATCTCACTGCTCAGTCTTGTGTTTTTGTTTTTCTTTTTTTTTTTTTTTTTCTGACTGCATAGAGCTTCTCCATCTTCAGCTACAAAGGACAGAATCAATCTGATTTCAGCATTGACCATCTCAAGAGTCATCTCTTGTGTTCTTGGAAGAGGGTGTTTTCTGTGAATGGTGAGTTCTCTTAGGGAATTCTGTTAGCCTTTGCCATACTTCATATGTACTCCAAGGTCCAACTTGCCTGTTATTCCAGGTATCTCTTGACTTCCTACTTTCTCTAGGAGGCAATGAACGTGGGCAGTATAAGCCCTCATTCCTCTGCCTTTTCTAAATCCATCGCATATATTTGGAAGTTCTTCGTTCAAATACTTTGAAGCCTAGCACAAAGGATTTTGAGCCTTATCTTGCTTAGTATGTGAAATGAGCACAAGAGTGCAGTACTTTGACAAATTTTCAGCATTACCCTTTGATGTGGGGATCAGTACGTTGTCATGTGTACACTAGAGCTTGCTCAGTAGTGGCATAATGTGTATTCCATAGTGCAAACTCAGAAGTTGGAACATGTATGGCATATAATGTTGACTCAGTAGAGGTAGGATGATACTTTCAGAGTGCAAGCTCAATAGTTGTGCTAAGCCTTCTGTAGAACACTGATTCAGCAATGGTAAGATGTGTGAACTAGAATTCAGGGTCAATAGTGTTGTCACATTTCCTCGAGAGTTTAGCCACTGCAGAAGTGGCATGTGTGCTTAGAATGGGGTCTTAATAGTGGTGAGATGCATGCTCTACATCTCAGTCTCAGTAGAAGAGAGGTGTGTTCTCTAGAGTGCAAGCTAGTAGTTACAAGACACTTGGTGTGCTGACCTGTAGTACACAAAGAAGCAGTGGAAGTTGTCACAGCACTGAAACACTGACTGGAGAAAAACTCCTCGGTGTGCTTGACCCACAGTAGACAAAGAAACGTTCCAAGAATGTTTTACCTATGAGTTACAGCATGGTGGTAATTATTGAGTGCGTTCCAGCTAATGTAGATGGAGATGCGCTTAAGCCATGTCATAAAACTGAACCAGTGATAGTTACAATCTCTTAGTCTTGCCTGAGCTATTTGGATGCAGAAACACTTAAAAAATTCACAGCACTGAAGCACTGGAATTTGACAAATTATCGGCTGTGTCTTCCAAGAATGGATGCTGAAGCACTTGAACTGTATCACGTAGCTGAAAGACTGGATGTTGATGAATACTGGGTGTATTTGACCTATGGTAAGAAGGGGACTCATTTAACCGTATGACAGCCCTAAAACACAATATGGAGAAAAATGTATGCGTGTTTATGAACTGGTATGTACAGAAACAATTGAGACAGATCACAGAACTCAACAGTTGATGGTGAACAACTTCTAGGTGTATTTGGACCAGAGTATACGAAACAAGACTTGAAGAATGTAACAGAACTGAAACAACTGATGGTGATAAACTATTGCATGCGTTCAGCATGGCGTAGAAGAAGAAGGACTTGAAACATGTCGCAGCACTGAAACACCAATGGTCATAAGCTACTGGGTATGTTTCAGCTCAAGTGGATTAGAGAACCATTTGAAGCATGTCGCACAACTGAAACATTGCATGCTTATGAACGACTGCATGTACTTGATATGGAGTGAATGAAGAAAGCACTTGAAGCATGTGACATCACTGAAGCACTGGTTGAGAATATGGACTATGTTTGAGCCGGAATGGACACAGAGCCTTCAGAATCATTTCATAGTACTGAACACTAGCACTAGACGGGGAAAAAACTACTGAGTTCGTTTCACACAGGAATGGATGAAGAAGCAGTTGACATTATGTCACAGCAGTGAAACAAGATGGTTATAAACGGTGAGTGTATTGACGTTAGTGGGACCAAGAACATATTTAATCTTATCAAAGTCCTGAAACACTGGAGCATGGTGAACTGCTGGCTGTGTATGCCTCAGTGTGCACAGACAACATTTCAAATCATGTCACAGCACTGAAACGCTTGTATGGAGACGACAGACTGACTGTCTAGATCTGGGGTGGATGAGGAAGCTCTTTAAGCATGTCACTTCATGTATACACTAGATGGCGACAAACTACGGCGTTGGTGTATGGGTGCGCATGAAGAAGCCATTGGGTCGTGCTGCAAAGTAAAACACTGGCCGTTTATAACTACTAGAAGTTTTACACCAGGATTAATGTAGAAGCATTTGAAGACTGTCAGTGTACTGAAGCAATGGATGGTGAGAAAGGACTATGTTAACCTGGAGTGGGTGAGGAAGTACTCGAATCCAGGGGCAGCCATGGAACACTGTGTATTGATAAACTCCGGGATGTTTTATTTAGTCACTTCGTTAAGGAAGAATTGAACTTGGTCATATGTCACAGCACTGGACACTGGTTGGTACCACTTGTTGACGATGACTGACCTGAGTGGGAAGAGAGCCTTTGAATTGTGCCACACCCACTGCACTAAAGAAATAGAGGAAACAATAGAATGCGAAAGACTAGGGATCTCGTCAAAAACTTAGAGATACCAAGCAAACATTTCTTGCAAAGATGGGCTGAATAAAGGACAGAAGTCGTATGGGCCCAACAGAAGCAGAAGATATTAAGAAGAGGTAGCAAAAATACACAGAAGAACTGTACATAAAAGATAGTCATGACGCAGATAATCACGATGATGTGATCATTCACCTAGAAGCAGACATCCAGGAATGTACACTCAAGTGGGTCTTAGGAAGCATCACTACAAAGAAAGCTAGTGGAGGGGATAGAATTCCAGTTGAGCTAGTTCAAATCCCAAAGGACCATGCTATGAAAGGGTTGCACTTAACATGGCACCAAATGTGGAAAATTCAGCACTGGCCACTGGACTGGAAAGGGGCAGTTTTCACTCCAATCCCAAAGAAAGGCAATGCCAAAGAATTCTCCAACTACTACACAGTTGCACTCATCTCATATGCTACTAAATTACTGGGCAAAATTATCCAAGCCATGCTTCAGCAATACAGCAACCAGGAACTTCCAGCTATTCGAGTTGGTTTTCCAAAAGGCAGAGCAACCAAGATCAAATTGCCAACATCTGCTGCATCATTGAAAAACCAAGAGAGTTCCAAAAGATCTACTTCGGTTTTATTGAGACTTTGACTATGTGGATCACAAGAAACTTTGGGAAATTCTGAAAGAGATTTCAGGGAATACCAGACAACCTGACTTGCCTCTTGATAAACTTGTATGCAGGTCAGGAAGCAACAATTAGAACTGGAAATAGAACAACAGACTGGCTCCAAAAAGGAAAAGGAGTACCCCGAGGCTGTATAATTGCCACCTTGCTTATTTAACTTCTACACAGACTACATAATGAGAAACACTGGGCTGGAGGAATCTCAAGGTGGAAACAAGATTGACAGAGAAATATCAATCATCTGAAATATGCCGATGACACCAGCCTTATGGCAGAAAGTGAAGAACTAAAGAGCCTCTTGATAAAAGTGACACGAGAGAGGGATTAGTTGGCTTAATGCTCAACATTCAAAAAACAAAGATCATGGCATCGGATGCCGCCACATCATGGCAAATAGGTGGGAAACAGTGGAAACAGAAGATGACTTTATACTTCTGGGCTCCAAAATCGCTGCAGATGGTGACTGCAGCCATGAAATTAAAAGACGCTTCGTCCTTAGAAGGAAACTTATGACCAACCTAGATGATTAATTATCATTATTGATTATTGCTGATGATTGATTATTATTGATTATTATATTCATATTGAAAAACAGAGGCTTTACTTTGTCAAGAAAGGTCCATCTAGTCAACGTTACGGTTTTCCCAGTAGTCATGTGTGGATGTAAGTTTTGGAATATAAAGAAGGCTGAGCACTGAAGTATTGATGCTTTTGAACTGGGTGTTTAAGAAGACTCTTGAGAGTCCCTTGGACTGCTAGGAGATCCAACCAGTCCATCCTAAAAGAAATCAGTCCTTAGTGTTCATTGACAGGACTGATGTTGAAGCTGAAACTCCAATAATTTGGCCCCGTGATGTGAAGAGCTGGCTCATTTGAAAGCATCTTGTTGCTGGAAATGATTGAGGGCAGGAGGAGAAGGGGACGTCAGAAGGTGAGATGGATGGATGGTATCACCGACTCAATGGACATGGGTTTGGGTTACCCATGGGAGTTGATGATGGACAGGGAGGTCTGGCTTGCTGCGGTTCATGGGATAACAAAGAGCTGGACATGAATGAGTGACTCAACTGAACTGATCACCCCTTAAAGAGTGATTTTTTTTTCTTTCTTTTCCTTTTTCTTTTAAATAATCTTGGGCACATTTGACTGAAGCATGCCATGCAATGAAACGTTAAATGGTCAGTAACTACCAGCTGGGCTTGACATTGGATGGACGGAGAAGCACTGCAGGCATGTCACTGAACTTCAACACTGTATGGTGATAGCCTAGTGAATGCCTTTAAATGGGGAGAATGAACACACCATTGAAGTGGATCTTGGCATTGGAACTGGAGGTGGTGAATGTTATGGATGTGTTTGACTTGCGATAATGAGGAAGACTTGAGGAATGTCACACACAGTAAAACATTGGATGGTGTTAATGTTTGAGTGTGTTTGGCCTGGTGAGGATGGAAACGTCCTGGAATCTGCCATAAAATGGAAACATTCAATGGTCATAAGCTACAGCATGTGCTTCACCTAGAGAGGATGAAGAAGCACATGAAGCATGCTACAGGACTGAAACAGTGGATGGTGATAATCCACTGGGTATGTTTTGTCTGGGGTTGTGAAGAAGCACTTGAGGCAAGTCCTCGAACTGAGGCATGGGATGCTGATAAACTGTTGGGTACTTCTGAACAGTGGTGTGTGGCAAAATTCTTGAAATATGTTACAGTATGGAAACATTGGATGATGCTAAACTCCTGGTGTGTTTGATCCAGGATGGGCAAGAAGCAATTGATGCATGTCAAAAACCTGAAACAGGTGATAAACAACAGGGTGTGTATGACCCAGAGTGCATGGGGAAGTATCTGAACCTTGTCACCAACATGAAACACTGGATGGTGACAAACTGTTGAGGGTGCTTGATTCAGGGTGGACAGGAAGCACATGATCCATTTCACAGAACTCAAACGTGGACGGGGCAAGAGACTTGGAATGTTTGACCCAGGGAGAAAAAGAAGCTCTGGAAGCATGCTGTAACCCTGAAACACTGGATAGTGAGAAACCACTTGGTGTGATGACCTGAGGGAATGAAGAAACCCAGAAGCATGTTGCATAACTGAAACATTGGATAACGACACACTACTGGGTGTCTTTGACCCCGTGTACACAAAGGAGCACTTGAAGCATGTCACAGAACTTGAACACTGGATGGTGAAAAACTCCTGGGAGTGTTTGACTGGGTGGATGAAGACGCTCCTCAAGCATGTCTCTGCACTAAGACACTGGATGAGGAGTGTGTTTTAGCCTCAGAAAATGAAGCACTTGACCTGTGTAACGGCACTAAAATAGAGTATGGCACTTATACCACTGGGTGATTAGTCCCAGGTGACAAGGAAACACCGGAAAGTGTCGCATGTTAATGCACTGAATACTCTACGGGGATAAAGTACTGAATGTGTTTGATCTGGGGTTGCGAAGAAGCAGGTAAAGCAGGTCCCTGGGGTGACACAAGGGATTCTGATACACTACTGGGAGTGTAGGAATTCAAGTGGAATAAGAAGCACTGGAAGCATGTCACATCCATGAAACAATAAATGTTGCTAAACTACTGAGTGGGAATGAGAGCCTGGGAAAGACTAGAGATCTCTTCAGGAAAATAAGTGGTATCAAGGGAGTATTTCATGCACATATGTGTATAATAAAGGGCCGAAAATATGTGAACCTAAAAGAAGTGGAAGATATTAAGGAGTGTTGGCATGATTACATAGAAGAACTATCCAAAAAGTTCCCGATGACCTAGATAACCATGATGGGGTGATGACTCGCCTACAGCTAGACATCTTGGAGTGGGAAATCCAGTGGCTCTTAGAAAGCATCACTACCAACAAAGATAGTGGAGGTGATGGAACACCAGCTGAGGTATTTCAAATTTTAAAAGATGATATTGTTGAAGTGCTGCACTCAGTATGCCAGAAAACTTGGGAAACTCAGCAGTGGCTGCAGGACTGGAAAAGGTCAGTTTTTTGTTTGAAATCCAAGGAAGGGCAACACCACATGATGTTCCAAATATCACACAACGGCCATTATTTTACGCACTAACTCCTTTGAACACAATTTATGAACAACTGAGATAGCTGGATGACGTCACTGACTCGATGGACGTGAGTCTGAGTGAACTAAGAGAGTTGGTGACGGACAGGGAGGCTTGGCTTGTGGCGATTCATGGGGTCGCAAAGAGTCGGACGGGCTGAACTGAACTGAGACAGCATATTAAAAAGCAGAGATGTTAATGTGCCAACAAAACTCCACCTAGTTAAGATTATGATTTTTCCAGTAGGCGTGTATGGATGTACCAGTGGAACTATAAAGAAAGCTGAGCACCAAAGAAGTGATGCTTTTGAACTGTGTTGTTGGAGGAGATTCTTGAGAGTCCCTTGAACTGCAAGGAGATCCAACCAGTCCATCCGAAAGGAGATCAATCACGAATATTCATTAGAAGGACTGAGGTTAAAGCTGAAACTCCAATACTTTGGCCAACTGATGTGAAGAGCTGACTCATTTGAAAAGACCCTGATGTTTGGCAAGATTGAAAGCAGGAGGAGAAGGAGACGACAGAGGATGAGACAGTTAGCTGGTATCACCGACTCAAAGGACATGAATTTCAGTAAACTGCGGGAGTTGGTGATGGACAGGAAGGCCTGATTTGCTGTAGTCCATGGGCTCACAAACAGTCATACACAACTGAGCAGCTGAAGTGAATCGAACAAAGACATGCTCACAATTCTCCTGCCAAGACTTTAACAGCACATTAACCTAGAAGCTGCAAATGTTCAAACTGGATTTAGAAAAGACAGAAACCAGAGGTCAAATTGGCAACATCCATTGGATCATGGAAAAAGCAAGAATATTATTGAAAAAAAAAAAACTATTTCTGCTTTATTGAGTATGATAAAAATCCACTGTGTGGATCACAACAAACTGCAGAAAATTCTTAAAGACATGGAAATACCAGACTACCTACATGCCTCCTGAGAGACCTGTATCCAGGTCAAGAAACAACCAGTGAGAACCAGGTAAAGAAGAACAGATGGTTTGAAATTGGAGAAAAACAAACAAACAAACAAACAAACTACTACATGTGTCACCCTGTTGATTTAACTTATATGCAGAGCACATCTTGGAAAATGCGGGGCTGGAGGAAACACAAGCTGAAATTAAGAGAAAAATAGAAATATCAATAACTTCAGATATGCAGATGACACCACCGATATAGCATCAAGCAAAGAATAACTAAAGAGCCTCTTGATGCAGGTGAAAGAGGAGAGTGAAAAAGCTGGCTTAAGACGCAACATTCAAAACACTAAGATCCTAGCATCGTGTCCTATTATTTCATGGCAAATAGATGGGAAAACAATGGTAACAGTGAGACTTCTGTTTCCTTGGACTCCAAAATCATGGCAGGTGATGACTGCAGCTATGAAATTAAATGACACTTGTTTCTTGGAAGAAAAGCAGTGACAAACCTAGACTGCATGTTAAAGAGCAGAGGCATCCGTTTGCCAAGAAGCGTCCATATAGTCAGAGCTATATTTGTGTTTTTTTAAGCAGTCATGTGACAATGTAAGTTAGGCCATAAAGAAGGCTGAACATTAAGAAATTGATACTTTTGAACCGCAGTCTTGGAGAAGACCCTTGTGAGTCCCTTGGGCTGCAAGGAAATCAATCCAGTCAACTGTAAAGGACATCAATCCTGAAAATTCACTGGAGGGGCTGATGCTGAGGCAGAAGCTCCAATATTATGGCTATCTGATGTGAAGAGTCAACTCGTTGGCAAAGACTCTGATGCCGCCAAAGATTGGAGCAGAAGAAGGGGACGATGGAGGACCAGATACTTGGATGGCATCACCGACCCAGTGGATTTGAGTTTGAACAAGCTCCGGGAGATGGTCAAGGGCAAGAAGGCGTGACATACTGCAGTCCATGGGATTTGGAGAGTTGGAGATGACTGAATGACTGAACAACCCATAACAGCCAGCAACAACAAATCTACAGAGTGCCTTTGACCGTGAGTAGTTTCAGGAGATCTTGAAGCATGTCACAGATCTGAAACCCAAGATAGTGGCAAACCACTGAAGGTGTTTGACTTGGAGTTAGTGAAGCAGCCATTAGTATGTGCTACAACAATGAAACAATGAATGTCGATAACCTATATGGTGTATTTGTTGTGGAGTAAGTGAAGAACCACTTGAAGTGGGTTTCATGACTGAAACACTGTATGTTCACACTTCAGATGGTCTGTGTTTGATCTTGTATATAGAAAGAAGCACAAGGAGCCTGTCACAACCCTGAAACTGGATCATGGTAAATCATTGTGTATGATGAGCTGTGGTAGTTGAAAAATCAATGAAAGTATGTACTAGCCCTGAATCAATGGATGGTGATAAACTAAGAGTGTGCTCAACCTTGAGTGGACAAAGGATCTTTTGAAGCATATGCCAGAATTAACACACTGGATTGTGATAAATTATTGGTTATGTATTTTCTGCAGAGAATGACGAAGCAGTTGAGCAGGAAACAGCCTTGAAACACTGGATGATGATAAACTACAGGGTTTGTTTGATACATGTTGAATGAGGAGAAACTGAAAGCATGGCACAGACGAAAACATGGGACCATCATAAACTTCTGAATGCGTTTTATCTAGAATGGCCTAAAGAAGGACTTTAAACTCAGCACAGAACCGAAACAGGAATTGTGATAAGCTACCTACCATATTTTATATGGAGAGGATAAAGAAGTACATGAGGCATGCCACAGTACTGGAACACTGGATAGTGGTAAACGACAGGGAGTGTTTGACTAAATGAGACAAAGGGACCCTTCAGGCCGGTAATAGCGCAGCATCAACGAATGATGAAAATGTACAGGGTGTGTTTTACCTGGAGGGGATGGAGGAGGCTCAAAACATGTCACAATACAGAAAAAATGGATGGTGATAGCTGTCACATTAATTTCTTCTGGAGTGGATTAAAAACCCCTTGAAGCATATCTAAAGTTACACACTGGATGGGGATATAATATTGTGTGTATTTAATGCCAGTAAGAAATAGAGGGAACAATAGAATAGGAAAGACGAGAAATCTTGCCCAGAAACTGAGAGACTGCAAGGGAATATTTCATGAGACATGGGCACAATCCAGGACAGAAGGGGTATGAACCTAGCAGAAGGAGAAAATGTGATGGAGTGCTGGCAAGAGTACACGAGAAGAGCTGTACCAAAGCAAGGTCTTAATCACCTGCTGCCGCTGCTGCTGCTGCTGCTGCTGCTGCTATGTCGCTTCTCTCATGTCCAGCTCTTCATGACCCCATGGACAGCTCACTACCAGGCTCCTCTGTCCATGGGATTTTCCAGGCAAGAATATTGGAGTGGGGTGCCATCACCTTCTCTGCTTAATCACCCACATAACCATAATGGTGTGATCACTCACGTAGAGCAGACAACCTGGGGTGTGAAGGCAAGTGGATCTTAGGCAGAAATACCACAAACAATGCTAGTCAAGATGATAGACTTGAAGCTCAGCTATTTCAAATTGTAAAAGATAATGCTGTTAAAATGCTTCACTCAAGGTGCCAGGACATTTGGAAAACTCATCAATGACCACAGGACAGGGAAAGGTCAGATTCACTCTGATCCCAAAAAGGGGCATTGTGTAGGCATGCTCAAACTGCTGCCCAGTCGTTCTCACTTCATATGCTGGCTGGGTAATGCTCCAAATGCCTCCATCTAGGTTTCAACAGTATGTGAACTGAGAACTTTCAAATGTACAAATTGGATTACGAAAGGCAGAGGAACCAGAGATCAAATTGCCAACATTCATTGGATTATAGAAAAAGCAGGGAGTTCCAGAAAATGACCTACTTCTGCTTCATTCACTATGCTAAAGCATTTGACTGTGGGGGTCACAGAAACTGTGGAAAATTCTTAAAGAGGTGGGTATACTAGACCACTTTACCTGGCTCCTGAGAAACCTGTATGCAGGTCACGAAGTAACAGAATCAGACAGGAACAATGGAGTTGTTCAGAATTGGTAACGGAGTAGGTCAAGGCTGTCTTGTTGTCACGCCACTTATTTAACTTACATGCACAGTATATCACGCAAAATGTCAGACTGGATGAAGCGCAAAGTGGAATCGAAATTGCTGGGAGAAACATAAATAAACTCAGACATGCCCATGACAGAAAGCAGACGAGGGATTAGAGCTCTTTGCTGAGATGAAAGTGGAGATTTAAAACGTTGACTTAAACCTCTACATGCAATAAATTCAGATCCTGTCATCCAGTCCCACCTCTTGATAGCAAATAAATCAGGACACAATGGAAACTGTGAAAGAGTTTTATTTTCATGAGTTCCAAAACTACTGTATGTATTTGAAAGAGGATAGTTGCGGAAGCACTTGTGCATTAATCAGCACTGAAAGAACGGATGTGTGTATTAACCCAGAGCAGTTAAGAAAGCACTGTAGTATGTCACAGCACTGATAGAATAAATGGCGAAAAAACAGGTGTTGAGTTTCACCTCTGGGGATCAAACAAGCGCCTACTAAATGCCACAAGTTACGGCCCTGAAACCTTGGCTAATGATAAAATGCTGGGAATGTTCAACTGATGTGGACTAGTAAGCACTTGAAGCATATCACTGTACTGAATATTGGATGATGATACACTAATGAGTATGTTTTTCAGGAGAAGATGAAGCACATGAAGCACATTACAGCACTGAAGCACTGAAGGGTGGTAAACTCCAAGGAGTGACGGGCCAGGATTGACAAAGGAGCATACGCAGTGATTCACAGTACTGAGATACAGATGTTGGAAAACTATTGAGTATTTGACACCAGGTGGACAAAGAAGCATTCGGAGCATGTCCTCTGTCAAGGCACTGAGCACTGCATGGTGATAAACTACAGAGTGTGTTTTTGCAGAGAGTGGATGAATAGGCACTTGAATCACGTCATAGCACTGAAACACTGACTTTAGTAAAGTACCGGATGTATTTTTCCAGTCTGGATGATACAGCAGTTTGTGTCACAGCTTGGAAGTGCTGGATGGTGATAAACTGCTGGTGTGTTTGATAAAGATGCACTTGAACTTGTGACAGCAGTGAAAAGCAGCAAGGGATAAGCTGGTGAGGCTATTTTACCTGGGGTGGAGAAAGATGTGGCTGAACCTCCTCTCTGAAGTGTGGATAATAAGCGACTTAGTATGTTTGACCTGGGGTGGATGGAGAAACACTGAAAGCATGTCACAGCAGTGCAACACTGGAGGGAGATACACAACAGGATGTGTTTGACCCAGGGTGCATGAAGAATAACTCGAGGTGTCACTGCTCTGAAACAGTAGACGATGATAATCTACTGGATACGTTCAGCCAGTAATCAATGAAGAAGCACATGGAATGGCACTACATTGTGATAAACACCTGCTTGTATTTGACCAGTGTGGATGAAGAAGTTCCTGAAGCATGTCCAATCTTTGCAACCCTGGATGCTGATATGTTCCCATCAAGCAATGTGTCTCTTTCATATGAGGCATAAAAGCAGGCACTTAGAGCATGTCACAGGGCCTCTCCTGGTGGTCCAGCGGTTAAGCATCCACCTTGTAGTGTAGGGGATGAAGGTTCAATCCCCGATTGGGAAAGGAACATCCCATATGCTACAGAGTAAGTAAACCTGCATAGCTGCAAATACTGAAGTTCTCACACTCCCGAGACTTCATGCCATGGTTAGAGTTGGCTTGTCTCAAGGACTATCTTACGTGACACAACTGAGACCCAGCACAGCCAACTACATAAATGAAGAAGAATCACGTCTCAGGTGAAACACTGGTGACAAACTGCTGAGTATGCTTTACCTGGAGGAAATGAAGAAACGCTTGAATCATCTCTCTGCACTGAAACATGGGATAGTGATAAGCTACTGGGTACGTTTGACATGGGGTGCATGAAGAAGACTTGTGGGATGTTCCGCAGTTAAGACATTGGATGATGATAATCTACTGAGTGTGTTAGACCTGGAGTGGATAGAAGCCCGTCACAAAATGAAACACTAAGGGTGGTAACCTACTGTTGTGTTTAACTAGGGGAGGATGAAGAAACACTGAACCTGTCACAGCACTGAATACTAGATATGTTTGTCCCGGAGTGAGTTGAACAAGCACTCGGAACAGGTTACAGAACTGAGAGAAACACTGGATGGTGGTAAGCGACACAGAGTGATGACCAGAGATGAAGAAGCAATGGGAACATGTCATGACAGCGAAACACTAGCTGATGATGAACAGTATTATCAGTGGCAAGATGCCTGCTCCAGAGTTCCGGTTCAAGACGCAGCATGTTTGCACTAGAATGCGGGCTTAGTAAGTTTGTGATGCCTCCCCTAAAGTGCAAATTCAGCAGTTACCACAGCCTACCCTGGATCGTGATGTCAGAAGGGGTAAAAGGAGAGCTGGAGGCGGCAAGCTCAGAATGTGCACGACGTGCACTAGAATGAGGGCTCCTTGGTGGCTGATGCGTGCATTAGATTGCAAGTTCAGAAGTTGTGACATGGGTATCCCATATCACCCATGTTGTAAAACCTCACACTGGTCTTCTATTTTTTACATATGGTACCGTACCCATTTAAGTGCGCTTTTCTCAAGGCATCCCGCCTTCACCTTCTCCCACTGAGTCAAACGTCTGTTCTTGAGATCCTTGTCTCTTCTCCTTGCCTGCGTAGAGCCCATCTTTCTAAATTCCACATCTGTGCATTAATATACAGTTTTGTCTCTCTCTTTCTTAGTTCCTTCATTCTGTGTAATAGGTTTCGTGCTCTTCCCACTCATTAGAACTGACTCAAATGCATGACTTCTTATACCTGAGTAATACTTCATATGTATATGTAGCAAAACTTCCTTAACCATTCATCTGCTGATGGACCTCGTGGTCACTTTCACATCCTTGGTATTGCAAACAGTGCTTCAATAAACGTTGGAGTACTGTTTCTTACCATTCTCGTTTCCTTGAAGTTCATGCCTAAGAGCGGGATCGCTGGGTCATATGGTATTTCTCTTTCCAACTTTCTAAGGAGTCTCCATAATGGTTGTACCAGTTTGCATTCCCATCCACAGTGTAAAAAGGTTCCCTTTTCTCCACACCCTCTCCAGCAGTTATATTGTAGACATTTTAATGATGGCCAATCTGACCAGTGTGAAATGATACCTCAATGTGGTTTTGATTTGCATTTCTCTTATAATGAGTGATGCTGAGCAACGTTTCTGTGTCTCTTAGTAATCTGTGTATCTTCTTTGCAGAGGGCTTTTACCTATGTTTTGATTGGTGGTTTGTTTTGCTGAGTAGTATTTGTAGCTGAGTATTGAGATGCGTGAGCACCTTGCATATTTTGGAGACAAATTTTTTGTTAGCTTTTCAGTTGCTATTCAGTTCAGTTCAGTTCAGTCGCTCAGTCGTGTCCGTCTCTTTGCGACACCATGAATCACAGCCCGCCAGGCCTCCCTGTCCATCGCCAACTCCCGGAGTTCACTCAGAGTTGCTCTTATTTTCTCCCAATTCTGAACCTACATATTCACCTTAATTATAGTTTCCTTCAATGTACAAAAGCTATAGAGTTTAATTAGGTTCCTTTTTTCAAACATTTTTGTTTCCTTTAGGCAATGGGCCACAGAGGACCTTGCTGTGACTTATTTTGTGGTGGTTATACCTATATTGTACTCTGAGGGTGGTATATTTTCTGGTCTTACTTTTCCACCTGTAATCCATTTTGAGTTTATTTTTGAACATGATGTTAGATAGCGTTCTAGCTTCTACACAGAGCTCTCCAGTTTTCCCATAACACTTTTTTGAAGAAAATGTCTTTTTCTGTTGCGCATTTTTGCCTGCATCGTCAAAGATAATGGGGGCAGGAATCTATCATTGGACTTCATATTTGTTTCCCATTGGTCTATATTTCTATATTTGTGCAAGTTTCATACTCTCTTGATATCTTCGTAGTGTAGTCTGAAGCTAGAAAATTTGACTCCTCTCGTTCCATTCTTCTTTCTCAAAACTGCTTTGGCTCTTCGAGGTCTTATGTGTTTCCATGCAAATCGTAAAATAATTTGTTCTAGTTTATGAAAAATACTGTCGGTAGTTTGAGAGGTATTGTATTGAATCTATTGATTGTTTTGGCTGGTATATTGATTTTAACTCTATCAGTTAGTCCAATCCAAGAACATGATATCTGTCTCCATCTATATATGTTTTGATTTCTTTCCTCAGTGCTTTCTTTCATCCTTCTGGGAAAGTGAAAGTTGCTCAGTCACGTCTGACTCTTAGCAATCCCATGGGCTATACAGTGTATGGAATTTGAAATTCTCCACGCCAGAATACTGGAATGGGTAGCTTTCCCTTCTCCAGAGGATCTTCCCAACCCAGTCCTCAAATGCAGGTCTCACACATTGCAGGAGGATTTGTCACCAGCTGGGGCCACAAGGGAAGCCCAAGAACACCATAGTGGCTAGCCTATCCCTTCTTCAGGGGGTCTTCGTGACCCAGGAACCAAACAGGAGTCTCCTGCATTGCAGGCAGCTTCTTTACCAATTGAGCCATCGGGGACGTCCTTTGTCTCTTTATGCAAACTTATTTCTAGTTGTTTTATTCCTTTCATTGCAATGGGGAACAGGATTGTTCCTTCATTTCTCTTTCTGATTTTTCATCGTGAATGTGTAGGACTATAAGGGTTTCTGTGTATTAGTTTTATACCCTGCACGTTTACTGTATTCATTGATAAACTCCAGGAATTTTCTGGTGGCATCTCTTGGGTTTTCTTTGTAAAGGGTAATAGCATGTGCAAATAGACAGTTATACCTCTTCTTTTCAAATGAGGATTCTGTTCATATCTTTTTCTTCTTTGAAAACTGTGGCTAGAATTCCCAGAACGAGTACTGATGAGTGTGGGCACATTGTCTTCGTGCTGACTTTTAAGGAAATGTTTTCAGCTTTTCATTATTGACAATAATGTTTACAATGGTTTTGTCATATTTGGCTTTCATTATGTTGAGGTATGTTCCACCTATGACTACTTTGGCAGAGGTTTGCTTGTTTGTTTGTTTTTTCATAAAAGTTTTGGATTTTGTTGAATTCAAATGTGAATTTTGGGGGTTTTAGCCTCCAAATTTTTTGTGTTTCCTCTAGTTGTTGTTGTTGTTGTCGTTTTCCTGTGGTTGATATCTGATCGAACAACATTGTGATCAGAAATTATGCTTGCAAATAGTATAATATCTTGAAGTTTATTAAGGTTAGATGTGATCTAACCTTGGGTGTGATCTGTCCTAAGATAATGTTCCATTTGCACGTGAGAAAAAGGAGAAAAAAAGGAGAAACAGGTGAAATCTGTTCTTTGGCGGTGGGATGACCTCTAGATATCAATTAGCTCAAACTGGCCTAATGTATCTTCTAAAACCTGAGTTTCCCTTATTTCATTTTCTGTCTGGATGATCTGTTCATGTTATGAGTGAAGTATTAAAATCACCCAATACTATTGGTTAGTGTCTATTTCTGCTCTACTAGTTGTTGGCATTTGCCTCTTGTATTGAGGTGCTCCTACATTGGGTGCATGTAGCTTCTTCTTGGATTGATGCCTTGAATGTTCTGTAATGCAACTTTCTTTGTCTCCTATAGTGGTCTTTAGGTAAAGTCCATTTATCTGATATGAATATCGCTCCTCCCACTTTTGCTCTCCATTTTCACAAGATAGCTTTTTCCTGGCCATCACTTTCAGGCTGCATGTGTCCCTAGGTATGAGGTGGTTTTCTTGCAGACAGTATATTCTTGTATGCATTCACCCAGTCTTTGCCTTTTCATTGGAGCATTTAGCCCATTTCTGTTTAAGGTAGTTGTTGATAAGTATGATCTTCTTACCATTTACTATATATTTTGTGGCTTTGTTTTTATAAGCTTTTCTGTTTCCTATCTAGAAAAGATCCTTCAGCATTTGCTGAAGTGCTGGTTTGGTGGTTCTGAACACTAACTGCTTTTGTTTGTCTGTAAAGCTCTTGTTTTGTCTTTTGAATGAGAATACTATCCTTGTTGGATAGAGTAATTTTGGCTTTAGGCTTTTGCCTCTCAGCACTTTAGGTACATCCTGCCATTCCCTTCTAAGCTGAAGAGTTTCTATAGTAAGATCAGCTGTTATCCTTATGGGGATTCCCTTCTATGTTATTTGTTGTGATTCCTTTGTTACCTTGAATATTTGTTCATTCTGTATATTTATTTGTTTGTTTTCATTTTGATTAATGTGTGTTTTGACATGTTGTGCCTTGATTTTACCCCTGTGGGACACACTGGGATTTTTCATCTCAGGTGTCTTTTTTTTTTTTTTTCCCATTTCAGGGATGTTTTTAACTATTTCCTCCTCAAATATTTTCTCATGCCCTTTTCTTTTGTCTTCTTTCTCTGAGAAACCTATGATTTAAATATGGGGGCATTTAACATTGTCCCATAGGTCTCTGTAATTGTCTTCATTTCTCTCTTTCTTTTTTTTTTCCTGCTCTGCTTCATTTATTTCCCATATCCGATCTTCCAGCTCACTTAGTCTTTCTTCTGCCTCAGTTACAGTACTGTTCCTGTTGTCCAGAGTGATTTCTATCTCAGTTATGTCGTCGCTCATTATTGATTGACTACTCATGATTTCTTCCAGATCCATTTAAAACACCCCTTTCATCTTCTCAATCCATGCCTGAAGTCTATTTATCTGTCGATCCATTTGTTTCCAAGACATTGACTATTTTTGTGCTGAACTGTTTTTCCTGTAGACTTCCTACCTCCTCCTCTTTCACTGGTTTGTTGATTTTCATTGTATTCCTTCATCTGCTGGATATGTCTCTGCCTTTTCATGTTGTTTCGATGAGTGTCTTCGAGGTCTATTTTCTGCACACCGGAGGGCCATCATTGCTATTAATTGGGTGGTCTCCTCCAAGTGAATGTGGTGGGACCAGTGGCTTGTGTAAGTTTTCTTGTTGAGAGAACTTTCTGTTGTTGTTGTTAAAGAGGATGGCTGTTGATCTCACTTGTTCTGAGAGTCCATGAAGTGTACATTAGGGACTTAGAAGGCTCTATTACGGCTTCGATTCCAGATGAGCTATTTCAAATCCTCGAAGACGATGCTGTGAAAGTGATGTACTCAATAAGACAAGAAATTTGAAAATCTCAGCTGTGGCTCAGTTGGAAATAGTCAGTTGTCATTCCAGTCTCGAAAAAGGCAATGCCAACGAATGCTCAAACTACCATGCAATTTTACTCATCTCACATGCTAACAAAGAAATGCTCAAAATTCTCCAAGCCAGGCTTCAGCAATATGTGAACCATGAACTTCCAGATATTCAATCTTGTTTTAGAAAATACAGAGGAACCAAAGATCAAATTCCCAACATCTGCTGGATCTTCGCAAAAAAGCAAGCAAGTTCCAGAAAAACATCTAGTTCTGCTTTATTGAGTATGCCAAAGCCTTTGAGTGTACGGATCAAAATAAACTGTGGAAAATTCTGAAAGAGACGGTAGTACCACACCACCAGATCTGCCTCTTGAGAAGCCTGTATACAGTTCAGGAAGCAACAGTTAGAACTGGACATTGAATAACAGACTGGTTCCAAATAGGAAAAGCAGCACCTCAAGGGTGTATATTGTCACTCTGCTTATTTAACTTCTATGCAGAGAAATGTGTGGTTGGAAGAAATTCAAACGGGAATCAAGACTGCGAGGAGAAATGTCAAAAACTTCAGATATGTAGATGACACCCCCCTTATGGCAGAAACTAAAGAGGAACTGAAGAGTCTCTTGATGAAAGTGAAAGAGGAAAGTGAAGAAGTAGGCTTAAAGCTCTAAATAAGGAAACCTGAGAAGGCATCCTGTCCCATCAGTTCATGACAAATAGATGGGAAAACAGTGGAAATGGTGGCAGACTGTTTTGTTTTGTTTTTTTTTTGGGGGGGGGGGAGGCTCCAAAATCACTGAAGATAGGGACTGCAGCCATGAAATGAAAAGACGCTTACTCTTCCTAGATAGCAAAAAACAAGACCAGAGGCTGACTGCAGCTCAGATCATGAAATCTGTATTGCCAAATTCAGACTTAAATTGAAGAAAGCAGGAACAAACCACTAAACCATTCAAGAATGACCTATCTCAAATCCCTTATGATTACACAGCGTAAGTGAGAAATACATGTAAGGGACTAGATCTGATAGAATGCCTGATGAACTATGGACGGAGGTTCATGACATTGTACAGGAGACAGGGATCAAGACCATTCCCAAGAATAAAGACACGCAAAAAGGCAAAATGGCTGCCGGAGGAGGCCTTACAATTAGCTGTGAAATGAAGAGAAATGAAGCCAAAGGAGAGGAGGAAAGATATAGCCATCTGAACACAGAGTTCCAAGGAGAGAGAAGAAAGCCTTCCTCGGTGATCAGTGCCAAGAAATAAAGCAAAGCAATAAAGCAAAGCAATAGAACGGGGAAGACTAAAGATTTCTTCAAGAAAACCGGAGATACCAAGGGGGCATTTCATGCAAAGATGGGCACTATTAGGGACATAAATGGTACGGACCTAACAGAAGCAATAGGTATTAAGACGAGGTGGCAAAGAACACACAGAAGAACTGTACATCAAAGATCTTCACAACCCAAATAATCATGACGATGTGATCACTCACCTACATCCAGATACTTGGAATGTGAAGTCAAGTGGGCCTTAAGAAGCATCACTATGAACAAAGTGAGTGGAAGTGATAGAATTCCAGTTGAGCTATTTGAAATCCTAAACGATTATGCTGCGGAAGTGCTTCACTCAATATGTCAGCAAATTTAAAAAACTAAGCAGCGGCTCAGGACTGGGAAAGGTCAGTTTTCATTCCAATCCCAAACAAAGGCAACGCCAAAGAATGCTCAAACTACTGCACAATTGCACTCATCTCACACGCTAGTAGAGTAATGCACAAAAATATCCAAGCCAAGCTTTAGCAATACATGAACCATAAACTTCCAGATGTTCAAGCTGGTTTTGGACAAGTCAGAGGAACCAGAGATCAAATGAGTGTATGCACCACTACTTCTGATGATGCATGCAGCAACTACTGAGGTTGAAAGCACGAGTTTGCATTCTGCCTTTACTAAGAATTGAATTAGGACAGGTGCACTACTTAGCTTGTACTCTGGCACATACATTACAACTCTAGAGCATAAGTATCACAACCACGTGCGTCTGCACTCCGGACCTGGCATGCGGCAACGACTGAAAATGCAAGAAACTTTTCACAGTTACTGACCCCTGATTTGAAACCACTGCTGCTGCTGCTGCTAAGTCACTTCAGTCGTGTCCGACTCTGTGTGACCACATAGATTACCAGCCCACCAGGCTCCCCTGTCCCTGGGATTCTTGGGGCAAGAATACTGGAGTGCGTTGCCACTTCCTTCTCCAATGCATGCATGCATGCTATGTCGCTTTAGTCTTATCCGACTCCGTGCGAACCTATGGACAGTAGCCCACGACGCCCCTCTGTCCACGGGATTCTCCAGGCAAGAATATTGGGGTGAGTTGCCATTTCCTTCTCTTATGTCAAACCATACATGCTACAAACACTGAGCTTGCCCTCTGGAATATGCGCTTGTTGATACTGAGGCCGCTATCTAGAGAACGCTCGCAGGAACTACTTAGTTTCCAATCTGGATCACCCTTTCTGCCACCATTGAGACTATTAACAAGCTTTGGAACAAGTGCATTGCTGTCACTGAGACTGCACAGTAGAGCATACATCCCATCACTCCTAAACCCGGGTTCTTTAGGATATGGCCTACCACTACTGAGCCTGTCCCTAAAACATGCCTGTTGTAAACTCACATACACTTTTGGTGTATTACGCTCTGGATTCTGCATCCCTGCACTACTGAAATTGCCTTCCAGAACAAGAGTTCATCACCGGCTGAACTTTCACTCTGAAGCATGAACATCACAATCATTAGCTTGTTGCTTTATAGGTAAGTCAGGCCACTACTCAACCTGCACTGTAGTTCAGGTGTGCCTAAATAGTTACTGAACTTGCACTCTGAAGTTTCCTTCTGGACACAACTGAGCCAGAACTCCTGTAGACAGAGTGATTTTAAACACTGGAGGACATGGTACGCCTCTCCTGAGCATGAGCTCAAGTGCAGGCATCCGGGCTCTGCTGAGAACATGCTCTAGTTGCACACATGCCAAAGTAACTGAACGTGCAGCTGGGGGTACAGATCTCATGAATACAGAGTGAGCACATTTCATCATGGGTTTTGCGCTTCTGAGGTTTACTCAGAAGCATATCTTCCATCGTGACTGCGTGTGCCTTCAAGAGCCAAAGTTCTGACACTACGGAGACTGTGCTGTAGAGTAAGAATGCCTGAACTACACTACTGCACACTGAATCATGCATCCCAGCAGTATAAATCCTAGCACTACAGCACACTTGTCACTTCTGAGTCCTTACACTAAGCAGGCATGGCACAGCTAGTGAGCATGTGGTCTAGAGCATATGTGTGGCCATTACTAATTTCAGACTCGGAAGCCTGTGTCTTGCCACTTGTAAGCCCAGGCCCCCAAATATTCATGCTTCAGCTACTGATATTGCACCCTGGTACACTCCTTTATCACTGCTGAGACTGCATTACAGAGCATGAGTTCCATTACTACTAATCTTGCTCGATGGCCTGAGTGCTTAAACCTGTGAGCCTACACTCTGCAGCTGAAAATTGCCAATGACTTGGCTTGCCCTCTGTTGCATATGTTCCCCACGCTTCTTCCTGCACTCTGGAGCACCTATTCCAGGAGGTTGCTTTCTAAAACACATATCATCTCCACGAGTGAACTGTCATTCTAGATCAACTGTGTGACCACTAGTGACCTTGAATTCTGAAGTGTTATCTTAACTTCCTTGAGGTATTGCTCGAGAAGGTGTGTGCAACAATTACCCCCGTGACATTTTATACCAGCCATTTTGCTGCTAGTCACCCAGCACTCTAGACTGTGCAAGCTGTGAGTAGTGTACCTGTATATCTGTGGATGACGTGCCACCACTACAGACCTGGTGTATACTTCATACGTCCTGCCTCAATTGATCGTGCGTCACCATACACATATGCCACAACCCTTGCGCTTGCACTGTTGAGGGCTTGTCTTCCCTCTACTGAGCTTGTGTGGCAGAGCAGGTATATCACATTTTCTGAATTGGATCTCTGGATATGCAACCAAAAATAAAAACCCAGCTTTCAAGAAAACATGTCCCTCTGCAGTCTGCACTCTTGAGCAAGGGCACTGCAACTCCTAAGACAACACTCTGAAGCACATGTAGAGCAGGCATGCTGCATCTGCTGAACTTAGCTCTTCAGCATGCCTCTCAACAGTGAAACACACTTTAGGCATACCCCTCTTAATACAGACCCATGATCTAGAGCAGGCATGCTTCACATCCTGAATCTTGGCTTTCGAGAACACGTGCTTCATCTCCTGAGATGGTGCTTTTGCCGATTCTCCCCACCACTACTAAATCTGTGCTCTAGAGCGGGTGTGACACTTTGGAGCCTGCATGCCTCACTTCTGCCTCCCTGCTCTAGCCTGGAAGTACTGAAACAGCTTAGCTCGCAATCCAGAGCACACATTCTGCCACTAGTGTGCTTGCACTTTAGAGCAGGCTGTCTGAAGCCATCCCATTGGCACTGGCAACATGCGTGCAGCCACTGCTAAATGCACACTAGAGCACAGTTCCTGCCACTATTGAGCATGTACTCTACCACAAGATGTCTAAAACTGCTCAGTTGCATTGCGGAGCATACCTCTTTCCACAAGTGAACTTGCATTCTACAGGAAATGGTACACAAACACTGACCTTGTGCTCTAGAATTGGCACACCATACATAATTTTCTTAACATTTGAAGCATATGTCTGGCCAACACTAAATCCACGCTTTAGATCAGCTGTGCTAAAATCACTGAGCTTGCCCTCAAGAGTATATCTGAACTCACATTTTATAGCCACACCTACTACCACGGTGGATTCTGTGCTCTAAAACTCTCGTGAGATGAGAGAACAAGATGGTGGAGCTATAAGTGGATGTGGAGTACATCTCTCCATGGATACATCAGGCATACACCTTCAGACACAGAAGAGGAATCAGAACATTACCGGAAAGTAGACAGGAGTACCTGACAAGTGGCAAAGAATATATAGAACCACGCAAAACTCAGTCGGGGGAAAGAACTGGGGGAAAAATCAGGAGTGTTAGTAGGACTGGATCTGCCCTGAGTGGGGGAAGGAACTGAAGCTGAGGTCCAATCCCACATTGGGTCAATCGTCTGAAGTGTAGAATAGACATTTAAAGCTGAGAGTGAAACAGCTGATCTGTGGAAAGCTGGGTGCAATGAGAAGCAGAGGGTCCTTGCTGCAGCCGTACATACCCCGTACAAGGACATCCGTCCCCTGAAAGGCCCCGTGGCTGGCAGCTGCAGTTTAGGGACTTTGTGGCAATTCATGGGGAGGGCTGCTGTTTCCTGGGGAGAAATCGAGAGAGGGGGTTTGAAGGAGGACACTGTCGTAGGGTATGCCTGTGGAGAAAAGCTAGGCAGCCATGAAAGCAAGGCCATAACACCGAGTCACATGTCGGGGGTGGAGCAATCACCATAGCCTCTCTCTCCCTCATGCTAGCATCAGTAGTTACTACAATAATGAGGCTGACCCTTCAAATGCTGAACACACTGAAATGCAGAGCAGGACACCACGCAGGGTCATCCATTAAGTGCCTGATGCATCATACTAGAGTAGAATCCCACTCAGGATGCTCCTTTAAGTGTCGGATGCACTGATTTACACAGGAGGACCCCAGCCAGGAAATTCGCTCTATGTGCTGACCCATTGAACGACAGAGAAGGATCCCAGGCAAGGAAGCCTTCTGAGTGGCCGAATAGGTGGAACTAGGGAGAAGACTGGCCAAAGACGCCATCTTATCACCGGATACAAGGGCTCAAAAAAGAAAAAAAAAAAAAAAAGGCTCTGATAGGGCCCTAACTCCTGTGGTGTAGTCAGTCTGTGTCCCTGCACCCTGCCCGTTTGACACCACCTGTGTCCCTCAAAGCCAAGCAGCTGCTCCACTTTCACAGTTAACTCTCATTGGAAAAAAGCTGCTGCTGGTTAAAAAAACAAATCGTGCAACTATTTGCACAGGATTGCTTCAGTCCTGTCTAACTCTGTGTGGAACACATTTCACCACTACAGAGAAGAAGCTCTAAAATGCATATACTGGAACAAATGATTTTTTCCAGTCTTGTAGCCACTGCTGAGTTTTCCAGATTTGCTTGCATATTGAGTTCAGCACTTTCATAGCACTCACTATTAGGATTTGAAATCACTCAAGTGGAGTTCTCTATCTCCACTAGCTGTGTTTCTTTTGATGCCTCTTGTGGCACGCTTGACCTCACATTCCAGGATGTTTGGCTCTAGGTGAGTGATTAGATCATGATAATTATCTGGATCATGGAGATCTTTTCTGCCTAGTTCTTCAATCTTTGCGGTATCGATTTTTGCTACCTCTTCTTAATATCTTCTGCTTCTGTTCAGTCCATACAATCTCTGTCCTTTACTGTATCCACCTTTGCATGAAATGTTCCCTTGGTATCTCTAATTTTCTTGAAGAGATCTCTACTCTTTCCCATTCTGTTGCTTTCCTCTATTTTTTGCACTCATCACCGAGGAAGGCTTTCTTATCGCTCTTTGCTATTCTTTGGTGCACTCTATTCATATGGGTATATCTTCCCTTTTCTCCTTTGCCTTTTGTTTCTATTCCTTTCTCAGTTATTTGTAAGGCCTCCTCAGACAACCATTTTGCCTTTTTGCATTCATGTTCTTGGGGATGGTCTTCATCACTGCCTCCTCTACAATGTCATGAACCTCCAAATGTAGTTCTTCAAACACTATATTATGCCTAATCCCTTAAATATTTTCTCATGTCCACTGTACCATCATAAGGGATCTGATTTAGGTCAAACCTGAATCATCGAGTGGTCTTCCCTACTGTCTTCAACTTAAGTCCAAGTCTATAGCAAATACTGAGCTTCCACTCTGAACCTTCCTTCTTACAAGTATTTGTCCACCATTTTAGAGCACTTTCGCTGCATCTCTTTATCTTCACTCTGAAACATACGTACCGTCACTCCTGAAAGGATGCTCAAGTGCATGCATTGAACTCCTACTCAGCCTAAGCTCCACAGTAGTCATGCCGATCTACTAAGCTTGCATTGGGCCGCATGCGTCTTTCACTATTTAGACTATGATACTGAGGTCATGCTGCAACTGCATAGTTGCAATCTCAGGCATACCTTCTTCGACTTTCAGCTTTTATACCAGCACACATGTTCTGCCCCTCCTAAGCCCGCTTTCTGGAAGAGATATGAAACAACTGTTGAGGTTGTATTCTGGAGCATGTCCCTGCTATTTCTGAATGCATTCTTTTTGTATTTCTTCATATTTCTTTTAAAAAATGATTTAATTGGAATAGAATTATTGTGTATTACTGTGATAGTTTTTGACATATACATCAGCATGGATACATGCGTGCCCCTATCCTGAACACAACTCAAACCTCATTTATTACCCCACGCTTCTGGGTTCGTCCACAGCACAAGGGTTGGATGCATCTTTCATGCATTGAACTTGCACTGGTCATCTCTTTTATGTATGGTAATGTACCTGTTTCAATGCTAATTTCTCCAATCATCCCATCCTTGAACTCTCCCATTGAGTCTCAGAGTCTGTTCTTTATATGTGGATCTTTTTTACTGGCCTTCATGCAGAATCATTGTTACTGTCTTCCTAAATCCCATTTGTATGCATTAATAAACAATATTTGCCTTTCTCTTTCTAACTTTTTTTTTTTTGCTCTGAATAATAGGCTGCAGGTTGAACTGCCTTACCAAAAGTGACACAAACATGTGTTTTTCTGTAGCTAAGTAATATTATATTTGAATATATAGCACAACTTCCTTATATTTTCATCTGCTGATGTGCATCTAGATTACGTGCAAGTCATAGCTTTCGGAAAGAGAATTGTAATAAACATTAGCTTTTAATTCATGTTAGGTGTAATAGAAATGGGAAAACAATAAAACCCAAATGTAGAATGATTCAAATTCTACTCGATTGTTGAATATTATGTAAGTTGAAATACTTCAAAATCTGTTTCCTTGGCTGCATGTAACATATGAGGACTCTTTTATATCACTCACCTCTCTCCTTTTCATAAATATAGACCAATTTTCAAATGTTTGTCCAGTTTAATGAAAAAAATACTAACATAGACATATATATATATATTATATATAAAATAGAGATATGTTTTCATATCATAAACTGTTGATAGCAAGCCTAGATTTTAGAATTATTTCCATGGCTTGCTACCTCCCTTGTTTGAGCTTCACCAATGCTGTTCAAATAACACAATCAAATCTCCAACCCCCTCTCTTTCCTCCTCCTCCTTAAAGACACTTGAAGTCTCTATCCTCTTCTTCCCTCTCCAGCCTAAATTTCCTAAATTTTCACACACACACACAAAAAAAAGAAACATGAAAAAGAGAAGAGATAATAACATCAGGGCTTTGCTTCTTAGAATTAACTTGAGTCAGTTTCTGTGCCTGCAAATCAAAGATAGTTAATAGTGAGTTGAATTCTTTCAGGAGCTTCCTCTGTTTTTCTTTTGATACCTCTATATTTTGTTCACACAATGACACTTTGTTTTCTTTACAAATTATTGAAGATGTGTCAAGATTATTATTTTGTTACTGCCCTTTGTGAATTTCCTTGTCTGCCTTGCTTGTTCTTTCAGGTAAAATTTATTTTATTAATGTTGCCAAAACATTGTAAGTAATATTAGTATTTGTAGAAATAATGTTTTAAAAATTATTTCTGTTGTCTTTTTACAAATAACATGGCATATTTTTATTTTTTTTAAATAATCGTATTGTGTTGGCCAGTTCTAAACAGTGATGTCTAAGTGGGCTTTCTTGTTCTGAGTAGCATCAAAAGCAATGAGTATCTGGCTTAATAAATTTCCGTTTCTGCTTTTAGATCTTGAAGAGAATTGTTTTATTGGATAGTTTACAACATTTGTTGAGACACTTACTGTTCCTTCTTTCTCCTCTCCTTTCTTTTTCTTGCTTTCTTCCCTTGTCTCTCTTCCTCTTTCTTTCCTTCCCTTTCTTTCCCCAGGTTGTTGCTTGACTGGACCTTTCCTGAAACAAAAGGAATTCCACACAGAGTTGAATGTTATCCTCTCAGAATGCCATTTCGTTCCTCATTTCTAGTATTGGAATTAACTTCCCTGTCCCCTTATTAGATTTGCCACAGTTGTATCAATGTTTCTGATTTTCTTTTTCCAAGAAGCAGCTCTTGTCGTCTTATCCCAACAAGCTTTATTTTTGTTTTCTATTTTTGTTTCAATTCATAGATACTTCCTACATTCTTTAGGATTTTTTTTCTTTATACCTTTGCATTTTAGAAGTTTCTTCACAATTTTTTTCCTGTAAATATATTAGATTTACAATGTTGAATTTCAGATGTATATCAGAGTGATTTAGTTATGCAGATACGTATCTATTCTTTTGTAGGTCCTTTTCCATGATAGGTTATTACATGATACTGAGGATTTCTTTTCTTTTTTTTTTTCCATAGATGATTTAGGGGTTGACCTATCTTTATTTAGCAATTTTGTCTGAATCCCAAATATTTTTATGTATCCATGTTTTTTAATTAAAATTTCATTGTCTAAGATTTTTGGCAAGTTGATTCCAAAGAGTTCACTATTTTCAGGCTGAATGTTTTCATTTATTGTTTACTGAGAATTAAGTTTTCCTTGGAGCTCTGAGGGCATGTGTGTATATACACTGACATGTCTATATACACATCCTTTTCAGATTACTACATGTTTTAAGATATGTAAATGTATTTTCAAAGATATTTTCTGTTTGTATGGTAAAAACATGAAATGTTTTAATGCTAGAAATTTGTTCCCCCGAATGAATATAGTATAAAGAATAAAGATATAAAACTAGATTCCTTTGAGAGTAATCCTTCCTAACAGAACTTGGGAATGTTCAAAGAGTACTCATAACACTTACGAAAGGTGGCAAGAAAAACTTTATTCAAGGTAAGAGTACTACAGTGGCGTATTATAACATGGGAGAGAGATTGAGCTTATGTGTGACTCCAGGAGGGGTGCAGCTGGGATTTATAGCTAAGGAACAGGGTGGGCCCATGGGATTGCAGACAGAGATGGGAGACTGAAAAGCAGTGGACAACAATAACAGAATGGGTGTCAGTGGATGGAAACTTATTAAAATGAGGACTATAAGGGTGAGGGTGGACTCTGGCTCAACTGAAAGGATCATTGCTGAGGCTAGGCAAGGCTGATAAGATATTCCGGTGAGTGAAATGATATTTGATCGGATACTGAGGGTGGTCAGATCAAGGGTGGGCTATGTTTTCTAAACTGAAGTAGCAGATTCTGGATTAGATTGGACTAGATGGACAGGCAGCCCTGAATAAAGACATTGCCCAAAGTTGGCAGTGCATTAATGAACTAGTGCTGCATAAGCAGTTAGCCAAAACTAGCAGCTTAAAACAATATTATTTCATACTGCTGCTGAAAGTTGGGAATCCAGGAGTAATTCAGCTGAGTGTTGTGGCTCAGTGTCTCATGAGATTGCCATCCTCTGAAGCCTTGACATGCGCTGGTGGATTTCCTTCCAAGATGGCTTACTCACATAGCTGATGAAACCGGTTTGCTTGCTGGCTGTTGGGAGAAAACCTCGGTTCTTTCACATGGGCCTCTCTAAAGGGCTACCTGAGTGCTCTCGAGATATGACTAAGCTGGCTTCTAGAGTGAGTGATCCAAGAGGATGATCAAGGAGGCTGCAGTGCCTTTTATGACCTAGTCTCAGACGCTTCATTGTTCGTTTCTACAGTATTCTAACATGAGAAGTGAGCCACTAAGCCCACCACACATGTGAAGGGGCGGAGGAAGGAACCGTGGACATAATTTAAAACCACGTGGTACACACATGGCCAGAAATTGTTCACATGCGTGTATGTCCAAAATGCCTTTTCCTGCCAATGCTTTTAAACAATTTATCTGTTACAGCATTAACTTGAAGTTCAGGACCTTGTCATCTAAGTCAGGTCCAGCTATGGATCAGGGTCCACGTGTACAGTATCTCGTGTTCTGTTGCTCAGTTGTGTCGTATTCTTGGCGACCCCATGGGCTGCAGCGCTGCAGGCTTCCCTGTCCATCAACTCCAGGAGCTTGCTCAAACTCAAGTCCATTGAGTCAATGATGCTATCCAACAATCCCATCCTCTGCTGTCCCCTTCTCCTACCTTCATCTTTTTCCGCATCACGGTCTTTTCCAATGAGACGGTTATTCGCATCACATAGCCCAAGTATTGGAGCTTCAGCTTCAGCATCAGTCCTTCGAATGAATATGCAGGAGAGATTTACTTTAGGATTGACTGGTTTGATCTCCTTGCAGTCCAAGAGCCTCTCAAGTCTGCAACACATCAGTTCAAATTATAGAAGTGTAGTTCCTCTAGACCTGAGGATGTGTGAACAAAAGAGATGAGTTAATCTGCTCCCTTTCACAGCCAACATACAGTGGTGGTTCAGGCATAGATAACCTTCATAGACACTCCTGTTCCAGAAAGGGGAGGGGAGATGGGAGTCAATAGTAGCAGTTCTGAAATCCCATGGGTTCTTGCGGGCAGTCCTTTGATTAGTATTTAAGGCCTGGACACTTCCTAGGCTTCCGTCTCTGATTTTTTCATTCTACCCGCTGACATGATGCCATTGCATGAAAGGTGGCTAGTATATGGTTACATGAAACAGTCTCCCTAGCCTGCTTCCTGCTTGTAGAAGGCAGAAGTCCAGAGCTCCTATTTTCTACTATTGCTGGTCCTTTCAGTCCGAGCTGAACTTAAATATGTTATCTTAAAACCTTGGTGTGTCTCCTGATACTCTTACTGGTGTTCAAGGCAAAGCACCCCACTCCAAAGCGACAGTCACACATGTCTTCATAATAAGGCTTACTCTGTCTTGGTTTTCTGCTGAGATAGCTGAGGGATAACACCCTGAACCTTGGTAGAAGTCTTATTGTGTGACTGAAAGGATCTCTGAGTGACACCCCTAAACTCTTTGGAGGGTATTGGCCTGACTAAATAATGCCATGAGGCATCCCCTTCCAGCTTTCTGAGGCTTAACAAAGAATTTTACAGTCACACTCGTCTTTAGAACACCTTTGTTTATAAAAAATAAGAAGAAGAACTGGCCTATCGGTGGTGTAAAATGTTGTATTTAGACCACCTAATCTCAATGCCCTGGATATGATCTTGCTTGAGAGTCATTAATTTTAACAACTTCTGTCATCTTAAAAGACTGGAAAATTCCCAAATCAGCAAGTTTTGTCCCCTGTTTTAATAATCTTTATATTAAACATTAAAGAAAAAAAATCCCTTTATGTTTTACTACAGGCAGCAAGAAAAAACCAGGAAGTACTTTTGGCGGTTTGGATGGAAATCCTCTTAGATAACTCAATTAATTAAGTACAGTTTGTCCTCCCAGCTCATTAGGTACATTTTCTACTTTTCATAAACTGCAGATGTAGTGGACTTTCGTCTTCACACTCCCCAGGCTCTCTCCTCCTGCCTCTCCTTTCTGCCAAGCATCCTAGGTGCACGACTGTGATTCCGCCTAGAACGTGTTTGCTCAGTGAGCAAACGGGGAGCGATTCCCTGGCTTCAGTGCTTCTGCTGGCCAGAGACTGTGTACCGTTCCCTAAGAACTTCATGGTTTCGCTGTCCAACTTCTATCACCTGGCTAGGTCAGTTGCAGTAGCTCATACTCACAAGCGAACTGGCAGGGATTTCTACACGCACATGTGCAGAAACATACATGTGTACACGGGAACATCGCTGAGGGGAAACCTGTCCATATGCAGAAGTTCAGCTTTCTTTTCCAGGAACGTGAATTTTGGTAAGCGCTCAAATTTCTACACACACATGTGCACAAATATATTGGTGAATACAGTTACATCGCTGAGAGGAAACCTGTCCATATGCAGAAGTACAAGCTTGCTTTTCCAGGAACATAAATTTTGGTAAGCACTCAAATTTCTGCACGCACATGTGCACAAACATGCACGTGTACTCAGTAACATCCCTGAGAGGAAACTTGTCCATATGCAGAAGTACAAGCTTTCTTTTCAGGAACATTAATTTTGGTAAGCACTCAAATTTCTATGTGCACATGTGCACAAATATATGCGTGTACACAGTAAGATCGCTGAGGGGAAACCTGTTCATATGCAGAAGTACAAGCTTTCTTTTCCAGGAACTTGAATTTTAATAAGCACTCAAATTTCTGCACGCACATGTGCACAAACATGCACGTGTACTCAGTAACATCCCTGAGAGGAAACTTGCCATATGCAGAAGTACAAGCTTTCTTTTCCAGGAACATTAATTTTGGTAAGCACTCAAATTTCTACACACACATGTGCACAAATAGATGGGTGAATACAGTTACATCGCTGAGACAAAACCTGTCCATATGCAGAAGTACAAGCTTTCCTTCCCAGGACATTGAATTTTGGTAAGCACTCAAATTTCTACGTGCACATGTGCACAAGTATATGCGTGTACACAGTAACATCGCTGAGAGGAAACCTGTCCATATGCAGAAGTACAAGCTTTCTTTCCAGGACCTTGAATTTTGGTAAGCACTAAAATTTCTACGTGCACATGTGCACAAAAATATGCGTGTACACAGTAACATCGCTGAGAGGAAACTTGTCTATATGCTGAAGTACAAGCTTTCTTTTTGAGGAACATGAATGAGACCTGGTGACTAGGACCTCCTGTTGAGTGATCAAAAGGGGAATTTGATTCATTCCGTCCCCTTTCCCATTTGGTGTCCGTGAACAATGGAGATCAACGTGGCAAACGGTGGGGTTTTTCCCTACTTCCCTAGCATCTGGCCAGCAACAGCCTGTCCTGGTGATGCTGTGCATGGCTGGGACGTTGGAGCCACCAGTGGCCACACCAGGCGAAGATGCCACCCTCTTCAGAGTGGAGGCAGGAGAGGACAGCGAGGCCCAGGTGGACGGAGTCGTGGCAGGGATCAGACGGGGTTTCCAGCTGCTTGCAGAGGACATCACTGAGGATGTGGAGGTTGTGCCAGATGAATGACAGAAACAGGGGTCCTCCCTGGAGCTGGAGGAGAAGACATTGGAGGAGCAGTGCCAGGAAAGGCCTGGAGGCCCGAGTGAGCTCCCGGCACTAGATGTGATGCAGGCACTGGCGACCTTGTAAGTGGAACTTAGCTCTAAGCCTGAGAAAACCTGCAGGGCCTACGTTTGGTTCATGTGCAAGAGTCATGAGAGGAGGAAGCGTGACTTGGCTCAGAAGAGTGCCAACATCCAGGGCATCCCTGGCTTCTGGGCCAACGTGGTATCCTTTCTGCTACTCGTTGTGGTCCAGTGCTCAGGAGGAGGGGGAGATGCAGAGGCAGGAGCAGGAGGAGGGGTGGAGGCGAGGGGGCAGAATGGTGGACCCTGAAGGAAGTGTGGTACTGGGCAATTGGCAGGCTCCAAAGGCACAGCTGAGTAGAGTCCGGGCAGGGCCACACCTGTAAGTGTCGCAGCCATGACTCTGTGTGTCTCCTTCAGGCCTGCATCTGAGGAGGATTGGCCTCTGAGTCAGAAATGACCAGAGACAGTACATGAGAGCCACCTTAGCTGACAGTTATTGTTGTAAAGGTGAATGATTCCGAAAATAACTGAGATATGGGAGTCACACACACAAGCGCGCGCGCAGACACACACACATACACAAACCCACAGAACATATGTAGACATACTTTCTGATCCCCGTTATCTCACTGAGTGAGCAAGTTCTGAGTGGAATCACAGTGGTACAGCAAGGATGCCTGGCAGAAAGGAGAGGCAGGAATAAAGTGTCTGGGGGTGACCAGTGAGAGTGCAGAAGATCTGAGACACAGAACAGGTTGCAATCCCAGACACAGAAGACACAGTGGGTGACCCCACAGCCCTTTGAACACCCTGATACAAGGGCCTTTCCATCCTTCCCAAGTGCCAGGCATACTTTCTCTGACCTTACCATGAGCATGAGCACTACTGAGCTTCCAGGGCAAGATGCGCTGCAGGCACTGGCTGCCCTGCTGGTGGAACTGAGCTCTGAGCATAAGAAGAACTGCAGGGCCTACTTCCAGTTCATGTGCAGGAACCATCAGAGGAGGAAGCCTGACTTGGCTTGGAGGATCGCCATCACCTGGGGCATCCCTTGCTTCTGAGCCATAGCTGTATCCTTTCTGCTGCTCTTTGAAGTCTGCTGCTCAGGAAGAGGAGGCGGCGCAGGAACCTTTTCCCTGCTCCCTATCCTGACAGGTGCTGTTGCGGAGCCATCCATCGTCCCACTGCAAGTTGATATTTTCCTTTCAGGACCCCCCTACTTCTTGGACACAGTGACCACTAAGTAGAATTACCTTGACATCACTTGTGAAACGTGGTTCCTGGGGTGGTGAGTGTGGGTGTGCAAGGTTGTGGAGTGTCCACCTGTGGGATCCACACCCATCTCCCGTGTCTCTGTAGGGCATAGGGCACGTTGTTCCACTCCTGTCCACTGGTTCTGGGACTTTGAACGGGGAGCATCCAGCCACAGCGTGGACACCAGGAGCCTTAACTTTCTCAGCTGGTTGTCAGGTCACAACTGCTCAGAGTCGAACAGGATTGCTGAGGTGTGGTTGCTTTGGGCCTGAACACAGTTAGCAATTCACTTTGGGATTCTTGGCTGCTGGCTCACCTTGCTCGTATTGCCAGCGGATTGTCGGCCAAGATGTGTGGGATGATCGCCTGAAGTAGTACCCTGGGCAGGAAGGTTCTTCCATGAGAGTAACTGACAGAAATGTGTGGAGATGGGGTCTGAAGGTGGGCCCTGAAGGGACACTCATGTGATACTACAGGGACACTGTCCTTTCCCAATGGGGATGCTCAGACTCATGCAAACTGGCTGTGGAGCCTGAGTTTGGGTCGTGCTTGTAGCAGGTGACCTCCTGAGACTGTTTATTTGGGGACTTGGTGTGTCCGTGTGTGAAGCAAGTCTCCATCAAATCAGCTGAGGTGGCAGCACCAGAGTCCAGGTGATACTTCTAGAGGCAGTGTGTATTAAGTATCTTTGTCAGAATCATCCTTTGTGGGTCCTTTCATCCCCTGGCCTCCTGCTGCTCACTGAGTTTGAGATTGCCTGGGCACTTCACTCCCGCCCCTTACCCAGGGAAGGCCTATCATTGAAAAGCTGTCCTCTCCGGGGTCCCAGTGCACCTGTGTGCTGACTTTGGGATCTTCTGTGAATTTCCACATTCACCACTCAGTGTCTCACAACCACCAAACATGCTGCGCTGGAAGCGGCTTCAGGCTGCCTTGGGAACATACGGAAGAGTTCGTGGAGAAGGTGAACAGGGAGCCCCAAGGGCAGGACATGGTGCCTACTGTCGCCATCCCCGACATTGCTGGCCTCGGTCGTCTTCACCTCCTGAAACACCTATGCTCGTTGTTTGCATTTGTGTCCCCGTGCTGAGCATGTGTGTGTATACACACGTGTGCTTATTTATGCTGGCTGTGATTGTGTGTGTGTGTGTGTGTGTGTGTGTGTGTGTGTGTGTGTGTGTGTGTCCGGCCCAGGGCAGAGGCAGAGATGAAGGTGGCAGGAGAGGAGGTGCTGAGCAACCAGAAGAGGAGTCATGAGGCGACCAGGCTGAAGGTGGTCTGTCGCCTCATCTCTGCATTGACCCTGCCCAGGATGGGAACAAGGAAAGGATGGCCAGTGATAACTCCAGACTGTGGCTCCAGATATCTTCAATTAGACCAGATACAAAACACGCTCATCAGTTCTACCGTGTTGTTGTGTGTGCTTGGATCAGGAAGAGGGTTTCATGGTCTAAGGATTCACACAGAGCAAATCACGTGGGGTGGGGCTTTGAAACCACTGCCTGTGGAGCCCTCCGTGCGTGGGGCCATGGGCTGGCCTCTGGAAATGAGGGACGTGGCTATGGCAAGATCTTGGATGGTGAGGCTAAGGTCCTGCCGAGATGGGCAGAGAGCTGAAGGAGAAAGAGTCATAGATTGCCTGCTGCACTGGAGATTGTTCCACACACATGTGAAAAGGAGAACTGGGAAGGTCCTGGGCCAGTGCTGCCCAGATCAGCCCAGCAGCCAGCACACGCCCTCCCTGAGTGTGGCACACACTGGCACGATATGACACAAAACATGAGATGCACTAAAGTATGCTGTATCTGCCAACCACAGGCATCCTAGGAGAGACATGGTCTGTAAGCAAGGCATGCCTCCAGGCACTTCCAGCCTGCCTCGCTGGCAGTGCCCAAAGCCGAGAAATGTGCAAGTGGGTTTCCCTGTGTGACCCTATCCGGGATATGCCTGTGAGGGAGGGAACAGAGAAAAGACAAGGGCGGTGGGTAAACTGCATGTCCTAAGGGACCTCAGGGGAGTGGAGACAGAGAAGCCCCTGGGGCAGTTCAGGGCCTGCTGGTTTTCAGGGTCCAGACTCTAGGCAGTAGCGGTCCTGCCAAAGATACCCCATGGTCTGTGCTGAAAGTTCTGATATGAATTCCTCCTTTTCTTTGGGGTCTTGCCCCTGGCTTGGGGGCCTGAGTGTCAAAGGTGCACGTCTGTACCTGAAGGAGGATTCTGGTAGTCTTGCTGGAGCAGAATCTCTGATTGCGTTGTAGGGGATCTGCACCCAGGTGACACAGGGATGCTGCCTTCCAGGTGACCGTCTTGGATATCTCTGGGCCCAACCGCGCACTGGCTTCCTTGGCACGGGTGCTGTGTAGGGAAGCAGGGATGCGTGACTGTAGGGAGTCCTACCTGGGCCTAATGAGAGCAACTGAAAGAGAGCCTTGGCATTTAGCAAATCACTGAGGCATGGGTGGTTCAAGCCCTCTTGGTCCATTTGAGATAGTAACGCTGCTTTCTGTCCAACGGAGGCATTAGCTCTGGGCCCAGAACCTGCAGGTTCCCCAGGGCATCATCTGTTGGGGGACTCCCATGTGCATGGGTAGTGTTAAACAGAAAGGAAGACGTGTAGGGATGCCACCTTACTTTGATGGCCTCCGGTTCCATTCTTGGTATCGGAAGAGACCATGCATCCATGTGTACCTTCTTCACAACCTTGGATCAGAACCAGGCCTGTCACAGTCTCCGGGGGCTTTTGGAGGCTCAGGCGTTTCTGGCCTTTTCCTGCCACATGGAGAGAGCACATCGGGGCACAGGTAGATGGTGCACACAGAACGCTCCACAGATAGGAAGAACAGGGGGCCTCATTCAGAATGCTGGGGGCTGTAACGGGTGGTAGGCTACCAAGAGGGGCACAACATTGACACGGAATGACCTAGACAGGTGCACACCGAGAAAGCAGTTCTTCAAGTCAGCTGAGCTCAGAGGTCCTTGTTTTCTGGTCCCCTGAAGGAATGCACAGTCAATGCATCAGGCCAACGTGACTGGTACTGTGAAGCTGTCCAAGGCGATGGGAGAATGCAGAAGGCAGGCACATGTTATACAGCTGTTCATGGCAAGAACTTCCAATGCTGCCTGCTGCTCTGCAGGCCAGTCCCTATCAATAGCAAATGCCAAGGTTTTGGAACCTTTGAGGATAAGGCACAGAGTTAGAAGTGTAACATGACATAATCGATGAGCAAGTGAAAAAACAAGGACAGAAATGTGGATGCTTACCAACATTCATGTTCCTGGAAAAGAAAACTTGTACTTCGGAATATGGACAAGTTTCCTCTCAGCGATCTTACTGTGTGCATGCATATATTTGTGCACATGTGCACATAGAAATTTGAGTGCTTACCAAAACTAATGTCCCTGGAAAAGAAAGCTTGTACTTCTGCATATGGACAAGTTTCCTCCCAGGGATGTTACTGAGTACACGTGCATGTTTGTGCACATGTGCGTGCAGAAATTTGAGTGTCTACCAAAATTCAAGTTCCTGGAAAGGAAAGCTTTACTTCTGCATATGGACAGGTTTCCCCTCAGCGATGTTACTGTGTACACATGTATGTTTCTGCACATGTGCGTGTAGTAATCCCTGCTAGTTCACTTGTGAGTATGAACTACTGCAACTGACCTAGCCAGGTGATAGAAGTTGGACAGCGAAACAATGAAGTTCTTAGGGAACGGTACAGAGTCTCTGGCCAGCAGAAGCACTGAAGCCAGGGAATCGCTCCCCGTTTGCTCACTAAGAAAACACGTTCTAAGTAGAATCACAGTCGTGCACCTAGGATGCTTGGCAGAAAGGAGAGGCAGGAGGAAAGAGTCTGGGGATTGTGAAGACGAAAGTCGACTACATCTGCAGTATTATGAAAAGTAGAAAATGCACCTAATGAGCTGGGAGGACAAACTGTACTTAATTGAGTTATCTAAGAGGATTTCCATCCAAACAGCCAAAAGTGCCTCCTGGTTTCTTCTGCTGCCTGTAGTAAAACATGAAGGGAATTTTTTTTTTTAATGTTTAAGATAAAGATTATTAAAACAGGGGAAAAAACTTGCTGATTTGGGAAGTTTCCAGTCTTTTAAGATGACATTAATAAAATAATAAATTTTCCCTGAAAGAACAAGCAAGGCAGACAAGGGAATTCACAAAGGGCAGTAACAAAATAGTAATCTTGACACATCTTCAATATATTTGTAAAGAAAACAAAGTGTCATTGTGTGAACAAAATATAGAGGTATCAAAAGAAAAACAGAGGAAGCTCCTGAAAGAACTCAACTCACTATTAACTATCTTTGATTTGCAGGCACAGAAACTGACTCATGTTAATTCTAAGAAGCAAAGCCCTGATGTTATTATCTCTTTTTTTTCCTTTTTTCTATTTCTTTTTTTGTGAAAAGTTAGGAAATTTAGGCTGGAGAGGGAAGAAGAGGATAGAGACTTCAAGTGCCTTTAAGGAGGAGGAGGAAAGAGAGGGGGTTGGAGATTTGATTGTGTTATTTGAACAGCATTGTTGAAGCTCAAACAAGGGAGGTAGCAAGCCATGCAGGCCTGCGGGAAGAGCATTTCCAGAAGAACAGCACTTGCAGTCTTGGGATCGGGAAGAAATGGAATTTGATGGGGGAAAACCAAGGCCTGTGTTGTCAAAAAGAGTACATTAGTGGGGAAAAAAGTAGAGTAGAAGACAGAGAATGGAAGAGAGGAAGCAGTCAGGGACAATATTGCAGGAACCTTTTAATTTGGCAATAAATACAACTTGTTGTCCTTAGGAGCATACTTCACAGCAACTAACAGCAACAGTGTTGATAATACTAAGCAACAGTAAAAACACGTAACTAAAACATTTCGTATTTTTTACTACAGAAATCGAAGAAAGGAGATACAAATGCAATAGTCTGCATATTTATTTATACAGAGAGTTTTCACCTGAGACCAGAACACACACACACTCTTTGTACGACTAAAAGTGGTTTCAGCTGACACTTAGCAAAGTGCTTTGGCCCAAATAAACTAACCAGAAAGGCCTAGTAAAGAATTCAAAGTGCAAATAAATCAATCAGGCTCTGAGTAAATAAACACAATTTATTTGAATTTGAATTTACACTCACGAAATTACCTAAAATGGAGACAACAGATTCACTACAGCTTCATCATCTGTAGTCCTTCCTCTTCAGTTCTGAGAAGGATGCTAACCGCTTGGTGATGATCTCTTTCCAGCATTTTGTGAAAGCTTAGAGGACTTAAAAAAAGTGAGGCCTGGGGAGAGTGGCGAGAGACAAAGAGGAGGAGAAAGGAAGAGGAAACGGAGAGTTGCTCCTGGCATAGGTCTACAGACAGGATCCCAGCTTCCTGGAATGGTGCACAGAGATTGCTAGGTATCCGTGCCAGAAGTGGAGAAGGGGTGACATTCACCTCCAGGAGGAGACTCAACTCCAAGAACCTACAGAGGCAGCCAAGTGTGCTGATGTTCAGGAACCGATACTTAGAGGGTACCCCACAGGTCTGTGAAAGAGCCCTTGGAGACCGCAAGAAAGAAGGTTTCCACAAGTATAATCACAGATTAGATGGTTGGATAGATTAGAGGAAGGATAACTCTATGACCTGATAATTACTGAAATACATGAGACAATTCTTGCACATCAGACTGTGTCAAGAAAGACGGAAACTCAATCAGTTTGATACAATGGGAAATTACACACGCAAAGAATTAGCTGTTAACTGTACTACATTTGTGTGCAAGGCAAGATAAGATACAGAACCGAAATCTTCACATGGTCAACTCGGGTAAGACACATGTAACTGGAAAATGGAAGCAAGAGTTCCAAAAAGGCTTTAATCATCCTGGACTATTTTTATCCACTATATTTACGATTCTTGGACAACTCCACTGTAGCTTAAGGGTAAGAGAACTCAATTTAGCCCAATTCAAAAGCTGAACAGATTTCCTCTGTTTGATCCTTTTCAGCTACAACTATGGGTCCAGCGCAAATCAAAGTGGACGTCAAGGCTCTTTTTCCTTTGGGAATTGTAACTTGCTTTGCTACTGTGTCTGACACAGATATGCCGACCTCACTGTGACTACAGGCCAGCCAAATGGGAAAGGGGACAGAATGAATCAAATTCCCCTTTTGATCACTCAACAGGAGGTCCACAGGCACCAGGTCTCATTAACGATCTCTGCTTCTCCAACTGCAGTCAGTGCTACACAGGGCCTGCTTCATGCTTGCCAGGGTCTCTCACCAAACACAGGCATTTTAACGGCTGGCTTCCTTGAGATGTCCCTGGGCTAGGTAAAAGCACTCTGAGACAGTGTTCCTTCTCCCTTGGCTCTGTGCCTGCAGTGAATGTATGCCTCTTCCTCAGCTGGGACACGAAGCCACAGCTCTTCACTGATTAAATCCCGTGTCTGGTCCAAACTCACATCGTAGCTTCTCCATCAACCTCCACTGCACGCTTTCAGAGCCAGGTTATCTTAGATCAGCCCAAGAGGCACTTCAGAGAGTGACATTCAAATCTGGCTATATAGCTGATACTGAGATCTGCAAGGCATGAAAACACTTCAAAATTACGTTGCCAAAACACTCTACAGATTATATGTATAGGAGAGCTTTCGAACTTACAAGTAACATCAAATACCAAAATAGGTTCTTACTTTTCCTTTCTCCACTTCTCTCATTCTCTCTCTCTCACACACACATGCACACATCCTTTTTACATGTTAAGACAATTACACGAAAAACAGATCATAGATTTTTAAATAGCAGCTCAATATGAAGATCAAACAAAACTGTACTTCCTCTATTTAAAACAAAATCACATAAATTACCCATCGGTTTTCCTATATTTGATATTATTGAATAATGCTATAAGTTGATCTTTTTGTTTTTAATGGGATTTTTAACTTTGACTGAAATACTTGCTTCAGACTTACTGAAGGCAGAATTAACTATTATTTTTCTTTTTTTGACCTCCTCCTTTTAGATTTGGGGGGTGATGATTCAAAATCAGATGTGTTCACAGTAATGGATGCAACTTCCACCAATCCTGGCTGAAGGGGTTCCAGTGATACTTGAATAACAATTTTTGTTTCAGGAGACAATCCTTCTAGCTGCTTAGGCTTCTTAAACATTTGATGACACTGGGTCTTGTGCTCCCTTTCCTCTCTGGAAGTTAAAATCTGTAGCCGATATTTGCAACACTGGTGAAAACTCTTTTCCCAGTGCCCTCGATGATGACGTCTGTATGCTGTTGCAGTTTGAAAAATTTTGAGACAAAACGGGCAAAGTAAATTCTTGGTGTTACCATGGTATGCTCTGAAATGTGCATCCACATCTGCAAAAAATGATGATCTGTAACTGCAAACCTGGCATACATAGGGCATTTCACCAGCCTTATGATTGTCTTTCATGTGCTCTAAGAGAACCTGATCTGTCTCAAAGGACAACTCACAGATGTGACAGACTGCGGAGGGCTCCTGGGCCGTGTGGACACTTTCAATGTGACACTGCAGCTGGAAGGGAGTAGGAAACTGGCGGAGGCAGTGCTGGCAGGTGGTGTGGGTTTTCCAGCTGTCACCTCTCTGCCTCTCAAGTTCCAAATGGTGCGTCATGTGATTCATAAACTTGACATTATTTAGAACTTTCAAGCAGCTGAGGCATTTAAACGCCGTGTGGGTCTTCGCTTCTGGCTGCCCAACTCCTCCATGCTCGCCATAGTAGAAGTCACGAAGTAACACAATCAGATTTCCTTCTGTGGGATCACCAATTTTGTTTGGACTTGCCAAACTTGGAAAATCAGTTTTTGTCTGTCCACTTTCCCCTAAAGGTCTTACAGGCTTGCAATGAACACTGTCCTTTGGAAAAGGTGTTGGACAAGGTTCTCCATTCTGAACATGGCTTAGTGAGGTATGGACACGGTCTGGTGTGCTTTGCTGAGTGGTCTCTGTATGAAAAAAACCTGACGGGGAGAAACCTAAAGAATGTTCCCCTACAATGCCATCACTGAGTTTAGGCCTTCTGGGATTTCTGCGATTTGTTTCACAAGGGGAAACTCGCTTTGATACATGAGGACTTTTATTCATATCTCCTGCAGAAACTGCTGTTTCTACTGGATGCTGCAATGACCTTGTGAAGGTAATCAAAGAAGAACATAACTCCTTCGAAAAGCAATCAGGCACTATTTGTGGTGAAAGATTTTTATAATCAGCTTGAGACGGAGGTTCAATAATAATAGGACTACCTGTTGATCTTGAGTCAGAGTCAGACACTGGCAAGACAGTCTTTGCTTCTGATGTAGGAGTCACATGACTAACAGGCTGTAATCTGTGAGCGTTACCTCTCCTGAAGTGACCACACCTTTTTCTCCTTGAATAAGAACCTGGGGTATCTCTGTTCAGTATGTTTGAAACGACTGGTTTTGAAGCTGAGCTCATCCCAACAAAGATCACGTCAGCATCTTCATTTCCATGTTCCACTCCAACCAAGATCACTTTATCATCATCATCATCTACTTGTTTCGTCTCTCCCTCCCTTTTCCGTACTTCTGGCTCTTGTTCTTCTTCACGTAACATACGTGGGAGTTCCATATTTTTAATACTTTCTTATTCTTAGAGGGTGCGGTCACAAGTCCCAGTGCTTCCTTTATACAAACTGCCACCTAAGTGTAAACATACTACAGATTAGTTAAGTACAGAAAAATGGGCTATTTGATTATCTCCAAAACTCTAGAGTACTTATACACACCCTTATCTTACAGACAAAGACACTGAGTGTCAACCAGACTCAATGACAGCTGAAAAAACTACGACTACAAGTCTACATGGCTCTAGAATCATTGCTTTGTCGCATGTTCACTTTAACCTCTTCTACTTAAAAAAATAAAGAGGGGGAAAAAAAAAAACAAAACACCACACTGATCATTACGTGAAATCAAATGTAAAGGAGAGTATTTTTACAAAAGCATTGTTCTACAGCGTTTCGAAGCATGGACTTTGGAGTCATAGGAGATTAAGTTGGAATTCTAACTTAACCACACACCAGTTGCCTCTTCTTGGGCAAATTTGTAACTTTTAAATGTGTTTCTGTATCTTAAAGACAAACATGCTTATTTCTTAGACTTAAGGTTAACAGCTTTTTTAAAAGGCATCAGCTATTCAATGGCATCTTGTTTTGTAGTAAAAATGGAAGAAAATGGATCTTAAATGCACATTACAACTGATCCATAAATTCTAATTTCATAAATGTTAACAAACAAAATAGGTAGCAAATTCAAAGTATAATCTATATATTCCTAGTTAACAAACAGCATAATTCAATGTCAAGCACTTAATTCAGGCCTAGGAAACTGAGAATGAGCTCTCTGATAATCTCACCCCAATTCCACACAGATATATCCTAAATTTCTCCCTCTAATCCTGGCTAAACTTCAATCCAACAATGCTTCATCTTTATGCCACACGTCTCTTCCCCACATAGCAGGCAAAATGATGCCAGTCTTTCTCTCATACCAATATCAGACAGAGACATCACACACACACACACACACACACACACACACACACCACACAAACACACACACACCTGATATCCCTTATGGATACAGGTGAAAGAGTCCTCAACAAAATACTGGCAAACAAAATCCAACAGCATATAAAAAAGACTGTACACTATGATCACATGCGATTTAGGGAGGTATGCAAAGTTGGTTCATTATAGGAAAGTCAATCAACATTATGCCATTTTAAAACAATAAAACAAATAACACATCTGCCTGAAGAAAAGGCATTTCCCTGAATCTAGCACCTTTTCATAACCGGGGTTAAAAGAACACTTAATAATTAAGAACAGAAGAGAACTTTCTCAATCAAAGGGCACCTGTAAAATGACCCACAGCTAACATCATACTAAAGAATGAAAAACTGAAAGCTTTCCCTCTAAGACTGGGAACAACACAAGGAAGTCTATTACACACTTTGGCTCAACATTATACTGGCAGTTCTATAACCAGAGCAATCAGGTAACAAAAGAGAATTGTTGCTGTAGTTTCAAAAAAAAAAAAAAAAAAAACGAAAAAACACAAAACAATAAAAAACAAAAAACAGCCTTCAGAATGGAAAGGAAGAAGTCAAAGTATATTAGACATAAGATAATTTAGTATAGAAAATGTTGAAGAAACACAAGTATTAAAATTAATATAAAGCTTGCAGAATAGAAGACAAATATTTTAAAAGTCAACCACATTTTATACAGTAGCAACAAATGTTGTTAAGTAAATACTTGAATCTACACTAGCATTCAAAAGAATACTTAGGAAGTCAGAAAGAGAAAGACAATATATTCTTTTGAATGGCTGAGTAATACTCCACTGGGTGTATGTACCACAGCTTTCTGATCCATTTATCTGTTGATGGACATCTAGGTTGTTCCATGTCCTGGCTATTATAAACAGTGTTCTCCATAGTGGCTGTACTAGATTGCATTCCCACCAACAGTGTAAGAGGGTTCCCTTTTCTCCACACCCTCTCCAGCATTATTGCTTGCAGACTTTATAGGAATCAATTCTAATGAGATGGATGAAACTGGAGCCGATTATACACAGTGAAGTGAGCCAGAAAAAAAACACCAACACAGTATACTAACACATATATATGGAATTTAGAAAGATGGTAATGATAACCCTGTATGAGAGACAGCAGAAGAGACACAGATGTATAGAACAGATTTTTGGACTCTGAGGGAGCGGGAGAGGGTGGGATAATACGGGAGAATGGCACTGAAATATGTACACTATCATGTAAGATAGTCGCCAGTCTATGTTCGATGCAGGATACAGGATGCTTGGCGCTGGTGCACAGGGATGATCCAGAGAGATGATATGGGGTGGGCGGTGGGAGGGGGGTGAGGATTGGGAACTCATGTACACCTGTGGCGGATTCATGTCAATGTATGGCAAAACCAACACAGTGTTGTAAAATAAAACATAGTAAAAATAAAAATTAAAAAAAAGAGAGAGAAAGACAAATATCGTATGGTATCACTTACATGGACTCTAAAATATGCCACAAATAAGCTGATCTATGAAAGAGAAACAGACTCACAGACATAGAGAGCAGACTATGTGATTCCCAAGAGGGAAAGGTACGGCAGGCACAGATTGGGAGCTGGTGATTAGCAGATGCAAAGCATAATATATACAATAGACAAACAAGAGCGTACTGTATAGCACAAGGAACTATATTCATAATTTGAGATAAACAATCATGAAAAGGGTATGAAAGAAATTGTGTGTGCATATGTGTGTGTTTACATATGAAGGAAAGGAAAGGGCAACTGTTGGCAAGCACGTACAGAAACTGGATCCTTGTGTGTTTCGGATAGATTTTAAAATGGTGCAACTGCTACCGAAAACAGTTTAAAGGCTCCTCGAAAAATTAAAGAACTAGGGCTGACACATGATTCAGCAATTCCACTTCAGGATATAAATTCAAAAGAAGTTAACATGGGGTCTTGGGATGTCTGCAGAGCCGTGCTCACAGCAGCACGAAGCACAACAACTAAGAGGTGGAAGCATCGAAACGTCCATCAAATGTGATATATACACACAATGAAATATTATTTAGCCATATAGAGAAAATTCTGTCTCATGCTACAGCATGCATGATCATTTTAGACATCAAGCCAAATGCAATAAGCCAGTCGTACAAAAAGACAAATACTGTAAGTTTCTACTTGCATGAAATAGCTAACACAGTCAAGCAATAGAAAGGAAACAAAAAAGAATGATGGAGTCCATGGTCTAGGTCAACGGGCAAGAAAAGAGGAGTTGCTGTTTGTTTAATGGGACAAGTGATGGGTACAGAGTTTCGATTTTGCAAGCTGTAAAGGTGTAGAGATCTGCTTCATAACAATGTGATAAGGAATTCCCTGGTAGTTCAGAGGTTAGGACTCCACAGTGTCCTATCAGGGGCCTGGGAACTGTCATTCAAGCTGCACAACACAGCTAAAACAATGACAACAACAACAAATCAACACTGTGACTATGTGTGTGTATATGTCTTAGTCACTCAGTTGTGCCCAACTTTGCATCCCCATGGACTAAAGTTCACCACGTTCCCTTCTCCATCAGATTTGCAGTGGGTTGCCATTTCTTTCTCCAAAAGGTTGATGAAAGTGTGCAAAATACTTAGCATGCAAAAATGGTTAAAATGGTAAAAATTTAAGTTAGATGTTTTCTACAACAATTAAAAACAGAAAAGCATTTAACAACCAGGAAAAGAATTTGAATAGACATTTCCGACTCTTTGCAATCCCATGGACTGTAGCCTACCAGGCTCCTCCGTTCATGGGTTTTCCAGGCAAGAGTGCTGGAGTGGATTACCATTTCCTTCTCAAGGTGATCTTCCCCAACCAGGAATTGATGCCAGGTCTCCTACCTTGCAGGCAGACATTTGAATATTTGAAATTCACCTGTGGCCTTGACAAGAGTGGCTTTATAGGAAAATGAGAGAACTCGAGATAACAAAGTCTAGGAACAACTCTGCAGAGGTCTGTAACAAGCAAATATGAAATAAAAGCAGCAGAAGCAGGATGTGTCACCAAAAGATGGATTTGTAACGACAGGTCACATTATAGTCAGTCAGTTTGCTGATGGGAACCATCCAGAGAAACAGAAACCTTAATCCAGGGCAAAGAGGAGACTTGCTAGAACTTCAAGAAATGAGTAGGTCTAGAACTGAGTAGATCAAAATTGAGTACATCAGGCCAGAGAGCACACAAGCTGGAGAAGGCAATGGAAACCCAAACCAGTACTCTTGCCTGGAATATCCCACAGACGGAGGAGCCTGGTAGGCCGCAGTCCATGTGGTTTCGAAGGGTCGGACACGACTGAGCGACTTCACTCTCATGCACTGGAGAAGGAAATGGCAACCCACTCCAGCGTTCTTGCCTGGAGAATCCCAGATAAGGGAGAGCCTTGTGTGTGGCTGTCCATGAGACTGCAGAGTCGGACACAACTGAAGTGGCTTAGCAGCAGTAGCAGCACACAAGAAGGGTACACAAGCCAAACAATTTGCTCACATTGACAGACCTGAGATCATATAAAAAAAAGGCTGGCATAGTGGATTAATGGGTATGGTAACCAGCCTTCAAGTGAATTCAATCTCCTAATATTCCCACCCCTGTGTAGTTCTCTCTCAATCTATCACAGGGTAGACCTGTGAGACTAAGCAAATACACAAGTGAAGATGTGTAACATCTCAAAAAAGACTCTGCACTTTATCATGGGTGCAAGCGCTTTCCTGAATCACTCATTCTGAGAAAAGACAGCAGCCTCCACAAGAGAAGCCCCTTGGAGAGGCCCACAGAAGGAGGAACTGAGGCTTCAAGAGTACAGACAAGTGAGAGAGCTTAGATTCAACAAGCTAAGTCTTCAGAGGTTGCCAAGCCAGACAAAAGCTTGACTACTAACTACCTCAGGAGAGATCCTAAGTCAAGAGATAACAAGTGGTAAGTTCTTTCAAATTATTCCATTTTGAGATCATATGTACAACACAAACACTTCAAGTTTTAATACCATTCACATCATACTTACACACAGAACAGTTCTCCTATAAATATAGCAAAAATCAAAACACACACACACACAGACACACAGACACACACACACTCACCCAATCCAAAGCACCGAAACACAGGAGTTGCCGGGCAGTCCAGTGGTTTGGTTAGGACTCAGCCCTCTCACTGCCAGGATCCTGTGTTCGATCCCTGGCTGGGGAACTAATGTCCTATGAAGCCACATGTTGTGACCAAAACAAAACATGCTGTGAAGTCAAAGCTGTACCAGCAAGATAAGTATACAACACAGCTGTAGGCACAAGTGGCTGGGCATAGAGCTTCCTATGATCTTGTTTACTCGCATGAAATGAACTCAGATGGTGCCTCACCCCCATCCAGTGGAGCTGACTTACTTAATGAAGAAAAGCCCTTAAGGGTACAGAAATGAGCAAGCAATCTCACGTGAACATGTTAAATCACAGGATATTTTCTCTGAATGTACCACTGGATTCATTCATTCATTTGGCCATGCTGTTTGGCTTGTGGGGTCCCAGTTCCCTGACCAGAGATTGAATCCAGACCACTGTAGTGAAAGCCCAGAATCCTAATCACCAGGCCACCAGGGAACCCCCACACCTGCATTGCTTTGCTTTGCCAGCTAAAACCTTAGGATATGTGCATTGCCCCATTTTAGCCTCACCAAGTGGTAGGAGTCAGCTCTACACAGCTTAAGACCCATGGTGTTCTTACTTTTTTTCTTTCAAGAAGGCAGGAGAAAGCAAGTCACCATGCCTGTTTTTAAGCTTGCCACTCAGAAAGCTGCAAACCTGAAACCATGATGGCCCTGAAGTCAGCACCCGCAATCAGGGTCAGGTAATCCCCAATCAGGAATACTCTCTCTCAACAGCAACGTGTCAGCCGACGAATGAAAGGAGAAAAACACAAAGTAAGAAAGCCACACCTTTGTCCCTGTTGTAAAGATGTCTGTCACCTTACCTCAGGGGCCCACTGAACTCCTGAGCGCTTGAGACCTCCCAGTCAGCACACGGTCACATCCTGGGGACAAGCAGAGGAAACGGCCAGGGTGAGTCCCCTGTTCTGGGAACATTCTATCCCCCAGGCCCTACCTGGTCCTACCCTACGGATGCTGACCAGGCGTCTCACACTCAACCAGACCAAGTGATTGAACTCCTTTGCCCTGAGCTTCTTCCTCCCACCTCCCTTCTCTCAGTAACAAACAAACAAATACCTCATCTGCCAACTTCCCGAACCAAAGGCCTGAATCTCGGGGCCCCCAGGGACGGGGCAGCCCTGGAGTCTGAGGAGAGGCAGAGGAAACAGGAAAACGACTAAAGCACCAGGGCAGTGAAGAGGCTGCTAGATAGATGTTTTTTTGGTTTTGTTTTTTGTTTTTTTTCTGCTCCTGCCTGACTGTGCCTGGGTGCAGAACCGGGTTGGGCCGTGAAGATTTGTGCATCTGTGTTTAAATACATTAGGTTCCACAGGAGAGCTGGGGGTGGTGCCAGGGGCCAGGGGCCTAAGAGGCCCTTTCCGCAAGCTGGCTTGTTCCTCCCCTGGGTAGGAAAGCTGCTGGAGGGCAGAGCCCGCCCAGACTAGAGAGGGGAGAGGGCGAAAGGAGCCTGAAGCCTGTGGATCCTGCTGCAAGCTCTGACCGCCCTCACCAGCCGCCCCGCGGAGCAAGGCCTCGTGCGAGTGGGGACCCGAGAAACCCTCCCTTTAGCCGTCAGGCACTGCTTTGGCTGAACCACGCTCCAGTCCTTACCGGTCCCCATTGAGGGAGGAGACAGAACTGCTGGCAGCTCACCTGCCCTAGGCAGTTCCAAGATTAACCCCGAGGAGTCGAGCCTGCGGGGACAAGGCCTCCTCAGGTCTGGGGCGCCGCCTCAGCTCCCCCTACAGGCGTGCGGGCTGCCACCGATGATTGGCTGCCAGGTGTCGGCACCTGCCATCGGATTGGCCGCGAGGCCGAGTTGGGCGCATACGCGCGCGATGAGCCCGCCCCCCACCCCCTCCCCCCATAAAAGCGGCCGCTGTAGGCCTGGTCAGGCTGAATCTGAATGTCAAGGATCTTGGGTCAAGATTGCTCAGCTCACCAAATGCGAAGAAAGAAAAAACAGATGGCACAGTCGCCAGGGCTCAGGGCTGAGAACGGCCTCCGAGTCTACCAGGGGAGTCCAGTGATGGTGTCCGGCACTCACAGCCCTCAGGGGTGACCTCCCTTAAGCCAGTTCTTTGCTTAAGGAACTTGTCCTTACAGTGCATCTTGGGGCCCCTCCTCTTGGAATTCCGTTTCAATCAAGGCAGGGCAGCCTGCCCCTGTTTTTGCACTGTCTATTGTGAGCTGAGAATGAGCTTTACTTTTTCTTCTTCTTCTTCTTTTTAATTTTAGAGCTTTACACTTTTAATGGCTGAGGAAAACCGAAAAGACTTTTCTTTTCTGACGTGAAAATTGTGTGTAATTCAGTTTTCGGAGTCCTTAAAGGTGGAAGAGGGACTTGCCAGCTTCTTTGGTTATCCTCTATGCCTGAAAACTTAATTAATTGCCAATGGTCATATTCGCAAAGCCTAACATATTTCTTTTTTGGCCCTTTACAGAGTGTTTTTTAAATGCTCTGTTCTGCTGGAAGTCTCCTGGTAGTCATATGGGAGAATAAAGTTTTGGTTTTGTTACAATATTTCTTTTCTTTTTTTTTTCATACCTTTTCTTTATTTTCCTCAACTCCTGTTATTCCCCCCCCCCAGTGTTTTTTTTTTAAATGTTAATATCTTTAATTCTTACATGCGTTCCCAAACATGAACCTCCCCCCTCCCACCTCCCTCCCCTCAACATCTCTCTGGGTCATCCCCATGCACCAGCCCCAAGCATGCTGCACCCTACGTCAGACATGGACTGGTGATTCAATTCTTACATGATAGTATACATGTTAGAATTCCCATTCTCCCAAATCATCCCACCCTCTCCCTCTCCCTCTGAGTCCAAAAGTCCGTTATACACATCTGTGTCTTTTTTCCTGTCTTGCATACAGGGTCGTCATTGCCATCTTCCTAAATTCCATATATATGTGTTAGTATACTGTATTGGTGTTTTTCTTTCTGGCTTACTTCACTCTGTATAATTGGCTCCAGTTTCATCCATCTCATCAGAACTGATTCAAATGAATTCTTTTTAACGGCTAGTAATACTCCATTGTGTATATGTACCACAGCTTTCTTATCCATTCATCTGCTGATGGACATCTAGGTTGTTTCCATGTCCTGGCTATTATAAACAGAGCTGCGATGAACATTGGGGTACATGTGTCTATTTCAATTCTGGTTTCCTCAGTGTGGATGCCCAGCAGTGGGATTGCTGGGTCATAAGGTAGTTCTACTGGCAATTTCTTAAGGAATCTCCACACTGTTCTCCATAGTGGCTGTACTAGTTTGCATTCCCACCAACAGTGTAGGAGGGTTCCCTTTTCTCCACTTCTCCATTATATTCATTTTTCATTCTTTACTAATTTCATTCCTTCATATCACTATAAGTTTCCTTTAATGGAAGCAATGAAATAACATCAAAGAAAATACCTCTGTTGGTAGTTTTAACAGGTAACATGTTAGAAGGTATATGCTCAACTACAAATATGTTGTATATATACAGTAAATACCACTTTAAGTAGCTTCAGAACTTGTATCTGGTTTCAAGTCACTAGGAAGGTTTGTTGAACATCCAATATTCTAACCTCCAGCTGTTCTCAACTTCAAAAAGATACAACTTTTTCAATAATTTGTTATCTCAAGTTTAAACTCCGTTTTAGCCACATATATGAACATGCTTTCTAGGTCACATGATTGAATCTGACCCATTGCCAAAAAGTGAAAATTTTGGAATACCTTTCTCAAAAGAGAGATGTTGTTTTCTTCTTCCAGAAAGACTGGTAGTGCAGCCGATCTTTGAACAGTTTGTCGGTTTTTGTTAACTCCTTAAAGATTAAGCTGTCGAATTAACCTCTTCATGCTCTTGGTTTCAAATTTTCTGAAAGGCTCCTTTCTTTCCAAGACTTCTTTCCTGAAGAGTTCTTCATTGATCACTCTACATGTGCCTGTCTCATCCCACCAAATAGACTCAAACTGATCACTTTCCACTATATTCCAAAGTTTTTGTGGAAATGTGAGTGAAAGAAAATCATTCATATCATCTGTTTCAGAGACAGAATATGTGTAGTGTGGCCTTTTGATCACCAGATCCTCAGCCAAAGCCTGAAAAGCATATTCTTCAATCATAGATCTCAAAACTGAGTCCCCAGTTGTATAATCATACCAGTAAGATCGAATGGAGGTTTCTGAACCAGTGGACTCACCTTTAGGAGGTCCATCTTGAATTTCTGAAGAAATATGTGCCATCTCAGGGAAATCTTTCTTCAGATAATGTTCTCATTTGTCTGCTTTTACACAATGCAACTTCAAATGATGTTTGGCTGGCCTACAGAGAGAAACTCTCTGGACAATCACAGTGATCTCCCCAGTCAAACAGCTGTGAGATCACAAAATCACTGGTCTCCTAGCAATCGAAGGTTAGTTGTGACATGACAAAGTCACTGGTCTCCTAGCAACTGAAGGGTATTGTTCAACCAAGTGTTTACTTCAGCATCAACTTAAAATACAGACTGCTGGCAGAAATAGTAACCAAAACCATGAAGCATGCAAAAATCTCGTTAGTCAATTTGGCCTTTTTTTGGGGGGGGGTCGGGGGAGGGGTTCCTGTGTTTGGGATGGTCTTTCTCTTTCTGGCAGTTTGTGGTTCCTCTTTATTTTGGAGGTTCCTCCCTGTGGCTGGGGTTGGACGAGGGGCTTGTCAGGTTTCCTGGTTAGGGAAGCTTGTGTCAGTGTTCCGGTGGGTGGAGCTGCATCTCGTCTCTCCGGAGGGCAATGAAGTGTCCAGTAGTGAGGTTTGAGATGTCTATGGGTTTGCTGTTTGGGCAACCTGTGTATTGAAGCTCCAGGTTCTGTTCCTGTGTTGCTGGAGAATTGGCATGGTATGTCTTCCTGTGGAACTTGTTGGCTCTTGGTCGTGCTTGGTTTCAATGTAGGTGTGGAGCTTTTTTAGAAGATTTCCTTTTTTTTTTTTAATAATTTATTATTTTAATTGTAGGGTAATTACTTTACATTATTGTAATGATTTTGCCGTACATTAACATATGTCCGCCACAGGTGTACACACGTTCCCTTTCCTGAACCCCTTCCCTTCTGCCAACCCGTACCATCCCTCTGGGTCGTCCCAGTGCACCAGCCCCAAGCATCCAGTATCATGCATTGAACTTGGGCTGGAGACCCATTTCATATATGATATTATACATGTTTCAATGCCATTGTCCCAAAACATCCCACCCTCTCACTCTCCCACAGAGTGCAAAAGACTGTTCTATACATCTGTGTCTCTTTTGCTATCTCGCATACAGGGTTATCGAAAACTCACATCAATAAATCTACTTTATTTCTGAAATAAAAGTGATTTATCATCCTTCTATGCACACATTCTTAATATTCAGTACTGTTACCCTAGTATACATAGTCTACTTGCCTCTGTGCAAACAAATTTATGAATTGACTGTGGGTTTCAGTGGCGGGGGAGGGGAAGTGCTTATTGTAGGACGAAGCAAGGTGTCTTAGCAGCTGGTGCTTCAAAGACACAAATCCCCAAATACTTTCAGGGGGACTATTTTAATGGCTGAGTGAGGGTGGAACATGGGGTCTGTGATCAATATTGGGACATTCTACTAATGGCCTATTAGTGAGGATATTGGGAGTCCACATCATTGACCGTCTAGTTCCAACTATGCACTTACATTTCAGCCTGGTTTGGGCTTTAGCATCTCTAAAATTGTTCACAGGATATTGCTCCGAATGTCAGCGATGGTCCTTGCTGCTGCTGCTGCTAATTCGCTTCAGTCGTGTCCGACTCTGTGCGATCCCAAAGATGGCAGCCCACCAGGCTCCCCCATCCCTGGGATTCTCCAGGCAGAACACTGGAGTGGGTTGCCATTTCCTTCTCCACGCTGGCCCTTGAGGAGGGACTAAAGACCCTTGAGTTTGATTAATGGCTAAATCATTATTATTGTCTATCACTTGATTGTTTTCCTTAGTTTCTGTCTTTTCTAGCTTCTCTGATTAAAATTCCTTTTGAACATGAGGAGGTCTACAATCTCCTACCTCTCTCTCTCGATTTCCATGCTTTTCAATCTTAAGAAGGGACTGCTTAGTACAATAAAGGAAAACAAGTCTTGGACTTAGAGCTCGATCATAAATATGACAGAAAATCTCAGTGCAGGTTCCGTTTCTTTTTCAGGTTTCCCAGCTCTTGGAGTGATTGAGTCAGCAACAACTTTGGCTCTTTCCTGTTGAGATGGAGCATGGAGGTGGAAATAATTCTAAAATCTAGGCTTGCTATCAACAGTTTATGATATGAAAACATATCTCTATTTTATATATAATATATATATATATATATATGTCTATGTTAGTATTTTGTCATTAAACTGGACAAACATTTGAAAATTGGTCTATATTTATGAAAAGGAGAGAGGTGAGTGATATAAAAGAGTCCTCATATGTTACATGCAGCCAAGGAAACATATTTTGAAGTATTTCAACTTACATAATATTCAACAATCGAGTAGAATTTGAATCATTCTACATTTGGGTTTTATTGTTTTCCCATTTCTATTACACCTAACATGAATTAAAAGCTAATGTTTATTACAATTCTCTTTCCGAAAGCTATGACTTGCACGTAATCTAGATGCACATCAGCAGATGAAAATATAAGGAAGTTGTGCTATATATTCAAATATAATATTACTTAGCTACAGAAAAACACATATTTGTGTCACTTTTGGTAAGGCAGTTCAACCTGCAGCCTATTATTCAGAGCAAAAAAAAAAGTTAGAAAGAGAAAGGCAAATATTGTTTATTAATGCGTACAAATGGGATTTAGGAAGACAGTAACAATGATTCTGCATGAAGGCCAGTAAAAAAGATCCACATATAAAGAACAGACTCTGAGACTCAATGGGAGAGTTCAAGGATGGGATGATTTGAGAAATTAGCATTGAAACAGGTACATTACCATACATAAAAGAGATGACCAGTGCAAGTTCAATGCATGAAAGATGCATCCAACCCTTGTGCTGTGGACGAACCCAGAAGCGTGGGGTAATAAATGAGGTTTGAGTTGTGTTCAGGATAGGGGGACGCATGTATCCATGCGGCTGATTCATGTTGATGTATATGTCAAAAACTATCACAGTAATACACAATAATTCTATTCCAATTAAATCATTTTTTAAAAGAAATATGAAGAAATACAAAAAGAATGCATTCAGAAATAACAGGGACATGCTCCAGAATACAACCTCAACAGTTGTTTCATATCTCTTCCAGAAAGCGGGCTTAGGAGGGGCAGAACATGTGTGCTGGTATAAAAGCTGAAAGTCGAAGAAGGTATGCCTGAGATTGCAACTATGCAGTTGCAGCATGACCTCAGTATCACAGTCTAAATAGTGAAAGACGCATGCGGCACAATGCAAGCTTAGTAGATCGGCATGACTACTGTGGAGCTTAGGCTGAGTAGGAGTTCAATGCATGCACTTGAGCATCCTTTCAGGAGTGACGGTACGTATGTTTCAGAGTGAAGATAAAGAGATGCAGCGAAAGTGCTCTAAAATGGTGGACAAATACTTGTAAGAAGGAAGGTTCAGAGTGGAAGCTCAGTATTTGCTATAGACTTAGACTTAAGTTGAAGACAGTAGGGAAGACCACTCGATGATTCAGGTTTGACCTAAATCAGATCCCTTATGATGGTACAGTGGACATGAGAAAATATTTAAGGGATTAGGCATAATATAGTGTTTGAAGAAGTACATTTGGAGGTTCATGACATTGTAGAGGAGGCAGTGATGAAGACCATCCCCAAGAACATGAATGCAAAAAGGCAAAATGGTTGTCTGAGGAGGCCTTACAAATAACTGAGAAAGGAATAGAAACAAAAGGCAAAGGAGAAAAGGGAAGATATACCCATATGAATAGAGTGCACCAAAGAATAGCAAAGAGCGATAAGAAAGCCTTCCTCGGTGATGAGTGCAAAAAATAGAGGAAAGCAACAGAATGGGAAAGAGTAGAGATCTCTTCAAGAAAATTAGAGATACCAAGGGAACATTTCATGCAAAGGTGGATACAGTAAAGGACAGAGATTGTATGGACTGAACAGAAGCAGAAGATATTAAGAAGAGGTAGCAAAAATCGATACCGCAAAGATTGAAGAACTATGCAGAAAAGATCTCCATGATCCAGATAATCATCATGATCTAATCACTCACCTAGAGCCAAACATCCTGGAATGTGAGGTCAAGCGTGCCGCAAGAGGCATCAATAGAAACAAAGCTAGCGGAGATAGAGAATTCCACTTGAGTGATTTCAAATCCTAATAGATAGTGAGTGCTATGAAAGTGCTGAACTCAATATGCAAGCAAATCTGGAAAACTCAGCAGTGGCTACAAGACTGGAAAAAATCAGTTGTTCCAGTATATGCATTTTAGAGCTTCTTCTCTGTAGTGGTGAAATGTGTTCCACACAGAGTTAGACAGGACTGAAGCAATCCTGTGCAAATAGTTGCACGATTTGTTTTTTTAACCAGTAGCAGCTTTTTTCCAATGAGAGTTAACTGTGAAAGTGGAGCAGCTGCTTGGCTTTGAGGGACACAGGTGGTGTCAAACGGGCAGGGTGCAGGGACACAGACTGACTACACCACAGGAGTTAGGGCCCTATCAGAGCCTTTTTTTTTTCTTTTTTGAGCCCTTGTATCCGGTGATAAGAAGGCGTCTTTGGCCAGTCTTCTCCCTAGTTCCACCTATTCGGCCACTCAGAAGGCTTCCTTGCCTGGGATCCTTCTCTGTCGTTCAATGGGTCAGCACATAGAGCGAATTTCCTGGCTGGGGTCCTCCTGTGTAAATCAGTGCATCCGACACTTAAAGGAGCATCCTGAGTGGGATTCTACTCTAGTATGGTGCATCAGGCACTTAATGGATGACCCTGCGTGGTGTCCTGCTCTGCATTTCAGTGTGTTCAGCATTTGAAGGGTCAGCCTCATTATTGTAGTAACTACTGATGCTAGCATGTGGGAGAGAGAGGCTATGGTGATTGCTCCACCCCCGACATGTGACTCGGTGTTATGGCTTTGCTTTCATGGCTGCCTAGCTTTCCTCCACAGGCATACCCTACGACAGTGTCCTCCTTCAAACCCCCTCTCTCCATTTCTCCCCAGGAAACAGCAGCCCTCCCCATGAATTGCCGCAAAGTCCCTAAACTGCAGCTGCCAGCCACGGGGCCTTTCAGGGGACGGATGTCCTTGTACGGGGTATGTACGGCTGCAGCAAGGACCCTCTGCTTCTCATTGCACCCAGCTTTCCACAGATCAGCTGTTTCACTCTCAGCTTTAAATGTCTATTCTACACTTCAGACGATTGACCCAATGTAGGATTGGACCACAGCTTCAGTTCCTTCCCCCACTCAGGGCAGATCCAGTCCTACTAACACTCCTGATTTTTCCCCCAGTTCTTTCCCCCGACTGAGTTTTGCGTGGTTCTATATATTCTTTGCCACTTGTCAGGTACTCCTGTCTACTTTCCGGTAACATTCTAAATACTCTCCTGTGTCTGAAGGTGTATGCCTGCTGTATCCATGGAGAGATGTACTCCACATCCACTTATAGCTCCACCATCTTGTTCTCTCATCTCACGAGAGTTTTAGAGCACAGAATCCACCGTGGTAGTAGGTGTGGCTATAAAATGTGAGTTCAGATATACTCTTGAGGGCAAGCTCAGTGATTTTAGCACAGCTGATCTAAAGCGTGGATTTAGTGTTGGCCAGACATATGCTTCAAATGTTAAGAAAATTATGTATGGTGTGCCAATTCTAGAGCACAAGGTCAGTGTTTGCGTACCATTTCCTGTAGAATGCAAGTTCACTTGTGGAAAGAGGTATGCTCCGCAATGCAACTGAGCAGTTTTAGACATCTTGTGGTAGAGTACATGCTCAATAGTGGCAGGAACTGTGCTCTAGTGTGCATTCAGCAGTGGCTGCACGCATGTTGCCAGTGCCAATGGGATGGCTTCAGACAGCCTGCTCTAAAGTGCAAGCACACTAGTGGCAGAACGTGTGCTGCGGATTGCGAGCTAAGCTGTTTCAGTACTTCCAGGCTAGAGCAGAGACGCAGTAGTGAGGCATGGAGGCTCCAAAGTGTCACACCCGCTCTAGAGCACAGATTTAGTAGTGGGGGGGAGAATCGGCAAAAGCACCATCTCAGGAGATGAAGCACGTGTTCTCGAAAGCCAAGATTCAGGATGTGAAGCATGCCTGCTCTAGATCATGGGTCTGTATTAAGAGGGGTATGCCTAAAGTGTGTTTCACTGTTGAGAGGCATGCTGAAGAGCTAAGTTCAGCAGATGTAGCATGCCTGCTCTACATGTGCTTCAGAGTGTTGTCTCAGGAGTTGGTGCCCTTGCTCAAGAGTGCAGACTGCAGAGGGACATGTTCTCTTGAAAGCTGGGTTTTTATTTTGGGTTGCATATCCAGAGATCCAATTCAGAAAATGTGATATACCTGCTCTGCCACACAAGCTCAGTAGCGGGAAGACAAGCCCTCAACAGTGCAAGCGCAAGGGTTGTGGCATATGTGTATGGTGACGCACGATCAATTGACGCAGGACATATGAAGTATACACCAGGTCTGTAGTGGTGGCACGTCATCCACAGATATACAGGTACACTACTCACAGCTTGCACAGTCTAGAGTGCTGGGTGACTAGCAGCAAAATGGCTGGTATAAAATGTCACGGGGGTAATTGTTGCACACACCTTCTCGAGCAATACCTCAAGGAAGTTAAGATAACACTTCAGAATTCAAGGTCACTAGTGGTCACACAGTTGATCTAGAATGACGGTTCACTCGTGGAGACGATATGTGTTTTAGAAAGCAGCCTCCTGGAGTAGGTGCTCCAGAGTGCAGGAAGAAGCGTGGGGAACATATGCAACAGAGGGCAAGCCAAGTCATTGGCAATTTTCAGCTGCAGAGTGTAGGCTCACAGGTTTAAGCACTCAGGCCATCGAGCAAGATTAGTAGTAGTGGAACTCATGCTCTGTAATGCAGTCTCAGCAGTGATAAAGGAGTGTACCAGGGTGCAATATCAGTAGCTGAAGCATGAATATTTGGGGGCCTGGGCTTACAAGTGGCAAGACACAGGCTTCCGAGTCTGAAATTAGTAATGGCCACACATATGCTCTAGACCACATGCTCACTAGCTGTGCCATGCCTGCTTAGTGTAAGGACTCAGAAGTGACAAGTGTGCTGCAGTGCTAGGATTTATACTGCTGGGATGCATGATTCAGTGTGCAGTAGTGTAGTTCAGGCATTCTTACTCTACAGCACAGTCTCCGTAGTGTCAGAACATTGGCTCTTGAAGGCACACGCAGTCACGATGGAAGATATGCTTCTGAGTAAACCTCAGAAGCGCAAAACCCATGATGAAATGTGCTCACTCTGTATTCATGAGATCTGTACCCCCAGCTGCACGTTCAGTTACTTTGGCATGTGTGCAACTAGAGCATGTTCTCAGCAGAGCCCGGATGCCTGCACTTGAGCTCATGCTCAGGAGAGGCGTACCATGTCCTCCAGTGTTTAAAATCACTCTGTCTACAGGAGTTCTGGCTCAGTTGTGTCCAGAAGGAAACTTCAGAGTGCAAGTTCAGTAACTATTTAGGCACACCTGAACTACAGTGCAGGTTGAGTAGTGGCCTGACTTACCTATAAAGCAACAAGCTAATGATTGTGATGTTCATGCTTCAGAGTGAAAGTTCAGCCGGTGATGAACTCTTGTTCTGGAAGGCAATTTCAGTAGTGCAGGGATGCCGAATCCAGAGCGTAATACACCAAAAGTGTATGTGAGTTTACAACAGGCATGTTTTAGGGACAGGCTCAGTAGTGGTAGGCCATATCCTAAAGAACCCGGGTTTAGGAGTGATGGGATGTATGCTCTACTGTGCAGTCTCAGTGACAGCAATGCACTTGTTCTAAAGCTTGTTAATAGTCTCAATAGTGGCAGAAAGGGTGATCCAGATTGGAAACTAATAGCTCCTGCGAGCGTTCTCTAGATAGCGGCCTCAGTATCAACAAGCGCGTATTCCAGAGGGCAAGCTCAGTGTTTGTAGCATGTATGGTTTGACATAAGAGAAGGAAATGGCAACTCACCCCAATATTCTTGCCTGGAGAATCCCGTGGACAGAGGGGCGTCGTGGACTACTGTCCATAGGTTCGCACGGAGTCGGATAAGACTAAAGCGACATAGCATGCATGCATGCATTGGAGAAGGAAGTGGCAACGCACTCCAGTATTCTTGCCCCAAGAATCCCAGGGACAGGGGAGCCTGGTGGGCTGGTAATCTATGTGGTCACACAGAGTCGGACACGACTGAAGTGACTTAGCAGCAGCAGCAGCAGTGGTTTCAAATCAGGGGTCAGTAACTGTGAAAAGTTTCTTGCATTTTCAGTCGTTGCCGCATGCCAGGTCCGGAGTGCAGACGCACGTGGTTGTGATACTTATGCTCTAGAGTTGTAATGTATGTGCCAGAGTGCAAGCTAAGTAGTGCACCTGTCCTAATTCAATTCTTAGTAAAAGCAGAATGCAAACTCGTGATTTCAACCTCAGTAGTTGCTGCATGCATCATCAGAAGTAGTGGTGCATACACTCATTTGATCTCTGGTTCCTCTGACTTGTCCAAAACCAGCTTGAACATCTGGAAGTTTATGGTTCGTGTATTGCTGAAGCTTGGCTTGGATATTTTTGTGCATTACTCTACTAGCGTGTGAGATGAGTGCAATTGTGCAGTAGTTTGAGCATTCTTTGGCATTGCCTTTGTTTGGGATTGGAATGAAAACTGACCTTTCCCAGTCCTGAGCCGCTGCTTAGTTTTTTAAATTTGCTGACATATTGAGTGAAGCACTTCCGCAGCATAATCGTTTAGGATTTCAAATAGCTCAACTGGAATTCTATCACTTCCACTCACTTTGTTCATAGTGATGCTTCTTAAGGCCCACTTGACTTCACATTCCAAGTATCTGGATGTAGGTGAGTGATCACATCGTCATGATTATTTGGGTTGTGAAGATCTTTGATGTACAGTTCTTCTGTGTGTTCTTTGCCACCTCGTCTTAATACCTATTGCTTCTGTTAGGTCCGTACCATTTATGTCCCTAATAGTGCCCATCTTTGCATGAAATGCCCCCTTGGTATCTCCGGTTTTCTTGAAGAAATCTTTAGTCTTCCCCATTGCATTGCTTTGCTTTATTGCTTTGCTTTATTTCTTGGCACTGATCACCGAGGAAGGCTTTCTTCTCTCTCCTTGGAACTCTGTGTTCAGATGGCTATATCTTTCCTCCTCTCCTTTGGCTTCATTTCTCTTCATTTCACAGCTAATTGTAAGGCCTCCTCCGGCAGCCATTTTGCCTTTTTGCGTGTCTTTTTTCTTGGGAATGGTCTTGATCCCTGTCTCCTGTACAATGTCATGAACCTCCGTCCATAGTTCATCAGGCATTCTATCAGATCTAGTCCCTTACATCTATTTCTCACTTACACTGTGTAATCATACGGGATTTGAGATAGGTCATTCCTGAATGGTTTAGTGGTTTGTTCCTGCTTTCTTCATTTTAAGTCTGAATTTGGCAATACAGATTTCATGATCTGAGCTGCAGTCAGCCTCTGGTCTTGTTTTATGCTGTCTAGGAAGAGTAAGCGTCTTTTCATTTCATGGCTGCAGTCCCTATCTTCAGTGATTTTGGAGCCTCCCCCCCCCCAAAAAAAAAAACAAAACAGTCTGCCACCATTTCCACTGTTTTCCCATCTATTTGTCATGAACTGATGGGACAGGATGCCATCTCAGGTTTCCTTATTTAGAGCTTTAAGCCTACTTCTTCACTTTCCTCTTTCACTTTCATCAAGAGACTCTTCAGTTCCTCTTTAGTTTCTGCCATAAGGGGGGTGTCATCTACATATCTGAAGTTTTTGACATTTCTCCTGGCAGTCTTGATTCCCGTTTGCATTTCTTCCAACCACACATTTCTCTGCATAGAAGTTAAATAAGCAGAGTGACAATATATACCCTTGAGGTGCTGGTTTTCCTATTTGGAACCAGTCTGTTATTCAATGTCCAGTTCTAACTGTTGCTTCCTGAACTGTATACAGGCTTCTCAAGAGGCAGATCTGGTGGTGTGGTACTACCGTCTCTTTCAGAATTTTCCACAGTTTATTTTGATCCGTACACTCAAAGGCTTTGGCATACTCAATATAGCAGAACTAGATGTTTTTCTGGAACTTGCTTGCTTTTTTGTGAAGATCCAGCAGATGTTGGGAATTTGGTCTTTGGTTCCTCTGTATTTTCTAAAACAAGATTGAATATCTGGAATTTCATGGTTCACATATTGCTGAAGCCTGGCTTGGAGAATTTTGAGCATTTCTTTGTTAGCATGTGAGATGAGTAAAATTGCATGGTAGTTTGAGCATTCGTTGGCATTGCCTTTTTCGAGACTGGAATGACAACTGACCATTTCCAACTGAGCCACAGCTGAGATTTTCAAATTTCTTGTCTTATTGAGTACATCACTTTCACAGCATCGTCTTCGAGGATTTGAAGTAGCTCATCTGGAATCGAAGCTGTAATAGAGCCTTCTAAGTCCCTAATGGACACTGCATGGACTCTCAGAACAAGTGAGATCAACAGCCATCCTCTTTAACAACAACAACAGAAAGTTCTCTCAACAAGAAAACTTACACAAGCCACTGGTCCCACCACATTCACTTGGAGGAGACCACCCAATTAATAGCAATGATGGCCCTCCGGTGTGCAGAAAATAGACCTCGAAGACAGTCATCGAAACAACATGAAAAGGCGGAGACATATCCAGCAGATGAAGGAATACAATGAAAATCAACAAACCAGTGAAAGAGGAGGAGGTAGGAAGTCTACAGGAAAAACAGTTCAGCACAAAAATAGTCAATGTCTTGGAAACAAATGGATCGACAGATAAATAGACTTCAGGCATGGATTGAGAAGATGAAAGGGGTGTTTTAAATGGACCTGGAAGAAATCATGAGTAGTCAATCAATAATGAGCGATGACATAACTGAGACAGAAATCACTCTGGACAACAGGAACAGTACTGTAACTGAGGCAGAAGAAAGACTAAGTGAGCTGGAAGATCGGATATGGGAAATAAATGAAGCAGAGCAGGAAAAAAAAAGAAAGAGAGAAATGAAGACAATCACAGAGACCTATGGGACAATGTTAAATGCCCCCATATTTAAATCATAGGTTTCTCAGAGAAAGAAGACAAAAGGAAAGGGCATGAGAAAATATTTGAGGAGGAAATAGTTAAAAACATCCCTGAAATGGAAAAAAAAAAAAAAAAAACAGTCACCTAAGATGAAAAATCCCAGTGTGTCCCACAGGGGTAAAATCAAGACACAACATGTCAAAACACACATTAATCAAAATGAAAACAAACAAATAAATATACAGAATGAACAAATATCCAAGGTAACAAAGGAATCACAACAAATAACATAGAAGGGAATCCCCATAAGGATAACAGCTGATCTTACTATAGAAATTCTTCAGCTTAGAAGGGAATGGCAGGATGTACCTAAAGTGCTGAGAGGCAAAAGCCTAAAGCCAAAATTACTCTATCCAACAAGGATAGTATTCTCATTCAAAGGACAAAACAAGAGCTTTACAGACAAACAAAAGCAGTTAGTGTTCAGAACCACCAAACCAGCACTTCAGCAAATGCTGAAGGATCTTTTCTAGATAGGAAACAGAAAAGCTTATAAAAACAAAGCCACAAAATATACAGTAAATGGTAAGAAGATCATACTTATCAACAACTACCTTAAACAGAAATGGGCTAAATGCTCCAATGAAAAGGCAAAGACTGGGTGAATGCATACAAGAATATACTGTCTGCAAGAAAACCACCTCATACCTAGGGACACATGCAGCCTGAAAGTGATGGCCAGGAAAAAGCTATCTTGTGAAAACGGAGAGCAAAAGTGGGAGGAGCGATATTCATATCAGATAAATGGACTTTACCTAAAGACCACTATAGGAGACAAAGAAAGTTGCATTACAGAACATTCAAGGCATCAATCCAAGAAGAAGCTACATGCACCCAATGTAGGAGCACCTCAATACAAGAGGCAAATGCCAACAACTAGTAGAAATAGACAGAAATAGACAGAGCAGAAATAGACAGAGCAGAAATAGACACTAACCAATAGTATTGGGTGATTTTAATACTTCACTCATAACATGAACAGATCATCCAGACAGAAAATGAAATAAGGGAAACTCAGGTTTTAGAAGATACATTAGACCAGTTTGAGCTAATTGATATCTAGAGGTCATCCCACCGCCAAAGAACAGATTTCACCTGTTTCTCCTTTTTTTCTCCTTTTTCTCACGTGCAAATGGAACATTATCTTAGGACAGATCACACCCAAGGTTAGATCACATCTAACCTTAATAAACTTCAAGATATTATACTATTTGCAAGCATAATTTCTGATCACAATGCTGTTCGATCAGATATCAACCACAGGAAAACGACAACAACAACAACAACTAGAGGAAACACAAAAAATTTGGAGGCTAAAACCCCCAAAATTCACATTTGAATTCAACAAAATCCAAAACTTTTATGAAAAAACAAACAAACAAGCAAACCTCTGCCAAAGTAGTCATAGGTGGAACATAACTCAACATAATGAAAGCCAAATATGAGAAAACCATTGTAAACATTATTGTCAATAATGAAAAGCTGAAAACATTTCCTTAAAAGTCAGCACGAAGACAATGTGCCCACACTCATCAGTACTCGTTCTGGGAATTCTAGCCACAGTTTTCAAAGAAGAAAAAGATATGAACAGAATCCTCATTTGAAAAGAAGAGGTATAACTGTCTATTTGCACATGCTATTACCCTTTACAAAGAAAACCCAAGAGATGCCACCAGAAAATTCCTGGAGTTTATCAATGAATACAGTAAAGGTGCAGGGTATAAAACTAATACACAGAAACCCTTATAGTCCTACACATTCACAATGAAAAATCAGAAAGAGAAATGAAGGAACAATCCTGTTCCCCATTGCAATGAAAGGAATAAAACAACTAGAAATAAGTTTGCATAAAGAGACAAAGGACGTCCCCGATGGCTCAATTGGTAAAGAAGCTGCCTGCAATGCAGGAGACTCCTGTTTGGTTCCTGGGTCACGAAGACCCCCTGAAGAAGGGATAGGCTAGCCACTATGGTGTTCTTGGGCTTCCCTTGTGGCCCCAGCTGGTGACAAATCCTCCTGCAATGTGTGAGACCTGCATTTGAGGACTGGGTTGGGAAGATCCTCTGGAGAAGGGAAAGCTACCCATTCCAGTATTCTGGCGTGGAGAATTTCAAATTCCATACACTGTATAGCCCATGGGATTGCTAAGAGTCAGACGTGACTGAGCAACTTTCACTTTCCCAGAAGGATGAAAGAAAGCACTGAGGAAAGAAATCAAAACATATATAGATGGAGACAGATATCATGTTCTTGGATTGGACTAACTGATAGAGTTAAAATCAACATACCAGCCAAAACAATCAATAGATTCAAAACAATACCTCTCAAACTACCGACAGTATTTTTCATAAACTAGAACAAATTATTTTACGATTTGCATGGAAACACATAAGACCTCGAAGAGCCAAAGCAGTTTTGAGAAAGAAGAATGGAACGAGAGGAGTCAAATTTTCTAGCTTCAGACTACACTAGGAAGATATCAAGAGAGTATGAAACTTGCACAAATATAGAAATATAGACCAATGGAAAACAAATATGAAGTCCAATGATAGATTCCTGCCCCCATTATCTTTGACGATGCAGGCAAAAATGCGCAACAGAAAAAGACATTTTCTTCAAAAAAGTGTTATGGGAAAAGTGGACAGCTCTGTGTAGAAGCTAGAACGCTATCTAACATCATGTTCAAAAATAAACTCAAAATGGATTACAGGTGGAAAAGTAAGACCAGAAAATATACCACCCTCAGAGTACAATATAGGTATAACCACCACAAAATAAGTCACAGCAAGGTCCTCTGTGGCCCATTGCCTAAAGGAAACAAAAATGTTTGAAAAAAGGAACCTAATTAAACTCTATAGCTTTTGTACATTGAAGGAAACTATAATTAAGGTGAATATGTAGCTTCAGAATTGGGAGAAAATAAGAGCAACTCTGAGTGAACTCCAGGAGTTGGCGATGGACAGGGAGGCCTGGGTTGCTGCCATTCACAGCGTCGCAAAGAGACAGACACGACTGAGCGACTGAACTGAACTGAACTGAATAGCAACTGAAAAGCTAACAAAAAAGTTGTCTCCAAAATATGCAAGGTGCTCACGCATCTCAATACTCAGCTACAAATACTACTCAGCAAAACAAACCACCAATCAAAACATAGGTAAAAGCCCTCTGCAAAGAAGATACACAGATTACTAAGAGACACAGAAACGTTGCTCAGCATCACTCATTATAAGAGAAATGCAAATCAAAACCACATTGAGGTATCATTTCACACTGGTCAGATTGGCCATCATTAAAATGTCTACAATATAACTGCTGGAGAGGGTGTGGAGAAAAGGGAACCTTTTTACACTGTGGATGGGAATGCAAACTGGTACAACCATTATGGAGACTCCTTAGAAAGTTGGAAAGAGAAATACCATATGACCCAGCGATCCCGCTCTTAGGCATGAACTTCAAGGAAACGAGAATGGTAAGAAACAGTACTCCAACGTTTATTGAAGCACTGTTTGCAATACCACGGATGTGAAAGTGACCACGAGGTCCATCAGCAGATGAATGGTTAAGGAAGTTTTGCTACATATACATATGAAGTATTACTCAGGTATAAGAAGTCATGCATTTGAGTCAGTTCTAATGAGTGGGAAGAGCACGAAACCTATTACACAGAATGAAGGAACTAAGAAAGAGAGAGACAAAACTGTATATTAATGCACAGATGTGGAATTTAGAAAGATGGGCTCTACGCAGGCAAGGAGAAGAGACAAGGATCTCAAGAACAGACGTTTGACTCAGTGGGAGAAGGTGAAGGCGGGATGCCTTGAGAAAAGCGCACTTAAATGGGTACGGTACCATATGTAAAAAATAGAAGACCAGTGTGAGGTTTTACAACATGGGTGATATGGGATACCCATGTCACAACTTCTGAACTTGCAATCTAATGCACGCATCAGCCACCAAGGAGCCCTCATTCTAGTGCACGTCTTGCACATTCTGAGCTTGCCGCCTCCAGCTCTCCTTTTACCCCTTCTGACATCACGATCCAGGGTAGGCTGTGGTAACTGCTGAATTTGCACTTTAGGGGAGGCATCACAAACTTACTAAGCCCGCATTCTAGTGCAAGCATGCTGCGTCTTGAACCGGAACTCTGGAGCAGGCATCTTGCCACTGATAATACTGTTCATCATCAGCTAGTGTTTCGCTGTCATGACATGTTCCCATTGCTTCTTCATCTCTGGTCATCACTCTGTGTCGCTTACCACCATCCAGTGTTTCTCTCAGTTCTGTAACCTGTTTCGAGTGCTTGTTCAACTCACTCCGGGACAAACATATCTAGTATTCAGTGCTGTGACAGGTTCAGTGTTTCTTCATCCTCCCCTAGTTAAACACAACAGTAGGTTACCACCCTTAGTGTTTCATTTTGTGACGGGCTTCTATCCACTCCAGGTCTAACACACTCAGTAGATTATCATCATCCAATGTCTTAACTGCGGAACATCCCACAAGTCTTCTTAACGCACCCCATGTCAAACGTACCCAGTAGCTTATCACTATCCCATGTTTCAGTGCAGAGAGATGATTCAAGCGTTTCTTCATTTCCTCCAGGTAAAGCATACTCAGCAGTTTGTCACCAGTGTTTCACCTGAGACGTGATTCTTCTTCATTTATGTAGTTGGCTGTGCTGGGTCTCAGTTGTGTCACGTAAGATAGTCCTTGAGACAAGCCAACTCTAACCATGGCATGAAGTCTCGGGAGTGTGAGAACTTCAGTATTTGCAGCTATGCAGGTTTACTTACTCTGTAGCATATGGGATGTTCCTTTCCCAATCGGGGATTGAACCTTCATCCCCTACACTACAAGGTGGATGCTTAACCGCTGGACCACCAGGAGAGGCCCTGTGACATGCTCTAAGTGCCTGCTTTTACGCCTCATATGAAAGAGACACATTGCTTGATGGGAACATATCAGCATCCAGGGTTGCAAAGATTGGACATGCTTCAGGAACTTCTTCATCCACACTGGTCAAATACAAGCAGGTGTTTATCACAATGTAGTGCCATTCCATGTGCTTCTTCATTGATTACTGGCTGAACGTGTCCAGTAGATTATCATCGTCTACTGTTTCAGTGCAGTGATACCTCGAGTTATTCTTCATGCACCCTGGGTCAAACACATCCTGTTGTGTATCTCCCTCCAGTGTTGCACTGCTGTGACATGCTTTCAGTGTTTCTCCATCCACCCCAGGTCAAACATACTAAGTCGCTTATTATCCACACTTCAGAGAGGAGGTTCAGCCACATCTTTCTCCACCCCAGGTAAAATAGCCTCACCAGCTTATCCCTTGCTGCTTTTCACTGCTGTCACAAGTTCAAGTGCATCTTTATCAAACACACCAGCCGTTTATCACCATCCAGCACTTCCAAGCTGTGACACAAACTGCTGTATCATCCAGACTGGAAAAATACATCCGGTACTTTACTAAAGTCAGTGTTTCAGTGCTATGACGTGATTCAAGTGCCTATTCATCCACTCTCTGCAAAAACACACTCTGTAGCTTATCACCATGCAGTGCTCAGTGCCTTGACAGAGGACATGCTCCGAATGCTTCTTTGTCCACCTGGTGTCAAATACTCAATAGTTTTCCAACATCTGTATCTCAGTACTGTGAATCACTGCGTATGCTCCTTTGTCAATCCTGGCCCGTCACTCCTTGGAGTTTACCACCCTTCAGTGCTTCAGTGCTGTAATATGCTTCATGCGCTTCATCTTCTCCTGAAAAACATACTCATTAGTGTATCATCATCCAATATTCAGTACAGTGATATGCTTCAAGTGCTTACTAGTCCACATCAGTTGAACATTCCCAGCATTTTATCATTAGCCAAGGTTTCAGGGCCGTAACTTGTGGCATTTAGTAGGCGCTTGTTTGATCCCCAGAGGTGAAACTCAACACCTGTTTTTTCGCCATTTATTCTATCAGTGCTGTGACATACTACAGTGCTTTCTTAACTGCTCTGGGTTAATACACACATCCGTTCTTTCAGTGCTGATTAATGCACAAGTGCTTCCGCAACTATCCTCTTTCAAATACATACAGTAGTTTTGGAACTCATGAAAATAAAACTCTTTCACAGTTTCCATTGTGTCCTGATTTATTTGCTATCAAGAGGTGGGACTGGATGACAGGATCTGAATTTATTGCATGTAGAGATGTAAGTCAACGTTTTAAATCTCCACTTTCATCTCAGCAAAGAGCTCTAATCCCTAGTCTGCGTTCTGTCATGGGCATGTCTGAGTTTATTTATGTTTCTCCCAGCAATTTCGATTCCACTTTGCGCTTCATCCAGTCTGACATTTTGCGTGATATACTGTGCATGTAAGTTAAATAAGTGGCGTGACAACAAGACAGCCTTGACCTACTCCGTTACCAATTCTGAACAACTCCATTGTTCCTGTCTGATTCTGTTACTTCGTGACCTGCATACAGGTTTCTCAGGAGCCAGGTAAAGTGGTCTAGTATACCCACCTCTTTAAGAATTTTCCGCAATTTCTGTGACCCCCACAGTCAAATGCTTTAGCATAGTGAATGAAGCAGAAGTAGGTCATTTTCTGGAACTCCCTGCTTTTTCTATGATCCAATGAATGTTGGCAATTTGATCTCTGGTTCCTCTGCCTTTCGTAATCCAATTTGTACATTTGAAAGTTCTCAGTTCACATACTGTTGAAACCTAGATGGAGGCATTTGGAGCATTACCCAGCCAGCATATGAAGTGAGAACGACTGGGCAGCAGTTTGAGCATGCCTTCACAATGCCCTTTTTTGGGATCAGAGTAAATCTGACCTTTCCCTGTCCTGTGGTCATTGATGAGTTTTCCAAATGTCCTGGCACATTGAGTGCAGCATTTTAACAGCATTATCTTTTACAATTTGAAATAGCTGAGCTTCAAGTCTATCATCTTGACTAGCATTGTTTGTGATATTTCTGCCTAAGATCCACTTGCCTTCACACCCCAGGTTGTCTGCTCTACGTGAGTGATCACACCATTATGGTTATGTGGGTGATTAAGCAGAGAAGGTGATGGCACCCCACTCCAATATTCTTGCCTGGAAAATCCCATGGACAGAGGAGCCTGGTAGTGAGCTGTCCATGGGGTCATGAAGAGCCGGACACGAGAGAAGCGACATAGCAGCAGCAGCAGCAGCAGCGGCAGCAGGTGATTAAGACCTTGCTTTGGTACAGCTCTTCTCGTGTACTCTTGCCAGCACTCCATCACATTTTCTCCTTCTGCTAGGTTCATACCCCTTCTGTCCTGGATTGTGCCCATGTCTCATGAAATATTCCCTTGCAGTCTCTCAGTTTCTGGGCAAGATTTCTCGTCTTTCCTATTCTATTGTTCCCTCTATTTCTTACTGGCATTAAATACACACAATATTATATCCCCATCCAGTGTGTAACTTTAGATATGCTTCAAGGGGTTTTTAATCCACTCCAGAAGAAATTAATGTGACAGCTATCACCATCCATTTTTTCTGTATTGTGACATGTTTTGAGCCTCCTCCATCCCCTCCAGGTAAAACACACCCTGTACATTTTCATCATTCGTTGATGCTGCGCTATTACCGGCCTGAAGGGTCCCTTTGTCTCATTTAGTCAAACACTCCCTGTCGTTTACCACTATCCAGTGTTCCAGTACTGTGGCATGCCTCATGTACTCCTTTATCCTCTCCATATAAAATATGGTAGGTAGCTTATCACAATTCCTGTTTCGGTTCTGTGCTGAGTTTAAAGTCCTTCTTTAGGCCATTCTAGATAAAACGCATTCAGAAGTTTATGATGGTCCCATGTTTTCGTCTGTGCCATGCTTTCAGTTTCTCCTCATTCAACATGTATCAAACAAACCCCGTAGTTTATCATCATCCAGTGTTTCAAGGCTGTTTCCTGCTCAACTGCTTCGTCATTCTCTGCAGAAAATACATAACCAATAATTTATCACAATCCAGTGTGTTAATTCTGGCATATGCTTCAAAAGATCCTTTGTCCACTCAAGGTTGAGCACACTCTTAGTTTATCACCATCCATTGATTCAGGGCTAGTACATACTTTCATTGATTTTTCAACTACCACAGCTCATCATACACAATGATTTACCATGATCCAGTTTCAGGGTTGTGACAGGCTCCTTGTGCTTCTTTCTATATACAAGATCAAACACAGACCATCTGAAGTGTGAACATACAGTGTTTCAGTCATGAAACCCACTTCAAGGGGTTCTTCACTTACTCCACAACAAATACACCATATAGGTTATCGACATTCATTGTTTCAATGTTGTAGCACATACTAATGGCTGCTTCAGTAACTCCAAGTCAAACACCTTCAGTGGTTTGCCACTATCTTGGGTTTCAGATCTGTGACATGCTTCAAGAGCTCCTGAAACTACTCACGGTCAAAGGCACTCTGTAGATTTGTTGTTGCTGGCTGTTATGGGTTGTTCAGTCATTCAGTCATCTCCAACTCTCCAAATCCCATGGACTGCAGTATGTCACGCCTTCTTGCCCTTGACCATCTCCCGGAGCTTGTTCAAACTCAAATCCACTGGGTCGGTGATGCCATCCAAGTATCTGGTCCTCCATCGTCCCCTTCTTCTGCTCCAATCTTTGGCGGCATCAGAGTCTTTGCCAACGAGTTGACTCTTCACATCAGATAGCCATAATATTGGAGCTTCTGCCTCAGCATCAGCCCCTCCAGTGAATTTTCAGGATTGATGTCCTTTACAGTTGACTGGATTGATTTCCTTGCAGCCCAAGGGACTCACAAGGGTCTTCTCCAAGACTGTGGTTCAAAAGTATCAGTTTCTTAATGTTCAGCCTTCTTTATGGCCTAACTTACATTGTCACATGACTGCTTAAAAAAACACAAATATAGCTCTGACTATATGGACGCTTCTTGGCAAACGGATGCCTCTGCTCTTTAACATGCAGTCTAGGTTTGTCACTGCTTTTCTTCCAAGAAACAAGTGTCATTTAATTTCATAGCTGCAGTCATCACCTGCCATGATTTTGGAGTCCAAGGAAACAGAAGTCTCACTGTTACCATTGTTTTCCCATCTATTTGCCATGAAATAATAGGACACGATGCTAGGATCTTAGTGTTTTGAATGTTGCGTCTTAAGCCAGCTTTTTCACTCTCCTCTTTCACCTGCATCAAGAGGCTCTTTAGTTATTCTTTGCTTGATGCTATATCGGTGGTGTCATCTGCATATCTGAAGTTATTAATATTTCTATTTTTCTCTTAATTTCAGCTTGTGTTTCCTCCAGCCCCGCATTTTCCAAGATGTGCTCTGCATATAAGTTAAATCAACAGGGTGACACATGTAGTAGTTTGTTTGTTTGTTTGTTTGTTTTTCTCCAATTTCAAACCATCTGTTCTTCTTTACCTGGTTCTCACTGGTTGTTTCTTGACCTGGATACAGGTCTCTCAGGAGGCATGTAGGTAGTCTGGTATTTCCATGTCTTTAAGAATTTTCTGCAGTTTGTTGTGATCCACACAGTGGATTTTTATCATACTCAATAAAGCAGAAATAGTTTTTTTTTTTCAATAATATTCTTGCTTTTTCCATGATCCAATGGATGTTGCCAATTTGACCTCTGGTTTCTGTGTTTTCTAAATCCAGTTTGAACATTTGCAGCTTCTAGGTTAATGTGCTGTTAAAGTCTTGCCAGGAGAATTGTGAGCATGTCTTTGTTCGATTCACTTCAGCTGCTCAGTTGTGTATGACTGTTTGTGAGCCCATGGACTACAGCAAATCAGGCCTTCCTGTCCATCACCAACTCCCGCAGTTTACTGAAATTCATGTCCTTTGAGTCGGTGATACCAGCTAACTGTCTCATCCTCTGTCGTCTCCTTCTCCTCCTGCTTTCAATCTTGCCAAACATCAGGGTCTTTTCAAATGAGTCAGCTCTTCACATCAGTTGGCCAAAGTATTGGAGTTTCAGCTTTAACCTCAGTCCTTCTAATGAATATTCATGATTGATCTCCTTTCGGATGGACTGGTTGGATCTCCTTGCCGTTCAAGGGACTCTCAAGAATCTCCTCCAACAACACAGTTCAAAAGCATCACTTCTTTGGTGCTCAGCTTTTTTATAGTTCCACTGGTACATCCATACACGCCTACTGGAAAAATCATAATCTTAACTAGGTGGAGCTTTGTTGGCACATTAACATCTCTGCTTTTTAATATGCTGTCTCAGTTCAATTCAGTTCAGCCTGTCCGACTCTTTGCGCCCCCATGAATCGCCACAAGCCAAGCCTCCCTGTCCGTCACCAACTCTCTTAGTTCACTCAGACTCACGTCCATCGAGTCAGTGACGTCATCCAGCTATCTCAGTTGTTCATAAATTGTGTTCAAAGGAGTTAGTGCGTAAAATAATGGCCGTTGTGTGATATTTGGAACATCATGTGGTGTTGCCCTTCCTTGGATTTCAAACGAAAAACTGACCTTTTCCAGTCCTGCAGCCACTGCTGAGTTTCCCAAGTTTTCTGGCATACTGAGTGCTGCACTTCAAATATCATCTTTTAAAATTTGAAATAGCTCAGCTGGTGTTCCATCACCTCCACTATCTTTGTTGGTAGTGATGCTTTCTAAGAGCCACTGGATTTCCCACTCCAAGATGTCTAGCTGTAGGCGAGTCATCACCCCATCATGGTTATCTAGGTCATCGGGAACTTTTTGGAAAGTTCTTCTATGTAATCATGCCAACACTCCTTAATATCTTCCACTTCTTTTAGGTTCACACATTTTCGGCCCTTTATTATACACATATGTGCATGAAATACTCCCTTGATACCACTTATTTTCCTGAAGAGATCTCTAGTCTTTCCCAGGCTCTCATTCCCACTCAGTAGTTTAGCAACATTTATTGTTTCATGGATGTGACATGCTTCCAGTGCTTCTTATTCCACTTGAATTCCTACACTCCCAGTAGTGTATCAGAATCCCTTGTGTCACCCCAGGGACCTGCTTTACCTGCTTCTTCGCAACCCCAGATCAAACACATTCAGTACTTTATCCCCGTAGAGTATTCAGTGCATTAACATGCGACACTTTCCGGTGTTTCCTTGTCACCTGGGACTAATCACCCAGTGGTATAAGTGCCATACTCTATTTTAGTGCCGTTACACAGGTCAAGTGCTTCATTTTCTGAGGCTAAAACACACTCCTCATCCAGTGTCTTAGTGCAGAGACATGCTTGAGGAGCGTCTTCATCCACCCAGTCAAACACTCCCAGGAGTTTTTCACCATCCAGTGTTCAAGTTCTGTGACATGCTTCAAGTGCTCCTTTGTGTACACGGGGTCAAAGACACCCAGTAGTGTGTCGTTATCCAATGTTTCAGTTATGCAACATGCTTCTGGGTTTCTTCATTCCCTCAGGTCATCACACCAAGTGGTTTCTCACTATCCAGTGTTTCAGGGTTACAGCATGCTTCCAGAGCTTCTTTTTCTCCCTGGGTCAAACATTCCAAGTCTCTTGCCCCGTCCACGTTTGAGTTCTGTGAAATGGATCATGTGCTTCCTGTCCACCCTGAATCAAGCACCCTCAACAGTTTGTCACCATCCAGTGTTTCATGTTGGTGACAAGGTTCAGATACTTCCCCATGCACTCTGGGTCATACACACCCTGTTGTTTATCACCTGTTTCAGGTTTTTGACATGCATCAATTGCTTCTTGCCCATCCTGGATCAAACACACCAGGAGTTTAGCATCATCCAATGTTTCCATACTGTAACATATTTCAAGAATTTTGCCACACACCACTGTTCAGAAGTACCCAACAGTTTATCAGCATCCCATGCCTCAGTTCGAGGACTTGCCTCAAGTGCTTCTTCACAACCCCAGACAAAACATACCCAGTGGATTATCACCATCCACTGTTTCAGTCCTGTAGCATGCTTCATGTGCTTCTTCATCCTCTCTAGGTGAAGCACATGCAGTAGCTTATGACCATTGAATGTTTCCATTTTACGGCAGATTCCAGGACGTTTCCATCCTCACCAGGCCAAACACACTCAAACATTAACACCATCCAATGTTTTACTGTGTGTGACATTCCTCAAGTCTTCCTCATTATCGCACGTCAAACACATCCATAACATTCACCACCTCCAGTTCCAATGCCAAGATCCACTTCAATGGTGTGTTCATTCTCCCCATTTAAAGGCATTCACTAGGCTATCACCATGCAGTGTTGAAGTTCAGTGACATGCCTGCAGTGCTTCTCCGTCCATCCAATGTCAAGCCCAGCTGGTAGTTACTGACCATTTAACGTTTCATTGCATGGCATGCTTCAGTCAAATGTGCCCAAGATTATTTAAAAGAAAAAGGAAAAGAAAGAAAAAAAAATCACTCTTTAAGGGGTGATCAGTTCAGTTGAGTCACTCATTCATGTCCAGCTCTTTGTTATCCCATGAACCGCAGCAAGCCAGACCTCCCTGTCCATCATCAACTCCCATGGGTAACCCAAACCCATGTCCATTGAGTCGGTGATACCATCCATCCATCTCACCTTCTGACGTCCCCTTCTCCTCCTGCCCTCAATCATTTCCAGCAACAAGATGCTTTCAAATGAGCCAGCTCTTCACATCACGGGGCCAAATTATTGGAGTTTCAGCTTCAACATCAGTCCTGTCAATGAACACTAAGGACTGATTTCTTTTAGGATGGACTGGTTGGATCTCCTAGCAGTCCAAGGGACTCTCAAGAGTCTTCTTAAACACCCAGTTCAAAAGCATCAATACCTCAGTGCTCAGGCTTCTTTATATTCCAAAACTTACATCCACACATGACTACTGGGAAAACCGTAGCGTTGACTAGATGGACCTTTCTTGACAAAGTAAAGCCTCTGTTTTTCAATATGAATATAATAATCAATAATAATCAATCATCAGCAATAATCAATAATGATAATTAATCATCTAGGTTGGTCATAAGTTTCCTTCTAAGGACGAAGCGTCTTTTAATTTCATGGCTGCAGTCACCATCTGCAGCGATTTTGGAGCCCAGAAGTATAAAGTCATCTTCTGTTTCCACTGTTTCCCACCTATTTGCCATGATGTGGTGGCATCCGATGCCATGATCTTTGTTTTTTGAATGTTGAGCATTAAGCCAACTTATTCACTCTCTCGTGTCACTTTTATCAAGAGGCTCTTTAGTTCTTCACTTTCTGCCATAAGGCTGGTGTCATCGGCATATTTCAGATGATTGATATTTCTCTGTCAATCTTGTTTCCACCTTGAGATTCCTCCAGCCCAGTGTTTCTCATTATGTAGTCTGTGTAGAAGTTAAATAAGCAAGGTGGCAATTATACAGCCTCGGGTTACTCCTTTTCCTTTTTGGAGCCAGTCTGTTGTTCTATTTCCAGTTCTAATTGTTGCTTCCTGACCTGCATACAAGTTTATCAAGAGGCAAGTCAGGTTGTCTGGTATTCCCTGAAATCTCTTTCAGAATTTCCCAAAGTTTCTTGTGATCCACATAGTCAAAGTCTCAATAAAACCGAAGTAGATCTTTTGGAACTCTCTTGGTTTTTCAATGATGCAGCAGATGTTGGCAATTTGATCTTGGTTGCTCTGCCTTTTGGAAAACCAACTCGAATAGCTGGAAGTTCCTGGTTGCTGTATTGCTGAAGCATGGCTTGGATAATTTTGCCCATTAATTTAGTAGCATATGAGATGAGTGCAACTGTGTAGTAGTTGGAGAATTCTTTGGCATTGCCTTTCTTTGGGATTGGAGTGAAAACTGCCCCTTTCCAGTCCTGTGGCCAGTGCTGAATTTTCCACATTTGGTGCCATGTTAAGTGCAACCCTTTCATAGCATGGTCCTTTGGGATTTGAACTAGCTCAACTGGAATTCTATCCCCTCCACTAGCTTTCTTTGTAGTGATGCTTCCTAAGACCCACTTGAGTGTACATTCCTGGATGTCTGCTTCTAGGTGAATGATCACATCATCGTGATTATCTGCGTCATGACTATCTTTTATGTACAGTTCTTCTGTGTATTTTTGCTACCTCTTCTTAATATCTTCTGCTTCTGTTGGGCCCATACGACTTCTGTCCTTTATTCAGCCCATCTTTGCAAGAAATGTTTGCTTGGTATCTCTAAGTTTTTGACGAGATCCCTAGTCTTTCGCATTCTATTGTTTCCTCTATTTCTTTAGTGCAGTGGGTGTGGCACAATTCAAAGGCTCTCTTCCCACTCAGGTCAGTCATCGTCAACAAGTGGTACCAACCAGTGTCCAGTGCTGTGACATATGACCAAGTTCAATTCTTCCTTAACGAAGTGACTAAATAAAACATCCCGGAGTTTATCAATACACAGTGTTCCATGGCTGCCCCTGGATTCGAGTACTTCCTCACCCACTCCAGGTTAACATAGTCCTTTATCACCATCCATTGCTGCAGTACACTGACAGTCTTCAAATGCTTCTACATTAATCCTGGTGTAAAACTTCTAGTAGTTATAAACGGCCAGTGTTTTACTTTGCAGCACGACCCAATGGCTTCTTCATGCGCACCCATACACCAACGCCGTAGTTTGTCGCCATCTAGTGTATACATGAAGTGACATGCTTAAAGAGTTTCCTCATCCACCCCAGATCTAGACAGTCAGTCTGTCGTCTCCATACAAGCGTTTCAGTGCTGTGACATGATTTGAAATGTTGTCTGTGCACACTGAGGCATACACAGCCAGCAGTTCACCATGCTCCAGTGTTTCAGGACTTTGATAAGATTAAATATGTTCTTGGTCCCACTAACGTCAATACACTCACCGTTTATAACCATCTTGTTTCACTGCTGTGACATAATGTCAACTGCTTCTTCATCCATTCCTGTGTGAAACGAACTCAGTAGCTTTTTCCCCATCTAGTGCTAGTGTTCAGTACTATGAAATGATTCTGAAGCCTCTGTGTCCATTCCGGCTCAAACATAGTCCATATTCTCAACCAGTGCTTCAGTGATGTCACATGCTTCAAGTGCTTTCTTCATTCACTCCATATCAAGTACATGCAGTCGTTCATAAGCATGCAATGTTTCAGTTGTGCGACATGCTTCAAATGGTTCTCTAATCCACTTGAGCTGAAACATACCCAGTAGCTTATGACCATTGGTGTTTCAGTGCTGCGACATGTTTCAAGTCCTTCTTCTTCTACGCCATGCTGAACGCATGCAATAGTTTATCACCATCAGTTGTTTCAGTTCTGTTACATTCTTCAAGTCTTGTTTCGTATACTCTGGTTCAAATACACCTAGAAGTTGTTCACCATCAACTGTTGAGTTCTGTGATCTGTCTCAATTGTTTCTGTACATACCAGTTCATAAACACGCATACATTTTTCTCCATATTGTGTTTTAGGGCTGTCATACGGTTAAATGAGTCCCGTTCTTACCCCAGGTCAAATACACCCAGTATTCATCAACATCCAGTCTTTCAGCTACGTGATACAGTTCAAGTGCTTCAGCATCCATTCTTGGAAGACACAGCCGATAATTTGTCAAATTCCAGTGCTTCAGTGCTGTGAATTTTTTAAGTGTTTCTGCATCCAAATAGCTCAGGCAAGACTAAGAGATTGTAACTATCACTGGTTCAGTTTTATGACATGGCTTAAGCGCATCTCCATCTACATTAGCTGGAACGCACTCAATAATTACCACCATGCTGTAACTCATAGGTAAAACATTCTTGGAACGTTTCTTTGTCTACTGTGGGTCAAGCACACCGAGGAGTTTTTCTCCAGTCAGTGTTTCAGTGCTGTGACAACTTCCACTGCTTCTTTGTGTACTACAGGTCAGCACACCAAGTGTCTTGTAACTACTAGCTTGCACTCTAGAGAACACACCTCTCTTCTACTGAGACTGAGATGTAGAGCATGCATCTCACCACTATTAAGACCCCATTCTAAGCACACATGCCACTTCTGCAGTGGCTAAACTCTCGAGGAAATGTGACAACACTATTGACCCTGAATTCTAGAACACACATCTTACCATTGCTGAATCAGTGTTCTACAGAAGGCTTAGCACAACTACTGAGCTTGCACTCTGAAAGTATCATCCTACCTCTACTGAGTCAACATTATATGCCATACATGTTCCAACTTCTGAGTTTGCACTATGGAATACACATTATGCCACTACTGAGCAAGCTCTAGTGTACACATGACAACGTACTGATCCCCACATCAAAGGGTAATGCTGAAAATTTGTCAAAGTACTGCACTCTTGTGCTCATTTCACATACTAAGCAAGATAAGGCTCAAAATCCTTTGTGCTAGGCTTCAAAGTATTTGAACCAAGAACTTCCAAATATATGCGATGGATTTAGAAAAGGCAGAGGAATGAGGGCTTATACTGCCCACGTTCATTGCCTCCTAGAGAAAGTAGGAAGTCAAGAGATACCTGGAATAACAAGCAAGTTGGACCTTGGAGTACATATGAAGTATGGCAAAGGCTAACAGAATTCCCTAAGAGAACTCACCATTCATAGAAAATACCCTCTTCCAACAACACAAGAGGTGACTCTTGAGATGGTCAATGCTGAAATCAGATTGATTCTGTTCTTTGTAGCCGAAGATGGAGAAGCTCTATGCAGTCAGAAAAAAAAAAAAAAAACACCCAAGACTGAGCAGTGACATGGCTCAGATCAGGAATGCCTTAAAGAAAACTTCAGACTTAAGTTGAAGAAAGTATGGAAAACCGCTAGACCATTTGGGTTGGCCAAAATCAGTCTCTTATGATTACGCAGTGGATGTGACAAATAGATTTGAGGGATTAGATCTTATAGACAGACTGCTTGGAGACTATGGACCAAGGGTCATGACATTCTGCATGAGACAATGAACAAAACCTACCCAAGAAAAAGAAATGCAAAAAGGCAAAAGGTTTGTCTGAGGAGGCCTTACAAATAACTTAGAAAAGAAGAGAAGCTAAAGGCATAGGAGAAAAAGAAAGATAATCCATTTGAATGCAGTTTTCTTAAGAATAGCATGGAGAGATAAGAAAAGCCTTCCTCAGGGATCAATGCAAAGAAGCAGAGAAACACAATAGGATGGCAAAGAACAGAGATTACCTCAGGAATGATACAGATACCAAGGGAACATTTCATGCAAAGATGGGCACAATAAAGGAGACAAAATATATGGACCTAACAGAAGCAGATATATTAAGAAGTGGTGGCAAGAATACACAGAAGAACTGAACTTAAAAAAAAAAAGAAAAGGAAGAAGAAGAAGAAGATCTTAATGACCCACATAACCGTGAAGGTGTCTTTACTCACCCAGAACCAGACATCCTGCAATGTGAAGTCAAGCAGCCCTTAGTACATAACTATGAACAAAGTTACTAGAGGTAATGTGTTTCCAGTTGTGGAATTTCAAGTCCTACCAGATTATGACATTACAATCCTGCACGCAATATGCCAGCGAATTTGAAAAGCTCGGCACTGGCCGCCGAACTTGGAAAGGTTAGTTTAAACTCCAATCCTCAAGAAAAGCTAGGCCAAAGATTGTTTAAACTAACACACAATTGCACACATCTCACATGTAAGCAAAGTCATGTTCAAAGTTCTTCAAGCTAGGCTTCAGCAGTACATGAACCGAGAACTTCCAGATGTTAAAGCTGGATTTAGAAAAGTCAGAGAAACCAGAGATCAAATTGTCAGCATCCATTGGATCAGAGAAAAAGCAAAGGAGTTCAAGAAAAACATCGACTTCTGATTTGGACTATGCCAAAGGTTTTGACTGTGTGGATGACAACAAGCTATGGGAAATTCCTGGAAAGATGCAAATACCAGACCTCTTTAGCTGCCTGCTGAGAAATCTGTAGGCATGTCAAGAAGCAACACTTGGACATAGAACAATGCACTAGCTTCAAATTGGGAAAGGAGCACATCAAGGCTGTATATTGTCATGTGGCTTATTTAACTTATATTCAGCACGTCATGTGAAATGCCAGGCTGGATGAAGCCCAACTAGAATCAAGATTGCTTGGAGAACTATCAATAACCACAGATTTGCAGTTGACACCACATATATGACAGAAAGTGGAGAATAAATAAAGAGCGTATTGATGGAAAGAAAGAAGAGAGTGAAGAACCTTGCTTAAAACTCAATGTTGAAACCATGAAGATCATGGCATCTGGCCCCGTGACTTCGCATCAAATAGGGAAATCACGGGGAAAAATGGAAACAGTGATAGACTTTATTTTCTCGGGCTCCAAAATCACTGCAGATGGTGAGGGCAGCTGCGGAATTAAAAGGTGCTAGATCCTATGAAGAAAAGCTGTAACCACCTAAAGAGCATATGCAAAAGCAGAGGCATTACTTTGCAATTAATGGTCTATCAGGTCATACCTATGGAGTTTCCATTACTCATGTATGGATGGGAGAGTTGGACTATACAGGAAGTTGCACATGGAATCATTGATGATTTTGAACTGTGGTGTTGGAGAAGACTCTTGCGAGTCCCTTGGACTGCAAGGAGATCAAAGCAGTCAATCCTGATGGAAATCAGCCCTGAATATTCATTGGAAGTACTTTTGCTGAAGCTGAAACTCTGGTACTTTCGCCACCCGATGCAAAGAGCTAACTATAGGAAAAGACCCTGATGCTGGGAAAGCTTGAGTGCAGAAGGAGAAGGGCCTAGCAGACGATGAGATGGTTGGATGGTACAACTAATTTGAGGCACATGACTTTGAGCAATCTCTGGGAGTTAGTGATGGACAGTGAGGCGTGGTGTGCTGCATAATAAGGAACGTAACATGCCTTATTATGTTGCAGAGAGTTACTATGCCTGAGCAACAGAACAACAGCAGAATCAACCATTTCAGTAAGAAGTGAAGACACAACTTACAGGAAGATGCTCAGAGAAAAATAGAGAAACAATATCAATCCACTTCTCATGCAGCCATTTTTCCTCTTATTGAAACAAGGTTTTTCCATATTGAAATATGGCTTTCCTGAAGTATGTGAATTCTAACTTGTTTTTTCACCTCAGAGAGGTGTGTTGATGAAGTCACGATGCACAGAGAACATGGCCGTTCTCACAGATTCCCTTAATAAAATCATGATGTACTTAAGGAGCTGGGGCTATTTTTTCCATGGGAATAAATATTTTGATGAGGAACTCTTTAATTCTTTAGAAAATGTTAATTACCATAATCAAATTTGTTTGGAATATTTGTAGTCTTTCCTTTGGTATCAGAAGATACTGCAGCCCTGACAATAAGGCAGGGTTTTCCAACCAAAAGCCTGAAACAGAGCAGCTCACCACACTCTAAAAGCACATTAGAAAAGTGGTAATTTGCTATTCAAATCAGTGAGCATTATACGCAAGTGAAAGAATGGCTAAAAGAGCTTGAAGAACATCACTAGAGCCTGCTAAAGGAAATCAATATGGGATTAATGGTATGAAAGGTTAGAGTAGATGAAACTTGAATTATATTAATGGAAAATATAGTAAAAGTTTCCTAGCATGTGGGCAGAATGAGAAGTCTCCTCAGAAACTGACACAAACAAAACAAATCTACACAGTCTTTCAGAAAATCCAAATGGCTTCAGAATGAAATATAAAGGTGCAGGAGAGATAGCTAAGAGCTTAAGTGGATATATGGATACTCGAATTATTTGACCAACATGATGTTTCATAGGCTTTTCGGCATTCACACCACAAATGTGAACTCTGATGGCTGGGATACCCTTACCTCTCATCCTGCAGAACTATTGCCTAGAATATTTTTATTCTGTGATAGATTTCTTCTAATCAGTATCATTCTATCACGTTTTGAAAAATTAGTATTTTTGCACTTTCAACATGCAAATTATATTTGCTTGTTGCTAAATATATGTAACTAACTTCTCTGCTAAACTCACTGGTTTTTTTTTGTTTGTTTGTTTGTTTTTTGCCCCTTAAGGTCTTATTTATGTATTTATTTTTCAATTTTATTTATTTTTTTCTTTTTTTTTTTTTAGTTTTTTATTTTTTTAAATTTTAAAATCTTTAATTCTTACATGCATTCCCAAACATGAACCCCCCTCCCACCTCCCTCCCCATAACATCTTTCTGCGTCATCCCCATGCACCAGCCCCAAGCATGCTGCATCCTGCGTCAGACATAGCCTGGCGATTCAATTCACATGATAGTATACATGTTAGAATGTCATTCTCCCAAATCATCCCACCCTCTCCCTCTCCCTCTGAGTCCAAAAGTCCGTTATACACATCTGGGTCTCTTTCCCTGTCTTGCATACAGGGTCGTCATTGCCATCTTCCTAAATTCCATATATATGTGTTAGTATACTGTATTGGTGTTTTTCTTTCTGGCTTACTTCACTCTGTATAATCGGCTCCAGTTTCATCCATCTCATCAGAACTGATTCAAATGAATTCTTTTTAACCGCTGAGTAATACTCCATTGTGTATATGTACCACAGCTTTCTTATCCATTCATCTGCTGATGGACATCTAGGTTGTTTCCATGTCCTGGCTATTATAAACAGTGCTGCGATGAACATTGGGGTACATGTGTCTCTTTCAATTCTGGTTTCCTCGGTGTGTATGCCCAGAAGTGGGATTGCTGGGTCATAAGGTAGTTCTATTTGCAATTTCTTAAGGAATCTCCACACTGTTCTCCATAGTGCCTGTACTAGTTTGCATTCCCACCAACAGTGTAGGAGGGTTCCCTTTTCTCCACACCCTCTCCAGCATTTATTGCTTGCAGATTTTTGGATCGCAGCCATTCTGACTGGTGTGAAGTGGTACCTCATTGTGGTTTTGATTTGCATTTCTCTAATAATGAGTGATGTTGAGCATCTTTTCATGTGTTTGTTAGCCATCCGTATGTCTTCTTTGGAGAAATGTCTATTTAGTTCTTTGGCCCATTTTTTGATTGGGTCGTTTATTTTTCTGGAGTTGAGCTGCAGAAGTTGCTTGTATATTTTTGAGATTAGTTGTTTGTCAGTTGCTTCATTTGCTATTATTTTCTCCCATTCAGATGGCTGTCTTTTCACCTTGCTTATATTTTCCTTTGTTGTGCAGAAGCTTTTAATTTTAATTAGATCCCATTTGTTTATTTTTGCTTTTATTTCCAGCATTCTGGGAGGTGGATCATAGAGGATCGTGCTGTGATTTATGTCTGAGAGTGTTTTGCCTATATTCTCCTCTAGGAGTTTTATAGTTTCTGATCTTACATTTAGATCTTTAATCCATTTTGAGTTTATTTTTGTGTGCGGTGTTAGAAAGTGATCTAGTTTCATTCTTTTACAAGTGGTTGACCAGTTTTCCCAGCACCACTTGTTAAAGAGATTGTCTTTACTCCATTGTATATTCTTGCCTCCTTTGTCAAAGATAAGGTGTCCATATGTGTGTGGATTTATCTCTGGGCTTTCTATTTTGTTCCATTGATCTATATGTCTGTCTTTGTGCCAGTACCATACTGTCTTGATGACTGTGGCTTTGTAGTAGAGCCTGAAGTCAGGCAAGTTGATTCCTCCAGTTCCATTTTTCTTTCTCAAGATTGCTTTGGCTATTCGAGGTTTTTTGTATTTCCATACAAAGCTTGAAATTATTTGTTCTAGTTCTGTGAAAAATGTGGCTGGTAGCTTGATAGGGATTGCATTGAATTTGTAAATTGCTTTGGGTAGTATACTCATTTTCACTATATTGATTCTTCCAATCCATGAACATGGTATATTTCTCCATCTATTAGTGTCCTCTTTGATTTCTTTCATCAGTGTTTTATAGTTTTCTATATATAGGTCTTTAGTTTCTTTAGGTAGATATATTCCTAAGTATTTTATTCTTTTCGTTGCAATGGTGAATGGAATTGTTTCCTTAATTTCTTTTTCTACTTTCTCATTATTCGTGTATAGGAATGCAAGGGATTTCTGTGTGTTGATTTTATATCCTGCAACTTTACTATATTCATTGATGAGCTCTAGTAATTTTCTGGTGGAGTCTTTAGGGTTTTCCATGTAGAGGATCATGTCATCTGCAAACAGTGAGAGTTTTATTTCTTCTTTTCCAATTTGGATTCCTTTTATTTCTTTTTCTGCTCTGATTGCTGTGGCCAAAACTTCCAGAACTATGTTGAATAGTAGCGGTGAAAGTGGACACCCTTGTCTTGTTCCTGACTTTAGGGGAAATGCTTTCAATTTTTCACCATTGAGGATAATGTTTGCTGTGGGTTTGTCATAGATAGCTTTTATTATGTTGAGATATGTTCCTTCTATTCCTGCTTTCTGGAGAGTTTTTATCATAAATGGATGTTGAATTTTGTCAAAGGCCTTCTCTGCATCTATTGAGATAATCATATGGTTTTTATTTTTCAATTTGTTAATGTGGTGAATTACATTGATTGATTTGCGGATATTGAAGAATCCTTGCATCACTGGGATAAAGCCCACTTGGTCATGGTGTATGATCTTTTTAATGTGTTGTTGGATTCTGATTGCTAGAATTTTGTTGAGGATTTTTGCATCTATGTTCATCAGAGATATTGGCCTGTAGTTTTCTTTTTTTGTGACATCTTTGTCAGGTTTTGGTATTAGGGTGATGGTGGCCTCATAGAATGAGTTTGGAAGTTTACCTTCCTCTGCAATTTTCTGGAAGAGTTTGAGGAGGATAGGTGTTAGCTCTTCTCGAAATTTTTGGTAGAATTCAGCTGTGAAGCCGTCTGGACCTGGGCTTTTGTTTGCTGGAAGATTTCTGATTACAGTATCAATTTCCGTGCTTGTGATGGGTCTGTTAAGATTTTCGATTTCTTCCTGGTTCAGTTTTGGAAAATTGTACTTTTCTAAGAATTTGTCCATTTCTTCCACGTTGTCCATTTTATTGGCATACAACTGCTGATAGTAGTCTCTTATGATCCTTTGAATTTCTGTGTTGTCTGTTGTGATCTCTCCATTTTCATTTCTAATTTTATTGATTTGATTTTTCTCTCTTTGCTTCTTGATGAGTCTGGCTAATGGTTTGTCAATTTTATTTATCCTTTCAAAGAACCAGCTTTTGGCTTTGTTGATTTTTGCTATGGTCTCTTTTGTTTCTTTTGCATTTATTTCTGCCCTAATTTTTAAGATTTCTTTCCTTCTACTAACTCTGGGGTTCTCCAACTCTTCCTTTTCTAGTTGCTTTAGTTGTAGAGTTAGGTTATTTATTTGACTTTTTTCTTGTTTCTTGAGGTATGCCTGTATTGCTATGAACTTTCCTCTTAGCACTGCTTTTATAGTGTCCCACAGGTTTTGGGTTGTTGTGTTTTCATTTTCATTAGTTTCTATGCATATTTTGATTTCTTTTTTGATTTCTTCTGTGATTTGTTGGTTATTCAGAAGTGTGTTGTTCAACCTCCATATGTTAGAATTTTTAATAGTTTTTCTCCTGTAATTGAGATCTAATCTTAATGCATTATGGTCAGAAAAGATGCTTGTATTTTATTTATTTTTTTTCTTTAATTTTTATTTTTACTTTATTTTTCTTTACAACACTGTATTGGTTTTCCCATACATTAACATGAATATTTGTTATTGTTAAAACTGCATTTATTTTGGCAGGGCCAGGTAGTCATGGATGTTCAAGGGCTTTCTGTAGCTGAGGCAAGTGGTATGGTGCACTTCACTATGCTGCATAACCTTCCCATTGTGATGTTTCTTTTGCTGGAGAACACTGGCTCTAGTTTCGGCACATGAGCTCCTGAGTTGTGGCCCATGAGCTTAGTTACACTTCAGCATGTGGGATCTTCCCAGACAAGAATCACTGGGAGGCTGACTATTAATCGATGGATCACTAGGATAGTTCAACACAGACTATATAGGCTGGAAGGTTGATACCGTACATATGAAAGCCAAGAAGTACTTAAGTAGATACTGTTTTTCTTTGGGGTATTCTCCTGGTGGCTCATTGGTAAAGAGTCCACTTCCCAATGTAGATGACCCAGGGTTGAGAAATCCCTGAGTTGGGAAGATAGATCTTCTGGAAGAGAGAATGAAAACCAGACTCAGTATTCTTGCCTGGGAAATCCCACGGGCAGAGGAGCCTGGTGATCTATGGTCCATGGAGATGAAGAGACGGAAATGACTTAGCAGCTAATCATGACCACCACCACTGTGTTGTTTTGGCAGATAAAGTAGGTAGTTTGTTTAAATGTCCTTGGCCTGCAATGTCTGAAAATTAGTCAGTGCTTTTGATTATTAAAAGTATGCATGAGTAAAAGGCATTTTTATTTTATTGTGTGTAAAAATCCCTTTCAATGTTGACTGTAAATTGTTATAACGTATTGCCAGAGAATTTAGCCAGTCATTATATACATTAATTTGGTTCTCTTTTGAAGCCATGTCTCACAACAGCAAGTGATTTCGATTATGTTCTTGCTTTGGTATCCGTCTTGAATTGGGTTTTATTTATTTATTTATTTGAAAGCAGCATTTCAGTAGGTTTCAATAATTTATTTAATCATTTCATAGTTTCTACGAGAACAACTAGCTTCTAAAAAGGGAAATGACACTCCATTTCTCTTCTGATCTTATAGGGAAAAGAGAGTAATAAAGTTCATTGCTTTATGGTGGTTTCTTTTTTTTTTTTTTTTCAGGGTTAACATGCTCTTTGTAAGGAACACTTCCAAATTTCAAGGTTTTCAAGGATTTCTTAAAAATATATTTTGGTTTCTGGTCTGCTCATTCTCATAGTCGTGTCTGGTTCTTTGTGAGTGTCTGGAATATAGCCCGTCAAGCTCCTCTGTCCATGGGGGTTCTTCAGGCAAGAATACTGGAGTGGGTTGTTAGGCCAGTCTTCCAGTGGCTCTCTCATAGCAGATGGATTGTTTGCTATCTAAACCACCAGGGAAACCTAAAGAACCCTGGAGGGAGTGGCCTGTTGCTTCTCCAGAGCATCCTCCCAAACCAGAAATCAAACTGGGGTCTCCTGCATTGCATCAGATTCTTAGGCAGCTTACCTCCCAGGGAAGCCCTGGTTTCTGCTAAAAAGTGCCAATTGTCATTCCTTAGTATGTGGACTCACTGATCACATGTCATGATTAAATAGGAGACAACTTTCAGTACGAAGTTTGAAGAAAATTATGCCATAATGATAAAAATACCCAATAAATTATATATACTAAAATTAGGAGAAAAATAAAAATAAACTCAAGGACCATAGCCTGGGAAATGGTCTTCCGTACAGTTTAAAGAGGAGTGTTCTGAAGCTGTAGGGGCAGAGCCAGGACACAGAGAAAATTCTTTAAAGTTGAAAGTACATGAATGAAACATATCTCGTGGGAAAAGGATCCTGTTAACCACAAAATACAGGTCTGACAAGAGTGATGTTAGTGTTTTCCTAGGCGAGAATCTGGAATCATTACAGTTCTTAATTATCTTCACTAACTAGGAACACATAACTCCAAAGCACAGAAATGCACAATCTCATTTTCATATCCTGACTTCCCCAGAGGGTACACTGATGAAAGACAACTGCAACAGATTTTTACTTTCCCATTCCAGTGAATACCCAGTGACTCTCCTCCATGGTTAAAGCAGATGTACAATATGTGTTTCCCAGGTCAAAAATAGGCTGTCTAACATAAAGTTCAAGCAAAACTATATCTAGCCAGAATGTTCACTAATACTTAGTAGGTGAAAAGGCCTTCCCTCAGTATGAAAATCAATTCTGAACATTTTATTTCTGAAGAGAAACTCTTTTCTGTTTCTTTGTTTACAGTCACTTTATTTATTTATATTGTACTTTACAATAGTGCATTGGTTTTGTCAGACACCAACATGAACCCTCCACGGGTGTAGACGTGTTCCCAATCCTAAACCCCCTCCCTCCGCCCTCCCCTTACCATCCCTCTGGGTCAACCCCGTGCAACAGTCCCAAGCATCCTCTCCTACACTGAAGCTAGACTGGCGATTCTTTTCTTATATGACATTATACATGTTTCAATGCCATTCTCGCAAATCATCCCACCCTCTCCCTTTCCCACAGAGTCCAAACGACTGTTCTATTCATCTGTGTCTCTTTTGCTGTCTCGCATACAGGGTTATCGTTACCATCTTTCTAAATTCCCTATGTTTACAGTCACTTTAAACTGTATTCCATCACTCCAACTGTGGATACACAGACTGGGGCCTCTACCTCTGCCACCAACAGTCCCTAGCTTCAGTTCCGTTCAGTTCAGTTCCGTTCAGTCACTCAGTTGTGTCTGACTCTTTGTGACCCCATGAAATGCAGCACGCCAGGCCTCCCTGTCCGTCACCAACTCCCGAAGTTCACTCAGACTCACGTCCATCGAGTCAGCGATGCCATCCAGCCATCTCATCCTCTGTCGTCTCCTTCTCCTCCTGCCCCCCATCCCTCCCAGCATCAGAGTTCTTTTCCAATGAGTCAACTCTTCACATGAGGTGGCCAAACTACTGGAGTTTCCGCTTTAGCATCATTCCTTCCAAAGAAGTCCCAGGGCTGATCTCCTTCAGAATGGACTGGTTGAATCTCCTCGCAGTCCAAGGCACTCTCAAGAGTCTTCTCCAGCACCATAGTTCAAAAGCATCAATTCTTCGGTGCTCAGCTTTCTACACAGTCCAACTCGCATCCATACATGACCGCAGGAAACACCATAGCCTTGACTAGACGGACCTTAGTCGGTAAAGTAATGTTTCTGCTTTTGAACGTGCTATCTAGGTTAGTCATAACTTTTCTTTCAAGGAGTAAGTGTCTTTTAATTTCATGGCTGCAGTCACCATCTGCAGGGATTTTGGAGCCCCAAAAGTAAACTCTGACACTGTTTCCACTGTTTCCCCATCTATTTCCCATGAAGTGATGGGACCAGAAGCCATGATCTTCATTTTCTGAAAGGTGAGCTTTAAGCCAACTTTTTCACTCTCCTCTTTCACTTGCATCAAGAGGCTTTTTAGTTCCTCTTCACTTTCTGCCATAAGGGTGGTGTCATCTGCGTATCGGAGGTTCTTGAAATTTCTCCCGGTTATCTTGATTCCAGCTTGTGTTTCGTCCAGTCTAGCATTTCTCATGATGTACTATGCATAGACGTTAAATAAGCAGGGTGACATTATACAGCCTGATGTACTCCTTTTCCTATTTGGAACCAGTCTGTTTTTCCATGTCCAGTTCTAAATGTTGCTTTCTCAACTGCACATAGATTTCTCAAGAGGCAGGTCAGGCATGGTCACCAATAACAATGAAAACGCAAGTTGTTTCAGAGTTCTCTCATCATGCATTAAAACAGCTGAATATGTATGTTTAATGATGAAATTTGTACCAGTATTATTTACCATATTTTTATAGATGTTTTAAACATATGACAATACTCGAATAAAGTGAAAGTGGAGTCGTTCGGTCGTGCCCGACCGACCCTTTGCGACCCCATGGACTGTAGCCTTACAGGCTCCTCCATCTATAGGATTCTCAGGCAGGAATACTGGAATGGGTTTCCATTTCCTTCTTCAGGGGATCTTCCTAACCCAGGATTAGAACCCAGGGCTCCATTTCAAGCAGACATTTTACCCTCTGAGCCACCACGGAAGCCCAATACTCTACTGATGTTGTAATGCATTCTAAAGCACATGAGAAAGATGAAATCAAAAAAGATTAGAAAAATGTTGAAACATCACTAAATGTTTTTACAATGCTTCTGTTCCAGTTTTGCTAGCATTTATCGGAGGCTATAATAATATAACTACATTTTTATTTTTTGTATTTATGATGTTTTTGTCATCATCTTTTATGTATTTGGAGTTATGAATGATGTCAATGTTAAAATGAACATCTTAAAGACATCAGTTAAATCTAGGCTTAAAAACAAGCAAAAAAAAAAAGCACCAGTTTTATTTGAAAAAGTACCAGTTGCAAATCTGAAAGTATAAAATGGTTATATACAAAGAAAGAATCTAGTAATGAAATGTGTATTGGGTAGATGTCTATTTCGTGATGACTTTGTAGTTTATAGGTCGTTTGTAATGCTGACAACATATTTCGTAGAAGTGCTGTCATCTCTCTAACGTTTTGTTTAGTTTTACCGAAGATTCCTTGTGGCTAAATTAATACTGTGGAGATACAACTGACACTTACTTTCTTTGGTAAGAATGTAAAATGAACCAGTTGCATAGTATGTTATTTGAGACCTGAAGGTTGTCAGCACTGAGCTGGGGTTGAAGGCAAGGAATCTAACCAACGGGAATACTTAAATACCAAGCCCCACAGAGGTAAGCCTGTCCTTAGAAGGAAAAGAGAATAGCTTTCTGGAGCTGTGACTAAGCACGTTTAAGGTAATTACTGATCATTATGATCCCGTTGCCATTTCCTTTATTGTTTTGGGTTTGGGTTTAAACACCCTTTTTGTGTTTCCTGTGTGCAGAATATCCTTTAGCATTTGTTGGAGAGCTGGTTTAGCGGTGCTGAGTTCTCTCAGCTTTTGCTTGTCTGTAAAGCTTCTGATTTCTCCTTCGTGTTTGAATGAGATCCTTGCTGGGTACAGTAATCTGGGTTGTAGGTTATTCTCTTTCTTCACTTTAAGTATATCTTGCCATTCCTTCCTGGCCTGAAGAGTTTCTTTGGAAAGATCAGCTGTTACCGTTATGGGAATCCCCTCATGTGTTATTTCCTGTTTTTCCCATGCTGCTTTTAATATTTGTTCTCGTGTTTGCTCTTTGTTAATTTGATTAAGATGTGTCTTGGGGTGTTTTGCCTGGGGTTTATCCTGTTTGGGAGTCTCTGGTTTTCTTGGGACTGGGTGATTATTTCCATGCCCACTGTAGGGAGGTTTTCAACTATTGTCGCCTGGAGGATTTTCTCATGGTCTTTCTTTTGGTCTTCTTCTTCTGGGACTCCTATAATTCAAATGTTGGAGCGCTTCATATTGTCCTGGAGGTCTCTGAGATTGTCCTCATTTCTTTTAACTCATTTTTCTTGTTTCCTCTCTGATTCATTTATTTCTACCATTCTATTTCACTAATCCTATCTTCTGCCTCTGTTATTCTACTATTTGTTGCCTCCAGAGTGTTTCTGATCTCATTTATTGAGTCATTCATTATCTATTGACTCGTTGTTATTCTTCTAGGTCCTTGTTAAACCATTCTTGCATCTTCTCAATCCTTGTCTCCAGGCTGTTTATCTGTGATTCCATTTTGATTTCAAGATTTTGGATCACTTTCAGTATCAATATCTGGAATCGTTTCTCAGGTAGATTCCCTATCTCTTCCTCTTTTGTTTGATTTGGTGGGCATTTCTCCTGTTCTTTACCTGCTGAGTATCCCTCTGTCTCTTCATCTTGGTTCTATTGCTGCGTTTGGGGTGGCCTTTCTATATTCTGGGAATTTGTGGCGTTCTCTTCATTATGGAGTTTCTCCACTGTGGGTGGGGTTGTATCAGTGGCTTGTCAAGATTTTTTGGTTCAGGAGGCTTGTGTTGGAGTTCTGGTGGGTGAGGCTGGATTTCTTCTCTCTGGAGTGCAAGCAATGGAGTGACCAGTAATGTGTTATGAGACGCCAATGGTTTTGGAGTAACTTTGAGCTGCCTGTATATTGAAGCTCAGGGCTGTGTTCCTGTGTCGCTGGAGAATTTGCATGGTGTGTCTGACTCTGGAACTTGTTGGCCCTTGGGTGGTGCTTGGTTTCAGTGTAGGTATGGAGGCATTTGATGAGCTGCTATCAATTAATGTTCCTGGAGTCAGGACTTGTCTGATGTTCTCAGGGTTTGGAATTAAGCCTCCTGCTTCTGGTTTTCAGTTTTATTTTTACAGTAGCCTCAAGACTTCTCCACCTATACAGCACCAATGATAAGATATCTAGTTTAAAGATGAAAGGTTTACCCACAGTGAGGGGCAACCGGAGAGGTTCACTGAGTTACATGGAGGAGAGAAGAGGGAGGGGTAGTTAGAGGTGACTGGAATGAGATGAGGTGGGATCAAAAGAGGAGAGAGAGAGAAAAAAAAAAAGAGGAGAGAGCAAGCTAGCCAGCAATCACATCCTTATGTGTGCTCCACCGTCTGGACCACTCAGAGGTATTCACGGAGTTATACGGGAAGAGGAGAGGGAGGAAGTAGACAGAGGTGGCCAGGAGGATAAAAGAGGGAAATGAAAAGCAGAGAGACAGATCCAGCCAGTGACCAGTTCCTGAAGTGTTCTCCACCGTCTGGAACACGGAGATTCACAGAATTGGGTAGAGAAGAGAAGGGGGAGGGAAGAGACAGAGGCCACCTGGTGGAGAAAAAGGAGAGTCCAAAGGAGGAGAGAGTGGTCAAGCCAGTAATCTCGCTCTCAGGTAAATTTGGGTAGTGAAGTTTGGATTTTTAAATGTACAAAATTGACAACAAATACCAAAAAGCAAAGATTAAAAATCTAGAATAGAGGTTAGATGTTAAAAAATGCAATATTAAGGAAAAGAAGAAGAAGAAAAAAAAGCCACAAGAACTATTAAAACAACAACAACAACCACACAAAGACTATATACAGCGTTTGCTTTAAAAAATAGGTTTCTTTTTAAGTAAGAGTAGGTTATAAGAATAAAAATTAAAGGATAAATAGAGGACTTAAATATTTCTAAAAGTTAAAAAAAGAAGAAGAAAAAGAAAAGAAGAAAAAACTACCACACAACCACATCAGCGAAAAAGAAAAAAAGAAAAAGAAATGGTCATAAAAATAGTAACGATATTTCTGGCCCTTTCTCTGGTGTTGTGGGCAGTGTGGGGTTATTTCCAAGGCGGTTCCCTCCATTAAATTTCTTCTGTTTGCTGGTCTCTTCAGTGTCTGATTTCCGTCCTCTTAAGGCGGGGGGGGGCATGGTGGACACTTTTTATTTTTATTTTTTTTGGCTCCCTTGTTCAGTTGCGCTGTGGGGAGGGAGGGATGCTGCAAACAAATAACACCTGCGTGTGCTTTCAGCGTCTCAGACCCACTGGGCCTGCCCCTGCTCACGATGCACACCGCTCATGCTCTACGTTGCTCCAGGGTCTGAGGCCGGCCCTAGGCTGCACGCACCTCCCAGGTCTAAGCCGAACTCAGGTTCGGTGCTCAGGTAAGCCCTCAGAGGCACAGATTCGGTTGGGACTGCCTTTTGTGTCCTTCTGACGTCCGAGTAGCTCAGGTGGGTGGTGAGCGCGGTCACGGTGACTTATCGCCTTTCCCGTGTCCGCTGCTAGTTTTCTGGATGTACCACTGGTGCCCCTTGTGAGGTGGATGGTGACTGTCCAGAACCCCCAGAAGCCTTAGCAAAGAAGCCTGCTTGCAGTTTTGTAGGTAAAGTCTCTCCCGGGCTGTGATCACCCCTTCCAGCCCATACGGTTCTGGCTGCCAGTCACCGGCGGGGAATGGTCTGTAACTGGCTATTTCTGTTCCATCCTTTGTTCTGTGTGTGGTTCTGGTGGTGTTTTATGTTCGGGCTTTTCACATGGTAGCTATCCCACAGTCTGGTTTGCTAGTGCAGGTTCATTCGTTGTGGTTATGTGCGGGGCGTTCCTGCCTGATTCTTAAAAAGCACTGCAGCCCGCACCTCCTGCGCCTCCCTGCCCTGCCCCCACTTGCTAGTGTCGGATGCAGGCGTCTGTGCTGCTTTTCTGCTGGGGGAGTTACTGTTGGGCTTGTAATCTGTTGGTTTTAATTATATATTTATGTTTCCTTCCTGCTACGTTGCCCTCTCTGCTTCCAAAGCTCGCCACAGACTCGGCAGGGAGAATGTTTCTTGGTGTTTGGAAACCCCTCTTCTTAAGATTCCCTTCCCGGAACGGGATTCCCTTCCCGGGATGGAGCTCCCTTCCTACCTCCTTTGTCTCTTTTCTCATCGATAGCTTTTTCCTGGCCATCACTTTCAGGCTGTATGTGTCCCTAGGTATGAGATGGTTTTCTTGCAGACAGTATATTCTTGTATGCATTCACCCAGTCTTTGCCTTTTCATTGGAGCATTTAGCCCATTTCTGTTTAAGGTAGTTGTTGATAAGTATGATCTTCTTACCATTTACTATATATTTTGTGGCTTTGTTTTTATAAGCTTTACTGTTTCCTATCTAGAGAAGATCCTTCAGCATTTGCTGAAGTGCTGGTTTGGTGGTTCTGAACACTAACTGCTTTTGTTTGTCTGTAAAGCTCTTGTTTTGTCTTTTGAATGAGAATACTATCCTTGTTGGATAGAGTAATTTTGGCTTTAGGCTTTTGCCTTTCAGCAATTTAGGTACATCCTGCCATTCCCTTCTAAGCTGAAGAGTTTCTATTGTAAGATCAGCTGTTATCCTTATGGGGATTCCCTTCTATGTTATTTGTTGTCATTCCTTTGTTACCTTGAATATTTGTTCATTGTGTATATTTGTTTGTTTGTTTGTTTGTTTGTTTGTTTGATTAATGTGTCTTTTGACATGTTGTGTCTTGGTTTTCCCCCTATGGGACACACTGGGATTTTTCATTTTAGTTGTCTGTTCTTTTTCCCATTTCAGGGAAGTTTTTAACTATTTCCTCCTCAAATATTTTCTCATGCCCTTTCCTTTTGTCTTCTTTCTCTGAGAAACCTATGATTTAAATATGGGGGCATTTAACATTATCCCATAGGTCTCTGTGATTGTCTTCATTTCTCTCTTTCTTTTTTTTTTCCTGCTCTGCTTCATTTATTTTCCATATCCGATCTTCCAGCTCACTTAGTCTTTCTTCTGCCTCAGTTACAGTACTGTTCCTGTTGTCCAGAGTGATATCTATCTCAGTTATGTCATCGCTCATTATTGATTGACTACTCATGATTTCTTCCAGGTCCATTTAAAACACCCCTTTCATCTTCTCAATCCATGCCTGAAGTCTATTTATCTGTCGATCCATTTGTTTCCAAGACATTGACTATTTTTGTGCTGAACTGTTTTTCCTGTAGACTTCCTACCTCCTCCTCTTTCACTGGTTTGTTGATTTTCATTGTATTCCTTCATCTGCTGGATATGTCTCTGCCTTTTCATGTTGTTTCGATGAGTGTCTTCGAGGTCTATTTTCTGCACACCGGAGGGCCATCATTGCTATTAATTGGGTGGTCTCCTCCAAGTGAATGTGGTGGGACCAGTGGCTTGTGTAAGTTTTCTTGTTGAGAGAACTTTTTGTTGTTGTTGTTAAAGAGGATGGCTGTTGATCTCACTTGTTCTGAGAGTCCATGCAGTGTCCATTAGGGACTTAGAAGGCTCTTTTATGGCTTCGATTCCAGATGAGCTACTTCAAATCCTCGAAGACGATGCTGTGAAAGTGATGTACTCAATAAGACAAGAAATTTGAAAATCTCAGCTGTGGCTCAGTTGGAAATGGTCAGTTGTCATTCCAGTCTCAAAAAAGGCAATGCCAACGAATGCTCAAACTACCATGCAATTTTACTCATCTCACATGCTAACAAAGAAATGCTCAAAATTCTCCAAGCCAGGCTTCAGCAATATGTGAACCATGAAATTCCAGATATTCAATCTTGTTTTAGAAAATACAGAGGAACCAAAGACCAAATTCCCAACATCTGCTGGATCTTCACAAAAAAGCAAGCAAGTTCCAGAAAAACATCTAGTTCTGCTTTACTGAGTATGCCAAAGCCTTTGAGTGTACGGATCAAAATAAACTGTGGAAAATTCTGAAAGAGACGGTAGTACCACACCACCAGATCTGCCTCTTAAGAAGCCTGTATACAGTTCAGGAAGCAACAGTTAGAACTGGACATTGAATAACAGACTGGTTCCAAATAGGAAAAGCAGCACCTCAAGGGTATATATTGTCACCCTGCTTATTTAACTTCTATGCAGAGAAATGTGTGGCTGGAAGAAATGCAAACGGGAATCAAGACTGCCAGGAGAAATGTCAAAAACTTCAGATATGTAGATGACACACACCACCCCCCCCCTTATGGCAGAAACTAAAGAGAGACTGAAGAGTCTCTTGATGAAAGTGAAAGAGGAAAGTGAAGAAGTGGGCTTAAAGCTCTACATTAGGAAACCTGAGATGGCATCCTGTCGCATCACTGCATGACAAGTAGATGGGAAAACAGTGGAAATGGTGGCAGACTGTTTTTTGGGGGGAGGGGGGGCTCCAAAATCACTGAAGATACTGACTGAAGCCATGAAATTAAAAGACGCTTACTCTTCCTAGACAGCATAAAACAAGACCAGAGGCTGACTGTAGCTCAGATCATGAAATCTGTATTGCCAAATTCAGACTTAAATTGAAGAAAGCAGGAACAAACCGCTAAACCATTCAGGAATGACCTATCTCAAATCCCTTATGATTACACAGTGTAAGTGAGAAATAAATGTAAGGGACTAGATCTGGTAGAATGCCTGATGAACTATGGACGGAGGTTCATGACATTGTAAAGGAGACAGGGATCAAAACCATTCCCAAGAAAAAAGAAATGCAAAAAGGCAAAATGGCTACCTGAGGAGGCCTTACAATTAGCTGTGAAATGAAGAGAAATGAAGGCAAAGGAGAGAAGGAAAGATATACCTATTTGAACACAGAGTTCCAAGGAGAGAGAAGAAAGCCTTCCTCGGTGATCAGTGCCAAGAAATAAAGCAAAGCAATAAAGCAAAGCAATGCAATGGGGAAGACTACAGATTTCATCAAGAAAACCGGAGATACCAAGGGGGCATTTCATGCAAAGATGGGCACTATTAAGGACATAAATGGTATGGACCTAACAGAAGCAATAGATATTAAGATGAGGTGGCAAAGAACACACAGAAGAACTGTACATCAAAGATCTTCACAACCCAAATAATCATGACGATGTGATCACTCACCTACATCCAGATACTTGGAATGTGAAGTCAAGTGGGCCTTAAGAAGCATCACTATGAACAAAGTGAGTGGAAGTGATAGAATTCCAGTTGAGCTATTTGAAATCCTAAACGATTATGCTGCGGAAGTGCTTCACTCAATATGTCAGCAAATTTAAAAAACTAAGCAGCGGCTCAGGACTGGGAAAGGTCAGTCTTCATTTCAATCCCAAACAAAGGCAATGCCAAAGAATGCTCAAACTACTGCACAATTGCACTCATCTCACACGCTAGTAGAGTAATGCACAAAAATATCCAAGCCAAGCTTCAGCAATACACGAACCATAAACTTCCAGATGTTCAAGCTGGTTTTGGACAAGTCAGAGGAACCAGAGATCAAATGAGTGTATGCACCACTACTTCTGATGATGCATGCAGCAACTACTGAGGTTGAAATCACGAGTTTGCATTCTGCTTTTACTAAGAATTGAATTAGGACAGGTGCACTACTTAGCTTGCACTCTGGCACATACATTACAACTCTAGAGCATAAGTATCACAACCACGTGCGTCTGCACTCCGGACCTGGCATGCGGCAACGACTGAAAATGCAAGAAGCTTTTCACAGTTACTGACCCCTGATTTGAAACCACTGCTGCTGCTGCTGCTAAGTCACTTCAGTCGTGTCCGACTCTGTGTGACCACATAGATTACCAGCCCACCAGGCTCCCCTGTCCCTGGGATTCTTGGGGCAAGAATACTGGAGTGCGTTGCCACTTCCTTCTCCAATGCATGCATGCATACTAAGTCGCTTTAGTCTTATCCGACTCCATGCGAACCTATGGACAGTAGCCCACGACGCCCCTCTGTCCACGGGATTCTCCAGGCAAGAATATTGGGGTGAGTTGCCATTTCCTTCTCTTATGTCAAACCATGCATGCTACAAACACTGAGCTTGCCCTCTGGAATACGCGCTTGTTGATACTGAGGCCGCCATCTAGAGAACGCTCGCAGGAGCCACTTAGTTTCCAATCTGGATCACCCTTTCTGCCACCATTGAGACTATTAACAAGCTTTAGAACAAGTGCATTGCTGTCACTGAGACTGCACAGTAGAGCATACATCCCATCACTGCTAAACCCGGTTTCTTTAGGATATGGCCTACCACTACTGAGCCTGTCCCTAAAACATGCCTGTTGTAAACTCACATACACTTTTGGTGTATTACGCTCTGGATTCTGCATCCCTGCACTACTGAAATTGCCTTCCAGAACAAGAGTTCATCACCGGCTGAACTTTCACTCTGAAGCATGAACATCACAATCATTAGCTTGTTGCTTTATAGGTAAGTCAGGCCACTACTCAACCTGCACTGTAGTTCAGGTGTGCCTAAACAGTTACTGAACTTGCACTCTGAAGTTTCCTTCTGGACACAACTGAGCCAGAACTCCTGTAGACAGAGTGATTTTAAACACTGGAAGACATGCTACGCCTCTCCTGAGCATGAGCTCAAGTGCAGACATCCGGGCTCTGCTGAGAATATGCTCTAGTTGCACACATGCCAAAGTAACTGAACGTGCAGCTGGGGGTACAGATCTCATGAATACAGAGTGAGCGCACTTCATCATGGGTTTTGCACTACTGAGGTTTACTCAGAAGCATATCTTCCATCGTGACTGCGTGTGCCTTCAAGAGCCAATGTTCTGACACTACGGAGACTGTGCTGTAGAGTAAGAATGCCTGAACTACACAACTGCACACTGAATCATGCATCCCAGCAGTATAAATCCTAGCACTACAGCACACTTGTCACTTCTGAGTCCTTACACTAAGCAGGCATGGCACAGCTAGTGAGCATGTGGTCTAGAGCATATGTGTGGCCATTACTAATTTCAGACTCGGAAGCCTGTGTCTTGCCACTTGTAAGCCCAGGCCCCCAAATATTCATGCTTCAGCTACTGATATTGCACCCTGGTACACTCCTTTATCACTGCTGAGCCTGCGTTACAGAGCATGAGTTCCACTACTCCTAATCTTGCTCGATGGCCTGGGTGCTTAAACCTGTGAGCCTACACTCTGCAGCTGAAAATTGCCAATGACTTGGCTTGCCGTCTGTTGCATATGTTCCCCACGCTTCTTCCTGCACTCTGGAGCACCTACTCCAGGAGGCTACTTTCTAAAACACATATCATCTCCACGAGTGAACCGTCATTCTAGATCAACTGTGTGACCACTAGTGACCTTGAATTCTGAAGTGTTATATTAACTTCCTTGAGGTATTGCTCGAGAAGGTGTGTGTAACAATTACCCCAGTGACGTTTTATACCAGCCATTTTGCTGCTAGTCACCCAGCACTCTAGACTGTGCAAGCTGTGAGTAGTGTACCTGTATATCTGTGGATGACGTGCCACCACTACAGACCTGGTGTATACTTCATATGTCCTGCCTCAATTGATCGTGCGTCACCATACACATATGCCACAACCCTTGCGCTTGCACTGTTGAGGGCTTGTCTTCCCTCTACTGAGCTTGTGTGGCAGAGCAGGTATATCACATTTTCTGAATTGGATCTCTGGATATGCAACCAAAATTAAAAACCCAGCTTTCAAGAGAACATGTCCCTCTGCAGTCTGCACTCTTGAGCAAGGGCACTGCAACTCCTGAGACAACACTCTGAAGCACATGTAGAGCAGGCATGCTGCATCTGCTGAACTTAGCTCTTCAGCATGCGTCTCAACAGTGAAACACACTTTAGGCATACCCCTCTTAACACAGACCCATGATCTAGAGCAGGCATGCTTCAAATCCTGAATCTTGGCTTTCGAGAACACGTGCTTCATCTCCTGAGATGGTGCTTTTGCGGATTCTCCCCCCCACTACTAAATCTGTGCTCTAGAGCGGGTGTGACACTATGGAGCCTGCATGCCTCACTTCTGCGTCCCTGCTCTAGCCTGGAAGTACTGAAACAGCTTAGCTCGCAATCCAGAGCACACGTTCTGCCACTAGTGTGCTTGCACTTTAGAGCAGGCTGTCTGAAGCCATCCCATTGGCACTGGCAACATGCGTGCAGCCACTGCTGAATGCACACTAGAGCACAGTTCCTGCCACTATTGAGCATGTACTCTACCACAAGATGTCTAAAACTGCTCAGTTGCATTGCGGAGCATACCTCTTTCCACAAGTGAACTTGCATTCTACAGGAAAGGGTACACAAACACTGACCTTGTGCTCTAGAATTGGCACACCATACATAATTTTCTTAACATTTGAAACATATGTCTGGCCAACACTAAATCCACGCTTTAGATCAGCTGTGCTAAAATCACTGAGCTTGCCCTCAAGAGTATATCTGAACTCACATTTTATAGCCACACCTACTACCACGGTGGATTCTGTGCTCTAAAACTCTCGTGAGATGAGAGAACAAGATGGTGGAGCTATAAGTGGATGTGGAGTACATCTCTCCATGGATACAGCAGGCATACACCTTCAGACACAGGAGAGTATTTAGAATGTTACCGGAAAGTAGACAGGAGTACCTGACAAGTGGAAAAGAATATATAGAACCACGCAAAACTCAGTCGGGGGAAAGATCTGGGTGAAAAATCAGGAATGTTAGTAGGACTGGATCTGCCCTGAGTGGGGGAAGGAAGTGAAGCTGAGGTCCAATCCACATTGGGTCAATCGTCTGAAGTGTAGAATAGACATTTAAAGCTGAGAGTGAAACAGCTGATCTGTGGAAAGCTGGGTGCAATGAGAAGCAGAGGGTCCTTGCTGCAGCTGTACATACCCCGTACAAGGACATCCATCCCCTGAAAGGCCCCGTGGCTGGCAGCTGCAGTTTAGGGACTTTGGGGCAATTCATGGGGAAGGCTGCTGTTTCGTGGGGAGAGATGGAGAGAAGGGGTTTGAAGGAGGACATTGTCGTAGGGTATGCCTGTGGAGGAAAGCCAGGCAGCCATGAAAGCAAGGCCATAACACCGAGTCACATGTCGGGGGTGGAGCAATCACCATAGCCTCTCTCTCCCACATCCTAGCATCACCAGTTAGTACAATAGTGAGGCTGACCCATCAAATGCTGAACACACTGAAATGCAGAGCAGGACACCACGCAGGGTCCTCCTTTAAGTGCCTGATGCACCATACTAGAGTAGAATCCCACTCAGGATGCTCCTTTAAGTGTCGGATGCACTGATTTACACAGGAGGACCCCAGCCAGGAAATTCGCTCTATGTGCTGAACCATTGAACGACAGAGAAGGATCCCAGGCAAGGAAGCCTTCTGAGTGGCTGAATAGGTGGAACTAGGGAGAAGACTGGCCAAAGACGCCTTCTTATCACCGGATACAAGGGCTCAAAAAAGAAAAAAAAAAGGCTCTGATAGGGCCCTAACTCCTGTGGTGTAGTCAGTCTGTGTCCCTGCACCCTGCCGTTTGACACCACCTGCGTCCCTCAAAGCCAAGCAGTTGCTCCACTTTCACAGTTAACTCTCATTGGAAAAAAGCTGCTACTGGTTAAAAAAAAAAAATCGTGCAACTATTTGCACAGGATTGCTTCAGTCCTGTCTAACTCTGTGTGGAACACATTTCACCACTACAGAGAAGAAGCTCTAAAATGCATATACTGGAACAACTGATTTTTTTCCAGTCTTGTAGCCACTGCTGAGTTTTCCAAATTTGCTTGCATATTGAGTTCAGCACTTTCATAGCACTCACTATCTATTAGGATTTGAAATCACTCAAGTGGAGTTCTCTATCTCCGCTAGCTTTGTTTCTATTGATGCTTCTTGCGGCCCGCTTGACCTCACATTCCAGGATGTTTGGCTCTAGGTGAGTGATTAGATCATGATGATTATCTGGATCATGGAGATCTTTTCTGCCTAGTTCTTCAATCTTTGCGGTATAGATTTTTGCTACCTCTTCTTAATATCTTCTGCTTCTGTTCAGTCCATACAATCTCTGTCCTTTACTGTATCCACCTTTGCATGAAATGTTCCCTTGGTATCTCTAATTTTCTTGAAGAGATCTCTACTCTTTCCCATTCTGTTGCTTTCCTCTATTTTTTGCACTCATCACCGAGGAAGGCTTTCTTATCGCTCTTTGCTATTCTTTGGTGCACTCTATTCATATGGGTATATCTTCCCTTTTCTCCTTTGCCTTTTGTTTCTATTCCTTTCTCAGTTATTTGTAAGGCCTCCTCAGACAACCATTTTGCCTTTTTGCATTCATGTTCTTGGGGATGGTCTTCATCACTGCCTCCTCTACAATGTCATGAACCTCCAAATGTAGTTCTTCAAACACTATATTATGCCTAATCCCTTAAATATTTTCTCATGTCCACTGTACCATCATAAGGGATCTGATTTAGGTCAAACCTGAATCATCGAGTGGTCTTCCCTACTGTCTTCAACTTAAGTCTAAGTCTATAGCAAATACTGAGCTTCCACTCTGAACCTTCCTTCTTACAAGTATTTGTCCACCATTTTAGAGCACTTTCGCTGCATCTCTTTATCGTCACTCTGAAACATACGTACCGTCACTCCTGAAAGGATGCTCAAGTGCATGCATTGAACTCCTACTCAGCCTAAGCTCCACAGTAGTCATGCCGATCTACTAAGCTTGCATTGTGCCGCATGCATCTTTCACTATTTAGACTATGATACTGAGGTCATGCTGCAACTGCACAGTTGCAATCTCAAGCTTATCTTCTTCGACTTTCAGCTTTTATACCAGCACACATGTTCTGCCCCTCCTAAGCCCGCTTTCTTGAAGAGATATGAAACAACTGTTGAGGTTGTATTCTGGAGCATGTCCCTGCTATTTCTGAATGCATTCTTTTTGTATTTCTTCATATTTCTTTTAAAAAATGATTTATTTTAATTGGAATAGAGTTACTGTGTATTACTGTGATAGTTTTTGACATATACATCAACATGAATCAGCCGCATGGATACATGCGTGCCCCTATCCTGAACACAACTCAAACCTCCCTTATTACCCCACGCTTCTGGGTTCATCCACAGCACCAGAGCTGGATGCATCTTTCATGCATTGAACTTGCACTGGTCATCTCTTTTATGTATGGTAATGTACCTGTTTCAATGCTAATTTCTCCAATCATCCCATCCTTGGACTCTGCCATTGAGTCGCAGAGTCTGTTCTTTATATGTGGACCTTTTTTACTGGCCTTCATGCAGAATCATTGTTACTGTCTTCCTAAATCCCATTTGTACACATTAATAAACAATATTTGCCTTTCTCTTTCTAACTTTTTTTTTTGCTCTGAATAATAGGCTGCAGGTTGTACTGCCTTACCAAAAGTGACACAAATATGTGGTTTTCTGTAGCTAAGTAATATTATATTTGAATATATAGCACAACTTCCTTACATTTTCATCTGCTGATGTGCATCTAGATTACGTGCAAGTCATAGCTTTCGGAAAGAGAATTGTAATAAACATTGCCTTTTAATTCATGTTAGGTGTAATAGAAATGGGAAAACAATAAAACCCAAATGTAGAATGATTCAAATTCTACTCGATTGTTGAATATTATGTAAGTTGAAATACTTCAAAATATGTTTCCTTGGCTGCATGTAACATATGAGGACTCTTTTATATCACTCACCTCTCTCCTTTTCATAAATATAGACCAATTTTCAAATGTTTGTCCAGTTTAATGACAAAATACTAACATAGACATATATATATATATATATAATATATATAAAATAGAGGTATGTTTTCATATCATAAACTGTTGATAGCAAGCCTAGATTTTAAAATTATTTCCACCTCCATGCTCCATCTCAACAGGAAAGAGCCAAAGTTGTTGCTGACTCAATCACTCCAAGAGCTGGGAAACCTGAAAAAGAAACGGAACCTGCACTGAGATTTTCTGTCATATTTAAGATCGAGCTCTAAGTCCAAGACTTGTTTTCCTTTATTGTACTAAGCAGTCCCTTCTTAAGATTGAAAAGCATGGAAATCGAGAGAGAGAGGTAGGAGATTGTAGACCTCCTCATGTTCAAAAGGAATTTTAATCAGAGAAGCTAGAAAAGACAGAAACTAAGGAAAACAATCAAGTGATAGACAATAATAATGATTTAGCCACTAATCAAACTCAAGGGTCTTTAGTCCCTCCTCAAGGGCCAGCGTGGAGAAGGAAATGGCAACCCACTCCAGTGTTCTGCCTGGAGAATCCCAGGGATGGGGGAGCCTGGTGGGCTGCCATCTTTGGGATCGCACCGAGTCGGACACGACTGAAGCGAATTAGCAGCAGCAGCAGCAAGGACCATCGCTGACATTCGGAGCAATATCCTGTGAACAATTTTAGAGATGCTAAAGCCCAAACCAGGCTGAAATGTAAGTGCATAGTTGGAACTAGACGGTCAATGATGTGGACTCCCAATATCCTCACTAATAGGCCATTAGTAGAATGTCCCAATATTGATCACAGACCCCATGTTCCACCCTCACTCAGCCATTAAAATAGTCCCCCTGAAAGTATTTGGGGATTTGTGTCTTTGAAGCACCAGCTGCTAAGACACCATGCTTCGTCCTACAATAAGCACTCCCCCCCCCCCGCCACTGAAACCCACAGTCAATTCATAAATTTGTTTGCACAGAAGCAAGTAGACCAAGTCTGCTAGGGTAACAGTACTGAATATTAAGAATGTGTGCATAGAAGGATGATAAATCACTTTTATTTCAGAAATAAAGTAGATTTATTGATGTGAGTTTTCGATAACCCTGTATGCGAGATAGCAAAAGAGACACAGATGTATAGAACAGTCTTTTGCACTCTGTGGGAGAGTGAGAGGGTGGGATGTTTTGGGAGAATGGCATTGAAACATGTATAATATCATATATGAAATGGGTCTCCAGCCCAGGTTCAATGCATGATACTGGATGCTTGGGGCTGGTGCACTGGGACGACCCAGAGGGATGGTACGGGTTGGCAGAAGGGAAGGGGTTCAGGAAAGGGAACGTGTGTACACCTGTGGCGGACATATGTTAATGTACGGCAAAATCATTACAATAATGTAAAGTAATTACCCTACAATTAAAATAATAAATTTATTAAAAAAAAAGAAATCTTCTAAAAAAGCTCCACACCTGCATTGAAACCAAGCACGACCAAGAGCCAACAAGTTCCACAGGAAGACATACCATGCCAATTCTCCAGCAACACAGGAACAGAACCTGGAGCTTCAATACACAGGTTGCCCAAACAGCAAACCCATAGACATCTCAAACCTCACTACTGGACACTTCATTGCCCTCCGGAGAGACGAGATGCAGCTCCACCCACCGGAACACTGACACAAGGTTCCCTAACCAGGAAACCTGACAAGCCCCTCGTCCAACCCCAGCCACAGGGAGGAACCTCCACAATAAAGAGGAACCACAAACTGCCAGAAAGAGAAAGACCATCCCAAACACAGGAACCCCCCCCCGACCCCCCCCCCAAAAAAAGGCCAAATTGACTAATGAGATTTTTGCATGCTTCATGGTTTTGGTTACTATTTCTGCCAGCAGTCTGTATTTTAAGTTGATGCTGAAGTAAACACTTGGTTGAACATTACCCTTCAGTTGCTAGGAGACCAGTGACTTTGTCATGTCACAACTAACCTTCGATTGCTAGGAGACCAGTGATTTTGTGATGTCACAGCTGTTTGACAGGGAGGATCTCTGTGATTGTCCAGAGAGTTTCTCTCTGTAGGCCAGCCAAACATCATTTGAAGTTGCATTGTGTAAAAGCAGACAAATGAGAACATTATCTGAAGAAAGATTTCCCTGAGATGGCACATATTTCTTCAGAAATTCAAGATGGACCTCCTAAAGGTGAGTCCACTGGTTCAGAAACCTCCATTCGATCTTACTGGTATGATTATACATCTGGGGACTCAGTTTTGAGATCTATGATTGAAGAATATGCTTTTCAGGCTTTGTCTGAGGATCTGGTGATCAAAAGGCCACACTACACATATTCTGTCTCTGAAACAGATGATGTGAATGATTTTCTTTCACTCACATTTCCACAAAAACTTTGGAATATAGTGGAAAGTGATCAGTTTGAGTCTATTTGGTGGGATGAGACAGGCACATGTAGAGTGATCAATGAAGAACTCTTCAGGAAAGAAGTCTTGGAAAGAAAGGAGCCTTTCAGAAAATTTGAAACCAAGAGCATGAAGAGGTTAATTCGACAGCTTAATCTTTATGGAGTTAACAAAAACCGACAAACTGTTCAAAGATCGGCTGCACTACCAGTCTTTCTGGAAGAAGAAAACAACATCTCTCTTTTGAGAAAGGTATTCCAAAATTTTCACTTTTTGGCAATGGGTCAGATTCAATCATGTGACCTAGAAAGCATGTTCATATATGTGGCTAAAACGGAGTTTAAACTTGAGATAACAAATTATTGAAAAAGTTGTATCTTTGTGAAGTTGAGAACAGCTGGAGATTAGAATATTGGATGTTCAACAAACCTTCCTAGTGACTTGAAACCAGATACAAGTTCTGAAGCTACTTAAAGTGGTATTTACTGTATATATTCAACATATTTGTAGTTGAGCATATACCTTCTAACATGTTACCTGTTAAAACTACCAACAGAGGTATTTTCTTTGATGTTATTTCATTGCTTCCACTAAAGGAAACTTACAGTGATATGAAGGAATGAAATTAGTAAAGAATGAAAAATGAATATAATGGAGAAGTGGAGAAAAGGGAACCCTCCTACACTGTTGGTGGGAATGCAAACTAGTACAGCCACTATGGAGAACAGTGTGGAGATTCCTTAAGAAATTGCCAATAGAACTACCTTATGACCCAGCAATCCCACTGCTGGGCATCCACACTGAGGAAACCAGAATTGAAATAGACACATGTACCCCAATGTTCATCGCAGCTCTGTTTATAATAGCCAGGACATGGAAACAACCTAGATGTCCATCAGCAGATGAATGGATAAGAAAGCTGTGGTACATATACACAATGGAGTATTACTAGCCGTTAAAAAGAATTCATTTGAGTCAGTTCTGATGAGATGGATGAAACTGGAGCCAATTATACAGAGTGAAGTAAGCCAGAAAGAAAAACCCCAATACAGTATACTAACACATATATATGGAATTTAGGAAGATGGCAATGACGACCCTGTATGCAAGACAGGAAAAAAGACACAGATGTGTATAATGGACTTTTGGACTCAGAGGGAGAGGGAGAGGGTGGGATGATTTGGGAGAATGGGAATTCTAACATGTATACTATCATGTAAGAATTGAATCACCAGTCCATGTCTGACGTAGGGTGCAGCATGCTTGGGGCTGGTGCATGGGGATGACCCAGAGAGATGTTGAGGGGAAGGAGGTGGGAGGGGGGGTCATGTTTGGGAACGCATGTAAGAATTAAAGATATTAACATTTAAAAAAAAACACTGGGGGCGGGGGGAAATAACATGAGTTGAGGAAAATAAAGAAAAGGTATTAAAAAAAAAAAAGAAAAGAAATATTATAACAAAACCAAAACTTTATTCTCCCATATGACTACCAGGAGACTTCCAGCAGAACAGAGCATTTAAAAAACACTCTGTAAAGGGCCAAAAAAGAAATATGTTCGGCTTTGCGAATATGACCATTGGCAATTAATTAAGTTTTCAGGCATAGAGGATAACCAAAGAAGCTGGCAAGTCCCTCTTCCACCTTTAAGGACTCCGAAAACTGAATTACACACAATTTTCACGTCAGAAAAGAAAAGTCTTTTCGGTTTTCCTCAGCCATTAAAAGTGAAAAGCTCTAAAATTAAAAAGAAGACGAAGAAGTAGAAAAAGTAAAGCTCATTCTCAGCTCACAATAGACAATGCAAAAACAGGGGCAGGCTGCCCTGCCTTGATTGAAATGGAATTCCAAGAGGAGGGGCCCCAAGATGCACTGTAAGGACAAGTTCCTTAAGCAAAGAACTGGCTTAAGGGAGGTCACCCCTGAGGGCTGTGAGTGCCGGACACCATCACTGGACTCCCCTGGTAGACTCGGAGGCCGTTCTCAGCCCTGTGCCCTGGCGACTGTGCCATCTGCTTTTTCTATCTTCGCATTTGGTGAGCTGAGCAATCTTGACCCAAGATCCTTGACATTCAGATTCAGCCTGACCACGCCTACAGCGGCTGCTTTTATGGGGGGAGGGGGTGGGGGACGGGCTTATCGCGCGCGCATGCGCCCAACTCGGCCTCGCGGCCAATCCGATGGCAGGTGCCGACACCTGGCAGCCAATCATCGGAGGCAGCCCGCTCGCCTGTAGGGGGAGCTGAGGCGGCGCCCCAGACCTGAGGAGGCCTGGTCCCCGCAGGCTCGACTCCTCGGGGTTAATCTTGGAACTGCCTAGGGCAGGTGAGCTGCCAGCAGTTCTGTCTCCTCCCTCAATGGGGACCGGTAAGGACTGGAGCGTGGTTCAGCCAAAGCAGTGCCTGACGGCTAAAGGGAGGGTTTCTCAGGTCCCCACTCGCACAAGGCCTTGCTCGGCGGAGTGGCTGGTGAGGGCGGTGAGAGCTTGCGGCAGGATCCACAGGCTTCAGGCTCCTTTCGCCCTCTCCCCTCTCTAGTCTGGGCGGGCTCTGCCCTCCAGCAGCTTTCCTGCCCAGGGGCGGGACAAGCCAGCTCGCGGAAAGGGCCTCTTAGGCCCCTGGCCCCTGGCACCAGCTCCAGCTCTCCTGTGGAACCTAATGTATTTAAACACAGACGCACAAATCTTCACGGCCCGACCCGGTTCTGCACCCAGGCACAGTCAGGCAGGAGCAGCAAAAAAACAAAAACAAAAACCAAAAAAACATCTATCTAGCAGCCTCTTCACTGTCCTGGTGCTTTAGTCGTTTTCCTGTTTCCTCTGCCTCTCCTCAGACTCCAGGGCTGCCCCGTCCCTGGGGGCCCCGAGATTCAGGCCTTTGGTTCGGGAAGTTGGCAGATGAGGTATTTGTTTGTTTGTTACTGAGAGAAGGGAGGTGGGAGGAAGAAGCTCAGGGCAAAGGAGTTCAATCACTTGGTCTGGTTGAGTGTGAGACGCCTGGTCAGCATCCGTAGGGTAGGACCAGGTAGGGCCTGGGGGGATAGAATGTTCCCAGAACAGGGGACTCACCCTGGCCGTTTCCTCTGCTTGTCCCCAGGATGTGACCGTGTGCTGACTGGGAGGTCTCAAGCGCTCAGGAGTTCAGTGGGCCCCTGAGGTAAGGTGACAGACATCTTTACAACAGGGACAAAGGTGTGGCTTTCTTACTTTGCCTTTTTCTCCTTTCATTCGTTGGCTGACACGTTGCTGTTGAGAGAGAGTATTCCTGATTGGGGATTACCTGACCCTGATTGCGGGTGCTGACTTCAGGGCCATCATGGTTTCAGGTTTGCAGCTTTCTGAGTGGCAAGCTTAAAAACAGGCAGAGTGACTTGCTTTCGCCTGCCTTCTTGAAAGAAAAAAAGTAAGAACACCATGGGTCTTAAGCTGTGTAGAGCTGACTCCTACCACTTGGTGAGGCTAAAATGGGGCAATGCACATATCCTAAGGTTTTAGCTGGCAAAGCAAAGCAATGCAGGTGTGGGGGTTCCCTGGTGGCCTGGTGATTAGGATTCTGGGCTTTCACTACAGTGGTCTGGATTCAATCTCTGGTCAGGGAACTGGGACCCCACAAGCCAAACAGCATGGCCAAATGAATGAATGAATCCAGTGGTACATTCAGAGAAAATATCCTGTGATTTAACATGTTCACGTGAGATTGCTTTCTCATTTCTGTACCCTTAAGGGCTTTTCTTCATTAAGTAAGTCAGCTCCACTGGATGGGGGTCAGGCACCATCTGAGTTCATTTCATGCGAGTAAACAAGATCATAGGAAGCTCTATGCCCAGCCACTTGTGCTTACAGCTGAGTTGTATACTTATCTTGCTGGTACAGCTTTGACTTCACAGCATGTTTTGTTTTGGTCACAACATGTGGCTTCATAGGACATTAGTTCCCCAGCCAGGGATCGAACACAGGATCCTGGCAGTGAGAGGGCTGAGTCCTAACCAAACCACTGGGCTGCTAGGCAACTCCTGTGTTTCGGTGCTTTGGATTGGGTGAGTGTGTGTGTGTGTGTGTGTGTGTGTGTGTGTGTGTGTGCTTTGATTTTAGCTATATTTATAGGAGAACTGTTCTGTGTGTAAGTATGATGTGAATGGTATTAAAACTTGAAATGTTTGTGTTGTACCTATGATCTCAAAATGGAATAGTTTGAAAGAACTTACCACTTGTTATCTCTTGGCCTAGGATCTCTCCTGAGGTAGTTAGTAGTCAAGCTTTTGTCTGGCTTGGCAACCTCTGAAGACTTAGCTTGTTGAATCTAAGCTCTCTCACTTGTCTGTACTCTTGAAGCCTCAGTTCCTCCTTCTGTGGGCCTCTCCAAGGGGCTTCTCTTGTGGAGGCTGCTGTCTTTTCTCAGAATGAGTGATTCAGGAAAGCGCTTGCACCCATGATAAAGTGCAGAGTCTTTTTTGAGATGTTACACATCTTCACTTGTGTATTTGCTTAGTCTCACAGGTCTACCCTGTGATAGATTGAGAGAGAACTACACAGGGGTGGGAATATTAGGAGATTGAATTCACTTGAAGGCTGGTTACCATACCCATTAATCCACTATGCCAGCCTTTTTTTTATATGATCTCAGCTCTGTCAATGTGAGCAAATTATTTGGCTTGTGTACCCTTCTTGTGTGCTGCTACTGCTGCTAAGCCACTTCAGTCGTGTCCGACTCTGCAGTCTCATGGACAGCCACACACAAGGCTCTCCCTTATCTGGGATTCTCCAGGCAAGAACGCTGGAGTGGGTTGCCATTTCCTTCTCCAGTGCATGAGAGTGAAGTCGCTCAGTCGTGTCCGACCCTTCGAAACCACATGGACTGCGGCCTACCAGGCTCCTCCATCTGTGGGATATTCCAGGCAAGAGTACTGGTTTGGGTTTCCATTGCCTTCTCCAGCTTGTGTGCTCTCTGGCCTGATGTACTCAATTTTGATCTACTCAGTTCTAGACCTACTCATTTCTTGAAGTTCTAGCAAGTCTCCTCTTTGCCCTGGATTAAGGTTTCTGTTTCTCTGGATGGTTCCCATCAGCAAACTGACTGACTATAATGTGACCTGTCGTTACAAATCCATCTTTTGGTGACACATCCTGCTTCTGCTGCTTTTATTTCATATTTGCTTGTTACAGACCTCTGCAGAGTTGTTCCTAGACTTTGTTATCTCGAGTTCTCTCATTTTCCTATAAAGCCACTCTTGTCAAGGCCACAGGTGAATTTCAAATATTCAAATGTCTGCCTGCAAGGTAGGAGACCTGGCATCAATTCCTGGGTGAGGAAGATCACCTTGAGAAGGAAATGGTAATCCACTCCAGCACTCTTGCCTGGAAAACCCATGAACGGAGGAGCCTGGTAGGCTACAGTCCATGGGATTGCAAAGAGTCGGAAATGTCTATTCAAATTCTTTTCCTGGTTGTTAAATGCTTTTCTGTTTTTAATTGTTGTAGAAAACATCTAACTTAAATTTTTACCATTTTAACCATTTTTGCATGCTAAGTATTTTGCACACTTTCATCAGCCTTTTGGAGAAAGAAATGTCAACCCACTGCAAATCTGATGGAGAAGGGAACGTGGTGAGCTTTAGTCCCTGGGGATGCAAAGTTGGGCACAACTGAGTGACTAAGACATATACACACACATAGTCACAGTGTTGATTTGTTGTTGTTGTCATTGTTTTAGCTGTGTTGTGCAGCTTGAATGACAGTTCCCTGGTTGAGGATCATACCCAGGCCCCTGATAGGACACTGTGGAGTCCTAACCTCTGAACTACGAGGGAATTCCTTATTACATTGTTATGAAGCAGATCTCTACACCTTTACAGCTTGCAAAATCGAAACTCTGTACCCATCACTTGTCCCATTAAACAGCAAGTCTTCTTTTCTTGCCCGTTGACCTAGACCATGGACTCCATCATTCTTTTTTGTTTCCTTTCTATTGCTTGACTGTGTTAGCTATTTCATGCAAGTAGAAACTTACAGTATTTGTCTTTTTGTACGACTGGCTTATTGCATTTGGCTTGATGTCTGAAATGATCATGCATGCTGTAGCATGTGACAGAATTTTCTCTATATGGCTAAATAATATTTCATTGTGTGTATATATCACATTTGATGGACATTTCGATGCTTCCACCTCTTAGTTGTTGTGCTTCGTGCTGCTGTGAGCACGGCTCTGCAGATATCCCAAGACCCCATGTTAACTTCTTTTGATTTTATATCCGGAAGTGGAACTGCTGAATCATGTATCAGGTCTAGTTTTTTAGTTTTTTGAGGAGCCTTTATACTGTTTTTGGTAGCAGTTGCACCATTTTAAAATCTATCCGTTACACACAAGGATCCAGTTTCTGTACGTGCTTGCCAACAGTTGCCCTTTCCTTTCCTTCATATGTAAACACACACATATGCACACACAATTTCTTTCATACCCTTTTCCATGATTGTTTATCTCAAATTATGAATATAGTTCCTTGTGCTATAAACTACGCTCTTGTTTGTCTATTGTATATATTATGCTTTGCATCTGCTAATCACCAGCTCCCAATCTGTGCCTGCCGTACCTTTCCCTCTTGGGAATCACATAGTCTGCTCTCTATGTCTGTGAGTCTGTTTCTCTTTCATAGATCAGTTCATTTGTGGCATATTTTAGAGTCCATATAAGTGATACCATACGATATTTGTCTTTCTCTCTCTTTTTTTTAATTTTTATTTTTACTATGTTTTATTTTACAACACTGTGTTGGTTTTGCCATACATTGACATGAATCCGCCACAGGTGTACATGAGTTCCCAATCCTCACCCCCCTCCCACCGCCCACCCCATATCATCTCTCTGGATCATCCCTGTGCACCAGCGCCAAGCATCCTGTATCCTGCATCGAACATAGACTGGAGACTATCTTACATGATAGTGTACATATTTCAGTGCCATTCTCCCGTATTATCCCACCCTCTCCCGCTCCCTCAGAGTCCAAAAATCTGTTCTATACATCTGTGTCTCTTCTGCTGTCTCTCATACAGGGTTATCATTACCATCTTTCTAAATTCCATATATATGTGTTAGTATACTGTGTTGGTGTTTTTTTTCTGGCTCACTTCACTGTGTATAATCGGCTCCAGTTTCATCCATCTCATTAGAATTGATTCCTATAAAGTCTGCAAGCAATAATGCTGGAGAGGGTGTGGAGAAAAGGGAACCCTCTTACACTGTTGGTGGGAATGCAATCTAGTACAGCCACTATGGAGAACACTGTTTATAATAGCCAGGACATGGAACAACCTAGATGTCCATCAACACATAAATGGATCAGAAAGCTGTGGTACATATACCCAGTGGAGTATTACTCAGCCATTCAAAAGAATATATTGTCTTTCTCTTTCTGACTTCCTAAGTATTCTTTTGAATGCTAGTGTAGATTCAAGTATTTACTTAACAACATTTGTTGCTACTGTATAAAATGTGGTTGACTTTTAAAATATTTGTCTTCTATTCTGCAAGCTTTATATTAATTCTAATACTTGTGTTTCTTCAACATTTTCTATAGTAAATTATCTTATCTCTAATATACTTTGACTTCTTCCTTTCCATTCTGAAGGCTGTTTTTTGTTTTTTATTGTTTTGTGTTTTTTCGTTGTTTTTTTTTTTTTTTTTTGAAACTACAGCAACAATTCTCTTTTGTTACCTGATTGCTCTGGTTATAGAACTGCCAGTATAATGTTGAGCCAAAGTGTGTAATAGACTTCCTTGTGTTGTTCCCGGTCTTAGAGGGAAAGCTTTCAGTTTTTCATTCTTAAGTATGATGTTAGCTGTGGGTCATTTTACAGGTGCCCTTTGATTGAGAAAGTTCTCTTCTGTTCTTAATTATTAAATGTTCTTTTATCCCAGGTTATGAAAAGGTGCTAGATTCAGGGAAATGCCTTTTCTTCAGGCAGATGTGTTATTTGTTTTATTGTTTTAAAATGGCATAATGTTGATTGACTTTCCTATAATGAACCAACTTTGCATACCTCCCTAAATCGCATGTGATCATAGTGTACAGTCTTTTTTATATGCTGTTGGATTTTGTTTGCCAGTATTTTGTTGAGGACTCTTTCACCTGTATCCATAAGAGATATCAGGTCTCTGTGTGTTTGTGTGTGTGTGTGGGTGTGTGTGTGATGTCTCTGTCTGATATTGGTATGAGAGAAAGACTGGCATCATTTTGCCTGCTATGTGGGGAAGAGACGTGTGGCGTAAAGATGAAGCATTGTTGGATTGAAGTTTAGCCAGGATTAGAGGGAGAAATTTAGGATATATCTGTGTGGAATTGGGGTGAGATTATCAGAGAGCTCATTCTCAGTTTCCTAGGCCTGAATTAAGTGCTTGACATTGAATTATGCTGTTTGTTAACTAGGTATAGATAGATTATACTTTGAATTTGCTACCTATTTTGTTTGTTAACATTTATGAAATTAGAATTTATGGATCAGTTGTAATGTGCATTTAAGATCCATTTTCTTCCATTTTTACTACAAAACAAGATGCCATTGAATAGCTGATGCCTTTTTAAAAAGCTGTTAACCTTAAGTCTAAGAAATAAGCATGTTTGTCTTTAAGATACAAAAACACATTTAAAAGTTACAAATTTGCCCAAGAAGAGGCAACTGGTGTGTGGTTAAGTTAGAATTCCAACTTAATCTCCTATGACTCCAAAGTCTATGCTTCGAAACGCTGTAGAACAATGCTTTTGTAAAAATACTCTCCTTTACATGTGATTTCACGTAATGATCAGTGTGGCGTTTTGTTTTTTTTCCCCCTCTTTATTTTTTTAAGTAGAAGAGGTTAAAGTGAACATGCGACAAAGCAATGATTCTAGAGCCATGTAGACTTGTAGTCGTAGGTTTTTTAGCTGTCATTGAGTCTGGTTGACACTCAGTGTCTTTGTAAGATAAGGGTGTGTATAAGTACTCTAGAGTTTTGGAGATAATCAAATAGCCCATTTTTCTGTACTTAACTAATCTGTAGTATGTTTACACTTAGGTGGCAGTTTGTATAAAGGAAGCACTGGGACTTGTGACCGCACCCTCTAAGAATAAGAAAGTATTAAAAATATGGAACTCCCACGTATGTAACGTGAAGAAGAACAAGAGCCAGAAGTACAGAAAAGGGAGGGAGAGACGAAACAAGTAGATGCTGATGATGATGATGAAGTGATCTTGGTTGGAGTGGAACATGGAAATGAAGATGCTGACGTCATCTTTGTTGGGATGAGCTCAGCTTCAAAACCAGTCGTTTCAAACATACTGAACAGAGATACCCCAGGTTCTTATTCAAGGAGAAAAAGGTGTGGTCACTTCAGGAGAGGTAACGCTCACAGATTACAGCCTGTTAGTCATGTGACTCCTACATCAGAAGCAAAGACTGTCTTGCCAGTGTCTGACTCTGACTCAAGATCAACAGGCAGTCCTATTATTATTGAACCTCCGTCTCAAGCTGATTATAAAAATCTTTCACCACAAATAGTGCCTGATTGCTTTTCGAAGGAGTTATGTTCTTCTTTGATTACCTTCACAAGGTCATTGCAGCATCGAGTAGAAACAGCAGTTTCTGCAGGTGATATGAATAAAAGTCCTCATGTATCAAATCGAGTTTCCCCTTGTGAAACAAATCGCAGAAATCCCAGAAGGCCTAAACTCAGTGATGGCATTGTAGGGGAACATTCTTTAGGTTTCTCCCCGTCAGGTTTTTTTCATATAGAGACCACTCAGCAAAGCACACCAGACCGTGTCCATACCTCACTAAGCCATGTTCAGAATGGAGAACCTTGTCCAAAACATTTTCCAAAGGACAGTGTTCATTGCAAGCCTGTAAGACCTTTATTTTAGGGGAAAATGGACGGACAAAAACTGATTTTCCAAGTTTGGTAAGTCCAAACAAAATTGGTGATCCCACAGAAGGAAATCTGATTGTGTTACTTCGTGACTTCTACTATGGCGAGCATGGAGGAGTTGGGCAGCCAGAACCGAAGACCCACACGGCATTTAAATGCCTCAGCTGCTTGAAAGTTCTAAAAAATGTCAAGTTTATGAATCACGTGAAGCACCATTTGGAACTTGAGAGGCAGAGAGGTGACAGCTGGAAAACCCACACCACCTGCCAGCACTGCCTCCGCCAGTTTCCTACTCCCTTCCAGCTGCAGTGTCACATTGAAAGTGTCCACACGGCCCAGGAGCCCTCCGCAGTCTGTCACATCTGTGAGTTGTCCTTTGAGACAGATCAGGTTCTCTTAGAGCACATGAAAGACAATCATAAGCCTGGTGAAATGCCCTATGTATGCCAGGTTTGCAGTTACAGATCATCATTTTTTGCAGATGTGGATGCACATTTCAGAGCATACCATGGTAACACCAAGAATTTACTTTGCCCGTTTTGTCTCAAAATTTTTCAAACTGCAACAGCATACAGACGTCATCATCGAGGGCACTGGGAAAAGAGTTTTCACCAGTGTTCCAAATGTCGGCTGCAGTTTTTAACTTCCAAAGAGGAGAGGGAGCACAAGACCCAGTGTCATCAGATGTTTAAGAAGCCTAAGCAGCTAGAAGGATTGTCTCCTGAAACAAAAATTGTTATTCAGGTATCACTGGAACCCCTTCAGCCAGGATTGGTGGAAGTTGCATCCATTACTGTGAACACATCTGATTTTGAATCATCACCCCCCAAATCTAAAAGGAGGAGGTCAAAAAAAGAAAAATAATAGTTAATTCTGCCTTCAGTAAGTCTGAAGCAAGTATTTCAGTCAAAGTTAAAAACCCCATTAAAAACAAAAAGATCAACTTATAGCATTATTCAATAATATCAAATATAGGAAAACCGATGGGTAATTTATGTGATTTTGTTTTAAATAGAGGAAGTACAGTTTTGTGTGATCTTCATATTGAGATGCTATTTAAAAATCTATGATCTGTTTTTCGTGTAATTGTCTTAACATGTAAAAAGGATGTGTGCATGTGTGTGAGAGAGAGAGAGAATGAGAGAAGTGGAGAAAGGAAAAGTAAGAACCTATTTTGGTATTTGATGTTACTTGTAAGTTCGAAAGCTCTCCTATACATATAATCTGTAGAGTGTTTTAGCAACGTAATTTTGAAGTGTTTTCATGCCTTGCAGATCTCAGTATCAGCTATATAGCCAGATTTGAATGTCACTCTCTGAAGTGCCTCTTGGGCTGATCTAAGATAACCTGGCTCTGAAAGCGTGCAGTGGAGGTTGATGGAGAAGCTACGAATTGAGTTTGGACCAGACACGGGATTTAATCAGTGAAGAGATGTGGCTTCGTGTCCCAGCTGAGGAAGAGGCATACATTCACTGCAGGCACAGAGCCAAGGGAGAAGGAACACTGTCTCAGAGTGCTTTCACCTAGCCCAGGGACATCTCAAGGAAGCCAGCCGTTAAAATGCCTGTGTTTGGTGAGAGACCCTGGCAAGCATGAAGCAGGCCCTGTGTAGCACTGACTGCAGTTGGAGAAGCAGAGATAGTTAATGAGACCTGGTGCCTGTGGACCTCCTGTTCAGTGATCAAAAGGGGAATTTGATTCATTCTGTCCCCTTTCCCATTTGGCTGGCCTGTAGTCACAGTGAGGTCGGCATATCTGTGTCAGACACAGTAGCAAAGCAAGTTACAATTCCCAAAGGAAAAAGAGCCTTGACGTCCACTTTGATTGGCGCTGGACCCATAGTTGTAGCTGAAAAGGATCAAACAGAGGAAATCTGTTCAGCTTTTGAATTGGGCTAAATTGAGTTCTCTTACCCTTAAGCTACAGTGGAGTTGTCCAAGAATCGTAAATATAGTGGATAAAAATAGTCCAGGGTGATTAAAGCCTTTTTGGAACTCTTGCTTCCATTTTCCAGTTACATGTGTCTTACCCGAGTTGACCATGTGAAGATTTCGGTTCTGTATCTTATCTTGCCTTGCACACAAATGTAGTACAGTTAACAGCTAATTCTTTGCGTGTGTAATTTCCCATTGTATCAAACTAATTGAGTTTCCGTCTTTCTTGACACAGTCTGATGTGCAAGAATTGTCTCATGTATTTCAGTAATTATCAGGTCATAGAGTTTTCCTTCCTCTAATCTATCCAGCCATCTAATCTGTGATTATACTTGTGGAAACCTTCTTTCTTGCGGTCTCCAAGGGCTCTTTCACAGACCTGTGGTGTACCCTCTAAGTATTGGTTCCTGAACATCAGCACACTTGGCTGCCTCTGTAGGTCCTTGGAGTTGAGTCTCCCCCTGGAGTTGAATGTCACCCCTTCTCCACTTCTGGCACGGATACCTAGCAATCTCTGTGCACCATTCCAGGAGCTGGGATCCTGTCTGTAGACCTATGCCAGGAGCAACTCTCCGTTTCCTCTTCCTTTCTCCTCCTCTTTGTCTCTCGCCACTCTCCCCAGGCCTCAGTTTCTTTAAGTCCTCTAAGCTTTCACAAAATGCTGGAAAGAGATCATCACCAAGCGGGTAGCATCCTTTTCAGAACTGAAGAGGAAGGACTATAGATGATGAAGCTGTAGTGAATCTGTTGTCTCCATTTTAGGTAATTTCGTGAGTGTAAATTAAAATTCAAATAAATTGTGTTTATTTATTCAAAGCTTGATTGATATATTTGCACTTTGAATATTTTACTAGGCCTTTCTGGTTAGTTTATTTGGGCCAAAGCACTTTGCTAAGTGTCAGCTGAAACCACTTTTAGTTGTATAAAGAGTGTGTGTGTTCTGGTCTCACGTGAAAACTCTCTGTATAAATAAATATGCAGACTATTGCATTTGTATCTGCTTTCTTCGATTTCTATAGTAAAAAAATATGAAATGTTTTAGTTACGTGTTTTTACTGTTGCTTAGTATTATCAACACTGTTGCTGTTAGTTGCTGTGAAGTATGCTCCTAAGGACTACAAGTTGTATTTATTGCCAAATTAAAAGGTTCCCACAATATGGTCCCTGACTGCTTCCTCTCTTCCATTCTCTGTCTTCTACTGTACTATTTTCCCCACTAATGTACTCTTTTTGACAACACAGGCCTTGGTTTTCCTCCATCAAATTCCGTTTCTTGCCGATCCAGACTGCAAGTGTTGTTCTTCTGGAAATACTCTTCCCGTAGGCCTGCATGGCTCCCTTGTTTGAGCTTCACCAATGCTGTTCAAATAACACAATCAAATCTCCAACCCCCTCTCTTTCCTCCTCCTCCTTAAAGGCACTTGAAGTCTCTATCCTCTTCTTCCCTCTCCAGCCTAAATTTCCTAAATTTTCACACACACACACAAAAAAAAAGAAACATGAAAAAGAGAAGAGATAATAACATCAGGGCTTTGCTTCTTAGAATTAACTTGAGTCAGTTTCTGTGCCTGCAAATCAAAGATAGTTAATAGTGAGTTGAATTCTTTCAGGAGCTTCCTCTGTTTTTCTTTTGATACCTCTATATTTTGTTCACACAATGACACTTTGTTTTCTTTACAAATTATTGAAGATGTGTCAAGATTATTATTTTGTTACTGCCCTTTGTGAATTTCCTTGTCTGCCTTGCTTGTTCTTTCAGGTAAAATTTATTATTTTATTAATGTTGCCAAAACATTGTAAGTAAAATTAGTATTTGTAGAAATAATGTTTTAAAAATTATTTCTGCTGTCTTTTTTACAAATAACATGGCATATTTTTATTTTTTTTAAATAATCATATTGTGTTGGCCAGTTCTAAACAGTGATGTGTAAGTGGGCTTTCTTGTTCTGAGTACCATCAAAAGCAATGAGTATCTGGCTTAATAAATTTCCGTTTCTGCTTTTAGATCTTGAAGAGAATTGTTTTATTGGATAGTTTACAACATTTGTTGAGACATTTACTGTTCCTTCCTTCTCCTCTCCTTTCTTTTTCTTGCTTTCTTCCCTTGTCTCTCTTCCTCTTTCTTTCCTTCCCTTTCTTTCCCCAGGTTGTTGCTTGACTGGACCTTTCCTGAAACAAAAGGAATCCCACTCAGAGTTGAATGTTATCCTCTCAGAATCCCATTTCATTCCTCATTTCTAGTATTGGAATTAACCTCCCTGTCCCCTTATTAGATTTGCCACAGTTGTATCAATGTTTCTGATTTTCTTTTTCCAAGAAGCAGCTCTTGTCGTCTTATCCCAACAAGCTTTATTTTTGTTTTCTATTTTTGTTTCAATTCATAGATACTTCCTACATTCTTTAGGATTTTTTTTCTTTATACCTTTGCATTTTAGAAGTTTCTTCACAATTTTTTTCCTGTAAATATATTAGATTTACAATGTTGAAATTCAGATGTATATCAGAGTGATTTAGTTATGCAGATACGTATCTATTCTTTTGTAGGTCCTTTTCCATGATAGGTTATTACATGATACTGAGGATTTCTTTTCTTTTTTTTTCCATAGATGATTTAGGGGTTGACCTATCTTTATTTAGCAATTTTGTCTGAATCCCAAATATTTTTATGTATCCATGTTTTTTAATTAAAATTTCGTTGTCTAAGATTTTTGGCAAGTTGATTCCAAAGAGTTCACTATTTTCAGGCTGAACGTTTTCATTTATTGTTTACTGAGAATTAAGTTTTCCTTGGAGCTCTGAGGGCATGTGTGTATATACACTGACATGTCTATATACGCATCCTTTTCAGATTACTACATGTTTTAAGATATGTAAATGTATTTTCAAAGATATTTTCTGTTTGTATGGTAAAAACATGAAATGTTTTAATTCTAGAAATTTGTTCCCCCGAATGAATATAGTATAAAGAGTAAAGATATAAAACTAGATTCCTTTGAGAGTAATCCTTCCTAACAGAACTTGGGAATGTTCAAAGAGTACTCATAACACTTACGAAAGGTGGCAAGAAAAACTTTATTCAAGGTAAGAGTACTACAGTGGCGTATTATAACATGGGAGAGAGATTGAGCTTATGTGTGACTCCAGGAGGGGTGCAGCTGGGATTTATAGCTAAGGAACAGGGTGGGCCCATGGGATTGCAGACAGAGATGGGAGACTGAAAAGCAATGGACAACAATAACAGAATGGGTGTCAGTGGATGGAGACTTATTAAAATGAGGACTATAAGCATGAGGGTGGACTCTGGCTCAACTGAGAGGATCATTGCTGAGGCTAGGCAAGGCTGATAAGATATTCCGGTGAGTGAAATGATATTTGATCGGATACTGAGGGTGGTCAGATCAAGGGTGGGCTATGTTTTCTAAACTGAAGTAGCAGATTCTGGATTAGATTGGACTAGATGGACAGGCAGCCCTGAATAAAGACATTGCCCAAAGTTGGCAGTGCATTAATGAACTAGTGCTGCATAAGCAGTTAGCCAAAACTAGCAGCTTAAAACAATATTATTTCATACTGCTGCTGAAAGTTGGGAATCCAGGAGTAATTCAGCTGAGTGTTGTGGCTCAGTGTCTGATGAGATTGCCATCCTCTGAAGCCTTGACATGCGCTGGTGGATTTCCTTCCAAGATGGCTTACTCACATAGCTGATGAAACCGGTTTGCTTGCTGGCTGTTGGGAGAAAACCTCGGTTCTTTCACATGGGCCTCTCTAAAGGGCTACCTGAGTGCTCTCGAGATATGACTAAGCTGGCTTCTAGAGTGAGTGATCCAAGAGGATGATCAAGGAGGCTGCAGTGCCTTTTATGACCTAGTCTCAGACGCTTCATTGTTCGTTTCTACAGTATTCTAACATGAGAAGTGAGCCACTAAGCCCACCACACATGTGAAGGGGCGGAGGAAGGAACCGTGGACATAATTTAAAACCACGTGGTACACACATGGCCAGAAATTGTTCACATGCGTGTATGTCCAAAATGCCTTTTCCTGCCAATGCTTTTAAACAATTTATCTGTTACAGCATTAACTTGAAGTTCAGGACCTTGTCATCTAAGTCAGGTCCAGCTATGGATCAGGGTCCACGTGTACAGTATCTCAAGTGTTCTGTTGCTCAGTTGTGTCGTATTCTTGGCGACCCCATGGGCTGCAGCGCTGCAGGCTTCCCTGTCCATCAACTCCAGGAGCTTGCTCAAACTCAAGTCCACTGAGTCGATGATGCTATCCAACAATCCCATCCTCTGCTGTCCCCTTCTCCTACCTTCATCTTTTTCCGCATCACGGTCTTTTCCAATGAGACGGTTATTCCCATCACATAGCCCAAGTATTGGAGCTTCAGCTTCAGCATCAGTCCTTCGAATGAATATGCAGGAGAGATTTACTTTAGGATTGACTGGTTTGATCTCCTTGCAGTCCAAGAGCCTCTCAAGTCTGCAACACATCAGTTCAAATTATAGAAGTGTAGTTCCTCTAGACCTGAGGATGTGTGAACAAAAGAGATGAGTTAATCTGCTCCCTTTCACAGCCAACATACAGTGGTGGTTCAGGCATAGATAACCTTCATAGACACTCCTGTTCCAGAAAGGGGAGGGGAGATGGGAGTCAATAGTAGCAGTTCTGAAATCCCATGGGTTCTTGCGGGCAGTCCTTTGATTAGTATTTAAGGCCTGGACACTTCCTAGGCTTCCGTCTCTGATTTTTTCATTCTACCCACTGACATGATGCCATTGCATGAAAGGTGGCTAGTATATGGTTACATGAAACAGTCTCCCTAGCCTGCTTCCTGCTTGTAGAAGGTAGAAGTCCAGAGCTCCTATTTTGTACTATTGCTGGTCCTTTCAGTCCGAGCTGAACTTAAATATGTTATCTTAAAACCTTGGTGTGTCTCCTGATACTCTTACTGGTGTTCAAGGCAAAGCACCCCACTCCAAAGCGACAGTCACACATGTCTTCATAATAAGGCTTACTCTGTCTTGGTTTTCTGCTGAGATAGCTGAGGGATAACACCTTGAACCTTGGTAGAAGTCTTATTGTGTGACTGAAAGGATCTCTGAGTGACACCCCTAAACTCTTTGGAGGGTATTGGCCTGACTAAATAATGCCATGAGGCATCCCCTTCCAGCTTTCTGAGGCTTAACAAAGAATTTTACAGTCACACTCGTCTTTAGAACACCTTTGTTTATAAAAAATAATATGAAGAAGAACTGGCCTATCGGTGGTGTAAAATGTTGTATTTAGACCACCTAATCTCAATGCCCTGGATATGATCTTGCTTGAGAGTCATTAATTTTAACAACTTCTGTCATCTTAAAAGACTGGAAAATTCCCAAATCAGCAAGTTTTGTCCCCTGTTTTAATAATCTTTATATTAAACATTAAAGAAAAAAAAAATCCCTTCATGTTTTACTACAGGCAGCAAGAAAAAACCAGGAAGCACTTTTGGCTGTTTGGATGGAAATCCTCTTAGATAACTCAATTAATTAAGTACAGTTTGTCCTCCCTGCTCATTAGGTACATTTTCTACTTTTCATAAAACTGCAGATGTAGTGGACTTTCGTCTTCACACTCCCCAGGCTCTCTCCTCCTGCCTCTCCTTTCTGCCAAGCATCCTAGGTGCACCACTGTGATTCCGCCTAGAACGTGTTTGCTCAGTGAGCAAACGGGGAGCGATTCCCTGGCTTCAGTGCTTCTGCTGGCCAGAGACTCTGTACCGTTCCCTAAGAACTTCATGGTTTCGCTGTCCAACTTCTATCACCTGGCTAGGTAGGTTGCAGTAGCTCATACTCACAAGCGAACTGGCAGGGATTTCTACACGCACATGTGCAGAAACATACATGTGTACACGGTAACATCGCTGAGGGGAAACCTGTCCATATGCAGAAGTACAGCTTTCTTTTCCAGGAACGTGAATTTTGGTAAGCGCTCAAATTTCTACACACACATGTGCGCAAATATATTGGTGAATACAGTTACATCGCTGAGAGGAAACCTGTCCATATGCAGAAGTACAAGCTTGCTTTTCCAGGAACATAAATTTTGGTAAGCACTCAAATTTCTGCACGCACATGTGCACAAACATGCACGTGTACTCAGTAACATCCCTGAGAGGAAACTTGTCCATATGCAGAAGTACAAGCTTTCTTTTCAGGAACATTAATTTTGGTAAGCACTCAAATTTCTATGTGCACATGTGCACAAATATATGAGTGTACACAGTAAGATCGCTGAGGGGTAACCTGTCCATATGCAGAAGTACAAGCTTTCTTTTCCAGAAACTTGAATTTTAATAAGCACTCAAATTTCTGCACGCACATGTGCACAAACATGCACGTGTACTCAGTAACATCCCTGAGAGGAAACTGGCCATATGCAGAAGTACAAGCTTTCTTTTCCAGGAACATTAATTTTGGTAAGCACTCAAATTTCTACACACACATGTGCACAAATAGATGGGTGAATACAGTTACATCGCTGAGACAAAACCTGTCCATATGCAGAAGTACAAGCTTTCCTTCCCAGGACATTGAATTTTGGTAAGCACTCAAATTTCTACGTGCACATGTGCACAAATATATGCGTGGACACAGTAACATCGCTGAGAGGAAACCTGTCCATATGCAGAAGTACAAGCTTTCTTTCCCAGGACCTTGAATTTTGGTAAGCACTAAAATTTCTACGTGCACATGTGCACAAAAATATGCGTGTACACAGTAACATCGCTGAGAGGAAACTTGTCTATATGCTGAAGTACAAGCTTTCTTTTTGAGGAACATGAATGAGACCTGGTGACTAGGACCTCCTGTTGAGTGATCAAAAGGGGAATTTGATTCATTCCGTCCCCTTTCCCATTTGGTGTCCGTGAACAATGGAGATCAACGTGGCAAACGGTGGGGTTTTTCCCTACTTCCCTAGCATCTGGCCAGCAACAGCCTGTCCTGGTGATGCTGTGCATGGCTGGGACGTTGGAGCCACCAGTGGCCACACCAGGCGAAGATGCCACCCTCTTCAGAGTGGAGGCAGGAGAGGACAGCGAGGCCCAGGTGGACGGAGTCGTGGCAGGGATCAGACGGGGTTTCCAGCTGCTTGCAGAGGACATCACTGAGGATGTGGAGGTTGTGCCAGATGAATGACAGAAACAGGGGTCCTCCCTGGAGCTGGAGGAGAAGACATTGGAGGAGCAGTGCCAGGAAAGGCCTGGAGGCCCGAGTGAGCTCCCGGCACTAGATGTGATGCAGGCACTGGCGACCTTGTAAGTGGAACTTAGCTCTAAGCCTGAGAAAACCTGCAGGGCCTACGTTTGGTTCATGTGCAAGAGTCATGAGAGGAGGAAGCGTGACTTGGCTCAGAAGAGTGCCAACATCCAGGGCATCCCTGGCTTCTGGGCCAACGTGGTATCCTTTCTGCTACTCGTTGTGGTCCAGTGCTCAGGAGGAGGGGGAGATGCAGAGGCAGGAGCAGGAGGAGGGGTGGAGGCGAGGGGGCAGAATGGTGGACCCTGAAGGAAGTGTGGTACTGGGCAATTGGCAGGCTCCAAAGGCACAGCTGAGTAGAGTCCGGGCAGGGCCACACCTGTAAGTGTCGCAGCCATGACTCTGTGTGTCTCCTTCAGGCCTGCATCTGAGGAGGATTGGCCTCTGAGTCAGAAATGACCAGAGACAGTACATGAGAGCCACCTTAGCTGACAGTTATTGTTGTAAAGGTGAATGATTCCGAAAATAACTGAGATATGGGAGTCACACACACAAGCGCGCGCGCAGACACACACACATACACAAACCCACAGAACATATGTAGACATACTTTCTGATCCCCGTTATCTCACTGAGTGAGCAAGTTCTGAGTGGAATCACAGTGGTACAGCAAGGATGCCTGGCAGAAAGGAGAGGCAGGAATAAAGTGTCTGGGGGTGACCAGTGAGAGTGCAGAAGATCTGAGACACAGAACAGGTTGCAATCCCAGACACAGAAGACACAGTGGGTGACCCCACAGCCCTTTGAACACCCTGATACAAGGGCCTTTCCATCCTTCTCAAGTGCCAGGCATACTTTCTCTGACCTTACCATGAGCATGAGCACTACTGAGCTTCCAGGGCAAGATGCGCTGCAGGCACTGGCTGCCCTGCTGGTGGAACTGAGCTCTGAGCATAAGAAGACCTGCAGGGCCTACTTCCAGTTCATGTGCAAGAATCATCAGAGGAGGAAGCCTGACATGGCTTGGAGGATCGCCATCACCTGGGGCATCCCTTGCTTCTGGGCCGTAGCTGTATCCTTTCTGCTGCTCTTTGAAGTCTGCTGCTCAGGAAGAGGAGGCGGCGCAGGAACCTTTTCCCTGCTCCCTATCCTGACAGGTGCTGTTGCGGAGCCATCCATCGTCCCACTGCAAGTTGATATTTTCCTTTCAGGACCCCCCTACTTCTTGGACACAGTGACCACTAAGTAGAATTACCTTGACATCACTTGTGAAACGTGGTTCCTGGGGTGGTGAGTGTGGGTGTGCAAGGTTGTGGAGTGTCCACCTGTGGGATCCACACCCATCTCCCGTCTCTCTGTAGGGCATAGGGCACGTTGTTCCACTCCTGTCCACTGGTTCTGGGACTTTGAACGGGGAGCATCCAGCCGCAGCGTGGACACCAGGAGCCTTAAATTTCTCGGCTGGTTGTCATGTCACAACTGCTTAGAGTCGAACAGGATTGCTGAGGTGTGGTTGCTTTGGGCCTGAACACAGTTAGCAATTCACTTTGGGATTCTTGGCTGCTGGCTCACCTTGCTCGGATTGCCAGCGGATTGTCGGCCAAGATGTGTGGGATGATCGCCTGAAGTAGTACCCTGGTCAGGAAGGTTCTTCCATGAGAGTAACTGACAGAAACGTGTGGAGATGGGGTCTGAAGGTGGGCCCTGAAGGGACACTCATGTGATACTACAGGGACACTGTCCTTTCCCAAATGGGGATGCTCAGACTCATGCAAGCTGGCTGTGGAGCCTGAGTTTGGGTCGTGCTTGTAGCAGGTGACCTCCTGAGACTGTTTATTTGGGGACTTGGTGTGTCCGTGAGTGAAGCAAGTCTCCATCAAATCAGCTGAGGTGGCAGCACCAGAGTCCAGGTGATACTTCTAGAGGCAGTGTGTATTAAGTATCTTTGTCAGAATCATCCTTTGTGGGTCCTTTCATCCCCTGGCCTCCTGCTGCTCACTGAGTTTGAGATTGCCTGGGCACTTCACTCCCGCCCCTTACCCAGGGAAGGCCTATCATTGAAAAGCTGTCCTCTCCGGGGTCCCAGTGCACCTGTGTGCTGACTTTGGGATCTTCTGTGAATTTCCACATTCACCACTCAGTGTCTCACAACCACCAAACATGCTGCGCTGGAAGCGGCTTCAGGCTGCCTTGGGAACATACGGAAGAGTTCGTGGAGAAGGTGAACAGGGAGCCCCAAGGGCAGGACATGGTGCCTACTGTCGCCATCCCCGACATTGCTGGCCTCGGTCGTCTTCACCTCCTGAAACACCTATGCTCGTTGTTTGCATCTGTGTCCCCGTGCTGAGCATGTGTGTGTATACACACGTGTGCTTATTTATGCTGGCTGTGATTGTGTGTGTGTGTGTGTGTGTGTGTGTGTGTGTGTGTCCGGCCCAGGGCAGAGGCAGAGATGAAGGTGGCGCAGGAGAGGAGGTGCTGAGCAACCAGAAGAGGAGTCATGAGGCGACCAGGCTGAAGGTGGTCTGTCGCCTCATCTCTGCATTGACCCTGCCCAGGATGGGAACAAGGAAAGGATGGCCAGTGATAACTCCAGACTGTGGCTCCAGATATCTGCAATTAGACCAGATACAAAACACGCTCATCAGTTCTACCGTGTTGTTGTGTGTGCTTGGATCAGGAAGAGGGTTTCATGGTCTAAGGATTCACACAGAGCAAATCACGTGGGGTGGGGCTTTGAAACCACTGCCTGTGGAGCCCTCCGTGTGTGGGGCCATGGGCTGGCCTCTGGAAATGAGGGACGTGGCTATGGCAAGATCTGGGATGGTGAGGCTAAGGTCCTGCCGAGATGGGCAGAGAGCTGAAGGAGAAAGAGTCATAGATTGCCTGCTGCACTGGAGATTGTTCCACACACATGTGAAAAGGAGAACTGGGAAGGTCCTGGGACAGTGCTGCCCCGGATCAGCCCAGCAGCCAGCACACGCCCTCCCTGAGGGTGGCACACACTGGCACTATATGACACAAAACATGAGATGCGCTAAAGTATGCTGTATCTGCCAACCACAGGCATCCTAGGAGAGACATGGCCTGTAAGCAAGGCATGCCTCCAGGCACTTCCAGCCTGCCTCCCTGGCAGTGCCCAAAGCCGAGAAATGCGCAAGTGGGTTTCCCTGTGTGACCCTATCCGGGATATGCCTGTGAGGGAGGGAACAGAGAAAAGACAAGGGCGGTGGGTAAACTGCATGTCCTAAGGGACCTCAGGGGAGTGCAGACAGAGAAGCCCCTGGGGCAGTTCAGGGCCTGCTGGTTTTCAGGGTCCAGACTCTAGGCAGTAACGGTCCTGCCAAAGATACCCCATGGTCTGTGCTGAAAGTTCTGATATGAATTCCTCCTTTTCTTTGGGGTCTTGCCCCTGGCTTGGGGGCCTGAGTGTCAAAGGTGCACGTCTGTACCTGAAGGAGGATTCTGGTAGTCTTGCTGGAGCAGAATCTCTGATTGCGTTGTAGGGGATCTGCACCCAGGTGACACAGAGGGATGCTGCCTTCCAGGTGACCGTCTTGGATATCCCTGGGCCCAACCGCGCACTGGCTTCCTTGGCACCGGTGCTGTGTAGGGAAGCAGGGATGCGTGACTGTAGGGAGTCCTACCTGGGCCTAATGAGAGCAACTGAAAGAGAGCCTTGGCATTTAGCAAATCACTGAGGCATGGGTGGTTCAAGCCCTCTTGGTCCATTTGAGATAGTAACGCTGCTTTCTGTCCAACGGAGGCATTAGCTCTGGGCCCAGAACCTACAGGTTCCCCAGGGCATCATCTGTTGGGGGACTCCCATATGCATGGGTAGTGTTAAACAGAAAGGAAGACGTGTAGGGATGCCACCTTACTTTGATGGCCTCCGGTTCCATTCTTGGTATCGGAAGAGACCCTGCATCCATGTGTACCTTCTTCACAACCTTGGATCAGAACCAGGCCTGTCACAGTCTCCGGGGGCTTTTGGAGGCTCAGGCGTTTCTGGCCTTTTCCTGCCACATGGAGAGAGCACATCGGGGCACAGGTAGATGGTGCACACAGAACGCTCCACAGATAGGAAGAACAGGGGGCCTCATTCAGAATGCTGGGGGCTGTAACGGGTGGTAGGCTACCAAGAGGGGCACAACATTGACACGGAATGACCTAGACAGGTGCACACCGAGAAAGCAGTTCTTCAAGTCAGCTGAGCTCAGAGGTCCTTGTTTTCTGGTCCCCTGAAGGAATGCACAGTCAATGGATCAGGCCAACGTGACTGGTACTGTGAAGCTGTCCAAGGTGATGGGAGAATGCAGAAGGCAGGCACATGTTATACAGCTGTTCATGGCAAGAACTTCCAATGCTGCCTGCTGCTCTGCAGGCCAGTCCCTATCAATAGCAAATGCCAAGGTTTTGGAACCTTTGAGGATAAGGCACAGAGTTAGAAGTGTAACATGACATAATCGATGAGCAAGTGAAAAAATAAGGATAGAAATGTGGATGCTTACCAACATTCATGTTCCTGGAAAAGAAAACTTGTACTTCGGAATATGGACAAGTTTCCTCTCAGGGATGTTACTGAGTACACGTGCATGTTTGTGCACATGTGCGTGCAGAAATTTGAGTGCTTACCAAAATTCAAGTTCCTGGAAAGGAAAGCTTTACTTCTGCATATGGACAGGTTTCCCCTCAGCGATGTTACTGTGTACACATGTATGTTTCTGCACATGTGCGTGTAGTAATCCCTGCCAGTTCACTTGTGAGTATGAGCTACTGCAACTGACCTAGCCAGGTGATAGAAGTTGGACAGCAAAACCATGAAGTTCTTAGGGAACGGTACAGAGTCTCTGGCCAGCAGAAGCACTGAAACCAGGGAATCGCTCCCCGTTTGCTCACTGAGCAAACACGTTCTAAGTAGAATCACAGTCGTGCACCTAGGATGCTTGGCAGAAAGGGGAGGCAGGAGGAAAGAGCCTGGGGATTGTGAAGACGAAAGTTGACTACATCTGCAGTTTTATGAAAAGTAGAAAATGCACCTAATGAGCTGGGAGGACAAACTGTACTTAATTGAGTTATCTAAGAGGATTTCCATCCAAACAGCCAAAAGTGCCTCCTGGTTTCTTCTTGCTGCCTGTAGTAAAACATGAAGGGAATTTTTTTTTTAAATGTTTAAGATAAAGATTATTAAAACAGGGGACAAAACTTGCTGATTTGGGAAGTTTCCAGTCTTTTAAGATGACATTAATAAAATAATAAATTTTCCCTGAAAGAACAAGCAAGGCAGACAAGGGAATTCACAAAGGGCAGTAACAAAATAGTAATCTTGACACATCTTCAATATATTTGTAAAGAAAACAAAGTGTCATTGTGTGAACAAAATATAGAGGTATCAAAAGAAAAACAGAGGAAGCTCCTGAAAGAACTCAACTCACTATTAACTATCTTTGATTTGCAGGCACAGAAACTGACTCAAGTTAATTCTAAGAAGCAAAGCCCTGATGTTATTATCTCTTCTTTTTTCCTTTTTTCTTTTTCTTTTTTTGTGAAAAGTTAGGAAATTTAGGCTGGAGAGGGAAGAAGAGGATAGAGACTTCAAGTGCCTTTAAGGAGGAGGAGGAAAGAGAGGGGGTTGGAGATTTGATTGTGTTATTTGAACAGCATTGCTGAAGCTCAAACAAGGGAGGTAGCAAGCCATGCAGGCCTGCGGGAAGAGCATTTCCAGAAGAACAGCACTTGCAGTCTTGGGATCGGGAAGAAATGGAATTTGATGGGGGAAAACCAAGGCCAGTGTTGTCAAAAAGAGTACATTAGTGGGGAAAAAAGTAGAGTAGAAGACAGAGTATGGAAGAGAGGAAGCAGTCAGGAACCATATTGCGGGAACCTTTTAATTTGGCAATAAATACAACTTGTAGTCCTTAGGAGCATACTTCACAGCAACTAACAGCAACAGTGTTGATAATACTAAGCAACAATAAAAGCACGTAACTAAAACATTTCGTATTTTTTACTATAGAAATCGAAGAAAGGAGATACAAATGCAATAGTCTGCATATTTATTTATACAGAGAGTTTTCACCTGAGACCAGAACACACACACACTCTTTACACAACTAAAAGTGGTTTCAGCTGACACTTAGCAAAGTGCTTTGGCCCAAATAAACTAACGAGAAAGGCCTAGTAGAGAATTCAAAGTGCAAATAAATCAATAAGGCTCTGAGTAAATAAACACAATTTATTTGAATTTGAATTTACACTCACGAAATTACCTAAAATGGAGACAATAGATTCACTACAGCTTCATCATCTGTAGTCCTTCCTCTTCAGTTCTGAGAAGGATGCTAACCGCTTGGTGATGATCTCTTTCCAGCATTTTGTGAAAGCTTAGAGGACTTAAAAAAAGTGAGGCCTGGGGAGAGTGGCGAGAGACAAAGAGGAGGAGAAAGGAAGAGGAAACGGAGAGATTGCTCCTGGCATAGGTCTACAGACAGGATCCCAGCTTCCTGGAATGGTGCACAGAGATTGCTAGGTATCCGTGCCAGAAGTGGAGAAGGGGTGACATTCAACTCCAGGAGGAGACTCAACTCCAAGAATCTACAGAGGCAGCCAAGTGTGCTGATGTTCAGGAACCGATACTTAGAGGGTACCCCACAGGTCTGTGAAAGAGCCCTTGGAGACCGCAAGAAAGAAGGTTTCCACAAGTAGAATCACAGATTAGATGGTTGGATAGATTAGAGGAAGGATAACTCTATGACCTGATAATTACTGAAATACATGAGACAATTCTTGCACATCAGACTGTGTCAAGAAAGACGGAAACTCAGTTTGATACAATGGGAAATTACACATGCAAAGAATTAGCTGTTAACTGTACTACATTTGTGTGCAAGGCAAGATAAGATACAGAACCGAAATCTTCACGTGGTCAACTCGGGTAAGACACATGTAACTGGAAAATGGAAGCAAGAGTTCCAAAAAGGCTTTAATCACCCTGGACTATTTTTATCCACTATATTTACGATTCTTGGACAACTCCACTGTAGCTTAAGGGTAAGAGAACTCAATTTAGCCCAATTCAAAAGCTGAACAGTTTTCCTCTGTTTGATCCTTTTCAGCTACAACTATGGGTCCAGCGCAAATCAAAGTGGACGTCAAGGCTCTTTTTCCTTTGGGAATTGTAACTTGCTTTGCTACTGTGTCTGACACAGATATGCCAACCTCACTGTGACTACAGGCCAGCCAAATGGGAAAGGGGACAGAATGAATCAAATTCCCCTTTTGATCACTCAACAGGAGGTCCACAGGCACCAGGTCTCATTAACGATCTCTGCTTCTCCAACTGCAGTCAGTGCTACACAGGGCCTGCTTCATGCTTGCCAGGGTCTCTCACCAAACACAGGCATTTTAACGGCTGGCTTCCTTGAGATGTCCCTGGGCTAGGTGAAAGCACTCTGAGACAGTGTTCCTTCTCCCTTGGCTCTGTGCCTGCAGTGAATGTATGCCTCTTCCTCAGCTGGGACACGAAGCCACAGCTCTTCACTGATTAAATCCCGTGTCTGGTCCAAACTCAATTCGTAGCTTCTCCATCAACCTCCACTGCACGCTTTCAGAGCCAGGTTATCTTAGATCAGCCCAAGAGGCACTTCAGAGAGTGACATTCAAATCTGGCTATATAGCTGATACTGAGATCTGCAAGGCATGAAAACACTTCAAAATTACGTTGCTAAAACACTCTACAGATTATATGTATAGGAGAGCTTTCGAACTTACAAGTAACATCAAATACCAAAATAGGTTCTTACTTTTCCTTTCTCCACTTCTCTCATTTTCTCTCTCTCACACACACATGCACACATCCTTTTTACATGTTAAGACAATTACACGAAAAACAGATCATAGATTTTTAAATAGCAGCTCAATATGAAGATCAAACAAAACTGTACTTCCTCTATTTAAAACAAAATCACATAAATTACCCATCGGTTTCCCTATATTTGATATTATTGAATAATGCTATAAGTTGATCTTTTGGTTTTTAATGGGATTTTTAACTTTGACTGAAATACTTGCTTCAGACTTACTGAAGGCAGAATTAACTATTATTTTTCTTTTTTTGACCTCCTCCTTTTAGATTTGGGGGGTGATGATTCAAAATCAGATGTGTTCACAGTAATGGATGCAACTTCCACCAATCCTGGCTGAAGGGGTTCCAGTGATACCTGAATAACAATTTTTGTTTCAGGAGACAATCCTTCTAGCTGCTTAGGCTTCTTAAACATTTGATGACACTGGGTCTTGTGCTCCCTCTCCTCTTTGGAAGTTAAAAACTGTAGCCGACATTTGGAACACTGGTGAAAACTCTTTTCCCAGTGCCCTCGATGATGACGTCTGTATGCTGTTGCAGTTTGAAAAATTTTGAGACAAAACGGGCAAAGTAAATTCTTGGTCTTACCATGGTATGCTCTGAAATGTGCATCCACATCTGCAAAAAATGATGATCTGTAACTGCAAACCTGGCATACATAGGGCATTTCACCAGGCTTATGATTGTCTTTCATGTGCTCTAAGAGAACCTGATCTGTCTCAAAGGACAACTCACAAATGTGACAGACTGCGGAGGGCTCCTGGGCCGTGTGGACACTTTCAATGTGACACTGCAGCTGGAAGGGAGTAGGAAACTGGCGGAGGCAGTGCTGGCAGGTGGTGTGGGTTTTCCAGCTGTCACCTCTCTGCCTCTCAAGTTCCAAATGGTGCTTCATGTGATTCATAAACTTGACATTTTTTAGAACTTTCAAGCAGCTGAGGCATTTAAACGCCGCGTGGGTCTTTGGTTCTGGCGGACCAACTCCTCCATGCTTGCCATAGTAGAAGTCATGAAGTAACACAATCAGATTTCCTTCTGTGGGATCACCAATTTTGTTTGGACTTGCCAAACTTGGAAAATCAGTTTTTGTCTGTCCACTTTCCCCTAAAGGTCTTACAGGCTTGCAATGAACACTGTCCTTTGGAAAAGGTGTTGGACAAGGTTCTCCATTCTGAACATGGCTTAGTGAGGTATGGACACGGTCTGGTGTGCTTTGCTGAGTGGTCTCTGTATGAAAAAAACGTGACGGGGAGAAACCTAAAGAATGTTCCCCTACAATGCCATCACTGAGTTTAGGCCTTCTGGGATTTCTGCGATTTGTTTCACAAGGGGAAACTCGCTTTGATACATGAGGATTTTATTCATATCTCCTGCAGAAACTGCTGTTTCTACTGGATGCTGCAATGAACTTGTGAAGGTAATCAAAGAAGAACATAACTCCTTCGAAAAGCCATCAGGCACTATTTGTGGTGAAAGATTTTTATAATCAGCTTGAGACGGAGGTTCAATAATAATAGGACTACCTGTTGATCTTGAGTCAGAGTCAGACACTGGCAAGACAGTCTTTGATTCTGATGTAGGAGTCACATGACTAACAGGCTGTAATCTGTGAGTGTTACCTCTCCTGAAGTGACCACACCTTTTTCTCCTTGAATAAGAACCTGGGGTATCTCTGTTCAGTATGTTTGAAACGACTGGTTTTGAAGCTGAGCTCATCCCAACAAAGATGACGTCAGCATCTTCATTTCCATGTTCCACTCCAACCAAGATCACTTCATCATCATCATCATCATCTACTTGTTTCGTTTCTCCCTCCCTTTTCCGTAGTTCTGGCTCTTGTTCTTCTTCACGTAACATACGTGGGAGTTCCATATTTTTAATACTTTTTTATTCTTAGAGGGTGCGGTCACAAGTCCCAGTGCTTCCTTTATACAAACTGCCACCTAAGTATAAACATACTACAGATTAGTTAAGTACAGAAAAATGGGCTATTTGATTATCTCCAAAACTCTAGAGTACTTATACACACCCTTATCTTACAGACAAAGACACTGAGTGTCAACCAGACTCAATGACAGCTGAAAAAACTACGACTACAACTCTACATGGCTCTAGAATCATTGCTTTGTCGCATGTTCACTTTAACCTCTTCTACTTAAAAAAATAAAGAGGGGAAAAAAAAAAAAAAACACCACACTGATCATTACGTGAAATCAAATGTAAAGGAGAGTATTTTTACAAAAGCATTGTTCTACAGCGTTTCGAAGCATGGACTTTGGAGTCATAGGAGATTAAGTTGGAATTCTAACTTAACCACACACCAGTTGCCTCTTCTTGGGCAAACTTGTAACTTTTAAATGTGTTTCTGTATCTTAAAGACAAACATGCTTATTTCTTAGACTTAAGGTTAACAGCTTTTTTAAAAGGCATCAGCTATTCAATGGCATCTTGTTTTGTAGTAAAAATGGAAGAAAATGGATCTTAAATGCACATTACAACTGATCCATAAATTCTAATTTCATAAATGTTAACAAACAAAATAGGTAGCAAATTCAAAGTATAATCTATATATTCCTAGTTAACAAACAGCATAATTCAATGTCAAGCACTTAATTCAGGCCTAGGAAACTGAGAATGAGCTCTCTGATAATCTCACCCCAATTCCACACAGATATATCCTAAATTTCTCCCTCTAATCCTGGCTAAACTTCAATCCAACAATGCTTCATCTTTATGCCACATGTCTCTTCCCCACATAGCAGGCAAAATGACGCCAGTCTTTCTCTCATACCAATATCAGACAGAGATATCACACACAAACACACACACACACACACACACCACACAAACACACACACACCTGATATCCCTTATGGATATAGGTGAAAGAGTCCTCAACAAAATACTGGCAAACAAAATCCAACAGCATATAAAAAAGACTGTACACTATGATCACATGCGATTTAGGGAGGTATGCAAAGTTGGTTCATTATAGGAAAGTCAATCAACATTATGCCATTTTAAAACAATAAAACAAATAACACATCTGCCTGCAGAAAAGGCATTTCCCTGAATCTAGCACCTTTTCATAACCGGGGTTAAAAGAACACTTAATAATTAAGAACAGAAGAGAACTTTCTCAATCAAAGGGCACCTGTAAAATGACCCACAGCTAACATCATACTAAAGAATGAAAAACTGAAAGCTTTACCTCTAAGACTGGGAACAACACAAGGAAGTCTATTACACACTTTGGCTCAACATTATACTGGCAGTTCTATAACCAGAGCAATCAGGTAACAAAAGAGAATTGTTGCTGTAGTTTCAAAAAAAAAAAAAAAAAAAAACGAAAAAACAAAAAACAATAAAAAACAAAAAACAGCCTTCAGAATGGAAAGGAAGAAGTCAAAGTATATTAGACATAAGATAATTTAGCATAGAAAATGTTGAAGAAACACAAGTATTAGAATTAACATAAAGCTTGCAGAATAGAAGACAAATATTTTAAAAGTCAACCACATTTTATACAGTAGCAACAAATGTTGTTAAGTAAATACTTGAATCTACACTAGCATTCAAAAGAATACTTAGGAAGTCAGAAAGAGAAAGACAATATATTCTTTTGAATGGCTGAGTAATACTCCACTGGGTATACGTACCACAGCTTTCTGATCCATTTATGTGTTGATGGACATCTAGGTTGTTCCATGTCCTGGCTATTATAAACAGTGTTCTCCATAGTGGCTGTACTAGATTGCATTCCCACCAACAGTGTAAGAGGGTTCCCTTTTCTCCACACCCTCTCCAGCATTATTGCTTGCAGACTTTATAGGAATCAATTCTAATGAGATGGATGAAACTGGAGCCGATTATACACAGTGAAGTGAGCCAGAAAAAAAACACCAACACAGTATACTAACACATATATATGGAATTTAGAAAGATGGTAATGATAACCCTGTATGAGAGACAGCAGAAGAGACACAGATGTATAGAACAGATTTTTGGACTCTGAGGGAGCGGGAGAGGGTGGGATAATACGGGAGAATGGCACTGAAATATGTACACTATCATGTAAGATAGTCTCCGGTCTATGTTCGATGCAGGATACAGGATGCATGGCGCTGGTGCACAGGGATGATCCAGAGAGATGATATGGGGTGGGCGGTGGGAGGGGGGTGAGGATTGGGAACTCATGTACACCTGTGGCGGATTCATGTCAATGTATGGCAAAACCAACACAGTGTTGTAAAATAAAACATAGTAAAAATAAAAATTAAAAAAAAGAGAAAGACAAATATCGTATGGTATCACTTACATGGACTCTAAAATATGCCACAAATAAGCTGATCTATGAAAGTGAAACAGACTCACAGACATAGAGAGCAGACTATGTGATTCCCAAGAGGGAAAGGTACGGCAGGCACATATTGGGAGCTGGTGTTTAGCAGATGCAAAGCATAATATATACAATAGACAAACAAGAGCGTAGTGTATAGCACAAGGAACTATATTCATAATTTGAGATAAACAATCATGGAAAAGGGTATGAAAGAAATTGTGTGTGCATATGTGTGTGTTTACATATGAAGGAAAGGAAAGGGCAACTGTTGGCAAGCACGTACAGAAACTGGATCCTTGTGTGTTACGGATAGATTTTTAAATGGTGCAACTGCTACCGAAAACAGTTTAAAGGCTCCTCGAAAAATTAAAGAACTAGAGCTGACACATGATTCAGCAATTCCACCTCAGGATATAAATTCAAAAGAAGTTAACATGGGGTCTTGGGATATCTGCAGAGCCGTGCTCACAGCAGCACGAAGCACAACAACTAAGAGGTGGAAGCATCGAAATGTCCATCAAATGTGATATATACACACAATGAAATATTATTTAGCCATATAGAGAAAATTCTGTCACATGCTACAGCATGCATGATCATTTCAGACATCAAGCCAAATGCAATAAGCCAGTCGTACAAAAAGACAAATACTGTAAGTTTCTACTTGCATGAAATAGCTAACACAGTCAAGCAATAGAAAGGAAACAAAAAAGAATGATGGAGTCCATGGTCTAGGTCAACGGGCAAGAAAAGAGGAGTTGCAGTTTGTTTAATGGGACACGTGATGGGTACAGAGTTTCGATTTTGCAAGCTGTAAAGGTGTAGAGATCTGCTTCATAACAATGTAATAAGGAATTCCCTCGTAGTTCAGAGGTTAGGACTCCACAGTGTCCTATCAGGGGCCTGGGAACTGTCATTCAAGCTGCACAACACAGCTAAAACAATGACAACAACAACAAATCAACACTGTGACTATGTGTGTGTATATGTCTTAGTCACTCAGTTGTGCCCAACTTTGCATCCCCATGGACTAAAGTTCACCACGTTCCCTTCTCCATCAGATTTGCAGTGGGTTGCCATTTCTTTCTCCAAAAGGCTGATGAAAGTGTGCAAAATACTTAGCATGCAAAAATGGTTAAAATGGTAAAAATTTAAGTTAGATGTTTTCTACAACAATTAAAAACAGAAAAGCATTTAACAACCAGGAAAAGAATTTGAATAGACATTTCCGACTCTTTGCAATCCCATGGACTGTAGCCTACCAGGCTCCTCCGTTCATGGGTTTTCCAGGCAAGAGTGCTGGAGTGGATTACCATTTCCTTCTCAAGGCGATCTTCCCCACCCAGGAATTGATCCCAGGTCTCCTACCTTGCAGGCAGACATTTGAATATTTGAAATTCACCTGTGGCCTTGACAAGAGTGGCTTTATAGGAAAATGAGAGAACTCGCGATAACAAAGTCTAGGAACAACTCTGCAGAGGTCTGTAACAAGCAAATATGAAATAAAAGCAGCAGAAGCAGGATGTGTCACCAAAAGATGGATTTGTAACGACAGGTCACATTATAGTCAGTCAGTTTGCTGATGGGAACCATCCAGAGAAACAGAAACCTTAATCCAGGGCAAAGAGGAGACTTGCTAGAACTTCAAGAAATGAGTAGGTCTAGAACTGAGTAGATCAAAATTGAGTACATCAGGCCAGAGAGCACACAAGCTGGAGAAGGCAATGGAAACCCAAACCAGTACTCTTGCCTGCAATATCCCACAGACGGAGGAGCCTGGTAGGCCACAGTCCATGTGGTTTTGAAGGGTCGGACACGACTGAGCGACTTCACTCTCATGCACTGGAGAAGGAAATGGCAACCCACTCCAGCGTTCTTGCCTGGAGAATCCCAGATAAGGGAGAGCCTTGTGTGTGGCTGTCCATGAGACTGCAGAGTCGGACACGACTGAAGTGGCTTAGCAGCAGTAGCAGCACACAAGAAGGGTACACAAGCCAAATAATTTGCTCACATTGACAGAGCTGAGATCATATAAAAAAAAGGCTGGCATAGTGGATTAATGGGTATGGTAACCAGCCTTCAAGTGAATTCAATCTCCTAATATTCCCACCCCTGTGTAGTTCTCTCTCAATCTATCACAGGGTAGACCTGTGAGACTAAGCAAATACACAAGTGCAGATGTGTAACATCTGAAAAAAGACTCTGCACTTTATCATGGGTGCAAGCGCTTTCCTGAATCACTCATTCTGAGAAAAGACAGCAGCCTCCACAAGAGAAGCCCCTTGGAGAGGCCCACAGAAGGAGGAACTGAGGCTTCAAGAGTACAGACAAGTGAGAGAGCTTAGATTCAACATGCTAAGTCTTCAGAGGTTGCCAAGCCAGACAAAAGCTTGACTACTAACTACCTCAGGGGAGATCCTAAGTCAAGAGATAACAAGTGGTATGTTCTTTCAAACTATTCCATTTTGAGAACATAGGTACACACAAACATTTCAAGTTTTTATACCATTCATCATACTTACACACAGAACAGTTCTCCTATAAATATAGCAAAAATCAAAACACACACACACACAGACACACACACACACACACTCACCCAATCCAAAGCACCGAAACACAGGAGTTGCCTAGCAGCCCAGTGGTTTGGTTAGGACTCAGCCCTCTCACTGCCAGGATCCTGTGTTCGATCCCTGGCTGGGGAACTAATGTCCTATGGAGCCACATGTTGTGACCAAAACAAAACATGCTGTGAAGTCAAAGCTGTACCAGCAAGGTAAGTATACAACACAGCTGTAAGCACAAGTGGCTGGGCATAGAGCTTCCTATGATCTTGTTTACTCGCATGAAATGAACTCAGATGGTGCCTGACCCCCATCCAGTGGAGCTGACTTACTTAATGAAGAAAAGCCCTTAAGGGTACGGAAATGAGAAAGCAATCTCACGTGAACATGTTAAATCACAGGATATTTTCTCTGAATGTACCACTGGATTCATTCATCCATTTGGCCATGCTGTTTGGCTTGTGGGGTCCCAGTTCCCTGACCAGAGATTGAATCCAGACCACTGTAGTGAAAGCCCAGAATCCTAATCACCAGGCCACCAGGGAACCCCCACACCTGCATTGCTTTGCTTTGCCAGCTAAAACCTTAGGATATGTGCATTGCCCCATTTTAGCCTCACCAAGTGGTAGGAGTCAGCTCTACACAGCTTAAGACCCATGGTGTTCTTACTTTTTTTCTTTCAAGAAGGCAGGCGAAAGCAAGTCACCATGCCTGTTTTTAAGCTTGCCACTCAGAAAGCTGCAAACCTGAAACCATGATGGCCCTGAAGTCAGCACCCGCAATCAGGGTCAGGTAATCCCCAATCAGGAATACTCTCTCTCAACAGCAACGTGTCAGCCGACGAATGAAAGGAGAAAAATGCAAAGTAAGAAAGCCACACCTTTGTCCCTGTTGTAAAGATGTCTGTCACCTTACCTCAGGGGCCCACTGAAGTCCTGAGCGCTTGAGACCTCCCAGGCAGCACACGGTCACATCCTGGGGACAAGCAGAGGAAACGGCCAGGGTGAGTCCCCTGTTCTGGGAACATTCTATCCCCCCAGGCCCTACCTGGTCCTACCCTACGGATGCTGACCAGGCGTCTCACACTCAACCAGACCAAGTGATTGAACTCCTTTGCCCTGAGCTTCTTCCTCCCACCTCCCTTCTCTCAGTAACAAACAAACAAATACCTCATCTGCCAACTTCCAGAACCAAAGGCCTGAATCTCGGGGCCCCCAGGGACGGGGCAGCCCTGGAGTCTGAGGAGAGGCAGAGGAAACAGGAAAACGACTAAAGCACCAGGGCAGTGAAGAGGCTGCTAGATAGATGTTTTTTTTGGTTTTTGTTTTTGTTTTTTTCTGCTCCTGCCTGACTGTGCCTGGGTGCAGAACCGGGTTGGGCCTTGAAGATTTGTGCGTCTGTGTTTAAATACATTAGGTTCCACAGGAGAGCTGGGGGTGGTGCCAGGGGCCAGGGGCCTAAGAGGCCCTTTCCAAGAGCTGGCTTGTCCCGCCCCTGGGCAGGAAAGCTGCTGGAGGGCAGAGCCCGCCCAGACTAGAGAGGGGAGAGGGCGAAAGGAGCCTGAAGCCTGTGGATCCTGCCGCAAGCTCTCACCGCCCTCACCAGCCGCCCCGCTGAGCAAGGCCTCGTGCGAGTGGGGACCTGAGAAACCCTCCCTTTAGCCGTCAGGCACTGCTTTGGCTGAACCACGCTCCAGTCATATGGGAGAATAAAGTTTTGGTTTTGTTACAATATTTCTTTTCTTTTTTTTTTTAATACCTTTTCTTTATTTTCCTCAACTCATGTTATTTCCCCCCCCCAGTGTTTTTTTTTTTTAAATGTTAATATCTTTACTTCTTACATGCGTTCCCAAACATGACCCCCCCTCCCACCTCCCTCCCCTCAACATCTCTCTGGGTCATCCCCATGCACCAGCCCCAAGCATGCTGCACCCTACGTCAGACATGGACTGGTGATTCAATTCTTACATGATAGTATACATGTTAGAATTCCCATTCTCCCAAATCATCCCACCCTCTCCCTCTCCCTCTGAGTCCAAAAGTCCGTTATACACATCTGTGTCTTTTTTCCTGTCTTGCATACAGGGTCGTCATTGCCATCTTCCTAAATTCCATATATATGTGTTAGTATACTGTATTGGTGTTTTTCTTTCTGGCTTACTTCACTCTGTATAATTGGCTCCAGTTTCATCCATCTCATCAGAACTGACTCAAATGAATTCTTTTTAACGGCTAGTAATACTCCATTGTGTATATGTACCACAGCTTTCTTATCCATTCATCTGCTGATGGACATCTAGGTTGTTTCCATGTCCTGGCTATTATAAACAGAGCTGCGATGAACATTGGGGTACATGTGTCTCTTTCAATTCTGGTTTCCTCAGTGTGGATGCCCAGCAGTGGGATTGCTGGGTCATAAGGTAGTTCTATTGGCAATTTCTTAAGGAATCTCCACACTGTTCTCCATAGTGGCTGTACTAGTTTGCATTCCCACCAACAGTGTAGGAGGGTTCCCTTTTCTCCACTTCTCCATTATATTCATTTTTCATTCTTTACTAATTTCATTCCTTCATATCACTATAAGTTTCCTTTAATGGAAGCAATGAAATAACATCAAAGAAAATACCTCTGTTGGTAGTTTTAACAGGTAACATGTTAGAAGGTATATGCTCAACTACAAATATGTTGTATATATACAGTAAATACCACTTTAAGTAGCTTCAGAACTTGTATCTTGTTTCAAGTCACTAGGAAGGTTTGTTGAACATCCAATATTCTAACCTGCAGCTGTTCTCAACTTCACAAAGATACAACTTTTTCAATAATTTGTTATCTCAAGTTTAAACTCCGTTTTAGCCACATATATGAACATGCTTTCTAGGTCACATGATTGAATCTGACCCATTGCCAAAAAGTGAAAATTTTGGAATACCTTTCTCAAAAGAGAGATGTTGTTTTCTTCTTCCAGAAAGACTGGTAGTGCAGCCGATCTTTGAACAGTTTGTCGGTTTTTGTTAACTCCATAAAGATTAAGCTGTCGAATTAAACTCTTCATGCTGTTGGTTTCAGATTTTCTGAAAGGCTCCTTTCTTTCCAAGACTTCTTTCCTGAAGAGTTCTTCATTGATCACTCTACATGTGCCTGTCTCATCCCACCAAATAGACTCAAACTGATCACTTTCCACTATATTCCAAAGTTTTTGTGGAAATGTGAGTAAAAGAAAATCATTCACATCATCTGTTTCAGAGACAGAATATGTGTAGTGTGGCCTTTTGATCACCAGATCCTCAGCCAAAGGCTGAAAAGCATATTCTTCAATCATAGATCTCAAAACTGAGTCCCCAGTTGTATAATCATACCAGTAAGATCGAATGGAGGTTTCTGAACCAGTGGACTCACCTTTAGGAGGTCCATCTTGAATTTCTGAAGAAATATGTGCCATCTCAGGGAAATCTTTCTTCAGATAATGTTCTCATTTGTCTGCTTTTACACAATGCAACTTCAAATGATGTTTGGCTGGCCTACAGAGAGAAACTCTCTGGACAATCACAGAGATCCCCCCAGTCAAACAGCTGTGACATCACAAAATCACTGGTCTCCTAGCAATCGAAGGTTAGTTGTGACATGACAAAGTCACTGGTCTCCTAGCAACTGAAGGGTAATGTTCAACCAAGTGTTTACTTCAGCATCAACTTAAAATACAGACTGCTGGCAGAAATAGTAACCAAAACCATGAAGCATGCAAAAATCTCATTAGTCAATTTGGCCTTTTTTTTGGGGGGGGGGGTCGGGGGGGGGGTTCCTGTGTTTGGGATGGTCTTTCTCTTTCTGGCAGTTTGTGGTTCCTCTTTATTGTGGAGGTTCCTCCCTGTGGCTGGGGGTGGACGAGGGGCTTGTCAGGTTTCCTGGTTAGGGAAGCTTGTGTCAGTGTTCCGGTGGGTGGAGCTGCATCTCTTCTCTCTGGAGGGCAATGAAGTGTCCAGTAGTGAGGTTTGAGATGTCTATGGGTTTGCTGTTTGGGCAACCTGTGTATTGAAGCTCCAGGTTCTGTTCCTGTGTTGCTGGAGAATTGGCATGGTATGTCTTCCTGTGGAACTTGTTGGCTCTTGGTCGTGCTTGGTTTCAATGTAGGTGTGGAGCTTTTCTGGAAGATTTCCTTTTTTTTAAAAAAAATAAATTTATTATTTTAATTGTAGGGTAATTACTTTACATTATTGTAATGATTTTGCCGTACATTAACATATGTCCGCCACAGGTGTACACACGTTCCCTTTCCTGAACCCCTTCCCTTCTGCCAACCCGTACCATCCCTCTGGGTCGTCCCAGTGCACCAGCCCCAAGCATCCAGTATCATGCATTGAACCTGGGCTGGAGACCCATTTCATATATGATATTATACATGTTTCAATGCCATTCTCCCAAAACATCCCACCCTCTCACTCTCCCACAGAGTGCAAAAGACTGTTCTATACATCTGTGTCTCTTTTGCTATCTCGCATACAGGGTTATCGAAAACTCACATCAATAAATCTACTTTATTTCTGAAATAAAAGTGATTTATCATCCTTCTATGCACACATTCTTAATATTCAGTACTGTTACCCTAGCAGACTTGGTCTACTTGCTTCTGTGCAAACAAATTTATGAATTGACTGTGGGTTTCAATGTGGAGGGGGGGGGGAAGTGCTTATTGTAGGACGAAGCAAGGTGTCTTAGCAGCTGGTGCTTCAAAGACACAAATCCCCAAATACTTTCAGGGGGACTATTTTAATGGCTGAGTGAGGGTGGAACATGGGGTCTGTGATCAATATTGGGACATTCTACTAATGGCCTATTAGTGAGGATATTGGGAGTCCACATCATTGACCGTCTAGTTCCAACTATGCACTTACATTTCAGCCTGGTTTGGGCTTTAGCATCTCTAAAATTGTTCACAGGATATTGCTCCGAATGTCAGCGATGGTCCTTGCTGCTGCTGCTGCTAATTCGCTTCAGTCGTGTCCGACTCTGTGAGATCCCAAAGATGGCAGCCCACCAGGCTCCCCCATCCCTGGGATTCTCCAGGCAGAACACTGGAGTGGGTTGCCATTTCCTTCTCCACGCTGGCCCTTGATGAGGGACTAAAGACCCTTGAGTTTGATTAGTGGCTAAATCATTATTATTGTCTATCACTTGATTGTTTTCCTTAGTTCCTGTCTTTTCTAGCTTCTCTGATTAAAATTCCTTTTGAACATGAGGAGGTCTACAATCTCCTACCTCTCTCTCTCGATTTCCAGGCTTTTCAATCTTAAGAAGGGACTGCTTAGTACAATAAAGGCAAACAAGTCTTGGACTTAGAGCTCGATCTTAAATATGACAGAAAATCTCAGTGCAGGTTCCGTTTCTTTTTCATGTTTCCCAGCTCTTGGAGTGATTAAGTCAGCAACAACTTTGGCTCTTTCCTGTTGAGATGGAGCATGGAGGTGGAAATAATTCTAAAATCTAGGCTTGCTATCAACAGTTTATGATATGAAAACATATCTCTATTTTATATATATTATATATATATATGTCTATGTTAGTATTTTGTCATTAAACTGGACAAACATTTGAAAATTGGTCTATATTTATGAAAAGGAGAGAGGTGAATGATATAAAAGAGTCCTCATATGTTACATGCAGCCAAGGAAACAGATTTTGAAGTATTTCAACTTACATAATATTCAACAATCGAGTAGAATTTGAATCATTCTACATTTGGGTTTTATTGTTTTCTCATTTCTATTACACCTAACATGAATTAAAAGCTAATGTTTATTACAATTCTCTTTCCGAAAGCTATGACTTGCACGTAATCTAGATGCACATCAGCAGATGAAAATATAAGGAAGTTGTGCTATATATTCAAATATAATATTACTTAGCTACAGAAAAACACATGTTTGTGTCACTTTTGGTAAGGCAGGTCAACCTGCAGCCTATTATTCAGAGCAAAAAAAAAAGTTAGAAAGAGAAAGGCAAATATTGTTTATTAATGCGTACAAATGGGATTTAGGAAGACAGTAACAATGATTCTGCATGAAGGCCAGTAAAAAAGATCCACATATAAAGAACAGACTCTGAGACTCAATGGGAGAGTTCAAGGATGGGATGATTGGAGAAATTAGCATTGAAACAGGTACATTACCATACATAAAAGAGATGACCAGTGCAAGTTCAATGCATGAAAGATGCATTCAACCCTTGTGCTGTGGACGAACCCAGAAGCGTGGGGTAATAAATGAGGTTTGAATTGTGTTCAGGATAGGGGGACGCATGTATCCATGCGGCTGATTCATGTTGATGTATATGTCAAAAACTATCACAGTAATACACAATAATTCTATTCCAATTAAATCATTTTTTAAAAGAAATATGAAGAAATACAAAAGGAATGCATTCAGAAATAGCAGAGACATGCTCCAGAATACAACCTGAACAGTTGTTTCATATCTCTTCCAGAAAGTGGGCTTAGGAGGGGCAGAACATGTGTGCTGGTATAAAAGCTGAAAGTCGAAGAAGACAAGCTTGAGATTGCAACTATGCAGTTGCAGCATGACCTCAGTATCATAGTCTAAATAGTGAAAGACGCATGCGGCACAATGCAAGCTTAGTAGATCGGCATGACTACTGTGGAGCTTAGGCTGAGTAGGAGTTCAATGCATGCACTTGAGCATCCTTTCAGGAATGACGGTACGTATGTTCAGAGTGAAGATAAAGAGATGCAGCAAAAGTGCTCTAAAATGGTGGACAAATACTTGTAAGAAGGAAGGTTCAGAGTGGAAGCTCAGTATTTGCTATAGACTTGGACTTAAGTTGAAGACAGTAGGGAAGACCACTCGATGATTCAGGTTTGACCTAAATCAGATCCCTTATGATGGTACAGTGGACATGAGAAAATATTTAAGGGATTAGGCATAATATAGAGTTTGAAGAACTACATTTGGAGGTTCATGACATTGTAGAGGAGGCAGTGATGAAGACCATCCCCAAGAACATGAATGCAAAAAGGCAAAATGGTTGTCTGAGGAGGCCTTACAAATAACTGAGAAAGGAATAGAAACAAAAGGCAAAGGAGAAAAGGGAAGATATACCCATATGAATAGAGTGCACCAAAGAATAGCAAAGAGCGATAAGAAAGCCTTCCTCGGTGATGAGTGCAAAAAATAGAGGAAAGCAACAGAATGGGAAAGAGTAGAGATCTCTTCAAGAAAATTAGAGATACCAAGGGAACATTTCATGCAAAGGTGGATACAGTAAAGGACAGAGATTGTATGGACTGAACAGAAGCAGAAGATATTAAGAAGAGGTAGCAAAAATCTATACCGCAAAGATTGAAGAACTAGGCAGAAAAGATCTCCATGATCCAGATAATCATCATGATCTAATCACTCACCTAGAGCCAAACATCCTGGAATGTGAGGTCGAGCGTGCCGCAAGAGGCATCAATAGAAACACAGCTAGTGGAGATAGAGAACTCCACTTGAGTGATTTCAAATCCTAATAGTGAGTGCTATGAAAGTGCTGAACTCAATATGCAAGCAAATCTGGAAAACTCAGCAGTGGCTACAAGACTGGAAAAAATCATTTGTTCCAGTATATGCATTTTAGAGCTTCTTCTCTGTAGTGGTGAAATGTGTTCCACACAGAGTTAGACAGGACTGAAGCAATCCTGTGCAAATAGTTGCACGATTTGTTTTTTTAACCAGTAGCAGCTTTTTTCCAATGAGAGTTAACTGTGAAAGTGGAGCAGCTGCTTGGCTTTGAGGGACACAGGTGGTGTCAAACGGGCAGGGTGCAGGGACACAGACTGACTACACCACAGGAGTTAGGGCCCTATCAGAGCCTTTTTTTTTTTCTTTTTTGAGCCCTTGTATCCGGTGATAAGAAGGCATCTTTGGCCAGTCTTCTCCCTAGTTCCACCTATTCGGCCACTCAGAAGGCTTCCTTGCCTGGGATCCTTCTCTGTCGTTCAATGGGTCAGCACATAGAGCGAATTTCCTGGCTGGGGTCCTCCTGTGTAAATCAGTGCATCCGACACTTAAAGGAGCATCCTGAGTGGGATTCTACTCTAGTATGATGCATCAGGCACTTAATGGATGACCCTGCGTGGTGTCCTGCTCTGCATTTCAGTGTGTTCAGCATTTGAAGGGTCAGCCTCATTATTGTAGTAACTACTGATGATAGCATGAGGGAGAGAGAGGCTATAGTGATTGCTCCACCCCCGACATGTGACTCGGTGTTATGGCCTTGCTTTCATGGCTGCCTAGCTTTCCTCCACAGGCATACCCTACGACAGTGTCCTCCTTCAAACCCCCTCTCTCGATTTCTCCCCAGGAAACAGCAGCCCTCCCCATGAATTGCCGCAAAGTCCCTAAACTGCAGCTGCCAGCCATGGGGCCTTTCAGGGGACGGATGTCCTTGTACGGGGTATGTACGGCTGCAGCAAGGACCCTCTGCTTCTCATTGCACCCAGCTTTCCACAGATCAGCTGTTTCACTCTCAGCTTTAAATGTCTATTCTACACTTCAGACGATTGACCCAATGTGGGATTGGACCTCAGCTTCAGTTCCTTCCCCCACTCAGGGCAGATCCAATCCTACTAACACTCCTGATTTTTCCCCCAGTTCTTTCCCCCGACTGAGTTTTGCGTGGTTCTATATATTCTTTGCCACTTGTCAGGTACTCCTGTCTACTTTCCGGTAATGTTCTGATTCCTCTTCTGTGTCTGAAGGTGTATGCCTGATGTATCCATGGAGAGATGTACTCCACATCCACTTATAGCTCCACCGTCTTGTTCTCTCATCTCACAAGGGTTTTAGAGCACAGAATCCACCGTGGTAGTAGGTGTGGCTATAAAATGTGAGTTCAGATATACTCTTGAGGGCAAGCTCAGTGATTTTAGCACAGCTGATCTAAAGCGTGGATTTAGTGTTGGCCAGACATATGCTTCAAATGTTAAGAAAATTATGTATGGTGTGCCAATTCTAGAGCACAAGGTCAGTGTTTGTGTACCCTTTCCTGTAGAATGCAAGTTCACTTGTGGAAAGAGGTATGCTCCGCAATGCAACTGAGCAGTTCTAGACATCTTGTGGTAGAGTACATGCTCAATAGTGGCAGGAACTGTGCTCTAGTGTGCATTCAGCAGTGGCTGGACGCATGTTGCCAGTGCCAATGGGATGGCTTCAGACAGCCTGCTCTAAAGTGCAAGCACACTAGTGGCAGAACGTGTGCTCTGGATTGCGAGCTAAGCTGTTTCAGTACTTCCAGGCTAGAGCAGAGACGCAGTAGTGAGGCATGGAGGCTCCAAAGTGTCACACCTGCTCTAGAGCACAGATTTAGTAGTGGTGGGGAGAATCGGCAAAAGCACCATCTCAGGAGATGAAGCACGTGTTCTCGAAAGCCAAGATTCAGGATGTGAAGCATGCCTGCTCTAGATCATGGGTATGTGTTAAGAGGGGTATGCCTAAAGTGTGTTTCACTGTTGAGAGGCATGGTGAAGAGCTAAGTTCAGCAGATGTAGCATGCCTGCTCTACATGTGCTTCAGAGTGTTGTCTCAGGAGTTGGTGCCCTTGCTCAAGAGTGCAGACTGCAGAGGGACATGTTCTCTTGAAAGCTGGGTTTTTATTTTGGGTTGCATATCCAGAGATCCAATTCAGAAAATGTGATATACCTGCTCTGCCACACAAGCTCAGTAGAGGGAAGACAAGCCCTCAACAGTGCAAGCGCAAGGGTTGTGGCATATGTGTATGGTGACGCACGATCAATTGAGGCAGGACATATGAAGTATACACCAGGTCTGTAGTGGTGGCACGTCATCCACAGATATACAGGTACACTACTCACAGCTTGCACAGTCTAGAGTGCTGGTTGACTTGCAGCAAAATGGCTGCTATAAAATGTCACAGGGGTAATTGTTGCACACACCTTCTCGAGCAATACCTCAAGGAAGTTAAGATAACACTTCAGAATTCAAGGTCACTAGTGGTCACACAGTTGATCTAGAATGACGGTTCACTCGTGGAGACGATATGTGTTTTAGAAAGCAGCCTCCTGGAGCAGGTGCTCCAGAGTGCAGGAAGAAGCGTGGGGAACATATGCAACAGAGGGCAAGCCAAGCCATTGGCAATTTTCAGCTGCAGAGTGTAGGCTCACAGGTTTAAGCACTCAGGCCATCGAGCAAGATTAGTAGTAGTGGAACTCATGCTCTGTAATGCAGTCTCAGCAGTGATAAAGGAGTGTACCAGGGTGCAATATCAGTAGCTGAAGCATGAATATTTGGGGGCCTGGGCTTACAAGTGGCAAGACACAGGCTTCCGAGTCTGAAATTAGTAATGGCCACACATATGCTCTAGACCACATGCTCACTAGCTGTGCCATGCCTGCTTAGTGTAAGGACTCAGAAGTGACAAGTGTGCTGTAGTGCTAGGATTTATACTGCTGGGATGCATGATTCAGTGTGCAGTTGTGTAGTTCAGGCATTCTTACTCTACAGCACAGTCTCCGTAGTGTCAGAACATTGGCTCTTGAAGGCACACGCAGTCACGATGGAAGATATGCTTCTGAGTAAACCTCAGAAGCGCAAAACCCATGATGAAATGTGCTCACTCTGTATTCATGAGATCTGTACCCCCAGCTGCACGTTCAGTTACTTTGGCATGTGTGCAACTAGAGCATGTTCTCAGCAGAGCCCAGATGCCTGCACTTGAGCTCATGCTCAGGAGAGGCGTACCATGTCCTCCAGTGTTTAAAATCACTCTGTCTACAGGATTTCTGGCTCAGTTGTGTCCAGAAGGAAACTTCAGAGTGCAAGTTCAGTAACTATTTAGGCACACCTGAACTACAGTGCAGGTTGAGTAGTGGCCTGACTTACCTATGAAGCAACAAGCTAATGATTGTGATGTTCATGCTTCAGAGTGAAAGTTCAGCCGGTGATGAACTCTTGTTCTGGAAGGCAATTTCAGTAGTGCAGGGATGCAGAATCCAGAGCGTAATACACCAAAAGTGTATGTGAGTTTACAACAGGCATGTTTTAGGGACAGGCTCAGTAGTGGTAGGCCATATCCTAAAGAACCCGGGTTTAGGAGTGATGGGATGTATGCTCTACTGTGCAGTCTCAGTGACAGCAATGCACTTGTTCTAAAGCTTGTTAATAGTCTCAATGGTGGCAGAAAGGGTGATCCAGATTGGAAACTAAGTAGTTCCTGCGAGCGTTCTCTAGATAGCGGCCTCAGTATCAACAAGCGCGTATTCCAGAGGGCAAGCTCAGTGTTTGTAGCATGTATGGTTTGACATAAGAGAAGGAAATGGCAACTCACCCCAATATTCTTGCCTGGAGAATCCCGTGGACAGAGGGGCGTCGTGGGCTACTGTCCATAGGTTCACACGGAGTCGGATAAGACTAAAGCGACATAGCATGCATGCATGCATTGGAGAAGGAAGTGGCAACGCACTCCAGTATTCTTGCCCCAAGAATCCCAGGGACAGGGGAGCCTGGTGGGCTGGTAATCTATGTGGTCACACAGAGTCGGACACGACTGAAGTGACTTAGCAGCAGCAGCAGCAGTGGTTTCAAATCAGGGGTCAGTAACTGTGAAAAGTTTCTTGCATTTTCAGTCGTTGCCGCATGCCAGGTCCGGAGTGCAGACGCACGTGGTTGTGATACTTATGCTCTAGAGTTGTAATGTATGTGCCAGAGTACAAGCTAAGTAGTGCACCTGTCCTAATTCAATTCTTAGTAAAGGCAGAATGCAAACTCGTGCTTTCAACCTCAGTAGTTGCTGCATGCATCATCAGAAGTAGTGGTGCATACACTCATTTGATCTCTGGTTCCTCTGACTTGTCCAAAACCAGCTTGAACATCTGGAAGTTTATGGTTCGTGTATTGCTGAAGCTTGGCTTGGATATTTTTGTGCATTACTCTACTAGCGTGTGAGAAGAGTGCAATTGTGCAGTAGTTTGAGCATTCTTTGGCATTGCCTTTGTTTGGGATTGGAATGAAAACTGACCTTTCCCAGTCCTGAGCCGCTGCTTAGTTTTTTAAATTTGCTGACATATTGAGTGAAGCACTTCCGCAGCATAATCGTTTAGGATTTCAAATAGCTCAACTGGAATTCTATCACTTCCACTCACTTTGTTCATAGTGATGCTTCTTAAGGCCCACTTGACTTCACATTCCAAATATCTGGATGTAGGTGAGTGATCACATCGTCATGATTATTTGGGTTGTGAAGATCTTTGATGTACAGTTCTTCTGTGTATTCTTTGCCACCTCGTCTTAATACCTATTGCTTCTGTTAGGTCCGTACCATTTATGTCCCTAATAGTGCCCATCTTTGCATGAAATGCCCCCTTGGTATCTCCGGTTTTCTTGAAGAAATCTTTAGTCTTCCCCATTCTATTGCTTTGCTTTATTGCTTTGCTTTATTTCTTGGCACTGATCACCGAGGAAGGCTTTCTTCTCTCTCCTTGGAACTCTGTGTTCAGATGGCTATATCTTTCCTCCTCTCCTTTGGCTTCATTTCTCTTCATTTCACAGCTAATTGTAAGGCCTCCTCCGGCAGCCATTTTGCCTTTTTGCGTGTCTTTTTTCTTGGGAATGGTCTTGATCCCTGTCTCCTGTACAATGTCATGAACCTCCGTCCATAGTTCATCAGGCATTCTATCAGATCTAGTCCCTTACATGTATTTCTCACTTACACTGTGTAATCATAAGGGATTTGAGATAGGTCATTCTTGAATGGTTTAGTGGTTTGTTCCTGCTTTCTTCAATTTAAGTCTGAATTTGGCAATACAGATTTCATGATCTGAGCTGCAGTCAGCCTCTGGTCTTGTTTTTTGCTATCTAGGAAGAGTAAGCGTCTTTTCATTTCATGGCTGCAGTCCCTATCTTCAGTGATTTTGGAGCCTCCCCCCTCCCCCCCAAAAAAAAAAAAAACAAAACAGTCTGCCACCATTTCCACTGTTTTCCCATCTATTTGTCATGAACTGATGGGACAGGATGCCATCTCAGGTTTCCTTATTTAGAGCTTTAAGCCTACTTCTTCACTTTCCTCTTTCACTTTCATCAAGAGACTCTTCAGTTCCTCTTTAGTTTCTGCCATAAGGGGGGTGTCATCTACATATCTGAAGTTTTTGACATTTCTCCTCGCAGTCTTGATTCCCGTTTGCATTTCTTCCAACCACACATTTCTCTGCATAGAAGTTAAATAAGCAGAGTGACAATATACACCCTTGAGGTGCTGCTTTTCCTATTTGGAACCAGTCTGTTATTCAATGTCCAGTTCTAACTGTTGCTTCCTGAACTGTATACAGGCTTCTCAAGAGGCAGATCTGGTGGTGTGGTACTACCGTCTCTTTCAGAATTTTCCACAGTTTATTTTGATCCGTACACTCAAAGGCTTTGGCATACTCAGTAAAGCAGAACTAGATGTTTTTCTGGAACTTGCTTGCTTTTTTGTGAAGATCCAGCAGATGTTGGGAATTTGATCTTTGGTTCCTCTGTATTTTCTAAAACAAGATTGAATATCTGGAAGTTCATGGTTCACATATTGCTGAAGCCTGGCTTGGAGAATTTTGAGCATTTCTTTGTTAGCATGTGAGATGAGTAAAATTGCATGGTAGTTTGAGCATTCGTTGGCATTGCCTTTTTCGAGACTGGAATGACAACTGACCATTTCCAACTGAGCCACAGCTGAGATTTTCAAATTTCTTGTCTTATTGAGTACATCACTTTCACAGCATCGTCTTCGAGGATTTGAAATAGCTCATCTGGAATCGAAGCCATAAAAGAGCCTTCTAAGTCCCTAATGGACACTGCATGGACTCTCAGAACAAGTGAGATCAACAGCCATCCTCTTTAACAACAACAACAGAAAGTTCTCTCAACAAGAAAACTTACACAAGCCACTGGTCCCACCACATTCACTTGGAGGAGACCACCCAATTAATAGCAATGATGGCCCTCCGGTGTGCAGAAAATAGACCTCGAAGACAGTCATCGAAACAACATGAAAAGGCAGAGACATATCCAGCAGATGAAGGAATACAATGAAAATCAACAAACCAGTGAAAGAGGAGGAGGTAGGAAGTCTACAGGAAAAACAGTTCAGCACAAAAATAGTCAATGTCTTGGAAACAAATGGATCGACAGATAAATAGACTTCAGGCATGGATTCAGAAGATGAAAGGGGTGTTTTAAATGGACCTGGAAGAAATCATGAGTAGTCAATCAATAATGAGCGATGACATAACTGAGATAGAAATCACTCTGGACAACAGGAACAGTACTGTAACTGAGGCAGAAGAAAGACTAAGTGAGCTGGAAGATCGGATATGGGAAATAAATGAAGCAGAGCAGGAAAAAAAAAAGAAAGAGAGAAATGAAGACAATCACAGAGACCTATGGGACAATGTTAAATGCCCCCATATTTAAATCATAGGTTTCTCAGAGAAAGAAGACAAAAGGAAAGGGCATGAGAAAATATTTGAGAAGGAAATAGTTAAAAACATCCCTGAAATGGGAAAAAAAAAAAAACAAAAACAGACACCTAAGATGAAAAATCCCAGTGTGTCCAACAGGGGTAAAATCAAGACACAACATGTCAAAACACACATTAATCAAAATGAAAACAAACAAATAAATATACAGAATGAACAAATATTCAAGGTAACAAAGGAATCACAACAAATAACATAGAAGGGAATCCCCATAAGGATAACAGCTGATCTTACTATAGAAACTCTTCAGCTTAGAAGGGAATGGCAGGATGTACCTAAAGTGCTGAGAGGCAAAAGCCTAAAGCCAAAATTACTCTATCCAACAAGGATAGTATTCTCATTCAAAAGACAAAACAAGAGCTTTACAGACAAACAAAAGCAGTTAGTGTTCAGAACCACCAAACCAGCACTTCAGCAAATGCTGAAGGATCTTTTCTAGATAGGAAACAGAAAAGCTTATAAAAACAAAGCCACAAAATATATAGTAAATGGTAAGAAGATCATACTTATCAACAACTACCTTAAACAGAAATGGGCTAAATGCTCCAACGAAAAGGCAAAGACTGGGTGAATGCATACAAGAATATACTGTCTGCAAGAAAACCACCTCATACCTAGGGACACATGCAGCCTGAAAGTGATGGCCAGGAAAAAGCTATCTTGTGAAAATGGAGAGCAAAAGTGGGAGGAGCGATATTCATATCAGATAAATGGACTTTACCTAAAGACCACTATAGGAGACAAAGAAAGTTGCATTACAGAACATTCAAGGCATCAATCCAAGAAGAAGCTACATGCACCCAATGTAGGAGCACCTCAATACAAGAGGCAAATGCCAACAACTAGTAGAGCAGAAATAGACACTAACCAATAGTATTGGGTGATTTTATTACTTCACTCATAACATGAACAGATCATCCAGACAGAAAATGAAATAAGGGAAACTCAGGTTTTAGAAGATACATTAGACCAGTTTGAGCTAATTGATATCTAGAGGTCATCCCACCGCCAAAGAACAGATTTCACCTGTTTCTCCTTTTTTTCTCCTTTTCCTCACGTGCAAATGGAACATTATCTTAGGACAGATCACACCCAAGGTTAGATCACATCTAACCTTAATAAACTTCAAGATATTATACTATTTGCAAGCATAATTTCTGATCACAATGCTGTTCGATCAGATATCAACCACAGGAAAACGACAACAACAACAACAACTAGAGGAAACACAAAAAATTTGGAGGCTAAAACCACCAAAATTCACATTTGAATTCAACAAAATCCAAAACTTTTATGAAAAAAGAAACAAACAAACAAACCTCTGCCAAAGTAGTCATAGGTGGAACATACCTCAACATAATGAAAGCCAAATATGACAAAACCATTGTAAACATTATTGTCAATAATGAAAAGCTGAAAAAATTTCCTTAAAAGTCAGCACGAAGACAATGTGCCCACACTCATCAGTACTCGTTCTGGGAATTCTAGCCACAGTTTTCAAAGAAGAAAAAGATATGAACAGAATCCTCATTTGAAAAGAAGAGGTATAACTGTCTATTTGCACATGCTATTACCCTTTACAAAGAAAACCCAAGAGATGCCACCAGAAAATTCCTGGAGTTTATCAATGAATACAGTAAACGTGCAGGGTATAAAACTAATACACAGAAACCCTTATAGTCCTACACATTCACAATGAAAAATCAGAAAGAGAAATGAAGGAACAATCCTGTTCCCCATTGCAATGAAAGGAATAAAACAACTAGAAATAAGTTTGCATAAAGAGACAAAGGACGTCCCCGATGGCTCAATTGGTAAAGAAGCTGCCTGCAATGCAGGAGACTCCTGTTTGGTTCCTGGGTCACGAAGACCCCCTGAAGAAGGGATAGGCTAGCCACTATGGTGTTCTTGGGCTTCCCTTGTGGCCCCAGCTGGTGACAAATCCTCCTGCAATGTGTGAGACCTGCATTTGAGGACTGGGTTGGGAAGATCCTCTGGAGAAGGGAAAGCTACCCATTCCAGTATTCTGCCGTGGAGAATTTCAAATTCCATACACTGTATAGCCCATGGGATTGCTAAGAGTCAGACGTGACTGAGCAACTTTCACTTTCCCAGAAGGATGAAAGAAAGCACTGAGGAAAGAAATCAAAACATATATAGATGGAGACAGATATCATGTTCTTGGATTGGACTAACTGATAGAGTTAAAATCAATATACCAGCCAAAACAATCAATAGATTCAATACAATACCTCTCACACTACCGACAGTATTTTTCATAAACTAGAACAAATTATTTTACGATTTGCATGGAAACACATAAGACCTCGAAGAGCCAAAGCAGTTTTGAGAAAGAAGAATGGAACGAGAGGAGTCAAATTTTCTAGCTTCAGACTACACTACGAAGATATCAAGAGAGTATGAAACTTGCACAAATATAGAAATATAGACCAATGGAAAACAAATATGAAGTCCAATGATAGATTCCTGCCCCCATTATCTTTGACGATGCAGGCAAAAATGCGCAACAGAAAAAGACATTTTCTTCAAAAAAGTGTTATGGGAAAAGTGGACAGCTCTGTGTAGAAGCTAGAACGCTATCTAACATCATGTTCAAAAATAAACTCAAAATGGATTACAGGTGGAAAAGTAAGACCAGAAAATATACCACCCTCAGAGTACAATATAGGTATAACCACCACAAAATAAGTCACAGCAAGGTCCTCTGTGGGCCATTGCCTAAAGGAAACAAAAATGTTTGAAAAAAGGAACCTAATTAAACTCTATAGCTTTTGTACATTGAAGGAAACTATAATTAAGGTGAATATGTAGCTTCAGAATTGGGAGAAAATAAGAGCAACTCTGAGTGAACTCCGGGAGTTGGCGATGGACAGGGAGGCCTGGCGGGCTGTGATTCATGGTGTCGCAAAGAGACGGACACGACTGAGCGACTGAACTGAACTGAACTGAATAGCAACTGAAAAGCTAACAAAAAATTTGTCTCCAAAATATGCAAGGTGCTCACGCATCTCAATACTCAGCTACAAATACTACTCAGCAAAACAAACCACCAATCAAAACATAGGTAAAAGCCCTCTGCAAAGAAGATACACAGATTACTAAGAGACACAGAAACGTTGCTCAGCATCACTCATTATAAGAGAAATGCAAATCAAAACCACATTGAGGTATCATTTCACACTGGTCAGATTGGCCATCATTAAAATGTCTACAATATAACTGCTGGAGAGGGTGTGGAGAAAAGGGAACCTTTTTACACTGTGGATGGGAATGCAAACTGGTACAACCATTATGGAGACTCCTTAGAAAGTTGGAAAGAGAAATACCATATGACCCAGCAATCCCGCTCTTAGGCATGAACTTCAAGGAAACGAGAATGGTAAGAAACAGTACTCCAACGTTTATTGAAGCACTGTTTGCAATACCAAGGATGTGAAAGTGACCACGAGGTCCATCAGCAGATGAATGGTTAAGGAAGTTTTGCTACATATACATATGAAGTATTACTCAGGTAAAAGAAGTCATGCATTTGAGTCAGTTCTAATGAGTGGGAAGAGCACGAAACCTATTACACAGAATGAAGGAACTAAGAAAGAGAGAGACAAAACTGTATATTAATGCACAGATGTGGAATTTAGAAAGATGGGCTCTACGCAGGCAAGGAGAAGAGACAAGGATCTCAAGAACAGACGTTTGACTCAGTGGGAGAAGGTGAAGGCGGGATGCCTTGAGAAAAGCGCACTTAAATGGGTACGGTACCATATGTAAAAAATAGAAGACCAGTGTGAGGTTTTACAACATGGGTGATATGGGATACCCATGTCACAACTTCTGAACTTGCAATCTAATGCACGCATCAGCCACCAAGGAGCCCTCATTCTAGTGCACGTCGTGCACATTCTGAGCTTGCCGCCTCCAGCTCTCCTTTTACCCCTTCTGACATCACGATCCAGGGTAGGCTGTGGTAACTGCTGAATTTGCACTTTAGGGGAGGCATCACAAACTTACTAAGCCCGCATTCTAGTGCAAACATGCTGCGTCTTGAACCGGAACTCTGGAGCAGGCATCTTGCCACTGATAATACTGTTCATCATCAGCTAGTGTTTCGCTGTCATGACATGTTCCCATTGCTTCTTCATCTCTGGTCATCACTCTGTGTCGCTTACCACCATCCAGTGTTTCTCTCAGTTCTGTAACCTGTTTCGAGTGCTTGTTCAACTCACTCCGGGACAAACATATCTAGTATTCAGTGCTGTGACAGGTTCAGTGTTTCTTCATCCTCCCCTAGTTAAACACAACAGTAGTTTACCACCCTTAGTGTTTCATTTTGTGACGGGCTTCTATCCACTCCAGGTCTAACACACTCAGTAGATTATCATCATCCAATGTCTTAACTGCGGAACATCCCACAAGTCTTCTTAACGCACCCCATGTCAAACGTACCCAGTAGCTTATCAGTATCCCATGTTTCAGTGCTGAGAGATGATTCAAGCGTTTCTTCATTTCCTCCAGGTAAAGCATACTCAGCAGTTTGTCACCAGTGTTTCACCTGAGACGTGATTCTTCTTCATTTATGTAGTTGGCTGTGCTGGGTCTCAGTTGTGTCACGTAAGATAGTCCTTGAGACAAGCCAACTCTAACCATGGCATGAAGTCTCGGGAGCGTGAGAACTTCAGTATTTGCAGCTATGCAGGTTTACTTACTCTGTAGCATATGGGATGTTCCTTTCCCAATCGGGGATTGAACCTTCATCCCCTACACTACAAGGTGGATGCTTAACCGCTGGACCACCAGGAGAGGCCCTGTGACATGCTCTAAGTGCCTGCTTTTATGCCTCATATGAAAGAGACACATTGCTTGATGGGAACATATCAGCATCCAGGGTTGCAAAGATTGGACATGCTTCAGGAACTTCTTCATCCACACTGGTCAAATACAAGCAGGTGTTTATCACAATGTAGTGCCATTCCATGTGCTTCTTCATTGATTACTGGCTGAACGTATCCAGTAGATTATCATCGTCTACTGTTTCAGAGCAGTGACACCTCGAGTTATTCTTCATGCACCCTGGGTCAAACACATCCTGTTGTGTATCTCCCTCCAGTGTTGCACTGCTGTGACATGCTTTCAGTGTTTCTCCATCCACCCCAGGTCAAACATACTAAGTCGCTTATTATCCACACTTCAGAGAGCAGGTTCAGCCACATCTTTCTCCACCCCAGGTAAAATAGCCTCACCAGCTTATCCCTTGCTGCTTTTCACTGCTGTCACAAGTTCAAGTGCATCTTTATCAAACACACCAGCCGTTTATCACCATCCAGCACTTCCAAGCTGTGACACAAACTGCTGTATCATCCAGACTGGAAAAATACATCCGGTACTTTACTAAAGTCAGTGTTTCAGTGCTATGACGTGATTCAAGTGCCTATTCATCCACTCTCTGCAAAAACACACTCTGTAGCTTATCACCATGCAGTGCTCAGTGCCTTGACAGAGGACATGCTCCGAATGCTTCTTTGTCCACCTGGTGTCAAATACTCAATAGTTTTCCAACATCTGTATCTCAGTACTGTGAATCACTGCATATGCTCCTTTGTCAATCCTGGCCCGTCACTCCTTGGAGTTTACCACCCTTCAGTGCTTCAGTGCTGTAATGTGCTTCATGTGCTTCATCTTCTCCTGAAAAACATACTCATTAGTGTATCATCATCCAATATTCAGTACAGTGATATGCTTCAAGTGCTTACTAGTCCACATCAGTTGAACATTCCCAGCATTTTATCATTAGCCAAGGTTTCAGGCCTGTAACTTGTGGCATTTAGTAGGCGCTTGTTTGATCCCCAGAGGTGAAACTCAACACCTGTTTTTTCGCCATTTATTCTATCAGTGCTGTGACATACTACAGTGCTTTCTTAACTGCTCTGGGTTAATACACACATCCGTTCTTTCAGTGCTGATTAATGCACAAGTGCTTCCGCAACTATCCTCTTTCAAATACATACAGTAGTTTTGGAACTCATGAAAATAAAACTCTTTCACAGTTTCCATTGTGTCCTGAGTTATTTGCTATCAAGAGGTGGGACTGGATGACAGGATCTGAATTTATTGCATGTAGAGGTTTAAGTCAACGTTTTAAATCTCCACTTTCATCTCAGCAAAGAGCTCTAATCCCTCGTCTGCTTTCTGTCATGGGCATGTCTGAGTTTATTTATGTTTCTCCCAGCAATTTCGATTCCACTTTGCGCTTCATCCAGTCTGACATTTTGCGTGATATACTGTGCATGTAAGTTAAATAAGTGGCGTGCCATCAAGACAGCCTTGACCTACTCCGTTACCAATTCTGAACAACTCCATTGTTCCTGTCTGATTCTGTTACTTCGTGACCTGCATACAGGTTTCTCAGGAGCCAGGTAAAGTGGTCTAGTATACCCACCTCTTTAAGAATTTTCCGCAATTTCTGTGACCCCCACAGTCAAATGCTTTAGCATAGTGAATGAAGCAGAAGTCGGTCATTTTCTGGAACTCCCTGCTTTTTCTATAATCCAATGAATGTTGGCAATTTGATCTCTGGTTCCTCTGCCTTTCGTAATCCAATTTGTACATTTGAAAGTTCTCAGTTCACATACTGTTGAAACCTAGATGGAGGCATTTGGAGCATTACCCAGCCAGCATATGAAGTGAGAACGACTGGGCAGCAGTTTGAGCATGCCTACACAATGCCCCTTTTTGGGATCAGAGTGAATCTGACCTTTCCCTGTCCTGTGGTCATTGGTGAGTTTTCCAAATGTCCTGGCACCTTGAGTGAAGCATTTTAACAGCATTATCTTTTACAATTTGAAATAGCTGAGCTTCAAGTCTATCATCTTGACTAGCATTGTTTGTGGTATTTCTGCCTAAGATCCACTTGCCTTCACACCCCAGGTTGTCTGCTCTACGTGAGTGATCACACCATTATGGTTATGTGGGTGATTAAGCAGAGAAGGTGATGGCACCCCACTCCAATATTCTTGCCTGGAAAATCCCATGGACAGAGGAGCCTGGTAGTGAGCTGTCCATGGGGTCATGAAGAGCTGGACATGAGAGAAGCGACATAGCAGCAGCAGCAGCAGCAGCAGCAGCGGCAGCAGGTGATTAAGACCTTGCTTTGGTACAGCTCTTCTCGTGTACTCTTGCCAGCACTCCATCACATTTTCTCCTTCTGCTAGGTTCATACCCCTTCTGTCCTGGATTGTGCCCATGTCTCATGAAATATTCCCTTGCAGTCTCTCAGTTTCTGGGCAAGATTTCTCGTCTTTCCTATTCTATTGTTCCCTCTATTTCTTACTGGCATTAAATACACACAATATTATATCCCCATCCAGTGTGTAACTTTAGATATGCTTCAAGGGGTTTTTAATCCACTCCAGAAGAAATTAATGTGACAGCTATCACCATCCATTTTTTCTGTATTGTGACATGTTTTGAGCCTCCTCCATCCCCTCCAGGTAAAACACACCCTGTACATTTTCATCATTCGTTGATGCTGCGCTATTACCGGCCTGAAGGGTCCCTTTGTCTCATTTAGTCAAACACTCCCTGTCGTTTACCACTATCCAGTGTTCCAGTACTGTGGCATGCCTCATGTACTTCTTTATCCTCTCCATATAAAATATGGTAGGTAGCTTATCACAATTCCTGTTTCGGTTCTGTGCTGAGTTTAAAGTCCTTCTTTAGGCCATTCTAGATAAAACGCATTCAGAAGTTTATGATGGTCCCATGTTTTCGTCTGTGCCATGCTTTCAGTTTCTCCTCATTCAACATGTATCAAACAAACCCTGTAGTTTATCATCATCCAGTGTTTCAAGGCTGTTTCCTGCTCAACTGCTTCGTCATTCTCTGCAGAAAATACATAACCAATAATTTATCACAATCCAGTGTGTTAATTCTGGCATATGCTTCAAAAGATCCTTTGTCCACTCAAGGTTGAGCACACTCTTAGTTTATCACCATCCATTGATTCAGGGCTAGTACATACTTTCATTGATTTTTCAACTACCACAGCTCATCATACACAATGATTTACCATGATCCAGTTTCAGGGTTGTGACAGGCTCCTTGTGCTTCTTTCTATATACAAGATCAAACACAGACCATCTGAAGTGTGAACATACAGTGTTTCAGTCATGAAACCCACTTCAAGGGGTTCTTCACTTACTCCACAACAAATACACCATATAGGTTATCGACATTCATTGTTTCCATGTTGTAGCACATACTAATGGCTGCTTCACTAACTCCAAGTCAAACACCTTCAGTGGTTTGCCACTATCTTGGGTTTCAGATCTGTGACATGCTTCAAGAGCTCCTGAAACTACTCACGGTCAAAGGCACTCTGTAGATTTGTTGTTGCTGGCTGTTATAGGTTGTTCAGTCATTCAGTCATCTCCAACTCTCCAAATCCCATGGACTGCAGTATGTCACGCCTTCTTGCCCTTGACCATCTCCCGGAGCTTGTTCAAACTCAAATCCACTGGGTCGGTGATGCCATCCAAGTATCTGGTCCTCCATCGTCCCCTTCTTCTGCTCCAATCTTTGGCGGCATCAGAGTCTTTGCCAACGAGTTGACTCTTCACATCAGATAGCCATAATATTGGAGCTTCTGCCTCAGCATCAGCCCCTCCAGTGAATTTTCAGGATTGATGTCCTTTACAGTTGACTGGATTGATTTCCTTGCAGCCCAAGGGACTCACAAGGGTCTTCTCCAAGACTGTGGTTCAAAAGTATCAATTTCTTAATGTTCAGCCTTCTTTATGGCCTAACTTACATTGTCACATGACTGCTTAAAAAAACACAAATATAGCTCTGACTATATGGACGCTTCTTGGCAAACGGATGCCTCTGCTCTTTAACATGCAGTCTAGGTTTGTCACTGCTTTTCTTCCAAGAAACAAGTGTCATTTAATTTCATAGCTGCAGTCATCACCTGCCATGATTTTGCAGTCCAAGGAAACAGAAGTCTCACTGTTACCATTGTTTTCCCATCTATTTGCCATGAAATAATAGGACACGATGCTAGGATCTTAGTGTTTTGAATGTTGCATCTTAAGCCAGCTTTTTCACTCTCCTCTTTCACCTGCATCAAGAGGCTCTTTAGTTATTCTTTGCTTGATGCTATATCGGTGGTGTCATCTGCATATCTGAAGTTATTAATATTTCTGTTTTTCTCTTAATTTCAGCTTGTGTTTCCTCCAGCCCCGCATTTTCCAAGATGTGCTCTGCATATAAGTTAAATCAACAGGGTGACACATGTAGTAGTTTGTTTGTTTGTTTGTTTGTTTGTTTGTTTTCCAATTTCAAACCATCTGTTCTTCTTTACCTGGTTCTCACTGGTTGTTTCTTGACCTGGATACAGGTCTCTCAGGAGGCATGTAGGTAGTCTGGTATTTCCATGTCTTTAAGAATTTTCTGCAGTTTGTTGTGATCCACACAGTGGATTTTTATCATACTCAATAAAGCAGAAATAGTTTTTTTTTTCAATAATATTCTTGCTTTTTCCATGATCCAATGGATGTTGCCAATTTGACCTCTGGTTTCTGTGTTTTCTAAATCCAGTTTGAACATTTGCAGCTTCTAGGTTAATGTGCTGTTAAAGTCTTGCCAGGAGAATTGTGAGCATGTCTTTGTTCGATTCACTTCAGCTGCTCAGTTGTGTATGACTGTTTGTGAGCCCATGGACTACAGCAAATCAGGCCTTCCTGTCCATCACCAACTCCCGCAGTTTACTGAAATTCATGTCCTTTGAGTCGGTGATACCAGCTAACTGTCTCATCCTCTGTCGTCTCCTTCTCCTCCTGCTTTCAATCTTGCCAAACATCAGGGTCTTTTCAAATGAGTCAGCTCTTCACATCAGTTGGCCAAAGTATTGGAGTTTCAGCTTTAACCTCAGTCCTTCTAATGAATATTCGTGATTGATCTCCTTTCGGATGGACTGGTTGGATCTCCTTGCAGTTCAAGGGACTCTCAAGAATCTCCTCCAACAACACAGTTCAAAAGCATCACTTCTTTGGTGCTCAGCTTTCTTTATAGTTCCACTGGTACATCCATACACGCCTACTGGAAAAATCATAATCTTAACTAGGTGGAGCTTTGTTGGCACATTAACATCTCTGCTTTTTAATATGCTGTCTCAGTTCAATTCAGTTCAGCCTGTCCGACTCTTTGCGCCCCCATGAATCGCCACAAGCCAAGCCTCCCTGTCCGTCACCAACTCTCTTAGTTCACTCAGACTCACGTCCATCGAGTCAGTGACGTCATCCAGCTATCTCAGTTGTTCATAAATTGTGTTCAAAGGAGTTAGTGCGTAAAATAATGGCCGTTGTGTGATATTTGGAACATCATGTGGTGTTGCCCTTCCTTGGATTTCAAACGAAAAACTGACCTTTTCCAGTCCTGCAGCCACTGCTGAGTTTCCCAAGTTTTCTGGCATACTGAGTGCAGCACTTCAACAATATCATCTTTTAAAATTTGAAATAGCTCAGCTGGTGTTCCATCACCTCCACTATCTTTGTTGGTAGTGATGCTTTCTAAGAGCCACTGGATTTCCCACTCCAAGATGTCTAGCTGTAGGCGAGTCATCACCCCATCATGGTTATCTAGGTCATCGGGAACTTTTTGGATAGTTCTTCTATGTAATCATGCCAACACTCCTTAATATCTTCCACTTCTTTTAGGTTCACACATTTTCGGCCCTTTATTATACACATATGTGCATGAAATACTCCCTTGATACCACTTATTTTCCTGAAGAGATCTCTAGTCTTTCCCAGGCTCTCATTCCCACTCAGTAGTTTAGCAACATTTATTGTTTCATGGATGTGACATGCTTCCAGTGCTTCTTATTCCACTTGAATTCCTACACTCCCAGTAGTGTATCAGAATCCCTTGTGTCACCCCAGGGACCTGCTTTACCTGCTTCTTCGCAACCCCAGATCAAACACATTCAGTACTTTATCCCCGTAGAGTATTCAGTGCATTAACATGCGACACTTTCCGGTGTTTCCTTGTCACCTGGGACTAATCACCCAGTGGTATAAGTGCCATACTCTATTTTAGTGCCGTTACACAGGTCAAGTGCTTCATTTTCTGAGGCTAAAACACACTCCTCATCCAGTGTCTTAGTGCAGAGACATGCTTGAGGAGCGTCTTCATCCACCCAGTCAAACACTCCCAGGAGTTTTTCACCATCCAGTGTTCAAGTTCTGTGACATGCTTCAAGTGCTCCTTTGTGTACACGGGGTCAAAGACACCCAGTAGTGTGTCGTTATCCAATGTTTCAGTTATGCAACATGCTTCTGGGTTTCTTCATTCCCTCAGGTCATCACACCAAGTGGTTTCTCACTATCCAGTGTTTCAGGGTTACAGCATGCTTCCAGAGCTTCTTTTTCTCCCTGGGTCAAACATTCCAAGTCTCTTGCCCCGTCCACGTTTGAGTTCTGTGAAATGGATCATGTGCTTCCTGTCCACCCTGAATCAAGCACCCTCAACAGTTTGTCACCATCCAGTGTTTCATGTTGGTGACAAGGTTCAGATACTTCCCCATGCACTCTGGGTCATACACACCCTGTTGTTTATCACCTGTTTCAGGTTTTTGACATGCATCAATTGCTTCTTGCCCATCCTGGATCAAACACACCAGGAGTTTAGCATCATCCAATGTTTCCATACTGTAACATATTTCAAGAATTTTGCCACACACCACTGTTCAGAAGTACCCAACAGTTTATCAGCATCCCATGCCTCAGTTCGAGGACTTGCCTCAAGTGCTTCTTCACAACAGCAGACAAAACATACCCAGTGGATTATCACCATCCACTGTTTCAGTCCTGTAGCATGCTTCATGTGCTTCTTCATCCTCTCTAGGTGAAGCACATGCTGTAGCTTATGACCATTGAATGTTTCCATTTTATGGCAGATTCCAGGACGTTTCCATCCTCACCAGGCCAAACACACTCAAACATTAACACCATCCAATGTTTTACTGTGTGTGACATTCCTCAAGTCTTCCTCATTATCGCAAGTCAAACACATCCATAACATTCACCACCTCCAGTTCCAATGCCAAGATCCAATTCAATGGTGTGTTCATTCTCCCCATTTAAAGGCATTCACTAGGCTATCACCATACAGTGTTGAAGTTCAGTGACATGCCTGCAGTGCTTCTCCGTCCATCCAATGTCAAGCCCAGCTGGTAGTTACTGACCATTTAACGTTTCATTGCATGGCATGCTTCAGTCAAATGTGCCCAAGATTATTTAAAAGAAAAAGGAAAAGAAAGAAAAAAAATCACTCTTTAAGGGGTGATCAGTTCAGTTGAGTCACTCATTCATGTCCAGCTCTTTGTTATCCCATGAACCGCAGCAAGCCAGACCTCCCTGTCCATCATCAACTCCCATGGGTAACCCAAACCCATGTCCATTGAGTCGGTGATACCATCCATCCATCTCACCTTCTGACGTCCCCTTCTCCTCCTGCCCTCAATCATTTCCAGCAACAAGATGCTTTCAAATGAGCCAGCTCTTCACATCACGGGGCCAAATTATTGGAGTTTCAGCTTCAACATCAGTCCTGTCAACGAACACTAAGGACTGATTTCTTTTAGGATGGACTGGTTGGATCTCCTAGCAGTCCAAGGGACTCTCAAGAGTCTTCTTAAACACCCAGTTCAAAAGCATCAATTCTTCAGTGCTCAGCCTTCTTTATATTCCAAAACTTACATCCACACATGACTACTGGGAAAACCGTAGCGTTGACTAGATGGACCTTTCTTGACAAAGTAAAGCCTCTGTTTTTCAATATGAATATAATAATCAATAATAATCAATCATCAGCAATAATCAATAATGATAATTAATCACCTAGGTTGGTCATAAGTTTCCTTCTAAGGACGAAGCGTCTTTTAATTTCATGGCTGCAGTCACCATCTGCAGCGATTTTGGAGCCCAGAAGTATAAAGTCATCTTCTGTTTCCACTGTTTCCCACCTATTTGCCATGATGTGGCGGCATCCGATGCCATGATCTTTGTTTTTTGAATGTTGAGCATTAAGCCAACTAATCCCTCTCTCGTGTCACTTTTATCAAGAGGCTCTTTAGTTCTTCACTTTCTGCCATAAGGCTGGTGTCATCGGCATATTTCAGATGATTGATATTTCTCTGTCAATCTTGTTTCCACCTTGAGATTCCTCCAGCCCAGTGTTTCTCATTATGTAGTCTGTGTAGAAGTTAAATAAGCAAGGTGGCAATTATACAGCCTCGGGGTACTCCTTTTCCTTTTTGGAGCCAGTCTGTTGTTCTATTTCCAGTTCTAATTGTTGCTTCCTGACCTGCATACAAGTTTATCAAGAGGCAAGTCAGGTTGTCTGGTATTCCCTGAAATCTCTTTCAGAATTTCCCAAAGTTTTTTGTGATCCACATAGTCAAAGTCTCAATAAAACCGAAGTAGATCTTTTGGAACTCTCTTGGTTTTTCAGTGATGCAGCAGATGTTGGCAATTTGATCTTGGTTGCTCTGCCTTTTGGAAAACCAACTCGAATAGCTGGAAGTTCCTGGTTGCTGTATTGCTGAAGCATGGCTTGGATAATTTTGCCCATTAATTTAGTAGCATATGAGATGAGTGCAACTGTGTAGTAGTTGGAGAATTCTTTGGCATTGCCTTTCTTTGGGATTGGAGTGAAAACTGCCCCTTTCCAGTCCTGTGGCCAGTGCTGAATTTTCCACATTTGGTGCCATGTTAAGTGCAACCCTTTCATAGCATGGTCCTTTGGGATTTGAACTAGCTCAACTGGAATTCTATCCCCTCCACTAGCTTTCTTTGTAGTGATGCTTCCTAAGACCCACTTGAGTGTACATTCCTGGATGTCTGCTTCTAGGTGAATGATCACATCATCGTGATTATCTGCGTCATGACTATCTTTTATGTACAGTTCTTCTGTGTATTTTTGCTACCTCTTCTTAATATCTTCTGCTTCTGTTGGGCCCATACGACTTCTGTCCTTTATTCAGCCCATCTTTGCAAGAAATGTTTGCTTGGTATCTCTAAGTTTTTGAGGAGATCCCTAGTCTTTCGCATTCTATTGTTTCCTCTATTTCTTTAGTGCAGTGGGTGTGGCACAATTCAAAGGCTCTCTTCCCACTCAGGTCAGTCATCGTCAATAAGTGGTACCAACCAGTGTCCAGTGCTGTGACATATGACCAAGTTCAATTCTTCCTTAACGAAGTGACTAAATAAAACATCCCGGAGTTTATCAATACACAGTGTTCCATGGCTGCCCCTGGATTCGAGTACTTCCTCACCCACTCCAGGTTAACATAGTCCTTTATCACCATCCATTGCTGCAGTACACTGACAGTCTTCAAATGCTTCTACATTAATCCTAGTGTAAAATTTCTAGTAGTTATAAACGGCCAGTGTTTTACTTTGCAGCACGACCCAATGGCTTCTTCATGCGCACCCATACACCAACGCCATAGTTTGTCGCCATCTAGTGTATACATGAAGTGACATGCTTAAAGAGCTTCCTCATCCACCCCAGATCTAGACAGTCAGTCTGTCGTCTCCATACAAGCGTTTCAGTGCTGTGACATGATTTGAAATGTTGTCTGTGCACACTGAGGCATACACAGCCAGCAGTTCACCATGCTCCAGTGTTTCAGGACTTTGATAAGATTAAATATGTTCTTGGTCCCACTAACGTCAATACACTCACCGTTTATAACCATCTTGTTTCACTGCTGTGACATAATGTCAACTGCTTCTTCATCCATTCCTGTGTCAACGAACTCAGTAGCTTTTTCCCCATCTAGTGCTAGTGTTCAGTACTATGAAATGATTCTGAAGCCTCTGTGTCCATTCCGGCTCAAACATAGTCCATATTCTCAACCAGTGCTTCAGTGATGTCACATGCTTCAAGTGCTTTCTTCATTCACTCCATATCAAGTACATGCAGTCGTTCATAAGCATGCAATGTTTCAGTTGTGCGACATGCTTCAAATGGTTCTCTAATCCACTTGAGCTGAAACATACCCAGTAGCTTATGACCATTGGTGTTTCAGTGCTGCGACATGTTTCAAGTCCTTCTTCTTCTACGCCATGCTGAACGCATGCAATAGTTTATCACCATCAGTTGTTTCAGTTCTGTTACATTCTTCAAGTCTTGTTTCGTATACTCTGGTTCAAATACACCTAGAAGTTGTTCACCATCAACTGTTGAGTTCTGTGATATGTCTCAATTGTTTCTGTACATACCAGTTCATAAACACGCATACATTTTTCTCCATATTGTGTTTTAGGACTGTCATACAGTTAAATGAGTCCCCTTCTTACCATAGGTCAAATACACCCAGTATTCATCAACATCCAGTCTTTCAGCTACGTGATACAGTTCAAGTGCTTCAGCATCCATTCTTGGAAGACACAGCCGATAATTTGTCAAATTCCAGTGCTTCAGTGCTGTGAATTTTTTAAGTGTTTCTGCATCCAAATAGCTCAGGCAAGACTAAGAGATTGTAACTATCACTGGTTCAGTTTTATGACATGGCTTAAGCGCATCTCCATCTACATTAGCTGGAACGCACTCAATAATTACCACCATGCTGTAACTCATAGGTAAAACATTCTTGGAACGTTTCTTTGTCTACTGTGGGTTCAACGCACCGAGGAGTTTTTCACCAGTCAGTGTTTCAGTGCTGTGACAACTTCCACTGCTTCTTTGTGTACTACAGGTCAGCACACCAAGTGTCTTGTAACTACTAGCTTGCACTCTAGAGAACACACCTCTCTTCTACTGAGACTGAGATGTAGAGCATGCATCTCACCACTATTAAGACCCCATTCTAAGCACACATGCCACTTCTGCAGTGGCTAAACTCTCGAGGAAATGTGACAACACTATTGACCCTGAATTCTAGTTCACACATCTTACCATTGCTGAATCAGTGTTCTACAGAAGGCTTAGCACAACTATTGAGCTTGCACTCTGAAAGTATCATCCTACCTCTACTGAGTCAACATTATATGCCATACATGTTCCAACTTCTGAGTTTGCACTATGGAATACACATTATGCCACTACTGAGCAAGCTCTAGTGTACACATGACAACGTACTGATCCCCACATCAAAGGGTAATGCTGAAAATTTGTCAAAGTACTGCACTCTTGTGCTCATTTCACATACTAAGCAAGATAAGGCTCAAACTCCTTTGTGCTAGGCTTCAAAGTATTTGAACCAAGAACTTCCAAATATATGCGATGGATTTAGAAAAGGCAGAGGAATGAGGGCTTATACTGCCCACGTTCATTGCCTCCTAGAGAAAGTAGGAAGTCAAGAGATACCTGGAATAACAAGCAAGTTGGACCTTGGAGTACATATGAAGTATGGCAAAGGCTAACAGAATTCCCTAAGAGAACTCACCATTCACAGAAAACACCCTCTTCCAACAACACAAGAGATGACTCTTGAGATGGTCAATTCTGAAATCAGATTGATTCTGTCCTTTGTAGCTGAAGATGGAGAAGCTCTATGCAGTCAGAAAAAAGAAAAAAAGAAAAACAAAAACACAAGACTGAGCAGTGAGATGGCTCAGATCAGGAATGCCTTAAAGAAAACTTCAGACTTAAGTTGAAGAAAGTATGGAAAACCACTAGACCATTTGGGTTGGCCAAAATCAGTCTCTTATGATTATGCAGTGGATGTGACAAATAGATTTCAGGGATTAGATCTTATAGACAGACTGCTTGGAGACTATGGACCAAGGGTCATGACATTCTGCATGAGACAATGAACAAAACCTACCCAAGAAAAAGAAATGCAAAAAGGCAAAAGGTTTTTCTGAGGAGGGCTTACAAATAACTTAGAAAAGAAGAGAAGCTAAAGGCATAGGAGAAAAAGAAAGATAATCCATTTGAATGCAGTTTTCTTAAGAATAGCATGGAGAGATAAGAAAAGCCTTCCTCAGGGATCAATGCAAAGAAGCAGAGAAACACAATAGGATGGCAAAGAACAGAGATTACCTCAGGGATGATACAGATACCAAGGGAACATTTCATGCAAAGATGGGCACAATAAAGGAGACAAAATATATGGACCTAACAGAAGCAGATATATTAAGAAGTGGTGGCAAGAATACACAGAAGAACTGAACTTTAAAAAAAAAAAAAAAAGGAAGAAGAAGAAGAAGATCTTAATGACCCACATAACCGTGAAGGTGTCTTTACTCACCCAGAACCAGACATCCTGCAATGTGAAGTCAAGCAGCCGTTAGTACATAACTATGAACAAAGTTACTAGAGGTAATGTGTTTCCAGTTGTGGAATTTCAAGTCCTACCAGATTATGACATTACAATCCTGCACACAATATGCCAGCAAATGTGAAAAGCTCGGCACTGGCCGCCGAACTTGGAAAGGTTAGTTTAAACTCCAATCCTCAAGAAAAGCTAGGCCAAAGATTGTTTAAACTAACACACAATTGCACACATCTCACATGTAAGCACAGTCATGTTCAAAGTTCTTCAAGCTAGGCTTCAGCAGTACATGAACCGAGAACTTCCAGATGTTAAAGCTGGATTTAGAAAAGTCAGAGAAACCAGAGATCAAATTGTCAGCATCCATTGGATCAGAGAAAAAGCAAAGGAGTTCAAGAAAAACATCGACTTCTGATTTGGAATATGCCAAAGGTTTTGACTGTGTGGATGACAACAAGCTATGGGAAATTCCTGGAAAGATGCAAATACCAGACCTCTTTAGCTGCCTGCTGAGAAATCTGTAGGCATGTCAAGAAGCAACACTTGGACATAGAACAATGCGCTAGCTTCAAATTGGGAAAGGAGCACATCAAGGCTGTATATGGTCATGTGGCTTATTTAACTTATATTCAGCACGTCATGTGAAATGCCAGGCTGGATGAAGCCCAGCTAGAATCAAGATTGCTTGGAGAACTATCAATAACCACAGATTTGCAGTTGACACCACATATATGACAGAAAGTGGAGAATAAATAAAGAGCGTATTGATGGAAAGAAAGAAGAGAGTGAAGAACCTTGCTTAAAACTCAATGTTGAAACCATGAAGATCATGGCATCTGGCCCCGTGACTTCACATCAAATAGGGAAATCACGGGGAAAAATGGAAACAGTGATAGACTTTATTTTCTCGGGCTCCAAAATCACTGCAGATGGTGAGGGCAGCTGCGGAATTAAAAGGTGCTAGATCCTATGAAGAAAAGCTGTAACCACCTAAAGAGCATATGCAAAAGCAGAGGCATTACTTTGCAATTAATGGTCTATCAGGTCATACCTATGGAGTTTCCATTACTCATGTATCGATGGGAGAGTTGGACTATACAGAAAGTTGCGCATGGAATCATTGATGATTTTGAACTGTGGTGTTGGAGAAGACTTTTGCGAGTCCCTTGGACTGCAAGGAGATCAAAGCAGTCAATCCTGATGGAAATCAGCCCTGAATATTCATTGGAAGTACTTTTGCTGAAGCTGAAACTCTGGTACTTTCGCCACCCGATGCAAAGAGCTAACTATAGGAAAAGACCCTGATGCTGGGAAAGCTTGAGTGCAGAAGGAGAAGGGCCTAGCAGACGATGAGATGGTTGGATGGTACAACTAATTTGAGGCACATGACTTTGAGCAAACTCTGGGAGTTAGTGATGGACAGTGAGGCGTGGTGTGCTGCATAATAAGGAACGTAACATGCCTTATTATGTTGCAGAGAGTTACTATGCCTGAGCAACAGAACAACAGCAGAATCAACCATTTCAGTAAGAAGTGAAGACACAACTTACAGGAAGATGCTCAGAGAAAAATAGAGAAACAATATCAATCCACTTCTCATGCAGCCATTTTTCCTCTTATTGAAACAAGGTTTTTCCATATTGAAATATGGCTTTCCTGAAGTATGTGAATTCTAACTTGTTTTTTCACCTCAGAGAGGTGTGTTGATGAAGTCACGATGCACAGAGAACATGGCCGTTCTCACAGATTCCCTTAATAAAATCATGATGTACTTAAGGAGCTGGGGCTATTTTTTCCATGGGAATAAATATTTTGATGAGGAACTCTTTAATTCTTTAGAAAATGTTAATTACCATAATCAAATTTGTTTGGAATATTTGTAGTCTTTCCTTTGGTATCAGAAGATACTGCAGCCCTGACAATAAGGCAGGGTTTTCCAACCAAAAGCCTGAAACAGAGCAGCTCACCACACTCTAAAAGCACATTAGAAAAGTGGTAATTTGCTATTCAAATCAGTGAGCATTATACCCAAGTGAAAGAATGGCTAAAAGAGCTTGAAGAACATCACTAGAGCCTGCTAAAGGAAATCAATATGGGATTAATGGTATGAAAGGTTAGAGTAGATGAAACTTGAATTATATTAATGGAAAATATAGTAAAAGTTTCCTAGCATGTGGGCAGAATGAGAAGTCTCCTCAGAAACTGACACAAACAAAACAAATCTACACATTCTTTCAGAAAATCCAAATGGCTTCAGAATGAAATATAAAGGTGCAGGAGAGATAGCTAAGAGCTTAAGTGGATATATGGATACTCGAATTATTTGACCAACATGATGTTTCATAGGCTTTTCGGCATTCACACCACTAATGTGAACTCTGATGGCTGGGATACCCTTACCTCTCATCCTGCTGAACTATTGCCTAGAATATTTTTATTCTGTGATAGATTTCTTCTAATCAGTATCATTCTATCACGTTTTGAAAAATTAGTATTTTTGCACTTTCAACATGCAAATTATATTTGCTTGTTGCTAAATATATGTAACTAACTTCTCTGCTAAACTCACTGGGTTTTTTTTTTGTTTGTTTGTTTGTTTTTTGCCCCTTAAGGTCTTATTTATGTATTTATTTTTCCGTTTTATTTTTTTTTCTTTAATTTTTATTTTTACTTTATTTTTCTTTACAACACTGTATTGGTTTTCCCATACATTGACATGAATATTTGTTATTTTTAAAACTGCATTTATTTTGGCAGGGCCAGGTAGTCATGGATGTTCAAGGGCTTTCTGTAGCTGAGGCAAGTGGTATGGTGCACTTCACTATGCTGCATAACCTTCCCATTGTGATGTTTCTTTTGCTGGAGAACACTGGCTCTAGTTTCGGCACATGAGCTCCTGAGTTGTGGCCCATGAGCTTAGTTACACTTCAGCATGTGGGATCTTCCCAGACAAGAATCACTGGGAGGCTGACTATTAATCGATGGATCACTAGGATAGTTCAACACAGACTATATAGGCTGGAAGGTTGATACCGTACATATGAAAGCCAAGAAGTACTTAAGTAGATACTGTTTTTCTTTGGGGTATTCTCCTGGTGGCTCATTGGTAAAGAGTCCACTTCCCAATGTAGATGACCCAGGGTTGAGAAATCCCTGAGTTGGGAAGATAGATCTTCTGGAAGAGAGAATGAAAACCAGACTCAGTATTCTTGCCTGGGAAATCCCACGGGCAGAGGAGCCTGGTGGTCTATGGTCCATGGAGATGAAGAGACGGAAATGACTTAGCAGCTAATCATGACCACCACCACCGTGTTGTTTTGGCAGATAAAGTAGGTAGTTTGTTTAAATGTCCTTGGCCTGCAATGTCTGAAAATTAGTCAGTGCTTTTGATTATTAAAAGTATGCATGAGTAAAAGGCATTTTTATTTTATTGTGTGTAAAAATCCCTTTCAATGTTGACTGTAAATTGTTATAACGTATTGCCAGAGAATTTAGCCAGTCATTATATACATTAATTTGGTTCTCTTTTGAAGCCATGTCTCACAACAGCAAGTGATTTCAATTATGTTCTTGCTTTGGTATCCGTCTTGAATTGGGTTTTATTTATTTATTTATTTGAAAGCAGCATTTCAGTAGGTTTCAATAATTTATTTAATCATTTCATAGTTTCTACGAGAACAACTAGCTTCTAAAAAGGGAAATGACACTCCATTTCTCTTCTGATCTTATAGGGAAAAGAGAGTAATAAAGTTCATTGCTTTATGGTGGTTTTTTTTTTTTTTCAGGGTTAACATGCTCTTTGTAAGGAACACTTCCAAATTTCAAGGTTTTCAAGGATTTCTTAAAAATATATTTTGGTTTCTGGTCTGCTCATTCTCACAGTCGTGTCTGGTTCTTTGTGAGTGTCTGGAATATAGCCCGTCAAGCTCCTCTGTCCATGGGGGTTCTTCAGGCAAGAATACTGGAGTGGGTTGTTAGGCCAGTCTTCCAGTGGCTCTCTCATAGCAGATGGATTGTTTGCTATCTAAACCACCAGGGAAACCTAAAGAACCCTGGAGGGAGTGGCCTGTTGCTTCTCCAGAGCATCCTCCCAAACCAGAAATCAAACTGGGGTCTCCTGCATTGCATCAGATTCTTAGGCAGCTTACCTCCCAGGGAAGCCCTGGTTTCTGCTAAAAAGTGCCAATTGTCATTCCTTAGTATGTGGACTCACTGATCATATGTCATGATTAAATAGGAGACAACTTTCAGTACGAAGTTTGAAGAAAATTATGCCATAATGATAAAAATACCCAATAAATTATATATACTAAAATTAGGAGAAAAATAAAAATAAACTCAAGGACCATAGCCTGGGAAATGGTCTTCCGTACAGTTTAAAGAGGAGTGTTCTGAAGCTGTAGGGGCAGAGCCAGGACACAGAGAAAATTCTTTAAAGTTGAAAGTACATGAATGAAACATATCTCGTGGGAAAAGGATCCTGTTAACCACAAAATACAGGTCTGACAAGAGTGATGTTAGTGTTTTCCTAGGCGAGAATCTGGAATCATTACACTTCTTAATTATCTTCACTAACTAGGAACACATAACTCCAAAGCACAGAAATGCACAATCTCATTTTCATATCCTGACTTCCCCAGAGGGTACACTGATGAAAGACAACTGCAACAGATTTTTACTTTCCCATTCCAGTGAATACCCAGTGACTCTCCTCCATGGTTAAAGCAGATGTACAATATGTGTTTCCCAGGTCAAAAATAGGCTGTCTAGCATAAAGTTCAAGCAAAACTATATCTAGCCAGAATGTTCACTAATACTTAGTAGGTGAAAAGGCCTTCCCTCAGTATGAAAATCAATTCTGAACATTTTATTTCTGAAGAGAAACTCTTTTCTGTTTCTTTGTTTACAGTCACTTTATTTATTTATATTGTACTTTACAATAGTGCATTGGTTTTGTCAGACACCAACATGAACCCTCCACGGGTGTAGACGTGTTCCCAATCCTAAACCCCCTCCCTCCGCCCTCCCCTTACCATCCCTCTGGGTCAACCCCGTGCAACAGTCCCAAGCATCCTCTCCTACACTGAAGCTAGACTGGCGATTCTTTTCTTATATGACATTATACATGTTTCAATGCCATTCTCGCAAATCATCCCACCCTCTCCCTTTCCCACAGAGTCCAAAAGACTGTTCTATTCATCTGTGTCTCTTTTGCTGTCTCGCATACAGGTTTATCGTTACCATCTTTCTAAATTCCCTATGTTTACAGTCACTTTAACTGTATTCCATCACTCCAACATTGGATACACAGACTGGGGCCTCTACCTCTGCCACCAACAGTCCCTAGCTTCAGTTCCGTTCAGTTCAGTTCCGTTCAGTCACTCAGTTGTGTCTGACTCTTTGTGACCCCATGAAATGCAGCAGGCCAGGCCTCCCTGTCCGTCACCAACTCCCGAAGTTCACTCAGACTCACGTCCATCGAGTCAGCGATGCCATCCAGCCATCTCATCCTCTGTCGTCTCCTTCTCCTCCTGCCCCCCATCCCTCCCAGCATCAGAGTTCTTTTCCAATGAGTCAACTCTTCACAAGAGGTGGCCAAACTACTGGAGTTTCCGCTTTAGCATCATTCCTTCCAAAGAAGTCCCAGGGCTGATCTCCTTCAGAATGGACTGGTTGAATCTCCTCGCAGTCCAAGGCACTCTCAAGAGTCTTCTCCAGCACCATAGTTCAAAAGCATCAATTCTTCGGTGCTCAGCTTTCTACACAGTCCAACTCGCATCCATACATGACCGCAGGAAACACCATAGCCTTGACTAGACGGACCTTAGTCGGTAAAGTAATGTTTCTGCTTTTGAACGTGCTATCTAGGTTAGTCATAACTTTTCTTTCAAGGAGTAAGTGTCTTTTAATTTCATGGCTGCAGTCACCATCTGCAGGGATTTTGGAGCCCCAAAAGTAAACTCTGACACTGTTTCCACTGTTTCCCCATCTATTTCCCATGAAGTGATGGGACCAGAAGCCATGATCTTCATTTTCTGAAAGGTGAGCTTTAAGCCAACTTTTTCACTCTCCTCTTTCACTTGCATCAAGAGGCTTTTTAGTTCCTCTTCACTTTCTGCCATAAGGGTGGTGTCATCTGCGTATCGGAGGTTCTTGAAATTTCTCCCGGTAATCTTGATTCCAGCTTGTGTTTCGTCCAGTCTAGCATTTCTCATGATGTACTATGCATAGACGTTAAATAAGCAGGGTGACATTATACAGCCTGATGTACTCCTTTTCCTATTTGGAACCAGTCTGTTTTTCCATGTCCAGTTCTAAATGTTGCTTTCTCAACTGCACATAGATTTCTCAAGAGGCAGGTCAGGCATGGTCACCAATAACAATGAAAACGCAAGTTGTTTCAGAGTTCTCTCATCATGCATTAAAACAGCTGAATATGTATGTTTAATGATGAAATTTGTACCAGTATTATTTACCATATTTTTATAGATGTTTTAAACATATGACAATACTCGACTAAAGTGAAAGTGGAGTCGTTCAGTCGTGCCCGACCGACCCTTTGCGACTCCATGGACTGTATCCTTACAGTCTCCTCCATCTATAGGATTCTCAGGCAGGAATACTGGAATGGGTTGCCATTTCCTTCTTCAGGGGATCTTCCTAACCCAGGATTAGAACCCAGGGCTCCATTTCAAGCAGACATTTTACCCTCTGAGCCACCACGGAAGCCCAATACTCTACTGATGTTGTAATGCATTCTAAAGCACATGAGAAAGATGAAATCAAAAAAGGTTAGAAAAATGTTGAAACATCACTAAATGTTTTAAAATGCTTCTGTTCCAGTTTTGCTAGCATTTATTGGAGGCTATAATAATAGAACTCCTTTTTTATTTTTTGTATTTATGATGTTTTTGTCATCATCTTTTATGTATTTGGAGTTATGAATGATGTCAATGTTAAAATGAACATCTTAAAGACATCAGTTAAATCTAGGCTTAAAAACAAGCAAAAAAAAAAAAGCACCAGTTTTATTTGAAAAAGTACCAGTTGCAAATCTGAAAGTATAAAATGGTTATATACAAAGAAAGAATCTAGTAATGAAATGTGTATTGGGTAGATGTCTATTTCGTGATGACTTTGTAGTTTATAGGTCGTTTGTAAAGCTGACAACATATTTCGTAGAAGTGCTGTCATCTCTCTAACGTTTTGTTTAGTTTTACCGAAGATTCCTTGTGGCTAAATTAATACTGTGGAGATACAACTGACACTTACTTTCTTTGGTAAGAATGTAAAATGAACCAGTTGCATAGTATGTTATTTGAGACCTGAAGGTTGTCAGCACTGAGCTGGGGTTGAAGGCAAGGAATCTAACCAAAGGGAATACTTAAATACCAAGCTCCACAGAGGTAAGCCTGTCCTTAGAAGGAAAAGAGAATAGCTTTCTTGAGCTGTGACTAAGCACGTTTAAGGTAATTACTGATCATTATGATCTCGTTGCCATTTCCTTTATTGTTTTGGGTTTGGGTTTAAACACCCTTTTTGTGTTTCCTGTGTGCAGAATATCCTTTAGCATTTGTTGGAGAGCTGGTTTAGCGGTGCTGAGTTCTCTCAGCTTTTGCTTGTCTGTAAAGCTTCTGATTTCTCCTTCGTGTTTGAATGAGATCCTTGCTGGGTACAGTAATCTGGGTTGTAGGTTATTCTCTTTCTTCACTTTAAGTATATCTTGCCATTCCTTCCTGGCCTGAAGAGTTTCTTTGGAAAGATCAGCTGTTACCGTTATGGGAATCCCCTCATGTGTTATTTCCTGTTCTTCCCATGCTGCTTTTAATATTTGTTCTCGTGTTTGCTCTTTGTTAATTTGATTAATATGTGTCTTGGGGTGTTTTGCCTTGGGTTTATCCTGTTTGGGAATCTCTGGTTTTCTTGGGACTGGGTGATTATTTCCATGCCCACTGTAGGGAGGTTTTCAACTATTGTCGCCTGGAGGATTTTCTCATGGTCTTTCTTTTGGTCTTCTTCTTCTGGGACTCCTATAATTCAAATGTTGGAGCGTTTCATATTGTCCTGGAGGTCTCTGAGATTGTCCTCATTTCTTTTAACTCATTTTTCTTGTTTCCTCTCTGATTCATTTATTTCTACCATTCTATTTCACTAATCATATCTTCTGCCTCTGTTACTCTACTATTTGTTGCCTCCAGAGTGTTTCTGATCTCATTTATTGAGTCATTCATTATCTATTGACTCGTTTTTATTCTTCTAGGTCCTTGTTAAACCTTTCTTGCATCTTCTCAATCCTTGTCTCCAGGCTATTTATCTGTGATTCCATTTTGATTTCAAGATTTTGGATCACTTTCAGTATCAATATCTGGAATCCTTTCTCAGGTAGATTCCCTATCTCTTCCTCTTTTGTTTGATTTGGTGGGCATTTCTCCTGTTCTTTACCTGCTGAGTATCCCTCTGTCTCTTCATCTTGGTTCTATTGCTGCGTTTGGGGTGGCCTTTCTATATTCTGGGAATTTGTGGAGTTCTCTTCATTATGGAGTTTCTCCACTGTGGGTGGGGTTGTATCAGTGGCTTGTCAAGATTTCTTGGTTCGGGAGGCTTGTGTTGGAGTTCTGGTGGGTGAGGCTGGATTTCTTCTCTCTGGAGTGCAATGGAGTGACCAGTAATGTGTTATGAGACGCCAATGGTTTTGGAGTAACTTTGAGCTGCCTGTATGTTGAAGCTCAGGGCTGTGTTCCTGTGTCGCTGGAGAATTTGCATGGTGTGTCTGACTCTGGAACTTGTTGGCCCTTGGGTGGTGCTTGGTTTCAGTGTAGGTATGGAGGCATTTGATGAGCTGCTATCAATTAATGTTCCTGGAGTCAGGACTTGTCTGATGTTCTCAGGGTTTGGACTTAAGCCTCCTGCTTCTGGTTTTCAGTTTTATTTTTACAGTAGCCTCAAGACTTCTCCACCTATACAGCACCAATGATAAGATATCTAGGTTAAAGATGAAAGGTTTACCCACAGTGAGGGGCAACCGGAGAGGTTCACTGAGTTACATGGAGGAGAGAAGAGGGAGGGGTAGTTAGAGGTGACTGGAATGAGATGAGGTGGGATCAAAAGAGGAAAGAGAGAGAAAAAAAAAAAAAAAGAGGAGAGAGCAAGCTAGCCAGCAATCACATCCTTATGTGTGCTCCACCGTCTGGACCACTCAGAGGTATTCACGGAGTTATACAGGGAAGAGGAGAGGGAGGAAGTAGACAGAGGTGGCCAGGAGGATAAAAGAGGGAAATGAAAAGCAGAGAGACAGATCCAGCCCGTGACCAGTTCCTGAAGTGTTCTCCACCGTCTGGAACACGGAGATTCACACAATTGGGTAGAGAAGAGAAGGGGGAGGGAAGAGACAGAGGCCACCTGGCGGAGAAAAAGGAGTGTCCAAAGGAGGAGAGAGTGGTCAAGCCAGTAATCTCGCTCTCAGGTAAAATTGGGTAGTGAAGTTTGGGTTTTTAAATGTACAAAATTGACAACAAATACCAAAAAGCAAAGATTAAAAATCTAGAATAGAGGTTGGATGTTAAAAAATGCAATATTAAGGAAAAGAAGAAGAAGAAAAAAAAGCCACAAGAACTATTAAAACAACAACAACAACCACACAAAGACTATTTACAGTGTTTGCTTTAAAAAATAGGTTTCTTTTTAAGTAAGAGTAGGTTATAAGAATAAAAATTAAAGGATAAATAGAGGACTTAAATATTTCTAAAAGTTAAAAAAAGAAGAAGAAGAAAAAGAAAAGAAGAAAAAACTACCACACAACCACATCAGCGAAAAAGAAAAAAAGAAAAAGAAATGGTCATAAAAATAGTAAAGATATTTCTGGCCCTTTCTCTGGTGTTGTGGGCAGTGTGGGGTTATTTCCAAGGCGGTTCCCTCCATTAAATTTCTTCTGTTTGCTGGTCTCTTCAGTGTCTGATTTCCGTCCTCTTAAGGGGGGGGGGGCATGGTGGACACTTTTTATTTTTATTTTTTTTTGGCTCCCTTGTTCAGTTGCGCTGTGGGGAGGGAGGGATGCTGCAAACAAATAACACCTGCGTGTGCTTTCAGCGTCTCAGACCCACTGGGCCTGCCCCTGCTCACGATGCACACCGCTCATGCTCTACGTTGCTCCAGGGTCTGAGGCCGGCCCTAGGCTGCACGCACCTCCCAGGTCTAAGCCGAACTCAGGTTCGGTGCTCAGGTAAGCCCTCAGAGGCACAGATTCGGTTGGGACTGCCTTTTGTGTCCTTCTGACGTCCGAGTAGCTCAGGTGGGTGGTGAGCGCGGTCACGGTGACTTATCGCCATTCCCGTGTCCGCTGCTAGTTTTCTGGATGTACCACTGGTGCCCCTTGTGAGGTGGATGGTGACTGTCCAGAACCCCCAGAAGCCGTAGCAAAGAAGCCTGCTTGCAGTTTTGTAGGTAAAGTCTCTCCCGGGCTGTGATCACCCCCTTCCAGCCCATACGGTTCTGGCTGCCAGTCACCGGCAGGGAATGGTCTGTAACTGGCTATTTCTGTTCCATCCTTTGTTCTGTGTGTGGTTCTGGTGGTATTTTATGTTCGGGCTTTTCACGTGGTAGCTATCCCACAGTCTGGTTTGCTAGTGCAGGTTCATTCGTTGTGGTTATGTGCGGGGCGTTCCTGCCTGATTCTTAAAAAGCACTGCAGCCCACGCCTCCTGCACCTCCCTGCCCTGCCCCCACTTGCTAGTGTCGGATGCAGGCGTCTGTGCTGCTTTTCTGCTGGGGGAGTTACTGTTGGGCTTGTAATCTGTTGGTTTTAATTATATATTTATGTTTCCTTCCTGCTACGTTGCCCTCTGTGCTTCCAAAGCTCGCCACAGACTCGGCAGGGAGAATGTTTCTTGGTGTTTGGAAACCCCTCTTCTTAAGATTCCCTTCCCGGAATGGGATTCCCTTCCCGGGATGGAGCTCCCTTCCTACCTCCTTTGTCTCTTTTCTCATCGATAGCTTTTTCCTGGCCATCACTTTCAGGCTGTATGTGTCCCTAGGTATGAGATGGTTTTCTTGCAGACAGTATATTCTTGTATGCATTCACCCAGTCTTTGCCTTTTCATTGGAGCATTTAGCCCATTTCTGTTTAAGGTAGTTGTTGATAAGTATGATCTTCTTACCATTTACTATATATTTTGTGGCTTTGTTTTTATAAGCTTTTCTGTTTCCTATGTAGAGAAGATCCTTCAGCATTTGCTGAAGTGCTGGTTTGGTGGTTCTGAACACTAACTGCTTTTGTTTGTCTGTAAAGCTCTTGTTTTGTCTTTTGAATGAGAATACTATCCTTGTTGGATAGAGTAATTTTGGCTTTAGGCTTTTGCCTTTCAGCAATTTAGGTACATCCTGCCATTCCCTTCTAAGCTGAAGAGTTTCTATAGTAAGATCAGCTGTTATCCTTATGGGGATTCCCTTCTATGTTATTTGTTGTCATTCCTTTGTTACCTTGAATATTTGTTCATTGTGTATATTTATTTGTTTGTTTGTTTGTTTGTTTGTTTTTTTGATTAATGTGTCTTTTGACATGTTGTGTCTTGGTTTTCCCCCTATGGGACACACTGGGATTTTTCATTTTAGTTGTGTGTTCTTTTTCCCATTTCAGGGAAGTTTTTAACTATTTCCTCCTCAAATATTTTCTCATGCCCTTTCCTTTTGTCTTCTTTCTCTGAGAAACCTATGATTTAAATATGGGGGCATTTAACATTGTCCCATAGGTCTCTGTGATTATCTTCATTTCTCTCTTGCTTTTTTTTTTTCCTGCTCTGCTTCATTTATTTCCCATATCCGAACTTCCAGCTCACTTAGTCTTTCTTCTGCCTCAGTTACAGTACTGTTCCTGTTGCCCAGAGTGATTTCTATCTCAGTTATGTCATCGCTCATTATTGATTAACTACTCATGATTTCTTCCAGGTCCATTTAAAACACCCCTTTCATCTTCTCAATCCATGCCTGAAGTCTATTTATCTGTCGATCCATTTGTTTCCAAGACATTGACTATTTTTGTGCTGAACTGTTTTTCCTGTAGACTTCCTACCTCCTCCTCTTTCACTGGTTTGTTGATTTTCATTGTATTCCTTCATCTGCTGGATATGTCTCCACCTTTTCATGTTGTTTCGATGACTGTCTTCGAGGTCTATTTTCTGCACACCGGAGGGCCATCATTGCTATTAATTGGGTGGTCTCCTCCAAGTGAATGTGGTGGGACCAGTGGCTTGTGTAAGTTTTCTTGTTGAGAGAACTTTTTGTTGTTGTTGTTAAAGAGGATGGCTGTTGATCTCACTTGTTCTGAGAGTCCATGCAGTGTCCATTAGGGACTTAGAAGGCTCTATTACAGCTTCGATTCCAGATGAGCTACTTCAAATCCTCGAAGACGATGCTGTGAAAGTGATGTACTCAATAAGACAAGAAATTTGAAAATCTCAGCTGTGGCTCAGTTGGAAATGGTCAGTTGTCATTCCAGTCTCGAAAAAGGCAATGCCAACGAATGCTCAAACTACCATGCAATTTTACTCATCTCACATGCTAACAAAGAAATGCTCAAAATTCTCCAAGCCAGGCTTCAGCAATATGTGAACCATGAACTTCCAGATATTCAATCTTGTTTTAGAAAATACAGAGGAACCAAAGATCAAATTCCCAACATCTGCTGGATCTTCGCAAAAAAGCAAGCAAGTTCCAGAAAAACATCTAGTTCTGCTTTGCTGAGTATGCCAAAGCCTTTGAGTGTACGGATCAAAATAAACTGTGGAAAATTCTGAAAGAGACGTTAGTACCACACCACCAGATCTGCCTCTTGAGAAGCCTGTATACAGTTCAGGAAGCAACAGTTAGAACTGGACATTGAATAACAGACTGGTTCCAAATAGGAAAAGCAGCACCTCAAGGGTATATATTGTCACCCTGCTTATTTAACTTCTATGCAGAGAAATGTGTGGCTGGAAGAAATGCAAATGGGAATCAAGACTGCCAGGAGAAATGTCAAAAACTTCAGATATGTAGATGACACCCCCCCCCCCTTATGGTAGAAACTAAAGAGAGACTGAAGAGTCTCTTGATGAAAGTGAAAGAGGAAAGTGAAGAAGTGGGCTTAAAGCTCTACATTAGGAAACCTGAGATGGCATCCTGTCGCATCACTGCATGACAAATAGATGGGAAAACAGTGGAAATGGTGGCAGACTGTTTTTTGGGGGGAGGGGGGGCTCCAAAATCACTGAAGATACTGACTGAAGCCATGAAATTAAAAGACGCTTACTCTTCCTAGACAGCATATAACAAGACCAGAGGCTGACTGCAGCTCAGATCATGAAATCTGTATTGCCAAATTCAGACTTAAATTGAAGAAAGCAGGAACAAACCGCTAAACCATTCAGGAATGACCTATCTCAAATCCCTTATGATTACACAGTGTAAGTGAGAAATAAATGTAAGGGACTAGATCTGGTAGAATGCCTGATGAACTATGGACGGAGGTTCATGACATTGTAAAGGAGACAGGGATCAAAACCATTCCCAAGAAAAAAGAAATGCAAAAAGGCAAAATGGCTACCTGAGGAGGCCTTACAATTAGCTGTGAAATGAAGAGAAATGAAGGCAAAGGAGAGAAGGAAAGATATACCTATTTGAACACAGAGTTCCAAGGAGAGAGAAGAAAGCCTTCCTCGGTGATCAGTGCCAAGAAATAAAGCAAAGCAATAAAGCAAAGCAATGCAATGGGGAAGACTAAAGATTTCTTCAAGAAAACCGGAGATACCAAGGGGGCATTTCATGCAAAGATGGGCACTATTAAGGACATAAATGGTATGGACCTAACAGAAGCAATAGGTATTAAGACGAGGTGGCAAAGAATACACAGAATAACTGTACATCAAAGATCTTCACAACCCAAATAATCATGACGATGTGATCACTCACCTACATCCAGATACTTGGAATGTGAAGTCAAGTGGGCCTTAAGAAGCATCACTATGAACAAAGTGAGTGGAAGTGATAGAATTCCAGTTGAGCTATTTGAAATCCTAAACGATTATGCTGCGGAAGTGCTTCACTCAATATGTCAGCAAATTTAAAAAACTAAGCAGCGGCTCAGGACTGGGAAAGGTCAGTCTTCATTTCAATCCCAAACAAAGGCAATGCCAAAGAATGCTCAAACTACTGCACAATTGCACTCTTCTCACACGCTAGTAGAGTAATGCACAAAAATATCCAAGCCAAGCTTCAGCAATACACGAACCATAAACTTCCAGATGTTCAAGCTGGTTTTGGACAAGTCAGAGGAACCAGAGATCAAATGAGTGTATGCACCACTACTTCTGATGATGCATGCAGCAACTACTGAGGTTGAAATCACGAGTTTGCATTCTGCTTTTACTAAGAATTGAATTAGGACAGGTGCACTACTTAGCTTGCACTCTGGCACATACATTACAACTCTAGAGCATAAGTATCACAACCACGTGCGTCTGCACTCCGGACCTGGCATGCGGCAACGACTGAAAATGCAAGAAACTTTTCACAGTTACTGACCCCTGATTTGAAACCACTGCTGCTGCTGCTGCTAAGTCACTTCAGTCGTGTCCGACTCTGTGTGACCGCATAGATAGCAGCCCACCAGGCTCCCCTGTCCCTGGGATTCTTGGGGCAAGAATACTGGAGTGCGTTGCCACTTCCTTCTCCAATGCATGCATGCATGCTATGTCGCTTTAGTCTTATCCGACTCCATGCGAACCTATGGACAGTAGCCCACGACGCCCCTCTGTCCACGGGATTCTCCAGGCAAGAATATTGGGGTGAGTTGCCATTTCCTTCTCTTATGTCAAACCACACATGCTACAAACACTGAGCTTGCCCTCTGGAATACGCGCTTGTTGATACTGAGGCCGCCATCTAGAGAACGCTCGCAGGAGCTACTTAGTTTCCAATCTGCATCACCCTTTCTGCCACCATTGAGACTATTAACAAGCTTTAGAACAAGTGCATTGCTGTCACTGAGACTGCACAGTAGAGCATACATCCCATCACTCCTAAACCCGGGTTCTTTAGGATATGGCCTACCACTACTGAGCCTGTCCCTAAAACATGCCTGTTGTAAACTCACATACACTTTTGGTGTATTACGCTCTGGATTCTGCATCCCTGCACTACTGAAATTGCCTTCCAGAACAAGAGTTCATCACCGGCTGAACTTTCACTCTGAAGCATGAACATCACAATCATTAGCTTGTTGCTTTATAGGTAAGTCAGACCACTACTCAACCTGCACTGTAGTTCAGGTGTGCCTAAATAGTTACTGAACTTGCACTCTGAAGTTTCCTTCTGGAAACAACTGAGCCAGAACTCCTGTAGACAGAGTGATTTTAAACACTAGAAGACATGGTACGCCTCTCCTGAGCATGAGCTCAAGTGCAGGCATCCGGGCTCTGCTGAGAACATGCTCTAGTTGCACACATGCCAAAGTAACTGAACGTGCAGCTGGGGGTACAGATCTCATGAATACAGAGTGAGCACATTTCATCATGGGTTTTGCGCTTCTGAGGTTTACTCAGAAGCATATCTTCCATCGTGACTGCGTGTGCCTTCAAGAGCCAATGTTCTGACACTACGGAGACTGTGCTGTAGAGTAAGAATGCCTGAACTACACAACTGCACACTGAATCATGCACGCCAGCAGTATAAATCCTAGCACTGCAGCACACTTGTCACTTCTGAGTCCTTACACTAAGCAGGCATGGCACAGCTAGTGAGCATGTGGTCTAGAGCATGTGTGTGGCCATTACTAATTTCAGACTCGGAAGCCTGTGTCTTGCCACTTGTAAGCCCAGGCCCCCAAATATTCATGCTTCAGCTACTGATATTGCACCCTGGTACACTCCTTTATCACTGCTGAGACTGCGTTACAGAGCATGAGTTCCACTACTACTAATCTTGCTCGATGGCCTGGGTGCTTAAACCTGTGAGCCTACACTCTGCAGCTGAAAATTGCCAATGACTTGGCTTGCCGTCTGTTGCATATTTTCCCCACGCTTCTTCCTGCACTCTGGAGCACCTACTCCAGGAGGCTACTTTCTAAAACACATATCATCTCCACGAGTGAACCGTCATTCTAGATCAACTGTGTGACCACTAGTGACCTTGAATTCTGAAGTGTTATCTTAACTTCCTTGAGGTATTGCTCGAGAAGGTGTGTGCAACAATTACCCCAGTGACGTTTTATACCAGACATTTTGCTGCTAGTCATCCAGCACTCTAGACTGTGCAAGCTGTGAGTAGTGTACCTGTATATCTGTGGATGACGTGCCACCACTACAGACCTGGTGTATACTTCATATGTCCTGCCTCAATTGATCGTGCGTCACCATACACATATGCCACAACCCTTGCGCTTGCACTGTTGAGGGCTTGTCTTCCCTCTACTGAGCTTGTGTGGCAGAGCAGGTATATCACATTTTCTGAATTGGATCTCTGGATATGCAACCAAAAATAAAAACCCAGCTTTCAAGAGAACATGTCCCTTGCAGTCTGCACTCTTTTTCCTTTGGGAATTTTAACTTGCTTTGCTACTGTGTCTGACACAGATATGCCGACCTCACTGTGACTACAGGCCAGCCAAATGGGAAAGGGGACAGAATGAATCAAATTCCCCTTTTGATCACTCAACAGGAGGTCCACAGGCACCAGGTCTCATTAACTATCTCTGCTTCTCCAACTGCAGTCAGTGCTACACAGGGCCTGCTTCATGCTTGCCAGGGTCTCTCACCAAACACAGGCATTTTAACGGCTGGCTTCCTTGAGATGTCCCTGGGCTAGGTGAAAGCACTCTGAGACAGTGTTCCTTCTCCCTTGGCTCTGTGCCTGCAGTGAATGTATGCCTCTTCCTCAGCTGGGACATGAAGCCACAGCTCTTCACTGATTAAATCCCGTGTCTGGTCCAAACTCACATCGTAGCTTCTCCATCAACCTCCACTGCACGCTTTCAGAGCCAGGTTATCTTAGATCAGCCCAAGAGGCACTTCAGAAAGTGACATTCAAATCTGGCTATATAGCTGATACTGAGATCTTCAAGGCATGAAAACACTTCAAAATTACGTTGCTAAAACATTCTACAGATTATATGTATAGGAGAGCTTTCGAACTTACAAGTAACATCAAATACCAAAATAGGTTCTTACTTTTCCTTTCTCCACTTCTCTCATTCTCTCTCTCTCACACACACATGCACACATCCTTTTTACATGTTAAGACAATTACACGAAAAACAGATCATAGATTTTTAAATAACATCTCAATATGCAGATCAAACAAAACTGTACTTCCTCTATTTAAAACAAAATCACATAAATTACCCATTGGTTTCCCTATATTTGATATTATTGAATAATGCTGTAAGTTGATCTTTTTGTTTTTAATGGGGTTTTTAACTTTGACTGAAATACTTGCTTCAGACTTACTGAAGGCAGAATTAACTATTTTTTTTTTTCTTTTTTTGACCTCCTCCTTTTAGATTTGGGGGGTGATGTTTCAAAGTCAGATGTGTTCACAGTAATGGATGCTACTTCCACCAATCCTGGCTGAAGGGGTCCCAGTGATACCTGAATAACAATTTTTGTTTCAGGAGACAATCCTTCTAGCTGCTTAGGCTTCTTAAACATTTGATGACACTGGGTCTTGTGCTCCCTTTCCTCTCTGGAAGTTAAAAACTGTAGCTGACATTTGCAACACTGGTGAAACTCTTTTCCCAGTGCCCTCGATGATGTCTGCATGCTGTTGCAGTTTGAAAAATTTTGAGACAAAACGGGCAAAGTAAATTATTGGTGTTACCATGGTATGCTCTGAAATGTGCATCCACATCTGCAAAAAATGATGATCTGTAACTGCAAACCTGGCATACATAGGGCATTTCACCAGGCTTATGATTGTCTTTCATGTGCTCTAAGAGAACCTGATCTGTCTCAAAGGACAACTCACAGATGTGACAGACTGCGGAGGGCTCCTGGGCCGTGTGGACACTTTCAATGTGACACTGCAGCTGGAAGGGAGTAGGAAACTGGCGGAGGCAGTGCTGGCAGGTGGTGTGGGTTTTCCAGCTGTCACCTCTCTGCCTCTCAAGTTCCAAGTGGTGCTTCATGTGATTCATAAACTTGACATTTTTTAGAACTTTCAAACAGCTGAGGCATTTAAACGCCGTGTGGGTCTTCGGTTCTGGCTGCCCAACTCCTCCATGCTCGCCATAGTAGAAGTCACGAAGTAACACAATCAGATTTCCTTCTGTGGGATCACCAATTTTGTCTGGACTTGCCAAACTTGGAAAATCAGTTTTTGTCCGTCCACTTTCCCCTAAAGGTCTTACAGGCTTGCAATGAACACTGTCCTTTGGAAAAGGTGTTGGACAAGGTTCTCCATTCTGAACATGGCTTAGTGAGGTATGGACACGGTCTGGTGTGCTTTGCTGAGTGGTCTCTATATGAAAAAAACGTGACGGGGAGAAACCTAAAGAATGTTCCCCTACAATGCCATCACTGGGTTTAGGCCTTCTGGGATTTCTGCGATTTGTTTCACAAGGGGAAACTCGCTTTGATACATGAGGACTTTTATTCATATCTCCTGCAGAAACTGCTGTTTCTACTGGATGCTGCAATGACCTTGTGAAGGTAATCAAGGAAGAACATAACTCCTTCGAAAAGCCATCAGGCACTATTTGTGGTGAAAGATTTTTATAATCAGCTTGAGACGGAGGTTCAATAATAATAGGACTACCTGTTGATCTTGAGTCAGAGTCAGACACTGGCAAGACAGTCTTTGCTTCTGATGTAGGAGTCACATGACTAACAGGCTGTAATCTGTGAGCGTTACCTCTCCTGAAGTGACCACACCTTTTTCTCCTTGAATAAGAACCTGGGGTATCTCTGTTCAGTATGTTTGAAACGACTGGTTTTGAAGCTGAGCTCATCCCAACAAAGATCACGTCAGCATCGTCATTTCCATGTTCCACTCCAACCAAGATCACTTCATCATCATCATCAGCATCTACTTGTTTGGGCTCTCCCTCCCTTTTCCGTACTTCTGGCTCTTGTTCTTCTTCACGTAACATACGTGGGAGTTCCATATTTTTAATACTTTTTTATTCTTAGAGGGTGCGGCCACAAGTCCCAGTGCTTCCTTTATACAAACTGCCACCTAAGTGTAAACATACTACAGATTAGTTAAGTACAGAAAAATGGGCTATTTGATTATCTCCAAAACTCTAGAGTACTTATACACACCCTTATCTTACAGACAAAGACACTGAGTGTCAACCAGACTCAATGACAGCTGAAAAAACTACGACTACAAGTCTACATGGCTCTAGAATCATAGCTTTGTCGCATGTTCAATTTAACCTCTTCTACTTAAAAAAATAAAGAGGGGGGGAAAAAAACAAAACGCCGCACTGATCATTAGGTGAAATCACATGTAAAGGAGAGTATTTTTACAAAAGCATTGTTCTACAGCGTTTAGAAGCATGGACTTTGGAGTCAAAGGAGATTAAGTTGGAATTCTAACTTAACCACACACCAGTTGCGTCTTCTTGGGCAAATTTGTAACTTTTAAATGTGTTTCTGTATCTCAAAGACAAACATGCTTATTTCTTAGACTTAAGGTTAACAGCTTTTTTAAAAGCATCAGCTATTCAATGGCATCTTGTTTTGTAGTAAAAATGGAAGAAAATGTATCTTAAATGCACATTACAACCGATCCACAAATTCTAATTTCATAAATGTTAACAAAGAAAATAGGTAGCAAATTCAAAGTATAATCTATCTATACCTAGTTAACAAACAGCATAATTCAATGTCAAGCCCTTAACACAGGCCTAGGAAAAGGAGAATGGGCTCTCTTTGATAATCTCACCCCAATTCCACACTGACATATCCTAAATTTCTCCCTCTAATCCTCGCTAAACGTCAATCCAACAATGCTTCATCCTTTATGCCACATGTCTCTTCCCCACATAGCATGCAAAGTGTTGCCATTCTTTCTCTCATACCAATATCAGACAGAGATATCACTCACACACACACACACACACACAAACACACACACACACACACACACCTGATATCCCTTATGAATACAGGTGAAAGAGTCCTCAACAAAATACTGGCAAACAAAATTCAACAGCATATAAAAAAGACTGTATACCATGATCACATGGGATTTAGGGAGGTATGCAAAGTTGGTTCATTATAGGAAAGTCAATCAACATTATGCCATTTTAAAACAATAAAACAAATAACACATCTGCCTGAAGATAAAGCATTTCCTTGAATCTAGCACCGTTTCATAACCAGGGTTAAAAGAACACTTAATACTTAAGAACAGAAGAGAACTTTCTCAATCAAAGGGCACCTGTAAAAAGACCCACAGCTAACATCATACTTAAGAATGAAAAACTGAAAGCTTTCCCTCTAAGACCGGGAACAACACAAGGAAGTCTATTACACACTTTGGCTCAACATTATACTGGCAGTTTTACAACCAGAGCAATCAGGTAACAAAAGAGAATTGTTGCTGTAGTTTAAAAAAAAAAAAAAACAATGAAAAAACAAAAAACAGCCTTCAGAATGGAAAGGAAAAAGTCAAAGTATATTGGAGATAACATACGTTTGTATAGAAAATCTTGAAGAAAACACAAGTATTAGAATTAATATAAAGCTTACAGAATAGAAGACAAATATTTTAAAAGTCAACCACATTTTACACTGTAGCAACAAATGTTGTTGAGTAAATACTTGAATCTACACTAGCATTCAAAAGAATACTTAGGAAGTCAGAAAGAGGAAGACAATATATTCTTTTGAATGGCTGAGTAATACTCCACTGTGTATATGTACCACAGCTTTCTGATCCATTTATCTGTTGGTGGACATCTAGGTTGTTCCATGTCCTGGCTATTATAAACAGTGCTGCGATGAACACCAGGGTACATGTGTCTCTTTCAATTCTGGTTTCCTCAGTGTGTATGCCCAGCGGTGGGATTGCTGGGTCATATGGCAGTTCTATTTGCCATTTTTTAAGGAATCTCCACAATGTTCTCCATAGTGGCTGCACTAGATTGCATTCCCACCAACAGTGTAAGAGGGTTCCCTTTTCTCCACACCCTCTCCAGCATTTATTGCTTGCAGACTTTATAGGAATCAATTCTAATGAGACGGATGAAACTGGAGCCGATTATACACAGTGAAGTGAGCCAGAAAGAAATACACCAATACAGTCTACTAACACATATATATGGAATTTAGAAAGATGGTAATGATAACACTGCACGAGAGACAGCAGAAGAGACACAGATGTATAGAACACATTTTTGGACTCTGAGGGAGCGGGAGAGGGTGGGATAATTTGGGAGAATAGCACTGAAACATGTACACTATCATGTAAGGTAGTCGCCAGTCTATGTTTGAAGCAGGATACAGGATGTTTGGGGCTGGTGCACAGGGATGATCCAGAGAGATGATATGGGGTGGGAGGTGGGAGGGGGGTCAGGATTGGGAACTTATGTACACCTGTGGTGGATTCATGTCAATGTATGGCAAAACCAACACAGTGTTATCAAATAAAATAAAGTAAAAATAAAAATAATAAAAAGGAGAGAAAGACAAATATCATATGGCATCACTTACATGGACTCTAAAATATGACACAAATGAACTTATCTATGAAACAGAAACAGACTCACAGACATAGAGAGCACACTATGTGATTCCCAAGAGGGGAAAGTTGGGGTAGGCACAGATTGGGAGCTGGTGATTAGCAGATGCAAACTATAATATATACAAGAGAGAAATAAGAGCATACTGTATAGCACAAGGAACTATATTCATAATTTGTGATAAACAATCATGGAACAGTGTATGAAAAAATTGTATGTGCATATGTGTGTGTTTACATATGAAGGAAAGGAAAGGACAACTGTTGGCAAGCACGTACAGAAATTGGATCCTTGTGTGTTATAGATAGATTTTAAAATGGTGCACCTGCTACAGAAAACAGTTTAAAGGCTCCTCAAAAAACTAAAAAACTAGACCTGATACATGATTCTGCAATTCCACTTCAGGATATAAAATCAAAAGAATTTAACATGGGGTCTTGGGATATCTGCAGAGCTGTGCTCACAGCAGCACGAAGCACAACAACTAACAGGTGGAAGCATCGAAATGTCCATCAAATGTGATATATACACACAATGAAATATTATTTAGCCATATAGAGAAAATTCTGTCACATGCTACAACATGCATGATCATTTCAGACATCAAGCCAAATGCAATAAGCCAGTCGTACAAAAAGACAAATACTGTAAGTTTCTACTTGCATGAAATAGCTAACACAGTCAAGCAATAGAAAGGAAACAAAAAAGAACGATGGAGTCCATGGTCTAGGTCAACGGGCAAGAAAAGAGGAGTTGCTGTTTAATGGGACAGGTGATGGGTACAGAGTTTCGATTTTGCAAGCTGTAAAGGTGTAGAGATCTGCTTCATAACAATGTGATAAGGAATTCTCTGGTAGTTCAGAGGTTAGGACTCCACAGTGTCCTATCAGGGGCCTGGGTATGATCCTCAACCAGGGAACTGTCATTCAAGCTGCACAACACAGCTAAAACAATGACAACAACAACAAATCAACACTGTGACTACGTGTGTGTATATGTCTTAGTCACTCAGTTGTGCCCAACGTTGCATCCCCAGGGACTAAAGTTCACCACGTTCCCTTCTCCATCAGATTTGCAGTGGGTTGCCATTTCTTTCTCCAAAAGGCTGATGAAAGTGTGCAAAGTACTTAGAATGCAAAAATGGTAAAATGGTAAAAATTTAAGTTAGATGTTTTCTACAACAATTAAAAACAGAAAAGCATTTAACAACCAGGAAAAGAATTTGAATAGACATTTCCGACTCTTTGCAACCCAATGGACTGTAGTCTACCAGGCTCCTCCGTTCATGGGATATTCCAGGCAAGAGTGCTGGAGTGGATTACCATTTCCTTCTCAAGGCGATCTTCCCCACCCAGGAATTGATCCCAGGTATCCTACCTTGCAGGCAGACACTTTCCCTTCTGAGCCACCAGGGAAGCCCTGAGCAAAATGTCAATCAGTCTCACTGAGATACTACTTCACACCCAGACTACTTCACACCCAATCAAAAGGACGAATAATAACAAGTGCTGCAGAGGATGTGGAGAAAAGGAATCTTCATGATATTGTTGAAGTAATTGCTATAAAATGGTACAACCACTCTTGCAAAAGTGGTTGGTCAGTACCTCAAAAATTAAATGTAGAGTAGAGATATGATCCAGGAATTTCCCTCTTTTGTATATATGCACCAACACTGAAAATGTTCAGTCCATGCAAAATCAGTGTTCACAGCAACATTACTCGCAATAGCCACAAAGAGTACACCATCCACGTATTATCCATTCATTGACGAATGGATAAACAAACTGTAGTATATGCTCAAAATGGACTGCATGGAAGCCATTTACCATATTCATATACCATATTCAGCCATAAAAATAAAACAAAAACATTCACTGCTATACAAGCATGAACACGATGAATCTTGAAAGTACACAAACGAGGGGACTTTCCTGGCGATCCAGGGTTTAAGACTCTCCACAGGTGCCATCCCTGGGCTGGGAACTAAGATCCCACATGCCACAGAGCTAAATAAATAAATATTTAAAAAGAAAATACGACATCTGAATAAAGCCAGACACAAAGGTCACACATTGTATGTGGGAGAACTGTAGGTGGAAGACAAGCAGGAAAGAGAAGCACTCTGTAATCCAAGTGAAACATTTTTTTCAGGGAGGAGGAAATGAACTACTCTGATAAAGGCTACCAACAAATTAAATAAAATAACCATTAAAAATTCACCACTGAGTTAAACATTTGAATTCACCTGTGGCCTTGACAAGAGTGGCTTTATGGGAAAATGAGAGAACTCGAGATAACAAAGTCTAGGAACAACTCTGCAGAGTTCTATAACAAGCAAATATGAAATAAAAGCAGCAGAAGCAGGAGGTGTCACCAAAAGATGGGTTTTTAACGACAGGTCACATTATAGTCAGTCTGTTTGCTGATGGGAACCATCCAGAGAAACAGAAACCTTAATCCAGGAGGACAAAGAGGAGACTTGCTAGAATATCACGAAATGAGTAGGTCTAGAAATGAGCAGATTAAGAATTGAGTACATCAAACCACAAGAGCACACAAGCTGGAAAAGGCAATGGAAACCCACACCAGTACTCTGGCCTGGAATATCCCACAGGTGGAGGAGCCTGGTAGGCCGCAGTCCATGGGGTTTCGAAGGGTTGGACACGACTGGGCGACTTCACTCTCATGCACTGGAGAAGGAAATGGCAACCCACTCCAGCATTCTTGCCTGGAGAATCCCAGAAAAGGGGGAGCCTTGTGGGTGGCTGTCCATGAGACTGCAGAGTCAGACACGACTGAAGCGGCTTAGCAGCAGTAGCAGCACCCAAGAAGGGTACACAAGCCAAATAATCTGCTCATGTTGACAGAGCTGAGATAATATTAAAAAAAGGCTGGCATAGTGGATTAATGGGTATGGTAACCAGCCTTCAAGTGAATTCAATCTCCTGATATTCCCACCCCTGTGTAGTTCTCTCTCAATCTATCACAGGGTAGACCTGTGAGACTAAGCAAATACACTAGTGCAGATGTGTAACATCTCAAAAAAACCCTGCACTTTATCATGGGTGCAAACACTTTCCTGAATCACTCATTCTGAGTAAAGACAGCAGCCTCCACAAGAGAAGCCCCTTGGAGAGGCCCACAGAAGGAGGAACTGAGGCTTCAAGAGTACAGACAAGTGAGAGAGCTTAGATTCAACAAACTAAGTCTTCAGAGGTTGCCAAGCCAGACAAAAGCTTGACTACTACCTCAGGAGAGATCCTAGGCCAAGAGATAACAAGTGGTAAGTTCTTTCAAACTATTCCATTTTGAGATCATATGTACAACACAAACATTTCAAGTTCTAATACCATTCACATCATACTTACACACAGAACAGTTCTCCTATAAATATAGCAAAAATCAAAACACACACACACACACACACACACACACACACACACACCCACCCCTATCCACAGCACCGAAACACAGGAGTTGCCTGGCAGTCCAGTGGTTTGGTTAGGACTCAGCCCTCTCACTGCCAGGATCCTGTGTTCGATCCCTGGCTGGGGAACTAATATCCTATGAAGCCACATGTTGTCACCAAAACAAAACATGCTGTGAAGTTCAAAGCTGTACCAGCAAGATAAGTATACAACACAGCTGTAGGCACAAGTGGCTGGGCATAGAGCTTCCTATGATCTTGTTTACTCGCATTAAATGAACTCAGATGGTGCCTCACCCCCATCCAGTGCAGTTCACTTACTTAATGAAGAAAAGCCCTTAAGGGTACAGAAATGAGCAAGTAATCTCACGTGAACATGTTAAATCACAGGATATTTTCTCTGAATGAACCACTGGATTCATTCATTCATTTGGCCATGCCGTTTGGCTTGTGGGGTCCCAGTTCCCTGACCAGAGACTGAATCCAGACTACTGCAGTGAAAGCCCAAAATCCTAATCACCAGGCCACCAGGGAACCCCACACCTGCATTGCTTTGCTTTGCTAGCTAAAACCTTAGGATATGTGCATTGCCCCACTTTAGCCTCACCAAGTGGTAGGAGTCACCTCTACACAGCTTAAGACCCATGGTGCTCTTACTTTTTTTCTTTCAAGAAGGCAGGAGAAAGCAAGTCACCCTGCCTGTTTTTAAGCTTGACACTCAGAAAGCTGCAAACCTGAAACCATGATGGCCCTGAAGTCAACACCCGCAATCAGGGTCAGGTAATCCCCAATCAGGAATACTCTCTCTCAACAGCAACGTGTCAGCCTACGAATGAAAGGAGAAAAAGGCAAAGTAAGAAAGCCACACCTTTGTCCCTCGTTGTAAAGATGTCTGTCACCTTACCTCAGGGGCCCACTGAAATCCTGAGCGCTTGAGACCTCCCAGGCAGCACACGGTCACATCCTGGGGACAAGCAGAGGAAACGGCCAGGGTGAGTCCCCTGTTCTGGGAACATTCTATCCCCCCAGTCCCTACCTGGTCCTATTCTATGGATGCTGACCAGGCGTCTCACACTCAACCAGACCAAGTGATTGAACTCCTTTGCCCTGAGCTTCTTCCTCCCACCTCCCTTCTCTCAGTAACAAACAAACAAATACCTCATATGCCAACTTCCGAACCAAAGGCCTGAATCTTGGGGCTCCCAGGGACGGGGCAGCCCTGGAGTCTGAGGAGAGGCCGAGGAAACAGGAAAACGACCAAAGCACTAGGGCAGTGAAGAGGCCACTAGATCGATTTTTTTTCTTTTTTTTTCGCTGTGCTCGCCTGACTATGCCTGGGTGCAGGACCGGGTTGGGCCGTGAAGATTTGTGTGCGTGTGTGTTTAAATCATTAGGTTCCACAGGAGAGCTAGGGGTGGTGCCCCACCCACCCCCCGGGCGGGAAAGCTGCTGGAGAGCTGAGCCCGCCCAGACTAGAGAGGACAGAGGGCGAAAGGCGCCTGAGGCCTGTGGGTCCTGCCGCACGCTCCCTCCTGAGGGCCCGCGGGCCCTCACCAGCCACCCCACCGAGCAAGGCCTCGTGAGAGTGGGGACCCGAGAAACCCTCCCTATAGCCGTCAGGCACCGCTTTGGCTGAACCACGCTCCAGTCCTTACCAGCCCCCGTTGACGGAGGAGACAGAACTGCCTGCTGCTCACCTGCCTTAGGCAGTTCCCGGATCAAGCCTGAGGAGACGAGCCCGAGGGGATGAGGAGGGGAGCCTGAGGGGATGAGGCCTCCTCAGGTCTGGGGCGCCGCCTCAGCTCCCCCTACAGGCGAGCGGGCTGCCTCCGATGATTGGCTGCCAGGTGTCGGCGCCTGCCATCTGATTGGCCGCGAGGCTGAGTTGGGCGCATGCGCACGCGATGGACACCCCACCCCCTCCCCCACCCCGTAAAAGCACCCCCTGTGGGCGTGGTCAGGCTGAATCTGAATCTCAAGAGTATTGGGTCAAGATTGCTCAGCTCACCGAAGGCGAAGAAAGAAAAAAACAGATGGCACAGTCGCCAGGGCACAGGGCTGAGAACGGCCTCCGAGTCTACTAGGGGAGTCCAGTGATGGTGTCCGGCACTCACAGCCCTCAGGGGTGACCTCCCTTAAGCCAGTTCTTTGCTTAAGCAACTTGTCCTTACAGTGAATCTTGGCGCCCCTCCTCTTGGAATTCCATTTCAATCAAGGCAGGGCAGCCTGCCCCTGTTTTTGCACTGTCTATTGTGAGCTGAGAATGAGCTTTACTTTTTCTTCTTCTTCGTCTTCTTTTAAATTTTAGAGCTTTACGCTTTTAATGGCTGAGGAAAACCGAAAAGACTTTTATTTTCTGACGTGGAAATTGTGTGAAATTCAGTTTTCGGAGTCCTTAAATTTGGAACAGGGACTTGCCAGTTTCTTTCGTTGTTGTCTATGGCTGAAAACTTAATCGCCAATGATCATATTCGCAAAGCCTAAAATATTTCTTCTTTGGCCCTTCACAGAGTCTTTTTTAAATGCCCTGTGCTGCTGGAAGTCTCCTAGTAGACCGTTGAGATCTCCTATGGGAGGATAAAGTTTTGGTTTTGTTACATTATTTTTTTCTCTAATATATTCATTTTTCATTCTTTACTAATTTCATTCCTTCACATCGCTATAAGTTTGTTCTGTTGCTCATCTTTACAACTTTTTGAGATAACTGTTTGTAACTCTCATTTCTCTTGTATCTAATGCTATAAATTTACCTTAATTTGTTGTTGTTCAGTCCCTCAGTCATGTTGGACTCTTTGCAACGCCATGGACTGCATGCAGCACACCAGGCTTTCCTGTCCTTCACTGTCTGCTGGAGTTTGCTCAAACTCATGTCCATTGAGTTGGTGATACCATCCGAACATCTCATCCATCGCCGCCCACTTCTTCTCTTGCCCTCAGTCGTTCCCAGCATCAAGGTGGTTTCCAATGAGTTGGCTTTTCCCATCAGGTGGCCAAACTATTGGATCGTCAGATTCAGCATCAGTCCTTCCAGTGAATATTCAGAGTTGATTTCCCTTAGGATTGACTGGTTGAATCTTGCTGTCCAAGGGACGCTCGAGAGTCTTCAACACCACAGTTCAAAAGCATCAGTTCTTCGGCACTCCACCTTCTTTACGGTCCAGCTGTCACATCCATACATGACTGTGGGGAAAAGCATAGCTGTGACTAGATGGACTTTGTCAGCAAAGAAATGTCTCTGCTTTTTACTAGGCTGTCTAGGCTTGTCATAGCTTTTCTTCCAAGGGCCACATATCTTTTAAGCTCATGGCTGCATTCACCACCCACAATCATTTTGGACCCCAAGAAAATAAAGTCTGTTACTCTTTCCATTGTTTCTCCGTACAACTTTAACTGTGTCCCGCAATTTTTGCGAATAGGCTATTCATTATCATTCACGTCCGAGTATATCCTAATATTCTCTTCTAAAGACAAGCCTAAATATTGCATGGGCTTCCCTGGTCACTCAACTGGTAAATCGCTTCCAGCCAATGCAGGAGACACAAAAGGCCTGGGTTTGATCCCGGGTCAGGAGGATCCCCTGGAGAAAATAATGGCAATCTGCTCCAGGATGCTTGCATGAAAATTCCATAGAGATATGTGTTAAGATAGTTATTTCTATTTTCCAAGTGAATGGCATTTTCAAAGACGTTTCTTGGTCAATTTCTCATTATTGCATTATAGTCAGATGACACAGTCTAAATATTATTGATCCTTTGTATTCGAAGATTTCCGTTAAGTATGCCGTACTTCAGATTTCCATCTCCGTGAAGTCAAAATGAAGTGGGTGTTGTGTAGAGAAAGCACTTGCAATGTCTGAAATGTGTGTGTGTGAAATGACTTCCTTTATGCTTCACAATTATTCCAGCATCTTTCAGTAGGGTACCTTTAACGAAGTTCCAGGGTTTTCTCAAATTTTACCAGTTTTTCCACAAATGTTCTTTCCTAGTTTCATAGTCCCATATAGGATACTGAACTGCATGAGAATATAGAGCAAGAAGCTACAGATACCTCCCTTAGCTTACTCTGGTCTATAGCAGTTTCTTAAACTTTCCTTGTTTTTCAAGACTTTTGACCGTTTTCAGGAGTCCTTCAGGGACAGGTATTTTGCAGAATGACTCTCTATATGAGTTTGGGATGTTTCTCCTGATTGCCCTGGGGTTTATATAATTGTAGAACTATACCTCCAAGGCAAAATATCTTTCTCATCATCTCCCATCAAGGATTCATACTATCAATATGACCTACCACTAGTTCGTCTGCTATAAAGTTGTCTCCTTCCTGCTGACATATTCTGTTCTTGGAAACAAGCCGCTAAACACAGCCTACATTTAGGGAGGGGCATGGAATCTCATCTTGAGGAAAATATCGAAGAGATACACAAATTACTGAGTATACAAGTTAATTGAAACTCCCTTGTAAGGAAGATCTGATCCTTCTAGCCATAACTTTTAATGTTAAATTAATTAAAGTAAAGATTTAATAGGTTTCCCAGTTGGTGCTAGTGGTAAAGTACCTGCCTGCCAATACAGGAGATGTAAAAGATGTGGGTTCAGAGGAGCCTGGTGTGCTACACTGATGGGGTCGCAAAGAGTTGGACAGACTGAAGCCCCTGAACACACAAAAAGATTTAATACCTCAGTCACACTGGCTACATTTTAACATTTGCAAAGTGGCATATTAGACACAGACATAGAAAATATATTTTACTGAGAATTCCTTAGTGATCGGGTTATTAGAGATTTGTGCTTCCACTGCAGGGGGCAGAGAGTCAACCCCTGGTTGAAGATCTAAGATCCCTTAATCCGCACCGCAAGGCAAAAAAAAAAAAAAAAAGAAAGAAAGAAAACAAACCCTGCCGGATGAACACTCCATCTCAGTATACAGATAAAGGATATAAACAGAACACCTCACAGAAAAGAAAAGAAACATAAGCATTTATATATGTGAAAAGCTGATCGCCCTTATGAGGGAATACATGTAACAATTATGAAAATGTTTTCTATTGCTGCAGAAAGGTCTGTGAATAGCACTGACTTAGGTCATTGTTTTTCCAACCTTTCTTCTTTTCAAATGTGATGCATATTAACACATGAAACTGCTTTAGCTCTGTCTCAAAAATTTGCTATTTTCACTATCATTCAGTTCAAATAATGTTTTTCCCATAACAATTTCTCCTAGGAGCAATAAGTTATTTAGGTTCAGAAGCAGGAGAAGGAGAAGCCTAAACCACAACATTAAAGAGGCTTGTGAATTGCACTTTGGGTTCCTGGCAATCCTTACTCTATCCTCAGCCTGTGTGCAGTGCCATTGCTTCATTTTCAAACTTTGGGAGTTCTGTACTCCTCAGTTATCTTTCTGGGGTTTTGTTTGGTCATGCCACAGAAGCTGTGGGATCTTAGTTCCACAACCAGGTGTTGAACCCTGGCCATTGACAGTGAAAGCATCAAGTCCGAACCACTGAAGCAACAGGGAATTCTCATACCTCTTTCTTTCAAATATTTGTTCATTTACTTGGCTGTGCTTGTTTTTAGTTCCAGCACAAGGACCCTTCAATCTTCATTGTAGCATGTGGGAGCAGGAATTTTAATTGTCACATGTGGTATTTTTAGTTGCAGTATGTGGGATCTAATGCCCGGACCAAGGAATGAACTTGGACGCCCTAATCTGGGAGCACCGAGTATTTCCACCGGACTACAGGGATGTCCTTCCCATGAATGAACCCAGGTCTCCCACATTGCAAGTGAATTCCTTACTGTCTGAACCACCATAGCTTTGACTATAAGAATTTTGGTCAGCAGAGTCATGCCTTAGCTTTTTTTTTTTTTTTTTCTTTTTTAATGCTGTCTATGTTTGCCATAGCTTTCTTCCAAGGAGCTAGCTTCCTTTGATTTTGTGGCTACATTCATGATCCTCAGTGATTTTGGAGTCCAAGAAAATCAAACGTGCTGTTATTTTCAGTTGTTCACCATTTCCTTGCCATAAAGTGATGGGACCAGACGTTGTGATCTTCGTCTTTTGAAATTTGAGTTTTAAGCCAGCCTTTCACTCTCCTCTTTTGCCACCATCAAGAGGCTCTTCACTTTCTGCTCTTAGGGAGACATCATCTGCATATCTGGGTTGTCGCTGTTTCTCCAGCAATCTTGATTCCAGATTGTGCTTCATCCGGCCCAGTGTTTTTCATGATGTACTCTGCGTTTAAGTTAAATAAGCAGGGCAACAGTATATAATCCTGACGTACTCCTTTCCCTATTTGGAACCAGTCGCTTGTTCCATGTCCAGTTCTAAGTGTTGCTTCTTGACCTGCATACAGATTTCTCAGGAGGCAGGTCAGATGGTCTGGTATTCCCATCTCTTTAAGAATTTTCCAGAGTTTGTTGTGGTTCACACAGGCAAAGGTCTCATCACTTCATGGAAAATAGATGAAGAAACAATGGAAAAAGTGACAGAATTTATTTTCTTGAGCTCCAAAATCACTGCAGATGGTGACTGCAGCCACGAAATTAAAAGATGCTCACTGCTTGGAAGAAAAGTTGTGACAAAGCTAGGCAGTGTTTTAAAAGAAAGAGACATTACTTTGCCAACAAATGTTCATAAAGTCAAAGCTATGGTTTTTCCAGGAGTCAGGTACAGATGGAGGAGCTGCACCATAAAGAAGGCTGAGTGCTGAAGAATGGATCCTTTCAAACTGTGGTGCTGGAGAATGGAGAAGACTCTTGAGAGTCCCTTGGACTGCAAGGAGATCCAACCAGTCAATCCTAAGGGAAATCAACCCTGAATCTTCAGTGGAAAAACTGATGCTGAAGCTCCAATACTTTGGCCTCCTGAAGGGAAGAATCAACTCATTGGGAAAACAAAACAAAACAAAACCCTTGATCCTGGGAAATATTGAAGGCAGCAGCAGAAGGCATGACAGAGGATGAGATGATTGGGTGGCATCAGCAACCCAACGGAATGAGTCTGAGCAAGCCTCAGGGGATGATGATGGACATGGAAGCGTGGCATACAGAAGTTCATGGGGTCACAGGGAGTCAGACACGACTGAGCAACTGAACAACAAAAGCCAGGCAGGGTCTTTATGTACAGCTGGCTGAACCTCAATGGGGCTTTTCTGAATTTCTGGAGGTGGGTAGAACATAATTTTTTAGCCAGATCCCATGCTGCAGCATGTCTGGAATATTTTGTGCTCGTAGTCAATCTTTTTTGTGTGTTTTCTGGGTGGCACTTGGGAGTCAGTGTTCCTCACAATGATGGATGCTGTCTCTCTCAGTCCCAGCTGAACTGAACTTTGGATCATGACCTCTGTTTCAGGAGGCAACCCTGGCAAGTGCTCTGGCTGTTTGAATGACTGATGATTCTTGGTTTGGTGCTCGGTCTTTTCCTTCACGTTCAAACTTTGTAGCCAGCACTTGCAACATGGAAAGACCCTCCTGTTGCAGTTCCTCCGAGCGTGATTTACAAAGGATGTCACCTATTTGAACATTTTGAGGCAAAACAGACAAACAAATTGTTCATGTTTCCATGCCATGTTCTAAAATACGCCTCTACATTGGCAAAGGCTGACAATCTGTAAGTGCAAACACGGCAGACATAGGGCATTTTGCCAGGTTTGTGACTGTCCTTCAGGTACTGTAAGAGAACCTGATCTGTTTTGAAGGACAATTCACAGATATTACAGACCGTGGAGGGCTCCCAGGAAGCAGGGACACTTTCCATGCGACACTGCAGCTGGAACGAGGTGGGAAACTGGTGGTGGCAGTGCTGGCAGGTAGTGTGGGTTTCCCAGCTGTCACCCTTCTGCCTCTCAAGCTCCAGATGGTTCCTCAGGTGGGTCATAAACTTGACATATTTTAGAAGACTCAAGCAGCTGAGGCATTTGAAGGCTGTGTGAGTCTTCTGTTCTGGTGCCGTCTCTTGTATGCTCCAAAGTAAAAGCCATCAGATAACATTTACTCTCATCAGTGAATTTGATCCCAGATTTACTTTCATGGGATCAACAGTCTTGCTCTGACGTGCAAGAGTCAGAAAGTCCATTTTCTCCAGGCCTGACAAACTGCATGTTCCTTCTGGATCCATAAGACGGAAGCATGCCTGGCCATTTGTGCGAGTCCGTGAAAATGATGCCCCACCATGCACACGGCTCGGTGAGGTCGGGGAATCTTCCAAGGTCATAACCGTGTTTTTCCAGGAGAGATACCTGGAGGGGCCATGGTGGAGGCAGGTCCCCCTGGGATTCCATCGCTGAGTTTGGGTCTTTTGGGATTCCCACTGTTAAAATTCACATCTGAAGTGGGACACCGCTTTGAATTTAGAGGGCTTTCATCCTTGCCTCCTAATGAGAGAACGGCTCGAGAGAGACAGGGAGGCCACAGAGAGAACAATTCTGAATTGTGAAGGACAGTTTCTGGCGAGCTCGTTTGCTAATCAGGTTTAGATGAAGGCTCCGAAATAATAGAACTGCCTCTTCCTCCCCATACACACTGAGAAACTGGTGATACGGCAGCTGGCTCTGATGCTGGGGTCCTAAGATTTGCAGGTTGCCACCTGCAGGAGGGATCCGGATTCACGTGGTCCTTCATTCTTCTTGAAGATGAGTCCCTGGTCACTCTGTTCAAAACGTTAGAAATGACTGGCTTTGAAGTTGAAATCACTCTGACAAAGAAGGTTTCAGCATCCTCCTTGACGTGCTCCACTCCAACAAAGATGACCTCAGCATCGTCATTGTCCTCACCTCTGGATTTGGACACGGCGGTCTTTTTCTCGGGTTGTGGTGGTGCTTGTGCTTCCTCACACGGGAAGAGATGGGCCATTTTGCAACCACTTGTGGCTTCAAGTGGCCCCTTCTAGTGTTTTTCTCCCCCTAAAAGCAATCACCAGGCAAGGTCATCCCCTCTGATCTCAGGTGTCAGTCTCTGTGGTTTCAGGTCACCCTCAGTTGGTCACCGAGAATATTAAATGGAAAACTCCAGAAATATACAACTTATGCATTTTAAGCTGCAGGTAATTCTGAGGAGAGTGATTGGAATCTCACACCATCCTGCTTCCTCCTGCCCAGAATGTGAATCGTTCCTTAGTCCTGAACATCCCACGCGTCTGTCACTCGGTTACCACAATGACTGTTGAGATGCCACAGGGCTTGTGACCAAGTTTTCCTTACTTTACTCAATAATGGCCCCAAACCGTAAGTGGAGGGATGCTGTCCATTGACATATGCCAGAGAAAAATCCATTAAGTGCTGCCTTTCAGTGAAAAGATCCAAGTTCTCAATTTGATATAAAAGAGAAAGAAACAATGTATGCTGAGGTTGCTAATATCTGTGGTGAATGTGAAGAAGAGAAAATAAATCTGGGTTAGTTTTGCTGTCAAACCTCCAACTGCAAAAGGTATGGACACAGAGCGTAGGAAGTGCTTAGTTAGGGTGAAAAAAAATCGCTCAATTAGTACAGTAGTATATTTTACATAGCAACTACACTCACAACACTTTTATAAAAGTATATTGTTATAATTGTTCTATGTTATTATTACACCTTCCCTGGTGGCTCAGATGGTAAAGTGTCTGCCTACAATTCGGGAGAGCCAGGTTCAATGCCTGGGTCAGGAAGATCCTGTGAAGAAGGAAATGGCAATCCAGCCCAGAATTCTTGCCTGGGAACTCCCATGGACAGAGGAGCGTAATAAGCGGCACTCCATGGGGTCGCAAAGAGTTGCACACGACTGAGCGACTTCACTTTCACTTTCCTGTTATTTTTAGGCAGTGGCTATCTCTTACTGTGCCTCTATACAGTAGACTGCATCACAGGTGTGTTTGTATAGAAGAACCATTGTGTATATAGAGTTTGATACTGTGTGAGGTTACCGATGTCCCCTGGGGGTCTTGAAACTTACTGTCTGCCGATAAGTGGTGATGATTATATTTCTTTCAAAAGACAAAATTAGTACCTGGTTGAATCACTGGCTGAAACATTGAGATAACTATTAGCACCCTTAGACATAAGGAAACATCTCAAAGTCAGTGAAATGACATGACCGTTTTAAACTTCCTTCTCCAGCCAACACTTTTGCCTTGACTCCCCATGGTGGCCCCCGTGTTCCTCTTAAACTCTGCAGGAGAGTTGGTAGGCACCATTTTGCTTACAGATCTACAATCTCACTCAGAAATGCTGACCGACAGAAAATGTCCAAAAGAGCCCCCAGCTGTCACTTGGGGGTGCCTCTCACTCCCTCCACTTTCCGAGTCCAGAAGGCACCATAGTCTATACATGGATCCAAAATATTTTCTTTAAATCCCAGCCATTTCTAATAGCAGGACTTGAACCTGCCTCATGCTGGCAACTCTCTCTCTCTCTCTCTCTCTCTCTCTCTCTCTCTCAGAGAGGGAGAGCATTTACACTGTACTTGAAACTACTTCCACAGCATCAACATTGTATTAGGTATTATACGGATGTGGAGATGATTTAAAACATGTGGGAGTATCCCCTTATGTTACATGCAAAGACTGTACCATTTTATGTAATGGACTTGATCACCCATTAATTTTGGTGTCTCCAGGTGCAGGGTTCCCAGACCCAATCTCCCAAGGGTACCAAGGAGGGAGGGACGGGACTTCTCAAGACTTCTACTGCTCCCCCTGCCTTGGATGCTGTCTCAATTACCAGCACCCAACTCCTGAGCTGCCTCGGTCCACAGTTTCTCTGCCAGGCTTTCCTGACCATGATGTCAGAAATCACAGCCTCCCCCAACTCACATGCCATTTTCCCCTCCAGAGCTATCGGGCTGCTGTATTTTGGTTTCTAGAACAACATGGAGTGTCTGTCAGTGCTACATGCCTGCTGCAGAAATAAACAGTAACTGTTATGAAACAATCATTTACCTGTACCTCAAGCTCGGCCCACTCATTCCTGGCTCCCCAGGTACTAACACTTGATCTTAGCCAAAAGGCTGAGAAGCAATTTCTCCAAGCATTTGATGACTTCCAAATCTGAATGGATTAAAACTATCAGGCAAGAGAGAAAGTCAGCCAGTATGTAGCTGGATGCTGACAGGGGCAGTGGTGCTCCTTGAAATTAAAGGTTTGTAACACAGTTTCTCTCCATATAATACATTTGTTGATAGCTTCCATGCCATTAACACGTTTCATAGACATTAAAGGCCATTCTAAAGTTTACATTTGGCCATTTGTGATACCAGATCACATTTCATCAGTAGCATATCATAGTTTGTTTGCTTGTGTGTAAATGATGTCCCTAGCGGTAAAGGTCCCTCCTGCCAATGCAGAAGACCTAAGAGATGCAGGTTCCATCTCTGGGTCAGGAAGACCCCCTGGAGGAGGGCATGGCAACCCACTGCAGTATTCCTACCTGAAGAATCGTATGGACAGAGAAGAATCGTGGGCGACAGTCCATAGGGTTGCAGAAAGTCTAGCATGACTGAAACAACTGAACACACACGCAGACATATGTATATAAATATATATTTTACAGTGGTATGAAAAATAGTGCTGTGGGACCTCCCCGGTATTCCAGTATTTAAGACTTCTCACTTCCAGGCCAGGGACACAGCTTCAATCCCTGGTCAGGGACCTGTGATCCCACATGCCACTGGGTGTGGCCAAAGGTAAATGGAATAATGTATCTTACAGCTGATGTCATCTTAGATTTAATGAAGGTTTCTATTTTTCATAAGCAGAATCCAGCCTACTAAATTCATGTCACAAGTCACTAATGGCATGCTAGCTGCATTATATAGGCAAGTGGTTTAGACAGGGATTGACAAATCGGCTTGCTTCCCGATTGTTTTTTTTTTTTTTAATTTTTAAAAACGTTTAACATTTTTTACATTGATGTTTAATTTTGGGAAAAACAAAGGAAAGGTTTGTGACGTGTGAACATTATATGATATCAAAATTTCAGTGTCACAAAGAAAGTTTTATTGGAACACAGACGTGATCATTTGCCTCTGCCTGAGGCTATTTCACCCTGCTAATGGGAGAGACCTCATGGCCCTTAATGCCTGGTTACTCTCTAGCCCTTAACAGATAAATTTTGCAGACTCATGGCTGCAGAGAACAAAAGGAAGCATTCCAAACCCCATGGCTCACCAGCTCCTGAAGTCCAGTTGACTCAGTGCAGCTAAACACTTCCTACTCTGAGACCAAGTGGAGGGTGAAGCTGGAGTGTCTTTGTCTCCACGTCCCAGAAAGATTTCTCTGGGAATAGCAGCACCGCTTCCTGTGTCCAGTGTCCGTGAAACTCCTCCCTGGCTCTCCAAAAGCCTTTTCCCAGTGAGGCGGCATCAGGAGATTCCACGCCTTTTAAAGCCCATTCGAGTCCAATCCATAGTACCCAAACCAGGCTCCAATCAGGTTTCTGAACCAGTTTTTCCCCATAGGATCTTTCAACTAGAAACCTTTCTAGCAAAATGTTGGAGAGGGGAAAGAATCTGAGTGGGGCTTCAGGGCCCCTCCCAGGGGCTATTTTCCAGGTCTCAGTGTGGTGAGAGTCCCCACTTGCATCTCCAGCATCCAGAGGCCCACCACCTTATCTCCAGTTTATCTGAGTCTTTAGATATTTGCGGTTCAATAGCTCAAGGGCAAGGGAAGGTGGTCCACACAGCTATTCCAACAGGGCATGGGCTGATGTCAGGAACCTACAAAGTCAGGAGTTCTCTTCCAATGGAAAAAAACTCTCCAGCTGCAAACAGCGAACCCCTGTCCTCTTCCGAGGGCAAGGGGGTGGGTTGGGGAGGAGGCAGGGTGAGGAGGGCAGGAAGCAAGCTTACTCCCAAGTGATCTGCACTTGAAGGCTCAGCACCCGCTGGATTCCCAGGGTCCTCACTGTGAATCTACATGCTGAACCCCAGGAGCTTTTTCTAGGCGGGGGCTCATGCGTTCTTAAACCACGTCAGGGGTGTCAGGTCACACCCTCACCGCCCTCCTGCACCCTTCCCCCCTAACTCGCCCTCTTCTCTGTCCTCCTTTGCAGCACCTAGATTATATCTCAAGCTTTCCCTCCCACTGCCTTTACAGCCCTGTGCACACAGATTCGTGGGTTTCAGAGACGGTTTCAGAGAAGAAATACGTGTATTTCCATTCGTTATAAGGTAATAGAGTCACTGAATTCGAACAAAAATGATGTCCACTAATGAACGTGATCTCAAATGCTGAGATCAGATACACCATCAAAGACACCATTATCATCAAATCAACATGTTCTCCCCTTAAACTTACAGAAGGTATGTCCATTACATCTCAATGAACCAGGGAAAAAAGAAGAAAAACTGACCATTAGAAAGAGCTCGTTTTAGACTCTTTTCAGAAGCATGATGGCCGGTGCTGTGCCTAGGAGCTCAGCTGTGTCTGACTTTTTGCGACCCCATGGACTGCAGCCAGCCAGCCTCCTCTACCCGTGAGTGCACCAGGGAAAAATGCTGGAGTGGGTTGCCATGTCCTCCAATGTCGGTGAGTATCAGAACCCAGGGCTAGGGATTTCCTGGCGGTCCAGTGGTTGAGGATCTGCCTTCCAATGCTGGGAATGTGAGTTTAATACGTGGTGGGTAAGATCCCACATGCCAGAGGGCCGTAGAACGGACAAAGGATTCTGCATGACACGGCTAAGCCCTGAAGAAGCCAAATAAGTGAATAAAACGGAATATTTTTAAAACTCTATGCTCTTTACATTCTTCTGGATATGTTTGAAAGCATGATATTAACAGTTTTATTTATTTATGGACACACCATGAGACTTCCTGCAGGAGCTTAGTTTCCTGACCAGGCGCTGAACCCCGGTCACCAGACTGAAAGCATTGAACACGAAGTGCTGGCTTGCCAGGCAATTCCTAGTTTGATTTACTTAAAAGGGTTTATTTTGATTGTATGCCAAAAGGTACATCCTTTGCAGTGTTTACACTTACAACAGAAACATTTTGGGTGTCAGTTTTAAAATGTTTGCAAAAACTTAGGAGAGAGGAAGAAACATTTTGACTACCGATTTATGCTTCTAGGCTTCCCTGATGGCTCAGAGAGTAAAACATCTGCCTGCAGTACAGGAGACCAGGGTTTAATTCCTGTGTCAGGAAGATCTCCCAGAGAAGGAAATGGCTCTCCACTCAAGTATGCTTGCCTGGGGAATTCCATGGACAGAGGAGCCTGGTGAGCTACTATCCATGGTTTGGCAAAGTGTCAGACACAACTGGATAACTAACACTTTCACTTTCATATGCTTCTGAAGATTGCTCAAATCTCAGAATCACCTGGGACATTATTAAACACAGAGATTCCAGGGCTGCATATCACACCTAAGAAATTCAAATTGCCCTAGGAGAGGGCCTGCAAACCTGAAAATTCAAAGCTCACCTCACTTGATTCTGAACTGAAGTGAATCCCACGGTGTAAAGTCATCCAACACTTTGGGAAAGATTGATCTCTTGTGGCTCAGCAGTAAAGAATCCACCTCTTAATGCAGGAGACCTGGGTACAGTCTCTGGGTCGGAAAGCTCTCCTGGAGGAAGAAATGGCAACCACGCCAGGATTCTTGCCTGAGAAATCCCATGGACAGAGGAGCCTGGCAGGCGACAGCCTATGGGGTCACAAAAGACTCAGACACACAACTTAGCAACTCTGCCGCAACAGTGAAAGTGAGAGGTGCTCAGTTGTGTCGAACCCTTTGTGACCGCGTGGATCATATGCAGTCCATGGAATCTTGCAGGCTAGAATACTGGTGTGGGTAGCCTTTCCTGTCTCCAGGGGATCTTCCCAACCCAGGGATCAAACCCAGGTCTCTCGCATTGCAGGCAGATTCTTTACCAGATGGGGCGCAATGGGAGCCCAAGCAACAATAAGAACAAGCTTAAAATGCCCAAGAATATATACCTTCAGGAGACCCTAAGGGTTGAGGGTCAGGAATGCATTTTTTCCTTCATGTGACGCACTGAGCACCTGCCTTGGGAGGAGCAGGTTATTGGCAATTCAATAAACTAAAGAGATGTAGCTTGAGCTGGGAGCTTCATCCTCCCCACCACCCTTCAGAGATTCTAGGAGCTCCACACCCTCTTTGGCGGCTTCTGGAGGTCCTTCGTATTGAAGGAAGTTAGGATATAATCAAAGCTGAGAGATCTGGATGCAGACATCTCCGTTTGGGCCACACTTTCAAATCTCCTGGGCTGTGCTTCTTCACCATCAGTGAATCTAAGGAATTGCCTATGTGTCTTGTGCAAAAACACATTCTCATCCAACAGTTGTGGGTGGGGCCTGAGAGCCTGAGTTTCTCCCAAGCTCCAGGTGTTGCCCAGGCTGCTTAAGGTGTCCATATTAAACAGTGAGTACTAGAGAGCTTTTGAAAAGTACGGACGTTCTGATTGATTCTGTCAAGCTTACTCCCTGCCCACAGACTCAGTGTCTCCAGGAATGGGACCAGGGAGTCAACATTATTAAAGGTCTCAGGTATTTCTAAGGAGCAGATAGGGTGCAAATGTGTAGCCAGGCAAATCACCCTACCATCAACCCTGTTTTGGGCTTCATTGTGTCCTGCAAAATCCATATGTTGCAGGGACTTTCCCAAAGGTCCAGTGGCTAAAACTCTCCACTCCCAGTGCATGGGGCTGGGCTTCTGTCCGTGGTCAGGGAA